>NC_138900.1:13907631-16787631 GCF_965194825.1 Balaenoptera physalus | reverse complement strand
ACCACACTTTGCATTTAGTCGTCCTGGCTCCTTAGTCTCCTCCAATCTGTGACATTTCCCCAGTCTTTCCTTGCCTTTCATGACCTTGACATTTTGGAAGCTATCTCCGTTATTTTGTATAATATCCCCCGGTTTGGGTTTGCCGATGGTTCCTCGTGATTGGCAGAAGCACAGCCGAGATGTGTGTCCTGCATCATGTCAGGGCAGGCTTTATTTTTGAGTCTTCAAGCAGTTTGGAATGGAGTGGACATTTGGGGGATATCAAGAGGCTTAGGTAATGACCACAGGGCTGTTCTACGATCTCTTTATTTTCTATTCAAAACACTGACACAGTCACAGTTGGCACTCAGCTGGACTGGTGATTCAGACAGTGGAAACACAGCCTCTGCCTGAGCCCCCAGACCTTCCACACCCGGCCCAGCCTGACCCTGCTCTAGCCTCAGGGCCTCATCCATTCTGACTGGTCAGTGCCCAGTTAAATTTTTTTTTTCAGCCCCCCTGATTACACAGCCTTCAGATGGTACACAGCTTTCAAGTTCTGTGTCTTTGGAGGATCTTTGCTTGTGCATTTATTCCTTCATTGTGTGTCCAAGCAACCCTAACCCTGTCTCAGGAGTGGGCACAGGCAGTTGCCCACAGGCAGGATCTGGATAAAGCGGGAGGTGCGCCAACGTTGGCACTTGAAGCGGCGCCGGGGCGGACTGTGCCATGTGGGGAGGGGACGGGCAACTCCCGGCACCATTCGGGGGCAAAGACTTCTCACAAGAATCTCGCAAACGTGACACGATCCATTCAGCACGGTGGGCAAGATTTCTCTGAGCCTGGGGCACATGGATCATGGAGAATTTTTTAGAACAATTAATGGTCAGAATTGAAAAATTTTTTCCTGACTGTTACAGGACAGACTATTAAATGGATGGCGAACATTTGAGTGGGTTTTCAGGGGAATTTGAACAAGAGTCTCCTAGAATCGTGACCACAAACACTCTTAGGGGCTCAGCATCCTACAAAGCCTGCCGGAATCAGACCCCTAGCTGTCCCTCCTTCTTCCCCTGTGCCACTTCCCCTTCATGTTTTAGGATGTCCGCTTGTCAAAACGATCATTTCAAGGGAATTCCCTGGCGGTCCAGTGGTTAGGACTCCTCGCTCTCATTGCCGAGGGCGCGGGTTCGATCCCTTCTCAGGGAACTAAGATCCCACAAGCCGCGCAGCGAGGCCAAAAAAAAACACAAAAAAACAATCGTTTCAAGACTTTGGCACGTGCAGTTTCCTCTGCCCAAAACACTCGCCCTGTGTCCTCCCCACGTTCAACTACCTCTTGTCTTTCCTGCTCCAGCACAGATGTCCCTTCCTCCAGAAAATCTTCTGGGACAACCCGCCAGGCTGGGTCAGGTACCCACCCTAGGTTCCCACAGACCCCTAGGCTTCCCTTTCCCAGCCCTGACCACTCAGACCCTTAATTCCTCCCTCACAAGCCTGACCAGTCTGGGCTGTCGCTATTTGGTGACATTTCATCTCCCCGCTGGACTCAGAGGATGGGATCCAGGATGCCTCAGTCACCACTCTGTGCCTGCACCACCCAGGCTGGCCTCAGGAAGTGTTTGCTGAGTGAAAGGACTCATTGTGACCTTGACTTTCTGTCTGTGTTTGGTCTCTGATAAGATAGTGGACTCAGCAATGCCCTTCGTCTCCTGGGCAGGTCACCCTTCCCCCACCTGCATCCCCCACTCCAGACCCTGGGAAGATTGATGCTAGGGGCCCAACAGGCAGGAACCTTGCTTCCCCTTCTTCTTCCAGCTGGCAGAGGAGCAGGCAGTGGGTCAAGGAGTGAGGGGCAAGGTCGCCCCAGCCTGGCTAAGCTGGCAGCCAGGTCTCCTGTGTTCTGCTCTTTTCCCACCTTTGTCCAGAAGTGCAAAGGTCAACTGTCCTCAGGAAATTGCCAGGCTTCCTTATCTGGGATCTTAAAATCATATCCCGAATCCAACCATCTCTCCCTTCTCTGCTCCCACTCTGGTTCAACTTCCATCCCTTCCTGTCTGGGCTCTCAGCAGCCTCCTCCCCCATCTCCCTACTCCCATCTCCGCCCTCACAATCTGCTCCCCACATGAGGCCAGAGGGAGCCTGTGAACCCCTGAGTCAGACCAGGGCCCTCCTGGCTCAGAGCCCTCCTGGGGCTCCACCTCACTCCAGCTAAAAGACAAGTCCTCACATTGGGACCCGAGGTCCTGGTGAGCTGCCCTGTTGCCTCCCTGACCTCACCTCCTCCCCCCTCCCCCCCCCACTAGGTCCACACCAGCCACACTGGCCTCCCTGCTGTGCCTCAGACACAGTGAACAGCATCCTGCCTCCTGGCCTTTGTATTTGCTGTTTCCTTTTCCTGGAATGCTCTTCCCCCAGATTCTGCATGGCCCCCTCTCTCCCACCACCAGGTCTTTACACAACCGTTGTCTTCCCAGTGAGACCCCTTGACTAACCTAATTAAAATTGTAACCCGCGGTCTCCCTCCTGCCCTCTCCATCTCCATCACCTTCTCCACTGCCCCCCACCAATAGCATTGATCACCTTCTAACCTATGTAATTTTTCTTATTTATTGGGTTCTTCTGTATTTTCTGAATCCTCCTGATAGAATGTGAGCTCCATGAGGGCAGACTCACCTCATGCTTATTTTTGTTTGTTTGTTTGGGTTTTTTTTGACTAATGTATCCCTAGTGCCTAGAATAGCAAATAGTGGGCACACAACAAACTTTCGTTGAACAAATAAATCTCGGGTCCCTGGGACACTCAACAGTATGCAGCAGCCATCATAGTCACAAATACTGACATGGACACGTGGTCCTGCCTTGGGATGATGTTCTTTGTCCACCGAAGACACATGTCCCCAACATAAAACAGAGGGACAGACACACACAGACACAACGTCCGGAAACCCAGGATAACAGCTGACACTCACTGAGAACTTATCGCACTCAGCCCTGTCTTCAGTGACTATACGTGTGAGCTCGTTTCATCCTCACAATAACCTCATCAGGAAAGTACTGTTTTTATTCCTATTTTACTATGAAGAAACTGAGGGGCAGAGAAGTTAAATGACTTGGCCAGGGTCACACAGCTAGTAAGTGGCAGAGCCAGGATTTGAACACAGGTAGCCTGGCTGGAGAGTCCTCACAGACTTGCGGATACACAGAATCACACCAGACACCATTTGACAAAAAGGCCTCACATGAAAACCAACCTCCATTCAATGATTTATGGAATGTTTACTGAGCACCTACTACATGCCAAACTTTTTGTCGAGCACTGAGATTTGCAGTGAACAAAACAGTCATGGTCCTGCCCGCCCGTGGTCCTTGTATTCTGGGGTAGGGGGACATTGGGGGGCAAGGAGGGGAGAGCAGGGCCAGGACACAGTTCTGGGAAGCACACTATTAAAGAAGATGAAAGCACAGTCTGAGAGCTGTGAGAACCAGGAAAGGGGCGGGGGTAGGTGCTCAGGAGACAAAGGATAAGGGAGCCTCATAAAGAGGGTGGGTTCAGCAGTGTCTTGTGTTTTTGAGAGCCCCCAGGACCCAACACAGAAACTGGCACACAGCAGGTGGTTCACTATTTGCTGAATGAAGGCATGGCTGGAGGAGTCAAAGGCAAAACTCACAGATGTTTCATAGAAACCATGAGAACTCAAGGCTGCATTTTATGATTAGGGCAGGCCGACTCCCCACTCCCCATGCCTGACAGGGAAGTTGAGAAAATAGAGTTAGAAAAGGTATTCTTGGATAGAGAAGTATGCAAAGTTCAGAATGGGGTTCAGAAGCCAAAATGAGGGATACAGGTCTTTTGATCTAACTGTCTAATCTGGGAGCCAAAATTCCGGAAGGGGGTGGTAAGGAGATGCAACATCTTTGATAAGACTTCCTCCAACTTCTAGTCAACCAGAAGAGGAGAATCAACAAGTGGGACTGGGGACTTCCCTGGCAGTCCAGTGGTAAAGAATCTGCCTTCCAATGCAAGGGATGCGGGTTCGATCCCTGGTGGGGGAACTAAGATCCCAGATGCCTCGGGACAACTAAGCCCGCGCGCCACAACTACTGAGCTCCAGCGCCTCAACTGGAGAGCCTGCTTGCCGCAAACTACAGAGCCCACGTGCCCTGGAACCTCACCACAACTACAGAGAGAAAACTCAGATGCGACAACTAGCGCACGAAGATCCCACGTGCCACAACTAAGACCCTACGCAGCCATAAATAAATAAATAATAAATAAATCTTTTTTTAAAAAAAGGAGGGACTGGACCAGCCTAATCAGGAAAGTAAGCCAGTCCATACCAACTGTCAGCCAATCGGTAAAAAAAGAACAGAGGGGTGGGCAGGGCCAGCATAATCAGGACAGCGGATCTGTCCAGGACACACTCCCTGTGCATATCAGCCAATCATGAAAGGAGGACAAAATGATGATAGGGCTGGACGAGCAGCTGGCTGATATGAATTCCTAGGCTATGCATGCCTTCTTGTCTTTCCAGCCAATCAGGAATGGGAGCGGAGGCACAGCTTTGTTTTTTTTTTTCTTTCAGTACTTTGAAAATGTCATTCTGATGTCTCCTGGTTTCAATTATTTCTGATTAGAAGATAATCCTTAGTTGATAACGCTATATTGTATAACTGAAATTTGGTAAGAGGGTCAAATATAAATGTCCTCTCACACACACACACGAAGGTAAATAAATATGTGAGGTGATGGATGGGGGAATCCTTTCACAATGTATATGTATATCAAATCATCACGTTGTACACTTTATAAATACCTTACACTTTTATTTGTCAATTATACCTCAATAAAACCAGAAAAATAAAGGAGATCGTTTTAAGGGGTTTTTTTGTTCCCTTGAAGTTCAGGGTGTCTTTTCTCTGTGGCCGTTGTGATGGTTAGTTAATTTTATGTATCAACTTGGCTAGGTTATGGTGCCCAGTTGTTTGATGTTACTGTGACAGTAGTTCATATCTGTGGTTAACATTTACGATCAGTTGACGTTAAGTAAAACAGATTACCATTCATAATGTGGGTGGGGCTCCTCCAATCTGTTAAAGCCTTAAGAGGGACAACTGAGGTTTCCTGGAATTCTGCCTCAAGACTGTAACGTAGAAGTCCTGCCTGAGTTTCCACGCTGCTGACCTGCCCTATGCATTTCGGAGTAAAGATGACAACGTCAACTCTTATTTGAATTTCCAGGCTGCCAGTCTGCTCTACAAATTTCAGATTTGCCAGCCCGCACAATCACATAAGCCAATTTCTTAAAATAAATCTCATTCTCTCCCTCACCCTCCCTCTCTCTCTATCTCTCTATCTTTCTATCTCATCTCTATTCTGTTCTCTGGAGAATCCTGATGGATACAGCTGCTTTAGATTTTCTCTCCGGACCTTTCTGAGCTTCTGGAATCTCTGGATTAACATTTTTCCATGATTTAGAGAAAATTTTCAGCCATTATCTTTTCACATATTGAATCTGTTCTGTACCAGAGCTCCGCTACATATAAGACTCCAATTACAACTATGATAGACAACTAGATAGTGTCTGGTAGCACTCAGACAGTGTGATCCTTTTCCTTCCTTTTCCTCTCTGTGCTTCAGTTTGGATAATTTCTATTAAATTGGTTTGAATATATTGATCTTTTCTACTGCATCCAGGATGTTGTTAAGCCAGCAAAATAATTCTTAATTTCCGATACTGTATTTTTCAGCTGTGCATTTGGCTGTGCACTCCAGCCTTCAACCTGCCACACCAGCCCATTTGACTTTAAAAAGCTTTTCTCATTTCTCTTTCCCCAGAACAGTCCCTCTGTCACAGGCCCAACCCTTTATCCACCTGTGCCAACATTTGGCAAAAATCCCCAGAAAGGAGAAAAACTGTCTGATTTCTGTTTACTTAAGATGGATCCTTCGTTCACTGGAAGTTAGCTTCTTGAGATTTTACCCTTTACATTCCATAGTTCTTCGATGACTTTAAAATATGAATTTTTAGTTTAATCCTTTATTCATAATTGTTATGGAGGAAAACGTTCTGCCATGACCTTCTACATCCTCCAGGCATAGAATTTGGACCCTTTAAGAGAGTAGTCAGATCTTGTGCTTTCCTGCTTAATATCTCCAATGGCTTCCCTTCACACTTCAGATCCAAACTCCACACCATGAACATGGCTACCATGACCTCATGGCTCTGGGTGATATGTTCCCTGCTCACCATTCCACACTGACTTTTTTTTTTTTTTTTTAATTTATTTTTATTTATTTATTTATTTATTTTTGGCTGTGTTGGGTCTTCGTTTCTGTGCAAGGGCTTTCTCTAGTTGCGGCGAGCGGGGGCCACTCTTCATCGCGGTGCGCTGGCCTCTCACTATCGCGGCCTCTCTTGTTGCGGAGCACAGGCTCCAGATGCGCAGGCTCAGTAATTGTGGCTCATGGGCCTAGTTGCTCCGCGGCATGTGGGATCTTCCCAGACCAGGGCTCGAACCCGTGTCCCCTGCATTGGCAGGCAGATTCTCAACCACTGCGCCACCAGGGAAGCCCTCCACACTGACTTCTTAACATACTCCCATGGCTATCCTCCAGGCTTGCTGGCTTTTCCCCTTTTCCTACTCTTTCTTACCTCGGGACGATTACACTTGGTATTCTGTCTGCTTGATTCTCTCTTCTCCTGATAATTCTATAGCCCTCTCTTTCTCATGCTTCAGGCAGGCTGCAGCTCAAATGTCATCCCTTAAGAGAGGCTTTTCCTAGATACATGCACCCCTATGTTCATAGCAGCACTATTTACAATAGCCAAGACATAGAAACAACCTAAATGTCCATCGACAGATGAATGGATAAAAAAGATGCGGTATATATATATATATATATATATACAATGGAATACTACTCAGCCATAAAAAATAATGAAATAATGCCATTGCAGCTACATGGATGGACCTAGAGATTATGATACTAAGTGAGGTAAATCAGAAAGAGAAAGACAAATACCATATGATATCACTTATATGTAGAATC
Organism: Balaenoptera physalus; assembly: GCF_965194825.1. Classification (NCBI taxonomy): domain Eukaryota; kingdom Metazoa; phylum Chordata; class Mammalia; order Artiodactyla; family Balaenopteridae; genus Balaenoptera; species Balaenoptera physalus. The sequence goes on along the minus strand of NC_138900.1, from coordinate 16,780,598 downwards.
GAAAATATGGCACAAATGAACTTATCTATGAAACAGAAACAGACTCACAGACATAGAGAACAGACTTGTAATTGGCAAGGGGTTGGGGAGTTATGGAGTGGGAGTTTAGGAATAGCAGATGCGAACTATTATATGGATAAGCGACAAGGTCCTACTGTATAGCACAGGGAAATATATTCAATATCCTGTGATAAACCATAATGGAAAAGAATATGAAAAAGTATATATACATATACGTATATATATGTATATATCTGTATAACTGAATCACTTTGCTGTACACCAGAAACGAACACAATATTGTGAATCAACTATACTTCAATAAACTTTCACAACCCCCCCCAAAAGAGAGGTTTTCCTGAACGCATTATCATACGTGTCTCCCTCCCATCCTCCAGCCTCCTTTATATTATTTATGATGGTCCGAAGTAACCTTGTTAAGTTGCGTCTTCTTATTTATGTTCTAACTTCCCTCAAAATAACATATATTTTCTGAAGTCATGGCCTAATCTGTCCTGTTCAGCACTGAGTCCTGTGGCCCTAGCCCAATGCCTAGCACACAGGAAGTGTGCAATAACCTGTTGAATGAATGAATGGATGAAGCCTCCAGGATACTAATAGGAGCTGTTAGTACATGGGGTCGTGTAAAGGCATATACCAACCACACTAATACATATACACAATCATGCAGAAGGCATCCCACGGACTGCTCCCAGATGAGGTGGCAGAGGGGAGACTTCCTCCATGGGGCAGGGACAGGGTACTACTGTCCAAATCCAAGTCCAAAAGTTCCCAGGGGAGCAAGAAGGCCTGGTACTGTGAGGGGCACAGGGCATGCCAAAAAGGTCTCCCGGCTCATGGTTCTGCCGGGTGTTCTGAGTTGTCTTGTGGCATAAAGATGAACAGCAGCACTAACTGGCCTAGAATGATGGCCACGTTGCGGAAGCCCAAGGCCAGCTTAGAATTTTTCTTTGCTCTGACTTTGTTTTCCAAACTGTTTGCTTTCCATGTCTGTGGAGGTGAAGACAGGCTGATGTCTTTCTAAAAAGGGGCAAAATAAAGGAAGGGTCCCCTGGAGAGAACCTGGAGCCCACGATCCGGGTCAGGGGAGGAAGGATGAGGTGGAGGAGAGGAGGAAGCAGTGGAGTGAGATGGTGCAGGGGGCCTGGGCAGGACCAGGTAGGAAGGGGCACACGGGGATCTGAGGGAAGAAGCAGGGTCAGCAGGATGGTGAACAGGGTCGGGACAAATGCCAGGGTAGCAGGGAGGGTGGGATGGAGAAGGGGCTGGGCTAGTCCTAGAGAGGAGGGGGAGCTGGGCGGGGGCCAGCCCCTGCGGCACCCGTGCAAGGGGAAAGGGGGCAGGCTTGGGGGTGCTCTGCAGAGGCAGAGCTATGGCTCATCCCCACCCACCAAGCAGGAGAGCCCTGGCAGGTTTTTTCCCCAGTGGGAAGAAGTAGAAAACTGAAAAAATGCACAGCAGCGTGTAGTCCTTCACAGGAATGTTGAAGGCTGTCTTGTAGATGGGCTGCGTCACAGCTGACCTTGAACTCTGTGGCCCGGACGTCAGCCACAGCAGCCATGGACTCCAGCAGAGGGGGTGGGGTGTACAGAGGGACCAAGAAAGGTCAGCAGATGCTGAGTAACGGGGACTCGCAGAACCAACCCCACCAACAGGAGGGTGCTGGAAATACTTGCCCCACAGTGACCCTGGCCACCACTATGGGAAAATGGGCCCTGTGACACCGCAATGGCTCCATATAATACTCCCACTGGCCCTATAACACCCTCCAAGTAACTTAGAAACCCTGCATGTTTCTTCTGTCTCCCTAAACCCATTCCTGCTCTCCAGTAACGTGCTGCATCCTGGTTTGCCGGTGCTGTCCAGTTAGTTAAGCCTGGTCCTACCAAATTATTGAGCGCTCCCCTTTTGGTCTAAAAAGTGCTCAGTTTGGAGGTTAAATTAAATGGTCACTTTAGCCCAGTGATGCTAGAACTTGAGCATACAACTGAGTCACCTGGAGGACTTATTGAAACAGAAAGCTGAGCCCCATCCCCAGGGTTGCTGATTCCTTAGCTCTGGGGCGGGGGTTTAAGAATGTGCATTTCTAACAAGTTCCCAGGTGAGGCTGCTACTGCAGGCTAGGGACCAGGCTTTGAGAACCACTGCTTTAGATGATTACTTACTCTCTGCACCCCTCTAACCCTCTCGTCACTTCTGTAATCCTTTGTCTGTGCCTGTTGCAGCAAAAGTAGAAATGAGACTTTTCTGATAAACAAGGAAAATAAGCAACAATGAACAGGCTGGGGAAACAGCATAAACAGGCCTGAAGGAGTTAAGCAATCTTGCTTGGTTATTCTTTAGCTGTTACTACTAACACACACTTGTAGCTAGACTTGTCCTTCACAAAGCTAAACAAAGCTAATTACTCTCTGATTCCATACGAATTGTACCCTGCACCCAGCATTTACTCTCGCTGCATTCTCTTGTAGCAAATCACCCCTCGTAGCTGTTTACATTTCAGAAAGGAGGTCACAGGCCGGTAACCCAGGGTTGAACGGACCCAATTACCAGGCTGCCTGATGCCAGCAGTGACTGTTTTAAAATATTGCAAGAAGGGCTTCCCTGGTGGCGCAGTGGTTGAGAGTCTGCCTGCCAATGCAGAGGACACGGGTTCGAGCCCTGGTCTGGGAAGATTCCACATGCCGCGGAGCAACTGGGCCCGTGAGCCACAACTACTGAGCCTCCGCGTCTGGAGCCTGTGCTCCGCAACAAGAGAGGCCGCGATAGTGAGAGGCCCGCGCACCGCGATGAAGAGTGGCCCCTGCTTGCCGCAACTAGAGAAAGCCCTAGCACAGAAACAAAGACCCAACACAGCCATAAATAATAAAATAAATAAATAAATAACATTCCCTTAAAAAAAAAAATCCTTACTATCAAGCTTGAGTTGTATCAGGATGAACTCATTCTTTAAAAAAAAAAAAAATATTGCAAGAAGAAGAAGAATGCAAGACCTTCACCACTTTGATCCTTATCACTTACCCTGGACTGCGAGTTCCACCTATAAGACCCTCCGTAATTCCCCAGGATGGGGCGGGGCAGTTCTTGAGGTGCTAGCCTACTGTGTCTTCCCTTTGCCTGGCAAAGAAAATAAAAAGCCTCTCTACCTCTTATCTTCCAAATCTCTGTCTCCGTATTTTTATTCGGCATCAGTGCATAGGGAGCCAAGATTTGGCAACATACCTCATATTCCCCATCCTGTAACTCTGTCCTGGTCCTGCTTCACTCCTCTCCCTGATCCTGTAACACTCTTCCTGTCCGTCATAACACCTCCCATAACCCATCCATCCTCCCATAACCTCCCTGTTCCCCATAACCCCCTTCCTGCTCCCCATAGCCCCCTCCTATAACTTCTCTGTCCTACACTCCCCTGCCTCTATACACTTTCAATTTTTTCATATAAATCCCTTCCTGTCTCCCCCAGAACCCCTTCTTGAGATTCCATAACCTCCCCCTGGTCCTTTCCTAACCCTCTCCCTGTCCCACAAGAACCTCCTTATCCCATGTAACCCTCTCCTGGACCCCTAAAATCTTCTCTTTGTCTCCCATAACCTTTTCCCATTCTTTTCTAACCTCCAGCCTCCTTCCCACATCTTTCCCCTCCTTCTTACAACTTTCCCCAAAGTTTTTGGGGAAAAATCCCTTCCTTTTCCCCAGAAACTTTCCTGCGACCCTACAATTCCCTCCTGGACACTCAGACACCCATCATCCCCCTGTCTATCCCATATTAGCTCTGGCTGTCCTCTCCTGACTCCCTCCCTGCTCCCTTAAGCTCCCCACTATTTCCCGATCATCACCCACAGTTAATGCCACAGCTGTCCGCTCATCCTAGTCCTGGGGCTGCCCTGGCGAGTTGAGTCACAGCGGCGCGGCCTCTGTTGGTTACCACTTTATTGTGAATGGCTTCCCTGATACGGAGGATGCTGGCAGGGCGGTGTCTCAAGCATTTAGACCCAGATTCTGGTTGGTTCAATGTACTAAGGAAGCATTACTTAGGCACGCCCCCCCACCCCTGTTCTCTGCCTGTCCTCTTGATTGATTCAATGAACAAAGATGTGGGGTTTCAACTATTTGCCTTTTTAAAAAAATTAATTTAGTTACTTATTTTTAGCTGTGTTGGGTCTTTGTGGCTGCGCGCGGGCTTTCTCTAGGTGCAGCGAGCGGGGGCTACTCTTCGTTGCAGTGGCAGGCTTCTCATCGCGGTGGCTTCTCTTGTTGCGGAGCTCGGGCTCTAGGCGCGCGGGCTTCAGTAGTTGAAGCACGTGGGTTTACTTACTCCGTGGCATGTGGGATCTGCCCGGACCAGGGCTCGAACCCATGTCCCCTGCATTGGCAGATAGATTTTTTTTTTTTGCTGTGTTGGGTCTTCGCCTCTGTGCGAGGGCTTTCTCTAGTTGCGGCGAGCGGGGGCCACTCCTCATCGCGGTGCGCGGGCCTCTCACCATCGCGGCCTCTCGTGTTGCGGAGCACAGGCTCCAGACGCGCAGGCTCAGCAGTCGTGGCTCACGGGCCCAGTTGCTCCGCGGCATGTGGGATCCTCCCAGACCAGGGCTCGAACCTGTGTCCCCTGCATTGGCAGGCAGGTTCTCAACCACTGCGCCACCAAGGAAGCCCGCAGATAGATTCTTAACCACTGCGCCACCAGGAAAGTCCTCAACTATTTGCTTTTGTTGTTGTTGCCAGTTTGAACTCCTGATTGACTCAGTGAATGAAGCGGGTGGGCCTCAAGTACTGGCTAGTACATTCTGGGCTGATTCTTTGATAGGCAAAGGGCAGGATGTAATTTTTTTTAACATGGAAGTATTGGAAGCCTACAGTGCACCAGGCAGTGCTCTGCTCTTGAAGGCCAAGTGGCAACCAAGAGAGACAAAGCCACAGCCCTCCCGGAGTTTGCAGTCCATGGGGGAGATGGGGAGATGTACAGGGAAAACCTGAATAAATAAACTAAATGATTTCAGAGAGGACCAAGGGCTATGGGGAATAACTAGGACATAAGGGATAGGGACCCAGGAGGGTGACACAAGGTGATATGGGGAGTGAGGAGGTCAAGGAAGACCTGTCTGGGGAGAGGACATCCAAGCCTGGATGAGGGGCTAGCCATGAGAAGATCAGGGTGAAAGAGTTCCAGGCGGGGGGGATGGCAAGTGCAAAGGTCCTGAGGTGGGAAAGAGAGTTGTGTGATCCAGAAACAGAAACAAAGGCAGTGCGGCTAGAGTGTGGAGGCAAGAGGAGAGGAGCAGACCAAGGCAGAGCCTGAACACCTGGGTGAGGGATTTGGATTTGATCCCAAGAGCCATGGGAACATGGAGGGTTTAAGCCAAGGAAGGAGAGAATCTGATTTAGGTTGTGGGGTTGCTCCGGCTGCCCTGAGCAGAATGGAGAATGGAAGCCAGAAGGTTTCTGTTTCGCCTGAGGACAGAGCCTGGCAGTTTCATTCTTAGAGAGAATGGGGCAGTGCCCTGACCCCTGGGTCCCTTGGACATGGTGGGATTTGGATATGGAAAGGGAGAGCATCTGGCAGAGAGAAGGCACCAGGAAACCTCAGCCAGGAATAAGCCACTTGGGACCTGAGTGTGTCTGTATCTGTCTGTGCATGTGTGTGTCGATCTCCTAAGATGATGGACTCAGCGATGCCCTTCACATCTTAGGCAGTCACCCTCGTCAGTCCCTGCAAGCATGGAAGCTGGAAGGCGTAGGGGTCGTGTAGGCAGAAATCATACTGCCCTACGGTGCCCCTCATCTCATACCAGAGAAATCGCCAACACAGGCCAATAAGAATGAGAACCCCCTTCCATGGCTGAGAGTTCCTTGGCTGGTGTATTTCTTGCCTGGTGGATCCCACGGCTGGTGGTCATGTGTCTCTTGGCCAGTGGGCTACATCCCAGGGAGATCATCGCTCCCTCTAACCACTAAGGGTTTACTGTGCAACACTGCCCAGAGCCATTGCTTGGTGGAGTGTCAGCAAGCAAGAGTGAACTTCAAGGGCTGTGCCGCCTCATGCTCCCCCCAGGGGCTCACCCAACTTCTGAAGTTCCCTTAGATTACACAATCTAGAGTCTGTTTTGTCCACAAAACCAGGTATAAGGGCAGGACTAGGAGAAAAGCTGAAAACAGAGCTAGGTACTTGTGCCTGGATCCTGCCTACTGTAAAAGATTAGTAAAAAGAAATCTTAATCAAGTAGAGCTAGAAGACCAGAAGGGGGCGCTCTTGTGCCCTGCATCAATAGCAGAGCCCAACAGGAAGAAGAAAGATGCCTCTTCTTTCCTGACAAGGATTCAGTCAATGAAAAGCCCTCAGCTCTTTGCTTACTATACCTTTCCCAACTTCCTTTTCCCCACTTAAAAGTGTCCCCCTTCCCTTGCATTTCAGGGACTTGCACATGGCTCGCCATGGTCGCAGACCCCAACTGCAATTCTCTGCTGATCCCAAATAAACCCATCTTTGCTGGAGAATTATCTGGCAGTCTATTTGTTTCAGGTCAGTACTACTCTGTGCTTCTTGTTCTGTAAAAGAATTGGTTTTCTTCTTGCAACCAATGAATACAGATGGATTCCTACATTCTTGCTAAAATTTGTTGACAACAGTCTTTTTAATTTTGGTTTTAATTTGAATTTCCCTAATGACGAAGGATGTTAATCACCCTGCACATGTTATGGCCGCGTCGAAATTATATTTTGTGAAATGCATGTTCATGTTTTTGTTCATTAAAAATGTTGAACTGCTTGCTTTTTTATTTTTGCAAATATTTTCTTTCAATTTGTGACGACTTTTCACATTCTTAGTGGTGTCTTCACAAGAAGAAGTGTTAAATTTTAATAAAATCCAATTATTTTAAATATTATCCTTAGGTTTTTTTGAGTCTTGTTTAGTAAATCTTTGTCTACCTATCCAAAGGTTATAAAAAATACTCTCCTGTGTTTTCTCATAGAAGTTTTATAGTTTTAGCTTTCATATCTAGGTCGGTGATCCATTCTGAATTAATTTCATAGCTAGCATCCTGGACAGCACAGTTGTAGGTTGACATTATGCAAAAAATGATGTGGTATGAAGTAAGGAAGAATTCAAGATTCATTTTTTCACTATATTGATACACAGTTTCATTAGCATTAATTGACAAGACTTTCCTGACCCCATTGTATTAAACTGGCAACTTTGTCTTAAACCAAGTGACTGTGTACATGTTAGTCTATGTCTGCACTCTTTGTTTTGCTTCGCTGGTCTCTTTGTCTATATTTATACCAATATCACACCGTCATACTGTAGGTCTTACAGTAAGCATTGAAAGTTATATAGTGTAAACCCCCAACCATGTTCTTCTTCAAGATTGTTGTAGCTCTTCTAGAGGCTTTGATTTTCCCCATACGTTTTATTTTATTTTATTTTTATTTTTTTATAAATTTATTTATTTTATTTATTTATTTTTGGCTGCTTTGGTTCTTTGTTGCTGTGCGTGGCTTTCTCTATTTGCGGCGAGCAGGGGTTACTCTTCAGTGCGGTGTGTGGGCTTCTCATCGCGGTGGCTTCTCTTGTTGTGGAGCACGGGCTCTAGGCACGTGGGCTTCAGTAGTTGTGGCACACGGGCTCAGTAGTTGTGGCGCATGGGCTTAGTTGCTCCACGGCATGTGGGGTCTTCCCGGGCCAGGGCTCGAACCCGTGTCCCCTGCATTGGCAGGCGGATTCTTAACCACTGCGCCACCAGGGAAGCGCTATTTTATTTTATTTTTTATTTTTATTGGAGTATAGTTGATTTACAATGTTGTGTTAGTTTCAGGTGTACAGTAAAGTGAGTTAGTTATACATATACATAGATCCACTCTTTTTTAGACTCTTTTCCCATATAGGCCATTACAGAATATTGAGTAGAGTTCCCTGTGCTATACAGTAGGTCCTTATTAGTTATCTGTTTTATATATAGTAGTGTGTGTATGTCAATCCCAATCTCCCAACTTATCCCTACCCCCCCAAACGCTTTAGAATCAAATTGTCATGTTCTATAAACATGCTTATCATGTTTATTGCTTCTCCTTCCAGTGAGGCAAACTTTCTAATCCAACCCCAGCTACTCATTTTGGCAAGAATTCAGAAAAATCTTATGGGGAAAACTGGCAGGCAGGAAAACCCAGTTGCACACATTCAGCTCCTTTACTTTCTAATCTCTCATGTCTCCCTAAATAGCCATTAAAGCTCCACTGGTTTTTCTTTACCAAACGGAGTCCCTCAGCTCGTGGTAAGCCCAGTCTTCCACGTCCCCTTGCCCAGACTCAACAAGTGCCCCAGGGAGTGACCACCAATGTCCACTTAAGCAGGAAGGGCTCCTTATTCTCTGGAATTTAATTCTTTTAGACTTATTTGCATCCAAAGCCCTTTGCCATCTTTAAAAAATATAAATGTCTTAGTTTCTCCCTTTTTTCCCCTAGCTGTTATGGAGGGGGACTGTGATATTGCAATTTATAAAAATAAATATAGCAGCGCCCGCCGGCGGCCGGAGTCGCGGCTGGCCGGGGCCGGGGGCGGGGGCGGGGGCGGAGGGCGGAGGGTAGAAATAGGGGCGGGCGGGCCGCGCCAGGGCCGGGGCCGCGCGCGCGGAGCCGACCGAGCCACGCCGAGGGCGCCGAGCGAGGCGGCCGATCCCGAGCACCCAGGCTGCTGCCGCTGGCCTGGGGCTCGCTCTTCTTCCCGGGGCTCTTCGGGCTCTGCACCTGGGGGCTGCGGCGCGCGCGGCCCGCCTGGACCCACAACGACTGCGTGATGATCGGCACCAGGCTGGTTTCTTCAGTGCAGGCTGGGTTGGCCACCGGGTCTGGAATCATCATCATGCGTTCCTGGAGCCACGTGATCACCGACAGACACTGGCTTGCCTGAGAATATGTCTGGTTTTTGATTTCATACATGATCTAGGACTCCTACGCCACGTACCTCTGTGAATGGTACCGAACCGGGGACCAGAGCAGCAGACATTCCCTCGCCATTTTTCGAAACTTCCTCAGTAAAAACCGCCTCATGATCACGCACTATGCAGTTATTCTGTTTGTCCTTGTGCCGGTCGCACAGAGGCTTAGGGGAGAGCTTGGGGACTTCTTTGCTGGCTGCATCTTCACGGCAGAACTGAGTACTCCATTTGTGTCGCTGGGCAGAGTGCCGATTCAGCCAAAGCAGCAGCACACCCTGCTGTACAAGGTGAATGGAATCCTCACGCTGACCACCTTCTTCTTATGTCGGATCCGCCTTTTTCCCTTCATGTACTGGTCCTACGGCCAGCAGCAGGGACTGAGCCTGCTCCAAGTGCCCTTCCACATTCCTGTCTACTGCAGTGTGGCCAACGCCTTCCTCATCGCTCCCCAGATCTACGAGTTCTCTCTGCTGTGCAAGAAGGCATCCCAGCTCTTTGATGCTCCCCCAGCCAAAAAGGATGGTTAATTGCTCCCATGAGTCAGGCAGTGAGGGCGCCTCCTCACACTCGCTGCCTTGCCCACTCAGTGCTCCCGTGGACCAAACTGCAGATTGTGCCCTGCGTGGCCTCAGCCTTTTGGGTATTGACAAGCAGAGGGATTTGAGTTTTTTTCTAAAGAGTATTCCTATCACCTCCCGCATCTAACCTGCCCCTTTTGCAAGAGCACTTTTTTCTTCTTCTTTTTTTTGATTTTGAATTGCTTTTTTTTTTTAACATCTTTATTGGAGTATAATTGCTTTACAATGGTGTGTTAGTTTCTGCTTTATAACAAAGTGAATCAGTTATACATATACATATGTTCCCATATCTCTTCCCTCTTGCGTCTCCCTCCCTCCCACCCTCCCTATCCCACCCCTCTAGGTGGTCACAAAGCACCGAGCTGATCTCCCTGTGCTATACGGCTGCTTCCCACTAGCTATCTTATTTTACATTTGGTAGTGTATATATGTCCATGCCACTCTCTCACCCTGTCACATCTTACCCTTCCCCCTCCCCATATCCTCAAGTCCATTCTCTAGTAGGTCTGTGTCTTTATTCCCGTCTTGCCACTAGGTTCTTCGTGCCTTTTTTTTTTTTTCCTTAGATTCCATATATGTGTGTTAGCATACTGTATTTGTTTTTCTCTTTCTGACTTACTTCACTCTGTATGACAGACTCTAACTCCATCCACCTCATTACAAATACCTCTCAAAACTTTTCCTTTGAATTAATAGCCCTGTGTGTGGCGTTGGAGAGGACGCAAAGCAAGTGAGTGAGGTGTCTGCGCTCATTCCCTTGGAGAGTTAGACTGAATGGCCGAAGGATGTCTCTGCTGCTGGTTGCTTGGCTTGAAGATTCTGTGGTTGAGTGTTTCCCTTGGCTTTTCCAGGCCATCAGAAAAAGGTGGAAAACATGTAAGATGATGAGGAGAACACTCATGATTCCGGACATATTCAGCAGAGTGACCCATACGGAAAAGTTCTCATCAGTGACCCACTTGTTCTTGTTAGCTCTCCTGGTCTGTGGAGATGGAAGGGAGATGTGCCTTCATGATGTTTGCTCTGGGAGACCATTGGAGATGGGACCAAAGCCATGGCTGAGAGATACAACCTTCCAGCGACAGCCCAAACATCATAGGATGGAAGAGATGCAGAGGGCGGGGGCTTTTGGTACAGCATGACACAGGAGATTGGCAGGGGCTCCAAGAATGACCAGCCTTGATGGAGAAAACCAGGAGATAGGACCTCCAGGGGAAGAATCAGACCTGAACAGTGGTTTTCAAAGTGTGGTCCTCTGACCAGCAGTGTCAACATCACCTGGAAATCTCTTTAAAAAGCAAATTCTTACCCACCTCTAGACTTCCTGAGTATGAAACCCTGGTGGTGCCTGAAATCTGTGTTTTAATAAGCCCTCCAGGTAATTCTGATGCAAACTAAAGTTTGAGAAGTACCAAACTAGAGGAATGAATGAGAAAGTGTGCAAGTGCCAAGGACCCTATAAGAGCTTCACTTTAACCTCTGGGCTTTGTCTTTAAGAGGTTCCTTGGGTTCTGGCAGTACTCAGCTGGGTTCTGCATGGGGTTTTACGTCCATGAACAGTGGGAAAGGATAATATAATAGTTTCACCTAACCCAAAGAAAGACATTGAGTTTTCAAATCAAACTGAAAGTACTTATGAGGAATCACTTATAGACATGCACACATAAATCTAGATATATTGTCATCCAAATCCTCAATTCCAAGGACAAGAATAGAATTTTACAAGCTTGTAGACTGAACAAACAAGATTTTATTCCAAGTACTATGGGAACCTGTCAGAGGTTATAAGCTGGGGAAGGATATGATGTGATATACATTTCTGAGGTTCTTTGGCTGCCCTGAGCAGAATGGAGAGTGAGATGCAGCAGGTTCCTGCTCTTCTTATGGGCACAGAGTCTGGAGACCTTGTGCCTGGAAAGAGAAAGAAGCAAAGCCCAGACTGTGTGGGCTCTGGGCATGTCAGAGACAGTTCTGAAACAGAGGAAGAAGGCCCCAGGAATGTCAGGTGAGAACAAGCCATGTTTGACTACGAAATTGTGTGTGTGTGTGTGATAGGTTGATGGGCTCCCTGTGCCTCCTGGGAAATCATTGACCCTTGTTGCCTGGTAGGGTGGGCACTGGAGGTGGGGGCTGAGTAGGGCAGTGTCAGGAATCAGAGTGACCTCATGCCTCCTTGCCTTCACATTTCCAAACAATGTCACGTGCCATCAAAACTGAGCCCACATGCAGTCTTGCAAACGTACAATCAAAGCCAAATACAGTCATGAACTCACCTATGTGAAAAGCACACGTATTTCTCTCTCTATTACACACACATACTCCATAAACCAACAGGTCCCTCTTAGAATTTCTTGGTTCTAAAGTTTTCAAGATTTCCTCCACAATAAAATCCCCATTGAAAGGAGCTTAGAGGGAATAAAAGCAGTTAAATCCACTATTTTGTGGTGACCCCCTTTGGGTGAGCAGTGAATACGATTGGCTCAACAATCTATTGGCTGGTGGGAATCTTGCCTGGATGGTCTCTTCATTGAAGAGTGCTTTGCCTGGTGGGTCCATTGCCTGAGGTGTTCCTTGTCTATAAAGTTTCTTGTTTGGAGGGTCTCTGTCTGTTGTTCCCCTCAGCTTTGCCAGATCAGCAGAAGATGAAACAAATATATATGATGATGAGGCACACTCTCCAGATTCCATATATTCTCAGCCAACTGGCTCAGATAGAAAAACATTCAGTTCTAGTCCAGTTATTCTTCCTGTTATTTTTTGGTCAGTGGTGATGAGAGGGTGATGTGATTTTATCAGGTCAAATGAGGGGTGGTAGGAAGCGGTTGGGATCCTTGAAGCCCACAGTAGGGACAACAACCCCACCCCCAAATCCCTGAGATTAGGACAGAAGACAATGCAGGGAGTGGGGACTTCAGGAAAGGGATCTGGGGTGTGGATTTGGGGTGTACTGGGGGGGCAAGGTCTCAGGCAACGACCAATCTTGAGAGAGATGCAGAGTGTGGACTCTCCACAATTCTCTCAAAAAGTCTTGATTGACTAAACTTCACAAGAACTCTCAAATTCTCTTCCTTTAAATATGGGACAACATCCAGCCCTTTTCTTGAATTTTAATTCCTAATCAGCTCGTTGATACTTCTTGGCAGGGCTCTCTCTCAGCATATTTCCTATTGGTGATTGGTTGTAGACTCTAGGGGGTGGTCTTGAATACACCCCCTCCACCCTGCCTAGATCACACAGCAGGGGGTGAGGGGTGGTCAAGTGAAAGCAATGGAGGGAGCAGGAATCAGAGAGGGAGTGGCAGGAGAAGAGGTATAAGGGGTACTTAGAGACGAGTAGCCAATGTCCTTGAGGAAGGGGGTGGTGCTTCAGGAAAGAGGACGTGGCCATTAGCCATTAGAAGAACCTCCCAGGCTTTGCTCTAAGAGGCAGGGGAGGTGAGGGAAGCCAGGAAAAGGTCAGACAGCCAGCTGATCGGGCAGTAGAACTGAAGAAGCTTCATCAGAATCTCCTGGAGGGCTTCTTAAAACAATTTTCTGAGCTACATCCCCAGAGATTGATTTAGTGGGTCTGAGGTGGGGCCAATGAATTTGCATCTCTAACGAACTCCTAGGTGTCATGCTGCTGGCCCTGGGACCACAGTTTGAGATACCCTAGGGTAGCCACCCCTTTCAACAGGTTGCCTGGGGAAGAAGCAAAAGAAGCAGGGCTCCCAATCCCTGAGATTGAGCCTAGGGAGAACCATGGACAGGGAAGCTTTTCTACACCCCTCACCAGCAGAGCAATGGATTAAATCCACCAAGATCCCATCTTCAAGCTGCTTTTTGAATGGAAAAAAAGAATTAAAACTGTTTGACTATGAATAACCTTTAATTTACTATTGATTAAGATTTGTTGGCAACAATTTTGCATGCTAGAGAATTCACGGAATGTGGGAAGTCTGACCTCCAAGTTGTTTTTCAATGGAGACTGCATTTTCACAGATACTAAATTTAACAATTGACCTAGTGATGGAATTGGTTAGGTTATTATTAGATTTATTTGAATTTTATTAATTCCAAATATTCAGTCAATAATTGTGAAGCCAATTTGTGTGTGTGTGTGTGTGTGTGTGTGTTTGTGGCTCAGACCTATTTCTATGCTCTTAGAAAACCCATAGATTCCTGGCACTGTGTCCAAAACAGAAGGAAACATTTGCCTTTCTCTTCATCATAGGTCCTCAGGAGCAAAAATTTGTGGGCTTTTCACTGCCTGCTGTTCCCAAGACCCTCCTGTCTAGCCTGTGCAGGGAACCTGCCACCAGCAGCCTGCAAAAGAACATTGTGACTCGGGACTTCCCTGGTGGTGCAGTGGTTAAGAATCCGCCTGCCAATGCAGAGCACACGGGTTCAAGCCCTGGTCTGGGAAGATCCCACATGCCGCGGAGCAACTAAGCCCGTGCACCACAACTACTGCGCCTGCGCTCTAGAGCCCGCAAGCCACGACTACTGAGCTCACGTGCTACAACTACTGAAGCCCGCACACCTACAGCCCATGCTCCGCAACAAGAGAAGCCACCGCAATGAGAAGCCCGTGCACCACAACAAAGAGTAGCCCCTACTCGCCGCAACCAGAGAAAGCCCGCGCGCAGCAACGAAGACCCAACGCAGCCAAAAAGAAAGAAAGAGAGAGAGAGACAGAGAGACAGAGAGAGAGAGAAAGAAAGAGAAAGAAAGAAAGAAAGAAAGAAAGAAAGAAAGAAAGAAACATTATGACTCTCCCAAGAGAACTCAGAAGTTCTCTAATTGCCCATCTAATTAGATTAGGGGCTTCCACTGAGTTTGTGGAAGAGAAAGGAGTTCTTTATTAAAGAGAGAGATCTCTATACCACTATGCTACAAATTTTATTAGTTAAATTAAATGATTTTTTAAAATTATTTAATTTATGTATATCAGTAATTTAAAAATATTCAACAAATGTAGACTTGAAATAGAGTAATTGAAATAAACAACCAATTTGTTGGTCTGGATAATTAAATGGAAGGAATATCTCAAACTTCAGAGAAAAACAATAAGAAAACAACCACACAAGAAAAAAATTAAAGGGTCCAGGAGATCTAATATATAATATGTAGGAATTTTCAGAAAAAGAGAGGAAGTAATAAGGTAATAATAAGAGATAATTTTCCCAAGCTGGACAAAATACTGCCCATGGAAAGAATTTGCAAAGTTTCTGGCAGCACTGTGCGCACGCACAGACACACACTCCTAGGCTTGTTCTGGTGAAGTTCCTGAATTCTAAGAGTAAGACAAAAATCCCAGAAAGTTCTAGACAGAACAAGTTACTTAAAAAGAGAGACAGGAAGTTCCCTGGCGGTCCAGTGGTTAGGACTCCATGCTTCTACTGCAGGGGGCATAGGTTCGATCCCTGGTCAGGGAACTAAGATCCTGCATGCCATGTGGTGTGGCCAAAAATTTTTTTTAAATAATACAATCAAATTTTATAAAAGGAGAGACAATTAGGCTGGCACCAGACTTCTCATTGCCATCACTGAACCTGGACATGGGAAAATGGCTACATACCATTGAGAGAAAGAGTGACACAAAAATATTATCTCTGGTAAGATCGTTCATGTGTTCTGATTACAAAATCTTTTCATTTCATCCGTGACTTAAGAAGTTTACCACTCATGTATTGTATCCACAGAAAGTACTGGAATTATTCTAACCCAACAAAAATTGAGACATCTGAAAATAGAAGACAGAAGGGAGAGAGAACAGTGGCAAGCAAGGTGTGTTTGTGTGTATAGATATTCAAAGCCAAATGGGTTCATGTTGATAGTGGGACTAGAGATTTGTGAGATGTACTAATATTTTTTTAATCAGAGAGGTGTATTCTCTGTTGCTTCTCCCCCAAGACAAAAAGGGAGAGAAAAAACATGGATTCTAGGAATTAACAATGACAAGAAAGAGTGTGACGCCCTGGGGAGACTGAAGGCTGCCTTGAGCTGGCGTGGGGTCTGTATAAGGTGCACAGGTGGCTACAGGTGGTGCGGGGCAGAAGGTGACTGGAGTGGCCAAGACTTGATAAATTGAAGGAAAGGTGAGCACATGTGCCTGGTGGGGTGTGTGTGTGTGTGTGTGTGTGTGATTCTTGTTTCCTGAAGGTAATATTTGACTTTTAAAAAGAATTTATTGAAGTATAATATGCATACTGATAAGTGTACATGTCAGAAAGGTACAGCTCAAATCTTCTCAAACTTGAACACATATGTGTAACCAGCATTCAACCTCCTACCCCTGGGGCCTACTTCCATTCACTGCTCCCCAGGGGTAACCATTAGACACAAATTTAGCCTGCTTTTGTACTTTCTACAGCATGAGTCTGTAGGAAGGTTCTTTTGCTCAACTTTAAGTCTGTGAAATTCATCCACATTGTTGTGTGTAGTTGTGGAGCAATCATCCTCATTGCTGGAGAGTACACCCGATTTATTTGGGCATTCTACCATTGATGGGCATTTGGGTAGTTGCCAGTTTGGGGCTCTTATGAATAAAGCTGCTGTGAATATTCTAGCACATCTTTTGGTGAATGTATGTATGCATTTCTGTGGGTAGAGATCTATGGATGGAACGGCTGGGTTATTGGAGGAATGCTTTTCACATCCTGCTCTTGACTTTTCTATAGTTGCCTTGAGAAAATCATTGGCTGTCCCTTCACCACAGAAATCAGCAGGAACAATCCCAGGATGCTGGTGTCCAAGAAAGAGTTAGGGAGTAAGCCGTTGCCTTTGGATATTCACCCAATCCTCCATTCTACTGCCTTCAAACTTCCAGAACTGAGTACAGTAAGTCCCCCACATACAAACGAGTTCCGTTCTGAGACGGCATTCATAAGTCCAATTTGTTCGTAAGTCCAACAAAGTTAGCCTAGGTACCCAACTAACACAATCAGCTATATAGTACTGTACTGTAATAGGTTTATAATACTTTTCACACAAATAATACATAAAAAATAAGGAAAACATTTTTAATCTTACAGTACAGCACCTTGAAAAGTACAGTAGTACAGTACAACAGCTGGCATACAGGGGCTGGCATTGAGTGAACAGGCAAGAAGAGTTACTGACTGGAGGAGGGAGAGGAGGTGGGAGATGGTAGAGCTGAAGGATCATCAGCAGTCGGAGACGGAGGGCAAGCTGCAATTTCACTCACGCCTGACTTTGATGGCAAAGGTTCTGGTTCTCTGCTGGATTCAATTCTATCTACCCTCTTGAAAAGATGGTCCAGTGATGTCTGGATAGTAGCTCTTTTTTTCTCATCATAAATGACACACAGTAGCACTGGATTGCATTCTGAACGGCTGCTGCAACCTTCGTGTACTGTTCTACGTTTGGGTCCTGTGCCTCAAAAACTAACAAACAGTGCCTCCTCAAATAAAGAAAATCCCCTTGCCATTTCCTGTGTCGTGAATCTCTTCGGTTCTTCAGTTACTTCTTCTTCCTCTTGTCTCTCTTCGTCCTTTCTCTGGGCACGTTCACATCTTTCAAAGTTCGCAACTTGAAGGTTCGTATGTAGGGGACTGTAATTACAATTACTGTAATTACTGTAATTACAATTGCTGTAATTACTGTAATTACAATTGCTGTAATTACAATTTAGAGAGACTGCCTGCTGTGTGGAGGGACAGCAACTAAGAGTCAACATGCCTAGGGCTCTCACTTTGGGCTCAGCCATCTCCTGGCTCCTAAAATTCACCTCTACTGGCACAACTAGAAAACCCAGCTAATACTCCCAAAGGTTAGAACTTAACACATATATCCCCGAAGACAAATTATTGGAACAAGGTGGACCAGGAATTTGAAATAATCTTGGTCAGTTCACTTAAGAGGATAAAAGAATATCTTAGCAACATGAATCAAAAATAAGAAATCCTTAGAAAACCAAGTGTTAATACACAACTATGAAAATAGAATTGGAATATAGAACAAAATAGATGGGATAAAAAGCAGAATGGATACAGCTAAGTCGGAAAGTCAGATAGAGGAACCCTCCCAGCATATTAAAAGAGAAAAAAGGGGGAGATTAAAAGGCAGTAAAAAAACCCCCCAATAACCAAGTCATATGGAGGATCGACCTAAATTTGCTTCCATTTCCGGGGGATATAGTGAAGGCAGGAAAAGTTAGCACGCTTTTAATCTGCAATGTTGAACTAGAGGTCGTTACTAAACTTCCAACCTTAAGACCTATTCCAAACCTTTCCCTGCTGCTAACAGCCACTCCAGGCTTGAGCCAGCCCTGAACAATTGTGACAGCTACCCAGCTGTCTCTTTGCTTCAACTCTGCACTCTCCCCACCTCTGCCCCAATCCACCCTCCACTCAGCAGCTAGAGTGGACTTTTAAAAAATACAGACCACATGATGTCACTCCCTTGTTTAAATCCTCCAATGCCTTTCCTTCACACTTAAAATTCAAACACCTTCCTATGGTCTACAAGATGCTGCAACATCTGGCTACTGCCCTCTCTGCAAACTCACCTCCTGACACTCTCTTGCTGCTAAACTCCTCAGAGCCTTTGTACTTGCTGTTCCATTGGCTGGGACTCCTTTCTCTAGATCTTCAATGTGGAGGCTTCTTTCCATCCTACAAATCTTAGCATATCCCGATCTTAAGTAGTATCACTGATTACTGTTACATCACTCTGTTTCCTTTGTAGTGCTTACCAATACCGGAAATGATCTCATTACTTATGTCTTGTTTATTTCCTTGTATTCTGCAGGATAATGTCAATTCTGTGAGGCAGGAATCTTTCCTATCTTGTTCAATGCAGTATTCCTGGGCCCAAAAGAGTACCTGTCACACAGTAGGTACTTGGTAGATGTTTACTGAATGATTGAATGAACCCTGAGGGAACTCACACACACAGAAAAAGAAGGACAACTCAGAAGGCAGAAATCTCCTCATATGATTTATTATCCTCGAAAGTGCCAGTGTTGGGGGGAGACTTTGTCCAGGGGACAAAGTTAGGACATGGACATCTGAGTCCAAAGGGTCTGCAAGGAGCAAGGAGGGCCCTCGGTCCCTGACACACTGAGGGAGAGGGGACCAGGGCATCCTCAGGGCCTCCTGGATTGGGGAGACTTTTTCCAGGGGACAAAGTTAGGACATGGACATCTGAGTCCAAAGGGTCTGCAAGGAGCAAGGAGGGCCCTCGGTCCCTGGCACACTGAGGGAGAGGGGACCAGGGCATCCTCAGGGCCTCCTGGATTGTGGAGACATCTGTCACCAGACAAAGTGAGTAGAGAAAGTGAAGAACATGAACAGCCATCCCAGGATGACAATCGTGATGCCCGTGGCCAAGGCCATGATAGAATTCCTCTCTGCCCTAACTCTGTCTCCCCAGCTGTTGGCATCCTGGCTCTGTGGGGAAGGGGGAGGCTGGTTGATGAGTGGCCTCAGAAGTTGGGTGCAGTAGGAGAAGTTGATCCAGGGAAGAGAGGGGTGCTTGGTTGGGGTGGGGCTGAAGGGAGGCCAGAGGGGGCTTCCTTAGGAAGAAACCGGAGCCAGGGTAGGGAGGAGAGTCAGGACAGGACCCAAGGAGAAGGGGGAACAGGAAGAGGGAAAGGAGACAAAGGACACAGTGAAATAAAAACAGCGTTCTGGGAAGAAGCAGAGTGGTGGAATGTGAGAGGGGCAGGGTAGGCTCCTGGAGAAAAGGGGGAACAAATGGGGAGCTGTCCCTCTGAGAGGCTGGAGAGGGATGGGGAGAAGGTAGGGCTCTGGGGAGAACAGGAGGAAGGGGGGAGAAATGGGTTAGGAGAGAGAGGGGTACCCCTGGGATGGGAGATAAGGGGTTTTGCCTCACTCTGACAGAGAAAATGAGGGCTGGAATCCCGAAAGGGAAACAGCAGAGGAGGGACACGATGGACGCAGGCAGGAGGTCTCCACAGGATGGTCCACAGACATCACCAGACGGCTTAATGAGGCCTACAGAGCTCAAGGAGCTGCAGCTTACACTTCAGGCCAGCAAGGGAGAGACCAGCACACATAAGGTCTGCAGACAGCAAGGGGGGACAGCCGAGACCCTGAGGAATGGGGAGGGCTGACCTGACCCCACCAGTCAGGAGGGATCTGGAAGCTGACCCTGGCTCACCAGCAAGGGGCACATGGGCCCCAGCGATGATGCACCACAGGATCCGTAAAACACTTGCTGTCCCATCACCTCCCTCCTGTACCGTCTAACTCTCTCCCTAATCATCTATAATGTCCTCCTGCCTTCCTCTAGGCCCCTTGCAGCTGCCAATAATCTTTGTGTACTACATACCCCCTTCCATATCCCATAATCCTCTCCATGTGGCCCCCAAATCCCCACCTCATAACCCTCTCCCTGTCCACACATCACCCTCTCTCTGACCCACAAATCCCCTCCCTGTCCACCATAACCTCCTCCCCATCTCATCCTAGCATTCCCTGTGGCCCTTAACTCCCTGTTCCCATACCCCCTCCCTTTCCTGGTAACTTTCTCCCATCCCCTTAACCCCATCTAGGCTACATAACAAGACCCCAGTCACCCCACAACCCCCTGGCCATCCCCCCACCTGTCTCCTCGTGCCCCGTAATTCTCCCTGGTCCTAAGCGCCTGTCTTTGTGCCCTCATAAGCCTCATCCTATCCTGCTGGAATCCTCTTTCACCCACTTTAACATCCCCACAGTCCCTGGTCAGCCAACCAACTCACTTCAGGTCCAACCACCCAGGGGGGAATGATGTCACCAAGGCATGGCCTCTCCCATCATCCACTCTGCCTCTGAGTCTGCTTTCCTTTCAGCATTGTGATTGTGATTCCCTTCAGCATATGGGGGGGAGGAGTTTCAAGGTTTTTCTTTTAAGCCTGGGTTTCTGACTAGCTCAATGAATATAGAGGCTATTTCCTGGGTGTTTCCCCATCTCCTGATTGGCTTGAAGAATTCAGATACTTGCTTTTCTTTTAGCAAATTGGACCACAGATTGTTCACAAAATATAAAATGGGTGGGCCTTTGTAACTGGCTGCTATTTCCCAGTCTGACCTGAAGGTGGGTTCCTTGAGTGTGAAGAGTGGGATTTACCAATTCATTCCATATGAACTTATTTGCTACCTACTTGTGCCTGGGCTTGTGCTGAGCCCTGGGAACCAATAGGTGACCAAGACAGATAAATCCAGGGCTCTCATGGAATTCACAGTCCAAGACAGAAGATAACTATTCATATGAATAAGTAAACGAGATAATTTTTTCAGGTGGTACCAAGTATTCTCAAAGGAAAGAGATAGAAGGATGTGTTAGAGAGGGATCTAGGAAGGCAGCCTGAGCAGGAGGAAGGGGAGAGGGAGGTCAAGGCAGGATTCTCTGAGTTGGAGGTATCTGAGTGGAGACCTGAAGGCTAGGAAGGAGCCAGCCCTGAAAAGATTTGGTGGAAAGAGTTCTAGATGGGGGCACACAAGTGCAAAGGCCCTGACATGGGAAGGAGGTTGATGTGACTGAGAGACAGAAACAGTGGCAGTAAGGCTGGAGTGTGGTAAGGGAGGGGCAAGGGGCAGGAAGGGAGGAAGAAGAGGAGGGCAAAAACCTGCACACCTAGGCAAGGACTTTGGGTTTGATTCTAAGAGTTGTGGGAGTGTTTTGAAAGGTCAAGCCTGGTGTGTGCTGTGATTTTTGATTTAGGCTTTAGAGATGCTCTGAGCTGAGGCATGGTGAATGGACAGTGGGCAGGCGATGGAGAGGCAGTAGGTTCCTACTTTTCCTGTGGGTTCAAAGAAGAAATGACAGAGTCCAGGCATGGGGCAGGAGCAGGGGCAGGGGTGTCTGGCATAGAGACGGTCTCAGGGAAGGTCAACCCAGAAAGGAGTGAGGCAGCATGATCTTGGAATATCAGAGCCCTGCCCTCATGGATTCCTGCTTGGCCCTGGATTCCTGGTCAACAGCCCTCCAGTTTTGAGGGCTCCTGCCCCTTCCCTTGAATTTTAACTTCTAATTGGCATATTATAGTCTCCTTGGGCTGTCTGTCCACATTATCGACGGGTGATTGGCTGTGTTTCCCTCGGGGGTGGGCCTTTCACAGTGCCCTTCCTGAAGCACCCCAGCTGTGCAGGGTGGACTCCAGGTCAGGTGATGCCACAGGGCTGTGAAAAGGGGGCAGTTCAGAATGAAGTAAACAGCACTGAAAAAGTGAGTGGCCAGCAGTGGGACCCAGAAACCTGGAGAGTCAGAGGATATTTGCAGGGAAAAGGGACTAATCAACAGTACCTGCTGGAATGGAAAGTGCCCTTTTCATGGAGCTGTTAGGAGCCTCTCTGTGGCCCTGTTCTGAACAGACACAGGAGAGCGCTTCGACAGCACCAGACTCTGGGGGCCTAGGGGACAGTGAAGATGAGTGAAGGGAGATAGAGAATAGATGCCTCCTTCAACAGGTTGGCTAAGGAAGGGATAAAAGAGCAGGGCCTTAAGCCATCCCCTAGAGAAGATGGACCATGGATCCAAAGAGAACCAGGAACTGGGAGGGTGTCTATACTCCTACCAGCACAGCAACTGTATGAAATACACCCACATTCCACCTTCAATACATTTGTTTGTTCATTCTGTTTTGGTTTTGCTGCCAAGAATTTCAAGTAATTTTTTATAACTCTGAACAGTTCTCTTTGATTAACATTAAATCTACTGAGCAGCACTTGAAAGAATTCATGTAACACGAAGAACTCCCTACCAAGTGTTTTAAAATGTTTACCAGGACCAAATTTAATCATTTTAAAAGTTGACATTTTATGTTTGGAGGAACTAAATTTTTATTGGTTCTGATTTTGTAGTGCTTTGTAGACGATAAATTGTTTGCAGAGCTAAAATATTTCCTAGGCCTTGGACAGTTCCCAGACTGAGCACTGCATCCAGAAGAGGAGGAAATGTTTGAACCACTGTGCATACCACAAACCCAGAGGAGAAAAATTATTGTGCCTTCCAATGCCTGATGACTTGCCAGTGCTCCATAGTTTTAGAATAAATAGCTGCCATTATGGTAGGACTAATGGAAAAGGAAGACGAGTCCTTTAACAAAACATAAGGAGAATTCTCCAAAATGTGCCAATAGAGTAGAAAAATTAAAACCTGGAGCTAGGATGTATTGTCAAGTTTTGTTGATTTTATTTAATTTTGTTGGTTTGACTTTGGAACTATATAAATATTTTGTACAGTTTTTTTAAACCAACAATTAAAAACTAATCCCTAAAATGAAAAGAAAATTCAACAAATGAGTGTAAATGAGTATCTAGCTAACAGCATAATCAGACAGGAATTATTCCAAGTAACTTTAAACACAGTGATTTGACTTTACATCCCTAGTGGATATGCTCTAAGAAAAAAATGAACCAAGAAAAGAATCCTTAACTGTTTTCAGTGATCATAATTTTGGTGGTAGTATTAGTATTGTTGATCTGAGATTGCTGAGATAAATTGGACAATATAAACAAACTATTAGATGATATTCTTACTTTTATCATTCCTGGTGTCACCGTGAACTTGGATTTTTGGCATGAGGAAAGAGATACATGTAAGATGAGAAAGGTTAGGTAAACACTCTGTCGTCTTGATTTTGAATTGGAAATATTGGTATGGATTCCTGTTACAGTTTATCTTTAAAATGTTTTCTGTTTAAACAGAAACAGACTCACAGCTATAGAGAAGAAACTAGTAGTTACCAGTAAGGAGAGGGAAGAGGGGAGAGGCAAGATAAGGGTAGGGGATTAAGAGATACAAGCTACTATGTGTAAAAGAGTTAAGCTACAAGGATATATTGGACAGCAGAGGGAAGTATAGCCATTATTTTATAACAACTTTAAATAGAGTATAATCTATAAAAATATTGAATCACGATGTTGTATGCCTGTAACTAATAAAATATTGTATATCAACTATCCTTCAAATAAAAAAGGTTTTTTTTAATGTTTTCTGGTTCTGACTACTGTAAAGACTTAGGAACAATGACCAACTGTAGCTCTCAGATTTTAATTTTGGCATTCTCACAGGCAAGGGGATAAAACACAAAGTTCAGGAAGTGCCAAAGCTGGGGACTCTGACAAAACGTCCCCCATTGTTCGCTGATACTCCAAAGAGTTACAATCTCAGCTTAAAGGTCAACATAAAGAAACCAACTAAAACATGGACTTGTAGCTTGGCTTCATCCATCATCTGATGGATGGCTTCGCCCATCAGCCTCAGGTGTTCACTTAGATATAGACCCCAGACTGATAGATGTCCCATGCTTGGAAGAAACAAATGGAAATCCACTATAGAGGAAAATAAGATCATTCTAGGCCTCAAATTATTCTTAGAAATATCTTCAAACACAGTGCCAAACTCATAAAGATAACCAGGCCCATATGAAAATAAGGACCCATGAGAAAGAAAGAACAGAAACAAAAGAAAATAGACACAGAAGCATAAACACTTCAAATAGTGGCATTATTAGCTACAAGCATGCAAACCATGTGCAGAGAAATAAACATCAGTTTGAAAATTTTAGGGAAGAAATTGGAAACTGTTTGAAGTGACAGAGATTTGAGAGAAAACCAAACAAATTCTCGAACTGAGAAATATCAGGAATTGATAGGAAGAATCCCATGGATGAGATTAACAGGAGATCAGACACAGATGAAGAGAGAAATTGTAATCAGAAGACAGGTCAGAAAAAAACTAAAGAGACTGCAGTATGGAGGGAAAAAAGGAAGAAGTTCTGTCATACATGTGACTAGAATCCCAGAAAGAAGAGAAGAGAATGGCGCAGAGGAAGCATTTGAAGAAATAATGACAAGGAATTTTCCAGAACTAATGACTGACATCAGACCGTGGACTAGTTCAAGAAGTCCAGTGAACCCCAAACAGGATAATTACAATTCACATCTAATTATAGTAATACTTTAGCAACACTGCAGAAAACCATAGGCAGAGAGGAAATATTAAAATCAGTTCCTTCAGTGGAATGACAGACCGATGGCTGACTTCTAAACAGCAAGAAAATGAAGCTCAGAAGATGGTAGAATGATTATCTTCAACATCTGAAATAAACTAACTGCCAACCAAAACTTACATGCACAGCAAAAATATTCTTCAAGAATGAAGAAACTGTGTGCCTGTGGTGAGGGCCTACAGCCACAGGAATGCACATGGATAGCCAGGGCTCCCACAGCTGCTTGTCAGCCCAGTTCACTGGGCCCCGTCTCCTCTCACTGGCCTGCACTGCTGGGACCACCTGCAGCTAGCCCCTCCAGCTGTGCCCCTGCATGCTGCTGGCCGAAATCCCGGCACCGGCCTCCGCTGCCATGCACCTGGGGCAAGACCTTGCAGCCACAGGTGTGCCTGGCAAGAGCCAGGAACCCACCAGCTGAGAGCGTGCCCCTAATTGGGCCTGGCCCTTCCTGATGGCTGGCCCCTGCCACCACGTGTGTGTCTGAAACTGATGCCTGCCCCTACACAGGCACCCGCAGCCAGCCTGCCACAGCCAAGTGTGTGCACACCGCTGGCTCCGGCCACCACAGATGCCTGCCCTGGTCCCTAACCACTGGACATACAGGTGTTGCTGAGAACCCCAGCAGGACTTGCAGACACGGAAGGCCCCTCTCCCACCACGGCACTCACCAAGGACCATGCAGTCGTTGATGTTGTGGGCACAGTGGCCCGGCCCCCATACCACCCCATTGCCCCAGTATGTTGCCTCACTGTCTTCTATAATTCAATTAGAGTTGCCCGATTTCTCTCCCTTCTTGACTGCCCCTTCTTATCCCCCACAGCCCTCCCTGACACCCAGTGACCCTTTCCCTGTCCTCTGTAACACCGTTTCTGCCCCCTCATGCATTTTCTCTGTCCTACTTTAATCTATCCCTGTCCTCCCAGAATTGTTTCTTGTTCCTTGATCACCTCTAGACTTTTGCAGCTATAATGGCACCTGTCTCCTTGTAACACCCCATCCCTCACTACTCTCTCTCTATCCCCGTACATTACCTCCCCCTTTAAGCTGCAGTGTGTTCCCCTATCAACTCTCCTAGTCCTCCTCTAATCCTCTCCCATTCCCCCGTCCCGGTCCTCCCTTACCTTGAGCCTGGTCCCCTGCCAGTCTCTTTTCTCTATCCCCTAACCAGTTCTCTTTCTTCCTAACCCCTTCTCTGTCCAGACATGATCCTACTACCTCGATCCCTTAACTTACCCCACTCTTTCTAGATGGCACTCCACTTACCTCATTAAGGCCCCAGGGCCATGCCTCCAATTCCTCAGGCCTGGAGAGGGCGGTGGGGTGTGACGTCATCGGGGCGCGATCTGTTCACCAACATGGACTTCGCCTTTAATTTCCGCAATGGGATTGGTTATTGAAATATAAATGGCAGAGTCCCAAATGTTTCGTTCAGATTTCTGCTCCATTTGAGGACTCTAGGCCTCTGTCACCTAGGAAACGTCTTCTGAATGAGTGAATTGGGTGAGGTTTCAGTTATTTGCATCTATCCTCCAGTTTGAACTCCTGATTGGTTCAACATGTAGAATATGTGGGTCTAAGGCACAAGTATACTATATTCCTGACTGAACCTCTGATTGGTTCCAGGCATGCAGAAGGCAGGATTTATTAATTCACTGAACATATTTGAATTTAGCAACTTACTGTGTGCCAGACCCTGTGTTCAGCCCCCAGGGAACAAGTGGTGACCAAGGCAGACAAGGCTGTGGCTCTCCTGGAGCTCACAATTCACAGGGGACATGGAGGGTCAACAGCCAAATAAACTAGGTGACTTCAGAGTGGACCAATGACTAAGAAGGGAATAACTAGATGGAAGGGGGGGCACCTAGGAGAAGTGGAAAAAGAGAAAGCTCTCTGCAGAGGGGCCACTGGAGCTGAGATGTGCAGGATGAGTTAGCCAAGAGGAGATCTGCGGGAAACGAAAGAGTTCCAGGCAGGGGAGCAGCAAGTGCAGAGGTCCTGAGTTGGGAGAGAGGTGTGTGTGTTCCAGGAGCGGGAGCGAGAGCACTGTGGCTGGAGTCCGGGAGGCATGAGGGAGGGTGTGAGGGGGGCAGAAGAGGACCAGGCACGGCTTGGACATCTGAGTGAGAGATCTGGATTTCATCCTAAGAGCCACGGGAACCTGTCGGAGGATGTCAATCTGAAAGAGATGTGATGTGATTTAGATTGTGGAGCAGCTCTGGCTGCCCAGAGCAGGATGGAGAGTGGGAGGCAGCAGGCCCTTGATTTGCCAGGAACCTCAAACCCCCCAAAGCAGAAGCTGGGCGCGGGGGTGTGCAGAGCAGGTGTCAGCAAGGGGCCCCACTTCCGACCTTCGCAGGAGTATTCTCTGAGACGAGGCCTGACTGGCTCTGGTCTGTCTGCTTTCTGGCTGTGTCAGGGCTAAGCTGGGGACCTCTCCTGCTCCCTGCCAGCCAACTGGGGTATAGGTTCCGAGCCCTCCCCAGGAAAAGCCAACAGTCCCTTGGCCAGGTGATCAAGGTTAACATTACTAGTGACAAATCATGTTGACCTGATGTACTCCCTGATGAGAAGTGATGAAACGTGCACTTCACCTCTGGACGTTCTTCCCCCAAACCTGTACTCTCCGTCTAAGTTTGAGAAAAACATTACACCCACCCTAAATTGAAGGACATTATCCAAATACCTGACTCCAAATAGGTTTTTAAATTTTAGCCATTCTAGTGAGTGTGTGATGACATCGTCATTTTTATTGCATTTTCAATCTAACATGCAGTAAAATTGACCTTTATTAGTGTACAGTTCAATGACGTTGATACACAGAGAGAGAGATTTGTGTAACCACCATCAAAATCAGGATATGGAAGGGCTTCATTACCCCAGAATATCTCCCTTGGGCTATCCCTTCACAGTCACACCCCCCACTCCTCTATCCCTGGCCACCACTGATCTGTCAGCATAGTTTTGTCTTTGTGAGAGTGCCACCCGAAAAGGAATCACACAGTGTTTAACTTTTGAGACTGGCTTTTTTTCACTTGGCATAAAGCCTTGGAGATTCATCCAAGTTGATGCATGTATGAAGTTCATTCCTTTGATTGCTAAGTAGTGTTTCACTGCATGAATGTACAACAATTTGTTTATCCATTCACTGTATAGAGCTGCCATAACTATTCACGTACAGGTTTTTGTGTGAACTTAAATTTTTATTTCTCTAGGGTAAATACCCAGGAATGGAACTGGAGGGTCTTAGGGCAATTGTACATTTAACTTCATAAAGTGTCAAACTATTTTCCAGAGTGGCTGTGCCTTTTTGTATTCCATCCAGCAATGTGTGAGAGTTCAGGTTACTCTGCATTCCAACTAACACTTGAGATTGTCAGGGTTTTTTGTGTTTTTTTTTGTTTTTTTCAGCCATTTTATTTAGCCACACTTACTAATGTAAGTAATGTAGTGGGACCTCACAGTGGTTTTAACTTGCATTTCCCTAATGTCTAATGAGGTTGAATATCGTTTCCCGCGTTCATATGCCTTCCTCACATCCTCTTTGGTGAAGTGTGTTTTCAAGTTTTTTTGCCCATTTCCCCCCAGCTTTATTGAGATATAATTGACAGTGTGTAAGTGTAAAGTGTACAACCTGTTGATTTGATCGCTTATATATTGCAAAATGATTACCACTGGAGCATCAGCAAACACCTCCATCATGCTGCATAATTACCATTTCTTTTTTGTGCTGAGAACATTTAGATCTAATTTCAGAGCAATTTTCAGGTATATAACATATATATATATATATAATATTATATTATAATAAAATAATAACATGTAATATAAATACAATATATAATCTCCAGAGCTCATTCACCTTATACCTGGAAGTTTGTACCCTCTGAAGGCTCAGCTCGTCAGTAAATCTGCTGACGGAGGAGGGAGGAGGTGTGAAGCCTGGTGGTGCTAGCTGCCTCATTAAGTTTCACTGCTGTGGTTGGGGGTGGCAGCACAACTTGCTGCTGGACCCAGTTGACCCTCCTCTGGTTGGAGCACCTCCTGCTTCCACCGGACAGGGATGAAAGCTCAGCTCCCTGCTCAGCCCTGCCAACACGGCCCTGGTGGGAGGAGAATCAGAGCATTGCCTGGTTCTTCTGGCTTGGGGGTACAATAGCATCTCCCTGCTTGGTCCCACTGATGCGACCCTCCTGGGGAAAAAGATGTGTGTCCTAGTCAGCTCGGGCCACCATAACTAAATACCATAGACTGGGTGGCTTAAATGACAGAACTTTATTTTCTCACAGATCTGGAGACGGGAAGTCTGCCATCATACTGCCAGCATAGTTGGGTTCTGGTGGGAGCTTTCTTCCTGGCTTACAGACGGCCGCCTTCTCACTCTGTCCTCACGTGGTAGAGAGAAAGGGAGCAAGCTCTCACTGTCTCTTCTTATAAGAGCACTAATTCCACCAGGATTACCCCACCCTCATGACCTCATCTAATCCTAATTACCTCCTAAAAGTCCTGTCTCCAAATATAATCATACTAAGGGTTAGGGTTTCAACATATCAATTGTGTGGGGACACAATTGAGTCCATAGCAATGCTCAAACTCCCTACTCATCAGACAAATGCAAATTAAAGCAATAAGGAGCTACTGTATAATTTCTCACCCGTCAAATTGGCAAAAATTCATAGGATTGATGATATTGCATGCTGACAAGAAGACAAAGAATGATCCTTTCAAACCCTGGGATTGGAAGTGTGACTTGGTGAGGCCTTTGCAGAAGTCATCACGGTATGACGACCACAAAGTCCTAATACTTCAACCCTGCAATCTTACTTCTTGGACTCTATTCTAGAGTAGTACTTGCTTACTTGCACAGAGAAACACGTTCATGGATGTTCTTGGCAAGATTGCTTGAGGCAGCCAAAAGATAGAAATCATTTTAATATCCAACTGGAGGGTCCTAGTAGTAAATTTTGTAATCCCTGGCATGACCCAAGAGGCAGTTATTAAAAAGAGGGAGTGAAAATCAGGGTATAGGTTATCTTTTGTGGAGAAGTAACTGGAAGAGGGCACGGGGGTCTTCTGGTCTGAGCCTTGTTTCAGGTGCAGGTTACAGGAGTATGCTGTTTGTGAAAGTCCATTGGTCTACACATATGATTGGGGCACTCTTATGCACTTCCATAAAAATATTTTTAAAATAGGAGACTCAGTGTTCTCTTGGTTTAAATGAGATTCAGATTCTCAATCTCTTCATTTAAATAAGAAATCTAGGTCTATCATGGGTCCTTAGTGGGTATTTCTTGGGTGGGAGGAGTATTGGTTTTCTCTTTTTAATTCACACATCTGTGAGAAAAGAGGAGCCATGCCTACAGTTTCCTTCTGACTCAAAGAAAATTCAAAAGCAGATCTCTTGTCCAGGAAATAAGGATGTCAGTTCAAGTATTGCTAAGTCACCTGAAATAAGTATTATTAAGATACTTGAAATAAGTTCGATGTCTCATCAAAACTGTAGACTGTAAGAAGTTAAAAATCACAATCACAGGACATGGTGATAATGTTGCAGTCTGAGTGTCTTAAAGCTTGTTAAGTTTTCTGGGGTTAGATGTAAAACTTGCAAGACCAATTCATGGTGTGGAACAGAATCTGCTTTTCTGCAGCTGCTTATTCTTTTGAGATTGTCCCTCTTATCCTGCTAAGAGTTCTTTCACCAGAAGGAAGAAGGGCCCACAGGTTCATGCCAGTGCTGGAATCCCATGAGCTATCCTTGAGGGAGAAAAGGCAGGTCTGAGAACCTGGCCTTTTATCCTATGGACCAGAAGAGGACAGAAGAGGATTACTGACAAGTAGAATACAGGGCATTTGGTGTTGAAAATCTTCAGTTTTAACACGAAAGTATTTTCAAGACCTAGAGGTAAGCAGAAAAGACATGCGGTACCAATGTGTTTGTATATGTATGCACATGGAAATGCTTATAAAGGTAACTGGAAAGAGTTACAATAAAATATTGTCAGCAATTACCTTTGAGAGGGGGAAATTGATACCAGGACCAGCCATAAAAGTGAACTTCTCTTCTCCTTCAGACTCTTTTTATTACTTGATTTTTTGTGAGAATATATTTGTGTGAAAGTTGTGCAAATAAAAAAAAATCCCATGGTACTTCCCTGGCAGGCCAGAGGTTAAGACTCCGGGCTCCCAATGCAGGGGAGGAGGGTGCGGGTTCCATCCCTGGTCAGGGAACTAAGATCCCGCATGTCAAGGCACTGCCGCGTGACACAGCCAAAAAACAAAAACAAAAACAAAAACAAAAAAACCACAAGGAAATACACAGGTTTAATAATCCAAGGTAAAAAGAGAATAAAACATTACCTGGCCTATTTGATCATGGTGAATTCTGTTGAGAGCAGTTACAGAGTTCTTCTGGAGAAAGTTTGGGAACAATTCGTGAAGGGGCACATAGATAACTGAGCAAACAGAACAGAGGACGGAGGAGGAGGAAGATGAGGAGAAGCAGGAGGAGGAGGGAGAGGAGGGGCAAAAACTGGAGGAGAAGGAGGAGGAAGAAAAAAAGGAATAAAAAAATCTGAAGGACTACAGGGAGATGTGTTGCTCGGCTGTTGAGCTCAAAAATTAGTTCAGAGTATGTAATCACCATTAACCACCAGGCCCAGTAATGGAGCATACTTACACGGGCATAATGAAATGCAAGCCCTATAAACTGAATTAAAAATTGTAGTCTCATTCTGTGGGAAGTAGGGGAGAGAGAGAAGAATGGGTAGGTGTTAAATCTGCATGTTTCATTATAGTAATTCAACTGATGACCTCTCAAGATATAAGAATATAAGTTTTGGGTTTGTTTTATATTTACATGGTGGTGAATACCAGATGAATGCCTGAGAGTGGAATACAGGTTGGGGCAAGTCAGAGAGCTAAAGCAGAGAAGACTGGTTGGCTTTCTAAATCTTAGAGCACAATGTGACTTTTTTGGATTTGGCTGTTCATGCTGATGTGGGCCATCCTGACTTGACGTGGCTTTGCAGCTGAATGTGACAGGCCCAGCTTGGGATGGTCTGGGGAGGAACAGGGATGGCTGACCCGCCAGACCCACTAACACAGCAGACAAGCAGATATAACCCCCTTTCCAGGCACACCCATAACATGGAGCATTATCCCACGAACAAGTGTAATCTCTGCAGATACCCAGGGCCATGGAGGTAATAGAAACAGCACTGTAACAGCTAAGGTTAAGGTTAACCATAGACTAGCACTTTCGTTCTTTCCTTTCACTCATTATTTTCTGTAAACCTTCCAAGATGGGTCTCTTGTTGGGTATGAATTTAAAGCTGTAACCCCAGATGTCTAAGAAATGTAACTCTATTTTCCTGCATCTGCACTGGCTAGGGTGGATTAAGTTGTAGAAATAGGCAGGCCATACATGACGTGGCACAACATAATAGTTTATTTTCCACTCAATCATGGGAGGCAGTGGGGGAAAGGGTGACTGTTCCTAAGAATGATTCAGGGGCCGAGGCTGATGGGAGCTCTTCCATTCTACAACATGTGACTTTCAAATCACCATGGGTATCACTTGCCCAATCAGCTAGGGTAGGAGGAAAATGGGGGAGCGCCTGTGGGAGGTGGGTTAAGGCCAGGGTTGTTCGTGGCGCACATCGCTTGTGATCACATTCCGTGAAGCCAAAGACAGTCTCATGGCCACACAGGGGAACCTAGGAAATGTGGCTGAGTAGTGCTCCCAGGAAGAAAAGGAGACGAACATTGGGAAAGAGTCAGCGGTCTTTCCCACAGCTATTCAACTTAATTTCTACTGATAATTTCCATTCCTCTTGATTGTGGAAACTTAATCCTGCTACGTCTAAGGTTTCTGGGGCTGAATTTGGGGTTGTCCGTGAAGCTAGGGCCCCAGAAGGAACCCCTGAGTGTTGTCTATGGGATCAGCCTATGTCTCTGTTTTCATTCATTCTGGATGGCTCCCGTGTTATCTCTGGTTCCCCTCTGATAGTCATTGCCACTCTGGCACTTGGCATTCCTATAGCCTTCACCTCCTTCTCACCAAGCTGGGACATGAGATATCCTACTTGGCTGTCAGGCCATTTCTCCCTAAACCTCCACACCATACAGCATATTTTCTTTGAGATCTTAAAGCCTCTCTAGGGTTTATATGTGAAGTAGGAATACAGGTGTTATCTAGGGTCTTTGACACCCTGCCCCTTCCTGAGATGCAGGCTATTAGGGGCCTTCTGATGGATATACTGGCATCTAGTCTTCCTCTACTTCCCCTATTCCATGAATAGGGGGCCATTTCCCTTTCAGGACTGGGGGAGAGGTGGTCTTGATCAGCTCTTCTGCCAAATCTACTATTCATTTCTTGAGGTCTTTCCTTCTTTCTTTAAGAGTTTGACTTTTAATCTCAAAAGCTGGAGGAGGTTTCTGTTTTCCTATCCCTGCTCCGAGACACTAGAAGCCTGGAATTCCAGCTTGAATGAACCTAGAGAACATTAATTCAAATTTCTAAATATCATTCCACATTGGCAATTATTATGAACATTTTACAAAGGAAGCAGGTTCAAGAAAATTATCTTGTTCAAGGATATACAATTTTTAAGTGTCAGAGGTGGGATGTAAACCCACATCTGTCTGATTTCTATGTCTCTGTGCTTTACCATTAGGTCATTCGGATTTTCACATGATCTGGGAAACACATAGCCCTAGAGAAACACAGACACTGACTCAGAAACACACACACGCGCACACACAGGAGAAGCTGGAACATTCCCTTCAATTTTATTGGTTTAAATAAATACTTTTCTGAAAGAGCAGCCCAGCATCAAGGAGCTTAGGGCATCTAGAGCATGAAAGTGAGAATCCTCAAGGTGGATGATGACAGATTTGGAGGCCAAGAGGATGAAGTAACATGGTGTTCCTGGGCTAGTGGGTTGCTTGGATGTTGAGTTCCTTGGCTGGTAGGTTTCTTGGCTAGGGGATGTCTCAGCTGTTGGTTTCTTCCATGGTGGCTGATTTGGCTGGTTAGTGTCTTGGTGGGTGGGTTCTGTTGGGATGGGTGAACCCATTGGCTACTGGGCCTGGTCTTCACACAAATAGGGCATAGTAATAAATGATGCCTAAACCGATGAGTATAGCGAATACATCCAGCCAACCAGTTCGGCCTGAGTTGATATAAGCCTCTTGCCAATCGCTGTTCTTGTTGGCCTCCTTGGTCTGTAGGAATGGGAGCTTTAGATTTGGGTTTCTGAGTCCAGCCTTGTGACACCCTTGGGTAATGGCTGGAGACCTTTGGTTACTGAGGGAAAATCTCTACCCACATCCCAGGACAGGAGCAGATGCAAGGGGGCAGGTAGAGGACAGGATGGGCCAAGGTTTAGGCACTGGTTTACCTTGTGACAGAAGAAGGCTGCTGGTAGTCCCAGGGGAGGGAAAAGAAGTATGCCTATGACGGTCATACCCAAGTAATCCGGGGCATAAAATGCCAGTTCTTCTGGTGTCTGTACAGGCCCTTGTGGCTTAGCTTCGTCAGGTGGGGCGCCTGGAGTGGGTGGGGCCCCTGGAGCGGGTGGGGCCCCTGGAGCGAGTGGGGCGCCTGGAGCGGGTGGGGCCCCTGGAGCGGGTGGGGCGCCTGGAGCGGGTGGGGCGCCTGCGGCGGGTTTCGGGGGCATAACTTTTCCACTCCAAAAGACTCCAAGTATCTTGAAAACAGAGAGCCAAACCCACTACACCTCCCCTTGTTCTATCCGGAATCCCACGACCCAAACCTTCGAAGTCCAGTACTTCACAGTGGAGACACCAGCGCAAGTCCTGATTGGTTGCCGGTGTGAGGGGGCGTGGTCCCACTGTACTCTGCTCCTCCAGGACTCAGAGTGCGCTCCACCCTCTATCAGGACATTGACTCTGCCCACCCTGATAGGAATTGGTTGCAAGCCATGAGGCTGGATTCTGGCTCCTCCTTCCTGCAGACCCCTATCTGCAGACAGGGCAGGAGCAAGTACCGGGGACCCCTCCCAAGAAATATGGGAACAAGGAGGTAGACAAGCCTAGTAAGAAAACTAGGGGGCTTACAAACAAAAGGGAAAGGAAATAAAAAATAGTAACAGATTATAAAATATTAAATTAAAAAAGAATTCTAGTCCATACTGACAGAAAAAAAGAAAAATAAGAGAGAAACAAGGTGAAAAGGGGGAAGGTCTTTCTTAGAGTAGAATGCCATCTAATAAATATCGATGGAATGATGGAAATGAGAAATCCCCATTGTGGTAGGCAGAATCTAAGATGGCCCCAAGATTCCTGCTCACTGGTATACATACACCTGCTCCCAGTTACTCATTCAAGTACTAATCTGTGGGCTGCTGTGAAGGGATTTTGCAGATGTAGTTAAGGTCCACAGTCAGTTAATGTTAAAATAGGGAGAATATCTTCAGAGGGTCTAACCTGATCAGGTGAGTTCCTAAAAGGAACTGGATTTTACTGGCAAAAAAGGATTCCAGGCATGAGGCAGATTAGAGGCAAGGGAGATTCTCCATGGCTGGCTCTAAGTAGGAGAGGGCCACAGAGCAAGGAATGCAAGCAGCCTCTAGCTGAGAGAGGCTCCCAACTGAAAGCCAGCAGGGAAATGGGGACTTTACTTCTACAACAGTAAGGATCTGAATCCTGCCGTAACCATATCCATTTGGAAGAGGGTCCTAGCTCCAAATGAGAATGCAGGCCAACACCTTGATTTTAACCTTGTGAGATTGTGAGCAGAGAGCCCGCCATTCTGACCTACAGAACTCTGAGTTAATAACTAAGTTTCTGGGAATTTGTTATGCATCATTAGAAAACTAACAACCATTCAAAACCATAGTAATTACTGGCTCAGGTAATTAGCATCAATGAATGCTAATACCACTGGGTTTTAGCTGATACTACCCTTGGCTTGTGGTTTTAGAGGAAAAGAGGGTGTGATTCCAGACTGGCATGAACTTGTGGGCCCTTCTTCCCTCTGGTGAAAAGAACTCGTAGAAGGATAAGAGGGACAATCTCAAAAGAATAAGCAGCTGCAGAAAAGCAGATTCTGTTCCACACCATGAATTGGTCTTGCAAGTTTTACATCTAACCCCACAAAACTTAACAAGCTTTAAGACACTCAGACTGC
Organism: Balaenoptera physalus; assembly: GCF_965194825.1. Classification (NCBI taxonomy): domain Eukaryota; kingdom Metazoa; phylum Chordata; class Mammalia; order Artiodactyla; family Balaenopteridae; genus Balaenoptera; species Balaenoptera physalus. The sequence continues at coordinate 16,744,956 of NC_138900.1, read as the reverse complement.
AAAATTATCACCATGTCCTGTGATTGTGATTTTTAACTTCATACAGTCTACAGTTTTGATAAGACATCGAACATATTTCAAGTATCTTAATAATACTTATTTCAAGTGACTTAGCAATACTTGAACTGACATCCTTACTTCCTGGACAAGAGATCTGCTTTTGACTTTTCTTTGAGTCAGAAGGAAACTGTAGGCATGGCTCCTCTTTTCTCACAGATGTGTGAATTAAAAAGAGAAAACCAATACTCCTCCCACCCAAGAAATACCCACTAAGGACCCATGATAGACCTAGATTTCTTATTTAAATGAAGAGATTGAGAATCTGAATCTCATTTAAACCAAGAGAACACTGAGTCTCCTATTTTAAAAATATTTTTATGGAAATGCATAAGAGTGCCCCAATCATATGTGTAGACCAATGAACTTTCACAAACAGCATACTCCTGTAACCTGCACCTGAAACAAGGCCCAGACCAGAAGATCCCCGTGCCCTCTTCCAGTTACTTCTCCACAAAAGATAACCTATACCCTGATTTTCACTCCCTCTTTTTAATAACTGCCTCGTGGGTCATGTCAGGGATTACAAAATTTACTACTAGGACCCTCCAGTTGGATATTAAGATGATTTCTATCTTTTGGCTGCCGCAAGCAATCTTGCCAAGAACATCCATGAACGTGTTTCTCTGTGCAAGTAAGCAAGTACTACTCTAGAATAGAGTCCAAGAAGTAAGATTGCAGGGTTGAAGTATTAGGACTTTGTGGTCGTCATACCGTGATGACTTCTGCAAAGGCCTCACCAAGTCACACTTCCAATCCCAGGGTTTGAGAGGATCATTCTTTGTCTTCTTGTCAGCATGCAATATCATCAATCCTATGAATTTTTGCCAACTTGACGGGTGAGAAATTATACAGTAGCTCCTTATTGCTTTAATTTGCATTTGTCTGATGCGTAGGGAGTCTGAGCATTGCTATGGACCCAATTTTGTCCCCACACAATTGATATGTTGAAACCCTAACCCCTAGTATGATTATATATGGAGATAGGACTTTTAGGAGGTAATTAGGATTAGATGAGGTCATGAGGGTGGGGTAATCCTGGTGGAATTAGTGCTCTTATAAGAAGAGACAGTGAGAGCTTGCTCCCTTTCTCTCTACCACGTGAGGACAGAGTGAGAAGGCGGCCATCTGCAAGCCAAGAAGAGAGCTCCCACCAGAACCCAACTATGCTGGCAGTATGATGGCAGACTTCCCATCTCCAGATCTGTGAGAAAATAAATTTCTGTCATTTAAGCCACCCAGTCTACGGTATTTATTTACGGTGGCCCGAGCTGACTAGGACACACATCTTTTTCCCCAGGAGGGTCGCATCAGTGGGACCAAGCAGGGAGATGCTATTGTACCCCCAAGCCAGGAGAACCAGGCAATGCTCTGATTCTCCTCCCACCAGGGCCGTGTTGGCAGGGCTGAGCAGGGAGCTGAGCTTTCATCCCTGTCCGGTGGAAGCAGGAGGTGCTCCAACCAGAGGAGGGTCAACTGGGTCCAGCAGCAAGTTGTGCTGCCACCCCCAACCACAGCAGTGAAACTTAATGAGGCAGCTAGCACCACCAGGCTTCACACCTCCTCCCTCCTCTGTCAGCAGATTTACTGACGAGCTGAGCCTTCAGAGGGTACAAACTTCCAGGTATAAGGTGAATGAGCTCTGGAGATTATATATTGCATTTATATTACATGTTATTATTTTATTATAATATAATATATATATATATATGTTATATACCTGAAAATTGCTCTGAAATTAGATCTAAATGTTCTCAGCACAAAAAAGAAATGGTAATTATGCAGCATGATGGAGGTGTTTGCTGATGCTCCAGTGGTAATCATTTTGCAATATATAAGCGATCAAATCAACAGGTTGTACACTTTACACTTACACAGTGTTATATGTCAATTATATCTCAATAAAGCTGGGGGGAAATGGGCAGAAAAACTTGAACACACACTTCACCAAAGAGGATATAAGGAAGGCATATGAACACGGGAAACGATATTCAACCTCATTAGACATTAGGGAAATGCAAGTTAAAACCACTGTGAGGTCCCACTACATTACTTACATTAGTAAGTGTGGCTAAATAAAATGGCTGAAAAAAACAAAAAACACAAAAAACCCTGACAATCTCAAGTGTTAGTTGGAATGCAGAGTAACCTGAACTCTCACACATTGCTGGATGGAATACAAAAAGGCACAGCCACTCTGGAAAATAGTTTGACACTTTATGAAGTTAAATGTACAATTGCCCTAAGACCCTCCAGTTCCATTCCTGGGTATTTACCCTAGAGAAATAAAAATTTAAGTTCACACAAAAACCTGTACGTGAATAGTTATGGCAGCTCTATACAGTGAATGGATAAACAAATTGTTGTACATTCATGCAGTGAAACACTACTTAGCAATCAAAGGAATGAACTTCATACATGCATCAACTTGGATGAATCTCCAAGGCTTTATGCCAAGTGAAAAAAAGCCAGTCTCAAAAGTTAAACACTGTGTGATTCCTTTTCGGGTGGCACTCTCACAAAGACAAAACTATGCTGACAGATCAGTGGTGGCCAGGGATAGAGGAGTGGGGGGTGTGACTGTGAAGGGATAGCCCAAGGGAGATATTCTGGGGTAATGAAGCCCTTCCATATCCTGATTTTGATGGTGGTTACACAAATCTATCTCTCTGTGTATCAACGTCATTGAACTGTACACTAATAAAGGTCAATTTCACTGCATGTTAGATTGAAAATGCAATAAAAATGACGATGTCATCACACACTCACTAGAATGGCTAAAATTTAAAAACCTATTTGGAGTCAGGTATTTGGATAATGTCCTTCAATTTAGGGTGGGTGTAATGTTTTCCTCAAACTTAGACGGAGAGTACAGGTTTGGGGGAAGAACGTCCAGAGGTGAAGTGCACGTTTCATCACATCTTATCAGGGAGTACATCAGGTCAACATGATTTGTCACTAGTAATGTTAACCTTGATCACCTGGCCAAGGGACTGTTGGCTTTTCCTGGGGAGGGCTCGGAACCTATACCCCAGTTGGCTGGCAGGGAGCAGGAGAGGTCCCCAGCTTAGCCCTGACACAGCCAGAAAGCAGACAGACCAGAGCCAGTCAGGCCTCGTCTCAGAGAATACTCCTGCGAAGGTCGGAAGTGGGGCCCCTTGCTGACACCTGCTCTGCACACCCCCGCGCCCAGCTTCTGCTTTGGGGGGTTTGAGGTTCCTGGCAAATCAAGGGCCTGCTGCCTCCCACTCTCCATCCTGCTCTGGGCAGCCAGAGCTGCTCCACAATCTAAATCACATCACATCTCTTTCAGATCGACATCTTCCAACAGGTTCCCGTGGCTCTTAGGATGAAATCCAGATCTCTCACTCAGATGTCCAAGCCCTGCCTGGTCCTCTTCTGCCCCCCTCACACCCTCCCTCATGCCTCCCGGACTCCAGCCACAGTGCTCTCGCTCCCGCTCCTGGAACACACACACCTCTCTCCCAACTCAGGACCTCTGCACTTGCTGCTCCCCTGCCTGGAACTCTTTCGTTTCCCGCAGATCTCCTCTTGGCTAACTCATCCTGCACATCTCAGCTCCAGTGGCCCCTCTGCAGAGAGCTTTCTCTTTTTCCACTTCTCCTAGGTGCCCCCCCTTCCTTCTAGTTATTCCCTTTTTAGTCATTGGTCCACTCTGAAGTCACCTAGTTTATTTGGCTGTTGACCCTCCATGTCCCCTGTGAATTGTGAGCTCCAGGAGAGCCACAGCCTTGTCTGCCTTGGTCACCACTTGTTCCCTGGGGGCTGAACACAGGGCCTGGCACACAGTAAGTTGCTAAATTCAAATATGTTCAGTGAATTAATAAATCCTGCTTTCTGCATGCCTGGAACCAATCAGAGGTTCAGTCAGGAATATAGTATACTTGTGCCTTAGACCCACATATTCTACATGTTGAACCAATCAGGAGTTCAAACTGGAGGATAGATGCAAATTACTGAAACCCCACCCAATTCACTCATTCAGAAGACGTTTCCTAGGTGACAGAGCCCTAGAGTCCTCAAATGGAGCAGAAATCTGAACGAAACATTTGGGACTCTGCCGTTTATATTTCAATAACCAATCCCATTGCGGAAATTAAAGGCGAAGTCCATGTTGGTAAACAGATCGCGCCCCGATGACGTCACACCCCACCGCCCTCTCCAGGCCTGAGGAATTGAAGGCATGGCCCTGGGGCCTTAACGAGGTAAGTGGAGTGCCATCTAGAAAGAGTGGGGTAAGTTAAGGGATCGAGGTAGTAGGATCATGTCTGGACAGAGAAGGGGTTAGGAGGAAAGAGAGCTAGTTAGGGGATATAGAAAAGAGACTGGCAGGGGACCAGGCTCAAGGTAAGGGAGGACCGGGACGGGGGAATGGGAGAGGACTAGAGGAGGACTAGGAGAGTTGATAGGGGAAGACACTGCAGCTTAAAGGGGGAGGTAATGTACGGGGATAGAGAGAGAGTAGTGAGGGATGGGGTGTTACAAGGAAACAGGTGCCATTATAGCTGCAAAAGTCTAGAGGTGATCAAGGAACAAGAAACAATTCTGGGAGGACAGGGATAGATTAAAGTAGGACAGAGAAAATGCATGAGGGGGCAGAAACGGTGTTACAGAGGACAGGGAAAGGGTCACTGGGTGTCAGGGAGGGCTGTGGGGGATAAGAAGGGGCAGTCAAGAAGGGAGAGAAATCGGGCAACTCTAATTGAATTATAGAAGACAGTGAGGCAACATACTGGGGCAAAGGGGTGGTATGGGGGCCGGGCCACTGTGCCCACAACATCAATGACTGCATGGTCCTTGGTGAGTGCCGTGGTGGGAGAGGGGTCTTCTGTGTCTGCAAGTCCTGCTGGGGTTCTCAGCAACACCTGTATGTCCAGCGGTTAGGGACCAGGGCAGGCATCTGTGGTGGCCGGAGCCAGCGGTGTGCACACACTTGGCTGTGGCAGGCTGGCTGCGGGTGCCTGTGTAGGGGCAGGCATCAGTTTCAGACACACACGTGGTGGCAGGGGCCAGCCATCAGGAAGGGCCAGGCCCAGTTAGGGGCACGCTCTCAGCTGCCGGGCTCCTGGCTCTTGGCAGCACGCCTGTGGCTGCAAGGTCTTGCCCCAGGTGCATGGCAGCGGAGGCCGGTGCCAGGAGTTCGGCCAGCAGCATGCAGGGGCATGGCTGGAGGGGCTAGCTGCAGGTGGTCCCAGCAGTGCAGGCCAGTGAGAGGAGAGAGGGCCCAGGGAACTGGGCTGACAAGCAGCTGTGGGAGCCCTGGCTATCCATGTGCATTCCTGTGGCTGTAGGCCCTCACCACAGGCACACAGTTTCTTCATTCTTGAAGAATATTTTTGCTGTGCATGTAAGTTTTGGTTGGCAGTTAGTTTATTTCAGATGTTGAAGATAATCATTCTACCATCTTCTGAGCTTCATTTTCTTGCTGTTTAGAAGTCAGCCATCGGTCTGTCATTCCACTGAAGGAACTGATTTTAATATTTCCTCTCTGCCTATGGTTTTCTGCAGTGTTGCTAAAGTATTACTATAATTAGATGTGAATTGTAATTATCCTGTTTGGGGTTCACTGGACTTCTTGAACTAGTCCACGGTCTGATGTCAGTCATTAGTTCTGGAAAATTCCTTGTCATTATTTCTTCAAATGCTTCCTCTGTTCCATTCTCTTCTCTTCTTTCTGGGATTCTAGTCACATGTACGACAGAACCTCTTCCTTTTTTCCCTGCATACTGCAGTCTCTTTAGTTTTTTTCTGACCTGTCTTCTGATTACAATTTCTCTCTTCATCTGTGTCTAATCTCCTGTTAATCTCATCCATGGGATTCTTCCTATCAATTCCTGATATTTCTCAGTTCGAGAATTTGTTTGGTTTTCTCTCAAATCTCTGTCACTTCAAACAGTTTCCAATTTCTTCCCTAAAATTTTCAAACTGATGTTTATTTCTCTGCACATGGTTTGCATGCTTGTAGCTAATAATGCCACTATTTGAAGTGTTTATGCTTCTGTGTCTATTTTCTTTTGTTTCTGTTCTTTCTTTCTCATGGGTCCTTATTTTCATATGGGCCTGGTTATCTTTATGAGTTTGGCACTGTGTTTGAAGATATTTCTAAGAATAATTTGAGGTCTAGAATGATCTTATTTTCCTCTATAGTGGATTTCCATTTGTTTCTTCCAAGCATGGGACGTCTATCAGTCTGGGGTCTATATCTAAGTGAACACCTGAGGCTGATGGGCGAAGCCATCCATCAGATGATGGATGAAGCCAAGCTACAAGTCCATGTTTTAGTTGGTTTCTTTATGTTGACCTTTAAGCTGAGGTTGTGGCTCTTTGGAGTATCAGCGAACAATGGGGGATGTTTTGTCAGAGTCCCCAGCTTTGGCACTTCCTGAACTTTGTGTTTTATTCCCTTGCCTGTGAGAATGCCAAAATTAAAATCTGAAAGCTACAGTTGGTCATTGTTTCTAGTCCTTTCAGTAGTCAGGTGTGGAGAAAAGGGAAGCCTCTTGCACTGTCAGTGGGAATGTAAATTGATACAGCCACTATGGAGAACAGTATGGAGGTTCCTTAAAAACCTAAAAATAGAACTACCATAAGACCCAGCAATCCCAGTACTGGGCATATACCCTGAGAAAACCATAATTCAAAAAGAGTCATGTACCACAATGGTCATTGCAGCTCTATTTACAATAGCCAGGACATGGAAGCAACCTAAGTGTCCATCGACAGATGAATGGATAAAGAAGATGTGGCACATATATACAATGGAATATTACTCAGCCATAAAAAGAAATGAAATTGTGTTATTTGTAGTGAGGTGGATGGACCTAGAGTTGTCATACAGAGTGAAGTAAGTCAGAAAGAGAAAAACAAATACCATATGCTAACACATATATATGGAATCTAAAAAATATATATATATATATATATATATATATATATATATATATATATATATATATATATATATATATATATATATATGGTTCTGAAGAACCTAGGGGCGGGACAGGAATAAAGATGCAGACGTGGAGAATGGACTTGAGGACACGGGGAGGGGGAAGGGTAAGCTGGGACGAAATGAGAGAGTGGCGTGGACTTATAAATACTACCAAATGTAAAATAGATAGCTAGTGGGAAGCAGCTGCATAGCACAGGGAGATCAGCTCGGTGCTTTGTGACCACCTAGAGTGGTGGGATAGTGAGGTTGGGAGGGAGACGCAAGAGGGAGGAGATATGGGAATATATGTATATGTATAGCTGATTCACTTTGTTATATTAAAAAAAATTTTTTTATTAAAAAAAAAAGAAATGAAGGAGAAAATATCACTACAGACCCCTGAGACATTAAAGGGAAAATAAGGGACTACTGCTGATAGAAACAACTCTTCACACATAAATTCTACACCTTTGGAGTAAACTGACCCATTCTTCAAAAACAAAAACTCAGAACAGATCAAGGACAAAGAGGTTATTTGAGTAACTTTGTATCTATTAAAGAAATTGATTTTGTAAATAAAAAACTTCTGAAATAAAAAGCTCCAGACCCAGATGGTTTCACTGGTAAATTATTACCAAACAAATAACATCATTTCCACACAATCTTTTCCAGAAAATAGAAGAGGAGAGAGTATTTCCCAACTCATTTTTTGAGGCCAGCATTGTCTTGATACTAAAACCAGACATAGACTGTGTATAAAACACTACAGACCAATATCTCTTATGAATATAGATAGAAAATTTCTCAAAGAAATAATAGAAAACCAAAAACAGAAGTATATAAATAGAATATACCATATCACCAATTGGGGTTTCTCCCAACAATGCAAACGTGGTTCAATATTAGAAAATCAATGTAATCCACTATATTAACTGTCTAAAAAAGGAAAACCACATGATCAATTGATACAGAAAAGGCATCTGAGATGCCTTGTAATATCCATTTACAATAAAAACAGCAAACCAGAACTAACAGGGAACTTCCTCATCCTGATAAAGGACATCTACAGAAAACCTATAGCTAACATCATATGTGGTGGTGAAAGAGGGAAGAATTTCTCCCCTAATATATGCAACAAGGCAAGGATGTCTACTCTCACCACCACTATTCCACATCAGACTGGAAGTCCTAATCAGCACAATACATCAGAAAAAGAAAAAAGAAAGGGCATACAAATAATAAAGGAAGAAATAACAACTACCCTTATTTGCAGATGACATAATTTCTAAGCAGAAAGTCCCAAGGAATACACACACAGACACACACAAATAAAAAACACACAAAAAAAAACAAAAACAAACAAACAAAAAACCTAGAATTGGTAAAATGAGTTTATCAAGGTTCGGTTTGCAATACATTTTCTATAGCCCCCAAATAAGCAATTAGTTGGGTGTAAATCTAAAATGTTATTTATACAAGCTGTGTGTGTTACTACAAGTGCTGCTGAAAGAAATCAAAGAGGTCTTGGGAATTCCCTGGCAGTCCAGTGGTTAGGACTCTGCGCTTTCATTGCTGAGGATGCTGGTTCGACCCCTGGTCAGAGAACTAAGATCCCACAAGCCGTGTGACACGGCCAAAAAAAGAAAAAAAAAAAGAAATCAAAGAAGAAGTCCTAAATAAATGGAGAGCCTTTCCACAGTCGTGAATTGGAAGGCTCAACATCTCTCCCAAATTGTTAGGAAACTCTAATGCAATTCCTGCTAAAAAAAAAACTAGCAAGATTTGTAGATGTAGCCAAGCATTGTCAAAACAATTCTGAAAAAGAAGAATAAAGTTAGAGTATTCACATTACCCAATTTTAAGAATCGCTATAAATCTACATTAATAAGGCAGTGTGGTATTGGCAAATGGGTGAACACAGGTCAACAGAACAGAAAAAGGAGTGTAGAAAGAGACCCACAGTATATTTATTGGCCATATTTGTCCAATTTATTTGTTTAGAAAGGAGTCCAAAGGCAATTTATCAAAGAAAGAATAGGTTTTTTTATGGTGTTTAATTGGACCACCATATGCAAAACATAATCTCAACTAAAACCTCACATCTTATACAAGTATAAACTCAATATGTATCATAGATCTAAATGTAAATCTATCAAACTTTTAGAAGAAAACATAGGAGAAAATCCTCCTGACCCTGGGTTAAGCAGAGTTCTTAGACATGATGCCAGAACACCTCCAGAAAAGAAAAACGTAATTTAAACTCTATCAAAATTAAATCCTTTTGCTCTGCAATGAACATTGTTAGAAAATGAAAAGATAAGCTACAGACCCAGAGAAAATATTTGCAAATCACATATCTGACAAAGGGCTTGTATCCAAAACATATAGATGACCCTCAAACTTAACTGTAATAAAAACAAACCAATTTTTTCTTTATGGAAGAAAGACAAACTGATACTTCATCAAAGGGGATACACAGGTGGCAAATAAGCATATAAATTCTCACAAAGATCACCCTGCACTGCTGAAGAACCTGACTCCAACTTGTTAAATGACCCCTCTCAAGGTGCCTGAAGCAACCTAAGACTCCTAGGCTCACATCACTCTTGCACCAACTGGTGTCTTTCCCTTGCTGGGATTGATCAATCATCAGAGAGAATAGGAGGAGCCTGAACTTCTTCAGACCAATCAGCAGCCAAGTGAGTATTGGCTTCCCCCACCCTAGCACACAACCTCCAATCAGTCAATAGGAGTAGAATGATAGAATAGGAGGCGGGGCCTGTCTTATCTCCATGGTAAACCCTGGCAGGTTGGAGTGAGGGACAGGCTGTATGTAACCTTGGTAATGCCAGATCCAGATGCCCTAATGGAGGTGAGGGAGGGATATCTGAAGGAGCAGGGAGAGAATTTATGAGGTGACGGGAGGGAGAAAGAGAGTTAGAGGGGGTAGGGGAATCAAGAGGCAAGGAGAAATATTTAGGGAGAATGGATTTTGGAGAACTGGGAAGTTGTAATTAGTGGAGGGAGAAGGAATTCAAAGGATCACCAAGTTCATTTCAGAGGTAGACAGAAGGTGTTAGGAGGAACAGGGTGGGTCTTTATAAGGGGACAGAGAGGAGGCTATGAGTGGACAAGGAGAGTGGTTCAAAGAAGGTCTTAGAGGAGGCAAATGAGAGGTTATGGGGGAGGGGAGAAGGGAGGAGTTTATGGGTGAACAATAAGGGTCATAACAGGACCATGACAGAGTCATAGGGTCAAACAGAGAGCTATTAAAGACATTAGAAGTTTTATAGGGTGAAAGTGTTTACAGGGACAATGAAGGTTTTACACATGAAAAGATAAAGTGTTGAGTGAGGGTCTTCTTAGTAGGGTGGTTTATAGGAACAAAGAGAAGTTTGCTTGGGGAACATGAGGGTGTTAATAGGAACAAAGTGTGCCAGTGGGTCAGTTGAGGTACAAGGAGGCCAAGTGAGAGTCATCAGAGTCAGTAAGGGATTTTGTAGGGACAATGGAAGGAGCCAAGAGAGACGTACTGTAGAGATCAGCAAGGCGGTTATAGAAGACAGGGAGGAGCTTAGAGGAGACAGGGAAAATGTTACAGAGAACAGAGAGGAGTTATAGGGCATGAAGGGGCGGCCATGGGCTGGGAGTTCTGGGGACAGGGAGGTATTAAAGAGGATAGGGAGATGCTAAGAGGAGAGATGGTGGGAGTTAGAGTGAGCTGGTGAGAGTTTTCAAGGGGGTCAGTGAAGATCTTATACGAGCCAAGGAGAGGTATGTTGAGAGGCGGTCAGAGGGGACATCAGAGTCCAGAAGCCATATTAAGCTATAACCCACTCCCTGCCCCCAGTCGTCTGAAATTATGTCTGAGGAGCCCCCCAAAGACCACCACCTGCTGGCGATCTTGGCCTACGTGATGTGTTGTCCCTTAGGCACTGCCGCCATGTACTACTCTTTACAGGTGGGAGTCTGAATCATGCCAATCCTCTCCCTCCCCTCCCTCTCCATCCTGGCCCTGGCCCTGAACAGTATCCATGTTCTCCCTCCTGTGTGTTCAGATCCTACCCTGTGCCCCTACAGACCCATGGCTCACCCCTATTCAATAACCCTTTTAAGTCCAACTACTCCTCCTCCACCTCTCCCGTCCAACTCAGACGAGGAACCACATCAGTAACAATGAACCTGCGTTGGCCGCCGAGACCTCCCAGAAAGCCTTCACATTTGCAGTCTCAGCAATTGTTATGGGATGTATTGGCATACTCTGCATCTTCTTTGTCTTCATCTCGGTTGCAATCCTAGCATTTGTAATTTCTCAGTAACCTCCTCTCCAGCTCATGAAAAGAACACCAAATATATATGTGTGACTTACCGTGGCTCTAAGTATTCATTTGACCAAATGGGACACCATCTCCTCATGGTTGGGAGTAAAAAGTGTTGCCAGCCTGACCCAGCACCTTGAGGTGGTTGACGGGGAAAGGAAGTGGTAGTTCAGGCAGCCCACTGGACCAGAGCACAAGACCAACTCTGGACCCTGCCAAGACTGGGCCATGGGAGACAAGGGAGGGCACTCTTTCCCCAGGGCAGCCTCCCCTCCTGCCCACAGGCATGCATTCATGCCATAAATCTGTTTATGCCCAACAAGGGACTTGACTGTGCTTCATGACTCGGGGGACATAGCAGTCATCACTACAGATTCAACCACACCCCCTCAGAACCTTTAAACCAGACAGTGACAGTCCAGAGTGGTTTCATCTCTAATGGGGGAAACATAGGGAAATGGGTTGTAAAAGGCCACACCTAACCTGGGGTACTTGGGGTCTACCAGAAAACCAGGTAGTCAAATATCTATCAGTGAACTGGTTAAAATTTGGGTCAAATTGTAAAGAACTTCTATAACAGCTATGGTTGCCTCCTCTCCCCACCAACACCCATGCTTGTGATTTAATCATTATTCAGCAATACTTTTTGAGCACCTATGATGTACCAGACACTGTACTACTAGGGAACTTGCAAGAGCAAGGTAAATAAGACTACTTTCTGATGGAGCTTACATTCTAGTGGGAAGAAAACCATAAACAAATAGACCGTTAAATAAACAAGATAATTACAGGGAATGGAAAATGCTATGGAGAAAATAAAACAGGGTAATAAGCTAAAGCACTGACAGTACTGGTCCACCAACTGTTAATGGTCTGCAACAAGATAAGTACAGAAATTGCTAGTAAATGCTTAGAAACACAGCAATCTGACATTGTTATGACATCCAAGTTTATGATCAAGAGCCTTGTCTTGTTGAACAGGGTATAGACCAAAAGGATCAGTCCATGACAGATTGAAGATATCAAAAACAGATCCTACTCCACAATTGAGCTAGTGGGCAATATACAAATAAAAATTATCAATTTGAGAAATTAATGAAAAATATGAATACTGCCATTTGTAACAACATGAATGCAACTTGAAGGCATTATGCTAAGTGAAATAAGTCAGACAGAGAAAGACAATGTGTGATATCACTTATGTGGAATCTTAAAAAGCCAAACTCATAGAAACAGAAAGTAGAATAGTGTTTTCCAGGAGCTGGGTGGTGGAGAAAATGGAGACAGGTTGGTAAAAGCATACAAATTTTCAGTTGTAAGATGAAAAAGGTCTGAGGGTGTACTATATAACAAGGTGACTATGGTTAACAATACCATATTATATATTAAAATTTGCTGAGAGTAGATCTTAAGCAGTCTCACCAAAGGTTAACTATAGAGGTAATAGATGTATTAATTAACTTTTTGTAGTAATAACTCCACAGTGTATATGCATATTAAATCACCATGTTGTACACTTTAAATATATTACAATTTTGTCAATTATAACTCAATAAAGCAGGGTAAAATTTTTTTAATAAAGCTTTAAACCTAAAATACCAACTATCATTTTGCTTTCAGTCCATGGGACAGAACTAGTCTCATGGCCTCATCTGAATGCAGGAACCTCTGGGAAATGTAGTCCCAGACTAGGCAGCCAATGGACATCTTTCTAAGATCTTCCCTGAGCTGAGACACTGAAGCCAAAGTGTGAGAGCTGTTCCAAGAACTGTGAGAACAGAGTTCCCACAGAGTGGGAATAACAAGTGGAAAGGTCCATAAGCTGGAATGAGCTTGGCAATTCAAGGGAAAAAAAGGAGGCCAATGTGGCAGTAAGTAATGTCACATATCTCCCACGCTCCAAAATAGGTAGGGTTCTCTCCTCCTCCCGGTAAGAATCCTTGTAGGTGCTTATGAAAAAATCTCAAAGATGTTCCCTATTTCCACCTCTCCTGATGAGGAAACCCAACACTCGTTCTTCACCTTCCATCTGACAACGATCTGCTCACAGGAATATTTTGCTCATACAGCCACCGTCCTGTAGAACCTCCCAACCCCCTCCATCCCTGTCTCTGTGCTGGATGATGCTGGGAACACATCAGTGACCAAGACAGACCCCATCTCTGCCCTCAGGAAATCCACAGTCCAGAGGGGAAGGCAGACTCACCATAAGACAGGGTTGTGAGTTGTTCTTTCATTTAGCAAACTTTTATTGTGCATCTGTTGTTGTGCCAGGCACAGGGGACATATTACTGAACAAAACTCTCTCTCCCCCTAGCCCCCTGCTATGCTTCAGCCCTGCCATCATCTGCCCTGGTCCATGCCCTGGTCTCAGCCTCCTCCTCTGACCCAACCTCCACAGAACAACCAGAATGTTCTTCTTCACTTTTTAAAAAATTTTAATTTCTTAATTTATTTAGATAAAGGTTTCAAATCTAAAAACTGTATAGAAAATGAGTCTAACAGACCCCCACATACCATCCAGATTTAACAGATGCAAGCATTTTCCTATATTTGCATCAGATCTTTTATTTTTAGAAATAAAATGTTGTCAGTACAAATTAAGCCCCTGTCCCCTTCTTCTCTATTTTGTTCTTCCCTCCCTCCATCTCTGGAAGAAACCACTGAACTCATGTTGCTGTAAATCAATCCTATGTGTATTTTGCACTTCACTCCATATGTGCAGGTACACTTGATGGTGCAGAGTTGTTGTTTGGGTGCGTAGTAGTCCTTAGTTTCCTCTGACAAATGTTTCCAGCTCTTCACCTTCCGGGACTCATCTTCTGGGTCCCTCAGTTGGTCCACTTGATCTCTCCCTCCATCTGCAAATATATTCTTCACGTGGCTTCTGAGGAAAAGTTCTCCATTCTCCTCCTAACTGCTGGCAGCTCTTTCACAGTCTCTTTTGCAGGTTTGCCCTCATCCTCTGTACCTGGTCACCTTCAGGAGCAGAGGACAACCCAGAACGTAAATACCACTGGACCCAGACACCTCATAACAAGAGGGCCACAGAACTCAGACACCTCCAGACCAGGCCACTGCTGGAGGAAGTCGTCAAGAGGATGTGACCACCGGTTTAGCCACAAGCTAGACTCGGGCAATCAGAAGCTCCTTACCCCTCCCCTGTCCTGGGAATGTACACTCTGCCCACCGCTGCCACAGTGGGAACCTTTCCAAGGAACGTAGCCTTTAGAGAGTAAGGTGTCGTTGAGACCATCTGGGCTGAATACAAGACTGAGCCCAGTTAAGGTCTCTATTTAAACTTTTAAGATGCTGGCAGGCAGGCGCAGAGGTCTGCTCATCCTACAGCTGCCCAAGACCAGCCTGGTATGTAAGTTTCCTTGCTTATCAAAACTTACACCTACCAATCTGGAGTGGCCTGCCTCTTTTATCGGTCTATCCTCCATGTATGGGGGGCCAGGTTCAGATTTCACACGGGAAACTCCTGAGGTTGCGACCCAACAGACACCCACAAAAATGGATTAATTCAGGCAGCTCTGAACCCTGATAACTGACGAACCCAGAGCTCAGGGACCTCTGGACCTGGCCACCTTCATAAAACAGGAGTCGGCTTGGGAACTTGGGTACCTCCAGACCTGGACACCCTCAAATCATAAGGCCACCCCTAAGTTCACTCTGCTTCAGACATCCACCAACATCCTTGACTCAGCCCTGCACTCTGAAATTCAGAACCTGGAGCCCCAGGAATGCAGAGATAGACCTGGTTGCTGGATATTCTGGGGCAAGTCCAAGAACAAGGTGAGGCCTGGAACTAAAAAGCCACACCCTCAAGAGGTGTGGAGCCAATCAGGATGCTGGGCAGAGAGCCCTGGCCCAGAGGTTGGGTGGGCAGAAGCTTCCCTCCGAGGTGATTTTAAACTTGTGCACAATCGCTAGGCAGTGAGGCTGTTATCTGGGGACAGAAAGACAGGTGCAGTGATGGGGGGACCCTTCGGAGAGACAGGGCATGATGCAGGTGGTACAGATAACGGGCTCTGTTGAGAAGGGAGTATTGGGACAACCGTGGATGGAAGGGGACAGGAAAAAACATGTTATCAGAGCAGACAGGGGATCTAGCAGCATGCTAAGGAGTCTGTTTCATGACAGTGAGGAAGGCTTGGAAGGACACTGGGGGGAAATCAGAACATTTGGGGTTATGGAGGACAGTGAAGTTATCATAACAGTACAAAGGGGTCATATCGGGACAGAGGGACCACGTCAGGAAAGACTGGCTATATCAGGGCAAGTGGGCTGTTAAACTGGCTCACTGAGGGCTGTCATTAGAGGTAAGTGGCCTTTTGTAAGAGAAAGTGCAAACTAGATGGGAGTCAGCCTGGGGTTTTTGGCTTGGTCACTGGGGGTGCTCTGGATGATGTGTGGAGAGCATTCACAGAGGGTATCAGTCCAGAGGTAACTGCAGGTGGCGAAGACTTGTAGGTGCCAAAGAGATGTTATAAATGGTTGGTGTGCGAAATGAAGAGGTTACTGACAATGTTAGGGAGGGTCTGGGGATGTGTTACAGCGGCCCACTTGTCCTCACAGGACAACAGTGAAGGCTCTCACATGGGGTTGGTGAAGTTGCTTCTCGCTGTGCATGAGGGTTAGGGGGCTATCACATTTTGTTTAGCAAGTCAGGGATGTTAGTGTGAAGAGTGTGAGAAGGGATCAAGGCAGGCTGTGTGGCCTTGGTGGGCGTACTACAGCAAAGGGTGAGTCTTACAGGAGGTTGTTGTGGGGTGACAGAGAAACAGCTCCAGGTGTCATCGAAGGTCAATGAGGAGTACGATGGCTCTCTGTGAGGCTGTTAGTGAGTCAGCTGGGATTTTCTAGGAGCTGAAGAAGAGCTTCATATACGAAATCATTAAGGAATTCCCCAACTTTAATATGTAAGAAGATGCATCTTGTAGGCTTCTCTGGCTAAGACGTTTGGAGAGGTTTTTGTCACTGTCTTTGGAGTTGTCTTGTTTTCCTGTTAGGTGCCTCGATATTTCTGCCTAAGTTTACCCTGAAGGTCTTGTAGCAGCTAGAAGGTGTCCAGAAATTGTCCAGGGATAGGTACGCCTCTTGTATTAGTTTGCTAGGGCTGCCAGGACAAAATGCCACAGATCAAGACGTTCAAACAATGGATATTCATTTTCTCACAATTTTGGAAGCTGAAAGTCCAAGATCAAGGTGCCAGCAGGCTTGGTTTCTTCTGAAGCCTGGCTCTATGGCTTGCAGATGGCCACCTTCTAGCTGTGTCCTCACATGGTTGTCCCTCTGTCTGTGTTGTTTGTACCCTAATCTCTTCTTTTAAGGACACCAGTCATATTGCATTAGGGCCCACCCTAATAACTCCATTTTAAATTAATTATCTCTTTAAAGGCCATACATATATCCAAATACAGTCACAATCAGAGGTACTGGGGGTTAGAGCTCCAACATACGATTTTGAAGGGGAAACGATTCTGCCCATAACACCTCTCTTAATCCTGGGGACACGCTTCCGGATTTAGAAAGTGGAGGCAGACGTGGTTTCTGCATGGATCTGTATGTGTCTGTTTAGAGAAGGAATGTATCTGCGGCTGCAGGATACTAAGGGGCAGTTTGTGAGTGGAGAGGCTAGAGGATAGGATATTGAAGATTTAGATATAGTACGAGGCAAAGAAATTCATGGAGAGAGGAACAAAGGGACTAAAACTACAGCCTCAGCCGAGTGAGAAAGCAGCCTCCTGAGCCTTAGCCTCTCTTGCCTAGCCCACAGATGAAGCTACCATAGATCCATAGAACCTCCCCAGACCCTGAGACGGAGCCCAACTGCAGGATGCTGAGATGGTGGCAGAGAAGCCAGCGGCAGACAAGGAGCCACAGGCCCCACCGAGGTTGAAAATACAGGGGCAGCCTCTGGCTGAGGATTACCCAGCCCCCTCTGCCACCTCAGTCATCTTTCCCCCCTGGCATCCTGGCTTGCCTCACCTCTCTCCAAATGCCCAGCACACCCCACCCACTGTGGCCCAGCCTCAGGGCCAACACTAGCTTCTGAGGAGGCCTTGTGTGAGTCAGAAGAGGTACCCATTCCCCTGGGCAAATGAAGCAGCTCCCACCCACTCCCCTGCCAGGTCAGGTCCTGGGCAATGAGTGCAAAACCTGAACAGCTATAGGTGGCAGCCCTGCCCAACCACTGTCACTGTCCCCTGTGTGCTTCTTCCTCCCCAACCCTCCCCCCAACGCACAGACCCAGAGAGCCAACCACCAGGGAGACGTGATCTAAGCCCAGGTCAGCCCTCCCACCACCCTCTGCTTCAATGCCTGTTCTACCCTCTGCACTTTCATCACCTTGTTCTTGATAGTTTTCCACTGTGTTTGTGGTCGTGGGCCAGGACCATGACGAGCAGACTCATCTTCATCTCAGGCCGTGAGTGGGATAGAAGAAGAGGGGGAAAAAATGAAATGCTTGCTCCCTTTTAGGTCACTTCCAGGAAGTTCTACACACACACACACACACACACACACACACACACACACACACACACACACACCTATTCTGCTCCCATCACATTGTCCAGAGTTTAATCACATGGACTCCTCTGGCTGGCTCCCAGGGAACCTGGAAAATGCAGTCTTTACTCCAGGTGGCCAAGTACCTGGATAAAATGAGAATTTCAGGATTGGGGACCAACTATGTGTGCCACCTTAATTCTAGTCTGTAGGAACAAATATACCTGTGATAGTTTTTTTAGGAAGACTGAACATCAAGAATGAAAAGTAAAAGAAAAATAATTAAAATGGCAGTTGAAGAATGTGCTTTGCTATGAATCTGACCAACTTTCAATCCATCAATTAAAAGCCGACAGAAGTGCACGTGATTACCATGTTGAGTACAAAACCTTGCGCTGGCCCAATTTTTTCTGGCCTCAGGTGTTGTGTGTAGAACTGCGTTCCATGACTTGATGTTATGTTAGAGAAGATTTCTCTCTATTATACTAAACAAACAAAAAAGCTGAGATGGACAAAATTGTTCTCTCCCCTCTGGCACATTTACAATGTCCATGAGCTTCTCAATGTGTCTAATTACAACTGGAATTGCTCTTATCTGTGTCGCTTGAGAGTTACTCAGGTTTAAAGTCAGCTGCACTGTTCTTACAATGTATCTGGAATTGGGACTTACCTGGCGGTCCAGTGGTTAAGACTTCACGCTTCCACTACAGGGCGCGCAGGTTTAATCCCTGGTCAGGGAACTAAGATCCCACATGCCACGTGGCACAGCCAAAATGTAATAAAAATTTTAAAAATATTTTAAACTGTATCTGGAATATTGAGTCAGTCTCTGTTTTT
Source organism: Balaenoptera physalus (assembly GCF_965194825.1). Lineage (NCBI taxonomy): Eukaryota > Metazoa > Chordata > Mammalia > Artiodactyla > Balaenopteridae > Balaenoptera > Balaenoptera physalus. The sequence goes on along the minus strand of NC_138900.1, from coordinate 16,726,272 downwards.
AAATACAGGATGGATCACTTACAATCTGGGGTCATGGAAATTCAGATCTGTAAACACAAAGTGTAATTTCCAGGCATTTATTTTTTAATTTTTTAAATTTTTTATTTTGTATTGGAGTATAGTTGATTCACAATGTTGTGTTAGTTTCAGGGGTACAGCAAAGTGATTTAATTATACATGTTCATATATCTATTCTTTTTCAGATTCTTTTCCCACATAGGTTATTACAGAGTATTGAGTATGGCTCCCTGTGCTATACAGTAGATCCCTGCTGATGATCTATTTTACATATAGTAGTGTGCATATGCCATTTAGGTTTTTTAAACCCTAAAGAAAAAAGTTTAGTCTTACCTTTAATATCTTTTTACTTCCAGAGTTTACTGTTGCTCTTTTACTAACTTAATCTTTCAGAGCTTTACAAGGTAAAATTGACAACATGATATTTAAAATACAATGTGATGAGTTTTGACAAATGTATACACTCATGAAACCATTACCACAATCAAGACAATGAACATATCTGTCACCTCCAAATTATTTCTCCTGCCACTTTGTCATTCCTCCCTCCCACCTCTCCCCAGGTAACCACTGATCTGTTTTCTGTCACTATAGATTAGTCTGCATTTTTTAGAATTTTATGTAACTGGAATCATAGAGTATGTGCCCTCCTTTTCTCTGGTTTCTTTCAGTCAGCGTAATTATTTTGAGATTCATCAATGCTGTTCCATTATCAACAGTTCACCTTTTATTGCTGACTACTCCATTATATGAATATGCCACAGTCTGTTTATCCGTTAACCTGTTCGTGGACAATTGGATGGTTTCCAATTTTTGCCTATTACAAATAAAGCTGCTATGAGCATTCAAATACAAGTCTTTGTATGGGTATATGCTTTCATTCCTTATAGATAAATACCTCGCAGTGGGATGGCTAGATCATATGGTAGATGCACGTTTAGCTTTTAAGAAACTGACAAAGTGTTTTCCTAAAGTGATTATACTATTTTACATTCCTATAAGCCATGTAAGAGAGTTCCAACCGCCCCATATCTTTCCCATGATATGGTTAGTCTTTTTTATTTTAGCCATTCTACTAGGTGTGTAATGGTATCTCGCTGTGATTTTAATATGCATTTTCCTACTGACAAATATTGAGTATCTTTCCGAGTACTTATTTACCATCAATACATCTATTTGGTGAAGTGGTTGTTCAAATCTTTTGCCCATTTTTATTAGATTGTTTCTTTTCTATTATTGAGTTTTCAGAGTTCATGATATATTCTGGAATCAAGTCCTTTACCAGATTTTCCAGCCTGTCTCTTGTCTTTCAATTCTCTTAAGAGTGTCTTTTGAAGACCAGAAGTTTTAACTTTGATGATGGCCATTTTCTTTTCTTTTTTTTTTTTTAACAGATCATGTTTTTATTGTCGAATCTAAGAAATCCTTGCCTAACCCATGGTTTCTTTTACAACCTCTCTTTTATAGTTGTAGTTTACATTTAGGTCAAGGATCCATGTTGAGTTCATTTTTATTGAATGCAAAGTATGCATCTAAGTTTATTCTTTGCATACAGATATCCACTTATTCCTGGGACATTTATTGAAAACACAGGCCTTCTCCACTGAATTGCCTCTGCACATTTTTAAAAATTCAAATACTCATATATGTTAAGATCTATTTCTGGACTAAAAATAGGTTGCACCCTTCCATTAATGTATTTCTCTATCTTGAGATTAATACCACACTTCCTTGATTTCTGTGCCTTATAACAGGAATTGAAGTCAAAGAGTGGAGTTCTCCCACTCTGTTCCTCTTTTTCAAAGTCGTTTTGGCTATTCTAGTTCTTTTTTATTTACATCTGAATTTGTGAATAATCTTGTAAATTTCTTTAAAAAAATTTTTTTAAAGGCCTGTGGATATTTTCATTGGAATTGCATTGATTCTATAGATAAATTTGAAGAGAACTGACATCTTAGCAATATTTTATGTCTTCTTATCAGTGAGCAGGGTATATCTCCCCATTTACATAGGTCTTCTTTTAAATCTCTCAGCAATGTTTTGTAGTTTTCAATGTACAGATATTGCATAACTTTGTCATATTTATCTCAAATTATTTAATATTTTTGACACTATTGTAAATGGCATTTTAAAAATTGTGGTAAAGTACACATAACACAAATTTTACCACCTTACAAATTTTAAATGTACAGTTCAGTGGTGTTAAGTACACTTCACATTGATGTTCAACCAATCTCCAGAACAGTTTTCATCTTGTGAAAGTGAAACTCTATACCTATTAAACACAACTCCCATTCTCTCCTTGCCACCAGCCCCTGGCAACCACCATTTTACTTTCGGTCTCTATGAATTTGACTACTCTTAGATTCCTTAAGTGTAAATAAGTGTAGATCATACAGTGTTTGTCTTTTCGTAACTAGCTTACTTCACTTAGCATAATGTCCTTAAGGTCTATCCATGCTGTAGCATTTATCAGAATTCCCTACCCTTTTAAGGCTGAATTATATATATATATATATATATCACTTTTTTAGCCATTCATCCATTAATAGACACTTGGGTTGCTATCATCTTTTGGTATTGTGAATAATGCTGTTATGAACATGGGTATGCAAATTCTTTTGAAAACATAGGTGTTTTCAATGGAGGAGGTGGGCTCTGCTGGGAACTGCATCAGAGGGGTTGCGGGGAGAGTAGGGTGCTGTGGTTTGAGCTTGAGGGTGAAGCTGGCAGAGCAGGAGGATGGGCGAGCAGTCAGAATGCCAGTATGGATAACCATTTTGCTACAGCATTTGTAATTGCTTGTGTGCTCATTTCTACCATCTACATGGCAGTCTCAATTGGCACAGACTTCTGGTATAAGTATCAAAGTTCAGTTCAAGAAAATTCCAGCGATTTGAACAAAAGCATCTGGAACGACTTTGCTAGTGATGAGGCAGATGAAAAGACATAATGATGCAATTTTCTGATATAATGGCACAGTGGGATTGTGGAGATGGTGCATCACTATACCCCAAAACACATACTGGTATAGCCCACCAGAAAGGACAGAGTCATTTGATATGGTCACAAAATGCATGAGTTTCACGCTAAATGAGCAGTTCCTGTAGAAATTTGCTGATCCTGGAAAGCACAATAGTGGGATTGATCTGCTTCGGACCTATCTTTGGCGTTGCCAGTTCCTTTTACCTTTTGTTAGTCTAGGTTTGATGTGCTTTGGGGCTTTGATTGGACTTTGTGCTTGTATCTGCCAAAGCCTGTATCCCACCATTGCCACAGGTATGCTCCATCTCCTTGCAGGTTTGTGTACACTGGGCTCAGTGAGTTGTTACGTTGCTGGAATTGAACTACTTCACCAGAAATCAGAGCTGCCTGAGAATGTGTCTGGTGAATTCAGATGGTCCTTCTGCCTGGCTTGCGTCTCAGCTCCCTTACAGTTCATGGCTCTGCTCTCTTCATCTGGGCCGCTCATACCGACCGGAAAGAGTACACCTTCATGAAGGCATATCATGTGGCATGAGTGGAAGCTGCCTGCTTTACAATTGCCATTTTTATGATTTTTTTTATATTAATATTTTCCCTTATCTCCCCCCCAATTGTTTTTAACCTTTTTTGGGTGAATTTACCATTTTATCCTGAAAATCCATTTTATTTATTCACACAGATGGTTTTTTCTTAATACCACTAAAATTTATATGGAACCTGAGTGATTCTATCTTTCAGACAAACTAATCTAGGTTCAGAGTCCAGACAGAAAAAAAATGGGTAGACTCTTGGCACAAATTTGTGAAAGAAAACTGGTAGTAGGAGGTTGACCCAAAGCAAGTTCTGCTGATGTCTGTTAGACTTTTCAGTAAAGTAACTGTATCAGTTTAACGGGAAACTCTAGTTTCTTTGGGAAACCTCTTATCATTGTCAAAACTTATATTCACTTGCTGTTGCAGATAGCCAGTCAGCCAGAGGTATTAGTGCTATTTTCAAGGACTTAGGCTATTTATAATAAAATAAGGAAATTATCAGGGCTTCCCTGGTGGTCCAGTGGGTAAGACTCTGTGCTTCCAATGCAGGGGGACTGGGTTCAATCCCTGGTTGGGGAACTAGATCCTGAATGCATGCCACAACTAAGAGTCTGCATACCGCAACTAAGAAGTCCACATGCCACAACTAAAGATCCCACATACCACAAGTAAGACCCGGCACAACCTAAATAAATAATTTTTTTTTAAAAAAGGAAATTATCTAAGCTCTTTTCCCCTAAATATTGGCATATAGCTTCATCTGAGGTGACATATCACAGCTGTTTATCTATACTGTGTCTGTTTACAAGAAAGGAAGTGTTTATGTGGAATTTTAACTTTGTAGCTGCAAGAATTCCAGTTCGGCCAGACAAGAGGATGAACCTTATTTTACTTTTTTTTTTTTTAACTCTCCTTAATGTGTCAGTAGGATTTTCAGTATCACCAAACCATTTGGGATTTTTGTTCCTTCCCTCCTCATACACCAGGTTTATTAAAAGAGTGCTTTCTTTTTAACACTACATTGGGGTCACAGAGTAAAATTCTCCAACTGCCATCTGTTTATTTCAGCTAAGTACCATAAAGAAGTATCCACCATAATGACTCTCTGGAGTTAGGAAAACTACCACAAGACCTAAAGCTTTGGCTGGTCATTAACTTCCAGCTATGGTCTTTAATTCTTGTGGTGAAATGATGTGCCTTTCCTTGCCTAGCCACTTCCTGGTGTGTATCAACATTATTTAATGTCTTCTAATTCAGTCATCTTTTTATAAATATGTCTATAAACTTTGAACTTTAAAAAATCTTATTTAGGGCTTCCCTGGTGGCGCAGTGGTTAAGAATCCGCCTGCCAATGCAGGAGACACGGGTTCGAGCCCTGGTCCGGGAAGATCCCACATGCCGCGGAGCAACTAAGCCCCTGCGCCACAACTACTAAGCCTGCGCTCTAGAGCCCGCAAGGCACAACTACTGAGCCTGCGTGCCACAGCTACTGAAGCCCGTGTGCCTAGAGCCCGTGCTACACAACAAGAGAAGCCACAGCAATAAGCCCGCACACCACAACTAAGAGTAACCCCTACTCACCGCAACTAGAGAAAAGCCTGCGTGCAGCAACAAAGACCCAATGCAGCCAAAAATAAATAAAATAAAATTAATTTTAAAAATCTTATTTATTTATTCCATTACTGTAGTACTTGGCAGATTTTTTTTTTAAATCTAATTTAGTAATTTCTTACAAAATCCTAAATCTGTCTTTTTTAAAAAATAAAAAATGAGAAGAGAGTCAAAACAAAAAACCATGGGTGTTTTCAATTCTTTTGGATATATAACCAGAAGTGAAATTGTTGGATCATATGGTAATTCAATTTTCAATTTTTTATTTTTGAGGAACTGCCATACTGTTTTCCATAGCAACTGCGCCATTTTGCATTCCCTACCAACAGTGCGCAGGGGTTCCAATTTCTGCACTACCTTGTCTTCACTTGTTATTTTCTGGGGGCTTTTGATAGTAGTCATCCTGATGGGTGTGAGGTGATATTTCACTGTGGTTTTGATTTTGCATTAGGGAATGATATGATGGTGTTGAGCACATTTTCATATGCTTATTGGCCTTTTGCATATCTTCTTTGACTATCTAGTCCTTTGCCCATTTTTTAATCAGATTATTTTGTTTTTATGAGTAGTAGAGTTTTTATATATTCTGGATATTAGCCCCATATCAGATATATGATTGGCAACCATTTTCTCCCATTCCATCATAGGTTGCCTTTTCACTGTTATGTCCTATGATGCACAGAAGTTTTTAATTTTGATGTAGTCCATTTTATGTATTTTTACTTTTGTTGCCTATGCTTTTGTTGTCACATCCAAAAAATCATTGCCAAATCCAATGCCATGAAGCTTTTCCCAATGTTTCCCTCTATGAATTTTATGGTTTTAGATCTTATTTTTAGGCCTTTGATCCAGTTTGAGTTAATTTTGGTGTATGGTGTAAGGTAAGAATCCAACTTTATTCTTCTGCATGTGGATATCCAGTTTTCCCAGCACCATTTGTTGAAAAGACTCTTCTGCTCAGTTTTATTGTAATTTGCTCTTCTTCTTCCAGATACTCAAAGTGGAAGCTGACATCATTAATTTGAGACGGTTTGCTATGGATTGAATGTTTGTGTCTTTCCAAAATTCACATGTTTGAAGCATAATCCCTGATGTAATGGTACTTAGATGTAGAGCCTTTGGGAAGTGCTTAGGTCATGAGGGCAGGTACAAACTATTGGGTGTAAGATAGGCTCAAGGATGTATTGTACAACACAGGGAATATACCCAATATTTTGTAATAACTGTAAATGGAAAGTAAACTTTTAAATTGTTTTAAAATCTATTTTAAATTTTTAGAAAGACAGACCATATCCTTGATCATAAAACTAACTTTAACAAATTCAAAGAATTTAAATCATATAAAGCAAATCATACAAAATCATATTATCTGACTCTGGTAGGCAGAACTCTAATGTGTCCACCACTCAACCACAAAAAAAATCCTGCCCCTGGTGTACAATCCTATATAATCTCTGAGATTATGAATATGATGGGATATCACTCCTGTGATTATATGGTACAGTTGACCTTAAGAAAGGAAGATTATCTGGGTGGGCTTAACCTAAACACATGATGAGGCATTTAAACGTGGGTCTAGGGACTTCCCTCGTGGTCCAGTGGGTAAGACTCTGCGCTCCCAATGCAGGGGCTCGGGTTTGATCCCTGGTTGGGGAACTAGATCCCACATGCATGCCACAACTAAGAGTTCACATGCCATAACTAAAAGATCCCACATGCTGCAACAAAGATCCTGTGTACTGCAACTAAGACCCGGCGCAGCCAAAAATAAATAAATAAATATTTTTTAAAATTAAACATAGGTCTAGAGGTCAGAGACAGAAGAAGTCAGACACAAAGTATGAGAGTGATTTTGAGGGGGATTCTCTGTCCACGGCTTTGAAGATGCACAGGACCACAGGGCAAGGAATGCAGGTGTACTCTAGAAACTGAGAATAGATCCTGGCAGCTAGCCAGCAAGGAAAAGAGAATGGCCTCAGTCCCCAAACCACATGGAATTGAATTCTGCGACGTGAGCTTGGAAGAGTATCCAGAGCTCCAGATGAGAACACATTTCAGCAAACACACTGACTTCAGCCTTGTGAGAACCTGAGCAGGGAACTCGTGCACACCGTTCCTGGATTTCTCACCCTCGGAACTGTGAACCAATATATGGCTGTTGTTTTAAGCCACTAAGTGTATGCTTATTTGTCACACAGGAATAGAAAACTAATGTGCTGACCATAATAAAAGTAATCTAGAAATAAATAACAAAAAGATAACAGGAAAATCTCCAAACATTTGGGAAATAAATCATGCAAGTCAAGATAATTCATGAAACAAGGGAAATTAGAAAATGTTTTTAACTGATCAAAAATGAAGTATAGGGGCTTCCCTGGTGACGCAGTGGTTAAGAATCCGCCTGCCAATGCAGGGGACACGGGTTCGAGCCCTGGTCCGGGAAGATCCCACATGCCGCGGAGCCACTAAGCCCGTGCGCCACAACTACTGAGCCTGCGCTCTAGAGCCCATGTGCCGCAACTACTGAAGCCCACCCGCCTAGAACCCGTGCTCCGCCACAAGAGAAGCCACCATAATGAGAAGCCCGGGCACCGCAAGGAAGAGTAACCCCCACTCACCGCAACTAGAGAAAGCCCGTGCGCAGCAGCAAAGACCCAACGCAGCCATAAATAAATTTAAAAAAAAAAAAATGAAGTATAGAACATATCCAAATACGTGGATGCAGCTAAATCACTGCTTAGAAGGAAACATACCACTTCAGATGCTTATATTAGAAAATAAGACATGTCTCAAATTAACAATCAAATATATAATGTAAATCTATCAAACATTTAGAAGAAAACAGGAGAAAATATTTCTGACACCGGGTTAGGCAAAGAGTTCTTAAACATAATACCAAAAGCACGTCCCTAAAAGAAAAAAAAAATTATACTCTAACAATATTAAAAACTTTTGCTCTGCCAATGACAGAAAATAAAAAGGTAAATTAAAGACCCAAACACAGTAATTGCAGATCACATATCTGACTAAGGGCTTGTATCGGGTACACATAAATAACCCTCAAAACTAAACTGCAGTAAAAATAACTCCCAGAACTGATCAATCACCTGAGAGATTAGGAAAGACCCTCACTGCATTAGACCAATCAGCCGCCAGGTTCGTATTGGCTTCCCCACCCCAACATGCAACTTCCAATCAGCCAATAGGAGAAGATACAGGGTAAGAGGCGGGGCCTGCGTGGTCACCATGGCAATCCCTGGCGGGTTGGAGCGAGGGAGAGGCTCCATGTAGCCAGATCCAGATTCCCTAATGGGGGTGTTTGAGGGGGCAGCGAGGGAGTTTACGGGGGGACAGGGTGGGAGGAAGAGAGCTAGCATGGGTTGAGGGGAATGAGGGGACAAAGAGTGTTTCATAAGGGGATGACAGGGTGTTAAGTATTTAAAGGGAGCACGGGTCTAGGAGAACAGGAAGGCTGCTGTTATAAGTGTACAGGGAGTTCGCAGGGTCATGAAGCTGATTTCAGGGGTAGAGAGAAGGTGTTAGGAGGAACAGGGCGGGTCTTTATTAGGGGACAGAGAAGAGGCTATCAGTGGACAAGGAGAGGACTTGGAGTTCATAGTTGTTCAAAGAAGGTCTTAGAGGAGACAAGTGAGAGATTATGGGGGTGGGGAGGAGTTTATGGGTGAACAATAAGGGTCATAGCAGAACCATGAAAGATTCATAGGGACAAAGTGAGGAATATTATAAATGGGACAAGAAGAGAGCCACTAAGGTCATTAGAAATTTTTATAAGTTGAGAATTTTACACAGGCACAATGAAGGTTTTACACATGAAAAGTTAGAGTGTTAAAGTGTTGAGTGAGGGACTTCTTAGTAGGGTGGTTAATAGGGACAAAGAGAAGGTTGCTCGGGGGACGATGAGGGTTTTATAGGAACAAAGTGCTATAGTGAATCAGCTGAGTTTTCAGGGAGGCCAAGTGAGAGTCATCAGAGTCAGTAAACGATTCTGCGGGAACAGTGGAAGGGGCCAAGTGAGACGTGCTTAGGGATCTGAAAGGCAGTTACAGAAGACGGGGAGGAGTTTACAGGAGACGGGGAAAGGGTTGCAAAGAACTGAGAGGGATTATAGGGCATAGGGGCAGAGTGGGGGCCAGGAGTTCTAGAGGACAGAGAGGTATTAAAGGGAATAGGGAGAGGTTAGAGGGAATGTGGTGGGAGTCTGTGAGCGTTTTAAAGGTGTCAGTGAAGATTTTACAGGAGCCAAGGAAGGTGAAAGGGAAGAAGTCAGAGGGGATGTTAGAATCCAGAAGCCATACTGAGCCATAACCCACTTCCTACTCCCAGGAGTTTGAAATTTCACGTGCCAAGCCCCCCAAAGACCATATGTGCCTGTCCATTTTGGCCTTCATCCTGTGTTTTCCCATAGGCATTGTAGCACTGATCTTCTCTATCCAGGTAGGAGTCTGAGTCATGCCAATCCTTACCTACCCTCACTCTCCATCCTGCCCCTAATGCTGACTCAAATTCTTCCTTGTTTCCCGCCTATGGGTTTAGGTCTCCACCCTGTGTTCGTACAGTCCTATGGCTCACCACCACCCCACTCTGTACAATAACCTTTTTAAGCCCATCTATTCCTGTTCTGCCTCTCCCCTCAAATCAGACAAGGCACAGCAACAAATGGAATGACCGAGCCATGGCAGCCGAGACCTCCCACCAAGTCTTCTACATTGCAGTCCTGGGGATTGTTATGGGAAGTATCATCATACTCATCTTGTTGCTTTTCTGCATGACGGACTTACTTTCTCGGTAACCTCCTCTCCAGTTCATGAAAAACAGCAAATATATCCAAAACTGTTACTTACCTTGGTTCTAAGTATCCATTTGGGCCAAATAAGACACCTGTCCCTCAATGTCTGGTGTGCCAAGTGTTGCCAGCCCGAGCCAGCACCTTGAGGTGGTTGATGGGGGAAGGAAGTGGTAGCTCAGGAAAGCCATGGACCAGAGCTCAAGACCAACCCTGGGACCCTGTCAAGATGTGGACCATGGGAGACAGGGTAGGGCAATGATTCCCCAGGGCAGTCTCCCCTCTGCCTACATTCATGTATTCATGCCATAAATCTATTTATGTTGACCAAGGGCCTTGAATGTGCTGCCTGACTCAGGGGACATAGCAGTCACCACTTAAGTACCACTCCTACCCCCTGCGAACTTATAAACCAGGGTGAAAGACAGACATATCACCAGGCGATGACAGAATAGAGTGGTCCGATCTCTAATGGGGGAAACCTAGGGAGGTAGGTTGTAAGAGGCCAGACCCAATCTGGGGTATTATGCTCTACCAGAAAACTAGGGAGTCAGCAACCGTCAGTGAACTAGTTGGAATTTGGAATTTTGATTGTAGAGAGCTTCTGTAATAGGTATGGCTTGCCTCCTCTCCCCTCTACCCACCAAGTTCGAGATTTATTCATCATTCAACAAATACTTTCTGAGCACTTATGATGTACCAGGCAGTGTACTAGGAACTAGAATCGCAACAGAGCAACATAAATAAGATCCCTTTCTCATAGAGCTTACATCTAGTAAGCTTCCCCACACTCTAGTGGGGAAGAAAACCATAAACAAATAGACCTCTAAATAAATAATTACAGGGAATGGTGAATGTTATGAAGAAAAATAAAACAGGGTAATAAGCTACAGCAGTGCCAGTACTGGTCTACCACTAATAATAGTCTGCAACAAGATACGGGCAGAAATTGCCAGTAGGTGCTTTAAAACTTATAGCAATTTGACATTGTTATGACATTCAAGTATTTGAAATAGACTTATCTTGTTGAACAGGGTATAGACCAAAAGGATCAGTCCATGACAGATTGGGAGATATCAAAAAACAGGTCCTACTACACAACCACAAATAGTTTGAGATGCACTGGGCTAGAGAGCAAAAGTCTAGAAGGTATATTGTTTAGGGTCATGCTAGCGGCTGTAACAAATAAACCCTACCATTTAGTAGTTCACAAAATAGAAGTTTATTTCTCACTCACAGAACCTGCCAATGTGGGCAAGGGATCCAGGCTCCTTCCACGTGGTGATTCCACCATCTCTTAAGGACTCAGAATTCTTTGAGTCCAGGCAGAAGATGAGAATGGAAAACCCTCACATGTTTCTTAAAAGCCTTGACTTGAAAGTGAACCCTTGGGACTTCCCTGGTGGTCCAGTGGTAAAGAATCTGCCTTCCAGTGCAAGGGACGCAGGTTCGATCCCTGGCTGGGGAACTAATATCCCACATGCCTCAGGGCAACTAAGCCCTCAACTACTGAGCTTGCGTGCCTCAGTGAGGGAGCCCGTGTGCCACAAACTACAGAGCCTACGTGCCCTAGACCCCGCGTGCCACAACTACAGAGCCCATGCGCCCTGGAGCCCGTGCACCACAACTAGAGAGAAGCCTGCGCACCTCAACCAAGGCCCCGCGTGCCGCAACTATGACCTGAGCCACAACTAAGACCCGATGCAGCCCAAAAAATAAAAAAAGAAAGTGAACGCTTGTGCACTGTTGGTGGAATGTAAATTTGTAGAGCCACTATGGAAAACAGGATGGAAGCTCCTCAAAAATTTAAATAAAAATAGAACTACCATAGGAATCAGCAATCTCACTTCTGGGTGTATATCCAAAGGAAATAAAACTACTGTCTAAAAGAGATATCTGGACTCCCACATTCAATGCAGCATTATTCATAACAGCCAAGATATGGAAACGTCCTAAGTGTCCATCAACAGACTAAGGGATACAGAGGATTTGGTATCTATGTACAAAGGAATATTAAGCCATGAGAAATATGAAATCCTGCCATTTGCAACAATATGAATGAAACTTGATGGCATTATACTAAGTGAAATAAGGCTGAGAAAAACAAATACTGTATGATATCACTTATATGTGGAATCTAAAACAGCCGAACTCATAAGAACAGAAAGTAGAATGGTGGTTGCCAGGGACTGGGGGTGGGGAAAATAGGGACAGGCTGGTAAAAGGGTAAAAACTTTCAGTTATAAGATGAATAAGGTCTGAGGATCTAGTGTATAACATGGTGACTATGATTAACGATACTGTATTGTACACTTAAAATTTGCTAAGAGAGTAGATCTTAAGCATTCTCACCAAAAACAAAGACAAAAACAAAGGTGAGGTGATGTTATTTAACTTGATTGTGGTAATAACTTCACAATGATACATATATCAAATCACCATGTTGTACACTTTAAAATACATTACAATTTTTTGTCAATTGTACCTCAATAAAGCAGGGTAAAAAAAAAAAATTTTTTTAATCAAGTTTTGGCCCTAAACTACCAACTATCACGTTTGCTCTCAGTCCACTGGACAGAACTAATCTCATGGCCTCAACTGAACACAGGGGCCTCTGGGAAATGTAGTCCTGGACTGGGCAGCCAATGGACATCTTTCTAAGATCTTCCTTGAGCTGAAGCCAAAGTGTGAGAGCTGTTCCAAGAACTGTGAGAACAGAGTTCCCACAGAGTGGGAATAGCAAGTGGAAAGGTCCATAAGCTGGAATGAGCTTGGCAATTCAAGAAACAAAAAGGAGGCCAATGTGACAGTAAGTAATGTCACACATCTCCCACTCTCCAAAATAGGTGGGGTTCTCTCTTTCTCCTGGTAAGAATCCTCGTAGGTGCTTATGAAAGTCTCAAAGATGTCCCCCATTTCTACCTCTCCTGAAGAGGAAACTCAACACTGGTTCTCACAGATCTGCTCACAGGAATATTTTACAGACATACAGCTGCCCACCTGTAGGACCTCCCAACCCCCTCCATGCCTGGCTCTGTGTTGGGTGATGCTGGACACACACCAGTGACCAAGACAGACCCCATCCCTGCCCTCAGGAAATCCACAGTCCAGTGGGAAAGGCCAACTCACCACCAGACAGGCCTGTGAGTTGTTCTTTCATTTATTCTTTCATTCAGCAAGTTTTTATTGTGCATCTATTGTTGTGCCAGGCACAGGGGACATATTACTGAACAAAACAAACCAAAAAACCCAACCTCATGGATCTCACATGCTGGTGGGGTGTGAAAGGTAATAAACATAGTAAGTAGTAAAATATTGAGAGTCTGTGGGAAGAAGTAAAGCAGAGTAAGGATGACTGGAAGTACTGAAGATGAGTGAGGGGCTGTAGTTTTAAATAGGGAGGCAGGTAATGCTGACTTTTGATCTAAGTCTTGTAGGACTTAAGTGAGGAAACTAGGCACAGATATCTAGGTGAAGAGTGTCCCAGGCAGACGGAACTGCTAGTTCAAAGGCCTGGAGGGAGGAGCATGTCTGATATTTCTGAGATATAGTAAGGAGGACACTGTAGCCGAAGTGCAGTGAGCAAGGCAGGGAATGGTTGGAGATGAAATCAGGGAGATAATGGAAAGTAAAACAGAAGAGAGCTTACTTTACTCCGAGTGACATGAACAGACTTTGAACAGATGAGTGACATGAGCTGACTCAGGTGTTACTGGCTCTCTATGACTCCGGAGGGGAGCAGACTGTAGGAGAAAAGTTACAGCAGGAAGACTACTGTGGAAGTCCAGATGGAAGGTGATGGAATATCGGGCCAGAGTAGGGGAAGTGGAAAAGGAAAAGTCTTGATGAATTTTAAAGGTACAGTAACAGGAATTACTGAAGCATAATATGAGCGTAAGAGGAAAAGAGGGATTTCTGGCCTCAGGAGCTGGAAGGACAGAGCTGCCCTTGTCTGAGCTGGAGAAGGAGGTGAGAAACAAGCCTGGGAGGTATAGTGTAGCAGCCATTATAAGTTTGAGGAATCATATTCTGGCTCAGAGATTGGTTCAGCAGTGGGCATGTGAGCCAATAAGACTTAAATAAATGGTTTACAGAGCTTATGGAAGCAGCCTATCTCTTCCATGTTAGTCTCTAAAACCACATCTTTCTCTCTCACCTCACAGGGGCAGGGGAAACCATTCTACAACCACATGAAAGAGCCTGGGGCTGCCAGGATGAAGGAGGAGCCAAGGAAGAAGCACTAGGAAGTGGAGCAGGAAACTGGGTCCTCCTCATCAGGATCACCATCCTCATCATAGCCACTGAGCAGTCAACTGTGTCAATCACGGTTCAAGGAGGTTATGCATATTATCTTATTTAAACCCCATGACAACACTGAAAAGTAGGTATTATTATTGTACCCAATTCATAAATGAGGAAACTGAGGCCAGGAAGATTGAGAGACTTGCCCAAGTTCACCCAGTCTGTAGGTGGCGGAGTCAGGATTCAAACCCAGTCAGTCACACTGCAGAGCCTTTGCTTATAACTGCCTTCCAGTGTCTGAGCTACTGGATCACACCTCACCTAAATCAGTATGAACCAATACACACTTTAAAATCATGTGAACCACAATATTTCTTGTTTGGGGGCACTACTGCTTTGAGTTTTCAGACATTTGTCATCAAAAAGAGGCTTACATGTGACAGTCCGGAGGAGGTTATCCAACCAGTCAGGAGGCTGAGCTTAGAGAATTCTAGCCTGGGAGGGCACATCTAAGTTAAAACCTAAGGACGAAGGGGAGGGGTCCAAGATGGCAGCATAGGAAGACTCTGAACCCACCTCCTCCCTTGGACACACCGAATCTACACCTACATATAGAGAAATTCCTCCTAAAGAAGACCTGAGGGCTGACTGAATAGCTTCTGCACATAGAGGGACCACATAGAAATGTATAGGAAAGACAGAGAACCCCATGGGTTCTCTGGGAACCCATAGGAACCCCACCCCTGACATGGTAACCTGCAGTAGAGAGGGATATGACTGAAGGGCCTGAGTGCAGACTCAGCCATCCTGGGACACAGGGGAAAAAAAAAAAAAAAAAAACAGCAGTTTAAAGGGCACTTGGACTATGCAGGAAGAAATCCAACTACTAACCTCAGAGTACCTGCCAAATGGGTGGGGAACTGCTGGAACTCTCTCCAGGATTGAAGGTGCCAGCAAGTGCCACTGTTTGATCCCCCAGCCTGTGCCTGCTCCAGCTCCAGCTGTCCTGCCAAGGCTCCTACAGCATGGCGCACCCCAAGACTGCCCAGCCCACACGTGCTCCAGCTCCAGCTGTCCACCAAGGAGGCCCTGGCACAACATGCTCCAGTGTTTCCTCTGGCCCACGCTAGCCTCCAGCTAACTGCCAAGGACGCCAGCACAGAGTGCCCTGAAACTAACCCCAGCCCATGCCCACTTCTCCTCCAGCAAGCCTGCCAAAGCCGCCTGGCACAGGCAGTCAACATGGGAGATGCTCCTTCACAAGGCTGTTCCTTCCAGACTGAGAGAGGTAGCTGGTTCATCTAATTCATAGAAACAAACATAGAAAGTCAAACAAAATGAGGAGACAGAGGGATATGTTCTCCAAAAAAGAACAAGATAAAACCCCAGGGGAAAAAACCCTAATTAAATGGAGATAACTAATTTATCCAATAAAGACTTAAAAGCAATGGTCATAACAATGCTTACTGAACTCAGGAGAAGAATGGATGAACTCAGTGTGAACTTCAACAAAGAGTTAGAAAATGTAAGAAAGAACCAATCAGAGCTGAAAGATACAATAATTGAAATAAAAAATAAACTAGAGGGAATCAGTAGCAGATCAGATGATACAGAACAGATAAGTGATCTGGAAGACAAAATAGTGGAAATCATCCAATCATATCAGCAAAAAGAAAAAAAAATTTTTTTAATGAGGAGGTTTTACGGGACCTCTGGGACAATATCAAACTTATTAACATTCACATTATGGGGGTCCCAGAAGGATGAGAGAGAGAGAAAGGGATGGAAAACTAATTTGAAGAAATAAGAGCCAAAATTGATCTTAACCTGCAGAAGGAAACAGACATCCAAGTCCAGGAATCATAGTCCCAAACAAGATGAACCCAAAGAGATCCACACCAAGACATATTATAATTAAAATGGCAAAAGTTAAAGACAAAGAGAGACTCAAAGTAAAAAAAAAAAAAATCCCAGTTAAAATCACCTCAAAAAATAGAATAAAATACCTAAGAATAAACTTAACCAAGGAGGTGAAAGACCCATACTCTGAAAACTATAAAACACTGATGAAACTGAAGATGATTCAAAGAAATAGAAAGATATTCCATGCTCTTGGATTGGAAGAATTAATATTAAAATAGCCATACTACCCAAAGCAATCTACAGATTTAATGCAATCTGTATCAAAAAACCTATGATGTTTTTCACAGAAATAAAACAAATAATCTTAAACTTTACATACAACCACAAAAGACCCCAAGTTGCCAAAGCAATCCCAAGAAAAAAGAACAGAGCTGGCAGTGTAACCCTCCCAGACTTCAGACTATATTACAAAGCTACAGTAATCAAAACAGCAAAGTATTGGCATTAAAAAAAATAGACACATAGATCAATGGAACAGAATAGAGAGCCCAGAAATAAACCCACACACCTATGGTCAATTAATACAATATACAATGGAAAAAAGACAGTCTCTTCAACAAGCAGTCCTGGGAAAGCTGGATAGCCACATGTAAAACAATGAGATTAGAACATTCCCTCACAACATATACAAAAATAAACTCAAAATGGTTTAAAGAACTAAATGTAAGACCTGAAACCATAAAACTCCTAGAAGAGAACATAGGTGGAACACTCTTTGACATAAATCATAACAATATTTTCTTGGATCAGTCTCCTAATGCAAAAGAAATAAAAGCAAAAATAAACAAATGGACCTAATTAAACCTAAAAACTTTTGCACAGCAAAGGAAACCATCAAGAAAACAAAAATACAAGCTATGGAATGGGAGGAAATATTTGGAAATGATGAACTGACAAGGTGTTAATATCCAAAATATACAAACAGCTCATACAACTCAATATCAAAAAACAAACAAACAAACAAAAAGGCACAAAACCCAAACAATCCAACCAAAGAGTAGGCAGAAGACCTAAATAGACATTTTTCCAAAGAAGACATACAGATGGCTAACAGGCACATGAAAAGATGCTCAGCATCACTAATTATTAGAGAAATGCAAATCAAAACCATAGTGAGGGATCACCTCACATCTGTATGAAAGGCTATCATCAGAAAGTCTACAAATAACAAATGCTGGAGAGGATATGTAGAAAAGGGAACCCTCATACACTGTTGGTGGAAATGTAAATTAGTGCAGCCACTATGGAGAACAGCATGGAGGTTCCTTAAAAAACTAAAAATAAAACTACCATATGATCCAGAAATCTGTTGCATTTCTATATACTAATAATGAACTATCAAAAAGAGAAATGAAGAAAAAAATCCTATTTACAAAGGCATCAAAAAGTATAAAATACCTAGAAATAAATTTAACCAAGGAGGTAAAAAAAAAACTGTACTCTAAAAACTGTAAGACACTGAGGAAAGAAACTGAAGATGACACAAATAAAAGGAAAGATATACCATGCTCATAGATTGGAAGAATCAACATCATTAAAATGTCCTTACTACCCAAAGCAATCTACATGTTCAATGCAATCTCTATCAAATGCCAATGGCATTTTTCACATAACTAGAAAAAATAATCCTAAAATTTGTATAAAACCACCAAAGACCCCAAATAGCCAGTCTTGAGAAAGAAGAACAAAGCTGAAGGTATCATGCTCCTAGACTTGAAACTATACTACAAAGCTATTAATCAAAACAGCTATGGTGCTGGTAGAAAAACAGACACATATCAATGGAACAAAATAAACAGCACAGAAATAAACCCACCCTCATATGGTCAATTAATCTACAACAAAGGAGGCAAGAAAATACAATGGGGAAAACACAGTCTCTTCGATAAATGGTGTTGGAAAAATTGTACAGCTACATGCAAAGGAATGAAAATGACCACTTTCTTATACCATATATAAAAATAAACTCAAAATGGATTAAAGACTTAAATGTAAGACCTGAAATCGTAAAACACCTAGAAGAAAACATAGACAGTACACTCTTGACATCAGTCAGCAATATTTTTTTTGGTGTCTCCTCAGGCAAGGGAAACAAAAGCAAAAATAAACAAGTGGGACTACATCAAACTAAAAAGCTTTGCACAACAAAGGAATCCACCAAAAGCACAAAAAGGCAAACTACTGAATGAAAGAAGATATTTGCAAAACAATAGATCCAACATGGGGTTGATATACAAAATATACAAAGAACTCATACAATTCAATATCAAAATAACAAACAACCCAATTTAAAAAGTGGGTCAGGGACTCTCCTGGTGGCACAGTGGTTAAGAATCTGCCTCCCAATGCAGGGGACATGGGTTCAAGCCCTGGTCTGGGAAGATCCCACATGCCGCGAGGCAATGAAGTCCACGTGCCACAACTACTGAGCCTCTGCTCTAGAGCCCGCGAGCCACAACTACTGAGCCCACGTGCCACAACTACTGAAGCCCGTGCACCTAGAGCTTGTGCTCCACAACAAGAGAAGCCACTGCAATGAGAAGCCCGTGCACCGCAACAAAGAGTAGCCCCCGCTTGCCATTACTAGAGAAAGGCCGCGCACAGCAACTAAGACCCAACGTAGCCAAAAATAAATAAATAAATAAAAATAAATAAATAAATTTATAAAAAGTGGGTCAAAGATCTGAATAGAAATTTTTCCAAAGAAGACATACAGATGGCTAACGGGCACGTGAAAATATGCTCAACATCAGGGAAATGCAAATCAAAACCGCAATGAGATATCACCTCACACCTGTCAGAATGGCTGTTATCAAAAAGACAAAAAACATATGTTGGAGAGGATGTAGAAAAAAGAGAACTCTCATGCATTGCTGATGCGAATGTAAATTGGTAAAGCCACTATGGAAAACAGTATGGAGGTTCCCCACAAATTTAAAAGTACAACTACCATATGATCCAGCAATTCCAATTCTGGGTATTTATCTGAAGAAGATGAAAACACTAATTTGAAAAGATATATGTATCCCTATTTTCACTGAAGCAGTACTTACAATAGACAAGATACAGAAGCAACCCAGGTATCCATCCATAGATTAACAGATAAAGAAGATAAAGGAAATGTGATACACACGTGCGTGCACACACACACACAAATTAGAATATTACTCAGCTGTAAAAAATGAATTCCTGGGACTTCCCTTGGAAGTGGTTAAGAATCTGCCTGCCAATGCAGGGGACATGGGTTTGAGCCCTGGTCTCGGAAGATCCCACATGTGGCGGAGCAACTAAGTCCGCACGCCACAACTACTGACCCTGTGCTCTAGAGCCCGCGAGCCACAACTACTGAGCCCGTGAGCCACAACTACTGAAGCCCACGCACCTAGAGCCTGTGCTCCACAACAAGAGAAGCCACCACAATGAGAAGCACGGGCACCGCAACGAAGAGTAGCCCCCGCTCACCGCAACTAGAGATAGCCCACGCGCAGCAACGAAGACCCAACGCAGCCAAAAATAAATTTAAAAAAAAATGAATTCCTGCCATTTGCAGCAACATGCATTAACCTGCAGGGTATTATGCTAAGTGAAATAAATCCGACAGAGAAAAACAAACACTATGATTTCACTTTTATGTGGAATTTTTAAAAACAAAACAAATGAACAAACAAAACAAAACAAAAACAGATTCTTAGATACAGAGAACAAAATGGCGGTCCCCAGTGGGACCCGGTGGGGGAACAGATGAAATAAGTGGAAGAGATTAAGAGATATAAACTTCCTGCTATAAAATAAATAAGTCATGGGGGTGTAATGCACAGCATATGGAATCTAGCCAATAATATCGTAACAACTTTGTATGGTGAAAGATAGTAACTGGACTTATTGTGACGATCATTTCATAATGTATAAAAATATCAAATCATTATATTGTATACCTGAAACTAACATAATAGTGTATGTTAATTATAATTCAATTTGTTTTTTTTCTTGCCACGCTGTGCAGCTTGTGGGATTTTAGTTCCCCAACGAGGGATTGAACCCAGGCCCTTGGCAGTGAGAGCATGGAGTCCTAACCATGGGACCGCCAGGGAATTCCCTATAATTCAAATTTTAAATAAATAAATAAATAAAGGGGGAAGATCTAAAGGATGAGGAGGAGGTAGCCTTTGAAGATAAGAAAGAAGGGTAATTGAGTTAGGGGGGCACAACAGGAATAAAAGCTCAGATGTGAGAGGGAGGGAGTCTTGACAAGTACTGTCCCAATGAGAACACTGCTTTCCTCTCTGGTAAGGTCTTAACCTAGGGATAAGTTCCCTCCATTCAGCCCGATCATTACCTCCACCAGCCCCCTGCAGTGCTTCAGTCTTATCATCCCCTGCCCTGGTTCCATGCCCTGGCCTCGGTATCCTCCTTGTATCAGGGTTCAATCAGAGAGGCTGAACTACTAGGGGAGATATATCAGACAGATAGATCAATAGATAGATAAACAGGGATTTGATTTTATACAATTGGTGGAGTCATTAAGCAGTCCTTAATATTGTTGTCTTAGTGTCTGATGCTGGCACTCGAAGTGCACAGGGCAGGCTGTTGTTAGGAAGGGAAGACAGATGTAAAATGGGGGGAAGCTAGGACAAGCTGGAACAAGCTTGCCTCTGACCTTGTTGGTATGAGCAGCCACAGGAGAAGCTGTAGCTCAACACACATATGGCCCAGGAGTTGGAGGAGTTGAAGGAAGAGCCAGGAGAAGGTGAAACAATTGCTGGCCTGGCTGCTGCCCTATGCAAACATGATGAGCCAGCAGCCAGCCAGTGACAACCTGTGTGACCTACAAAATGGCAGCTGCTTCGCTTCTCCCCTCCAAATCTTGCCCAAGATCTCTTCCGGCCCATCATAATTGGACACAGAAGGTGATTCTAGGAAGTAGTTCATTCAACCTAGTCAAGTGGACACATTACAAAGCCACCATACAGAGAGTGGAGGAGAGTGGGGAGAAGATGGTTAGTGGTTGCTGGGGAGATGGTCACATGACCATCTCTGCTCTCTCTTAGGTATCTTGAGAGGATGTGCCTAATAAGCCCTACTGGCTTTTTTTAGAGTTGGAGGCGAAACTGCTGGCAATTATTTCTTATTTGGCTTTAATTTTTTATCCAAAACAGATACAGAATCCTTTCATATTTATATATAATTATATAGCTTGAGTCAAGGTGCATCTGATTAACTGCCATTAGTTTATGGTTATAGATAGTCATTAAACAATATTCCAGCTTTCGGCCAATTCTTTTGTTTAACAGACTTTATTTTTTTGTGAGCAGTCTTATGCTTAGAGAAAAACCACACAAAAAATAAAGTTCCCATCTACGTCCCCTCCCTCCACACACATTTTCCCCTATTATTACCATCTTGCAGGAGGATGGTACCTTTGTTACTATTGATGATCAAGAGTGAAACATTATTCCTAACCAGAATCCATACCTTACGTTAGGGCTCACTCTGTGTTGTACAGTTCTATGGCTTTTTACAAATGCATAATATGACATATCCATCATTACAGTATCATACAAAATAGTTTCACCCTCCTAAAAAAATCACCCTTTGTGTTTCACCTTTTCATCCTTACCCCCCACCCCCTGGCCACTACCATCTTTTTACTGATCTCTATAGTTTTGCCTTTTCCACAATGCCACATAGTTGCAATCATACAGCATATGGCCTTTTCAGATTGTCTTCCAAAGCGGCTTTATCATTTTGCATTCCCACCAGCAATGAATGAGAGCTCCTATTGCTCCACATCCTCAGCAGCATTTGGTGTTGTCACTGTCTTGGATTTTAGACATTCTAATAGGTATGTAGAGGTATCCCATTATTGTTTTAATGTGCAGCTCACTGATGACCTATGATGTTGAACAACTTTTCATATGCTTATTTGCATTTATCTGTATCTCATCTTTGGTGAGACATCGGCTCATAATTTTTGTCCATTTTTAAATTGGATTATTTATTTTCCTATGGTTGAGTTTTAAGAGTTCTTTGCATATTTTGGATACTCGTCAATAATCAGATATGTGTTTTGCAAATATTTTCTCGCAGTCTGTGACTTGTCTTTTCATTCCTTTAACAGCCAATACTTTCTAACGCCCCTTGAAAGGCTCAGAGGCCCTTGGCAAACATGCTGTCTAACTGATTTTTTTTTTTAAACAGCAAAACAACCCACAAAGGTTGGAAGGGTGGAGATGTTTGAGAGAAATGGAAACTTGAGAAATCAGGATGGTGGAGTAGCAGCTGCTAGTCTTTCCTCCAGGAAGCCCACCTGGATTACATCAGCCCCTGGCACCCTCTTCTGCATCTCAGCCCTTATGAAGCATTTGAAGCTGAACTCTGCTTCTCCCCGAAATCTGCTACTTAGTGGTGACCTCATGGTCCCCTTGTCCGTGGACTAGAGACTCGGCTGACCCTTGGATGTCCCCTTGACTCCTCACACCCACAGAGTCTCACATTGTTATCAGCATCTCCCCCAAAGCTGCCCCTTCTCTCACCTCCCCATTTCAAGGTCTGTTCCACCTAATCCCCAGCCTAGAGCCCTGGATCTCAACCCTCAACAGCCAATAAACCTCACATGACCCACCCACTCAGTTTCCTCTCTTCTCCACAGCCCTACAGTGGTCCAGCACTGTCCTCAACCCCCTCCTCCCTCATCCTGCTCCATCATCCTCCCAGGGCTCCCAGCTTTAGTCTCACCCCCACCAACTTTCCTGTCATTTGTTTATTCAACAACTATTTAGAGAGTCAGGCTCTGTACTGGACACTGAGGACAGTGATGAACGAGGCAATCACATTGAATGAAAAGTTCCTAAATGTTGCCATTTCTCAGGGCCATGTCTGAGACTGAGTGGGCTCTGCAGGACTCCAGCCCTAGTATCCAGTGCTTTCTGGGGCACTCCATAGACCTCTCACATTCCTTGTGTTCCAAATTGACCCACCCCTGCTGCTTATGTTCTACCATCCCTACCTGGTGATGCGTCTGTGTCCCTCACTGAACTGTGAGCTCCAGTAGCACAGAGACTGGGGCTGTCTCAGCCACCGGCGTGTTCCCAGCACAGGGTCAGCTCACGAATGTTACAGAATAGTAAGGACGAACGAATACCTAGAAGAAAGCATGCCAGAGAGATATTAGGGTCATGCCATCTGCCCTCTATCCCTCACTCAGACCTGACACCCTGTTTCTGAAATCAAAGAGCAGTAAATTTGGCATCTCCTCGCCTGATTCTCATCCTCCTAGGATGAAAGTCCCATTTTGTCAAGAAAATGAAGGGAGGCATTGGGGACCTTTTGTCTCTTAGGGAACAGATGGTAGTAGGAAGGAGGACGCAGAAGGCTACCGGGTCCCACCGTTTCTCCACGCCGCTTTCATCTCCACTCAAAGGGACCGGACCCTCAGGCATGAGAGACGTAGACCGGCTCTGAGACCTTGCAGAGCCGGAAAGCCCTTCCCTTCCTGGCGATCGATGGCGTCACTTCCGGCGCACTCGTGACGTCAGAGCCGGAAGCCACACTTGAAGGAGGGGCGGGAGGCGACGGCTGAGGCGCTGTCATGGAGTTATCGCAGCAAGCGCGGGAACTGGGCTGCTGGGCGGCGGAAGAGATGGAGGCGCCCGTGGCCGCCCGGGCTCCGGAGTCGACGCTGCGCAGGTGAGGGCCGCTCTAGGAGTGAGGACTCCCCACCCTGGAGATAGAGTCCCGGGGAGTGAGGACCACATCTTCATCTAAGAGGCGCCGCCCTCCCCATCCCCGTCTGCCCCAGTGAGAATAACCCTTGAGGGCGCCCCGCCCCCCGAGTAGTAAATCCAGGCAGAGGATCCTGAACTGTGTGAGGACGTCCTGGCGGTGACTCCAACGCTCCCGCGCCCATCCTGTGAGGCCGCCCAGAGTGAGGTCCCTTGCACCAGTGGGGATCCTCCATGAGTTAGTAATGAAGGCCCCCTCCCGGTGGGGAAACTGGATCTCCAGAGTAAGGCTGTCGCTGCAGCACTTCACCACCCACCACACACCCCAGCCCAGCCAGTGAGGACCCTCTGGAGTCAGCAAAGACCACCCCATTGAAGACTGAATGTATAGCAGTGATGACCCACAGCTGATAACGAGAGAGCCCTTCCAGGCAGTATAGCCCTCACCCCCACCTCTGGAAGTGACTGGAGATAACCTTCTCCCAGGAGAAAGGGAGCACTCCACCATGGAATGAGAATACCCCTACACCCCGTGAGAAGCCCACCCTCTCAGTGACTGAGAACTCCCCAGGAGGGAATACCTTACCCCCAAAAGTATGGACCCTCCCTCCCCCAAGAGGTGAGAACTCCCTAGTAAAGACCTTACCCCCCACCACCCTGCGAATGAAGATCCTCCACCCTGTGTGACGTCCCGGGCATCCCCTTACATGCTGTTCCCACAGGCTGTGTCTGGGCCAGGGGGCCGATATCTGGGCCTACGTCTTGCGGCATGTGCACAGCCAGAGGTGAGCCTGGCTGCATGAGGGAAGCTGTGGCAGGGGAGAGGACCTAGGCGAGTCCCACAGTAACTCCCCTTCCTCCTACCTCTCCACTATAGGAATGTCAAGAAGATCCGGGGAAACCTGCTCTGGTAACTAGTCCTCAAAGCTGTCCCCTCCTGTCTTCCCCAGCCCCCTCCAGCCATGTCCCCGCCCACAGCCTCAACCTCCCATCTCCCCCTGGAAGTCCCTGTCATCCTCTAACTCTGACCTCACTTCCTCAGGTATGGCCACCAGGACAGTCCCGAGGTGAGAAGCATGTGCTGCAAGATTTTCTTTCATCCAAAAAGAGGACTTGTAGACCTTCTGCTCTAGCCCCAGCCTTGTGCTGGGTGATGCTAGGGTCACTGTGTCACAAAACAGCCCTGATCCCTGCACTCACAGGGCTTACAGTCCATGGGGAGAAGGCATGAGCTGTGGTTGGGGGGACATGGATATGGGGCATCAAAGCTGGTGAGGTTGGTGGGAGAAGAGACTGGTTTGGGAGAGATACTGAGGCCAATATGGGACCCAATGTGTGCATGGTGCCCAGGTGACATCTGGGACAGAGGAGGCTTCCAGGAGACCTCAGGACTCCCAGGTGTGGGGCTCAGTGGGGAGATGAGGACTGGGACAGAGACAGGAAACAGGGTGGGAGGATAGATGAGGCAATCCCAGGAGGAAGGAGGGGGACAGGATAGTACCATAGTGCTCTTCTGGTCCTAGAGGTTAAGGCACCGAAACTGCCTAGGGAAAACCCTCTGCCACCTAACTGGGCAGGTAAGAGACTGCTGCTCCACACAGGGCAGTCAGGCCAGGCCGAGCCCCAGCCAGGCCACGCATCTGACCCTGTACCTGATTCCACCAGGCCCGTCGGAAGCTGAAGCTGGAAGCCGCTGTTGCCCACCTGCGGGCAGAGATCCTGGAGTTAGACCAGAGCCTGGAGCTGCTGGAGCGAGAGACTGAGGCTCAGGGTGACCCATGGGGCTGGATAGATGGGCAGCAGATCGAGGTTAAGGAAAGTACTGATGGCCGCCCCTGTTCCTCTCACAGACATGGCCATGGAGCAGGCCCTACAGAGCATGCAAGACACCCAGCGTCGTGCTCTCCTCCTCCGGGCCCAAGCTGGGGCCATGCGAAGACAGCAGCGTGGGCTCCAAGGTCCCATGCAGCAGCTGCAGAATCAGCTCAAGCATTTGCAGGACATAGAGAGGTAAGCCTCAGGTGTCCAGGGAGCAGCCCCCACCAGGCTGGGTAGACACATTCTTAAAGACCCAGTGCTCTGCCCTGAGCGCTTCTTGGGTTCCAGAATTCTGAGCTCCACTCCTTAAGATTTAATGTCCATGAGGCCAGGAAGTTTTGTCATCTCAGCCACCTGTATTTCCAGTGCCTAGAATAGTGCCAGCTATATATCTAGAATACCAGTGCCGGGGAAAAAACAGTAAACGGGACAGTCCTGCCCTCATGGACCTCACACTGTGATGCAGAGGAGACAGGTGGTAAACTAGGAAACAGACAAACCCTGAAATCATAGGTAGAGATGAGCGCTATGAAGAAAAGGTGATGTGATAGAAAGGGAGAGGGAGATCCTACCCTAGGTACGATGGTCGGAGAAGGCCTACTCTGAGGAGGTAACATTTGAGTTGGGGGAGGAATTTCCATGGAGAGGAACAGCAAGAGCAGAGCCCTGAGCTTGGCATGTGGGAAGAACAGCCAAGAGGCCAGTTCAGCTTAAGTTTCGTAGGCAAGAGGGAGAGCGTGAGGAGGTAGGTTGGAGAGGAGGACAGAGCGCCATGGAGGCATTGGAATTTTATTCTCAGGCTGGGTTCGTGCCCTGGCTCAGCCACTTACAGCTGTGTGACTTTGGGCAAAGTATTTAACTTCTTTGTGCCTCAGTTTCTAAGTTCTATAGAATGGGGATAATATTAATACCTACTCTATAGGGTAGGTATGATAATTAAGTGAGTTAAATCACGCGGAGTGCTTAGAAGAGTTCTAATACCCATTGTTGTTTTTCTGAGTGTAATGGGGACACATCACATTGTTTTCAAGGGTTTTGAGCAAGACAGTGACATGATCTGTCTGAGGTTTTAATAGGATCGTTGACTACTGGGTAGAGAGCAGACTGCAGGGGGCAAGAGCAGGGAGACCGATGAGGAGGTTGATGCAGTCATCTAGCCAGGAGATGACAGTGGTCTAATTTGGGGGTTGGCCTCTGAGATCCAGGCTAGCTTTGCTGGCAGCAAGAGGGGACACAGACGTCTGTGCTGCCAGCTCCCTCCTCCCAGGAACCTCAGCCCCAACTGCACTCCTCTCCCCAGGAAGGCCAAAGTGGATATAAACTTTGGACCCTTGACATCAGCAGCCCTGAGCCTGGAGCCTGTGGTCCTGGTAAGAGTCCTGGGCCATGGGGGAAAAGGTGGGGAGCCTGGGGTTCGGTGGACCTCTGGGCCCTCCTCATGCTACACTCTCTTCTTCGCAGGGCGATGTCCGAACGGCCTGCAGCCTCCGGACCCAGTTCCTGCAGAAGCTCCTAATGCCTCGGGCCAAGGGAGGCAGCATTCCGTGAGTATCCCTCAACCCCCAAGACCCTGCAAAGAACCTGGGCTTTGGGGGTAGTCACTTGTTAACAGACATTGGGCCTCCGGGCTCTGTTGGCCCAGGCCCTGCCCTGACAGGGCTCCCAGGCTGGGAAAAGAGGGAAACAGACCATCATAGACAGTGACAACCCAGGTAGTTAGGGCTGTCAGAGGGTGGGGAGGCCTGAGAGGTGCAGGGAACCCAAATGAAATGCCTTACCCAGCTAAGGAGACAGGACGGGTTCTCTGGTGAGGAGGGTAAAAGGTTGAGAGGGTGTTCCAGGTAAACAGCACACATGAAGGGGCCCAAGACCAGCGAGTTGATATTAAGTGGGGAACTCAAGTCTGACAGGCGTAGAGAAAGAACCTGGTTTCCAATCCTTAAAGTGGGGACAATGACACCCCCTACCTTATAGGGTGGTGGTGATCATTAGAGGGTGAATTGATGTGTTCTGTAACATTCTCTGTCCCCTTCCCCAACTCCACAGAACCCCTCGAGATGATCTCTTTGGAACTTCCTACCAGCAGTGGCTTAGCTCAGTGGAGGTGAGGGGGCTCTCAAAAAGGCCACACCCTCTGCCCCATGATTAAACCTCAGGGTGCCAGGACCTAACTCTTGATCCCTTCCCCTTCTCCATGGAGTCCCAGCTCGCAGCCCTCCTCCATCCTGCCCTGACTTCACTCCTCTCCTCACCAGACACTGCTGACAAACCACCCTCCGGGCCATGTCCTGGCTGCCTTGGAGCATCTGGCTGCAGAGCGGGAGGCAGAGATCCAGTCCCTGTGCAGTGTGGATGAGCTCCAAGATACAGAGATAGCCAGGTGTGGCGTGGACGGTCCCACAGTCAGAGCAGGGCTGGGGGCTGGGTAAATTGGGACAGGTCAGGACCAGGCAGGGTGACCTGCTGATGGGGGTGGAACTGAAACCCAGTAACCAATCCGGCAGGTGGGCTGACATTGGTTACCCCCAAGGGCCCAGGCAAGGGGACAGGTCTCCTCTCTCTGCAGCTCGGTCCCTATTCTCAGCTCTCAGGCCCCAGACCAGCCCAACTCCAGCCAGGCCCTGCCGTCCATGGTGCATCTCATCCAGGTGACCCCCAGGACTCCTTCCCAGGATCCTTCCCAGGACTCCATCCCCTTCCCCACCCACTCGATCCCCTCCCCCAGCCCCCAACCCCAGGGACCATGCCCACCCTGACTCTGTGCCTCGCTCCAGGAGGGCTGGCAGTCTGTGGCTGCACTGGTCACCCAGCGGGGCCCCCTCCTGAAGGACCATCAAATCCTGACCCAGCATCTCCAGGGCCTGATGGAGGACTTGGAGAGATGTACCGTGGGATCCAGCGAGAGGTGAGGGGTCTCCATGGGCAGAGGCCTCTAGGCCATCTCTCTCCCAGAGGTTTCGGGTTATTGGACTTTTTCCGCACCTGTGGCTCCTGTTTCTGCATCCCTGCTTGCTCTCCTGGTTTGTCTCCCTGTGCTATGGCTCCTTGTGCATCCTTGCAGATCTGATCTCCCTCCTCCACCGTGAGTCTTAGTCACCTTCCTTCTCCTTTGCTTTTTTCTACTCGTGCCCCAGGCAGGCATTGGTGCTGGGGATCCGGAGCTCTGCCCTGTGGGCAGAACTCAAGGCCCTGCGTGCCATGAGCCAGGAGCTAGAGGAGGCTTCTGGGCAGCGGCAGCTTCTGCTCCAGGAGCTACAGGCCAAACAGCAGCGGATCCTGCACTGGCGCCAACTGGTGGTGAGAGGCGGGACTCCGGGAGAAGTGGCAGGGCCTGGTGGAGGGCCAGAGTGAGGCTGGGACCCTTAAGATCCAGAACTGGGCCTCCTGGTGAGGGGAGGGGGCCAGGGTGAGATTCCCAAGAGGAATCAGGACCTGTGCAAAGGGGTGAGCCGGGGCAGAGGCTGGAAGGTGACAAGGAAAAGCAGCGCATCTCCGTGGCCTCTCTGTTACCTAGGAGGAGACGCAGGAACAGGTCCGCCTGCTCATCAAGGGCAACTCAGCCAGCAAGACGAGCCTGTGCCGGAGCCCTGGGGAGGTGAGATGGGAGCTGGGGCAAATTCTGGGTAGGGCTGGGTCTCCCAGGGAGGGGGCTAAGCAGCCTCACACTGCCCTTTCCCATCCCTTTCCTTCCCCACAGGTGCTAGCTTTGGTTCAGCAAAAAGTGGTCCCCACATCTGAGATGGTAGCACCACAGAGCCAGGAGCTGCTTCGGTGTCTAGAGGAGGAAGCCCAGCATCTGCCCCATCTTCTGCTGGGCACCCTGCTGCGGCACAGCCCTGAAGGGTGAGACTGGGCCGTCACCATGTCCCCTGCCGTGGATGACTGTCACTCCCTGGTCCCACTCGAAAAAAACAATTCCAGTCCTCCCAGTGTTCCCGGGCTGCCAGACCTCACCTTCAGGTCCTCAGCCCCATTCTGGAATCCTAGTCCTCAGACCCACCTCCAAGTTCCTGGGCCTCCTGAGCCCAGCTCCCAGCCCCCAGAGCCTCTGGATCCCAAGCCTCCCTCTCAGTGCCCCACCCAACCTGGATTTTCCCCCACAGGTTGCAGCCCCTCCCTACGGTCCTGCCATCCATCCACCAGCTGCATCCTGCATCCCCAAGAGGCTCCAGCCTCATAGTGTTGAGCCACACACTGGGGCTGCCCGCAGGGAAGGTGAGTGCCTGTCCCTTAGGACCCGTCTTCCCACCCCTACCCCCACCCCAGGTGACTGTCCTTCCCCCTTCCTCCAGGCTCCGGAGCTGCTCCTCCCGAAGGCTGCCTCTCTTCGCCAGGACCTTCTGTTCCTCCAGGACCAGCGAAGTCTCCGATGCTGGTATCTGCTCCACATGAAGACCAGCCTGCCGCCAGGACCATCCACCCAGGGTAGGCCTGCCCTGCTTCCTTATCCAGCATCCCAGCCCCTTCCCAGGACCATCAGCGTCCAGAAGAAATCACAACACCCACTGCTTACACAGTGTGCTGAGTGCTTTGAGCATGCTCACTAGTTTCATCTGCACAGCAGCCCAGGGGTTCTCTCCGTTTTACAGAGGAGGGAACTGAGAAGCAGAAGGCTTGGTAGCTGCCCAGACAGCCAAGCTGGGATTTGAATCCAGGCCGTCTAACGTGGGTCTTTGCTCCTAACCATTAGGCAGCACTGCTCATTGAATTGCCAAATACTCATCCATCACCAAACAATAGTATACTTGAGTAGTTAAAAACTGGGCTGTGTAGTTAAACTACCTGGATTCTCTTCTCAGCCCCACCTCTTCCTTGCTGCGTGATCTCCCTGTGCCTCAGTTTCCTCCTCAGTGGAATAAGCATAATCATAATACCTTACAGAGTTGCTGGAAAGATTCAGTCAGGTGACCCAAACAGGGTATTGAGCCATGCCTGGCTGCAGTAAGCACTCTGCGTCTCTGGTGTGATTCCAGTCACCGTTATCTGCACATGCACAGTGTCGAACAGTCCTTACCATGAGGGAAGGGAGTATAAGACCCCAGTTTACAGAGAGGAAACTGAAACTCAGAAAAGTCATTTATTCCTGGATTCACTCAGCAAGCACTCGCTGGGTATGTGCCATGTGCTGGCCCTGAGAGCTCAATGGGGAAAGAGGTGAGAGCTGTCCAGGAGGAAAGATGGTGTCTCCAGTGGGCCCCGGGGGACAGGTGAGGTTTTACTCTGGAGTAGTAAGCAGAGGCCACATGATGCACCCCTCAAGTACTAGGCTGAGAGCCTGGGCTCTGTCTTGGGGCTCTGGGGAGCCTTGCAGCGTTCCAAGCAGGAGAGGGAAAGGATCAGGTTTAGGCTGTGAGATCACTCTGGCTGCCATGTGAAGGATGGACCAGTGAGAGACTGAGGTTTGGGCCCTAGGAGGGAGGCTGGGGGACAAGTAGGGAAGCAGGGAGGACGCTGAGGGTTGGGCCATGGAGATGGAGGGGCCACCAGGGGGAGGGAGGAAGGCATTCAGAATAACGCCTGAGGTATGGTGGGCTTGCACGTGGTAAGAGGACCTGGGAGGAGAGAGAGGATTAGGAGAGATGCTCAGGTGAAGACTAGATGATTGGAGACTTGGTGACCCATTGGCTGCAAGGCACCAGGGAGCCAGAGGATTCATTGCTGCCCCCCGGGTTTCTAACCTGCAGAGCTGCTGCAGATCCGGGCATCCCAGGAAAAGGAGCAGAAAGAGAACCTGGGGCGGGCTCTGAAGCGCCTGGAGAGCCTGCTGAAACGAGCACTGAAGCGAATCCCTGAGCTGCAGGGAGTTGTGGGGGACTGGTGAGAGGGGGACACGATGAGGTGGGGGCTGACTGGCGGAACAGGCAGAACTTAGACTGGGCGGGGGGTGGGTGCTGATGACAAGCAGAGCATGGTGCTGAGCGGAGGGCAGTGAAGGTCTGGAGGTCCAGGCCTCCCCTCTTATGCCATCCCCTTCTCCAGGTGGGAGCAGCCGGGGCAAGCCGCCCTCTCCGGGGAGCTCTGCCAAGGCCTGTCCCTGCCCCAGTGGCAGCTACGCTGGATCCAGGCCCAAGGCGCCCTGCAGCAGCTGTGCAGATGAAGAGGTGGCTCAAAAAGAAGTCCAGAGCTTCGCATTTGTTCACCCCAACACTTCACTTCCCTTAATAAGACTTTTGGAAGAAAGCATTGCCTGGATGCATCAGCCCATTGTCTCTACCCACACCTGCCATCCCCCTTCACAGGCTGTTCTGTTTTTCCTCTCAGTTGCCTTGCCACTGTCCTATCATCCCACTAAAGCCAAGAGAATGGGGTACTGTGGGCCCCACCCTACCTGAAACTCTCCTCGTCACTTTTACCCTCAACAAAAAGTAATCAAGCACCTGCTCTAAGTACTGAGGATCCAGCACTGAAAAAAATGGACAGAAGTCCCAGCCTTCAGGGAGTTGTCATTCTAGGACAGGAGAACAGACCACTGACAAAATAAGTAAGCAAAATATTTAGTATGTGGAAGAACTGCTGTGGAGAAAAAGCGGTTGTAGTGGTGTGATTTTTAAATAGAGGGCTACACAGCAAAGGTGACACTCTGTAAAGGTAGAGAGAGAAGGAAGCACACGGGCATCTGAGGAAGGCTTGCAGAGGGGAAGACTACAGCACATGCAAAGGCCCTGAGTTCAGATGTGTTGGTGTGAGGGCTGAGGAGGCAGTGCAGCTGCTGGAAGAGGGGAAGGTTTAAGAGATGACATTGCCTTCTAGTTTATTATACAGTTTCTTTTGTAAATGTAAAATTTAAATCTCTGAGCCATTTGGAATTTATCCAAATGGATTCAATTTTGTCTTATTTTAAATATGTCTCACTAACACTTATTATAATTTTCATTCAGAGCAGTGATTGCCTCTGAAGGAGGGCTGGGTGGCAGGGGTCAACCAAGGAGGAGACAAACTTTCTCGAGTTGGGAATATGTTGTATGTTGAAGGTGGTGGGGTTACACAGGTGTATAGATTTTTCAGAACTATTCTAGCCATACTGATTAGATCTATGCATTTCACTGTGCATTATCTTCAACTTATAAAGTAAAACTTTACCTACCTAAACTTCATAAGGTAGTTTTAGGTGATTTGAGATGCCACCTTTTCATACACTAGATTTCCATGGTTAATTGGGCTGCACCTGTGTTCTCTCCAAGTCCATTGTCTGTCTGACTCTTGTGTGCCATCCCCACAGTGTTTTAATTATAAAGGCTGTGTAATACGTCTTAGTACCTGAAATGGCTGATTGCCATCTCGCTCTTATTTTTCAGTGTGTCCCTGTCTCTTGCTATGTTTTTCTCTCAAATGAAGTGAACTTTATACCCAATTTGCCTGGTTCCAGAAGAAATACAAACATAGATGGGGGTTTTATTGGGGTTGCAGTTAGTTGACAAATTAGGGATATTTGACATCTTTGAGATTTTAAACCTGATTTTCCACCTCCCTTCCCGTATTCCTCTGTTGGCCGCCAGAGCACCCTCACTCTCCCAGTTCTCCTCCTATCCCTGGCTGCGCCTTCCCAGTCTTTACACGTTTGCCTTCCTATGTGCCACCTTAGTGTCCCCCCTCCTCTTCATCTCAGCTCCGAGCCACCCCCCACTGAACATGAGCGTCCTTACCCCCGTCCTTGCTCAATATTTCTCCATAGCACATCTTCTAACATACACTGTTTTACTTTATGTTTTATTGTCCTCAAGCAAAATGTGAGCTCCATGAAGGTGAATTCCTCTATAAACTAGAAGCTGGACAAACTTTCCTAAATATGATTTGAAATCCAGATGCAATAAGGGGAAGTACTGACAAAAAAAATAAAAGAAACTTTTACATGGTTAAAAAAAAAAAAAGCAAAGTAAGAAGAAATGACAAATTGGGGGGAAATGTTCGCAGTTTATAATGTAAAAGGTTGTGTGTGTGTGTGTGTGTGTGTAGTGTCAAAGTGGAAAAGAAAAATTCCAAGTCCATGGAAAAATGGGCAAAATATATGAATGGACAGTTCTCAGAAAATATGCTCAAACTCTGTAAGAGAAAAGCAAATTAAAACCCCACTTTGATACATTTCTCACCTACCAGACTTGGAAAAAGGAAACCTATAATTTTGGCAGCTCCCTCTGTTGGTAAGGCTATGGGAAACAGCACTCTGATACATCAGTGGATGTGCAATATGGAATATCTGTGGGATAATCTCCAGCAAAACTCTATAAGCATTTATTGGACTTCCCTGGTGGCGCAGTGGTTAAGAATCCGCCTGCCAATGTAGGGGACATGGGTTCGAGTCCTTGTCCAGGAAGATCCCACATGCCACGGAGCAACTAAGCCCGTGCGCCACAAGTACTGAGCCTGCTCTCTAGAGCCCGTGAGCCACAACTACTGAGCCCGTGTGCTGCAACTACTGAAGCCCGCGCACTTAGAGCCCATTCTCCGCAACAAGAGAAGCCACCGCAATGAGAAGCCCGCGCACCGCAACAAAGAGTAGTCCCCGCTCGCCGCAACTAGAGAAAGCCCGCGCGCAGCAACGAAGACCCAACACAGCTAAAATTAATAAAACCCAAAAAATAATAATAAAAGGTTTTTTTAATTAAAAAAAAAAAAAAACGATATAAGCATTTACTCTTTGCCCAGACAATGCTACTTATAGGAATCTCTCCCAAAGACTGGGTGAAATAAAAGTTGTGAGACCTTGTACAAAACAACTAGATCACATTCTTCCGAAAGTCAGTGGGGGTACAGTGGGGATTGTTTTAGATTAAAAGAGACATGACAACCAAATGCAATGCAAAATCTTGATTGAATCAGGGTGGGGTGTTTTAAGTTTTTTTTTTTTAAGCATTTGAGTTTGAAAGTACATTTTGGGGGATTTTTTTGGTTTGGAGGATTGTTTTTTGTGGGGTTTGGGTTTTTTTTTTAATATTTATTTGGCTGCACCAGGTCTTAGTTGTGGCATGTGGGATCTAGTTCCCTGACCAGGGATGAAACCTGGGTCCCCCCGCATTGGGAGTGAGAGTCAGCCACTGGACCACCTGGGAAGTCCCGAAAGTACATTAAAAAAATTTTTTTTTAATTTAATTTATTTTGGGGTGCGTTGGGTCTTCATTGCTGCAGGCGGGCTTTCTCTGGTTGCGGCGAGCAGGGGCTACTCTTCACTGCAGTGGCTTCTCTTGTTGCAGAGCACGGGCTCTAGGCGTGTGGGCTTCAGTAGTTGTGGCTTGGGGGTTCCAGAGTGCAGGCTCAGTAGTTGTGGCGCACGGGCTTAGTTGCTCCGCGGCCTGTGGGATCTTCCCAGACCAGGGCTTGAACCCGTGTCCCCTGCATTGGCAGGCGCATTCTTAACGACTGCACCGCCAGAGAAGTCCCGCGAAAGTACATTTTTGAGTCAACTGGGGAAATTTGAATATGAGAAATGAGAGATTGGTATATTGGATAATACTGTATCTTTTTAAAATTTTTTTGGTGTGATAATGGTATCGTGGTTAAGTGGGAGAATGTTCTTAGAGAATATGTGTTGAAGTATTAAGGATGATGTCTGCAACCTACTTTCAAATAGTCTTATTGTTCATAATAATACTGATTTTTTTATTTTGGTAAAATACATAGTTTAAAATTTTGAGACCCAACATCATATATTTTGAAATTATATATTAGACTAAAACAAATATGTAGCTATGCTAATGTTACTGGGGACTAAGTTTTTAATGCAAATGAAAAGAGATACACGAGACTTCCCTGGTGGTCCAGTGGCTAGAACTCTGGGCTCCTAGTACAGGGAGCCCAGGTTCGCTCCCTGGTCGGGGAACTAGATCCCACATGGGGCAGCTGAGAGTTCGCATGCCGCAACTAAAAATCCCGCATGCTGCAGCTAAAAGATCCCGCATGCTGCAGCTAAAAGATCCCGCATGCCGCAACTGAGGATCCCGCACGTGGCGGTGAGGACCCCACCTGCCGCAACTAAGACCCGGCACAGCCAAATAAATAAATAAATATTTTTAAAAAGAAGAAGAAAAGAGATACAAATATAAAATCAAAGAAGTAATACCCTGTAATCTTTCATTTGAACTGGAAATATTAGAATGAACTCATGGGGTTTTCTCTTTCTAAACTATATATATAATACGTATAATAAATATATATAAATATGTATTATATATATATATATATATATATATATATATATATATATATATATATTTCCCTAGCTAAGTCCACGGAAAAGCTCTACATATGACAACGCAGTAACAATGAGCAACCCTAGTGCCCAGGTTGTGGCCTCTAAATACCATTTCTGACTCAAAGGAACCAGGGATCCTTGGGGAAGTAGCTGATTC
Source organism: Balaenoptera physalus (assembly GCF_965194825.1). Lineage (NCBI taxonomy): Eukaryota > Metazoa > Chordata > Mammalia > Artiodactyla > Balaenopteridae > Balaenoptera > Balaenoptera physalus. The sequence goes on along the minus strand of NC_138900.1, from coordinate 16,690,274 downwards.
TAGGTCTGGGGCAGGAAATGTGCAAAATGAGTATGAAGCATTTTGTACCAGAGAGCAAGGACGTCCTCCAAAACTACTGGGATTGAGTCAAAAGGACTCAGGAGTCAGTATGAAGGCGTTGCCACTGGCTAAAGATGTGACATTTTGAGCAGCAATTAGAATGACTGCAATGGGGACTTCCCTGGTGGTCCAGTGGTAAAGAATCCGCCTTGCAATGCAGGGGACGCGGGTTTGAACAAAGATCCCACATGCCGCAGGGCAGCTAAGCCCGCGTGCCACAACTATAGAGCCCACGCGCCTCAACTAGAGCCCGCGTGCCACAAACTACAGAGCCCACGCGCTCTGGAACCCATGCGCCACAACTACAGAGCCCACATGCCCTGGAGCCTGTGTGCCCCAACTAGAGAGAGAAAACCCGCATGCCACAACTAGAGGGAAGCCCACACACCACAAGGAAGAGCCCGCGCGCCACAACAAAAGATCCCGCATGCCTCAGTGAAGATCCCACATGCCGCAACTAAGGCCCGATGCAGCCAAAAAAATAAATTAAATATAAATAAATAAATAATAAATAAATAAATCTTTAAAAAAAAGAATGACTGCAATGACTTGAAGCACATAAATATGTTTGAAAATGTCAGTTCATATTGATATTCACACACACATTCCTCACTGGTCACCTTTGAAGGGTGTTAGTAACCAACTCATTTCTTTCCCCCCGCCAACATAAAATAGGGAAAGAATCAAGCATTTTCTGTCTTCTTTCCTGTATGTGAACAAGTAACCCAATTCCTGATAAGGAGGACGTTTATAAAAGTCACTAATAATTTCAGAGAGAATGATAAAATTCGAAAACCACTATCTTCCATATGTTAATAAGTAATAGATACAGGTAATGATGATCAAGTGCTGCTAAAACTATTAATGGAAAGGTTGGTTGAGCTTTTTAAAATGGATGGAACAGGATCACACTGCTTATCAATCTTGGCCATCACCAAAGGAGGACAACCAGATACCATGTGCTCCTGATGGGATACAGTAGGATTACCTCTTAAGTATTCTTCTACCAAATTAAACCTAAGTCTAATCAAGCTTCTGTCACTGCAATAAATAAGAAAGGGAGAGGAGGCAGTGAGGAACAAGTGAAGCAACATAATTAGTTAAATCCAAAATGTGAGACGTCCTATACGACAATTGATCAGTTTCTGCAACAAATAGAAGACAAAAAAAGAGAGGGGGGGGAAGAGAAAGAAAAGAGGGAGGGAGGAAGAAAAAGGCAGGAGAAGGGAAATTTTCAGGTTAAAAAAAGACTTTAATAGGATTTTAAAAGCTGGAACAATTTGAGCAACAAAATAACTAAAGTGGTACTGTATAATTACCGAAAGTACAGAATATCCATGAGTCCATACTGATACAAGTGATTTAATAACGAAATAAAGGGAGTAGAATAGACATCCCCTGTGCAAAAGAATTCCAAAAATTTATGTAGATATCTCACTCTCACGGAGGTGGAGCTTAACTACTCCACCCCTTAAGTATGGGCTGTGCATAGTAACTTCCTTCCAAAGAGCATGAAAAGAGAGTTTTTAATTTTTTATATAAATTTATTTATTTGTTTGTTTGTTTGTTTATTTTTGGCTGGGTTTGGTCTCCGTTGCTGTGCGCGGGCTTTTCTCTAGTTGCGGCGAGCGGGGGCTACTCTTCGTTGCGGGGCGCGGGCTTCTCATTGCGGTGGCTTCTCTTGTTGAGGAGCACGGGCTCTAGGCACGCGGGATCAGTAGTTGTGGCTTGCGGGTTCTAGAGCGCAGGCTCAGTAGTTGTGGCGCACGGGCTTAGTTGCTCCGCGGCATGTGGGATCTTCCTCTACCAGGGCTCAAACCCGTGTCCCCTGCACTGGCAGGCGGATTCTTTTTTTTATTTTATTTTAACATCTTTATTGAAGTATAATTGCTTTACAATGTTGTGTTAGTTTCTGCTGTATAACAAAGTGAATCAGCTATATGCATATATATATCCCTATATTCCCTCCCTCTTACATCTCCCTCCCACCCTCCCTATCCCACCCCTCTAGATGGTCACAAAGCACCGAGCTGATCTCCCTGTGCTATGCAGCTGCTTCCCACTAGCTATCTATTTTACATTTGGTAGTGTGTATATGTCAATGCTACTCTCTCACTTGATCCCAGCTTAACCTTCCCCTTCCCTGTGTCCCTCAAGTCCATTCTCTACATTTGCGTCTTTATTCCTGTCCTGCCCCTAGGTTCATCAGAACCTTTTTTTTTTAGATTCCATATATATGTGTTAGCATATGGTATTTGTTTTTCTCTTTCTGACTTACTTCACTCTGTATGACAGACTCTAGGTCCATCCACCTCACTACAAATAACTCAATTTTGTTTCTTTTTATGGCTGAATAATATTCCATTGTATGTGTGTGCCACATCTTCTTTATCCATTCATCTGTCGATGGACACTTAGGTTGTTTCCACGTCCTGGCTATTGTAAATAGTGCTGCAATGAACATTGTGGTACATGACTCTTGAATTATGGTTTTTTCAGGGTATATGCCCAGTAGCCGATTGCTGGGTCATATGGTAGTTCTATTTTTAGTTTTTTTTTTTAATTTTTATTTATTTGTTTATTTATTTATGGCTGTGTTGGGTCTTCGTTTCTGTGCGAGGGCTTTCTCTAGTTGCGGCAAGTGGGGGCCACTCTTCATCGCGGTGCGCGGGCTCTCTTGTTGCGGAGCACAGGCTCCAGACGCGCAGGCTCAGTAATTGTGGCTCACGGGCCTAGTTGCTTCGCGGCATGTGGGGTCTTCCCAGGCCAGGGCTCGAACCCGTGTCCCCTGCATTGGCAGGCAGACTCTCAACCACTGCGCCACCAGGGAAGCCCTATTTTCAGTTTTTTAAGGAACCTCCATACTGTTCTCCATAGTGGCTGTATCAATTTACATGCCCACCAATAGTGCAAGAGGGTTCCCTTTTCTCCACACCCTCTCCAGCATTTACTGTTTGTAGATTTTTTGATGACGGCCATTCTGACTGGTGTGAGGTGATACCTCATTGTAGTTTTGATTTGCATTTCTCTAATGATTAGTGATGTTGAGCCTCTTTTCATGTGTTTGTTGGCAATCTGTATATCTTCTTCGGATAAATGTCTATTTAGGTCTTCTGGCCATTTTTGGATTGGGTTGTTTTTTTTATATTGAGCTGCATGAGCTGGCAGGCAGATTCTTAACAACTGTGCCACCAGGGAAGCCCAGGGAGTTTTTAAAAAGTAATTTTATAGTAAAGAAATCTGACAAGTGCTACTTCAGGAGATCAAAGTTAACAATAATAATTCATGTTGATAGTATGTACCCTTGGTATGATATGATGAAAATTGCACTTTACCTCTGTGGTCTCCCCCCCCCCCAAAAAAAAAAAGCATAACCCCAGCCTAATAATGAGAAAAACATCAGACAGATCCCAAATGAGGAACATTCTACAAATTACGTGACCAGTACTCCTCAAAACTATGAAAGTCACGAAAAAGTAAGAGTAGGAAATTGTCACTGGCAAGAAGAGCCTAACGAAACATGACAACTAAATGTTATGTGTTATCCTGGATGGGATGCTTAAACAGAAAAGAGATTAGGTAAACACTAGGAAAACTGAATAAAGTATGGACTCTAGTTAATAATCATTTTTTTAAGGCATCCTATTCTTTTCTTATAACATCTCTAGCACAGAAGCAAACCAAGTATTTTAACAAAGCATTCATTTATGCTGATTCAAACTGGAGCTTCAAGAAACCAAGGCAAGCGGTAACATTAAGTTTTGGTTTTGTTTTTATTTATTTATTTATTTTTGGCTGCGTTGGGTCTTCGTCGCTACATGCGGGCTTTCTCTAGGGCTTTCTCTAGTTGCGGAAAGCGGGGGCTACTCCTTGTTGCGGTGCGCGGGCTTCTCATTGCAGTGGCTTCTCTTGTTGCAGAGCACAGGCTCTAGGCGAGCGGGCTTCAGTAGTTGTGGTGCACAGTCTTCAGTAGTTGTGGCTCGCGGGCTCTAGAGCACAGGCTCAGTAGTTGTGGCTCACGGGCTTTGTTGCTCCATGGCATGTGGGATCTTCCCAGACCAGGGCTCAAACCTGTGTCCCATGCATTGGCAGGCGGATTCTTAACCACTGCGCCACCAGGAAAGTCCCCTGTATAAAGACATTTTGAGGCAGGGAAAATTGAACTCAGTCTGGGTGTTAGATGATACTAAGATACCCATTTTCTTGGGTGTGAAACTGCTGTTTTTGTTTTGTTTCCTTTTAAATACTCCTTATGTTAGAAAGACATCATGAAGCAATTACGGGTGAACTGATAGACGTCTGGAATTTGCTATAATGTAAAGCAAAAAAATAAAATAAGTATAGACGAAACAAGAAGGGTAGAATATTAGTAATTGTTGAGAGGTACGTGGATGTTCATTATATTATTCTCCCTACTGTTGTGTATTTTTGAAAATATTCATAAAACATTTTGAGGACTAAAAAAAAAGAAGGGGTCAGCTGTGTCCCTAGAAAGCACAGACACCGAAACTATACACGTGACCTTCTGAGGTGACGCATTTTACTGTCTCGGCCTTTGCATGAACTGTATTCCTCCTACCCAGAATCTCATTTTCATCTAGCAGAAGTTTTCAGACGTCACCTCCTCCAGGAAGCCTGAGTCAGGCACCTCATCTGAGCTTCCCACATCATGTCCCTGGTTTTTCTGGGACTCACTGTCTGGTAGCGTGTCCCTCTACCCCAGAGTGGGCGACCACGGCCCCCAGCTATATCCAGCCTCGTCCAGCCCTGGGATGATTCGGATTTCAGTGTGTTTTAAATCTTCCGGAACGGGCCTCGCGGTGGCAAGGGCGGGACCTCCGAACTTTCCTGAGTTCTTAAAGACCAAGTTTCCACTTCAGGAACGGGGACAACTGACTTCACAGCACTCTCATTAGCCCGTGTTCCTCCATGAAGGCGTGGCTGTCTCGCTCGGCTGCACTCTCATAGACTCAGATTCTTCCGTAAAACTCGTTTTTCCGGCACTCTGATTGGCCTATATTCCTCCTTGGGGCGGGCCCTTCGGGTGTGGCGGGTTCTCATTGGCCCTCGATCCCCGTTGGCGAGCCCCGTTGGCGCATGATGTTATGTACCGGCGCTCGTCAATTTCGCTGAGACGTCATCCGCTGGCGCCCACCCTGACGAAGCCAGAGAGTACACAGCGGAACCGGCGGAGGCGACTGAGCTAAGGCGGTAGTAGCGGCGACAGCGACGGCAGCAGCGATGGCCGGGGCGGGGCCAGCCCCGGGACTCCCGGGTGCAGGAGGACCTGTGGTCCCGGGCCCTGGTGCTGGCATCCCGGGCAAGAGCGGCGAGGAACGCTTGAAGGAGATGGAGGCGGAGATGGCCCTGTAAGGCCCGCGACAGGGCGAGATAAGAGCCGTCCCACAGCCAGAGCCCTGGACCCTCCAGGCCACGATAGGCCCGACATATGGCTCTATCTTGGGGAAATGGGACTTTCGGGATTGTGGGGGCGGGAGTAAGAAGGAGAGCTTGGCAGGGGTGAAGGCGCTGTCGCGATATACCCAGCGTTCCAGAATTGGTGCAAGGTCCTGAGCTGTGGTGTCTGTCCTGCCCCCCCCCCAGGTTTGAGCAGGAAGTTCTGGGGGCTCCGGTTACAGGAATCCCAACTGCTGTGCCTGCGGTGCCCACCGTCCCCACGGTAGAAGCAATGCAAGTCCCAGCAGCTCCTGTGATCCGCCCAATTATCGCCACCAACACATACCAGCAGGTACGGCTGAACTAACGCATATAATAGAGCACGTTGCCTCTGAACACAGTGTTTGTATATAGAGAGCTATTAACATGTTGGCTTGTTGATTAATTAGTGTGACAAATATTTCAGGTGCCGGGCACTGAGGACACAGTAGTGACTAAGACAAACAATATTTCTGCCCTTTGGGAGCTTTTATTCTAGATCATGTTGGCCAGTAGAACTTTCTACAATAATGGAAATGTTTTGTATTTATTTAAAATTCATATTAAAGTTAAATAGTTCCTCAGTCTCATTAGTCACATTCAAGTGCTCCATAGCTAAGTATATATGAGTAGTGAAGAGAGAGACTACTAAAAAGAGAACAAGTAAATGAAACTTGTTCATTCTCTCAACAGATAATTTTCCAGTGCCTTTTCTGCGCTAGGCACTATTCTAGACACTAGGCATATAGCAGAGAACAAAACAGAAAAACAATCACTACCTTTTTGGAGTTTACATTTTACTACTGAGAGACAGGTCCAAGTAGAGTAAAAAGGGCAGAGGTTTATCAGCGCGATCTGGGAAGGCCTTTCTGAGGAGGTGACATTTACGGAAAGATGTAAAGGGCATGATGGAGGGAACCAGGCAGATATCCGGGGGAAGAGTATTCCCAGCAGAGAGAACTGCCAATGCAAAGGCCATGAGGTAGGTGCATACCTGACATGTTCAAGGACCAGCAGGGAGAATAGTGTGGCTGGAATGCAGTGAGCAAGGGAGAGGGTGGGAGGAGATCAGCACAGAGAGGTGATAGAGACAGATCTAGTAGGACCTTGTTGGTCATCATAAGGACCTTGGTTTTTACTCTGAGATGGGAAGCAGTTGAAGGGTTTTGAGCAGTGGGGTGATGTGATCCAACTTAGATGTCACCAGGGTCACTCTGGCTGTGTTTGGAGGACAGACTGTAGGGGGCCAGGGCAGAATCAAGGAGTCTGAGGAAGAGGCTACCATAATACTCTAGGCAAGAGATAATGGTGGCTTGGACCAGGGTGGTGGCACGGGAGAGAAGGAGGACACGCTAGACATAATTTCAGGTAGTGCTAAGTGCTTTGGGGAAGATGAAGCAGGATGATGAGAGAAGTTGCAACTGGGAGGGGCTAAGGACACCTTCGGCTAGTGTGATCCCAAAAGCCTCTCTGAAAAGTGATGTTTTAGCTGAGACCTAAAGTTTGATAGATAGCCACAGAGTGCAAAGAATGAAACCCTTGGCCTCCCAGGTGAGCCTGCCAGGGCAGCTTGGGGGCACTGAATCAGGCCCCTCACCCCAGCCTCCTCTCCAACAGGTCCAACAGACTCTGGAAGCCCGAGCAGCTGCTGCAGCCACAGTGGTTCCTCCCATGGTGGGTGGCCCACCTTTTGTGGGCCCAGGTAAGTAAGGAGTGGTGGAGTGAGGGTGGCAGTGTGGTGAAAAAGGGATGCCTGGGACTCTCCTCCAACCCTCCTCATCTCTCCCCTCCCAACAGTTGGCTTTGGTCCTGGTGATCGGAGTCACCTGGACAGTCCAGAGGCTCGAGAAGCCATGTTCCTGCGGCGAGCAGGTAGGTCTGGGGCCAGGAAATCCCACATTTCACCAAGCACTCTTGTTTCAACTACTTCACCCTCTCCATTTCATCCCCATGATGTCATCGTCTTTCTAAAGCATAAACCTGATCGTGTACTTTGTCAGTTTGGCATTAGTAAGGCTTCACTTGATCACTGCAAACCAACCCCCTTACTGTCACTCCTAATCCTTACCCTTTGCTGTGTTTCTTCATAGCACTTCATGCTTTAGAACAGTTGTACAATTTATTTATTATGGTTATCATCTTTTGCTTTCTCTAAAATATAAGGTCCATGCCAGCTAGTAAGTATTACATGCTCTGTTGATGGGATGGACAAACCATCAAACAAGCACCTGTGCTCCTCACCTGGCAGTCAAGACCCTACATCACCCAGCCCCTTGCAGAGAGAGATCCCCATTTCCTCCTCAGGAGCCCCAAACATTGCTGGGATGTACCAGCAAGGCTCTTGTTGAGGTCCCTTCTCTCCCCTGCTCATTGTCACCCAACTTTAATCTTCCAAAACCTATCAACTAAACTCAAGTCAAGCTAACCAAAGTCAACTAAAATCTGTCCTCTCCACAGGTCACTCACTCTTTTTTTTTTTTTTTTTTTTAATTTTTATTTATTTATTTATTTTTAATTTATGGCTATGTTGGGTCTTCGTTTCTGTGCGAGGGCTTTCACTAGTTGTGGCAAGTGGGGGCCACTCTTCATCGCTGTGCGCGGGCCTCTCACTATCGCGGCCTCTCTTGTTGCGGAGCACAGGCTCCAGACACGCAGGCTCAGTAATTGTGGCTCACGGGCCCAGCCGCTCCGCGGCATGTGGGATCCTCCCAGACCAGGGCTCGAACCCGTGTTCCCTGCATTAGCAGGCAGATTCTCAACCACTGCGCCACCAGGGAAGCCCTCACTCACTCTTACTTTGTGTTGTTGAGATGACCTTTATACACACAATTTTTGTGACATTCGTATTTCCTTACGTGTATGAAAAGGATATATGTTCTGTAAAGTTCTGGTATGATCTCTGTTAGATCGTACTTGTTAATTGTGCTACTTAAATCCTGTTACACTTTTTTATCTGATACCTGAGAAGGTTTAACACCTCCTACGCTTTAGTATGGTTTTGATCAAAGTGCATATCTGACCTAGTCCCCTGCCCAGCTTCCAACCCTGCTGTGGCTCCCCAGTGCCCTCCAGAGGACATACACGGTTCAGCCAACAAGACTGCTTGGATGTCTACTGACCTCTTGACCATTCTCCTATGATGCTCTCCAACTCTAACTTCCTCTATTACGATTACACTAAACTGAAAAGGGAAAAATTTTTGTTTATAAATGTTCTTGCTAGTAATATTTCCAAACTCACCCTTTGCCTGACCAACTCTTCATTATCCTTTGGGTCTCAGCTCACAGGTCCCTTTCTCCAGGAAGCCTTCTCTAGTCCCCCTGGCGTAGGTCTTCTGAGCTCCCACTGCTTCCTGGGCTCCCCACTCCCAGCCTCCATCACCCTGCCTGGGCTTTCCCCCATCCCAGCCCTGATCGCTCTGGCTGTCACTCTGGTGATAGGTCTGCTCTCTCCTACTCTGGACCAGGAGCTCCCTTAGAGCCCTTGGTCTTTGGTGTGTCCCTAGCATTGCACAGGACAGGGCCAGGCCCAGAGGAAATCATCAGTGGTAAGTTTTTGGTGAATGAACAAATGAAAAGAGCCCTACATCTCCCAGAAGGCTCCCCAGGCTCTTCTCCAGATGTCTTGGTTCTGAGAGTACCCACAAGCACACACCTTGCCCCAGGTGCCCCAGTCCCCCTTGACACACACCCCCATCTCTCCCACAGCTGCGGCCCCCCAGAGGGCCCCTATTCTGCATCCAGCCTTCATCCCTCACGTGCTGCAGAGAGCAGGTGAGGGGGCCAGGGTCACCATCCTGCCACGTAACTCCTCCCCGAGCCCTCCGATTTCCCCACTAACACCCTGACAGATTCTGCTCTTTCTTCTACAGCAGGTGGTCCTCGTCCTATGGCTCTGCGTCCCCCTCACCAGGCCCTCGTGGGCCCCCCTCTGCCTGGCCCCCCTGGACCACCTATGATGCTGCCACCGATGGCTCGGGCCCCAGGGCCCCCTCTGGGCTCCATGGCTGCTCTGAGGCCTCCTCTGGTGAGTGTGGACAGGGAACTGAGGGTCAGAGGTGCAGTGGGCAGAGAGACCCTCATCCTGGCCGGTGGGCTGTGTCTACCAAGTCTGCCTTTCCCGTGGCTTTTCATGTCTCTGCCTTCTCACTCTCTGACTTTGTCTCTGTCTTTCCCTCTTTCCTTCTGTGGCCGTATCTTTCTGTTTTTTTTTCTTTTTGTAAGGAAAGTATAGAGAGAAACACAAGTTACAGGTGTACTTCTCTCTCTGTATCTCTATTTTTCCTTTGATTGTCTCTGTTTTTCTGTCTTCGTGTCTTTTTTTGTCCCTGTGTCTGTCTGTCTCTCTGCCTGTGTTTCTCTATCCCTGTGTTTGTCTCTAACTAGAGACTCGTTTCCCTGTCTAGGTGTCTCTTGCCTGCTCTCTGGCGCCCAGGCCCTTGCTCTGCTGTATAGGATGTAGGTGGGAGTGAGGTCTGAGCCTGTGATCTGGCCCGCCTCACGCCCTCCTTTTGCCTACAGGAAGAGCCAGCAGCACCCCGAGAGCTGGGCCTCGGCCTGGGGTTGGGCCTGAAAGAGAAGGAGGAGGCTGTGGTGGCGGCAGCGGCCGGGCTGGAGGAGGCTGGCGCAGCGGTGGCCGTGGGGGCAGGGGGCACCCCAGCTGGCCCTGCAGTCATTGGGCCCAGCCTGCCACTGGCCCTGGCCATGCCTCTGCCCGAGCCTGAGCCCCTGCCCCTGCCGCTGGAAGTTGTGCGAGGCCTACTGCCCCCGCTGCGCATTCCTGAGCTCCTGTCCCTGCGTCCGAGACCCCGGCCCCCTCGGCCTGAGCCACCCCCTGGCCTCATGGCTCTTGAGGTAGGCAGGGAGCAGAGCAGTGGGGGCACAGAAAGGGCTGGTTGGGCAGACAGGAGCCCAGGGGCTTCTTCACGCAGAAACACATGTCATCTTCTATCTGTGGAGGTAGGAGGGACCCAGGAAATTGGAGGGGTTGGGAGGACGTGGGGAAGAGGGAGGCAGACACACACACCTGACACCCAGCGGCACATCCAGTGCCCCAGCTATGGAGGTGGGAGGACCGGGCGGGCAGAGGAAAGTGGGAGAACATGAAGAGGGCAGACGGGTCCAGCAGACTCCAGCATCAAGCCCTTTGCACCCCATCCCTTTCCTCTGCAGGTCCCAGAGCCTCTAGGTGAGGACAAGAAGAAAGGAAAGCCAGAGAAATTGAAACGCTGCATTCGCACAGCAGCTGGGAGCAGCTGGGAGGACCCCAGCCTGCTGGAGTGGGATGCAGGTAAGCGGGCTCGAGTGCGGGGTCTGTGCTGCTCCACCAAGCGGAGGCGACCTGGGTAACTGCACACCCCTCTGCAGGGCAGCACTGTTGTTAGCCCACCTCGGGGCGAGCCAGACTAGGACAGCGGGCGCAGGCCCTCGCCCGGCCACTGAACAGAACTTGGTGGAGGGGATTGGCGCCTAGGACCTTCTGGCCTCTGTGTCATTCATGAGGGGCCTGGCTTGCTAAAAGTGAAAGAGCATTCTTTTGTCTCCTAACTTTTTATCAAAAATTTTAAATACTGAACTGCACAGTTAACAACTATATATCTACCACCTAGATTCAGCGATTAACACTTTGCTGTATTCACTTTAACTCTCCATGTGTTTGTATCTTTTTGGTTTTTGCTCAGTCATTTGAAGTAAATTATAAATGAAGTTATCACTTCACTCCTAAATACTTCAGTATTCATCTCCTAAGAAAAGTGATACTTTCTTTCATATCATTACACGATTAACACATCTAAGAAAATTAACAATAATTCTGTGGCATCTCATATTCTGTTTATATTCATATTTTCCCAGTTGTCCCCAAAGTATATTATAGCTGTTTTTCCCCTGAACGAGGATACATGCAGTTTTGTGTCACTAGATTATTTTTTAATGAGAATTGTCTCCTTCCCACTGCTTTGTCTTATGTATAATAGTTTTTTGAAGTGTTCAGACTGGTTGGTTTGCAGAAGGTCCCACCCTCTAAGTTTGTCAGATTATTTCTGCCTGGGGTAAACTAACTTGTTCTCAAAGAGTGTCCTCAGTCACCACCAGAGCTATGGGGCAACCACAGTGGTAGCCAAGGAGAGGGGCCTACCTCCCATCCTAGTCCTTGACTTCTGCCTCTTTCCCTGGGACCGTCTACCCACCCCAGGCCAGAGCCATGGCAGCGCCGGCCCAGATGTGGCCAGTGCAGGCTGTAGGCCCTAGTTCTGTGACCTTGGGCAAGTCACTTAGCCCTTCAAGTTTCATTTTCCTCATCTCCAACAAGGGGATGGTAATGGTATATGCTCACGGGGGAAGGGATTCTTTGGGCTTGAGCACATTTGGTCGAGGCTCAGGCCCAGCCCAGGGGATATGTCCAGGAATGGCAGCTGAAGTTGGCCTTGGAGAAGAATCAGGCAGTATGTTCAGGTTTCAGGGACTCAAGAGGGATTAGAGTGGGCTTTGCAGAGGAAGCAGAGCTGAGGAACGATGAAGTCTGTGGTACCGGGGTGCCATTATGGGAGCCAGTGGGTGTCAGGCGCCCAGGGAATGTCCATGGGGAGGTGTTCAGGAGACCAAAGGATGCTGTGGGCTTAGAGGACAGGCCAGGGGTGGGATGACGAAGGTCGGGGCTTCATCGTGGGAATGGGTGAGCTGGCCCTGGGCTGGGGCAGGGCAGGGCAGTTAGTTAAAAGTGAGGACTCTGGAGCCAGATGCCTGAGTTCTTGTCCCAGCTCTGCCGCTTCCTGATTAACTTGGGGCGGGTGACTTGACCTCTCTGTGCCTTGGTGTAAAGGTTGTTGAGAGTGCCAGTCGTGTTAAAACCTCATGGGTGCTCAGCAGAGAGCCTAGCACAGGGTAAATACTATACAGGCATTGGCTGTTATGACCAAGAGGGCCCCAGGCAGAGACTGCTGGGCATACAGAGGAAGAGGGCTTGGTGATGTTTCCAGAGAAGGTGGGGTCATTTAGATAAGACTGGGCCAGACATCTGTATCCTCTGACCTCCTCTCTCCCAACCCCAGATGACTTCCGAATCTTCTGTGGGGATCTGGGCAATGAGGTGAATGATGACATCTTGGCACGAGCCTTCAGCCGCTTCCCATCCTTCCTTAAGGCTAAGGTGATCCGCGACAAGCGCACGGGCAAAACCAAGGGCTATGGCTTCGTCAGCTTTAAGGACCCCAGCGACTATGTGCGCGCCATGCGTGAGATGAATGGTGGGTGCAGCCTTCCCTAGGGTCAGTGGGCATGGCAGGCATCTGGCCTGAGCCTGACCCCAAGCCTGACCATGAACCCTCCCTCCCACAGGGAAGTATGTGGGCTCACGCCCCATCAAGCTGCGCAAGAGCATGTGGAAGGACCGGAACCTGGACGTGGTGCGCAAGAAGCAAAAGGAGAAGAAGAAATTGGGCCTGAGATAGGGTCTGTGGCCGGGCACCCGCTCCCACCCGGCCGGGCGCTGGCTCCTCCCCACAGTTCTTTGGAAAATCCTCAACTATCCACCCACCCATCCTCCCCAAAACCAGTTTCAATAAATTTACATTCATTTCCATCCTTGGCTAGGCTTGGAAGCACTCTTTGGGGGACAGGGCTTAGCATCCCCCACTCTGGGAATAGTGGGGAGCCTTGAAAGTTTACTCAGACGAACATGCAGATGGGCATTTTTCGGTCCCTGCTGCATGCCCCTTACATCTTCTTGAAACCTCTTAAGTGCACGTCCAGTGCAGCCTGTTCCACAGAGGAGGAAGTAGAGGCTTAGGGCAAGGCCGAAGCCAAGCAGACGCTCAAACCTGTGGTCTTCTGACTCCACCCTGTGTTCTCAGCACCAAGATAAGGGGGTCTTCTGGGCCCTGCCCTTCTGGAGCTCACAGCCTTCCAGGCTTTCATCCATTCAGCAGACTCTCATCAAGGGCCTGGACAGTGCTGGGGACACAATGGTGACTTAAACAGCCACAGGCCCTGTTCCCTCCAAGTTCATGGTCCAGTGGCAGAAGATAGGGCCGTAGCCGGACAGTCACAGCCCAGAGTGATCAGGGTTGGGATGGGAGCCATCCTGGGAGTCAGGGAGGGGCTTCCTCAAGGCACTGGCCACTTCTGAGACTGTCTTATTCTCTTCCTGTCGTTCTCTCTCCTAGTCTCTGCAGTTGTCACCCTCTAGGTCTCTGAGACTGTTTTCTAGTTTCTTCACTCTGCCAAAATCCAGCCAACTTCTGCTCTGTCTCTTTGAGTGTTTCTCTGTGTCTCCTCTGTTTCTCTGTGAGTGCCCCTCTGTTTCTTGTCTCTAAGTGTATCTCTCTGAGTCTGTCTTCTCTCTCTGCATCTGTAAGTTTCTCCCCAACTCCTGTTTCCCAGCTCTACGCTTGTCTCTGCCTGTCTGAAGAAGTGTCCATGCAGGAACTTGAATGCCAAACTGGGAGCTTAGACTTTACCCTGAAAGCAGCCAGCCTTGAGAAGTTGAGACAAAGTTCAAGCAGGGGACTAGCATCACAGATTTTCACTTCAGAAGACTCTGGGGTTCTGGAAGGAGGCTGGAGCAGTGACCAGGCAAAGGAGGGAAATGGCATGGGGAGGGGATGAGGGCCTCCCTGGGACACAGCCATCAGAACCCCTGGTTGGGAAAGGGCTTGGGAGGGAGGGGAGAAACAATGCCAAGGCTTCTCAGGGAAGCCAGTTACCCAGGAAAGGTGTCGAATTTCCTCAGTTCCTGTCTTCCTCCCTTACTGCCCCCTCTGACGTCACATTTTCCAGTCTGGTTAGAGGGGTGAGGGCCTCCCATCAATGGCAGGAAGTACCCTTCAGCCCCCTGCCACCTGGGCTGGACCACCCAGCTCCAGAACCCTCAAACCCCATCCCCACATCACTAGCCCTCCCTACTCCTGACCCTCTTCTATTCACTGCAGGCAAAGGAGGAGATGGAAAGAGGAATGATTCCAGAAAGGCGGGTTTTAAATGTGTGCATTTAAGTCCTGAGGGGAGAGAGAAAAAGATCAATGGGGTTGAGAGACAAAAGGACCAAAATGGAGGGGATGTAGTGAGCAGAGACAGAGAGGTGGGGAGGGAGACAGGAAGAGAAGAGAACTGTGGGTCTGAGGCAGTACGATGGGAAGGCAGATGGGGGAAAAACCCAGGGAGGGAAAGAGATGGAAACAGATAAGGAGATAGGGAGAGAGATTAGAACACTTAAAGACAGATGGGGAGGGACTGTGACATCAGAAGAGACTTGGGGGAATTCCCTGGGGTCCAGTGGTTAGGACTCCTCGCTTTCACCGCTGAGGGCGCAGGTTCAATCCCTGGTCAGAGAACTAAGATCCCACAAGCTGTGAGGTGTGGCCAAAAAAAAAAAAAAAAAAAAAGTTACTGCAGTCAGGCCTGGTACAACAGAGACCCAGGGCCAGGGACGTCAACCCAGGGCAGAGAGACATGGGGAGACAGATACATACAGACAGGAAAGAGGCCAGCTTCAGGGAGAGGAGGCTCCAGGCCTGGTGGGGCACAGCTGGTGGAGACTCCTTTCAGACCCCTGGGTTAGATGGATGGAAGGACCGGTGATGCCCGAGGGCTCTGTGGTTCAACCAGCGCTGGGTCCAATCCCAGGAGCCCCACAACCACCCACTGTGTGACCTAGTAAGTTGCTCTTCCCGTCGAGGCCCAGCTTCCCTCGTGTAACAAAGAAGGGCAGTGCCCACACCCCCCACTTCTCCCACCCCCAGAATGGCAAGTGGTTAGTGATTGAACTGGGGGAATATTGGAAATGGCCCATATTAAAGAGGTTATTTTTAATGGTAAATATTTACTTATCAATATTGCAGGATGGGTACAAGCGCAGGCTCTGAAGCCAAGCTACCAGGGTTTAGGGTTGCCAGATTTAGGAAATAAAAATACAGGGCACCTAGTTAAATTTGAACTTAAGACAACAAATAATTTTTTGGTATAACTGTGTCCCAGATATTGCACGTGTGTATGTACATGTCGCAAGTATACACGGTTTGTTTTTTTGCTGAAATATTGGAAACAAGTTACAGACACAATACTTCACCCCTAAATATCTCAGTGTTCCTTATAGAGATAGCTTTCATATCATACTACCATTATCACATCTAAGAAAATGACTAATTCTATATCTCATATTCAGTTCATATTCAAATTTCCCCATTTGTCCTGAAGTGTTACAGCAGTGAAGGGCATGGGTTCTGGAGATGAAGAAAAGTGGGAGGAATTCCTCCTCAATTTCTGCTTTCATAAAATCGGGATAAGACTAGTACCTACCTGGTAAGAGGATTAAACAAAGGCCCAGGGCACAGCCGGTGGCATGTAATGAGCCCCCAATAAATGTTAGCTATTATTATCACTGTTGCTATTGTTTATACTGTGTTCTTACTGTCCTCGGAAGTAGCCCCAGGACTTCCCCTCAAAGCCCTCAGAAGGGGAGAAGTGGGCCTGGTGGAGGATCCCAGGTCAATCTACCCCCACAGGCCCCCTGTGGATTGTGACGTCTGCCCGCTGGGGGTCTGGCCGGAAATCCCCCTTCCTGTTGCAGATAAGCCTGGCGCAGCCCAGCTGACCCCAGCCTCTCCTCCCCCACCACCTCCCATGTCACAGGATCAAGTCCCCAAGCCCCCCACCCCGCCCCAGTCACCCCGGAAACACCCCTCCTCACCCCGGTCTCGCCCAGCCCGCTGTTTCCCAAGCTCCTGTTCAAGTCCAAGCCACCCTTGCAGGAGGACAGCCAAAGCTACCGTGGAGGCGGACGGCCATCTCTGGGGGCAGAGGGGAGTGGGGCGGGGGTGACACAGCTCGGCCCCGCCTCAGCCCCTGCAACTCGACCCCCGCTGCGACCCCCAGCTCTGACGTCTTGGAAAATTCCCCCCTGCCCAGGCCCCCGGGGGGAGGGGGTGCATGGTATGAAATGGGGCTGAGACCCCCGGCTGAGGGCAGAGGGACCTGCCAGAGGTGAGCTGTGAACTGGGGACTGGAAGTCTGGATGTCTGGGGGCCTGAATTCCTCGGTCTGGGTGTCTGGGGGCCCTTAACTCCTGCTCTGAGAGAAAAGGACACTGGAGGCCAACAACCAGGGTCCTGGGGAAGGAGGGAGCAGAGGCCTGGACTCCTCTGAGTGAAGCAAGGGATGGGGCTCAGACCCCAGGGTCCCTAAGTGTCACCAGCTCACCCTGTGCCCTTTTTGTTTTTTCTGACCCAGAACATTCACCGCGAGCAGCCATGGATTTGTGGAACTGGGATGAAGCATCACCACAGGAAGTGCCCCTGGGGAGCAGGCTGTCAGGGCTGGGTAGGCTGCTGGGGCTGAGACAATGTGTGTGGGGTGGGCGCTCAGGTGGGCGCTTCCACCGACCCTGACGGGGCTCTAACCTTCCTGCCTGCAGAAGGAGCTGAACTCGACTTCTATTTCCCCGAACTGGCACTCCAAGGGGACACGCTGACAGCGGAGACATGTTGGAAAAGTGTCTGTGGGCTGGGACCCTTGAGCGCTGGGGAAGAAGGTGAGAGGCTGGGCTTCTAAGTCTAAGGGAGGAAGGGGGCGTGCCTGGACTCCTGGGGTTGAGCCGGGAGAGGGGTGTGGGCTTGAACTCCAGAGGCTGAAGGAGAAGGAGGAGGAGGGGCCCAGACAGCCTCCTGAGTCCCAGGTCTGAGTGAGTAGGGGCCGGGGGTAATAACTCTCGGTCCCTGACAAATAAGGACCACTGGGTTGAGTGGCTGAGGGGAGTCTCTAGCCATTGTGCACACCATTCCCTAAACTCTGCTACGTCCTATCCCTCGCAGGGCTCCCACAGCCGGACTGGGGCTCCGCATTACCGTACCCAGAAGCTCCATGGGGGGCGGGTGAGTGTGTGCGGAGAGGCGGGGGGAGGAGGGGACTGGGGTCCTCCACTGTGACTAGAGGTTTAGACTCCCCGATCTTTGAGGGGGAACGGGGATAGGACGGGGGACGCCTGTGTCCTTAAGGTGGCATGACCGAGATCCTGGAGCGTGGGGCCCCAGGCGCGAGGGCTGAGAGCTTCGACCCCTAGAACCCCCGAGGGGGCCAGGGATCGGGACACCTGGGCTCCTCAAACTTGGGGTCCGTTCGTCCTCACAGAACCCGCCCCTCAGGCTCTTCCGTGGTCGGGAGACTGGACAGACTTGCCGTGCACCGGCTCGGTCCCTTGGAGCCGCGTCTCCCAGGCCCTGGGTCCCGCCCTCTGGGCTGGCTCTAAAGGGGCAGCCGCCCAGAACTGCGCCACCTCCGCGGGAAGTGCCAACTCGTGGTCGGGCGCCCGGGTCGCCGCCAGCTCCACCAGCTGGGACTATTCCGTTGGCCCGGACGGCGCCACCTACTGGGGCAAGAGCCTCGGCGGGGAGCCGCCCGCCGACTCTACCAGTTCGTGGGGCGGGCCTGCGGGATCGGACTATACCATCTCCTGGGACTCGGGGCTGCATACGGACTGCACCACCTCTTCGAAGGAGTACCAGACTTCAGATCTCACCACTTCCTCCGAACCGAGCCAGCAGTCGGACCGCGTAACCTTGGCTTGTTACCCCAAAGCTAACCACCGAGGTGAGGTCCGAGACACTTTGTCCCAAGGGAGCGAAGCCGGAGTCTAGTGAGGCGGGGCCTAGGCGCCAAAGGGGGCGGGACCGGGAAACTGGCGGGGCTCGAGAGGGGAGGGGGAGGTGGCCCTCCTCTTGGGTCCCCAGGGAGGAGAAGACTAAGACACGGGTAGTCTTCCCGGGAGCAAGGAACCAGGACCTAGGCTCCTGCATTAGGCAAGAGGAAAGAGATGAGGATATGGATACCTGGGTCTCCAAGATGGGGCAGCCAAACTCCTAAATCTCCAAGATGGGGGCCCCGATGCCTGGGTCCCCAAGGCCAACTCTTAGGTCCCTTAGATGGAGGAATCCGGACTCGGTCCCCGAGGAGGAGGGGATCCGGATTCCTGGGTCATCGAAGCGACATGATCTGGGGCCAGGAAACCTGAGTGTTCACTTGCCTCCACCCCGCAGGTCCCATTCAGCTGTGGCAGTTCCTCCTGGAGCTCCTCCACGACGGGGCGCGTAGCAGCTGCATCCGCTGGACGGGCAATAGCCGCGAGTTCCAACTCTGCGACCCCAAAGAGGTGGGGCAGCCTCCCAGACCCGCTTAGTCCCGCCCGGGTCTCCCGGTGTTCAGTTTAGCCCCGCCAGCACTTCGCCTAGTGCTAGGCCCCGCCCCCAGCCTCGCCCTCAACTCCGCCCCGCTCCGCCGGGCCTAACCCCCATGCTGACAGACCAGAACCCCGACCCCGCCCCACCCATCCATTGTCAAGCCCCTCCCACTCCCCACCTCTCCCGCCCCCTCAGACTAAGCCCAGCCTCCGCCCTAGGTGGCGCGGTTGTGGGGCGAGCGCAAGAGGAAGCCCGGCATGAATTACGAGAAGCTGAGCCGAGGTCTGCGCTACTACTACCGCCGCGACATCGTGCGCAAGAGCGGGGGGCGCAAGTACACGTACCGCTTCGGGGGCCGCGTGCCTGGCCTAGTCTATCCCGACTGCGTGGAGAGCGGACAGGGAGCAACGACTCAATAAAAATGCACGGTCAAGCATCGTTGTGCGTGCTGTTTGAATCCTTCCCACCGACACTATGTCTGCTAGGGGGCCTGTGTGCACTAGCACACCCACATCGCCTCCACAGACCCGTGTGATCCCAAAACACACCGGGGGACCTACCGTGTGCTCACTGTGTCATGGGACACGCAGAGGAATCAGACAGTCCCCACTGGGCCTGCCTACTGTGTGCCTGCCCTGTACTGGGACTTGCACAAGAATCAGACCCAATCACTAACTTTCGAGTTTATTTACTGTCCCCACCTTGAAGAGAGGACTCACTCCAAAAAGGGCTTACTGTGTGACCTCCCAGTGCTAGGAACCATCAAGGAATTAGACCTAGTGCTTACGCCCCAAAACCACCTACTCTGTTTCTCCACTCCAAGCTGGGGGCCATAGAACTCAGACCCCAAGGAGAGCCTACCCTGTTCTAGGAACTACTGAGCCTCTAAAGAGAGCCTACTGAGTGGTCCCCTTATGGGCCATGCTGGGAACTCAGCAGTGACCAAGACAACCCTGGACCTTGCCCATAGGAAGCTCACAGTCAGTGGGAAGACAGACCCATCACCAGCCAGGGACAGCCCAGAGTGGTCAGGGCTGGAATGGGGAAACTCTAGGGGGTAGAGGGGGACCAAAAAGAAGGATCTGCCCTAGTCTGAGGTGCGGGCAGGGGGGTGGTCAGGGAAAATTTCCTGGAGAAGAGAATAGCTGATTTGAAAAGTCAGGTAGGCAAAGAATGTCCCAGTCAGAAGAAATAGAGTAATCGAAGGCCTGGAGGTAGATCTCACAGCACTGTTCGATGAACTAAAATCTCAACGTGGCTGGAGAGGGGACCATGGCTCAGTTCACAAAGCTCCAGTTGGAACTGCCCATGTGGGCCATGGTAAGGGGCCTGGACTTTGTCCTGAGGGCACAGGGGAGCCAGGGAGGGGATTAAGCAGGGAAGGGGTTTGGGCTCTGGGAAGATCTCATTGAAGGGGGTGAATGCAGGCATGTAAACAGGCAGTTCCACAAATAATTACAACGCTGATGAACACAGAATGCATAAGAGGCCCCCAACCCAGTTAGGCCTGGACACTGCACCCAGCACAGTATGTGAGAAGCTTTGGAGGCCAGGCTGAGGGGAGGGGCAAAAGCAGGTCTCTTTCATAGCTTCCTCTTCCAGTCCCTGGAAGCCCCCTTTATTCACACAAGAAATTCACTCATTCCACAAATATTTATAGAGTACCTATACTATGTGCCAGAAACTGTTTTAAGTGCTAGAGATACAATGGTGAATAAGAGACAAAACTTGCTCCTTTATGATGCTTCTATTATATATTGAGGGAGACAAAAAATGATAAACAATAAGAGGAAGGATACAGTATGTCAGACGATAAGTGCTTTGGAGAAATAAAGTAGGGAAGAAACTGACAAGATAGCAATTTTAAATATTTGGACTGAGAAGGACTCATTGTTAAGGTGACATTTTAACAAAGACTTGCAGGACTCGATGGAGGGAGCGAACTGCAAGAAGAGCATTCCAGGCCAAGGGGACAGCAAGTGCAAAGGCCCTTACGGGGAAGCCAGCCTGCACGTTTAAGGAACTGCTAAGGAGGCCAGTGTGGCTGGAACCGCAGCAGTTAAGAGAAGGAGGTAAGAGTATAAAAGGGGCCAAACCGTGTAGGTCATTTGCAAGGACTTTGTCAGGGTAAGCATTCAATAGATAATTCTTGCACGAATAAGAGCATTTCCGCTAGGATATTTTTCCCAGGCCCACTCTCCAGCCAGCCCCAAGACCCAGACTCCTTTCTCCTGGTAATGACAGAGAGGTGACCATGCTGCACCCACAGCTTGGCACAGCGATAGCTCCGTGCGGTTCCAAGTGCCACGCAAGCTTACGATTGGGCTGGGATTGAGGATGAACAGGCATTCAGCCCAATAGGAAGGTTGGAGTTCGCTCGCATGGGCGTGGCCTGAACCGCTCCAGGGACGGCGCTCTAGCCGTGCGGAAGACTCGCCAGTGCGCTGCCTCGTCCCGCTTCCGGCCGGTCTTCGTTCCGCTTCCGGTCCGACACTGGAGTCATTGCTGAGGGTCACATTGAGCTTCCAGGGGCTTCAGGAGCGTCTTTAGGTGAGTGTAGGGGGCTCGGGGGCCCTGGAACCCCAGCCTGGGGAACTGTGGAGCCCGACCCTTGCTTCCCGGAGAACGAGGTAAGGTTTCCGGCCGGCGGCGGTCGACCTCCAGGAGCCCTGGGGTCCTGTTCAGTTAGTAATCGTAGCTGACGATTATTTAGTTCTTCGATGCCAGGAACATTACAAGCGATTTATATTGCTTCATGTAATCCTCCCTCCAACCCTATGAGATAGGGCCTGCGGTTATCCCTTTTTGACTGGCAGGCAACTGAGGATCAGATATTATGCAGTTTAGCCAGCGACCAGGACTGCAGTGCTCTTAGTCACCAGGCCGCAGGCGTCCCTCCCCCCACGACCCCCGACCCCCCAAGCTTGCCTAGGCCGCAGCCTGGCTTCCTGGTGTCTGGCCCCTCCTCTCCCTTGGACGTTGGAGGGGCTGCAGCGTCATCCGCAGTCCACCCTCACTCCCGAAAGCGGGTGGAGATCGCTTCCAAAACAACTCTTCCGACCGCGTCTGTGTCCCAGCGGCTGGTGTTCACATCACCCCGCTCCCGGAAAGACTCTCCTCCGGTGCCCCAGATCCTTACCGCTACCCTGGGTCGCTTGAATTTATTACTGGTCTGCTTACTTCTGTGTAACCCCACGACTCCTCGAATAATCTGGAATAGAGGCAGTTTCTCTCGGATTCCCTGGTGAAAACAGTGTGTCACCTCATAAGAGAGATTATAGCACAGGTTTTTAACCCTGGGTCCACAGAATCTGTGGAGTTCAAGGGGTGCTAGTACTTGAATGGGGGGAAATTTACATCTGTACTTTTGCTAGTTTCTAATTGAAATGTAGCATTTCCTTCAGTTAGGAATGGAGGCAATAGCCCTAGTAGTATTGGCATCATCTGTTACTTTGTCAGCAATCAAAATCATAGGTCATCTGACAGACCATTATGGTTGCAGATTTCAAAACATATCATTTTCAGGCATGACTATTTTGAAATTGTGGTAGTTAATAAAACCTCAGCTACAAGTAACTGGTTTTCTTTGTGATCCTATGCAATTTTTAAATGCATTCTTAAATTTTTATTTGTTTATTTTCTTTTTGGCTGCGTCGGGTCTTAGTTGCGGCAGGCGGGATCTTTGTTGAGGCGCGCAGGCTTCTCTCTAGTTGTGGCGTGCTGGCTTAGTTGCTCCCGGGGCAGGTGGGATCTTAGTTCCCCGACCAGGGATCGAACCCCCGTCCCCTGCATTGGAAGGCCGATTCTTTTTTTTTTTTTTAATTTATTTATTTATTTTTGGCTGTGTTGGGTCTTCGTTTCTGTGCGAGGGCTTTCTCTAGTTGTGGCAAGCGGGGGCCACTCTTCATCGCGGTGCGCGGGCCTCTCACTATCACGGCCTCTCTTGTTGCGGAGCACAGGCTCCAGATGCGCAGGCTCAGTAGTTGTGGCTCACGGGCCCAGCCGCTCCGCGGCATGTGGGATCCTCCCAGACCAGGGCTTGAACCTGTGTCCCCTGCATTGGCAGGCAGATTCCCAACCACTGCACCACCAGGGAAGCCCCAGAAGGCGGATTCTTAACCACTGGATTCTTAACCACTGGACCACCAGGGAAGTCCCCTTTAAATGCATTTAAACATATTCTGAGAAAGGGTTCATTAGACCCCTGAGGAGTTCATGGCACCAGTAGACATTAAGAACCTCTGCAGTGTAGGTTAAGTTAGTGATAGAGTGCAGCTCCACCACATGTGTGCTGAATGACCTTGGAAAGTCGCTTAAACACCCTGTCTCTTGTCTGTGAAGCAGTGATAGTAATAGTTTCTGCCTTTTAGAGTGACTGTAGGAATAAAGCTTCCTTGCTTATAGTAAGCACTCAGTGAATGTCAGCTGGTGTTATGTTGGGACAGATAAAGCCTGATTTTACCAAGGAGTTGACTCCCCCAGACACCCTGCTATGACTTCCACCCTTAATGTGTTCTTGCCCTGCCTTCACCTCTGTGTGTACTGAGAGGGAGGGGCGTTGGCTTGTTGCTCACCGGGCCTGGGTGGACTGACAGCCCCTTGCCAGCCCCAGAACCCCTGCCAGCACCCATTCTCTGCCTCCAGGAGTCAGCACTATGGCAGAGGACATCAAGACCAAAATCAAGAACTACCAGACTGCTCCTTTTGACAGCCGCTTCCCCAACCAGAACCAGACGAGGAACTGCTGGCAGAACTACCTGGGTGAGCAGGACATGGGGGGGTGGGGGGCGCGGGCTGCAGTGTTGACCTTCCCCTGGTCCCACACCTCAAGTCGCTTGCCTCTTGGCTCCTCATAGGGGACCTATGCATCCCAGGCCTCTTCTCTTTTATTCTGATCATCTGACCTCGCAAGGGCCTGTGCCCCTCATCACCACCTGTGCTTAAGATCTGGCCCAGGGTCACAAACTTTGGTTCCCACAGTGATTTTTTTTTCCCCCAAGATGTGTGTGTGTGTATTTATGGAATGTAACATACATACAGGAAGTACATAAAACATAATGTACAGCTAAATGAATAATTCTAAAGTGCATCCCCCATGTAACTATAATCTGGATAGAAAACTAGATACTGCCAGCCCTCTGGGCTCCCATGCCTACTGCACGCCCTGTCTTGAAAACAACACTCTACTCTCCCCAGGAGAGATGTAACCCCACAGACTTAGGGCAGTCACACTGTGGTTTTATCACTGCTGTGAGGTTTGCCTCTTTGTGATCTTTATAAATACTGTATGTGTTGTCTTAGGTTTGGATGTCTTCATTCAACAGTTTTGAAGATTCATCCGTGCTGTGGCATGTGTTTTGCTCATTTTTATTGCTGTACAGTTTTCCACATTTTTTTTTAATTAATTAATTTATTTATTTTTGACTGTGTTGGGTCTTCGTTGAGGCGGGGGGGGGGGGCCACTCTTCATCGCGGTGCGTGGGCCTCTCACTATCGCGGCCTCTCTTGTTGCGGAGCACAGGCTCCAGACGCGCAGGCTCAGTATTTGTGGCTCACGGGCCTAGTTGCTCCGCGGCATGTGGGATCTTCCCAGACCAGGGCTTGAACCCGTGTCCCCTGCATTGGCAGGCAGATTCTCAACCACTGCGCCACCAGGGAAGCCCCCAGTTTTCCACATTTTATTCATGGACACTTGCATGGTTTCCAGTTTGGGGCTCTTATGAATGCTGCTGCTATAAACATGCTTATAAATGTAATTTGATGTCCATGTGAATGCTTTTCTCTCTAGGGAGTGTGCCCAGGAGTGTAATACTTGGAGTAATTTTTGAATTAATTTCCTACTATTAAAAACCAGATTATCCCCCTCCTGTCTTCCTCTCCAGGATGCCAGCATCTTAGTCCCCTTCCCCTGCCCTGATTCTGGACTTCCATAATCCCCACACACACCTCTCAGGTCGCCTTATCATTCCTGACCCCAGAATTTTCAAGTAGAACAGTCGTTCTTTAGGGGTTGCAAAATCAGCTTAGTGAGGTGTGTCTAGCCCTTTTGAGTACTACACTTGTAAGGGTATGCTTTCTTTGTGAACTTGGGGGTAGGGGGGATTTGTGTAACTGGTTGTGAAGTAAAAACGATTTCTGTGAATTTCGATCAAAAATGTGTTCCAGCCCTTGGTCTGGGCTGACCCTGATCCCCGTTCTTCACAGACTTCCACCGCTGTGAGAAGGCAATGACTGCTAAAGAGGGTGACGTCTCCGTGTGTGAATGGTACCGGCGTGTGTACAAGTCCCTCTGCCCCATATCCTGGGTATGTGCCTCCTCCTGGGGCCCTTGGGGTGCTGGGGTGGGGGTGGGGTCCTAGCAGAGGGGCGTGTGGTGACTTCATGGGAGCTCATCTGTGAGAGGCAAAGGGAGGACAAGGCATCACACTGGCCGTGGATGTGGCCTTTTCTTCTTCCTAGAATCACCTCCCTTTCCTCCTTTCGCCAGTACTCTCAACCAGCCAGGCTCTCAGCCAAGGCAACCAGATCTGTCTCACCCAGACACTCTACAAATAAATGCCCTGTCCCTGTGGCACTCACCATCTTTTGGAATCCTGTCCTTTCTTCATATGAGCATTTCCAAATATACATAAAAGTAGAGAGAATATTTCAGTGACCCCCCAAACATACCCATCACCCAAACTGAATACTTTCAAGATTTCTCCACATTTCCTCTTCTTTTTCCTCTTTCCTTTGCTGAAGTATTCTGAAGCAAATCCCAGACATGTCATTTCACCCCTACCTACTTCAGCATGCATCTCTAAAAAACAGGGATGCGATAAGGCAGTCCTTTTAGGCCTGATCTGACCAGACCCATTGTTACTATTTAATATTCTGCCATACCCTCTTTTTTTAAATAAAATATCACTTTATTTCATCAAGTCAAAGACCCCATCGACTACAAGAAACACTGAGAGATGTTTAAATCTTTTTTTTTTTTTAATGCTGGAAACGGATGTAACAAGCATGCTATTTTCACAGATGTTAAAATGAAAAAAATCATATGTCTTAAAATCAAAATATGATATTATTACAAAACTAATAGTGCTCATTTTAAAAAATAAAACAGTACAGTACAGTACTGAGCGGTACAGTAAAATGAAAAGTAGACGTCCACTTTCGCTCCCCAGTCCCCCTCCCCTGAGGTAACTACTGTTAACTGATTCATTTTTCTCTGTATACATTTATCATACATAAGCCTGTGGAACTTTCTGTGTATGCATGGGTCGTACTATATCGTCTGTTCTGTGACTTATCAATGTGTGCGTATAGATCTACCTCATTTGTTCTGTTTTGTGACAGTGCGTATAGATTTACCTCATTTGTTTTTGTTTTTTTCTTTTCTTTTTTAAAATTTTTTGGCTGTGCTGCACAGCATGTGAGATCTTAGTTCCCCTACCAGGGATCGAACCTGCGCCCCCTGCAGTGGAAGTGTGGAGTCTCAACCACTGGACCGCCAGGGAAGTCCTTAACTTACAAATGCTTTTATTTAACTGGTCCCCTTTGATGGAGATTGTGTTCTAATTTTGATGTACATCTTTGGGGCGTGTTTCTTGAGAACAGATTGCCTTAATGCACTCTTCCTCAGCTTGCTTGGTTTGCCTCCCACCTCTGTGGCCACACTCTCCCAAGTGTCTGAGTACCCTCTCCCCTCCCAGGATTTCTCCTTGTCCCTGCGTGATCTTGGGTACCATGACATCGTGATTCCGTAATATCCGCCCTCCAGCCTCAGGGCCTGCATTAGTTGAGTGCTGGACAGGGTGCTAGGAAACATGCTTCCAGGCCCGGTGCTGCCCCACACCCCAGCCGCCGGGACCTGGGCCTGCCCTTACCTGGGGAGCGTTAGATGCTGTGGTTCCTCCCCTCAGGTGCCTGCTCTCTCTGCCTTCTGAGGGGTGGAAGTGAACACACCCTTTATACCCAGCAGCCCTGGCTTCTTTATTCCAGAAACTGGGTGAAGTAAAAATAAGTGTTTTATTATTGCTATTGTTCGTTTTTGTTTTTTTTATAAGCAACATAACCACTTCACAGAAACTTAAGAAATAGAGGAAGGGGCAAAAAATTGTTTCTCATCCTCCTGACCTGGCTGATAATACTGTAACATCTTCCAGGTGTTTCCTGTGTATTTTTAAAAATTAGTCTCTAATCCCAGTATGTGTATTTGGGGAGGAGTGGGGCTGGGAGTCCAGCACTTTTCCTATATGAGCATTTAAAACATTTTTTCCAATCATCTTTTCTTTTCTTTTTCTTTCTTTTTTTTTTTCCCCCCCCACATCACAAGGCTTTCAGGATCTCGGTTCCCTGACCAGGGATTGAACCCGGGCCACAGCAGTGAAAGCCCTGAATCCTAACCCCTAGGCCACCAAGGAACTCCCTTTTATTTTCCCATTTTAAAAAATCTTTAGTTTCTTCATAAAAAATACAGTAAACCTTCAAAGTGAGAGACTTTTATAATGTAAAAAGTGAACAACTCCTAAGTCACCCCCTTCTGAGTCCAAAGTTAACTTCCCTTAGAAATTTGATATAAATCTTCCACTTCCTTTTCTGTGTGCTAATGTGTGAGTAGGTGTTGGTGTATGTTTATATACTTCTTTAAATTTTATTTATTTTATTTTATTTATTTATCTTTGGCTGCGTTGGGTCTTCGTTGCTGCGCGTGGGCTTTCTCTAGTTGCAGCAAGCGGGGGCTACTCTTTGTTGTGATGCACGGGCTTCTCATTGCGGTGGCTTCCCTTGTTGCAGAGCATGGGCTCTAGGCACGCAGGCTCAGTAGTTGTGGCGCATGGGCTTAGTTGCTCTGCGGCATGTGGGATCTTCCCGGACCAGGGATCGAACCCATGTCCCCTGCATTGGCAGGCGGATTCTTAACCACTACGCCACCAGGGAAGTCCCTATATACTTTTTAAATATAGATATGGATCATACTGTAGATACTGTTTATCCTTGGCTTTTTTACTTGCATTGTTTACCTATTTTTATGTCAGTACAACCTGCTTAATTATTGGGTAGCCATTGTCTTTAATAGTTAAAAAATAGTCCCTTCCCCTTTAGCTGGACTCAGTCTTTTTTCACTATTTTAAATGATACTGCAGTGTACAATTCCATTGCAGGAAATGTTTTGCCTTCTATTTGAATGGTTTCCTTAGTTCCCTTTCCATGAAGTGGGATTATTGGACAAAGACTAATTTGCCAAAGGATCAGACCAGCCTGAGCCTTTAATTTAAAAGGGATGGGGAGTGGAAGATAGTACTAAGTGTTGGTGGTTCTATAGATTGGTCCAATCACTTTTTTTAAATTAATTAATTAATTTATTATTTATTTTTGGTTGCATTGGGTCTTTGTTGCTGTGTACGGGCTTTCTCTAGTTGCGGCAAGCGGGGGATACTCTTCGTTGCGGTGCGCGGGCTTCTCATTGCAGTGGCTTCTCTTGTTGTGGAGCATGGGCTCTAGGTGCGCAGGCTTCGGTAGTTGTGGCTCACGCACTCCAGAGCGCAGGCTCAGTAGTTGTGGCGCACGGGCTTAGCTGCTCCGCGGCATGTGGGATCTTCCCGGACCAGGGCTCGAACCCGTATCCCCTGCATTGGCAGGCGGGTTCTTAACCACTGCGCCACCAGGGAAGCCCAGGTCCAATCACTCTTAAGGTCAATCCTGAGACAGGAGCTTTCAAAATGAGAAAAATCATACTCTAGATGTGGCAGTTTCACATCTACACATCCTATAAAAATGTTTGTGTACAAGGACATCCATTGCAGAGTTGTTTGTACTAGGGAACATTCAGAAACAAGTTATATATGATGGTATATTCATCTTGATCTATGTGATAGAACACAGAAAGAGCTGTAAGACTCATGGAAAAAGCAAGTTGCAGGACAATCTGTATAGTATGGGGGAAAAAAATCTGTATAGTATGGCCCAATTTAAGTAAAGAGTATTTGTGATGTGTGGTGTATGTGTTTAAATAAAAGAGGCACTTGCTATGGGCCGGCTACTTTGTAAGTGCTTTATATCATATAAGGGCAAACATGCTAAAAAAAAAAAAAAAAAAAAGGTACTATTATCAGTATCCTCATTTTACAAAATTGGAAACTGAGGCCCTGAAAGATTGAGTAATTTGCCTGAGGAAATTACAGCTAGGAAGCGATGGAGCAGGGATTCAGATTGTCTTCCTTATCCATGCATTTATCCATTGCCTCTGATGTATAGCATGTAAATGTGAATGTGTGTGTGTATATAAAAATAAATGTGCTCTGACTGCCTGTAGGAGGGTCCACAAGTTGCAGACTGTTACCTCGGGGGAGTGTTAACTGTTCGATATGGGCCTGTCCATCGTTTTGTATATGTACGCATACATCTGTGAGCAATAGTAGGATCACACTCTGTAGCCGGTTTGGACCTTTTTGCACTTGATTGTGCATTTGATCATTAGAGGTGCATTCCTGCTGGAGCATAGACAGCCTCATTTTTTTTCACAGCTGCCCAGTATTCCTTCTTTCTTCTGTTCTGACAGACATCGTTGAGGGTTGACTCTGGGGTTCCTGAAGCAGGGCCTGGTCACACTTTTGAAGGTGTTTACACACATCTCCCCACAGACAGCTCTGCAGTGAGTCTGCCTGTTATTATTCCTCCGCTGCCACCCCACCCCCCGCCCCACCCCACCCCTTGTCCCCTCAGTGGGTCAGTTCATGTCAGCTCATTCAGGACAGTGATTCTTGTCCTTCTGGGTCACTGCTGGTTCCCCAGCTCCTGGAACAGTTGCCAGTACTGGCACGCAGCAGGTCCTGGGGTTACTTGTTGACTGAACAGGTAGGCAAAGTGGGGAGGACAGAGAAGTTCACCCATCTGGTTTCCCCGCGGAGGAAGGGAGTAACACTGGCTGTCTTTCCACAGGTGTCAGCCTGGGACGACCGCCGGGCAGAAGGCACGTTTCCTGGGAAGATCTGAACTGGCTCCACCCCACCTTCTCTGTCCTCCGTCCTCCCCAGGGTGGTGAAGGGGGACCTGGGTACATAGTGATGCCCACCCTGGGGTCCTGAATCATGGCTTAACTAATAATAAATACTCGTTGGAAGAGTGTAAGGCTGTGTATGTGTAAAAGAGCTGGATGATGGGGCCAGAAGCTGGGGCGGAATTAGTACCTTGACCAGTAAGAGAGACTGAATTCAGGGTGTTTTTTTTTTTTTTTTTCTTTTTTCTTTTTTTAAATTTTTCTTTTTTTTTTTTCTTTTTTTTTTTAATTTTTCTTTTAATAAACTTTGACCACCTCTTCTTTACCAGACAATAGAGTGAGTGATTATACAAAATGACCTCAAGTTCCTGTATGTGCTAAAATTTATCTGTATGTTCTCCTTTATTATCTGTATAATTTTTAAAAACTTATGTTTTGAACCACATGGAAATAGTATAATAAAAACTCCTATGTACCCATCACCTAGCTTCAACAATTATCAACAAGTGAACACCCCTCTCCCTCTAGGTTATTTTATTTTATTTTTACTTATTTATTTATTTGGCCACACCACGTGGCTTGTGGGATCTTAGTTCCCCAACCAGGGATTGAACCTGAGCCCTCGGCAGTGAAAGCGCTGAGTCCTAACCGCTAGACCACCAAGGAATTACCCCTCTAGGTAATTTTAAAGCAAATACTGGAGATCATATTTTATCCAGAAATAAGTAAGTATATGTATCTCTTCAAGATACAGGTTTATTTTAAACATAATCATATAATTGTATCTAAAAGGTAATACATTCTTAATATCATCTAATAAGCAGTCTTCTGTACAATGTGTAATTTCTCCCTATTTTCTAGGCTTCCTCTTAATCATGTTGATTATGGTGACAATTGGAAGTCACTTAAGTAGGCCAAGTTAAGAAATGTTATTTCTTGATGTCCCCAAAGGAATTGCCACACAATAACAGTACAAAATATCATCCACCGCAAACTTGTCAACAGGGAACTCCTGACACAGTGTGACCAGCTAGAGTCCCATGTTGTGGCCAAATTGGTGTTTCCTCAAGACCACTCAGATGGTTGTGTAACAAACTTATCTGAAGTATGTTCAAAAGAGCAGAGATGATTCTTGTATTGAGGGAAAATGGCCCTAGGGAGGGCTCTTCTGAAATGGCCGCCCATGAGGAGGGGCGCTGTAAACAGGAGCCTAGTGCATGCATAGGGGCTTTGAGGGACTGTAGAAGCTTCTGGCATGTGTCAGGAATAGGAAAGAAACATGGTGAAAATTTCAAATGAAACAGGAAGTCCAGTGAAAAGACAAGATATAGGACTTCCTTTGACCCCAGTCACCCAGTCCTGCCCAGAGGCTGCCACCATTAGCAGTTACAGAGATAGCCTGTACATCTAGAAGCCTTTATCTTGTCTATTTGATTTGATAAGGATTTGATATGGCTCTCCCATTTCCTCTCTGCTCTCCCACTGCTCGTTTGCTCATGCAGTCCCTCCCACACTGACCTCTTCATTTGTGACAGGAACCCTGTGAGCTAATGAGAAGGTCAACGCACCAGGCTCGCTCCAGCCTCAAGGCCTGTGCAGCTGCTGCTTGCTCTGTCTGCGAGGCTTAGCCACACAGCTCACTCCCTCCTGCGTTCAGCTCTTCCCCAGATACAACTCAGTGTGCCCTTCCCTGGCCACTCGACCTACCAATTCGACTCCACACAAACACTTTGCAGCCCTCATCCCTTTGGTTTCTTAAGTATTTACACTAATATTCCTGTATTTTATTTATTCATCCTTGATAATTGTCCCCCCACCACTAGAATGTAATATCTGTGAGGACAGGGATTTTTAAAATATATATATATATATATATATTCCCTCTTTCATCATTTTATTATGAAAATTTTCAAGCATACGGAAAAAGTGGACAAATAGTACAATAATTGCCCTTATACCCACCACCTAGTTTTGACAGTTGTTACTATTATGTCATATCTACTTTGTATATGTGTACATGTAATTTTTTCCTGAATCATTTAAAAGTGCTTTCCAAACATGGTGACAACTTCACTCATAAGTACTTAAGCATGTATCTTTGAAAAAGGCCATGTTTCTTCAATACGATTGTCACTCCTAAGAAAAACTAACATGAATTCCCTAACATCTCATATTCATATTTCCCAAATCATACCCCAAAATCTTTTTACTGTTTTTTTTTTTTAATTTAGTTTATTTTTTATTTATTTATTTTTGGCTGTGTTGGGTCTTCGTTGCTGTGCGCAGGCTTTCTCTAGTTACGGTGAGCGGGGACTACTCTTCATTGTGGTGCGCGGGCTTCTCATTACAATGGCTTCTCTTGTTGCGGAGCACGGGCTCTAGGCGCGTGGGCTTCAGTAGTTATGGGTCGCGGGCCCTAGAGTGCAGGCTCAGTAGTTGTGGTGCACGGGCTTAGTTGCTCTGTGGCATGTGGGATCTTCCTGGACCAGGGATCAAACCCATGTCCCCTGCATTGGCAGGTGGATTCTTAACCACTGCGCCACCAGGGAAGTCCTGTTGTTTATTTTTTATACCGGGATCCAATCAAGGTTCACCTTCTGCATTTGATCTTTAGGTCTAGTAGTTTTTCAGTTCTAGAATAGCCCCACCCCCGCCCCACCCACTCTTGTAAGAGTGGAATTTTTTAAGAGGCCGGGCCAGCTGTCTTGTAAAATGTTCCCCATTCTGGATCTGTCCGATTGTTTCCTCATGGTGTCATTTAGCTTCTTCCAGCATCTGTAGTTCTTATAAACTGGAAGTTAGCTCTAAAGGCTTGATTAGATGCAGATTATTTTTTGCAAGAATCCTTCCTGTGTGTATCTTCCTTATTGCTTCCCATCAGGAGGTACCTGATGCCAGGTTGCCCCATTAGTGGGGGCCACTAGCTGTCTCCTCTGGAAAGATCTGGCAGATGACCTGTGAGATGATACTATGGGGAATGGTTCCACCACGACAACCTTGCACATCTCCACATGAGCCACGTAAGCAGTACTTAGTTGTGGTCTGACCCGAACCACAGCAGAACTCCTGGTGATTCCTCCTGAAACAAAAGGAGATAAGCAGTCTTGCAAAGAGCTGCCGTGAGGCATTTTCTCACCCGCCTCCTTCTCTTGCAGAGACTGCTTCAACACCATTTCTCACCCAGCTCCCGTGTTTCAGTTGAGTACAGGACTTTCCACCTCACTCCTTAGGGTATAGCTGCAGGCTGTAAAACTACTCTGAAGCTACCCCACTGGACACCTTACCTGCCTTATCGCAGATCTTCCAGCAACTCAATAAGCCATGTATGATTATGACCCCTATTTTACAAGTGAGGAAACTGGGGCTTCTATTCCCCTGCCAGGCCATGTGGCTGTGTTTCCCTTTAGTGTATCTGTATAGGAGAGGGTTCAGTGCAGAAAACAGAAACCTTTCAAGGCATATTAAGTAGAAAGGGATTTAATAGGAGAAATCTAGTACAATAAATCCATGTGATATGATATGATATGAATTTGGATATAGTATACCCTCATCGTGTTCAACTCAGCATAACCCCACATAGAAAGAACATACCTCAACATAATAAAGGCCATATATGGCAAGCCCATAGTTACCGTCATACTGAATGATGAAAGGCTGAAAGCTTTTCCTCTAAGATCAGAAACAAGACAAGGGTGCTCACTCTCACCACTCCTATTAACATAGTACTGAAAGTCCCAGCCAAAGCAATTGTGCAAGAAAAAGAAATAAAAGTCATTCAGATCAGAAAGGAAGAAGTAAAATGGTCTCTGTTTGAACGTGATATGATCTTATATGTAGAAAATCCTAAAGACTCCACCAAAAAAGTGTTAGAACTGATAAACAAATTCAGTAAAGTGGCTAACTTCAAATCACAAATACTATCCTTGTACACCCCCATTTTATATTTTTGATGTCACAATTAACATCTCTTTATATTGTGTGTCCATTAACAAGTTATTTTAGCTATTGTTAATTTTGATACTTTTGTCCTTTAATCTTTATACTAGAGTTAAGTGATTAGCACACCACTATATTATAATATTAGAGTATTTGAATTTGACTATATACTTACTTTTACCAGTGTGTTTTATATTTTCATCTTTTTATGTTACTAGTTAGCATCCTTTCATTTCAGCTTGTAGAACTCCTTTCAGCATTTCTTGTAAGGCAGTTCTAGTGATGATAAATTCCCTCACCTTTTGTTTGTTTGAAAAGTCTTTATCTCTCCTTCATTTCTTAAGGACAACTTTTCCAGGTAAGTATTCTTGGTTGGCAGTTTTATCTTTCAGCACTTTGAATATATTATCTTACTCTCGCCTGGCCTGTAAGGTTTCTGCTGAGAAATCCACTGATAGCCTTATGAGAGCTTCTTTGTAGGTAAGGATATTTTTTTCTTACTGCTTTTAACATCCTGCCTTTGTTTTTCATTTTAGACAGTTTTATTGTAATGTGTCTTGGAGACTTTTTTTGTGCGTGTGTGTGTTTTTTTTAGTTGAAATTTTGGGGGAGGGACGTCCCTGGTGGCGCAGTGATTAAGAATCCGCCTGCCAATGCAGGGGACACGGGTTCGATCCCTGGTCCTGGAAAATCCCACATGCCGCGGAGCAACTAAGCCTGTGCACCACAACTACTGAAGCCCGCGCGCCTAGAGCCTGTGCTCTGCAACAAGAGAAGACACCGCAATGCGAAGCCCGCACACCGCAATGAAGAGTAGCCCCCGCTCGCCGCAACTAGAGAAAGCCTGCGCACAGCAACGAAGACCCAACACAGCCAAAAAGATAAAAAAAATAAACTATACTGGAATAAAATATTTTTTAAAAATTGGGGGGAAGCTTATGAGATGAATGAATTTGAATGTCCAAATTGCTCTCCAGATTTGCGAAGTTCTCAGCCATTTTTTCTTTTAATAGGCTTTCTCCCCCTTTCTCTGTCCCTTCTCCTTCTGGGACTCCAATAATGCATAATTTATTCCTCAATGGTATCCGATAGTTCACACAGGCTTTCTTCACTCGTTTTCGTTCTTTCTTCTTCGTTCTCTTCTGTCTGGAAATTTCAATTGAACTTTCTTCTACTTCACAGATTCTTTCTTCTACTTGATCAAAGCTATGTTGATGCTTTCTACTCCATTTTTCAGTTTATTCATTGTATTCTTCAGCTCCAGAACTTCTGTTTGGTTCTCTTTTATAATTTCTATGTCTCTGTTAAACTTCTCATTTTCTGTATTGTTTTCTTGATTTCAGTGCATTGTCTTTTCTTGTAGCTCAAGAAAAGCTTCCCTAAAACAATTATTTAAAATTCCGTATCAGGAAAACCACAGATCTCCATTTCACTGGGGTTGGTTACTGGAAAATTATTGTGTTCCTTTGGTGATGTCATGTTTCCTTGATTTTTCACATTCCTTGAAGTCTTGCATTGCTTCCTTTGCTTTTGAAGAATTGATCACCTCCTTCAGTCTTACTGACTGGCTTCAGAGGACAAATACCTTCCATCAGCCCTGGTAGGGATTCTGAGGCTTTCTCAGGACTTTTCTATGGCTACACCTGCTCCATCATTTCTTGTTCCCTCTTGAGGGGGAATTCTTAAGACTGTATGCCTTCTATCAATCCTGCAAAGCCAGACTGAATGCTGACAACCTCCTGTTTGCTTTCCCTAGGGCTGTACTGAATGCCCAAGTTTATGTGCTTTCTCCTAATCCCCCAGAGTTGGCTGACTTTCTGCATGTGCTCAGTAGCCATCTGCAGAGGCTCACTCTCACAGC
Organism: Balaenoptera physalus; assembly: GCF_965194825.1. Taxonomy (NCBI): domain Eukaryota; kingdom Metazoa; phylum Chordata; class Mammalia; order Artiodactyla; family Balaenopteridae; genus Balaenoptera; species Balaenoptera physalus. The sequence continues at coordinate 16,654,832 of NC_138900.1, read as the reverse complement.
CCTCAGGGGTGTGCACAGGGAGCTGGTCATGAGGTGGGAATGTGTGTGGATGAGGCACGCAGAGCACTGGAGGTGCTGTGGGCCAGCTGTGGGGGAACCACAGGCGAGGCATCCCCAGTGGCTCATGTGCAGTCTTCCTACTGTCTGTGATGTGGTTACTAGGATCCGAGGCCCTTTGATGATTTCTGAGAGCCCTGGCTGCTATTCTCCCTGCCACTCCCTGCTCCACCACCCCCCCCCCAGTTATGCAAAACTCAGTATTCCTCTTCAGTGCATCGAATCTTGGATTTTTTTTTTCCCCCCAGCAGTGTGCTGGAACTTCTCTGCTGGATACCCAGACTTCTCATCTGTGAGTGATTTTCAAAATCACTTTTGGGGGACGATGGTAGAAAAACTCCTATTTCACCATTCTGATAACATCACTCTCTCAACTTTTACAAAGGTACAAAAATATCCAGGAAAAATCAGTCATTTCCCCACCTTCTCTAGCCACAACGAGGTGACTGCCATCACTGGTTTCTTATGTGTCCTTCCAAAGATAGTTTATACATTTGCAAGCAGATCCTCCCTCCTATCTGCCTACCCACCATAGTAGCCTGCTGTTCCTGTTGTTCTGAACCTTGCTTTTCTCCATTAATAATAGTATTTGGAAATCATTCCTTGTCAATCTGATATTCTTTTTTTTAATTTATTTATTTATCTTTGGCTGTGTTGGGTCTTCGTTTCTGTGTGAGGGCTTTCTCTAGTTGCGGCAAGCGGGGGCCACTCTTCATCGCGGTGCGCGGGCCTTTCACTGTCGCAGCCTCTCTTGTTGCGGGGCCCAGGCTCCAGACGCGCAGGCTCAGTAGCTGTGGCTCACGGGCCCAGTTGCTCCGCGGCATGTGGGATCTTCCCAGACCAGGGCTCGAACCCGTGTCCCCTGCATTGGCAGGCAGATTCTCAACCACTGCGCCACCAGGGAAGCCCTCAATCTGATATTCTTGAACTTTTTCAAATTGTACAAGTAATGCATGAATATGTTTTCTTCTTTTTTCTTTTTCTTTTCTTTTTTTTTCTTTTCTTTTTTTTTTTTTTTTTTTTTTTGACCACACCATGTGGCTTGTGGGATCTTAGTTTCCCGACCAGGGATCGAACCCAGGCCCTTGGCAGTGAAAGCGAGGAGTCCTAACCACTGGACTGCCGGGGTACTCCCTGAATATGTTTTCTTGGCTTAAAAAAAAGGAAAATACTCCAGCAGAGTCAGTGTCACCCAGAGAGGCCTTATGGTGTAGTGTAGTGGTTAAGGGGGTAGGCACTAGAGCCAGGCTGTCTCAGTTCAAATTCAGGCTCTACCACTTACTAGGTCTGAGGCCTTGGGCAAATTATTTGACCTCTGTGTCACGGTTCCCCCATCTGTAAAATGAAGTTAATGACACTTTCCTCATTGGGCTGTTGTGCAGATTAAATGGGATGCTACGTGTAAAGTGCCTAGAACAGTGCCTGATACTACATGTGAAGTGCTTAGAACAGTGCCCTGTGTGTTGAAAATGCTCTCTAGATATGATTTGCTCCTGGTACATTGGTCTCCTTTCTGGGCTGTGGACAGACACATCAAGGAACTTTTCCTTCTCATTGTCTTTGTGTGTGTGTGTGTGTGTGTGTGTGTGTGTGTGTGTGTTAAGGACACTTAACATGAGATCTACTCTCAACAGTTTGTTTTTTTTTTTAGCTGCGCCACACGGCTTACGGGATCTTAGTGCCCCAACCAGGGATTGAACCCAGGCCCTCCGCAGTGAAAGCGCAGAGTCCTAACCACTGGACCACCAGAGAATTCCCTTAACAGATTTTTTATTTATTTATTTATTTATAAAATAAATTTTATTTATTTATTTATTTTGGCTGCATTAGGTCTTTGTTGCTGCGCACGGGCTTTCTCTAGTTGCGGCGAGCGGGGGCTACTCTTTGTTGCAGTGTGCCGGCTTCTCATTGCGGTGGCTTCTCTTGTTGTGGAGCATGGGCTCTAGGCACACGAGCTTCAGTAGTTGTGGCACACGGGCTCAGTAGTTGTGGCTCATGGGCTTAGTTGCTCTGCAGCATGTGGGATCTTCCTGGACCAGCACTTGAACCCATGTCCCCTGCATTGGCAGGCGGATTCTTAACTACTGCGCCACCAGGGAAGCCCCCCCCTTAACAGATTTTTAAGTGTACAGTATAGTATGGTTAACTGTAAGCACAATGTTGTACAGCAGACCTTTAGAATTTATTGATCTTACATAAGTGAAACTTTATACCCATTGATTAGTAATTCCCCCATTTTCCTCCCCTCCCAGCCCCTGGCAACCACCATTCTACTCTATGCTTTAATGAGTTTGACTATTTTTGTTACCTCTTATAAGTGGAATTATGTGCTATTTGTTCTTCTGTGGCTGGCTTATTTCACGTAGCACCATGTCCTCCAGGTTCATCCATGTTGTCGTCTACTTCTCTAAGGGTGAACAATATTCCCTTGTATGTATATGTCATGCTCCATCTGTCAGGAACATTCTTTCCTGCCTTTTATTTACCTGCCAGCCTCAGTCTCCTCCTCCAACGTCCCTTCCTCCAGGAAGCCTTCCTCTACGCCCTGGGCTGGCTCAGGCACTTCCTCTGGGCTCGCACATTCCCCTTTGTTTTCCCCATGGTGGCCCTGACCCTTCGGCCTGCGCTTCCTCCCTCAATGCCTTGGTCACTTCAGCATCCCCCTGACCATGCTGAGTTGTCACTCTCTGGTGAGTGTCTGTCCCCCCCCATTCTTCCGTGAGCTTGTGAGGACAGGGACAGAGCCAGCCTGATCGCCACTGTGTTCCCAGCATCGCGCCCCACAGGGCTGGGCATGAGAAAAATTCAGTATGTGCATCAGACCCTTAATGCTTAGTTCAGGCCTGATCACATACTTGGTGCTCAATAAATCTGAGACAGAAATAAGAAGGCCTTTTGACTGTCCCACCCTAGTACTTTCCTCCTTGCTTCACCACCTCACACCTCGTCCTCGTCTCCCCTGACTTCTCTCTCTCCCTCTCCCTCCCTTCCTCTCTTCTCCTCCAGCCACACTTCACACTGGCCCCACCCAGCTCTGAGGCTTCCCTTTCTTGGGCATGATGCCCACCTCTCACACCCCTACCCGTGAATTTCAGGCCCTCCCTTGCTCAGCTGACCCAAAGGAGCACCTGAGATTTCAGCCTTTCTTTATTACCTTGGCACCCAAACTTCAGGTTTCAGAGCGTTGCTAAGTCTGCATACCTCTGAGCTGCCACTGATGGCATTTTTCTATATCCTCTTCGATAACATGAATTCATTTGGAAAGGAAACAACCTATGACGTATTCTTGCAAAAAACTGGATGAAGTAGAGCCACATATGTGATGGATAAATCTCAAAAGCATAATGTTGAGGTGGAAAAACTCAATTGCATGTACCATAAGATACAATTTATGTAAAGTTTACCAAAAAATCTAAAACTATTCTATACATTGTCAATGAATATATGCATATATATTAAAAATATGAAAGCGTGCATAGGAGTAGAAACCCGAAATGCTAACAAACATATGAAAAGTTGCTCAAAATCATCAGTAATAAAACAAGCGAGAATTGAAATAACGGCAGGTACCACTTTACACTGAATTACTCTTTGTCAAAAACTAGAAAGCTGAGTAATATCAAGGGTGGGTGCTGAGGAAATGATACAAGAACCCTCATGAACTGTTGGTTGGAGTGTGGAAGGGGACGGCCTTTGTGGAAAGCAAACTGCCACATACATACCCAGGACCCAGCAATTCTGCTCCCTAAGAAAGAGACACAAGTCTCTACCGGGCCAAGCGTGAGGGGGTTCACTGCAGCATTATTACCAGTGGGAGTGGTGTGGTGAGGGAGTTGGAAGTAGCCTGACTGCCCTCTCTGGGGAGGAGACAGTAAACTGGAGGATGCACACCAGAGGGGCCCCAAGCAACTGTCAGAAGCCATGGGCTCAATGTGCCCGGAGTCACATGGATGGACCTTAATAAACGTGTAGTGCTCAGCAAGAAAAGTAAGAATAGGGTGAGCTATTTAACACAATCACGGGTATGTCAATTAGAAAAGACATGAGCAGGAAACACTGGTATCCATTTTACAAGAACCCACTCAACAAAAAAAGATATATATGAGAATATTAGAATGTTTGCCAGTGGGGGGAGGGGGCACCGAAAGAGACTAGGATATGGAGATATGAGGAAATACATTAAATTTAAATCAAGGGGGCTACCCTGGTGGCGCAGTGGTTAAGAATCCGCCTGCCAATGCAGGGGACACGGGTTCGAGACCTGCTCCGGGTAGACTCCACGTGCCGCGGAGCAACTAATCCCGCGCGCCACAACTACTGAAGCCCGTGCGCCGAGAGCCCGTGCTCCGCAACAAGAGAAGCTGCTGCAATGAGAAGCCCGCGCACCGCAATGAAGAGTAGCCCCCCTCGCCGCAACTAGAGAAAAGCCCGCGCACAGCAACAAACACCCAATGCAGCCAAAAATAAAATAAATTAATTTTTTAAAAAAACACCATTCACTTAAAAAAAAATTTTAAATCAAGAAGTATCTTGTGGGGGATAATGAACTATAAACTGAGGGTGTGGGATTAACGCAATCCAGGACACCTGTGATCTGAAAAGGAAGACAAGGGAAGGGTGTGGAGGAGGAGGAGTCCCAGATTTATTTATTATTATTATTATTTTTTTATTTTTGGCTGCGTTGGGTCTTCGTTGCTGTGCGCGTGCTTTCTCTAGTTGCAGCGAGCAGGGGCTACTCTTTGTTGCGATGCACGGCCTTCTCGTTGCGGTGGCTTCTCTTGTTTCAGAGCACAGGCTCTAGGGCACGCGGGCTTCAGTAGTTGTGGCTCACGGGCTCTAGAGCGCAGGCTCAGTAGTTGTGGTGCACGGGCTTAGTTGCTCCGTGGCATGTGGGATCTTCCCAGACCAGGGATCAAACCCATGTCCCCTGCATTGGCAGGAGGATTCTTAACCACTGCGCCACCAGGGAAGTCCGAGTCCCAAATTTAGTAGTGAAGTTGTCCCTGGGGCGGGATCACGTGGCTTCAAATGCCATCTGCAATGTATGCACCTTAAAAAAACAATCTGCAGTGAATACAGAAAATACTTAGATTTGACAAAGCTGGGATGTAAGGATGTAGGTGTAGGTTACATTATCCCTACGTTTTCTTGTATAGTTGAAATATTTTATAATAAAAAAGTTTGAGAAAACTTTCCTTTCACCACTACGCATGGAAAACAAAACATCTTAAAAATAAATACAATGAAAATATGTTACTATTAAATTCTAGTGAGACACTGAGGCCTGTTGAAACCTGCTCTAAGCAAGAAAGGAGAGGTGTTTAGGACACAGTAGCATCAAATTACTGAGCCTCTCTCCATGGCACCGTCTGAAGGACTGGTTAGAAATGGCTCACCTTCTCATCATATGAATTTTGTATCATTTCATGCCATTTCATTTCATGTCCATGGAATGCCTAAAATTACCTCATGTGCCCTCTTTCGAAAACACCACTTTTAACACATCGAATATGTTTCTTTTGAAAGGATCTACCCTCTTTAGAATAAGGCATTGGAATAAAAAAAAATACAGAAAAGTGCACTTATCGTGAGGGTACCGCTTGATGAATTTTCACAGTCTGAATACCCCTGTGTAACCAGCATCCAAATCAAGAAAGAGAAGCCCCCTTCCTGTCCCCCCGCCCAGTCACATGCTCCCAAGGGTAACCACTCCCTGACTTTTATCATTCTAGATTGGTATTGCCTGTTCTAGAACTTCCTATCTAGCATCATACAGTGGTAGTCTTTTGAGTGGCTTTTTTCATTTAACGTAATGCTTTTGAGTTTCATCCCTGTGGTTGCGTGTATCCATAGTTCGTTCCCTTTTGTTGCTGAATAGTATCCATTATATGCATGTACCATCATGGACTTATCCATCCTCCTGTTAAGGGACACTTGGGTGGTTTCCAATGTGGGGCTGCTATGAATACACTCACAGCCGTTAGTAGACACAAGTGGGGGAATTTCCAGGGACAAATGGCCGGATCATAGCATAGGCGTATGTCATCTTTAGGAGATCTTGGCGTTGTGATTTTTATCATCAGCCTTCTGAGCATCTGAGTAATTAGCACTTCAAATTTTATTGTTTTGAAGACTAGCTTATATAACAGTAAGAAAGAATAGTGAAAATTCAAGTTTGACATCAAAACACACTGGGTTCCTGTTTCAGAACAAAATGAATCCCTTTTACGGCAGGTGACATATGCCTCCATTGATGAAAACTTTTTGCTTTTACTAGACATTTTATATAACTTCCAATTGCTTATAGTTATCAACTATTTGAAAATAAAAAATATTTCATATTATTAGTATGGTCCTATTATTTTGCAAGTTACTTTAGCTAAAACTTATAAAATGTATTTGACAGGTTATATACATTATTATTTCAATGTACTCATTAGTCCTTAATATAGATGTAAATCAACAGAGAAAAACTATTTTAAATGTTTAGTGGATTGACTAAAAATCAAATTTTAGTGGGTAGTGGATTGACTAAAAATCAAATTATCCATTTTAATCGGAAGACATCTCATAAGTCTTATTACCAAGCCAGTATCTTGACGATTGAATTTTAAGTTCCATTTGTTTGCCCATTTCTCACTGGGGAAAGCCAAAGCACAGAGAGAAAACCAAGCAAATGCCCTAGCTCTCCGGGTTGAAAACTTCTGGGGAAGGACGGGCCCAAGTCACCCTTTTCGCCTGCAGAATCAGCCTTTTGCCACTAGGGGGCGCCACCGGAGAGACCGTGGGCCGCTCCGGAGCGCTGCTGGTGAGGCGCGGCAGCCCACTGCACACCAGGCCCGAAGACACCCTTTGCAGATATCCCCGGCCTCAGTTCCCATCGCCGCCCAGGAAACTGGTCTGATGGTACCCATTCTGCAGATGGGCAGATGCACACGCCAGGTCGCGCGGCACGTAGTAGGCGGAACAGGGATTTGAACCGAGGTCTCTTCGATTCTGCAAACTGAAGACATTTCCACCCACGGCTCCACCTCCCTGTGACCCTGCTTTGTCCGCGCGTTTGTGGTGATGGGGGGGGGGTCCCACCAAGCCCATTCAGGGTGCCCCTCCCTTTTGCTTGCACACTCCTCTCCCTGCTTGCTCACTAAACACTCATCTCAAAATCCCGTCACACACCCATCTCCTTCCATCCTCCCCCTCAGCTCAGAGACCGAGCACCAGCATCCCGAGCATCCCTCCCACTTGCCTCATCTCCTCCCACCTCCCTGCCTCATCCAGCCGCCCTTGCCTGCTGGGGTCCCTGCCTAGACCTCCCCTTGGGCTCCCAGCCTTGGAGAGGTGGAGCCACCAGTAGAGGAGGCAGTTCTGGGATTGCAGACACGCGTGTGGGGTTTTTTTTTTTTTTTAATTATTCGTTTATTTATTTATTTATTTTTGGCTGCATTGGGTCTTCGTTCCTGCTCCCGGGCTTTCTTCTAGTTCTGGCGAGCGGGGGGGTGGCTACTCTTCCTTGCGGTGCGCAGGCTTCTCATCGCGGTGGTTTCTCTTGTTGCGGAGCACAGCTCTAGGTGTGTGGGCTTCAGTAGTTGCAGCATGTGGGCTCAGTAGTTGTGGCTGCGGGCTCTACAGCACAGGCTCAGTAGTTGTGGCTTACGGGCTTAGTTGCTCCGCGGCATGTGGGATCTTCCCGGACCAGGGCTCGAACCCGTGTCCCCTGCCTTGGCAGGTGGATTCTTAACCACTGTACCACCAGGGAAGTCCCCTTACTTGTGGGTTTGACCTGGATCTCTCCCTCCTCCCAGGAAGGCCCTAGTCCTGAGGAGAGACATCAGGTTGTGCACTCGCCCTCTCCACCCCGCCCACTTCCACCACCATGACAGACGGGGAACCAGAGGCCACTGCAGGTCACCCTGCTCATGTGGCCAGATATTAGCACAATCTGGAATTTCAGGTCTGTAAATCACTTGGGGGAGGGGGCTCATAAAACTGTTCTCCCATTCTGATCTGCCGGCTTGACCTCTTGTCCCCTCCTCCAGACACCCTCCCCCCTTCCAGGAAACTGGCCCAAGGAGGGGCCTGGGCATATATAGGGAGCCACTGTGGGAGGGCCTGGCCAGAGAGGCTTCAGGCAGAGAAGGTAAGGACGGGGCTCTTGGGGTCTGGATGGGCCGGGGGAGCTGGGGAGGTCTGAGGCTAGGGGTTGGGGGCAGCCCTGAGCTCTGGCCAGTGACTGCCCCACCCAAGGCTACGTTTCCTCTTTTTTATTTGGCCAAGCCACTCAGCTTGTGGGATCTTGGTTCCCCAACCAGGGATTGAACCCATGTCCCCTGCAGTGGGAGCACAGAGTCCTAACCACTGGACCACCAGGGAACTCCCTCCTCCTCTGTAAAATGGCCCACTGCCTGGGTTGTGGGAGGCTGGGCACACTTGGTACTGGCTTGGGCCCATCAGAGAGCTGGCAGCAGCCCCTGGCAGCTGGGGTGTGGAATGGGGGCAGTGGGTCCTCTCCCGGCCCCTGCCTGGCCTCATCCCGGCTCGTGTGTCCCAGGCAAGACTATGGCTTCTGCGGCAGCAGCAACAACAGAGAAGGGGTCTCCAGTTGTGGTGGGTCTGCTGGTCGTGGGAAACATCATCATTCTGGTGAGACATTCCCTGGTGCTGGGAGCCCAGTGGGCGGGTGAAGAGGAGGGGGTCGGTCCTGAGCCTGGGAGTGGGACAGCTGAGGGCCCAGGACTCACCTAATGGCCAGTGTCGCCTGGCTCTCAAGTCAGAGCAGCCCCGATTCGAATCCCAGCTCTGCCTCTCCCCAGCTGTGTGATCGTGAGTAAGCGACTTTACTTCTTTGTGCCTGTTTCCCCATCTATAAATTATGTCCTCTCTGTGGGCATTGTTGTGTGGATTAATCCATGTATGGCCCTCAGCTCAAAAAAAGTGCTTGACCAGTGCCAGCTATCATCATTAACATGATTATGGACATAAGGTGCATGATTGGTGCACAGGAGACCAATAGTAATGTATAATAACAATGTCTTTTAATTAAGTGATACCTGTACATGGCTCTGGAGCCAGACAGCCTGGGTTCAAATCCCAGCTCTGTCACTTTCTACTGTGGGACTTGGGGCCAGTGATGTAACCTCTCTGGGCCTCAGTGTTCTCATCTGTAAGATGGAGATAAAATAGGAATGCTGAGAGGATAAAATGAGTTATTGGATTTGTGCTTAGGCCAGAATTTGGCACACGTGGTTGCTATCTGTGTTGGCCATAACAGCAGTAGCGCAGGAGAGCTGGTAACAACGATGATTATCACCCAGAAAGCAGTTTCAAGGACCAACGCACACAGTAAATACTCTATGAGAGTTAGTTTGATTGTTGGCAAAGGTGTCCACTGAACAGTCTTCCTCTCTCCTTGTTCCCCATCCCAACAGATAACCAGATTTTTATTTTCTCCAATATTTCTTTAAGCAAATAGGAACCTATATATCTATTTTCTCCCCTTTCTTGCCCCAAACGTAGCTCATTCCACACCCTGCTCCGTGCCTCCCATTTCCTCCTGCGCACATTCTCTGTGCACATAAGTCCTCAGACAGCCTCCCTGCCCTTTTCCACAACTGCCCAGCCCTCCGTTGTGTGGCATCCTGGCTCCTTTACCCACAGTGCTGTGGGGAATAACCTTGCGGGTGTGTGATTTTCCTGCCTGGGCAGGTGTATCTGGAGTATTGATTCCTGCAAGTGGAATTGCTGGATCAAAGGCTTGATGCTTTTGTAATAGTTCTGGCCACGGCCAGACTCCCCTCCTCAGGGAGTAGCAACACTCTTCAGGGGAGGCGGGCTAACCCAGCATCTCCTCGGTGCCAGTCATGAGCTCCAGGCTTTGCATGTAGCATCTCTTTGTATCCTTGAAGCCACTGGCAGCTGGGGTGTGGGTGGGGGCAGGGATCTGGCTGGGTCCTCCCTTCCCTCATGGCCTCCTGCCCACCTTCATCCCTGCTCATGGAAGGTGACATCTTTGCCACTCTTACTACGTGCCCACTTCACCAAGAGGGCAGTAGAGGCTCAGAATGGGGAAGGCCCTTCTCATGGAGACTCATGCAGCCGGGGCTGCTGCCCCTGTGCAGGCCTTGCTAACCGGCTGCTCTGTCCAGCTGTCAGGCCTGGCCCTGTTTGCTGAAACGGTATGGGTGACCGCCGACCAGTACCGCGTGTACCCACTGATGGGCGTCTCGGGCAAGGATGACGTCTTCGCCAGTGCCTGGATCGCCATCTTCTGCGGCTTCTCCTTCTTCGTGGTGGCCAGCTTTGGTGTGGGCGCAGCGCTCTGCCGCCGCCGGTCCATGATGCTCACGGTGAGGCCCCAGGAGGAAGGGATGGGGACGGCTGGGCACAAAGGTCACCCTCACAGAGTCGTAATAACAACCACACCGCAGCCACTAGTGTGTGTTCCGCCTGGCACCACACTTGGGCCTCGTGGCAATCAGGTCATTTAATCTGCCCATAACCTAATAACCTAGGCTCAGCTGTTACCCCCATTTTTCAAAGAAAACTGGGGCACAGGGGAGGCAGGGAAGGAAGCTCTGCGTGGGAGGATGGCTCTTAAGTAGCAGGACTGGCATTTGAACCTCAGCTGGTTGGTCTCCAGGGTCTGTGCTCGGGAGCTCTGTTGATAACAATGACAATAATAATAGCACAGCAACCATTTAATGAGCGCTCACTACATTCTACATGCTTTACATAGATTAGTTCATTTGTTCCTCACAACCCACCGTGAGGTACCATCATCATCTTCATCATCATCATCATCTTCATGGCCCATTTGACAGAGTTGAAACTGAGGCTCAGAGAAGTGAATCCACTTAACCAGGGTGGCACAGCAAGTGAGTGACAGAGCCAGGATTTAAACCTGAGCACTTCAATGCTTGAGCCTAGGCTCCTAATCTCTGCCCACAGCAATAACCCACACTCCCCAAGTACCTCTCATGTTCTGACACTAGGCTAAGCAGTTTAGAAAATGAGCTCCTTCAATCCTCCCAGAATCCGTCTGAAGTTAGTGCTTCTCTACCCATTTACCAGATGAGGAAACTGAGGTTCAAAGAGGCCCACAGCCCAGATGATAGGGAGACCAGGGATTCCAATCCTGGCCCCACTGACACAGAGCCAACACTGGGTTTTCCCCAGCTGAGGGCTTTTTGGATTCCCAGGAGCAGCTACTTATCCAATCCACAAATGTTTATACAGCAAGAACCATGTGCCAAACCCTGCGCTAGGCACTAGGCTATTTTGTGAGCAAACCATAAAAGCCCTTGCCATGGGGGAGGATACACTCATGGGGGAGACAGTGACCAGGCAAGGGAGAGCTGGAGCTGGGGATGGGAAAGGGAAGATCTTGCAGGCAGCGAAAGTGAAGCCCCAGGGCGGGGGCTGGGGCGGGGGGGGGGGGGGTGGGCTGGGGGTTGGTAAGGGAGTGAGCCGCTTGAGTATCTGCAGAAAGAGCATTCCAGGTGGAGGGAACAGCAAGAGCAAAGGCTCTGAAGCCAGAGGGGACAGGAGTCCAGTGTGGCTGGAGCCAAGTGGGGGTGAGTGAGTGAGTGAGAGGAACTGAAGGCGGGCAGGGGAGGAGAACAGCAGCGGGGGGAGGCTTGCTGGCCTTGAGGGGAGAGAGGGGCGAGAGCGGAGGTGGGCCTATCAGGTGGACCTGCAGGCCTTGGTAAAGACTTTGGCTTCTCTATGAGTAACGTGGAGCCATGCAAAGGCTCTTTTCCTTTCCTTTTCTTCTTTTTTTTTTCTTTCTTTCCTGCATTTAGTTCTCTGGCAGAACAATTTAACCAAAGTCCTAAAAGTTCACCCAACTAGTAAAAGAAAAAAGGTCTGTGTCTGTCTCTCCTATTAGTTTGTCATTAACTAAGACACGGATTTTTTTTTTTTTTTGATTATTATGGGAAATCTCAAACAGACTCTAGTGAATGGCACGATGCACCCTGTGTACCTATCGCCTGGTTTCCACAATATCACCCACACATCGTCCCCTCTACCCCTACCCTCTGCCTGCCCACATTTTTCTTTCCTGGGGTATTTTGAAGCACATTCCAGACACCAAGTCACTTCCCTGTAAATACTTGCGTGCACATTTCTCTGAGTGATAAGGACGTGGTTTTAAAGCAGCCAGGCATGTGTGGCCACATCACCTCGTCTGGGCAGTGGAGCTGGCACATCCACACCCCACGCCCTGTTGCTTTAAGGGTGAGGGGAGGGGACAGCTGAGGATCAGAAACATAATTTTCATCAAACACCAGTTAAAGAACTTTTTCAGATTTGGGTTTTTTTGTTTTTTTTGTTTTCCCCAACCACTGTACCACGGGCACATTGTGCAAAATTCACCCCAGTCCCTTCCCATTTATCTTCCAATACCCAATCTGTGTTCAGATGTCCTTGGTTGTCTCGGGCATGTCTTTATTTTTTTCTTTTCTACAGTAGGCATTCATTTTACTGCATCCAAGCCAACAGTTAACAGTTAAGGGAATACCTTACATATTTTTGTTGATTGCATTGTCCTGTAACGTTTTATTTTAAAAAATTTCAAACGTACAGAAAAGGTAAAGACTTGCACGGTGAACACCTGTATATCCCCCACGTAGATGTTTCCATCCACATTGTCCTATACTTTTTTTTTTTTAACATCTTTATTGGAGTATAATTGCTTTACAATGGTGTGTTAGTTTCTGCTTTATAGCAAAGTGAATCAGCTATACATATACATATATCCCCATATCCCCTCCCTCTTGCATCTCCCTCCCACCCTCCCTATCCCACCCCTCTAGGTGGTCACAAAGCACTGAGCTGGTATCCCTGTGCTATGCGGCTGCTTCCCACTAGCTAGCTATTTTACATTTGGTAGTGTATATATGTCCACGCTGCTCTCTCACTTTGTCCCAGCTTACCCTTCCCCCTCCCCGTATCCGCAAGTCCATTCTCTAGTAGGTCTGCGTCTTTATTCCCATCTTGCCACTAGGTTCTTCATGACCATTTTTTTTTTTTTTTTAGATTCCATATATATGCGTTAGCATACGGTATTTGTTTTTCTCTTTCTGACTTACTTCACTCTGTATGACAGTCTCTAGGTCCATCTACCTCACTACAAATAACTCAATTTCGTTCCTTTTTATGGCTGAGTAATATTCCATTGTATATATGTGCCGCATCTTCTTTATCCATGTCCTATACTTTTTAAAAGATTGTGTTTCTGGGAATTCCCTGGCGGTCCAGTGGTTAGGACTCAGTGCTTTCGCCACCAGGACCGGGTTCCATCCCTGGTCGGGGCACGGCCAAAAAAAAAAAAAAAAATTGCACTTCTCTCGTGGATCCATCCCTTGAGGGGTGAGACTTCACAGGTTTGGCCCTGACAGGGCTGTCCCTGAGACCCTCCCTCCGTCTCTCCGCAGTACCTGGCACTCATGCTCACCGTCTACATCTTTGAGTGCGCCTCCTGCATCACGTCCTACACCCACCGAGACTACGTGAGTCGGGGGGAGGACAGGGGAGGGGCATGACTTCCAGGGACAGTTTGGTGAGGGTCTTGGGCCGGCAGTGGAGGTCGATCTCTCTCCCCACCCAGCCCTGCTGGACCCTGTTCTTCCCGGCCCACTGCAGATGGTGTCCAACCCATCCCTGATCACCAAGCAGATGCTGACCTTCTACAGTGCAGACTCGGACCAGGGCCGGGAGCTCACCCGCCTCTGGGATCGCATCATGATTGAGGTGGGCGAGGGTAGGCAGGATGGGTGGGGAGGGCTGGAAGAGCTGAGGCTCTGACCAGGTCTCCCATTATGGCCCCCATTAGGGCTCCCATTATGCCCATTGGTAGATGATATCCACTCATGTGGTTCTTATGAGGGAGGGGCTCTTGTCCTTGCGATTTTCGGGATGAAAACAGGCCCAAAAAAGGGAAAGTCACTTGCCCAGGGTCATATGCTTGGTAAGGGGCAGAGCTGGGATCCAAACCTAGATCCAGAGCCCCTGCTCTTAACCATTGCACATGCTGTCTTTTTTTTTTTTTTTTTTTTTTGGCAGCATTGGGTCTTCGCTGTTGCGCTCAGGCTTTCTCTAGTTGCAGCGAGCGGGGGCTACTCTTCGTTGCGGTGCGCGGGCTTCTCATTGCGGTGGCTTCTCTTGTTGAGGAGCATGGGCTCTAGGCACGCGGACTTCAGTAGTTATGGCACGCGGGCTCAGTAGTTGTGGTTCACGGGCTCTAGAGAGCAGGCTCAGTAGTTGTGGCGCACGGGCTTAGTTGCTCCACAGCATGTGGGATCTTCCCGGACCAGGGCTCAAACCCGTGTCCCCTGCACTGGCAGGCGGATTCTTAACCACTGGGCCACCAGGGAAGTCCGCACCTGCTGTCTTAATAGTAACAATAGTAATAATAATAACAGATGGTGGTCCAGTGGTTAGGACTCCGTGCTTCCACCACAGGGGACTCGGGTTTGATCCCTAGCTGGGAAACTAAGATCTGCATAGCGGCGAGGCAGCGGCCAAAAAAAAAAAAAGAATTGTTCAATTAAAAAAATAACAAAAACAAACACTTAAGAGCACTATGTTTTGTTTAGCGCCATTCAAAGCACTTTCAAGCTTATTTAATCCTCACAACCAGTCCATAAAGAAGATCAGCTCTTTAGCGGTGAGGAAACCAAGGCAGGAAGCTGAGGGTTTGCACGAGGTCACACAGCTGGTAGGTCACAGAACCAAAAGGACTCAAACCCAGGCTGTCAGGTTCCAGAAGCCACATTCTTAATTAAACTCAACATGATATGGCAGCACAAGAGGAGAATATTGAGGACCCAAGGGAAATTGAGGTCCCCATTTGGTTCGTCATGCAGCTAGCCAGGACTGGGACCCAGGTTTGAAGGAGCCTATGTTTTCATCATTTGAGAGTCACAAATTAAACACCCACGGGGGTCAGGAGAAGCCAGAAATCTGCCTTTTGGTGTCACTTACCTCAGGTTTTGTTGACAGCTAATTAAAAAAAAAAATTTTTTTCCAATGAATTTGTTTTTCAAAACAATTTTAAAATAAATCATGAGTGTGGGTTTGAGCCAAATCCCCCATCAGCCTCGGGGTGCTGGGACAAGTATCTTCTGCTCCTTTGCTCACGCACAGACACTGCTGCCCCTCTTCGAGGAGGCCCAGGATGTGGGAAGTGCAGGCCAACCTTATCCTTCCTCGCTGTGTGACCTCAGGGGAGCGGCTGTCCTCTCTGAGCCAGAGTCCTCCTGACCCCTTCCTCTCTCTCCAGCAAGAGTGCTGTGGCACGTCAGGTCCCACGGACTGGGTGAACTTCACATCAGCCTTCCGGGCCACCACCCCAGAGGTGGTGTTCCCCTGGCCCCCGCTGTGCTGTCGACGGACTGGCAACTTCATCCCCCTCAGTGAAGAAGGCTGCCGCCTGGGCCACTTGGACTACCTGTTCACCAAGGTGTGTCTCCTCCCCACTGCTGTGTCTGTCAGGCTATCTGGCCCCCTCTGGTTCTTCTCTTTCTCCCTCCCACTGTCTGTCTGTCTGCTCCTCCCTCCCATCTGGCTTTCTCCTTCTCTCCCCTCCCTCCGACTCTCTCAACTCTCCATCTGTCCCTCCCTCCCTCTGCAAGTCAGCGGGATGAACCCCGGTTCCGGTTTGATCTGATCCAGACCTGGCGGCGCCTGAAACTTCTCAGCTTGTCTGGGGATAAGAGCAACAGTAATAGTACCAGCAGCACAACACCAATAACAACCAACATTTATTGAGCTTTTACTTTGTACCAGGCCTCCTTGTAGGTGCTTTAAGTTTTTGCCTTATTTAATTCTCACCACAGCCTTATGAGGTAAAGGTTATAATTATCTCATTTTACAGATGATGAACCTCACTAGTGACGGATGGAGTTGGGATGTGATTTCAGGCAGTCAGGCCCCAACCAGGTGCTTTAATTCCTGCAAAGGGAGTTCAGAGGCAGAGAGAGAAACCAGAGGAGGAGAACTGGTCCCCTTGGCTGCCTGGAGGCCCTTCACCGTCATGCCTTAGATCAGGTGTCACACAGAGGGGAGCCTGCATGCAAACCATCACGGCCACCAGAGTCGGACAGCCCTTCCTTGAGCCCTGGCTCTCTGCAGAGTGCTTCCATGCATCATCTCACAGGATCACCACGACTGCTTTCGGAGGGCAGTGCTGTCAAAGATCGCCATTTCACAGATAGCAAAACTGAGGCTCAGAGGGTCAGAATCATAGCTAGGCCCCATAGCCAGCAAGCGGCAGAGCTGACCCCCAGCTCTGTCCTGCCTGACTCCAGGGCACACACCCTGAATCTTTGTTCTTGGCTGCTTCCAAGTTGCGCCAAGCGGGGGTCTACATGAAGGCGACAGGTGTGGGGCTCTGGGCCCACTCAGCCTTACCTCCAAATGAGGAGATGTCAGAACTGGACTGATCCTAAAGGCGTATTTCAAACCCTTGGAACTTGGGGGCAGCATGGAAAGCCAGCCCAAAACAAAATCACCCTCAGACTGTCATAGGCACCATCGGGGCAGCACCTGCTCGTGCAGGGCCTGGGTTAACATCACCTCCCTGGCTCCCTGAAACCACCCTGGGAGGGAGACACTGCTGGGATCCCCAGGGTGAGACACCCACTTCCTCGTGGTCCCACAGGTAAGAAAACCAAGGCTCGAGGCAGGAAGTGACTTTCCCAAGGGTGCCCAGTGACTCTTGCTTTCAGCAGCCAGCCTCCCCAGGCATTTTCTCAGACCCCCGTGTTCCCCCTGCCCAGGGCTGCTTCGAACACATTGGCCACGCCATCGACAGCTACACGTGGGGCATCTCATGGTTTGGGTTTGCCATCCTGATGTGGACGGTGAGAGGCGGGAGCCTATGGGCTGGGTGGGATGCGGCTGTGAGGCTGGGGCGCCCCTCACCTGACTCCTGCTCTCCAGCTTCCTGTGATGCTGATGGCCATGTATTTCTACACCACGTTGTGAGGAACAAGAAGGGAAGTCCTCGTGCACACCCGGCTCCTCCTCCTGCTCCCTCCCGCTGAGATGGCCGCCTCACCTCTCCCTTTCCCACCTCCTCCACCCTTCCCTCCCTCTACTCCAAAGATGTTTTACCAGGTTTCTGAGCCCTGCTGGGAGTCGGCGTGCCCTGAAACCCCTGGACATGTGTGCACGGACCCTTAGACCTTAACCCCATCTCACTTGGCTGATTCCTGGCCCATCTTTCAGTGTCAACTTAAAGTCCTGTCCTGGGAGGGGGGGTGGGCCCTTCCCTGATCTTACCACCCCATTTGCGGATGCCTCTCTTGTAGCTCCCTGAGTTCCTCCTTCATGCTAGTTGTCGTCATCATCACTGAATAGTTTGTGATTGTCTATTTAAGCTCTGGTAGACTGGGACTGCCATGAGGGGAGGGACAAGTTCTGTTATGGTTACTTTAATATCCCCAGTATTGCCCAGCACAGGGCTGAGCATGGATATTCAATAAATACTGCTTGAATGAGTTAATTTGTTTTCTTCGGAGGCCGAGGCGAATAACCAGAACTCTTCCAATGGAAGTGGCAGAAACCCAGCTGGCACTGACTGAAACACAAAATAGAAAGTATTGGCTCGTGTAACTGAGTCAGTAAGGCTGGCTTCAGGCATGTCTGGATCCAGGGGTTCAGTCTAGATTTCCAGGAAACCTGCTTCATTCTCAGGCAGGATTTCTCTGGCGACACGAGACTTACATCTTCATAGCTAAGCAACAGAGCAGCGAGAAAGGGCCTCTTTCCCAATAACTTTTGCCAAGGTCAGGGATTAAATCTCACTGACTTGGTTTAGGTTCTAGACTCACTCTTTGGTTGGGGAAGGGCAGGCACTATGGATTAACATTCCTGCTAAGGATGCATCCAGGGGTGGTGTTAGGAAAGGGGGTTGTTTACCAAAGGAAAATCAGAGTGCAGGGATGCTGGGCCAGTACAGGTGACAGACATCCTCCTACTAGGGACTAAAGCTTCCAGCAGGTTCTCTAAGGGGTGCATGAGAGCAAACAGTTTAAGAATCTCATCACTGCTCTTTTGTCCTCTCTGAAGCAGGCTCATGCTCTGGCCATTTTACAGCAATTAGGCCCTGCGAGGAGAGTTTGTCTTCCTTCCCCATCCAATGAGGTTTCTCAGGGTCCTCATTTACTCTACTGGTCTGCAGATGGTCTGCAAATGCTGAATTCAGATGTCAGCTTTTGAAAATATACTTTAAAAAAAATCTGTATTGGTCAAATCTATTAGGGTGAAAATTGGAAACAACCTAACCTCCATCAGCAGGGGGTGGGATGTACAACTCGTGTTATATCCTTGGACTGGAATTCTCTGTGGCTGTTAAAAAGAAGATAGATCTATGTGAACTGATATAAAAAGATGTCATAATGGTATAAATAATTAGAAAGCAGGTATAAGGATGTTCATTACAGTAACCTAAATGAACATCAGTAGGGGACTGGTTAAATTAGCTATGCTATGTCTATTCTCTAGAATACCACACACAGTAGTAAAAAATAATGTTTTAACATGAAAAAAATCTCCAAGAAATGCAAGTAGAAACACTTGGCAAACCACATACCGTACTTTTATCCCTGTAGATACATATGTAGGGTAGATTTTGTCTTTTAAAATAAATGGGTCAAGGTTTTTAAAATAATTTTTAGAAGAATTAGGGAAAATACTTTTTAAAATCAAAAATCATTTATAACTCTTCCACTTAAAGGATTATAAAAATTTACAAATGGAAGTGTCCCATGTTCCGCTCCCCAGTAAACTCCCCCCCCAAATCTGTGGATAACTGCTATTAATACATGATAAACGTCCTTTTTGGCTTTTCAAAAGTTTATATCGACATATCTATATATACTTGTATGAGCACACACATACACACACATTTAATAGAATAATGCTTTAAATATTGCTTTGCAACTTGTTTCCTTCACTTAACTGTACATTTTGGTCATCTTTCCATGTCAGTATATATGAATTCACCTCTTTTTTTTTTTTTTTTTTTGACTGTTGCCGTGTATTCCAGACTATAGCTGTGTCATCGATCATCATGCTCTGTTGTAAGTAAATAAGGCAAGGAGCAGGATAAGCATAAGTGATTTCATTTTTATAAAAATTCTATATACATATTTCTCATGAAGGATTCCGTTGAGAAGGGGTATGGGATGGAGGGCCCAGAGGAGGAGGAATTTTCACACCATATATATCTTTATAACGTTTGAAAAAGATGTTCGTAAAGATAATCTATTACTTTTCAAAAACAAAAACTAGTAAAGGGGTTTCTAAGATACTAAACAATGTACAGCTTTGCTTTTCAAGCCAGAATTTTTTTAAATGCCGTGTAGTTGTTACACGTACCATATTTTAACACACAAGAGTCCCTCCAGGTTAACTGGCCTAACAGGCTTTTCTGCAGGCCCTGGAATGAAACTTCTCCCCCATCCCTGAGCACATATTTGACCACGTTGTAAACATGTCAAGGGAAGGGGGGATTTCGTCCCAATCTACTTTTAAATTCAGCTGTGTCCTCAGGAGCAAGTTCACAGTGACCTGGCCCGTGACTTCGATTCTCTGAGAAAGGCAGAGAGGCAGTACTGGGTTCTCACCACGCCTCCACCACACTCTGAGCCTCTATGTGCCCCTCTGTAAAATGGGGTTCTAGCAGTCCCTACCGCATAGCTTAGGGTCCAATACATTCTAAGAGCTCCGGAACCCATAGACCTCTTTACTATGAATCAGGAATTTTCTAAATTCTGTGCAATCAGAACCAAATGCAGAAATAAACTGCCGGGTAAGGCTGCTACTGTGTCTGGTGAGCCCCAGTTTCAAAGGTTTGGGGCTCCACCACCCTCGATGTACAGTAGCCAGTTAATTCATCGAAGTGACTCACATATCTGTGCTTTAAAAAGTCAAATCATACTTGAAAATGCTTGGTGCTTTCGCTGAGAGCTGTTCAACCCATGGGCTCAGCATATGTTAGTGTTAATATAACGCTTTTTGCCTGAGGGTCCTTCAAGAACGTTTGTGGAGTTAGTGGAGATTGATATGCCTAAAATCAAATTTTTCCTTAAACGTCACACTGCAAAAGAATATTTAATGTCGTGGGAGAATACCTGAAAAGTTGTTAAGTGAGAAAAGAAGATTACAAAAAGGCATGCCAAGTATGATTGCTTTTCTGATAAAAATTCAAGTATGTGTTTGTGTTAAAGTTGTAAAACACAGTCTCCCAAAGGTTAACCTTGGTTATCAAGGAAGAGGAGACACTTGAGGGGGATTTTTATTTCATTCCTTGGGCATTTTGGTATTTTCCAAATATTCTATGATGACTCTTGCTTTTGTCCTCCAATAAAAATAAATATTAAGAGAGCTCCTTTCTACTTACTAGATGGGAGGCTGCCTAATTCATGACTTGTTGAATAAAACCAATTAGATCTTCAGATTTACTCGGTTGATTTTTCTTAACACTCCTACTCAGAGCTAGTTCTGATCATACAACCACAGCCTCCTGAAGACAGATATTCCTCTCTAGCCATCAATCTCACATTGGCTATTGCAATTTAACAGTGGAGCTCAAATTTGTTTGAATGGGATGTGATCCAATTTCCAATAGACAGTTCCTGAAGCAGAAGAAGTGGGTGTCCCTCTGTAGGCCTTTCTGTTTCAAGTAAGATCCAAATAAGTGACTGGCAAAGGAAACTTAAAGGCAGCTCACCACTGAGCAATTTCAGAGAGACCAGAGCTGGGAAAACCTGACACCAGCCCCACCCCATCTCCAGAGCCCACTGCAGACAACTACAAACAAGCTGCTCTTGTTTTTTCACTTCTGGTCGTAACTGTATAAATAAAATAGATGAATGATAGATAGATGGATGGATGAACAGGTAATGATTGATAATCTTTTTAAAGAAGAAAAAAAAATATTAATAAAAACTTCACTGTAGGACATGAGATGTGTACTGAGAAAAGAATTACCTTGCTAAACATTTTCAGACTTTACCTGAGCCGTTAAAACAGGTCAGGCCTTGTCAGATGCTGGGGTCTTGGAGTCAAGCTGGCCTCTGGGCAGCAGGTAGGGGGCCTCCACCTCTGTCCCACATCTGCCACTCCCTTCTCTGGCTTCATCTGGCCACATATTTGCTCAGCTGGAATGGCAGCAGTGTGGCCTGGCCAAGGCAGGCCTCAGCTGGCAGGACGGGTTTGTCTGCCCTGGCCTTTTCACTCAGAGGCCCACTCCTGTGGGTGAGAGAGGAGCAAAGAGATGAGGGCCAGGTGAGTGAGGTTCCCAGGACCACCCAAGAGAGAGGCAGCCATTCGATGGCTGTTCCTACTGTGCCTCTACAGGACCATGTCTGTCCAGAGCTGGGTCCGGCCTCTAACCCTCCGTGGCTCCCCAGTGCCCTCAGCACAAAGTCCAGCTGCTCGGCCTGGCACTGAGGGCCCCCGTAGCTTGTCTCCTTGCTACTTCCCCAAGCCTATCTCTCCCTCCTGTCCCCCCTTTCATTTTTAAAAATTTTGGCCGTGCTGCACAGCTTACGGTATCTTAGTTCCCCCACCAGGGATCAAACCTGTGCCCCCTGCAGTGGAAGTGCATAGTCCTAACTGCTGGACCACCAGGGAATTCCCTCCTCCTGTCCTATTGAACCAACCTCTCTTTCACCACTGGAGATCATAGAATGGAAAGAGCAAACTAATGTATATTATAGCAATCAAGCAGGCACACACCTCTGACTACATACACTGTTGCTTACACTCCTTCCATGAGAGCAAGTTGACTTTTTCACTGAAATGTAAAACCCACACCCCTTTGACCCACCCGATTCCACCTCTGGGAATCTATCCTGCATATACACTCCTGAGAGTGTGCAAAGACCCATGTACAAGGGTAACAGAAAAGCAATCACTGAGAAACAGCCTGAATCACATCAGAAGAGAACTAGTTATCCAATTCATTTTTTCACACCATAGAATACTCTGCAGCTAAGTTTCAAAGGAGCTACACTTATATTTTCTGATATGAAATCATCTCCAAGATAGATTGTTCACTGAGAAAAATGCAACGTGCAAAACTGAATGTATGCTAGAGTGAAGTAAGTCAGAAAGAGGAAAACAAATATCATATATTAACGCATATACGTGGAACCTAGAAAAATGGTACAGCTGAACCGGTTTGCAGGGCAGAAATAGAGACACAGATGTAGAGAACAAACGTATGGACACCAAGGGGGGAAAGTGGCGGGGGGGATGGTGGGATGAATTGGGAGATTGGGATTGACATATATACACTGATATGTATAAAATAGATAACTAATAAGAACCTGCTGTATAAAAAATAAATAAAATTTAAAAATTTTAAAAAGATAAAACTGAATGTATGCTAAATGCAATGTGATATCCTATATTAGATCCTGAAAAGACAAGACATTAGTGGAAAAACTAGTGCAATCCAAATAAAATCTGGAGTTTAGTTAATAGTCCTGTAGTAGTGTGAATTTCTTGGTTTCAAAAAACATATCATGGCTATGCCTCTAAATTCCATGTATCATTTAGCACAAGGTTAGGCCTTGTGAGTAGAGGGCGCTGGAGGGACACAGCAGAAGTTAGGGGTTCTCTCCAGATTCCGGTTCTTCCTTGTTGTTCCAACGGAGCTGTGACCAGCAGGTGGCTGGGGTTCTTCTCCACACTTTCCTAAGCCACCTTCACTAACCCAGCTAGGGACGCACCGCTTAACCCAAGTAAGAAGCCTATCGAAAACAGGAAATAGAATCATGATTTCTCACTGTCTTTTCAGATGGCCTTCAAATGGAAATAGAAAGATGAAAAACATAGAAAATGGTCTTTTTGAAGAACCACTTCTAGTGCTGCTGGAAAAAGTGATCAAAAGATCCTGGCATTTGATCCCTGGCATTAAAATTCATCTCATAAAAATGTATGCAGAAAATTGAGGGAACAGGTCTAGAAACTGAAGGGATTTTTCAGCTTTCAAGATGTATACCCAGGGCCAAAGCAAGTATATTTGTTGCCTAGAAACCACTCTAGCCCAGGGTATACTGGTTAATTTTGTTAACACACCAAAACACAGTGACTTAATGATTATTTTTTAGCTCCTGATTCTGTGGGACCATTTGGGCTGAGCTCAGTCAGCCAGGCAGCTCTTCGGTTTTTCTCACCTGGGCGTACCCATGCAGCTGCAGTCAGCTATGGGGTGGCTGGGGGCTTGTCGGTCTAGGGTGGCCTCCCTCACATGTGTGGCTGGCTGGAAGTTGGTGTAGGTAGCTGGGGTGAGGGCTCTGACTGGGCCATGTGTCTAAAGAAGGCCAGCCCAAGCATATTCACATGGTGGTGCTTGCAGGGTTCCCAAGAGCAGCAAGAAAAGACAAGTCCCAAGGTGCGTAAGCAATTTTCAATGTTCTGCTTTTGCCACATGTGCTATTGTCCCATTGGGTGAAGCAAGTCAATGGTTAAGGCCAGACTGAGTATGGGAGGTGTGCAGAAGGGAGGAGAATTATGGAGGCTATTTTAACAATCTAACCAGGATGATAAAAAGGTGCCAGCAGTCCCCAGCAGAAGTATCAAATGCCTTTATTTGAGAGTATTCCACAGTTGTGATCTCCTCAAACAGCTTAGAGTTCCCAGAAGGAAGCTAGATAGGAAATAGTTAATGCCAACAGTAGCCTGGACCTTGAGCCGTTCCTCCAGTAATCAAAGAGTTGTCCTGTGAATAAGTGCCTTTTCCCAAATTTCAGATATCACAGAAGTTTGAGACAATGTTTTGACTTAATTCATGTTTCAAAACCCAAGCAAGAGATCTATTAAAGACATCAAGTTTCCCTTAGATATCTCTCAGATGGCCCCCTCAGATGCCATGGGCACTGGAATGGAAATAAATAAAATATAAAAGTTAAAAAGCTGTGAATTCCCTGGTGGTCCAGTGGTTAGGACTCCGCACTCTCACTGCCAAGGGCCTGGGTTCAACCCCTGGTTGGGGGACTAAGATCCCACAAGCCATGCAGTGTGGCCAAAAAAAAGTAAAAAGCTAAGAAAGTGGTCTTTCTGGAGTTCCACTTAGGTACTGTTGGACACATAATTAAAAGAAGGTCCCTAGGGACTTCCCAGTGGCACAGTGGTTGAGAATCCACCTGCCAATGCAGGGGACACGGGTTCGATCCCTGGTCCAGGAAGATCCCACATGCCGTGGAACAACTAAGCCAGTGCGCCACAACTACTGAGCCTGTGCTCTAGAGCCCATGAGCCACAATTACAGAGCCCACATGCCACCACTACTGAAGCCTGCACATCTAGAGCCTGCACTCAGCAACAAGAGAAGCCACCGCAATGAGAAGCTGGCACACTGCAATGAAGAGTAGCCCCCGCTCGCCGCAACTAGAGAGAAGCCCACACGCAGCAATGAAGACCCAACGTAGCCATAAACAAACAAATAAATAAATAAATAAATATTTAAAAAAAAAAAAAAAAAGAAGAGGGTCCCTAGTAGTCAAGTTCCTCTTGCTGTACCTAAGATCAAATTGCCAAGGATGTCTCATCTCACCACTCCTTTTCAACATCATACTGGAAGTCCTAGCTAATGTAATAAGACAAGAAAAGGAAATAAAATGTACACAGATTGAGAAGGAAGAAATAAAACTGTCTTTGTTTGCAGATGACATAATTGTCTATGTAAGAAATCTAAAAGAACTGACCAAAAAACCTCCTGGAACTAATAAGCAATTATAGCAAAGTTGCAGGACACAAAGTTAATATACAAAATATCAACTTGCTAGTGCAAGCATTACATCTTTGATCACATCCCTGCCTGATGGCAACTGAGATACCCCCAGGACTTACAGAGGATTGGTCTAGAAATAACAGGTGCAGTCACTGACATTTTTTGGAGATTTGCAACCATGAGCACAAGAGCTGTTCCTTATTAGACTTTCCTGACCTTCCTCAAGAAAGAGATTATCAATCAAATCAAAATAGATGAGTTTATTGTACATTTCCATGCCAAAGTACCAAACCTTTTATTCAGCAAAGGCAAATTTTCTGATCAGGAAGGAATGAGGTTAACAGACACCGTGAGCCACATCATATGCTTTTTACTTAACTATCAAGATATTTTATGGGTAAAAGCCCTATTTTGATCGTAGATACTTGTATTTAGAATGTTTACCATACTAATCCTCAAGCCAAGTTATGTGATAAAACCCCAGTCAATTTTAATCTTCTAAAAACATTCTCTTAAAATGCAGGCATGTCTCAGAGATATTGCAGGTTCAGTTCCAGACCACCACAATAAAGTGAATATTGCAATAAAGCATGTCACCAGAATTTTTTGGTTTCCCAGTGTATATAAAAGTTATATTTACACTATACTGTCCTCTGTTAAGCGTACAATAGCATTATGTATAAAAATACAATATATATACCTTAGTTTAAAAATACATTATTGCTAAAAAACGCTAACCATCACTTGAGTCTCCCGCGAGTTGTAATCTTTTTGCTGATGGGAGGGTGTTGCCTTGATGTTGACGGCTGCTGACTGATCAGAGTGGTAGTTGCTGAAGGTTGGAGTGACTGGCAGTTTATTAAAATAAGACAATGAAATTTGCTGCATCAGTTGACTCTTCCTTTCATGAAGAATTTCTCTGTAGCAGGCAATGCTGTTTAATAGCATTTTACCTACAGTAAAACTTCTTTCAAAATTGGAGTCAATCCTCTCAAACCTTGCTGCTGCTTTATCAACTAAGTTTAGGTAATATTCTAAATCTTTGTCATTTCAACAAGCTTCAGAGCCTCTTCACGAGGAGCAGATTCCATCTCAACAAACACTTTATTTGCTCGTCCATAAGAAGCAACTCCTCATCCGCGAAAAGGTTATCATGAGGTTGCTGCAGTTCAGTCACATCTTCAGGCTGCACTTCTAATTCTAGATCTCTTGCTATTTCCACCACATCTGCAGTTGCTTCCTCCACTGAAGTCTTGAAACCCTCACAGTCATCCATGAGGGTTGGAATCAACTTCTTCCAAACTCCTGTTAATGTTGATATTTTGACCTCGTCCCGTGAATCACAATGTTCTTAATGGCATCTAGAACAGCAAATCCTTTCCAGAAGGTTTTCAATTTACTTTGCCCGGATCTATCAGAAGAATCACTATCTATGGAAGCATAGCCTTACAAAATGTATTTCTTAAATAATAAGACTTGAAAATCGAAATGCTACTTGGTCCATGGGCTGCAGAATGGATGTTGTGTTAACAGGCATAAAAACCACATTAATCTCACTGTACATCTCCATCAGAGCTCTTGGATGACCAGGCGCATTGTCAATGAGCAGTAATATTTTGAGAAGAATGTTTTTTTCTGAAAGAGTAGGTCTCAGCAGTGGGCTTAAAATACTCAGTAAACCATGTAAACAGATGTGCTGTCATCCAGCACATCTGTTTACAGCATCCATTTATAGAGCACAGGCTGAGTAGATTTAACAAAATTGTTAAGGGACCAGAATGGTGAATGAGCACTGACTTCAACTTAAAGTCACCAGCTGCATTTGCCCCTAATAAGAGAGTCAGCCTGTCCTCTGAAGCTTTGAAGCCGGACATTGACCTCTTCTCTCTAGCTATGAAAGTCCTAGGTGGCATCTTCTTCTAATAGAAGGCTGTTTCATCTGCATTGAAAATCTGTTGTTTAGTGTAGCCACCTTCATTAATTATCTTACTAGATCTTCTGGATAACTTGCTGCAGCTTCTACATCAGCACTTGCCGCTTCACCTTGCACTTTTATATTATGGAGATGGCTTCTTTCCTTAAACTTCACAAACCAATCTCTGCTAGCTTTAAACTTTTTTGCTGCAGCTTCCTCACCTCTCTCAGCCTTCACAGAATTGAAGAGAGTTAGGGATTTGCTCTGGATTAGGCTTTGGCTGAAGGGAATGTTGTGGCTGGTTTGATCTTCTGTCCAGACCACTAAAACTTTCTCCATATCAACAATAAGGCTGTTTCACTTTCTCATCATTCATGTTTTCACTGGAGTAGCCCTTTTAATTTCCTTCAAGAACCTTTCCTTTGCTGTGACAACATGGCTATTTGGCACAAGAGGCCTAGCCTTTCTCACTAAGCTTAATGATTTCCAGCTTTTGATTTAAAATGACAGACATGTAATTCTTTCTTTTTTTTGGCCACGCAGCATGGCCTGTGGGATCTTAGTTCCCCCACCAGGGATTGAACCCAGGCCCTCGGCAGTGAGAGTGCAGAATCCTAACCACTGGACCACCAGCGAATTCCCATGTGATTTTTTTCACTTGAACATGTAGAGGCCATTGTAGGGTTATTAATTGGCCTACTTTCAATATTGTTGTGTTTCAAGAAATAGGGAGGCCCTAGGAAAGGGAGAGAGAAGGGGGAATGGCTGATTAGTGGAGAAATTACACCAGTAATCCCACAACATTTATTGATTAAGTTTGCTGTCTTATACGGGCGCAGTTTTTGGCGCCCCAAAACAATTACAACAGTAACATCAAATATCACTGATCACAAATCACCATAAAATATAACAATGAAAAAGTTTGAAATATTGCAAGAATTACCAAAATATGCCACAGAAATATGAAGTGAACAAATGCTGTTGGAAAAATGGCACTGATAGACTTGCTCAACGTAGGGTTGCCATAAACCTTGGATTTGTAAAACATGTAGTATCTGCGAAGCACAATAAAGCAAACCACAATAAAACGAGGTATTCCTGTACTGTTAATGCTACTGATTGGTGCTAAAAAAATTTTTAAGGCATTTTCAAAGCATTTCATAAAATGTGTCATTTAAAAAGCATGCATTATCACTAGATAAAACCAACTATGTGTGTATCTTTTCTCCCTAATAAAGTGTGTTTGTATATTTCCCCTTCTCAAGAGATTTTTGTCCCAATTGCTTTCATTGTCAAGTAGAATGTGTTCAAGGAGAAAAATATTTAAAAGAAAACGACTGAGGGAGTACTGATGAAATAAGAAAGGCAGAATGTTGATAGCTCTTGCATCTGGGTGATAAGTATTGTACATAGAGGTTCATCAAACCAGTCTCTGTAAAAAAAAAATAGACACTTCCTTCTGTGATTCTGCATGGTTCTTAGGAGAATGCCAGCACTCCTGGCAAGGCCAGGCCTTGCCAACTACACCAGGTCTCCCTCTCCCCTGCTTCCCCTGTACCTCCTTGCTCTGCTCTGAGACATTGGATTCTGGGCCATGTTTCCTCTCACCCCAGAGCTCTGGAACCTACTTTCCTACTGCCTGGAAGCCTCTCCTCGCTCCCTAGTCTGGTTAGTGAGTACTCATTTTTCAGACCTGAGTACAAGCATCACTTCCTCCAGGAAGTCTTTCTTGAAAACACTGGTCAGATGAGAGTTTTACTTTCTTAATCTATCTTGTGGTTTTCCTTCGGAGCATTTAGCACAATTTTAATTTTACTTGTAATTAATAACAATAGCCAACATTTAACGAGCACTTACTCAGTGCCAGGGGCTGTCCTAAGGACTTCAAGGGTATCTGCTCATTTGATTCTCTCAAGGCACAAAAAGTGGAAGAAACTCGCTCAAGGTCACACAGTTGGTAAATATCAGAGGCAGGACCCAAACCATCAGTCTGATTCCAGAGCTGACATCTTAAACCATTCTGCTCTGCTCCCTCCACATGTTGTTAATAATATGCATCTCCCCTACCAGGCTGTTTAATCCCTCAGTGGTAGATATTTAGTGTTACAGACTGAATTGCCAATAAGTCCAAATTCCCCAGATTCATGTGTTGAAGACTTACCCTCAATGTAACTGTATTTGAAAACAGGGCCTTTAAGGAGGGAATTAAGTTAAATGAGGTCCTAAGAGCACGAACCTAATCCAATAGGACTGATAAATAAGTTTGTGTTGTTTAAGGACTGATGTCCTTCTGTCTTAGTCTGTTTGGGCTGCCGTAACAGAATACCAAAGACTGGGTAGATTATAAACAATAGAAATTTATTTCTCACAGTTCTGGAAGCTGGGAAGTCCGAGATCAAGGCACTGGCAGATTTGGTATCTGGTGAGGGCCCGCTTTCTGGTTTATAGATGGCTGTCTTCTCACTGTAAAATCACCTGGGAGCTCTCTCTGAAGCCTTTTATAAGGGCATTAATCCCATTCATAAGTGCTCCACCCTTATGACCTAATTACCTCCCAAAGGCCCTATCTCCAAATATCCTCACATTGAGGATGAGGTTTCAACCTATGAATCTGGTGTAGTGGGGGGTGTGGGAGGGGGCGGCACAAACATTCAGTTTACGGCATCTTATCAGGAAAGGAAGAGACACCAGTAGTGTGCATGCACAGAAGAAAGGCCGTATGAGGATACAGTGAGAAGGCAGCTACCTGCAAGCCAAGGAAAGTGGCCTCAGGAGAAACGAACCTAGCTGGCACCTTGATTTTGAACTTTCAGCCTCCAGAACTGTGAGAAATAAGTCTGTATTGTTTAAGCCACCCAGCCTTTGGTATTTTGTTACAGCAGCCCTAGCAGACTAATACATTCGGTCTCTTCTTGTTTGCCATTATATGTTTTGGACTAAGCACCATGCCTAGCACATAGTAGGTCCTCCAAAAATATACACTTAGGGGTCACCACCTTCTCCGAAAAGTCTTCCCTCACCTTTCTCCCTCCCCGAGCCCTGGCTTAAGTGCCCCTTCTGGGCTTTAGTTGCTACACTTTCCACTTGGTTCTGGAAGGATATGTTTTAAGGTCTAATTCCTTTCTATAAGGTTAAATCTTTTAATTTAAAGATTTTGAAGGGGCTAAGTCTTCCCTGGGCTTGGCACAGATGGCATATGCTCTTGGAGTTTAATAAATATTTGAGTGAATGCAAGTCTTCTGACCCCCACACATGAGCCCTGGTTCAAGACGACCTGAGTTCCTAAGCGACATCTCTAAATCCCTGTGCTTGGACACTGAGCCTCAAAAGTAATCATGGGGGACTTCCCTGGTGGCGCAGTGGTTAAGAATCCGCCTGCCAATGCAGGGGACATGGGTTTGATCCCTGGTCTGGGAAGATCCCACATGCCGCAGAGCAACTAAGCCCGTGCGCCACAACTACTGAGCCTGTTCTCTAGAGCCCGCGAGCCACAACTACTGAAGCCTGCGCGCCTGGAGCCCGTGCTCCACAACAAGAGAAGCCACCGCAATGAGAAGCCCGAGCACCGCAACTAAGAGTAGCCCCCGCTCGCCACAACTAGAGAAAGCCCGCGCGCAGCAACGAAGACCCAACGTAGCCAAATAGAAATAAATTAATTAATTAATTAAAAAAAAAAAGTAATCATGGCTTTGGGTTTCTCCAGAAATCAAAGCTTGGGTAAAGTCCATTATGCTCTGAAAAGTACAGCGTCGTTTTGATGCCTGTTATGAGCACATGTGCAATTGGGCTGAGCTCCTGAGTCTTAGTCATCTGCCTGGCTCCAGCTGGACTTCTTGCTGTACCTCAGACATACTAAGTTCACTCCTGTCTCAAGGCCTTTGCTCTTGCTACCTCTTCTGGGAACACACTTCCCCCAGACTTTCCCAGTGCAAATATCCAGCCTTAATTTTCAGTATCTACAGCAGAGTCAAGGCAAGTGATGTTGATTGCAAGGAGACAACTCAGTTTCAGAACACTGGAGAAGAGAAGAGATGCCACTGTTCTATTAGTTCATTTAAGATCCTCTTGACAGTCCTGAGAGGTATTTATTATCATTATCCCCACATTACAGATGAGGAAATTGAGGCCAAGAGAGGTTAAGTAACTGGCCAAAGGTCTCACAACTAGCAAGTAGCAAGGCCAGGACATGAATCCAGGCAGACTGGATCCAGTGTCCAGCTTCTTAACCACAAGGCTTCTCAACATATATTAAAGTGTAGTTAACATAGGGCCTGGCATGGGGTAGTTGTTCCATAAGCCATAGTTATTCCTCTATTCCTCTCAGACAGCTTACTCTTCAAACCTTACAGTCCAACCTCCAGAATGAAACCAACAACCATTCTGACTCTATCCTGCCAGAACCCAGGGTCCCTCACTCCATCTTCTCATGCTTGTACACACTGGGTAGTAGCTGGAATTGAGGGCTCTCGAGTAAGGCTCTCTGAGTTCCAATCCAGGCTCCACCATTCACTAGCTCTGTAAACACAGAAATGTTACATCCCGCCCTGAGTCTCAGTTTCCTCACCTGTAAATTGGGGACAAAAACAATCCCTATATCCTAGAATTATTATAAGGATTCAGTGAGATGATACATGCAGAATGTTTTCCACCTAGCCTGGCTCATAAAAAGTGTACAATAAATTGTAGCAATTATGATTAAGGCTTCTCAATGAGAAGCCCCCAAAGGCTCTGAGGCTGTGAAATACTCTCCCAACCACCTTTAGGGCCAAAATTGGGACCAGATGACCTCATTGCTTGCAGACAAGGCTGGCTGGGTATGAGGACTTCTCACCTGACCCAACACAGGATCTACCAGACACATACTTCCTGGAGGCAATGTGGTTCAGGGAATGATCTCTTGGGTCTGATAGACCTGGGTCTGAATTCCAGCTTGGATTTCTCCTCAGCGTCTCAGTTTCTTCGTTTTTCAAATGGGAAGGGAGCAGTGTGAGGAGTGATTAAGAATGTGGGGTGTGGATTCAGCATATTAGGTATCATTCATTCTACTCCTTGCTCAGCCATGGACCAGCTATGTGAGCTGAGTGTCTTCACCTCCATGAGCCTCTGTTGTCTGTTCTAATGGGTGTTGTCATCATTCCTCTTCCTAGAGTGGCTACGAGGGTTCCCCAGGACCGTGTGTGCCTGCGCTCTGGACACTGTAGCTGTTAGGATGAGAGGTGTTGTATACCAGTGGTTAGGAGCTTAGGCTCTGGAGTCAAACTGCAACAGGCCTAATTCAAATTCCAGCTCTGACAATTACTCCTGGTGAGATCTTAGGGAAATCAAGTTCTTCTGTCAGCCTCGATATACTTATCTGTGAAGTGAGAAAAATAACAGTAAACATCTGATACAGCTTATGAGGATTCAGTCAGAGGATGCATGTAAAACACTTAAAACTGGCCTGGTTCGGTGTCAGTGGCCAAAAAGTGGCAAAGATATTATGATGCTGATTTTTTAAATATCCTTTTCTAGAATGCAAATGCATATGCCCCAGAGTTTGAGGAGTTGAAAATATATGCCGAGTGCTGAGTCTTCAGGATGAGATTCAAGTCTATAAAAAGAAAAACAAACAAGCAAAAAAACTCATTTACATGATGAAGTAAACCAAGGTCATGTGACCACATCAGACCCCATTCCACATCTATATAAGATCAATCCTACTTAATTGTAGTGTAGCTCGGATGTTGGACTCTTCACCAGAACAATGTCGGAGTCCCAGCAATGCCCATACTCACTGTGGAACGTGAGACAAGTGACTTCACCTCTGACCCTCAGCGTTTAACCCGGCTAGTAATAGACCCCCTCACAGAGCTATTTAGAAGGATTCAGTGAGATGATGCACAAAGCGTGGTACATGGAAAGGTCTGTTGTTACTACTACTACAGCGCCCGTCTTTCCCCTGCTATTTTAAGGGTTATCTCCCGCGTGCCAGACACTCGCCTTAGGCGGTCTCGGTTCCCACTGTCCTAAGCGCCTCTGAGTCGAGTCACGCCCTCCTCAGCAGGGCCCCTTCCAGCTCCTCGCCCCACCCCACTCTCCATCCCCATTTCCCCACTAGCCGTGGGGAAGGAGACGCCAGGCAACAGTCGCCAGAACCCCGAAGCTGAGCAGAAGCAAAGGGACAGAATTCTAACCGCCGCCCGAAACCGTTGGGCTGGGCTCCCTCCTCCCGGTCCCCTGATCAATCAAAGGCGAAGAAGCAAGCTTCGGGACCAATCAGAAGTGGAAGCGGTGGAGCAATGCCCGCCTCCTTAAAGCGCCCTCGCGCCTGATTGGATGTGTCCAGGATAAGCCACTTAGGAGTGGGGCCAGCTGATCGACGGTGCAATGGCAGCGGGGCCAGGGGAAGAAGGGAGGCAGTCGGCCAGCCACAGATTGGTACGGTGTGTCAGCACCAAAGCCCTGCCTAGTCAGAAAGCCCGCTGGCCGGGTTCTAACCCCGGGCCAGTTAATGGTGGGGCAGCGTAATGGGTCGTCATTCTCTTTACGGTGTGGGGGGGTGGCTGGTACATGAAGTACGCAGTTAATCCTGACTCAGCAGACAGTTGAGGCGTCATCGTGTGTTTGAAGCGCCAGCATCTAGGCCAATGAGGGGGGTCAAGGCACTGCCCTCTCTTGTGTCTTCCCTGTCCCCGCATACTTCCGAGTGAGGCAGGGTGCGTTCTGCAGCCAATTAATGGTGGTGCAAGGCAAGAGGCGGGAAAGGGGAGCTGCCCACAGGCACCCAAAGCCTGATGGCCTCCTATCCAATCCCAGTCACTTCTCCACAGATTGTAAGGGGTTGAGAGAAAGGTGAACCTCGTTTGCAACGAGGACTACACAGGGTAGAAAGAAAGAAGCAAGAAAGCAGTGGTATCCCTGAGCACTTGCGGAGGGAGCCTCCTGCAGGTGAAAGAGGTTCAGGCCCCAGTCTCTTCATAAACAGGGTGGGACAGAGCAATCTCCGCAGCCAGAAAGCATTGAGGACCCGCTGGTGGATGATATCTCAGCCTTAGAGGCCTGAAGCCTAAGTCCGCGAACCAATCAGATTTAAGGCCCTGTCCCTCCACAGCGCCAGCCAGGTGGACGCGAGCTCGGCTCCGCAGCCAATCAGCGGAGGTCGCGAGGCAGAGTTGGGGACCCGGGGGCGGGGAGGGAGAGGGGCGGGGGTGGTGAGGAGTGGAGCTGTCCTAGGTGCCTCCCAGGCTGTTGAGATCCCTCAGCCGGCGGGAGACAGGAAAGAGGGTGTGGCCAGCACTGTGGCCAATCAGCGTCTGCCTCGGGATCCAGGGCGACCAGCGAGCTGTGCACGCGGCCCGGCCTCGAGCTCCGAGCCTCGCGCCGCTCCACTTTCTAACGGCCATTCGGGCTTGTGCCGCCCTGAGTGTATGTGAGGCGGAGTGAGGAGAGGAACAGGGCCTGAGTCGGTGAGTGCCATGGATTTTCTTTCTTTTCTTCGGGCTTGGGCCTGGCCCAGGCAAAGCTGAGGTATGGGGGCTTGAGTGGTCGCCCTGAGGATGAGGATCGGGAAGTGGGGGTGAGGGCGTTAGGCTTTGGGGACTCCCTCTTCCCTGGAGAGGCTGGAAATGGGGCCTCCTGGGTACCGTTGGGCCCAGCTGGGCAGAGACCAGGCTGGCATGTCCCTAGTCCCTAAGACAGCCTGATTTGGAAGTGTGTTGTGGGGCAGGTGGAGGCACTTGGAGCTCAGTGTGGGGTCACTGGCCATGAGGTATGGCCTCTGAACTATGAGAGGTTGTCCGGGGTCTCTGGACTGAGACTGGATCTGATGACTGGAGAGGTCTGTGACTCTCCAGAGGTTCTTGGGAGTCTTTGACCAAGAAATGAAACTAGTGAGAACTTGAGAAGGTTTTCTGGAGTCTTTGGATCCAGCCTGTTGATGAAGTCGAAAGCCCAATGGGAAGTTGTCAAGAGTCACTGCATCCTGGCTGTGATGGGAACATGTGGCTGCAAGACTTTTGGGGGACTCTGGCTTCCGGGTTGGGGCGCTCGTGTAAGATTTTCCAGTACTGGGTCCAGGTTGGACAACGTGGCCAGGAGGTTAGGGCCGTGGTCTTCTGGAGGTTCCGGGGTGGGGAGGGTGTCTCTGAATCCCAGCAGGTTGTTTGCCCTCCATGAAGTATTATTATTTTGTGGTGGCTCTAGACAGAACCAGGACTGAGTCGTGTCTGGGGCCTTTTAGTCCCTGTTCCCATTCTTCCACAAACTGTCTCTGGTCATTCCCAGAAGACATCAGGCTCTAAGCATGGGGCAGCTTCTTGGGGAGGATGGACGTTGTACTGGAGCATAGGAGGTGTGTGAGATATCCTGCTCTTTAGGAAATCACCCAGGTTGTCTTTACTGAAGATCTTTTTATACTTATGAGGCAGGATGTTGATATCTAATTTCACTCAGCTGTTCAAGCTCTACCTGGTACTAAAGCTTTCAGGGTACTTTCATGTACACCCAGAGTTCTTAAACCAAGGGTGGAGGTGCACGGGGGGAGTCTATGAGTGGATTACAGGGTCTATGAGCTCCTGGAAATAATCCAAAAAACTGTATGTGTGTTGGCGGGGGAGCGGTAAAAGCAGCCACAAGGATGAGGAGTGAAGCCTGTCCAAGGGTGAGTTTCAGAGCAGTCTGTGACTCTCTTGTTATTCATATGCAAAATGGTATGAGAATCTACAATTTTCTGATGTAAAGAGTTGATTCCACGACTTACAATTTTAAAAAGCATAATGACCCCCTGAGAGGTTAAGAACCACTAAAATAAAGCAGGCTCCCATATTATTTATGGGGCTTAGGCAAGACTAGAAATGGAGATTTCCCCTCTTATCCCCACATCTGGTGTTGGCGCATACTTCAAGGTGTCTCACATACTAGCCTGCATGTCCAAGTTCAGTCTACGTGCCCCCCCCACCCAATCAGGGCCACACAATTACATCAATCACACAGCCCACTCGGAAGAGTATAGACCTGGGGCTGAGGCCAATGTAAACCCGGGAAGTGGGCTATTTGGGCCAGGAGGTCCAGGGTTCCGCGTTCCCAGAGCATGGTCTAGAATTGGGGGGCACAGGTTCCAGGTGGGTACTTCCTAGATACCCTTGGACTCCTCAGCCCATGGGGAGGGACACAACTAGAGGTCAGAGTGGGGCCCTCTGTCTGGATTTGAGGCAATATGGATATTCAATACTGGTCTTGAAAATAGTCCCTATGAGGAAGTTGAGGGTCTCAGAAGAGTTAGCCCCATGTTAGAGCTGAAGAAAAAGGCAGTCCACTGTGAGGATGCAGTGGAACCTAAGTTATTTTTACTTCTCATCGGGTTCTTTTGCCACTTAATCCATAAGAGGTGTGCTATGATAGGGTCTCTATGACCTAGATTCAGCTCACCTGCCTATTACTATATCCAGATCTTGGGCTATGTAGAACATAGATTTAAGGGAAGAAAGAAACTCATTCATTCTGTGGTGTCTCTCTTCTGGTATGTGTTGGATGTACTTAACTAAAAAGAGTGAACCTTTGAAGATTTATGTAAGGTTTGGATAATTGGTTTTAATCTATATAAAATGCTGTAGGGAGTTTAACCACCTTAATTTGCCGAAAGTGATGTGTTCCTGGGAAGAGTGGAAAATTCATAGAACTTTTCTGAATTGAATCTTGTTTAACCTGGCTTTTGGAGGTACTCAATACCTCAATACGTGAGACCGAGGGAGGATATTTTCATAAAACAGATAATCATCCCTCTAATTAGCATATTCTGATGGTTTAGTTTTAATTATAATATTTGAAGAGACTCTATACTTGTATTGCTGTGTTGACATTTTTACAGCAAGCTGGGTTGTGCCTGAAGGGGCTTATGGTCAAGTCTATCAGTAAGAATAAAAGATATCAGATTTCAAACTTTATTTAGTAATATGAGTATTAGAAAGGACTGAGAGGCAAAAATCATACCTCCTTTTCCCACATTCTTTTCTTCCAATTATATCCTACCTAACCTCTCCCACCTACGGTACCCTCTCCCAGGATGTAGGCTTATGTCCTCATAACCTGTGGTTTCCTGGCTCCACCCCAGAGAGACAACTGCAGGAGATTCCTACTGAGTCAGCCTGGGAAGTGGAAGGTGGGCAAGGTTTCTGAGGCTGGGGAGGAGAGTCCTTTCAAGAAGAGAAACACAGACTTCCCTGGTGGTCCAGTGGTTAGGACTCCGGGCTTCCAATGCAGGGGGCACGGGTTCGATCCCTGGTCAGGGAAGTTCTGCATGCCGTGCAGCCAAGAAAAAAAAAAAAAAGAAAGAAAGAGAGAAAGAGTCAGCAGTGTCCCTACCCTTCCAAGTCAAAGTGCTATTTGCTTCTGCTTCTGCTACCACTGCTCAGTGCAAGGTGGTTTGGACTGTGCAGTCAAGAATGTCGGAAGGAAGAAGGGCTGAGGTGTAGAGGACCCTAGAGATACCTCTAAGGAGGCAGTCTCTAAAGGGATATCCTTAGATGGGGGTAGACACCATGTGGGAGGAAAGATGGGGTTTCCCAATCTTGGGGGCTTTTGTTCACTGAATGGGGAGTCCCCTTGCTCCTTGCCCTCACTTTTAGGTTTCCTGAAAGCCCGTTGGCACTCCCTGTCAACTGCATAAGAGGATGCTGCCCTTTGAGCACAGCCTCCAACTCTTTTGAACATCAGTGGGCAACCACCAGTGGGGGAGCCGAGTCATGGGCACATGATGTAGGCCTGGGAGGTGAGGGGACCCTACTCCACTGGGTGATGATGTAATCTTCCAGACCCCTATACCTACACTTGGGGTTTCTCCTTCATGGCTTTCCCCACTTATTCCATATCCTCAGGGAGTGTGTATTTCTGTGTTGGAGGAAGGATGTTTCCCTCTGTATACCTACATGTCAGGGATTGGTGCATTTCTGTGTCCAAGTCAAGTGTCTTTTATATGGGTATCTAATGAGTCCCTGGGTGTGGTGGTGTGAGGAGTTAGAAAGCTCAGAAATGGAAAATATTTAACGACCAGAGTAGCAAATGAATACAGCTTGCCCATTTGCATTTTCCCTTTCACTCTGACTCATCTTCCCCTCTCCCCACACTATTATTGCCCCTCCACTAGCCCCACCCATTGGCACACCCTGTCTGATCTAGGAGGGATTAACATCCGTTTGCACCCAAGCTAGAATGAGAGGTAGAGGGAAGGCATGTTAGGTCTGGAGAGAGAGTAGAAGGATGGTCTGAACATCTGGGGGTCCTGGAGCCAAAAGGTGAAACAGGAGTTTTAGAGACATAATATTTGAGTCTAGGAGGGGACCAGAATGTAAGAGAGAAGCCTAGGGGGAAGCAGACTGTGTCTTGTCACCAGAGCAGCCTACCAGTGCCTGACTTGTGAACCTTCCAGTTATTCATCAGGCACATATCATAAGCGATTTAGCAGCACTTGTTCTGTGAATGAAAATTCTGCCACAGGACGAGGAATAATGAAATAGTAAGAAACAGAGAAAGAAATTTGAGTCTCTCAGACCTCATCTTTTCCCCAGGTTAAGGAGTGCGAAAGTGTAAAAAGAGGGGAAATCTCTGAGGACCTTCACCCCCTGGGCAGGAAGTCAAAGAAACCTCGGAGTCCTGATTTCAGAGAAATGTCATTTGTCATCAACCCAGGAAAAGGAGTTTTTCTCTTCGAAGACCACCGCAGGCCCTTCCTGGGGTTGCCCCCATCAGAGCCTGATGGGAGGATCTGAGTCACTCACACACCCAGTCCCCACTGATGGCCCAGATGACAGGGGTCATTCCCACAGAGCAGTTGAGGCTTCCTAGTACCAAGTCAGAGAGAGGGAGGAGGAGGCATGCTTTTGGCCCTCCTTCACTCTCTCCTTAGAATGCAGATGTTTCAGTCCTTTTTACTTTTGAGGTAGTAGAAAGAGCTTCCAGCTGCTAGAGATCTACTGACACCTCTAAGAAACAGAACTAACACTATTTGAATGATGCTATGTACCGAGAAACCACTTTCACATACATCATGTCATTTCATCTTCACCCCACCTCCAAATGAGGTAAGCAGAGGTTATCCCTATTTCATGGATGAGTTAACTGAGGCTCAGAGAGGTGACTTGCCCAAGGTGACTCAACTAGTAAATGGCAGAGATGAGACTCAAACGCAGGTCTGATTATCCCAAAGTTCTTATTGCTTTAGATACACTTCTTTGACTCTAGGAGTTCACAAATGAAATAAGGAGACAGGAGGTTAGGAAGCAGAATACCTGGGCTCTGGAGGGGAGGAGTGGTCTCTCCTGGAGGGGTGAAGCACAGCCAGGGGTATAAAACCACACCCCTTGGGGAACTGTGGCAGACTGATACTTGGGACACCCAATGGACGACTGTGAGGTCAGGGGCGGGGCTAGCTCCAGGGTAGGGGCGCCCAGGAGCCCCAACAGCAGTTCAGAGCATGCGGTGTCCAGGAGGAAGCTACAACCGGTGAGTGGCTGCTTCTCCCCAGCTGAGACTTTCCTCCCACTACACCCCTCTTCCTGTCCACTTCCTGCCAGCCTGTAGCCCTCTCCGTGAAGTGTCCAACTAGTAATCCTCCCTCCTATGGGGTCCATGCTTATGGTGAGCCCACACCTAGGAATATGCCTGCTGGGCACTGCGACACTTAGGTGCGTCTCTTTGTATCTGGGTTCCCAGTTTTCTTAAAAGCCAATGTGGTGGTTTTGATGTGTGATAAATTTCTGCCTTGTTCGGTTCTTTCTGTTCTTCACTTTTGGCTTATGAAAAACAAAACTGAACCATCTCCTTATCCTCATCTTGAGAGGAAATAGCCTCTCCCTCTATAGTTCCCATTTCCCTTTCTCCGGCTTCCTCAAGGGTCAAAGCCTTCTCCAAAGTCTCTCCATCTTCGGGTGAGGAGCCTTCTCTCCTGTGGCTTCTGACCTGCTCTCTTATCTCACTGCATGGGAGTCTTTGGTCTCTTCCAGTTCCTTCTCTGAGGATGGGTTCTAGAAGTTTCGTCCTCAGGGAGATGATTGATTGATGCCTTACAGCCTGCCCTCCTGCAGTTACGACCCCTGTCTTGCTGCCCTTTCTTCCTCTCGGAACCCTCAGCTCCACATGATGGGCTTGCAGGGGGAGGACACACTAGCTTTCTAAACTCACCCATGAAGCTGTGTCTTGCTCCATCCCTAACTTCCAGGGCTGACTGGGTTTTGTGGTGATCTTCTTGTCTGGAATGAGGAGAGCCTGACCTACTCAGAGGTCTTTGCCTGCAGACGAGCTTGGAGAAGCAGAAGTATCAGTGTTTGCTATCCTTTAGGTCAGACATTGCCAACTGGCAGGACCCATCTCTACTAGTCTTAAATCCGCTACTTGAGATAGTTCTTAACTGTCTGGTCCTTGCTCTTTAAGTCCTGAATTTGGTCTGATTTCCATTCTCCCACCACCCTACCCCCACCCCTGGCCCCTGCTATGATTCTGGATAAGCTCAGGTCCTCTCTCGGGTCAGTTTATCTGCTCCATTCAGGACAGAGAGCTCTGATTCAGAACCAGCAACTCACTCTTTCTCCCCTCACCTCCACAGGCTTGAGAATATGCTGTTCCTCCCTCCACTTTTCACCATGGACCCCACACTGTGGCCCTTCTCTCAGAACCTCTGAGATTGGTACCCAGGCAAGGCACAATGCCCATGTCCCCAACAAGACTGCCTAGTCCCTATGGCTCTGATCGGCTGGTACGGCTAGCAGCCAGGCTCCGGCCAGCACTGTGTGATACCCTGATCACAGTGGGGAGCCAGGAGTTCCCTGCCCACAGCCTGGTGCTGGCAGGTGTGAGCCAGCAACTGGGTCGCAGGGGTCACTGGGCTCTGGTGAAAGGCATCAGCCCTTCTACCTTTGCCCAACTTCTGCACTTTGTTTATGGGGAGAGCCTAGAGCTGCAACCTGGGGAACTGGGGCGCCTTGAGGAGGCAGCCAGAGCATTAGGGGTGCAGTCCCTGGAAGAGGCATGCATGAGGGCTCGAAGAGATACAGCCAGAGAAGAGGTGGGTCCAGGGCTGAAGGAACAACAGGAGGAGCCAGAGAAACCCACAAGGGATTCTATGAGAGGAGTGGGGGGCTTTGGAGAGAAGCAGAGACCACAGAAGTTTGTTAGAGCTGGTGGGAAAGAACAGGAGACGTTGCACAGGCACAGGCCACCAAGAGAGAGCCCTGAGATGGCAGAGGCAACTCTGGAGGATCAAGGGGAGCAGATGAGACCAGAGGAGAAACTCAACCAATCCCCTGTTGGCCGCAGAGGAGCAAATGGGAAGCAAGAAGTGATCATGTGGGTGAGGGAGAGTCCAGGGGGCTCTGAGGAAAGTCTGCGGGAGTTCCCTGGCCCCCTTCCCCCACCAGGTTCCCTCCAAACCGGCATCACCCCTAGGCCCTGGTGGGCTGAGGCCCCTTGGTTGGGGGAGGGCCAGCCTGCCCTGTGGAGCATCCTGCTGTTGCCGCCCAGATATGGCACTCCCTTCTCCCATAGCACCCCCATGACTGCAGCCCGGCAGGAGGTCTGGCCTCAGGACCAGAGGTGAGTTGAAGAGCCTATGGAAGACCTCCGGTTGGGAGGGAGTGGCTCAGGAGAGGCAGCAGTGAAGGGTGGAACGGCACCACATCTCTTATCTCTACTATACATTTCCTGAGCTGGGGAAAGGACAAGAAGCTCCCACCACAGGGAAAGCCAAAGCCCAGCCCCTGAGGACTCATGACACCTCCCTCCCCAGAAAGGAATTGGCCGGGATCCCAGGTGTAGCCAAAGCTGTAACTCTTCCCCATCCCACTCCCAGGATCCCACTGTCCCTGAACCTCCACAAAGGCCTCTGGAACCAGAACCAGTTGGCCTCCTGCAGCCCCACCCCAGGTAAGCCCCTCACTTGGCCTGCATGCACCCTGTAACATGTTCTCTCAGCTGGGGCTGAGGCTGGGGCTCCAGGAGTCCAGCCTGAGCAGAGCCCCTACTTCACTCTGCTCCCTTCAGGTTCCCTCCCCCAGGGCCCCACACAGCTCAGCCCTGGGGAGATGGAAGAGTCTGATCAGAGGCACACAGGTGAGTAGGGTGAAGGCACTTTTGCCTCAGCCCCACTGTAGCCCCTGATGTCTTGCCTGAGTGTTCCAGTGATCCGGCTCTGGGATTCCCAGCCCTGCCCTCCTTTGCCTTTTGTCCCCATAGGTGAACTTGCAACCTGTGTGGGTCATGCGGGCACAGCAAGCCACGCATCTCAACAACACCCTCCCCCACCCCCTCCTGCTCGGTCTCGGCCCTATTCTTGTTCTGTCTGTGGAAAGAGGTTTTCACTCAAACATCAGATGGAGACGCACTACCGTGTCCACACAGGTATGGGCGCCCTGCCCTGTGTGAATTGTCTACCTCCTTCCAAACTCCGGTGGGCCCACTCCTAAGTCCCTCTCGAGTGTCTGGCTCCCCCGCAACGACCTTGCCCAGTTGCCCCAATCTACCCCTAGGCCAGCCTTCGTTCCTTTCTTCTTTCCTTCATGGGTCTTCCCCTCCACCTGCCCTAGGAGAGAAGCCCTTCTCCTGTAGCCTCTGTCCCCAGCGCTCCCGGGACTTCTCAGCCATGACCAAGCACCTGCGGACGCACGGGGCCGCACCCTACCGCTGCCCTCTGTGCCAGGCCGGCTGCCCCAGCCTGGCCTCCATGCAGACGCACATGCGCGGCCACTCGCCCAGCCAGCTCCCGCCGGGATGGACCATTCGCTCCACCTTCCTCTACTCCTCCTCCTCCTCGAGGCCATCTCGGGCCTCGACCTCTCCCTGTAGGCCCCCTTCCTCAACCACCTGACAGGGTGTCAGTAGCTTCTTTGGCTTCAGCCACCGTACAGAATAAAAGATGGGCCGGCGGGCCGGCTAGGCTTCTGACCTCGCACCGCGGGTACGGCAGCCTAGCAAACTCTGCTCCAAGAAGCGTCGCAGGAAGGGCGCCAAGAGCCCTCTCCCAGATGACCGCGGGCCACAGAAACCTGGGCCAGCGAGCCCGTGCGGGGTGAGGGCAGTGAAGTGTGCACGAGTGAAGGTTAACTGTGCGGGGACTGGCGGTTCATCACCAAAATAAAGAGTTTCCTGTGCCCTCCTCTCCGGACCAGAAAGCCGAGTCCGGACTTCAGCCTGCGCGCGGGGGACAGCCTTGCCCCTAGTCCTGTAGCGGCCCCTGGTGGTTCAGCGCGGCGGCCACCTCCTCCGTCTCCCGGGGCTCCCTGTCCTTCCCCGGAGGCAGCGGGCCGCGAGGACTCGGCGTCCAGGCCGACTTAGCAGCAAGCCCTGTGGGGGGAGGCTGTCAGAACCCAAGTTACCCGTCCCTTCCACAGCAAGCAACTGCGCGCGGAGTCTGAGTCTGGGCCCCCAGCCGGGGGCTCGAGAGGAACGCGTGCTCCGCCCTGCTTTCGGCCACCCTCCTTCTTTCCTAGAGCACAAGAGCCGAAAGGCCGCAGCCTCTCCGGCATCTTCCCTCCAGGCTGTACGAAACGGCTGCCGGGTCGAGCTCCAAACTGAGACTAATCTTTTGCCGCCGCCCCTTACCCAGCCCACGCCTCCTGCAGTAGCGAACTTCATTTTCCAGTGTCTCTGGTGTTCCCAGGGTCCGAGGCCCACCGCACTCTGGGAGTGGTAGTTCACACGGGCCGCTGGCCTCGACAAGAACAATGGGAGGAGTCTGGGACAAGAACCACATCTCCCGGCGGCCCCGGAGATCGCTTTCTGGGTCGGGTCAGGACCCCATAATCCCAGCTCTCGCGGCCCTAGTTCGCTGGGAAGGAGCGAGGCGCTCGAACTACATTTCCCAGAGGCCCCATGCGCCTCATCCTCTCCCGCCGCGACGCGGGGGTCTATGCGCTTCAGATGCGGTCTAAGGGTGACGGCCGGCCGGCCTCGGACTCCCGCTCCCGTGGTGCCCCGCGCGCGGCCGGCCCAGCCCCCGGCTCCCGCCAACCCGGCGGCGGCGCTGGTTGTTGTCGTGAGCCGCCGCCGCCCCGCCCCTCCTCTGCTCCCCTCCCCCCCGGCCCTGCTTACGGGCCGCCCCTCCCCCCGCCTCCCCGGCCCCTCTCACGGTGCCAAGATGGCGGCGGCGGCGGGCGGCGGCAGTTGCCCCGGGCCTGGCTCCGCGCGGGGCCGCTTCCCGGGCCGGCCGCGGGGTTCTGGCGGGGGCGGGGGCCGCGGCGGACGGGGCAGCGGGGCCGAAAGAGTGCGGGTAGCTCTGCGGCGCGGCGGCGGCGCGGCGGGGCCGGGCGGAGCCGAGCCCGGGGAGGACACGGCCCTGCTCCGTTTGCTGGGGCTCCGCCGGGGCCTGCGCCGGCTCCGCCGCCTGTGGGCCGGCCCGCGCATTCAGCGGGGTCGGGGCCGGGGCCGGGGCCGGGGCTGGGGCTGGGGCCCGAGCCGGGACTGCCTGCTGGAGGAGGAGAGCAGTGACGGGGAGTCCGACGATGAGGTGAGGCAGTCGGAGGCGTCCCCAGCGCCGGGCGGGGCGGAGGCGGGGGGCTTCCAGGGGTCTGGGTGGCCCCGAGGGGTGGCGTGGGGAACCGTGGTCCTCAGG
Organism: Balaenoptera physalus; assembly: GCF_965194825.1. Classification (NCBI taxonomy): domain Eukaryota; kingdom Metazoa; phylum Chordata; class Mammalia; order Artiodactyla; family Balaenopteridae; genus Balaenoptera; species Balaenoptera physalus. The sequence continues at coordinate 16,610,540 of NC_138900.1, read as the reverse complement.
CCTCCTGAGGAGGGAAAGGGCCCTGGAAATAGGCATGGGAGGAGGTAGGCTGCACGGAGCTGTCGGAGGAAGAGGCCTCTGAAAGTGGATAGAGAAGCCCGGGCTGTAGCTGGGCACTTGGGCCCGAGGCTGGTTCTGCTGAAGTGTCTTGGGCTGATCTTTCTTGGTAGTTGGTAAATCCAGGGCAGGAGAGGTTTGGGCTAGGAGGCTGTGGAGACTGCACGCCCAACCGGTGGTTGACAGCAGCAGCGTGGCTCGAGTGGACCCCAGGCTAGGGCTCTCTGGGCTCTTACCTGCAGGCTGCCCCGCCCGGCCGCATAACCTCCGACACATCCCTGATTTCACCAGCGCCCCAATTCTTCTTCTGACTTAAAGTGGAGAGAGGGTAAAATGGTGGAGGGCTTCCTCTTGGGGGCACAGGTTGAAGAGAAATGGAATGCAGGATGAGACTGGGCACTCTAGCAGGTCTGAGTTCAATTCAGGATTTATCATCAGTCTCTCAGAAAAGGCAAGAAGGTGTGCGTTTTATTACTTAGGACAGTTTGTAGTCACTTGAGGACTCAGGGCAGATTATAATATGATAAACCGCTTGATACACACACACGCGCACACACACACACAAACACACACCCTGCTTGGGTGCCCCAATTCCCATTTTCATTCAGGAAGAAACTACAGTCCGAGAGGGTATAAGCAGAGGTTCCACTTTTTTCTCAGTTGGAGGATGAGGGAATCTGAGGATAGTGCCTACTGCCTGATCTGAGGAGACCCTCTTGTGTTCCCTTTGGACCAGTGAACCACTGATGGCTGTGCTGGTGTGGTCTGGAACTGGGGGTGCAGGTTCAAAATACCCTCGGCCTCCATCCCTAGGAGGATACCGTCTTTTCTTTTCCCCTCACTTTCCAGTCTTTTTAGTTCTTTTGTAAATAGGGATATGTTAAGGGGGAAGCTGGGGATATTCCTCGGAACCTGAGTCTCACATGAAACGAGGGCTTTGGCACTGACTGCTGTTTCTCCCCTCCACCCCTGGTCCCCTAAATCAGGAGTTTCAGGGTTTTCATTCAGATGAAGATGTGGCCCCCAGTTCCCTGCGCTCTGCGCTCCGATCCCAGCGAGGTGAGTGATGGGGAAACTCTACCTCTATAGCTTTACAGGAATGTTATTCTTGCTTTTCATGTCAGCTCTTCCCTGCTCAACTAGAGTCTTCATCAGTTACCAAGTGTGTTCTGTGTTCAAAGCTCAAGCTAGGCTGGGCTGTCGGGGAAACAGACAAGACTTAGTCCCTGCCCTCCTGGAGTCTTCCTCAGTCTGCAGGGCTACCTTGACCCATCTCCCCACACCTATTCTCCTTTTAGGTCGAGCCCCCCGAGGTCGGGGCCGCAAGCATAAGACGACCCCCCTTCCGCCTCCTCGCCTAGCAGATGTGGCTCCTACCCCCCCAAAGACTCCTGCCCGGAAACGGGGTGAGGAGGGCACAGAACGGATGGTGCAGGCACTGACTGAACTTCTCCGGAGGGCCCAGGCACCCCCAGCCCCCCGGAGCCGGGCATGTGAGTCCTCCACCCCCCGTCGGTCTCGGGGGCGGCCCCCAGGACGGTCAGCAGGCCCTTGCAGGAAGAAGCAGCAAGCAGTAGTGGTGGCAGAAGCAGCTGTGACAATCCCCACACCTGAGCCCCCACCTCCTGTTGTTCCAGTAAAACACCGAACTGGCAGCTGGAAGTGCAAGGAGGGGCCTGGCCCAGGACCTGGGACCCCCAAGCGTGGAGGACAGTCTGGGCGAGGAGGCCGTGGAGGCAGGGGCCGAGGCCGAGGCGGGCTCCCCCTCGTGATCAAGTTTGTTTCAAAGGCCAAAAAAGTGAAGATGGGACAATTGTCCTTGGGACTTGAATCAGGTCAGGGTCAAGATCAACATGAGGAAAGCTGGCAGGATGCCCCTCAAGGAAGAGTTGGATCTGGACAGGGAGAGGGCCCCTGCTGGAGGAAGGAGCAGAAGCTGGAGGAGGACGGAGAGGAGGAGAAAGAAGAGAAAGACAAGGAGGAGGAGGAAGAGAAGGAAGAGCGAGCTGCAGCCGAGGAAGAGATGGTGCTAGCTGAGGAAAAGGAAGAGGCAAAGCTGCCGTCACCACCGCTGACTCCTCCAGCCCCTCCACCTCCTCCTTCCCTCCCACCCCGCTCAACATCTCCTCCATCCCCACTTTGCCCTCCACCACCCCCAGTGTCTCCTCCGCCCCCACCATCCCCTCCACTGCCTCCTGCCCCAGAGGAGCAGGAAGAATCCCCTCCTCCCGTGGTCCCAGCTACATGCTCCAGGAAGAGGGGCCGGCCTCCCCTGACTCCCAGCCAGCGGGCAGAGCGGGAAGCTGCTCGGGCAGGGCCAGAGGGCACCTCTCCTCCCACTCCAGTCCCTAGCACCACCACAGGAGGCCCTCTGGAAGACAGCCCCACTGTGGCCCCCAAAAGTACCACCTTTCTGAAAAACATCCGGCAGTTTATTATGCCTGTGGTGAGTGCCCGCTCTTCCCGTGTCATCAAGACGCCCCGGCGATTTATGGATGAAGACCCGCCCAAACCCACAAAGGTGGAGGTCTCACCTACTCTACGGCCTCCTGTTGCCACCTCCCCACTCGCCCCCCAGGAACCAGCACCAGCCCCGTCTCCACCGCGTGCCCCAACTCCTCCACCTACCCCAGCCCCACTCCCTGAGAAGAGACGGTCCATCCTAAGGGAACCCACATTTCGCTGGACCTCACTGACCCGGGAACTGCCCCCTCCTCCCCCTGCTCCTCCGCCGGCCCCACCCCCGCTTCCTGCACCCGTCACTCCGTCCCGGAGGCCCCTGCTCCTTCGGGCCCCTCAGTTTACCCCAAGCGAAGCCCACCTGAAGATCTACGAATCGGTGCTTACTACTCCTCCTCTTGGGGCCCTTGAAGCCCCTGAGCCAGAGCCGCCTCCTGCCGATGACTCTCCAGCTGAGCCTGAGCCACGGGCAGTGGGCCGCACGAACCACCTCAGCTTGCCTCGATTCGCCCCTGTGGTCGCCACTCCTGTTAAGGCCGAGGTGCCGCCTCCTGGGGCTCCAGCTCCAAGCAGTGGGCAGCAGCCTCAGGCTCAGCTGCAGCAGCCCGTACAGGCCTTGCACACCCAGCTGCTGCCTCCAGCACTACCACCACAGCAGTCACAACTACAGCCGCAGTTACAGCTGCAGCCGCCGCCACCGCAGCAGCCGCCACCACTGGAAAAGGCCCGGACTGCAGGCCTGGGTTCCTTACCACTGTCTGGTGTGGAGGAGAAAATGTTCAGCCTCCTCAAGAGAGCCAAGGTGCAGCTAATCAAGATCGACCAGCAGCAGCAGCAGAAGGTGGCATCTTTGATGCCGGTGAGCGTGGTACTTGGGCCAGGCCCCTGCACCCAGCCTCAATTCTCTGCAACCCCTGAACCTCGTTCCCTCCCTAGACACCCTCCAGCATTGCAGGGAACCTTCAGAGCCAGTCCTTCCCCTGTCCCCCAGCTTCCTGTGTTCCTTCCCTGGCCCCATCCCTCCCCAGTGCTAGTCTCCTGGCCCCATTTTTTCTCACACTCTAGCCTCTGACCCTGTTTATTCCCCCACCAGTCAAGCCCTGGAGGGCAGATGGAGGAGGTCGTGGGGGCTGTCAAGCAGATCCCAGACAGAGGTTCTGTCAAGTCTGAAGATGAATCGATGGAAACTAAGAGAGAGAGACCGTCGGTATGGAGTGGGAAGAAGGCCCTCTGAAGAAGGCTGGTTGCGGGGCCACAAGGGGCAGCGCTCCACATGTGTTCCTGCTTTCTCCTCCCCCCAGGGCCCAGAGTCCCCTGTGCAAGGCCCCCGCATCAAACATGTCTGCCGTCATGCTGCTGTGGCCCTGGGTCAGGCCCGGGCCATGGTACCCGAAGATGTCCCCCGCCTCAGTGCTCTCCCTCTCCGGGATCGGCAGGACCTCGCCACGGAGGGTAGGGGTGGGCTTGTTGGGAAATTTGACAGCTGTGTCAAGTTTGGGGGCAAGTGAAGGCATCAAGAACCTGGGGGAATGGCAGCTGAGTCGGGTGCTTGGGGCCAGGTGGCGAGTGGGTTGGAGTGCTAGGTCTTAGCACTTAGTGTTGGGAGCACCTGGAGTGGGAGCACTGTGGGAATGTGGGGGCCAGAAGGCCAGTTGAATGGGATCTAGGGGAGGTTAGGGAAATGAGGTAGAACTCCTGGTGGCTTTGTGGCTCCATCCCGGCCTCTCCGCTGCACTAGATACGTCGTCAGCATCTGAGACTGAGAGCGTCCCATCTCGGTCCCGGCGGGGCAAAGTGGAGCCAGCAGGACCTGGGGGAGACTCAGAGCCTGCGGGGTCTGGAGGAACCCTGGCACATGCACCCCGGCGCTCACTGCCCTCCCATCATGGCAAGAAGATGCGGATGGCACGGTGTGGACACTGTCGGGGCTGCCTGCGTGTGCAGGACTGTGGGTCCTGTGTCAACTGCCTGGACAAGCCCAAGTTTGGGGGCCCCAACACCAAGAAGCAGTGCTGTGTGTGAGTAGCTGGGGTGCAGCCTGCATTCCCACCCGTGGTTGTCAGTTACCCAGGCCTCCTGCCCCAGCAGAGCAGTGGGATTGGCATCCTTGTGGAGAGCTTCCTCTCTTCCCCCAGACCACCAGTCCCCTACCCTGGTGACGTGCTGCTCCCCTCCCCAGATACCGGAAGTGTGACAAGATAGAGGCTCGGAAGATGGAACGGCTGGCCAAAAAAGGTAACGAGGTTTGAGGAGCACTTCTTTACACAATCTTACTGAGATTCGTGGTACGGAGGAAACCATGTCTTCTTTGCTCTCCTTCCCATATCTTTGCAGTCCCCCACCTTTCTTTTCTTTTCCATCGTGTGCTTGTTTGCTTCTGCCCCATTTTTTTCTGGCTTTTCTCCATCCCAGTGTCCCATGTCCCTGGCTGAGCTCAGATCCTACTAAGTCCCCTGTTCCCACAGGCCGGACGATAGTGAAGACGCTGTTGCCCTGGGATTCCGATGAATCTCCTGAGGCCTCCCCTGGTCCTCCAGGCCCACGCCGGGGGGCGGGAGCTGGGGGGCCCCGGGAGGAGGTGGTGGCCCCCCCGGGGCCCGAGGAGCAGGACTCCCTCCTACTGCAGCGCAAGTCAGCCCGGCGCTGCGTCAAACAGCGACCCTCCTATGATATCTTCGAGGACTCGGATGACTCAGAGCCCGGGGGTCCCCCTGCTCCTCGGCGTCGGACCCCCCGAGAGAATGGTGCGAATTGTTTGTTGCTTCCTCTGTCGGTCAGTTCTGTGTCTTTTGTGTGGAAGGGTCAGGACTCCCAGACCCAGGGCTTTGTCGGTCTCAGTGTAGAGAAGGGGAGTGGTTTTAGTGGACAGGGAGGACGGGTGCAGGGTGCAGGAGGTTTTCAACAGCCTGCTGAACAAGGCCCAAGTCATCTTAGTGGACCTTGTCTAGTTAAAGAAGGCCCTAGGGATCCAGGTAACAATTGGGGGTTGTAGAGGAGGGGGAATGGGGCAGAGAAGAGGGGGAAACCTCACCGCTCACGTGTCCTGCCTAGAGCTGCCAGTACCAGAACCAGAGGAGCAGAGTCGGCCCCGCAAACCCACCCTGCAGCCTGTGTTGCAGCTCAAGGCCCGAAGGCGCCTGGACAAGGTCAGCATAGCCCCACACCAAGAACCCCGAGTCCTGTGGAAGGCATGGCTCCATCCCAAGGAGCTTCCTGGCAAGTCAGGGTAACAGGCTCACTTGAGTGCTGTGGTGTGTCCACGCCAGAGGACAGGTCCTGAGGGGGTGAAGCAGGCCTGTCCTTCTGGAAGGCCAAGTAGGATCTGGGCACAAGGTAGGGTTGGGTAGGCTGGAGGAGAGGGCGGTGAGGAGACAAGTTGGTAAAGGGTGGGGCTGGCAGCACTCTGAGCACCACCGTCCTCCCTAGGATGCTTTGGCCCCTGGCCCTTTTGTCTCTTTTCCCAATGGCTGGACTGGAAAACAAAAGTCCCCTGATGGCGTGCACCGGGTTCGTGTGGATTTTAAGGTATGGCACGGAGCAGGGGAGGGTGGCGGGGACTACGGTGGGAAGAAACTTGTTGATTATGAGTGAGAAACCAGGGCTTTAAGGTTGGATCTGGCTTGTGTTCCTGGCTGCTCTCTGATCCCTTGTCTTCTTTTCCCTCAGGAGGATTGTGATCTGGAGAACGTGTGGCTGATGGGCGGCCTGAGCGTACTCACCTCCGTGCCAGGGGGACCACCGATGGTGTGCTTGCTGTGTGCCAGCAAAGGCCTGCATGAGGTTGGACCCCTGCCTTTTTTCACAGCCCCCCAAGTCTGGTTTCTTGGGCCCTCTCCACAGGGTCACATTCCCTGGCCTCCTGGCCTCACACTCTGCCCGTCATTCCGTCTCCCCACCCCAGCTGGTGTTCTGCCAAGTCTGCTGTGACCCTTTCCACCCATTCTGCCTGGAGGAGGCTGAGCGGCCCCTGCCCCAACATCATGACACTTGGTGCTGCCGCCGCTGCAAGTTCTGCCATGTCTGTGGGCGCAAAGGCCGGGGATCCAAGGTTTGGGCACGAGGGCCATGGCAGTGGAGGCATGAAAGAGAAGGGGTGTTCCTGTGCCAGTAGATTCTGCCATTGCTGTCTTTCTCCAACATCCAACAGCACCTCCTGGAGTGCGAGCGCTGCCGCCATGCTTACCACCCAGCCTGCCTGGGGCCCAGCTACCCAACCCGGGCCACACGCAAACGGCGCCACTGGGTGAGAGATGAGGCCCCCACCCCTTACTTTGGAGTTCTGATTAATGCCGCACACCACCCCCAGACTTGCTCTAGGCCAGGGCTCTCAGGAGGAGGGGAAGGGTGGAGGTCCTTCTGAGAGTTTGATAAACATCACACGTCCTCTTCAACAATTTCACGTAGACAAGATTTATGTGCAGAATTTGTATGTAATGGTTTTACGGGCTCATGTATTCCATGGCCCCCAGCTCACAGCCCCCTCCTGCTCTAGCCTAACCTCTTCTGTCTCACTCTACCGATCTCCCCACTTCATTTCTCTCCTGCCCTGCTTCTTTTCTTCTCCCTTCCTCCTCCTCTTCACCTCTCCTGCACACCTTTTCTCCTCTTACCCATCCTTCCTCATCTGTCTCCTGCCTCCTCTTTGCCCATCCCCCCTTCGCACTGCTCCAGCCCGGTGTCTGGCTTTCCCCCTAATGTCGCCCTGCCCTCCCAGATCTGCTCAGCCTGCGTGCGTTGTAAGAGCTGTGGGGCGACTCCAGGCAAGAACTGGGACGTCGAGTGGTCGGGAGATTACAGCCTCTGCCCCAGGTGCACCCAGCTCTATGAGAAAGGTGGGGACCTGGCAGGGGACCGGGGCCCCGGGGGCCACCGGGGAGTGGGCCAGGTTCCTAGACAAGCAGTTGGAACAGATACTCTTCTCTAGTGGCTTTCTACTCTCTTCTAACTTTGGAGCCTTTCCTTCCACTCAGAGTACTCTCCCGCTGAGGGCAGTGGGAGTGGAGGGCCTGGAGCCCACCCTTGTGGTGGTCCCTGAGATACCTCCTGGAACCTCAAGTCTCCACTGAGCTCTTTGAAGACCTGGGCTTCCTCATTTACTCAGGCAGCATGTTTAGCAAAGCTCTTTCCTTTGTGAGGCCTTGGGGCTGCAGAGTTAGAAAAGCAGCCTTATCCTCAGCCAGCTTTTGGGGAGCGGTAGGGACCCAAGTGGGGCATGACAGAGGCAGCTCATGCAGCAGTCAGGGGACGGCTGGCCTCTGGGCAGGGACTCTGAGCGGCAGCTAGTGGCACCAGCCCCTCTGACTTGTCTCTTCCTCCCTCTCGCTCCAGGAAACTACTGCCCGATCTGCACACGCTGCTATGAAGACAACGACTACGAGAGCAAGATGATGCAGTGCGCCCAGTGTGACCACTGGGTGCACGCGAAGTGTGAGGGGCTCTCAGGTGAGTGGGTGGATTACCTGGGGGCTGGCCTCAGTCCTTTGGGGATCCCTGTTCTACCTTCCACCACAGGCCCTCAGGGGACAGGGCTAAATGTTCTTGGTGATCTGGGGGCTACTGAGAGCCATCACATCTCCCTAAACCATTTTTTCCTTTTCTACCCTGTCTGTTCTAGATGAAGACTATGAGATCCTTTCGGGGCTGCCAGACTCAGTGCTGTATACCTGTGGGCCGTGTGCTGGGGCCACGCACCCCCGCTGGCGAGAGGCCCTGAGTGGGGCCCTGCAGGGGGGCCTGCGCCAGGTGCTCCAGGGCCTGCTGAGCTCCAAGGTGGCAGGCCCACTGCTGCTGTGCACCCAGGTCTGGGGCCCCAGGTGGCAGGACGGGGTGGGCCTAGGCCCAGCACGAGCCCTGCTGACTTCCCCTATTTGCAGTGTGGGCAGGATGGAAAGCAGCTGCACCCAGGGCCCTGTGATCTGCACGCTGTGAGCCAGCGCTTTGAGGAAGGCCACTACAAGTCCGTGGTGAGTGGGACACTGAGAGGAACAGGTGGGTGCCAGGAGGAGAGGGTTGGGGTCGAGGCTCGAGTCCTGACAAACCCCCTTACAGCACAGCTTCATGGAGGATGTGGTGGGCATCCTGATGAGGCACTCGGAAGAAGGAGAGACGCCGGAGCGCCGGGCTGGAGGCCAGACGAAGGGGCTCCTACTGAAGGTGAGCTCTTTGGGGGATGCCTGGAGGGTAGCTAGCGTGGTAGTGGGGAGGAGAGAGTGGGTCCTTCAGACCCTGCCCCTGCCAGCTCTCCTGGGGAAGCCAATTCTTCTCATCCTGTTAACCTGCTCCCCAGCTGCTAGAGTCTGCGTTCGGCTGGTTCGACGCCCACGACCCCAAGTACTGGCGACGGAGTACCCGGCTGCCCAAGTGAGCAAGGCTGGGTAGCAGGAGGGGAACCAGGGAGTGAGGGCAAAGGCAAGGGCACCTAGGAGTCCAAGGTCAAGCTGGACTGAGACGAGGAGCAGGGTTAGGGTCTGGAGGGTGGTGGAACCAGCATGAGAGTCCCTAGTGGCTCTAGACGAGCAGAGACTCAGATTGTGTAGTTAACTCTCACTTCGGTTCTACTTTATGCAAGGCGGTGTTGGGGACAGCAGTGGGCGAGCCATGTTTGGGAGGGTGGGCAGGCACTGATGACCCAGACAGTCAGGGCGCTGATGGGGAGACCCAGGGGCTGTGGGAGCCCAGAGGAGGCGCCTGCCTAGGAGCCTAGGGCCTGAGGCTTCCCGGAGAGGTGACATCCAAGCTGAGAAGTGGAGGAAAAGTATTCCGGGCATGAGGAACAGTGTTTCGTGGGCCAAAGGTGGCATGAGAGAGCCTGGCTTGTTTGGGAGACTGAGAGAAATTCCACGTAGAGAGAGGACAGAGAGTGTCATGGCATGTTCAGGCTGATACTGTGGGTGGGCCCCAGTGCAGCCCCCACCCCCCGTTAAAAGGCGTGTCAGAGGCTGACCCTGCCTGTCCACAGCGGAGTCCTCCCCAATGCCGTGTTGCCCCCTTCCCTGGACCATGTCTACGCTCAGTGGAGGCAGCAGGAACCAGAGACCCCAGAATCTGGGCAGCCTCCAGGGGATCCCTCAACAGGTACTGGGAAATCGGGGCTGGAAGCCAGATCCCTTGGTTGGTGGGCCAGGCTCCAGGTCCTCATTCTTGGACCTTCCTTCCCACACCCCTTCCAGCTTTCCAGGGCAAGGATTCAGCTGCTTTCTCACACCTGGAGGACCCCCGTCAGTGTGCGCTGTGCCTCAAATATGGGGATGCAGACTCTAAGGTGAGGGCTACTGCATGAAGCCCAGGCTGTGGGGTCTGGTCTCTGGGGCCTCCCCTCCTGCCACCCTCCTCTGTCCCCAGGAGGCGGGGCGGCTTCTGTACATCGGGCAGAATGAGTGGACACACGTCAACTGTGCCATCTGGTCAGCCGAAGTGTTCGAAGAAAACGACGGCTCCCTCAAGAACGTGCACGCTGCTGTGGCTCGAGGGAGGCAGATGGTGAGGGCATGGGCCTGGAGAGGTGGGCAGTCCTCGGGGCCGTCCTCCACTCGGAGACAGCTCTTGTTTAGTCTCTGCCACAGCTTGTCCTTCCACTGCTGGTCCTAGGTACCTTTCTTGGTTGTCCCAGCACTGTGGTGCTGCAGTGACAGCAGCTCTTTTCCTATTTGTGCTCTCTGGTCGTAATATGGGCCTGAAGCCTGGGAGACTAAAAGTTAGTCTGTTGAATCCTGTTGATTAAACCTGTGCCAGATGCTTTCCATACAGTGTGGCACTTAGCTCTTATTACATCCCTATGAGGTGAGGTGTAGCCTGAGTTAGAATCCCCCTTACCAGTTTCGAACCTGAGTCAGGTACTGTAGAACGTCTCCAGCTCACCCTCAGAAAGAAGGGTGATAGAGAGATGTACCACGGAGGGCAGATGTGAAGATGAAATGAAATAATACAGGTTCCATGCTAGAACAGCATGAGGAAGATGGTAAGGTAAATGCCACGCTCAGCCTTAGCTCTTGTTATTTTTTTTCCTACTGCAATTCTGTTTCAAACAGTCTGAAATGGTTTTGATGTGTACGTGGCCCTGGATGCAGCTAGGGGAGAGGTAATGTTTGGTGAGTGCCTTTGCTTGGTGAGGTGCTGGGCTAGTCAGGGGCCCAAGCAGAGTCTCAAGGACAATGATGCTGAGTGTGAGACCCTGGCTCGGGTCACTGGCTTCCCCCTTTAGCATCCCCTTCCCCCCACAGCGCTGTGAGCTCTGCCTGAAGCCTGGAGCCACGGTGGGCTGCTGCCTTTCCTCCTGCCTCAGCAACTTCCACTTCATGTGTGCCCGGGCCAGCTACTGCATCTTCCAGGATGACAAGAAAGTCTTCTGCCAGAAACACACAGACCTGCTGGATGGCAAGGTTGGCCCGCACCCTGGGGGAGACAGCTCCCCACTGCACTCTCTTCCTCTTCCACTCAGGGAGCTCCGTAGCCCCTCAGGCCTGGCCCCAGCTGCCTCTCAGTGTCTCTTCCTTGTTCCCTTACCCCCTGCCCCCAGTCCTTTAGTCAAGCCCCTGACTGACCAGTCTCTGCCTCCAGAGCCTTCCCTCGCATCCCCCTCACCCCCCACCAATCCAGCAACCCCATTTGCCACCCCCCCTCCCAGGAGATCGTGACCCCTGACGGTTTTGATGTTCTCCGCCGAGTCTATGTGGACTTTGAGGGTATCAACTTCAAGCGAAAGTTCTTGACGGGGCTTGAACCTGATGCCATCAATGTGCTCATTGGTAAGCAGCTTGCTCTCTACCCTGGTCTTCCTGACCCTGCCTGGGCCCACCCTCCTGACCTCTCCTCTGCACCATAGGCTCCATCCGAATCGACTCCTTGGGCACTCTGTCTGACCTCTCAGACTGCGAGGGACGGCTCTTCCCCATTGGCTACCAGTGAGCAGCCCAAGGGACATTGGTGGGGCAGGGGGGTCTCCAGGACTGGATCTTGTTTCCTAAGTTGTCCTGACCCTCCTGTCCCACACGCCCACCCCTCAGGTGCTCCCGTCTATACTGGAGCACAGTAGATGCTCGGCGGCGCTGCTGGTATCGGTGTCGAATTCTGGAGTATCGGCCATGGGGGCCGAGGGAAGAGCCGGTTCACCTGGAGGCGGCAGAGGAGAACCAGACCATTGTGCACAGCCCCGCCCCTTCCTCAGGTACAGCCTGGGAACTCCTTCATTTTCTTCCCTGAGTGCTGCCCTCCCCAAACAGTTACGCACCAACCCTTATTCTTCTTGTGCCCTAAGGAAACCCCAGGATGCTTGCCATTGTTCCACTTGTTGTAATGGCAGTAGCTTGAGATGACTTAACGGCTGCGCATAGTGTGCGGGGGCTGTGCTCAGCGTCTCCCAGGACGCTGAGGGGAGAGCGCCATGCTACCTGCTTGTGCACAAATGTAGGGAGCATTTATGGCCACCTGACTTGGGGCTGCGTGCTTATGTAATGCTCCCCACAGCCCTTTGAGAAAGGTGTAAGCTCCTCTGTACAACTCAAAGAGGGCAGTAGCTCTCCACAGTGACCTAGTGGTGGAGCCAGGATTCAAGCCTAAATCTGCTCATTTCCCAAACTGGCACCTTCCCAACTGTGCTAGCACTGAGGGATGTAGCTGAGCGCTGGATGGCACGAAGCAAAGAATGGGCTTGGAGATAGGTAGAGGGAGAGGTCCTTGTGGGCCAAATGGGAGGAGGAGGAGATTTGGATTGCGCTTGTGGGTAAGGTGTTTGTTCTGGGTTGGAGCATGACACAGGGTAGAGAGGGGAGGAGGGTACAGCCATCCTGGCTGGAAACAAGGAAGTGTTGGGAGGAGGCAGCAGAGATCAGCTTGCACAGATTGGGTGGAGCCAGGTAATGGGGAGCCGCAAGCGCCAGGACGGGGTGGATGCATTTGATGTGGCAAGGATGTGCAGAGCAGGTAGGACTGGCCATGTGTGGGGCCTGAATCAGCAGTAGGCAGCCAGCAAGTGGGGAGATGGCAAAGGATGGGTGAGGAAGGGTCACAAAGGAACTCTGACCCAGGTGTGTGTGGAGGTTTTGCAGAAGCCGCAGAGGGGTTTGGGACCTGGGTGATGACTCGGAACCCATGCGCCTTGTCCCCAGCTCAGGGGTCAGGCAGAGAAGGTACGGTTGGTTCAAAAGAACGAAGGGTATGTGAGGGGAGGCTTTCACAAAGAGCCCCTGCCATCCATGATGCCATTCTCTTGCCTCTTTAGAGCCCCCAGATCATGTGGACCCCCCACCAGATACAGGTGCCCTTATCCCTAGAGCTCCTGAGCACCACTCACCCGTTGAGAGCCAGGACCCCCCACTTCGGCCGGATCCAAGCAGCGCCCCTCCTCCAGCCCCCCGCTCCTTCTCGGGGGCTCGAATCAAAGTGCCCAACTACTCACCATCCCGGAGGCCCTTGGGGGGTGTCTCCTTTGGACCCCTGCCCTCCCCTGGTGAGTACCTGGGAGTGTCTGGGAGAGGGGTGGGGCAGGGTGAGGCAGGAGCTCCTGGCTGACCCTGACCCTTCCCCCTACAGGAAGTCCATCTTCTCTGACCCACCACATCCCTACGGTGGGAGACCCGGACTTCCCAGCTCCCCCCAGACGCTCCCGTCGTCCCAGCCCCCTGGCTTCCAGGCTGCCACCATCGCGGCGGGCCTCTCCCCCTCTCAGAACCTCTCCTCAGCTCAGGGTGCCCCCTCCTACCTCAGTCGTTAGAGCCCTCACACCTACCTCAGGGGAGCTGGCTCCCCCTGGCCGGGCCCCATCTCCTCCACCACCCCCTGAAGACCTGGGCCCAGACTTTGAGGACATGGAGGTGGTGTCAGGACTGAGTGCTGCTGACCTGGACTTTGCGGCCAGCCTGCTGGGGACCGAGCCCTTCCAGGAAGAGATTGTGGCTGCAGGGGCAGTGGGGAGCAGCCACGGGGGCCCAGGGGACAGCTCGGAGGAGGAGGCCAGCCCCACCCCCCACTACGTCCACTTCCCTGTGACTGTGGTGTCTGGCCCTGCCCTGGCCCCTGGAGCCCTCCCTGGAGCCCCCCGCATTGAACAGCTGGACGGAGTGGATGATGGCACCGACAGCGAGGCCGAGGCAGTCCAGCAGCCTCGGGGCCAGGGGACTCCACCTTCAGGGCCAGGAGCAGGCCGGGCTGGGGTCATTGGGGCTGCAGGGGACAGGGCTCGACCTCCCGAGGACTTGCCGTCAGAAATCGTGGATTTTGTGTTGAAGAACCTAGGGGGGCCTGGGGAGGGGGGCGCTGGGCCTAGAGAGGAGCCACTCCCCCCAGCACCTCCCTTGGCCAATGGCAGCCAGCCCCCTCAGGGCCTGCCCCCTAGCCCAGCTGACCCCACCCGGACGTTTGCCTGGCTCCCTGGGGCCCCAGGGGTCCGGGTATTGAGCCTGGGCCCTGCCCCCGAGCCCCCCAAACCTGCCACATCCAAGATCATCCTTGTCAACAAGCTGGGGCAAGTGTTCGTAAAGATGGCAGGGGAGGGTGAACCTGTCTCACCCCCAGTGAAGCAACCACCTCTGCCCCCTCCCATCCCCCCCACGGCCCCTGCTTCCTGGACTCTGCCCCCAGGACCCCTGCTGGGTGTGTTGCCAGTTGTAGGGGTGGTCCGCCCTGCCCCTCCCCCACCCCCCCCTCCACTGACGCTGGTGTTGAGCAGTGGGCCCCCCAGCCCGCCCCGCCAGGCCATCCGCGTCAAAAGGGTGTCCACCTTCTCTGGCCGTTCCCCACCAGCGCCTCCCCCAAGCAAAACTCCCCGGCTGGAGGAAGATGGAGAGTCCTCGGAGGACCCCCCCCAGGGTCCAGGGCTTTGTGGCAGCGGGTGAGTGAGCGTGCCCAGGCTGCGGAGTGGGAGAAAGGTGGGCAGGAGAAGGCACCTCAGCCTTCTCACGGTCCACCCCGCACCAGGTCTAGCCGAGTGAGGATGAAAACGCCCACTGTGCGTGGAGTTCTCGACCTGGATGATCCTGGGGAGCCCACTTGGGGGGAAAGCCCGAGGTGAGTGGCCAGCCTCCTTTCCCTGGAGGCTCTGGAACCTCTGTCGCTTCCTCCTTCTGACAGGTCTCTCCTCACAGGCCCCTCCAGGACCAGTCCCCTCTGCTGCCACTTCCAGAAGGTGCTCCTCCCCGGGCCCCCGATGGTCCCCCTGACCTGCTGCTTGAGTCCCAGTGGCACCACTACTCAGGTAGGGGCCAGCCTTTCCCTCTCACTGCATCCTTCCCTGTGCTTGCCTCAGCTGAGTAACTCACAGATACAGAATTGGTCCACTTAAAAAAAAAAAAAAAAAAAACAACGCACTGGGTGTTGCACATTGCACACCTACCTGGGTACAAGCCTGAGGCTGGGTGTTAGAGTTACAGAGACACCCTTGGGAGCTTATGGCCTGTGTCAGAAACAGACACATGCCTGTTCAGTGTGCCCAAGAGCCCAAGGAAGGGCTTCAGGGGCTAGTGTACCAGGGTCAGAGGTTAGGTACCTAGTAAAGCCAGAGATGAAGTTCTGGGGATCATCCACAGAGGATGGAGCCCACCTAGGACCCAGAGGAAGGACAAGAACAGTGGGAAGGAGATCAGAGGCGGGTGGTGTCCCAGCGGCTCAGGGAAGGGAGTGGTCAGCAGTGCCAACTGCCACACACAACACCAGGCATGTGGGGTCTAGGATTGGTGTACTGTCTGGGCAGGTGGCACAGGGTAGGGAGGATGTTGTGTCCGAGTCCAGAACTGAAAACAGTGTTTGACGAGGAAGCCAGAACAGCAGTCAGGCACCTTGCCAAAAAGCTCAGTTAAGAGTCTGGGGTGGGGGTTGGGGGTTGGGGGTTGGTGGGAGCAGCTCAGAGGGGTTTGGTGTGAGGGCTGTGACAGCAAAAGCAAGAATGAGGGTGGAGGGGACTCGTGGATGGAAAAGGAGGTGGGAGGAGACATAGCGGTCAGGTTCGCATAAGAGACCCCTGAGATGGAGGGAAGGACATGAGGAAGGCGTACAGGCATACCTCGTTTTATTGCCCTTTTTCTTTGTCACATTTTTTACAAATTGAAGGTTTTTGGAAACCCTGCATGGAGCAAGTCTATCAGCGTCATGTTTCCAACAGTATTTGCTCACTTTGTGTCTCTGTGTCACACTTCGGTAATTTTCTTAATACTTCAAACTGTTTCATTATTTGTTACGGTGATCTGTGATCAGTGATCTTTGCTGTTACTCTCGCAAAAAGATTACAACTCCCTGAAGGCTCACATGATGTTTAGCATTTTTTTAGCAATAAAGTATTTTTTAATTAAGGTATGTACATTGTTTTTTTAGACATAATGCTGTTGCACACTTACTAGACTACAGTATAGTATAAACATAACTTGTATATGCACTGGGAAACTAAAAGATTTGTGTGACTCACTTTATTGCAATATTCGCTCTATTGCCGTGGTCTGGAATTGAACCCGCAGTATCTCCGAGTTATGCCTGTACTTGCAGAGATACGAGACATCAGTATGCAGGATGGGGGCACGTGGAGCAGTTCTGGCTGATGGACTCAGTGAAGCTGGAAGGGCAGTGCTCTGTTGGTCATGGAGGGCAGTGGGAGAGGGAGTAGGCTACAGCCAAGTAAGCTGATAATTGAGCAGCCTGAGGCTCGGAATTCCTTGTGGTCCCACGTCCTGTCCAGATGTGTGGATTTTCTCATTATGTAGAGCTAAGCTGCTGAGTATGGAAGTGGAATGAAGTAGACTGAGACTGTTTAACTGAAAGGCTACTTACAGGGGTCGGAGATGGCATGAGGCTATGGCAGTGACCATGACAGACAGGTCCCTGCCCATAGGGACCAGACCACATTTTGCTAGAGGAAACAGATGCATAATTAACAAGCGCATTCTAGCTTAGGATGAGCACCATGAGAAAGAAGAAAGTGAGAGTGTGCCCAGGCGAGGCCTCTGTGGTTGTGCTCAGGGAACAGAATGGAAGTGAGGATGGGGAAAGGTGGCAGAAGTCAGAGGTGGACCCTAGGGCATTGCGAGGCCCGGAGATGATGTGGGGGACACGGCAAGAGTTAGGTTTAGAGTCTTGCTTAGGGCTGGAAGGGCATATAGGCAGGTTGGCCCAGAGCAGTCCTGTGGGGAGAAAGTATGGCCGTGTGACTCCTGCCCCTCCTAAAGTATGCTCCACTCAAACGTATGCCCCCCACCCCACTCAACCCAGGTACAATGGTCAGGCCTCAGTCCACATCCTGCTTGAGCCAGTAGCAGCATTTGGTGTGCTGATCCCTCCCTCCTTGAAGCACTTCCTTTCCTGGCTTCCAGCACCCCAGCCGTCTCCTCACCTATGGCTGTGCCTCCTCACTGCCCCAGCCTGTCAGCTTTGGTGTGTCCCAGGGCCCTGGCCTTGACTTCTCTAATCTCCACTCACTCCCAAGTGCTCTTGTCTAGCTTCCTGGCTCTAAACCCCATCTCTAATTCTGATAGCCCCCAAATCACTAGCCAGGCTCTTATATCCTGCTGCCTGTTCGCCATCTCCACAAGCAAGTTGAAATGGGAGGTTTTCTAAGAGGAATCTCAGGCTCAACATGTTCCAAACAGTTCTCGACCTTCACCCCAAACTCGTTTCTCCTTCACCTTCACCAACCATCTCAGTCAGTGAGCATTTTATCCTTCCAATTGTTCAGGCTCCACACCTCAAGAATTGTCCTTGACCCCTGTTTTCTCTCACATCCACCTCACCTGTATCAGCTAGTCCTATCTGTTCTAGCTTTAAAATTTTTAGCCCCTGAGAAATCCCTCATAGTGTACATATACTTGATTCTGTGAGTATGGGCCTTTATAATAATATACTGGTAATCTTTACAGAAATGTGGTGCACATAAGAAAAATAAATGTGCAAAATATAGTAGTTCTCCAGTATTTTAAATTTTGTGTGAGATGCAGAAAAATGAGGAGTAGATCGGCATTTACGGTAGACTGAGTTTGAGTGAGCCATAAGCATGTCCTGCAGTAAAGGGACTGTAGGCCCTCTAGAAAAAATAATGTCCATTCTTTAGGGTTCACTGGGCAAACATTGCAGGAGGAAGGCCCTCAGACCTAGCAACTGTGCCTATACGCGGGGAGGAAGGAAGGGCAGAGGGGAACCAGGGGCTTGTGAGTCCAGGAGGGGTGACCCTCACCAACTCTGATCTGCTCCTTGGGACCAGGTGAGGCTTCAAGCTCTGAGGAAGAGCCTCCATCCCCAGAGGACAAAGAGAACCAGGCCCCTAAACGGGCTGGCCCACACCTGCGTTTCGAGATCAGCAGTGAGGATGGGTTCAGCGTGGAGGCCGAGAGCTTGGAGGGTGAGTTTGGGAGTAGCATTGACAGGGAGGGAAGGTGTCCCGTAGAACACCATCCTGACAGCTCTGGCCCTGCCCTCTCCCCAGGGGCATGGAGAATTCTGATTGAGAAGGTGCAAGAGGCCCGAGGGCATGCCCGGCTCAGACATCTCTCCTTTAGTGGTAACTGAGGGGTTTCACAGGGATGCTGGGGGCCGGGATGACTCCCTGTTGGCAGGATGGGCCTCCGACATGACTTACGTGTCCTCACTTTTGACTCTCCCCAGGAATGAGTGGGGCAAGGCTCCTGGGCATCCACCACGATGCTGTCATCTTCCTGGCAGAGCAACTGCCCGGAGCTCAGCGCTGCCAGCACTATAAATTCCGCTACCACCAGCAGGGAGAGGGCCAGGAGGAGCCACCCCTGAATCCCCATGGGGCAGCCCGCGCTGAGGTCTATCTCCGGTGAGAGGTCTGGGGTGTGGTGCCTGAGTCGGGGTAGCCCTATAGGAGTTCTCAAGGGTGGGAATTAAGTCTTTACAGATTAGAAACTGAGGTCTGAGGAGAAGATACTAGGCCACTCCAGAAGTTATTCCTAGAGTTCACATCAGAAGAATGAACTTCATCTGTTCCCCTTTTGCTGTGTCTTCAGTAGTAGCAGTATTGCTCCTACCCTACCGGCAGCAGGCCCGGGCCAGAGAATAGATGGGTAGCATCTTCTTGGAAGAATCGGTGTGAACCTTCTTCCTTTCCTCCCTCCCACGTGCAGGAAGTGCACCTTTGACATGTTCAACTTCCTGGCCTCCCAGCACCGGGTGCTCCCTGAGGGAGCCACCTGTGACGAGGAAGAGGATGAGGTGCAGCTCAGGTCAACCAGGTATGGAGGGCAGGCCAGGGTACTGGAGATGGTCTGGAAAGGTCCAAAAGAGGGTGATCGGGGCAAGAGAGGTCATTCCTGGGTACCAACCTGTGTGACGCTGCCGTCCCCCACCAGACGCGCCACCAGTCTGGAGCTGCCCATGGCCATGCGCTTTCGCCACCTCAAGAAGACATCCAAAGAGGCTGTGGGTGTCTACAGGTCAGTGGGGTCGGGGGGAGGATGCCCCTTGGGTGGATGGATAGGTGCCCTAGTGTGGGACTGCCTTGGTTCTGTCCCCCTGCCCCCTGACCTCCCCCTTGCCCATGCAACCCTGCAGATCTGCCATCCACGGGCGGGGCCTGTTCTGTAAACGCAACATCGATGCCGGCGAGATGGTCATTGAGTACTCTGGTATTGTCATTCGCTCTGTGCTGACTGACAAGCGGGAGAAGTTCTATGATGGGAAGGTAGGCTCTGCCAGGCGATGGGAATGAGACGGGTGAAACTGTGTGGTCCATGGGAACAGAGCCCCTGACTGCCCCACCCTATCCCTGTAGGGCATTGGGTGCTACATGTTCCGCATGGATGACTTTGACGTGGTGGATGCCACCATGCATGGCAATGCCGCCCGCTTCATCAACCACTCGTGTGAGCCCAACTGCTTCTCTCGAGTCATCCACGTGGAGGGCCAGAAGCACATCGTCATCTTCGCCCTGCGCCGCATCCTGCGTGGCGAGGAGCTCACCTATGACTACAAGTTCCCCATTGAGGATGCCAGCAACAAGCTGCCCTGCAACTGTGGCGCCAAGCGCTGCCGTCGGTTCCTTAACTGAAGCTGTGGCTGCCTGCCACGCCCCCCGCTGCCATCTTGCCCCTCGTCCCTCCCAGAGCATCTCACCCCACCCTCATGTTCAGGGTGGATGTGGGCATGCAGGTGGCAAGGGCCCTGCCTCCACCCCTCCAGCCCACCCAGCAATCGCCCCCTTCTTTCCCTGGGGGCCCAGGATGTAGATATTGTACAAAAGTTTCTAAATCCCTCCTTTTCTATGCACTTTTTTATTTAAGAGGGTGGGATCCCAGGTGGGAACCCCCCACAATAAAGTCTGTCAATGTTTGGAGAGGTGGTCTTCCATTTGTATGGTGCTGGGGGCAGGTAGGAGCTTCTGTTCCTCTGCGCCCCACACTCATCCTGAGCCAGGGAAGGCGAGAGGGCATCGTTCAGAATTAGAAGTAAACTGTGGGGGTCTCTTAAGGCTCAGAGCATAAATGTAACACCTATTCCAAGTTAGAACTCATGGGTCCCTATAG
Organism: Balaenoptera physalus; assembly: GCF_965194825.1. Taxonomy (NCBI): domain Eukaryota; kingdom Metazoa; phylum Chordata; class Mammalia; order Artiodactyla; family Balaenopteridae; genus Balaenoptera; species Balaenoptera physalus. The sequence continues at coordinate 16,590,570 of NC_138900.1, read as the reverse complement.
ATGAACCCTCCCAAGGGTAGCAGGGCCATTTCTCAGAGGGGACCCTGGTTGCCCAGAGGTAACCCACATCTGGTCTTGTGTGTGTGGTGGGATTGGCCCATTCCCTGAATGGGGAGGGGAGTGAGAGGATGTCTGTTGGGTTTTGGCCCAATTAAGACTATTTTAAGAGGACCCGTGATGAGGCCCAGGGACAGCAGGCACTTACTTCAATGGAAACTTTATTTTTATCGGGTACTAGGCCGGGCAGGCCCCAGCTCAGCCAAGCTTGGACAGCACCCGCAGTGCATCTGCCCACCCTCTCTGGGCAGGTGTGCGCCAAGCTGGCCCAGAGAGGCAGAGGGCTCCCTTGCCACCACCATCTCCATCACGGCCCGCCGAGGCCAGCGACTGGGCCGCAGGGAGTAGGCGGAAGTGGACCAGGCAGCAGGCAGTCCATATTTTGCAGCCAGGTGTCGAGTGCTGCCACAGGCTCTCCCCCAACCTGGCCCAGGCTCAGGATCCAGCAGCACGATCAGCTCCTCCAGCACTTCCAGCTCATCCAGGAGGCGAGACAGCGGCTGTGATTCCAGACTTGGCAGCTCTAGGAGACAAAGGGAGGGGTGAAGGGGAGGAGGCGCAAGCTTCCAGCCCACCTCCCCCACCTCCTTGGTGTATCCTCAACTAACCCCTGCCTAGGAGTGGAGGCAGAGGGACCTTCCCTGAGTCCCCTGCCTCTGAAGCCTCCAGGGAGCCTGGAGGGGACGAGTGCAAGGAGAATAGGATGTGGGTGTTCAGGTCGTTGCAAACCAAGCCAGGATAGGGGTGTTGGACGGCTTTCCCCTGGTGGTGGCGACGGCGGTGCCTTTGCAGGGCGAGCAGGAGGATTACTGCTGAGGTCACGAGCAGAACCAGCACCAGGGACAGGTCAAAACTCCAACTCGGCCAGGCCTGCTGAGGGACTTTGTGCTCAGATGTCCACGGGAGACTGGGGATCGCCGGTGAGCTGGGCTCCTGGGAACTAAGGACGCTCAGTTTTCCACGTGTCAGGGGGCAGGGCTCCTTGTTAGGGACTGGCTTCTGGAAATAAAGTGGGAAGCATGCCCTACTCCTGCCTCAGCACAAACTTCCCATCCTTAAATCCCTCAATGGGGCCACATTCCCGCCTGATCCAGCCCTCCCACCCCGACTCCTTTAACCCCTGATACTATTAATACTGTGCCCCCATCCCTATCCTCTTCAGTTAGGTTAAACCCTCCCTTCCCTTGATACAGACCCCGCCCATCCGACCCCAAGCCACGCCCCCAGCCCCCGCCCCACTCCGGCAGGCTGCACCTTGCCCAGGCCCTCCGGAGCCCAACCAGCACCTGTCTGCCGCGCCTCCGGGTCCCGCCGCGGCTCCCCAAGGAAGTGGGGGCCGTTGCTCCGCCGCCACAAGGGCTACCTAGCTCCTCGGTGTTGGGGTTGCACTGCCCAGGAGGACACTCTTTGAAGGGGTGCGTTACGTGATTGCCCGCATCATCCGGCCGGCAGTTTTCCGAAAATTCAGTCTGGTGGGACACAGCGTCTCACGTGCAGCCGCCAAACCTGCCTCCTCTGCGCTAGTACGTGCTTTCCCCTTTGTCCTATCCCAGCAGTCCCCGCCCCTTGCACTGTACTCACCCAACCTATCAGCGGACGTGCCCACCTCTCTATTCCTCCCCACCACCCCCACACACACACACTAGCCCTGCCAGTCTCCCAACCTTCTCTACACAGGCCCCAGTCCTTTCATTCCCCCGCCCACCTCTTCCTCGCCTCCTGGTTCCCGCCTGTCTAACCGGCCACACCCCTTAACCATGACCCTCTTAACTCACACTGTCCCTTTCTTCGCAGGCTCAGCCCCCCATCCCCCCTTCGTCTACGTACGGCCCACCGCCCCTACCCCGAAGCAAGCCTCACGGGCCACACCCCACAGACCTCGCCCCTTCCCCCTTCCCTATCACCCCTTAACTCCGCCTGAACATATGCAAACGCCCAGTCCCCGCTCCTTACCCGAGCAGGGGGCGGCCCGAAGCGCTGCGGGCAGCTGCCACTGCACAGGTCGTCAGGGTTCCAGTACTCGAGGCGGCTGCAGTGCTGAGAGGCCTTCCTCGGCGCCGCCTGGGCCAGGAGCAGCACGGCAGTCAGGAGGAGGCATAGGGGCCCCATCCTGGCGGAGCCTGCCTTCTGGGGGGCCATGACCACAGGACTTCCTGCCACAGCGCCTCTGCCGCACTTGCCAGGAAACCGGGTCAGAAGAAGGAAGCAGTGGATGTGGGGGCATAGGATCCCCAGTCCCCTTTGGAAGCCAGGAATCTACTCTCCAGCCCCCAGACCAGCTCCTGGCCCGTTATCAGAGAGGCCACAAGGCCTCAAGATGGCTACAGCGAGGACTCTGGAGCCGGACTGCGTGGATTTATATCCCATCTCTGCCATCTTCTTGCCCTCTCTTTTCCCATCTGTAAAATGGGATAATAATAGTACCTGTCTTAGAAGGTTATTGTGGAGAAGTAAAACCATTACTGGAAGTAAAGCATTTAGAACACCTGGCACCTGGCATAGAGTAAGCTTAAGTATTAGGTACTACCTATTCCCATCTCAGGGCAGTGGGCATAGAGGACCCAGCCATCACCCACTGGGGACTCCCACCCAACTCCCAGCAATCTTACCTTAGCTCCTAACCCCAATCTCCTCCAGACTGGGAATCCTCCAACCTGCCACAACCAAGCATCTCCCCCTTGAGAATCCTCTGATGGACGTGCTGAAGTTTCAGCACAAAGGCAGCCCCACCCAACCAGTCCCACTTGGGGGTTTCTAGGACCCTAGGCATGCTGCTTTCCCACCTGTTGTTGGAAGTTCCTTGGCTGAGGTTGTGGCCAGAGCCCAGCCCTACTTCCCCTTTTCATCAGCAGATGTGGGGGTGGAAGGAAACCAGCCCACAGCCAGGCTCAAGCTAACAACGAAGCTCTAAACCCTCAATATAGAACTTTATTAGGGGCGGGGCGATAGAAGGTCCCTGTGTTGAAGGTATTACATCATGGAGACCCGGAGCCTGGAAAAGATGGCACTAGGGAGTTAAGGGAGCTTTGAGGAGGGGTCCTGGCCAGGAACATATGTGCCTGCCAGGGGTGGAGGGCAAGGAGGTCAGCATCTCAGAAACGGCCATGCCGGTGGTCTGGGGACCGTCGTCGATTTCTTTCTCGGGGACGGTGGCCAGTATGGGACCTTGGGGGTGACCTGGGGACAGGAGAGAGGAGGGTTAGAGCCATGGGAATGGTGTGCAGATCCCCCAGTTCTGCCTCTCTGCTCTGGGATAGGTATGGCAGTTGATGAAGTAAGAAGAGTTCCTGGGGGTGGCCTCAGGATAGGTGCACAGGGGCCGACCTCAGGATTGGAGATCCAGGATGGACTTGGGCTTGGGGTTCAGGCTGGTTTGGGGGTTGGGACTTAGGTGCTGGTCTTCAGATGGGGCTCAGGGCTAGTCTTAGGGCACAAAAGGCTTGAGACACTTATTGGGGCACAGGATCAGATTCATCTCAGGATACAGGGGACTTGGGATACGAGAAGTCTTGGCAGGCTGGTCCTGAGGTACCTGCGCCTGGGTCCCCGCCCATAGAGCTGCCGCCGGAGGTTGCGGGAGATAGGTCGCAGGTGCATGAAGTTGCAGAAACCACCCCGGGTACATTCCCTGGGTAAAGCATGGATGGACGGATGAAGCCATTGTCACTGACAGCCCCCTCAACACATACACAGAAGTCTGGGACTCCAGGTGACCATCCCACCCCTGCACTACCATACCCCATCTCATACTGCCGACAGCACGACTCCCGGAAGTCAGTGACGGGAGACAGCTCGGCATGCACAGCCTGCCCGTTGAACCAGCGGTTATTGAGTTCAGCCACTGCCCGCTCTGCATCCTCCTCGCGCCGAAACTGAGGGAAAGTCGGTCAGGGTCAGCAATCAAACTCAGAAATCAGGGGATTAGCTAGCAGCTCCGGGTCTGGAGTGGATTTAGTGATGGACCTCAAGCTGTGAGGCTTCAACGGTGGCCGTTAGGCACTGAAATGCCTCCACCTCTAGGCTCTAATGGAGAGACAGCAGGCACCTTGACATACACATTGCCCACGAGGTGATCCCCCAGGTTGTCGCACACATTCATCTCTTCAATCTCCCCGTACTTCTCCTGCAGTTCTGTGAACACTTCCTGTGGAAGACCAGGAGGAACTCAGCTGAGCTGCTGGCCCACAGGAAACTGAACCCACCCCTGCCAACCCTCACCTCGAAGAAGTTATCATAGTGTTCTTGCACCTCCACGTCGCTCACGTGACCTGGAGGAGGGGGGCAGGGTGGAATCAGGGCGTGGCCTGCTGGGAGCTGTCCGCCCTGCCCCCAAGACAGGTCCCTCACTCACAGTGCGATCCGTCTGCGGTTTGGGCGGTGTTCTGTGGATTCCGGTACAGGTTGAGCAGTACTATGGTCTGAACAGAATTTAAAGGGGGCGGGGCCTGAGCTCAGAGGGCGGGGCTATATGCAAAGGAATTGGGTATGAAAGTTGGGGGTGAGACCTTGCACCAGAGAAAAAGCATAAGCATCTTGAGTGCATCAGCAACGCCTGTCCCTCAGAAAACCAGAAGAGGGGGTACCTAGCAGTGAGGGACAGCCCAGGGGTGTGGTCTTTACGTATGGGGGCGTGGCCAAGTTCCTGGGAGAAGGGCCTGAAGGCTGGGGGAGGAACCTGCAGAGGTCCGACAAGAAAAAAGCCGGGCGGTAGGGTGGGCCCTAGAAATCCGGAAAAGGTGGGACCTCGTGATGGTGGACAACAGAAGGGGAATGGACAGGAGATTAACCCCCCAGGCTCCGTGCCGGGTCTCACCTGGCTGAAAGTCGGTTTGTTGTGAAGCCTGGAGCACCGGTCCCCATGCCGGCAGGCCCCGATCTTAAAGTAAAAAGAGCAGTTAACCCTGGAAGAGGTGCAGAGACAGAGGTGAACCGAGGGCCGGGGAGCCGGACACCCCAGAAACACCGCCCCACGCCGCCCAGCCACCAGGGAACCAAGTGCCTCGTCCTCGGGCTCCCGAGGGGCCACTCCCTGCGCCCGTTCTCACTTGTCCTTCTCAGTCCCGAATATCGAAGCTAAATATTCGGCCATTTTTACCCGAACCCTCCAACTATGTCTGCTATTTACATCACTTCCGTTGCTTAAGGGCATTGGGAAATGTAGTTCTTCGCGGCCTCCGGACACTCAGAAACTCTCTAGTGCGCTTGCGTGATGGAGGCTCGCACCCTCCGCCTGGACTCACCCACTGGAGTTGCCTGAAAGCGCATGCGTGCAGCGTTGCCTGACCAAAAAGACTACAAGGTCCAGAGATACTTGCGGCATCTCGCGCAAAAGTCCGTAGTTGAAAGTGGCAAAGGGGTCCAAACCGGAGGAAGTAAGACTCCACTGGTGAGTTAGGGGTCGTCTCCGTACCCCAGTAAACATAAAGAGCGTCTCAACCCAGTCAGCTTGCTGGTGGGGGCGGGGCTACCCTTCTTTCAGAAAACCCACCCTTCAATTTCTCTCCCTTTTGTCGTAATAGGGGCGTGGTTGTTTGTGATCCTTGCATCTGTCACTTAGGGTCAGGGCTTGGGTCTTGCCCTGAAGACCCTCGGAAGACCCGGCCCCAGCGCAACTATGAACTTGGAGCGGGTGTCCAACGAGGAGAAGTTGAACCTGTGCCGGAAGTACTACCTGGGTAAGGGCTGATATCTTAGGGTCCCCGGAGAAGAGAGGGAACGGGACTAGAGCGCCTGGGGGAAGAGGGTCTAGGGGCCTGGATTCTTGGGTCTAGAGGATGAAGTGGCTGGGGACGCCGACTCCTGGGTCCCAAGAGAGGAAGGGCCTGGGTCCTGAGGAAGGAGGAGACTGGGCCCTCAATTTCTGGGTCCCAAGAGAGGACAGGAGTTGGGGGCCTGGGCTCTTGGTCCTGCCAAAAAGATGGTTGAGGACTCAGATTTCTGGATTCCGGGGAGGAGTCAGGATTCTTGAATCCCTGATAGCAGAGATCTCCATTTGAATTTGGGTATGGGAGAGGACCTTCCAAATTGGTCTTCTGCGTGGGTGTTGGGAGGATCCTCATTGCCTTAAGTCCCAGTTTATTTTCTTCTCTTTAGGTGGGTTTGCTTTCCTGCCTTTTCTCTGGTTGGTCAACATCTTCTGGTTCTTCCGAGAGGCCTTCCTTGTCCCGGCATACACGGAACAGAGCCAAATCAAAGGCTGTGAGTCCAGGGCACAGATGAAGGGAGGCCATCGGGTGTGGGGAGGGGGACTCTGGGAGCCTTGCTGGGAAGGGACAATGGAGGTTCCAGAATTCTGGGACTCTGTGGAAGAGAAGAGAGGGCCGGTCTCGGGGAGACCAGAGAGCAGGTGGAGGCCAACCTTTCCCCTCCTGTTCCCTCTTACAGATGTCTGGCGCTCAGCTGTGGGCTTCCTCTTCTGGGTGATTGTACTCACCACTTGGATCACTATCTTCCAGATCTACCGGCCACGTTGGGGCGCCCTTGGGGACTACCTCTCCTTCACCATACCCCTGGGTACCCCCTGACAACTTCTGCACAGGCCTGAGGACCAGGATGGGCTCCTCTACTCCGAGCCTGCTCTCAAGCCCCTAAGACTTGTTCCTATCTCCTGTGTTCTCTGCTGACATCCCCTAATAAAGGACCCTAATTCTCAATATTGATTTCCTGGGATCTTTTGGAGGTTGAAGCATAAAATGATTATTAATATTCCGAAACATTTATTGATTGCTTACTTTGTGCTAGGCTTAGTGCTTCATACATCATGCACATTAGTTCACTGTATACTACTCATAACCCATCAAAAATAGGAACTTTCTTGCTTGGGAACCCTACTGTACAGATCTGGAACCAAGAAAGCAATAATACTTCCATTACTAGGGACTGTTATCCTGTACAGGTAGTATGTGAATTTGAAAACATTACTTCCCCACTCGCCCTCATTATTCTTATCAGAAGTGTGGATCACAGTGCTACCCCCTAGAATTTATCTATGCCAAGGCACATGTGGTAAATGGAAGTTCCTCATTTTCTGAAGGAGATCGTCTGCAGCAATAGACATGTATTCAAGAGATTTATTAGAGAAGGTTTCCTTGACCCTCCTATTTAAAATTTCAATCCCCACCTTGGCATCTCCTGTGGAGCCCTACATCAAGGACACCCTACATCAAGGACACAGGACAAAAACTCTGGAATTAACCGAGCCCCCATAGCAACTGTTGCCATGCGCTCTCCTAATCTAAACCGGTCAGCCCCCCGACTCCATATTAGGTAAAATATCCACCATGTAGTAACCTTGTAGCTTCCTGACCAATCACCTAATGCCATCCTGCCCGCAGGAATTTTCTTTGTCTTGAGGCTATAAAAGTTGGCTGCTAGCCCACAGAGGGGGTTGACTTTCCCTGGCTACCAGGAAGTTGGCCCACTGTTCTTGCAGCGACCCTTCTCTTTAATAAACTCTATCTTCCTTACATTCTGCCTTGTGTCTGGAAATTCTTTTCCAACCCGCGCTTGGGCCACCACACTCCCTATGTCTTTCAGGCTATATCCATTCTCCTCTTACATTTCATTTAAAATGTTCTACTTGTTTATTGTTCATCTTCCATCCTCTAAAATATAAGCTCATTAGGGCAAGGATTTTTGTCCATTTTGTTCACTGCGGTGTCCCCAGTACCTAGGAGAGTACCTGGCTCAGGTACTTAATATTTGCTAAGTGAATGAGGCTGCACCTGAAAAGAGTTTAACAGGTAGCTGACACCTAGTGAGTGCTTAGTTAAGAGGGAACCCAGCCTAACCCCAGACTTGTTTTCCTCTTAGGGACCAAGAGAGACTCCCACGGTTACATAACTCCTGTTCAATAGAGAAATTGGTGTTACTCAAAGCTTCTAATACTGTAACTGCCAAGCAGCCTCGCGACGCTCTGATCCTTGGTCTCCCACCGTGCCTCGCGCGGCGCAGGCGCGCTTACTTCTGCTGAGTCTCGGGAGCTAGAACTACACCTCCCAGGAAGCGCCCTGGGATATCGTTGGTTTGTTTCCGGAAACCTGGCCCCAGAAAGGTGGGACTTAGAGCTGGGAACCGACAGCAGCAGCTGTGAATTGGCCAGGGTACGAGACTGACGGTTGCATTGACTAATAGAAACAAGGGATTGCCGAAGGGGCCCGCCCACAAAAGGGCAACTGGAGGAGGTGGCGGCCTCCGCGGCCGTCGCGGCCGGACACTGCTCAGGGCGGAGGACTGCCCACACACGAAGCTTACCTTTGACTTCTCCCCGTCTGCCTCCGGCCTTGACTTGTGACCCTAGGCTCTTTTGGGCTTCTCTGACCCAGCTAGCCAGACCCCAGACCCCAACCATGTTCCCGGTGAAGGTGAAAGTGGAGAAATCAGGTGAGGACCCCGAGGTCGGGGGCCTGTAGGGGAGCACCGGACTGATCAGGGTGTGGGAGTCCTTATAGACAGCATTATCGCGATAAGGCGGACTACGCGACTTCTCCCCGCAGCCCATCTTACTATCGCTGTTAGGCATCGAGCGATTCCTGCCACCTTGATATCCTCCCGGTCTGTGTTCAGGATAGCTTTGAGGTTGAATGGTGGTGGCTCAGGCAGTGGTGTGGTGCGGTAAGACATGGGGATCCCGAGCCGTGTGACTCAAAGAAGTACTCTTTTCTCCGTTTCCCCATTTCTCGCAGTGGTCATGAGTCCAGCATTTGCTGAGCACCTGAAGTACAGGAAAGCTTTTAATCCTCGTAGTCACTGTATCCCAATAATCCTAGGAATTGGGAAATGTGGTCGATGGGGAAACTGAATCTGAGAGAGCGGAAGTCATTTTGGGTTGCGGCCAAGCTTGATGGGAACCCAGGACTGGCACGTTAAGGGTGGTGGGAGAGGCATGGAATCCAGACAACAAAATAATAGTAAAATGACGTGAGATGTTAAATGCTATAAGTGGTAATAAAACGAAACAGGAGAAGGTAGGGAGATCAGGAGTGAGGCAAGGTGAGGGAGAGAGCGATGAGGATAAGTGAGGGAACAGCAAATCTGACAAAGAAAATAGCTTTGAAACAGCGGAGAGGTGAAAGCCTTGTCCGGAGTGTTCAAGGGCCAGCACGGAGGCCAGTGTGGTTGGAGCAGAGCGAGTGACGTAGAAAGTGTGAGGAGATGAGAGCAAAGGGGCGGGGGGGGGGGGGCGGGGGAGGGTGGCAGGGGGCAGGTCTTTGGCTTTTGCTCTGAGGGAAATGGGGAGCCAAGGGAGGGTTTTGAACCAAGGAGGGAGTTTTACAAGATGGCCCCCCAGATGCCAAAAAATGCCCCCAAAATCGTGGATGGAAAAGTGAAGGGGGCCTGACCACAACAAAATGATGGTGGTGAGGAAGGAGTAGACAGGGTCATGGAGGCCTGTGAACACCAGGCTGAAACACTCAGACTCTACCCCAGGGGGGCACTGCAGAGTCGTGGACGGTTCTAAGCAGGGAAGGATCAGGGTCAGGTTTGGGTTTAGGAAGATTCCCCTGGCCACCTTGCGGAGGGTTCATTAGAAGGGGAGACTGAGGCTGGGAGCCCAGGGGGAGGGAGGGAAAGGACCCGGCTGGGCAGACTAGGGAGGGGGGAGGGGGGAGAGACACTCAGGGGACCAAGTGGACAGGCCGTGGGGTGGGTGGGGGAGGGAGAGAAGTGACCGTGTTGAGGCCCAGGGAGGGATGGGGTGACAGTGTGGATACCCCTGAGAAGGGGGTCCAGGAAAAGGGATAAGTTTAGAGAGACACTGAGGCCAGTGTGGGACCCAGTAGGTGGCAGGAGCCCAGGGGATGTCAAGGGGAAAGTGTCCAGGAGTCCATAGGATCCCAAGATCTGAGGTTCAAGAGAGAAGCAAGGCTAGGGAAAGAGAGGTGGGCATGATGCATACCTTGGCTCCTAACCAAGGCTCTTTGCTAGAATCTCAGCTGCCCCCAGCCCTGCATCCCCACCCTGTCTCTCCTCTGAGTCATGTTTCCTAGTCTCTTCAGGAAGTCTCAGGGCTGGCAAAGCATGTCCCCAAGTGTCCTTCCAGGCTCTTGGAAGAGAAGAGCGAACACCCCACAAGAGTAAGAGGAGCATATTTATAACATCATCATCTACTTATGTTCCATGATGAAGAGAGGCAAACACACAGGCTGACAGGGCCAGGCAGGGGCTGTGGCATGCAGGAAGGTGGGCCCAGATCTCATTTCCTGGGGGAAAAAAAGCCAAAAATGGGTATTTGAGATGAAATCTCCCAATTATTAAATGTAGCCATCTTATTCAGATTTAACTCAGATTTAAAATAACACAACTACCTCAGCCAAACGAAGCACATCTGGCAGCTGGATTCTGCACCCAGTTTGAGTCCGTGCCTTATAACTTCACCTGTGGAGCCAGATGACCTGGGTGCAAATCCTCAGCCTTGCGATTTCCTAGCTGTGTGACTTTGGGCAAGTAGCCTAACATCTCTGTGCCTCAGTTTCATCATCTGTAAAATGGGGATAAACATCATATTTACCTGCCAGGGTTATTGTGAAAACTCAATGGGTTAATATGTGTGATGTGCTTGGAACAGTGCTTGGCACATAATAAGCACTCTATATATGTTACTCATTATTATTGCATCCTGCTGAGATTCATATACAACATAGGTTTGTTTAAACCTCAAAACAGTCCTAGCAGGTAGGTATCATTCGGAGACCCATTTTCGAGATGAGGAAACAGGCTCAGTGAGGTAAGGTGATTCACCTTAGGTCACACATGAGCATGTGGGTCAGCCCTGGAAGCCAGAGCTCTTGCTCATCATTTCAGTAGCCTCTGCCCACTGTACCCTCCCAGCATGCCTGGGCCTGACCGAAGGATTGGATACACATGCCCTTCCCTGGCCCAGTGGCTGCCCACCTGCCGTGGGCCTGGGAAGTGACTCCTGCTCGGTACCCTCTTCCCCAGAGTTGGAGATGGCCAAGGCCCGGAACCAACTGGATGCTGTTCTGCAGTGTCTGCTGGAGAAGAGTCACATGGACAGGTTGGGACCTGGCCCAGCATGGGGTCATAGGGAGTCGGGGGCCCTGGGTGGGACCCCAGAGGCTGGCTTAGGGAGGAAGGGGCCCAATGGATGAGGCCACTGGGTGCCTTCCCACCCTGGGCCCTTGGAACCCTGAGCCTACAGTTCTCCTCTGCTACCAGGGAGCGTCTGGATGAGGAAGCTGGGAAGACCCCCTCAGACACCCACAACAAGTAAGTTTTATTGATGGGATCTGTGTTTGAGGGTTTGTGGTAGATAACTTCTTTCCTCATCCAAGCCCTGACCACCCTGCCCCATGCTTTCTCCACCACACTCCTAACCACTCTCCATGTACAAAGGCCCTGGGACAGCAGAAGCTTAGGTCCCCTGATGATGCCACCTCAAGCCCCGGTGTGGGGGGAACACAAGGCCTAAGGAGTTGGTGGCGTCTGTATGAGCTTGATCACAGTACCCCCAGGGTGCCCTTTGGGGGGTTTTGAGCAGGCATTTGTTCAAGGGTAAGCCTGCTGACTCCCTGTCTCTCCCCACAGGGATTGCTCCATCACGGCCAGCGGCAAACGGTAAGGTGGCAGGGGCCCCAGCCAGCTGATGAGAGGTCCTCAGTCCCCACCCCGGTCCTGAAATTCTCCCTCCCCACACAGGCCATCTGCCCGATTCCCCCATCAGCGGAGGAAGAAGAGGAGGGAGATGGATGAGGGGCTGGCCGAGGGAGGGCCACAGCGATCCAGTGAGTAGGCGGTGGCCCTGGAGGGCAGGCAGTGATGGGGGTCTACGTGACGATATTCATACCCCTCCCACTCACCACCCTAGACTCGTACGTGATCAAGCTGTTTGACCGGAGCGTGGACTTGGCTCAGTTCAGTGAGAACACACCGCTCTACCCGATCTGCCGAGCCTGGATGCGCAACAGCCCCACAGTGCGCGAGCGTGAACGCTCACCCAGTTCACCGCTGCCCCCACTGCCTGAGGATGAGGAGGTGGGATGGGTGGTGGGCCCCCGCCCAGCAGCCAGGGAGGGCAGTGGGTAGACAGTCACAAGGTACCTTCCCCCCTAGCTAATGGGATAGACAAGCACAGGTCTCTGTGTCTCTCAGGTAACTCCTGGATCCGGTGAGGCACACAGATAGGAACCCTTAGGCCAGGGGAATGGTTGGAGTGCCCCAGAGCAGACAGACGTGGCTGTCTGTTCTGGGAGGGAGAGGGGACAGGGTTCCTCTGGGCAAATAGATGTGACCTCCAAGATCAGGGGTTCCCAAGAGCTGGGAGACTGGGCAGGGGTCCTTAGTGCAAACAGATGTAGCCACCTGGCCTAGGGGAGCAGATGGGGACCCCTTGGGCTGGGAATGGAAGTCTCCATAGATGGAGGTCTGTGTGCTGGGCAGGAGTAATTGAGGGGATCCCTGGGTTGGATAGGAGAAAACAGGGATCCTTGGAGCAGACAGACATGACTCCTAAGTACAGGTCCCTGGTGAGACCCTCATGTCTTTTGTCACTGGGAAAGGAAGGAGGTGTGAAATGTGTGCCCCTGGCCCTCTTCTCTGACTCTCTTGGGCTTGGTGTGGGGTCCTGTATCCTCAGGGTTCAGAGGTCACCAACAGCAAGAGTCGTGATGTGTATAAGCTGCCTCCACCCACAGCTCCCGGACCACCCGGAGATGCCTGTAGATCCCGAATTCCATCCCCACTGCAGCCTGAGACCCAGGGTACCCCTGATGATGAGGTGGGTGTGCAAGACCGGCCTGGGGCAATGGGGCAGGAGTTGTGGGGCTCGGGCATGGCCACCCAGCCTGGCCTCTCTGTCCATGCAGCCCTCTGAGCCTGAGCCCTCACCCTCCGCACTCATCTACCGAAACATGCAGCGCTGGAAACGCATCCGCCAGAGGTGAGCATCCCCCAACTGCTTGTTCCCTGTGGCCTGTGCGCCAACTGCTGAGTCCTCCCTCTGCCTTCCCCCCACCCCAACTGCAGGTGGAAGGAGGCATCCCATCGGAACCAGCTTCGTTACTCAGAAAGCATGAAGATCCTACGGGAGATGTACGAGCGACAGTGATGTTCCCCTGTCCCCACCCCCACCCCAATAAACATTCCCCTCGTCCACACTGGCCTCCGCTTTCTCCAGCCCATCCTTCCCGGATCAGACATAAAGCAGTTGGCACAGCTGTAGCACATTTATTGGGGGAGTGAGGGGATGGGGCATCAGGGAATTTGAGGCAAGAGAAAGATTGTGGGGAATCAAAGAAAGTGGCTGCTTGGTTGGGTCTTGGAGAATAAGGGGAGGGGTGTGGAAGGTGGCTATGTGGTTGGAGACTTGGGGGTCATGACAGTGACTGGGGGGTTCTGGTTGGAGCTGGGCTTAGGGGCCTAGGACATCCGTGCAGAGTCTGAGGAGATGGGGTGGATATCTGTACAGTGTGAGGTTGAGGGTCCTGGTTGGCCTAGAATAGGTGTAAAAGGGTGGGGGTCAGAAAAGGGGTTCAAGAGTCTGGGGGTGGCTGGCTGAGGTTTCAAGTTAGAAGATGGGTTGGGGGGAGAGAGTGAGGAGAAGTGGAGTATCTGGTTGGAATGAGGGGAAGGACCCAGAGTCTTGGGGACCAGGCCAGGAAGGTCCAGGTTGGGAGGTCTGTGCAGAGTTTGAGGGGAAGCGGGGGCTTATGCTTGACTGGCGTAGGCCTAGGGTGGGGGCAGGTCTGTCTACACCATAATCTTGGGTGGGGGGGATTGAAACGGGGTGTGGAGATGTTTTCCTAGAGAAGTCAGAAGGAAATAGGGAGTTTGGAGTGGGGTTCTACGCCAAGCGGGGTCAGTGGGGATGGGAGACTGTAGGCTGGGGGATTGTGCTTGTAGGGTCTGGAAGCCAGAGAGGTGTCGGGAGGTTTGAAAACAGGAGCGTGTGTGAGAGAGGGAGTGTCAGTGGAAAGGTCTAGGTTATCAAGGCTGCGTCTAGGTTGGAAGGTTCAAGGCAAACCCCAGATTGGGTGGGCGGGTAGTCTTGGCGCGCTCGGGACATCTGGCTGGGCGGAGTCAGGTCGGCTTTAAAAGTGCGGTGGAAGGGCCTGAGGCGGCTCCCAGGGTTCAGGCGTGCCCTGGCTCCTACTTGGCGGCAGCCGCCGGCGGCGACGGCAGCGGAGCCTGGGCCGGAGCAGGTGCGGCCTGGATGGAAAGGACGCCCTCAGGGGACAGCGCGGACGTCACGGACGCAGGGTCCACGCCAGGCGGCAAGCGGTAGCGGCGGTGAAACTCGCGCGCGATGTATCCGTGCTCATCCTGGAGGGAAAGAGGCTTGAGGGGCTCTGCCCATTCCCTGTAGATGCCCCGCCCCTCCGGCCTGCGGATCCTGCATACTTGTTCTGGCCCCGCCCCCGCCAGCGGGCTCACCGGGCGCTCCTCGTGGCGCGCGTGCACCTCCACGTGGTCGCCAACCACCTTGACGGCGATTTCCTCGGGTGAGAAGTGCTTCACATCCAGCAGCACCGAGAAATGCCCGGGGTCGGTCGATACCTGCGCACAGCCCGATAGTCATCGGGCGGGGCGAGGCTCCGGGGACCCAGAAAGGCCCCTCCCCTTGGTTCTCCGTTGGTTCCGGTGCTGCAGCTGTTCCTGGCCTCTGGAACTGGGTCGTCCCCTTTCCTACACGTAGCCACCGAGGACCTCTTCGCCCAGAATAACTGGGATCATCCCTCCCCTTGTAGCCACTGGGATTCCCCTCTCATCCAGAGTGATGAGGCCCCCTTACCCTGCAAGGTCAGGGACCTCCGTCCTCACGGGGTGAGGCCTGCCCTCTCCCCCAGTGTCAGCAACGCCGTAGTCAGCGTGTCCTTCTGAACACTGACTCCTCAGCCCCCTTCCCCTCAGAGCCCCAGGGGCCCTTACTGCGCCACCCCCGCCAGAAATCGCCAAGATGCCGCCTCCCCCAGTCTCCAGAGTCCCCTTTCTACCCTCCCACTCGAGTCACGGGATTGCTTGAGCCCTCAGTAGTTACCAGTACTCCTCCCCCACTTCTGAGTGGCCAGACCCCCCTTTCTCAAGTCACAGGACCCTCCCTCCCCTCTACCTCTCCAGGAGACATACAGTCACCACAGTCTCCAAACTCTCTTCCTCAAGAATAACAAAATATTCCCTCCCCTCGGGAGGCACTGGGAGCCCCACGCCCTTCAGAATCACTGGGCTCCCCCTTTTTCCCAGATTCCCTGGGTCCCCAGCCTCCTTCAGAATCACCAAGACTCCCCTCAGAGGGACCGCCCCCACCCAATTAGTGACCCAGCCCTTACACTCCTCTCGGAGCTGAGACCCTCCTCAGACTGACGGGGACCTCCCACCCCTTTCAATAATCTGACCTCCGAGAATCCATACTCAGGGAACTCCGGAAGCCCCTCTGAGGGGCCGGACTCTCTGGCCCGCTCAAAGTCAAGGGACATTCCTTCACCCCCCTCAGGGGACCGGGGACCCCAGCCTTGGAAGTAGACGGGTTACCGCCCCTCCCCCAGGCCTGGCACCTGGGCGGTAGGCAGCGCCACGCTGGGTGCGCGCAAGTAGTAGGGGGCCAGCGCGGCGGGGCAGAGCGCAGCCAGCTCGGCCTCCAGCAGCCCCTCGCCGAAGCGCTGGTCGAAGAGGCGCCCGGGTGCCGAAAGCCCGGGCAACGGGGCCGAGGCGCGGCGCAGCCAAGACGGCTGCACAGGCACCGGGATCTCCATCGTGCTCCGCCGCCGCCCTAGGCTCCGCAGTGCCCCAGCGGGCGCCGCCGCTGCTTTATAGTACGCTCTGTGTCCGCCCCTCGGCGGGCCGCCCGGGGACGTTGGGACTGCGGCCAGAGCCGGCCATTAATAGAGTCTTATTTAGACAGCCCAACAATGACTTGGCCATTTATTAAGCGCCTGCTGAATGCCAGGGAGGTATCATTCCCCAATTTTCCGAAAGGAAAACTAAAGCTGAGGAGGCGGAGCCTTGCCAGAGTGGGGTGCAAGCGTGGCGTTTGGGACCCACGGCCTGAGAAACCCACCAAAGAATTCCCAGTCCCTTTAATCCGCCCCCGCCCCGAAGGCGCTCTGAGGATGACGCAGATGGCGGTCTTAGGAGCAGATTCCTGGGTACAGGGAATGCGGTAGCTGGGCCAGGCTGTCAGGAGGACACAGAACAGACCCTATTCCCATCTCAGCAGGGCCCTGGTCCCAGCCCCCCGGCAAGCCGGGCCTAATTCTGTGCGTCTGACTCAGCCTCGGGTGCACAAGGCAGCGGGGTCTGCCAGGTGAGCAGCGGCCAGGGGGCGCGGGCAAGAACAGTCCAGGCTGGCCCCCCTGGGGCAGCGCGCCGGGGCCCAAAATAGCTCATTTTGATCCAGCCACCTCGGCCAGGAGCCCAGGCCTGGCATTTGGCGCAACCAGCTGCTCCTGGAGCAAGACAGAAGTGGTTAGATGACCGGGTGGGACTGGTAGGCTGCTGGACTGATGGAGGGACGGCGGTTAGAGAGGACATAGACGCCCTTATTGCCCTTGCAACGGGAAAAGCCGCAGTTGGACTGAAATCTGGATGAGATTTACGCAGCAAGAGGGGGAGTGGCTAGAATACACGACTACAGGAAAGCGAGAGTACATTGGAACCCCTCCTAACCGCGAGCCCAGCCTCAGCTCCTTTCCATTGGTCCACGGACTGGCCAATTACTGCAGCTCGCTATGGTTCTCCAATCACACGTGCTCTCTCATTCACGTTACAGCCAACCAATTGTGAGACATCTCCCTTTGGCCACCGTCCAATTACTTTTATTTTCCTATCATTGGTCGCCTTGGAGGCCGCTCTCTTCCCGCGCCTGCAGTCCCAGAGAGGGGCGGGGCTGATAGGGCATTGCTAAGCGACAAAGATGAGCTCCGAGTGAGTCTGGTGACCAAGCAGAGCAGGCGGAAGCGGCGAGGCAGCTGCGGGATGGACCGCAGGTGAGGCCGATCCCTCTTCCGGGGATCACAAGAGGCCTGGGGAGGACCAAGGGTGAGAGTAACGCAGCCTAGGATCAGGTTTTCTAGGGTCCGGAGTCTCTCGTTCTCAACCGCACTGGAACTACAACTCCCAAGATGCTCCACAGCCTTAAGCGGCTCCCGCCTTGGACTTCACCATCCCGGGGGTTCCCTAGCGTCTTACGTTCCGCTAAGTGGCCCCGAGGGCTTTTTTTTTTCCTCTAAGGGTGTTCAGGAGCATCTTGGGAATTAAGATTCTTAATTTTGAATTTGTCCCCAGACTCCCATGGGTGTTATTTTTGACCTTTCTTGCTTAGGCGGAGCCCAGCGACTATAGAGATTGTAATCCATCTACCCCTTTCTCCTCAGATAGTGTCCCAAGGACTTATGGGAAATGTACAGTGATAAGGTTTAGCCTTGGCCCTTAACGTGAGCTCCACTTCGAAATCACCTGGGACACTGAGAAGAAGATGTATGTAGATGCCCAGCCCCCTTCCAGATATTCTGATTCTTTTGGTCTGGGGTGAGGATCACGCATCTGTAGTTTTAAAAGATTCCTCCTAGACTGGATCCACGGTTAAGAACCACCAACCAACAGTTCCTGGGTTCTTCTCTTTTGAGACTGCTCCAAGGGCGGGTGGGAATCGTGCCTCCAGTATCGTTATCTTGAGTGTGCAGTGGTGCTTCATGGGAATTATAGTCCATCTCTTCCAGGAATCCATGGGAATCGTAGTGTGGTTCTGCCCTCTTAGCATTCTCCCATTCACCCCACCCACATACAGCCTCCCAGCAGGGCTGCAGTGACCATGCTCTGCCTGCCAACCCCCCTCTCCCCTTGCAGCTTGCCAGTTTTCTCCACCCAAGACAGTACTTTTGGGGACGCCCCCCTGGGTCGAAGCCACTACTGGCCATCCTGAAGCCAGACCTGGCACCCCAAGTTGAGGACACCCCACAGAAAGTGCTGTGTTCCAGCCCAGTAGCAAGGGAGTGACGACTAGAGAGAAGGAAGACATGATGAGAAATGGGGGTGAGAGTTCAAAAGACAGTCCCTCCTCTCTTCCCCATGGCCCTGCCCTTATCCTGTCCTCTACCACCTAAATCCCTTCATCACAGCCCCAATCACTTTGAGTTGTTTCCTCCCCTCCGGACTGAGACTTCATATGTGTCTTCGTTCCCCTACAGGGATAACCCCTCAGCCTCACTTTTTCTTCTCCTCGCTTCCCCTAACTTAGACCCTGAGCTCATCCAGGTCCCAGAGATCCAGGCTCCCAGAAGCTCCCAGGGCTCTGGCCACAGGTCCCAAATCCCCTGAGCTGTTTGAGGACTCCTGGCCATCCAGCTCAGGGACCCCTTCCCCACCCAGCACCACTGAGGGACAGATGGGAGCCTCTCCACCACCCACCGTGACTGACAGCGAGGACTCTGTGATGGCCAAGTAAGTAGCAGTAGCCCTGGGGGAAAAGAAGGGTTTGGATCAGTGGGAGGGGGCAGACATCCCATAATAATCATCACAGCCAGATCTCCACTTTTAGGACCACACTTCATGCATGTTAGCAAGCGCTCTGGAGCGAGGTTCAAATCCAAGCTTTGTCACCAACTCCGTATATGATCCTGGCCTCAGTTTCCTTATCTGTAAATTGGGGATATTAATAGCATGTATTCTCTAGGACTGTTTTAAGTTTTCAATGAGTTACTGTCTGTACAGCATCTATAACAATGCCTGTCACATAGTGAGCACTTGGATTTGTAGGATCCAAGTTCAGCTGCTATAACACAGAGACCCAAATTAATTGTGGCTTAAACAAGAGAGTACTTATTTCTTCATCACCTAATAGTCCAGACAGAAGCAACCAGGGCTGATATGGCAGCCCCTAAGTGAGGTGTCAGAGACACTGTCTCCTTCTTTCTTGTCGCTCTCCCTTCCCTAGGCTGTTACCCTTTCCTTCATGGCCCATAATGGCTCCCAGCCACATCCACTTTCCAGAATCACATCTCCTCCTACCTGTTGGTCAAGAACAGAGTTACATGGGCATAAAGCTACAAGGGCACCTGGTAAATGTATTTATAGAATGTATTTATAGAATGGCTATGTGCCCAGGATTATATCATCTTATATAATACTGCATTACTGGGGGACTTCCCTGGCGGTCCAGTGGTTAAGACTCCGCACTCCCAATGCAGGGGGCACAGGTTCAATCCCTGGTTGGGGAACTAAGATCCCACATGCCGCACAGCCTGGCAAAAAAAAACCACAACAAAACAAAACAAAATTGCATTACTCTATAAGAAAGGAGAACAGATGTTGAGGGACAACTACCAAGTGCTGCTATGGAGCTAGGTAAACATTGGCTATTGTGATTATTATTGTTATTATTAAATATTAGGCTCTCCTCATCCCACCCACCTCGCAATTCTCTGATGCTCACAGGTACATAAACCGGTTCCGACAGGCTCAGCCCACAAGCCGAGAGGAACGCCAGTCTGCAGGCCCAACCCCAGCTGACTTCTGGTGGCTGTGGCCTGAATCACCAGACCCCAGCAGTCAACTTGCAGCAGGTACCTGCTTCAGTCTCACTACTCCTGGCCTATAACCTCTCCTGAGCGATACCCCCAGCAGCCACTCCTCCTGGCCCCCCCTAAATCAATTGGAGCTTCTCAACAGGAGCCAATGAACCAGAAGGAAGACCCAACACAGCAGTCCCGACTCGTGCCAAGGTGGCCAGTGCATCACAGACTATGGCCCCCCTTCAGGAAATAAAGCAGGTGACATCCCCATCCACTCCTTCCCGTACGTGCCTGAACTGGCAACACCAGCCCTGGGATAGAATTAGAGTCAACCCCCAATTCAAGGCAGTGTAAACAAAAAAGGGAGGTCTTGCTGGCTAATGCAATCAAGAAATCCAAAGGTAGCTGCTTTCAGGCACAGCTGAATCCAGGTGTTTGAACCATATTGGGAGGAACTTGACTCTCATGGCTCTCTGTTCCTCTTTGTTTGGCTCAATCTCAGGTAGGCTTTCCCCTCAAAATAGCCAAGACGGCCCTGTTAACTCTAGGCTTCTAATGTACTTGATCACTCCAGTGGAAAGAGAAGGCTTTTCCAATAGCTCCATCCTAAACCCCAGGGCTTACTCTCATTCGCTCATCTTTGAGCCAATCACTGTGAACCAGAGGACAGAACATTATGACTAGCCAGGCCTGATCAGGAAGGCAGGGTCAACCCTTCTATAACAATGACTGCACTGAGGGATATGGATCCACAGAGGAAAACCTGGTCTCTCTTTCCTGAGGAGGAAGAGCAGATTCTAAGCCAGCATGTGAGGGCACCAGGTGCAATGTAGACCTGCATCCAGGCCCTCTGTCCCGAGCCCCTTTCCCAGTAGCCTTTGGGATGGGGACTGGCCTCTGACCCCTCTCACCTCACAGAGCCTCAACACGTGGAACTCATCCCTGCTGGACTTGGAGACACTGAGCCTGCAAAGCAGAGCTGCCAGGCTGCTCAAACGCAGGTGCCTCCCCCACCCCCATCACCCTCCCCACTCCCACCCCTCCAGGCTCGGGCCACTGCCTCTGAGACCCCCGTTGCCTCACTTCTGCCTCTCCCTACAGCAAGGCCTCCATCTCTTCCTCCTCCTCCCTCAGCCCCAGCGATGCCGGCAGCTCCTCATTCCCCCTCAGCTCTGATGGCCTCTCTCCCTTCTCCATGACCTTCACTCCTGACTCCAGCAAGGGCTCTGACCCCGAGGCACAAGGTAGGTTCTGGGAGGCAAGGATGAGGGCAGTCTGGGTGCAAATCCCAGCCTTTTGACTTACCAGCTCTGTGACCTTGGGCCTCTCTGGGCCTTGTTTCCCCAGCTGTAAAAGAGGGGAAATAATTGTACTCCTCTGCTATGGGTGTTGTGAGGATTAAATGAGTTGGTGAATACATGGAACACCTACCACGGCTCTGTTAACAGTAGCTATCAGGAGTATGCAGGTTCTCTCCCTGCATCCTGTCTGCAGTTCTGAACACGAAGCCCCAAAATCAGAAGGCTTTTTGCAAATTTGGCACCACAGCTGATTTGCCAGCTAAATTTGATGTAAACAATATGAAGAATATTCATATATCTATCTTATTTAGGGTGAATATTCATACTTTTTTTTATTGAGGTATAGTTGATTTACAATATTATATTAGTTTCAGGTGTACAACATAGTAATTCAAAATTTTTACAGATTATACTCCATTTAAAGTTATTATAAAATATTGGCTATATTCCCTGTGCTCCACAATATTTCTTTGTAGCTTATTTATTTATTTATTTATTTTATTTATTTTAATTTTTTTTAATTTTTAAATTTATTTATTTATGGCTGTGTTGGGTCTTAATTTCTGTGCGAGGGCTTTCTCTAGTTGTGGCAAGTGGGGGCCACTCTTCATCGCGGTGCGCGGGCCTTTCACTGTCGTGGCCTTTCTTGTTGTGGAGCACAGGCTCCAGACGCGCAGGCTCAGTAGTTGTGGCTCACGGGCCTAGTTGCTCCGCGGCATGTGGGATCTTCCCAGACCAGGGCTCGAACCCGTGTCTCCTGCATTAGCAGGCAGATTCTCAACCACTGCCTGGCTAGTCATAATGTCTCCTGCATTAGCAGGCAGATTCTCAACCACTGCGCCACCAGGGAAGCCCCGCTTATTTATTTTATACATAGTAGTTTGTACCTCTTAGCCCCTATCCCTATCCTGCCCCTCCTCTGCTTCCCTCTCCCCACTGGTAACCACTAGTTTGTTCCCTATATCTGTGAGTCAGTTTCTGTTTTGTTATATTCATTCGTTTATTTTATTCTTTCAATTCTACATATAAGTGATAACATATGGTATTCACCTTTCTCTGTCTGACTTATTTAACTAAGCATAATACCTTCCAGGTCCATCCATGTTGTTGCAAATGGTAGAATTTCATTCTTTTTAATGGATGAGTAGGATTCCATTGAATATATACACCACATTTTCTTTATCCATTTGTCTGTTGATGGACACTTACTTAGGTTGCTTCCATATGTTGGCTATTGTAAATAATGCTGCTATGAACATTGGGGTGCATGTATCTTTTTGAATTACTGTTTTCATTTTCTTCAGCTATAGACCCAGGAGTAGAATTGCTGGATCATATGGTAGTTCTATTTTTAGTTTTTTGAGGAACCGTTGTATTGTTTTCCACATTGGCTGCACCAGTTTACATTCCCATAAACAGTGTACAGGGGTTCCCTTTTCTCCACATTTTCACCAACATTTGTTATTTGTGGTCTTTTCGATGATAGCCATTCTGACAGGTATGAGGTGATATCTCATTGTGATTTTGATTTCCATTTCTCTGATGAGTAGCAATGTTGAGCATCTTTGAATGTGCCTGTTGGCCTTCTGTATGTCTTCTTTGGAAAAATGTCTATTCAGGTCTTCTGCCCATCTTTTAATCAGGTTGTTTGTTTTTTGATGTTGAGTTGTATAAGCTGTTAATATATTTTGGCCATTAATCCCTTAACAGGCATACTGTTTGCAAATATTTTCTCCCATTCAGTAGGTTGTCTTTTTGTTTTGTTGATGGCTTCCTTTGCCGTACAAAAGCTTTTAAGTTTAATTAGGTCCCATTCATTTATTTTTGTTTTTGTTTCCTTTGCGTTAGGAGACAGATCTACAAAAATATTGCTATGATTTGTGTCAAATAGTGTTCTATGCCTGTGTTTTCTTGTAGGAGTTTTATGGCTTCAGGTCTTACATTTAGGTCTTTAATCCATTTTGAGTTTCTTTTTGTATGTAGTGGGAGAATATATTCTAATCTCATTCTTTTACATGTAGCTGTCCAGTTTTCCCAGCACCACTTATTGAAGAAACTGTCTTTTCCCCATTGTATATTCTTGCTTCCTTTGTTGTAGATTAATTGACCATAAGTGTATGGGTTTATTTCTGGGCTCTCTGTTCTATTCCATTGATCTACTTGTCTGTTTTTGTGCCAGTACCGTTCTGTTTTGATTACTGTAGCTTTGTAGTATAGTCTGAAGTCAGGGAGTAAATATTCATGCTTCTTTCTATGGATATATAACATTGAACCGTATGAAGTTTTTGTCTGTAAGTGAAAAATTGTTGAATAATGGCAATTTCATATTGTTCAACTAAATACCAATGTGTTTGAGTCTGGTGTACTGACCCAGACCCCTGTCAACACTGTACATACCATGTAACTTTGCTAAAACATGCAAACTGTTGAACTCTCAAATTTCTGCCCCCAAGATTTCAGAGATTGGATTAAGGACCTGGGTTACTGTTACGGTCATCGTTGTTACCGTTACTCTGTGCCCAGGTCCTGGGATGCAGTGTTGCACAGGACAGATGCTCTCCATGTCTCACAGGACTCCCGTGAGTGGGGACAGGCAAGCAGAGAGAACAGAGTGGTGTTTGTGCATGTTGTGTGATCCTGCCCAAGCACTCCCCTGTCTGATTCTTTGCTCCTTCTAAACTTCTCTTTTTATTCACTTCTCCTTCTTGAGCCTCAGTTTCCTCATCTGTAAAATGGGGATAAAACTACTACCTACTTTATGAGTTGTTTTGCAGGTTAAATGTATTCATTATTTCACATAACAAACATTGAATATCTGTTGTGTATGAAGCCTGTGAGCGGGATTGGGGATTCCTTAGTGAACCAACCATACATGGTCCCACCTTCATGGTCCTCACAGGATAGTGAGTGTGGAGCAGAGAATAGCTACATAACTCCACAAACAAATGTGGAATATAAGCAGAAATGAGGGCCATGCATGAGATAATTGCGATGCTGGGATGTCAGAGGCCTTCCTGGAAGAGGTGCTATCTAAGTGGAGACCTGAATGATGCAGGTGGGGACAATAGCCCTCTAACCTGCACAAAGGACCTGAGGTCAGAGGGAACACGATGCAGACAATGAACTAGGAAAGGCAAGAGCCAGGAGTAAGAGTAGTGTGGGATAAGGTGGAAGAGATTGGCAGGGGTCAGATTCCATAGGCTCTGTAGGCATGTGAGGCATTTGGTCATAATCTACCGGGGAGCCACTGGAGAGTTCTGAGCAAGGAGGGCACGGGATCTTTATTGGCTCCCTATGGCTGCTATCAACATCTAGTGAGAGACAGACTCTGGTAGTTTGGGTTGGGCCAGAGCCTGAGGAGCAGAGTAGAGGGAAGTGGCCAGGTTTGGAAGTAGAATCACAGTATATAGAAGGGAGAGAAGAAGAGGTCCCACATGATGCACTGCCCCACCCCTTCTCTGTGCAGCATTAGTAGGTGGGGCTTCTGAGAGATAATGGTAGCCATACTAATCATAACTGACAAAATGATGCTCTGGGTGATAGGGAATGGTGTCTCTTTGCCCCACAGGACTGAGGACAGCCAGTGGCCCTGCCTTTAGTCACTGCTGTATTCCCAGCACAGGGCTGGGCACTGGGATGGAACACAATAAACAGTTCGTTTCGCATTTATGCCACAAATACTGACACTAGGTCCTGTTCTTGACACTGAGGATATGATAATGGCCAGATAGACAAAAATTGCTGCCCTTGTGTAGCTGGCATTGTGGAGGGAGAGATGAACAATAAATAAGCAAAGAAGTATGATATTTAGTAGTTAGAAGGCCCTTGTGTAGTTGGCATTGTGGAGGGAGAGATGAACAATAAATAAGCAAAGAAGTATGATATTTAGTAGTTAGAAGGTGATAAGTGCTAAGGAGAAAAATGGAACAGGAAAGAGGATGGAGAGTGGTAGGGCTGGGGTTGTTGCAGTTTTGAATAGGGTAGCCAGGGAAGGCTTCACTAAGAAGGTGATACTTGGGCAAATATTGGAAAGACTTGGAGTGAACCCTGTGGTTACATGAACGAAGAGCCTTCCAGGCAGAGGAAACCGCAAATGCAAAGACTTTTGCTTTTTACCAGGAGAGAGGTGCAGCCTGGGGAAGATTCTAACCCAGGAGGGCCCTGATCTGACTCAGGTGTTCACAGGCTCCCTCTGGCTGCGGGTGGGGACAGTTTGGGAGGATAGGAAGAAGGGAAACCAGGGAGGAAGTTGCTTTGGGGTTGGCAGGTGAGGGAAGTAAAGTGGGGAGAAGTGGGCAGATTCTGGAGGATCTGCCTTGGTCACTGCTGTAACCACCATGTCCAGAACAGTGCCTGGCAAATAGTAAGAGCTCAATAAATATTTGTTGATGAATGAAGAATTGAATGATGACAGGTTGAGAAGCCCATGAGGGCTCTCTTCTCTGATTCTGCCCCTTTTCCCACTTCCCAATCTGCAGGGGAGTTGGGACATTATCTGGAGAGCCTGTCTGAATAACCTTCTGGTACAGTCGAAGGGTGTGTGCTAGGCTGTCCTTGCTCATCCCCCCAGGCCCTGCCTTACCCCTCTTCCCTCTACTTACTCCACAGCAACCCCAGCACCTGCCCCCATCCCTACTCCATCCCCAGTCTCCTCCCGGGCACCCCTGCGGCCAGAGGATGACATTCTGTACCAGTGGCGGCAGCGGCGCAAGCTTGAACAGGCTCGAGGAAGCCAGGGTGATGGAACCTGGGTGCTGCCCCAGACCCCTGCCCTCACCCCTACGGTGAGATGGGGGGAGGGAGGAGACTGAGGGGGCTGGAGCGGGGATCCTAAGGGAAGTTGAAGGAAGGGGGAGGCTGAGGGGGACTGAGGACCCTCTACCCTTTCTCTCCCTCTCAGGTCCCTATCCCCATCTGTCTACAGACCTCTCCTGCCCCTGCGGAGACCCTTGGTTCCCTGGGAACGCAGCCTAACTGCATCCCACTTTGGGGCAGTGTGGCTCCACCTGGTCCCCGGGAAGCCTTCCGCTTGGAGAGGCCTCCTATTCCCCCAGGGTTCTCTCCACATATCTTTTGGGGCCCCAGTCCCCATGGATTCTTCTGGGCCCCGCAGCCCGGTCCCTGGGTATCTCTTGGGGCCATCCCTCCCACGGCCGCGGCCTCCACCCCAGCGCCCCCAGCCTCCACTCCTGCGCCTCCAGCCTCAACCACTGCGACCTCTGCCTCCACTCCCGCGCCCCCTGCCGCCCCCCAGGGCCCGCCCACCCCTGCACCATGCAGCCCAGCCGAGCTCGAGAGGCAGAGCTCCAAGCCTCGAAGAAGCAGAGCCCAACGCCGGGAGTCCGCTGGGCGAATCACGGCAGCGGACGAGGGCCCTGGCCCGCAGCTCAGAGGCGCGCTGGGCCAAGTAGTGGCGGCTCGGCTGTTTCCGGCCAGCCTGGAGGACACACCCCCTCGCCAAGAGGGCCCGCCTCCACCCGAGGCTGAATCTCAGAAAGTCAAGGCCACACGCCCTCAAACCGAGACTCTGTCCCCTCGTTCAGAGGTCACGGCCCCTCCATCTGAATCACGGTGTCCCCAGGCAGAGACCCTGCAGGGTCGGTCTAAGGCCGAGTCTCGGAACGCCAAGGCCATGCTCCCCCTAGTGGGATCGGTGCCTAGGAAGGACAAAGACACTTTCTTGGCTGAAGTCGGGTGTAAGCCGCCCAAGGTCCGGCCCCCTCCAGCTGAGGAGGCGGCCACTTGTGTTAAGGCCCCGTCCCGTCCGTTCAAGGAGGGGGCTCTTGAAGTTGTGACCACGCCCTCATCCGCTGATGGCCACGCCCCCTCAGAGGACCTCCTCTCCCAGGCTGCCAGACTTCTGCAGGCTGCGGAAGGTGAGCTGATGCGCACCGACGCTCGTGGCTGCCCGGATCTAGATGGCAGTCCAGCACGCTACGAGTCCGGCCCGCTGAATCTCGCTCTTTTCCCCCCAGACTCCGACGGCAGCGAGTTCCAGGACGACCCTATACTGCAGGTGCTAAGGGTTCAAAGGGCGGAGCTGCGGCGGCAGAAAAGGTGACCATGCCAGGATTTAAGACACCCGGCCCCTGAATCCTCTGAGACCGCCGTTTGGTACCCACCTCTCCTGAGCCCCTTTCCCAGAACATACACAGCCGCAGACCCCAATCCTGAGCAAAACCTCAGCCTCTACTCCCCTGTCCTTTTTCCAGGAAAGTGGATGCCCAGATATCCCGCCTGCTGGGCCACACTGAAGACCCAGGGTCTTGGTCTCCTCCAGCCAGGTCGCCTCCCGAGTCCCCAAGGATGCGGCTGAGGAGGGAAGGAGCCTCTCTTGAGGCCAGACGACTTTGAATTGTACAGATTCTATTTTTCCTAATAAATTTTTTTTTCAGGTTACTGGTTGTCTCTGAGAAAGAAGTTGTTTTGGAAAGGCCAAGGGTCATGCTAATTTAGGGAAATAGCTCCCATGCCCCGCCTCCCCCCCCCACACACCCTAGCTCTGCCCTGCCCCACCTCACCCTAGTTTCTGACCACTGAAGCAAAGTCTCTTCTGGTTTCATCCTCTATGAGGGCAGGAGAGGGGTTCCGGGCAAGACTGGGACTCACCTTATCTGACCTTCAACTCAGGAGTGGATCCTCCTGTCTCAGATGAGATCAAAGGAACTGTCCTCTGGGTATGAAGCTTGTAGAGTCATCAGAGTGTTGGACAATGGTCAGGCCTCAGTCCACATCCTGCTTGACCCAGCAGCAGCATTTGGTGCTCTGATCCCCACCCCCTCCTTGAAGCACTTCTTTTCCTGGCTTCCAGAACCCCAGCCCTCTCCTCACCTCTCTGGTTGTGCCTCCTCATTGTGCCTCACACCTGTCACTTTAGTGTGTCCCAGGGCCCTGGCCTTGACTTTTCTATCTACAGTCAATCCCAGGTGCTCTCATCTGGCTTCGTGGGCTCTAAACCCCATCTCTTTTCTGATAGTCCACAAATTTCTATCTTCAGCCTAGAACCTCAGGTACCCTGCTACTTGCTCATCATCCACAAAGAAAGGTCTAAGAGATGTCTCAAACTCCACAGATCTTAATCTTCCCCCTAAACTTGCTCCTCCCTGGCCCTCAGCTCCGTCCTTCTCAGGTCAGAAGCCTCAGGTCAGAGGCTGCTCAGGTCAGAAGCCTCACAGCTGTCACTGACTCCTCTCGTTCCCTCACACCCACAGTCAGTTGACCAGCAAGTTCTATCATCTCTACCTTTAAAATCTCTCCAGAATTTAACCCCGCCTTTCTCCCCATTCCACTGCCCCACCCCAGTCTAGGCTATCGTCACCTGTCCGGACTATTGAAAAACCTATTGTTTTATCTGTGAATACTTTGACACATTTCCCATCAAAAAAGTAAAGTCTATGTCCCTTCTTGAAACTGGGTTGAACTTTGTGACTGCCTCCACAAATAAAATGCAGAGGAAGTGATACTACTTTAACTTCCTAAATTGGATTAGAAAAGATGATATAATTTCCACCTGTTTTTCTCCCAGTCTCTCTTCTTTCTCCGTCTCTCCCTGTCCCCCTCCTTTTGGAGCCCTGGGATGCCATATAAAAAGTCCAGTTGCCATCCTGGATAAGGATTTTGACTACAAGGTGTCAAAATACAGTGAAATTTATGAATTGCATGGTATGTAAGGTTTACCTCAAAAGAAAAATAAATATTGAACTCCAATGAAGGATATGCATGCTGAAGTATTTAGGAGACAGTATACAATGTCTTTAATTTATTTTGAAATGCATCCAAAAATTAGATTAATGGATGAATAGAGTAATAGGTAGATGTGACATAAAGCAAATATAGTAAAATGCTAATGGTAGGATCTAAGTGGTGGGTATATGGGTGTAAAATTGTTCAGCTTTGCTGTATGTTAGAAAATTTTTATAATAAAATGTTGGAGAATATATGATCAGGATTATTTTGATATTTGTATTTACAAAAAAAGAGAAGATAGGATAGATTTCTGTAAAAAGTAGCTTCTGTATGTCACAGACATGGTAAACATTTGTTTTCAGTCTTTTTGAACAAACCATACATTTAAATAAAATCAAAAGAAGGAAATAGCTGCTTAGATATAAGGAGAAAAAAAGATGTTTATAGTAGCAGAATCTGATCTTGGGGGGTGAGTGGGACCTAGAAATTTTCCTGAGGAAGTTACATTTGAGCTGAGACAGGTAGGAATTAATAACTAACAAAGGGCCATCCTAATTACTATTTCTGGGTTACAAGCCACCCTAAAACTTAGTGGCATAAAACAATCATTTTATTATGCTCATGGATTCTGTGAGTCAGAAATTTGGACAGGGCACAGCTGGGGACAGTTTGTCTCTGCTCCATGATGTCTAGGGTTTCAGCTGGGAAGACAAAGGTGGCTTGACAGCTGGGGGCGGAATCTCTGGAGCTTCTTCACTCCCAAGTCTGACATCAGGGCTCAGATGACTTTAAGCTGGAACTAGGGACTGTAGTGCCTACACAAGGTCTCTCCATGTGGCTTATGCTTCCTCAGAGCACGACTACCTCAGCAGAGTTGCACTTCTCACATGATGCCTCAAGGCTCCAGAGCTAGTCATTCCAGTGGACAAAGAATGCCTTTGCCTTTTACTACATAGCCTTGGAAATCACATAGTGTCAATTGCTATCCATTACTATTCTCTATTGGTTGAAGTTGTCACAATCCTGCCCAGATGGAGATAAACTCTACCTTTTCATGAGAGGATTGTGAAAGAATTTGCAGTCGTGTTTTAATGGGGCGGGGGCGCAGAGAATACTCCAGGCAGAGGGAAATTCATGTGGGAAATCCCTGTTATGGAAGTGAGGTCAGCAAGTTCAATAAACTGAAATAAGTAGCTGTAAATTTACCCCTCCGTCAGCACTCCCTTTCCCCAATCTCGGCTTAAATTTTATCCATAGAAATTATCGCCTTCTAATATTCTATATTTTAAAATACTTATTTTGTAAACTGTCTTTTCCCACTAGCTTTTGAGCTCCATGTGGGCAGGGTATATTTTCCCCTGTTTTGGTTACTGATATATCCAAAATTAAGCGATCAGAGTTTTTGAATGAATGAATGGGTGAATCAAGGATGTACCTTCAAGGGCCTTGTTGAGGGCATGACCAATGGCAAATTCTCTTGGAAAGGGCGTTGTTACAGAGTTTTCTTTTTCTTTTCTTTTCTTTTTTAATGTACGTATCTGGTCCAGGGATCAGAGAGCTGTATTTATTTATTTATTTTTAATTAATTAATTAATTTATTATTTATTTTTGGCTGTGTTGGGTCTTTGTTGCTGCGCGCAGGCTTTCTCTAGTTGCGGCAAGCGGGGGTTACTCCTGGTTGCGGTGCGCGGGCTTCTCATTGCAGTGGCTTCTCTTGTCGTAGAGCACAGGCTCTAGGTGTGCAGGCTTCAGTAGTTGCGGCATGCAGGCTCAGTAGTTGTGGCACACGGGCTTAGTTGCTCCGCAACATGTGGGATCTTCCCGTACCAGGGCTCGAACCTGTATCCCCTGCGTTGGCAGGCGGAACTTTAACCACTGAGCCACCAGGGATGTCCCTACAGAGTGTTTTCTGAGCCTCAGCCAACAGCGGGAACAACTGGGACTGGCTTTATGGGAGGCGTGGTCATGTTCAGGCACGCAGGCTAAATTTATTCCTAGGAAAAAGGAGTCAAGGCTGGAGGCCAGCCTGTAAGAAGCAGTAGAGGAGGAGGCAAGGATAATGTCCAGTGGGTAGGGGGAGGCTAAGTCGCAGATTGCCTAGGGTTATGTCCCAGGCAGGGCATCTGAGCCAGTGAAAAACATCCAGGGGCCAATGTTGTTAGTATTCTGTGGGCAGGGGAGGGGTCAAGGACTGACAAAGTGGGGTCAGAGGATCGAGACTTTGAAGAGCAGCTTAGGGGATGGAGAAAAGCTTGAGACCATGGGAGAAGCCAATTGAGAGTGGCAGAGGAGCGGTCACTGACAGTGGACTAAGGGAAGGGTCCACTGCTTAGTGTTAGAAATGTTAGAAGCAAAGCATAAAGAACCTGAGGGTGTGTCTCAGGAGGGGAATGACGGCCAATGAAAAGCAGGCATAGGCGTGGCGCTGTCAAAACTTCGCGGGGCGGGACCGGAGAGACCGAGCCAGAAATGAGACCCAAGCCAATGAAAATCCGCCAGGTGGGCGGGGCGTCGTCCTAAGGCCAAGGGTGGAGCCAATGAGACACTGCGCCGCGTCCCCCATTGCCCCAGCCCCTGTGAGGCTAGTGCCGGAGCCACGGGCAGCCGTTAGGGGCGGGGCCTGCAGCCGCCCGCGCGCAGCTCGCGCCCTCCCCTTTGTGTCGCCATGGCGGCGGCATCGGCGACGAGGACGACGAGCGAGGGGTCCAGCGCGGCCGGCGCCTGAGGAGGCTACACGACCATGGTGGTGAGGCGCCCACGCGGCCGTCAATCTGTCGGCGAAGTCAGTCTGTCCGCGCGGGGCCACGCCCCGCGCGCCCCGCCCCCGGCCCCGCCCGAGCCCGCGGCCTGCGCCGCCCCTCACCCCTCACCGCGGTCCCTCTCCTACCCCGGCCAGGTCTTGGGCCCGAGCTCTTACCCGAGCCCCGCCCCCTCAGCGCGCATCCCCCTTCCACGCCCTGGATGGGGGTGACGGTGGCCGAAGACCCAGACTTGGGAGGAAAAAGGGCTGTTCCAGGGAAGGACCCCGCATCCTCCAAGTGGCCCCCGCAGGGGCCTGCTGAGGCTCTCTGGGTCCTTCACCAGCCCCTATCCCAGAGCCATCCTCAGCGTCCTCATCCCAGCCTCCACCCATCCCTGGCCTAGACCCCTCCTCCTCCTGCCATCAACCGGTTTCTCATTCTTGAGCCCCACCCCCACCCGGCTCCATCCTCAACCTGACCCTTTTCTTCTCCTTCTCGTCTTTCTCACCCCTTCCCAGTCCCTCTCAACCAACCCTCCCTTATCGCCCATCAGCCTGAACCTTTACTTCAGCCTCTCCAGCTGCTACCCTCCTCCTTACCCCACCCTAATCCCAAGCGTGCATTGTACCCCGATGTGATCCTTGGGTCCTCTCCATCTTCTTGTCCTCATCCACCCTCCCCCAACATCTCCCTCTCCCACCGTGCTGCTCCTGCCCATTCATCCATTCATTCCCTCATTCGCTCACTTAGCATTCACTGAGACCTCTGTGTAGCCCCTTTGCTCCAGGCATAGAGAAAGTCAGATCCCCTCCTGCCTTGGGGAGCTTCATGGGCTGGAGAGGGACCCACCCAAGGGTGAGACCCAAAGGATGAAGTCGGCGTTGTAGGGATACGAAGGAGGGAGAGGCTAGAGCCCAGTCTGAGGAATCCTCACCTGGCAGATGGTTAATTTATTCATCAGATTTTACCCAGCCCCCGCTGCGTGACTGAGCTGGCACTGGGCATTGGGACCCAGAGAGGAATCGGGCACAACCCAGCCTGTGAGGAGCATCAGTTCTGTTCCCAGCTCTGTGCTGGGCAATGCTGGGGGACTAGGGACTCAGCCCCAGTCCAAAGGGGGAGAGGGACTCCCCCATTGGACTGTCATCAGACAGGGACATCTCAGAGTGCTCAAGGCTGTAATGAGGGAAGCTTAGGCAACATCATCAAGCCTGGGATGGGGGAGGCTCAGGGGATGCGGGAGTCCAGAAGAGGGGCCTGACACAGCCTGAAGGGTTAGGGAGAACTTCCGAGATGTGGGAACATGAGAGTTGAGACCTGAGGGATAAGTGAAAGGACAGGGAAAGGATGGGGAAGAGTGTTCCATGCAGCAGGAACAGCCTTGGCAAAGCCCTAGAAGGAAATGAGAAGATGGTGCTTTTGTTGGACTCTTAGAAGTTTGAGAGCTCTGAGAGCGGAGGCAATGGGAAGAGATGAGGCTGGAGAGGTAAACAGACCAGAATATTTAGACTTTATCTTAAAGACAACAGGGAGCCATTGAAGATTCATGACCTGTGGAGAGACAGAGGCAGATTTGTGTTTTTTCAAAGTTATACTGGCTCTTGCTGTGAAGAAGCTGGCAGGAAGGGAGAGGTGGAAGCAGGAAGACTGATAAGATGGGAGCAGTGACTGTCCAGACGTCTATGAAAGGCGTGAGAGGCACATACGGGAGATGACTATACTCTGCTGGGGCTACAGGAGGGTTTTAAATGGGGAGAGATGGTACCAACATGCTCTTTCCCTAATTCACCCTATTCACCCAGGAAGGCCCTGCTCTTCCAGTCCCCCACCCCAGACCACACATGAAGAAGCAGACCTACCCTCAGCCCAGCCTTTACCTCCCCCTGACCTACCCCTCTTCTCCCTGCTCAGGGCAGTGTATGGAGCAATACGGGCCCGCAGGCCCAGGCTGACAGATAACAATGCTCCCGTTGTCTCTCTGCTCCCATCTCTGGGGGCCTCTGATTCTTCTTTCTGCTCTACAGGCTCGCAGCACTGACAGCCTGGATGGCCCAGGGGAAGGCTCAGTGCAGCCCCTGCCCCCGGCTGGGGGGCCCAGTGTGAAGGGCAAGCCTGGGAAGAGGTGAGAGGTGAGGGAGAGGCTCAAATTAGGAGGGGAGCCAAGCGCAGGAGCCACTGGTGACCTGTCACCTGTCCCCCAGGCTCTCGGCTCCTCGAGGTCCCTTTCCCCGGCTGGCTGACTGTGCCCATTTCCACTACGAGAACGTTGACTTTGGCCACATTCAGGTATGGGGGCTGCACCAGGTGGGTAGGCAAGATCCCACCCAACCCTGAAGCAGTATCAGCCACTTTACCGCTGAAACCTACCCTTGGGACTGGCTGCTCAGTGGCAGGAGCTGCAGGGCAGAAGGGGAGAGTTGTTCATTCATTTGTTCCTTTATTCACTCAGCTACAACTTTTTGTTAGGTGTATGCTTTGTGCCAGGACCCTGTACTCTGACTGAGACGTCACCAGGCCCTGCCTTTGGGGAGGCTCAGGAGGGGGACGCAGACCCATCCTTCGATAATGCCGATCTGGAGAGGTCAGGGCTGGAAAAAAGTGAGACCCTCACCTGGACCTTTGTTTCCCTCTACAGCTCCTGCTGTCTCCAGAGCGTGAAGGTCCCAGCTTCTCTGGAGAGAATGAACTGGTGTTTGGGGTGCAGGTGACCTGTCAGGTGAGGCCACCCACCCCTGCCTCTCATCGAGCCTGGCAGGCTGGTTGCCACGGTCCTCAGCTCAGGGTACTGGAACCATTGCTCTCTCCTGTCCTTCCCGCTCCCACAGGGCCGTTCCTGGCCAGTTCTCCGCAGTTATGATGACTTCCGTTCCCTGGATGCCCACCTCCACCGGTGCATATTTGACCGGAGGTTTTCCTGCCTCCCAGAGCTTCCCCCACCCCCAGAGGGTGCCAGGGCTGCCCAGGTAAACTACTTGTTGTCCCAGCCCCTACCTCAGCCAAGGTGTGTCCTCATCAGAGATGTGTGAAACCATCAAGGCAGGGGAATAGATAAATATTTAAGCACTGGTATGGCCCGAGTCCCAGCCAGTCAGAGGCCTTAGAACTGCAGCAGGGCTCTCTGGAGACTCCCTTTAGTTGTAGGATCATAGGGAGTTCCCGGGGGTTCCACGGAAGGGTCAGAATGGCCAGACCAATGGGGGCACACCATTGTGGGGGACTCGGCATAGTCTGTTTAACCAATTGATATGACAGCATTTCAGTACTTAAGAGCGAGCGGAGCAGCGCCCATGCGTACAAGTTGAATTTCGGCTCTGCCAGAGGCGAGCTAGGGCAGTATAGGAGGGCAGTGGGCTGTCTTGGGCGGGGTCTTCTCACATAGCCCACTCTGACAACCTGCCCCCAGATGCTGGTGCCGCTGCTGCTGCAATACCTGGAGACCCTGTCAGGGCTGGTGGATAGTAACCTCAACTGCGGGCCCGTGCTCACCTGGATGGAGGTGGGCCCGGGCAGGAGGGCTTGGAGCTGGGAGTGAGTGCGGGGCGTCTGGGGAGCAAGAACCAGCCTGGGAGGGTGTGTGTGGGCACAGGAAAGAAACGAGCCGGAGTGGAGGAGACGCTGGTATTTCAGTGTCTGTGTGGGCGCTTGCCTATGAGGGAAAAACGTGTGCGCGCGCGTGTGCGCGCAGGTGTTGGGCTGTAGGGATGTGAGAATTTCAAGGTATATTGGTTAGAAATAGGTTTGACTGTAGCTCAGAATGCCGGGGTAAGAGTGGCTTAAAGCAGCGGGTTTTTTTTTTTTTAATTTGTTTATTTTATTTTTGGCTGCGTTGGATCTTCGTTGCTGCATGTGGGCTTTCTCTGGTTGCAGGGAGCGGGGGCTACTCTTCGTTGCGATGCACGGGCTTCTCATTGCGGTGGCTTCTCTTGTTGCAGACCACGGGTGGGCTCTAGGAGCGCGGGCTTCAGTAGTTGTAGCACACAGGCTTCAGTAGCTGTGGCTCACGGGCTCTAGAGTGCAGGCTCACTAGTTGTAGCGCACGGGCCTAGTTGCTCCGTGGCATGTGGAATATTCCTGGACGAGGGCTCAAACCCGTGTGCCCTGCATTGGCGGGCGGACTCTTAACCACTGCGCCACCAGGGAAGCCCCAAGCAGCAGGTTTTTAGATAGAAGATGTGCAGTGTCTGCTATGGAGGACGAGGGTGCAGGGGTGTATCAGAAAGACTTCGGGCAGGGGAGTCCTGGGACATGGAAAGGGCTTTGTTTTGGGAGGGGCAAGAATGTAGGTGTTTGACCAATAGCTCTGAGTGACAGGGGCTTTTGGGTGGGGGACAGGTGGTGGCCTCCATTGGGCATGGAGGAACCTTCTCTGTCGTTATTATCGCCTTCCTCTGGCCTCTCCCTGCCACACTCCCTTCCGTCTCAGCTGGACAACCACGGCCGGCGACTGCTCCTCAGTGAGGAGGCCTCGCTCAATATCCCCGCGGTGGCCGCCGCCCACGTGGTGAAGCGGTACACAGCCCAGGCACCCGACGAGCTGTCCTTTGAGGTGAGGCTGTGGAGGAGCAGACTCCAGCCGGGTCCCCACTTTCCCTGCGCCTTCTGACCCTCCCTCCTCACACCTGCCCACTCCCAGGTGGGAGACATTGTCTCAGTGATCGACATGCCGCCCACGGAGGATCGGAGCTGGTGGCGGGGCAAGCGGGGCTTCCAGGTGAGCCTGGCTGGGGGTGGACAGGTGGGGTCGGGGCACCGTGCCAGCTCAGATGGCCCCATCACTGACCCCAAACCCTCCTCAGGTCGGATTCTTCCCCAGCGAGTGTGTGGAGCTGTTCACAGAGCGGCTGGGTCCAGGACTAAAGGGGGGTGAGTGTCCTGGGCAAAGTGGGGAGGCCCTCCTGCATCCTTTGCCTGCCATCCATCCTTTCCACCCCTTGTTCGCCCCACAGATGCCGACGGTCCCCCGGGTGGTGTCCCAGCTCCCCAGGGTATCTCCTCTCTGACCTCAGGTAATGCAGACGAGGGGCGAGGCCCCTGCCCCCCACCCCACCAGACCGGGGGCTGCACTGACCCTGTGTGACCCGCCTTTACTCCCACAGCTGTGCCCCGGCCGCGTGGGAAGCTGGCCGGCCTCCTCCGCACCTTCATGCACTCCCGCCCTTCCCGGCAGCGGCTGCGGCAGCGGGGCATCTTGCGGCAGAGGGTGTTCGGCTGTGACCTTGGAGAGCACCTCAGCAACTCGGGCCAGGATGGTGAGGCCCGGGCCCACCTGCCCTGCCCGATCCTCCCACCCAGGCTGCAACCTGCCCAGCCCCAACCCCGCTGTTTCTCCCAGTGCCCCAGGTGCTTCGCTGCTGCTCTGAGTTTATCGAGGCCCATGGGGTGGTAGATGGAATCTATCGGCTCTCGGGTGTGTCATCCAACATCCAGAGGCTACGGTGAGGACCCTCCGCCAACCCCTTCCCTCTGCAAACATTTATTGAGCATCATCTCTGTTCCAGGCCCTGTGCCATGTGCTGGGGACACAGAGTTATTGGGAGGGCACAGGGCAGGGTTGGACCGGGGTGGGGGCAGGGAAGGCTTCCTTGAGGAAGTGACACCCCAGCTGAGGTCTGAAAGGTGAGAGCAGAACAAGCACTCAACGCAGGGGGGGTCAGCCTTCACTGAGCACCTGCCACATGCCAAGCACTCGGCACTGGGGACGCAGTGGTGAATGAGACAACCAGAAACTCCGCCCTCATGGGGCCCACGTGCTAGAGGGGTAGCCAAACAAGGAAATGAGAGAGTTTACAATAGGTGACAAGTGGTATGGAGAAAAAAAGACAGGGGTAAGGAAGATCATAATAAGAAATCAGGGAGGGGTATTCAGTAGGGTGGGCGGAGAAGGCCTCCTGGGGGAGAGCTCGCTGTGGAGGAGGTGAGGGAGCGAGCCCTGTGCTTATCCACGTTGGAGGGAACAGCCAGCACGAGGGGAAAGCAGCAGGAGATGATGTCTGCGAAATGATTAGGGGCAGAGCATGCGGGGCCTCTTTGATGACTGTTAGGATTTGGGCTTTCACTGGGAGTAAGAGGGGAACCACAGGATGGGTTCTGAGCCCAGGAGGGGCAGCATGCATAACAACAGTCTAAGAGGTGGGAAGCAGTGAGGCATGGGCTTCCAAGCTGACAGGAGGCAGTGAAGCAAGAGCGTGGAGCCTGGGGCAGTGAGAGATGAGGCCTAGGTCGCGTGCATAGAGCTTTTACCTGAGAGGGTGGGACACCGCCAGGTTGTGAGCAGGGGCTGCTGGGATTTCAGCTGCATTTTCCAGTGTGACCTCTTGGAGCCAGGAAAATGGCACAACTTTGTGGACAGAGCCCGGTTACACTGTGGGGGCAGATAGCCTTGGGTAGCTACAGGCAGGGCATCTCCCACCCGAGCCTCAGTGTCCTCCTCTGTAAGTGGGGTGCCCTTGTCTTTGGCACATAGGGTTGTTGGGGGGGAAGGGGGCTCGGTAAGGTTCTGAGAGCCTCTGAAGAGCCCAGCACAGGAAGAGGATTGCATCCACCTGTGGACACTTTAGGGGGCAGGGGAAGGACATGGCCAGGCGGGCTAGCTCTGACCCGAATCTTCCTCCTCCTTGACCTGGTGGCCTCAGGCATGAGTTTGACAGTGAGAGGATCCCTGAACTGTCTGGCCCCGCCTTCCTGCAGGACATCCACAGCGTGTCCTCCCTCTGCAAGCTCTACTTCAGAGAGCTGCCGAACCCCTTGCTCACATACCAGCTCTACGGGAAGTTCAGCGTGAGTGAGGGCGCTGGCAAGGTTGGAGGGTGCTGGGAGGCGTGCGGCCCCCCTCATTCATGCCCGTGCACAATCTCAGGAAGCCATGTCAGTGCCTGGGGAGGAGGAACGCCTGGTGCGGGTCCACGACGTCATCCAGCAGCTGCCCCCGCCGCACTACAGGTAAACCAGGAGGGGCAAGGAAGGGCTGTGCTGGGCTCCCAAGGGAGTTGAGGCTCAGGCGTCCCCCTCCGCTTCCACCCCCAGGACCCTGGAGTACCTGCTGAGGCACTTGGCCCGCATGGCGAGACACAGTGCCAACACCAGCATGCATGCCCGCAACCTGGCCATCGTTTGGGCACCCAACCTGCTACGGTAAGCTGGCAGCTCACCAGCCTGCCCCCCTAGCTCCCTCCCACAGGCTGGGCCTTGAGTCTCCCCCGACCCCTACCCCACCCCAGGAACCCACCCAGCTTTTGCTCTCTTGTTCATTTCACATATTTCTTAAGTGTCGGATGCCAGTATGCCAGCCCCTGTTCTCAGCACCGGGGACACAGTAGTGAGCAGGAACCTGTGCTCTGGGCTCACATTCTCATGCGGGAGATGACAGTGAACCATTACAAGAAAAACACAGAGCACTGTCTGATGGTGATGAGTGGCAAGGAGAAAGATTACAAAGTGGGGAAGGGAGATCTGCAGGGCCATGGCATTTGAAATGTTTAGAGTGGCAGTGAAGGCTTCAGGAAGAAGTCTTCCATGGCCAGCAGCAGGGTAAGCCCCAGAGGATTTGATGGTGACCAAGACAGGCAAGTTCTCTGTCCTGGAGGAGTTCAGTTCTTCTTGGGAAACAGATAAGTAAATAAATAAAATAGATGGTACATGGTAGGTATAAGAACTACGGGGGAAAAAATAAAGACAGACCTGGAATATAGAGGTTTA
This sequence comes from Balaenoptera physalus, assembly GCF_965194825.1. NCBI lineage: Eukaryota > Metazoa > Chordata > Mammalia > Artiodactyla > Balaenopteridae > Balaenoptera > Balaenoptera physalus. The sequence goes on along the minus strand of NC_138900.1, from coordinate 16,551,627 downwards.
CAATTTTAAATGAAGTGGGTGCGGAAGATTCCATTGAGAAGCTAACATTTGAGTTGATACCTGCAGAAGGTGAGGGAAGGACCCATGTGGATATCTGAGGAGGAGCAAACTAGGCAGAGGGAATAGCAAGTGCAAAGGTCCTGGGACTGGGTCAGGGCCTAGTGTTTTGGAGGAGCAGCAGAGGGGCCAATGTGACTGGAGCTGAGTGAGTGAGGGAGGGGTTGAGGGGGAGGAGATGGTAAGGTCAGAGAGGTGATGGACCCGGTAGGGAAGGGACTTATGGGTTGTGGGTCATAATGAGGACTTTGGCTTTTACCAGGAGTGAGATGCAGCCAGAGGAGGGCTCTGAGCCAGGAGGGCCCTGATCTGACTCAGGGGTTCACAGGCTCCCTCTGGCTGTGTGTGGGGAGCCGACTGTAGGGGCAGATGGGAGCAGGGAGACCAGGGAAGAGGCTGTGTGATGGTCCAGGAGGGAGAGCATGGAGGCTGGGCCAGGGTGGGGGCAGTAGAGGAGCAGAGTTTAGATTCTGGGTAGATTTTGTGGGTGGAGCCAACAGGGTCTGCTGAGATTGGATGTGGGTGTGAGGGAAAGAGGGGTCAAGGACAATTCTAGGGTGTTTGGCCTGAGCCACTAGAAGTACACTGACTGAGATGGGATAGGCAGGGAGGGAGCAGGTTTGGGGAAGGGTTGAGAATGCAGTTATAGTTTGACAGGGTCAGAGACATTGAATGATAGTCATTGCTTCCAAGGCTCCCTACCTCTCCTGGCCAGAACCCACCAGCTGGGGCTCGAGGCACCCGGCCACCCTCCCCCTCCTCCCATCCAGGTCCATGGAGCTGGAGTCAGTGGGGCTGGGGGGGGCAGCAGCCTTCCGGGAGGTGCGGGTGCAGTCGGTGGTGGTGGAATTCCTGCTCACCCACGTGGACGTCCTGTTCAGCGACACTTTCACCTCTGCTGGCCTTGACCCTGCAGGTATGCCCATCCACCCCCGATGTCCTGACTACTGCCCCCTCATTGTCCGGGCTGCAGCGGGAGGGCAGGTGGGCTCCCAGCCCCATCCCTATCCCACTGAAGCTGGACCTCCCTTCTGGCTCCTTGAGGACCCCGCCCCGGCCTCTCCCTCCCCTCCCCCCCCTTCTCATTTCAGCTCCTACGCTCAGGATCCCCACTTCTTGGCCCGGACATCGTTCTTCCTTCACCCCTTGTAGCTCCTGGGGGCGCTCGGGGCCTTGGGTCCACCTGGGAGGAGGTGGGAGGTCCCCAGACTTGACCCCGCCCCGGCCCCACCCAGACTCCCCGCCCTGCCCCGGACCCCAGCCCAGTCAGGATTCAGCACGTCGGAGGGCCCTCTGGCTCGAGGTAACTGAAGCCAGAGCCGCTGTCCTCGCTGGCTGCTGGGAGCTGCCTCCTCATCAGCTCGTTCTGCCTCACGCCTCCTCCTCACCTGCCTGCTGCCCACCCGTTCCCGCCTGATCCGCCCTGGCCCCCTGCCTTGCCAGCCCGGGTGGGCACGCTGCTGGGCCGGGGCTTGGGCTGTAGCGCTTGGCTTTGCCTGTGGCCTTGAATGGTCCCAGGGCTGACAGCTGCCCCCTTTCCCGACTTCCCAGGCCGCTGCCTCCTCCCCAGGCCCAAGTCCCTTGCGGGCAGCGGCCCCTCCACTCGCCTGCTGACGCTGGAGGAAGCCCAGGCTCGCACCCAGGGCCGGCTGGGGACGCCTGCCGAGCCCACAACTTCCAAGGCCCCAGCTTCACCTGTGGAAAGGTGAGTGAGAGGCCCAGAAGGGGAGGGGCCAGCCTGGGGGGCCCCAGCTCTCATCCTGCCTCCTGTGTCTCACCCAAACTCCAGGAGGAAAGGGGAGAGAGGCGAGAAACAGCGGAAGCCTGGGGGTAGCAGCTGGAAGACCTTCTTTGCCCTGGGCCGGGGCCCCAGCATCCCCCGAAAGAAGCCTCTTCCCTGGCTAGGGGGCACCCGTGCCCGACCGCCGCCTTCAGGTCAGAGGCCGGGCAGCTGGCATGGTGGTCAGAGAGGCACTGCATAGTGCCCCCCGTGACCCTTCTTCCTCTCCCTGCAGGCAGCCGACCTGACACTGTCACACTGAGGTCTACCAAGAGTGAGGAGTCTCTGTCATCACAGGCCAGCGGGGCTGGTGAGCACAGCTGCCTATGCCCAGGTGGAGCTGGGAGGGACTGGGGCCCTGAGTTGGCCTCCAAGTGGTGTTTTCAGATTTGGGGGTCTTGGGTTTTTTTCGTTTTTAATCTGGACCGTAGGTACAATAAGTTGGATAAAGCTTCACCCTTGTTTCATGATGCACTGTGATCACTGGTCCATGCAGCGTCCTTTCAAACAGTCTTTTATTCATCCCTTTTTTTTTTTTTTTTTAATATTTTATTTATTTATTTATTTATTTATGGCTGTGTTGGGTCTTCGTTTCTGTGTGAGGGCTTTCTCCAGCTGCGGCAAGTGGGGGCCATTCTTCATCGCGGTGCGCGGGCCTCTCACTCTCGCGGCCTCTCTTGTTGCGGAGCACAGGCTCCAGACGCGCAGGCTCAGTAATTGTGGCCCACGGGCCCAGTCGCTCCGCGGCATGTGGGATCTTCCCAGACCAGGGCGCGAACCCGTGTCCCCTGCATTGGCAGGCAGATTCTCAACCACTGCGCCACCAGGGAAGCCCTATTCATCCCTTTTGAAAAAAAAAAAATTAAATAGTATAATGAACACCCATGAACCCACTGGCCAGAACTAAAAGAGCATCACTGTGTTACCTGCGAACTCCTCCCCCTCCCACCTGCTGCCTCCCCACAACAGGCCTCCTCTAAATTTGATAGTCTTCATCCCTTTGCGTTTACAGTTTTATCACTTACAGGTGCAGGCGTCAATAACATACTGCGACGTTCTAGTTGTTTTGAAACTTTAATTAAAGGGTATCATTGAAAGCGGTATCGCACTGTATGTGGATTCACTCACCACTACATTATAGGCTGCCGACCGCGCTGCTGAGTGGAGCTCAGCCTCCTTCCTCTCCGTCACTCTCTAGTGTTCCATGTGTGGGTATCCCCTTGGGAGTTGCTTGTCCATCCTCCTCCTGATGGATCTGGGGGCTCTGATGAGCTCGCCCAGGAGTGGAGGTACATACTGTACGGTATGCTCACATCCAACTGTACAAGACAAGGCCCAAGTATTTCCCAGACGTGGTCGCCCCACGCTGTCCTCCCAGCCACTGTGTATGAGATCTTGCTGGTCTCATGCTCACAGCCAGTGGGGTCATCAGACTTCATTCTTGCCTTTGGGTCTGGAAGGATTCTTTTCATGGACTTGCCATTTATTTCCTTTTATCACCCATGAGTCTGAACAGCTCTCCCTGGATTCCCAGCCATTGTGACCCTATCCAGGGACGTGCCTCTTCATGTTATTTCCCCAACTTACTGGGCGGTGTGTCCTGTTCTCACTGATGTACGTGGGTATGTAAAGTTCTGACCCCGACCCCTAACTGCCCCCGCCCATACTGCCCTTCCAGGCCTCCAGAGGCTGCACAGGCTACGGCGACCCCACTCCAGCAGTGATGCTTTTCCTGTGGGCCCAGCACCTGCTGGCTCCTGCGAGAGCCTGTCATCGTCCGAGCCCTCCGAGTCCTCCTCCTCCGAGTCCTCCTCCTCCGAGTCCTCAGCAGCTGGGCTGGGGGCACTCTCCGGTTCCCCCTCACACCGAGCCTCAGCCTGGCTAGATGATGGTGACGAGCTGGACTTCAGCCCACCCCGCTGCCTGGAGGGGCTCCGGGGGCTTGACTTTGATCCCCTTACCTTTCGATGCAGCAGCCCCACCCCAGGGGACCCTGCACCTCCCGCCAGCCCGGCCCCCCCGGCCCCCGCCTCTGCCTTTCCACCCAGGGTGACCCCCCAGGCCCTCTCGCCCCGTGGGCCCACCGGCCCTGCCTCACCCATTGCCCTGGACATCTCAGAGCCCCTGGCTGTATCGGTGCCACCCGCTGTCCTGGAGCTGCTGGGGGCTGGGGGAACACCTGCCTCGGCCACCCCAGCGCCAGCCCTCAGCCCCAGCCCAGGCCTGCGCCCCCATCTCATCCCCCTGCTGCTGCGTGGAGCTGAGGCCCAGCTGAGCGACACCTGCCAACAGGAGATCTGCAGCAAGCTGGCACTGCCTGGTCCCCGGGGAGCCCAAGGCCAGCATGGTGAGTCCTGTCCAGCCCACCCGACCCCGCACCCTCACAACCCTGAGGCTGCGCCCAAGACCCTGCTGACTCCTCTTCCCACTCCCCTCCTAGGTGCTGGTATGGATTCACCGCTGCTGCCCCCGCCCCTGTCCCTCCTTCGCCCTGGGGGGGCCCCGCCCCCGCCTCCTAAAAACCCAGCACGCCTCATGGCCCTGGCCCTGGCTGAGCGGGCTCAGCAGGTGGCTCAGAGACAGAGTCAACAGGAGCAGGGGGGCACCCCGTCTGCTCCCCACTCCCCTTTCCATGGCTCACTGTCCCTGGAGGTGGGCAGTGAGCCCCCAGGGACCTCAGGGAGTGGGCCACCCCCCCACTCCCTAGCCCACCCGGGTGCCTGGGCTCCGGGACCCCCACCCTCCCTACCGAGACAACAAATCGATGGGAGCCTGGTGAGGAGCCAGCGGCCCACGGGGACCTCAAGGAGGGGACCCAGGGGCCCTTCCCAGGTCAGTGCCCAGCTCAGGACAGGTGGGAGGTGCAGGGATGTGCCAGAGATGGCAGCCCACTCCCTGTGTTCTGTCCCCCCACAGGTTCCTACCCCTGGCTTCTTCTCCTCAGCCCCCCGGGAGTGCCTACCATCCTTCCTCGGGGTCCCCAGACCAGGCTTGTACCCCCTCGGCTCCCCATCCTTCCAGCCCAGCTCCCCGGCCCCAGTCTGGAGGAGCCCCCTGGGTCCCCCTGCACCACTGGACAGAGGAGAGAACCTGTACTATGAGATCGAGGCAGGCGAGGGGTCCCCTTACTCTGGTCCCACCCGGTCCTGGAGTCCCTTGCGTTCCATGCCCCCAGATAGGCTCAATGCCTCGTATGGCATGCTTGGCCAATCACCACCACTCCATAGGTCCCCCGACTTCCTGCTCAGTTACCCACCACCCCCCTCCTGCTTTCCCCACGACCACCTTGGCTACTCAGCCCCCCAGCACCCTGCCCGGCGCCCCACCCGACCTGAGCCCCTCTATGTCAACCTAGCCCTAGGGCCCAGGGGTCCCTCACCCGCCTCTTCCAGCTCCTCCTCCCCTCCGGCCCACCCCAGAAGCCGCTCTGATCCTGGTCCCCCAGCCCCCCGCCTCCCCCAGAAACAGCGGGCCCCCTGGGGCCACCACACCCCTCACAGGGTGCCTGGGTCCTGGGGCCCTCCAGACCCTCTCCCCTACAGGGCAGCCCCACCAGCCTATGGGAGGGGGGGCGAGCACCACCGAGGGTCCTTGTACAGGAATGGGGGGCAAGGAAGGGAGGGGGCTGGTCCCCCACCCCCCTACCCCACTCCCAGCTGGTCCTTCCACTCTGAGGGCCAGACCCGAAGCTACTGCTGAGCCAGAGCTGGGAGAGACCTTCCTCCTTCCTCTTCTCCCTTACTGATCTTGGTCCAACCTAATCCCTTGTTTTGTATTTTCTTGAGCTCCTGACCCCTACCCCAGGTTTCTAACTTTGTAACTTGCCTCTGATGTGGGTCCCTAACCTGTTATCATAGCTTACCTACCCTGGGCTGAAGGGCATGCCCATCCCCCCACCATCCTCCATCCTGGGGGCTCTTGCACAAATCTGAGAGGGTTAGGCTGACTCCCTGTCCTCCCTTTCTCTCCAGGAGTTCCCAGCATGTCCTGTCCTGTGCACAGGGGGTGGGGGGACAGCTCCTGCCATCTCCCCCCACATACCCCACTAAACCATCTGACAAAATTAATGAATAAAAATGGTGAAAATGTGGCTGCTAGTGTCATGCTGGGGCCAGGCTCAGTGAATAAAGAGGCAGTAACAGATGGATTGCTTTCTCATTTTATCATTTCAGCAGGTGCTAAGTGGTGAGTCACTCCTGGGAGACTCTGAGGGGGCGATATCTGCAGAGAAGGGGCCATGGGTGCCCTAACAATTTGTGTCAGGAGTGGGATTGAGCCTGGGCCTGTCTTCAAGTTGGCATCCACCTTGTAGTTCTGCTATGATCTCCTCCAGCAGATCCATCCTGGGGGGGGGGGGCGGGCGGGTAGGGGTGGACTGAGGATTATCTCAGGGATGAGGAAGGGGCCTGTGGCCATCCCACCAGTGCCCCATTTCTCACTTCTGCAGGCTGAAGAAGAGACTTCCTCTGATCAGCTCAGGGCTGGGCGCCTACAGGAGTAAAAGACTAGAGCTGCCACCCGGTGGCCATGGAGCTCAGGATGGCCCTGGGAGGGTGGGGTGGGGCAGGGGCTGGGCTCAGGGTCCTCTGCTTCACCTGCCCTCGTGGCCTTCCCTGCCAGCAGCCTCCAGGGTGTGGGAAGCCTCCCTGTGGGTCAGTAGGCAGGGGGTAGGCTCACAGGGCTGGGGGTCCAGCAGGGCAGCCCTGTGTGTGTGCCGCCGCAGCCCCTGCAGGGCTTGGATCTTGGCTGAGAACTTCCTCTCATACTGCTCCTCAGAGCTCTGAGTCCCCAGCAGGGAGGCTGAGTCCTGAAGGCTGGAGTACAGGGCAGGGCCCTGGGGGAAGCAGGGTTGGTTGGGGGTCACAGGTCATCGAGGGAACAGTTGGGGGTCCCAGGGGGTCCCTGATCAGAGGAGAGGCAGCCAGGGAAATTGGAGTTGGTGACAACTGGAGGGAGGGGTCACAGGTGAGCAAATGGATGGTGGCGCAGGGCTCAGGGTATCCATACTGTTGATCTGGGCTCCAGGCAGCGGTCCAGGCTGACCCTGGCTGTGGGGCTGTGCCCTGGGCAGAGGCTGGGGCTGGGACTCGAGCTGCTGCCTAGAGTCAAGCTGCTGCCCGAGTCCCAGGCTGCACCCCTCTGGACTTTGCTGTGGCTCATGACCTGCAGAGAGCGATGGCAGAGAGCTGGCATGGTTGCCCAGGTACCCCACAGCTCCCTTGGTCCTCCACATGCCTGTCCTGGCTCCTACCTGGGATGGGGAGGGGCCTGGGGACATCACAGGGGGCACAGGCCTGAGTGCAGTCTTGGTTCTGGGAGCCACCTCATAGTACGTCGTCTCTGGGGGAACAGCCAGTTGGTTGGAATGGGGTGGGGGCACAGCTGACCTGTGCTTAGTACCTGCTACCATCCCCTCCTTGCCCTCTAACCTGGTGGAGAACCCTGGGGTGAAGGGCACAGTGTGGTCCAATCCATTGGGGAGCTCACCTCAGAGGCTGAGTCCTGTGGAGAGGAGGCTGGGTGTGGGACATGGGCTCTGCCTGAGGTTCCAGGGCTACCACCCACCCCGGCCTACCTGCCCTATACCTGAGCCATGGCCTTCCGCAGCAGGTATCGTGTACTCTGCAGGCTGCCCCAGCGGTCAGCAGGCCCTAGACCTAGCCCAGCCTGAACCAGGGCCTGGTAGGGGGCTGGCACCAGGGGGTCCAGGGCTGGGCTCTCACTGGCCTCCAGTTCAGCCTTCACCTCAGGCCCTTCTCTTCCAGCCCAGGGAAGCTCTCCTGTGTGGAAGCATAACTGGGGGACCCAAACCGGTGGGGGGCCTCACTGGGGCAGGGAGCGGGGTCACTCGCTGATCAGTGAAGACCTCCTGGGCCAGGATGCAGAAGCTGTAGAGGTCTGAGGTGGCGGCAAGCATGTTACCGCAGATGAGCTCAAGTGGCAACCACGGGTACAGTTCGGGAGGTGGGGGCAGCCCTGGGCCTGGGCCTCCCCACAGGTAGCCCTGCTGTGGCCTGTGGAGGCCGAGGAACCTGGTGAGCCAGTGGCCGCCAGACAGGGACACAGGGGCAGGCAAGTGAGGCAGGCGCTCACCCGGGCCGCAGCCAGAGTTGGTGCAGTGGGCGCCCGTGCTCCAGGCTGCCCACTTTGGCCAGGCCTGGCCGCATCAGCTGCACAGCATGGGAGCTGAGGCCGCCAGGAGCACGCCAGTGGGCCTGCAGGAACAGCAGGGCCTCCAGCGCCTGCAGCGGCAGGTGGCCGGGCCCCCTCTCTCGGTCCCAGCCACACGGGTTCGAAGAGAAGGCAGAGCCCCGACGGGTCGGCCAAGCGGCTCAGTGCCATCAGCTGCAACAGGCTGGGTTGGTGCAGGGCGCGGGGCAGGCGGAGAGCAGGCCACTCGTGAGGAGGCCCCAACCCACACGGGGCAGGGGGCTGGTCTCAGGCACAGATCACCACGCACCAGGGGCTGACGATCTGCCTCAGCCACCAGACGGAGGGGAAACCGAGACCCCGGGTCACACAGCCTGGCAGTGGTAGAACCAGCACCCTGTCCGTGGTACCCCCCACACACACCCGCCTCCTCTCAGAGGCCTACAAGACAGTGCGCAGAACTGGGTACCCACGTACCCATGGGGAGGGGTCACTCCAGTAAGAAGGCTTCATGCCAAGCGCTGGCCCAGAGGTGAAGACTGTAACCGCGGCCACTGCCACACTCCCTGGGCTTCTGTTTCCGAAACACTTGAGTCGGGAGGGCAGGCAGGAGACTGCTCTGCAGGACTGGGCTGGCCTGGGGGCAAGGCTGGGGTGACGTACCTGCAGTGCTGAAGGTCAGGCATCAGCACGTCAGGCTGGGCTCCAGGTGCCTTCAGCTGCCGCACGGTCACGGTCATGGTCACGGTCACGGTCACGGTCACGGTCACGGGGTGGCCCCTCCACGGGAGCCTGGAGAAACGGGGAGGGGGAGAGAGTGTGGGCCTGAGACAAGGGGGTTTTCCCTGTAAGGGCAGAGGAGAGCTGGGCTCTCCCCCGAGCTCTGCTGGACAGCCAGGCAGGGGTGTGGGAGGGGTCTCTCTCTCACTTGGCCATGAGGGTGTGGGAGCTGCTCTCGTAGGTGCAGTCAGGCCCGCCCCAGGCTGGCAGCAGCTCCTCGAGGTCCGCGAGGGGTCCGCCTGTTACCAGCCCCAGTGGCCACAAGCTGCTCCGCTGGGGCTGGGGAGCGGGACCATGAGGCAGGAAGAGGACGGAGTGGTCCGCACTCCCTCCAACATCTCCCGCTTACCTGGCCGAACCCAAAGGCTGGGATTTGGGGGGTTCTGATCTGCTCCGGCCTCCGTGCCCTGGGGTAAAGGGCCGTCTGAGAGTAAGTCCAGGGCAGCTGGGAGTGGTGGGTGGGCAGGCTTCGGGATGTGGGCTGTTACCTGTCAGTGTGCATCAGCTGCAGACCACCACACAGGCTCTGTCCAGAGCTGGCCTGCAACTGGCCCATGGGTGCAGTGGGTGCCAACTCACTGCCATGCACCAGCGCTGATGTGTGGGCACGGCAGAGCTGTAACGGCTCCAGCACCCGGACATGGGGTGGCACGTGGGGTGAGGCAGGGTGGGCCGCCCGCCCTGACGCCCTTACCCCACCCCAGCCACGGCTCACCTCCCAGCTCTGCTTGGCACCGCCTTGCTCTGCCCACTCCCCAGGGATGCGACCCTGCTGGTCATGCAGACGCAGGTCACCCCCCGCCTGCAGCACGTGCAGCATCAACAGGCTGCAGCCCGAGAAGGCGCCCGCATGCACAGGTGTGCTGCCGTCCAGGCAGCGACTGCAGCAGAACGATGAGAACAGTAATGGATTAGGAAAGGGACGGAACAGGGACAGGAGGTGCAGGATGGGAGGACTGAGGGATAAAGGGGTCACTACGGTCATGGGAGGTGGCGATCAAGATGGGGGGCTCACTTGGGAACACAGTGGAGTCTGAGAGGGTGAGAGGATCGTGGTGAGCATAGGAGGCACTGGGAGAATGGGAGGAGGCACTGGGAGAATGGGAAGAGTCACTGGAGGACAAGAAGGGGCGAACTGGGCTTCCCTGGTGGCACAGTGGTTAAGAATCCGCCTGCCAATGCAGGGGACATGGGTTTGAGCCCTGGTCCGGGAAGATCCCACATGCCGCAGAGCAGCTAAGCCTGTGCGCCACAACTACTGAGCCTGTGCTCTAGAGGCCACGAGCCACAACTACTGAAGCCCGTGCGCCTAGAGCCCATGCTCCGCAACAAGAGAAGCCACCACAATGAGAAGCCTGCGCACCGCAACGAAGAGTAGCCCCTGCTCGCCGCAACTAGAGAAAGCCCGCGCACAGTAACAAAGACCCAACACAGCCAAAAATAATAAATTTGAAAAAAAAAAAATAGTGCCTTGAGGTTTGCAAGTTACGGCATAAATCTTGATAATAAACATACATTAAAAAAAAAAAAGAAGGGCTTCCCTGGTGGCGCAGTGGTTGAGAGTCTGCCTGCCGGTGCAGGGAACACGGGTTCGAGCCCTGGTCTGGGAGGATCCCACATGCCGCGGAGCAACTAGGCCCGTGAGCCACAATTGCTGAGCCTGCGCGTCTGGAGCCTGTGCTCCGTAACAAGAGAGGCCACGATAGTGAGAGGCCCGCGCACCGCGATGAAGAGTGGCCCCCACTTGCCGCAACTGGAGAAAGCCCTCGCACAGAAACGAAGACCCAACACAGCCATAAATAAATAAATAAATAAATAAATAATTAATTAAAAAAAAAAAAAAAGAAGGGGTGAACTGAGAGAACAAGGTGGGGGCTGGTCACTGGGGATGGGAGGGTCATCAGGGGATGGAAGGGGTCTAACGGAGAGAGGCCTCTAGGGAAGACAGCCCTGGCTCTCAGGCTCCCTGGGACTCAGACTCAGGGCGCTGGGAGTGTGGGGCATCACCACCTGTCCACTCACTGGTTGGGGCTGGCACCAAAGGCCAGCAGGAGCTGCACGGCAGAGCTGTGGCCCAGCAGCGCCGCGAGGAACAGCACCGTCTGCCCAGCAGAGTTCTCACCATCTACCTGGACAACGGAGGGGCAGCCAAGGCTGAGGATTACCCCTGCCCCTTACTCCGGGGGCAGAGGTCCTCTCCCAATTCCCTGCCCCCACAGTCCCTCCTTGACTGGGTGATCCTTGACTCCAGGTTCCGTCTCTATGTCCTGGAACGCCCACCTCCAGCCGCTGGGGACTCTGCCTCAGAATCCATCTCAACACAGTCCTCACCATTAAGTCCACAGAACTGGAACAAGGTGACATCTACCTGCCATGCCAATATCCATCCCCCATCCCAGAGGTGTCAAAATCACACCAAGGGGGCTTCCCTGCTGGCGCAGTGGTTAAGAATCCGCCTGCCAATGCTGGGGACACGGGTTCGAGCCCTGGTCCGGGAAGATCCCACAGGCCGCGGAGCAACTAAGCCCGTGAGCCACAACTACTGAACCCGCAAGCCACAACTACTGAGCCCACGTGCCACAACTACTGAAGCCCGCACGTCTAGATCCCGTGCTCGGCAACAAGAGAAGCCACCGCAACGAGAAGCCCGCGCACCGCAACGAAGAACAGCCCCCCCCCTCGCCGCAACTAGGGAAAAGCCCACGCGCAGCAACAAAGACCCAAAGCAGCCAGAAGTAAATAAATAAAACAAATCTATTAAAAAAAAAATCACACTAAGGTACCCAGGGGCCAGGAGGAAGTGGACTTCATGGGCACTTGGGCTTATAGGAGCCTCGTGCACTGTCTAGGGCAGGCAGGCTCCACCCAGCTCTTCTTCACTATATGAATACAGGTCCCATGTGGTCAGCACCAAATTCAAGAAAAGCAAACTCTCTGGACTTTATCAGGAAATCTCTCAAGTTTATTTTTGAACACTGCGTTTAAGAGCTGAATCCAGGTAGTAACCTCCTCTGGATTCAGCCTCCATGCCCTTGCCAATCCCCTACTCACCATCATCCTGCTCAGAGCCCCCCTCCCAACCCTTCATCTCAACACGCATCATGTCCCAAGCCCTGTTTCTCTGCATCCATCATCCCTGAGTGCCTCTTCCTCCAGACTCTATCCCATATACCCATGGTGTCTTTGTCCTTGCATTCCTATGTAACTGGCAGACACAGCTAATTAATCATGTACTTGGTCCAACCTAGCTTGGTCTCTGCCGCAAAATCCCTCCAAATGTGGTCCTTCAGGAACCTCGGAATATCACATTTACTGCATCCTATTTTACTCAGTAGCCTACCTTCTTTTGCAATGGCATCCTAACTGGTTTTCTGCATTTGTCTTGCCCTGCAGAGGGATCATCTTAAAACACAAATCATCTCGCAATATAATCATTATGATAATCACTTCATTTCATGTATAACCTTATACAAGTTCTTCCAAAACAGAAAAATAGAAAAAGAGAGCAAGGCTCATTTTTATGAGGCTAATATGACCTTAACTCCAAAACCAGATGAGAGTTTCCAGAATCAGAAATGAAGCTATATATCAATTCAATTTATGATCATATACGCAAAGCCCCTAAATAAAGTAAAAAGGGTAACCCAATTGATCTATTTCCAGAAAGCAAGGATGATTCAACAAAAGAAAATCTATCAATGTAACAAAACACATTCATGAACTAAAGGACAAAAACCACGTATAACTGCATCAGTAGATGCAGAAAAAGCACTTGATAAAATTCAATACCTACTTATGATTAGGGAGAAAAAAAACCCACCGCAGAAAACTAAGAATAGATGGGAACTTCCTTACTTGATAAAAATTACAAACCAAAACCCAAAGAGCAAGCATGGTACCTAGTGCAGAAACATAGGCTCTTCTCTTTAATATCAACAACAAGGAAAGAGATGTCCATTGACAACAAGGTTTGGGAGTTCTGGCCAATACCTTATGACAGGAAAAAGAGATTGGAGTTTAAAGATTGAATAGCTGAGACCAAACTGTCACCGTCTGCAGATAACAAAAAAGTAAAAGAATCAACACACAATTACAACTATTAAGCAAGTTCAGAAAGTGGCTGGATACACAATCAACTTACAAAAATCAATGAAAAACAGAAACTGTAAATTTGATAGTGTTAATTTCCTGCCTACAACTCTGATGGTTTCCAATCACAGAACAAAATCCAACAAAATTCACACCCCTCTTAAGGCCCTTTCCTGTCTGTACCTGCTGCCCCCTCCGCTTCAGTTCTCTCCCTGAGTCCCCTTGCTCCTTGCTGCTACTTACACATACCCAGTGTGTTTTGACTTCAGGGCCTTTTCACTGGCTATTCCATCTTTCTGAAGTGCTCTTCCCCCAGCTGTTTGCATGACTGACTCATACTGTGGGACCCAAGTCTCACCATATCCGAAAGGCCATCCTCTTTACCTCTCCTTTCTACGTCATTCTCATCACTCTCTTAAATTCTCATATTAGATTTCATTCACAATGACCCAGAAGGTCGTGTTTACCCATAAATCCCCATCTCAGACAACAGAGCCTTGGCACACGATAGGTGCCTGCTACACAATTGTTGACTGGCCAACTGAAGTCGCACCCTCCATTCTGCCCCTTGATCTTGTCCCCCCCAGGCAGTTCCAGCAGCCAAACTCTCACCTCTCCGCAGGAGCCGGGTGAGGCCCCAGCCTGGGCCCCTGGCCACAGCCAGGCGATGCAGACGGCCCACCTGGCCTCCTGGATCCCGGAGCCCAGCTCCACGGGGAAGCGAGAACGCAGTGAGGGCATTTGTGGGCTCTGGACTCAGCTCCTGGCCAGGGATCAGCTACCGGGTCTCATGAGGGCTTGAGGAAGTGAAGGACTAGACCTCTGGGGGGCAATAAAGACAGAGCTGGCTGGGAGTCCAGGGGGGCAGACTGAGAAAAAAAGGCAATTCGGGAGGGGTCTGCTTTGGAGAGAGGCATCAGAATGAGAAAAGGGGTGGGCTCTGGGACAGCTACAGAACAGCAGGTCAGGGGTCCAAGGGAGTCTGGGAGTGAAGAGGATCTATGGCAATCTGAGGGCTGGGCGCTCCGTCTGGGAGAGAGGGTGTAAGGGCTACGGGGATAGGATTTGGGCCAGGGGAAGGAGTCTGGGGGCTGGGGAAGAGGGTCTGAAGACTACCTAGGGGCTGGAGGAAGAGGGGTCTGAGGGTTAGGACCTGAGAGGGGCTGGGGTCTACGGGCTGTGAGAGGGAGGCGTCCAAGGGAGGAGGACAGTCTGAGGGCAGGGTCTGCGGGCTTGAGGAGGGGTCTGAGGGTAGTGGCTGGGGTCTGTCGCACGGGAGAGGGTCTGAGGGTTGGGGGCATGGACTGAGGTTTAGGGAAGCGTCTGTGTGCTAGGATGGGGTCTATGGATTATGAGAAGGGACGGAGGGAAGGAAGGGGTCTGAGGACTGCATCCGTGGGCTGAGGGAAGGGAGCGCGTAATGAAGACAGGGTCTGATAAAGGGGTGGGGTCTGAGGGCGTAGGAGGGGCGGGAAGGAAGGGAGGAGTATGGGGGGGGGAGGTCTGAGGGCGGGGTCTGTGGGCTGGGGAAGGGGCCTGGTGGACGGCTGAGGGCCCAGTCCCTGCAGCTTTGTACCTACCGTTGGGCTCCGGCAGTGATCCCCACGTGGCTGCCACGTGACCCCGCGCACTAGTTCTGGCGATCTGAGCGGGAATCCTCGGCTCGTGCGCACCAGCTGTCTCTGGCCACCTGTGCACTTGCGCAGTAGCCTCCCGCCCCTGAGAGCTGCCCCTGCGACCCTGAGGTGACCCGGTAGAAGAGACAGCAATGGCCACCCCAGAGCTACTGACTGCTCCCTAATGTTACCGCCTCTTGTTTGGGCTGGCGGGCCCTTTATGATCCCTGCCCTTGGCTGTCTTTCCATGCTTTTCACCCAGGCCCACGGGCGGTTTCCTCCGTCTCAGCCCCAGCCTCTCTTCTTTGCCCCACACCTGGGGCTCCACAATGTCCGGGACACCTCTCCTTGGACGTCCCCTGGGACCCTCACACCCACTGGGTCCCACACCGGCCTCAGTATCTCCCCCAAACTGCATCTCCTCCCAGATCCCCATCTCAGAGTTGGACCCACTGTCCCCTCTTTAAGCCAGAGCCCTGGGCCTGGCCCTGAATGTCTCCCTCAAATCCAGCCTATCAGCTCCACGGCCCTTCGCTCAGTCTCCTGATTGTTCTTTCCACCAGCCCCCTCCTCCCTTCCCCACACCCTGCCCTGCTCTACCCACCTGCCAGGATACCCTACCCTGGCTTCCTCTGGGCTCTCAGGCAGAAAGCTCAAGGTCCACCCGCCATGCAGCAGCCAAGGGACTCTCACTAAAGCCCAACCTGACTCTGTCCCTCCCCTGCTTCAAAGCCTCCTTACACCCCAGTGCCCTTGGGATAGAGTCGATACCCTGCAGTGTGGCACCCAAGACTGCATCTTCTGGCCCCCCACCCTCCATCCTTGTCCCCCGACTCCGCAGTCTGTTTATGCACATGCCCTTGTCTTGGAATGCTCTTCTCAGTATTCACTTGGTTATTCTTATGAATTCTCTGGGATGCCCTCTTGATCACCAGGTGTCTCCTCTGGCCTCCTACAGCCTCCAGGCTTTTCCCAACGTTGCCCTGATACTCTGCCTGGGCTCCCCTCATCACAGCCCTGACCATCCTGGGCTGTCACTGTCTGAAGATGGGTCTGTCTACCCCTACTGGACTAAGAGCTCTGTGAGGCCAGGCCTGGGGTTGTGTTTGGTCACTGTTGTGTCCCTAGCACTGTTCACCTGGAAGCCTAGCTCAGAAGGAGACTCAGTAAATGCTTATTAAATGAGAGAGTGGCTTGGTTCTTCTCTCTGTCCCTCCGTGGACGTGTGGCCTTAGCCCAGCCTCTGGATTTCAGTGCCTCAGTGTCTGCCTTCATCTGTGCTCTTCACCTGGGCGTCCACTGGAGTGAAGACAATTCCCGCGTGAGCAACTAACTGGCTGAGTAGAGCTGACCCCAGGCCCATCGCAGGATCGTCTGCCTCAGGGTTGGTGGGGGAGCTCATTAGCCTTTGATCAATGCCCTTGCTATGCTCTAGGGTCATCTAAAGATCTCTCTTGAGCCACAGAGCTCCCTTAGCTTGGGCTGGCTGAGGCTGAGATGAGCCCTTCCCCAAGGAGGTGGCTTCCGTACAGGGCAGCTGCCTGGGCAGCAGCTCAGGACCTTTATTGACCGTATGACCCCTGGGGGTGCTAATGGGGTACCCTCAGGCCCCGCCCCAGCAGCCTCCGCCGAAGTTCCTGGCTGAGCAGCTCCTGCTCCCTGCGGGCACCCCGCAGTACACTTCGGTTCTCCTGGGCCCTCCGGATCAGGTAGGGGATCACTTCCTCCAGGGAGCCATAGGGGATGGACTTGTACACGGCATAGCCAGCCTGCCCTGGAGGGAGAGTATTTGCAGGGTGTGGTCTGGTGTTTGGGGAGAGGCTCCCCCAGGCCCCATCTGGAACAGAGATTTCCACTTCTGAGAACATGGCAGACTAGGTGGGTTGGACAAAATCTCCCACTGAAAAAACTAAAAATCCTGGAGTAAACATTAAAAACAAAATCTTCTCAAAGTTATGAAAATGCTGCCAAGAGAATAAGGAATTTACTAATCCAAGAATTAAGAGAAAGTGAGAATCCAGAGAAGGAAGGGTTACACAAGAAGCATTTCTATCCTGAAGGCAAAATTGAGCTGCTATTTAATGACTTCAAAGCTGAGGGGGTACAGAAATGGAGGCCCAAAGCCTGACCAGGGTAAGAATTATAAAGGAGAACTTCCCCAGATTAAGTTGGAACCCCAAAATCTAGACCCTCAAAGTAAGAGTTAACAAGAAGTCAACCCTCCCACCCTCCCTCACCCCCAGGGAATGGCCTTGACCATGAGCAGAGCAAGGAAAAAAATAGAGAAATCCATCTCTGACAGGTTGTGGCCATGGGTTAGTCCCCTAAAATATTTGCAGCCCCAATTTGCATCCCTGGGATATCTCAAGAAACCTCAAGCTGTGAAGTTAGGGTGCACTGATTTTGTACCCCTTAGCACCTGGCAGAAGAAAACATAAATCTTCTGGTCTCAGGCCCTGGTGAACAACACAGTAAAGATAACAAAGCACACAGGTGACAAGATACCATGATGAAGAACCAACAAAAACAACAGACCACAGACACAGAGACACAGGCCTGCAAGGCCTTCAGCTATGGGACAGATCTATCTGGAAGGGTCTGGCGCTGGGCCGGCTGCAGGCTCTGGATGGGAGCCTGGCCAGGCATTGCCTGGGAATGGAAGATGGGATCTGTTTGGGAGGGAATGAGGCCTGGGGCTGACTGGGTGGGATGTGGGAGTGGGGCTGGGAGGGACGGATCATTCACATACCCAGTGCCAAGGAGACATGGTCACACATCCCCAGAAGTTGTCCAAAACAGACAGGCCCATCCAGAGGAATGCCCAGCTCCCACATGCTACAGAAAAGGCCACATCATCAATCCAGACAGTGGCTGCATCCCGAGCTGAAAGTCAGCCATGCTGCACTCATACGGCTGTGCTAGTTATTCGAATATTGAAGTACTTCCAAACTCACTGATAAATAACCACTGCCCTGGGCCCCCTGAAGGATCCCCAGTGAGTCCCCACTTCTTCCCTGGAACCCTGGGACCTCCCCATGCCCCAGCAAATCAGGGGCAATGCCTTGTTCAGCTGGGGCCTATGGGACCTGCAGGTGTAGCAGGAGTTAAATATTTTGAATATCCTCCCCAGATCCCCTTTGAACCTAGCGGCCCGCACTGTCCCTCCCCTTGTTCCACGTCCACCACCCTTTGGGCACCTATTTCCCGTTCCCCTACTTCCTACCGCTTGGTCGCCTGGTGAACAGAATCCTCATTGTGGGACGCCACCATGAGGGGGCACATGGGGCCACGATGGGACACCTGGGTCAGCATCAGCTCCAGACAGCGGCTGTAACTGAAGGGAGATGAAGGTCTGGCGTATGACACCTGGTAAGTGAGGGTTAGGCCCCAGGGACTGGGGATTTCTGTCCTTGGGAGGTGGGGTGCCTAAGGGCAAGAACCTTGAAGTCAGGAAGTACCTGCATCCCACCTGCCTCCGCTGCCAGAGACATCCCCCTCTGAGCCTTTTTCTTCTCTTTCACAACCCACGTTCACCTAACAGTGTTGTTGTGAGGATGGAGTGAGATGAGGGTGGACATAAAGCCTCTGGCACAATGGCACTCTCACAGCAAAGGGCCGCATCACACAAGATGACATTTATCCAAGGTCATTCACTGCAGCAGTGTCTACAGAGCAGGGTTAGTAACAACCCAAAGGTCTGTAAGTGGGGGACCGGCTAAATGAGCACTCAGAGGAGAGTGGAGTGCCCCTGCGGGGGCAGGGAGACCCCGTGATTACATGGGGATGTGAGCGGACGTGAGCTGTGTCGGTGTGTTCATTTTCATATCATTTTGATTTTTGAATCATGTGAATGTATTATTTATTCAAAATCTTTATTAAAACATGAATGGTACTGTGCTGGAGAAGATGTGGAGAAATTGGAACCCTCCCACCGTGCTGGTGTGAGTCTAAAATGCTGCAGCCACTTTGGAAAACCATCTGGTAGTTCCTCAAAAAGTTAAACATGGAGTGACCATATAACCCAGCGATTCCAGTCCTAGAGAACTCAACTTTTGAGAATGAAAACTGTATGTTTACACAAAAATGTGTATGTGAATGTTCATAGCAGCACTATCCACAATTGCCAAAAAAAGTAGAAACAATCCAAATATCCATCAACTGATGAAAGGATAAAACAAATGTGGACTCTCCATACAATGGAATATTATGCGACCATAACAAGGAATGAAGCACTGACACGTGCTACAACATGGTTGAACCTTGAAAACATTATGCTGAGTGAAAGAAGCCAGGTACAAAAGGTCACATATTATATGATTCCATTAATATGAAATGTCCAGAATAGACAGAAAGTAGATTAGTGGTTGCCAGGGGCTGGGGGGGGGTGGGAATGGGGAGTGACTGCTAATGCACACGGGGTTTCTTTTTGAAGTGATGAAAATGTTCTGGAATTAGATAGTGGTGATCGCTGCACAATCTTATGAACATACTAAAGGCCACTGAATTGTACACTTTTAAATAGCAAATTTTACGATATGTGAATTATATCTCAGTAAAAAAATGGTGCCAAATGATTAAGCCTATGGGACACAAATGTGCCTAGGAACCTTCATGGGCTTGGATGCAAGCTTAGCCTTCGTGGCTTGGCAACTTGCTCTGGAAGCTTGGTAAGTACTTGCAACTCTACAAACCTCTCCTTGGTCCACTGTGAAATGGAATTGGGCTTTGAAAACTCCATGAGGACAGGGCCTGGTGGCCACCTTGGCTGCCACTGCAGCCAGGGTCCAACACAGGTCCTGATCTAAATCAGGCGGTCAGGGACTTCCCTGGTGTTACAGTGGTTAAGAATCCGCCTGCCAATGTGGGGGACACGGGTTTGAGCCCCAGTCCGGGAAGACCCCACACGCCGCAGAGCAACTAAGCCCGTGCGCCACAGCTACTGAGCCCAAGCTCTAGAGCCCGTGAGCCACAACTACTGAGCCTGAGTGCCATAACTACTGAAGCCCGTGCACCTAGAGCCCATGCTCTGCAACAAGAGAAGCCACCGCAATGAGAAGCCCACGCACAGCAACGAAGAGTAGCCCCCGCTTGCTGCAACTAGAGAAAGCCTGCGTGCAGCAACGAAGACCCAACACAGCCAAAAATAAATAAATAAATAAATAAATTTAAAAGAAAAATGAATAAATCAAGTGGTCAGCAAGTATGTATTGAAAGAATAAATCCTTTTTTTTTTTTTTTTTTTTTGGCTGTGGCCTCTCGGCTTACAGGATCTTAGTTCCCCAACCAGGGATTGAACCTGGGCCCCTAACAGTGAAAGCCCAGAATCCTAACCACTGGACTGCCAGGGAATTCCCTGAAAGAATAAATTATTTCTTCCCAGGGCCATGGGATGGTGGCCCAAGGAACTCACACTGATTTGAGGTGAGTAAAAATGTGGGTTCTAGAGCCAGTCTGCCAAAAATTTTGGCCCTGCCACTCACTAGCTGTGTGACCGTGGGTAAGTGATTCCACTTCTCTGTGCCTCGATTTCATCCCCTGTGAAATGGGGATGATAATAATAGTATCTACCGCTTGGATTGTTTATTCATTCTTTCAACAGATCTGTACCGAGCACCTACCACACAGCAGGCGCAATTTTAAGCACTGGGGGTTCAGCAGTGAACAAATCAGAACGCCCTGCCCTCCTGGGCCCACGCGCCCGTGGGTGAGACGAATAATGAGCAACCGAATGTGAAACCTCAACTGCTGATAAGCGCCGGAAGAAAAATAAATCTAAGAAGTGAGTGGGTGTGGAGAGTTCTAGTTTTTGATAGGGAGGGCAGGAAGGTCCCCTGAGAAGGTACCAACAAGTAAAGACCTGAGGAGGTGAGGGATTGAGCCACACCACTGTCTGGAGATAGAAGGTTCTGGGCAGTGGGAACAGGAAGTGCAAAGGCCCTGGGGGTCATCAAGGAGGCCAGTGTGGCTGGAGCGAAGTGAGCGAGGGGACAGGATTGCAGGCCGCTGCAAGGATCTGGGGTTTATCAAGGGCGCACTGGGAGCCATGGAAGGATTTTGAACTGAGGAGGGACAAGATTTGAGGCAGGTGTTAAGAGGCTCCCTCTGGCTGCACCTGGGGACCGAATGGGGAGGGGGGATAGAGGAGGGAGCAGGAAGCCCAAGGAGGAGGCTGATCTCCAGGTGGGAAGTGACGGCGTCCTGGGCCGGGGAGAGGGAGTGCTGTGTAGACCCACATAGGACGCTCGGCACCATGGCGAGTGAGCTCTAATGAAAGGTTAGATGCTAATATTATTTGTCTCAGAGGCCAGCCCGCCCCAGTCCCACCTCTGATTGGTAGCCTTGTAGTCAGGCTGAGTGGGATCTTCGGTACCCTGGAGCCGGGCCACCTCTCTCTCCTTGTCCAGATACGCTCCTCGTACCAACTTCACCCCGAAGGCCAGGCCAGCCCTGTCTGCGGCCTCAGCATCCCGCCTCAGCTGCTCGTAGGTGTCCTGGCAGAGCACAGGGGCAGCTTCGGGTCAAGGTGCTGGGGACCCCGGCCTGCGATCCCCTCCCCTGGACCCCCCACCCCCAGCCCCAAGTGCACCACACACCTTCAGATAGGCCTGGTAAGTGTTCCACACCCAGGGCCCGCCTTCCCTGGGGCTGTTCCAGCGAGTGGCCAGAGCGGCCACCAGCAGAGAGAGTGCAGGGTTCAGGCAGGTGTACTCAGCATCCACCAGGAGCCTCACATGCTGGGCCCGGGCGTGCTGAGGGTGAGAGAGACTGTAGTCGCGCCCCCAGGAGTGACCAGCAAGCAGGTGCAGTGGAGCCAGACCGCGGCCGCAGGTGTTACCTGTACCACCCGGTGCAAACGGCTCAAGGAGGCCTGGAGATGCCGGGTTTGCTCGGCATTGAGGCAGGAGACCTGGAGGTCCTGTGGGGGGGCAGGGGGTGGCAAGAGCAGTTCAGGGCTACTGGACCCTTCCAGAGCCTAAGTCTTCTCTCCCCCACCAGCAGGAAGGGAAAAAAAGTTTAGAAATTGTTAGAAATCTGAAAAGTAGCTGTATCACATTGATATTATCTGTTGAGGTATAATACAGTGGTTGAGAGCTCAGAATCTGAGTTTGAATCCTGGCTCCACCACTTACTGTGTGGCCTTGAACAAATCATATAACCCCTCTGGTCCTCAATGTTCTCCTCTGTAAAATGGGGGTGATAATAATAGCTACCTCATGGAGTTGCTGTGTGGATAAAAATGGGTTAATATATGAGATG
This sequence comes from Balaenoptera physalus, assembly GCF_965194825.1. Lineage (NCBI taxonomy): Eukaryota > Metazoa > Chordata > Mammalia > Artiodactyla > Balaenopteridae > Balaenoptera > Balaenoptera physalus. The sequence goes on along the minus strand of NC_138900.1, from coordinate 16,529,898 downwards.
TGCCTGGACGGACATAAACAGGACAGGACAGTGGCAGAATATGATAAGCACTCAATACGTGTTATAATAATAGGTGGCTTCAAATGCCATCTTATGTATTTAATCTTCACAATGATACTAGTAGGCAGATGTTATTCCAAGCTCCATTTTCCAGTGGGAGAGTGATGTGACTTGGAATTAGCATCTAGAAAGTGCTTGGAACAGTAGCTAGATCATAATAAGAGCCATAAGTGTTACCTTGCATTAGTCTCTTGGGACCTCAGTTTCCTCATCAAACTTTGAAGGCCTCATTGCAACTCACAAGGCTCCCCTGGTCTGGCCCCTCTGCTCTCACCTCCTCCCACCCTCCGCCTGGCTTACTGCCCTCCAGCCTCACTGGCCTCCCTGCGAGTCTTTGAACATGCCAGGTACCTTCCCACCTCAGAGCCTTTGCTCTGGCTGTTCCTTCCTCCTGGAACACTTTTCCCCTAGATGTCCACTTACTTCACTCCAACCTCTCCGCAGGGTCTTTATTTCAATGCCACCTTCTCTATGAGGTTTTCTCTGGTTTGAACTTGCAACTCCCTTCCTGGGGCTTTCCTTTCCCCTTCCTCAGCCTTATTTTTCCCTACGATGGCTGTCTATACTTGTAACATATCAGCTTTGTTTTTTGGTTTTTGTTTTAGTATAATTAAACATTTATTACATTTTTTCACACACTTATGGATAGAGTGAAGAGAGGGCAATGTTTCTCTGTGTCTGTCTCTGCGCCACACTCCCCATCTGAATCCAAGATCATTTGATTGTAAGGGAACAATAAACAGAAACCTTTCAAAAGAGCTCAAGTGAAAAGGCGGTTTACTAATATGGGGAAGCTCTCGGAGCCCAATTTCAAAAGTACCTACTTTATCTGCATTAATTAATTTGATCCCCTAAAACAATTAAGTAAATATTATTCCCAGTTTCCAGATTAGGAAACTGAAACCCCGAGGGGTACTAGAACCTAAACTTGAAAAACAAGGATTTTCCTGGCTCGGTGCACTGCCCGTCCCCTCTCCCCCTCAGCAGCATGAGGCCGGCAAGCCCCGACTGGGCTTTGGGGTTTTTTTGGTTTTTTTTTTAAAGATAAGCTTTTTTTTTAAATTTATTTTTGCTGTGTTGGGTCTTCGTTTCCGTGCGAGGGCCGCGCGGGCCTCTCACTCCGTGCGAGGGCCGCGCGGGCCTCTCACTATCGCGGCCTCTCTTGTTGCGGAGCACAGGCTCCAGACGCGCAGGCTCAGTAGTTGTGGCTCACGGGCCTAGTTGCTCCGCGGCATGTGGGATCTTCCCAGATCAGGGCTCGAACCCGTGTTCCCTGCATTAGCAGGCAGATTCTCAACCACTGCGCCACCAGGGAAGCCCTGGGCTTTGGTTTTAACAATTGAGTGTCTCTTGTGCCTCCCGGACTAGCAAGTAATTACCTCGAGGGCAGAGATTTTGTTTATCTCGGTCATCATCCCCACCCCTGGCACAGCACCTGGAACGTGGTAGATGTTCAACAAACGTTTAGGGAATTGTTACATTTGTAGCGTGGAAATAATAACTGTCCCTAATTCAGGGTCCTCTTATGGGGATTCGAGGGTGAATGTGAGCTGCTGGTGACTCAGGGAGTCCAGCTGGGTTCAAAGGCATTGGGAAGTTAAAGAAAGAGGAACAGGTGGAATCTAGGGCTCCATTATAGCCAACAGGATGGATATGGATCCCGTCCTGGGGGAGAAGACTCTCCAGCAGAAGGGAAGGGTGAGGGGCACCTGCGGAGTTCTTCTCCCCAGTCAGAGAATTGTCTCCCTGTGGGGCATCATCCCAGGGGAGTTCTGGGGTGTGAGCAGCTGGTGGAGCCGCCGCCCTCACAGACAGGGTGCCAGGTGCTGTTTCAGGGCCTCATTTACCCTTCACCACCCTCTGAAGTAGGGACTATCGTCATCCCCATTTTACAGAGAGGGAAACAGAGGTGAAGTCATTCGTCTAAAATCACACAGCTTGGGACTGCCCTGGTGGAGAATGGTTAAGAATCCGCCTGCCAATGCAGAGGACACGGGTCCGAGCCCTGGTCTGGGAAGATCCCACATGCTGCAGAGCAACTAAGCCCGTGTGCCACAACTACTGAGCCTGCACTCTAGAGCCCGCGAGCCACAACTACTGAGCCCACGTGCCACAACTACTGAAGCCCATGCGCCTAGAGCCTGTGCTCCACAACAAGAGAAGCCACCACAATGAGAAGCCCGCGCACCGCAATGAAGAATAGCCCCCAGTCGCCACAACTAGAGAAAGCCCGCGTGAAGACCCAACGCAGCCAAAAATAAAAATAAAAAAATAAACTTATAAAATCACACAGCTTGACCTGGGATTTAAACCTCAGCATCTCCAGGCAGAGAGTAAATGCTTCCCTCGAACACATATGAACCACTTAGGACAGCACGTGGCACGTTGTGAGTGGTAAGTTCTCCACCATTAATTTACTGTTTCAGACTCACTTGCTCCATTCATTTACTCATTTATTTAACGTATGTTTATCACATCTTGTCTAGGTGCCATGGCCTGGGATATGGCCGTGAACAGGACAGTTATGAATTGTGCTGTGGAGCCAGTGGCTGTGAAGACCAAGGATGGGTGGGGCCTGGGATCTGGGATGGGGGTGGTAGGACTGCTCTGAGATGGGGACAGGAGGAAGGGGCAGGTTTGGGGAGACAAAGGCCAGCGTGGGACCCAGCTGGTGTGAGGGGTCTGGGGGACGTCCAAGCGGAGGTTCCAGAGGGGCTCAGGGGAAAGGCTGGGGCTGGAGACAGAAGGCAGGCATCATGAGTGCAGAGCAGGGAAACAGGCTGTGGGTGAGAAGGCCCCTTCGAGGGGAGTAAGGACTGAGAGGGGAGTGAGCTGGGACCTCGCCCTGGGGAACCTCCATATTTAAGAGTCAGGCAGAGTAAAACCTAACAAAGATTGAGAATGAGCTGGCAGAGATGGAAAAGGAACACCAGGTCTGATGGTGTTGGGGAAGCCAAGGGAAGCTAGTGACACAGAGGGATGAGGGCCCCTCTGTCATCATGCAGATGCCAGCCTGGCAGGGGCTTTAGTCTTTAAAACCACCCTGGGAAGAAATTACTCTCACTGTCCTCACACGCGTAAACTAAGTTCATGAAGAGGTGAAATTCGGTACACTCCAAAGCTGATCCTTTGAAGCACTAAGTCCTGCTTCTGTGTGTTCTGTGACACATATTAAAAAATACAAATTAAAAAAAGAAACCTCAGCAGGTCCCAGGCAGCATTATTTGGTGTGACGGAGACTCAGAGGCCACCCGGGTGTCCATCCCAGGAGAGGTAAACCATGCGGCCAGAAGCAGCCATTAAAAACAATGGATGAGGGACTTCCCTGGTGGTCCAGTGGTTGGGACTCCACACTCCCAGTGCAGGGGGCCCAGGTTCAATCCTTGGTCAGGGAACTAGATCCCACATGCTGTAACTAAGAGTCCACATGCTACAACTAAAAGATCTCGCACGCGGCAACGAAGATCCCGCGTGCCACAACTAGGACCCAGAGCAGCCAAATAAATAAATAAATATTTTTAAAAATGGATTAGATGTACACAGAGATGCTTGGAGGGATCTTAAAATCAGAGTGCTCAGTGAAAAAAGTAAGAAACAGAATGCCATAGATAACATAATGCTACTTGTGTGCGTTTAAAACTATACCCTCCCCCCCCAACCCCAGCCCCATTGATGGAGAAGGGCACAAGGGAACTTCCTGCAGTGATGGAAATGTTCTATACCTTGATAGGGATTTGAATTGCTCAGGTGTGTATTTGTCAAAGCTCATCAAAGGGTGCATTTACAATGTGTGCATTTCATTGTATGTAAATTTTACCTGAAAAGAAATAAATACTGAGCTCTAATTAGTGATCTGCATTCTGAAGCATTTGGGGGAGAAGTGTGCTGATGTCTGCAAGTTACTTTGAAATGCATCAAAAAAATGTGGATTGATGGGTGGATAGAGGAATGGATAGAAGGATAGATACAATTTAAAGCAAGTATATGCCCAGTGAAATGGACATACATACACTACCAAATGTAAAACCGATAGCTAGTGGGAAGCAGCCACATAGCACAGGGAGATCAGCTCGGTGCTTTGTGACCACCTAGAGGGGTGGGATAGGGAGGGTGGGAGGGAGGGAGACGCAAGAGGGAGGGGATATGGGGATATATGTATATGTATAGCTGACTCACTTTGTTATAAGGCAGAAACTAACACGCCATTGTAAAGCAATTATACTGCAATAAAGATGTTTTAAAAATAAATAAATAAATAAATAAAGCAAGTATAGTTAAATGTTAACGGCAGCAGGTATATGGGTGTTCACTGTAAAATTCTTTCAACTTTTCTGTATGTTTGAAAATTTTCATAATAAAATGTTGGAAAAATATGCCCCCAAAGAGCATATACTTGGCAAAACAAAATCACAGTAACAAAGAGATACATGCTGCTGATGGCAGGGAAGGTAGAAATAAGATTGGAAATAAAGAATAAGTGAAAGAGGGACTTCCCTGGTGGCGCAGTGGATAAGACTCTGTGCTCCCAATGCAGGGGGCCCGGGTTCAATCCCTGCTCAGGGAACTAGATTCCACATGCATGCCGCAACTAAGGGGCCTGCTGGCAACAACTAAAGAGCACACGTGCCACAACTAAGGAGCCCACCTGCCACGACTAAAGCCTGGCGCAACCAAATAAATAAATGAATAAAAGAAATATTTTTCAAAAGTTACAGTTAATTAAAAAAAACAAAGAATAAATGAAAGAACAAAGGAGTGAATGAATGAACCAAAACCCATTGGTCTAATGCTTCCAGCTAGTTAGCACACACTAGCATAGCTGAGTTGATTGATAAAATATTGATTACTTTCTTCTAGTTGGTAAAGGGCTGCTGTCTCAATCTCTCCTCTGAGAGGTCCCAGCCCCCAGGCCCCTCCCCTAGAGTCCCCAGGTGACCCATATTCCATTTATTCCAGCCATGCCCCAGGTCTGTAGCCACATTTATTCTGATCATTCTAAGCCTGGAAAGTAGAGGTAGTTAAATATTTTGAACATGCCGCTTGCGGGTGCCTGCTACCTCCAAGTCCAGGGGGCTCTGCTTCCCCCACATTCCCCACCAGCCATTCAATCTCCCCCAGCCTGAGGCCCTTACCCGCCCAGAGTCCATGGCTTCTGCCAGTCTTTCAGGGCTCAGCTCCAGGGAACCCCCCGGCCTTCGGACCCGCGAGGTTAGCTCCTTCTGGAATGGGGTGGTAGGTGGGGTGTGAGGGGGCCCTGGCGGGCAGCCACCCCGTCCCCTCCCCCCCCCCGCCGGTCCCTTACACAGAGGCGAGTGTTCATCAGCGCCGTAATCTTCAGCTGCATGAGGATGTTTCCGGTCGGGCCAGGGGTCTCCAGGAGGCCTCGTGACAGGTCCACGCATCGAAGCATAGCGCTGAGGTTCCCCTCGTACCAGGCCTCGCTGCCCAGCCAGCAGGCGTCAGGGTTTGGAGCCCACTCACTCCCTTCTTGCAAGCCCCCCGGCCACCCTGGTCCCTGGCCCCCGACTCACCCAGTCTTGACAGCTGAGTCTGGCTCCTCCTCAGTGGGCACCGCCAGCAGGGGCCGGAGGCCTAGGGTCTGGAGCTGTTGGACACAGCCCCTCACCTCCTCTGTGGTCTCACCAGCCACGAACTGCCCGTAGATGGACGCTCGGAGAAGCGCGCCCGAGAGCTGGGACCCCAGGAGTCGCTGAGACCAGGCTTGGAGCTGGGGTGACAGGGAGCAAGGGCTCAGAGCCTGGCCCTGGGGACCCCCTGGGCCAGTCCCTAGGGTCACTGCTCACCGCCAGGCCGTGGGTGACCAGAGGGGGCCAGGCACACAGCCGTAGCACCAGCAAAGCCCGGGTCAGTTCTCCTGTGCCCTTGAGGTGGAAGGCCCCACCATCAAAGCTCAGGGGCTTCCAGCCCCCAGGGGAGGGGCCAGCTTGGGAGCAGAGCACACGGCAGGTCCAGAGCATCAGGAATCCTTCGCCACTTCCACACCAGGTCAGGGGGCTTTGGGGGCAGCTGGTCCGCCTAGTGCCCCTTGCCCGGCCAGGGGCAGTGACTGATTAACCAGACCGTAACCAGGGAAAGGCAAATCTTTAGCATCACAGGCTCCTTGGGGGGCAGTTAATTATTAACTTATGGGGACATAGTTCAGAATAATGGGGACAGGAAAGGAAACCCCCCAAAACAGCCCCCAACGACCCTCAGAATAACAGCTCACAATTATTAGGTGCCCATCATACGCCAGTGGGTGTTAAGTGAGAATGTGGGTTCTGGGAGCAAGGCAGTGTGGCTTTGTGATCTTGGGAAAGTTATTAACCTCTCTTGTTGCAATTGCTTCATCTTAAAATGGGAGAGAGGGTAGTGCTACTGAATAAATTTGAAAATGCACAAAACCTTTTACCTATCTGTTCCATATTAAGTATATATCTTAGAGAACTTGAACATGGGCATCAGGAAACATGTACAGGAAGAAATGTTCCCAGCAGCATTGTTTGTAATAGCCCCAAATGGGAACTACCCAAATTTCCATCAACTGGAGAATGGATAAATACATTGTGGTATAGTCATACAACAGAATACTACAGAGCAATGAAAAGAGCATAAACTACTGATACATACAACCACATGGATAAATCTCGCACACGTGGTGTGTGAAAGAAACCAGACACCAAACAGCCAAACAGGACATGTTGTCTTATTCTATTCAAAAAACTCAAAAGCAGGGATAATGAAATGGCAATATAGTATGGGGGATACATACATGGGTGGTCAAACTATAAAGAAAAGGCAAGCAAGGAAATTATTATCACAAAAGTCAGAAAGGTGGTCACCTCAAGGGATTAGAGGAGTTGTAACTGGGTAGGGGCTCGTGGGGGCTTCTATGTCCTTTTTTTCTTAACCTGATGATGATTCACAGTTGTTCACATTATAAGTATTTTTTAAAGCCATACATTTATATTTTACACTCCTGAATGTACATTTCACAATAAAATAAAAATAAGAAATTAATCATAGTATCAGCCTCACGGAGTTGTTATGAGGATCCAGTGAGCTCGTGGACACACACAGCCTGGTATACAGTATGTGCTCAATACATACTGGCTGTGATCATTAAGTTTTGTGTACGTACAACCCCATTGGTGTCTATGCCCCTGATGAGGTATATGACATTAATCACCCCTGTGTTTAGGGATCCCCAAAACCACCTCAGGCTCACCGATTCGCTGGAGGGACTCAACTCAGAAAAGCTGTTTTACTCATGGTTATGATTTATTACAGTGAGAGGATACAGATCAAAAATACCAAAGGGAAGAAGCTATGGGACATAGGAGACACACGACCTGGAGACACCAAGACAAGACATAGGTCCTGGAGACACCAAGGCAAGCTTCTCATTGTCCTTTCCCAGTGGAGCCTAGTGAATGGTGCTCAATTCTCCCAGCAACAAAACATGAAAACACACATGGAGTGCCACAGCCAGGGACATTCACATGAGCCGTGGTGTCCAGACTTTTTATTGGGGGTCAGTCACATGGGCATGGCCTACCTCCCACATGACTGACCTTAGTCTCCAGCCCCTCCAGGGGTCAAGCTTATACTGCACAGCCCAAGGACCCCAGGTAAACAAAGATACTCCTAACAAGCAGGATATTCCAAGGGATTAGAGGTTACCTCCCAGGAGTTGGGCAAAATTAATCCTTTAATGCACAACCTCCAATTCACAGATAGTAAAAGTGGAGCCTCAGAGAGGTAAAGATGTCTGAAGTGACACAGCCAGTGGCCAAGTGTGGATTTAATGTCCTTGTCCCCTAAACCCCAGGAATAAAATTTTAACCACCCTTTTTGCAGTCTTTTCCTCAGTACCTAATTCACAGAATCAAGGGACAAGAGTCAGACTATAAATCCAGAAAATCCTGGGTTAAAAAGTCTTTAAACTTTTTTTATTACATGCACAGTTCATATTTTAAAATTAAAATAATACAAAAGGAAAAGGAGTGAAACAGTTTCTCCAACTCCTCAATTCATGCCTCTAAAGCAACAGGGTATCCTTGCAGAGGATAGTTTGTGCATAGAAACACACCTATATAGCTCCTTTTTGTTACATAAATGAGAAAATACTACTGTTCCTTTGCACATTGATTTTTTTACTTAATGTATTTTGAGGGATTGTTTCCATATCAGCACATATAGTTGGATCTCAGATGTGAAAGATTTTATGTTATTTCTTTCTTTAATCTTTGATAGATTTCACCAGCAAAGCCATCTGGGCCTGGAGCTTTCTTTGTGGGAAGGATTTTAATAATAAGTTCAATTTCTTGAATAAATATATTTTCTATTGCATCTTGAGTTACTCTCATATGTTATGTTTTTCAAGGAATTGGCATTTCATCTAAATTGTCAAGGCCTTGACACAAAGTTGTCATAATGTTCTCTTTACATCCTTTTAATGGTGACAGAATTTGTAGTGATAATCTCTCTTCCGATCTTGATATTAGTAATTTCTGTTCTCTCTTTTTTTCGTGATCAATCTAACTGGGGATTTTATCAATCTTGTTGATTTTTTCAAACTTTGGCTTTGTTCATTTTCTCTATAGTTTGCTGATCTGCCTCATTTTTAACATTTGCAGATTGTTGTGTTGAATGGATTCCCATCACTGATAATTTCTTCACTTTCCCTGACATTTTATCATGAAAATTTTCAAACAAAGTTTAAAGTTGTCTTATAGAATGTCCTACATATTGTATTTGCCTGATTATGATGTCATTGTGATGTCATTTAATGTGTTCCTTTATCTTCTGTATTTCCTGTAAACCAGAGTTTGGGTCTAAAGTCATAAATTTTTAAATTTATTTTTTTGAAGTATAGTTGATTTACAATGCTGTGTTAATTTCTGCCATACAGCAAAGTGAATCAGTTATACATATATATACATCATTCTTTTTCATATTCTTTTCCATTATGGTTTACACAGGATATTGAATATACTTCCCTGTGCTATACAGTAGGATCTTGTTGTTTATCCATTCTATATATAATAGTTTGCATCTGCTAATCCCAAACTCCCAACCCATCCCTCTCCCACCCCTTGGCAACCACAAGTCTGTTTATGTCTGTGAGTCTGTTTCTGTTTCATAGATAAGTTTTTTGTGTCATATTTTTGATTCCACATGTAAGTGATATCATATGGTATTTGTCTTTCTTTTTCTGACTTATTTTTATGATAATCTCTAGGTCCATCCACGTTGCTGCAAATGGCATGATTTCATTCTCTTTTATGACTGAGTAGTATTCCATTGTATATATGTACCACGTCTTCTTTATCCATTCATCTGTTGATGGACATTTAAGTTGTTTCCATGTGGATAAGATCAACTTCTTGAGTCAGTGCTGACCTGGCAAGAAGTAGAGGAGGCCACAAGAATCACTCCCTCAAAAAAGTCATGATCTGACAGGGGACAGAGTAGGGGGCAGCTGGGAGAGGTAGACTTGCTCTAACAGTGGTTACTGACAGCAGCGCTGCTTACCAAGGTGCAGTGGTGTTGCACTCATCGCTCCAGTAGAGGCGGTGCCAAGATCTTCCCCTCTCTCATGAGAGGTTCTCATGACAAAATTAGTTATCCAGGCGTGTTTGACGTTTTCCAAGGATGTTTAGGCTGGAGGGTAGGCAGGCAGGCCCTGATTGCTCTTTAATTAAGTTACAAGGAGATATATAGCAGTGGGAAAACTCAGTTCTGGGTGGGAAAGGCACCTTAGTGGGATTTGGAGAAGATATTTTTTATTTCTCAGCTGGCAGATCTTACTTTTTTTCCCCCCTTGCTTGTTCTCAAGGAGATAGAACCAGGACTTCCCTGGTGGAACAGTGGTTAAGACTCCACACTCCCAATGCAGGGGTCCCGGGTTTGATCCCTGCTCAGGGAACTAGATCCCACATACATGCTGCAACTGAGAGTTCACACGCCACAGCTAAGGAGCCCGTGTGCCACAACTAAGGAGCCAGCGAGTCACAACTAAGGAGATAGAACCAAGCGGCAGCAGGTGAACTGCTTGCATTTAGGGATCTCAAAGGTTAATGGTGATAGAGGGAGATTATTGAAGGGAAAACGAATTTGCTCCTTTCTCAAATTAGGCATAGGTGAGCCACACTTACACTGAACTAGTGATGTGTGTGGTTGTCTTCTATTTCCTGTAGTAGGAGGAAAATAGCCTGCTCCCTGACTGCTGACAATGTGTTAACCAATCGAAGAATTTAGTTCTACTCCCAGGGTAGAGATGTGGGGGGTGAACTGGGGTGTGGTGATGAGATTATTATCAGTCTGATGTTGATATTTACAAATGTGAAAAGTACAGACTGTCCCAGGATGGGGCCCTCCAAGACTAGGGGTGAGTTCTTTAGGGTTATCGAGCAAGAGGGATGAGAAATGGGAAATCTCATCAGTAGTTAACCTTGAGGTCTGTCCTAAAAGAGAAGATAAATCACTCTAAAATAATGATGTTCCAGCCTGGTAATATATAAAAAAAAAATCACCAAGCATGCAAGAAAGTAAGCCACCGTGAGTGAGGGTTAGCAGAAGCAACTGCTCCAGTTATCAACTGTTGCAAAATAAACTACCCCTAATATTGGTAGCTTTAAAAAATAGCGATAATTTGTTCTGCTTACAATTTCTCAATTTGGGCAGGGCTCAGTCCAGTTGTTTGTTTCTGTTCCATGTAGTATGAGCAGGGTTGGCTCAACTTGGGGCTGGAGGATGCACTTTCAAGATACTGTACTCACATGCCTGACAACTTGGTGCTGGCTGTTGGCTGGAGATTCCATCAGGTCTGCGGGCTGGGGGCCTCAGTTCCTCTCCATAGGATGCTTGGGTTTCTTTGCAGCATGGTGGTGGAGTTCTTAGAGTGAGCATCCTAAAGGAATCAGGGAGGAGTTGTACCGTCTTTTATGACTTAGCTTTGGAAATCACAATGTCACTTCTGCCATAGTCGTAAACTTGCCCTGTGTCAAGTCATATTGTAAAGAGCAAATCTTGTTTTGGCCATCTTTGGAAAAATACAATATAACACAACAACAAACAAAAGATTCAGACCTGCAAGAATTTCAGATATTGGAATTGTCAAAATCAGACTACAAACTAGCCCTTTGTAAAACGTTTAAAGAAATAAAATATACAATCACAAATGTAAGCAAGCAACAAGAGAGTATCAGGAATGAAAAAAGTGGATTTGAAAAATAAAGATGAAACTTTTAGAGATTAAAAATATAATAAATGCAATTCCCACAATAAAAATTAAACCAGTGGATTAGACATAGCTGAAGACAGAACTTTTGAACTGAAAGATTTATCAGAGGAAATTACATAGCACAAAGAGACAAAGAGATGGATATGTGAAGGAGAGATTAAGATAACATCAAATATCTGATAAAAGACCAAAAAGCAGAAAATAGAATGGAGGAACAGCAATCTTTGAAGAAATGATGGCTGAGAATTTTCCAGAACTGATGAAAAACGTGAATCCACAGTTCCAAGAAGCAAGTATATCCTAAACAAGATAAATAAAAATAAATTCATGCCTAAATACATCAAAACGAAATTGCACAACACTGAAGACAACCAGATCTACTATTTATCTCTGCATCCTCCAGAGTATAGTATGGACTAGATGCCCCACAAATTCTTATTGAATAAAATGGGTGGGCATACCAGGTTGAGATCACAGACGATTTAAAGGCAAGGAGGTAGAAACAACTATAGAGGAGAAAAGCATTTCTTCTTAACTACCTGAAACACAGAACTAGGATTGGTAGAAAGTGAAGTTGAAAAATGACAGTGCGGTGGGGGGCAGAGGCTAGGTGGGGAACCTTGAGCTCCTGGCAGAGCAGGCAGAACACAACAGGCTGCTCAACAGTAGCTAGGGAAAGTTCTTAAACGAAGTTCCCAGACGGTCCTTCTGTGGGTGACCACCCACTTCCTGCTGAGAGTGAAAGGGGCTTTAATATTAGCTCAGAGAACAGCTGCTGGGGTCAGAGTCCTCTCATTGGTTCTGACTGGGTCACCTGATGACCCGTAAGCCAATCACTGGGCTTAGAAAATAAGACACTCTGGTTGGTCAGTTCCGAGGGCTATCCCTATTCGTGGAGCCCCAGGTAGAGTGGGCTACATACAAAGCACAAAGCATATCTGAAGCAGGAGACTAGGCGCCGATGCTTCCCAAGAGAAGACTGCATGTCACCAGGAAAAGGGTGAATGAACTCTGGATGACAGAACAACTGAGCTCATGGGTAATTCTGATGGTTCCGGAAGAGAATACATAAAAAGAACTTAGAAAAGGGATTGGCATGTGGAAACAGCTCATAAATGCTGTCTGTCCGTTGTTGTCATTTCAACTATTCAGTGGCTTCGTATCACCCATAGGATAAAGTACAAACACCATAAGATGACCTTCGTGATATATCTTTGCCCATCTCACCAGCCTCAATTCCTACCTCTCCCTGCCTTGACAGTTATTCTCCAGCGACAATTTTAAGAAAATCCCTCCGCACACTGTGCTCCTGCGGTCCCCTATGTCTTGATGCCCTGCACAGCTACTTAGCCTTTAATATTGGGGCTCAGTGACCACTTAACATGCAGAAGACACTCCCACCACCACCACCAAGTTATTATCTCCAGCACAGACCCGTCCCCTGAGCTCCCAATACACAACCAATCTTCTGGTAGATTGGTTCTTCTCAAACGGGGAGGTACCGCCCCCTGGTGGGAATTTTGGGAATTTACGCAAACGTTTTCGGTTGCCGCGTTGACGGAGGGCGCTACAGACATTTAAGAGGCCAGCGTCAAGGTATGCTGCTGGATACTGCGTCCGCGTCCTGAACAACTTGAAAACATCGTTAAAGGCATTCATATGGGTAAAAAGATAAGTTTATAATTATCTGAAATTAATATAAATACGCATGCATGAAAAATTTTGGTATGGTTTAAAATTTACAAACTTTTTTTCTGAAATGAAACTATACAGTAAATAGAGTGACAATTATAATTTATTTGTTCAGAACCGTACCAAGCGTTGTTAACCATATCAAAATTATAATTCCAACCATAATGCCATCTATGAGATATAATGTAAAAAATTTAATGATATATAACACATAAAGAAATGTGCCCATATCACAAGTATTCAGTGTGATAAATTTTCAGAAAATGACAACACCTGTGTAACTAGCACCCAGGTCAAGGAGCAACATTATCAGTCTCGTAAAAACCCTCCTTGTGTCCCTTTCCAATCACTGTCTCCCTCTCCCCCAAAGGTAACCACTCTTGCCACAAATCAGTTTTGACTGTTTTTAACTTTAAAGAGATGAAATCATACAGTATGTTCTCTTTTGGGTCTGTTTTCTTTTCTTTCTTTCTTTTTTTTTTCCTCTACCCTTTATCAACTCTCTCATTAGCCTTCCTACTTGTTCTTTTGGGTTCTCTATGGAGACAATCATCTCAGGAGACTGATTAGCATATCACTCCCTCCTTTTTAATTTAATTTTATATTTTATTTATTCTTGGCTGCGTTGGGTCTTTGTTGCTGCGCGCGGGCTTTAGTTGTGGCAAGAGGGGTCTGCTCTTCATTGCGGTGCGTGGGCTTCTCGTTGCGGTGGCTTCTCTTGTTGCAGAGCTCGGGCTCTAGGCACGCAGGCTCAGTAGTTGTGGCGCACGGGCTTAGCTGCTCCGCGGCATGTGGGATCTTCCCGGACCAGGGATCGAACCTGTGTCCCCTGCATTAGCAGGCAGATTCTTAACCACTGCGCCACCAGGGAAGTCCCTGGGTCTGTTTTAATTCAACACTGTGTTTGTGAGATTCATCCATGTTGTTGCTCTAGATAGTCTTCATTTCCCCTATGATCTCCTTTTCTTAACCCAACTTGAGCCAATCCGATTTGATCTGTCTGAAATTTGGAATAAAGGCACTACATTTCAGAGTCAGGCAATGGTGTGGTGCTCTAGAACTGGGGCAGTCAATTCCTGGACAAGCAATAATTATGGACAAAGAAGGAAGCGAGGTATCTACAAGGAGAGAATGGAGGAAATCTGCTGAGGGATGTAGACAAAAGATGATGTGACCGGGCTTCCCTGGTGGCGCAGTGGTTAAGAATCTGCCTGCCAATGCAGGGGACACGGGTTCGAGCTCTGGTCTGGGAAGATCCTACATGCCGCGGAGCGACTAAGCCCGTGAGCCACAACTACTGAGCCTGCGCGTCTGGAGCCTGTGCTCCGCAACAAGAGAGGCCGCGACGGTGAGAGGCCCGCGCACTGCGATGAAGAGTTGCCCCCGCTCGCCGCAACTGGAGAAAGCCTGCGCACAGAAACGAAGACCCAACACAGCCAAAAATAAACATAAATAAATAAATAAATTTATTTTAAAAAGAAAAGATGATGTGACCAATGAAAGATTAAAAGAACTGGATAGATTTGCACAACCCATGAGACCCAGTTGTACTTCTGATTCTTTTCTTCTATGATATTGTCATGCACCTTTACAGTGCACTTTTTAAAATCAACTTTTATTTTGATGTGATATCAGGCCTACAGAAAAGTTCTAAGAAGGATACAAAGCATTTCAATACAGTTCACCCTCATTCCCCAAATGTCAACATTTTACCTTCGTTTTATCCTTTTCTATCTCTCTGTATAAACACACATTATTTTTCTCAGTTGTTTGAGAGCAAATTGAAGACACAATAACCTTTTACCCTAAACGATTAAGTGCACATTTCCTAAGAACTAGGCATTCTCTTACCCAACCATAGTGTAATAGAATTAACATTGACACAATATTGTTATCTAATCTACAATTCTTACTCAGTTTTGTCAATTGTCCCCATAATACCCTTTATAGAAAATATATGTTGCCCTCAGTTGCCATGTCTCTTTAGTCTCCTTTAAGCTGGAACAATTCAGTCTTCTTTTGTGTTGTATGACCCTGACATATATGAAGATTACAGGACAGCTATTTTGTAGAATATCCTTCAATTTCAATATGTCTCCCTCATGATTAGATTCAGGTTATGCACTTTAGTCAGGAATATCATTGACATACTGCTGTATCCTCAATATTTAATATCAGCAGGCCCATGATGTCAATTTCTTACATGCCTGGTAATGTTAACTTTGATCATTTGGTAAAGTGGCATCTGTCAGGTTTCCTCCGTTGTGAAATTACTATTTTTCCCTTAGTAAGTAATAAAGTAAATGCCTTTTAGCTCTACTAATTTGAGTGAGTTTCTTCCCCTTGTAAATTATTCATTTCTGTATCAGTTTACTAAGGACCCCGTTCAAACTGGCTTAAGGGCGAGGGTAATTTATGGTTGCAACTAACTAACTGAAGACACCATTCAGATTTACCTAAGGGAAAAGGGGAATGTATAGTCCAGGAGTGGCTCTGACTTTGGGTATAGCTGGATCCAGGGGCTTAGCATAATTAGGAACTTGTCTTATTCAATGATATGTATATAAATTAAGAGGGACTCGATTCTGGGCAGACAGAAGCAATAGATATCTGTTACATTGATTCAAACAGTAGCAAAGAGGAAGTAAAAAGTGCGTGAAGAGACCCAACCACAGCCTGGGGGTTCCTTTGGTGAGCCTTACCCAAGTGGTTTATGTGGTTCTGAGCAACCCAGGACCTGGATTATCCACATATTTTGTTCCCTGGCCATAATGATTGGTTCAGGAATGGACGTAAGACCCAAGTTGGGCTGACGAAAGACAGCCCCAAGACCTTCCAGAACTATTGGCAAAAGATGTACTCTGGCTCCTGAGCTTGTGGAATGCCAGCCTAGAACAGCAAGTGGTCACCTTTGTCTCCCAAATGAAGGGTCTACCTGAGAACGAAGTCAACACAGAGAACAGCAAAGCCAAGAGATACAGAGAGACCCCTCGTAGCTTTGTTTCAATAAATTCACATTTTCTCCTTAGCCAAAGTGGAAACAGAACGTTGTAGGTTTCTCCTCCTCCGTCTCCTTCTCCTTCTCCCCCTCCTTCTTCTTCTTCCTCCTCCTCCTTTCTTCTTCTTCTTCTTCCTCTTCCTCCTCCTCCTCTTCCTCCTCCTCCTCCTCCCCCGCCCTCCTCCTCCTCCTCCTCCTCCTCTTCTTCTTCTCTCTCTTTTTTTGGGGTGGGTGGGTGGGTGTGGGCCACGCGGCTTGGCTTGTGGGATCTTAGTTCTCTGACCAGGGATTGAACCTGCGCCCTCAGCAGTGAAAGCGCTGAGTCCTAACCACTGGGCCGCCAGGGAATACCCTGTAGTCTTCTTCTTTGAACAGGAAAAATACACAATTAGAAAAATTCTATTCTTAGGAATGGAATCTTTTTTTAATTAAAGGGAAATCAATTGGACTCCAATGTATTTGTGTATTCAAGTGCTGTGGTATAAAAACTTATTTTAGCCTATGCTGATAAAAAATAATATGTGGACAAGCATTTGTGGGGTTTTTTAAAATATTTATTTATTTGTTTGGCTGTGCCAGGTCTTAGTTGCGGCACGCGGGATCTTCGTTGCGGCATGCAAACTCTTAGTTGTGGCCTGTGGGATCTAGTTCCCTGACCAGGGATCAAACCCAGGCCCCCTGCATTGGGAGCACAGAGTCTTAGCCACTGGACCACCAGGGAAGTCCCTGGAAAAGCATTTGAACTAAACAGTTTTGACAATATGATTAATAAAATAGAACTGGGGGCCTAAAGAAAGATTATTCCTAACTATACTCTGTTCTCCATGGAAATAGCTTCTCAGTTATCTTTTCCTGATTTTCAATACAAAAAAAATAAGAGACTAATAAGAACCTGCTGTATAAAAAAATAAAAAAAATAAAATTTAAAAATTAAAAACAGTAAGAATTCTCTTGCTGGGCTGCTTTATTATAGTGCCTTTTTAAAAAAAATGTATTTATTTTATTATTTATTTATTATTTTTGGCTGTGTTGGGTCTTTGTTGCTGCGCGCGCGCTTTCTCTAGTTGCGGCAAACGGGGCTACTCTTCATTGCGGTGCGTGGGTTTCTCATTGCGGTGGATTCTCTCGTTGTGGAGCACAGGCTCTAGGTGCGTGGGCTTCAGTAGTTGTGGCTCGCGGGCTCTAGAGTGCAGGCTTAGTAGTTGTGGCGCACGGGCTTAGTTGCTCCGCGGCATGTGGGATCTTCCCAGACCAGGGCTTGAACCTATGTCTCCTGCATTGGCAGGCAGATTCTTAACCACTGCACCACCAGGGAAGCCCCTATGGTGCCTGTTTTGTTTTGTTTTGTTTTTAATTAATTTATTTATTTTTGGCTGTGTTGGGTCTTCGTTTCTGTGCGAGGGCTTTCTCTAGTTGTGGCAAGCGGGGGCCACTCTTCATCGCGGTGCGCGGGCCTCTCACTATCGCGGCCTCTCTTGTTGCGGAGCACAGGCTCCAGACGCGCAGGCTCAGTAGTTGTGGCTCACGGGCCCAGTTGCTCCGCGGCATGTGGGATCTTCCCAGACCAGGGCTCGAACCTGTGTCCCCTGCATTGGCAGGCAGATTCTCAACCACTGCGCCACCAGGGAGGCCCGGTGCCTGTTTTTAAAGTCACTTTTGTTGAGGTATAATTTATGTACCATAAAATGCACCAATCTTAAGTGTAGAGTTCAGTGAGTTTTGACAAATCTATACATTCATATAACTACCACCACAATCATCATATAGAACATTTCTATCACCCCCTCAAAAATTTCCTCATACTCTTTTTTAGTCAGTTCCTTCCCATGGCCCCAGGCAACCACTAATCTGGCTCTGTCACTGTAGATTAGCTTTGCCTGTTCTAGAATTTCTATAAGCGAAATCACACAGCATGTATTATTTTGTGTCCAGCTTGTTTCAATAAAGGCTGTTTATTTTCTATAGAGTCTATTTATGTTTACATGTGTGTCATAGTTTATACATCGTGTTGTAGATAACTATGGAAAAGCATAAACCAAGCTATTTCAGATGTAGTTGAACGCAAAATGAACTGAGTTTTTAACATGTCTTTTCCCACTTCTGAAATGTTTACTTTAAAAAGCATAAAAACCCTCAGACTAGCTTTTCATTATTGAGATGTCTTTTACAATTCACTGTGTCCCTATGGAGAACTCTAAATCCAATCCCAGGAGGAGGCTTGTTTATACTTTGACACCAGGTTGAACCATCTTCTGTCACTTACATACACCCTTCCACTTCCCCTTCTGAAAAAGTCCAGTCCCTTTGTGTCCAATGGAGATCACTTAACAAGCTCAGCCTAGGCTGGAATAAAAAGGACAACTGGGATATTATGTCTTGCAGGTGTAGGAAAAGGCTGTCTCACACCAGCTGTCCCCTCATCTCAAAGGGTAGAACATCAGGTTCCATAGGGTCCAAATCTCCTGCCACCTGATCATAGATTCCTCTTGCATCCTCATACCTGTCTTCAGGCCAGTAGAGGTCACAGGAGCCCTGACAAGCAAAGGTGGAGTTAGAACCATAGAGAGATGCTCTGTGGGTCATCACTGAAGCTCTGGGGGATACACCCTCCTGCTCTACTTCACAGAAAAAAATGTTTTAGCTTCTAATTATGGTGGAAATTCCAACATAAACAAAGAGGAGAGTGATTATTACGTACCCCCGCGAGCCCATCACTTAGTTTCAACAATATCAACTTTTGGTCAATCTTTATTTATCTATATCTCTAGCTTCTTATCCCCCACCCTCCCAACTGGATTATTTTTAAGCAAGTCCAAGATATCTTGTGATTTACTCTCAAAAAAGTAATTTAAATGTCAGACATGTGAAACTTTTAGTTAGCCCACGATATCAGCTATGGGAATTGTGGAATGTGAATCTTGATTCTGTCAGTCTTATGAATGTCCAAAACATTCCATCATCAAAATAAAAGAGATAAAAGACCATGTAGGGTGGTTGCTACTGGGGATGTGCTTTCCCTAGATTTGGGAGAAAATGGTTGTTTTTGATCAGCAAACTTTAGAGCAGACTTGCCCACAGGCCAAATATGGCCCACTGCATTTTTTTATTGCCTAAGAATAGTTTTACATTTTTTAATTGCTGGGAAAATATCAAAAAAAGAATGATACTTGTGACATGTGAAGATTATATTAATTTCAAATTTCAGTGCCCAAAAATAAAGTTTTATTGGAACTTAGCCACAATTGTTTGTTTATCTATTGCCTATGGCTGTTTTTATGGCAGAATGAGTAGTTTCTAGAAAGACACTATATCCTGCAAAGCCCAAAATATTTACAATCTGGCCCTTTTCAGAAAGTGTGCAGACTGCGTCTGTGCTTTAGAGGGCACGTGTGGTTCAGCACCATGGACAGCATTATGCACTTTATTTCCACCTTCGTGGGGAGAACAGTTCCCCATCTGGACAAAGTTACAGAGGGAAATCTTTGGCCCACTGTAGCCAGAGCATTAGTCAAGGCCACACAGAAAGTAGGGGTTCTGCCCCACCTCCCTTACTGTGAGGCAGTAGGTGGGGCTTAGTTGGTGGCCAAGGTCCCTGTCTGCTGCTTTTGCCTGCCCAGCCACAATCTTCACTTCCCTCTGTGCTCTCCATCCCTCTTCCACTCTCAGCCCAGTGGATTGAGTGGGCCTGGCCCCTACTCCCTGATGCCATGGGTGGGCACTGATTCAGACGTGTCCAATTAGCATATTCTACTCCCCACTTCAGTGGTTCAGCAATGAGTATGAGCCAAACTAAACCAATAAGTGTCCGCGTTGGGGCTTTGGAGCTATTGAAAAAGAGGCATTCCCTTTATTTGAAGGTTTCTAATCTAATAGGATACAAACCTGAATTTGCTAGGGACATCTTTAGAGAGGAAATTCTGGGTGGGCCTGAAGACATTTCTATCCCTTGACTTTTCCATTGAGTGGGCCAAAAAATTATTTCTCTGTATCTCTCTGATTAACCAGTATAGTGGAGATGGCTAATTATCCAACCAACTACATACCTTCCTTCTTCCACAGTAACAGAATTGTAGTAGGAGATATAGCTGCCAAATAGGCTGCATTTCTCAGACTCCTTTGCAGTTCGGTGTGACCATGTCCATATTCTCACCAGTGGTATAAGAGCAGAATGCACCGTTTCTGGGCCTGTACCATAAGTCAGGGTTGTGCCTCTACCATGCTCTCTTTTTCCCTTTCCCACCGGTTGAAACCCCCAGGGAACTGTCCCATCCATGTAAACTTGGTCAACTTACTAGAGGATAGTAGAAGAACACAACAGAAAGAACTTGGGCTCCAGAATAACCACATGCAGCAGGGCCACTCACCTCTGACTGCTATGTGAGAAAGAAATAGACTGTCTTGTTTAGGTCACTGGATTATGGCTAAGGCCTCTTTGCTACAGCAGCTAGCTTACCCTAATTAATACAAGCAATAGGAGGTGGGTTTCCAACACTAGCCAAGAAATATTTCTGCTGATACAAATCTCCTCACCATCGGTACTTCATCGTAGAGGGGTCCCCAGGCCCCAGACGGGGCGTACAGTCTTTCCACCTCATCATACACGTGCCCAGGAAAAGTCATATTCTCCTCCTCAAGACTTGTGAGACCTGGAAGGGAGAGGTGATCAGGGCACCAGGTCCAGATGTCAGGGGTACCTATGGGGAGGGGGTTTCCACTGTGCTCACCACTCACCTCGGGGATAAGACACCTCCTCCAGCGTGGGGGGCAGCTGGGGACTGAAGTCCCTCATGGAGTGGTAATATGGCTCTACATCTGTTGTGCTAACCTGTCAATGCCCCCCCCCCAAAAAAAACAGATAAAGTCTTTTCCATCCTTTGACTCCATCATTCCTGGAAAGGGCAATGATTAACATGAAGCTGACAGTGGAATTTTAGTCACTGTCAATTCCCTGTCGGGGGGGTGTGTCAGGACCACCCTCACTCACCATGGAGCTTCGGGTGTCACGGTCTCCAGTCCACTGGCTCTCCTCGTATTCATTCCTGACTCGGTCTTCCTCCGACCTTCCAGGATGGAGGCATGGGGGCAGCTGGGTGTTGACCCTCTGACAGCTGTCTCCCTCAATCCTCCTCCCCAGAGTCTTCCTTACAGAAAAATATCCCCACTTACCCTGCCTCTGTCTTCTCTGAGATGCCTGAGGGAAGTAGGAAAAAAGGGGTCAGAAACATGCTCCTCGAGCCCACTTGGCCCTGGGATACCTTCATATGCAGCCAACCCAGGGCTCCCATCACCCTTGGGCCTCCGTCCCGGCAGGGGAAAGGTCCCTCCTCACCCTCAGCAAGACGCTTCAGTCTCCGCTGCCAGAGGAATCCCCCGACACAGGAGGCGTTAGAAAGCAGCAGAAGACCCCCAACAGCAAACAGCACCGGCAGCAGGGGCAGCTTTGAGGGTCCTGTGGGGACAATTGGTTTTAGACTTCAACTGGGGTTCTCTGAAAAAGCCTGTCCCTGACCAAGCAAAGTCCTCCTCCTAGGTCAGGAAATCAGATGGGCAGGGGTTTCCATGTCCACTCCTTTTGCCACCCCAGGGAAGGTGGCTCCTTTCTCAAATCAGGCCATTAGCACTGGGTCCTACCTTCGCCCAAGCCCCTTGTATGGACTCAAGCAGAAACTTCAGCTCTTTAGCTGGGCATTCAAGACCTTCTGTGATCTGGCCTCTTCCCATGTCTCCACTCTTGCTCACAGACTATTGACCCTCCAGCCACACAAAACTAACCACTGGCTGTTTCCAGAATCACTGAGACAAACCCACACTTCTAAGCTTTCAAATAGTCAAGTGTCTGTCTTCAAATGTCCTTTCATCTCAAGCAAACTTCTATTCTCCCTTCAAACTCCATCTCGAATGACTTCCTCTTTGCACAAACTTCCATCCCAGACAATATCAGAATCCTCTGCTATATCCCTGAGGACAGAACTAAGTCCCTCTCAGTAGACATCTACTTAGCACTCACTTCCCCAACTTCTGCTAACAGGACTCATTTTCCTTTGACGGTGGTTACTCCCTGCTCTCAGCCTGGATGGCTCCCCAGGACTCTGTGGAGGACACATGGCCTGACCTGGCCAATAAGAGCACCCATTCCTCTTCCCACGGCGATCAGTTCAGAGACTGGCATTTGACCTAAGGTGGATTTTTGCAAGAACATCTAGGACACTCTTCTGCTAGCTGCTAAGAAGTGAAATAAAAGCTGAAGGTGTGGGAAGACTTCTTTGCCTTCTTAAGAGAAGAACCTGAGAAGGAAGTCATCAGAGTGGAAGGCAAAGTTGAGAGAGAGAGTGAGAAACTGATCCTTGGTGAAAATTTTGAGCACCTGAATCCAGGCACACTAAGAGGTTTCAATTTCATGAGCCAAGCCATTCTTTTTATTGTCAACAACAGCTGAATTTCTGTCACTTGCAACCTTCTCAGACTCTAAAGGGGATTATTTGCAAAATGATCATAATTGTCTCCCTATATGCATACCCTTGAGATTTTCCCTTCCACACTGTCTCTGAATTGAGCCATGTCACTTGCTTCAGCCAATGAGACAGAATCAGAAGCTTGAAAAGTGCCTGTAAATTGGAACTTGCCCTCTCCTGCTGCTCTTGGGATTCCAGTGACCACCTCCATGTGAACAAGCCAAGGAGGCACATGCGGCCCACTTACCTCCATTGTCCCAACCAAGAGCCAGATTGTCAGACGTGTGAGGAGGGGCCCCCCTAGACCAACCAGTCCCAGCAGAGCTGCTACATGACTATAGCCCAGACCAGAACTGTTCAGCCACTAATAGAATCACAAGAAATAATGTTTGTTGCTGTAAGTGCGCATATTTGGGATGGTTTGTTACGCAGCAAAAGCCAACTGACACAGGCTCTGCACAGGGCATGGAATCAGCTAGTTTTTCGTTTTGCTTTGTTTTTCAGAATTAAACTGAATTAGGAAGAGAGAAAATTTATCACATCCAGGTAAGAGGAAGAGCTAAGGATATGAGTGAGGGCCTACAGGGCAGAGCTAAGTCTTAAAGGGCTGTGGCCACAAGGAAGAGGAGGTGGGGTTAGAGACCAGAAAGTTTTTTCCAGGAAAGAGAGGGTGTTTGGGGATTGAGGACTTGCCTGCAGGCTGCTCTGTAGGCAGCTGGTAGTCAGGTTCTCCAGAAGGTTGGTCTAGACCTGGGAGGTGGATATAGAGAATGCAAATTAACACCATTAATCTGAGATAAGCCTTAAATATTTCTCAGCCTCCTATTAAGCTTTGCAGCCCATTTTGAGACTCATGGGAACTAATTTATGACTTCTTAGGAATATTTCAAAGAGAACTGGAAATTGCTGATGATAATGACAATACTATTAATAGCCATTCTAACACTAATGCTAATAATAATAATGCTAATAATAAAAAAATAATAAATTATTGATGAGTGCTTTATGGTGTGGAAGGTTCTTTTAACCTGAATTGTCAATTTTAGGGATTAATCAAAAAAGATGCTGGGTTCTCAGAATGCCTTAATAGAGGTATAAGTTCTAGAGCAACGGATATAAGTATAGTACTACTTTATGCTTTAGTGCTTAAAGGGAAAACTGGAATGGAGGTGGGGGAAAGGGGAGGGAAGATTGTAGGGATGGGAAAGAGTCCTTACTTCCATGAGGAAAAAGGCTGCTCTGTCAGGAAGGGAAAGACAGAAAAAGGGAGCTTTCATGGGGCAAAGTAAACAGAAGGTGAGCAGGGGGCATTACTTTAAATTAGCATCTACATAGCACTTACTTTGTACAGGGCCCTGTTCTAAGAGTTTTAGATATATTTTATTTAATCCTCACAACTGTCTAAGATAGACCTTATTTTCAGAAACTGAGATACAGAGGCTGGAGATACACCTTATCTTTAGAGCCTGAGGCTCAAAGATCATACTGAGTCTTGAGTGACTTGCCTAAGGTCTCACATCTAGGAAGTTGCAGAGCTGGGACTTGAACCCAGGTTTGTCTGAACCATGCTCTGTGTGGTTAGCCACGACACTGTAGTGTCTACCAGAGTCAAAATGTTCTCAGTCATATAAGAATTTATCCGTGTTATCAAGTTGCTGAATTTATTGACATAAAGTTGTTTGTAATACTTCCTAATTTCCTTTAATGTCTGTAGGATCCGTGGTAATGTCCCTTTTCATTCCTGATATTGGTTAAGTGGTGTCTTCTCTCTTTTTTGCCTTGATTAGCTTTATAAACATTACTGATCTTTTCAACAAATCAGCTTTTGGTTTCATTGATTTTTCTTTATTGTTTTTTGATTTTCTAGTTCATCAATTTCTGCTCTTTATTATTTCCTTCCTTCCGTCTACTTAGGATTTGGGTTTAACTTGTCTTTCTTTTTCTAGTTTCTTAAGATGGAAACTTAGACAATTTGAAGACTTTTAAAAAAAAATCTAATATGAGCACTTAATGCTATAAATTTCTTGCTAAGCAGTGCTTTAGCTGCACCCCACAATTTTCATGTTTTCATTTTAATTCAATTCAAATTCTCTTATAATTTCCCTTGTGTGATCAATCACATTCCAACAGTAGAGTCTAGTGGCAAAAACTAGTCTTTGGAGTTCATCTGCCTGAGTTTAAATCTCATCTGTAGTTCCTTCTACCTGTGTGAGCTTTGACAGTTTAACCTCTCTGGGCCTCAGCTTCTCCATCTGCAAAAAGGGAATAATAGTATTGACTTCACTATACCACCCTATAAGTTCTCTGAGGAATTTTGCAACCTGCCCAAGAATGTCCCTTCCCACCTGGAGTGGTGACTGAGATCTGGGACCCTTTGTCAGCTAGTCCGCTGTCGCCCAGGGCATTGCTGGCCAGCAACCAGAGCCTGTACCGTGTAGAAGGCTGCAGCCCAGTCAGTGTGAAGGTGGTGGCCTGGGGTGGTAGGACATTCATGTAGAGGAACCCTGGAGTCCCCAGAGCCTCATACCTGCATGAAAGGGAGAGCAGTCATTCAGGGAGGTGCCCCAGTCCTATTGCCTACCACCCCTTCCTGCCATGACAGGGACCCACCTGATTTGGAAACTTTGTGGCAAGCCCCCATCAAAGCCAGGCTTCCACTCCAGCCCCACCGAGTATGGGGTCATGCTCACGACCTTCAATCCCAATGGCGGATCAGGGCGGCCTTTGAGTTAAATGATGGGGGACATAGTCAGAGGATACAGAAGGATTCTGAAAGATTCCTTCCAGATTCCTTAAGCATGATTTTAAATATACAGTCGATTCTCATTATTCATGGTGGTCATGTTCTCTAAAGTCACTGCGAACCCTCAACGAGCAAATACCAAACCATTGCTTCTAGGGGAAATGCAGGCTTAGATTCCCATGAGCCTCTAGTCACATTTTCATCAACCAATTAACACATGATCTTGTATTATGCATGTTTCTGCTTAAAGACATCTTATTTAATATATCTTGTTGATTCATTAACATTGAACTCACAGCCAGTGGTGCTATAACTCACACCTGAACGAAGCTTATCCAACACAAGTATTTTCTCCAAATGGCACACCACAGACTTCTTGAGCTTAGGAACACCAGACGGCACTTTAGTGCTGTGCTTGGGGGCCATTTTATTTAGCAAAATCACTAACAGAAATCACGAAGGTGCAAAACATGAGAGCTGTAAGAAAGCAGAGTGTCGCCTTGCTCCACCTCAGCGGAGAATGTACTCATTGGGTGACTCAAATTTTTCACCCGCTCTGTACAGTCCCCTGAATGTCTGAGAGAGCAGCATGAGTATTGATTTGAGGGTTATGAATACATTTTAGCCAGCAGGCAAATTTGCAAATACAGACTCCACAAGTAAGGAGGATTGACTGTATAATATATGTTTCTTGTGGTGGATTTTTGTGCCTATCTCATATCCATTCCCCTCATTCCTTCTGGTTACAGAACCCTGAATATCCACTGGAGAACCACTCGCCCACATCCTCAGGCCACGTGCTTCTGATGAAAGTGACTCCACTCCTTGTAGGATGGACGTGTGACTAGGCCTCGCCAACAGGAGCAGCAATCAAATCAGGTTGTCTTCCCCTCACCACCTGATTGGATCAGGGATGGGCTGGGAGCCAAGTGGAACCAATGGATCTTAATTCTCATACTTTCACACCACTGTTAGGAAGCCTTACTTTATTGTAAAGCTTCTCATAGTGGTTGTTAGGTGTCTAACAGACATCTCACAATAAAGCCAACACAGAAAAGCGGTCCTGAGAGATGGGGAGTTCCTGATGACAGCTGAACCTAGATCCAGTGACTCCTGAAAATCTACTTTGCAGTTACTTGGCCCAATAAGAAACCCCCTCCATTTTTTCCTTTGTTGTGGGTTTCCCTAAAAATCCAGTCTCCGTTGGGATTTTCGGGGCAGGCAAAAACTCCATCCTCATTCATAAACACTTCTCAGGTTTCAGGAACACTGCCATTCTGAGAGCAACCAGAGACTTGGGGACTGGCCTAGGGGAGCATCCTCCCAACGCCCTCCCAGCGCCCTCCCGCCATACTGATGCTGACGAGTTGAATATCGGTGTGGTCCGAGCCGACGGGGTTGGTGGCTGTGCACGTGAAGAGGGCATAATCCTGGGCGGCGGACACGTTGGCAATGGTCAGGAGGCTGCTGTGGACACCACTCTGGTGGTATGTGTGCTCTGTGTACCTGGAGAGGAGGTGTGGCAGGGACTCAGGGAGGGTGATTGGGGCTGGGGGATCAAAGTTGGGGCTGGACTGCTACCTGGCTGGGCCTGGGCTCACCTGGGATCCTGGAGATCCAGAGGGACCCCGTTTTTGGTCCAAGTGAAGACGATATTGGGGACACCTCGGGCACGACAGTGGAGGGTGGCAGAACTAGTGCTGTCTCCAGCTGCAGCCACTTTAGTTAGAGGAGAGGGATGCTCCACGTGGGGGGCAACTAGAGGGGTTGGAGGTCAACATGAGGTGTATGGAAGGACACGATATGTGGATTTAGTGGCAGGCGTTGAAGTTAGGGCTTTGGTTGTTACTCACATCTGACAACAAGACGGACCAGCCCTCTGGCTGGAGGTGCCACCCCATTGTCCACAATGCACTGGTAAGCACCAGCCTGGGTCAACTTGGCATGGTGAATCCGAAGACGCCCTGTGGACCCCTTTGATATCTTCTCCATGTCATCCAGGCTCTGGTCCTCCTCCTCTTCTCCCTGGAGGCACAAGACTCAGGAGATGGTCCCCAAGTCTGGCCCCTGCTCCATTATCCTCCAAACTGGGTTCCCTCTGTAGCCTCATTCTCCCAGCCACAATCACCCTTCCTAGCAAAGAAAAAATCCCCCCTGTCATCCACCCATACACCCATCCATCCATTTATCCAACCATTCATGCATGGATCCATCCATTCATCCACCAACCCAGCCAACCACTCACCCAACCATTTATTCAACCATTCATGCTTGGAACCATCTACCCACCCATCCATCCATGTATTTAACCATACTATCCATCGATTCATTCATTTATCCATACATCCATCAACCTCCCATTCCATCCATTCATCCATTCACCCATTCATTCATCCAACCATCTGTCTTCCTTCTACCTGTCCATTCACCCTTCCATCTCTCAACCCATCCACCCCATCTATTTCCTCATAGACACACACACCAATAAATACATGCATCTGTTCATCAATGCATCTAGCTACCTATTTATCCATCTCTCCATCTCTCCATTGACCTGTGCACTCACCCATTCATCCATCCATCCGTTTACCCATTATCCTTCCACAGACATCTTTTCCACTGATGGTGTATCTACCCATCCATCTACTCTCTAGTCTAATCTACTCATTTCTCTCATTCAGTCATCTAACTGCCCATTTATTGATCCATTTATCCAGTCATTCACTTGTTCATTTGTCCATCTGTTCTTCCATCCACTCATTCATCCATCCACCTATTCATCCACCCATCTACCTATCCATCCATATATCCACCCACCTGCCCACCCACTCACCTGGTTATCTATTCACTCATCCACCCATCCATCTGCCATTCAACAGTTAGTTCTTGGAGCATGCCCGGACAAGTACATAGTTATAGAGGGTCATGTAGACGTGACCCCTCCTCCCAAGGAACTCACAGTCAAGAAATCACATCCCCCCAGCCCCCTCCATTTACCAAAGGTTGGAGCCTCACCAGCCTCTCCCAGTTGAACATCTCAGGAAGGATGGGATTGGCGTCAACAGTGCAGACTATGTCCACAGAGCCCCCAATATTCACTTCAGTGGGGTCTTGGAGAGCTCGGATGATGGGAGCATCTAGGGAAGGGAGGAGCTTGGGGAAGGCACTTGGGCCCAGACAGGCCATGGTGGAAGAGGGCCCCAGGTGGGAGAGGCGTCTTAGAGGTGCCCGAGAAAGTTATGGGTGTGATAAAGTCTGCCTTTGGAGTAAAGTTCTCAAGGTTAATGAGGTTGTCCCCACCCTCTACTATACCACTGTAGTGACAAGAGTAGGTGCGGTGGACTTCCAGAATTGTGTGGCAGTGGGGCTTCCACAATGGGCTTGGCTTGCTGATGGGAGTAGGTGGGCAGAGATTCTACATAGGGTCTCTCTAGTGGGCAGGTTTCCCAAAGTGGACGTGGCTCCGTCACAGTGGGGGCTCCCAGAGTGGGAGGCTTCCAGGATGGGTGAAAATCCCTGGGTGGGTGGAGCTTCCACAACGAGGAGACTCCACAGTGGGCAAGATTCCCTGGATGGGTGTGGTTTCCATGGTGGGCGGGGCTTCCAAAGCTCCCTAGTTGCCTAGGGTGACGAGGGGGCTCACAGTGTACATCCAGCCTCACGAGAGCTTCAGCGGTGCCCTCTGAGTTCTGGCAGTGCAGCTGGTAGAGGCCATCATCAGCGCGGGTCACGTTCCATAGCTGCAGAGCTCCACCAGACAGGATACGATGCCGGGGGCCGCCAGCTGGGGGAAGTAAAGGTTGAGGGGCCTGCCAGACCCTCCCGTCCTGGAGTCCCGGAGACCTGCTCTCCTCTTCATGCCCCTTCCCTGTACCTGGGCTGAGGCGGTAGCCGCGGAAGGTCCAGTTGAAGGCCTCCGGGGCAGGGTTGGCAGACACGGACACGGGCAGCAGTGCCTCGCCCTGCTCCACCGCGGTCACCACAAGCACCTGCTCACCCAGGAACTCTGGAGGGTCTGCGGAGGAGGCGCCGCTGGGAGTCAAGATTGTTAAGGTTCGGATCCGGGGAGGATTTGAGATCAGGTGCGGGCATGAAGTGTTAAAGTCGAGATCATGACTCGATTTTAAGGTTGTGGACAAGGTAGCAATTAAGTTCAGAGCTGAGATGGGGGTTAGGTTCAGGAGAAGCCAGAGTCAGCTTTAAGGATGGAAAGAGGGTTCGGGATGGGGGTGATGGTCAGGGGTAAGGATAGAGGACAAAAGGCAGGATGGGGGTTGGGCAGGATAGGAGCTGGTGCAGGGTCGGGTGTGAGGATAAAGGTCAGGAAAGTTTCAAGGTTTAGGATGGAAGTCAAAGACAGTATCAAGATGAAGACCCACGTAGTATAGGGTCAGGAGGGAATCAAGAGGGACGCCAGGCCTGCACACATACACAGCACGTTGAGGCGGTAGAACGCGCTCACGGTTTCCCGTAGCTCGGTGCTGTGGGCACGGCAGGTCACGCGGTGGCCGTGGTCGCGGGATGACATTCTCAGAAGGACGCTCCTAGCGGCGGCGGAGCCTTTGAATGGAGCACTCCGGGGCGTGGCGGCCACACCCTCCAGCCTGTGGACCGGGCAGGGAGTAGGACCAGAGCCAGAGTCTGGGTACTGGGCAGGGTACTGGACAGAACAGCAAGTAGGGCGGGGGCGGGATTCTGACTGTAAAGGAGCATGACCAGAACCAGGGAGCGACGGGGCCACTCGCACTCTCACCTCTCCCCCTCCTTGTCCCACGACAAGTTGACCGGAGGGTTGCTGCTAACGCTGACGCACGTCAAGTTTAAGGCATCCCCGGGGCGCAGCGCCGACGCGTTGGCCAGGATCGTCACATTAGTTGGGGGGACTTCGAGAACCGGTGGGAGGAGCGAGGCCCAGAGGTGAGGAGGAGGCCCGGCCTGCCTCCGCCCGGCAGTGACCCAGGCCCCGCCCAGCCCCGAGCGCGCCGGGGCTCTGCGGCACCCATCCCTCCCCCAGCCGACCCCCATCCCCAAGCCGCCAGCCACGGCTCCGGCTCAGTTCCCCGCCGCGGCCAAGCCCTCCCCCGCAGCCCGGCCGTGCGCCTCCTCACACTGCACTACAAGCTGCGTGGACGCGCTGAGCTGGCCGGCTTTGCACGTGAACTTGGCCTGGTTGTCCGACGGACCGGTGATCAGTACCAGCTCTCGGGAGAACGTGCTCCCGGACTTCTCCAGACTTCCCAGCTGCACCCGCCGTGGCTCCTGGGGCGGCCGCGGTTCGGTCACTGTGCGCGAGTCCTGAGGGCCGAGACTGACTGGGGGACCGCGGGTAGCCCTGCCATTCCCCGCGAGACGCCCCACTGGGTTGGCTGCCAGCCCAGATAAAGCTTTTGTGTGATGAGGAAAAGGCGCCCCCTTCCGGGGGCACCAGCTAGGGTAGAGGAATGGGGACCGGAACTGAGCACATCCTACCGGAATCTCTCCCGCCGACTGGGCCGCCGGAGCCCCGAGATTTTGCCGTCTGATTCCGCCTCCAGTCCCACGCCTCACCACCCCCGCCCCCCGCCTCCTCTGCTCTCTGGAGGCCTGCAGTTGTTGGTGCCCTCGGCCGACCCTCAGCCCCACTCCTCAAAATTCATTCCACCTATGTTTACCAGACACCCTACGCCAGGAAACTCCCTTGGAATTCCCAAACCTTTCCCAGAATTCCTTCACTTTTGCCTATCCTTAGTTCTTTTTCTTAAACTCCCCACCTTCCTCAGAGATTTCCTTTGATCTTTCCCTTAATTCCATTGGCTGGTCGCAAATTTCTGAATCCTTCCCCAGTATTCTCTTATTATCCTAATCTTTTACTAGAATCCTTTGTATTGCCCCAATTTGTGGCATTTCTCCAAAATTCCATCCAATTAAATGGAATTCGATTTCGTTCCTATAATGCCTAGTCTTTCCCCCAGAATTTCCACTAGATTCCTAATTTCCCAAGAGTCTCCCAGAATTCTGCCAGAATTTTAAAATTTTAATGGAATTTCATTTTCTTACCCCCAAGTCCCAAGAATTCAATTTAATATTAATGGATTTTTCAAATGTGCTGGAGGATTACTAGTCTTTCCCCCCAAATTTCTAGGCTTTGCCCACCATTGTCTTTGTTTCTGGAATTCTTAGTCTTTCCCTAAAATTCCTGCCATTTCACCTGAATTCCAAGATTTCACCAGTATTTCCTTTAATTTTAATGAAATTAATTGCCTTTTCTCTAGAATTCCCAATCCGGATCCAGAATTCTTTCTTTTATTCTAGAATTCTCACTGTTTTCCCAGAACTTCCTCACTTTTCCTAAGGTCCCATTTAATTCTCATGGCGTTTGTCTTTTCCAATTCCCTGCCGAAACTCAAAATCTCCAGTATTTTTCAAGAAATTCAGGTTTCCCAAGATTTCCCAAGAGGAGGAGAGAAGGGGCTTCATCTTTCCCCCACATTCCCGGCCACCCCACAACCCTTGCTTGGCACCAACCTTGTACCAGGTGAGGGAAGGGTCTGGATTGCCTCCAATGGCCAAACATACCAGCCTCACCCGGGTCCCGGCCCGGAGACGCTGCCCCTCTGGGGGGCCCTCAATCCATAGCTTCTGGGCAGGATCTGTGGGGAGAGCCAGGAAGAGTGGCTTTTCTCTCCAGGCTGGGGCCTGAGGGTGGGGGTCTCTAAGGCACGGGGCACCCCCGGGTGAGGGTGGAGCCTCACATTTCACATTCAGGGTGAGTGACTTCTTGAAGGTCTCCTTGGTGAAGGCCTCACTAAAGGCCTCACACGTGAGGGTCAGACCATTGTCCTCCCGTCGCGCCAGGAATGTCAGGTTAGACATGGAGATGTGGCCACCATGCAGGCCCTGGCAGGGAGCGAGCTTCAGACTGGGGGAGTAGGGCACCCCCATCCATGGTACCAGTGACCTGGGTCCACCCCAGACCCCAGCAGGGACACAGAATCATCTCCACCCTCTCCTCTGTTAGACCCAGGAGGCCCTGGGCCCCAGTCCATGCTTGCTCCCCGGGCACCAAGGCATCCAAGCTGCCAGACCCCCTCCTCTCCCAGATCCAGGAGTTGTGCCCTCAGCTCCCCCCTCCCTCAGACCCAGGAGCCCAGCCCCCGCCTCACATCCATGACCGTCTCCTCTGTGGGCAGCAGCTGCCGCCAGCCCAGCCACCATCGCAGTAGGACCCTCGGGCGACTGGACTTGGTGATGCAGGAGAGTGTCACGTTCTTGTTCTCAGACTGGGATGCAGATCCCAGGATGGTAATGGCACTGGGGGGAACTGCAGGGATGATGGACAGAGGAGAGACATAAGCTGGGCTGCACGGTTCACAGATGAGCCCAGACAGAGAGGAGACTGGGGACAGATGATGAGGTCTTTGGCGTCAGGCAGGCATGATTTGGGTACACAAACAGATGGTTCTCTGGGGCACAGACTGACAGATGGGCAGCTGGCACCAGGACTCACAGGTGACCTGCAGCGTGACCCCGCGTTCCTGGATCCCTGTAGATACGCTGTTGTAGGCCTCGCAGCTGAGCCTCGCCCCATGGTCTTCCGGCCGCACGATCATCACTAACGTGCTGCGGGCCACTGCCTGAGCGTGCTCTGTGCCCCATGCTGTGGACACTGGCTGGCCGTTCTGGAGACAGACACAGGCCTGGGCCAGCTCAGGGCCGGCTCCTGGCCCTCGCCCTTCCCCGCATCTCCAGACCTGCCTCTGCCCTCACCTTCAGCCACTGCAGTGTGGCTAGCGGATTCCCCCCTCGGGCCATGCACAGCAGCTCCAAGTTCTGCCCTGCCCTCGCGTGCCCCTCGTCCAGGCCTGGCCACTCAATGACAGGGGGTCCTGGGGGGACTGGGGAACAGCAGTCACGGACCTGGGGACCCCATCCATTCTTTCCAGGCCCCACAACCTGCCTCTGAACCCCTATGTTTCCCCCTTGAGAGTCTGAGCCTTCCATAATCCCTGTGCCCCCAGGGCCCCCCAATTCCTGCTCCCCATCCTTAGTGCCAACAGTTGACTCAGTTCCCCACTTACACAGAACATTCATGGTGATTGAAGCCTTGATAGGGGTGTCCAAAGCTGGGCTGGACCCCTCACAGACCAGTAACTGCCCGTTATCTGAGCTCTGGGGTGTCACCCTGGGGTGGGAAGTTGGGGTTCTAAAGTCAGAGTCATCATCTGAAATTTGGGAAGTCAAGGTGAAGAGGTGGGCGTGCCGGGTCCCCACACCTGGCCTAAGTCTCTATGATGATTTCCTATAGGATTTAGAGTTCCATGGAAGAGATTTCGGGGTCAACAGCGAGAACTGGGGTCCCAGAGGCCCACACCTGGCCAAAACCTTTGTACTTGATCCTCTGGAACTGGGATTCCATGAAGAAGTTTTAGAGTGTCAGGGTGAAGAATTGGGTCCCGGATGTTCCTACCTGATCCAAGTTTCCATGCTTGAATCCCTAGGATATGGGGTTTTCATGGAGAAATTTGGGGATCAGTCTGTGGGGAGGGCACCCCAATTTCCATACCTGGCTGTGGCCTCTGTGGTGAAGAGTTTCTCCTGGGATCCCTCATTCACATTAGCAGAGATGTCAGAAATTGTTTGTCCACCTTGGGGTAACAAGAAGGCTGAAGGGGTGCCAGCTTTCCCCCAAGGTAGATCCTGGGGAGCATGGCCTGGAATTCCTCAGGGTGGACATACAACCCCTCCCTCCTGGTTCTGGAGGAAAAACACTATGTCCATTCCCTCCACACATTCCAGCCTCCCTGAATCCTGGAGTCCTCACTCAGGGCTGAGTCCTGGCCTGGGCCTCTCCCCTCCTCTCTTTTTTTCTTGGCTACACCACCTGGCTTACAGGGATCTTAGTTCCCTGACCAGAGATCAAACCCGTGCTCCCTGCAGTGGAAGTGCAGAGTCCTAACTACTGGACCACCAGGGAATTCCCTCTCCCCTCCCCTCCTTGCTGGGTTGTATTACCCACCCCCACCACCTCAGCTTCTCGTTGCTACAACAGAAGGACACCCGTATCTCTATCTGGAGCCTCAGCCTCTCCCCTGAGTCCTGGCCTAGCAGTCCCGTGAACTCCTCGGTACCTTTCCTGGATGTCCCCTCCCGTCCACTGGGTCCCACACTGGCCTCAGCATCTCCCCAAGCCTGTTCCTGCATCCCATCTCAGGAGGACCCTGGGCAGGGACACATCCCCTCCCCACTCCAGGGGCTTCACGCTGCCCCCATCAGTTCACCCACACTCACTCAGGAGGAAGGTGATGTCAGGCGCTGGCTTTGCGTCCCCAGACACACAGCTGACCAAGTACTCCTGCCCAGCTACCCACGTGACCGTGCTCCCTGCCTCGGGGGTCAGCTGAAGCACCTTGGGGGGCACTGGTGAGAAAGGGTCTGGGTAAGCCAGAAGCACCCAGAAGGATATGAGGATTTGGGCTTTGTGTCTCATTGCTCAGGAAATGAGTTCTGCACCCTGGGTCTAAGGAAAGGGGTGGTGGGGAACTGGGGGCTTGGACTCCTGGACCCTGGGGCTGGCGAGGGTGGAAGTCCAGACTCATGGGCCCTGGAGGTCTCTCACCCGTACCCAGGATGGAGAGGATCACTCTGGGAGACACGAGCTCAGGGCCTGTTTCTGAGCGGCTGACCTGGCACTCATACCCTGCGTCGTCGCTGAGGTCACATGCTTCAATATGCAGGTGGAATTCACCTGCAGGGAGGACCCCAGGTCAGGGCCGCGGTCAGCCTCTGCTGGTGGCTCAGAATCTCAGGCTCTTGTCCCTTACCTTTCGTAGGGTCCCCTTGCAGGCGATACCGCGGGAAACTGGGGATCCTAGGATCGGGGCCTAGGAGCAGCCCGTCTTTGGCCCATTGGACTGTGCTGCCAGGGGCGCTGACCCCACACCACAGCTCAGCGGCAGCCCCCTCCACCACCGTCAAGTTTTCAGGCAGAGCCCAGAAGCCTCGGGGGGTTGAGGCAGGGACTGGCACCTGGGCCAGGCCTGGGGACACAGAGGTGTCAGTAGGAGAGGGCAGAGGGTCTGCCTGGAGAATGTGGGTGGAAAACGAGGGCCACCTGGCTCTGGTCACTGGCCAGGATCCCACTCACCTGTCATCAGCAGCCCCATGAGGAGCAGCGGCGTCCTGATGGGAAGCCTCAGAGCCATCCCAGGTCCTCTGCCTGTGGCTCCCACAGTGACCACTGCCCGCCTCCTGCGTCTGCCTCTGTCTTTCTCTGGGTCCCTTTCCACGTCTCCGTCTCTTACTTTTCTCTTTGTTTTTCTTTTTCTTCTTCTCCTCCTCTGTTTTTCTCTCCTCCCAGGAGTCAGTCTCCCCTCCCCCACACTTTCTCTCTCTCTCTTCCTGCCCTAAGTCCCCT
Source organism: Balaenoptera physalus (assembly GCF_965194825.1). NCBI lineage: Eukaryota > Metazoa > Chordata > Mammalia > Artiodactyla > Balaenopteridae > Balaenoptera > Balaenoptera physalus. The sequence continues at coordinate 16,494,312 of NC_138900.1, read as the reverse complement.
CTGATCTCCCTCCTGTATTCTCTCTGTCGTGCTCTCCTGGTCTAAAGTTCCCTCTCTCTCTCTCTCAGTCTCTATCTCCTTCCCTGAAGTCAGTGTCTATTTTTCTTTCTTCTCCTGTGCCACCCCCACCCCTGGTCTCCTCTCACCACTCACAGCCCCTCAGAGAGGACCCACTGCTGAGTCGCGCAGGCCCCGGGAGCCCAGGAGAGCGAGGATGCGGTCAGTGGCAGAGCTGGGTCCAGTTCTCAGTCGAATCTCGTCCTCACACTGTTACCTCCCCCAGGCACCCTCCCGCATCTCCAGCTTCAGGCCTCTGCCCAACAGGCTCCTTCCGGCACAGCTGGAGCAAGAAATCCCCTGTCAGCGCATGCCAGGCACATTCCTCGGTGCCTCCCCAGCCCCCATGACCCCAAGGGCCGGGCTTGGGCCAGGGGTAAGGAGGAGCAGGTCAGACCCAGGAGGTCCCAGCTCAGCGTGGGGAGCTGAGAGCGGGACCCAGCGTGGGGGTAAGACTCTTCGGCTCTTCCTACCCTGGTACCTGACCTTCAAGTCCCTTCCTTCTTTGAGTAGACATCCCCCTCTCAGTGACGTCAGGGGTCTCTGCTGAGGAGTGTGCAAGAGTGTGTGAGAGGGACTGGGAGAGTGCCGATATCTGTGTGCACACATATGTGTGAAGTGCTTGTGAGTGTGTGAGCATGCTTGTGAGCCTGGGGAAAGTGAGAGTGAGCTGTGATCTGTGGAAGTTTGTGCAGTGTGTGAGTGTGTAGATGTCTAAGGTGTTAAGTGTGCCTGGCAATCTGAGTGGGTAGGAGTGAGAGGTAGGGTCCGAGGCCACAAGCACTGAGCCCTGTGTGGGAATACTTTGGCAAGGGCCTTGTGAGTTCTAGTTCACGTAGCTTCCCTCTATCTCTTTCTGTCTCTTCTTGCCTCCTGGGTGTCTCGGTCTCTCTCCCTCCCTCAATCCATCTCGATTTATTTTCCTATCTTTCTCCATCGCTTTGAGACTCTCCCTCTCTGACACAGTGTCTTTCTCCCCCTCTCTCTCTCCATTAGGTGGTTACATGTCAGCCAGCCTTTAACTCTGTCACTGTCTGTGCCTGTATGTTTCTCTGTTTTTCACTTTCTGTCTCTGTTCTCATCTCTCTCTCTCCCCCACCCCATACTCTGTCTCTCACACACACCAGGAGCTCAATGAATATTTGTTCTCAGTCAGCCTTTGACTGTGTGCCTTTCTTTCATTTGTTTCTTCATCTCTGACTCCTCCTGATTGTCACATCTTTGGATTTTATAACCATATGCTGCTTGGCCTGCCCTCCCTACTCCAGTGTGCGCATACACACCCACATGGGATAAGCTTCTTCTGCCCGCTTATCTCCTGCAGGAATTGGAACTGCTCGTTTTCTCTCTCTCTCCCCACTATGACCCCCATCTGGTCCTCATCCAGAAACAAGATGAGGCATCTGGCCTGAGGCCCCACACCTCTATCCTTGATGCTCCCTCTGGTCTTTCTTCTTCCCTCCCACTACTGACTCCTTGCCCTCCTCCCACATTCCCTCTCCCAACGCCCCCACGCCCCCTGGGGAATGGGCTGGATGCAGAGCTGGAGGTTCTCTCATAGGGCCGTCACCAGATGGTGTCCCTCGGGGCCAGGGCATAGAGCTGTCCATTGCTGGGACCTCTAATTAGCACAAACCTTCCACCCTCCACCTTGGATGTTTTCCTTCTCTGGATGCTCCTGGGACCTCAACCTCTCCATCTTTCCATGCCTGTGGCCCCAGAGAGCCAGAAAGGGGAAGTGATGTCAGGTGTCTGGAAAAACAGCCTTACTACCTGACTTCTACCCCAAGACTCAGGAGTCCTGGACCCAAGCTCATCCTGTTTCAAAATCCAGGGACTGGATCCCCAAAACAAAAGCCAAGATTTCTAGAAGTCTGGGTCCCCAGGATCTACCCTCTCAGACTCAGGAGTCCAGGCCCCTTCTTCCCAAGGACCTGGGAGTTCAGGCCTCCAATCCTTCCCACCCCACCCCCCCATGCACACACAGGACTTAGGGCAGATGTTCACTGTCTGTTGATTTTCAAATCCTCCTGGGCCTGAGTGGGGGTGGGAGAGAGATTGGTGGTTAAATCCACTGACTCTAAGATTTAAGACCAGATTTTCTGACCCCAGGTCATGCTTTCCCAACTGCACTCTGCTGCAGGCAGGGGACCTAGTTGAGTCCCCAACTCCTCAGAAACTCGGAGTTCAGGCCATTAGCTTCTCAGTCCTCAGAGGTCTGAACCCCTAGTCTTAGAATCCTGGGGATCCATGCCCCTGCTATTTAGGGACACAAGAATCTGAGCTCAGGAACAACGGAGTGTGGAGCCCCAGTCCCTACAGGCTCAAGAATGTCAGACCCAGGGTCCCAGGCCCCCAGTCCCCACTCTGTCGGCTCAGGGTCCCTCCCACCTGCCCGGCCAGCTGCGCAGCGCACCGCGGGCCGGCAGCGTGGGAACGCCCCAGCTGGGCGGCATGTAGCCGTCAGGACAAGCTGCGTGGTTCCCAGCCTCCCCGCCTGACTCAGCCCGGACACCGCCGCCTCCCAGCCGTCGCCCGGCAACCACGGCCGAGCGGGGCGAGGGGGTGGTCCGAGTGGGGTGAGGGGGTGGTCCCGGACCGCAGGGTCCTGGGAAAGGAGGGGCTGGGGGCCTGGATTCCTGGATCTTAGGACGTGCTATGGTTTGCAGCGATAACAAGGCAGGCAGAGGGATATTTTGAGAAGGGGCTTGGAGTTGGGGAGAGCTGAACCCCCCACTTCTCGGGGGGGGGTCCAAGCTGCCCCCCAGGCAAACGCGGTGCCCTCTTCCTGACCCACCAGGCCCAGAGGAGCCCCGGGCCCCGCTTCTCCGGGACGCGGAAACTAGCGAGTCCCCAGGGGTTCCCATTTATAGCTCTGTTTCCACTCAGCGCGGTCCCTCCAGGACCCGGGCTGAGCAAGTTTCTTCCACTCCCTCCCCTCCCTCCTCCTCACCCCCAGCCATCCCTCAACCCCGGCAGGGTGCAGGTGTCCAACCCAGCCGGTACCCCCTCCTTCAACCCAGGTGTTCCAGCTCCCAAACTGAAAGGGCGCTGGGGTGTCCTCCCGCTGGGGGCCCGGCCCTGCGTGCCCCCGTTCATCCGCGTCTGGGCCGCGGGAGTTTCTCAGTGGGAAGAGGGCGGGTCTCCCAGAAGGCGGGCCGGGGCGGGGCGAGTGAGATCAGGCCCTCCAGGGTCTCTCCGAGACCGAGCGCGCGGAACTGGCCTGCGTTTCAGAGCCGCAGAGCCTGCGGCGGAGCAGACCAGGAGAACTCCGGGCCAGAGGCAAGGGGTGCTTCTAGCCTGGAGCGAAGAGTTGGGAGCGAAGGGGACTACAGGTTAGAGTGGTGGGAGGTGTGCTGCCGAGGAAGGAGCTGGCAGGGAAGCCAGTGCAACAGCAAGTCTGCTGGATCTTGGGGGACCCACACTCAGGATGCTGGTCCCCGCACTCCTTGTCCTCTTCTTCTGCCTCAGAGGGCGTGCAGGTACCGCGAGGGGCAGGGGCAGATAAACATAAGAGAGGGTTGTTTGCCAGTTGTCGCTTTACTGTGGTAGGTGGGGCTGAGGGTTCCGACTCCTAGATCTGAGGGAGGAGAACTCTGGGACCCTGGGCTTCTGGATCTGAGGGCAGAGGGGATTGGGGACTGAACCCCCTCCTGAGTGAGGGAACTCTTGAATGTGCTAAGCTCTGCTCTGCTCCTCTGCCCCATTCTCCTAGGCCTGTCACCCCACTTCCTGCAACAGCCAGAGGACCTGGTAGTACTGCTGGGGGACGAGGCCCGTCTGCCCTGTGCCCTGGGCGCATACTGGGGGCTGGTTCAGTGGACTAAGGATGGGCTGGCTCTAGGGGGCGAAAGAGACCTGCCAGGTGAGGCTGTTCTGTCTATTCAGGGAGGGGCTGCCTCCAGGGTGAGGGTGTTGGGCTTGGGCTATAACCGAAGTTTCTATTTTGACGTTTTCAAGTTTGGGAAATGAATGGGCTCAAGGAAACATTTGGGAGTTCAGAATTTTCAGCTTCTTCGTTGGAGGTGACCCATAGGGTTTGGGAATTTTAATTTTTATTGTAAAATATTGCATAAGTGCAGAAAGGCTCATAAAGCATAAATGGAAGATTTGCCAAATAATTCTAAAATAGACAGCCATGTAATGACTACCCAGGTCCATTGCCAGCTCCCCAGAAGCCCTCCTTATTCCCTTCCCCTGTCATAGCCTACTCCCTCCTCACCCAGGAGGTAGTATCTAATCTGACTTTTATGGCAATTGTTTTCTTGCTTTTTTTTTTTTCCTGAATTTGTCACACACACACACACACACACACACCCCAACCCCCCACCACAAGTTTGCAGTGACTCTGGATTGGGAGAGGATTAGTGTCTCTCTGGCCCAGCACCCACTTTTGGTAGAGTCTTTCTGGTGTGGGATGTCTGGGGATAGAGGCCTGGGGCCAAGAACTCAGAACCATGGTGTGACTGCCTTTTTTTCCCCTGACTCCAGGGTGGTCCCGGTACTGGATATCAGGGAATGCAGCCAGTGGCCAGCACGACCTCCACATTAGACCCGTAGAGCTAGAGGATCAAGCATCCTACGAATGTCAAGCTACACAAGCAGGCCTCCGCTCTCGACGAGCCCAACTGCACGTGCTGGGTGAGGACCCAGCCCACTTGTCCCTGGGGAGCCCAGGGGGACCGCCAGTACTAGCTGGGAATATGAGAGTCCGGGGAGAACGGACGAGTGGTCGGTCAGAGCTGGGAAGATAAGGGTCTCCGGGCCCAGGATCCAGCTCTGACCCCAGATCCATCCTACAGTGCCTCCAGAACCCCCCCAGGTGCTGGGTGGCCCCTCTGTGTCTCTGGTTGCTGGGGTTCCTGCGAATGTGACCTGTCGGAGCCGTGGGGATGCCCGCCCCACCCCTGAGCTGCTGTGGTTCCGAGATGGGGTCCGGCTAGACGGGGCCACCTTCCGCCAGGTCAGGTCCAAATCTCTGTGCCAGCCCTTGCTCATTCAGGGAAATTTGGGGGTCCACTCAGACCACAGGCTCATCCAAAGGAGAAAAGGGCATGGGAGGGCAGGGATTCAAGGCTTGGGATCCTTGGTACGTACTTAAGTATAAGGACTCTAGGGCTAGACTACCTAGGTTCAAATCCTGGCTCAGCCACTCATTAGTTGATCTTAACCTCTCCGTCCCTCAGTTTACTTATCTGTAGAATGGAGTTAATAGTAGTATGTGCACCTCTAGGATAGTTGTGAGGATTAAATAAAGTAATATTTATAAATGCCTAGAAGAGTGCCTGACATAAAGTAAGTACTACCTAAGGGTAGATGAAATCATCATTATTATTCATAACCTACAGACCCTGTTGAAGGAAGGAACCACTGGGTCAGTGGAGAGCATCTTATCTTTGACCCCTTCCAGCCATGATGATGGAGCCATCTTGGTTTGCCGGGCTCGGAGCCAGGCCCTGCCCGCAGGGAAGGACACAGCCATCACACTGAGCCTGCAGTGTGAGTGCAGTTGGACACTGGGCCTTGAGCCTGAGGTCCTTGGGGAAAGAGGGAGCTGGGGCCTGGACTTCAAGGTATGAGAAAGGAGAAGGCTGTGGACCTCGGGTCCCTGGGGGAATTGGGTACTAGAAGCCTAGACTCCTAGCTGAAAGGGAAAAGGGGACTGGGGACTCAGACTCCTGGGGTGGAGGACCTGAGAATTGGACTACTAGGTCATCAGTGGAGGTGTTGCATGTCCTTGCCCACCGCTGACCATTGACTCACCTCTACAGACCCCCCAGTGGTGACTCTGTCTGCAGAACCACAGACAGTGCAGGAGGGAGAGAAGGTCACTTTCCTATGCCAGGCCACAGCCCAGCCTCCTGTCACCGGCTATAGGTGAGGACGCAGATCATTTCTCCCCAGTCGGGAGAACAGGCTTGGGGAGGGTTGGGGCTAGGACGTGAGTAGGTGTGCTTCGGGAGCAAGGACAACACAGCCCACCACCTTCGCAGGTGGGCAAAGGGGGGCTCCCCTGTGCTTGGGGCCCGCGGGCCAATGTTGGAGGTAGTGGCGGACGCTTCATTCCTGACTGCGCCGGTGTCCTGCGAGGTCAGCAACTCAGTGGGTAGCGCCAACCGCAGCACAGCGCTGGATGTGCGATGTGAGCAGGGGCGGGGCCGTGGGTGTGGCCAAAGTGGGGTGAGAGAAATGGGACTGGGGCTACGGTGAGGCGCGGCTCTGACGGACTGCGGGAGGTGGTGGGGCCGAAGTAGGATTTAGGCGGGATTTGGCTGTGCTGGATCAGTACCAAAGTGGAGTAGGGGCGGGGCGAGGGCGGGGTCGGGGCTTGTGAGCCGGACGTATGAGCTGAGTTGTGAACTGGGGGCTTAAACCCAATGGCCCTTGGGAGTGTCGTTTCTGAGTGGCTGATCCCAAGTCAGAAGTTGCATCCCTCCCTGGTCATGTGACCCCTCCTCTGTCTCCTCCAGTCGGGCCGATTCTGCAGGTAAAGCCAAAACCCTTATCCGTGGACGTAGGGGAAGACGCCTCCTTCAGCTGTGTCTGGCGCGGGAATCCGCTTCCACGCGTAACCTGGACCCGCCGCGGGGACGCGCAGGTGAGGCCAGACCTGGGGCTTGTGGCCATGGCTGGCAGTAGATGGGGCTTTCTCCCATGGTCGTGCCCCTGACGCCCCTTCCTTATCCCAGGTGCTGGCGTCCGGGCCAACGCTGCGTCTTCTCGCGGTGGGGCCCGAGGATGCAGGCGACTACGTGTGCAGAGCCGAGCCGGGGCTCTCGGGCCTGGGGGGCGGCGCTGCGGAAGCTAGGTTGACTGTGAACGGTGAGAAAGCGGTGCTTCCTAGTGGACCTGGCATGTCATGGGATAAGAAGTGGGCAGAGGGGGCGAGGGCTAATGGGAGTGGGCGTGGCCTTGAGAAGGGGAGCTTAACTGACGGCTGGGGCCCTTGGATTGAAGCGGGACGTAGGGAAGGCAAGCCTCAGAGGGGTTCGAAGTTTGTTGAGAGGCATGGCCTAGTTAGTTGAGGTTAGTGCGGAGTGCCCAGGCCTGGCCTCGCCTGCCTGAGAACGGGTCTTGGGGGGGCGGGGCCTCTCCTCTGATTGGTCCACAATCTCCAAACCAGCTCCCCCAGTGGTGACCGCCCTGCACTCTGCGCCCGCCTTCCTGAGGGGCCCCGCCCGCCTCCAGTGTCTAGTCTTCGCCTCCCCCGCCCCAGAAGCCGTGGTAAGGAAAGTCCCCACTCTCATGACCCGTCCAGCGGTGATCCCAGCCCTCCTAGCCGGACTTCCAAAACTGCTGTGATTACCTGTGACTTTCCCGACACTTTGACCTCCTCTTCCCGCCCTCCTTCGTCTCCTCAGTGACCTTCCTCTTTTGTGCCCCCAGGTCTGGTCTTGGGATGAGGGCTTCCTGACGGCGGGGTCGCGGGGTCGGTTCCTGGTGGAGACATTCCCAGCCCCAGAGGGCCGCGGGGGACAGGGTCCAGGCCTGATCTCTGTGCTGCACATTTCGGGGACCCAGGAGTCCGACTTTAGCCGGGGCTTCAACTGCACTGCCCGGAACCGGTTGGGCGAAGGAGGCACCCAGGTCAGCCTGGGACGTGGAGGTGAGACCCTGGGCCCAAAGACCCCAAATCTGAATATTTCAAGCCCCAAACAGAGGATCCTCAAGTGCAGAGACCCCCAAACCTTGGGAGCCTCAAAACTATGAGTCCGTTGAATCCTGAGATCCCCAAACAATAATCTCCCTCAAATACAGAATCCTAAACTGAGAGACCCCTCACACTTAGGGGTTCCAAAGAAAGCAACCTCCAAATATAGGCAAAGTAAAAATACGCTCAAAGTCTAAGACTCCCTAAAGCCAGGGATTTTAAACTTGTGAAACCTCAAGTTCATGAGTCCTTAAACACAGGGACCCCAAGCTAGGGGACTGCAAAACTTGGAATCCCCAAACTTGGTGACCTTTGAACGCAGAGATTCCCTACAAAAGCCCCAAGCCCTGTTCCCCAGTTCCTGCTCAGCCTCCTCAGGAACCTCCTCTTCATCCCACAGACTTGCTGCCCACTGTGCGGATTGTGGCTGGAGTGGCCGCAGTGGCCATGACTCTCCTTATGGTCATCACCGGGGTGGCCCTCTGCTGCTGGCGCCACGGCAAGGGTCAGTACCTGAGCCCCACCCCAGCCCCATACACAGGCCCTGCCCACTGACTGGCCTGGCCTTGGGACCTGGTCCCAGTCCTGCCTCTCTAGACCCTCACTGGCCTTGGTTCACATTCAGGACCTGATTCCCTGCTCAAGCTCTAACTCCATCTCCTCAGGGTCACACACCCCTTACTCTCCTAGGCCAGGGTTCTCTCCCAGTCTCCCGACCTGATTTGCCCCAGTCCTCTCTCTTCCCACTCACTGGTCTCCACAGGCCGTGACCCAGTCCCATCATTTACCTCTGCCCTCACCCCCAGTGTCCCTGGCCTCAGCCTCTTTCTCCAAGCAAAAGAATCTGGTGCGAATCCCAGGGAGCAGCAACGGCTCCAGTTCGAGGGGTTCCGAGGAGGAGACAGGCAGCAGCAAGGACCAGGTAGGATGCCAGGGTCCCCAGACCTGACGGTACCTCAAGACCCAAATAGTAACCCAATCCCAGTTGTGATCCCAGTTGCAACTGGGCGCCCCAAACTCAAATAGAGCCATAGTCCCAAAAGTGATCTCCAGATCCAAATATCCCCCAAATCCAAATACACCCCGACCCAATTATTCCCTAGACCCAATATGTCCCTAGGGCTCCTTGTTGTCCTGAGTCCAGACCCCAGCTCTCAGGTGCCCTTGGTCCCTCCTGCCTGGCCTCAGATGTTCAACTGAGGGTCTCTGGGGTCTGGCACTGGGGCCAGAGGATCCTCTACACTCCCTTTCACTAAGCACCTTACCCCAGGGCCCCATCGCGCACACAGACCACAGTGACCTGGCTCTGGATGAGGAGGGAGCTCTGGAGACCAAGGTGAGTGTTGGGAAAAGAGGGGCTCCCTTCACTGTATCTCCAACTCTCTCTCCACGTCTTTTTTTTTATTTTTTATTTTTGGCTGCGTTGGGTCTTCGTTGTTGCGCACGGGCTTCCTCTAGTTGTGGCGAGTAGGGGCTACTCTTCCTTGCTGTGCGTGGGCTTCTCATTGCGGTGACGTCTCTTGTTGCAGAGCATGGGCTCTAGGCGCTCTGGCTTCAGTAGTTGTGGCATGCGGGCTCAGTAGTTGTGGCTGTAGAGAACAGGCTCAGTAGTTGTGGCACACGGGCTTAGTTGCTCCGTGACATGTGGGATCTTCCCAGACCAGGGCTCGAACCCGTGTCCGCTGCACTGGCAGGTGGATTCTTAACCACTGCGCCACCAGAGAAGTCTCTCTCTCCACTTCTGTTCCCTCCTTTTTCATTCTGTTGCCCCCAGAGCTGGCATCTAACCCCCTCCACCCACTTCTTGCTGCCTCCTGGGCTGTCTCACCCACCTCCAGTTTCAGTTTGTTTATCTGCTGACTATACCCACATATCTGCCCCAGCCTTGGCCTCCATCTTGAGCCCCAGATCAAGGTTCAGTCTGCTTGTGCTTTCCTCATCACAGTCATGTTTCAGGCCTCCTAGATGCCTCTCCCTGGTTGCTTCACCCAGGCCCCTTCTACCTACCGGGTTCCACACTGGCCTCACATTTCCCCAAACTTGTACATCCTTTAGGGTCCCATCTCTTTTAGGCCCCACTGACCCCAGTCCCCAATCCAGAGCCCTTCTCTCTCTTCTCTGTACCTAGCACATGCTATTCTCTTGGCCCGAAACACTCCTACCTTTCTTCACATACCTACCTAATTCTCTCCATCATTCCTCTGGTCTCAACTCAAACATTTCTGGTTCCAGAAAGCTCATGCTTCCCTCCTCGCAGCCCTGATCATTCTTTCTGTGTTTCACCTGTCATAGCCATGACCACTGTGAGCTAGGCTTCCCTATGACAGTCTGAAGATTCCCCCATCGCTGTCCCAGTCACTCCGTGAACTTCCTCCATCACAACCCTGACCTTCCTGGCTCTATCTAGTGATTCATCATTTCTCCTTTGGCCTGGATCTCCATGAGGACAGGGCTAGGTCTATCCTAGTGAGACATGTCTAGGCATGCAGCACAGGGCATGACACAGAATCAAAGCCTCAGGGCTGTTGGGCAAATGAATGAATGAATGAATGTCTTCATCTCCATTTCTCTCTCTTGTTCCCTCTGCATCTCCTTCCACACCACCACCCCTCAGCAGGCCTATATCCTTCTGTCTCTGTCTTTCTCTGCCCATCTCCTTCTGTCCCTTCATCTCTTGTCACTGTTTTTCTGTGTCACTTTGCCCTTCTACCAGTCTATATGTCTCTGGGTCTCTGACTGCTCCTGTTTCTATCTTTTCGTCTCCCCCTAGGCCTGGCTCTATCTCAGTGTGTCTCTCCATCCGTGACCCTCACCCCGCTGTACCCTTACATACCTTACCAAGTCCCATTTTGTCCCCTCAGGACCCAACCAATGGTTACTACAAGGTCCGAGGAGTCAGTGTGAGCCTGAGCCTTGGAGAAGCCCCTGGAGGAGGTCTCTTCCTACCACCCTCCTCCCCTTTTGGACCTCCAGGAACCCCTACTTTCTATGATTTCAAACCACATCTGGGCATTGTCCCCCCCTGCAGATTATATAGAGCCCAGGCAGGTTATCTCACCACACCCCATCCTCGAGCTTTTACCAGCTACATCAAACCCACATCCTTTGGACCCCCAGATCTGGCCCCCAGCACTCCCCCCTTCCCATATGCTGCCTTCCCCACACCCAGCCACCCACGTCTCCAGACTCATGTGTGACATCTCTCCAACTGAAGAGTCCTGGGATCTTCAACTTGCCATAATGGATTGTCCTGATTTCTGAGGAACCAGAACAAGTTGGCGACCTTACTCTTCCAAAATTGAACATTGAGGGGAGGGAAAGATCGTTACAATTGTCTGGGTCATTGATATACAGTCAGCTCAGCCAAAGGGGATGCCCCAAGTGGGAGCAAGAAGGCCACTGTGCCTACCTCTTCCCCTGTGTAAAAGAGATTCAAGATGGCACATGGACCCTTTGCAGAGGGATGGGGGGACAGGGGGTGATGGGAGTTAGGGGCAGAGAAGGAAGTTGTTTCCAAACACTGAAAGAAGATAGTTCAAGATGACCACCTGCATTGAGAAGAAAGGCAACATAAGGCAGATTAAGATGGAGGACCTGTCCTGGCTCTCCCCAAGGGGCACTTTGCTTCACCCACGGAATTGCAGCCAAAATGGCCATTCACTCCCTGGGAATCCAAGATGGTCACTATCTTGATTTTTTCTACCTTTCTTAAAGGCCCTGGAAGAACTGGACCCAAGGAGTAAGGATAGGGTGAGAGCTGTTGTGGGGTTGGGGGGGTGAGGGGGTGGTGTTGGAATCTGAGAATGAGAATATTTATGTTTAATAAAAAAAGTTGCAAAGTGAATGTCTTAGAGATTCTCCTGGCATTATTACTGTCTATCAAAGAAGGGGTCCATCGAAGCTGCCCCAAGGCCCTTCTTCTTACCCTAGACTATGAAGTGGCTGTAGAAAAAACCGTGAGCCACCCCCCAGCCCTTTGCTACCCATTGAGCACTCTAGGCTCTTTTAAGATACATCTACACAAACATACATGCACAGATGCACACACATGACAGGACTGCCCCAGTCAGCTTGGGGAAGACAATTCTACACTGCATTTTGAGGAGACAAAGAAGTGAGCCCTGAAGGGGAGGGGGCAAAGGAGAGGCTAGGGTAGGGAAAATAGAAATGTCCTGATCCTTACAGCAAGGATGGGGGTCAACTCTTATCTTGAGGTGTTGGCTGCCTGACTCAGCTCATCCTTAAAGAAAGGGTCTGGGGGCTTTGGTTCATGAATCCTTGATCTAGGAGTTAAAGGTCTAGATGACTGGGGGTCCTGGGAAGCAGAGCAGAAGGCCTGGACTCGTGGGTCGTAGGGAGAAAGGGCTGAGGGCTTGGTCTCTGGTCCTGAGAGAGAAGGTACCTGGGACACAGACTCCTGGATCTGAGGGAGAAGGGGACTGGGTCTCAAGTGCTATGTTCTTGATTGGGGAAACTTTGGAGGCCTGTATTCCTGGGACTCAAGAGAGGATTTGGGGTTGGGGGCCGCTCTCCAATGCTTGCATCCCTAGAAGAGAAGGGAGATGATTTGTGATTATCTGGGTCCGAGGGAAGGGAAAACTGGTGATTGAGAGTCTTGAGGGAGAACTCAAAATCCACAACCACGAAGCCCGTGACCCAGACTCCTGGCTAGGCCGTGCATGGGGTGGGACGCCTGGAATCTCAAGGCGGCGGATGCCTGGCGCAGGCTCCCACCCGGGGTTTCCAAGCTTCTCCACTGTGCGCAGAGCTGCCACGCTATTGTCCTGGCCAGGAAGGCGGGGCCAGCGCGGGGCGGGGCTGGCGGCGCCGGCGCAGCCCGGGGGCGGCGGGAGGAGGAGGCGGCGGCGGCCGTGGCGCTGGGAGCTCCTGTCACCGCTGGGGCCGGGCCGGGCGGAAGTGCTGGGGACGTGAGGGCGCGAGGGCCGGGACATGGGACCCGCCAGCCCCGCCGCTCGCGGTCTGGGCCCGCTGCCGCTGTTGCTGCCACTATTGCTGCTGCTTCTGCGCGCGCAGCTCGCCGTCGGGAGCCTGGCCGGTGGGAGTCCCAGCGCTGCCGAGGTGAGGCCCGGCCGGGTCGAAGGGGATGGGGGAAGGGGCGGGACCGGGCCTCTGGACCCCGATGCGGACAGGTCCAGAGCAGAAAGCGCAGTCTTTCCAGCTAGGTGGCTGGCCTCCCCGGCGCCGCTAACTGCACTAGGCATTCAGAAAACCGTAAGTCCAGGCCCCATCTCCCTCATCATCTGTCGTCCCAGTCCCCTCCAGCCCCCAGCGTAGGAACTGGCTTTTCCAGAGCCCCTGGTCCCAGAAGTCCAGCCCCCTCAGACCCTCTCGACCTAGGTGACTCAACCCCAGACCCTTCCCACCTGAACAGGACCCACCAGGCAGCAAGGCACCTACAGCCAAGAATCCGGGCCCCCTGCATCCTCTGGACCCATATGAGGCCTCCCGCAAGGCTCCTAGGACCCAGAAGCCTAGGCCTCCAGCCACCGCCCCCCAACCCAGGATGTAGCTCTACATCCCTCAAGGACTTGGTGTCCAGGCCTGCAGGGCCCTGAAGCCAGGCCTTGTGGTCTTTGCACCCGAGAATGCTAGCATGAGCTAGGGATGGAGGGAGGAGGGGCCAGAACGCCTGGGTTCTGACCTCCTCCCCCGCCATTCAAGTTTAACCCTTTCAGCTCTAGTGCGGCTGAGCTGGGGTGAGGGCGGAGCCTGTCTCCGCGGCAACAAGGCCGCGAGAATCCCGGGGGACCCGGGTCGCCATAGCAACGGCAGAGCTGGGGCGCCCCCGCCCTGTGGGAGCTGTTTCCCGGGGAACCGAACCTCTATGGAGGCGGTGCGCGGTGCTTGGTGGAGGGGGCTGGCGCTGGGGGTGTGAATATCTGGGTCCTAGGGAGCAAAGGACAAGGGGACTCACATGCCTGCGTCCCCCGTGCCCTCGCTCACCCCTCCGTCCCCACCCCCAGGCCCCAGGGTCTGCTCAGGTGGCTGGACTATGCGGGCGCCCAACCCTTCACCGGGACCTGCGTACCGGCCGCTGGGAACCAGACCCACAGCTCTCACGACGCTGTCTCCGGGACCCGCAACGCGTGCTGGAGTACTGCAGACAGGTAGGCGGGACCTACTGGGAGAGGCGTGGCCAGCAAGAAAGGGGATCCAACTTGGGGCCGGGTCGCGCGTGAGAAGCTAGTCGTGCAAAGGCAAGGTCCAGGGAGATGAGGGATCCAAGAAGGCATGGGAAACTAGGGGACGTGGCCAACAAAGAGGTGAAGTTAGGATAGGACAGGACCTGTTTTTGAAAACTAGGTCAGGAAAGGGGAAGAACCGTGCAAAGACGGCCCGCTGAGGAAAGTGTCCAGTGAAGAGACGGAGTTTAGCACTAATGTGGTGGACTCCTTAAAAAGCAGGTGTAGGTGGGCATGACCAAAGGAGACGCGGGGCTAAGACAAAAAGACTTTTGGACCGGCGTGACTGGGAACGGGGTGGAACCCAATGGGAGAGTGGAAAGCTAGGAGGCGTGGCTATGAAAGCAGGTCTAACACAAAGAGAAGGGATACTTACTGAGAGGCCAGAGAGAGAGCCGAGGCTTAACGAAGGGAGGAATCTATGGGGAGATAAACCTGATAGGGGGAAGGGGCAGAGGCGACTACAAGAGAGGTGGGCTTAGAGGGATTGAGTTTTTGGGCAATGGAGGGACCTTCGTAAAGAAACTGGACAGGCAAAGGGGCGGAGCCTAAGGATGGCGTGGCTTAAGGGAGAGGTACTAGGGGGCGTGGCCAATGGGCTTGAGGGGCTTAGATATCTAAGACCTGTTCTACAGAGAAGCAGGGCCTAGGGAGGAGAGGTCCTTATGAATACCAGAGACTTGAAAAGGGACATGGCCAGTGCAGAAGCTCAGGCGGGGCCGTGGGTTGATCACCCCCACCCGGTGCCCCCAGATGTACCCGGAGCTGCAGATTGCACGTGTGGAACAGGCAACGCAGGCCATCCCCATGGAGCAATGGTGCGGGGATGCCCGGGGTGGCCGCTGTGCCCACCCCCACCACCAGGTTGTGCCTTTCCGCTGCCTGGGTGAGTCACAGTCTGGGGGAGGGGAACGGAAGGAGGGGGGAGTCTCCGAGGGGTGAGATTCTGGCCCTGGTTTCAGGCTCACATTAGGGAGCTGGATGCCTGGGTCCAGAGTGGGACAGAAAAGCCTATGAGGATAAGAGATCTGGATTCTGAGGAGGGTAGGGCTAGTGGCTGTGGCAGTGTCTCACATCGATGCCCCCCATTTGCCAGAGGGTGAATTTGTGAGCGAGGCCCTGCTGGTGCCTGAAGGCTGCCGGTTCTTGCACCAGGAGCGCATGGACCAGTGCGAGAGTTCAACTCGGAGGCGTCAGGAGGCACAGGAGGTCAGGACCCAGCCCACTCGTCCTCACCCCCCCAGAACCCAGGGGTCCAGTCCTCTAACACCATCCTCCTCCAGAACCCAAGAGTCTGGGCCTCAGCCCTCTCTTCCCAATGGGACAGAACCAGGAATCCAGGCTCCCAGCCCCATCAGCCCCCAAGACCCAGGCATCCAGGCTCCCCCTCTACCCTCTGTTACCCCACAGTCCTGGCATCTGGGCCCACTCTTCCCGCAGGCCTGCAGCTCCCAGGGCCTCATCCTGCATGGCTCGGGCATGCTTTTGCCCTGTGGCGCGGATCGGTTCCGAGGTGTGGAGTATGTGTGCTGCCCCCCTCCAGTGACCCCCAACCCGTCTGGGACAGCAGTTGGGTGAGTGGGAGGGAAGCCTCCATGCCCAACCCAAGGCTCCTGAGGCAGGAGATGGAAGCCTGGGGGCCTGGGCCCAGGTTCTTATTGCCTTGGGTCTTCTGCTCCCTCAGTGATCCTTCCACTCGGTCGTGGCCTCCCGGGGGCAGAGTTGAGGGGGGTGAGGATGAGGAAGAGGAGGAATCCTTCCTACAGCCAGTAGATGATTACTTTGTGGAGCCCCCACGGGCTGAAGAGGAAGAAGAGGAGGAAAGAGTCCCACCCTCAAGCTCCCATCCCCCTGCAGGGGTCAGCAAAGGTGAGGCAGGCTCTGAACCCCTAGTCCCCTCCACCCTAGGGGGAGGATGATTTAAGGGGCCTCTTTGGGAGGGACCTGTGGGGGAGAAGCCCTGTTGGGGGAAATGGGAGGGATGGGAATGGCTTTGAATAAAGTAGAGGTGGAAGGGGCAGCCTGTGAGGAATGCAAAGGGGGAGGGTAGTTTGGGGGTACCTGGAAGTGGAGGAGTCATTTGGTAGGTCTGAAGGATTATTGGGGGGAAAGCTTGGAGGATAGTGTAATGGATTCCTAAGCTTTACAAGAACAGGCCCAGTTCAGAACCACATTTCGCATGATGCCAGGCAGCAGCTATGGCTGAAGTGAACACATGAGGGTCTCCAGAGCGCTCTAGGAAATGCAGTTCTCTGGGAAGGGAAGGAGACCTGGAGCTGGGCTTCTGGCTGACTCCCTGGTTCCTGGCCTTGCAGTGACTCCCACCCCGAGGCCCACAGATGGTGTGGACGTGTACTTTGGCATGCCTGGAGAAATCGGCGAGCATGAGGGGTTCCTGCGGGCCAAGATGGATCTGGAGGAGCGCAGGATGCGTCAGATTAACGAGGTGATGGTGCTGGGGGCCCTAGGATCCCCCATAACACAGAGCTCCCTAAATACCAGGAAATTCCTCAGGGACACATTGAGACTACCTCTAAAGAGTCCCCAAGTCCCATTAACCCCCAGTCCTCAACACCACCCCTAAGATGACCAGGGATCTCTGACCCACCCGAATCCCACTGAGATGCCACCAGATTCTATGGAAACTCTGATGTATGGTCCTCTTCCACTTTAAATTCCTTCTGAATCCTCTCTCTTGGGAATCCAAGAGGCAGGGGGACTTAAGGGATCTGGAGACTCTGAAGAAGGATGGGGGCAGGGGGAGACTCACTGGGTAGAGCAGGGTGGATTCTAGGATCCTGAAGCTCCCCTTGTCCCCAGGTGATGCGTGAATGGGCCATGGCGGACAACCAGTCCAAGAACCTGCCTAAAGCCGACAGACAGGCCCTGAATGAGGTAGGACAACCTCCAGAGTGTCCTACTCAGGCCTGTTCACTACCTGGGGCACAATGGGTCTCAGCCTGGCTAAGGCTTTGTCTGGCCTCATCCAGTTTCACCCCTTCCTACTTGCATGGGCCTCTCCGGGCCCCACCCTTACACTCGGCTCGGCCCCTCTTGGCCTACATCCAACCTGACTTCGCTTTCCTCCTCTTCCCACTGGCCATGTTTTTCCCTGTCTTAACTTGATCCTAACCTCTGAGGGCTGGCTCTGGAGGCCTCTCCCAAGCTGGGCCCCTGCAGACACAGCCAGGTCCTTCTCAGCCTCTCTTTGATGCTCGGCCCTGCTCCCTGACTCTGATCCTGCCCCTCTAATCTCCCTTTTACTCAATCCCTCCTCAGTAGTCCCAGCCTCATGACTCTCTGACCCACCTCTCTCAGCCTCACTTTAGTACAGCCCTACCCTGGGTAGACCCCACTCAGCTGAGCCCCATTACTTGACTCTTGCTCCTACCCAGCTCAATCTTATTTAGTTACAGCCTGTCTCCAGTGGGTCCTGCCCAGGCCTGAGCCCTACCCTTCCTACAATACTTGGCTCCTTTCATCTCAACACAGGCCAGCTCTGTTCCTAGATTGTTCCCACCCATGTAGTGAACGCCTTCAGCGGGGCTCCCGGCAGGCCTAGCCCTGCCCCCACTCTACCTGGCCCTGCAGCCCCAGCTCCACCAGTCAGTCTCCTGTCATCTAGTCCCACCCCAGGTTGACTCTGCCCGGGCCTGGATCCACTGCACGCCTCCCTCTCCCCCGCCACTTGACCCTATAGCCCTACCTTTCCAGACTGCCTTTGACCCGGGTTTCACCCCACTGCGCCTCTCCTGACCCTGTGCCCACCCCCTCGCCAGCACTTCCAGTCCATTCTGCAGACCCTGGAGGAGCAGGTGTCTGGTGAGCGGCAGCGCCTGGTGGAGACCCATGCCACCCGAGTCATCGCCCTTATCAACGACCAGCGCCGGGCTGCCTTGGAAGGTTTCCTGGCGGCACTGCAGGGGGATCCGCCTCAGGTGCGGGAGCCGTGGGGGCAGAGGGCAGGGGGTGGAAAGGGCTGGGGCAGGCCTGGGCAGCCTTCATCCCTTCCACAGCCAGAGCGAGTCCTGCTGGCCCTGCGGCGCTACCTGCGAGCAGAGCAGAAGGAGCAAAGGCACACGCTGAGGCACTACCAGCACGTGGCTGCTGTGGACCCCGAGAAGGCCCAGCAGATGCGCTTCCAGGTGCTCAGACTCTTCCAGCTCCCGAATACTCAGCTGCCCCTCAGACCCCGGCCTCTTGGACCCCATCCCTCAAACTCTTCTCTTGCCCCTCATACCCTCTTTCCATCCCTGGAACCTCCTTCCTATCCCTGGAACCTCCTTCCTGTCCCTGGAACCTCCTTCCTATCCCTGGAACCACCCCCCCACCCCGTTCTGTGCTTGGGACACATTCCAGTCCCTCAGATCCTTACTTCCTGACCCTGGAATGCTGCCTCCCCGACCCCTGTGCCTTTGACCCCTTTCTTGAATTCCCACTCTCTGTCCCTTGACCCCACTTCTTGTCCCCTGGATTCTTACTTCCTTTCCTAGAATCCCCCTCCTGTGCCTTGAACCCTGTTCCTGTCCCTTAACTCTCCTTTTTCCCTAACCCCACTTGTTCTCCCTGGAACCCTTGTTCTGTGCCCTCAGATCCTAATTCCTGTTTCTTGGATGTCCTCTTCCTGTCCAAGAATACTCCATTCTATGCTCTTGAACTCCAAGTCTTGTCCTTGAACCACATCATTTCTATATGACCCTCCAATTCTACTTCCTTCTTCAGAACCTCCTCAAGCCTCACTTCCTATTCCTCAGACCCTACTCTCTGCCCCTCCTACCCACTTACCATCTTCTATACCATATTCCTTGTACCCTATACTTACCTTGTCTCCTGTGCCCCACCTTTCCTAGCAACTACTCCTTTTCCTTCTTCCTTACTTTCTTTCCCAAGACTCTCACAGCCTGTCTTCTGTACATCTTTTCCTTTTCATTGTATTCCACTTCTCCTTCTCCAGTTTCCTTCCTCCCATGGCCAAGTTCCTGGCCCTTGTACCCTACTTCCTCTTCATTGTATGTGCTAATTTTGCTTGGACCCTCTTGACCTTCCTCCTTCACCCTGCCTCCGTTTCCCCATCTCTAGCCTGCACTGCTCAGTTCATCCCTCATACTCACTCCCCCACAGGTGCAGACTCACCTTCAAGTAATCGAGGAAAGGATGAATCAGAGCCTGGGGCTGCTTGACCAGAACCCCCGCCTGGCTCAGGAGCTGCGGCCCCAGATCCGTGAGTGCCCAATCCTGACCCCCAGCCTTTGACTCCCCTGCCATTTCAGCTATCTATTCCTGTGTAACAAACTCCAAAACTTAGTGGCTTAAATCAACCATTTTCTTTTTTCTTTCTTTCTTTTTTTTTTTTTTTTTGAGTTTGGAAAACCAAGGTTTATTCCAGTCTTTCTTTAAAAATGGTCCACAGTCCTTCAAGGACCTTCACTAGCATCACTTGAAAAGTTTGTTAAAAATGCAAGTTTAGGGACCTCACTCCACACCTATTGAATCAGAATCTTTTGAGACATGGATGGAAAATTTGCATTTAACAACTTCTTTGAGTAATTCAAATGCACACTGAGGATAGGAAATCTTCATCTTCTGGTCATAGGACAGCATGTACCAGGTGTTATAGCTGTATTAAATCATCCGTTTTCATTGCTCATGATTCTGCCGTCTGCTCTGGGTTCTGCTGGGTGCTTCTTCTGCCGGTCTTGTCAGTAGTCAAGCGTGTCACTACATTTGGCTAGAAGGTCAGCTAAGGGGTGGGACTCTGGCACAAGTGAGCCTCTCTCCCTCTCTATGTAGGCTCAGGGCCTCTCTTCTCCATGGAGCCCCTCCACGTGGTCTCTCCAACAGGGGAGCTGGACTTCCTACATGGTGGTTCAGGCTCCCCATACCGTGCAAGTGGAAACTGCCAGGTCTTCTTAAGACTTGGTCCCACCTTCTATTGGTTAAAGCAAGTCACAAACCCAGTCCAGATTCAAGCTGCTGGGCCTTCACAAGAGCATGAATACCAGAAAGTGTGACCCCCAGATCTACCGTGACTTCCTCCTGGATGTCCCGTGCCAAACCCTAATTCTCCTGCCTTTAAGGAGGCTGTTCTCTTGAACTTCAAACTCCATCCTCCAACACACAGCTCCACTTCCCCAGGTCACACGTATGGCTCCCCCCCAGTCACTCTATTGTTAGGGTGCCATCCATTCGCCCATTTTTGTTTTGTGGATCCCCATGCTCACAACCTCACCACCTTTCTGCATGTTCCCCTCAGAGGAACTCCTCCACTCTGAACACCTGGGCCCCAATGAATTGGAAGCCCCTGCCCCGGGGGGCAGCAATGAGGACAAGGGTGGGCTGCAGCCCCTGGATTCCAAGGATGGTGAGTTAACCCAAATATACATAATCCCAGACTTTGGGGTACAGGCCCCCAACCTCAATTCTAATCCCCTAAAATCTGGGGGTGTCTTAGCCACCACAGTGAGCGGAAGAGGGTGGGAAGGAATGTCTGAGGTTGTAGAGGCCTCTGTAGGGTCCTCGATCCTCCTTCCTCGGCCCCTGGGAGGGGGCTTCCCCACACTATCTTTGGTGATGCTCTCCTCTCTTCACTGTTCCACCTGTCTTGCCTCCTCTGGCTGCCAGCAGACATCCCCATGGCCCTTCCAAAAGGTGAGTATCTCACAGAGTAGCCCCCAGCCACCAAATCCCTCTGAGTCCTTGAGCCCAGAATGGAAAAGGGCCCGTACACGGGGAACCCCAGGCCTCCTGGGATGGAGTCTGGTGCCCCTTCTGACCCCCTCTCTAGGCGGGGGTAGCACCATTCTGGACTCTCAGGAATGAGATAGGATTTGGGGGGTAGGGTCCACAGAACAAGATGCTGCATCCTCTGAGAAAGAGAAGATGTCCCCCCTGGAGCAGTATGAACGAAAGGTAAGTTAGTCGGACCCGCGGGCACCGGAGGGAGGATGGGCCAGGGGGGCCTGGACTCCTAGGTCTGAAGGAGGAGGTGCTAGGGGTTTGGGTTCCTTGGCCTCAGAGGAAAGAAGAGACTGAGGACATGGACTTCAGGGTCCTAGGGAAGAAGAGGGCTGGGGGATGCCCTCTTGGGGCCCAGGGGAGGGGGAGGCAGGGGCCCAGACTTCTGGGTCCCTGACACCTCCTGCTCCCCCAGGTGAATGTGTCTGTTCCAAGGGGTTTTCCTTTCCACTCATCGGAGATTCAGAGAGATGAGCTGGTAAGAGGAGGAATATTCTGGGTACTTAGGGGAAGAGGTCAGAGGTCAGTGGCTAGGCTGTGACTCCCAAAGCCACACAGGGCCCTGGTGAGCCTCCAAGATGACCCCGGCCCCACCTCCTCTCCCTGCAGGCACCAGCTGGAACAGGCATGTCCCGAGAGGCTGTGTCTGGTCTGCTGATCATGGGAGCGGGTGGCGGCTCCCTGGTCATCCTCTCCATGCTGCTCTTGCGCAGGAAGAAACCCTACGGGGCTATCAGCCATGGAGTGGTGGAGGTGAGAGGCAGAGACCTGGAATGGGGAGGACTTCCAGAGCCTGGGAGTAGAGGGGCTGTGAGGTCTGCGGTCAGGTCCCTGTGGCCCACTCTGCCTCCCCTGCCCCTGTTGCAGGTGGACCCCATGCTGACCCTGGAAGAGCAGCAGCTGCGTGAGCTGCAGCGTCACGGCTATGAGAACCCCACCTACCGCTTCCTGGAGGAACGACCCTGAACCAGCCCCCTCCACCCCTCTGGCTGAGCCCAGACCTTCCCTCTTCCTGGAGCCCCAGAACCCCAACTCCCAGCCTGGGGGAGGGGTCTTGAAAAAGTTCCTTTCACACCCTTTGTGAGGGGGCTGGAAGTTCTTATTTCCCCTGTCCAATTCCAAATTCCATCCCTAAGAAATCCCCAGGTATTCCCAGCTGCCTCCCCGCTTGGGACCTCCTCACTTTAATTTATTTTGTACATTAATGTATTGTTCCTTAAGGGGACCACCAGTTGGTCCCACTGTCTGTTGTTCCCTGGAATTCACCCTCCCACGTGTCCCCCACTAATATCCCAATAAAGTCCTCTTCCCCACCAGGCCATCCTCTGTCTCTGTGGGGGAATCAGGGTGTAATCAGCTCTGGACATTGGTGTGCAACCCCACCCAGACCTCCTTCACCTCTTTAAACTGTTGGAGAGATCTTTAAATCTGGGCGGGGCCTTGGGAAGGGGCGGGGTCCAGAGATCTAGGCTAGGCTCCCACCCAGGAGCTTTCCGTGGTACTGAACGGGCAGCCACTTCTAGGCCTGTATCAGCTGGGTTCCAGGGTGGACTCCAAGGAGGCTGGGCTCTAGCAAGTTTCCCCTGCCTCCCACTCGCCCTCATACACAATCACATACAACATCCACCCCCGACCTGTGAACTCGATGAGGGACAGGGAATCTTGAACCGCTCTTCCCATTCTTGAGTCTTAAGCCCTTCTGGGAGAGGTAATAAGAATCCCCTTGGAGTGTGGCAATCCAACCATGTGTCCCAGAGAGGGTTATGTGATGTCTGCAAGTGCATCCCATTTTGTGACATGTCAGAGTTGTCCCTCTACAGATACTGTTACCTGTCTCAAGAGGGTTGTTATGAGGATTAAAAGGAGTAATATTTGTTGGGACATTAGAATTGTGGCTGGCACTTCGCAAGTACTTGTTGAATAAATTCTAAAATGACATGGCAGCAAACATTCATATGGCACCCTGTGCCAGGCACTGCTCCAAGGGCTCTCATGCACTGGCACACTTAATCATTATTTCTACCCCATGAAGTAGGTACTGTGACTATCCTCATTTATAGATTAGGAAATGGAGGCAAAGAGAAGCTACATCACATTCCCAAGGTCACCATCTAGGAAGGGATGAAGCTAGGAATTCAACCCAGGAAACCTGGCTCCAGTGCCCATACTCTAGGCCATTTTGCTAACCTCCTGCCTAATAATTCATGGCTGTCCCATATGGTGTTTGGGTTGCTCACTGCAAAATTTCAAGTGATACCATTCATCTCCTAGACACTGTAGATTTGCGTTTTTACCACAACTTCCCAGCAGATAGCAGTAGTGTGCCATGTTCTAATATCAGGATAGCACAATTTTCTGACAGATGGCTAAGGGAGGGAGCACGTATTTTTAATTCTTCCAACGGACCGATGAGCTCACAGTGATGAGCTCTACATAATATATACATGAATTATAGGTCATGTATATTAAATATAGACGTGGTAGGTATTGGGAGGAAGATGCCTTCATGACGCAAGTTGGATACAACGCCGCAGCTTTGTTAAGAACCCAGTTGGCGACATCATTCTGATACTGGCTTAACCATCAGGTATACTCAGACCATTCTAGTAGAAATCTATAACTAGCACCACAAGCAGGGGAAAAACTGCCTTTGTATTTTCACAGCCAAGGGTGATTAACAGGCTAACAATAGGTAAGGAGCTCCAAGCAGGTGGGATAGGAAATGAAAGGCCATTTTGCTCAATACGCTCAGTGCATGATTCCCTAATAATATTTGCATTTTAATGGCAATACTTAGAGTAATTAGTTTAAAAACACTGTTTTTTTTGAAATTCCAGCAGGAAAAATAACTTTACTATTGCTCATTTGATGCTCTTGTGCCCCTAAACCACTCTTCTTTTCCCATTGAATACGATTTAATTCTTCTTTTTGTAAAACAAAGTTTCCTAGAGACGTGTTATCATGTTAGTGGTGTGTGTGTGTGTGTGTGCTGATACCTGTCGGGACACACATCTTATATGTCAACAGAATCTAAGATGCCATCAAAAATAAGAAATACCATTATTTTATGCACCACAAAGGAAAAATACGCAGACATTAAACAATGCCACATAATTGTAAGATGAATTCCAATTAAGTTCATCCTAGATTTAATGAAATACAACATACTATTATGAATTCTTCATGGGTCAGCTGCCACTATGTGAGTACACACAGAAGAGCACACTCATGCTGGTCCAAGGCAGCTGATGTGGGAGACTTGTGCTGGCACCACCAATAACTCCACCTCCCAATATTCTTGTTCTAGTGCAGTACCTTGCTCCCCACTGATGCTGGGCTTGGCCACATGACTGACTTTGACCAGTGGGGTATCAGCAGGCATGATGCAAGCAGGGGCTTTTTCTCTTGGAATATTCCCTCTTGGAGCTACTGCGTGAGGAGATCCTCCTACCCTCCTGGAGGGACCACAGGGAGAGGGATGCTCGGCTCACTCTCAGAAGTTCCAGCCGTCTCAGCTGAGCTATCAGACATGTGAGTGCTGTTGTCCAGGCCAATCGGGCCTCCAGCTGACGGCAGCCACGTGTGTGACCAAAGCAAGATAGCAGAACTGCCCAGCTTAGCCCAGCCCAGATTGCAGAATCACGAACAAAAAAAGTGGTGGTGGACTTCCCTGGTGGTGCAGTGGTTAAGAATCCGCCTGGCGGGCTTCCCTGGTGGCGCAGTGGTTGAGAATCCGCCTGCCAATGCAGGGGACGCGGGTTCGAGCCCTGGTCTGGGAAGATCCCACATGCCGCGGAGCAACTAGGCCCGTGAGCCACAATTGCTGAGCCTGTGCGTCTGGAGCCTGTGCTCCGCAACAAGAGAGGCCGCGACAGCCCGCGCACCGCGATGAAGAGTGGCCCCCGCTCGCCGCAACTAGAGAAAGCCCTTGCATGGAAACAAAGACCCAACACAGCCTAAAACAAATAAATAAATAATTTAAAAAAAAAGAGAATCCACCTGGCAATGCAGGGGACATGGGTTCGAGCCCTGACCCAGGAAGATTCCACAGGCCGTGGAGCAACTAAGCCCGTGCGCCACAACTACTGAGCCTGCGCTCTAGAGCCCACAAGCCACAACTACTGAAGCCCGCGTGCCACAACTACGAAAGCTTGCATGCCTAGAGCCCGTGCTCCGCAACAAAGAGAAGCCACCGCAAAGAAGCCCGCGCACCACAACAAAGAGTAGCCCCCGCTCGCCACAACTAGAGAAAGACTGCACGCAGGAACGAAGACCCTATGCAGTCAAAAATAAATAAATAAATTTATCAAAAAACAAAAAAAGTGGTGGTTGTTTTAAGCCTTAAGTTTTGGGGTAGAGACACTGGCACATGCCCTGAAGTGTGCTTGGTTTGTTGTCCGTGAGAGGCTCCAAGCAGTGGGGGCTACCGTGCGCCAGAGGGCTTTCTGGAGCGACGAGACTGGGACGGAGGACAGAGCAGAGGCTGTGGGGCAGAGGTACAAGGGGGCATTGTGGAGGTCTTCTGTCTTTAGTTTGGGTTTCTCCGGAAGCAGAGGCTGAGGCAAGGATTTGAGGACAAGATTACCTGCAAGGGGTGGGGAACATTGATAGGGGAGGCGGGAAGGGACCCAGAAAAGGGAAAGCTGCCAAGAAAGGGTACGTTATCAAGCCAGAAGCACGGTGGAGAACGGGAGCTTCGTTCCACTGGGGAGCTTTGAGAGCCCGTGTAGAACACACACTTCCCAGTTATCCCCACAGAGGCAGGGGACCTGGAGTATTTACATACCGTCTCCCTTCAGTCAGTCACTGGTTGAGAGCTGTTGGAGTGGGAAGAGGCATGATCCTCCTGGCATGGAAGTCTTGCCACACTCATACCCAGGGCAAAGCGGGCACCAGTGGTCTGAGAATGCCCACAGGCAGAGTCACGTGCTGGCCCTGGCAGTGAGACCACCAGGTGTTGACAGGGTGAGGGGGACAGGATATGGACTTGGCACCCGCAGTGTCTGCTACAACCCCCCACCCAGACACATTCACCCAAACACGGCTCCTCAGCCGCTTCCCTGCACCAATGATTAGAGATTAGACAGTAACGGTTCTAGTCCAAACTGAGTTTAATCAAGAGTTTCAGATAGGGGAGGGATTCACTAGAAATACTGAGGTCTGGGTCAGGGGCCTGGTTGTGTTCTGACTTAAAGCAGTAGGACCCGGGGGACTCTAATCGAGAGTCCTTCCTATGTCTCAGGGTTAAGGACCTGAAGGGGGTGGATCCTGGGGAGGTCAGGGGTCATCTTAGGAGCTCTACTAGGATGGTACCGGAAGCTGTTTTGGCGTACCCCAAGTACCATATGGGGAGTTACATCTGGACCCCAAAAGATCCTGGTGGGGAAAGGGTTGGGGGTCCAGTGTGTTTCACAGAAACAATCAAGGGGCCTCGATTTCACAGAAATCATCAAGGGGGCTCCTTGTGGGTGGGGGAAGGGTATCATACCACCCCAAATATTGGGGACTGTTTACCCGCCAACAGCCATTTTGGGGTTTTAATGTAAGACCCCGATGGCAGGACATTATGCACATACATTATCACGGATTTGCAACATTAGCATACGCTGGCTGTCCCACAGGACGGTGGGGACTGGAAAATCAGTCCAGGTTCTGGGTCTGAGTCCTAAGAGGACAGGCCTGGGGGTGCCACACGGCTCCTCTTCAGTAGCTGCCGGAGCTGTGGACAAGACAAGAGGGGGGAGAAACTTGAGAGGTTGCAAGGAGAAGTGGGGCAGGCACACCCTGTGAAGTTGGGGGTGAGAGAGAAGTGAGTAGGGTCAGTTGGGTTTGAAGGTCAGAGGTTCTGAGTCAAGATGCGGGGCTGGGGGGGAAGGCTCGTTCACACAATGAATCAAGGCTCCTGAGCAAAGGTGTTGCTGGCCGGGGGTTCCCACCTTGGGACTGGCATTGAGGACTGGGAGTCAAAGGGGAGAAGCAAGGGGCCAGAGTCACATTTGGGGGTCAGAAGTCCCACTCTGAGGTCAGGACTAAAAGTCAGGGGGCTGGAGGTCATACTTGGGGATCAAAGGTCACACTTTGAGGTCAGGATTCAGGGTTGAAAGTAGAGGTCACACTCTGAGGTCAGGGTGGAAACAGAGGTCAGGAGGAGTCACCATTATCAGGCAAGGGAGCAAACACTGAGGTCCAGGGTCATTTTTTTTTTTTTTTGGCCGTGCCACACGGCATGTGAGATCTTAAGTTCCCCAACCGGGGATGGAACCCATGCCCCTCGCAGTGGAAGCGTGGAGTCTTAACTGCTGGACCGCCAGGGAAGTCCCTCAAGGTCACATTTTGAAGTCAGAGTTGGATAAGGGTCAAGGCCACCTTCTGAGATTACAAGTCACCCTCTACAGTCAGGAATGATGGGGTCGGGGGTGCACCCTGCAGTCGGGGTGGGCTCAGTGCTCACCCCCTCGGGGCCCGGCCCGGGTCGTAGCAGGTGGACAGGCTGCTCATTCTCCAGGTTGCGCAACGTTGGATCCGCCCCAGCTGCCAGCAGGCGCCGCACAATGGCCTCCTGGGCCGGCCCAGGGGGCAGGGCGGCCGCCATGTGGAGGGCTGTGTTCCCGTGGGCCTGGGGACGGTGAGGGGGGCCTGATGAAGACGCAGGCTCAGCTGGCCTGGGCCCTCGACGGCGCGCTTCCTATTCCGTCACACCCAGGTCCCACATGTCCCTCCTCACATCCCCCAGAAGCCCCCTCCAGGGCCACATTCCACACACCCCTCTAGGCCTGACACATGCCCCGTCCACGTCCCACACAGCGGCCCCTCCACAGCCACAGCCCGCGGGACTCCCAACATCCCACTGCCTGCTCTCTGCCACGTCTCACCCAATCTGCACATTCCAGCCTAGGCCCCTACCTTCATGTTGACAAAGGCCCGCAGGTCTCCCCGTGGCAGCGCCAGCAGCAGCTGAACCAGGGTCGGGTTGGCAGCCTGCACAGCCAAGTGCAGAACTGTCTTGTTGCTCTTGATCTCCTGTGAGGAGGGGAACGGCAGAGGTCAGGCCGGTCCTCACACCCAAGCCTCCACCCATGGAACCCAAGTGCCTTTAGACACCCTGTCTCTCTTTTTCAAGCACCCAGGAATGCCTTATACAGTTGTATGTGCTGTGCACTCTACAGGAATACCAGATTTAAGGGGGTGCCATTCAGATCATACACATCACCGAACGGTACATTTATTAAGACAATTTTCCAGCCCAAGTATCTTTGAGAAAAAGACTCCTTTTCTATTCCTCCAAAGGAGCTCTCCGGACTAGCAGCTGCCCTGGCCAGCCCACATTCTATTAAACACAGTAAAATGTGCCCACATCCCACATGGACTGTATTTTATCTATAAGGATGGGAACTGAGCAGCCTTCATCAGTGGACTACCTAAGCCTGTATCTACTTCCATACTGAACTGTTCTCTTCATATTTGGAAGCAAATAAAGACATTTTCCACAATGAAACTTTACTATGTGCCTTTAAAGAATTTGTAAAGATAATAAACATTAAAAATTGTGTGTTTAGACATAGAAAATAAACTTATGGTTACCAAAGGGGAAAGGGGATGGGGGAGGATAAATTAGGAGTCTGGGATTAGCAGATACAAACCACTACATGTAAAACAGATAAACAACAAGGTCTTACTGTATAGCACAGGGAACTAGATTCAATATCCTGTAATAATCCATAACGGAAAAGAATATGAAAAAGAATATGTGTATATGTGTACAACTGAATCACTCTGCTGTGCACCAGAAACTAACACAACACTGTAAATCAACTATACTTCAATTTAAAAAAAAATTGTGGGTTTATATAGGGCAAAACAACCTAGCTGGCTCATCAAAAAAAATTATGAAGAGAAAACTCTAAAGGAGGGGAAGCTCTAAATTAAGAGCTTAAAAGGACATATCACTGCAATGTGTGGGCTTTATTTGGATCCCAGTTTTTTTTTCATTTTCTTTTTTAAATGAAAAAAATAAATGTATGTCACTTTAGAGCCAAATAAAAATTTGAACACAGGATATTTGATATTATGAGACTGTTAATTTTTTTAAAGGTGGAATAAAGGTACTGAGGTTAACAAGAGTTCTTGTCTTCTAAAGACAAATATTTATGGGTAAAATTATAAGCTTGGATTTGCTTAAAAATAATACAGGAGAAGTGGATGGGAAAGGACTGGCTATGAGTTGCTGGTTATTTATGTTGGGTACATGGAGTTCATTATACTATTTTCTGTACTTTACCTATGTTCAAAGTTCTTAAACTAAAATTTAAAAATCCAAAACAATGAGTAGATGTTTAATTCTCTCAGCCAGCCTTTGAAGGAGCTACTGTCAGGAAGGAGGAGACTATATGTATTCACAGCTGGATTCTGGGGTCAGGCCACCTGGGCTCAAATCCCCTCTCTGACACTCACAAGGTATTAGATTTTTGAGTCCTTGAGCCTCAGTTTCCTTATTAGTGAAAGACAGAAAGTAATAATAGTATACACATCAAAGTGTGTTTGTGAGGATTCAATTAGCTAATCCATGAAACTTAGTGTTTGATGAATAGTAAGTGCTTGGTAAATATAAGTTAAGATCAGTAATATTATTCCCAGTTGACAACTGGGGCACAGAGAAGTGAAGTCACATGTTCAAGGTCACACAGCTGGGAAGAGGCAAGTCAGCATTTGTTTCGAGCCCCTGGATATCCAGGCGCCCCCATCCCACGTGCCCTCCTGGAGGCCAGCTGCCCACTGCCCAGCTCACCTGGCTGGTATGATCAGCACCCATGTGCAGCAACATCTTGACGCAAGCCAGCCTGTCTTGGGCCTGGGTACTCAGTACTGGGGGATATAGGTCGGGTGGGTGCATAGCAACGTTGAGGGCCAGGATGGCTGTGTGGAGAGGGGTGAGGCCTGCAGAGTAGAGACAGTGAGGACTCTACATCTGGAGCACGGACCCCACCCAGCCCCACCAGCTCCACCTACCCTGCCCACCACCCAACTTACCCTCGAAGTCTCTGGCTTCGATGTCAACTCGAACCCCTGAGTTAATCACAGCCTGGGAGGAGGAGGAGGTAGAGAGCTGGATTAGGGTCTCCCCAGGCCTCCTAGCCCTGAAAGCCAGGATCTAGACAATCAGTCCATTCCATTCATCCCACCTGCCAGGTGAACATACCGAGAGAACCCTTGGGAGCCCATACGTAGCGGCCACGTGTAAGACAGAACGCCCTTGATGGTCAGTGGTGTTGGGTTCCGCTCCCAGGTTCAGTAGATCCTCCACAATCAGGGGCTGGTTGGCAGCAGCAGCCACCAGAAGAGGGGTCTGCAGGAGTCAGGAAAGGTCAGTCTGGGCCCCCAGTCCCCTCCCCTCTGAAAACCAGGAATCCAGGCCTCCAGACCCTCTGCCCTCAGATCCAGGAGTCCAGGCCCTCAGTCCTCACCTTGCCCTTATGCTCACGAATGTCCAGATGTCTGTACGCTTGGAGCATCTCAGCTGCGGCGTACGCGGCCCAGCGCAACCCTCGAGCCGCAAACAGGTGCAGGAGCCTGAGGATAGGTGGAAGGCAGCAATGAGCACAGCACCCAAGGTGAACAGGGGAGCCTGCAGATTCCATCCCCTATACTCACGTGTCTCCCTCCTCATCCTGGGCCAGCAGCTTTTGTGGCCCCAAAGCCAGCATGTGAGCACGGGCAGTGTCCAGGGATGGTCCGTTGACCACAGGAGGCAACTGTGGGGGTCCTGAAGGGAGTCCAGAACCTCTCCAGGATCCTGCCTGTGGCAGGGAAGGTTCTGCATAGGGCCGAGTATCCAGGGGGTCCTGAAGGGTACAGGTGATGGGGAGAGCCAGTCAGCTGAGAATTCCCTCTTTCTACCACACACACATACACGTACAGAGCGCCAGGCAGAGTGGCTGGGCGTCCCATCTGTGCCAAGTGACTTTGGACCTTTGGGCCTCAGTTTTGCCCATCTGAGGAATGGGATCCTAACCCAGCCCCAGACATCTCAGAATGCTGCATAAGGGCAACTGGAAATCTTAGGAGCCCTTCAGCACCCAGTTCCCATTCTGTATCTCACCTCCATCCCCAGGGGAAATGAACACGGCCGCCCTGGGTCCGAGTGTGAGTAGAAGTCAGGAGTCAGGAAACCTTCAGCAGCAGAAGCAGGGTAAGAGTAGGGCCTGTCCGTGTAGGCAGCATGCGCGTTGGGGTCCCAGTCTGGAAAGCCCATGGGGGGTGCCAGGCTGCCAAGTCCAGAACCCACAGTCTCCTGGTGTGCTGGGAAGTGAGTATGGCCTGCATGTGAGAGGAGGAGCAGGGGCAGGCCTGGTTACCAGAGTTAGGGGAAGTCACAGCCCAGACAGGACCTGTGTGAGGGCCTGGAGTCCCCAAGGTACTGAAAGCTAGTACTTCTGGGGCACCAAGGGGCTGGAAGCTTGGACTTTGGGGACCTAAATGCCTGGGACACTGAGGGGTTGAGGACCTAGATTCCAGGCTGGGAGCCTGGGCCCCTGAAGGACTATGTGCACAGACTACTGGGCTCCAGAGAATCTGGTTCTACTCTGCAGGTCTCAGCAAGAATGAGGGCCTAACTCCTAAGTTCCTGAAAGTTCTAAGAGTTGGGATGTTTGAGTCCCTGAAGGAAGCTGGGGCTAGGAGCTGAGGGAACCAGGTGAGTTTCCAGACTTACCAGCTTCACCCTCATTCACAGATGGGATCAGGGGCTGGGCCAGGGGAGCCAGGAACTGTCCCTGTAGAGGCATAAGCAAAAAGAAACAAGGGTGAATTTATCTGGCAGATTCCTCAGCATCCATTCCCCACCTACAGGGCATCTAAGTCAGGACTACCATCAGCCCCGAGGGCCCAGCAAGGCAGCAAGTCCTTGCCCAACAGGACATGGCCTCATGGGAGTTGTAGTTTACAGCGCTTCATGGGCCTCACCGGTAGCCCACCAGCGTCAGGCTGCTGCTGGCGGCGCCTTTGTTCTTCTAGGAGCTTCTTCACCGTCTGTGATGGGCAGTGGCTGCGCTCATTCCGGCTCACTGCGGGGTGAGGAGGGAGGGAAGTTATCAGGGGTCCTTAAGTCACCCAAGTGCGCCGGGGAGTGAATCTGAGCGCCCTCTTCGCCCTCCCGCGCGGAAAAACTGGCACACCGATGCCGCCTGACAACTCCAAAGCCAATCTAAGATTTCGGGTGCGGCGCCGCCTCCGCGGTTTCCTTCCTTTTGCTCCGCACTTCCCCCTCTGACCCAACTTTCCACCAGCGTCGTGGAAACTGAGGAAGGAGGTGGAGGGCGCCCTCTGCAGCCCCCCTCCCTCTGCCTGCCACTTCCGTGAAAAATCCCACCTCACCCCACCCCCAGATCTCCCAGTCCTGAGGGATTCGGGGCGTCGCCGGGCATCACTCCCCAGAGACGCACATCCAGGTTCCCAATATCTCTCTGCCCTAGAAGCTGCCCTGATACTTCTTCCTCGGGATACCAGGCATCCGAGTCCCCAGCCCCTCTCCCTGAGGAACCACGAAGTCAGTAGCCCCCTAGCTCATTAGGAATCCAAAGGTTCAGACCTCGCCCCCCTCTTCAGACCCAGAAGTCCAAGCCCCACCTCACGGGAGTCTGGGAGACTCGCATCCCCTTCCCCAGGACCCAGGAGTCCGGGCCCTCAACCTACTCCCCCCTAGGACCTGGGAATCCCAGTTTCCAGACTCCTTGTTCGCACGACGCAAGAAGGCCGGGCCCTCACCCTTCCGAGCCCTCACCCTTCCGAGCCCCGCTCGAGCATAGGAAGGGTTAAGCGCCGGAGGGCGGACTCGGAAACAGCCCAGACGCGACGCGCTGACGTCACGGCGCTCACGCAAGGGAATCTTCCACCTCCCTCTTCCTCTAGGCCCGGCGGCCCAGGTGCCCCGCTCCGAGACGCGATGCGTGGCCAAGCGTGGCGCTCGTGGAATCCCCGCACAAGGGAAATTCCTGCTCAGCCCGGGGACCCGGGCCGGGTGGCGACTCGGGAAATCCCAGGGTGGGGCAGGGTCACGGCCAGAGTGCATCCCTGCGGCCAAGCCCCGGACCTTGCCCACCCAGACCTTGGCTGATTTCAAACAACGCCCCCAAAGACTCGATCCAGCCTCTTTTTCTACAGCATGGAGTCCGGGTCGCCAGCCCCCTCCTCGCAGGACCCAGGCAGGAGTCGGGGCTCCCAGCGCTTTCACCCCCCGGGACCTAGGGTTCAGGATCAACAGTCCTTTACCCCACCCCACCACCCCACCCCGGGACTCAAGAGTCCAGAATCCCAGCCGCTCCGGCATCACGACCCAGGAGTCTGGACCTTCCGCCCCCTCCAAACACCGGGTACCCTCACTCTCAGCTTGATGCTTCACCGCTCACTCTTGATGCTCTAGCTCCGTCCCTCAGAGCCTCAAGAGTCCGTCCCCCAGCCCCGCTCTTAGAGGCCGAGCGTGCCTCACCTCCCCGCCCCTCCATTACCTCGGGGATTCCGTGGTGCGGATTGTGGGGCCCCAGGGCCCCGGCCTCGGCGCTGCGCCAGCCTCGCTGTTTCCCCGCGGAGCCGCCGCCGGGTCCCCGATCTTGCGTCGGGTCCCCCCGCGACTTTTTAAACTGAAGTTCTGGCACCGCCCAGTCGTGGGACGGGCCCCGCCCACAAGCCCGGGAGTCCCCGGGTTGCGCTCGAGCAAACTTGGGGTCTAAATGGGCGGGGCTGACTTTAAGAGCCCGACTCCTAAGTCTCCCCGGAAACAGGGATTGGGAACCCCGTCTTTGGTCTGAGGGAGAAGGGGCCTGGGGTAGCGGACTCCTGAAAGAGGAGGGAACTGGGGACCTGGACTTTTGTCCAAGGGGGTGTTGGAGGCCTTGACTCCCAGGCCCTGCGCTGGCGAGGGGCGGGGGGACGCTGCCAGTATTATTGGGTCCTGAGAGAGAAGGGGGCTGGGGTTCTGAACTCCCTGGTCTCGAGGGAAGAAAGGTCTGTAGGTAAGAGTGATATAGGTGGACTCAAATTTCCCCCCTTCCACACATCACCTTTTTCAGAGGCCAGTTCTCATTTATTCATTCATAATTAAAAATAATTACTGCAAGGGAGGTACTTTGCTGGGTGCTGTGGTATAGCTGTGAACGAAGCAGGCAGGAATTCCCAACCCTCAAGCCAACTGACATTCCAGTGGGAGGCTCATTCTCAGTTCCCATCTTGGTGACCATGGAAATCATATTTCTCCCCTGCCCTCAAGACTCTATGCTCTCCTGGTTCTCCTCCCTCACTTGCTGCTCCTTCCGTTTTACTGGCTGTTTCCTCCTCTTCACCCATTCTTGGTGTTGGGAGGAGGTGGTGTTCCTCCTCTGTCTGTACTCACTTCCTTGATGATCTCATCCAGTCTCATGGCTTTAAATACCATCCATAAGCCAGCAATCCCCAAATTTACATCTCCAGACCAGACTTATCCCCTGAACTCAAAGAGGCAGCTGTGGTCATTCAGCTTCTCCACAGGGAGATCTATCAGGCATTTCCAACCCAGTTTGCCCAAACCTTGGCACTTTCCCCCCTAAGCCTGCTTCCCCTCCTTCTCCATCGTGTCAAAGGATGCTTCGTCTCCTCAGTTGCTTAGGCCAGAAGCTTTGGTCATCCTGGACCCCTCTCTCTCATACACATATCCACTCCATCAGCAAGTTTTGTTGGCTCTACCTTCAAAATCTTTCCAGGATCTCTCCAGCGCCCACACCCTGGTCTACCTGTCACGTCCCACCTGGACGATCACAGCAGCCTCCCTGATCTCTCTCACCCTCCCCCTAGTTTGTCCCTAAAGGCTGTCAGAGAGATCCATCACCTCTCCCCCTCCCACACACACACAGGAAGCAGGTAGCCTTGCCACCGGCAGAGTGACATCCGCTATTGCTGCCTCTCTACTCCCCATTGTTCCTCAGGACTTCTCTGGACCAAAGCCCTTTGACAGACCTCTTCCAGCCCCCAGCCCACCATGGTTCCTCCAGGCAACATTCTGTTCCTGCTTTTGCTCCCAGGTGAAGCCAGTGGTTATGGGGGGTGTTAGGCAGAGTTTTGTGAAAGGAGTGGCTTGGGGTGGCATCTGAAGGGAGGGTGCTGAGGATGGGTCCTTCTCCCAGTGCCCTTTCCCTTCCATAGAGAAACTTCTGGGCCTGGTTCTTTGGGGAGGGAAGCTGAGTTTGGATGGCTGCTGTTCGTCCCCTTCTCACCGCTGGGTCTCTGCCTCTACTTCTGATTTCCTGTCTCCCTCTGTGTCTCTGCGTGCTTCCCTCCCATTTGGCCCCTCTTTCTCATTTGATCTCTCCAGAGTGGAGGCTACTTCTCAGGACATCACCTTTCCCTGCACCCTGTTTTGAGAACCACTTCTCCCCACTGATCTACCTTCCCTCTCCTTCCACAGTGGCTGCAGCTCAGATGACCCCAGGTGAGAAATCAACACCCTGTCCCCTTTGCAGCACCACTTCAGGTCCTGCTTCCATCCCTAAAGTGTGGCCTGTGGGTCCTGGATCTCACCTCGCATCCCCGAATCAGAGCCCCCAGAGGATCTGCAGCCATCTCTAGGTCCCCATCTCACTGTCCTCATCACCAAACTGAAGGCCCAGGGACTCGGCCACCCCCCAGCCTGTCTTCAGGAGTACTTACTATGCCCAAAGCACAGTCCTGGGAGCCCTGGGACAACCCCCAGCCTCTCTCTGGATCTCCCTCTCCCCTCTCATTCCCCAGGGAATCTGGGACACCCACCTTCAAAGGGACTTCCTCTGACCCGTATGCCCAAAGCCCAGGCCCAAGTGTCTGGAACCCCCCTCAGCTGCCTTCTGTCTTGGCTCCCACCCTTCAGGTTCCTGTTCCGGATGTGGGCCCCTCTTCCTGCCACTCCTGGCGGGTCTCGTGGCCGCAGATGCGGCTGTGTCACAGCTAATTGTGGTGGTGGTGTTTGTGTGTGTGCGCCCACGCAGCAGGTCCACCCAAGGTGAGGGCAGGGACCGAGCTGGGCCTGAAGAGGCATGGTGTCCCTAGGGAGGGGGTCCCCAGGGCGGGCACCCCCGGGCAAGCCCTCGAGGTTCTGGGGAAACCCTGGGGGTGGTGCTTGGGGGGAACTCCTGAGGAAACCCCTGAGGCAGGGGGTCCCCAAGGAAGTGGAGATGTGGGTGGAAGGTGGGTGGTCAGGCCTCGTGCTTTCTCTTCCCCACACTCAGAAGATGGCAAAATCTACATCAACATGCCTGGCAGGGGGTGACTCCCCAGTAACTGTGACATATGACTTCTGACCCTGTCATCCTGGATTGTGTGTGGCGGCACAGGAAATCCAACCCTCTTTTGGGCTGGAATAAAGCAATTGAAATACTTCTTGTTCTAATTCTTTCTCAGACAACCCAGGTTCCCCAAAGGCTCCCTCTCATTTAGCTGTTTCTGGGTCCTTGATCCCCCTAGAACCCCGCATATCCCCATCCTGTCAGCCCAGGGATTGGGAATAACTCAACATTGTTTGTGTGCTCCATGTTTATTTGGGGGCAGTAGTGGGGAGAGGTTGACGTCTCATTGTGGACACTCTGTGGATCCGTATCTTGGTGGGAGTAGGAATAGAGTGCTGGGCAGGCATCAGGAATGATTGGATCCAGGCATCAGGTTGTTGACTGCCCTGGTTTGGGCTCATTTTTAATATGGCCTCTGTGTGTTGAGGTTGCTGTAGACATCTGTCCTCTGGCCTTGGAGCTCCTAAAGGGATGGACAGGGTGTGGACCATCAGTGAAGGGAGTCCACCCAATAAACTGAAAATAAAATCTAGCCTTCTCCCAGTGGCCTGCAAGGCCCCTGGCAGCTTCTTCAACCTTGTAGCCATGATAGAGATCTGGATTTTATTCAAGTGCCTTCAATGTTCCCCTTTCTCCTCTGCCTCATTGTTATGCCCCAGCCGAGGGGCCGTTGTGTGTGCTGTTCACTCTGCCTGAAACACTGGTCCCCTAGATATTCCCATGGATAGTTCCTTCTCACCCTTCAAGTCTCAGCTCATGTCACTTTCTCAGAGAGGCATTTCTTGATTTCCCCATCTATAGTTTCTTCCCCACACACGCAAGTCACTGTCACATCAACCTACTTTATTTCCTTCATGTTGCCTCCCCAAATGATCTTATTTGTTAATCTGCTTCAAGTCTGTCTCCCCAGGACTTCCCTGGTGCCGCATTGGTTAGGAATCCGCCTGCCAATGCAGGGGACACGGGTTCGAGCACTGGTCCGGGAAGATACCACATGCCGCGGAGTAAATAAGCCCGTGTACCACAACTACTGAGCCTGCGCTCTAGAGCCCGCGAGCCACAACTACTGAGCCCACGTGCCACAACTACTGAAGCCAGCATGCCTAGAGCCTGTGCTCTGCAACAAGAGAAGCCACCGCAACGAGAAGCCCGCGCACCACAACAAAGAGTAGCCCCCGCTTGCCGCAACTAGAGAAAGCCCACAAGCAGCAACAAAGACCCAGCGCAGCCAAAGATAAAAATTAATTAAGTAAGTAATTAATTAATTTTTTAAAATAAAGTCTGTCTCCCCAACTAGGATGTAAGCTCTGCTGCTGTGTCTCCAGCATCTAGCATATATAGACCCTCAACAAATTCCACCAAAGGAATGAACAAACTGGGGCTTTGCCCTAAAATTTCACTGCATCCCACCTCCCCCAGTAACTGGAAAACCCCTTCAGTCTTCTGGACCTCACAGAGCCAAACTTGAGATTCTTATACTTTACAAAGAGACTTTTTATCCACAAGTGAGGCAAAGCAAAGTTGGTTGCAGACAAGTAAAACAGATTTCACAGAGCGGGGTTCACAGTGGGGATGGGGTGGGGTTCTATGGCCCCAAGATGCAGGCCTCAGATAGAATCCCTGAAATCATATACAAATGCCCGGTCTGGAGTTCATCTTTCTGGAGAGGGTCTGTTTGGCTTCCATTAGATTCTCAGAGGAGCTCATGACCCCCTAAAGGGTTAAGAATGGCATTGACAGGAGGTGGGAGATGGAAAGATGACACTTGCATCGTGGTTCTTAAGAAGGGTTTCAAGGATATTTGCACTGCCTCTAGATTATATGCACAATTTTGTATTTTTTTGTGTGGATTTTTCTGAAGAGTCTCTGGCTTTCGTCAGTTTCTCAAAGGCTGCAGGGTCCCTCCCCCACAAATTCAGAGCTCCTCTCTTTAGAGTTACCAAACTAGGGTTGAATTATATCCTCTGCCCTTATGAGGACTTCTCTGAGAAATCAGCCTGTCCTGGGCTGGGCTTTTCCGGAACAATTCAGAGCCTGCCTTCTGGCTGAGACAAACCATCCCTGTATTTCCCCTCCATGCATTTTAAGCTGAGCATAACGTTGTGATTGATCATTGAAAGCAGTTTTGGATGCTATGTCTTCAAGTGTCTGAGGAGCTGCTGAGAAAGTGGGCTTTAGGGTCTAGGTTCTGCAGGGGCTGGGGGAGGGGTATTTGGGACAAGACACCCTCAGGGCAGGAGTGAGGTGTGAGAAAGAAAAGCTGGTTTCCTCACCTGATAAGGCGACTCTGTCTCAGTGATGTGCTGTTTCCGGGTCACTGCTTGGGGGTGGGGAACAGCAGAGTTCAGAGACAGACGGGGTGAGAATTGGGACCATTTTGTTGCAAAAGCCGCCCCTCCATCACCTCCTTTTGGGTGGATGTGACTGGGGAGCTTACCCCTCCCTGCCAGGCAAGTCCTAGAGGGTCCCAGGCCATCCCCGGCCAGCTCCACTCACCCTCCGTGGGTCCTCGTCCCCGAGGGACCAGCCGACCCAGGGAGTACACGGCCAGGGCGATGAAGAGGGTCAGCGCCAGGTCCCCCAGCACGATCCCCGCCAGCACGCCGGGGCTCACCGAGGGGCAGTTGCAGTCTGGGAATGTAAGTGGCACAGGAGTCAGAGGAGACCAGTGGGAGTTGGGAATTGGGAGGTGGCGTCAGTCATTAGTGGGTGGTGTGGAGAGACTGGGGAAGGGACAGAGGTGGGGTGGTCTTTGGGAGGTAGGGAGGAGGATCGCAAGGTCTAGGCCTACCTGTATGGGCCTGAACGAGGCTGAGACCTGAGGAGAGAAAAAGAAGGTAAACTGAGACACGTGACTATGACTGGGGGTTGGGCAGAGAAGCTGGGTAGGGTGGGTCCTGGCAGGCAGCAGGCGCGGGTGGAGAGCCACATCTGGTGGGACCTGCGGGCCGGCATCAAGGCCACCGGACTGTGTTACTTCTACATCGACTTGTCCTGTTGCAACACCCTCAGAATCCCCTCCTTCTGCTTCTCCCAGAGGCCAGATCTTGGGGGGGCGCAGGCTCTGGGAGAGACCCATAGGGTTTGGGGCGCCAGGGATCTGCTCCGGTACCAACCCCCACCCTTTGGTTCTCTCTTTCCGCCCTGTTCCCTGCCCTGCCCAGAGCTGAACCCAGGAGCTGCCAAAGCCCCCAACTCACCACCCACAGTCAGGAGAGACAGGAGCCTGTTGGAGGGTCCAAGGCCCCCCATGATGCAGGCGACGCTGCTGGACACCACAGTCCAAGGCGGGTGGGATGTGGCGTAGTGTCCAACCAAGTAAAGGAGGAAGTCTGAGGTGGGTGGTGGCAGGAGGGAGGAGGGGACGATGGGGGAGGAGGAACGGAGACGGATACCACCAAGGATTCAGGCCCAGACACCCCAGGGGCCATGCTGCAGCCCCCAATGGCTGGAACGAAGGGCAAAAGGTACGTGTGTCAAGTCGACCTCCATCCCTAGGCAGGGGTCAGACATCATTATAACAGGAGGGTCTGTGGCTGACTGTGATTGAAGCTATCTCTGCCTCTTCCTGGCTGGACAACCTTGAACAAGTCACTCAACCTCTCTGGGCCTCAGTTTCCTCATCTGTAAAATGAGGAGTAAAATAGTACCTACTTTATACTATTGTTGTGGGGAATCAAATGAATTAATATTTCTAGAACAGGGTCTGACCCTTGTCAGCGTTTTATAAGAACCAGTTATAATTACTTGACAATCAGAACCGTGTGATGTTCATAGGATATTAAAAGAGAACCATCAGGATACGGGTACTAATGACGTGCAGGCACCCCGTCCCAAGTGTTCATGCATTTAACCCCCAAGAACACTCTTCTAAGGTAGATGCTCTGATCCCCATTTTACAGAAAGATAAAGACACTTGCCCAAGGTGACACAGAACATAAAGGCAGAAATGGAACCCAGGACCCAAAGACAGATATTTGACCCTAAGAGAGAAAGAAAAAAGAACCAAGATGGAGGATAGGGAAGGAGAAAGTAGCGGGAAGGCAGAGAAAGAGGGAGGCGAATAGGCAGTGACACAGATGCACACGGCACAGACGCAGGACTGGGGCTTTGGGGTGAGGCAGGTGGGGGAAACGTGGTAGCACTGGGCCAGGTTAGGCTGCTCCCACCAAATGAGGAAGTGGCTGGAAGCGAGCACTGACCGAGGCCACCCAGGAGATGACAAGGACTTCTAGCCCCGGCAGGACATGAGCCGGGGCTGGGGAAGGAGGAACCTGAGGTTAGGGCGCCGGGGGGGATGGGCCAGCAGCAGGAAGCCCCCCTCCCCTGTGCAGGCGGCACACCCACAGCTCCCCGGGGGGCCGGGCTCAGGAGAAAAAAGGGGAAACTGGATGCTGGTCATGGGACAGACGCTGAGTGGCCCGTTGCGGGGGCGTAGTATTTGGAGTCTGGAAGAGGGTCAGGGCCGAGTCCCGGGCAGCGCTGGCTGCTAACGCCGCCACTGCCCAGGCCTGGCCGAGTCCCGCCGCAGAAGAATCAACACCCCACCGTCACCACCACCGCCCCCAGGTCTGGAGGGAGCAGGTCCTGCAGGCCCTACTGGCACACGAGGCATCTCAAGGTGGCTGAAGCCCAGCGAGCCGGGGGCAGTCAGAGACCAGAGGAAGCTCTGAGCCAGGAGGGCCTTGATCTGACTCGGGTGTTCCCAGGGTTCCCTCTGGCTGGGCGTGGGGAGCAGACTGTGGGGGGCAGGGGCAGGAGCTGGGGGCCAGGCTGCTGCAATGGTCCAGTTTCTTGTGAGGATTCTGTGAGGTCTGTTAGAATCAGGCTTGCCTGGCACCCTGTATATGCTCAATGAACGTTCATCTTTATCAACATCATTGCTGTTACTGTTATTAGTACTTCAAGTCTTCAGCTCTGGGCTCGCCTTGAGAAAAATCCTCCCTCTATCTCTCAGCCTCAGCCTCCTGATCTGATTCTTCCAACTCCAACCAGGCCCAGGCTGTCCCCAGTCTAACAGGCCCACATCCAGGCAACGCCCAGTCAGAACAGATGTGGCCACAGGGCTGGATCGGAATCCTGGGGCTCCCCTTTGGTTGCTGAGATGTGGGGAAGTCTGAGGTGTCCCAAGGGAACCGACTGGGGTGGTGGTAGATATTTGTGGGATGTGGGGTAGAAGCTCTTTACCAACCAAAAGTGAAGTTCAATATTTTAGCGACAGGTGCAGACCAGTGTGTACTGGTGCAGACCCCTATATGCCAGCCTGGGCTGGTCTCCATTCCACTGGGAAAAGGAACAGGCTGAGATGGAGGGCAGCACCCTCCTCCCAGTGCCAGACTCCAGGAAGCAGGGTTGCCCCCCTGGCCACCAGATCTGTAAAGTGTCTCAGTCTCTCCTGGCAGCAGCCCAAGAGTTGGGGAAGATCAAAGCTGACTTTCCCAGAAGGCAGGCTGTGTGCTGAGTCTGTGACAAGCTTGCCTCTGTGGAAGCTACAGTCCCTCCCCACTCTCCCTGCTTCCACTTTTCCCCCCTACAGTCCATCTTCCCCACAGCAGCCAGAGGAAGCTTTCTGAAAAGTGAGACAAATAACCCACTTTTTTAAATGGCCGAAAGTTTTGAACAGACACGTCACAAAACAAGAGATGTGACTGGCCGAACAGCATGTGAAAAAATGCTCAACATCATAAGTCATTAGGGAAATACAAACTAAAACCACAATGAAATACACACCTACTAGAATGACAAAAAAAATTTTTTTTTCAGTATTTATTTATTTGGCTGTGCCCGGTCTTAGCTGTGGCATGCAGGATCTAGTTCCCTGATCAGGGATCAAACCTGGGCCCCCTGCATTGGGAGTGTGGAGTCCCAAACACTGGACCACCAGGGAAGTCCCTAGAATGACAATAATTAAAAACACTGACCCTACCAAGTGTCAGCAGAGATGTGGAGCAATTGGAAATGTAAAATAGAACCTTGGAAAAGAGTTTGATAGTTTCTTATAAAGTTAAATAGTCACCTATGCATAGATCCAGCAATTCTGCAAAAGAAGGCATTTACCCGAGAGAAATAAAAACATATGTTCATATAAAGACCTGCCCATCTCTGTGGCTTCCCCTCGGGCCTCTTTTCCCCTGACTTCTCCTACTCGAGTTACACTGGCCTTCTTGCTGTTTCTTGAATAAATCAAGCTCATTCTCACCTCAGGGCCTTTGTACCTGCTGTTCCCCCTGTCTGTGATGCTTTTCCTGAAGTCTTTGAATAATTGACCCTTTCTCATCCTCCAGGTGTCAACCCAAATGCTACACACTCACAGAGGCCTCCCCTGACCACCACTGCTCAAGTCACCTACTACCAATTTCATTTTCTTCCTGTATTTGTCATGCCTGAAATTCTCTGACTTATGTATTCCTATTTCTACGGTCCGCCACTTCCTCTGGAATGGGAACTCCATAAGAAGAGGAATCGTTCTGTCTTGTTCACTGTTGTGTCCCCAGCACACATAGCAGATGCTCAATAAATATTCTTTGGCTCTTGGCCCTAATGACCACCAGTGGTAACAGGTTGTATTAAACATGGCTCCTCATCTCTGCAGAAGATTAAGGGTATCCCAGACATGCCCACTATTTCTTCTTGAATTGATCATTTGGCAGATAAGAATGCTAGTGTCCCCCAGTATCCTCCTACTCCTTCTTGCATGGAATTTTTAGCAGGGCCACTGGCCACTAGACTAAAGACTG
Source organism: Balaenoptera physalus (assembly GCF_965194825.1). Taxonomy (NCBI): domain Eukaryota; kingdom Metazoa; phylum Chordata; class Mammalia; order Artiodactyla; family Balaenopteridae; genus Balaenoptera; species Balaenoptera physalus. The sequence goes on along the minus strand of NC_138900.1, from coordinate 16,451,648 downwards.
TATTTCCTGGCCTCATCTGCATTCAAGTGGACATATGACTTCATTCTGGCTGACGGGCCGTGTGGGAAGTCAATGAGCCATGTATAGGTCATAGCTTTCGTGGAAGGGTATACTCTACCTTTCTTCAATTTTCTCATTTGCTGGAATTTGAACGAGGGAAGGATCATCTTGGAACAAAGTGGATGAGGGCAACATGATAAGGACAAAAGAGCAACAAGATAGAAGGAGCCTCAGTACCCATCATCTTGGAGGAGCCACACCATCCCTGGACTGTTATGTGAGAGAGAAACTTCTACCTTGTTTAAGCCACTCGTGGTAGGTAGTCTCTAAAAACAGTCACCAAGAATTTCTTCGTCCCAATATGCACATGCTGTCCCCTCATCAAGAGGTACAGAGCCCATTTTTCCTCCCCTTCATTCTGAGCTGACCTTATGACTTGCTTTGACTAAGAACACAGTGAAGGTGATGCTGTGCCAGTTCTGAGCCTAGGCTGTACGAAGCCTTACAGCTTCCGCTCTTACTCTTCTGGAACCCAGCTGCCATGCTGTAAGGACGTCCAAGCTCCCTCCCTGGAGAGTGAGGCCGCACAAAGAGGCCCTAGAGGATGAGCTACCATGTGGAGAGAGAGGCCAGATGGATGAGAACCAAGGCACCCCAGCAGACAGGAAGTGCCAGAGCCCCAGAAGATCCAGTCATCTTGGATCTTCCGTGCCATGCCAGCCACCAGTTAAATGCAGCCCCTTGAATGACCCCCAGCCAACACACACACAAAGCAGAAGAATCATCCAGTCAGCTCACAGAATCATAAGAAACCACTACATGTTGGGATGATCTGTTACAAAGCATTAGACAGTGGAAACAGCACTGTAATTTTGGGGGACCTTGTAACTGCAGCCAAGTCTATATCCTACCTGACATAGTTTCAAATGCCCTTCTTGAACTAGCTGAGTTAGAGGGTGAAGTTTGTGAAGGTTTGGAGGTTAGTGCACACATGCTCTAAGGGAAAGCTGAGAATCCAAACATCAGAGGGAAGGGGGTGATGGAACATTGGACAGATCTGGATGGGTACCAGGACTCTCTCTCCATAGCTTGCCTCTGCTTCTCTCGGGGCCAGCTTTGTTCAGCCCTCTCTGTTCCTTATGGAACAACAGAGTTTCTGCCATCAGAAGTTTACTCTTGCTGGTCCCTTGATTTATATATATATGATAGGCTGGGACCTGGGACCTGGGACCCTTTGCTGCAGTGCTTGCAGAATACAAGAAACAGAGCAACAGAATACAAAGAAACTATAAGGGACTAAAAATAACTGCGTACATGCACAGTTGGGGCAAGTTACGAACAACAAGATACAAAAAGACTGGGACTTCCCTGGTGGCCCAGTGGGTAGGACTCCATGCCATGCCCCCAGTGTAGGGTCCTGGGTTCGACCCCTGGTCAGGGAACTAGATCCCACATGCATGCTGCAACTAAGAAGTCCACATGCTGCAACTAAGAATTCCACATGCTGCAACTAAGACCCAACATAGTCAAAATAAATAAATAAATAATTTTTTTTTAAAAAAAAGATAAAAAACCCAACTACCACTTCTGAGGTGTCAGGAGCAAAAGCAGGATACTGCACGTGATCCCTGCACACAGCACCACCAAGTGGGTTGGCCAACCGCCTAAGCCAACCCTCCGGCCCGGACCCATGAACCCACCCTTACCCTCACCCAATTTAAGTTACCAGCTCACCCCCCTTCAGGAAGCAAGCAAGGGGAACTGTTACTTGTTTTCGCTCCTTCGTGCTGCAGCACAAGTCCCAGTAAAGCCTTGCCTGAATTTCTCATCTGCCCTCTTATCAATTACTATTGATTAAGGAGTCCAAGAACCCTGGTTGGTTAGATAGATAGATAGATAGATAGATAGATAGATAGATAGATAGATAGATAGGTATAGATAGATAGAGATATATAATATAGATATAGATATATATCCTGGGAAAGGGCAAAGATTGGCTCAGCACAAATAACCTGCCCACCTCAAAACTGGGGTGAGGGGTGAAATCTGTAAGAAAATGGCAGGATCCATGAGGACACTGAAATGGAGCAGGAGGGAGGAAGAGTCCCTAGAAGCAGCATGGAAGGGATGCTGTTGGCGTCTCACCCATATTCCCTCAGCATTTTCCATTTCCAAGCACACAACCTGGCTTCTAGCTGCCCGCTCTGTGGCTATCTTCTTGAGGGCTCTTTCTGGCTGTTGCAACCCACTCTGCCCAAGCTGGAAAGCGCCAGGGAGTTAATGCCCCTGGGAGCAGCTCTCTGCCAATAACTGATGGGAGTTGGTAGATAAATACCCCAGCTCCCTCACCCCTTGGATGAATAACTCTAGACTGTTCTACAGTCTTCCAGGATTCCCCAGCAAGATTAAGCTCCAATTGCTCTAGATAACACACCCTCCGTTGGCTCATCCTTCCCTGTCTCCCTTCCCCACTCCCTGTGGGTGTTCTCTGAACTTCAAGTAAATGGCTTGCACTTGAATCCTCTTTTCAGCGTCTGCTTCTGGGGGAACCTACACTAAGACAAAGGGAATTTAATTTCCAGAAGGAAAGAGGGGCACCGGGTCAACAGTACAATGGATGCCCATGACATCTCTTATCCCTACCCGTTTCTCAAAAGACTTGCCGCTTCCACAATTTGAAAGTGGGAATTATCCATGCCCACCCCCTGGCACTGGTTATTAAACCAACATTACACTTGACCCAAACATAGCAGTCAGGGTTCTTCGTTACATACCATAGAAACCAAGGCAACTAGTTTAAACAGAAAAGGAGGTGTGTTCAATGATGTTAAGGAAACCGCGGAATCTCTAGGAGGGCCAGAGAAGCCCTCCCGGGGCTACACAAATCCTAATGCCCACCCAGAATTTTCTGATGTTCACATCAGAATCGATTTTACAGGTTGCCTCCTTCTCCTCACTCTCTTTCAAATCGAATCATGATGTGAGTACCAAAATACTTGCAGATGAAATATGATGTTTGGGATTTGCTACATAACAATACAGAAGAGGGGAATGAGTGGTAAAGGATGGGCCATGGTTGGATGGTTGTTGGGAGCAGAGAGATTATTGAGGATTCCTCATACTTTTCTGTCTACTTTTCTGTCTTTTCAAAATTTTCCAAATTAAAAGAAAATTTTTCAAACATGGGTGCATTTGGTTGGCAGAGTATGGAAAACATGCCCACACCACAGCTGCAAGGAAGGGTGGGAAAGTGGTTTCTGATTTCTAGACTGGGGAGGCCAAATTCATAAGGTAGGAAATTCCCAAAACGTAGAACTGCTGTTCAGAAGGCTCTGGACATCTGGATAGGAAGCATAAGAATTGTCCAAAATACCAGGGGAACCCATCCATCTGGCCTGCCTTACCCTTCCTAGATAAGATAATAGTTTGATTCTTTGGTCAAAATAAAATGGAAAACCACAATGAGATACCACTACACATCTATTAGAATGGCAAACAGCAACAACATTGACAATATCTAGAGCTGCCAAAGATGTGAACAACTAGAACTCTTATACATTGCCAATGGGAGTGCAAAATAGTACAGACCCTTTAGAAAACAGTTTGGCTGTTTCTTATAAGGTTAAACATATTCTTACCATATGACCCAACAATCTCATTCCTAGGTGGTTTTTTTGTTTTTTTTCTTTTTGGGCTGCATTGGGTCTTCGTTACTGTGCGCGGGCTTTCTCTAGTTGCAGTGAGCAGGGGGGCTACTCTTTGTTGCGGTGTGCGGGCTTCTCATTGTGGTGGCTTCTCGTTGCAGAGCAGGGGCTCTAGGTGCGCGGGCTTCGGTAGCTGTAGCACGGAGGCTCAGTAGTTGTGGCTCACGGGCTCTAGAGTGCAGGCTCAGTAGTTGTGGTGCACGGGCTTAGTTGCTCCATGGCATGTGGGATCTTCCCGGCCCAGGGCTCGAACCTGTGTCCCCTGCATTGACAGGAGGATTCTTAACCACTGCACCACCAGGGAAAGCCTCATTCCTAGGTTTTTACCCCAGAGAAGTGAAAACTTAAGTTCACATAAAAACCAGTATGCCATATGAATAGTGGCTTTCGTCATAATTGCCCAAAACTAGAAACAACCCAAGTGTTCGTCAACAGATGAATGGATAAACAAACTGTGATACTTCCATACAATGGAATACTATTCAGCAATTAAAAGGAATAAGCTACTAATACACACAACAGCACAGACAAATCTGAAATGCATCATGTTAAGTGAAAGAAGCCAGACTCAAAAAGTCTACATACACGATTCCATTCATATGACATTCTGGAAAAGGTAAACTATAGGGACAGAAATCAGATCAGCGCCTGCCAAGGGCTGGAAGTAGAGGGAGCGGTTGACCACAAAGGGAAATCCGGGAGTGATAGAATTCTATATTTTCATCGTGGTGACAATTACATGGCTGTATGCATTCGTCAAACCCATAGAAAAATACACTAAAAAGGGTCATTTTTACTCTATGTAAATTCTACCTGAGTAAAAAAATTTTTGTGTGTTTTTAATGAAATGACAGTTGTAAGCACCAAAGAAACTGGTAAAGAGGTTTCACGATCTCTTTATTTCCTATCAGTTATTTCCTATCAGTGATGACTACCCAGATGTTTCCCACTCTGGCGTATGGGAAAGGGCTAGCAAGCGCTGTTTGGCTAGAAGGTGAGTGAGCCTGAATGCTAGTGATCAGCATTGTTTTCTCCCCTTCTTCTATTGAAATAGCATTTAGAATTGGGCATCTGGTTCCCTGACCAAGACTATGTTTCTCAGTCTCTTTGGAGCCAGGTGAGGCCTTGTAACTGTCTTCTGGCCAATGGAATGTGGGAAGAAACAAAATGGGCAACTTCTGTATTTTTGTTTGTTTTGTTTTGGGTTTTTTTTTTTTTTTTTTTGGGGCCACGCTGTGTGGCATTTGGGATCTTAGTTCCCCAACCAGGAATCGAACCCGTGCCCCTTGCACTGGGAGCACGGAGTCTTAACCACTGGACCGCCAGGGAAGTGGCTGGGTTGTGTTTCTGAAGGCAAAATCGTGCCCTGCCTGTCTCTGCTCTTCCTCTTGGCTGGAGTGTGGCCCTGACACTGGCAGTGGGCACCCATCTTAGACCACAATGGCCAAGTTTTATTCATAAAATGAAGGCCTTTTAAATATAATTAAAGCAATACTTGATAGATTTATCAACTGTGGTTTACCCATATCATAAACGCAGTCATTACAAATGAATTAGAACTCTACAAGCTGATTTGAAGGGATTTTAACTGAGAAAAGCAAAATGCAGAGAAGTGAATCTAGTACGATTCCAAACAATGACCAAAACGAATCCCATATAAATATATGTATACATGTTTGCATATTTGAGTGATGGTGGAGTAAACTAGGTAAGGATACACCTGGGCTGCTAACGCTGGTAATACTGGTGACCTGGATCAGGATAGGAGATGGGGGAGGGTAATCACAAAACAGGGTTGAAAGAAAAGGAACTGGGACATCCCTCATGATACAGTGGTTAAGACTTCGCCTTCCAACGCAGGGGGTGCGGGTTCGATCCCTGATCAGGCAGCTAAGACCCCACATGCCTCGCAGCCAAAAAACCAAAACATAAAACAGAAGCAATATTGTAACAAATTCAATAAAGACTTTAAAAATGGTCCACATCAAAAAAAAAAAAAAATCTAAAAGAAAAGTGAAGGAACTATATGAGAACAATGTGGGTATAACATGATGCCATTTACATAAAATGATATAAGTAAAATTGTGTATATCTGCATAGAAAAAAGTATGAATGTGTAGTCAAGTGAATGCCAATGGTGGTATCTCTGGGCAGTGGGATTTAGATTATTAATATATTTTTAAAAATTAATTTATTTGTTTTTATTTTTGGCTGTGTTGGGTCTTTGCTGCTGTGCGCGGGCTTTCTCTCGTTGCGGCGAGTGGGGGCTACTCTTCGTTGTGGTGCACGGGCTTCTTATTGCTGTGACTTCTCTTGTTGCGGAGCACGGGCTCTAGGCTTCAGTAGTTGTGGCTCACAGGCTCTAGAGCGCAGAATCAGTAGTTGTGGCGCACAGGCTTAGTTGCTCCGCGGCATGTGGGATCTTCCCGAACCAGGGCTCGAACCCATGTCCCCTGCATTGGTAGGTGGATTCTTAACCACTGTGCCACCAGAGAAGCCCTACATTTTCTTACTTTTAAAAATTTGATTTTTTTTATGGGGAGTATTTTTAATCTATGTCATTGGGGAAAAAAGATATTTCAATATCAGAAAACACAACAAACAAATAAATTCAATTTTGCAGAAGAAAAAAATACAGGACTTCTTCTGCCAGGAGTGGTGTTCTAAAGAAATCAGAAACCACCCTCCATTGGAGAACAGATAAAAATGCAGGATGAAATCTATGGGGAAAAAAAATTACTAAAAGCAGCAAAGCACTAGTAAAAGGCTAAGGAAACAGTACTGAAAACTCAGAATAAAACAAGAGACGAGCTCAAAACTCAAATGCCTTTGGAGCAAATGAAGGCATTTGTTCCAAAGGCATTTTCCAACGCAGAAGACAGTTTGAGAGTAGAGGAGCAAAAGTAAAGGCCCAGATCCACCCAGACTGGAGGGTCTGAACCTCAGCTTTTCATTTTAAGCTGAGACCTGAAGGCCATCACACACAAGGTAAGAATGAGCCAGGAGTCACCTAGCTTTCATGTGAACTTACAGTTTAACCTTGTACCCCCTTCACTATGCTATAGCTACACTAATTTTCAAGAAAACGAAAGTTTGAAGTTTTTATCAGGAAACTGGAACTTATAAAAAGTGAGAGAGCTTTTTTTTTTCAGTATTAGAATACAAAACAAAAAGCAATCTAGAACTGAAAAATATAATCACTGAAATTAAAAACTCAATGAATGTGTTTAATAGAGATTAGACATAGCTGAAAAAAGGAGGTAGGTTAAAAAAAAAAAAAAACTATCCAGAATTCAGTAGAGGCAAAAAATGAGAAATACAAAAATAGGATGAAAGAGAATTTCTAACTTATTTCACTGTAGTCATAGAAGAATGAGGTAGAGGCAATATTTGAATAGATCATGACCAAGTTAGAGTTATAGTAAGAAAGCAAGAGTGGTTGAATATTAGAAAATCAATGTAAACCAGCACATTAACAGGTTAAGGGGGGAAGCATATGATTACCTCAACAGATGCCAAAAGTGTTTGATGAAATTCAACATTAATTCAGAAAACTAGGAATAGAAGTGAATTTAAATATTTGATGAATAACTATATATAAAATAGACAACTAATAAGGACCTACTGTATAGCACAGGGAACTCTACTCAATACTCTGTAATGACCTATATGAGAAAAGAATCTAAAACAGAGTGGATACACATATATGTATAACTGATTCACTTGGCTGTACACCTGAAACTAATAGAACATTTTAAATAAAATATACTCCAATAAAGAAGTTTTTTAAAAATTTGATGAATAGCACTACCAAAACTGACAGCTAGCATCACTTACGGTTAAGTATTAAAACATTTAATGGTTAAATATTAAAAGTTTTCCTTCTGGGACTTCCCTGGTGGTCCAGTGGTTAAGACTTTGCCTTCCAATGAAGGGGGTGCGTGTTTGATCCCTGGTCAGGGAGCTAAGAACCCATATGCCTCAGGGCCAAGAAACCAAAATATAAAACAGAAGCCACATTGTAACAAATTCAATAAAGACTTAAAAAACGGTCCACATCAAAAAAAAAAAAAATCTAAAAAAAAAAGTTTTCCTTCTAAGTTTGGACTAAGACAAAGAAAGATGCCTGTTGTCATCACTTCTGTTCAATTTTGTCCTGGAGACCTTAACTCTGAAGTAAAGCAGGAAAATAAATAAAAGGTTATTGTCACCATTATTAATAGATTATATGATTCTGGCTAAAGAAAATTCAGAAGACTCTATAGACTATTTTATTAGAATTCATAACAGAATTTAGCGAGGTAACTGGATATAAAATCAATCTACAAAAATCAATTTTATTGCTATATACCAGCCATAAACCAAACAAAGATGGAAAAAAGTAACCCGTTATATTAGCATAAATGGCCAAGTAGCTAGTAATAAATCTAACAAACTATATGAAAAGCCTGTACAGGGAAACTCTGTAAAAGACTTTATAAAAAATCTAGATAAATGGTTTGATATACCATGTTATTGGATTTGGATAGCAGTTTCCCCTGAATTTACCTATATATTCAATCCATTCATAATCTAGATTCTAAAAGCTTTTTTCTGTGGAACTTGCAGATGGATCCTAAATTTTACACTGAAATACAAAGAGCCGATTACAACAAAGATACTCTTAGACGAACAAGATGAGAGGTCTCACCCTACCTGATATCAAGACTTATTGTAAAGCTGCTGAAGGAGTGAGTGGAAGTGGTTTAACCACTTTGGAAACAGTATGGCATTGTTTTTTCCCAGTGACTCAGAACTTCTGCCCCTCTACCTGTATCCTGGAGAGACTAGTGGATGGACACCAGGAAGCCTGTGTAAACCTCTTCACAGCTGCCCTATTTGCAAAGCCCTTCAGGGGAACCAACACACATGCCCATCACAGGAGAATGGGTACGTATATTGTAGCACATTCACACAATAATGAGAATAAATATCCTGGATCCATAGAATAAACACAGTAGATACTAATACTTGCTACAACATGGATTTATCTCACAAACAGAATGTTAAGTGAAAGAAAAAAAGTCATATACAAAAGAGTACATGCAATATGGTTCCCATTTGCATAAAGTTTAAAAATAGTCCAGATTAGACTAGTGTTTAGGAAGCACAGGTAGGGGGCAAAACTATTAAGAAAAGCAAGGAAGGGATTCTATCAAATCAAAATGGTGGTAGAGAAGAAGAGGAAACTTCTCTGTCAGAGAAGAGGAAGCTTTACGAATAAAAAAGGACAGAACATTTTCTAGACTGCACTGATGACTTCTTTTTTTTCTGCGGTGGTAGATGGTCGAGTGTTCGCTCAATGACTCATTATGCCGTGCATTTGCTTTTTGTTTGGGGGTTTTGTGGGCTCTTTTGATAGGTGTTCTATATGTCACAATAAATAAAATTTAAAAGATCTAATAATGCTTGCTCATTATGAAAATTTTGAAAAATACAGCAAAATACAAAAAGAAAAAAGAAAAAGAAACTTCATCTACATCTGAGAGACAACCTCATTACGATATTTTGTTATATTTCCATCCTGTCATTTTACTGGGTATATTTTTATATATTTCTGACCATATCATATATGCAAATTTGCATTCTGCCCATTTTTGCAAACAACTTGTATTAACCTGAAACAAGCAGCTATATTCCCTTTGACTGCTCATTCGTGACGTGACCTCACTGTTACCCTCGCTATTTGCCCTGGGAAGAAACCAAAGAGATGACCCTCAGAATAAATTAGACACCAAAGTTAAGATTTTATTTCTCTGTTCACCTATGCTTAGAAAGAGCGGTGGGATGAGTCTCTATTTCCCTTTTCCCCTTCCCACTGCCTGGAGCATGGATGTGGTGGGAGCCACCTTGGACCACTCAGGCCAGGGCACTCCCCTAGGCATGGAAGAGCCATAGGTCGAAGCAGCCTGCATCTCTGATGCCATAAAGCCTCCATACTGACACCGTGAAGCCCTGGACTGCTTATGCTTGGTCTACTGGTGAGAGAGAATTAAAGTTCTTTGTTTAAGCTATAGTTATATTGAGTTCTGTTATGGATTCATGTCCTACCTAACATAGACCCTACCTAAATGCTCACTATATGTGAGCATTTTCTCATGTTCCCAAAATCTCCTTCCCTGGTGGCACAGTGGTTAAGAATCCACCTGCCAATGCAGGGGACACGGGTTCGAGCCCTGGTACGGGAAGATCCCACATGCCGCAGAGCAACTAAGCCCATACACCACACAACTGGACCTGTACTCTAGGGTCCACGAGCCACAACTAATGAAGCCCGCACTCCTAGAGCCCATGATCTGCAGCAAGAGAAGCCACCGCAATGAGAAGCCTGCGCACCGCAACGAAGAGTAGCCCCCACTCGCTGCAACTAGAGAAAGCCCGCGTGCAGCAACGAAGGCCCAACGCAGCCAAAAATTAATTAATTAATTAATTAATTATTTTTTAAGTCTCTTTAAAAAAAAAGAAGTATCAGTCTTAATTGGTTCATAATATTGTGTCCTGTGAAGTTACTGAATTTTTCATTCACTCATGCATTCATCCATTTATTCCATCACATATTTGTTGAGTGCTTACTGGGCCCCTGGGTGGATGATGGGTATGCAATGGTGAATAAAACTGCCTTCCTGCAGCTTACATCCTAGTGGAAGAAGACAGGTGATACACAAGAAAACAAATAAATAAACAAGATAACCCTTCTCTACGTTCAGATACAGCATGTTCCCAAATGTGTAGCAGAGACTAATTGCTCACTAAAACTGACCCCCTTTGCCCCTTTGCACACAGCTGGACCATATTTCCCATCTTACCTTATAATCAGGTATGTGAGCCAATGAGCAAGTGGGCAGATGCGTGTCTGACTTCCAGGTGTGATCCCCCAAACCTCCCACTTAGGACCCTCACCTCTTTTAACATTCACCAATGGAGAGGACTAAGGGCAGGTGCAGGGAAGCTAAAGGAGCCCAGAGCTGACAGGTGGGAGGGGCCTGGGTCCCTAAGTGACTCTGAGGAGCAGAGCTACCCCATTCACTGCATCACACTACCCTGTGAAAGAAAATAGGTGTATCAAGCCACTGAGATTTGGGGATTCTTTGGTTACAATTGCTAGTAATTTACCTTGCCTCATACACATGAAGAAAGGGCTCTGGTAAACTGCAAAAATGGCTCCAATTTTTCACCCCTCCCTGGCTCCTTACCCTTTGCCGTCTGACTTCACAGCATCTTCCATCAAAGGGTGGAGTCTATTACCCCACCCCTTGAATCTGAGTAGGTCTTGGGCCGTGAGGTGGCCAATAGAATGAGAGAGAAGAAATGGCATGATAGTTGCCAACAACTGCTGAAGAACTGAAAATGAAGTCAGAAATAAGTAAATACATTCAGGAAAAAAATGCCTAGGAGGTCCCCTCATACAGTTATCATGGACTCTAGCATGTTGAGGAAAATTCCTGCCGCTCACCTAACTTCTTTCAAGCCAGCACTTCCCACATTTATTTTATCAAGAAGCCTTTATTCTCCAATACCAATTAACATCCCATGGATCTTTGTCAAATGCTAGTAGGACACAGTCAAATTATTTCCAATTAGTTTTTGTTCGTTTCATTATTATTTTAAAAATGGTGTTATAAAAATCCTTGTAGTGAAATCTTTTCCACTTGCTGGATTCTTTCCAGGGGCTAAGTTCCTAGCAGGGTAAATGGTGAATTAACAGATATGCACATTCTCAGGCTTTAGACTCAGGCTGCCCAATCCTTCTCTGGAAGGGTCACTCCCATTCACATCCCAATCATGGTGAATGTGAACAGGGTCTCCCATTTCCCTGAACTCTCCTCACCAAAGGGAATCACATTTCAAACATCCTTGCTGATTTGACAGACAAAGGGATGCATCTCAGTATTTCAAGTGGCAAATTATTTGAATATTACTGGGGATAAACTTGCCTTTCATCTTTTTTGGCTATTTGTATTTCTTCTTTGAATTGTCTTTTCATATTAATTACTCATCTTTCTTTTGGGTATTGGCTTTTCCTGTTAATTCCACATTATTAATATCTTTATTACATTAACCACTTTTTTATCATACCTGTTGCTAATATTTTTCTCTACTATTTATTTAACTTCAATTTTAGTCATGCCCTTTTTAAACATATGGGATATTTAACTTTTTATACAGTCAAACCCATCAATCCTTTCCTTTGTAATTTGTTCTTTTTTTTAAACAGGATTTTTTTATTTTTATTTATTTATTTATTTTTGGCTGTGCAGCACGGCATACGGGATCTTAGTTCCCCAACCAGGGATCACCAGGGATAGAACCCATGACCCCTGCAGTGGAAACAAGGAGTCTTAACCACTGGACCGCCAGGGAAGTCCCTGTGATTTATTCTCTTAAAGTTCAGAAAGTCTTTTCCAACCCAGAGGTTATTAAATATTTATTTCATCTTCAAGATTTTTATTGTGTAATTTTCTTCCCACATTTTCCTCTAGTCCATCTGGAATTTATTTTCATTTATCATGCAAGATGAGGCTCCAAATTGATATTTTCCCCCAAATGGCTGAGACATAAACCCAGCTGGTGTGACATTATGTTTCTGTTCTATAATACATTCTTGCTTTCTTTACTCTGTCTTTGGCCAGTCATTCTGGTACATTACCCAGGATGATTGCTCTTACACTGAAATCACACTTTATATTATATGAATTCCATGATTTTGTCTGCCTTGTCACCAGTGTATCCACAGCACCTAGAACAGAGCTTGGCACATGGCAGGATCTCAATAAATATCTGGTGAAAGAATAAGTTAGTGAATGAATGAATGAATGAGTGAGCAAATAAATGAATGCATACAATATGCCAGCCCTGATCTGGGCAGTGAGTGTACAGAGGAATAGGAAATAGTTTACTCAATGTGTATCAGGTAGCCATTGCTGCATAACAAAATTCCCTACAACTAATGGCTTAAAACAGCAACCATGTTATTATTTGCTCACTGTCCTGTGTTTCAAGAATTTGAATAGGAGCAGAGATGGTTTGTCTCTGTTCCACATGATGTCAGCTCTGCTTAGAACATCCAAGAAAAAAAGAACATCCAAGAGAGCTTCTTCATTTGCGTGTCTGGTGCATTGGGAAAAGTTCGAATGGCTAAGGGATAACTAGAACAGCTGAACTGGGGTCATATATACGGGGCATCGATTCTCGCTGTTACCTGGCTTCCTTAGGTCTCCACGTTGCCTTTCCATGTGGTCTCTCCAACAAGGAGCTCAGAGCTCGTGAGTACACAGAAGCAAAAACTGACAATCCTAAGGCTTAGCCAAGAACTGGCTGGGGGTGACTTCTGTCATATTCTATTGGTTAAAGCAAGTCACATGTCCAAGGCAGATTCAAGGGGAGAGGATTATATGAGTGTGAATAGGGAGGTATATCTCTTTGGGAATCTCAGCATAACTGACTTCCACAATCCATTAAACGGCTGCTTATTAGCCATTCACAAGGGCCAGGCAGAAAGCAGGTGCAATGGCAGGCCACACAGACACAGGCTCCTGAAATGCAGTGAATGTAGGGGCCCAGGCCATTGCTGGGTCCTGAGGCAGGTACCTCTCCCAGTCTGAGAAAGGAAGTGGCTTCCAATGGAGGTAAACCCAGACATGTGTATTAAAAATGAGAGCACAATCAGTCAAATGGAAGAGCATGTACTAAGGTACACAGGTGAGAAACCACTTAGAGATTGTCTTGGTGAATCCCTAAAGTCCAGAAGCTTTAGGGATGAGGTTGGGGCCAAATCAGGGTCTGTATAATGGGGAAAGATGGGAGCCCTGAATGCCACTGTAAGAAATCCAGCATTCATCTTGAAGAAGAGTGATTCCCAACCAGCAACTGGGTATCAGAATTACCTGAGTTTAAGAGGGCAGATAGCAGAAGCAAGAAGAACTACAGTTCTGCAGCCTGTGGAAGGAAAACCACATTCACAGAAAGATAGACAAAATGAAAAGGCAGAGGACTTTGTACCAGATGAAGGAAGAAGATAAAACCCCAAAAACACAACTAAATGAAGTGGAGATAGGCAACCTTCCAGAAAAAGAATTCAGAATAATGCTAGTGAAGATGATCAAGGACCTCGGAAAAAGAATGGAGGCAAAGATCGAGAAGATGCAAGAAATGTTTAAGAAAGACCTAGAAGAATTAAAGAACAAACACCTAGAAGAATTAAAGAGCAAACAAACATAGATGAACAATACAATAACTGAAATGAAAAATACACTAGAAGGAATCAATAGCAGAATAACTGAGGCAGAAAAACAGATAAGTGACCTGGAAGACAGAATGCTGGAATTCACTGCTGTGGAACAGAATAAAGAAAAAAGAATGAAAAGAAATGAAGACAGCCTAAGAGACCTCTCGGACAACATTAAACGCAACAACATTCGCATTATAGGGGTCCCAGAAGGAGAAGAGAGAGAGAAAGGACCAGAGAAAATATTTGAAGAGATTATAGTCGAAAACTTCCCTAACATGGGAAAGGAAATAGCCACCCAAGTCCAGGAAGCACAGAGAGTCCCAGGCAGGATAAACCCAAGGAGAAACACAGTGAGACACACAGTAATCAAATTGACAAAAATTAAAGACAAAGAAAAATTACTGAAAGCAACAGGGGAAAAACAACAAGTAACATACAAGGGAATTCCCATAAGGTTAACAGCTGATTTCTCAGCAGAAACTCTACAAGCCAGAAGGGAGTGGCACGATATATTTAAAGTGATGAAAGGGAAGAACCTACAACCAAGATTACTCTACCTGGCAAGGATCTCATTCAGATTCGATGGAGAAATCAAAAGCTTTACAGACAAGCAAAAGCTAAGAGAATTCAGCACCACCAAACCAGCTCTACAACAAATGCTAAAGGAACTTCTCTAAGTGGGAAACACAAGAGAAGAAAAGAACCTACAAAAACAAACCCATAACAATTAAGAAATTGGTAATAGGAACGTACATATCCATAATTACCTTAAACGTGAATGGATTAAATGCTCCAACCAAAAGACACAGGCTCGCTGAATGGATACAAAAACAAGACCCATATATATGCTGTCTACAAGAGACCCACTTCAGACCTAGGGATACATACAGACTGAAAGTGAGGGGATGGAAAAAGATATTCCATGCAAATGGAAATCAAAAGAAAGCTGGAGTAGCAATACTCATATCAGATAAGATAGACTTTAAAATAAAGAATGTTATAAGAGACAAGGAAGGACACTACATAATGATCAAGGGATCAATCCAAAAGAAGATATAACAATTATAAATATATATGCACCCAACATAGGAGCACTTCAATACATAAGGCAACTGCTAACAACTATAAAAGAGGAAATCGACAGTAACATAATAATAGTGGAGGACTTTAACACCTCACTTACACCAATGGACAGATCATCCAGACAGAAAATTAATAAGGAAACACAAGCTTTAAATGACACAATAGACCAGATAGATTTAATTGATATTTATAGAACAGTCCATCCAAAAACAGCAGGTTACACTTTCTTCTCAAGTGCACACGGAACATTCTCCAGGATAGATCACATCTTGGGTCACAAATCAAGCCTCGGTAAATTTAAGAAAATGGAAATCATATCAAGCATCTTTTCCAACCACAACCCTGTGAGATTAGAAATCAATTACAGGGAAAAAAATGTAAAACACAAACACATGGAGGCTAAACAACATGTTACTAAATAACCAAGAGATCACTGAAGAAATCAAAGAGGAAATAAAAAAATACCTAGAGACAAATTACAATGAAAACACGACAATCCAAAACCTGTGGGATGCAGGAAAAGCAGTTCTAAGAGCGAAGTTTATAGCAATACAAGCCTACCTCAAGAAATAAGAAAAATCTCAAATAAACAATCTAACCTTACACCTAAAGGAACTAGAGAAAGAAGAACAAACAAAACCCAAAATTAGTCGAAGGAAAGAAATCATAAAGATAAGAGCAGAAATAAATGAAATAGAAACAAAGAAAACAATAGTAAAGATCAATAAAACTAAAAGCTGGTTCTTTGAGAAGATAAACAAAGTTGATAAACCATTAACCAGACTCATCAAGAAAAAGAGGGAGAGGACTCAAATCAATAAAATTAGAAATGAAAAAGAAGTTACAACGGACACTGCAGAAATACAAAGCATCCTAAGAGACTACTACAAGCAACACTATGCCAATAAAATGGACAACCTGGAAGAAATGGACAAATTCTTAGAAAGGTATAACCTTCCAAGACTGAACCAGGAAGAAACAGAAAATATGAACAGACCAATCACAAGTAATGAAATTGAAACTGTGATTAAAAATCTTCCAACAAACAAAAGTCCAGGACCAGATGGCTTCACAGGTGAATTCTATCAAACATTTAGAGAAGAGCTAACACCCATCCTTCTCAAACTCTTCCAAAAAGTTGCAGAGGAAGGAACATTCCCAAACTCATTCTATGAGGCCACCATCACCCTGATACCAAAACCAGACAAAGATACTACAAAAAAAAGAAAATTGCAGACCAATATCACTGATGAATACAGATGCAAAAATCCTCAACAAAATACTAGCAAACAGAACCCAACAACACATTAAAAGAATCCAACAACAGAATCCAACAACACATACACCATGATCAAGTGGGATTTATCCCAGGGATGCAAGGATTCTTCAATATATGCAAATCAATCAATGTGATACACCATATTAACAAACTGAAGAATAAAAACCATATGATCATCTCAATAGTTGCAGAAAAAGCTTTTGACAAAATTCAACACCCATTTATGATAAAAACTCTCCAGAAAGTGGGCATAGAGGGAACCTACCTCAACATAATAAAGGCCATATACAACAAACCCACAGCAAACATCATTCTCAATGGTGAAAAACTGAAGTATTTCCTCTAAGATCAGGAACAATTATTCAACATAGTTTTGGAAGTCCTAGCCATGGCAATCAGAGAAGAAAAAGAAATAAAAGGAATACAAATTGGAAAAGAAGAAGTAAAACTGTCACTGTTTGCAGATGACATGATACTATACATAGAGAATCCTAAAGATGCCACCAGAAAACTACTAGAGCTAATCAATGAATCTGGTAAAGTTGCAGGATACAAAATTAACACACAGAAATCTCTTACATTCCTATACACTAACAACGGAAGATCAGAAAGAGAAATTAAGGAAACAATCCCATTCACCATTGCAACAAAAAGAATAAAATACCTAGGAATAAACCTACTTAAGGAGGTAAAAGACCTGTACTCAGAAAACTATAAGACACTGATGAAAGAAATCAAAGATGACAGAAACAGGTGGAGAGATATACCATGTTCTTAGATTGGAAGAATCAATATTGTGAAAATGACTATACTACCCAAAGCAATCTACAGATTCAATGCAATCCCTATCAAATTACCAGTGGCATTTTTTACGGAACTAGAACAAAAAATTTTAAAATTTGTATGGAGACACAAAAGACCACGAATAGCCAAAGCAGTCTTGAGGGAAAAAAACAGAGCTGGAGGAGTCAGACTCCCTGACTTCAGACTATACTACCAAGCTACAGTAATCAAGACAATATGGTACTGGCACAAAACAGAAATATAGGTCAATGGAACAGGATAGAAAGCCCAGAGATAAACCCATGCACCTATGGTCAACTAATCTATGACAAAGGAGGCAAGGATATACAATGGAGAAAAGACAGCCTCTTCAATAAGTGGTGCTGGGAAAACTGGACAGCTACATGTAAAAGAATGAAATTAGAACACTCCCTAACACCATACACAAAAATAAACTCAAAATGGATTAGAGACCTAAATGTAAGACCAGAGACTATAAAACTCTTAGAGGAAAATATAGGAAGAACACTCTTTGACATAAATCACAACAAGATTTTTTTTGATCCACCTCCTAGAGTAATGGAAATAAAAACAAAAATAAACAAATGGGACCCAATGAAACTTAAAAGCTTTTGCAAAGCAAAGGAAACTATAATCAAGACAAAAAGACAACCCTCAGAATGGGAGAAAATATTTGCAAACAAATCAACAGACAAAGGATTAATCTCCAAAATATATAAAGAGCTCATGCAGCTCAATATTAAAAAAACAAACAACCCAATCCAAAAATGGGTAGAAGACCTAAATAGACATTTCTCCAAAGAAGACATACAGATGGCCAAGAAGCACATGAAAAGCTGCTCAACATCACTAATTATTAGAGAAATGCAAATCAAAACTACAGTGAGGTATCACCTCACACCAGTTAGAATGGGCATCATCAGAAAATCTACAAACAACAAATGCTGGAGAGGGTGTGGAGAAAAGGGAACCCTCTTGCACTGTTGGTGGGAATGTAAATTGAGACAGCCCCTATGGAGAACAGTATGGAGGTGCCTTAAAAAACTAAAAATAGAACTACCATATGACCCAGCAATCCCACTACTGGGCATATACCCAGAGAAAACCATAATTCAAAAGGCACATGCACCCCAATGTTCATTGCAGCACTATTTACAATAGCCAGGTCATGGAAGCAACCTAAATGCCCAACGACAGACGAATGGATAAAGATGTGGTACATATATACAATGGAATATTACTGAGGCATGAAAAGGAACAAAACTGGGTCATTTGTAGAGATGTGGATGGATCTAGAGACTGTCATACAGAGTGAAGTAAGTCAGAAAGAGAAAAACAAGTATCGTATATTAACGCATATATGTGGAACCTAGAAAAATGGTACAGATGAACCGGCTTGCAGGGCAGAAATAGAGACACAGATGTAGAGAACAAATGAATGGACACCAAGGAAAGTGGCAGGGGGGGTGGTGGTGTGATGAATTGGGAGATTGGGATTGACATATATACACTAATATGTACAAAATAGATAACTAATAAGAAAAAAAAAGAATTACCTGAGTTTAGATATTTTGAAGTGTCTACATAATATCTGGGAGGAGGGACGTCCAGTTGATAACCATTCTATACATCAAGAGAGGGTCTGGGCTGCAAATAGGGCTTGGAATC
Source organism: Balaenoptera physalus (assembly GCF_965194825.1). Taxonomy (NCBI): domain Eukaryota; kingdom Metazoa; phylum Chordata; class Mammalia; order Artiodactyla; family Balaenopteridae; genus Balaenoptera; species Balaenoptera physalus. The sequence continues at coordinate 16,432,843 of NC_138900.1, read as the reverse complement.
GTAGCCATGTAGTTAGTTATCAAAGCCACCAGACTATAACAGAGAAGTTCATCTCAGGAGAATGTCTAGAGTCAGGACAGAAAAGGACTCCTATCAGTGCCTCAAATAACATTCTTTGTAGCAAGTTCCTCACATCAAAAGGTGGGATCTATGTAGCTTCATCTTGAATCTGGGTGGGTCTGTGACTGCAGAAGTGATGCTGTGGGATTTTTGAGGCCAAGTCATAAAAACAAACAAACAAACATACAGTTTCTGCCTGGATCTTTTGGAACACATGCTCTGGAAGAAGCCGGCCACCATGTAAGGTCACCATGCTGGAGTAGCCACGTGTACTTGCTCTGGTCAACAGCCCACTGAGCTCTCAACCGACAGCCAGCAACATTGCCAGCAGTGCGAGTGAGCCACCTTGGACATCAGGCCCTAATGTTCTCAAATGACCCCACCCCAGTCAACATCGGACTCCAGCCACAGCATAGACACCACACGAGAACAGCCCCACTGAGGTCTTTGTGAATTTCTTTTTTATTTTATTTTATTTTATTGATTTTTGGCTGCATTGGGTCTTCATTGCTGCATGCCGGCTTTCTCTAGTTGTGGCGAGCGGGGGCTACCGTTCGTTGCGGTGCACGGGTTTCTCATTGAGGTGGCTTCTCTCATTGCAGAGCACGGGCTCTAGGTGCGTGGGCTCAGTAGTTGTGGCTCACAGGCTCTAGAGCGCAGGCTCAGTAGTTGTGGTGCACGGGCTCAGTTGCTCCGCAGCATGTAGGATCTTCCCGGCCCAGGGCTTGAACCCATGTCTCCTGCATTGGGGGCGGATTCTTAACAACTGCGCCACCAGGGAAGTCCCTTTGTGAATTTCTGATCCATGAAGTTGGAAGAAAAAGAAAATGGTTGTTTTAAGCTGCTTAATTTGGGGATAATTTGTTATGCAGCAATAGATAACTGAAACATTGGAGTTGCAAACAACCCTAACCCTAATCCTCCTGCAGCCAGACACGTAATGTAAATCAGTGAGCGAGGCCTGGCGTGGGACAACCAAGTGGGATCCCTGGTGCATGGAGGGGAACCCATGTTGCGCTGCTCTGGGCTGTATGTGCCCCGATCTGTTCCTTGCCCTCCACTTTCTGCCTGCATCCCAGGCCACAGTTCCGTCTCGCCTTCATCTGGATTCACCTGGGGTTCCATCAGTGGAAAGCAGTGGCAGGAGCCTGGAGGGTAGGAGGAAGAGGCCAGAGCAATTCTCCCCTTCCACAGTAACTCCTCCCTCTCTCCCTGTGGTTGTGCCCCCTCCACAGTCCAGCCAGCCAGACAATCCCACTGGGGTTCCAGCTTCTATTAGGTGACTGGGCTCTGGTGACACCACCTCCTCCGTTTGTTCTTCCAGCCTGGAGCAGTGCTGGCTTCCCACTGCTGTTAATTTCCGATGGCTTCACTGGCTCCTGTTTGGCCCCTCAGCTCCTCCATGTGCTGCATAACCACCCCGATGTGTTAACGTCCCTCTGTTCTTTGTTTTCTGTATCCTCAGCAAGCCTTCACAGGTATAGCAGCTCCAGCCTACTGGTCCCAAGGTGGAAAGTGGGCTCTGTGTTGTCAGATATCCCAATGTGGCAGAAGCCAGAAATCAGGATTGTCATGGGGAACGTTCTGAGATTTCAAACACCATGGATGCCAACGGTCCTCTGATTTCAGAGTAGGTGGAGGAAGCAAGACAGACTGAGGAGGAGCAGCTGTAGCAGTTCACACGCTGGGTCAGTGAAAAGACCTTTTTTAAGCACCTACCGTGTGCAGGCACTGTGGGAGGGGCTGAGGACAAAGTGGTGGGCTAGAGAGATGAGTTCCTGCCCCCGTGTGCACACATGATAGTGGAGGAGACAGACAAATGAAGAAGAAGAACAGTGTGTGGTACGTGCCATGCTGAGAATGAAAGGTGGGTGACATTGTGTGAACATGGGTGCAGGGAGCCGGGCTTTAGTGACACATGGCAGCATGGAGATGAGGACATCTAAGCTGAGGCCCGAAAGAAAAGAGAGAGCCAGTCCTATAAAGAACCGTGTTCTCAGAAGAGGGAATGGCCATCACAAAGTCCCCGAGGCAGGAAAGAGCTGGGAGCGTGAGCTACAGCGAGGAAGGTGGCAAGGCTGGGGCAGAAAGAGCGAAGGGCGAGCTGGGGGGTGATGTGAAGGTGGGGAGGCTGCAGGGGCCACAGGAAGGAGTTTGGATTTTATTCTAAATGCAATAAGAAGTCACTGGAAGGTTTTAAACAGGGAAGTAATGTGATCTGATTTATGTTTTTGGAGGAGCCCCAGAGCTGTGTGTGAGAACTACAAGTAGGGTACAAGATTAGATGCCAGGAAACCAGTTTGTAAGCAATTGCAGTGGTCCAGGTAGGACCGAATGATGCTCAGACCAGGGTGTTAACAGTGAAGGGGTGAGAAGTGGGTGGGTTTGGGAGGGTACTGTGTCACAGAAACTGGGAGGGGAGTTTTCAGACAGGAATGGTCTGGAGGACTTGGTAAAATGCAGACTGCTCGGTCCCATCCCCAGAGACTCTGGTTCAGTAGGTCCAGGGCAACAGAGAATTTGCATTTCTAACAAGTTGTCATGTGATGCTGATGCGAACGCTGCTGGCCCAGAGATCACACTTGAAAACCACTGGTCTAGAACAACAGTTTCTGCTAGAAATGTAATGTGAATCACGTAGGTGATTTTAAAATTTCTAGTAGCCACACTTAAAAAGTAAACAGGTGAAAGTAATCTTAATAAAATAGCTCTCTCGTGTATTTAATTATTAATATATCCCAAAACTATCGTTTCAACATGGTATCAATATTTTTTAAATTCTTGAGATATTTTACATTCTTCTTTTTGTACTGTCTTTGAAATCCCAGTGTGTATTTTACACTTACAGCACACATCTCAATTAGAACTAGCTAACCTCTCAAACACCACTTGCGTGGCTAGTGGCTACCCTACTGGACAGCATAGGACAGGTCCGTTATTACAGGACCAGTGAGTTGAGGATGGAGAATTGCCTCTTGAGCTTAGCAACAAGGAAGAGGTTTAGCAATAGGCGACAACATTTGTGAAATAGAGAGAGAGAGATGGAGGGGAGAGCGTGGAGACACTTCCTTCCTGAAGTTTGGCTGTGGTTTTATAATGGATGGATCAGGCCGACAACCCTCAAACCCAACACTGAGTATTAACATCACACACAAAAAGAAACATTCAGGCAGTATTATGTGCCTCCTGATGGAAGAACTTGTCATCACCCATGAAGCATACTTACCCCTAAACTGAATCTGAATCCGACCCAGCCTCTAGATTTACCAGTTTGCAGGGCATACAGGGGACAGAAAAACATATTAAAGGACACCAAGAAGTGCAACCAGACTGTGAGATAGACGAGAGTGAGGGGGAACTGTCATTGAATAAGACTTAAAGAGGTACCAACAAAATGCAATGCACTATCCTGTTTGGATTCTGATTTGAACAAGCTAACAGTTAAAATACATTTATAAGATGATCAGGGAAATTTGGAGATGGGTTGGATATTGGATAATATTATGGAATTATTCGTTTTTTAGGTGTGATAAAGGTGTTTTTTTTTTAAAGAACCTTGTATTTTAGAGATACATACAGAAGTATTTATGGATGAAATCATATGATGTCTGGCACTTGCTTTAAACAAATTCAGCCAGGGAGGGAAGTGGAAAAAATAAAATAAGACTGGTCATATGTTGATAATTGTTGAAGAAAGGTGATGGGTAGCTGGAGGATCATTGTACTATTCTATTTTTGTGCATGGTTGAACATTACTATAGTAAGGTGGGTTTTTTTAAAGGGGGTGTGGCAATAAAAGGAAATGAGAGAAAAGAAGGGAAAGGATTTTTTTTTTTCCTCTTAAGACTGGAGCACTGGGACTTCCCTGGTGGCGCAGTGGTTAGGAATCCGCCTGCCAATGCAGGGGACACTAGTTTGAGCCCTGGTCTGGGAAGACCCCACACGCCGCGGAGCAACTAAGCCCACGAGCCACAACTACTGAGCCTGCGTGCCTAGAGCCCGTGCTCCCCAACAAGAGAAGCCACTGCAATGAGAAGCCCACGCACCGCAACGAAGAGTAGCCCCCGCTCGCCACAAGTAGAGAAAGCCTGCAAAGACCCAACGCAGCCAGAAATTAATTAATTAATTAATTTTAAAAAAAAGACTGTAGCGCCAAGGAAATACTAGGGACAGTGGAGATGCAGGAGAGAGCCTGATGGCGGGTAAGCTGGTTCCAGGGTACACACAGTGTGAGGCGGGGGAGTGGATCCCCCTCTTCCTCGAGTAATGGACTGCATATCCTCCACCGCTGCTTCAACTTCAGCTCCGCGTCTGTGGCTCCAGGGCCACCCACCCGCTAAGGTCCAGCGGGCGCTACAGACCACCCACGCCTGCGTAGCAATCCCTCCTCCCCGCGCGGGCCTCAGTCCCTACACCCCATAATCCCCCGCGCCGCTCTGGAGGCGCACTCTCTGTTGGGGCGAGACCTTCCAGATTTGAGCAAGGTGAGGCAGAGGGTGTCGCGTGGCCTTCCGGGAAACGCAGTTCGCATGCTGACCCAGGCCACCGCTTAACCTGCCCTCAAGCCTACGCGCCCCACAATGCGCCGCGCGCGCAGCTGCTGAACGGTGTGTTGCTGCCCCCAAGTGGCGACTGAGCGGTTACGCCCCGGCCTGGGAAGGGTGCTGAAAGGGATAGGGGCGAAGGCGGGACTGGGGACTCCCTGGTCCCTGGGAAGCTCTGGGAAACCTTTCCAGAGGATGAGGCCCTCAGACCTGGGCTAAGGAAGGTGGTGAAGAGATTGCAGGTAGCGCCCGCTATGAGAATTACATGAAATCAGAACAATAACTGTTGGCTGCATATTATCATTATTATTACAGCTAGTACTTAGCAAGTAAGCACTTAGATGCCATGCCCTGCTCCCAGCGCTTTACTTGTATTAACTCATTTAATTCTCCCAAAAGACATTTGATGTACTATCAGCCCCCTCTTCACAGGAATGGAATTTGAACCCAGGCTGTCAGGCTTCAGAGTCTGAGAGTCTTCAGAGTCTTCTTCACTATGAATTTAACACCTTCTGATCATTCTATTAAATTATCCCAAGATTGTAATTAGCACAGGAATCAACTCTAGATGGCCATTAGCAACGTGGATCTCTTTGAGTTGATGGTTATCAGCACGTGTTCCTGCCCAAGTTTGTGATTTAGCCCTGCTCCAGGACAGAGTTTGCAATCAACATAGATTTATAATTAGCACATGAATCAGAACATGGGATCAGATTTCTGATTAGGGATCAGATTTCACAGGGATCAGATTTCTGATTAGCACTGAATCAGCAGTGGTTTGTGTTAGGAACTGGAATCATAGGTTTCTGATTAGCACACGGGTCTGCACACAGGGATTATGTTCACACCTAGAAAGCTCTATCCCCTTTTGGTCCAGGTGACCCCCTCAAATGTTGCCCCCATCCCTTCCCTGAACCCCACCCCCACCATCACCAACAGACAGACAGACTTGGTGATTTCCTTGCCCCTCCCGTCTCTCCCATCTTGTTCATAATGAAATATCACAGCGACAAGCACAGGTTCAGAAATCATCTGTTCTCTTTCTGCCCTGTGAGGAGACACAATTCCAAAGCCTGGACTGTGTCTCATTCATGGGCATGTTCCCAGCATCGGGCCTGGCACACAGTAAGGGCTCAATAAATGCTTAGAGAAAGAGTGTCGGACTCTCACCATTATCCTTCTGAAGTGACCTAAAGATTTATCGAATCAAGCCAGATTCTCTTTGCCCTCAAAAGAGTCAAATTTGTGGTCACCCACCCCAAAGGCAGGGAACCAGGGTAGGTGGGTGGGTGGGTGGTCAGGGTGGGGCTGGGAACTTCTCCCTGGAGCAGGACTCCATGTAGTGGATGGAAGGAGATCCCATAGCCTCTTTCTGCTGCCTCCCCTGAGGTTGTGGATCTGGTGGTGGTTGATGTTGGCTCCATCATAATCCACACTCTCCTTGCATAATTGTGACTGAGAGGGAGCTGCCCAGCCTAGAAACATGTTCTCAGCCCCCCTTGCATCTCTCCAATAAAATATGAGCAGAAGGGAAATCTGTAGAAGGTCACTTCTGGGCCAAGTTTTTTTAAGAAGCTGGTGAAACTTCTCCACTCTGTCTCCTCCCATTTGCCAGGTAGAAGCAAATAATTCTGAGCCCTAGGAAATAACGGAGGCACAAGATTAACAAATCTGGCATGTGAATCAGCAGATGGAGGATAGCTGCCAACCACGCAGGACACCTGTGGCGAGAAATAAACTATTGTATTAAGTCACTGAGAGTCAGGGGGTTATTTATTACAGCAGCTGGCATTACATTCACTAATACACTGATCCTTCCTTTCTGGCCCCAGATATCAGTAAAGCTTGAGCCCTCCTGTCATTCTTTAAAATGAGCCTCTAATCCCCAACTGTGGCATTCAGGCTTTCACAGAGCAGGTCTATACAGTGGCCCAAAGTCTCTATGTTTGCTAGTTAAAAGTTTTCGGCATATTTCCCTCCATTCTTTGCACAAATGTAAACCTTTCCCCATGTTCTTATGGAAGTCTTCTTCCATGTTGATAGCTGGAAGTCATTAAAGCAGACCTTGAAAGTTGCATCCTGCCTTCCACGTAGTTCAGCAGAACTTCATGTACAGGGTCTCCTGGTTGCTGTGTAGAAGTCAGTGCTTGCTTGGGACCCATCAATCTGATTTAGGGTGGTTAGTATGCGTGTATGGGGTGTGGATGGAGAGGATGTACTCATCTCCTTGCCCCTCCCTTTGGACCCCTCCATATGGGGGTGCACCTTCAGACATGATCTTTAAAGTGAGTCCCTAGTTCTCAGCTCTGATTCATGTGCTAATTACAAAGCCGAGCTAATTTCAATGAACCCCATTGACTGGACTCGGGTTGTACAAGGAGTTGGTAGGTACTAGTTGAGGATAAGGAGATACCATCTCCATCCCTTCTTGCGCTAACAACCCCCTGACTTGGAAGGGGCCTAAGTTTATTTATAAAGCGACCCCTTTTTGGCAGACAGACTGCGTCTGTTGGTTTGAATGTATGTGTGCACACATGTGCATGTGCATGTGTGTGCCCATCCCATGGAGGTGTCTGATGTGACTCTCTGAATATGTTTCTGTGCATGTGTGTGGGAGTGTGGCTCACACATGTGTACAAGAGAGAATCTGTGTGCAGAGTGTGTTTCTGCACATGTGACCTCTCACATGTCTGAGTGTGAGTCTGTGTGTGTGTTTTGGAAGTGTGTCTAAGTATTCACTTTTGTATGCCCCTGTATTTGAACATGAGTCCAGGTGATATAAGTTACATGTGCCTGCTGTATCCATGTGCGTTCTGGTGAGCCTCTGAGTATGTGATGTGCATGTGTGAGTATGGATGTGTATTTTGGGGCAGATTCTGTGTGTGGATATGAGCAGTTCCCTTCCCCCCAGGTCTCCCTCAGCTCTCAGGTAATTTAACTTCATTCTTCCTGCTGTGGCTGTTTCCGCTGCTTCTGTCCCCTTCTCCAGATGTTGCAATTAAGTAAATGCAGCAATCAAGCAGAGTCCCCCAAACAAGCATTCCACCAGGATCCCCTTTCAGGAGCTAATGAGAGATTACAGCACATGCAGACACATACACGGTGCTATTCAGGCACCGCAGGGACCACTGCCCCAGACTGCACATGCTGTGGCATGAGGGCACACAAACAGCATAGGGGGGTCCCTTTGCCCACCTGCTTCATTCGTAATTATCCTTCAGATCTCAGTATAAAGACCCCCCTCCTCCAGGAAACCCTCCTGACTCGGGGGGTGGGGGGGTTGGGGGGAGAAGGGTTGGACTCTGGCTCTGGGGCCCACACCCTCTGTTTCCCCCATGAGAGCCCTGACCACTGTGGCCTGTGCTTTGTCATCAGAGCCCTTATTATTTTGCCCTGTGCTTCCCCTAGCACACTTTGACCACTATGGCCTGGCCTTCTGTCATGACAGTCCCAGTCTTTCTAGCCCAAGCTTCTCCCATCCCCTCCCTGACCACGCCGGCCTGTCTAGAGATGTGTCTTTCTCCTTTTTGGAATGTGAGCTCAGTGAAGCAGGACCTGACGCTGTCTTGGTCACACTTTTACTGCAGTGTCATCTAGCACACAACCATGCCCAGAAATCCAAAGTAAATGTTGAACTAGCGAGCTTTGCCTCTGCCCTTCTCTGTTGCCAAATCTCTCTTTATGTCTCTAAACATGTGGGTTTCTTTGGCACACACTTGGGGTGCTGCATGCCCTCAATTCACCAGTTTTTGGCATAGGTGTGGTGGACAGTACCACGCACGTTGCAGATGTTCCTGGTTTAGCCCAGTGGTTCTCAAAGTGTGGTCCCTGGACCAGCAGCATTACCATCACCTGGGAAGGTAGAAATGCAAATCAGAAACTCTGGGACTGGGGCCTGGAGATCTATGGTTAACAAGTCCTCCAGGTGATCCTGATGCAGCTAAAGTGTGAGGGCCTTGGGTCTAGTTCATGCAAGTCAACCCTCTGCTTTTCCACCTCAGATCTCAGATGGCTCTCAAGACCACCCCCTCTCACCAAGGGACAGTCATCACCAAAGGGGGCAAGATTCTGTGGATAAATGCCCGAGCCTCTCTGAACTTTGCAGCAGGGAAGGAAGGGAAGGAACGACAATTCTGATGTGTTCTACAGGATTCCTTAATGTTCCCCAGCAGAACTGAGCCCCAGTTGTCCAAAGAGGTAACCCATTCCTCGTCTGCACCTTCTATTAACTTTGTTCCTCCTCTGCCTCACTCTTCCCCCTCCCTTGCCTATTTCGTGGGGCCATACCCCAAATCAGCGAGTTCCTCTGAATTCTAATCCCAGTCTGTTTGGGACTGTCTCCAGGTATCTTCCTCTATCTCCCCCACCTCCACCACTTCTGCAGCATCTCTGAAATTTCTCACCCTTTTTCTGAGCGTCTGAGAAACCCGTATCTGCTGTGCTGGACCAGGAGCACTGATGAACTTTGCTAATGATTGGGAAAGGTGGACCCTAGAGCTGAGTTAATTTTAGCTGCAATTTTTCAATACACGTAAGTGGAAGGAGCCAAAAGTCTGTTCTGAAACCTTCAGCAGAGCTAGGGATGCCAGGGTGGATGTGCATTCATGCCCCCGCCCCCAACAAGGTTACTTTACTCCTCTGCTCAGTTGGGGGTTCCCGGGGGTGGTTTGTGATCAGGTCCCCCCAGGGTAGGGCCATGACCACAAGCCAAGGCTGTGTCCCCTTCGGACGAGGGCTACCAAAAGATTAAGTCCCCCACGTTGCTATAACCAATAGCAACGTTCCCAGGCCAGGCTTGTAGACCACGGCCCACATCCCTCTTCCTGCAACACCATCTGCCAGGAAACATGTGGGACCCACCCCCCCATCCTCTCCTCCACTATCCTCCACAAGCATCAGCACAGGAAGACACCACTCCTGGTGAGTCATGTGTTAATACAATTCTAGTAGGATATTCTGTGGGGCAGTGGACCTGAGTTGGGGAGAGGGGAAGGCAGTGGACATACTTTTCTGGGTCAACCCAGCCAGCCCCCTGCCTCTCTCCCAATTCCTATCTTCTCCTTCCCCATGGGATATCTGGCCAATGTATCTTGAGGTCTAGCTCTAAATCCAGAGGGCACAGGGTCTTGGAGCCAAGTTTTCCCCTTGCAGCCAGGGCAAGGAGTCTTGGGAAGGAGCAGAGTCTCCCCTCTGGCCTGAAAGATCAGGCTTGTTGCTGGGCAGGGTTCAAGAAAGGAAACTCCACCTGAGGGAAGGACATCCCAGAGAGGTGGTGCTGAGGCAGAGGGACAGAAGGATACAGGCTTCTGTGGGGGCCGGGGGCTCTGGGATGGAGAACCACATTCAAGGCTGTGAATGAGAACTGGACACACACATATACGCGTACCCATCCTCATAGCTGAGTTGCCCCAGGTCAGTCTGTCTCTCTCTCTGTCTCTCCCCCATTTCTCTGTCTCTCTGACTTTCTCTCCATCTCAATCTCTAACCTGTGCTGTCTCTTGTCTCTCTTTTTCTTTCTGGGTCTGTCACTGTCTCTGTATTTCCATCTCTCCTTGAATATGTGTGTCTCTTCCTATCTCTCTGTCTCTCTATCTGCCTCTCATTCTACTCTTCTCTGTCCCTCAATCTAAGCCTGCCTTTTTATCTCTGTCTTTCTCTATCTCTGTGTGTCTCTCTGTCTCAGTCTCTGTGTCTCTCTCTGTCTCTCTGACTCTCTCTTTATCCAAGGATTCTCTCTCCGAAGCAAAGCCAGAACGACTCCATGAGAGGTGAGGCCAGGGGCGCGCCTTTGCGCGAGGGGACCTGCCTACACCTTTAAGTGCGGGCGCGCGCGGGGCCTGCGCCTTTAAGCACGGGCGCGCGCACGGCCCTGGGTTCCCGGCGAGGAGGCCGCGGGAGCGCCCGGACCCGGCCCGCCTGCCCGGCCCCCGCCCTGGCCCCGGCGGGGGAGGGGTCTGTGAGCGCGGCCCCTCCCCCCTTTGCCCCCGCCTGTGCTGCGGTGCCCCCACCCCGCGTGTCCGTGTCTGTCCGCGCCCAGGCCTCGCCCCACCCCGGCCCCCGGGGCTGCCTGGCCGCCCCCCGCCCCCACCGCAGCCGCCCCCTCCCTCTGGGCCAGCCCCCGCCGCAGCCCGGGAAGCAAGTCGGGACGCCGCCACCCCAGATCCAGGACCCGCACCCCGAAATCGGGGGCCTGCACCCCGAGATTGGATCCAGAGATCTGGTAAAACCCAAGCCTGGGAGCCTGATTTGGGGCTGGGACCCCAAGACCTGGAGCCTGAACATCAATATCTGGGGCTGAAATCTCAACATCAGTCCCTGGGACCCCAAGATTTGGAGCCTGAACCCCAAGAATTGGAACATGGACCCCAAGATTTGGAGCCTGAACCTCAAGATTTGGCATCTAAAACCCCAAATCTGGAGCTGAACTCTGAGTTCTGTGCCTGGGACCTTGAAATCTGGGACTGGATTCTCATTTCTATACCCTGGAACCCACTATTTGGGACCCCAACCCTGAGACATCAGGCCTCAGATTCCAAGATCTGAACCCTGGCATTCCAAAGGGCCTAAACCTGGGTTTGGGCCTGAAGTCCTTGCTGCAAACCTGAATGCTGAAATTTGGGGCAAATCTTGACTCAGAGCCCCAGTATCTGAACCCAGCACCCCAGTATTGGATCCCAAGACTGGGCTTGGGACTCAGATCTTAAACTCTCCATTTGACTGTTTAGCATCCCAGGACTGGAGCTGGGAGACCATGACTCCAAGCAACCCAAACTGGGGCCTGAGTCTCTAAAATTGGACCCTTAGAGGCCCAATAGTTGGAGATCTAGGACCCAAAGTATCAAGGTCTAGAGACTCCGTGGCCACAAATCTGAGCTGAGACACAACAGACAGTCCCTCTACAGAGGCCTTGGGGACAGGGAAGGAATGACCAGGCACCCCCTCCAGAGCCCTGACCCCTGACCCCCTTGGAGCTTGAGGACTCTGCTCCCCGGGGGGGCTTCCAGCTCAGGTAAGGCTACTGGGAGACCCCATGGTGGGGAGGGACTTGGGAGGAACTCTGTGACTGGGGGTGGAGGTAAGGATTACCAGGTCCCCCTGGGCACCTTTGGAGTTTCCCCAGGAAACAGATATCCCCTCACAAGGGTCTGCCTCCAGCTCCTGCTCTGCTTCAAGCACTCTCTGGACATTTGGCCAGCCCTGCCCCTCTCTGACCTCCTCTTCCCCAGTTGATGGCATCTCCAGGTCTGTGACCCACTCACCACCACCCCCTCCCCCCCGCCCCCCGCCGCCTCTCCAGCGTCTTCCTACCATCTGTCTTATTTGATCATCTCCAGCTGCCTCTCCTGTCCACCATTCCGCTCTCCAGTCTCCTTTCTCTGCCTCTCCTCTCACTGACCATCTCTATTCACCTCTCCTCTCTCTGATCATCTTTGACACTTCTGTCCACTGTTCTTCTCTCTGGCTACCTCTGGCCACCACTCCTCTCAATGACCGTCTCTGTCTGCCACGTCTGTCTTTGATCATCATCTTTAACCCCCCTGTCCACAGCTTCTCCAGCCACCTCTGTCTACTGTTTCACTCAATGACCACCTTTGACATTGCTGTCCAAGGTACCGCTCTCTTATCATCTTTCAGCAGCTCTCGCGCCCGTGTCTACCCCTGACTCTAAGCCTTGACCTGTGACTGTCTCTGACCATCTTTGACATCTTTTTCTACCACGCTTCTCTCCAGCCGCTTCCATCCGTCTCTCCTCTCTGACTTCCTTTATCCGCCTTTCCTCTCTCGGACCATCTTTCACCATCTCTCTTGCCCTCCACCCACTCCTGACTCCAGCTGCCAGTCTGTGGCCATCCTGGCCTTTGTTGACTGCCTCTCTTCTCTCTGTCTCTCTTGCTCATTGGTGTTCTCTGATCATTTCTAACATCTCTGGTTGCCTTTCCTCTCTCTGATGACCTCTCCCCACACCCATCATCCTAACCAGCTGTCCCATGTCCAGCTGTCTCTGACATGTCTGTCCTCTCCTCCTCTCTCTGACTGCCTCTCTGCCTTTTGACCATTTTGGACCATCTTTGACCATCTCTCCTGGATCTGACCACCCCTGGCCACTTCCCCTCTCTGTCCACTTCTGATCTTCTTGACCATCTCTAACCACCTCTCTTCTCTGGTCACGTCTGGCTACTTCTAATCATTCCCACCACCCTGACCAACTCTTCTCTCTTTGGCCATCTCTGAGTATCTCTCTTTGACCACGTCTAAAGCTCTCTGGCTTACCTTCTACCCACCCTGACTACTGATCCTGTTCTCTGACTGTCTCTAACCGTTTCTAATCACCTCCCTTCCCTCTGACCACCTTTGCACATTTCTGCTCCCTCGGTTCCCCCGTGAAGCATCTCTCTGAGTCTTTTACCGTCTCCTCTGGCTTTTGATCTGTCTGACCAGTCCTCTCTCTGACCATCCTTGACCAAGTCTTCTGCTCTGTGACCTTCTCTTCTGGTCTCAGACCACCCCAACCCCCTTTGGCCCCCCCCTCTTCTGGCCTCAGCCCGCCCTAACTCCCCCCTTCTTCCCTGCAGGCCGCCGCTGCCCGCGATGGCCGTCCTCCCTCTGCTCCTCTGCCTGCTGCCGCTGGCCCCCGCCTCGTCTCCACCCCAGCCAGCCACACCCAGCCCGTGTCCCCGCCGCTGCCGCTGCCAGACACAGTCCCTGCCCCTAAGCGTGCTGTGCCCGGGGGCAGGCCTTCTGTTCGTTCCGCCCTCGCTGGACCGCCGGGCGGCCGAGCTGCGCCTGGCGGACAACTTCATCGCGACCGTGCGGCGCCGTGACCTGGCCAACATGACGGGCCTGCTGCACCTGAGCTTGTCACGCAACACCATCCGCCACGTGGCCGCCGGCGCCTTCGCTGACCTTCGCGCCCTGCGCGCTCTGCACCTGGACGGCAACCGGCTGACCTCGCTGGGTGAGGGGCAGCTGCGCGGCCTGGTCAACTTACGCCACCTCATCCTGAGCAACAACCAGCTGGCAGCCCTGGCGGCTGGGGCCCTGGACGACTGCGCTGAGACACTCGAGGACCTCGACCTCTCCTACAACAACCTCGAACAGCTGCCCTGGGAGGCGCTGGGCCGCCTGGGCAACGTCAACACGCTGGGCCTCGACCACAACCTACTGGCTTCCGTGCCCGCCGGCGCCTTTTCCCGCCTGCACAAGCTGGCGAGGCTGGACATGACCTCCAACCGCCTAACCACCATCCCACCCGACCCGCTCTTCTCCCGCCTGCCGCTGCTGGCCAGGCCCCGCGGCTCCCCCGCGTCCGCGCTGGTGCTGGCCTTCGGCGGGAACCCCCTGCACTGCAACTGTGAGCTGGTGTGGCTCCGGCGGCTGGCGCGGGAGGACGACCTCGAGGCCTGCGCCTCCCCGCCGGCCCTGGGCGGCCGCTATTTCTGGGCTGTGGGTGAGGAGGAGTTTGTGTGCGAGCCCCCCGTGGTGACACACCGTTCGCCGCCCCTGGCCGTGCCTGCCGGTCGGCCAGCCGCCCTGCGCTGCCGGGCAGTGGGCGACCCCGAGCCCCGCGTGCGCTGGGTGTCACCCCAGGGCCGGCTGCTGGGCAACTCGAGCCGAGCTCGCGCCTTCCCTAACGGGACGCTGGAGCTGCTGGTCACCGAGCCGGGCGATGGCGGCATCTTTACCTGCATCGCGGCCAATGCAGCTGGCGAGGCCACGGCTGCTGTGGAGCTGACCGTGGGCCCCCCGCCACCCCCCCAGCTAGCCAACAGCACAAGCTGTGACCCCCCGCGGGACGGGGATCCTGATGCCCTCACCCCGCCCTCTGCCGCCTCGGTCTCTGCCTCCGCCAAGGCGGCTGACGCTGGGCCCCCTACTGACCGTGGCGTCCAGGTGACTGAGCATGGGGCCACAGCTGCTCTAGTCCAGTGGCCAGATCAGCGGCCCATCCCAGGCATCCGCATGTACCAAATCCAGTACAACAGCTCAGCCGACGACATCCTCGTCTACAGGTGCAGGGTCCAGGCGGCGGGCAGTTTGGGTGTGGGAGCGAGGTGGAGGGAGGGTTGGAGGAACACCTACTGATACCCCAGGCTGCAGCACTGGAAATGAGGCTGCAAGGTTACAAAGGCAATCAGACAGCAGAGGTAAAAGAAATCAGGCAGAGAGGGTAAAAGAAATCCGGCAGCAGTGGTAAAAAGAAAGAAGGCAGCAAGAATAAATAGTAATCAGGCCAGAAGAGTAAAAAGATAATTGGGGGTGAGGGGCAACGTTGAGGGGATACAAACCAACTTAAGTGGTAAGGAGAAACCAGGTATTTCCAGATGACAGGGCTAGACTCAAGCCAGTCTGCAGGAAGAAAAAGAGATCAAGCGGGAGAGTACACAGATCATGGGAAAAATGCAGTGAGGCAGCCTGGCTGCAAAGGAACTCAGACCAGAGGTTAAAAGGAAAATGGGGCAGGAGGTTACATAGAGATTAGGCTTTGGGTTTGTGTGGTGTGACCTGCTCCGTGTGTTTGGAGTTCCAACGTGGTGACATCTCAACTTTTGGTTTTCTAAATCAAATTAAACCTAGTTCAAGCTCCACCTCTGGGTGAACAGGAATGTTCAGTCGGCCACTGCTGGGGACTCCCTTCTCCCTTCTCTTGTTGCAAACACAAAACTTGGGGTTTACACACTCCAAGAGGCGGGTTACATAACTTCTGCCCCCAAGCCGGAGAGCACTTGGAACATCTGCTGTGGCCACTAGTGGTCACTAGTGGTGGCTCTCATCCAGGTGTGCTGACACTTCTTACCCAAGTCCAGCCTTGCACGGATGCCTGTGGATGGCTCCCGGTTCTCACTGCCAGGCTGGGCCAAGGGTACAGTCCCTGACACCTGGCTGCAGAGGACTGGGCCTCCCAAGGCCTGGGGTCTTCACCTTGTAAACCCAGTACCTGGGTTCCCTGTGCCTCCCCAGAAGCCCAAACCTCAAAAGATAGTCACTTGATTTCCTTTTCAGTCCTGGAAATCCAACGAGCTTTTTCCACTCCCTTTTGCAGACAGCGGTACTCAGTAGATTCCATGGAGGGCCCACACCTGAAAATCACACAAGTCCTATCTACCTTGCCTGGCAGGGGACGGGACAAATGCTCTCCTAGATCATCACCCTCCTAGAGATAATCACGGAGTTCCCTCATTAAAGCAGTTTGAGAATAAATCAGAGATTATAAAACAAGTTAAATCTCCAAGAGGGTGCCATGCTACAAAAGGAAATATAGTGGAATTGGGTACTAAGGATAAAAGGAAATGGGAAAGATAAGGATAAATAGAAACCAGGCCAGAGAGATAAAAGAGAATCAGGGAACAGAACTGGAAAGAAATAAGGCAACAGGGAGAAAAAGAACTCAGCAGTGATGACTGAGGCACATCAGTTTAATGAAAATGGAGCCAGATGACAGGGCTCACTGGAAAGCAGTCTGTGGATATGGTAATAATAACACAGCAGCGGCACTGGGGCTCGGGGGACATTCATTGGCAGGTTAGAAGGAAATCGGGCATCAGCACTATGGGGGAATCAGGCGGTTAGACTAGAGAGAATTCTAGGTTTAACACTAGAGGAAAGTCAGGCAGCTGGAAAAGGGAAACCAGGCACCTGCTGGAGGAAAGTCAGAGGAGCAGAGGGAAGTTAGGTGAAGGTCTAGAGGGAGACTGGGAGGTGGGATTAGAGGGAAATTGGATGGGCGTGGGGGGGATGTGGCTAGAAGGAAATGGGCATCAGGTTAGAGGGATACCAGACAGCATTAGAACAAAACTGGGTGCTGAGTTGGAGAGATGTCTAGCAGCAGGGCTGGAGGGAACTCGGTGGTGGGCTGGCGGGAAATGGGGTAGTAAACTGGAGGGACTCAGGCCGTGAGCTAGGGGAGAGTAGGGTGGGGGGACCAGCGTGAAGTCAGGCAGGAGAGTGGAGCAAAGCTGGGCAGCAGAGCTAGAGGGAACATGGGCTGCAGGCTGGTGGGAAATTGGGGGGCAGTGCAGAATGGGAGCCAGGCAGTGGGGTATAAAATGAAACCCCACGTGGGGGGCAGTGGGGCTAGCGGGAAGCTGGGCAGCAGCGCAGAGGGGAAGCGGGCAGCGGCACTAGAGGGGATTTGGGCATTAAGGCCACAGGGAGATCACGTGGGTATTCGAGCAGCAGGAAAATGAGAAGGTGGGCTCGGGTGAAACAGGCTAACAGAACGGAGGGATATCGGGCAGCTGATGGGTATCAGACCAAAGGGAATTCCAGTAGTGGTTACAGGGAACTCAGGGGCTAGGGTGAAATGAGACAGCGGCCTGGGGGGAAATCCTCCAGCCCGGAGGGGTGGGGCAGAGTGCAGGGTGGGTGCTGGGCAGCCGGAGACCTGACTCCCACCTGTCTGTCCCTCCAGGATGATCCCAGCCGACAGCAGCTCCTTCCTGTTGACGGACCTGGCATCAGGCCGCACCTACGATCTGTGTGTGCTAGCCGTGTACGAGGACGGCGCCACGGGGCTGACAGCCACACGGCCCGTGGGCTGCCACCGCTTCTCCACTGAGCCAGCGCTGCGGCCCTGCGGGACCCCACACGCACCCTTCCTGGGCGGCACTATGATCATCGCACTGGGTGGTGTTATCGTGGCCTCGGTACTGGTCTTCATCTTCGTGCTGCTCATGCGCTACAAGGTGCACGGTGGCCAACCCCCGGGCAAGGCCAAGGCACCTGCGCCTGTCAGCAGCGTTTGCTCCCAGACCAATGGCGCCCTGGGCCCCACGCTGGCCCCGCCGGCTCCTGAGCCGGCCGCACCCAGGGCCCACACCGTGGTCCAGCTGGACTGTGAGCCCTGGGGGCCCAGCCACGAACCCACAGGACCCTAGCTTCGCGCCCACCTCCACGGCCCTTCTGGCCCCAGGGGTAGCAGGACCCAGACACCCCGTGGGACCTGGCCTCAGACTCACCAAATTGCTCACGGTTTTTAAAACTCTGATGGGGAGGGTGTCGCGGGCACCGGGGCACAACAAGAAAGTCCTATTTTTCTAAGCTTGGGCCTGGGCCCTTGCCCTTGTCTCTGTCTGTTGGGGTTGGGGGATCGTTCAGGGGTCTGGAGCTGGGATGCCCCCTCTGGGGAGAGAACCACCCCCCAGTTCTGTCTGAAGTCCCTGGATGAGGCTGAGGATGGTCATCCCTGTAACCAACAGACATTCCTTGAGTGTCCTCTCCGGGCCTGCCCTGTGCTGGGTGGTGCTGCAGTGACTCAGGCAGCCCCCAGCGCTGCCCCTCAGACGGTGATAGCTCAGAGCAAGCAGAGTCGTGGTGAGGAGGGACGCCTAGGGGACTGTAGGAGCCCAGAAAAGGGGCCTGTCTCAGCCCAGGGTGTGGTCAGGGAGGGCTTCAGGAAGGAGACGTGATCTGAGAATGACGTCTGAAGGAGATAAATGGGCAAAGAGCAGTGGGAAAGGTGTTCCAGGCAGAGGGACAGCACAAGCAAGGGCTTAGGGAGTGCCAGGCACTGGGGGTGCCGTGGTAGAAGTGAGGCAGGAAGGGTGGGCAGGGCTCAGGACCTCCAGGCTGAGGAGCTCAGACTCTGGCCTGATAGTACTGGGGAGCCACGGAGGAGTCTATGCAAGGGAGGGAGGGGGTCAGGTTTGGGCTTTAGGAAGATCCTTCTAGCCGTTATGAGGAGGGTGGGCCAGAGGAGAAGACTGAGGCTGGGAGCCTGGGGGAAACCATGGCAGGGACCTGGGTGGGCGAGGACAAGGCTGGACCAGGGCCAGCCTGGGGGAGGGGAGTAGGGGGTGGGTGAGAGAGACATTCAAGAAGCTGAGTGGATGGGTTATGGAGCTGAAGGGCTGTGGGGGAGAGAAGTGTCCAGGGTAAGGCCCAGGGCTCTGGCCAAGGGAGGGACAGTGGAGCTGCCCTGATACAGAACCGGGGAGGAGGGGCAGGTTTGGGGAAGATGCTGAGGCCAGTGTGGGACTTGGTGGATATGGAAGGCAGCTGTGCTCACCACTGTACCACCAATGCCTCTGGGACTTGGTGGATATGGGGGGCCCAGAGGATGGGTGTGCCACCAAGGCGTGGCAGCCAGGAGACCTTAGGACCCCTGGTCTAAGACTGGAACTGGGGACAGAAATGAGGGCTCTGTCAGCTGTGATGGGGAACTGAGGCCACCAAATTCTCCGTATTTAAGGGACAGGCAAATAAAAACCTAGACTAAAAAAGACTAAATAGGAGCAGTAGGTGAAGGGATGGAGTGAAGCAAACCAGGCAAGTCAGACCCAAGTGACTCTTGTGTTTAATGATATCAAGGCTGCGGTGACCTCAGCGAGAGCAGTGTTAGGGGATCAGCTGGGCAGTTGCCAAATCCAGCTGATCTGAGAGTAGGAGGGAAGAAAGTGTAGACAGGGAGTGTAGACCCTGTGATTCTCAGGGTCTAGAGCCTGGTTCAGGTTGATCTGGGCCTTTCTGCCCCACGTCTCTCCAGGGCTGGTCGTCACTCAGTCTAGGTCTGCTCTAGGCTCCCCCACTCAGACACCAGGCCTGGAGGTTTGCAAGACTAAACCCTGGGCCTTGGAAATGTTGAGCCTCACTGGAGATCCAGGAATGGGATCGGCAGTAAGAAGATAGCGCTCCCTGACTTCAGGCCACCTCTAGCGGTCCAGAGGCAGAGATGTGGAGGGAACTCAGGTCCTGTCATTCTTCTCTGAAGTGATGTGTGAGGGGCATGGTGAAGAGAGCCCAAGACTGGATGGGCCATTCTCATGATCTGGCTCACTTGACTTGTTCTCGTGGGATAACATCCTAGATTCTGGCGAAGCTTTCTCGATGGGTGTAGGCCTTGGAAATGATCCTACGTCGGCCAAGGGAACAACCTAAGTCCCAGGGACCTGATCTGACTCCTGAGTCCTCCAGCAGCATCCCCAGTCCTCCTTCTTCTTGTTGTTTGTTACCCTCGGTGGCTGAGGTCAGGTGAAGCCATCAGGGAGAGCGAGGTGTCTTGGGTAAAAGGGCCCAGGGAGTGGGACAATGGGATGGATACCTAGCGCCCGCTACAAAATACCAGTTGCTGCCATGAGGGGGAGCCAGAGTGAGCCACCCCTCAACCCTCCTTTTAAAATTTGAACAATTTATTGCGTGCCCACTGTGTGCAACGTGCTGGGGATTCAATACTGAACAAATACAGGCCTGTCCTGCCCTCCCATATCTCACCATTTGGTGGGGGAAACAAGGGTCAAATTAGCAGGTGTAAAGCACGTATGGTGACAAGACAGGTCATGCAGGAGAGAGCCTTGGAACTGTGAGACCCTATAACCAGGGGACTTGACCCAGGAAGAAAGGTTGAAGGAGGCTTCCTGGAGGAAGTAACGCCTCTGCTGAGATGCTCAGGTTGGAGTAAACTACACAATGGGTGGAAAGGACATTCCATACAAGTGGAACAGCACTGCAGGAGGCCAGGGGGCTGGAGTGGGGTGAGGAAAAAGGGAATGATGCCGTGTTGAGGCTGGAGAGCAAGAAGGGGGCAGGTGATGCAGGACCCTGTAGGTGGCTTGGAGGAGCCTGGGCTTTATTCTCAGTGGCACGAGAAGCCATTGGAGGGTTTTGAGCGGTGAGGAGAGTAGGGCTCCCTGATCTCAAGGAAGCTGGCAGTTCTGTTTGCATGTTCAGGACAAAGGTGAAGCACAGAGACCAGGGCGGAGGCTATTGTGACGATCCAGGCCAAAAAGTGGCCGGACAAGTTTGGGACCTGAAATGGATGGATTCAGAGATTTGAAACTACCTCACCAGAGGCCTCCATCCCCTACACAGAAGGGGACAGTGTGGACCACTGTCCAACTACCCGGTTCTCAGGCAAGATTGCAGAGACCGGGAAGAAGAGTTGTAGAGCCTAGGTCTCTGATATCCAAGGACCCATTCCTTAGAAGGGGGAGCTGACTTCCCTATAGTGCAGGAATTAAGGACCTTTTCTAGGTTCAAGTGCTAGGACTGAGGCCATGGCTGGTCGGGGGGGGGAATGTGGACACAGGAAATGCAGGCCCAGAAGGCGGACATACACCCAGTGGTAGCTTATTACACATTCAGAAGTCGGAGGTGGGAGGAGGCCCATGGGGGCAGGCTGGTCCCTCTAACGTGGTCCCCTTCTGCCTCCCGCACAGGATGCCTGGACCATCCCCCACCCCCAGGCAGAAACAATACAACTGTGGACAAATTGTCACGTGTCTGGAATTTAAAGTTAAAATGTAGCTTGTGCAACATTGCCTGACTGAGTCCACCAGTTTCCTGAGCTCAGAGAATGCTACCCTTTCCACTGTCCATCCTCCATCTGGCTTTGAGGATGCCCTGCACATTTTTGAGACCAGCTTTCCCGGGGCCAAAGCTCCAGGCTATTGGAGCATTTTCTTGAAGACACTCTAGTCCTGATACCAGGACTCTCCCCTGTCTGGGTCCTGCCAGATCCAGCCCAGGTGTCTGGGTGTGGCTAATCCCCCACAGGCCCTGAGGGTCTGGACATACCTGTGATCCCTTGAGAGGCCTCAGCTAATGCCAAGCATTCACAACTCTTTACCTGGGCACATATGTGGGAGAATCAGACAAAGGGTCCTCAGAAAGGGGATGTTTCTTTTCTAGGTTGAACTTGGGCATGGCTCCTGCCTTTGGTTCCTCCCTGACCATGCCTCACAAAAACAAGGTTAAGTATCAAAGCTCAGTGTTGCCCTGACCTGTGCAGAGTGATGCTGGGAACACAGTGGTGACCAACACAGCCCCAGATCCTGCCCTCATAGAGTTCAAGTCTGGTGGAGGAAGTAAACACTTACCAAACAATGGCAGCTCAGAGTGGTCAGGGCTGGGATGGGGGAAGCACAGGCAAAAATGATTAGGGCCTGTTTAAGCCCAAGGGATCTGGGAGCCCAGAAGGGGCTCCTAACTGAGCCTAGAATGGGAGGTGGGGAGAATCCAAGATTTCCTGAAGGCAGGGCCGGCTTCATGGCAGCGTGCCCTGTGTAGTCGCCCAGTGCCCTGTGTTTAAAAGGACGCTGTGCTTGGCTGATGCCCTGCTGTCACCATCATGAAATTCTTAATGATTTTTGAACAAGGGACTCCACATTTTCACTTTGCACTGGGCCCTGCACACTTGAAGGATATACAAAGAGCCGGGAGAAGAGAGGGTCTTCCAAGGAGAGAGAACATTGTATGCAAGGAAGGGAAGGGAAGAGAGAGGATTGTGCACTTGGAGAGCTGGCCAAAGTTCCGTGTAGCTGGAGCACAGAGTGCGAGAAGGGGGGACGGTGACAGGTGAGCTTAAGAAGTGGGCGGACGCCTGCTGCCAGGCTTACAAACTGTGACTCCACACCAGGGGCACTGGAGCCACGGGAGGGGCAGGATCGGGTTTGGACCTTAGATCTATGGTGGGGAGGGTGGGGAGGGGTACATGGCACAGAACAAGGTCAAGGTGGGAGGCTCATTTGCCTTAGGAGGGGTTGGGAGTGTCTGGCCACTGGTTAGGCTTTTGAAGAGCCTTGAATGCTTGGGTGACAGACACCCCAGTGTACCAGCAGATGGGCTGGGGAGATTCCATAGCCACAGGCTGAACCCAGAGCTTCATTTTCACTTGAAGATTTTCACTGTTGAGTGTGGGAGGGGAGTACACAAGGGTAGGTTAAAGGGTGTCATTGGTAAGTACTTGAAAATCTTCTTTTTATATGAGAACTCACATGGATAGACTGATGGAGGTGAATGCAAAATTGATGAGAATTTAGGGTATAAACTGTGAGACTTCAAAGGACTTTATTCTCGGTATATTGTGGCTTCACCTCTGTGGAACCCCTGGGGTACACTTCACTCTGGATAAAACATCAGTTCTTTGGGAACTTCCTCTTCATCCACAGCCCTGAATGCTGTGGTCCCCAGGGCTGGGAACTCACCGCCTTCCTGCTTCTCCACTCATCCCTGGTCTGGAAACTAAGATCCCGCATGCCGCGTGGCGCGACCAGAAAAAAAAAAAAAAGTCTGGCACATATGTTCTCCACCTCAGGCTGGAAGGGAATCGCTGCTCCCTGAAAGGCCCACCCCTTTATACTCCCACACCTTCCCTCACCTTGATCCCTATGCCCTCCCTCACCTCCTCTGCTTGTGATGTAGAGCCTGGGAAGGATCTTAAGCAGGTGTGAAATGAAGCTACTGAAAGAAAGTCGGTTCCTTCTTGAATTCTCCCCCTACTCCTCCCACCAAAGGCAAGGGTTCTGGGGGGAAAGGGACTAGGGGTGCAGGCTCCTGGGACCTGAGGGAGGGAGGGGCTGGAAACTGTATCCAAGGTCCCTTGCCTTTCCCTGTCTAGAGCCGCAGCCTTGCCATTCCTCCCGGATCCTCCATGGACCGTGCGGCTCCACTCTTCTCCGGCTCAGGACTTTCTGGGACGACGGGAGTGACTGGAAGCCATTGTCTTCCCTTGGGGAGCTCCACCCCCCGATCCTCCAGACCTCCACATCGGGCACATGGTGTCCTCTCCCACCTGGCTCCAGCCCTAGGGGTCCAGGCCCCAGCCCCCACCTTCAGGTCCCCAGTCCTCCTGCCTCACACACAGAAAACCAGTTTCTATCTCCCTCCTTCTGCAGAATCCCAAAGGCTCCTGGCACCCTGGCGCCCTCCCTCCCAGGATCCCAAAAGTTCAAGCCTGAAGCCTCTCCCTCCTCAGCAGGCTCAGGAGCCCTGCTCCTCTCTTCTGAGGAACCATGGTATTCTTGCCTTGCTCCCTTCCATCCCCTGATTTGTAATTCTCTGTCTCAAACTTGGAGCCGTCACCTCCCCCAAACACAACCACTGCCTCCACACTCGAAGGCCCTCCTCTGAAGAAATATCTTTCTTGTCTCTCTTGGTCTTTACATCTCTCCACCACTCTCAGCTCTCTCTACATTCCCGACTCTGCCTGTCTCTCTCCCCACACCCGTCTCTCCATCTCCCTGTAATTTTCTTGTATTTTTTCCTCTCCCTCTTTCAGTGTCTCTGCTCATCTCTGCCTCTCCCCTCCCCATCTCTGTCTCTCCCCTCTTCCCTCTCTGTCCCTCTCCCTCCGCTCTCTGTCTGTCTGCCCCTTCTCCCTGACCCCGCCCACATAATTAGGCCTCATTATGATCCATGGCACCAGGTCAGGCTGGAGCTAGTGTTAATGGGGACATCAGTGTGCTGACCCTCGGAGAGTGCTGAGGGCCAGGCCCAGGCATCTGGGACTATAAATGCCCCCACAATGTGCCTGGCCTCAGTCTAGCTCCTAGTAGGTGAGATCCCCAATCTTGCCTTTTTCCTGGGGCTTGGAGGTGCAAGCCCTTCTCTGGGATTCCTCTTGTGTCCCCTTCCACTCCTGCAGTAGGAGGGCTGGAGGGCAGAGTAGCAGGAGAGACTGCACTGACTAGCCTGGATCTGTCCACTCCCTCTCCAGCCACGGCTGCCCCGTGTGTGAGCACCTGCCCCGCTGTGCCTCGGTGCCCTGAGTTTCCTATGGGGTGAGTGACCCATGGGAGATGCAGAAGGCTGGTGAGCTGGTCTGGATCTACAGCAGAGGACTGGTTGTGCCGTCTGGGATTGAGGGGCTGCATGGCAAGTTCTGCAACAGGGGATTGGCCACAGTGGAGCTTCTTGGGACAGGGCCCTGGCCAGCTGGGACAAAGGACTGTTTGGGCAGACTCTGTGACAAGGAATTGGGCAAACTGCTTGTGGGAAGGGGAACAGTCAGGCCTTTCTGGGACGACGGCCCAATGGAGGCAACTTTATTTTAAGTTAATGTTTATATACCATTGTTCCGTGGCCTTTACGTATATTATCTCGTCTAATCTTCCCATAGCTCTGTGAAGTGTGGGCTAAACACTACCTCTTATAGGTGAGGCAAGTGTGGCCCAAAGAGGTTAAATACCTTGCCCACAGTTCACATGGCCAGGGAGTGGTAGAGTCAGCATTAGAATATGACGTGTTTGGCCTCAAAATCCACCGGATTATGCTGACGCCTTCCCATCCCCTCCCGGTTCCCTCAGGCCCGGGGGCTGCGTTTGTAGGTTTCCAGGGCCGTGACTTCATCATGGCTTTCTTGGAGTACCGGCGCTGAGAAGCCCAACTTCCGGCTGTAGGTGTCGCCACCGCCCAAAGGGCCCCTGGTGCTAGTGTGGGCGCACCCGATGCACCACTGCGTGGGTTCGCGGCGGGCGGCGGGCAGCGAGGTGCGCCTAGAGGCGTCGCGGCCGATGGGAGTGACAGTGGTGACCGCGAGTAGGCGCGCCTCCCTGGACACGGCACTGGCTCTTCCGCGCCACCTGCTGGGTACTCGTTACGTGGTGGTGACGCCGTCGCTGCAGCCCCACGACCCGCACAAGGAGTTTGCCAGTGGTGGCAGGCGCTCGGCCCACGTGCCTGAGCCTCACGCCTCCCGTGCGGGTCCTGCTGGACGGCGTCGAGCACGCTGCCCGCCGGCCCCTCCTCGTACACCCTGAGCCTTTCCAGGCACTGCAGGTGCAGAGCTCAGAAGACCTGTCGGGCACCTGCGTGGTGGGCACTCATCCCGTCGCGCTGCTGACTGGTCACAGTCGCCTGCAAGCGGGACACAAGGCCTGTGGCCACGTGTCCAAACTGCTGTCCCAGGGTCTCTGGGGCTCCGTCTGCGCCGTAACTCCGTTCGCGCTGGCGTATCCCGGGCCCCGAGACCTCGTGCACTTGGCGGCTGGCAGCCCCGGCGGCCGATGTTTGCGGAGGAGGCGGCGCCGAAGGAGCGCAGGCTCTGCGCCCTGGCTCCTCACTGCACTTCGACGTGGACGTGGTGCGCCCGCTTGTGCTGCGCTCCTCGGCCCGTCTGCAGGTGCTTTTTCTGGCCGGGGCCGCGGCCCTCGGCGGCGTCGCCTACGATCCTTTCTTTTCTCTCGGGCTCCCAATGGGCGCGTTCAGTCTAAGCTTAGCGCTCATGGAGCTGCCAGGCTTTCCCAACCGGCGGCCGCTGCCCAGCCTGCACTGGAGCTTCATCCCCGCCGGTCCTGAGCCGCATCACAGGCGGCATTCTGGCCACAGCCAAGCCCCGGCTCAGGGCTTCGCCTGAACCGAGTTGGCCTAAGAACCGGGTCGCGGGCACAGTGGCGTGCACAGCCTGGAGACGCGTGAGGCGTCCTTCTGAGTGTTCAGCTTAAGCACCGCCCATGGCGGGGGCTTCCGGATCCAGGCCGTCCGGTAGCCGGCGGTGGGTGAGCAGCCCTGGGGCCCAAGAGAGTCCGGAGGTGGGCACGTGATGGGATTTCTGGGGATGAGGGTCGAAGAAAATCATAACAATACATTCGATTGCTCACATAGCAGCCAGAGAGACAGTTTCTAAATGCAAGTTACGTGCCTCCCATGCAATCATTCTGCCTCACTCCAAGCAAAAACAAAGTGTTTTATAAGGCCCCACAGGATCTGCTCCCATTACCTCCCTGACCTCATCTCCTCTCTTGTCCTTCCCTCACTCTATTCCAGCCACACTGGCCACCTTGCTTGAGGGCCTTTGCACGGCTGTCCCCATGATATCCTTATGGGTCGCTCCCTCACCTCCTTCAAGTCTTTGCTCAAACGTCACCTTCTTACTGAGGCCAACCTGACTGCCCAATTTAAAATCTCAATTCCCCAACCTCTACAATCTCTAGCCCTTCCCTGCTTTTTTTCATAGCACATATAACCTTCTATATACTTACTTATTCTCTTTCTTTGCTACGTGTTAGTTCCTTGAGGGTAATATAGTTTTAAGATACACAGTTAATTGCACAGCTTTAAAGTATCCAGCCTGGTGAATTTTCACATGTATGTACACACCCATGGAACCATCACCTAGATCAAGCTATAGAACGTTTCCATCACCCCAAATAGCTCCATGACGTCAGATCTTTACAAAAATGCTTTGCACTGTTGTATCGCTGGCACCTATGAAAGTGCCCAACACTCACTAAACATTTATGGAATGAATAACAATAATAATAGTTACAATTTGTTAAATGTGCACCACATTATATTCCAGGCACTGGGCTCAAACAGGAAGTTACTGCTGAAGGTCACACGCTCTTTTTCTTTATTACAGTATAAAATGTGAACAATGGGGTGGGAGATGGGATAAAATAATAACAGCTAATGTTGAGTGTTTAACCTTCCTGCTAGCTTTTGAGGTAGGCTCTATAATAATAGTGAGGGGGAAAGGCTGGAATTCAAATCTTTTGCCAAATTCATACAGCTAGAAAGTGGCAGAGCCAGGATTTGAACCCCAGTCCACTTGCTTCCAGAGCACAAGGTTTTAACCACCTTTTTGTTTTGTTTTGCTTTTTGTACTGCCTCACAAAGACTTATAAATAGTCAAGACTTATGAGCTAAGTGCTTTTATATATATGTACATTATGTAATGTAAATCTCATAGCCACCGTGGAGGCAGATCTTTTTATTACTCCCATTTTATACAGGAAGCGGTTGAAGGTTGAAGTCAAGAAATCACCACCCAAATCTGCACACGGAGCAGGTGGCAGCTGTGATCCCAAACTTCGCTCAGGATGCTAGGGAAGATGTGCCTCTCCACCAAGAACGCGGCCCTCCACGCAGACTCAGTGTAACCGGACGCTGACCATAGTCCTGAATTATGCTATGGGAATCGGGATTTTCCCGTAACCCTGGAATAAGGAGCTCCCATCCAATCTCTTTCTGTCCTGAAAAACAGCAGGAGAACAGGAAGATGAGAGAAAAGTGAGGGATACTCAAAGGCTGGGGTTTCTTAGAAACAAAGACATGGAGTTCAATTCGTTTATTCATAACGGCTCAGAGCCAGGCTCTGGAGCCAAGAGACCTGGATTAAAATCCTGCTTAAAGTCATGTGATCCTGGGCCCATCACTTCACCCTCTGACCCTCTATTTTCTCCTCTGTGAAGTGTGGTAATAGTACCAACAACATCATAAGATTTTATGGCATTTTTAAAAATGAGTTAATAGAACAGTGCCTGGCATGCAGTAAATATTTGCTGTTATTATTTTTCAATATTTTAAAAAATATTTACCTCAGGCCAGGCCTGTCCTAAGCACTGGAGATGCAACAATGAACAACATAGACAACACCCTTACCCTGGGGAGCTGACATGCAAGCTCATATTCTAATCCACACCAAAACTCTATATCCCATCTTGATGGAAAATGTGCAAAGCCTTACAGAACAAACAAGGTTATTTCTTTAAAGTTCACTTTGTAGATGGCTAACTTCATGAACTAACAGCTATGAAAAAATAACTCCTCTCCCTGGGAATTAAGGGGGGATATATGTCTCTAATTCCCACAGGATATGTACACACACACACACACACACACACACACACACACACACGCACACATACACATTTCTTAAGGCTGCTTAACAGGGCAAGTTGCAAGTCCTCACTGGCCAAAATCAACCTACAGATGTGTTTGGACTTACTGGCACAGATATTTTTAAATAATTGATATGGCTGTTTTTAGATAAAGCCTGTGCTCGCCAACTCATCAAAGTCCTATTCTACACCCAGGCTGTGCTGATCATTTCTATATTGTCCCTCAGCCCCAGCCTTCTCTTTCCGCTGATATGGGCCCCAATTCATTTTAGACTGGGAACCCTATTAGCTTCTGAATGCTGAGTCTTTAATGCCAGGGACCCTGGATGCCAAGGGTGTGGAGGCAGGTCAGGGATAAGATTAAATGCCAGGATTCAATTCTGTGGCATCCTCTCCTCATCTCATCTCCAGATATTCTGACTGAGGAGGCTGTGGACCCTCCCATGGAATCTCATTCCCTCCTAGCGTCTTCCCTAATGATGGTACTCCAGTTCCCAGTCTCCTATAAGGACTATGCATGCTCCAGTGGGACCACATGTCACCTTTGCGAAGCACAAGGCTAAGTGTGTGCCTAGCACACAGGCCACATATGGATTCAAGACCATGTCCAGTTCCAACTCGGTATCTCTGAGGGACTCCAAAACAGCGTCCAACTCTCAAACCCTGGTAATGGCCAATCCAGGATCAGAGAGCACACCTGAACCAGGGCTTCTACCTGTGGCCATGGCTTAGCTGGGGCTTGCACAAGGAGCTGTGAATGGACCCTGGCCTGAATCTGTAGCTGTAGTTGAACCAGCACCTACACCTGTCTCCCTGCCCATGCTCAAAGCTGAACCAGAGTCCAAATCCAAGACGGTGTCTTGGTCTGGGTCAGAAACTGCCTTAGTGGCCAAGCTGGGGCTCAAGGTGGTGTCAGTGACTGAACCAAGCTTAGAGGCTGTGGCTGTGGGGAAACCAGAACTTGAAACTGTGTCTGGGTCCAAAATGATGTCTGTGACCAAACCAGAGATAGCAGCTGGGACTTCCCTGGTGGCGCAGTGGTTAAGAATCTGCCTGCCAATGCAGGGGACACGAGTTCAAGCCCTGGTCCGGGAAGATCCCACATGCCGCGGAGCAGCTAAGCCCGTGCACCGCAACTACTGAGCCCTTTGCCTTGAGAGGCAGTGGGCTCAGTAGTTGCCCTTCAGTGCCACAACTACTGAAGTCCACGCGCCTACAGCCTGTGCTGCGCAACAAAAGAAGCCACCGCAATGAGAAGTCCGTGCACCGCAACAAAGAGTAGCCCCTGCTCACCGCAACTAGAGAAAAGCCCATGCAGCAACGAAGACCCAACGCAACCATAAATAAATAAATAGATAGTGGCTGTCTCTAGTAATGGGCAGGGGACCATCACAGGGGGTACCTGCTGGGCCTCTGGGTTACCATACATCTACACTCTGAATGGCTACTCTTTCCCCATGCCTGGGGGCTGCGCCTACGTGCTGAGCAACTGCCCTCAGACCCTCCCCAGAGGCCTCCCTTCCTTCCGGCTGTGGGTCGCCTGCTCTGGAGGGAGACAGCTCATGCTTTGTCACAACGCACATCTTTGACATCGTCACTGCTGTCAAACAGGAGTTCAGTTTTTTCGGGTAAGAATCACACTGTACGGAATCCTGGGAAACCCCATCCTTCTCTGTCTCTCATTTTTGTCATCTCTAGAATGGAGGCAATTACACAGGTCCACAGTCCCTTAGCTAAAATGATCGGGGCCAGGTGCATTTCAGATTTTAGGATTTCAAAGGGTCATACCATGCAAATGCCACGTATTATATAATACCCCTAGTGGGTGTTACAAAATCACAAATATTAACATCTCTGCAGTGACACGTCTGAATATTCATACCAAATGGGATAAATTAAGACTGTAAGCAGCCACGTGTGAGTGGCTATTGCTGCCAATTTAGTTCTAACATCAAACACACAAAACATCGTTCAGTCTTCAGACCACTTTTGCATTGGGGGATTGTAGATGAGGGATTCCGGATCTCTAGCACCTACCTCGTCAGGCTCCTGTGAGGTAGGAACGAGTTAACACATGAAAAGCGCTTGGAACAGAGTCCAGCTCATGGTAAGTGTCATATGAGGAATGTTGGCTATGTTTATTGTCCCCTAACCCTGGCATCTGGAACCTCCAAATTCTCTGAGCTTTGGACATATCCTAGGACCACATGCAGCCACTGGCATGTCCCAGATTTTTCCTCAGGGAAGGTTTAGGGACATTGCTCTGGTTGGAAGCTTGTGGGAGCTAGACTATATTTAATTGTGGTTGCTAGCGGGGCAAACTGATGGAGGTTATGGATGTACAAAGCCACCTTTCAGCACCTTTCATCACTATAGAAAGACAATGGACTCTGGAGCCAGATGGCGTTGGGTTCAAATCCCAACTTGACCACTTGTCATTTATATGATCTTGGGCAAATTAACCTCTCTGGGCCTCTGTTTCTTCACCTGTGAAATCGGGATGATGTAAAGACCTAACCCATAGGGCTGTAGTGAGGATTAAATGAGATGATATAAGGAAAGCTCAGAAGGTGTATGTTGCTAAGACCTGATGCATGAGCCCACGATGGTCCATACTCCTCTCCACATCTCTTAAGAACTCACCCTGCCACTTAGGAGTCAGGAGTTCCCCAAGTGCTCTTATGGCTCCCCAGCAGCCAGCAGCCTCCACTCCCGGTATCCAGCACCCTCAAATTCTCAGGGCTCCAGATTTTTACCCTCACCACTTGGGCGCCCATCTCCCAGGGACCTGACACTCCTGAATTCCTTCCTTGATTAAGGAATATTTTATTATTATGTACCAGACCTTGTTCAAGAAACTGAGGACACGTCAGAAACAAAGACAGACAAAACCCTTGTTCTCACGGTGCTTATAGTCTAGCAGAGAGAGATAAGCAATAAATATAAGTTAATTACATAGTATGTTAGAAGATGATACGTGCTAAAGAGAAAAAAAATAGAGCAAGGAAAGTGAGATCAGGATTTCTGAGAGTACAGTTTTAAATAGGAGGGATGTAACTTAAGCCAAGTCTTAAAGAAAGTGAGGGAGAGAGCCATGTGGGTATCTGAGAAAAGAGCAATTCCAGGCAGAGGGAACAACAAGTGCCTAAAGTGAAAATCTGCCACCCATGTTAGAGGAACAGCAAGAGGTCCAGGCTGAAGTGGGATCGTGGTGCCGAGTAAAGGGAGAGATCACGGGAGTCAGATTGTGTACGGCAATGTGGGCTCTTGTGGTAACTTTGGCTTTTATTCTGTGTGAGGTGGGAACCAAGGAAAGATTTTGTGCAGAGGACGGTTGAGATCTCACTTGCATGTAAATAAGATCCTTGTGGCTGCCATGTGGGAAACAGACTATGGGGCTTGTGGAGGAAGCAGTGGGAGACCAGTGAGGAGGCTTGCTGCAATGCTCCAGGCAGGAGATGATGGGGGCTGGACCAGGGTGGAGGTAGTGAAGGAGAGTAAAAGGTGGGTTGGGAAACTTCTGGGGGGTAGGGTTGGAGGCATAAAAATGGAAATCATGGGTTGGGAGAAGAGAGACACTCTCTGACCTGGAAGTTCTTGCGGGAGGCTCTTGGTAATTGTGGGAAAGACCTTTGGGTCCTGGCTGAAGGCTGTCCTATTAACTAGAGGAGGTGGGCACTCCTAGCTCCTTAGTGGAAAAACTTATCTGGGTTCCTCAGAGGAGGACTTCTGAGTTTTGCATGAGGACAGAACTGGGTATTGGAAACAAGACTCCTGGTTAGCGGATGAGGGTGAGACCTCGCAAAGCCCCAGTACCCCAACCTTCAACCCCCTCAGCTTTCATCCCTCACCCCTCCTCAAATGCTCAGGAATGCAGCCTTTCTGGTGACCCTGGCTCTTGGGTTGCCAGGTGAACCACAGTGGCTACAGCTCTCCCCTCTAGGTCTCTCTCCTCTAGGTCTCTCATCCTTCACCCCCATGCCCACCCCACCACTCTCCCTCCCCTCACTTCCTCCCCCTCCTAGTCTCCACAGGCATCCTCCCACTCCTCCGCCTTCCTCCCACTCCACAATACTCACTCCCAAGCCCACAATACCCACTCCCACGCGCTGCCCTGAATGCCCCTTCCCCTTGACTCCTCTCTCCCCCTTCCTTCACCTCCTCCCTCCGCTCACTCCCCCCATCCCTCTGCACTCTCCCCCTGTTCTGGCACACCACCTCTCTTAGCCTTTGCACACACACCACCACCCCATCTTCTCCTAGGCCCTGATATCCCCCCTCACTCTAGGCTTCCTTTGGCTGCCTGCCCTTCCCACTGACCGGAGGTGGGTGCGCACCTTCGCGTGGCGGGGACGCCGTCTGCGGTGCTCGTGGCTTGGAGGCCGGTGGCGGCTCTTCCAGCGCGGCTCCCATCTGAGCCTGCCGCTGCCCGTGACCTCCTGCAGCTTCCCACGCAGCCTCTGGGGCAACTTCCACAGCGACATGACAGATGACCTGCAGCAGCCGAGGCCCGGGTCTGTGCCGCGCTGTGTCCCTGCCCAGATGCCAGCTGTCCAGCAGCCACCGAGGACAGGGGCGCAGACACGGCACCTGCGGCCTCCTGTGTGAGCCCAGCGACCTGCTGGCAGCCTGCCACCCATGCCTGCCGCCAGAGCCCTTCTTCTGGGCCTGTGTGGCCGACAAGGGCCCTGCCCACAGGAACCGCAAAGTGCTCTGTGCCTGCCTGCAGACCTCCATGGCCGCCTGCCAGACGGCTGGTGCCAGTGTGCAGCCCTGGAGGGCGCCTGGCTTTCGCTGTGAGTCGTTGCCGGTGGGGTCGGGAGTGCAAGGCCAGGTCTGGTCTTCTGTCATCCCACAGGTGTTAGTGGACGACCACCATGTGCCAGGCCCACGAGGGAGATACAGGGCCAAATAGGACAGAATCCTGCACACATTCTTGTTGGGAAAGCAGATTTTATCTCTTAGCTACATTTACAGAACACCCATTCTATATCAGACCCTGTGTTGAGACAGTGGGTCTCAAATTATTGTTCCTAGACCGGCAGCATCAGCAACACAGGGTTTGTTTACAGTGCAAACTCTTGCCCTGCCCCAGAGTTACTGAATCAGAAACTCTGGAGTGGGCGGGACCCAGCAACCTTTTGTAATGAGCCCTTCAGGAGATTCGGATGCTAGGCTAGGTTTGAGAACCTCTGTTTGACCTGCTTTAAGTCAGCTCACTCCATCTTTGAACCGCTCTAGGAGATAAGGACAATCATTGTCTGCTTTCTACGGTGAGGAAACTGAGGCACAGAGAAGCTAAGTACTTCCCTAGATCTCACCCAGTAAGCAGCAGACCTGGCCTTTCCACCTGGCTCCAGAATCCTCCTGGCCCTCTATGCTTTAGTATCTTTCCAACAATAATGTAAAAATAGTTCCAGTAATAACATGAAAAGAGCAGCTGACTTTATTGAGTACTTGCTCGGTGCTAAGCCTTGTTATTACCTTAATTGATTCTCGCAACAACCCCATCAGGCAGGTATTTTATTTATTTATTTATTATTTATTTTTGGCTGCATTGGGTTTTCGTTGCTGAACACGGGCTTTCTCTAGTTGCAGTGAGTGGGGGCTACTCTTTGTTGTGATGCGCGGCCTCATTGCGGTGGCTTCTCTTGTTGTGTAGCACGGGCTCTAGGCATATGGGCTTCAGTAGTTGTGGTGTGCAGGCTCAGTAGTTGTGGCGCACGGGCTTAGCTGCTCTGCGGCACGTGGGATCTTCCCGGACCAGGGCTTGAACCCGTGTCCCCTGAATTGGCAGACAGATTCTTAACCACTGTGCCACCAGGGAAGTCCAGGCAGGTATATTTTATGGATGAGGGAAACCAAGTCATCGATGGTTAAGGAATTTGCCCAATGTCATACATCTGGAAAATGACTTATCTGGCATCTGAACATTTGTTCACTTACTTAACAGATTCTCATCAACTTTGAGTCTCTATGTCCACATGTCTCCTCCTTGTTCCTCATGGACTCTTGGTCCCACCTTGACTTTCTCTGTCAGTGTCCATCCCTCTCTGACCCCTTCCTGCCTCTAGGTTCAAATGCTCCTGGTGGGAATTTGTTTGGCTTGCTTTTTACTTATAGATTGATGACCATTCCCACCTCTGCCTGCCATGGTCATTTGTCCAACCTTGGCCCAACTAGCTATGGCAGAGGTGGGGTCATGGGGACACAATGTGGCCACTATATCAGGCGGGAATCTTTTTTTTTTTTTAAGATTTTTATTTTATTTATTTATTTTTTGGCTGCGTTGGGTCTTTGTTGCTACGTGCGGGCTTTCTCTAGTCGAGGTGAGCGGGGGCTACTCTTCATTGCAGTGTGCGGGCTTCTCATTGCGGTGGCTTCTCTTATTGCAGAGCACGGGCTCTAGGCACACGGGATTCAGTAGTTGTGGCATGCGAGCTCAGTAGTTGTGGCTCGCAGGCTCTAGAGCGCAGGCTCAGTAGTTGTGGCACACAGGCTTAGTTGCTCCCTGGCATGTGGGATCTTCCCGGACCAGAGCTTGATCCTGTGTCCCTTGCATTGGCAGGCGGATTCTTAAACACTGCGCCACCAGGGAAGCCCTATCACGTGGGACTCTTAATCCCAATCTGGAAATCCAGCAGGGAGAGATGCCAGGGTGGAGGATGCATGGCTCCCCAAGGAACTTGGAAGCAGGAGAGCAACAGGAGAATTGAAATTTGGGCAGGCAAAATGGATAGTATTTCTAAGTAAGAGGAAAACAAACCTGAAATCTCATGATGAGAAATAGAAACACCTGTTAATTGTAGGAGTGGGACGATGGGCCAGCAAGAGAACAGCTTGGGTATCTGCCACAACCTGGCAGGTAAGCTAAGCCAGAACCTTTGGTTAAAGGGTCAAGGAACCCCAACTATGTCTCTTAAACTTCTAGTGTAACTTTGTGTAAGTAACTCAACCTCTCTCTATGCCTCAGTTTGCTCATCCACAAAAAGTGGTGATAAGAGTGGTACCCACCACATAGGGTAGCTGTGAAGATACATATAAAGTGCTTGGGGGACTTCTGTGGTGGCGCAGTGGATAAGAATCTGCCTGCCAATGTGGGGGACACGGGTTCGATCCCTGGTCTGGGAAGATCCCACATGCCATGGAGCAACTAAGCCCGGGAGCCACAACTACTGAGCCCGCGTGCCACAACTACCGAAGCCTGCACGCCTAGAGCCCGTGCTCTGCAACAAGCGAAGCCACCACAATAAGCCTGCACACTGCAAC
Source organism: Balaenoptera physalus (assembly GCF_965194825.1). Taxonomy (NCBI): domain Eukaryota; kingdom Metazoa; phylum Chordata; class Mammalia; order Artiodactyla; family Balaenopteridae; genus Balaenoptera; species Balaenoptera physalus. Next base: position 16,397,637 of record NC_138900.1, on the reverse strand, counting down.
GAAGAGTAGCCCCTGCTCGTAGCTCCCGCTCGCCGCAACTAGAGAAAGCTGGCACGCAACAACGAAGACCCAACGCAGCCAAAAATAAATTAAATAAAAAAAAATAAAGTGCTTGGCATAAGTCAGTGCTCAGAAAGTATAAGCTGTGATTGCTCTTGCAGCCATTTTAATATTATCTTTGGAGAGGCAGTATGTATAGCAGAGTGGTTAAAAACACAGGTCATGAAATCAGATCCCTGAGGTTTGAAACCTGGCTCTGCCACTTACCAGCTATGTGAACCTGGGCAGGCTATGTTACTTCTCTGGCCTTGGTTTCCTAAGAGGCAAGAGGCATATGGTGCTGCAGATCTACCTTGTCAGAGTGTTGGTGAGGATTTAATGTCACTTAAAATATCAAGTGTTTAGGGACTTCCCTGGCGGTCCAGTGGTTAAGACTCTGCCTCCCAATGCAGTGGGCACAGATTTGATCCCTGGTCGGGCACAGCCAAAACTTAAAAAAAAAAAAAAATTAAATGTTTTAAATATTCACTATTTTCAAATAAATGTATTACATAAAATAATATAAATTAGGTGACAATATATTAAAATATCAATTGCATCATATTATATTGCATATTTTATTAACATACGGTGTCATACATTATCTTATAAATAAAATATTAAAGCACTTGAAAGAGTGCCTGGCACAGAGTAGTGCTCAGTAAACAGTTACTAGATTATGAAGACACAGGTGAGAGAGATGTGACAGGATCCAAAGGCTTTTTTTTTTTTCTCTCTCTCTAAATCTCCCTTTTAAGAAAGTGTTTATTACGGAAAATTTCAAGCATCACAAAAGAAGAGAGAATAGTGTTATGAAACCCCACTACAGTTACAAATATTTTGCCATTCTTGCTTTCTTTTCCTCTCACTCTTTTTGTTTTGTTTGTGCTGGAGGATTTTTTTTTTTTTTTTCCTAGGGAAGGATTTTTTATTTATTTTTATTTTTGGCTGTGTTGGGTCTTCGTTTCTGTGTGAGGGCTTTCTCTAGTGGCGGCAAGCGGGGGCCACTCTTCATCGCAGTGCGCGGGCCTTTCACTATCGCGGCCTCTCTTGTTGCGGGGCACAGGCTCCAGACGCGCAGGCTCAGTAGTTGTGGCTCACGGGCCCAGTTGCTCCGCGGCATGTGGGATCTTCCCAGACCAGGGCTCAAACCCGTGTCCCCTGCATTGGCAGGCAGATTCTCAACCACTGCGCCACCAGGGAAGCCCTGTGCTGGAGGATTTTAAAGCAAATTCCAGACCTTATTCCTCTAGCAAAGACCTGGGTATGTATTTCTAATAGAGACACCGAGGGGATTCATAGCGGTTTCAGATCTCCCGTTTGACTCCCAAACTCCGACCCTCTCCCCCGTCCCTGACCCGCCTCCCCTCTAGCAGAACCCACGCCCAGCGCAGCTCGCCACCCAGGTGTGCGGGGTCGTGGTCGCACGCTGGGCGGAGGGTTCCCGGGTTACTGTCCAGCGGTCCCCCACGCTCCGGGTGCTGGTAGGGTCCGAGGGGGTCGTGGCATTGCGGACCTGCCAGCGCGACGAGTACGCCTCCGCGTAGCCTGCGGGGACTCTAACGGAATTGAGGCTGACCTGATACTCCCTGGACATCGGGGTGCCAGCCTAGTCGAAGTGTTCCACGTGGGCTGGACTCTGGGCTTCAACAGCTGGGGAGGCCGCTCCCTCTCCTACCCTCGGACCCGACTCATGTCGGTAGAGGGCGCTACCAGCCCAACTCCCTGCGCTACAGGCTGCGTCTGGGGCCTTACAGCCCACACCGTCTCTCAGGCCATCTTCTCAGCACCGAGAAGCTTGTCCTGCCGGCTGTGACCCAACACTTCACCGCGTGACCCCGTTCCTCTGCGCGTCCCCAGGGTTGGGACCCTCGACGCACACCTGCTCTGCGGGTGGGAACGCACGGAGCTTCCCGAGATTGCTTTAATAAATAACTGAGGACAAAAGCATGCCTGTGCCTGTCTTCTCTCTCCCAGTACCCCCAGCGCCCTGGGGCACACAAGGGCTCCAACCTTTAGCTCTCTCCACTCGCAGGACCCAAGAGTCAGGTCAGGATCCCCTGGTCCCTTCCGACCCCTAACCTAAGAGTCTCAGCGCCTAGCGCCCTCCTCCTCCAGGCCCTCAGAGTTACCGTCCTCTAGACACTGATTTCCTGTGGGGCGGGCCAGTGAACCAGCAGCTCCGCCCCTTACTCACAACATTGTGACGTAGCAGCAGCGACAACCTATGGGACGCGACGGCGCCGCAAAGCTGGGGGCGGGTGGCGGAAGCGTCAGTTGCCGCGGGTTTCACCGCTTCTTCCAACTGTGCTGCCGCGCCACTCGGTGGGGCGTTCGCTGTGTGAGCCCGCGGCCTAGCTGCTACCATGAGCCGGCACAACCGGCTTCAGAGACAAGTTCTGAGTCTGTACCGCGAGTTGCTGCGCGCCGGGCGCGGAAAGCCGGGCGCCGAGTCCCGGGTGCGGGCCGAGTTCCGACAGCACGCTGGCTTGCCACGCACCGACGTACTGCGCATCGAGTACCTGTACCGCCGCGGACGGCGCCAGCTTCAGCTGCTACGCTCGGGTCACGCCACGGCCATGGGTGCCTTTGTGAGTACGCGGGGCCCGACTGAGGAGTCCCCTGGCGCGGGGGCCCCAGGGACCCCACCTGACGAAGGTGACGGCCCAAGGAGACCGCTGGACAGCATGGGGGCACCGAAGACCGCGCCGGATGGACGGTGACCGTCACCCGATGGCTCAGGGGAACCGGGGGCCCGCCTGACTGCGTGGGGGGGACCGGGGAACCGGCCTGATGGAAGGTGAGAGGTCTTGAGAGACCAGATCGACAGATTGGGGGAATTGAAGAGCCCTCCTGGCGACGTAGGGTGCGATGGCGAGAGATGCCCAACTTTGCCCGACGTATGGTAACGGGTCAAACTTACCCATGAGGGCTTGGGGCAGCCTGGGTCGCCGGCTGGCTGGACTGTCAAGCTGAGAACTACTTACCCGAAGGCCTGGGGAGCCAGGACGCCCCGCTGTTGGACAGAAAGAGACTGACACGCCCTTCCCTAGACCCCGGAGAACATACCACTCCTGGCTCCTCAAGGAGACTCCCTTCTTTGTGTGTAACTATGAGAAGAGCAGACTTCTCTGCTGAGGAGTTTGGGAAGATGCCCTGATGGCCGGTGAGAAGCCTGAAATCCCCTTAGAAAAATCTTTCGCCCATTGTGACAAACTAGGATCGGTGAGGAAGCGGGTAGGGACTCTCTCACCCCAGCTAATCAATTAAAGACCCCCTCAAGACCTCTACGTGATACTTCTGAGGGGGACTCCCGGTTCCTGCCCCTTTCCCTGCTCAGGACTGTTGGACAAAAAGGCAATAAAATTGGGGATGTGCTTACTTCCCTGTTGATGGTCTTAAAGATTTAATGTTTGGGGGGATTTTTGAAGAAGCACACACACACCCACACCAACAAGGGACCCTCTGGCAAGGGATGGGTGTGGGGAGCTGTCTCTTCCCCTCTGGAACCCTCTAGAATGGCAGATTGGTTGGAGCAGCATAGTTCTCTCTCCTGGGCAGATCCATGGAGGGGACCCAGCCTGGCTTGACCCCAAAGAAGCCCCAGTAGACTCCTTAATGGAGGGAAGTGAGGCAGGAGAGGAATAGTGGAGCTGAGGAGACCTGGCTGGTAACCCCTGAGGTAGTAGTGGGGCCCTCAAACCTGTCTGAGGAGTCCAGCCTCAGCTACAAGCTGGGATTTTTGTTAGCAAGGCCGAGGGGTTGGGGAGGAGAGGTGGACCCAAAGGCCACAGGCATACCTCCTCCCATGGACCTGCCCTAGATATTCTCTGGGGTACTGCATTTTGCAGCCTTCAGCTGTATTTGCACTGATGTCGGTTAAATAAGTGGAAAGCAGTTGAATGCAGTTGAGAGGAGGAGGAGGAGGACCTCAGGAAAGGAGCCCAGACCTCAGATCAAAGGTAGTATGGACAGAAGAGAAACACAGTCTCTGCCCCAATCCCAGTGGGGGAGGCAGGAACCCAAATAGTAATAAAGTTGGGGTGCAATTTAAAGAATTATAAAGTGTTTGCCAGAATGTAGGGATAGGCTTCTAAGCAGGGGGACCAGTGTGGGTAAAGTTCTGGAGAGGGCGAGGGGAGAAATGCTGGGGCCTGGAGTGCCCCAGAGCACAGGCTGTGCTGTTCGCGCAAGTGGCTTCTACTTCAGCTTTGTCTCTGGTTGGTACTCGGCCTCCACGGCCATGTTCATCTCTGTGCCTCAGTTTCTTTCACCAGGGTGATGCTGTTAATCCTGGCCTGACTCCATTTCGGAGTAAAAGCCAAAGTCTTGAAAGTGGCTTAAGGGGTTAAGTCCTACCCATCCAGCCCCCATTACATCTCCACCTGCATCTCCCTCCTCTTCCTCTTGCTCACTCCTGGCTCCAAGATCTTGAGCCTTAGTAAGCTCCAGGATGGGAGCTTCTGGAAGGGCTGCAGGCAATGATCGAGTTCTCACTGGGGCTGGGTATCCTGGTCAGGAAGGGAGACATTCACTCGGGTATTACAGAGGAATGGAGTTTGTCTGGTAGAGAGGATGAGGGAGGGGATTGCCTGATTTGAGGGAGGAGGTTGTAGATGAGTGAGCAGTGATTAAGAGCATGGATCCTGGAACTGGAATGCCTAGGTTTGAATCGCAATTTCAACGCTTACTGATTACATGATCGGAGGCAAGTCATTTAACCTCTTTGTGCCTCAATACCCTTATCTGCAAAATGGGCATACTAATAGTGCCTGCCTCCTGTGGCTGTTACAGTGATACAGTGAATTAAATACATGTGGCAGCAGATGATGATGTCCCAACCCCACTTGTAGCTGCAGAGGAGGGTTCCCAAAAGGCTGCCAGCTTCCTGCTCTGAGCCCCTGCATCTCTGCTCCTCTGCTTGAGGGCTTTCGGGGAATTATGGGGGGTGGGTTAATACCCTTAGGAGCAAACTACAGCCTGTGGGGGACAGCAGTCACTGGATAAGTGCCTGTTGTCTGGTGAGACAAGTGAAATGTGTTCTACGAGGTTCCCCCATGGGACTGAGCCCCAGTTGCTCACAGTGGCTGTCACCCCATGAGCACGTTTTTTGATTTTCCCCTGCCCTGTCTCACTCTCTCCACTCCCTAACTCCTCCCTCCTGGGGTCACATCCCAAATAAACCACCTCACTGAAGTCCTTGGCTCAGAATGTGCTGATGTTAAAGCCCCCCCGACCCCCGTTGGTAATCTATGTGTCTACTGCTGTGTTTTTCACTCTTCTAAGGCACAGGGTCAGTGCTTCTCAACCTGTCTGTTAAAGAATCTCCTGATCTAAGAAAATTGCTATAAAGGACTTAAGGGGCTTGGAATATGGATTGTGGGTTAATAATAGACTTGAATTGAGTTTTTAAGTTTCCTGATTCCAATAACTGTACTCTAGTTGTATAAGAGTGTCCTTGATCCTAAGAACTATACACTGAAGTATTTAGGAATTAAGAGTATCATGTCTACAACTTACTCTCAAATGGTTCCAAAATATGTGCACATATATATTAGTGAGAGTGTGAATGGTGAAGCCCATGGGGTAAAATGTTAACTTTTTATGTGAATGTGGATAAAGGGTATATGGGGGTTTGTTGTACTCATCTTAAAGCTTTTCAGTAATTTGAAACAAAACAAAAAGTTACAAAAAAGACAATGGTCATATCACTGGTCATTCCTCTTTGGGCACCAGAGATCTTCACACAGAGGATACATTTTTACAAGAGATTTGAAAAGAGTAAAGCCTGTATCTTCTGAGACTTTATAAATCTCTCATGCATACCTTCTTCACAGATTTAGCAATTTAAATTAAATTTCTGACCTTTGAAATAATATCTGCTCTCCCTTACAGATTCTGATCTCCACCCTATTGGGAATGATGGGTCACTAGAATATGTTCCTGTCTTGGGTCACAAGCTCAATGGTCCCAAAGGGGCGACCAGGTGCATGAGGTGGCCCAGTGGGGCCTTGGGGAATTCTGGGAAATTCACAGTACCTGATGAGGATGAGGAGCCAGCCACACCCCCAAGTTGCCAGCACTCCTGCTCAGCTCCCTCCCTCAAATAGTGACATCCTAGGTGTAAATGATGTGGAGGAATGACTAGAATTTTTTTTATAGTAGTAAGAGCGTTGTGATTAGCTTTTTTGCGGGGGTGGGGGGTTGCTCGCATGGCACAGCTTGCGGAATCTTAAGTTCCCCGACCAGGGATCAAACCCGCGAGCTCGGCAATGAAAGCGTGGAGTCTTAACCACTGGACCCCAGGGAATTTCGTGATTAAATTTTAAAACAGAATCGATCTTCTGGAGATGGTCCATGAATTGCTGGTGAATAAAAAGATACGATGTCTAGAATTGACTTCAAAGTAGTAATCTAGGAAGAGGGGAGTGAGCACCTGGGAGCATTAAACGGGATTGGCCCTGAGTTGATAATATTTGGAGCCAGTGATGAGCTCACCAGGACTTGTAATGCTGTTCCTTCTCCTTTTGTACAAGTTCAAAAATTATCAGAATGAAAGCTGAAAACAACAACAACAAAAGCCCCTCCAGTGCCCATCTCACTCAGACTAGAAGTCCTCACTGTGGTCCACAAGGCCTCACCTGATCTGGCCCTACTCCCTCTCTCACCTTACCTCCTTCCATTCCCCCACTCCAACCACACTGGCTTTCCCACGTGCCAGGCATACTTCTACTTCAGGGCCTTTGCACTTGCTGTCCCCTCTACCTAGAATACTCTTCCTCCAGGCCTGTACTGTCCAGTATGGTATCTGGGAAGTACCTGTGACTTGAGCATTTGAAATGGGATTAGTGCAACTGGAGAATTTTTTTTAATTTTATAAATTCTAAGTAACTTAAAATTTTAAACTGTAGCAGTGTAAAATATTTTGTCATTAAACACAGCTGTATTGTTTTGGTAGCACTACGTTTTATGTATTGAAAATTAAGCATCTGAATTGAGATGTGCTATAAAGTATAAAACACACACCAGATTTCAAAGACTTAGTAAGAAAAAAGGATTGTAAAATACCTCATTTTTATATTGATTACATATCGAAATGATAATGTTTTGGATATGTTGCGTTACAGTATAAATTAAATTAAAATTAATTTCACCTGTTTCTACGGTTTTACTGTGACAGCTAGGAAATTTAAAATTATATTTGTGGTTCACATTATATTTCTGTTGGACAGCACCCCTCTAGGAGTCCCCCTGGTTTGTGTTCTCACTGCAATTTGGTATAATGACTTAATTATAGCATAATGATATACTTGTCTCCCTGATTCTTTAACAATCCTAATTGTACCCCTCCCCCTTTGCCTTTGCCCACATTAGTTTTCTCCTTAGCACTTAACCACTCTCTGACCTGTTACATATTTTACCTGTTTCTTTTACTTACTGTTGCTTTCTCCCACTAGAATGTCAGCTCCACAGGGACCAGGATTTTAGCCTGACTTGACCAGGACCTGGTTCATAGCAGACTCAGTCAATATTAAATGAATGAATGAATGAATGGCATGGATTTGCTCCATTACCCAATCGGTTGGGTCGATATTGCCAAAACTCTGCCTGTCCCATTTGCTGGTAACCCCAGGAACACCATGCCTCCTCAGGGACAGGACGTGGCCTGGCATTTGAAACAGAACAGATCTAAGTTTGCATCCTGACTTCTCCCCAAACTTGGAGTCACTCCCAGAATCTGCTGCTTCCTGCCCCATTCCCTCAGTGTCCATTCCCCCTTCTGGTAACAGCTCCCTGATTTTTTTTGGAGAACAACTTCTCCCCCTGTTTTCAGTACACATGGTTCAGTCAAGGCTGACTGCAGCCCCCAGTGAAGTATGTGACACTGGCTTTGGGTCTTTGGTTGGAACTGTAAGGGAAGAGTAACTCTCCTATTGGCTGCTAAATTGGTGGGATGTAGGCTTTGAGGTTTTGAGGGGCACTCTGGCGATCACTTGCATAAGAGTGAAGCAAAAACAGAGGAAAGAACTGAGCCTCTGGATCCAGCTGTGCTTGCAGTCCTGAACTTTTCAGTTACCCACGAAAACAGATTCCCATTTCTTTTTAAATCAGTGCGGATTTGGCTTCAGTCACTTGCTCCCTGTGTGGCCTTAGGCTGGTGGCTTCCTGTCTAGAGCCTCAGTTTCCCATTCTGTTAAGCGGGGCCACATCATCGGGTGTCTGTGAGAATTAAAGGAGAAGGGATCTGTCTTAAGTGCACATCCAGGAGCCTAGCACAGGGCTCCTGCCTCTGTTCTTGAGTCTGGTTCTGCTCTACCTCTTGTCCTGATACCTTAAGCTCTGGGGAGAGGATGAGCTTAGACACCTGGGGCTGGGGACTGGACTCCAGGACTGAGCCCTGGCAATTCAGCGTGGTGACCTGGGAGAAGGGGGCTTTCACAGTCCTGCATCAGTGATGGCCAGCCTGGGAGCCCACCATGTGGAGTGTTTGAACAGAGCACGTGGATGAATGCAGGTCAGGGGCTATAGCAAGTGCTGTCGGCAACCCAGCACCAACATCACCTGCACCCCTTCTGCACACCTGCACCCCTACTCTAGCATCCTGTAGCAAGCACCTGTGCCTCTTTGCCTGAGGGTCTTTTACAGGCAGGAGAGGCTGGAAGTGCTGGGGAGTTAATATCTCCAGGAATAATCCTTAACCAATGAGAGATGGGAGCTGGTACATATATGCCACAACTTCTTCACCTCTTGGGTGGAACAACTTTGAGTGTGTCCCACAGTCTCCCAGAGGTCCCTAGGGGGATGGCACTCTAGGTGCCCAGAGCAGCAACCAGCTCATTAACTCCTTTCCATGGCTCACTTCCCATTCCCCTATCAATTTGCCTAGGATCAACTCCCTACAGAACTACCTGTGCTTGAATCTTTGTCTCAGGGTCTGGGGGAACCCAACCCAAGATGGGCTGATTCAGTTCCATGTTCTGTGCTCAAGGCAAAGGGATCTGTGGAGGGGGCTGTCTAGATATACCAGGACCATACCCAAGATTCTCAGTACTCAAGCACCCAATATCCCCACACATCCTGCTATAGACTGAATGTTTGTGTCCCCTCAAAATTCATATGTTGAAATCCTAACCCCCAAAGTGATAGTATTAGGAGGTGAGGCCTTTGGGAGGTGATTAGGTCATGAGGATGGAGCCCTCATGAAAGGGGTTAGTGCCCTTATAAAAGAGACCCCAGAGGATTCTCCGCCTCTTCTTCTATGTGCGGATACAGTGAGAAGACAGCCGTCTATGAAACAGGAAGTGGGTCCTCATCAGACACTGAATCTACAGGCACCTTGATCTTGGACTTTACAACCTCCAGAACTGTGAAAAATCAATTTCTATTGTTTATAAGCCACCAGTCTATGTTATTTTGTTATAGCAGCCCGAACAGACTAAGACACATCCTTTGACAGTGACCATTTATTACATATGTCTGGACTGTGTACTCAGACTGGGGGAGGACCATTGACATAGCTGAGCACCAGGTAAGGTGTCCTGGCCAGTCGGGCAGGAGAGCAGCAGGAGCCCCCTGACATGGGCAGGAGCAGTGTGGCACCCACCAGCAGAAGGAAAAGGAGGAGGAGGAGGAAGGTCAGGGGCCGCCTGGATGCAGGAGTTGGGGCTCTGCAAAGGGAAATGCAGTGTTCAATGTATGGGTGGGCTGCCACCATGAGCCCTACCCCCACACCCCCAGACCCATCTCCCAGGCATCTCACCCAGGGTCTACCTCCAGCATCACATCCTGGACATTGGGAGATACTTGCCTCATCTTGTCCTAAAGGTAGAGAACAGCCAGCAGCAGAATGGGTGGAAGTGATATTTAATGTGGTCTTTACCTTACTACCATAGACCTACAGGGCTGGGCTTATTTCTCCTCCTTTCCTAGCACCCCCTCCATCCCCAAGACCCCACATGGACTTGGAATATCTCCAAGTATAGTGGATGTCTGTCAGTGCCTGCCCTCCATACAGTCCCCCTTTTCCTGGTAACAGTGGTTCAATATGGGGAGAAGGGTATCATACCGCCCTACTTTCCTGAACTCAAAACTCCACCTCCATGGTTAGGCATGTGACCCAGATCTGGCCAACCAGAGCCCTCCATCAGCTTGGCTACTGTGATTGGTTCAGGGTGTAGGCCATGACCCAAGCTGGGGAAGCAGGAGTCAGCCCTAGAACTTGGCTGCCTCCTGGGGTGGGTAAGCCACTGGGAACTGAGTGTGTGGCTGCTGGGGCAGCCATTTTGCTGAGAAGGAATCCACCTTGGAGAAGTAGAGCCCAAGACAGGGAGGGACTGAGCCCTGACAGTATTTGAGGTCTTGAATTCAACACCACCTGGACTTTTCAGTTACATGAAAAAAATAGCATCCTCTTTTTTGTGTGTAATTCAATTTGGGTTGGGTTGCTGTCACTTGCCATCAACATTCCTGAGTGATACACCTGGCCGAGGACCAACTCACCTGAGACTTCCGGAGCAGGGATCGTCTTCGGTGACCTGTTATGTGTTTCCGGTGGCTGAGGCCTGACATGAGCATGTCCTGTGGGGAGAGAGAGAAGTGGGGTCCTTGGAGAATCAGTGACAAAGAGACACAAAGTTGGGGAAGGGCCAAGACAGGGGGAGTGTCACAGAGATGAGATTCTGGGGGCAGAGAGAGACCTCAGGGAGAGATGAAGAGAGGGGCAGAGCCAAAGAAACCAAGAGAAGAGAGACATTATTTATTCATTCATTCAACAAATATTTAATGAGCATCTGTTACATGCCAGGTACTGTTCTAGGAGCTGGGGACACTGTGAGCATGGAAACAGGCAAAGTCCTGGCGTCCATTGAGTTTATACATTCTAGCAGGAGAGAGAGAGACCGTAAGTTAATAAATGTATACTGTCAAGATGTGGTAAGTGCTGTTAGGAAATAAAGTAAGAGGATAAGGAGTGATAATGTTTGGAGGCCAGGGCAGGCCTCTCTGAAGAGGTAACATTTGAGGAGAGACTGGATGGAATGAAGTGAGGATGTGAGCTCGGTGTGCCTCTGGGGGCTTTGAGATGGGAGTGTATTTGGAATATTTGAAGAGCCAGGAGGCTAGCGTGGCTGTGGTGAGGTGAGTGAGGGAGAGAGTGAGAGGAAATGAGGAAATATAGGTACAACAGAGACACCTGGAGGCCAAGAGAGGCAGAGGGACGGAGGGAGGGACCACTGAGACACCAAAAGCAAAACAGACACTGGGAGAGACAGAGCCATGAAGACCTCCTCAAAAGCGAAAAAGGGCCCTGCTAGGAGACACACAGAGGGTCCCTTGAGTGCCTGGGGGGAGGTGACCCCACCTGCTCTCACCTCAAGGCTTTGTCCCCTGCCCTGGGGGCCCCTGCGGCCACACAGCTCACAGGGAGTCCCTGGTGTCCAGGTTGTCCTTTGCCCCAAAGGCCCGAGGCCCCCAACGTCCCCCGCCGGGTCCCACTCCAACTCTGCGGGAGTGGGGAGGCTACTGGGTGCCCAGGGTCCCCAGACCCCACCAGGTCCTGTCCCGTCTGAGTCCCCCTCGACCTCCAAGTCCTGCTCCAGTGTGCTGGCCTCCTCAAACACCTGGTCAGAGGACAGAGGTCATGAGGGTTGGGATTGGCGCCTGCGCCAGGGACCGCCAGGGTGGGCCATACCAGGCTGTAGCTGACCAGCTGGGCCTGCAGCCGCCACAGCTGCCGGAAGATGCTGTCTCGGTGGGTTCTGAAGGCCCTCAGGACCTGCTCCAGGGATGCCCGGGCCTGAGGCTCACTCCGCTGTGCCAGCCCCTCACCGAACACCAGCAGTGCATCTAAACGTTCAGCTGCCCCATGCAGGTCTGCCTGTAGGGCCTGGGTACACATGGTTAGACATCACCAACACCACACCAGCTCATCCCCACCCCCCACCTCCATACACACACAGCAGGGGCACCAGAGACCTGAGACCTGGAGTCACTATCCCCGCCCCCTCTGCCGTCCAGACACCTGGAACATGGAATAAACCCATTTCCCACCCTGGGAAGCTGGCACCCACTCCTGAGGCCCTGCCCACCCTCCCACATCTTGGCTTCCCACTGCCCACCTGCAGCTGGACCATCCTGCTCTGGGCTGATGCCCAGGGCCCCAGGCCTTGCTCCAGGTCCTGCAGGCGGAGGCCCAGCCCCAAAAGGCAAAGATGCAGGCTGTCCTGCTCAGCCTCCAATACTTCTCGGCCAGAGATGGGGCGCTGGGGAACACAGGGGGCTGAGTCAGAGCCAGTGAGCCAACCAAGACCTGGCCCACACCCATTGCACCCAGGCTCCTGCCTTCTGGATGCTTCTCTGCAGCAGAGTCCATCTCTGGGTCTGCACCAGGGTTGCTCCCACCTAGAGAAACTTCCCAGTGGAGCCAGGCCTGAGAACCTCTAGTTCAAATTCTCCAGGCTTTCAAGGCTCCTAGAAACTTGTACATATAGGGCCTGGGGATCTGGAGAGGGAGAGGGTGATGGAGCTGGGTAGCCCCACAAGGAATGGGGCTACACCAGGGCCAATTCTAAAATAATTCTCTCTCAGTTGGTAAAATACTGAATAGTGATAGTTAAAGAATCATTGTCTAGAGCATCCCTCCCCACACAGATGCCCAACACTTTTCCAGAATCATCATCTCCTCCCCGGTGTGGAAGCCAGATCCTGGGAGACAGACAGGAGGTAGGGGCTGGCACAGGGGCCTAGTTCACCTCAGCTCACCTCACGGTGTTTGGCCCCAGCCGAGTCCTCATGAGAAGGGGGCGTTGGCAATCTGGGGAGGCCAGCAGCAGACTCAGTGCCCCTCGGCCCACCCTGGAAGGGCTCGGGAGGGTCCAAGGAGTCCTGCCCCAGCTTCTGGGCCTGTTCTGACCTGGGATGGGCGCGGCATTGACAGGCCCCTGGGTGAGCCTAGGTGCCCATTATCCACCCTACCTTACCCCTGTCCCCAGTTACCTCTCTCATGTCCCCAGGTGATCTTAGCTACAATACCTCCTACCCTCAAAAGGCCCCTGCTACTGCCCCCACCCTTTTGGGACCACAGTTTCAAAAGCCCCAGCCCGTACCTGATTCTCTCCTCTCCAGAGGCAGAGCAGATGGTGCATTCAGATGCGTTCAGTTCCCTAGGGGCTCCAGGCGGGTGGCTGAAGGGCTCTGAGGGGGGTGTAGGGCCCAGGCGTGGGGGCAGGGCCATACTGGGGAGCCTGAGGACAGAGAGTCAGTGAGCATCCCCAGTGGGAGCCCTTTTCCTATCCTCCCAGACTTCCTCAGTTGGACTCACCCAGGCCTGAGGCAGCCAGAAGCCCAGGGCCAGGCTCAGCTCCACCTCTTTCCAGGAGGAACCTGGACCCAGGTAATTTGATGCCCAGCTCAGGTGACAGTAGCACCACTTAACTCCTTCCTCCCTAGCGGACCAGTAGCTGAACCTCCCAAGCTCACTCCACCCACTTAAGGGGTTTCCAGATATAACCCTGCCCCTCAAGAGCCCTGGATTCTTCTCCACTCTGTGACCCAAACATCTGACCCCGGGAGCCCACACCATCCATCTAAGGTCCCGGACGCAGCGCCCCTCAGGAACCCAAACATCTGGACCCCCACCCCCAAATGTCCAAAACCAGAGTAAGATTGTTTTGTTGGTGGTTTATTTGGAATGGGGCCTTTTCCTGTGGATCCCTCACAGGTACTGGGAAAATAACCCGGGGGGAACTCCCTCTGCCCACAGGGCGCCAGCAGTCCAGAGCAGGCGAGAGCTCGGGAATCCGAGCGGGTCCTGGGTCCAGGCGTCACTTGCTGAGCAGGAGGCCAGCGCGCAGCACGCGGGGTACGCGGCGGATGGTCAGCGAGACGCGGGTGCCGCGGACCAGGCGGGCTCCAGCCTGCGCCGAGGGGCAGGCGGCTGCGTTGCGCGGCAGGGAGGCGGCGTCCAGCGCGTCTACGCTGGCGGCTGCGATGCCGTGGAGTAGGCGCGTGTAGGCGGTGCCACGGAGCACCAGCAGGCTGCGCGGTTCAAGCAACAGCGAGGTGGCCGGCCGGGGCGGGGGCCGGGGCTGCGGGGCGGGTTGAAGGTTAGCGGGTTCCCAGAAGTTAGGAGTGGGGTGGGCGAGAGAGCAGCGGGTTTGGGGGTTCAGGGGGCGAGGGTCAGAGAGTCCCAGGGGCGAAGGCTGAGGGGCAAGTGTGCTCCTAGGGATCGAGGCTTCGGAGTGAAAATCCCGCGGGGGCCAGGGCCAGGGCCAGGCTTGCAGGGAAGTGGAGACGGGGTGGTGAGGGGGTGTCAGCAGTCCCTCGGCAGGGGACTAGGCTGCAGATGGGGACGTCTAAGGGCCTAAGGGAACTGCAGTTGGGCTCTGCAAGGGGCTGGGGCTGGGACCGAGGGATCAGTGGTCCCAGGAAACTGGGTGGAACTGGGCTGAGGACTTGGCTGAAGCCAGGAAGGGAGGAAGAGATGAGCAGGTGTGGTCTGGGAGGATGTGCGGATATCAGGATGTTTTGAGGACACCAGCAGAGTGGGAGGGGGTGTCAGTGCATCCAGGAGCATGTAGGATTAAAAAGGGCAGCCGTAAGGAGCAGCTGGTGTCAGGGTGTCCAGGGGAGTTTCTGTGCACACTGGGGTGTCAGACATACATCAAAGAAAGAGGTCAGGGAAGCTGCTGTCATGAGCAACACAGAGGGGAGGCAGGATATCTGGGGGCCCTTGAGCAGCGAGTCATGTGTTGAGGTGCCAAGGAGAATCTGGGGGTGTCCTGCATGACAGATCACATTATTGGAGTGGGAGGTAGGAAGTCAGTGTTGGGGTGCCTGTGCAGTGGCCACTGAAAGTCAGGGTGTCTGGAAGGATGTCAGAGACAACCCTGAGTGGCTGGTGTTGGGGTATCTGAGGATATCAGTGTCTGTTGGAGAACTCGGGAGCCCTGCATGCGGTATTGGAGCGCTCTGAATGTGTGGAGCCAGGGGATCTGTAGGATGTCAGGATATTCACTCAGCAGATGGGGGTATTGGGGTATCCGTGGATATCGTGATTTCTAGGGCACCCTGCAGGCAGATGGGTTGGGCATCTGGGCGGATGTGGGTGCCCTCCATGAGGGGACAGAGTAAGATGTCTGGAAGGGTATCAGGGATACCCCGCAGGCAGGTGGGATTGGGGCCTCTTAGAGGATATGGGGTGTCAGAGTGCCCACAAGCGGCTGGGGCAACGTCTCAGGGCCCACCTGCTCTGTCGGGTCATCATCCTCTGGCTGCCGAGGCTCGTAGAAGTCCAGCATGGTGTGGGAGCCCAAGCTGATGGTGCTGACAGTCGGGTAGTACAGTGGCCCATCCTCGTGGGGCTGGGGAGTGGGTACCAGGGCTGGACAGGGCAGGAGTCCACACCCCCCCACCCTCAGGTGAAAGCGGGGCTCCCCAGCTGGGGACAGGGAGGTGAGTGTTTGGTTGGGGTATGTAGCTGCTTAACAAGAGTGGATGTGGGTCGACATGATGCCCTGCCCCATGGTGGATCCGAGGTCTGGGGGTCGGGGTGAGAGTGTGGTTACCATGATGCCCTCCCCAGGCAGATACTGGTTCACAAGGACGTGGTTGGCTGGGAGACCCCCAAAAAGGCTGAGGTCAGACACTTTGTCCACGTAACGCTGGAGCCACGGTGGCAGCCGCTCAGGAACCATCCCCCGGGGATGGGGGAGCCCACCTGGGGGAGGGAAATGGGGTGCTGAGGGCACCCAACCAAGGAGCTCTGGCATGTGGAGCCCCCATTAGGGATATCCCAATGGTTGGTAGCACTCTGACCTCCTTGGGGACCCCTAACTCTTTGGAGATCACCACTCCACCCCTCAAAGGTTTCCTGACTTCTCCAAACCCCTAGAGATACCCTCCAACTCATCAGGAAATCCCTAAGCCCTCAGGACCTCCACTGACCCCTCAGAATCCTCCTGGCCCTTGGGACCCCTTGAACCCTCAAGGACCTCCCCCCCGCACCCCGACGCCTCAATGTCCTGAGACTATCCAACCTGAGCTGCCTACCCCAGTCCCCAGCCCTAAATCATCCATGCCCACAGCAGGAGACACTTACCCCAGTTCTGTAACTTCCTCCCGGAGAGCTGGGTCCACTTTGGTTTTGGGGCATTGAAGACCTGGGAGGTGGGATGGGGGTCAGTCCTTTACCAGGACCACCCTCTCTGATTCTCCCACCCAGGCCAACATAGGGGTTTTCACCTAGGGTGGAAATGGGTCATCTCAGTGTCTGTGGGATCATTCTCTGAGATAGTGTTCCCAGGATTTTGTTCTTTGCCCTTTCCCCCTGTGGAGGCCACTGGCCTCAAAGCCCCCCTGTGTCTAGGGACTGAGGGAGGGAACCAGGGCTGTGACAGTCAGGGTTTGAATCTACTCAGAGCTCTGGGCTGGGTTGGGCTCTTTCAGCCCAGCAAACAGTCTGCAGCCTGTAATTTCCTGATTCCTGGGCTATGTCAGCACAGTCTGAGTCCTGGAACCTCCTGTTCCTCTTGCCTGGGGGAGAAAACGTGCTAAACTGGGCTATTCAGTATAGCCAAGAGAGTATGTTGAAAATTCTCCACTGCCAAGACCCCAAGGGTCTAAAAAGGGTTATCTCAAAGAAGTCTAAGAAATCTCCTTATTTCCTTCATTGTTATGGGGCTGGAATCGACTGTCTCAGTATGAGAGTCTGAGTTTTGGAACTAACTCATTCCTGGGACTCAAACTAGACAGGACTAGTTGGGATAGCGCAGGGAAGATCTGTGCTCTATAACCAAGGCTCTGGGGCTGCAAAGGGCTATCCCAGTGCACAGACTCTGAGCTTTGTAAAATTCTCCTTTCCCCAGACCTTAAGAATAGAGTACAGACTGGGCTATCTAACACAGGTGGTCTGTGCTTGGTAACCTTGTTCCCAAGACTCTGGGTCTATGCTGAGCTATCAGCACAGGGAAGCGTTTAACATTCTGAGGCCTGGGTTATCTCAGCACAGAAATCTGAACACTGTAAATTCTTCATTCCCCAAATCTCAAGGGAGTGAACTGGGCTATATCTCAGCCTATGTTATAACCTCCTTCTCTCTAAGGTAGCCGGATAGGGCTGTCTTAGCACAGGGAGTCTGAGCTCCATAATAACCACCACCTTTCTAAGAATCAGTTTGGGGAGTTCCCTGGTCTAGTGGTTAGGATTCGGCGCTTTCATTGCCATGGCCCAGGTTCAATCCCTAGGGGAATGAGATCCACAAGCCGCATGGCGCGGCCAAAAAAAAAAAAATCAGTTTGGTTTCCCCTAAGCTTCCTGGGAAAAGCCCTTTCTGACAGGCCCCAGCAGGTGCTGAGAAAGGAATAGGGAAGGTGGTGAGGGATGGGTGCCAGGTGGCACTCTCCCTCCTGCCAGGATCTTCACTGTGACCTTTCGGGCTCTCCCACGAGAACTGGGGGTTGAAGAGGGTTCTGGGAAGAGGGGAAAAACAGGTCACCTGTCGAAGCAAATACTCCTCCTCTTCCTTGGAGATGAAGTCAGGGACATAGTAGATTACAGGTGGTGCCTAGGATAGAGAGATCCCCCTGAAGGTGTGACCTTTGCATCCACACAGGGGTGCTACCATCCATGAGCAGCCCCTCCTCTGGAGCGTAGCTCAGGATGTCCCCAGACAGGCCAGGGCCTTAAGTCGAGGGACCAATGGCTATTTGGGGGATGGGGAGGTGGGGGTGAGGGTAGGGCTAGACCCTGAGGGTAAGGATGAACTGAGAGGAAGGGGGCAGTCCCAGCCCACAAACCCAGGAGTCAGCCTGCCTATCCCCACTCTATCTCCCGCCCTCTAGTCCCCACCTTCACCCTCTGCACCCCCAGTCCTGACAACCTGCTCCACCCTGAATGGTTCCAGAGCTGGAACCCTGGCGTCCTGATCCTCCATTGACATCAACTCCGTGTACCCGGTCATTCCTGTGGGGAGGGGAGAACATGCTGAAGTCACCAAGCCTTCCACCCTCAGACTGTGATCCAGCTTTCTGCTCTTATCATGGGCCAGGGCCTCACCTCAGCCCTCTAGTGAAACTCACTTGGTTTCTAAAACCTAGATGTCCTCAGCATCTCAAAAGCTACCCAATGCACCCCTAGGCTCCCTGCCCAGACACCGTGAGCACCCACAATACTCCCCCCAAACCATCCACCAAATACCCATCAAACTACACGTTTGCCCTCTCAAGCCTCTACAGAGAACAACCTCAGACTCCACTGGCAGCCTTTCTTAAGATCTCCACACCTATCCCCCAGGGCTGCACCCCAGACCCCCTTTAAACACCTTGATTTGAGACCTCATCCTAAAAACTTCAGACCTGCAATCCTGAGCCCGGCTCTCTAACAATATTCGAGGTCCCGAGTCTAGGCTTCCTCAGACACATCCATTTTCAGTCTCCTTGTATCCTCCCCACTCTAGACTCCCCTCAGACTTCTCTTCCCGAGCGCCCCTTCCCTGCAGCACCCTTGGACCTTTGACCCTGAGCCTGACCCCTCTCCCACCTTCCCTCCCTGAACCCCTTGGTTCCCCCGTCTCTGTCTTCTAGAACCCCACACTCTTAGCTTCCTCGGACTCCCATCTGAGCTTCCCCGGATCCCCACTCTCAGCCCTCTTGGACCCCCATCTCCGCCCTCGGCGCCCCAAACTGACCGTCCACCAGTGACCCCTCCAAAATCCAAATTCAACACCCCCATTCCCTTCCCAGCCACTTCCGACCCACATGGCCGCCGCAGGAATCCTCAGACCAATGGGAACTCTCAAAGGCTTTAAGGCTCCTCCTTCCACCCAATCGGCGCTCTCACACACTATTGTTCCGCCCCCTCACCCTCGTTCGGTGACAGGCTGTGCCTCCCGGCCTCTGAGCCACTGGGGCCCCTTCAGAGACGGGTCTTCGTCTGGCATCGACCAATCAGAGCTCCAGAACGGAACCTGTCCACGCTGCGGAGAGCCCAGAAAGGAGGGGCAGCCGTGGCGGCCGCAGGAAAAATGCGGTGGTTGGAAGGACTCCCCGCAGGTTAGGCCATCCTATATAAAGCCGCAGGGATGCGAGATTGCTGTACCCAGCAAGGGTACAGAGGCAGGGCCGTAACTCCATAAACACCGACCCAACACAGAGAGCCGTAGAAACGTCTTTATTGAAGGGGGTAGGGGTCATGCTGAGTTTGGGGACATGCAGTGAAGGGGCAGTCGTGAGCTGTCCTTGGTTTTCAGGGCCCCAGGTCTGCCCTGGACCCCTGGGCCTTCAGGGTCTCCGTCGGGCTGTTAGTCTGGCCAGGGTGCTCTGAGGTCCTTCAGGGCCAGTAACTTAGATTTGGTGTTTTGGACCTGTGACCAGAATGTAGATTGAAATGGGGACTCCAGGATTTGGGATCCCCTCAAGGCCTTGATGCCCCTCATGTATGAGATGGAGGCTTGAGGATTTGGGGTTCCCTTGGGGCTGGTGCTCTTGGAATTTGGGTGTCTTGAGATCCATGGACTCAGGGCATTGAAGTCCTCTGGTTTCCAGGGATGAGAATTCCTGTTTGGGGTTTCCTGGTGCCTATGAATAGGGCTTGAGGTGCTCTGGGGGCCCGGGATGCACATCTCCTCCATCCCAGGCACAAGAACCTCCATGATTGAGGTTTCCTGGGGGCTTGGGATTGGATTTTTTAAATTTGGGATTCCCTGGGGATTTGGGGAGGCCATGATTTGGGGATCCTGGGAGTTAGGGCTTTGGGGTCTCCTAGGGGCTGTAGGACTTGGGGGCACAGGGGAGTTTAGGACATGTACTCTGGGGTTTGGGATCCTCAGAGTCCCAGAATGGGACCTCCAAATTTTGGAGTCCCCCCAAAGGGGGAAATAATTACTTTAAAAATAGAGAATTTTCTGGGAGCCTGGCCAGCACAGGTGCTGTGGGCCGCATGGGGTGGGCTTCGTACAAGGCACTGGGGGTTTCTTGAGGGTGCAGAGGATAGGAAGACTTGGGGGTCCTGTAATTAGCACTTCCAGTACTGTTTTGGTATCTGTAAATTGGGGGTGACAGTGGGCTGGTTAATGGGGGTTTCTTCTTGAGGGGTAAGAGCAGGGGGGTTCGTTAATGGAGGGAGTCTCTGATTGCAGTGTAAGGGGTTTGGGGTGACCATGGGGGTCACAACATCTTGAGGGGACTGATGTTAAATGTGGGTTTGTTACTCTTGCTCTGGAGGTGTTTCTTTCAAGGGGACTTGATGGTGGAGGGGGGGTCTTTGTTAACAGGGAAGGGTTCTGATCCAGTGACTAGTGACTCAGGAATGTTCTGCTGTGGAGCATTATGTAGAGAAAGTCACCGTCATTTGGGGTGATGTGGAAATCTGTTATGGGGGGGTCTGCTCTGAGGGGTTGGGACTAGCCTGAAGGTACTACACTTAGGGAATCTCTTTCTGGGTAACATAGGGTCTGTATTTGGGGGGTTATCATGAGGGAATCTGTTAATAATGGGGCCTCAGTGATCGAGGGCTGGCTAATGGGGGTCTCTATTCTGGATGTGTTACTGGGAATCTCTATCTCAGGGTGACTCGGGGGCTCCTTGTGTCAGCAGATGCTAGAGGCGGCTCTGTGTCTCTCTCAGATGTCCAGAGCCTCTAAGACTGCATCTCCGCCCTCAGCATCCAGGGAAACCAGCAACAGAAGAGCAACCTGGGGAAGAGAACTGTGTCACACGCTGGTGCAGGATGCGAGAGCATCTGGATCCGTCACCACCCAGCTGTTCCCCAAGTGTCTGGGATTTGGCCTTTCTGGATTCTGCCTCTGTCTCTCCAGCTGTGCCCTCTCAGGCTCCCGTGGAGCAGAAGGTGTTCTGCCTCCTTTACCTGCCCCTTAAAAGTTGAAGTCACCAGGGATATCCCTGGCGGTCCAGTGGTTAAGACTCTGTGCTAACAACACAGGGGGCCCAGGTTCGATCCCTGGTCAGGGAGCTAGATCCCACATGCCGCAATGAAGATCCCGTGTGCCACAACTAAGACCCGGTGCAGCCAAATATATATATATATATATATATATATATATATATATATATATATATATATATATATATATATGTTGAAGTCACCAGAATTCACTATGGGGCCTCACCCCCTAAAGACTGTTTCTGGGTAAGCTAACTAGTCCTATGTTTTCCTAACCTCTATTTCCAGCCCCAACCCAGAACTCCAGCCTCCCTGTGTCCAATGGCCTGGTGGATGCGTCTCCCTGAATATCCCACAGGAGAGGGGGGCCAAGGGTTGCTACGTACCTGGAGATGGAGTTCTCTGATGCGATGTCCTTTGGGGTCCGGACTGTTGTGAAGGTGCGTTTGGGCTGCGTCACTGAAGGGAAGGGCAAGGTCTCAGGTGAGGGGATGATAGATCCACCTCTGTCCTCAATATCCACCCAGACTCTTTTTCATTAATATTTATCCACGTCCCCAATATCCTCCATTCCCAATAGCCATCTAGACCTCTTGTCAATAATATTGTGTCATCCAAGACCTACCCATGTCCCCGGTGCCTGCTCAGCACCTTCTCGTTAACATTCCCATCCCTATAGCACCCATCCTTTTTGGGATCCTGTCTCATCATTTTCCTGGACCCTGTGTCCCCAGTTAAATACTGGAGATTCTGTCACCAGCATATACCTGAGGACCTTTCCTCCTATCCCCAAATCCACACTCCTCCCACAGCCAGCCCCCAACTCACTTGTCACTTGATGTACTTTTTTGGCTCCAACATTATCCCCAGGGGGGTCAGTGGATCCACCAATCCTGGGGAGACACGAGGAGTGGGAGGAGTCAGAGCCACAAGAGGCCAGGGTCTGACCAGGAGCAGAGCCCCGGGGGGCCTACGAGGAAAGAGCTAGGGTTTGGGGGTGGATATCCACACTGTCCTCCTGGTCCAAGAGGAGGAGACATCCAAGTGGGGGATCAGGATTCTGGGTGGTGCCCTGAGTTGTGACCAGAGTTTGGGCTCACCTCTGAATTCGAGATGCTGGTGCAAAGACTCCATGCCGTTGGGGGCAGGTGAAGTACCGGACACCAAAGACAGAGCCATCATGCTTGCCGGTGGGCTGGTCTAGCTCTATGCCGTACCAGTAACCTGCAACAGGAGAGTGTCAGGATGCCTCAAAGCCCTGCCTGCCCCCATCCCAGATAGCTATCCTCACCTGGGGCAAAGTCTGTCTTCCCATAGAAACGCACGATCCCTTGCTTCTGGCCTGCGACAAGGACTTGGTCTCCAACCTCAGCCTTAGCTCCTTCACGCTGCTGCAGGCTGCCCAGAGACGGGGATGATGGGGGCTTCTTCTTACCTGGCGGGGAGGGGACAAGGGGTGAGGGTGAGGCCTCCAGATGCCAGCCCTGGGGGCCCTGTGTCACCCAGAAAGCCACAAGGTAGAAACTGTCCTGGCTCAAACGAGACGAGCCTTCCTCTGAAATGGGGCTGGGGGGTGGGCTTGAAAGGAAACAATCCCAGCTGCCAGAGAACTGGGGGTGGGGGCTTTGGGCCTGAGGGACAACTAAGTCAAGAACCTAGAGAACCTCAAAACTCTTTCTCAAAGTTGAGGATATTTGGGCCAAGGGAAAAACTGAGTCTCAGAAGTCAGAAACCCAGAAACTGTCCTTTTAAAATGAAGGGGGGAGTTAGGTCTGAAGATAAATCAAGTCACTAAAGCCAGGAACCCCGTAGATTCTTCCCTAAAACTGGGAGAAAACCTTTGGGTCTAAGGGGAAACTAAGTCATAGGGGGCAGGGAAAACACAGGTCCTTGCAAGAACTGGGTGGGACCAGTACTGAGTCAAAGGAGAAACTGAGGCACAAAAGTCAGGAACTTAGAGGTCATCCTCTAAAATGGGAGTTTGAGCCTGAGGAGAAACTGAGTCACAGAAGCTGGGCTACCCACAGAATATCCTCAAGAATGGCTCTCGTCACTCTTAGGGCTCCCCCTCTGACCTTTGTGTTCCCTGCGGCCTTTGCCAGTGACACGGGAGAAGTCCATCCGGGGAGTCCGAGGTGTGGAGGTGACGGATGAGGGAGGTGCGTCCACTACCTTGGAGATCTTGGACACAGAGGCAAAGAGACCTGGGGGGACAGAGCCTGGGCTGGGAGTTGTCCAAGCCTCTGCCCTCTGACCGCCCCCATCACCTCCCAACCCCAGCACTCAGCAGCAGCATCAGAACTACTGAGTGGACCCCACCACCATCCTTCTGGGCCCCAGTGGGACTGACCCTGCTTGGGAGGGCAGATGAAGTACCGGACACCCCCAACACTGCCATCATTCTTGCCCTCAGGTTCATCCAGTTCCACGCCCACCCACTGGCCGCTGGCGAACTCCGTGGTCCCGCAGAACCGCAGTGTGCCCGTCTGAGGAAACAAGGGAGGATATGGCTTGGGTGCACCTTGAGAGGCCATGATAAGATCACCGGCACACAGGCAGCATGGTGGGATGGATGAGGGAGCCCCAGGCTTAAATCTCAGCTTGGACATCACCATTCACTGGTTGTATAATTTAACTGTACTGTGCCTCAACGTCCTCATCTGCGAAATGGGAACAGAAATCTCACCCACCTTACAGGATTGTTACAGAGCTGTGCTGTCCGATGCAGTAAATGGCCACTAGCCACATATGACAATTTAAATTAACTAAAATTAAATTAAAATATCATTTCTCCAATCACACTAGCCACATTTCAAGTGCTTAATAGCCACATGTGGCTAATGGCTACTTCACTGGACTACACAGACACAGAGCATTTCCAATCTCACAAAAAGGTCTATCGGACATGAATGCTATAGAGACATAAAAGACCTCAGAACAGGGCCTGGTGCTGAGTAAGGGATCAGTAAGTGTTGACTATTATTATCCTGTAACTTTGGTAAAGGGACCTCACGGGGCCTAGGTTTCATTTGGAAAATGGGGATAACAGTCCACCTCAGAGGCTGGTTATCTGGTAGAAACATTTTTAATATATGTGAAGTTGCTTAGCTGCAGTGAGTGTGGTTATTATCATTGGTGTGAGGCTTCTTCACTGCTCTAAGCCTCAGTTCCTTATCTATAAAATGGGCTAAATAATAGTGCCTACTTTGGAGAGTTGGTGTGGGGATCAGAACAGTGCCTGGCACACAAAGAGCCAAGCCCTATTCTAAGGGCTTTACACATTTTAACTAATTTAAACCTCGAAAATAATCTAAAAAGAGAGTGGATATATGTATATACATAACTGATTCACTTTGCTGTTCAGCAGAAACTAACACAACATTGTAAATCAACTATATGCCAATAAAAATTAATTTAAAAAAATAAAATAAAATAAACCTCAAACAACCCCCCTCAAGTGGGTACTATCAGCTCCATTTTACAGATGAAGAAACTGATGCCCAGAGAGGTGAAATCACTGGCCCCACAGCTGGTAAGTGGCAAAGCTGAGATCTGCCTGAGCAAATCCCTGAGCCTGAGTTCATAACCACTGTGCTATGCTGCTTCTCTACAGGCAGAGGTTGTTATTACATGTCTTCAGACAAAGAGTTTCACCTCTTGGGCTTCTTACAGGCTTCTATATTGTAAAATGGAGAGAATCAACCCATCCTGCTTTCAAAACTGTCACACTGATTTGATTAGATCATGTACAGAAACTTTCTAGATGGGACTGATGCATGCAAAACTCTTGATTACGAAACAAAATGTGACTTTTATGGCTTCTCACTGTACAAAGAAACAAAATTCAAATTCACTCCAGTGGCCTGCAGGCCTGGTGAGATCCAGCCCCTGCTAACGTCTCCACTTCACCCTCCCTAGATAACTCCCCTCCAGTCACACTACCCCTCCCCTCCTCTGGGACTTTGTACCTGCAGTCTCCTCTGTCTCCATATTTTTGCAAGGTGAGCTCCTTCCCATCTCAGCTCAGATATCACCTCCTCAGAGAAGCCTTCTCAGAAGACCTTAGCTAAAACCACCTTGGCCCTCAGCCAGGGCCAATTTATTAAATCCAAGCATTTAATGGTTTTCAAAGCCTTTGTTGCTACTGGAAATTATCTTAACTATGGGTATACTTTATTGACTGTCTCTTCCTCAATAGAAATGGAGTTCTATGAGAGCAGGGCTGGGGCTAACACAGGCCTTTATCCCCAAGGACAGGCTGGGTCCAGCATGGAGCCTGAGGGACACCAGGTAAATGAATCAAACTTGGAATGCTTGGATGCATGAAGATTCTCTCTGTCCTCTGGGACTTTATACCTGCTCCCCCTCCCTAAGGCCCCCTTCTCCCTCTCTTCTCCTGGCTCACTCCTCAGCATCTTCAAGTGAGCAAAGTATTGATCACTCTGGGAACACAAGTGGCCCCTGGATGGGAACCACAAGGCCCAGGGGGACCCAAAGGGGGCAGAGTTGCGCTGATCACTCTGCATGTGCTTCCTCATGAGCCACGACGGCTCCGGGTTGTCACTGTCAGGAGATGGATCTGCCTTCCCCCTTGGACTGAGAGCAGTTAGACGAAATGAATACTGTGTGCATGACTGCGAGGGTGGGCAGGCAAAGGGAAGAGTCTGCACTCTGCCCAAAGACCCAGCTCTGAGGGATGAGGGCTGAGTCCTGCCCTCCCTTCCCTGCTCCAGTCCCTGACCTTCTGGCCATCCAGTAGCACGCGGTCTCCCAGGCGCAGACCCAGTGCACTGAGCATGAGATTGCCTGGGACGTTGTCATAGTTGGGTAGCGTGACCTTGGGGAGGGCGCAGGAGAGCGGCACAGCCTCCTCCAGTAGCGTCCGCAGCTCCTTGGCCACCAGTGCCGCCTCTGCCTTGTCCAGGGACATGTCCATGGGGTCTGGGACCACCTCCGCTGGCACCTGTCCCTTTCGGTTCTGGGGGCCAACAGGAAGAGAGGGAGCAAAGACTCAGTGGCATAGGCTGCACTCCCACTGAGCCCATGCCCCCAGAGACCCCGGGAGGAGGTGAGGCAGAGGTGGGAGTAGGTCATACCCTGGGCCAACTTGGAAATGGGAAGGGGTGGGGCATTAAGGTACAGACCACGGTCCCCAGGGAAGTCCACCCCTGAGACCTCAGGCTGGGGGTGTCAAGTATGGAGCCAATAGGGAATGAAGGTCCCACTTCAGTGCTGTAGGTCATGCCTTCAGGGCCAAGACCCCAAGCCCGGAATGGGGCCATGTGAAGGACAAACACTGAAAATGGGCTCCTGTGGTACCGGGTTAAGGGTCCAACTGGGCCAATGGGGAATGAGAGCTTCAAGAAACTCAAGTGGTCCTGCCCCGCCCCCTCCCCCGCTCCCATCCTCTGCAGAGGCCTGCTGGCCAGAAAGCGGTTGGGGAGGAAGGAGAAGGAAGATAACAGGACTGGGCCAAGGTGGCAGTACCCGAAGCGCCGGGTTGGCGCCGTGTTCCAGCAAACATTTGGCCGCGCCCAGGCACAGGTTGGAGGCAGCGATGTGCAGGGCTGAGCCATGGTTGAAGTCACTGCACGTGGAGTTCACCACTGGGAAGTGTGTGAGAGGAGGGTTCCGGGTGAGCGCCCTCAGCACCCCAGCCCTCCCGCTGCCTTCCAGCCTCTTCCTCCATCTCTTAACCCGCAGGCCCGGGCCTCCCGAAGCCTCTGATGCAGAGCCCCGCCCCTCCTCGGCCACACCCCTCCCAACCAGCTCCCGCCAGGCCCTGACGTTTTGGACCCCTGAACTCCTTCTCCCGCACCTCGCGCCTCCCGCCTCCCACCCTGGCCTCCCATGCCAGGCCCCATCAGTCGCCTTCCCCGCCTTCTCACTTGTCTCCTCCCCCCACACCTGGGTACCCTCCTTCTGCTTCCAGCCCTCCTTCCTCGCCTAGGTCCTGCCCCTCCCAGCCCGGCCCCTCCTCCTCACCTCGGGGCCGTGCACCCTTCAGTAGCACGCGCACGAGATCCGGCACGTCAAAATAGGCCGCGTAGTGAAGCGCGTTCATGTTGGTCCAGCGGCTGCGCAGGGTCACGTCTGCGCCCAGTGCCAGCAGCTGCTGCGAGAGGCGTACAGCCGCCGCGGGGTCCCCTGCGCGACAGCCCAGGTCAGCTTGGGTCCCCTCCTCCAGAGTGTGGGCCCAGGGCATGGAGAAGGCCCAGGGCTTCAGGGACTGCACTTTGGGATCTTAGGCTGTGGGTCCAGGATGGAGGTCTGAGGGCCGGGGTTCTGAGCGTGTTGGGCGTGGGAGTTAGGTTTGGGGGTTTGGACCCTCACCGACTCCGTGGGCCCCCGCCTTGCACGCATAATGGAGCAGTGTCATGTCGGTCAGCCCATCACGATCATTCACATGGCAGCCTCGACGCAGAATCTGGGAGTACCAGGGGACCAGGGAGGGTTACCCAAACACATGAGGAACCCCTTCCTCTCCCCCCTCGCTTCCCCAGCGCTCTCACCTCATTGCCAATGACATCAATCTTGTGCTGGACTTGGGGCACCCACTGGCGCACAATGGCGAACAGCTCAGGGATGGTGGTCTGCGGGTCAAACAGAATCTCCTGGCAGGCAGGGTCGTTGGGGTCGAAGAAGGTGAAGGCTAGGGTGGTGAGAGGTCCAAGGTCACCCCAGGCAAACTGTGGACTGACCCCCTTCCTTCCATCCTAAGGCAGAGGAGCTCTAGACCTTTAAAACCTTCTAATGCAGAGTCTCAAACTGGTGGCACATGGGCCACAGGCATTTTCTGTGTGGCCAGAGTGAGGTTTCAAAATCAGGAGGTTTCACATAAAAATGTGGATGCCTGGTGTATCTTGAAAAATTGGAAGATCATATAGCAGCAAACCCCACCCCATGAAACAAGAGTGTGGTAAGGAGTCTGCATGCCCAAGGGGGCTGCTACTGCTCTAGCGCAGAGCCCTGGGAAGTACGGCATAGAAGGTGTCTCCCGGAAGCAGCCTGTGTGTTCTTTTTAAAACCCCAGTCACAGCACAGCTCTCCTTGGCCAAGCCTGCCCTGGCTCCCATCACACTCAGAGTACAGACCCAAATCCTCACCCTGGCCCACAGGCCCTGCACAAACTGGCCTCGTCTGTTCTCCGCCCTCTCCCCCTCACTCATTCCCCTCCAGCCACACTGACCTCCTTCTGTCCTTCCAACTCGCCAGGCAAATTCCTCTCTCGGGGCTTTGTGCTTGCTGTTTTTCTTGCCTGGGCCCGTCTTCCCTGAGATCTTCCTAAGGCTTCAGAGAGGCCTCCCCAGACCACCCTGGCTAAATCAGCACCTCTGCCCTTCTTTATCTCTTGCCCTTTTCATTTCTTTAAAAATATCACTACTTAGGGACTTCCCTGGTGGTCCAGCGGTTAAGACACTGCGCTTCCCGTGCAGGGGGCCCGGGTTCGATCCCTGGTCAGGGAACTAAGATCCCCACATGCCACGCGGCATGGCCAAAAGAAAAAAAAATAAGAAAAAAATCACTATTTAACATTACTTGTTTACTCCTTCCTCCCTCCCTCTTTTCCTCTCTTTCTCTTCTTCCTCATTCTCTTCCTTTCTTGCTCGTTCCCCTCACTAGGACGTTTCCAGGCTGCCTTGTTCACTCCCTTATCCATGCAGGAGGCGCTCTGTCAGTCTAGCTGAATTAATGTACAAATTTAATAAATACACGAGTTCCTATTGGAGTCCACCTTAGCCCTCTCTCTGTCCTAGACCACATTTTCAGATTCCTTCATATTCTGTGACCAAACCCTCCTTGTTCTACAATTAGGATTCCTGGGGATGGGGGGGCTGATACCCTAGACTCTTTGACTTCCCAGCAGGCCACAGGCCCCAGCCACATCCAGCCACATTTCCAGTGGAGATTTTCCAGTTTCCCAGGGTGGATACCCGGCCCCAGAGACCCAGATAACGTTCTTATTTTTCTATCAGACCGAAGGCAACTTATGGCCTCTCTGACCCACCTCTAGTGTGTGACATGTCCACAGATGCCACCCCTCCTGCCCTATCCTGATGACGCCTACTCTCTGAACTTGGAACCTCATTTCCGAACTTACAGCTGCTGGGGATTCCCAGCCAACATCTTCTAAAAGCCTCCTCCTATATCTAATTCTGGCTGAGCTCCACCCTCTCTACCCAGGAGCCAGAGGGAGCTTTTAAAAATATAAATCAGACCTGCCCTCCCCCCAGACTGCTCTCCCCCGCCATCACACTTAGAATATATCCAGAGTTCTCACAGTAGCCTTTAAGGCCCTTCCAGATCTAGCCATTGCCAACCTCTCATCTCAACTCCAATCATTCCCTAACAGCAACACCGGGATTTTCCTTCTGCTCCAAGCTCAGTCCTGCCTCCGGGTTTTTGCACTTGCTGCCTACAGCCTGGAACACTCTTTCTCCCGCTCTCCTATGGCTGATTCCTCCTCATGCTCTGGGTCTCAGCCTAAATGCCACCTCGTCAGAAGACCCACCCTGACCACTCTGTCTCAAGGTGCTGCCCCCTAGCCATTCTCTATTATATCTCCATCTTTTATTTCTTTCATAGCATTCACTCTAATCTGAACTTTTATCCGCTTTATATACCTGTTACTTGCTTAGTCTTGCCTTCTCTCCTGAGAGCAGGGATCATGCCTGGATTGCTCACCATTAAATCTCCATCTCCTAGCACAAGGCTTGTCACAGAGTAGTGATGATGGATAAATACTGCTTGGTGAATGAGTAGACACTTCCCGTTTCTCCAAGAGGCCACCCGCTCAGCTCCACATCTTCCTACCTCAGAGCCTTTACTCCTGCGGTTACCTTGCCTAGGACCCCCTTCCCCTGATCTTTTCCCTTGTTAACCCTCAATTCATCCTTGGGTCTCCCTCAAATGTTATTTCCTCAGGGAAAGCATATCTGAAAAAGCTCTTACAGAATTCGGTTCTTAGCAAACACAATTCTCATCATGTCTTGTAATTATGTACTTATATTTTTATACTTATTTGTGTGGTTGTCATCGAGGCCTGTGAGTTCTCTTAGGCAAAGACGAGATCTGTCTTGCTCCATGCTGTGCCCCCAGTTCCTAGGTCCATAGCAGGCTTTCCAAAAATGCTTGTTTAATGACTAAATGACTGAATGATGTGTCATGAATTAAATATAATGATTATCCCAATTCCATTCTCCAATGGGTGAATGAATTAATGAAGGGGGGGTGGAATCCAAGGGCCAGGACTCCTCCAGAACACCTTCAAATCCTCCAGAATCCTCCCACCATCTCCACCAGCAGAGTTCAGCCAAACCTCCCTGGCCACCCAAGGCTCCAGGCCATATTGCAGAGTGGGGAGGGTGGTTACCGTAGTCCTTGGGGAGGGGGGCAGGTGCCGAGGGGTGCACAACAGGCCTCTGCCGGCGCTCCTGGGTGGGGCTGGGGGGCTCTGGGACAGGCTCATCCTCCTCCTCCTCTTCTCCCTCCGCCCTGAGCGGCGGGGCCATCGGGGCGGGATCTGTCTTAGTCATGGTCCTTGGTGGCCCTCAGGGGGCAGGTGCAGAGTTGGGGGTGGCCTTCAGGCAAATCCTGGGGGCAGAGGTCAGCTAGAGAGGGTGCCCCACAGTCTCCGGAATCTCAGCCCCCCAGACGCTCCCCGGCCTCCGGGTGGCTCCCACGCCCCCAGCTCTGGATTTTGGGCAATCATAGGGACGCCAGTCACCCATCAGAGGACGCTGGTTTGTGGGCCCAGCGCCTACCACTTCCCCCAGGCCAGTCCCCCATTCTTCTCCTCCCGCGTCAGGGCCCTCAGTCTAGGCCGCCCCCTCCCCCGGTTTGTTTATCTCAGGATGCAGGATGCTTTGCCCCTCCCCTTCTCCGCGGGCCTCCCCTCTACCCATCTTACCTCGGGTGGCTGGGGCTGGAGACCAAAGCTGAAACCGGGGAAACTGGAGTAATGGGGTGTCAGTGACTGGGGAAGTGATGGGGGAGAAGGAGACAGAAAGAAGGGGACGAGGCCCGGACGCCGACGGGGGATGGGGGTGGAGAGGGAGGGGCGCTGATGGCGCATGCGCTGTCACCCCCAACCAGGCGCGGGGGCGGAGACACTGCGAGGCTGCTTGCATTGATGAAAAGGCTGGAGGCAGCGGTGGGAAGGGTATAGACACCGAGGATGGGGAGAAGAAGAAATGGCCACGAAGAAGGATGTGAGGCATGGAGACAGGAGAGAGATGAAGCAGGGACAAGGGCAAAAAGAGAGGGATGGGAAAACGGGCACAGCTCTTATTGTCCATCCCGCTGTGATAGTGCCTTTGCGAAGGACTGCAAACCAGACCAGTTTGGGCAGGGGTCTCGATGTGTGGTAGTGGTGGGTGTTTTCTCTCTCTGACATATCAGACCTGACCTCTACTCCATGTCCGCCCTAGACAAGGGAAGTCTCAGAGGGATGATTTTGTGGAGACTCCTATAATCACTGTCATTGTCGTTATCACATAGTGCTCACACGGCACTTACCCAGAGAAGTTAAGCCATTTACCCAAGGGCATACAGCAAATAGGTAATGGAGCTAAGACTTGAATCCCAGTGGCCGGGCTATAGAGTCTGGGCTTTTAATCACCGTGCTACATGGCTTTGGCAGTGTCTAGGGGATAGATCTGCCGCCAATGGACTCCTCCCCCAGAAAGGCCTCCAGGAGCCAGCCCAGGGATGAGGCCTTCCTGGCTCTATCATCCTGGCTGGGCTGTCACACCTGACTGGCTGTGGCCTGCACTGTCCACAATCATCCCAGCCTGAACAGGCTGGCTGACTTTGCCTTCCACCTCTCATCCTTCTAATGTGCAGGCCCAGTAGCTCCATTCAAGATATTTCCAGAATTTCATCCCTGACCCCAGTCCCAGGCCCTCATCCTGGTCCATCCTTCATCCTCTCCCACCTGGACTATGGCAGCTCCCCCCAACACCCCAATATGCCAGAGGGACCTATTAACAACTATCACATCAGGACCCTCCTAAAGGCATCTGCTTGCTGCACCTCATTGCAGGTAACAGCCAATGTCTCAACCACAACCCACAAGTCCCTGTGTGAACTTCCCTGTCATCTCTCCAATCTCACCTCCTCTCACTCTCCCCCTCGGTCACTCCACTCTAACCATCCTGGCCTCCTTGTTCCTCCTCACCCCAGGACCTCTGCACTGGCTTTCCTTCTGCCTGGAATGCTCTTTCCCCAGATACCTGGTTCCCTTACTCCTCTCCTTTAGGCTTTCGCTTATTAGTACCTTTCCAATGAGACCTTTTCTGCTCTAACATTGCATCCCACCCCCACCCTCCTC
The DNA here is from genome assembly GCF_965194825.1 of Balaenoptera physalus. NCBI lineage: Eukaryota > Metazoa > Chordata > Mammalia > Artiodactyla > Balaenopteridae > Balaenoptera > Balaenoptera physalus. The sequence continues at coordinate 16,365,371 of NC_138900.1, read as the reverse complement.
ACACACAAACACTCACTCCCTTCCCTGCTTCAGTGTTCGCCATAGCAACACTGTCTTCCTTCGGCTTATACCTTAGATGGTAGGGCATGTGCAGGGGCTGTTCTTCTCCCTGGAACATCCAGTCCACGTGCCTTCCAGGCCAGCTCCTTCTCATCATCAGGTGTCTGCTCAAACATTGTCTCCTTAGAGAGTCCTCCCTCCCACCCAGCCCATTACATTTTCATTCAGTCTTTTTGACACTTATCACAACCTGAAATTATACTGTTTATTAGTTTACTAGTTCATCTTCTGCTCAAGCAGAAAGTGAGCACCACGAGGACAGGACTTTTGTCAGCTGTGTTCACTGCTGTATCCCCAGTTTGGCACCGGGCTTGGCAAAGGGTATGAGGGGCTCTTCAGAAGCAGGTACAACTCTCTCCAAACAAACCCTTGCTCTGCTCTGAGGGTGTTTTACTGACCGCAAAGATTGAAGGTGGGGTCGGGACCTGGTTCCCAGGGTAATCACTGCTGACAGGGGTCTTGGGCCCAGGTCAGCCCTAAGGTTCAAGGGGTCCCTAGGAGGAGGTGGTGGGAGCCAGGCCCTTGAGGGAGCCACTGCTATGCCCCAGGCATGGGTCATGGGGCTGGGCCAAGCCCACGTTTGATGCGTCTCTCTTCCTCTGTCTTCTATCATCTGTCCTGGTCCTTATGCACTGGGAGTCTGAGTGTCCAGGAGCTCAGGCTTGGCGTCCAGGGTAGGAGGTGCAGGACCTTGGGCAAGGACCACAGCTATGTCAGGCCCTCCACAGATGATGGTGAAGGCTTGGGATTCCTCAGGTCCAGGGAGCTGGGCCGTCCCAGGCAAAGAAGTAGTAGAGATGGAGGACACAGGGGAATGAGGGGAGTGAGGGGAGGGAAGGAGGGAAGGAAAAAGTGGGGGCAGTGGGAGAAATGGTGAGGAACAGGGAGGTGGAGGTGGGAGGGGGGTGTCAGGAGACAGAGAGAGATACGGGCAGAGAGAGATGTGAGGAGAGAGATGTGGGGGAAGAGAGACATGGAGAGACAGATATGGGGGGTGGGAGAAATGTAGGGGCAGGGAGACAGGGACATGGATATGGGGGATAAAGATGCAGATGAAGAGAGACACGGGAAGTGGGGAGATAGATGGGATGACAGAGACATAGGGGGCAGAAAGACAAAGATGGATGTGGGAGAAAGAGGAAGAGATTGAGAGGCAGGGATGGAATGGGGGCAGGGGAGGCAGAGAGAGACACTGTCAGCCCAAAGGCCCTGGCAGGCTCCATGAAGAGCCCCAGGCCTGAGTCTGAGTTATGTCCTTGCCCCCCCCAACCCCCCGTATGTCCCTCTTGTGCTCCAGCATGGTTCAGGCCACAGTCTCAAACATAAAGCCTCCGGGGACAGCCACTGCAGCTCTAGCTGACTGCTACTATCTGGGGATGTGAACCCAGTGCTGTTAGATCTGCTGAGCCTTCAGGAAAGACCAGAAAATATTTTACAGCATTACTGAGGCCAAAAGAATAATATCTGTGGGCCAGGCCCAACCCACTGGCTGTCAGGTTGAGACACCTTAGCTACAGAGGTACCTCAGGGGCTTTCTGAAACCCCCTCCCACCTCCCTTGTCCAGGCAGGAACAAGGGTCCTGGGACCTCAAGCTTGACCCTGGGGTTTTAAGCAGGAAAAAGGCCTGGTCAAATTTTGATTTTTAAAGACATGATCCCCTCGGGAATTCCTTGGTGGTGCAGTGGTTAGGACTCTGTGCTTCCACTGCAGGGGGCACGGATTCGATCCCTGCTCGTGGAACTAAGACCTCACAAGCCGCGTGGCGTGGCCGAAAAAAAAAAGACATGATCCCCTCCACTCCCCACGCCAGAAAATACTCAGCAGTAAAACATAGGGGCAAAAGGGCCTTAGATAGGGCCTGGGAGACTCTAGTATAGAGTTGCAAACTCAAGCTCTATAGGGGCCAGGCAGGGAGCTCTCCCACAGAGCACAGGCCTCCTCTGGGGCCAGACACCTGGGTTTGAATCCTGGCTCTGCAACTTACTGACTGCCTGGCTTTGGGCAAGTTACTGGACCACTCTGTGCTTCAGTTTTTTCATATGGAAAATGGGGACAAGAGCAGTTTCAATATCAAGGTCATAGTGAGTTTTCAGTAAGTTATTAACTCTGTGTCTAGAAGAGAGTAAGGGCTGCTTAAATATTATAATATTATTAAATGGAGCAGCCACTACTCAGCTCCCACCGATAGTTGCTTGGCATTGCCAGACTGATTTTTTTTCAAGCCAGAAATTTGGAAACACGGGTGAAATGTTCTGACTTTCAACTCTGGACTCTAGTTTAGCCAAAAGCACACCAACTGTGTGGGCCGGGCAGGGCACTCACCGCGCGCAGCCGGCCCCGGTGCGCCGGCGCCAGCAGGCTCTCCGCGCGCAGCTGCTTCGCCAGCTGTTCCAGAGCCCGCAGCCGCGCCTGGTGCCGCTCGTGGCGCCGCTGGAGCCTCCGCACCCGCCGCTGCAGCGCTCCCAGCGCCGCGCCCAGCCCGGGCCGGGGGTGCTGGGCCGACACTCCAGGGCGCGGCCCCGTGGGAACCGGCGGAAGCGGCAGGGGAGTCAGGAACACGGTGGCTGGGGCTTCGGGACCCCCGGATGCTGGCCCCAGCACCACAAGCTGTACGGGGCCAGGGGCCGGGACGGCTGGGCCAGGGGACAGGGACGTGGCCTCCTGCGGAGGCGGAGGCACGACTGGTTTCTCGGTGCTTCGGGAATTCGTCTGCCTCTGGAAGACAAGGCAAGGGATGGGGGATGGAGGACATCAGGGCCGCACTCCAAAGGAAAATTCCTCAGGAGTGGAGGGCTGAGAGTCAGCCTGCAGGAGGGACCTCCCTCAGAGGGGAGGGCGGGGGATCAGACTCCAGCCATGGGACTCTCCTGAGCTCACCTTGGCGGGCGGCGCTCGGGAGAAGATGGAGGGCACAGCATCCGGCCGCAGGTAGCGCACGCCCCAGCGCCACTGGAAGCAAGAGGGGGCGAAGTGCTCGCTGCACAGGTGCTGGTGGCAACTAGGCACCCAGTGCTCGCGCCCCATGTGCCTCAGCCAGGCCTGCAGCCGGGGGCCATCCTTCAGGGGGAACCTGCCGGGGGGCGGGGTCAGCGAGATCAGGTCCAACCCCACCCCTCCCTGAGGATACGCACACCCAGAGGTCCCTGAGCTCCAAACCTCTGCCTCCCCTGGGCCAGAATCTGGCCCTGCCTCCCAACCAGGCTCTCAACCTCCTACTCACATCCAGTTCTTCAGGCTCCACCTTTTAAACACCCAGCATCAGCCCACCTCTCCCACCTCCATTGACCCTCCTATCCAGCCTCCAGCCTCCAGCCTCCCCTGGCTGGGTTTTTGCAACAGTCTCCTCCCTGGTCTCTTTGCCCACTGTCACTCTCCCTTCCCCCCAAGTCTGTTCCTCCATATGAATCTCAGGAGGCAGTTTACAAAATCGGACAAATCTAGAATGTGGGAGATCCCATATTCATGGGGTAGGGGTGGGATTATAGATTAAAAGAGATTTAAGAAACATCAGTCCAAAGGCAGATGTGGACTTTCTCTGCAACCAACCATTCTGTAAAAAGACATTTTAATACAACTGGGGGAAACTGAACATGAATTGGGTATTAGATAATTGTAAGAAGTTAATTTTGCTAGGTGTGATAATTATATCGGTTTAACCTTCTAAAATAGTCATCTGTTGGAAAAATATTCTGAAGTATTTATAGATAAAAGACCTAATGTCTGGAATTTACTTTAAAATACTGCATTAAAGATGTACATGGGAGGAAGGTGGATGAAAAACATTAGCAAAATGTTGACAACTGGTATAACTGAGTGATAGATACATGAGGATTCATTTAAACAACTCTATTTTTTGTGTATGCTTGAAAACATGTTAAAAAGTTTTTAAACAACTTAACAACAACAACAAATAACCCGATTAAAAAATGGGCAAAGGACTTGAATAGACATTTCTCCAAAGAAGACACAAATGGCCAACCAGCATATGAAAAGATGCTCAACATCATTTATCATTAGGAAAATGCCAATCAAAACCACAAGATTGGGCTTCCCTGGTGGCGCAGTGGTTAAGAATCTGCCTGCCAATGCAGAGGACACAGGTTCGAGCCCTGGTCTGGGAAGATCCCACATGCCGCGGAGCAACTAAGCCCGTGGGCCACAACTACTGAGCCTGCACTCTAGAGCCCACGAGCCACACCTACTGAGCCTGCGTGCTACAACTACTGAAGCCCACGTGCCTAGAGCCCGTGCTCTGCAACAAGAGAAGCCACTGCAATGAGAGGGCCGCACACCGCAAGGAAGAGTAGCCCCCACTCACCGCAGCTAGAGAAATCCCGCACACGGCAACGAAGACCCAATACAGCCAAAAATAAATAAATAAATTTTTTAAAAAAAGAAAGGAAAAGTTCTGGAGATTGGTTGCTCAACAATGTGAACATGCTTAACACTACTGAATTTAAAAATGGTTAAGGGGAGATTTTATGTTATGTGTATTTTACCACAATTAAAATTTTTTTTAATTTTAAAGTTTTTTTTTTTAATGAATTAAATAAAAGCTTTCCCAGTGGGAGTGGATAGGGGTTATCTGATAAGGCACCCTCTACAGGCGCCCAACTACTTCTGTGCCCATTAGAAGTAGTGCCACCCGTTAACTGGTGCCACTGTCCCCAACGTCTCTTTTTGCCCTCTTTTATAGCAATACACTTTCTATTTAGACCTGGGCTCAAGACTGTCCACAATAAAGACCTCATTTCCCAGCTTCATTTGCAGCTAGAGGTGGCCACATGATTAAGTTCCAGCCAGTTTGTTCTATGGGAGCTGCCAGAAACTGTGAGACATTAAAGGTTTATTTTAAGCTGCTAAATGTTGGGATAGTTTGTTATGGAGCATTAGATAACTAATACAGTCATTCATCCACATCCCACCTTCACAATGTCTTCCATATCTGTGACATTATTTACTTAATATTTTTCTTAAAACTGACCAACTTATTAAACGAAGATACCTAAAAGAGAAACTTAAACCACAATTGAAAATGGAAAACCAGTATCAATTCCATAAATAGGAGTTAACCATAAAAACACCTGATATCTTTACTTGCTGAGGGCTATAAGGCCTGCTCTCTCTTTGTTAAAAAGGAAGAGTAAGGAGTATTAGAGAGTGGGGGACAATCCCATCCATAGGAGACAGGACAAATAAACTCCGACATACGCACACAAAAGAATACCACACAGCTCTAAAATAGGCTGAAGGCACTGTATGAAATGATATGCTATTGTCAGGCATATATTATGTGAAAAAAGCAAGGTTCCAAATAGAGTATATCAGCTTTTAGTCATTGTGGCAGCCTGAATAACGGTCCCCCAAAGGACATCCATGTCCTAATCCCTGGAGCCTGTGAATATTGCATTTCATGACAAAAGATGTGATTAAGTTAAGGATCTTGAGATGGGGAAAATTATCCTACATCATCCGGGTTGGCCCTAAATGCAGTTGCAAGTATTCTTATAAGAGAGAAGCAGGAGAACATACTACCACAGATAAAAGAGGAGACGCAATGTGACGACAGAGGCAGAGATTGGAGTGATGTGGCCAAAAGCCAAGGAATGCCTGCGGACACCAGAAACTGGAAGATGCAAGGAACAGATTTTCTCCTAGAGCCTCCTGGGGAATGCAGCCCTGCTGACACCTTGATTTTGGGCCCAGTAAAATCGATCTGGATTGTGAGAGAATAATTCCTATTGTTTTAAGCCACCAGCAGTTTGTAACAGCAGTCATAGGAAACTAACCAAGTAATAAAGGGGGAAACAAGAACATATGTTCAGACTTGCTTGCATTTGCATAAAGAAACACTGGGAAAGACACTTAAGAAAGTAAAGAGGCCACCAGTGGGGAGGAGGTGGATGGGATGGACAGAGGTTGTTGGTGGGGAGCAAAGGAAGGCTTCTCAGGCAAAAGGCAGACAGAGAGGGAAGTGGGGGATAGCTGGTGAATGAGGACAGAAGGGCTGACTCAGAGGAGAGCGTGGCATCCAAAGAGCAGAACCCAAGGGCACAGAGCCAGAAACTCTGGCTGCTGCAGTTCCTTCAGCCTCAATCTGAGATCCAAATGTTCTCACCAGCCTCCTTCTGCCTGGACACGAAAATGAAATCCCTTGTACCAGCACTTCCCACCTACTCCTGGGCAGAGACTGCCAACTGATTACTCCACGTCCACTCTCTTCTTCTTCCTTATTAACCAACTCCAACTTTTTTCAGGCCATAATGTGCCCTGTTAGACGACTGTCTCCCAGGTTCCTTTGCAGTAGGTGGGCCATGTAACTAAGTTCTGGCCAATACTTTCATGTTGGGTGAGACATCTAGGATGGTACCTTAAATGTGAGCGGGTTCTCAAATGGAATCAGAAGCAGCTCAAGGGGCAAAGGAGGAAAGTAATATCATAGAAAACCTCTTCCTAATTTGGTCTCATTTTTATTCTCTTTTGTTCCTCTAGATGGCAACATTTATGATAGGAAATGTCCCTCTCTAAGATTCTACCTTAAGTGCACAGCCAGTGTCCTCCTTTCTTTATAGAATATTTTAGTCTTGTTGGCCATTCTATCTACAGCACTGCTAGGAGTTCTTCTTTTCTTCCTTACTAACATAACTCAAAATGTCTTCAGGGTGGTTAACTGCCCAGCAAAAGACTACACTTCCCAGGCTCCTTTGCAGTTGGGGGGGGGGTGACCAATGATGAAGAACCTACCATTGGGTGGGATTTCTGAGAAGGCTTTGTAAAGCAGACCAGCTTAGTTTAGAGTTGTGTCTCTTTTGCTCTTCGTCCCTTCTCTTTTCTCCCTCCAGAAATGGTTGGGCATGATGGCTGAGGTACTTGGCAGCCACTGGATGGATATGAAAGATGGGACCCTCATCCCAGATGATTGTGGAACTGCCACACCAGTGCTCGTCTGCCAACCTCTGTACTTGTTTCATGTGAGAGAAAAATAAACCTTGCGGTAGACTGTATTATTGTTCAAAACATTTGCTGCCCTTCCCCACACGAAGATACACATTTCCACTCTACCGACCTGACGCTTGCCATAGACTTGCTGTGGCCAAAGAAGTAAAAGTGATATGGGTCACTTCTAAATATACAATTTACCAGGAGCCATTGGGTGATTCTCCCCACTTTCTCTTTTCCCCCTCCCACAAGACCACCAATATTCCAGGTAGGGGAGGCTCCTTCAGCCTGAATCCCCAGTTAAGATACAGTAGAGAAGGGCCACAAAGGGCCTGCAAAGGACATTAGTGTGAGTGAGGAATAAACCTTTGTTGTGGTAAGCCACTGAGATTCTGTGAGTTTGTCACTGTAGCATAACCTAACCACGCTGATTCCTATAGACCCCATAATTTGGTAAATCCACTATTATTTCAGGACTTTGTTATTGCCAGACAGATGCAATTCCTGTTACACACCTCCCCCTGCCATGAGAAATGACTGTCATTTGTTCCTGAAAGGGCCTAAATCACAACTAATGAATGTTTCCTTTGGCACACAGGCAGGAATTTCGAGTTACTTCCTAGCAGCCACTTCCCTCAGTGTCTCACCTTGTTCCTTCCTAGCATCCATGCCCTCTCTTGAATCTCTTTTGGAGACTGCTCCTCACCAAACTCTTAGCTAAATGGCTTCTTCAAGAGTGACTCAGGGATGAGCCTTGAGATGGGAATGGGTCAGCCTGTGTGAGGAACAGCCTGGCAGCCATTGGGGGGATTTTAACAACACAGACATGAACTGATTTTTATACGGTCGCCTGGCTGCTATGCACAGTTCTCACTGTTCTCCTTATTATTATGTGTGAAGCACTTAGAACAGTACCTGGTATACAGTAAGTGCTCTTTAAACAAGTTATTATTGTTATCGCTGTAAGGGAAGCAAGCGTAGAAGTAGGGAGACCAGCAAGCACCTATCACAGCATCTCATTAAGAAATGATGGGGACTTCCCTGGTGGTCCAACAGGTAAGACTCTGCACTCCCAATACAGGGGGCCCAGGTTCGATCCCTGGTCAGGGAACTAGATCCCACATGCATGCCACAACTAAGAGTTCGCATGCCACAATTAGGAAGTCCACATGCTGCAACTAAGAAGTCCACGTGCCACAACTAAAGATCCCACATGCCGCAACTAAGACCCAGCACAGCCAAAAGAAAGAAAGAAAGAAAGAAATATTAAAAAAAGAAAGAAAGAAATAATGGCAGCCTGGGCTACGCTGTGACAGCAGAGGTGATCAGAAGTGGTCAGACTAGGAATGTGGTGGGTTTTCTTTCTTTCCTTATTTCCTGATAGTTTAGTGAGGATTCTTCCCTTTGCATTTATAACTGTATTGCCAAGGAGTTAGGGCTTTTGTTGTGATTGCTGCAGGATGGGACGGTTTTGGAGGGTAGAGTCAAAGGATGGATTAATGGACTAGATTGGGGGCAGTGGTGCTGAAGAAAAGAAAGGATCAAGTTGTGTCCTCAGTTCTTCAATGATTGACCCCGCACCTATCCATGAGCTCCGTCAGGGCAGGAACAAGATCTGTCAGGGTCCTTTGTGTCCAGCAGGAGCTTACTTACTACAGGAGACACTTGGAGTTGCTGACTTAATAAACGATGTCAGAGTGATATATTTTAAAAAGCAAGTCTGGACATACTGATTTAGGTTCAAAGACTCCTCTGCCCTCCTCCTACGCTGAACCAGGGTCCCTCAAGGGATAGCTGGGACATGGCATTCTGAGTTTCCTGAGGAGCCCATCTGAAATGCATTCATCGAATTCATCCAACAAATATTTACTGAGCACCCACTATGTGCCAGGCACTGTTCTAGATGGTGGGGACACAACAGGGAATGAGACAGAAAAAAATCTCTGCCTTCATGGAGCTGACATTCTAGTGGAGGAGCCAATAAATGAATATATCAAATATGTGGTATGCCAGAAAGTGGTAAATGTTAAAGGGAAAAATAAAGCAGGAGGCGAATAGGGAGAATATGTATGTACTGGGAGACGGTTATCACTTTACAGAGTGGTGGTCATAAAGGGAAGATCTTTCCAAGCAGAGGGAACAGCACAGGCTGTTCAGAACAGGGGAAGGCCCTGGGGCAACAATGTGCCTGGCATGCTAGAGGAACATGGAATAAGCCAGTGACACTGGAGTAGAGTAAGTAAGGGGCAGGAGGGAGGAGATGAGGTCAGACAGAGAGTGGGGATCCAGCTCCTGTAGGGCTTTGTAGGCCTGTTCTCTGCCTGCTCCAGCCTCATCTTCTTGTCTTTACAGAGTCAGGTGGGAGCTGGGGAGGGGATCTGAGCCCTGATCAGACTGTGGGAGCAGGTTGACAAATGGAGAGGCTACTAAAATAGTGCAGTCATGCAGTTGGGAGGTGACAGTGGCCAACACCAGGGTGCGGGCAAGGAAGGGGGTAAGAAGTGGTAAATTCTTGATAGACTTTAAAGGGAGAGCCAGCAGGATTTGCTAATGGACTGGATGCGGAATGTGTCCTGGCCCACTTAGACTAAGGCCACCAGGGACAAACCTGTAGTCTAGGGAAGTCAGGTTTATTTACCACGGTAATAAGGGGACTGTACACCAGAGATACTGTGGGGAGTTTCATCAAACAGAGGAAAATAATTATTATTTGGGTTTGGTGAATGGGTGAAATTTAGGTGAAAGGTAAGTGAAACAGTGTTTGGATAGGCTCAAAGCAAAGCAGAAATGTGTGTAATGGGATCAATATCAGACCTGGATTACAAAGTGGGCCCAGGGTCTGTCTCCTTGGAAGCAATAAAGTTTGGATAGATGTGGAATACTGTGTCCAGAAACCCCTTACCTGAAGCTCTGCACCTGGATTGTAAATCAAGGTTGCTTCTCTGTGTCAAAGTGACTCAACTTCTCCAAACCTTAAGTAAGATGTTTCATTCTTACTGATGTAATTTCAAACAGCAGTTTGTGATGGCCTACGATTTTAGAGAACAAAGCTTCCAAGTAAGAAAGCAGCAGTCACTCAAAAGAAAGGGAGTTTTGTCACTTTACATCTGCAGCACATCCCTGAGAAAAATATAGAAAATTTTTTTCCTATTAACTCTTCAGCTAGCTTTTCCCGTGTCTGTCATTCCAGCCAAATAAATAAGAAAGCAGGTCTTTTGTTGTTATTGGGGTTTTTTTTGTTTTACAGTTCAAGCTAATTTTTACTTTCTCAAGTGTGAGAAAAGAGAAGAAGTAAAGATGACTCTAAGGGTTTCTAGCCTGAAAGACGGTAAGGATGGAAAGCTATTAACTAGGATAAGAAAGGCTATGGGAGGTTTTAGGAGAGACAAAATCAGGAGCTTGGTTTCGGATGTTTTGAGTTTGAGATGCCTCAAATCCATGGGGATGGCGAGTGGGAAATTGTAGGCTCTTTCTGAGCCTGGACCAACCTCACTTCTGTCTACACAGCCCTCCCATTCCTCCGCTCGCCCCGTTCACTACCTGCAGTTAATCGTCTACCCCTGCTGTTTCACACATCTGCACCTTTACATGTGCGGTGTTTACTGTTAGTGAAACACTGGGAATACGGTCTCTTCAGCCTGCTAACCCTGCTTCCAGACACCCCCAAGCTGGACTAGGTTCCCCGCACTGCTGCATTTATCCTCGGGCCCGCCCCCACAGGGCCCCGCCTCCCTGCAAGCCCCGCCCCTCGCTTGCGCTCACTTGTAGAAGCTCACCGGGCGGTTGTCCGCGCCCAGTTGGCCCGCATTGTTGGAGCAGTTCGGAGCCCGGCAGTACTTGGGCATGGCTGTCCAACCCAACTGGGTTTTGCCCGGCCTGCAGACGCACTCTGGTCCTCACCGGGTGCCGCCGAACCCCGCCCAGCCCGCGCTCTTGCAGCGTGCCTGACGTAAGGGCCCCTAGGGCCTCGTCACGTGCCCGCGTACTGCGCGCCGGGCCGCGTTACCACAGCTACGCCCTCATCACGTGGCAAATGGAGAAAAGCGAGAATGTCTGCGCAAAGCCGGCTCTTAGCCTCCCTCACATGATGGGGGAGAGATGGCGTCAAGGCGTTTCTGAGTCTGCGCCAACTCTTCAGTCTTTTTTCGGCTCCACCCTACGCTTACATCCGGGCGACTGCCACTGCGCGCATATTCGCCCATGGGTGGGGGTGGGGGGCAGCTAAAAGCGAGGCGAGGAGGCTTTGGCATTAGCCTCGTAAAAGTTAAAACCTGATATTTAGTGAATGATGAAAACACAGACGGGATCAAAAACAAACTCTACAACGCTCGATCAAGCATCAAGCTGAGGAGCCGTGACTCCACCCTGCCAGACACTCCGCTCCGCCTCTTAGCTCTCATTGGTCAAAAGCGCCGCCTGGCAACCCTGAGATTGGCCAGACCGGCAGCCGGCCGCGTCCAATGGGCGGTGGCGCCGGCTTTCCCGCGGCCGTTCGCTGTTCGGTGGCGGTTGAGGAGGGTAACGGTCGCCGGGCTCCGGAGCGACGATGGCGGCCTTGGGGCCCGGAGGCTACGCGCGGAACGATACAGTTGAGAAGTTGCCATCCATCATGGCGGGAGTTCCGGCACGGAGGGCCCAGTCCTCCCCGCCCCCCGTTCCACCGCTCTGCCTCCGGCGGCGGACGAGACTCTCGGCGGCGCCAGAGGACACGGTGCAGAACCGGGTGAGGAGCTGCTTACCTTGCCCATCTCAGTTCCAGGTTCCCCTGGGTCTCCCTTGGTCCCGCCCTTAGATCTTTGGCCCCGCCTCTCAGCCCCCGGTTGGTACACCCTCTAGCTGCTCTCTGACCCGACTAGTCCTCTAAACCCCGCCCCCTTAGCCAAGGCTCATCCCACTGCCCTGTCTCCTCCTCTCTCGGGTAGTGTCCGTCGTTCCTACTCCCACTTCTCAAACTCTGGCCCCACCCTTAGCCCTTGGAGCGTTGCCGGGGTTCCTCCCTGGCCCTGTACCTTGGAGCGCATTTTAGTTTTGCTAATCACCTCCTAGTTCTGTTTATCCCTTTAGTTACCTTTAGACGTATCTCTGGGCTCTTCCCCTTTTGTTGACCTCACCCACCTCTTGGTCTTTAGGGTCCCTACCAGGGTTCAGTTCCGTGTCCTACTTGTTCCAACTCTTCCTCAGCTCTAGCCTGCCTTCCTTCATCCCCTGCCTTCTCTTTCCTTCTCCTTTACCAAGGTGGGATTCTTAGTCCATATTGCCACCCTAAATTATGGACAGTATGTGAGTAATATTTGTAAAATCTCAGCAGCTCTGCCGGAGGTAGGGAGACGGCGTATAGAACAGTTCCTTAAATCCTGAGACACAGAAACAAAGATTTTAGAGTAGGTAGAAGAAATTCCAGTAGCACAGCAGCAATTTAAAAAGTTGTTTTCCAACTCCCCGGGCTGCAAAGTCTGTTTTTATAAAATGGAGATAACAATAACCATGGTGTTGCAGGGAGATGCGACAAGATTGTGAATATGACCAACTTGGCACAAAGTCCAGGTAGAGGGTCAGTACGTGGTAGCTGCTGTGGATCTTGTTCCTCCTCCGTGGCTTTCTTCTACACTCTGATTATATCACCCACTCCTGGGTGCAAGATGCCTAGGCAAGTGGCCCCTGCCCACTTCTCTCGCCATACTTCCCTTGGCCTCCCTCTCATGAAGGTTCAGTCACAGTGGCCTGCTTTCTGTTTTCCTGAGGCTCCAATCTCTTTTCCGCCTCTTAGCCTTTGTGTGTGGTGAGTCCTCTCTCTGGGCTTTTTGCTGCAGTCTACCTGGCTGTTTCCTATCCCTCGAGTCTCAGCCTGAATATCCCTACCGTGAAAGGCCTTCTTGAACCCCAGCCTAAAGCAGACACCCACCTAAGTCTCTCACCCAGAACCCTGTACTTCATAGCCCTTATCTTATATGTTCCTGAAAGTGCCTTGTGGGCTCTAAAGTGTATAAAGGAGAGGAATAGCAATAGTAATTTCAGAGACGCAGTATAACAACGTGGTTAAGGGCACCGCCTCTGAACCCAGACTGCCTGGGCTTTAACCTTAGTTCTGTTCTTCCTTTCCTGATCTTTTCTGTGCCTCAGTTTCCTCATCTGTAAAATGAGGATAATAATATAAGTGTTCCCTTATAGGGTACTGGTGAGGATTAAGTAAGCTCACATATCTTAAGTGCTTAGAACAACAGCTGGCACATTGTAAGTACTCTCTTGGTGTTAGTTACTGCTGTGATTGTGTATTCAACATTTTGGGTGATTGGTGTCATTTATTTTTCTTGTTTGGTGGTGTAGGGTCCATCCACCTTGCAAAAGACCTAGTCTAAAAATTACCAGCTATGCTAATGCCCAGTAATGCTGATTAACAGATTAAGAAAACGTGACTGCCATTGCCTGGTTGCCTGGGTTAGTCCTGGCACTGCTCCTTCCAGATGGATTACCCTCATGGGCCTCTGTTTCCTCATCTGTAAGATGGAGATGATGATGATGATAGTGACCACATCACAGGGTTATTGTGAGCATTAAATAAGTTAATACAGTTATAGGTATTTAAACAGTGCCTGTCTCCTGGTTAGATGCTCAATAAATATTAGTTATTACTATCTTCTATTTGCCTTTCATTTCTGAGGCCCACCACCTTGCTTGAGAATGTTTTACTTTATAATAATTAGAAACTAGTCTCTTCAGAATATGAAAATACCACAGTTTGTTAGTTCATACTCTGAATTGTTTAATCAGCCATGATGGGGACTGGCTCATTTGACTTATCTTGCTTAGAGAATTTTAAGATTTTAAATGCGATTGTTCAAGTTCACTTGTTTCTTTACTCGTTGAACCTCTAGACTGTGAATTTATTGAGGGAACGGACAGTGTCCACTTTTGTTCACTGCTGTAAGCAAAGTGCTGCACAAAGTGCTGGCTTTGAAGCCAGAGGCTACCTGGGTTTGTATCCCAACCTTGCCACTCCACAGGGGTGGGACCTTGGGCCTCTGTCCGCATCTGTAAAATAGTGGTGATAATAGCACCTTCTTCGCGGTGTTGTGGGCTGTCAAGTCTTTCATCCATATAGAATACTTAAGAGTCTTATTCACCTTCTCAGTGAGGCCTTCTCCCCTTCCTCCGTACTCTCAATCTCCTTCCTTGCTTAATTTTTCTCTAATGCTCCCATCGTCACCTGACATCTATTTTACATATTTGTTCTGTTCATTTTCTATGTCCACCATCCCATCACCCCCAGAATGTGAGCTCCAGGAGGACAGGGATTTTTTTTGTCTATCTTCCTCACCATTCTGTGCCCTTCACCTAGCACTGTATTTATCAAAGCAGCATTTGAGGAGGACAAGCTTTAGCTGCTGGTAGATGACGCTAGACGCTCAGTGAATGTGTTGGAGTGACAGGGATTGAATGGGTGGCTGAGGTGACTGTGCCATGTGGGGCCTGCTGGGGCAGCTGCTTCTAATTTGGGCCTTTTCCCTGCAGGTATCACTTGAGAAGGTGCTTGGCATCACAGCCCAGAACAGCAATGGCCTAACCTGTGACCCCAGCACAGGCCACGTGGCCTACCTGGCAGGGTGAGTGAGTCGGTGGGCCTTGGCCTCTGATCACTGATCCTGAGTTCAGAGCCTGAAGTCTTCAGTGAATCTCTCTGGGCCTCGCCTTTTCCGTCTGTAGAATGCAGATAATGCTGCCTACCTCTGAGGGCTGTGGGAAGGATTCCATGGGCCCTTCTGTGTGTAGAACAGTACCTGGCATGCGTGAGTGCTAAGAAAGCCTTATTGTGACTGCAGGCAGGAGGTGGCAGTGATTCTGGGAAAGGTAGGTGGTTAAGATCCAAGCCATGGTTGGTATCAGGCAATCTGGATTTGTGTCCCAGCTCCACTGTGTGTGCCCTTCTCCAAGCCTCTGCTTCTGTAAAACAGAACTAGTGATACCCTCCTCTTGGGTAGTTAGTTGAGAGGACTGAAGGACATTTGCAGCTGTTTATGCCACAAATACTGGTCTAGCCTGGCACTCTTCTAGGCACCGAAGGGACCCCTCACCCCCACAGGGCAGGACAGAGCAGGGCCATAGTAATTCCTGATGAACAGTATCTGCTACTGAGTCTCTGGGAAGCAGCCAGAATGGAGGACAGGGTTGGGCTCTTGAATCTGACAGGTGTGGATTCACTTCCCCACTCTGTCCCTGACCTGCTGGGGAGTCCTGGGTAAAGGACTTCCCTCTCTGTAAAGCGCTTTAGTTTCATCATCTATGAAAAGCGACAAAGATTCCTGACCTCATCTGGCGGTTGTGAGGATTTAAAGAGATTGTGCACAGTATGTCTTTATTAGCCCAGAGCCTAACAGTTACCACAGAGGAAGTGTTGGCTTCTATTTAAGATTATACTGATATTAATAATAATGTTGGGACTTCCCTGGTGGCGCAGCGGTTAAGAATCCGCCTGCAAATGCAGGGGACACGGGTTCGATCCCTGGTCTGGGAAGATCCCACATGCCGCGGAGCAACTAGGCCCATGTGCCACAACTACTGAGCCTGTGCTCTAGAGCCCACGAGCCACAACTAATGAGCCTGCGTGCCACAACTACTGAAGCCCGTGTGCCTAGAGCCCATGCTCCGCAGCAAGAGAAGCCATCGCAATGAGAAGTCCGCGCACTGCAATGAAGAGTAGCCCCCGCTCGCTGCAACTAGAGAAAGCCTGCGTGCAGCAATGAAGACCCAACGCAGCCATAAATAAATAAATAAATAAATGTTTAAAATAATAACAATAATAATAATGTTAAGTGTCCAGAATTCTCAGCATAGATAATGGGGGAGGAAGAGACTGAAGAGAGAAGCATCTGTTCAGAAAGAGCCTTGTTTATCTGTGGGCTCTTGTGTTGGGAATAGAATCATCCCTGGACCCCAATACTCCCCTTAGTTTGGGCACATTTTCCTCTTTCTCCCCAGCTGTGTGGTGGTGATTTTGAACCCCAAGGAGAACAAGCAGCAGCACATTTTTAATACAGCCAGGTAAGCTGGGACCTGGGCATGGGGTAGGGGTGGGACCAGGGTCCTGGCACATCCCTCCTTCCTCACACTGCCTGGAAGTGCTTGTGGGTGGGTGACTCATTCATTCACCTGGTGGTTCAGTGACATTCACCAAGGGTCTGCTCAGTGCTAGGTACTGTTCCAGGTGTTGGGGACATGGAAGTTAACAAAAGAGACGAGAATCTGCTCTCGTAGAGCTGGCAGCTTGGGTGGTGGGGGGAGGGACAGACTAAACTAGTTGGCAATTCCTAGCCGGCCATGAGACCATGACTGTTGCTATGGAGGAAATGACGGGGATGTGTTACGGCAGGTTCGCAGGCAAAGGACTCTCGTCAGAGTCGTATCAGAGCCTCCCTGAGGCTGAGAGCTGAAGAAAGTGAGGGGGTGACCCATGTGAAGGTGTGGGGAGAGCATTCCAGGCAGAGGGGACAGCAAGAGCAAAGGCCCTGCAGTGGTTAAGGATCTCAGGATGTTTGAGGAGCAGTCAGGGTTCCGTGGGTGAGGGGGAGATGAGGCTGGAACCAGCAGAAGCCACATCACAGGGGCCTTGGGGAGGGGTTGGCTCTCACGCTGATTGCAAAGAAAAGCCACTAGAGGGCATTTGCAGGCTAAGGATATACTTCACGCACCCCAGCCCTCCAGTACACTCTATCTCCCTTCCTTGCTTTACTTTTTTCCACAAAATGCACTCCTTTTTGATATGCTGTCTAATTTCCTCAGCGATGATATTTACTGTCTCTTTTAACAGTGTGAGCTCTCTGAGGGCAGGGACTTTCTCTTAGTTAATTTCTGTGTCCCTATACCTTGGGTCAGTGTCTAGCACGTTAATAACACTTATCGTTTCCTGAATGAATGAGTGTGATTTGGGTTTTAGGAAGATCCCTCCAGCTGCCAGTTTATTGAGGAAGGCCCTTGGCTTTGAGCAGGCCCAAGATGATGCCCGGGGTCTGCCTTGGGGCTGATTGAACACTGTGTCATCCTGGGACTTTGGTCCCAACCGGGTTGTGACCTTTGGGAGGCACCTCACTGCAACTTTTTATTCCACAAATACTGCACAAATAGCTCAAGCTTAGCTCCTTTGGCCTGGCTCTCCAGGTGGATGGATAAGTTGTGGGTTTTCTTCTTCCCTTACGATCCCTAAGGCAAGGTCCCTAAGATACGGTTTGGTAGATACAGATTCCCTCTCAGAAGGGGCTTCTTGGACCCTTGACTCTGACTGTGGGTTCTGTCACTGGTGGTGAGGGCAGAGATGGGTTCCAGTCCAGACTTAAGTGTTTATTCACTATGTGATCTCAGGTGAAATACTTCTTGTCAATAATCACAAACTAGAGGCCCACAGACTTGTCTGACAGTATGTTTTAAATATCGGACTTACTTGACAACATTTAAAGTTTTCTACACAAAAATCCAGATGCCCTCTCGTTCTAGAAATGTGAGAGATTCAGATCTGTGGGGCCCACATTCTCCTATGGCAGGGATGGGCTGGAGCTTGGTGGCATTTGTCAGAATGCCCCTTGCCCAATTCTTTTCATCCTCCCTGTTGCCTCCCTGAGTCCTGTAGGCGGTAGAGTAGGTAACCTTGATCCGAAGCAGATAGCATAGAAGTGTCCACTCTCAGTCACAGATGGGTCTGTCTTAGGAGGCAGTGTGGCCAGAGTGGAGGTTTTCATTGTGGCTGCATTTCAGAGTCACCTGATCCCAGGCTTCACCCCCAGAGAAGGCTGAATCAGTTAGTCTGGAGTAAGACCTAAGCACTGCCAATTTTTAAACTTTTTATATTGAAATAATTTCAGACCTACAAGAATAGTACAAAGAGCACCTGTACACCTTTCACCCATATTTCCCAAATGCCAACATTTTACCACATTTGCTTTATCATTCTCTATGGGAATTCCCTGGCAGTCCAGTGGTTAGGACTCCGTCCTTTCACTGCCGAGGGCCCAGCTTCGATCCCTGGTTGGGGAACTAAGATCTCGCAAGCTGCACTCTGCGGCCCAAAAAAAAAAAAGTATCATTCTCTCATTCTCTGTCTATATACATAGTAATTTTTTTCTGAACCATCTGAAAGTAAGTTGCATACCTGATACCTCTGTACCTCTAAATACTTAAGTGTGAATTTACTGCAAAAAAAAAAAAAAAGTATGACCTTTCAGAACCACAAATGATTGAGCAAAATCAGGAAATTAAAATTGGTACATCACTACCATCTGCTCCTCATTCAGCCTTCACCATTTGTCCCAAGAATGTCCTTTACAGCAAAAAGGATTGTCCAGAATCATGCATTGCCTTCAGTTGTCTCTTCAGTCTCCTTCAATCTAAAGAGGTTTCCTCCATCTTTTCTTGACTTTCATGACCTTGATACCTTTGAGGATTGCAGGCCAGGTGTTTTGTAGAATGTCCCAGCGTTTGCGTTTGTGTGCTGTTTCCTCATAGAGTTAGGTTCTGCAGGAACACCTCCGAAGGAATGCTGCGTTCTGCTCAGCGCATTCTGTCAGGAGCTGCGTGATGTCGTTCTCTCCTGTGACTGGTGGTGATTACCTTGAGCCCTTGGTTAATGTGGCGTCTGCCAGGCTTCTCCACTGGGAAGCCTCCCTTTTCCCCTTTGTGATTAGTGAGTATCTTGAGGGGAGCTTCTCTGAAATTATGCAGATACTACCCTGTTCCTTACCAAACTTTTACTCACTAGTTATAGCATGGCTGTGATAGTTTTCAAAAGGTCCCTGGGGAATTCTCATATGCCCTGTCTGGTTAGGTAACCTTGGTACGACTTCCTTGTGTTGAGGTCTCCTCATCTCAAAACTGGCTAGGAAGGGTCTTGACTGCACAGAGTGTGCATGAGGAATCAGTGTAGCGGTGCCCATTTGGCAGAGGGCCAGGCTAGGGCAGCTGCAGACGACAGACCTGCCCTCTTCCCCACCCGCAACAGGCATGGCTTAAAACGCAAGGACGTGCTCTTCCTGCACATACAAAACCAGGAAGTAGGCACTTAGGGGTCTGGTGTCTCTGCCAGCATCAGGGACCCCACTCCTTCTGTCTTTCTGTTCACCATGCTTATTGGGAGGCTTAAGATCACCTCATGGCCCAAGGTGAAATTCTGGTTGTCATGTGGGAGTAAGTGGGGAGCAGGGCCAAGAGTTCCCTTTGAGAAGCTTTTCTGGAAGTCCCACACAACACTTCAGCTTACCTCTCATTGGCCAGACTGCGTCATGTAGCTGTGCCTGTTTGGCTGCAGGAGAGGTGAGGAGATGCACTCCAGCTGGGGCCGTTGCCATCCCCATGAAAACTGGGCTTCCCTTCGTGAGGAAAGAGAGGCGAGTGGATATTGGATAGGCAGCACACCTTGGCTGTTACCTTAAGGAGCAGTGGAAGCTGCAGAGGGTTGAGTTGATGATGATAAATGTTCTATGACATTTTCAGTGACTCACTTAGAGCCCTCGACTTAGTCATCTGCACAGCAGTTTACTCATTCGAGGTGGACAATTGCTAGACTGCTAAGGAACAGAGGTAAAAACAGGATTAAAAGAGAGAGAGGAGAGAAAAAACAACACAGTCTGGGAACAGTGAAACTTGCTGCCACAAAACATGCAAACTAGACTGGTCGTTCAGGGCTCTTGCAGGCTAGCTGGGAGTGTCGA
Source organism: Balaenoptera physalus (assembly GCF_965194825.1). Taxonomy (NCBI): domain Eukaryota; kingdom Metazoa; phylum Chordata; class Mammalia; order Artiodactyla; family Balaenopteridae; genus Balaenoptera; species Balaenoptera physalus. Next base: position 16,345,682 of record NC_138900.1, on the reverse strand, counting down.
AGAGAAACGTGTTGGTTGTTTACGGGTTTTCCAGGACACCTTCAGCATTTAGCAGTGGAGCACAGGCTGCAGGCTGTCTCAGTGTGATGTCTGCCAGGGTCCTCCATCAGTACCACCTGCATAGTTAGGCCAGATCTGTACCATTTCCTGCATCTGAATTGCTCAGGGTTACAGGGTGGATGGGGTCTTAGGGAGCCCACCCTGTCAGAGGGAGAGGGAAGGAGGGTTTCCATACAGCATCCACCCCATCAGGGTTTGGGGTTTTGGGGAGAAAGGGGCCTTTGCTTTTACAAAACCCCATTTCCCTGTGCCGCTGCCCCCACTTCTTCCAGCAACAGGGAACGCACTGGGTGCTGTGCTGGGCAAGCACGCAGCCCTGGCTCTCGGGGAGCCAAGGCGCTCACCTATCCCGGCCTCTTGGGAGTGAGGAGTGGGCCGAGTGCTGTGAGCACAGCCAGGCTGGGGTCCGGCTGCCCATCCTCAGTGGAATCAGTGATCAACCCCTTTCCTTGCCCCCAGGAAGTCTCTGAGTGCCCTGGCCTTCTCCCCTGATGGAAAGTACATAGTGACGGGAGAGGTGAGTCGTGTTCATGACTGAGTGGGTGGGGAGGGGCCTTGGGGCCATTCCTTCTGCTCCCAGGAGGCCTGAGGAATCCCTGGAATAGCTCCTTCCTGGGCTAGAAAAGCCCCGTGACAGATGGGGGAGGTGGCTTTCGGGTGCACCCTGGGGCAATGCCAACTTCAGCCCTGAAAGCCCCTCAAGCCCCACCTGGGTGCAGAACCCGGCAGCAGTAAATGGCCCCAATCTTCCCCAGAACGGACACAGGCCCGCTGTGCGCATCTGGGACGTGGAAGAGAAGAGTCAGGTGGCGGAGATGCTGGGCCACAAGTACGGTGTGGCCTGTGTGGCCTTCTCCCCCAATATGAAGCACATTGTGTCCATGGGCTACCAGCACGACATGGTACTCAACGTCTGGGACTGGAAGGTAAGAGCTGCCTGGTGGGTGTGTGACAGGCAGCCAGCTGCCAGAACACCCTGAGTCTCGGGCATTGGGAGAACTAAATGAGGTAACTTGGTAAAGGGTTTAACCAGCAAATATTTATTGAGCATCTACTACATGCCAATCCCGGTTCTAGGCACCTGTTGCAAGGCATGTGACAAGCTGTCAACCCAGGGAACATATAATTCTTTTTATATTGACCAGCTGTGACCTTGAGCAAGGGACCTAACCTCTCTGTGAGTCCGTTTCCTCATCTGTAAAATGGGTATAATAGTATCCGCTTTGTTGAGTTGTGAGAATTCAATGAGTTGATATGCTCTGGAAGGCTGGACTTTGGAACAGCTTGGGGAGGACTTGGAGTCGGGAGAAGTGGGTATCAAGTCCTGCCTCTGTTCATGACCTGCTGTGTGACCTTGAGCATGTGACAGCCCCCTCTGAGCATGACAGGGTGGTGGGGAGAAGCACCTCCCTTGTAGGACTGCTGAGGGGGTTCCACGAGTTGTCCTGTGAAGGGCTCAGCAGGGCCCAGAGTAAGAGCCCGATATCCGGCAGCGTGGGTCGTATTGTCCTTACCTTCCAGCCGTGGCTGTCCTCAACACCACGTGTGAGCTGCAGGGCTTGGACTCTTGAGGAGAGCTCTGGAACTTACTCTCACGTGGAAACCTTTCCAGGCCTCAGTCTCCTCTGTGTTGGGAATGATAAGAGTGTCACACGTAGGTTTCCCCAAAAAGGAGGGCCCAAGGAAAACAGACTTGGAGCAGGGAGGGGTGGAGAGACGCAGGGCTGAGGGCAAAGGCTCAAAGAGGCTGATGAGGTGGGTGCTGGCGTGAACTTCTCTGCACCGATTCTTCCAGAAAGACATCGTGGTGGCCTCCAACAAGGTATCGTGCAGGGTCATCGGCCTCTCCTTCTCAGAGGACAGCAGCTATTTTGTCACTGTTGGGAACCGGCATGTGAGGTTCTGGTTCTTGGAAGTCTCCACTGAAGCAAAGGTGAGTTGCTGTCCCTGCCACCTCATCTGGGCCCAGGGGAGGAACTGTCAGGGGCAGTAGGGACTCCTGGTTCTACCTGAGATTCGGGGGCAGTGGTCTCAGAGGCTGTCTAGCCTCTCAGGGGTCTGCCTTCTGCTTCTGGGCCTGCTCTCCAGGTGCTGACTGACTGGTAGGCCCTGCCGGGTAACCTCCCCTGCTGGACCCCGGGGCCAGACTTCATCCCTGGCCTGCCGCCTCTAGCCGCTCTTACTGGAAGTGTGTGTTCTCTTTGTTCTTCCCTTCTCCATTCAGAGAAGTTTCTGAGAGTTCTCCTGTTTAGCTGTGTCGTATCCACTGGTCATGAGAGGCCCGCCGTGACCTTGCTGGGGGCTAGGCCATGTGGACAGTGTCTCACTGTGCCCTGCTCTGCCTCCAGGTGACGGGCACAGTGCCCCTCGTGGGGCGCTCAGGCATCCTGGGTGAGCTGCACAACAACGTCTTCTGTGGTGTGGCTTGTGGCCGGGGCCAGATGACAGGCAGTACCTTCTGTGTGTCCTACTCGGGCCTCCTCTGCCAGTTCAACGAGAAGAGGGTGCTGGAGAAGTGGATCAACCTAAAGGTACCCCAGCCTCCCTCTCTGCTGTCAGTGGGGGAAACACTCCCCATGACATGTGTCTCCAGGGACACTCAGCAGTGCCCCTGTGTGATAGTTGGTCACACCAGCTCTGGGTCTGACTTCTTGTTCTGCTTGTACAACTCTGGGAGAGTGACTTTCCCTCTCTGAGTCTCAGATTTCTTATCTGTAAAATGGAACTACTTCTGCCTACCTCACAGGGTTGACAGGGGAGTCATGCGAGATAATATATGTAAGACACTTAGCACAGTGCCTGGTTCCCCTATAATGGGGGTCAGGGTTACAATTGTCTTGCCATCACCATTTGACCCAGTTCACGTTTCTTTTCTTCACTGGGCACTCTTGGCTGGTGGGAGGACTGCTTTTTTTTTCTTTTTTAATCTAAGGTATCATTGACTTAATAATTTTTATATTACTTTTATAGTTAAAGACTATATAAAATACATAAAATTTTAAACTAAAAGGTGATATATCAATAAATTACAGAACCACTTTTCTTCAGGATCTGAGGGTTTGCATCCAAGCTGTCTTCCTGTCCTGGGATTGTATGCCTGTTTGGCTGTTAGCAGGAGCGTCACAGTTTCCCTCCTTGTCCTATTCCTGCTCTTATGACTCCCCTCTGGAGCTCAGCTTTAGGGTTAATGGCATGGCAAGAGGTGTGTGGAAGAATTCCAAGCTTTATCTGTCTTTCCTAGTTGGTTAAACGTCATTCATTTCTCTCATTTGAATCCTCTTGCTAGAACTCATGCAGCTTTTAAGCAAGTCAGGAGCTTTGGATAGATAGATGTTTAGCCCCTGAGCAGGTGTCTTAAATGACCCATAAACTTAGTCCCTCTAGATTTGGAAAAACTCCTCTAAGCTGTATCCAGAGGTCTGGCAGTTCCTGCCCCTTCTATCTGCATGCCCTGGCAGAAGAGACAGTCCTTCCTATATATAATAACTTTTTTCTACGCTGCTTTAAAGTATAATCTCTATGAAGGTATTTTTAAGCAATAAGGAATAAAGCCTAAAATTTAATTTAAGCCTAAAGTTCAATGCTGCTACTGCAAGTGACCTATCTGAATTCACAATCGGCTGAGGAGATAGTTTCCACACACAGCTGAATTCCTCTATAACAATGATAACTCTGTCCCAATTTGTGCCTCTGTCTGCCTGCTGCCCCCTTTCCTTCAATAGTGACTGAGCACTATATCCTGATTTCAAAAATCTTAACATTTGCAAAAATGGACTTCTTAGACCCTAAAACTGTAAGGCTTTTCTGGAGGCCCAAGGCTGTTCTGTCAGGCCCCGTATCCCTGAACTGGGCCACACAAAACACTAAGTCCACTTGGGTCCCCTTTGCCCCCACAGGTCTCGCTGTCTTCCTGCCTCTGTGTCAGCCAGGAGCTCATCTTCTGCGGCTGCACAGATGGGATAGTCCGCATATTCCAAGCCCACAGCCTGCAATACCTCGCCAACCTGCCCAAGCCGCACTACCTTGGAGTGGATGTGGCCCAGGGCCTGGAGCCCAGGTACTGCCTGGCACGGGGAGGGAGAGGGGCCTACCTAGAGTCTGTCTGCTGGTATCCATCCATGCTTCCAGATCCATCTACGTACTGGCCAGCCTTGGGCTGGAAGCAGGATACAGGCTGTAAGGAGGCAGCAGGATCTCGTGAAGTCTGCAGTCTAGTGAGGGTGCTGGATGATAAATGAGTGCATAAACAAGATCATTTCAGATAGTCGTAAATGCTTTGGTGAAATAAAGCAGGGACTCAAGAAGGAGAGTGTCTGGGGGTGGGGCTGTTGACTGGGTGGCCAGGGGAGGCCTCTCTGGTGAGAACAAGCCAGCTGTGTGGAGAGCTGGATCCCGACAGCAAATGCAGAGGCCTTAAGGGGACAGCACACTGGGCTCGGTGTGTCACAGGAACGGCTGGGGGCTGTGTGGCTGGAGCCCAGTGTGCTGGGGGGAGGGTGGTAGGAGACAGGTGCGAGCATTGATGGAAGCTGCTGAGAGGAGCTTGGAGCCTATTCTGAGGTCACTGGGCAGCCACTGGGACCTCAGGCACTGGTGTTACTTGGTCAGGCCTTGAGTAGTAGCTCCTCTGGCTGCCACATTGAGAGCGGGTGGAGGGGCTGAGCTGTGGCTTATCTTCCCCTTTGTTGTAAGTCTGTTTTGTCGGGGTGGGGGGCTACCTAACCAGAGGGTTCTGGGTGCCTGGGGCTGCCTCTTCGTAGATTACTGGACACTACCTCCTGGGTGTGCCTTTTCTAAGAGAGCGCGTGGAGGGGCTTACTGGATGTCGCAAAGGAAAGAGAAGGTGGGTGAGCAACCCACAGACAGTAGTGTGTTGTAGTGGCCGGGGTGCCCAGCTCTGCCACCTTCCGCTATGTGCTGTGTGGCCTCGGGCAGGTCACTGTATCAACCAGTGCTTCAGTTTCCTCGTCTGTAAAACATAGTACCTACCTCTCATGGAGATTGTGGGAATTCAGCACAGCTAAAGCTCTCGGCTCGGCACACAGTAAGTGCTCAGTCAACTGTAGCCTTGGTAGGAAGGCCCCAAGCCAGGGGACGGCTCACCAGCCCCCTTACACAGGGAATTTTGATCATGTGTTTGTGAGGCTGAGAGAGAGAAGGCCTGATCTTTGTGCCCATTATCCTATGCTCAGAGAGAGAGGATGGAGCTTGGGCTGAGTGAAAAGGGGAGAGAAATATTAACACGAGTCGAAAATTCAAACGCTCTTAGGGGCCAGGCAGAAGCTTCCAGTTTACAGTCTCTGTATTAGAAGCAAAGCAAAGAAAGAAGATGGAGGAGTGAGAAGTGGAGTTGGAGTAGGAGAGATGGGTCACCACAGAGATCATAAGGGATGGCATTGCCAGGCAGGAGGCAGCTCAGGCATCACCAGAGGCAGCTGTTACTACTCACAGTGACATTGATGGTCATTGATGACTCACGTGGCCTTGTCAGCTTCCTTTTCTGCAGGAAGGCAGAAGCCATCTACCCGGATACAGTGGCGCTGATCTTCGACCCCATCCACCAGTGGCTGTCCTGTGTGTATAAGGACCACAGCATCTACATCTGGGATGTCAAAGACATCAACAAAGTAGGCAAGGTGTGGTCGGAGCTCTTCCACAGCTCCTACGTCTGGAACGTGGAGGTGAGCCCCTCTCTCCCTCCCCCTCCCCCTGCTCAGCCCCCAGCTGGGGCTCAGCTGAGGAAGCTTCTGCAGAGTTTGGGGAACCCGTTCAGCCATACCTGCAAAAGATACTCATGGACCCCTACTATGTGCCAGGTGCTGTTCTGGGTGCTGGGGACACAGCTGGGCAGGAAACTGACACAAGTCCTGATCTCCTGGAGCTCACATCCGGGTGGTAGAGTAAACCTGTAAACGTATCAATATGGAACATGCCAAGTACAATACTTCTCTGAAGAAAAACAAAGCCGCCTAGGGGAAAAGGGGTTCAAGGGTGCTATTCTAGAAAGGAGAGTGGTCAGGGCAAGCCTCTCTGAAGATGTGACATTCGAGTGGGGGACCTGCAGGAAGTCAGGGGTGAGGCACGCCGCCATTGTGAGTGCGGCAAGTGCAAAAGTCCTACAGCAGCAGCGTGTGTACCTCAGGGAGCTTTCTGTCGAGGGCGTTTGCGTAGTTCATGGCTTTTTTTTTTTTTTAATAAATTTATTTATTTATTTATTTTTTGGCTGTGTTGGGTCTCCATGGCTGTGCGCGGGCTTTCTCTAGTTGCGGCGAGTGGGGGCTACTCTTTGTTGTGGTGCGTGGGCTTCTCATTGCGGTGGCTTCCCTTGTTGCGGAGCACGGCTCTAGGCACGCGGGCTTCAGTAGTTGTGGCATGCGGGCTCAGTAGTTGTGGCACACGGGCTTAGTTGCTCCATGGCATGTGGGATCTTCCCGGACCAGGGATAGAACCCATGTCCCCTGCACTGGCAGGCGGATTCTTAACCACTGTGCCACCAGGGAAGCCCTTTTTTATTTAAGTGTTGAAGAAGTCTTTATTTTCTGAGAATGAATCTGTGGGGATTTTTCATTCTGAAGCTGTTCTAAGTATAATACTTCTTGCAGATAAGACTTGTAGATAAGCTAAGGTAGAGGAAGAATTGTAGTCTGCTTTTTTTTTTTTCCTGAAAATTTCTTATTACTAGGAATGTTTGTTCTAGAGAAATTATGTTTTCAGTGGCCCAGTTCAGGATTGTGAGAAATAACTTTATCCTTTTGAACAGGCATTATTCAGCCCTTTGCTTGAATACATACATCTGCCTTCGTGGATCTGACATTTTTGTTGATAGCACTTTTCTCACTTAACAAGAATGTTTTTTAAATAACTTTCGAAATTTATTTATAAATATATTCTCCTTAGAAAAAGGTGAAATATTACAGATCAAGCTAAAGTCTACTTTGATCACCTCCCCACCCCCCACTCTTGCTGTCTCTCTCACCCTCACTCTTGTTATCAGTTTATTATGTGTTTTTTTTTTTTCAATTCATCTTCTTTGCATCTGCTGGTTATTTATATATATATTCTCAACAGAAATATCTGTGGATAGATCTTTTTATCAGTTCTGGAAAGTTCTCAGCCAATATGGATTTAAGAGTTGCCTCTACCCCATTCTCTCTTTTTCTGTTACTCTAATGTGCTGTCTTTCTCTGTCCTTCATATTTTTTTTTCAATAAAACAGAGATCGAGGAAACCACATGAAAGAAATGAACAGTTGATTGATTATTGTTAGCAGCTGTTGACACTCGATGCCTAGATCCCTTTATTCATTGGGGGTTGCAATATGGTGATATTCTAATTCTATCATTTCTTTGTATTAGTTAGACTGCTTATATGAAGAGAAACTTCCTCTCATCTACCATTTGGTCACCCAGTGGTACACTTCCTATAGGAAAGGCAGGATAAATGCTTGGTTTTTTTCCCTTTAATTACCAGTTTTCAAGATAATGAATTGGTTCCTTGTCCTCTAAAGGTAACTAGTTGTTTTTATTTAATATCATTATAAATTCATATATTTAAATATATTGAATATATTTTAATTGATTACAATTATTAACATTATTGGAGCTCAGACTGTCCCATCTTTGGCCAGTGGAAGCCTCTTCAGGTTGGCTCCTGAGTCCTTTGGACATGATGCCAGTAGTCTTTGATTAGCTACCTTGCTAATGACAAGGGATGACAAGGTGTTCTAGCCTCATCTTGTGCATTTCCTGCCCCAAACCTGGAATCAGCCATTTCTTGAAGAAGCCCTGTTTTTTGTTTTGTTTTGTTTTGTTTTTTCACTTTGAATTGGTATTTCAAAGTCACAGTCTGGGTGCTGGGGATGCTTATAGCTGTTGGATTGATCCTTCCAGAATCCTAGTTCTCAAAGACATAGGGGGATGATGGAATTAGAATATCCCCAGTTAATCATTTCCTTGTTCCCACATTATAATACAACAGCCTAAGAATGATAATTCAATTCTGAAAACAGTTAAAACAATTTTTTTTTGCAAATGTTCTCCCCATTCTCCCCTAATTTTTAGATTAATTTTTCTGTATCTGTATGATCTGATCATATAGCCATTATATACTATGTTTTCTCCCTTTTGACACCCATTTATTTGAGGGGAGTATAAGTGTACATACATATTATGGTAAAATACACATAACATAAAACTTACCACTTAAATCGTTTTAAATATACAATTCAATGTTATTTAGGACATTCACAGTGTTGTACAACCATCACTACTGTCTAGTTCTGGAACTTTCTCGTCACGCCAAAAGGAAACTCTGTACCCATTAAGCAATCACTTTCCATTCCTACTGTTCCCAGCCCATAGCAACAGCTAATCTGCTTTCTGTTGCTATGGGTTTGCCTGTTCTGAATGTTTCATATAAATGGAATGACAGAATATGTGGACTTCGTGTCTGATGTCTTTCATTTAACAATGTTTTCAAGGTTCATCTATGTTGTAGCATGTTTCAGTACTTTATTCCTTTTTAAGGTTGAATAATACTATTACACTGTATGGATAATACATTTTGTTATGCATTTATCAGTTCATGGACATTTGAGTTGTTTCTTTTTGGTTTATTCCCTATTCATAATAGCCAAAATAACCTTGTGGCTATTGTGAATAGTGCTATTGTATAAAAGCTTTGTTTGAACACCTGTTTTCACTTCTTTCGGGTTTATAGCCAGCAGTGGAATTACTGGTCATGTGGTAATTCTATGTTTAAGTTTTTGAAGAACCACTGCCGGACATTTCCATGGCAGCTGCATCATTTTACTTTCCCACCAGCAATGTATGAAAGTTCCAGTTTCTCCACATCCTTGCCAACACTGGTTATTTTTCTGTTTGGTTTTTAAAAAATTATAGCTATCTTAGTATTTGCAAGGTATTGTGGTTTTGACTTGTATTTCCCTAATGATTAATAATTTTGAGCCTCTTTTCATGTGCTTGTTGGTCATTTGTATATCCTCTTTGGAGAAATGTCTATTCAAGATTTTTGCCGATTTCTTTTTTTTTTTAATTAATTAATTTTTTAAAATTTATTTTTGGCTGCATTGGGTCTTCGCTGCTGTGCACGGGCTTTCTCTAGCTGTGGCGAGCAGGGGCTATTCTTCATTGCAATGTGTGGGCTTCTCTTTGCGGTGGCTTCTCTTGTTGTGGAGCACGGACTCTAGGCGCACGGGCTTCAGTAGTTGCAGCAGGCAGGCTAAGTAGTTGCGGCGCACGGGCTTAGTTGCTCCACGGCACGTGGGATCTTCCCGGACCAGGGATTGAACCCATGTCCCCTGCATTGGCAGGTGGATTCTTAACCACTGCGCCACCAGGGAAGTCCTGCCTGTTTTTTTTTTGGTTTTTTTTAACATCTTTATTGGAGTATAGTTGCTTTACAGTGTTGTGTTAGTTTCTGCTGTATAACAAAGTGAATAAGCAATATGTATACATATATCCCCATATCCCCTCCCCCGCCTATTTCTTTTTTTTTTTTTTTTAATTTTTATTTATGTATTTATTCACTTTTGGCCGCGTTGGGTCTTCGTAGCTGCGTGCGTGCGGGCTTTCTCTAGTTGCACCGAGCGGGGGCTGCTCTTTGTTGTGGTGCACGGGCTTCTCATTTCGGTGGCTTCTCTTGCTGCGGAGCATGGGCTCTGGCACACGGGCTTCAGTAGTTGTGACTCACGGGCTCTAGAGCACAGGCTCAGTAGTTGTGGCGCACGGGCTTAGTTGCTCCGTGGCATGTGGGATCTTCCTGGACCAGGGCTCGAACCCATGTCCCCTGCATTGGCAGGCAGATTCTTAACCACTGCGCCACCAGGGAAGCCCGCCCCCTGCCTATTTCTTAATTGGGCTGTTTGTCTTTTTGCTTTTGAGTTGTAAGAGTTCTTTATATATCCTGGATACTAAACCCTTAACAGGTATATAAGTTGCAAATATTTTCTTCCATTCTTTTTTTTTTTTTAGAAGTTTTATAGTTTTGTTTAATTTTATTTATTTATTTATTTATGGCTGTGTTGGGTCTTCATCACTGTGTGCCAGCTCTCTCCAGTTGCGTCGAGTGGGGGCCACTCTTCGCTGCAGTGCACAGGCCTCTCATCGTGATGGCCTCCCCTGTTGTGGAGCACGAGCTCCAGGCGCACAGGCTTCAGCAGTTGTGGCACATGGGCTCAGCGGTTGTGGCTCACAGGCTCCAGACTGCAGGCTCAGCAGTTGTGGCGCACGGGCTCAGCCACTCCACAGCATGTGGGATCCTCCCAGACCAGGGCTCAAACCCACGTCCCCTGCATTGGCAGGCGGATTCTCAATCACTGCGCCACCAGGGAAGCCCTTCTTCCATTCTTTATGTCGTCTTTTCACTTTCTTGATGGTGTCCTTTGATGAACAAAGGTTTTTAATTTTGATGAAGTCCAATTTCTCTATTTTTTGATTTGTTGCTTGTGTCTTTGGTGTCATATCTAAAAAACCATTGCCAAATTCTAGTCATGAAGATTTACTCCTATGTTTTCTTCTAAGAGTTTTATTATTTTAGCTCTTCCACTTAGGTATTTGATCTCTTTCGAGTTAATTTTTGTATATGGTGAAGTAAGGGTCCAAATTCATTATTTTGCTTGTGAATGGATAATCCCAGCACCACTTGTTGAGCAGACTATTCTTTCCTCCTTAGGTGATCTTGGCACACTTGTTGAAAATCAACTGGCCATAGATGTATGGGTTTAATTTTGAATTCTCAATTTTATTCTACTGATATATGTCTATCTTTATGCCAGTACCACATTGCTTTGATTACTATAGTTTTGTAGTGATTTGGTTTGACTGTCTGGGGATCCTTTGCAATTCTATATGAATTTTAGGATCAGCTTTTCCATTTCTGCAAAAAAGACTGTTTATGTCCTTTGTAATCTTTATAATTTCCTTTCTTCTGCTAGCTTTGGTTTATTTTGCTCTTCTTTTTCTAGTTCCTTAAGGTAAGAAGTTAATTGATTTGAGATCTTTTTTTGTAGGCATGTACAACTGTACATTTCCCTCTGAGCATTGCTTTTGCTGCATCCCATAAGCTTTGGTATACTGTGTTTTCATTTTCATTGGTCTCAAAGTATTTTCTAATTTCTCTTTTGATTTCTACTTTGACCCATTGGTTATGTAAAGGTCTGTTAATATCCACATATTTGTTAATTCTCCATATTTCCTCTGTTATTCATTTGTAATTTCATTCCACTGTAGTTGGAGAAGATTGTATGATTAAAGTCTCTAAAGTTTATTGAGACTTATTTTGTGGCCTATATGTGGTCTATTCTGGAGAATGTTCCATGTTTATTTGAGAAAAATGTGTTTTGCTGTTATTGGGTGTTCTTTATCTCTCTAGATCTATATATATATTTTTTAAGCTGAAGCAGTCATTCATTTTATTTATTTATTTATTTATTTATTTATTTATTATTTGGCTGTGTGGGGTCCTAGTTGCGGCACGTGGGATCTTTCGTTGAAGCGCGTGGGCTCTTTGTTGTGGCACACGGGCTTCTCTCTTGTGGTGCGCAGCCTCAGTAGTTGTGGAATGTGGGCTCTCTAGGTGTGGTACACGGGCTCAGTAGTTGCGACGCGTGGGCTCTCTAGTTGTGGTGTGTGGGCTCTCTAGTTGTGGTGCACAGGCTCTAGAGCACGCAGGCTTAGTTGCCCCATGGCATGTGGGATCTTAGTTCCCCGACCAGGGATCGAACCCACATCCCCTGCACTGGAAGGCGGATTCTTAACCCTTGGACCACGAGGGACGTCCCCTAGATCTATCTTTTATTGAAAATGGAATATTGAAGTCTCCAACTATTATTGTAGAACTGTATATTTCCTCCTTCAATTCTGTCAACTTTTTCTTCATATATTTTGGGTCTCTGTGTTAGTTGTATGTTTGTATTTGTTATATCTCCTTTATAATTGACCCTTTTTTGTCACTTGTAATAATTTTTTACTTAAAGTCTATTTTGTCTGGCATTACTATAGACATGCAAAGCTCCCTTTTGGTTACTATTTATATGGAAAATCTTTCCATACCTTCACTTTCAACCTGTATGTATTTTTGGATATAAAGTGAATCTCTTGTGGACAACATATAGTTGGATTTTTTTTTTTAATGCGTGCTGCCATTTATTTTCTTTTGATTGAAGAGTTTAATCCGTTTACATGTAAATCAGTTGTTCATAAAGTAGGTCTTATTCTTGCCATTTTGCTATTTGCTTTCTATATGATATCTTTAATGTTTCTTAATTCTTTTATCACTACCTTCTTTTGTGTTTAATTGATTTTTTGTAATGTTCCATTTTGATTTCCTTCTCATTTCCTCTTCTGTATATTTTAAAGTTATTTTTTTACTGGAGGTTACAAGTGACATCTTACATTATTAACAAACTAGTTTGAAGTAATACCAATTTAGCTTCAGTAGTATACAAACACTCTGCTCCTTATATACCTCTGTCCCTCCCCCGTATGTTGTTATTGTCACAAATTATGTCTTTATACACTGTATTCTCATTAACACTGATTTTAAATTATTGTCTTATGCCTTTGTCTTTTCAATCATATAGAAAAAAAGAGGAGTTACAAACCAAAAATACAATAATGCTGGCTTTTATATTTATTTATATAGTTACCTTTACCAGTGTTCATCATTTCTTCATGTGACTTCAGGTTCCTGTCTCATGTCCTTTCACTTAACCCTGAAGGACTCTCTTTAGCATTTCTTACAGAGCAGGTCTACTGGCCACAAATTCCCTCAACTTTTGTTATATGTGAAGTCTGCCAATTTCCCCATTTTTTAATTTTTATTTTATTTATTTATTTTTTTGGCCACACCACGCCACATGTGGGATCTTAGTTCCCCGATCAGTGATCAAACCCACACTCCCTGCATTGGAAATGCAGAGTCTTAACCACTGGACCGCCAGGGAAGTCCCCAGTTTCTCCATTTTCGAAGGATGGTTTTGCTTGATATAGAATTCTTGGTTGACAATTTTTTCTTTATAGTACTTTAAATGTGTAGTCTCACTGCCTTCTGGTTTCCATGATTTCTGATGAGAGATCAACTGTTAATTTTATTGAGGATCCTTTCTATGGGATAAATCACTTGTCTCATGTTGCTTTTAAGATTTTCTCTTTTGGATTTGGCTTTCAATACTTTGTGGTATGTCTTGATGTGGATCTCTTTTAGTTTGTTTATCCTACTTGGAGTTTTTTAAGCTTCTTTAATGTGTTGATTCTTTTATCAAATTTGAAGTTTTTGGCTATTATTTTTTTAAATATTTTTTATGCCCTTTCCCTGTTCTCCTTTCTTTCTGGTACTCCTGTAATGTATACGTTGGTATTCTCCATGGTGTTCCATAAATCCCTTGGACTTTATTTATTTTTCTTTATACTTTTCTCTTTCTGATCCTTAGACTAGGTAATTTCAATTGACCTATTTTCAGGTTTAGTGATTCTTTTCTTTGCCTGTCAAATTTGCTGTTGAACCCTAGTGAATTTTTTATTTATTTATTTTAAAGGGATACATATATATAGGCATACCACATGTTTATTTATTTATTTATTTATGGCTGTGTTGGGTCTTCATTGCTGTGCACGGGCTTTCTCTAGTTGTGTCGACTGGGGGCTACTCTTCATTGCGGTGCGCAGGATTCTCGTTGCGGTGGCTTCTCATTTCAGAGCACGGGCTCTAGGCATATGGGCTTCAGTAGCCGCAGCATTTGGGCTCAGTAGTTGCGGCACATGGGCTCTAGAGCACACGGGCTTCAGTAGTTGTGGCATGTGGGTTCAGTAGTTGTGGCTCGTGGGCTCTAGAGCACAGGCTAAGTAGTTGTGGCGCATGGGCTTAGTTGCTCTGTGGCATGTGGGATCTTCCTGGACCAGGGATCGAACTGCATTGGCAGGCAGATTCTTAACCCCTGTGCCACCAGGGAAATCCCTGAATTTTTTATTTTAGTTATTATACTTTTCAGCTCCATGTTTCTACTTGGTTCCTTTTTATAATTTCTGTCTCTTTATTGATATTCCCTGTTTGATGAGACATCATTCTCCCAGTTTCCTTTAGTTCTTTGTCCATAGTTTCTTTGATCTCTTTCAGTATATTTAAAAGAGTTGATTTAAAGTCTTTGTTTAATGAGTCCAATCTGGGCTTCCTGTTAATTTCTTTTTTCCTGTGGATGGAACCCGTGTCCCCTGCATTGGCAGGCGGATTCTTAACCACTGCGCCACCAGGGAAGTCCACTTTCTTCTTTTCTTGCATGCCTGTCTCATAGTTTTTTGTTGAAAACTGGATATTTTGATTATTATAATGTGGTAACTTTGGAAATCAAATTCTCCCCCTCCCCAAGGCTTGTTGTGGGTTGTAATTGTTTAGTGACTTTTCTAAACTATGTAAGAATTGTATTCTTTTTTCATCTGTGGTCACTGAAGTCTCTATTCCATTATCTTAGTGGTCAGCTAGTGATTTGACAGCAGTTTCTTTGAATGTCAAAATTCAGCAGCTTCTTTCTTCATTAAACTCTCCCTTGGTTGTTGTAAGTTAGATTCCAGAGTTCTGAAAAAGTTGATTCTGACAGTTTATGCCAGTTTAAGTTTCCTTTGGTGGAGGTATGGCTTCTTGGATTTCACTACTCTGCCATTTTCAGTGATGTCACTTGATCCTCATTTATTTTTCATTCTACAGTTAACTATATATTTAATCCTTATGTTGACGTCTTTCTAGTTATTTTTGTTGTCATGGCTTATTCTTGAGAAGATTTGTCAGGAACAGTTCATGGGGACAATGTTTCCTGAGTTTTTGCATGTTGCTAACAGTTTTTGCCCTTTATACCTGAAAGTCACTTTTGCTGGATAGAAAATGCTTGGCTCACATTTTCTTTCCTTGTCTATCTTAAATATGTTAGCCCATTTTCTTATGGTTATTGAAATGTCTGATGTCTTTCTTTCTCTTTTAAGTGACTTGCTGCTTTTGCCTAGAAGCCCAAAGAATTTTTTCTTTTTAAACCTAGTTATTTTACTCAAGAGTGTGTCTTGGTATTGGTTTTTATAGTAGATTTTTTTTTCTTTTTTTTTGTGGCTGCGCCATGTGGCTTCTGGTATGCTTTTTTTCTTTTCCTTTTATTTTTTTTTAATTGAAATATAGTTGATTTACAGTTTTGTGCACTTTTCCTTTTATTTTAAAGAGTAACTTTGTTTGGGGCTTGCTTGGCATGGGTCCCTTTTTTGTTGTTCATTTTTAAGTGATACTGGTTTTTCTGAATTTTTAGAAGTTGGTGTGGTTCAGGGCAGCTAACTTTCCAAGAAAGAACTCCATTTTCTAATGCTTTTTATGTTTCAAAATATGGCAGCTTGCTTTCTGATATTTCCTTGTTATGTTCCTATTTATATGTTATGTCCTTACTTTTTTTTTTTTTTTAACTTTGGGTTTATTTATTTATTTATTTATGGCTGTGTTGGGTCTTCATTTCTGTGTGAGGGCTTCCTCTAGTTGCGGCAAATGGGGGCTACTCTTCATCGCGGTGCGCGGGCCTCTCATTATCGCGGCCTCTCTTGTTGCAGAGCACAGGCTCCAGACGCGCAGGCTCAGTAATTGTGGCTCACGGGCCTAGTTGCTCCGCGGCATGTGGGATCTTCCCAGACCAGGGCTCGAACCCGTGTCCCCTGCATTGGCAGGCAGATTCTCAACCACTGTGCCACCAGGGAAGCCCCATGTCCTTACTTTTATCTGTACTTCTTCTTTACTTTGTCTCTCTTGTCCCTATCCTGATCAATTTTGTTTCCATTCCCAGCAGTTTCTCCTCAGTATAGGCCTTTGTCCTGAAAGGAGCCCTGGCAGGTTAGTTTTGAGAGCTCACCAGCCCTTGATTTCTCAAGCCCCTTCAGACCTTACTGCCGAGCCCTGCACTCAACCACTGTTGGAGTGGATAACCCCCCATCCCCACCCTGCCAAGTTCAACTACTGTTCAGTTTGGCCAGTTGTGCTTTCCAGTGAATACCTGCTGGCTACTTTGAGGTTAGAATACCTCATTGCTCCTCTCTGCTTTCTCCCATATACATGTTGAGAACATGTAGGTCTTATGACTGGAGGTAATTTGTTCCTACCTGCTTGTATTTGGGGAGTTATGAGAATATCTTGTTCACCTACTTTTGTTATAATTATTTTCCATGGGGTTTTGGTTTTGCTTTCAGGTTTCTCTTTTTCACGTGGGAATTTTGGATTAAAAATCTATGATGCTGCTGTCATCATCATCTGAGAGTCCAGGCTTCCATATTTTGAAATTTCTTTATATGTTATCTCTTTGTCTCTCTGACTTGCTTTCTGAATAACATCTTTAGTTCTATCTTTCAATTCAGTTAATTTTCTTTTCAACTATGTCAAATCTTTGGTTTTTAATATGTTTTATTTTTCATTTCTAGAAGTAGTTCTATTTTGTTCCTTTTCAGCTCTGCTTGGTTGTTCTTTATAGTTTCTGGTTGGCTACTCATACTTTTAATCTTGTCAAAGTTCTTTTATTTCTTTAAACATAGTAAACATAGTTATTTTATAGTCTGTTAGATAATTCCAGTATTTGAAGCTAGACTCTGTTATTTCTGCTGCTTCTTGCTCGTGGTACCTTGTTTCCTTTTTTGCTTAGTGATTTGCGCTACCCATTTTCCTTAGAAATTTATTTGTGGGGATGTTTTATGGACTGGACTGAAGATGGAGCATGGGTAATATATGGTAGCATTTTGTGTCTTTTTTTTCTTGCAAGGCATTACACTAAGGCTGTTTATCTGCAACTTACTTTTTTTTTACCATGCAATAGTATATCATAGTGCTGTCATTGAATTGGTTGTAATGAATCGCCCTTTGCCTTGTTCTCTGGGGACTGTAGGTGTATCCTGAGTTTGAAGATCAGAGAGCTTGTCTGCCATCAGGATCTTTTCTGACTTGTTCCTCAGACAATACCATCCGCTTCTGGAACATGGACAGCAGCCCTGATTCTCACTGGCAGAAGAACATCTTCAGTAATGTGAGGGGCTTCATTGTGAACCATCTTTTAGGAGGAACAAAGGCCTACTTGAAGCTAGGATAGGGGGGTAGAAGGGAGTTTTATGGAACCTCAGTGTTAAGCTTCACTAGGGACAGGAACCAGGAACCAAGGCTGGTCACTCTCTGTCTCCTATCTCATTTCTCTCTCTCTCCCTCTCTTTCTTTCTAGGTGACATGGTCTTTCCTCTCTGCTTTTTTTTTTTTTTTTTTTTTTTATTTATTTGTTTCATTTTTGGCTGTGTCGGGTCTTGGTTGTGGTCCTCTCTGCTTTTCTTTACCACTCAGCTCCTGCTCTCTAGGTGTGTGTGGACACAGCCACTCCAGGCAACCTGACATACTCAACAAAGAAGAAATTGCTCCCCAAGTCTTGAGTTAGAACTCCCTTGGAGAGCACCTGATGGGCCAAACCAGGCAGGGGCATCTCCCGTCTAGCTAGCTAGCTGCCACGCAGTGAAGCCTGAGGTGGAGGTGCTGGCAGGATCCCAAAGAGAGCCATGATGAGAGGCTGGGGAGAAACACTTTACTGAAGAAATGGTTGGTGTTGCTAGGTCAGTGAGGGAGCTTCTCTGAGGAGCTGAGGCCTGAATCATGCATTCACTGATTCTACAGATAGTTATTAAGGTCAGTGCTAGGTGCTGTGCTGCATGCTGGGGACACATCAGTGACTAGGACAGACCCTTCTCCTGCCCCCGGGACACCTACAGTCTAGTAGGGGGAGGCAGCCAGCCAATAACTGCACAAATTATGATATAATCACAAGCATAATAAGCACCATGAAAGAAAGTTATAAGGTATGAGTAAGATATATCTAAAATCAGTCATCTGATTTTATCTGTGGCGTTAGGGGCGGCCTCCTGGAGGAGGAGATAACTGAACTGAGATATGGAGGATTGGGAGGAGTAAAGAGGGGAGGGGAGAGTGTTCTACACCAAGGGACAAAGGCCTTATGTCTGGAAAGAGCTTGATGAGTTGGAAAACCCAAAAGAGGTTAGTGTGGCTGGAACAAAAAAGGCTCCTAATGCAGGGTGTGTATAGCAAATGTTCCTTTACGACTCCCCTCACCAGCGCCCCACGTTCCCCTGCCATACTGCCATCTTCTCTTCTGCATCTGTGATAACCATGTTATATTTGGTTGCACACAATAGAAAAACCCAAAACGAGGTAAAAGTTTGATTTTCTGACTTGTAAAAATAGTCTAGAGGTAACTAGTCCAGGCTGTTTTGGCAGCTGTAGGAAGCTCTTAGAGACCCAAGAGCCGTCCAGCTCTCCACTCTGCCCATTTTGAAGGAGTGGCCCTTGTCATCATGGTCCAGGATGGCTGCTGGTGCTCCAGTCATCCCATCCACGTTCCAGGCAGCAGGATAGTGGGAAAGAAGCAGAAGAGTTTTCACTTGCTTTACACCTCATTGACCAGAATTTATTGACACAGCTTCATCTAGATGTAAAGGAGTCTGGGAAACATAGTTATTATTCTGAGTGGTAAAGCTCCCAGGTCAGAATTGGAGTTCTGTTACTAATGAAGAATGGGAGACTAACTATCAGGAGAAAAAATTGCAGAGGTGCTCCAGAGCTTCTCATAGCACTGACCTAAGTCCTCTCCCGCTTGCAGACCCTGCTGAAGGTTGTGTATGTGGAGAATGACATCCAGCACCTGCAGAACATGTCACACTTCCCAGACCGGGGGAGTGAGAATGGGATGCCTGTGGACATGAAAGCTGGGGTACGAGTCATGCAGGTCAGTCCTGATGGCCAACACTTGGCTTCAGGCGACCGAAGTGGAAATCTGAGGCAAGTGGGCCCTGGCGTTGTCTAGTGTACATCTCCCAGCTTGGGCTCAGGTACTAAGGGCAGTGGGGAGGAGCCCTGGCCTTGGCACCTCCAGCTGCCTGTTGGGAATTAGGGACTGTGAGTAGCAATCTGGTAGCCAGCCACCCCTGGGAACATAAGCTGAGAAGGGGCTTCCAGAATGGCTAGCTCAGGGTAGATCAGGGTAGTTTCCGGGGCCTCAGCAGCTGGGCCATGTGAGCTCTGCCTGCAGGGTAGACAGGCAAACTTGCATGACTCTCGGGCATGGTGACACCTTCTCAGCCACATGGTACCACTGCTGAACTGTCAGAGAAGATGCCAGCTGGAGCTTGGCATTTCTGGTGGCCCTGGGAGAGGGACCAGAGGATGGGACATCTGAGGGCTCGGGCTGTTTACCACCCTGCAGAGGTTTTTCAAGATGTGACAGGCCCAATAGGTGCTGAGAGAATATGAGCCCTGTCCCAGGGATCAGGTTTAAGGTGGCGAATGACAGCTGTGACCACCTGGGTGGTGGCGCTGTTGCGGAATGGGAGGGACCGGGCACTGGAGAGCACGTGCCCCATAAAGGGGCAGCCACCATGCAGCACCGGTAGTATAGGCTCCAAGTTGTCGTATCTTCCCATTGTGCAAGAAGAGCCTAAAGTGCAGATTTTTTCTGTGAAATTCCATGGTTTTTAAATGTTGGCAACTGTTCTGATGTCAATCACTGCATGAGGCAAACTGAACGTGTCAGGGGGCTGCTTCCGTTGACAGCACTCGGCTGTGAATGGTGAAAACAGTACGGAGAGGTAACATGGGCATAGCGATCTTCCCCCAGGCTGGCCGCTGGCCTGAGTACCATGGGTGTTGACTGATTTAATCCTCTCACCGACCCTCTGGCGTAGGTGCTTTTATTCACTCCACTTTCAGATGAGTTCACTGAGGGAAGAGAGGCCAAGTGGCTAGGCTAAGGTCACGTGGGTAGAGAGTGGAGGAGCTGGAATGACTCTTATTTCAGTCCTGGATGACCTGTTGTCTGATTTCATTTGGCAAGAATGTGAGGAAAGTCTGGATCTGAGACTCTTTAAGAATGAGAGGGAGTTCCCTGGGGGTCTAGTGGTTAGGACTCCACGCTTTCACTGCTGAGGGCCTGGGTTCAATTCCTGGTCAGGGAACTAAGATCCTGCAAGCCACACTGTGCAACCAGAAAAAAGAAAAAAGGAAAAAAAGAATGAGAGATTGGAATCAAATGTTCCCACTCATAGGTCCTATCCTTGAGTATGACCTCTGACCCCTGCCCCAGCCCCAGGGATCACCTCTGATATATCCCTACCCTAACCTTTGTTCCCCCAGAAGACCATCCTAGGTGTTACCCATGGAACCACAAGGGGCGGGGTGCCCGCTGAGGTGCTCGCAGGCTTGGCAGGTTTTTAGATGAGTAACAGGTTGGGCACCTGTAGACTACTTGGCCAGGGTAGGGTGTTCTCCACGTCACCTACGTGGCTGCTCTGACCTTTTCTAGTAGTGGCAGAGCACCTGAGCTGAGGGGTGGGGGCGCCAGGCAGGGTACAGCAGGCAGTGTGTATCTCCCAGGATCCACGAGCTGCACTTCATGGACGAGCTGGTCAAGGTGGAGGCCCATGATGCTGAGGTGCTGTGCCTGGAGTACTCGAAGCCTGAGACAGGTGAGCCCATGGCACGGGAGCAGCCTGCCTGGCAGAGCCACAGGGGGGAGTCGTTGGTGTCTGGTGGGACCGTGAATGACAGGGCAAGACTCGACTTGTTTACCCTGGTCCCCAGTGCCCCGAACAGAGCTCAGGCTAAAGAGGTGAAGGTTGAATGAGTGAATATATGAATGAGCTCCTCCTCTGCTGGAGAAGATAAAGATGGAGCAATAGTCAAACATATTCTTTTGAAAAAGTTTGATGCTTACAGAAAAATTGCAAGAATATTATAATGAATACCTGTAGCCTCTTCACCCAGGCTCCCCAAGTTTTTTCTTTTAAATCCTGTCTGACCTGTGACAATTATCTGCTTCCCCTCTTTCCATTTCTATCTATTTGCGCACCTGTGTATATATACACTTGTAATAAAATAATAGCATGTGTATTATTATTAAAGCATGTATATTATTATTATTATTTGCTGAACTACTTGAGAGTAAGTTGCAGGCATGCTGCGCTTTCACCCTTAAATGCTTCTGTGAGCATTTCCTAGGAATGGGGACATCTATTTACATGACCACAGTGCACTTATCAAATGTGCATCTTATCAAATCTGTCATCTATCTTGGGTTCTTATTCACATTTTGCCAGTTGTCCCAATGTTGTCCTTTATAGCACCTTTGTTTTTCCAGTCCAGGTTCACATTTCAGTTGTTGTGCCTCTTTTGTCACCTTTGTTTTGGAATAGTTCCACAGCCTTATTTAATTTGTCTTTATGACTTTGGCTTTCTGCAGAATATAGATCAGTCATTTTATAGAATTTCCTTCAATTTGGGTTTGTTGTTCTCCTCATGATTTGATTCCGATGATGCATTTTTGGCAGGAATATAATGTAGGTGGAGTTATGTCCTGATAATGTTAATGTTCTTTCCCATGCCCTTCCTTCCCCCACACCCTCTGCCCCACCAAATTTTCTTTAAATTTCTTTTCATTCAGTACACCTCTCCCGAGCTCCCCTCCACCTCAGGTCATGTGTTAGGCCTCAGACATAGCAGGTGCCCAGGCTAGGCACTGTCTGAGGGGGCCAGCACGAAGGTCCAGCGGCTGAAGGAAGGGTGGCAGCATGTGGTCAGTAGGGCCTAGATGAGGCTCATGTAGCCAGAGCTCAGAGAGTGAGGGGGCAGTGCTCTGGGGAGGCTGAGAAGTTGGCAGGGCCTCACATGGCTGCCAAGTAGCTGGACTTGGTAGGGAGGAGTGCTGGGCTCTGCTGGAATGTCTGGTGTGGGCACAAGTGGAGGAGTGTCCGCATGTACATCAAGAGTCATCCTGCAGGAACTGGTGGCAAGGGATGTTAAATGCCAGGGTTTGGGGCTCTGGGGAAAGACTGCCCAGAGTGGGGGAGTGGCCCCTTTCTGGGTTTGTGGCAAGTTGACTGCAGTTAAGAAACCGAAGATTCCTTCTTCAAGGCCAGGAAAGCTCAGTCACACTGCTCTCTGGGAGGCCAAGCCATCAAGCAGCCTCCCAGAAACCCAGTGGCACCCTTTCCATCCGCAGGGTTGACCTTGCTGGCCTCAGCCAGTCGGGACCGACTGATCCACGTGCTGAACGTGGAGAAGAACTACAACCTGGAGCAGACCCTGGACGACCACTCCTCCTCCATCACCGCCATCAAGTTTGCTGGTGAGCCCTTCCCTTCTGCGTCCTGTGCCTCATTAGATGGGCTCCTTTGACTGCACGTAACAGCAAAAGCCCCCTTTAGCTTAGAGAAAAAAGGGAGAGGCAAGCTCTGGATTCAGGCGCAGCTGGATCGAAAGATTGAATTTTTATTTATTTATTTAAAAAAAATTTTTTAGACTAATATTTTTTTTTTTAATAACCTCAATTTTAAATTTATTTATTTATTTTTGGCTGTGTTGGGTCTTCGTTTCTGTGCAAGGGCTTTCTGCAGTTGCGGCAAGTGGGGGCCACTCTTCATCGCGGTGCGCGGCCTCTCACTATCGTGGCCTCTCTTGTTGCGGAGCACAGGCTCCAGACGCGCAGGCTCAGTAGTTGTGGCTCACGGGCCCAGTTGCTCTACGGCATGTGGGATCCTCCCAGACCAGGGCTCGAACCCGTGTCCCCTGCATTGGCAGGCAGATTCTCAACCACTGCGCCACCAGGGAAGCCCCTAATTGTTTTTTTTAATGCTTTTGGAGTATCGTTTATTTTGGCCGCTCCACGTGGCATGCAGGATCTTAGTTCCCAGACCAGGGATTGAACCCGTTCCCCCTGCAGTGGAAGCACAGAGTCGTAACCACTGGACCACTAGGGAAGTCCCCAAAGGTTGAATTTTTTGAAGTTACCTGGACTCTCTCCCTCTGTCAGCTGTGCCTTTCTCTCGTGGGCAGGATCTCAGTGGTCACTGTGCCGCTGGAAAGAGATTTCCCCTCTTCCTGTCAATTTTGGCAGAAATTGGGAGCTGACTTTCCTTGTGCTGGCTTGAGGCACCTGCCCTTTCCAGAACAGTTATTGGTGCCAGAGCTTTGGAGTATCCTCTTGGGCTGGGTGTGACTCGTGTGCCCCCAGCCCCCACCTGCCTCCACCCCTGATCCAGGAGGACTGACATTAGGTGAGTGCTGGTCCGCAGAAAGAAATCAGAATGCCAGTCCAAGGTGGGATGGGTTCTGGTGACCTTGGCGGAAAAATAGGTGACAGTGACAATTGCTGGAGGCTAATTCTGTGCTGGGTGATGTGATCCTTGCACTGCCCCAGCAGTTACCGTACTTTACAGCCAGAGTCACACAGCCAGTAGGTGCAGGCCTGGTATCTTGCATAAGGCTGTCCTTCTTTACAGCCCTCGCTCAACCAGGCAATTGAAGGGATCCCTCCAAGACTGGAAAGATCCAGTACGGAGATCCCTGGCCCTAAGGAACTCCAAGAGGAGGGGAAGTAGGCCCTGTGGGGTTTAACTGATCAGAACCCAAGAACATGTTCAAAACTATATTCAAGAAGAATCCATTCATGGAGGGAATACGTCCACGTACTCCAAGTTCTTGACTACGAAGAGTTTTGTACATATAATCTTGTGGCTGAGAATGTATTAATGTCCTTGGTCTTCCCCACTGTCTGCCCTGTCTCTGTCTAACTCAGGTGGTCGGAAGCTGGGCAAAAACAGGTTAACACGTTTGCTATGTCTTGATGAGGACCTGACAAAAGCTGATCAGCTCAAACTTCTCAGACACCTGTAAAAAACTGTTCAGACCATCCCATTCCACAGGGTAGAGGTAGTTAGAATAGATCGGTAAATCTAGCAGTTTGGCTAGCAGTGACCTCACCTTTAATGAATGGTCTAGATCCAGGAGAGGTGATAACTGGCCAAGGGGGTGGCCCAGGAGTCGGTCCTTTAGGTCACCTTCTGAAGGCATGGGCCTCTGTTAAAGCCCCAGCCGGTCTGAGAGGATGCACATCCTAAAACCAGTCCTGTGAGCCCTGCTCTGGCTGGGCTGGCTCAACTGGGCGTTATGCTCAAAACATTGATAGTTCATATAAACTGGGCACCAGCCAGTCGGAAACTGAAGCTATCCAGCTAAAGAATGAATCAGTCTTTTAATTCTTTTCTATGAAACATATATCCAAAAAAGTGAACAGAAAAATCTGTGAATAGTTTACAGAATAATACAATGAATATCCACGTCAAGGTGCATAGTCAGTAGGTCTGAACTAGACACACCCATTGTTTATAGCCAGCAACTGTTCTGATTGGTCCTGGTCCTAATATTGCTAAATACTTGGACTCAGCACCCCAGGTTAAGAAGCAAAACTTTACCAGTAGTAACTTGCAGGCCCTCTCTGGATTCCTCCCCAACACAGGACTTGTTCCCTTCTATAAACCAGTGACTTCTGCTCGAGTAACATCTTAACTTGTATGTCGGGCCTGGGTGCTCTCAAATGTCCTGTCATGAAGGAGCAGTGTCTGTTGTACCAAGGTTGTACATGTTTTATATTCGTTCTGTCTTTTCATCCTCACCACAACTCTGCAAGGTATTTGTGCTGTGATTATTCTTATTCTATAAAGAAAGAAGAATAAAAGTAAGAACATCGATCGTGCTTACCAGGTAGCAGCCACTGTCCCAAGGGCTTCATACCACTCCACGGGGCAGTGGCTGATACAGGCTCATTGAACAGACAGGAAGCTGAGGCTCGGAGAGGAAGCCTGGCTTCAGAGCACAGTGTTTAACCAGAGAATGCCTGGGATCAGCCCTGGCCCCATCTTGACTCTCTGCACCCTGGGACAAGGACGGTGTGACTCTGAGCCCCTGGGTTCACATTTGTACAAGTGGCTGGTGACAGTCAGGAAGGGGAGGCACACGTGGCACAGGACCTGGCCCGAAGTCTGTGGATATTCCTTGTTTTTTTTGGCTGCACTGCATGGCTTGCAGGATCTTAGTTCCCCGACCAGGGATCGAGCCTGTACCCCCTGCAGTGGAAGCGAAGAGTCCTAACCACTGGGCTGCCAGGGAAGCCCCTGTGTGGATATTCTGATCATTCTTGAGGGCGTGAGCCTCCCAGCGGTCTGCCTGTCTCCTCTTGCTCCCTGCTTCGCTCCCACCTCCATTGTGAGGCCAGAGTCACCTTTCCAAATCCCAAATTAAACATGGTGCCCCTGCTGTGTCCCTGCCTTCTGTTACCCTGTCTGCTCTTGCTCTGCAGATTCCTGCCTTGCCCACTGCACCATCTGTGCCCCCCTCACACAGAGCTCACAGTTTACAGAGTCCTACTGGCACCCAGCACTTACCTCACCTCCTCCGGGAAGCCCTCTCTGACCCGCAGCAGAGTGCCCTGATAGTAGAGTTCCCTTCCTAGGATCCCCAGCCCCAGTTGGGCCCAGCAGTGGCCCAGCCCTGCCTAAGGCACTGCTTCCTCCTCCAGGCCACAGGGACATCCAGATGATCAGCTGTGGGGCCGACAAGAGCATCTACTTCCGCAGTGCCCAGCGGGTAGAGTGGGGCAGCCTCCTTGGGGGCTGGGTAGGGGGCTTGTCAGGGGTGTCCTCTGAAGGCCCTGCCTGCCCTGCCAGGCCTCAGATGGACTACACTTTGTCCGTACCCACCACGTGGCAGAGAAGACCACCTTGTATGACATGGACATTGACATTACCCAAAAGTATGTGGCTGTGGCCTGCCAGGACCGCAACGTAAGGTGAGGAACTGCCCTGGACTCTTAGTCAGCCAGACTAAGTGGGGCCTGGTTGGGTCTGTCTTCTCATGAGCGCTCTGCTTTCCTCCCCCTGCTCACCTGGTCCCTGAGAAGCTGGGTGGAGTGGTGGGACCCAGTGGGTGTTTCTTAGGAGCTGGGTTCACCCAGGCCTAGTCTCCAGGTCAAGCAGAGGGTTCTCCTAGATCTCAGGAGCCTGTGTGAGGCAACTAAGAGCTGCTGATGTGGCTCATAAACTCACTCATCCTCATTCCCTGAGCTCCTGTCTGGGAGGGACAGTGGGGGAGTCACAGGCCCTGCCTTCGTGGAGCTCACAGTGCAGTGGAGGAGAGGACAGACTGACCAGACAGTGACAGCACAGAGTGGTCAGGGCTGGGATGAGGGGAGCCCAGGGGCTTTGGGGGGGCCCTGGGAGGACATCCGACCCTACCTGGGGTCGCTGGAAGGGACATCTGAGCTTAAACTGGGAAGGATGTGGAGGAATAAGCATGTGAAAGAGGCTCTCCATCTCCTTCATTTGCTCATTCAAATTGGGTGCCAGGCACTCAGCTTGCTGTGTGGCAGGGAGATGAATATTAACTCAGTGGACACCCCAAGACGTAACCTCTGTGACCTCAGCCTGAGACAGGGTCTCATTCCCTGATACGGGGTTTCAGTCCAGGCATTGGATGGGGGACAGGAGGTACTGGGGGCTTCCAGGGGAGAGGAGGGCAGCAGGTAAGGTTGGAACAAGGGAGCAAGAGAGGGCGGTGGGCAGGGCCATGTTAGCCACTTCTGCTCTCACCTTCCCAGAGTCTACAACACCATGAACGGGAAGCAGAAGAAGTGCTACAAGGGCTCCCAGGGTGACGAAGGGTCCCTGCTGAAGGTGAGGAGCTGGGGCCCCGGGTGAAAACCGTACACAGACACCCACACACAAGGCCCCCCTGTCTGTCTCCTGCCCTGTTGGGCCTCCTGACACCTGGGTCCTCCTTGGCACCTGATCAGAGGGATCAAAGGATCCCATGCTGGCCAGCATCTACTCAGGCCTGGCTGACCAAGGATGCTTGGGAGCCAGGGCTGGCCCTGACTGCTCTACCGTTATTTACTGAATCCTTCCCCAAGTGGGGACATTTAAGTGGTTTCCATTGTGAGTGGCAATAGAGTGTGGTGGGAGGAATCAGAGAGGCCTCTCCAGGCTTGCCCCCGCCTGTGTTATCCAGGATGAGGTGGGGACCTTCTCAAGAGCCTCTGGACTAGGGGAGTTACGAGTTCAGGCTCCAGGGTCAGACCCTCTTACAGCTCTGCCTCGGGCTGACTGTGACCTTGGGCAAATGTCATCTCCTCTCGAACCTGTTTCATCATGTGTAAAATGCAAATAAAAATTGCCTCTATCACAGGGTTCTGTGGGGGAAATAAGTTCACACATGTACAGCTCTTAGCACAGGGCCTGGCTGCCATTAGTACCATTGTGTGGTTGTTGATTTCTTCACCTGTGAAATGGGAGCAGGAACTTCTGCCTACCACGGTGTGTGTTGTGAGGGTTACCTGAGTCCATGTGCCAAGCGCCCAGCACGAGGCGCTCCTCAGTCAGTGGGGTTGTGTGTTGAGACCCAGGCCTATTCCAGAAGGAGGCAGCCCAAGTGTCACGTGGGTCCTCTTCTCGGCAGGTCCACGTGGACCCCTCAGGCACCTTCCTGGCCACAAGCTGCTCTGACAAAAGCATCTCGGTGATTGATTTTTACTCCGGCGAGTGCGTTGCCAAGATGTTTGGCCATTCAGGTGGGTGTGCCTCCCTGCTTGGGACACCTCCCCACCTACCCCAACCCAGCCTTCTGTCTCAGAAGGCCAGCACGGCTTCTCTGCTCTGCTTGCAGAAATCGTCACCGGCATGAAGTTCACCTACGATTGTCGTCACTTGATCACAGTATCCGGAGACAGGTGGGAAAGGCCTGGAGGGTGCCCCGGCTGGGCCTCCCTCTGGGAGTGGGTGGGACCTATCCTGCGGGGAGAGCAAGGGCTCAGACATTGGAACCCCATGCCCACAGCCTGTCTGTGCAGAGAGCTCTCTGAGTGTGCCAGCTTACTCTCCTCGGATAGTGCGTGCCCAGCCCTGAGTTCAAATCCTAGCTCTGCCACTTAATATCCCCTCTCTGACTTTGTAAAAGAGAGATGACCCCATCTACCTTGAAAATCGTATGGTGAGAGTCAAATGAGATGACATAAGTTCCTTAGCGCATGGTTGGTATCCAAGGAAGTCCCTTTTGGCGCTCTCTTCAATTTATCAATACTACACTCCTTCCTCACAGCCCCCTTCCTTGGGTCTCAAAGTCTTCAGAGCAGCCTTGGTTTGCTGGGATGCTCTGGACCCCTCCCAGGGTGTAGACCTGACTTGGTCCGGAGCCCTGTGCTAAGCTGATGAGGGCTGTTTTCCGGGCCAGGAAATAAGGTCTTGGCAGTGATGAACCAGGTGGCTCTGGGGTCAGATGGCTTCCATATTCACTGTTCCTCCCTCTTCCACATCCCTCCTTGGCCTCTGCAGCTGCGTGTTCATCTGGCACTTGGGCCCGGAGATCACCAACTGCATGAAGCAGCACTTGCTGGAGATGGACCGCTGTGAGCAGCAGCAGCAGGACACGAAGGACAGAAACTGGAGCAGCCGCCCCAGGTCCTGGCGGCCCCGTGTCCAGCCCCTGTCCGTCCACCAGAGGGCCATCTTCCTGCCCTGGGCCCCGGGAGGAGAGAGGCTGGGGAAACAACCACGGCCCAGACAGCCCCAGGCCCTGCCCTTTGTGCCCTCGGGGCCTAGAAGGGGGATGTACTTTGATTAGGAAGTTACAATAATGCATATGAGAAGGGTTTTGAAGTGTAGAAGCAACAGTGCTTGGAGAGCCCATGGGCACTCTGGTGGGGAAGCCCCAGGTGGCTGTGCTGACCAGAGGAGGCCCCAACCCAGCCCACCCAGCCCATGGTGGGGAGGGAGGAGATCAGAGAAGGGTCCAGTGGAGCAGAGATGTCTTCTTAATCTTTTTTTTTTTAAGGTATTTTTTTTGTTTGTTTTTAATTTTTGGCTGCGTTGGGTCTTCATTGCTGCACACGGGCTTTCTCTAGTTGCGGCGAGCTGGGGCTACTCTTCGTTGCAGTGCGCCGGCTTCTCACTGTGGTGGCTTCTCGTTGCACAGCATGGGCTCTAGGTGTGCGGGCTTCGGTAGTTGTGGCGCACGGGCTTAGTTGCTCCGCGGTTTGTGGGATCTTCCCGGACCAGGGCTTGAACCCGTGTCCCCTGCATTGGCAAGCAGATTCTTAACCACTGTGCCACCAGGGAAGTCCCATCTTCTTAATCTTTTAATGGAAGTTATTCCTTCACTTATATCTTTGAGTTTCCTAAACATATTTCTTAAGTCTTTATATTGCAAGACCAGTTTTATTTGGAGCGAATTCCTGTTCTGGTTTTTGATTTGGGATTTTAGTTTGGAAGTTTCAGTTGGAGTGGGAGGTTTTGAATTTTCTTCTCTCCCGCCTCCGGAGCTGTCCCTATCTCTCTGTGTGTCTTGAGGCTTTGCATTGCTTCCCCACGGGGACCAGGCCTGACATGGGCCATATTTTGCAGTGATCTTGAGGTAATGCAGATCTAGGCACCAAGAGAGTGGGCAGCTCTTTGGCTTGTGGAGCTAAAACCTCATTGCTAACCCCACTTCCCAGAACAGAAGCCAGCAGCTTAGGACTCATGCCCTACTATCATCTGCTTTGCTTTTTGTTCCATTGCTGTGGCCCTTGAAGAGTTTGTCTTATTTCTTGAGCCCAGCCTTTGTTATATCTCATTTATTGTGGCAATATGTTTCTAGCAGAGGGGGTGTGGCAGGTGAGACCTTCCAGCACCGTCTTGACCAGAAGCCAAGAGTATGTTCACATGGACCCCAGCACAGGACCCAGCCCTAGGCAGGTCCCCTCTACCACCCCATTTACCTATGTTTCTCTCCTTGCTGTCCTTTTTCCTGGCTTCAGGCAGGAGACATACGCATCTGTGACCAATGAGATTTGCTCCCTAAGCCCTGGAGAGCAGACGGAGGATGAGCTGGAGGAAGAATGTGAACCTGAAGAGTTGCTAAAGACACCATCAAAAGAGAGTTTGGATCCAGGTTGGGAAAGGGGCCCTATTTTGACCTCTCAGTGTAGGGATCGTTGCTGGGTTTTGGCGACCTACTCTGTTTTCACAGCCTGGCACATGTTGAAGCTCAATAATCACATCAGTCAGGACTTTTTCAGGGTAATAGCACCTAGACTCTCACTGGCTTAATTTTGAAAGAGAATTTATTGGTTCTTGTAAATGGAAATTTGAGAGTATTGGTTCAGGCATGGCTGGATCCAGGTAGTCAGGTGATGTTAAAGAAATAGATGTTTCTCCATCTCCTGGCTCTGCTTTTCTCCATGTTGACTTTGCTCTCAGGCAGAGTCTCCCTGTACAAGGGGCAAAGTATCCCCAGCAGCTCAAGGTTATAACACTCTAGAAAAGAGAGCACTTCTTTCCCAATAGCTCGAAGTACTGTGTTCATGACTCATGTTCCTGCTGTGAGTCACCTGCCCATTTCTGAGTCACTGTGATTGGCCAGGCCTGAGTTATGTGGTCATCCCTGAGGGTAGGAGGCTTTAGTCAGCTCCACTTGAACCACCTGACCAAAGGCGAGGGGTGGGTGTAAGGGGGTGTCCCAGGGGAAAAACAGGGTGATATTAACCGGAAGACAGACCAGATTCTCTTGTTCAGGCAGAAGGGAGAGTAGTAGCTCAGCAACTTTATGAGAGGCCAGGCCCTCTATAAATTTCTGCCCCTCCGCATATCGCCTTGGCTTAGGCCCTCATGTTACAAGATGGCTGCTTAAGTTCCAGGCATCAGAGACATTTTTTTTTCACATCTTTATTGGAGTATAATTGCTTTACAGTGTTGTGTTAGTTTGCTGTACAACAAAGTGAATCAGCTATATGTATACATATATCCCCATATCCCCTCCCTCTCGAGCCTCCTTCCCACCCTCCCTATCCCACCCGTCTAGGTGGTCACAAAGCGCTGAGCTGATCTCCCTGTGCTATGCAGCAGCTTCCCACTAGCCATCCATTTTACATTTGGTAGTGTATATATGTCAGTGCTACTCTCTCACTTTGTCCCAGCTTCCCCTTCCCCCACTGTGTCCTCAGAGACATGGTTGAAAGAGGACATTCCCTCCTGGAATCTCCTGTAGAGAGGAAACTCTCTCCCAGAAGCCCCTGCAGGCTTCTCACAGGTCCCATTGGCCATGATTGCTCCAGCTGTGAGAGAGGCTGGGAACAGTGACCAGCACTGGGTGCTCTTAGCGAGGGTAGTGGGCTGCCAAGAAGGAGGAAACAGGCAGGAGCCAACTGGATGGCTGACCGGTAGGCAACAGCAGTGGGAGGATTCAGCCTTGGGAAGCAATCAAATAGAGAGTAAGCTCATTCTCTTTGTCACCACCCTCACATCCAATCCAGCGTCCTCTCCCAGGTGGCCACTTCGATGAGTTTGGTGTGAATCCTTATAGGCCTTTTCCTGAACATTAATATACATGTGTGCATATCCATAGGAAACATCTGTGTCCGCAAATTGTATTATACTGCAGATATCATTCTGTATCTTTTTCTTCTCAAAACTATCTTACTGACCTGTAGGTTGGTGAATACAAAACAGAGGCCTCCCTCTTTTAACCAGCAGCATAACCAGTGATTTTGCTCTGGGTGGGCATTTGTGTGTTTTCTAACTTTACACTGTTGTGAATGACGCTGTGCTGACCACTCCTCGGCCTCAGGCCGAGGACTGGCATTGCTAGATCCTGGGGTTAATACACTTTTTTTTTTTTTTTTAAGATTTGTTTTATTTTTTTTGGCTGTGCCACGTGGCATATGGGATTTTTATTCCCCAGTGAGGGATTGAACCCGTGCCTCCTGCATTGGGAGCACAGAGTCTTAACCACTGGACTGCCAGGGAAGTCGGATATACTTTTTATTTTAAAAGAGAACCCCAAGGGCCCTCCAAATCCAGTTACTGCCCCACCCAGCAGTCAGTGTTAAGCCCTCCGTTTCCCCCCACTTTTGCCAACTTTTGATAGTTTGAAGCATTTTAATTTTGGTCAGTCTTACGGGTAAAACATTATATCCCATTGTTTAAATTTGCACTTCCCTGACAGAGAGGTTGACCATCTTTGGATGTCTGTCATTTCCTGTGTTGTCTCTGGAGAACTGCTGTTTATGTTGCCTGTTGTCTCTTGGGTTGCTTATTCTCTTTTCATGGATTCCATGTGTCTCTCCAGATCCTCGGTGCCTGCTGACCAACGGCAAGCTGCCACTCTGGGCAAAGCGGCTGGTGAGTCTGCCCGGAGAGTGGGACGCCTAGGAGCTGACAAAGAAAGGGTGCCCTCCTCCATGTTCCTCATTCTTCTGGGAACACTTTTCCCCTCCACATGTCTCCTTTCCCTGGAGAACCCCTGTCATCCTTCCACTCTCCGCTTAGACAGTCCTTCTTTCATGCAACACATATTTACTGAGTGCCTACCCTGTGCTAGGCCTTGCTGTGGCCCTTAGATACAGCAACCAGCAGGGCAGATGAAGTCTCTGCCTTCACAGGCTCATTCTCTAGTTTGGGAGGTGGACAATAGCCACATCAAACAGGTAAATTATATAGTATTTGGGGAACTGATAATCAGCGCTATGGAGGACAAAAAAGTTGAGAAGGAAAATACAAAGTGTTGGGGGTGGTGACAATTTTAGGGTAAAAAGAAAAGGCTTCACTGGGAGGCCTTCACGTATTTGAGCAGAATTAAAGCAAGTGAGAAATACAGATCCTGGGAAAGAATGTTCCAGGCAGAGAGACCAGTCTGCAAGGGTGAGGGCCGTGAGGCAGGATCATGCTTATTAGCATGTTCCAGGAAGTGCAGGGAGGCCCGATGCCTGGGTCGAGGGTGAATGAGGGCAGAATGGCGGAGAAGGGCTCGGAGAGACAGTGGGGGCCAGGTGGTGAGGAACCGTGTGGGCTTGCTGTGTCCCCTCGACACCCCTTATTGTCCTTCTCCACTTATTTCTTCCTCTGTAGCGCCGAGTGAGATGGACAGGAGGGAGAGCTCTGAGCCAAGGAGGGTCGTGTTCTAACTCAGGTGCTAACAGGTCCCTATGGCTGCCTGTGCAAAACAGACCCTGAGGGGCAAGCAGGGGGACCAGGGAGGAGACTGCTGTGATAATCCTGGCAGGAGAGGTTGGAGGGTGGACCTGGGGGGAGAAGTGTTTGGATTCTGGATGGATTTTGAAGGTGGAGCCAAACAACTGGATATGAGAGAAAGAGAGGGACCAAGATGAAGGTAGGATTGAATGAGTGATCATTAATTGAGGGAGGGGCAGGCCAGGAGCTGGTGGGTTAGAAGTTGGCAGCAGAATCCTAAACCCCAGGTTGAAGGGTTTATTTCAGGAATAATGTCAGACCTCAAATCAAAGCCTAAATGTCAGCTCTTCAGGGAAATCCTCCCTGTCATCAGCCCCTGCACTGCTGACCAGGTCAGGCATGTGGCTGTGCTCTCTCAGGCCCCCAAGCTTTCCCTTATCAGTGCATATTACAATTGGAGTTACATCCAACAAATATTCACAGAAGACTTACTCTGTACAGGTTCTATTGAGTCTTTTATATGTATTGTTTAATCCTCCTGAATGTACGGGCTTTTCATATCCCTTGTTATTTCACAGATAGGGAACTGAGGCCCAGAGAGGTTAAGTAACTTATCTGGGGTCAAGCTAGGAATTAGGGGAGGTGGGGTCGACCCTAGAATGCTGGCTCCAGAGCCTAAGTTCTCAAGCACCCACCCTCCACTGTCTCTCAAGCAAGTCTTGGTAGGAGGCAGTGGTGGGCAGGACCAGGGTTAGGGTTAGGGGACCGTGGAAGAGAAGTGGCCATATCTTGGATGTGTTTGGGTGGCAGAGTTGAAGAAATACAATGTGAAGTGTGAGGGACAGAATAAGAGGAATGAAGGAGAACCTCAAGGTTTGGGGCCTGAGCAGCTGCAAAGAATCACTGAGACAGGGAAGGCGTTAGGAGGAGTAGGTTTAGGGGGAAGGTCAGTTGTTGTCTTCAACATGTTTGCTTTGAAAGATCACTAAACATCCATGTGGAGACATGGAGCAGTTGCATGTGCACTTCTGAAGTTTAAGAACAAGGTTCAGGCTGGAAACAAATATCTGGAAGTTGTTTCTGATTGATGTTTAAAGCCACGAGGCTGGATGCGGGTCCGTGCAGTGTCCCGGGCCCTCACTGGCGTTGGCGAGCACTTGGCTAGCTGCCTGACCGTCCCCTGTCACCCTCAGCTAGGAGATGATGATGTGGCAGACAGCTCGGCCTTCCACGCCAAGCGCAGCTACCAGCCACATGGCCGCTGGGCGGAGCGGGCTGACCAGGAGCCTCTCAAGACCATCCTGGATGCCCGGGACCTGGATTGCTACTTTACCCCCATGAAGCCCGAGAACCTAGAGGATTCTGTTCTAGATACAGTGGAGTCGCAGAGACTGATGGGCCTCCTGAGCGAGGTATAGACTGCCTGCCCCAGCCCGGCCTACAGCCCCTGCCCCATGACTGCCGGCGCAGGACCTGGGGCCTCAGTGCTCTCGTTCTGAAAATAAAGCCGACTGTCCCACTCGAGGGGTGCGAGAGGGTTACATGAGATGGTAGAGGGCAGGAGGGTGAGCCTCGGACCTGGTGCACAGTGAAACTTCCCAGGGCAGACCAGAAGGCGGGGAGGTGGGGTCGCTTGGGAGTTAAGATCTTGGGCCTGAGGGCAGGCCTATGCCTGAGTCGGGGGGCATTTGAGCAGGTGGAGCCCTGGCCCTACCCCTTCCCGGCTCTGTAACTTGCAGCAAGGCTTGATTCTCTGGGCTTTGATTTTCAAAAATATGGTCATTTAAAAAAAAAAAAGGGACTTCCCTGGTGGTCCAGTGGTTAAGACTCCGTGCTCCCAATGCAGGGGGCCTGGGTTCGATCCCTGGTCATGCCGCAGCCAAGAGCCTGCATGCCGCAACTAAAGATCCTGCACACGGCAACTAAGACCCGGTGCAGCCAAATAAATAAATAAATAAATAAATAAATAAATAAATAAATATTTTAAAAAAAGAATGGTGGCTAAGAAAAAAGATTTCAGAAAAGGTCGTTTTTAAAAATGATCATGAAAGAAAAAGTGAACAGGGGGCTTTTACAGTAATCCAGTTCTAGAAACAGGGTCTGGGCCCTAAAAGATGCTGAAGCAACTTTGGCTCTTATTCTATTATTTTTCAAACAAAATTCTTTTTTATTCTATTATATAAGTTTGCTTATGTGGCATAATATAAATAGTTATGTGCATAAATCATAAATATATAGTTTGATGAATTGCTACCTGTGTATACACCGATGTATCCACCACCCAAGTCAAAATATAGAGCATTCTCTACCTCTTGGAAGGGGATCTTGGAGGACCCCCTTGTGTCTCTTCCAATCAATACTCCCACTGAGGTAACCAGCATTCTTTTTTTTTTTTATTTTTTTTATTTTTGGCTGCATTGGGTCTTCGTTGCTGCACGCGGGCTTTCTCTAGATTCAGCGAGTGGGGGCTACTCCTCGTTGCGGTTCACGGGCTTCTCATTGCCGTGGATTCTCTTGTTGCGGAGCACGGGCTCTAGGCGCGCGGGCTTCAGTAGTTGTGGCACGCAGGCTCAGTAGTTGTGGCTCATGGGCTCTAAAGTGCAGGCTCAGTAGTTGTGGTGCCCGGCTTAGTTGCTCCGCGGCATGTGGGATCTTCCTGGACCAGGGCTCGAACCCGTGTCCCCTGCATTGGCAGGCGGATTCTTAACCACTGAGCCACCAGGGAAGCCCTGGTAACCAGCATTCTGACCTCTCTCACCATGGATTGGTTTGCCTGTTCTTGAATTTCATATGAATAGACTCTTAGAGGGTTGGAGCCATACCTATTCCTTATCTGTAAAGGGGCTGATGATAATGCAGGGGCAGCACAGAGTGAGCTCGTCATGGCCCCAGCCCAGGCCCTGGCTCACAGGGAGCATCCAACAGTGAGGGCTGCCATCACTACCGATATCTTTACCGTTACCGTCGGTGTTGGCGGAACACCTAGCAGCTTGGGGAGCCCTGGTTGCCACGGCTGCCTCTGATGGCTGTGCTGTCTTCCGCCACAGTCAGAGAGTCCCCAGGACAATGGCTGCGGGCCTCCCTCCTTCCCACCCCTACAGAGGGAGTCTTCTGAGGCCAGCGAGCTCATCATCTACCCGCTGGAGACAGAGGTGACAGTCACAGGGACAGACAGGTGGGTGTCCTTTGCACCAAGGGGAACCTTAGTTGGAGAGAGGAAACCTCAGCTGATAGGCACATCCTGGAAGAACTGCTCTCCGCTCTCCCAGTGGGCCTGTGGGAGGGAGGCAGGCGGGGGGTGAAGCCCGGATGGCACAGGAGCCCAGCCCTGCAGCCTCTGCTGCAGCCTGTCTCCCTGGTTCCAGGAGGAGGTGCGGGGGCCTCTGGAGGCGGCAGGAGAGGTGAGGCTGTACTCCCAGCAGGAGCAGGTGCAGATGTCTAGGCGTTCCGGGTGGGGGCCACTTGTTTACTAACCAGTACGTTATCATTCCCTCTCCCCACCCCCACGGGCACTGCAGCAAGTACTGTGCAGAGGAGGTAGAGAGGGCTCCAGGAGAC
This sequence comes from Balaenoptera physalus, assembly GCF_965194825.1. Taxonomy (NCBI): domain Eukaryota; kingdom Metazoa; phylum Chordata; class Mammalia; order Artiodactyla; family Balaenopteridae; genus Balaenoptera; species Balaenoptera physalus. The sequence continues at coordinate 16,309,221 of NC_138900.1, read as the reverse complement.
CAGCAAGGTGACTCCTACCTCAGGGCCCCCTCCATCGGCTCGAAGGACCAGAGCCCACCTGAGGGTGAGTGAGCACCAGGCAGTACACCCTGCAGTAGTCTGTTCATCTGGCCAGGTCCCTTTCTGGGCACTGATGGTGACCTTGACCAAGTCTTCCTGAAGCCCAGAGTCTGTCACAGAGACAGACATGGTCTCTGCTATTGTCACTCTAGAATTCTGGAGCCCAACTTGCCACCAGTGGGAGCCCAGCTCTGCACCTTCCTCGAAGTGTAGCCTTGCTGGTCCATAAAAATAGGGGGCGGGTCTTATCATTACCCTTCTGCAGATGAGGAAACTGAAGCCCTGAGACCCAGGGCGCCTTACCTGACTCAGTCAGGGCCCACCTTTGGACTCCTGACCCCTCCCACCCTGTCTTCTAGACTCAGGGGAGTCAGAGGCCGACTTGGAGTGCAGCTTTACCACCATCCATTCCTCCCCTCCACAGCCAGACCCAGACCCTCAGTTTGATGTGACGCCCCCTACACCAGGTAAGTAGGGGCCAGATGTGGGGAAGGGCAGTGCATGGGCCTGGCCAGGGGATGGTCATGATATATAACCACTGGCCCAACATCAACCCTGCATTTGGTGGCCACTGAGCACCAGTTTCCTCCCCTGGAAGACAGACGCATTAGCCCTTCCTTCTCCGCCTCGTGGCAACAGGGTGTGTGATGGGCAAGTCCAGCTTTCTCCATTGTTAAGTGGCCAGTGGCTTTTTCAGAGCATCTGCCATGATTCATGGTGTTGATGGTTCTCTCCTGCCCACTCCCTCTCCCTGACCCCCTTCTCCTCTCCCCAGGATGCCCAGGTACTACAGAAGAGTTGTCCCAGCCCGAGGTGCCAAGCATATCCAACGGCTCCCTGCCCCAGACCCCTGAGCAAGAGAAGTTCCTCCGCCACCACTTCGAGACACTTACTGACGCCCACCCTGAGGGTAGGCCATGCCCCTCTCTGACCCCTGCCTGGGCGGCATCCAGGACTGGGCTCAGTGTGGGCTTCTCTGGGGTAAGGCTTTCCCTGGCAGGGCTGGCAAGGGTGGTGGGAGGGCGTATGTTTTACTTAGGGGCCCAGCTGCATGGTTTCTTCTGCCTGCTCCATTTGCTCCCAAAGTGTGTGTTGTCTATTGATGAGGGTTTCTGAGGATCTGTCTGCTGGTCTGGGGGTCTGCCTGGGCCCAGGGCTGGCTGGCTGGAGGGCTTCTGAGGGCTCCTTCGGCATCTTGCCCTAGAGCTCTTCCACGGATCCCTGAGAGACCTGAAGGCCTCTGAGGCCGAGGACGACTTCTTCAATCCCCGGCTGAGCATCTCAGGCCAGTTCCTCTCCCGCCTCCAGAAGACATCCAGGTGGGAGCTGGTGAACTAGTGAACCCCCACCCCGCCTTCCAGCTCTCTGTCTCCCCGAGGGGTGGGGCTGTGTGCCCTCAGGCGCCCCCAGGGCAGCCACAACCACCTGTTTTCCCCCCTACAGGTTCACCCACACCTTCCCTTCCCGGCTGCCCCTGCACCTCGTGAAATCCCCGGAGGTCAAACTCACGGATCTCGGGGGGAGCCCGCCCAGAGCAGAGCCCCTGAGAGCAGGTACTGGCTACACCTGCCCAGGCAGGACCAACGTGAGTACTGGGACCGCTTCCCTCGAGACATAGGGCTGGGAGCCTGGTGGCCTCATCCTCACCTCAAGGCTGTGCTTGCAGGTCATCTCTGGGGGGAAGGCTGAGGAGCCCCTCGAGACCCTGGAAGCCTGGTCCCCACTGAGTGAGTGTCCTCACCCCCGGGTGAAAAGCCCTAGCCTTCTCAGCAAATGGCCCTGGGTGCCTAGCTGAGCCATGGTGGGGATGGACAGGATCCACTCAGACCCTGCAGCCACGCTGGCCGGGGCTCCCTGTCCATCAGCTCTGAGCGGGGGTGTGAGAGTAAGCTGCCTCTTCCTTTCCAGCCCCCTGCCTCACGGGCCTGGCGCCCTGCATCCTGCCCTCCTCTGTGCCGCCCACAGACAAGAAGCCTCCGACACCCGCAGCTCTACCCACTCCAGGCCTGGCTCAGGGTGTCCACACCCCCGCCGCCCGCTCCTGCATGGAGGCCACTGCCAGTTCCTGTGCCAAGATACCACGCAGCATTTCCGTTGAGGACAGTGAGGGCCCTGTCCTGGCTGAGCCGGCCAGGCCTCTGTGCAGGTCCTCGTCCCTGGGGGAGCTGGCCTCCCTGGGCCAGGAGCTCCAGGTCATCACCACCACAGTGACATCCAGTTCTGACAGTGAGGGCCAAGAAGCTGCCCTGCCCTCCCGGGGCAACCATGAGGCCCGCGCCAGCCTGAAACTCACCCTGTCAAGCATCTGTGACAGGCTCGTGTTGCCCCCACCCCAACTGGAGCCTCCCACCACGTGTGTCTGGTCCCAGGAGCCTGTGGCCACCCAGCCCAATGTCACGGTCACAACAGCCAGCTTCCTGGCCCCCAGCCCTGTGGATGGGAGCGCCCCAAGGCTCCACAGCGCCACCTTTCTCCCAAGGTTCCTGGCCCCTGAGTCCCTCAATACCCCTGCCCGTCCCAACAGCCCCCCACTTCCAGAGGCCAGGCCTGGGGTCCCTGGCAGCATCACCTCCCTCCTGGAGCCCACCCCTGGTGAGTACCATCCTTGGGACAAGGAATTGTCCCCTAAGCTCATCCCAAAGGTGGGCACTTGACCTGGCCACAGGCGCTGTGCCACTCTTTCATTCATTGCCTTACATATTTAGTGAGTACCTCGTTTGTGTTGGGCTTTGTTCCGGGCCCTGGGGACGTGGGACCTGGTGGTAAACAAGACTACAGAGAATTGACACCTTAACTGGGGGAGATGCCCAGACTAAATCTATAAGGAAAGTGTTAAGTGTATCACAAAGCGATGTGTGCTGAGAAAAAGAAGAGAAAGAAAGGGTTTAGGGAGTGACAGGTGGGAGCAGTGGTTAGTTTTAAACAGGATGATGAGAAAAGGCTTCAGGGAGAAGGTGGCATTTGAGGAGACACCTGCCGGAGGGGTGGGAAGGTAGCCTTGGGGACTGAGGGAAGCATCCCAGGCAGAGGGACAACAGTTGGGGTCGGCCCAGCAACACTGGCCTCTTTAGACCAGCTAAAAAGCAGAAGTGTCTTTCTCATTTCGTCCCCTCCACCCCCAGATGCGCTCAGTCCAGTCCAGGGCTGCCCTGGACACTGCGGGGAACCGAGGGGGCCAGCCAGGGTCCTGCCCCCAGATCCCCTTGAGCTGAGCAATGTGGGGACCGTCGTGCACAGACTGCAGACTACCTTCCAAGAAGCCCTGGACCTTTACCACCTGGTGAGCCGAGCCCCAGGGTCAGGGGAAAGGACTGAGGGGCTCCCTGGCACTGCCTGGCCCAGGTGGCCCCTAACAAGATGGCGCCCCTTGCAGATGGTCTCCGGTGACGAGGTGAGCGCCGAGCAGCGGCAGGCACGGACTGAGCTGGCCTCCGCTTTCCTGTGGATCCACAGCCAGTTAGAGGCCAACGGCTGGCTGGTTGGGACCGATGTGGCCCCAGCCCAGGCCCTGCCCAGCCCAGGCCCCCCCTCCCCACCTACACTGTGCCCCCTGGCCAGCCCAGATTTGCGTGCCCTGCTGGAACACTACTCAGAGCTGCTGGTGCAGGCCGTGCGGAGGAAGGCACGGGGGGACTGAGAGCCAGCACCCCCTCCACCGCAGCCCTGCTGCTTCTGAAGAAATATTTTACGCAAATAAACTGACAGCTTGGAGGAGTGGTTCCTGGTGCCTGTTCTGGCGCATCCACAAAGCCCCCTTCAGATGGATGCAGGGAGAGAGGGTAGAGAGCCCAGGGAACTCACAGATGCCCCAGTGCCAGGCCCTGTTCCAGGGCTCTGTCGTGGGGAACACAGGACTGTTAGGGAACTGCAATAATGATGACCCCAGCACCTGGCTCCCACGTCACCTGTCCCCAGCCCACTGAGCTGCTGTGGAGTCATGTGTGGTCCTTGCCCAGTGGGGCCCAGCTGTACTCTAGGGAGGGGCCAGCCCTTCTTCCCTGCCCCCTACTGATGCGCAAGAACCCACTGGAGCCTCTGTGATCACCATGTCCCAGATCCGGGCCACCAATTCACATACTGCCACAGCACTGGCTTACAGCCCCTGGGCCAGGCCCATGCTGGATCCTGTGAGCTCCAGGCTTTTGTTCCCATTTGCAGCAGGGTAAAGTGAGGAAGGACAAATCCAGGGAGCATGCCCAGGCCACCCAGCAACTGGGACCAGTAATTCCTTTCCCAGCAAGACTGTGTCCAGCTTCAACATCCCGTGAGCTCCCAGCACTGGTACCAGCTTCCCTAGGCAGCAGGCATCTAGCCACGTGGCATGTCTGCTAAGAAGGACACTCTTGTGACCACAAAAGCCCTCATTGTCCCAAGTCTGTAAAAAGGAAGCCGGCAGGAGCAGGACCCTCCTAGAGCACAGTCGTACCATGCAGCCTGCTTGGCCTGAACCCCCACTTGCCTGTGAGTTCCTCCCTGCTCTGTTTGGTGATCATGGCCCACCAGAAACAGGCTCAGAGAGATCCAGTGCCTTACCTCAGGTCCCATAGAGTTGAGAGTCAAACAAGGCTTGCCTAGTGGTAGAGCCAGACTTCAACGTGAGGACGTGGCTCTCTGTTGGCCCTGCAAACACTGAACCAATTATGCAGTTGTTGAAAAAAATCCTACCAGCCCCGAGGAATTGCTGGTCCCAGCTGCTGTCACTGCTCTACACGGTAGGGGTAGAGCGAGGAACAGGACAAGCAAAGCATCTGCCCTCGTGGCATTCACCTTCTAGAAAGTGAAACACGACAGAAATTAAAATAACTGTCTAACTGTAGGTAAACTGAGGGCATTCCCTGTGCTGGTTGCAGGCCTTTCTTAGGTGATGTTGGAGCTGAGGCTTGATAGAGGGCACAGGCCGTGTGGACACTCGGGCAAGTATCCAGGCAGACAAAGGCCAGTGCAAAGGCCCCATGGCAAGCTCAGATGTACATGAAAGGAATAGCAGTGAAGCCAGGAGGCTGGAATGGAGTGAGCTCAGGGCGAGGGTAGGAGAGGAAGTGGGAGGAAGAATGGGTCCCACTGGACAGGGCCTTGTTGTTTCATGACATTTAAATCCAAGACACATTCACAATACAGTTTTTTTCCCCTAAATAAAATCCCTGATCTTGGTGTTTGGGAAGATGCCCAGTATTGTTTATTTCTCAAGGCTCCCTCTCCCTGCCCCGGCCCACTGACCACCCCTGCAGACTGGAGACCCACTTGCCCTGCCCCTGCCTGCCTCGGCCACAGGTGCCTAAGATCTCTGAGGCGATTGGTTTCCAGGCCCATGGACACCCAGGGGACCACCTTGAGCCTCGGTCCCTCATGGATTTTACCCCTCCTCCCACCCTGTATCATAGTTAAGTCTTCAACTCCAGGTAGCAAACACCTGGCTTAAGGGGCCCCAAGCTATAGGGACATTTGTTACTCTTGATTCTGTTCCTGCTCTATTTCACCCTCTGTGAGTCTGAGTTTCACTCTCCAGCTTAGGCCCTCACGGTGGCAACATGGCTGCCATAGCTCCCAGCAGTATACCTTCACCCAACCAGGAGCAAAGACACAAAGCAGGGCAGCCACCAGGATAGTGGGGAAAAAGTGCAAAGCCTTCTTAGATGCCTCCCCTTTCAGAGCAGTTGCAGGCAACAGGAATGGAGTTGGCTTTAATTTGCTTGGACCAGCCACCTCCCCTGTCTTGGGCCTGTTACTGTTGCAACAAAATTGGGTTCTCTCAGCACAAAAGGAAGGTGGGCTGGTAGAGAGGATCCAGTGTGTCTGCCAGTCTCCACCTCCTAATGCCAAGCTCTTCAGCCCTGGAAGGACCAGACTTTCTTCAGACAAACCGACCGGTTAAGAAACCACTGCTGATGAATGTGTGTACATGCGACAGCGTTCCAGCAGGAAGAGGACAGCATGCTCACGTGGGATATTCGAAAGAGAGTTTAGCAGAGGGATCATTTGCAGAGAAGTGGACAGGGAACAGGGAAACCTCAGGGCCAGTGCATTACCCTAGACCGATAACAGAGGAGAGGTGTTACTCCCCACACAAGGCACAAGGGAGCAAAGTGGAACCCAGAAAAGCGAATCCTGGAGAGAGCTGCCCTGAGGGGAGTTGCATTCCTGGCAACCCCACAGGGAGGGAGTTGGGGGAACCCATCCCCCATCTTCTGCCGGGCTCCTCATTGTCTAAACCCCACTGGAAGCCAGAGGGCCCAGGAGCCCAAATGATACTGACCACCCAGGTCAGCCTCCCAGGACACAGAGCAGGACAGAAAAGGGACTTGGGGACAAGTAAATATACCTAGCCCCAGGGTTTTTCCCTAATGTGTTTTCAGCAACAACTCAGAAACCAGTTGTTCCAAGAGACATGGTGTTGGGCATGGAGAACTGGGCACCTGAGACGAACAAAATGGCTCCCATAACCCGCTCACTGGCTTGTTCTTCAGCGCATCTGGCCCCAGGGCATCTAGGCCTACGTCCCGACCCAGGCCAGGCACAGCAGTCACAGCTGCGTAAAGTCCAACACTTGGGAGATGGAGACACTTAAAATCCCACTTTACAGGGACATCCCTGGCAGTCCAGAGGTTGAGACTCTGCCCTTCCACTGCAGGGCGCACAGGTTCGATCCCTGGTCAGGGAACTAAGATCTCACAAGCCGTGCAGTGCAGCCAAAAAAAAAAAAAAAAAAAAAATCCCATTTTACATGGAGTGATTGATTGAAACTCAGATGCTTGCCTAGCCACCCCACCCTTCAAGACTTTCGAGCAACTCGCATTTATATGTCTGCTGCATGCCAGATCCTCTCCCTGGGTGATCTACATGGATTTTCAACACACACCATTGGTAGGAAGACTCATTAGTCCCATTTTCAGATGAAGAAACAGGCTCAGAATACAGCCACTATGGAGAACAGTATGGAGGTTCCTTAAAAAACTGAAAATAGAACTACCATACGACCCAGCAATCCCACTACTGGGCATATACCCTGAGAAAACCATAATTCAAGAAGAGTCATGTACCACAATGTTCATTGCAGCTCTATTTACAATAGCCAGGACATGGAAGCAACCTAAGTGTCCATCAACAGATGAATGGATAAAGAAGATGTGGCACATATATACAATGAAGTATTAGCCATAAAAAGAAATGAAATTGAGCTATTTGTAGTGAGGTGGATGGACCTAGAGTCTGTCATACAGAGTGAAGTAAGTCAGAAAGAGAAAAAGAAATACAGTATGCTAACACATATATATGGAATCTAAGGAAAAAAAAAAAGTCATGAAGAACCTAGGGGCAAGACGGGAATAAAGACACAGACCTACTAGAGAATGGACTTGAGGATATGGGGAGGGGGAAGGGTAAGATGTGACAGGGTGAGAGAGTGGCATGGACATATATACACTACCAAATGTAAAATAAGATAGCTAGTGGGAAGCAGCCGTATAGCACAGGGAGATCAGCTCGGTGCTTTGTGACCACCTAGAGGGGTGGGATAGGGAGGGTGGGAGGGAGGGAGACGCAAGAGGGAGGAGATATGGGAACATATGTATATGTATAACTGATTCACTTTGTTATAAAGCAGAAATTAACACACCATTGTAAAGCAATTATACTCCAATAGAGATGTTAAAAAAAAAAAAAAAAAGAAAGAAACAGGCTCAGCAAGACAAGATGTGACTTGCCCCAGCTCCTACAGAGATAAAGTGGCGAAGCTCTGGGCCAGCAGGCTTCCAGCCCTTCCTCTGTTGCTTCCGCAAAGGAATTAGCAGGACTGACTCTCAGGAAATGTGAAGAAATGAATAAATATTGCTTCTTTCACCATCAAGCCTTTTATACACTGTTCCTCTGCCTGGAAAACCCTCCCTGTTTACCAGAAACCTCTTCTTCCTTCAAGGCTCACACCTAGGAAGTCATCCCTGAACCCTTAGACTGGATCAGGAGCCTCTTCTGGGTCCCCTGAGCCCCCTGGCTTTTCCCCACTGAAGCTTGGGTCACTCTGCCTGTGCTTCCGCCGTCATAACCTTGGTCATTCTGGACTGTCACTGCTGTGTCTCCCCCATGGACATTTATGTCTTCATTTTCAGTGCTGAGCTAGGCCTGGCCTATAGTTGGAGCTCAGAAAATCATTGGGTGACTAAGTGAAAGTAACTGCATGGGGAATATTCAAAATCCTTAACCCCTGGCTAAGAAGCCAATGACCAATCTAGAACGGAGCCTAGCCAGAGTCCTGGGGTAAGGGTCCTGGGAGCCCCTGGCTGTGTCAGGTGACCCCTTATAGTTCCTGGACCGTAGGAGAGTGAGGGAGTTACTAGGAGCTGGACTAGTAACAAACCAGTATTGTGATACCCCGTACCCTTGAACAGTGCTTCCGGCTGGACGTCAGCTCGGGGCATCTGCGGATCAGAGAGGTAGAGTTTCCTGCTTGAAGATGCACACGCTGGATCCTCACTTTGACCTTACCAATTGGACCCTGCTGTCTCTCCACCCTCTGGAGCAAGCAATCACAGTCAGCCCCTCCCCTGCTTCCTCGAACGGCTGCTGTGATTTGAATAACCAAGCAGGCTGTTGGAGGTCCGGTAGTGACTGATTTGCTTGACAAACAGACCCTCAGGTCCTTGGCCCTGCTGGTACTATGGAAAAACACTCAGCCCCACTGGGGTCTCTGTTTCCTCTCTCCACCCCCAAGAGCTGCTTAGGCTCCAGTCTTGCCCTTGCTTGACCTCCCTGGGGGCCCTAGTGCTTGTCTTCCCCTGGAGGCTGGAGAGTACCCTCAGGAACCGGGCAGAGGAGAAGGGGGAGGAATGGCAGGGCCCAAGGCAGAGGTAACTGGAGCCAGCTAAGTCTGCCCCCTGGGCCTGTCACAAAATTTGCATGGAGAGAATGAGACCTCTCCGTGGCTTCCCCCTCCCTTCCCACCTGGAATAGTCCTCCTGGGCCTGAGGTCTGACAGCAGGCGGAGGAAGCAGCCCTGTGTGTGTGGGGAGCTGTTCCCGGTGGTGATGCCCCGTGCCTTCCTGGTCAGGAGTCGGCGTCCACAGCCACCCGACTGGGGCCACCTGCCTGACCACCTCCGGGGAGATGCCTATGTCCCAGGTGGGCCCCTCACTGGGCCTAGAGGTGAGGGGCAGGGGAGACACAAAGCATCACCATCTGGCTTCTCTCCTCAGACTGCAGCAGCCTGGGGGGGCCACCGGCACACCAGTCTTCTGGCCTCGGGAACTCTTGGGCAGCGGTGAGTGTGCAGCTGGCCCACAAGACCCTGCTCAGTTTCACCCCTGCCCGCTCTCAGCCTCAAGAGAACCTGCCTGCCCCTTACCCCCTCATGCCACTCTGGCCTCAGGACCTTTCCACTCGTTGTCCTCTCTGCTGGGAATGCCTTTTCTTTCTTAGTAGTGGGCTCACTGTTAGCCCCCATCCCAAGTGCCCTTTCCCCAGCGTGGGCAGCCACAGCCCCTGCCCCCAGGGATTCTCTGCCCAGTGGGGCAGAAGAACAGGATTCAAGCCAGTAAGTGGATGGTGGTTTGCTTTATGTCAGAGAATCAGACAAGGCAACAGGAGCTGGATGGGGGATGGGGGAGGAGGTTTGGGGTCTCTCAGAAGGGATACTCAGCTGTGCGTGCAGTGGAAGAAGGAAAGCCCTAGGGAGGACTAAATGTGCTGGAGATTATTTCAGTTTTTATTGGGAGCCAGGACTGTTCTAGGCAATGTGTGTTTAGGAGTAAGACAAAAACTCACTCCTTCCTGAAGCTTATAATCTGGTGGGAGCTGCAGGTGTAGATAATAAAATTAGGAAAAAAAAAAATTATGTTGGAAGATGGCATGTACTATGGAGAAAAAGAAAGCAAAGTAAGGGCGATGGGGGCAGGGTGGTCAGGGAAGGCCTTGGGGGGAGGGTGGCATGAGCACGCACAAACTGCAGTCTCCGGCCTTCCCAGACCTCCTTGGTTCCCAGTTCTAGGCGCTCCATTTGGTCCAGTGGAGGGATGGGGTGGGGTCCTAACTCCCATGTCCCTCCCACAGCCCTCCCAGGGCACTCCGACTGCCACTCCTAGGGGCCCTGGGACGCTTGGCTGCCCGCTCTGCCCCAAGGCCTTCCCGTTGCGACGCATGCTGACCCGGCACCTCAAGTGCCACAGCCCTGCCCGCCGCCACGTGTGCCACTGCTGTGGCAAGGGCTTTCACAACACCTTTGACCTCAAGCGGCACATGAGGACTCACACGGGTAAGCAGTGGCAGGGACTGGGAGGCGCTGCTGGGGGGAGATGGAACGAACTGGAGGGAGGTGCATGGGATGTGGAGTTTCCGTGCACTTGAGTTCCGTGCACAAGCGGGGCGTGTGTTACTGGGGCAGAGACTCAGCCCTCAGGAGGCTGGGAATACCATGCACCTCAGCTCCCAGCCAATGGGTGTCGGGGTGGTGCCAGGGTGGGGGCCTGCTGAGGGATACAAAGAGAAAACAAGTACTGGTTACAGGATTCAGGTCCCATATTGAAGGGTGCAAGGGAAAGCCTCCCTCCTTCTCCTCCAGGGGAAGGAACATCCTGGTGAGGAGGGTGGGGACACACAGCTCCCATGTTTGCACGGGGCGGAGGTAGCAGACGGTGGGAAGCAGGCCGAGGTCTGGCGAACTTGGAGTAGGAAAGGGGGAATGCTCACGGAGGGTGAGGTCAGGGGGTGCTGGTTTGGGGGCCATTGCCCTGCCTGTCCTCTCTCCCTCTGGCCCACCTGCGCAGGGATCCGGCCATTCCGCTGCGGAGCTTGTGGGAAAGCATTCACGCAGCGCTGCTCACTAGAAGTGCATCTTGCCAACGTACACGGACAGCCGGCCAGCTACGCTTATCGTGAGCGCCGTGAGAAGTTACATGTGTGTGAGGACTGCGGCTTCACCAGCTCGAGGCCTGACGCCTACGTGCAGCACCGCGCCCTGCACTGCGCTGCTTCAGACTGGGAACCCCGTGTCCAACCCATGAGAGGGAAATAAACAGAGGAAAGGCACGCATAGAACACAGCATTTATTACACAAGAGGGAGAGTGGTTCACTCGGTCCAGCGGTGGCCGCAGTGTGGGGCCGTGCACACGTAATACAAGCGCATGGCATCCTGGCAGAAAGGATGCATGGTTAGAAAGGGTCTGGATCCACAGGGCAGGGTACAACACGAATCTCCATCCAGAGAAGCCTCACCCCAAAAGAACAGACTAGGGGGCTTTCCCCACTACTAAAGGTCCAGCTCGGGATGTCTAGAAGGGCAGGATCTCCCCAATACTGGTATCCCCACCCCCGGGAAGGACCAGGCCCAGGTCACTCCGAAAGCCTTGCTCTCACCACTCACCTCGGCCCGGGCACTGTGTGACTGGAAGAACACCGCCTCCTTGTGGCCGCACCTGAGGGGACAGTCAGCCACTCAGAGCCTGCCATACCCTTCCCTCCTCCCTTCTCCGTCTGGTGAGGGTGAGCCACCTTCCCTCCCCAATACCAGCTGCGCCCTCACTTTTGGCAAGGGTGGTCTTCGGTCCGCGGCAACGTGGGGTCCTGGGACACGTCAGCGATGATCTGGGTCAGTTCGCTGAGGGAATAGAGGGTGAATAAGTATGCTTAGACCGGGCCTCCCAAGCCAACAACCCCGTCCCCGAGCTCGGGCCCTGCCACTCACTCCACTTCGTGCGTGATTTTGTTGACGTAGATGCAGCTGTTGTCGGCTTCCTGCTGGTAATCACAATTCCGGCACTGAGAGAGGGCGAGAGTGGCGGGAAGGGGGTCACAAAGAGATCCCCGATGGGACTGGGAGGGCATGGTCTTCCCCCGAGGGGATGACAAGGGGATGGAGTCTTGAGGTTGGGATCATTGGGTGTAATCGAGAATCACCTCGCGGATGGGCAAGACGAGAAAGTCGGGTTCACTAGGGGGACAGTTGGGAGGCTAGACCAGGACGGGGCGGCACTGGGAGTAGGGCCGGGCCACGTTGGGAACCTGTGGGCCGGTCACGGAACACCGGGGCGCCCGGCTGGCTCGCGCTCACCGCGTACAGCAGAATGCGGTTCTCCTTGTCCTCCTTGGGGTAAAGCATGTTGTTACTGTGGGGAGGGGGAGGTCAGAGGTCAGTACTGGGGCCACTACTTGCTCCCCTTCCACAGTGCTGGCCGGGTCTCACCATTCCTGACAGAATCGAATACCCACGAAGCCCGGCTCGTAGGTCCCATCGGGTTCCATGGCGACTCACTGCCCGCCTAGCCTTCAGCGCTTGCTCCGCCGCGCGACAGGTCGCGGGAAGGGTCAGATCTCTTAGCTTCGCCAGAAGAGGGGAGGAGCTGTGCACATGTAATGGCTCCCAGCGGCTTTGTGCTCGCTGATGTGAGCTGAGGTTTGATTAATTACTTGCTTCAATCTTTTGATATCCTAGAATATGGCTTCCAACTTCTGGGCCTTTCTTCCCCAGTTTACAGAATAGTGTGGTACGAGAACCGGGAAAAATGATGCGTCACGTAACCCGCAAAGTGCTGAGTGTAAATGGAGAGGCCTCGGCCCTTTGCAGGTTGAAGCCCAGTGCACATGCGCGAGTTTACCCTTCGCGGACAGGGGTAGCTCTTGCCAGTCCTTCCTCTAGGCTTCAGCCTTCGCCCGCCAGGCCGTTTCCCGTGACGCTATTGGAAGAACTGCGCACCGTGGAAGACTTCTCAGGATTGGCTGGGCCTACCCAGGACTTCTTCCTGGCGGCGGCGAAGAGACGCAGCGATTGGCGGACACCCCCCCCACCGGGCGGGAGGGCGTGGATTGGCCAGGTCCGGGAGCAGGGGGAGGGGCTGATATCCCAGAAGCGGCGGCGGCGGCGGCTGCGGAGCTGGTGTGAGGAGGCCGAGTGGGTTGCGGGCCCCCGCAGGGCGCGGCGAGATGGAGGTGACGGGGTTGTCGGCGCCTACAGTGAACGTTTTCATCAGTAGCTCTCTCAACAGCTTTCGCTCCCAGAAGCGGTACAGTCGCAGCCTCACCATAGCTGAGTTCAAGGTGTGGCCGTGGGGGCGGGGTCCAGAGGGGCGGGGCCAAGAAGAAATGGAGGGTCTTCACCAGCGCAGGGAAGGGGCCAGAGATAAGCCGAGGTTGCAGAGGTTCGGGACTGGACCTCAGCGGGGCGGGGCCAGAGGGAACCTGAGGTTCCAGAGAATGGGTGCGGGGCCAGAGAAAATCAGAGGTTGCAGGGAGTGGGGGCAAGACCAGGGGAGGTGGGGCCAGGGATAACCAGGTGGGTCCTAAATGGTAGGTCTCTTGGAGGAGCGAGGAAGGGGTGATGGTTATTGATACAAAGGGTGGAGTCTCAGGGCAGAGAGTGGGGCCACTGACAGCCTTGCACCTCATCCCCGCCTCCCCATCTTGTATCCCCACAGTGTAAACTACAGCTGGTTGTGGGCAGTCCTGCTTCTTGCATGGAATTGGAGCTGTATGGACCTGACGACAAGTTCTACAGCAAGCTGGATCAGGAGGATGCACTGCTGGGCTCTTACCCCGTAGATGACGGCTGTCGCATCCATGTGAGGCCTCCCTACCTGGGATCCCTTCCCTCCATTCATTTATTTATTCAATAGATGCTTGCTGTGCTTTGCGCTGTGTGATAACCAAAATAGGCCCTAACCGCATGGAGCTCCCAGTCCAGCAGGGAGAGAGACAGACCCATCACCAGACACTGGCAGCCAGATTGGTCTGGACTGGGCTGAGAAAAGCCTAGGGGACTGGAGGCATCCAGAAGAGGTGCCTGACCCCACCTCGGGGTATCATAAGGGACTTCCTGAAGTTAGGGATGCCTGAGTTGAGATCTGAAAGATGACCTAAGAGAAGAGGTGGGAGGGGCATGCCAGGCAGAGGGAACAGAGTGTGAGTTGGGTCAGGGTGAGCAAAGAGGCTCACATGTTGGGAGAAGCCAGAACACGGAGGACCTCTGCATGCATCAGCTCACATCATCCTCTCTGTCCTCAGTCTTCCCCGCCCCCCCAAAACTCTGCAGACATCCTAGCATCCCAGGTGAACTTTGCATGTGCTATTCTCTGTGCCTGAATGGTGCTTTTTTCTATGCCCACATGGCTCACTCCTTTCTTCCAGTCTTTACTTAAATGTCACCTTCCGGGTGTGAGGGCTTCATTGCCCTCAGTATAAAAGTTAAACCTCCTCCCTTTCCCACTTTCTTTGATTTTTGTCCTTCTCACTAATCACCTGTGGCATACTATGGATTTTTCTCCAATACCTGGAACAGTTCCTGGCACAGAGAGGATGCTCGGTGAAACACTGTTGAATGATGAGTTGAATGTATAAAATAATACTTGGAAAATGGCGTAATTAGCCCTATTTTGCAGAAGAGAAAACTTAGTTTCAGTACGGAATTTACTTTCCTGAAGAGAAACATAGCTAGAATTTTTACCTCAATCTGCATGGCTCCAGAAGTTAGTGTACCCAGAAAACTAGGTCTTTTTTGTTTCTTTCAATTATTCATAACTGTTCATTGAGCATCCACATTATGCCAGGGATATAGCTGTGAATCAAGTCTGAGAAGGTCTGTGTTTTAGCTCTGTCCAGTGAGTGCAGTAGGCGTTAGCTAAATATTCACAGGAACAAATGTAAAGGGTGGGTGAGATGAGGGCCATGTAGGAGGAGATCACAGAGCTGGGAGATCCTATACTGGGGAGCCTGACGCATCCATGAGATCCAGGAGGACTTCCTGGAGGAGGTGCTGCCTGAACAGAGACCTGAAGTTAACTGAAGAAGGGGAAGGCGTGCTCCAGGAGGAGGGCACAGCATGTGCAAACACTCTGAGGTGGGAGGGAGCAGAGTGGGGTACAGGGGCTGAAGAGTGACCTGTCCTGTTTTGGTGGGAAGTGGAAGCCAGGGGAGGACTCTGAGCCAGGAGAGTCCTGGTCTGACTCAGGTGTTCACAGGCTCCCTCTGACTGCGTGTGGGGAACAGACTGTGGAGGACAGAGGAGTAGGAAAACCAAGGAGGAGGCTGCTTCCATAGTCCAGTTGAGGTGATGGGTCCTGGACCATTGTGGGAGCAGGTCGGGACTGTGCTGAGCCCATAGGACTGACTTTGGACTGACCTGGGCAGTCTCAGCATTGGGATGCTGGTGGGTCAGGCAGGGCAGTGGCGTCCTCAAACAGGAGGGTTTCACACATGGATTCAGGTATAGACAGGCTGCTGACTTCTGAGGCCATACAAGGAAAGTTTCCCAGAGGTGGAGCCTCTGGAGAATTTGTATTTTTTCTAAAATTCTTTTTCTGTTTATAAATATCACCCATATTTCTTTTTTTCTTTTTTTTTTTAATTTATTTATTTATTTTTGGCTGTGTTGGGTTTTCGTTGCTGCATGCGGCTTTCTCTAGTTATGGCGAGCGGGGGCTACTCTTCGTTGCAGTGCGCAGGCTTATTGTGGTGGTTTCTCTTGTTGCGGAGCACAGGCTCTAGGTGTGTGGGCTTCAGTAGTTGTGGCACGCGGGCTCAGTAGTTGTGGCTCGCACGCTCTAGAGCACAGGCTCAGTAGTTGTGGCGCACAGGCTTAGTTGCTCTGCGGCATGTGGGATCTTCCCGGACCAGGGCTCAAACCCGTGTCCCCTGCATTGGCAGGCGGATTCTTAACCACTGCGCCACCAGGGAAGCCCTCACCCGTATTTCTTGCAGCAATGAATGACAGCAATCTCAAACTTAGAAAAACCCCTGATATAGAAAGTGGAAATTCTTAGTGATCGTTAGCCAGAGATAAGGGCCATTTCTATTTTGCCCGGTGGCTCAGGCCAAACACTTTAGGGTGTTCCTGTCTTTCCCTCACACCCACATCTAATCTGTCCGCTGATCCATGGGCTCCACCCACAAAAATCTATCCAGAATCCAGATTCTCCCTCACTGCCCCCACCCTGGCCCAGCCTCCATCCTCTCCCTCCTGGACCATCACACAAGCCGTCTCCCTGCTCCCATCCCTGTGCCCCTCCGTCTGCTTCCCACACTCAGCTGAGGGAGCGTGTAAACACCTGTGTAAGATCAGAGCCCTCCTAGCTGATCCCTTCCCTGGCTGCATCTCATTCTAGGTAAAAGCCAAAGTCTCCAGTGATCTGTTGTGTCTCCCACTCTCCCCCTGGCTCACTCCACTGCCGCCGTGCTGGCCCTGCTGTTTCTCAAAGGGGCTAAAGACATTTCTACATCTGGGACTTTGTGCTTGTTCCTTCAGGCCTGTCTCAGACATCCCCTCCTTCAGAAGCCTCTTTGTTGTATTTGTCTTCATAGAACCTTGTCGTCATCTGGTGTTTAATACCCATCTCTGTGCATTTGTTTCTGGTTGGCCTCCCAGCAGAATGAGCACTCCTTGAGGGCAGGGATTGATCTATTTTTGTACCGTGTCCCTAGTACCCAGCATGGGGCCCAGCTGGGTGCCTTGGAGGAGCTCAGCAGGCGATGAGTGAATAAATGTTGGGGGTGGTACAGGAAGAGATGCACCAGGCTCTGGAAGTTGGGGTCAGCCTAGGAGGGTCCCAGAGGTCCAGAGAGGATAGACACACTGCCCAGAGGGTTCATGAGCAAGGCCCAAGTTCTGCCCTTCGGTTCCAGTGTCCCGGGGCCATCAATGATGTGGATGCCAGTATGTAGGGGTCATCTGGAAGCAGATGCAGCCTCCAGGGCCTTGGATGGGTGGTGGAGAGGGAGATGGCCGTTGTAGACACCTGCTCTCACCCCTTCGGCTGGGCTCAGGGCCGGCGAGAAGGCTGGGGTAAAGGTGAGGGTAGAGGAATGTGGTTTTTCCGAGACAGGAGAGACTTAAATCTACGGAATGCTCCAACGTGCAGCCACACTCGCCCCCCCGCAGCATCCCAGGCCTCCCTGCCCAGACCCTGATCCCCTGACCTCCCTCCCCTCACTACAGGTCATTGACCACAGCGGTGCCCGTCTTGGGGAGTATGAGGACATGTCCAAGGTGGAGAAATACGAGCTCTCACAAGAAGCCTACGACCAGAGGCAAAGTACGGGGTGCACAAGGAGTGGGTGGGGGCCCGTGGGGGCTAGGGGAGGCGGTGGGGAGCAGACAGGATAGACGGGGACACTGAGGGCGAGTCGGTGGTGTGGGCAGTGGGGCAGGCAAGCGTGGGGGAGTCGAGGGGGCGGGGTGAGGTTGGCGTGGGGACAGACAGCTCATGGGAGAACAGTCAGGGGTGGACGGTCATGAGGTGTGAATGGAGGCTGGGGGGTGTGGCCGAGTGTGGGCAGGCAGACAGGGCCATGAGAAAGTAGAGGGGGCCTGAGAGGAAGGTCTGGGGTGTGTATGTGGGGTCAGATGCGGGGGGGCGGTCAGGGTCACACTGGGGCACGGTGTAGGGGGCAGAGCATGGTAGAATACGTGGAACCAACAGGACAGTGAGGTGCAGGCATGTGAGGACAGATGAGAATGTGTGGTGGGGAAGATGAAGGTGTCCGGGCCTGGGTGGAGGCAAGCGTGATACTGAAGGGACGGGAGGATGGGGAACCGCGAAAGACTGCAGGCAGGCACCTTCCCTTTAGTTTTGGGATTGTGGGGAGGCCAAGGGGTCCTGGGGAGAGGCCAGGGCTGTGGTGGGAGACTTGGGGGGTTTGGGTGACAGCCCTTCAACACCCAGCACGGAAGGGTTTCCTTCGGAGTGTTGGCCCCGTGAGGGTGGCAGATTATCTCATTAGGCCAGAGGTCGACCCAGGGGGTCTCCCATGTCTGACCCTCACCCCCTACCCCACCCACAGACTCAGTCCGCTCCTTCCTGAAGCGCAACAAGCTAGGTCGATACAGTGAAGAAGAGCGGGCACAGCAGGAGGCCGAGAGCTCCCAGCGCCTTACCGAGGAGGCCCAGGCCGGTGCCATCCCCGTGGGCAGCCGCTGTGAGGTGCAGGCGCCTGGGCAGCCCCCTCGCCGGGGCACCGTCATGTATGTAGGTACGTGGCTCACCGAGGCCTCGTGTCCTGGCTTGAGGTGGGCAGTGCTGGGGACCCAGCCCTCAAGGGGATCTAGTCCAGGAAGGGAGACGGACCCAGGGGCTACCTGTGACAGCCTGGCATGTTCACGGCAGGGAAGTGGGAAGCAGAGGCCATATGACCTGAGTTGTGATGGAGGAAGTGGAGGCCAGAGGGATCAATTCTGAGGTGAAAGCCTGGGGCACAGTGGTCAGAGCTGAGATGGGGAAACAGGCAGAATTGTTAGGCCTGTGATGGGGGAAGCACAGACCAAAGTGATCAGGGCACGCCCGGGCCATGGGCAAGGCTGGACTGTGCTGGGCCTCGGAGACAGGAGAGAGCAGTGTGGGGGTTTTTGGGGTTTTTTAATGACAGTTTTATTGAGATATAACTTATATACCATAAAATTCACCCATTTAGGGAACTCCCTGGCGGTCCAGTGGTTAGGACTCCACACTATCACTGCCAAGGGCCCACATTCAATCCCTGGTTGGGGAACTAAGATCCCGCTAGCTGCGCCACGCAGCCAGAAACAAAAATCACCCATTTAAAGAGTATCATTCATTAGCTTTTAGTTCACGGGAATCATGCAACCATCACCACAGTCGGTTTTACATTTTCATCACCCTAAAAGGAAACCCTGTAACCATTAGCAGCTACTCCCCATTTCTGAAACCCCAGCGCCCCCAGTCCACATAGCTGGCTACTAATCTATGTTATGTCTCTGTAGATTTGCCTATTCTGGAAGTTTCATATAAATGGAATCATATAATATATGGTCTTTTGAGACTGGCTTCTTTCACTAGAACCATAATTTCAAGGATCATCCATGTTGTAGTATGTGGCAGTATTTCATTTCTTTTTATTACCAAATAATATTGCATTGTATGCAACACCACATTTTATTTATTCATTCATCAGTTGAAGAACATTTGGGTCCTTCCCACTTTTTGGCTATTACAAATAACGTTGCTGTGAGTATCCTTGTTTAAGTTTTTGTGCGGACATGTGTTTTCATTTCTTTGTACCTAGGAGTGGAATTGCTGGGTCACAGAGTAACTCTGTTTAACTTTTTGAGGGACTGCCACACTGTTTCCACAATGGCTGCACCATTTTACGTTCCCACCAGCGATGTATGAGGGCTCCAATTAATCCACGTCCTCATCAGCACTTACTATTATGTATCTTTTTGATTATAATCATTCTAGTGGGTATGAAGTGGTAGAGCATTACGGTTTTGATTTGCATTTCTGTGATGGCTAATGATACTGAGCCTCTTTTTAGGTGCTTAACAGCCATTTGCATATCTTCTTTAGAGAGATGGCTTATTCAGATCTTTTGCCCATTTTATAATTGGGCGGTTTGTCTTTTTGTTGTTGAGTGGTGTGTTAGGGCTGCCATATCAAAGTACCACACACCAGGTGGCTTAAAAAACAGAAATTTGTTTCTCACAGTTCTGGAAGCGGGAAGTCTATGATTAAGGCTTTGGCAGGTTTGATTTCTTCTTAGGCCTCTCTCCTTGGCTTGCAGATGGCCACCCTCTCTGTGTGTCTTCACATTGTCTTTCCTCTGTGGGCTAGCACATCCCTGGAGTCTTTGTCCAGATAACCTCTTATGAGGATGTCAGTCAGCCTGGATTAGATCCCGCCCTAACGGCCTTATTTTAACTTAGTTATCTCTTTAAAGGCCCTGTCTCCAAATACAGTCACATTCTCAGCTACTGGGGGTTAGGGCTTCAACATGTGAACTTGGCGGGGACACAGTACAGCCCATAACAAGTTGTAAGAGTCCTTTATATACTCTAGATACAATTCCCTTATCAAATATATGATCTGCAAATATTTTCTCCCATTCTGTGGGTTGGTTGTCTTTTTACAGACTTGATAGTGTCCTTTGAAGCACAAACATTTTTGATTTTTATGAAGTCCAATTTTTTTTTCTTTTTTTGCTTATACATGTGGCATTATATGTAAGAGATCAATGCCTAATAGAAGGTCACAAAGATTTAAACCTGTGTTTTCTTCTAAGGGTTTTATAGTGTTACATATTACATTTAGGTCTTTGACCCATTTTGAGTTAATTTTTGGTTATGGTGTGAGGTAGGAGTCCAACTTCATTCTCTTGCATGTGGATATCTAGTTGACCCAATACGATTTGTTGGAAAGACTGTTCTCTCCTCATTGAACTGTCTTGGCACCCTTGTCAGAAATCATTTGGCCATAAGCAGTATGGGTTTTATGCTGAGCGGGATGGGCAGCTTTTGAGGAATTTGGGACAAGGCAGTGGTGCTGTTTCCCTTCGATTTTTACAGAGCGCCCTTTGACTAGGGGTGTTGAGTGAATAGGGGGTCAGGGTAGGAACAGGGAGACGAGTGAAGGGGGCTACCATATTGATGTGGGCAGGAGATGGTGGTTGTCCTGGGTGGTAGCAAGGAGTGGTTTTTGCCAGGACAGGCTTTACACTCAGTGGGCAGGGGCGAATCTGGGGTGAGCTGCTTAAGGAGGTTTCATTGGGATTTCTCCCCTGGGCAGGACTTACAGATTTCAAGCCTGGCTACTGGATCGGTGTCCGCTATGATGAGCCGCTAGGGAAAAACGATGGCAGGTAGAGATCCCCACTGTAGTGTCTGTGTGTGTGCCTGTGTGCGCGTATGTGTGCATTTATGTGTAAGTGCATGCATGTACTACTGGGGGAGCCCAGCCATGCTAGCATCTGGAGTAGGAGCCCTCTGACACTGCCTTCCCCATCATGCCCTGCAGTGTGAATGGGAAACGCTACTTTGAATGCCAGGCCAAGTACGGCGCCTTCGTCAAGCCATCCGTTGTGACAGTGGGAGACTTCCCCGAGGAGGACTACGGTTTGGACGAGATGTGATGCCCAAGGAAGGGCACACCCCCTGCTCCAGCTAACTCACCTACTTATTGCCCTTCCCTGTGTGTGTCCATGGCCCTCTCCCCATGACCCCGTTTTTATTTTATTCACTTGACCCTTGCCATTGACTTTGAGACACATGTATTAAATTTGCCGCAAACCTGGGAAGTGTTTGGAAGACTCAATGATTATGGGGGGGCTGGGGACAGCTGGGTAGGTGAGGGGAGGGAGAGGGGATACCCCATGTTTTTAGGGAATATGTATATACAACTCAAAACTTGTTCCTATTTCATTGGCCAGAATTCTGTCTCATGGCCACTTGTAGTTGCAAAGGTGGCTGGGAAATGTAGTTTTTATACTGGGTGGCCATTTCCTAGCCAAACATCAGACGTTCCTGTGCTACAGAAGCTGGGGAAAAGGGATATTGGGGTCAACAAGTAGTTCTACCACTGTCCCTTTAGGTGGGGGACCTGTTCACTTAATATTTAAAAGAAGAAAGAAATTTCAAGTCTTTAGAAGTAGCATGAGGCCCCTCACAGCATTGTAGAGCTGGGCAAAGAGGTCTGTGCCCTCAGGTATGTGACGTGTGCATGCAGCCCAGGCATTCTAGGGAGCCTGTTCCGCCATGTGTATGTCTGCATGTGCAGTAACCCCTCATTAGCTCCTTGAAGGGATTCCTGATGGAATGACTATTCGGGAGATTCTACTTAATGGTTAAAATTACTTTATTATAGCTTCTGGAGAAGAAGTTGGCACTGGTGGGAGCAACCGCAGTACAGAATAAGGTTGAAATGCTTGAGAGCTGAAGGGACCCTTGGGGAAGCTGCTTACATGCACATACAGCCTGATGCATACATCCTCTCATGCCCACTGTAAGGTACATGGACCCACTCAGATACACAGAACATTCACACACCTGGACTCATACTCAAACGCTGGAGACACACCCAAAACACAGACACTAGAGGTCACATGTGCAGAAATACAGTCAGTGCACAAAGATTCTGTCCCCCACACACAGGGGAGTCACACACAGGATACACTCAGATTCACATCAAACACCCATCTAGGATAGACATACCCCTACACACACACACACAAACACACACACACATCAATGAAGTTGTCAATCTACAAAACAAAATTGGTTACTTTATAAAAGGGCTCCAAGGCTTAGATCCCTTTCACATGAGGGAGTTGTCAGAGTGAGGAGCATTAGAGGGGGTGTCCCCAAATTCTCAACCACAATCTACCAACCTTAGTTCAGCCAGAGCTCAGCAGAATTAGCCGAGCATTGAGGACCTGAGGCTCACTTTAAGATCAGGCCCAGTGTGCACCCCCATGTGATGAGGCCAAAGAATAGGGGCAGGAAGACAATCATGTGCTCTCCTGGACACAGTGATCACCCAAAATCATACCTCCGAGCTCCAAGCAAGGGTCACAGCATCAGTGTATATGAGGATCTGTCAAACTGCAGTGGAAGATCTAAGCACAGACTTCCAGGGTGTGCTTTAATGCCTTCCAGCTGTCAGCATGGAAGAAGCTGTCCCCATCAGAACGTGGGGAAACATTAAAATTTTTGATGACAATGGAAGGGATCACGCTGGTAATTTCTAATTAGGAAACCTACACTTGCTGTGTGAAAGTCAACCACAGTTAGGGATTGGGGAGACACATTTTACAGAATGACCTGGTGCTTAAGCTTTAAGGGGTCCAGAAAGGAAGGGGGACAGTGGTCAATGTGTTAAGGCAATACCAGCTGCTGTAACAAATATCCTCCTACACACACAGTCCAGTGCAGAGTTTCTGGTTGATTGACAGCAATCTCCATGATTCACACACCCAGACTCCATACTGGGGCTCCATCATCTCCACGTGCTTGGAATTATCTGCTTCCAGGTGGCAAATAGGAGAAGACAGTGTGGGGACGTTTCACCATTTTCTTTAAAAACGTGTTCTACACGTTCCATTTCTGCTCATATTGTATTGGTGAGAACGTGTCAGTCATGCAGCCACCCTAGATGCAGAGCGGGCTTTGGAACATACTCCTGGGCTGAGCAGCTCCCTCCCAGCCACTACTATGAAAATTGACCGTGGGTTTTGGCGGCTCCAGCATTGGCCACCCTTTACCAGGTCCCCAGATCCATAACCTCAGGGGAAGCGGCAGGAAAGGGCTATGGGATCCACCAGGCCCATTAAATCCTCCTGTCCCCCAACCAACTGCCCATGCCTGACCTGCACCATCCACCACCCTGCCCTTAATCCTCAGGTCAATGCAGATGGAAGACAGTGAATGTCCAGCACTCTTTCCCCACATTTTTTGAGCCCTCCCCATCCCCACTGTATGTCAGGCTTGATGCTGGAAACACACTCATGAAATGAACACAGTACTGGCTTGGGAGTTGAAGGCAGACAAACAGGTAATTACCAAACATTTCCTCTTTTTTTTTTTTTTTTTTTTTTTTTTTGACTGTGATATTTCATTATGAATAAGGTTGCTGGCAGTAGGGGAAGGCAGAATAAAATCACTACATCTGCCAGGTGGTGCTGGTAGGAGGGAAGGGATGGGATGGAGGAGATTTGAATAGGAGTCATGTGAACAAAAGGGGACTGGGCTTTGTAGGCTTGAAGTAATCCCTTCCGTGATTCATGCTGATCAGAAACGATCCCAGTGCTAAATTTAGGCTGAACGCAGCCTTTGTCCTGGAACTGAGCTAAATTGCTAACTCAATATGCTAATGGCCCACTTGAGTTCATTCGTGTACCAGTTACAAACTTGGGATAATTCAGTAGGTTAACAGGTGGTGCAACCTTAGTGAGGAAGAGCCAGACAGCCTAGGTTCAAACCCCAGCTGTGTCACCAGCTGGGCACTGGACAAGTCCTTCTCCCTGGGTTTCAGCTTCATTTCTTTTTTTTTTTTAATAAATTTATTTATTTATTTATTTTTGGCTGTGTTGGGTCTTCGTTTCTGTGCAAGGGCTTTCCCCAGTTGCTGCGAGCGGGGGCCACTCTTCATCGCGGTGCGCGGGCCTCTCACTGTCACGGCCTCTCTTGTTGCGGAGCACAGGCTCCAGACGCGCAAGCTCAGTAGTTGTGGCACACGGGCCCAGCTGCTCCGCGGCATGTGGGATCTTCCCAGACCAGGGCTCGAACCCGTGTCCCCTGCATTGGCAGGCAGACTCTCAACCACTTCGCCACCAGGGAAGCCCTCAGCTTCATTTCTTAATTGAGGCCGATAATAGTACCTACCAAACGATTTTGTGAGCATTAAATGAGCTAGTACATGTAAAGCACTTAAATTCAGAGCCTGGCACGCAGGTAAGTGCTGTATAAGCTATAGGAATAAAAATGCCTATATACAGTCAACAGTTACAATGCTGGCTTCATTTAATCCTCACAGCGGGTCCTGTCCCCAATTTCTTCACCGTTTTCACCTCCCCACCCCATCTTTCCTGGCCCAGTTCTGGGGCCACCCTCCCCGAAAGCGGTTCCCAGGACGGCGCCCGCCTCCCAAGTCCCTGCAGCCTCAGCAACCCCAGCCTCTGCACTGTCCCAGACTCGGGCAATAACCTCTCAGTCGCCACGTGGAGGCAGCAGCGCACTGCTCCGCGCACCGTGCGCGCGGCGCGTTGTGGGATGCGTAGTCTCGCTGGCGTTGACGGGTGTCTCCCAACCTAACACGCAAACTACATTTCCCAGAAAAGCATGCGACACCCTCGGTCTAACCTTGTTCAAGTCTGGAAGCGGAGGTTTTGCTCCCGCCCTGCGGCGCGGGGAATTGTGGGGTTTGGCTCCCTCGCGGAGGATGGGGCTGGGCAGGTGCAGGAGGCCTGCCGAACCCGCCGTGGTTTAATCAGAGAGTGAGAACCAATGTCCTGGCGGGGGCGCCAGAGCTGACTTTCCGGCTGCAGTAGAAGAACCGAGGTGACCTCTTTTCTTGGCTGGCGCTTTCTTCCCTCCCTCCCGCTTTCCTGCATCTCCACCGGTCACTCTCCAGGGTCCCGGTTAACTCTCAAGCTGGGTCATGGCGCGCCCATCTTAAAGGAAAAAATATCCCTTTTCCCCTCTTACCTATCACCCAACTTCAGTAATTGTCAGCATTTGGCCAATCGTGTTCAGTTTTTCTGACCTCCCCCTATTTCTCCCGTCATTAAATCTCAGACAACAGGGACTTCCCTGGTGGTCCAGCGGGTAAGACTCCGCTCCCAATACAGGGGGTCTGGGTTCGATCCCTGGTTGGGGAGCTAGGTCCCGTAAGCCTGCCATAATGAGAAGATCCCGCATGCGGCAACTGTGACCCAGTGCAGCCTAAATAAATAATTAATTAATAAAAAAAAAAAATCTCAGGCAACATATCATCTCATCCAGAAATGTGTTTCTATATGTATCTCTAAAAGGTGTGAGGTCTTCATCACACCTAATTGCAATAATTCTTTAATATGATTTAATATACGGTCAGTGTTATATTATTATATATGAAACAAGTTATTATATATGAAACAAAGTCCCCATTTGTTTCATAACTGTCTTTTTACTGTTGGCTTGTTCAAATCAGAATCCAAGTAGGGTTCAGGCAGTGCATTTGGCTGATAGAGCTCTAAGTCTTCTGTTCTACTGATAGAGCTCTAAGTCTTCTATTCTACAACTTCCCTGTGGGATCTCCCACTGTCTGATTTGGCTGATTGTACCCCCCTGTTGTCCTTTAATATATTCCTCTATCCCTGTGTATTCTACAAACTTGTAGATCCAAAAACTGGGTCAGATCCAGGTTCGATTTTAGGATAAATATACTTCATGGGTGGTGTTGAGTTTTTCCATCAGGAGGCACATACCATCAGGTTCTCTCTTTGTGATGCTAAGATCCAATGTTGGATTCCTGTGTTGTCGGCCTGATCCATCCCTTATAAAACCACAGCCATACTTCAGGAAAGAGGTGTCTACATGGTCCTTCCTGTAACCCTCTCCTAACTCCACAAAAACTAAACTCTTTCTATTGCTAAAGCCCTTCCTTGGGACTTCCCTGATGGTGCAGTGGTTAAGAATCCGCCTGGCAATGCAGGGGACACGAGTTTGAGCCCTGATCTGGGAAGATTCCACATTCCGCGGAGCAACTAAGCCATGCGCCACAGCTACTGAGCGCACATGCCGCAACTACTGAAGCCCGCGTTCCTTAGAGCCCGTGCTCCACAACAAGAGAAGCCACCACAATGAGAAGTCTGCACACCGCAACGAAGAGTAGCCCCCGCTCACCACAATTAGAGAAAAGCCTGCACGCAGCAATGAAGACCCAACACAGCCATAAATAAATAAATAAATAAATATATTTTAAAATAAATGAAAAATAAAGCCCTTCCTTGTTGCTAAACTCAAGAGGCAACTCTTCACCTCAACTTACTGGTTCTGCAATGACAGCTGACATTTAGACCTGTGGTTCTCAAACTTTTGTGTCTCAGGACTTCTTTACATTCTTAAAAATCGTTGAGGCCTCAAAGAGCTTTTGTTTATGAGGCTTATATCTGTAGCTGTTTACCACTTTGGAAATTAAAATGTTTAAACATTCATTTTAAAAGTAATAAACGATTACATGTTAACATTATTAATTTTTTATAAAAAGTAACTTTTGAAAAAACTAGCAAGAAGAGTGGCATGGTTTTACATTTTGAAAATCTTTTTTAGGGAATTCCCTGGTGGTCCAGTGGTTTGAACTCTATGCTTTCACCGCCCAGGGCCAGGTCAGGGAACAAAGATCCAGCAAGCCGCGCGGCCAAACAAAAACTTTAATGTCAGGCTTAAGAGAAGATAGCTGGATTCTCATATCTGCTTTTGCATGCAAACTGTTGAATATTATCATATAACCTCTGAAAACTCCTCTGTACACTCGTGAAAGAATTCGAATGGAAAAGGAAAAAAAGTCTTAGTATTATTATGAAAGTAGTTTTAACTTCAAAGACCCCCTGAAAAGGTCTCAAGGACACCCAGGTGTATCCAGTGTTTGAAATATCCAAACATTCCCCGTGACAATCCTGATTTCTGGCTTCCACACTGGGATATCTGACAACACAGAGCCCACTTCTCTATTGGATCTGCTGTGCCTGTCAGGACCTAACTGGGACACAGAAACCACTCCTATATGAAAAAACAGGGACATTAACACATGGAGATAGTTATACAGCCGTTGGAGGAGATGAAGGGCCAAACAGGAGCCAGTAAACCAATGGGAAATTAGCTCAGCAGGAAGTTGCTAGAGCTCCTCCCTCTCTCTGGTCTCCTGCCCACATTTCCCATTGGCAGAACCCCAGGTGTGTCTAGATGAAGGGGAGACTGGGAACTGTGGCCTGGAACAGAAAGGGGAGGGCAAGGAACAGATGGGGTATATACAGCCCAGAGCAGCACAGCATGGGACCCCCTCTGCACCGGGGTTCCCACCATGACTTGTTGTTTGACACCCGACCCTGCTTACTGACTTACATGACGTGTCTGGCTGCTTTAGGATTAGAGTTAGAGGTTAAATTTGTGATCGCTGGGACTTCCCTGGTGGTCCAGTGGTTAAGACTCCGCACTTCCAATGTAGGGAGCGCGGGGTTCCTTCCCTGGTCGGGGCCAACAAGATCCCACGTGCAGCGCAGCCAAAAAATTAAAAAAAAAAAAATTGTAATCCCTGTTGTGATGGTTTTATTTATTTATTTTTATTGGAGTAAAATTGCTTTACAATGTTGTGCTCGTTTCTGCTGTACAATGAAGTGAATCAGCTATATGTATGCCTATATCCCCTCCCTCTTGGACCTCCCTCCCCCCTTCCCCCCCCCCATCTAGGTCATCACAGAGCACCGAGCTGAGCTCCCTGTGCTATACAGTAGGTTCCCACTAGCTATCTATTTATAGCTATCTATAAATACACATGGTAGTGTATTTTTTTTTAAACATCTTTATTGGAGTATAATTGCTTTACAATGGTGTGTTAGTTTCTGCTTTATAACAAAGTGAATCAGTTGTACATATACATATGTTCCCATATCCATGGTAGTGTATTTATGTCAAACCTAATCTCCCAGTTCATCCCACCCTACCCTTCCCCCCACCACCGTGTCCACATGTCTGTTCTCTACGTCTACATCTCTATTCCTGCCCTACAAATAAGTTCATCTGTACCATTTTTCTAGATTCCACATATCTGCATTAATATACGACATTTGTTTTTCTCTTTCTGGCTTACTTCATTCTGTATGACAGACTCTAGGTCCATCCAGGTCTCTACAAATGACCCAATTTCATTCCTTTTTATGGCTGAGTAATATTCCATTGTACATATGTACGACACCTTCTTTATCGATTCATCTGTCGTTGGACATTTAGGTTGTTTCCATGCCCTGGCTATTGTAAATAGTGCTGCAGTGAACACTGGGGTACCTGTGTCCTTTTGGATTATGGGTGGTGGTTTTAAAATGTGTCCACAACACACCCAAAACTAACATAATATTGTACATCAACTCAGTTAAAAAAAGAGAAACAAGCAAATCAATAAATAAAAGATAAAAGATGTCCACAAATTCTTTGACACTTCTCTAAGAGCCCTCCCATTGTGTGTGGGCTGGACTTAGTGCCTTCCTTCTAAGGAATAGAACATAACAGAAGTAATGGTGTGGGACTTCTCAGATCAGGTCATAAAAAGCATTGTATCTTCATCCTGCTCCCTGTCTGGGATCACTGGCTCTGCAAGAAGGCAGCTTTCCATATGTGATAAAACTCAAGCATCCTTATAGATGAGAAACTGAGTCCTGCCAAGAGTCAGCAAGGAACTGACTGAGAACTCCTGCCAACAGCCCTGTGCACAGGCCAGGAGTAGGCCAATAGGAATAGGGAACTCTTGAGTTCCTGACCCGTAGAAAATGTGAGACAATAAATATTGTTTTAAGCTATTAAATTTTGGTTTTAATTTGTTAGCAGCAATAACTACCTAATGCATCTGTGTTCCAGTTATCTGTAACTGCATTAAATTTTATCTAAACTTCAGCAAGTTTAAACAGCCACTTTATTTTTCCTGTTTTTCTGTTTTTGTAGATCAGGAATTTGGGATGAGCTTGGCTTGAGATCTCTCCTGTGTTTGAATCAGAAGTTGGCTGGGGCTGGAGTCATCTCAAGGCTTGACCAGGCAGGATTTCCAAAGTGACTCAGCAACTTGGCTGGCAGTGACACTGGCTGTTGGCTGGGAGCTGAGTGGGGACGGTAAGTAGAGCACCTCATATGTTCTTTCCATAATGGCTCTCCCAGGGTAGTTGGACTTTTTACGTGATAGCTGGCTTCTCCAAAGCGAGTGTTCTAGGAGAACAAGGCAAAAACTGCATGGCCTTTTCTGACCCAGCCTCAGAAGTCACATAGTAACACTTGTGCCGCTGTCTATTGATCAAAGTGATTACAAAACCACCCAGACTCAAGAGGAGGCCACATAGACCTGAATTCTTTTCTTTTAATTTATTTGGCTGTGCCGGGTCTTAGTTGCCGCACGCGGGATCTTCGTTGTGGTGTGCAGGATCTCTAGTTGTGGTATGCGGCATCTAGTTCCCTGACCAGGGATTGAACCTGGACCCCTGCATTGGGAGTGTGGAGTCTTAACCACTGGACCACCAGGAAGTCCCCCTAGATCTGAATTCTTGCTACAAGGAATGCCAAAGCCCTGGTGGTCGTTTTTCAAACAGTCCCACCTTGCTGTAAAGAACATTCTTTAAAGCATTAGCTTGGGTCCTTCTCTGTCCTCATTCTACACATTCTCCTCTGATCTATTCTGGTGACTTTAATCACCATCTACGTGCAATTCCCAGACCTATCTCCAGCCCAGACCCTTTCCTGATGTACACATCGGTTGTCAACCGGATAGCTCCCTGCTCCTGTCTTAGATGTTGCTTAAAGACCAAGCTGTGCCTGTTTAAATTCCTGAGCCACAGAATCATGAAAAGTAATAAAAATTATTGTTCCTTTAGGCTACTAATTTTGGTATGGTTTGTTATGGAGCAAAAGCTAACTGATGCAGGATTAAGGAAATGTTTTCTGGGTTTGCAGAAGAAGGGATAACATGTTTTTCACAATATAAAAACAATCACAATACCAGCACAGGGCCTGGAATATGTATTCATTCACCCATCAATCCACTCATTCATTCACTCATTCATTCAACAGATATTTATTGAGATCCTGCCACGTGCCAGGCACCTTTCTGGGTTCTGTGGCTACAGCAGTGACCAAAACAGACAAAACTCCTGTCTTCATGGAGCTTACATAATTTAAAGTGTGGTTTTAGTGTAAAAACAATCTATTGGGTAATATAAAAGAATCATTGGCCAGACTGGAGAATGTAAGAATTTATAATAGAAGCATCATGTCATACCAATTGGGTTGATCCCTCACCTTTTGGGGGAAAAATATCAATTAGGTATTTTATTTGGTGGGGGGAGATTACACCATGAAAAGCTAAAGATTTTCACCAGCAAATAGTAAATGACCCCTGTATGAGGAAAGACTTTCAGAACTTCAATGTGTGGGGGAACAAACCACCAAGTAAAAGATAGATGAATTTGACTGTATAAAAAGCCAAATGTTTTATATGTCTAAAAAAGGCATGGCTGGGCTTCCCTGGTGGCACAGTGGTTAAGAATCCGCCTGCCAATGCAGGGGACACAGGTTCGAGCCCTGGTCCGGGAAGATCCCACAGGCCATGGAGCAACTAAGCCCGTGTGCCACAACTACTGAGCCCACATGCCACAACTACTGAAGCCCGTGCATCTAGAGCCTGTGCTCCGCAACAAGAGAAGCCACTGCAGTGAGAAGCCCGTGCACTGCAACGAAAAGTAGCCCCTGCTGGCCACAACTAGAGAAAAGCCCACGCGCTGCAATGAAGACCCAATGCAGCCAAAAATAAAATAAAAATTAAATTAATTAATTAAAAAAGAGAGATAATGGATATACATTTTCAAAAAAAGGCATGGCCAACATTGAAGTAAATATGCATTAGAGAAGTATATTTGCAACAAAAAAAATGATAGAAATTTGGTTAACACCCTTAAGGAATGAAGATATTAATAAAGTAATGTGAAATTAACACGAAAAGCTAATAAATAAAAATGAGCATAGAATAGGAAGACAATTTATAGAAGAAATCCCAATGGCCAACAAAATATGAAAGCCAAGTTTACCCCCACTAGTATTTGAAAAATGTCACTTAAAATACTGAGATAACTCCTTTTGTCTCATATATGCAAAGATGTTTAAATTTTGGTTTCCCAAAGCTGAGGACCGTTCAGGGCAACAAGGGACCCATCCACCATGGTTGAGATGTGAATGGCAACCACCTTTCTGGAGAATGACTGTGCAGCCTGACACCAAAGCCTGAAAATGTGCACATCTGTTGACCCATCATTAATGTTTCTAGGAATTTGGCCCCTGGAAATAATCAGGGAAGTGGGTAAGGTTTGTGAAAGGATTGTCATGGCACCTTTTTTTTTTTTTGTATTATTATAACAAGAAAAAACAAAGCAAAAAAAAGCTTCACAAATTTCCAAGGAGATGTTAATGAATACTCAAAGATAAAAGGGTTCCTTGATAAAAGAAATGTGGGCTTTGCTGTCTTGAACAAAGTTAGATGAGCTGCTTCGTTGCAGGAATTTTCATTAACATGCTAGAGTCCATGATAACTCTACAAGAGGGAATCTCCTAGGCATTATTTTCTGAATTTGTTTGGTCATGGAGCCTGTATCAGATAGCTATTGCTATGTGACAAACCACACCAAAACTTAGTGCCTCAAAAATATAGTCATTGGGCTTCCCTGGTGGCACAGTGGTTAAGAATCCGCCTGCCAATGCAGGGGACATGGGTTCGAGCCCTGACCCGGGAAGATCCCACATTCCGTGGAGCAACTAAGCCTGTGAGCCACAACTACTGAGCCTGCAAGCCACAACTACTAAGCCCACATGCCATGATTACTGAAGCCCGCGCTCCTAGAGCCCGCGCACCGCAACGAAGAGCAGCCCCGCTCGCCACAGCTAGAGAAAGCCCACGCACGGCAAGGAAGACCCAATGCAGGCAAAAATAAATTTAAAAAATAATAATAAATAATCATTTATTATTCTCACAAGTCTATGGATTAGGGACTTCCCTGGTGGTCCAGTGGTAAAGAATCCGCCTTCCAATGCAGGGGACACAAGTTTGATCCCTGGTCGGGGAACTAAGATCCCACATGCCCCGAGGGCAACTAAGCCAGCATGCCACACTACTGAGCTCATGCACCACAACTAGAGAGAAGCCTGTGCGCCTCAATGAAGATCCCACATGCCACAGCTAAGACCCAACACAGCCAAAAATAAATAAATAAATATTAATAAAAGAAAACATTGCATTAAAAAAAAAAAAAAGTGTATGGATTCGCTGGATGGTTCTGCTGGCCTGGACCAGGCTTGGCTGATCTTGGTTGGGCTTACTTTTGCATCTGTCATTTGCTAGAGGGTCAACTCAGTGCTGGACAGTTATGATGGCATTGTCTGAGAGCACGGGGGGAGAGAGAGAGAAGAACATAAGGCCCCTTGAGGCCTGGGCTGGGAAGTATTACACTGTCCTTCCACCTCATTCTGTTGGTTAATGACAAGGCCAATCTGGCTTCAAAGAGTAGGGAAATAGACTCTACTCCTTCATGTGAGAAACTGCAAAGTCGGATTGTACAGGGCAAGGATACATGGAGGGGTGGAAAATAGAGCTATTTTTGCAATCAGTCTACCACAGAGCTCTTTCTTCATGGAGTGTATTAGTTAAAGTAAATAAGGCTAGCTGCTGTTAACTGAAGATCCCCCCTGCCCCCCAAATTCAGTGGCTTAATAAATCTTTTTTCTTAATTTTTTTTTTTGGCTGCGCTGCATGGCTTGTGGGATCTCAGTTCCCTGACCAGGGATCAAACCCAGGCCCTCGGCAGTGAAAGCGTGGAATTCTAACCACTGGACTGCCAGGGAATTCCCCATTAATAAATCTATTTTTTAAATTCACACCGTAGTCCAATGCAAGTCGGTGGGGTCATTCTGCTCCACAGAGTCTTTCAGAGACCCAGGCTCCTTCCATCCTGGGCTTTGCTCACCTCTAGGTCCTCAGAGTGCCCTCTGCTGAGCTAATTTTATGCACCAACTCAACTGAGATGCAGGGTGTCCAGATATTTGTTGGGCTAAACTTTATTTCTGGGTGTGTCTGTGAGGGTGTTTCCAGATGAGATTAGCATTTGAATTGGTAGACTAAGCAAAGCAGATTGCCCACCCTAAGGTGGGAAACATCATCCAATCCTTTGAGGGCCTGAATAGAACAAAAAGAATCAGAAAGTGTTACTGAACCAAACTGACCCGCTCACCCCACACACAGCAAAGACAGTCTATTGACGCCAAGTTATGGAGAATGAAAGTACAGCATTCATTTATTGCAGGGCCAAGCAAGGAGAATGGGTAGGTTATGCACAACAGACACGAACTCCTTCAGGGAAGTGTTTTTAAAGACACAGTGAAGGAGAGGGTTGCCAGGTAGGTAATCAGCTTGTGCACAATTCTCTGATTGGTGGGTGGTGAGGTAACCACAAGAGATCACAGGCGTCAGCATTATCAATTCTCAGACTCCATCCAGTCTGGGGACTACATGCTCATGGTCATCATGCAGTTAGCTTCTTCCACCTGATGAGGGTAGTATCTGAAAAACAACTGAAGGATATGGCCCAGGATATTATCTATAGCCCTTGAGAAGGAACTAAAGGTACTTGACTTTGTTTTATGGCTAAACTATTATTATTTTGTCTTGCTTGACTGTTTTCCTTTGTTTCTGCATTTTCTCACTTCTCTGATTAAATTTGCTTTTTGGAACTCGGGGAAGGCCTAGGAGGCTAAAGCTTTTCTGCAAACATGAGGCAGGGGACACGGGTGAGGGGAGGGTGTCTGTCCCCAGGAAGGCCACACAAGATCCTGCTCAGTTTCAGAAAGAATAATTCATGTTCTGCCTGACCACTGAGCTGGAACATCAGATTTCTCCTCTTCTCCTGCACTCAGACTGGGACTTACACCATTGGCTCCCCTGGTTCTCCAGTCTTCAGACTTGTACCAGGACTTAAACCATTGGTTTTCCTGGGCCTCCAGCTTGCAGAGAGCAGATCATGTGACTTCTCAGCCTCCATAATCATTCATGAGCCATTTCCTTATAATAAATCTTTTTCTTCCTCTCTCTCTCTATATATCCTATTGGTTCTGCTCGTCTGGAAAACCCTGACTAATACACTGGTGAAGGGAGGACAGTGAAAGGACAGTAAACTGGAGTAGTCATCACAGAACTATTTGGCATCAACCATGCTTGGGTTCAAACTGGCTCTGCCATCCCCTCAGGCAAAGGACTCTACTGCTCTGAACCTCCACTTCCTTTCATGTTAGTTCCTTTCTCAAAGGGTTGTGAGAGGCCTTGAAAGACATGCCTGTAATGCAGTTACTCCAGCCTGGTCCCATCAAACCCTCAGGCGGCATTAGCTAGGAGAGTTATGACTATTTTGAGTTTATTAATTGGTGGCGGCATTATAACATTAACATCGTTGAGGCAGCAAATCGTGAGAATTAAAAGCATAAGCTACAGGCCTTCCCCGGCAGTCAAGTGGTTAAGACGCTGCACTTCCAGTGCTTCCACTGCAGGGGGCGTGAGTTCAATCCCTGGTCAGGGAACTAAGGTCCCACATGCCAGGAGGCGGGCCGGGGGAGGGGGAGGCATAAGCTACAAAGTCAGCCTTCCTGGATTCGAATCTTGACTCTGGAACTTATTAGCTGTGTGATGTTGGACAAGTAATCCCATCTCTCGGTTAACTCATGGCATGATAATAACTTCTACCATCAGTCAGAATAGGCTAGGTTATGTGGAGGTAACAAATGAGTTCTAACCCTTAGTGGACTAACACCTCAAAATTGATTTCTTGTTCACAGAAATTAGCAGATGTCCTCCATGCCACGGCTCAGGGATCTAGCTAGCTTCCTTCCTGTGGCACCTCTGTGCTTGCAGAGCTTCCAGAGTTGCCTAGGCAACCCGAGGGCATTAAAGCATTAGAGCATGGAGCATCCTGCACAGGCCTCTAAGTGCTACTACTGGGAAGTGACACCCCCAACATTTCCATTCACGTTTTTATTGGCCAAAGCAAGTCACATAACCATATCTGAGTTCAAAGGAGTCTGGAAGATGGTGGGAGACTTTAGTAATGCTTGCTGTACTATCTCATGGATGGTGCTGAAAATTCAAAGAGAAAATCCACACAAAACATTTCATTCTTTCAACAAATATCTGAGTACCTAAGATGAACCAGGCACTGTTCTAGGAACTGGGTAGATAGCAGTGAGCAAGACAGACAGAAATCCTTGCGCTCGAGGAGCTCACATTCCAGTGGGGAAAACAGACAAGAAACTGAGTAAATAAATAAACTGTACAGTATGGCCATGACACATGGCATGTAGGATCTTAGTTCCCTGACCAGGGATTGAACCCGCACCCCCTGCAGTGGAAGCTCGGAGTCTTAACCACTGGACCGCCAGGGAAGTCCCTAAACTGTACACTATGTTAGCAGGTGATACATGGTAAGAGCAGTGTCAGGTGGGATGAGGAGTGTGGGGTTAAAGCGGAGATCTGAGAGGACCCTCCTGAGATCACTAGGTGTGTAGTCTTGAGGCAGTAAGAGGTAAGGCGCTAAGGAGGGGCTAGAGAGGGCCTTGGTAATGGAGTATCGGCCCCCAAGCGTGACCAGAGAGGGGCTCTTTGGATATCGCTGCATTTGCAGAGCCTCCTCGTCTACGTCTTGTCTTTGTTCAACTGGGAACATCCAGGTCAAGCTGCCTGTAGGGTTTCTTCTCACTTTCTTAAGGGGGAGGAGATGAGGGCAGAGAGGTGACAGGGCAGATCACGAGGGATTTGGTGGCCTTGTGAGGATTTTGACTCTTACTGTGGTGAGATGCAGCCAAGGGAGGGCTCAGCCAGTAGGTTTCTGATCTGCCTCAGGTGTTCACAGGCTCCCTCTGGCTGTGTTTGGGGAAAAGACTGTGAGGGCGGGCTCAGGAGTGGGGGTGGGGGTGGGGGTGGGGGTTGGGGGGGATCAGGGAGGAGGCTGCTCTAACTGTCCAGGCAGGAGAGGGTGGAGGCTGGGCCAGGCTGGGGGCAGGGGAAGGGGAGGAGAATTTAGATTCTGTAGGTAGAGTCACCAAGGTTTGCTGACAGTTGGAGTGCGTCTGAAACAGAGGTCAAGGATGAACCTAGGGTATTTGGTCTCAGTCACTGGAAGGATAGAGGTGCCCTTAACCTAGATGTGGAAGGTGGGGAGGGAGCAGGTTTGGGAGGAAGGTCAGGAGCTCAGTTTAAGATGTGTCAAGCTTGAGACATCTCTAAGACCCCCATGGTGATATTGAGTAGGATGCAGAATGTAGGATCCTGAAGATAGAACTATCTGGGCTGAAGATAGAAACTTGGGTGTTGATAACCTAGAGATGGATTTCTTTTTTTTTTTTTTTTGGCTGCACCGCACACCTTGGGGGATCCTAGTTCCCCACCAGGGATTGAACCCATGCCTTTGGCAGTGAAAGCTTGGAGTCCTAACCGCTGAACCGCCAGGGAATTGCCTAGAGATAGAATTTTAGCCATGCATGTGAGGGAGATCCATGATGGCATGAGTAGACTAGAGAGAAGGACTAAGATTTAGAGCTGGCCAGGGTTAAGAGGTCAGGGAGCCAGACCTAGATGACAATATGATTGTAATTGGCAGTGAGTGCTATGAGAAAGTATGTTACAAGCATGTAACTGCAAGCTTCATTTTCAGTCTCAGGTTCAGACAGGGAGGGCTTCCTAGAAGAAGTGACTCCTGAGCTGACACCAAAACCTGAGTGGCTAAAAAACCAGGCAAAAAAGGCAGAAGGAGTGTTACAGATAGAGGGCACAGCCCATGCAAAGGCCTGTCAGCAAGTGGGCCCTGGAGAGGGCAGAGAAGGAAGCTACTCAGACTGGCAGGGAGGGGTGTGGTCAGAAGGAAATCCAGATTAGTCATCACCAAAAGTTTTTGGCATCAGCCAAGCCCAGGTTCAGACCTGGTCCTGCCACCCTCTGTGACCTCAGGGAAGTGACCCTGCCTTCAGAGATTCCATTTTCTCTCCTGTTAGTTCCTGCCTCATAGATAAGGCTTATGTAGCAGCCCCAGCAAGCCTTCAGGAAGCATAGCTGTGACTGGGGTTCTGTCTGTTGTGCTTGTTATTTGAGCTATTATCATATTAATTATATTATTGAAGAGTCAGTGCGTTAGAGTAATGATGCTGAAAACTCAGCCTCTGTGCACTGGAGGATAATAGCTACTATTTACTAAGCATTTACTGCTTAATTTTGATAGGGGCCTAGAAAGTTGGGGCATGGAAACCTTTGTTCGCATTTTACAGATTAGGAGATTGTTGCTCAGCTCACTGTTTTGGGATCCCAAATTATTAAGCGCAAAGTAAGGATTCAAACTCAAGCTGAGCCAGCTTCCCGGGGAGAGGCTAAGGGCTAGACAGCCAGACTGCCTGGGGGAGCCAGATTTAGCTCCCTCTGAGGAGCCCGGAAAAAGTACTGGGCCCTCACAGGTTGGACGTTGGAAGCAGACAGCAAGGGAAAGATACCCAGAGGTGGCTTCGGTTGCCATTTTCCCTCTCAGCTGCATTCCGCACCCTGCCCACCACCCGACCTTGGGAACATCTAGTCTCAGAAACCAGGCTGTGGCCAGGAGACTCTTCCTGTGTCTGGGCCCCTCTTTAGAGACTGTAAGACTGAGACTACACTTTGGGCCCGTCCAGGAAAAATGGTGACCTGGTGACCCTGGTGACCCTGACTCAGGGGGTCAAGGGGTGTGGATGGAGAAGGCACAAGACAGTCCAATTCGTAGGCGGAACTGGACCGCCACCAGGGCTGTGCCGCAGGATCCCCGCCACAGATGCGGGCGCTTGTCCCCGGACTGTGGGCCAAACATAACTCGGGGCCTCCAGATGCTGCTTGTCGCGACAAGGCTAGGATAGGGGACAAGTCCCAAGAGCCCCAAGAGTTCCTTTCCGAGGAGGCCGAAAACCACATCTGTGAGCGGGTGGAGGCTGGCTTTGGGGCGAACATTCACACTACAACACTAGGGGGTGACCTTGGGCACGACGAGGCCTCAAGTCACCTCGGAGTTCTCGTCCCCGGGTGCCTGCACCTGGAACCAAGTGTAGGGAAAGACCTCAGCTCTTTAAAGTCAGGGCGGTGTCGGAATGCGAGGCACCGGAAACGCAGGACTGAGCCCGGGCGGCCGCACCCCATTACAGGAGGCGGTGCCGGAAGGCACACGCGCAGTTTCAATGTCGGCTCTAGGACCGTGCGGATGCCGCTGGGCCGCCCAGCGAGTGCCTAATACGGCCTCTTCCGCCTGAGTCACCCGCCCCTCCCTGCGGAGCCGGACGCAGCCGGAGGCCCCGGAGCCGCACAGACTAGCGGACCGGCCGACGCGCGAGCGAGGTGGTGAGCGCCCAGTCCGGACTCCCCCTGCACTCCGTAAACCCGGCCCTGGAGGCCTCCCGACCCGAAGAGATCCTCAAATCTTGGCCTCAGGGGTCCACCACACCCACGATCTCAGATCCGAACCCCCAGATCTGTCCGGCCCTAGTTATCCCGCCCGGGGGACTTTTCCACCCTCCCTCTCAGGATCTAAAATAGGAGCCCATGGATTTGAGAGGCACCCCGTAAATTCAGCCCTGGGTGTGGCCTCCAGGACCACGATCCTGGATTCGTGCTCTCAATTCTAACGGGGACTCCGTTATCCCGGGCCCCGGGACTCACACTCAATATCTTAGGCCCGAACCCATAGACACAGCGATGAGACTGTAATCCCGCTGCTGGTTGTACCTAAACCCTCAAGCCCACATTCTGGATTTCCTAAACTCTGCTCCAGGAGCCTCCAGGCGGAGAATTTCTGATCCACGCTCCCGACCCACCCCAAACCCCTAAATCAGTCTTAGGGCTCTGGATCTCAGATTCGAGAGCCAGCTTGGGGCCCCCATCTCGAGAACCCCACTTGACCTGGCCGGTGTCTGGTGCCTAATGATGCCTATGCGTAGACTCAGCCCAGAGTCCTTCAAGCCAGACGCGGACCCTTTGGGCCGGGAGGAGGTTTCAAACCTGATCTTGCGTCCCTATGCCACCCAGCCAAGAACTACCTTCCCCCAGAAGCCCAGACCCCATCCCGAATGGACCCTCAAGCCGCAGCCGGAGGATAGGTCTCCGCCTAGAGGCTTCATATCACTCCCCCAAGTCCAGCAGTCAGAAATGCGTATTTCTGTGGGGGAAGGGGCGGGCTCAGGGACGAGACAGCCACCTGACCCCTTTTTCCCTCCTCAGGAATCTTGAGTCACAGCCATGTTCCTGGTTAACTCGTTCTTGAAGGGTGGAGGAGGCGGCGGGGGAGGCGGGGGCCTGGGCGGGGGCCTAGGGAATGTGCTCGGAGGCCTGATCAGCGGGGCCGGAGGCGGCGGCGGCGGAGGAGGAGGCGGCGGCGGCGGTGGTGGCGGAACTGCCATGCGCATCCTGGGCGGGGTCATTAGCGCCATTAGGTAAGGCGGGGCCTGAGGAGGGGCGGGGCCTGGAGGAAGAGGCTTGTCCAGCCAGGATAGAATGGGGTAACCTGGACACTGACCAGGAACCTTAATTAGGCTGGGCCGGGCCTGGGCTAGGAGACCGGCCTTGCGGGGGCCGACCGTAATGAGTTCATGGGGGCGGGGCTTGACATGGGGGTAGTCTGTTGTGGGGACACAATCGGATGGGACCGGCGGGGCTTTGGGAGGTGGGGCTTAATGGGGCTGGCGCGGCCTACTTCCGCTAACCTGCAGACAAACGTTAAGGGGGCGGAGCCAGTGAGGCTGCGTATCACTTCATGGGGGCAAGGCTAGTCTTATGGGCGCGGCGTGGCCCTCGTAGGTGGGTCAATGAGGTGTGCCCAGAAGAGGTCTAACCGTAATGGGACAGGGGATATGGCCTTGAAGGGACAGGGCCTGGCTGGGAACTGGCTGGTTAAAACAGAAAAATGTCCTGGTGGAGGTAGGGCAGGGCGTCGGTAGGGGCCTCGTTAGTCTTGGCCACTGAGTGTGATCCCTTAAAGGGGTGAGAACTAATGGAGCTGGGGTGGGATCTTGGGAAGACACAAGTGTTAAGAAGCCGTGGCGATGGAGCAAGTTCCTAGACAGGTGGAACCCAGGAGGGTGGGGCCCCGGGAAGCTGGGGCCGAGCTTCTATGAAGTGAGCTCTCGTCTTTTGAGGAATCTGCCATTGCGTAGGTGTGCCCTGGCAAGAGGGTGTCCTACCGTGGGGGCACAACCAGGGCAGCGAGGATAGGGACAGGTGAGGACAAGGACTGATGAGGCGGGCGGAGGGAAGAGGTAGGTAGGGCGGCGAGCTGGGGGTTGGGGGCTTGGGGTGTGGGGGCTGGTGCTGCCCGTTGGAGGCCCCGCCCCCTGGCCCTAACTCCCCCTTGTTTCCCTTCAGTGAGGCGGCTGCGCAGTACAACCCAGAGCCCCCGGTAAGCCACCCTTCATAATCGGAGACCCCTCTTCTTCAAAGGGACAAGGACCCATCCTTGTCCCTTTGAAGAAGCCCCACACCTCTCCTTATGAAATTTGTCTCATTAAGTCTCTCCCTTGTAACATCCTTAAACTTAACTATATCCACTCCCTATTCATTGACCACTTCTCATTCATTGGTCACTCAGCCACCCAGGCCACTCTGACTTTCCCACCTAAGGCTGTCCTGGCCAGGGCACCCCTCCCCCTACCTGCTCTGAGATCTCCTCCCTCTGCAGCCCCCTCGCACCCATTACTCCAACATCGAGGCCAATGAGAGTGAGGAGGTCCGGCAGTTCCGGAGGCTCTTTGCCCAACTGGCTGGAGAGGTAAGTAACCTGGGGCCCTCAGAAGTGTCCTAATCTTTACATGCCTTCCCTCTGGATGCCCTTTACATGTACATTTGACCATGGCAATCCCAAAGTTCCCATCCTCCTTCATGACATGCCCAGACCCCTTTCAGTCACCCCTGACCCATTCCTAACTTCTCCCCCTAGGACATGGAGGTCAGTGCCACAGAACTCATGAACATTCTCAACAAAGTCGTGACCCGACGTGAGTGACTGGGGTCAACACACAGGGCAGGTTTAGAGGCATGGCGGCTGGGGTAGCTGTGATCTCTGGCCTCTGACTTTCAACCTGCATCCCACAGATCCTGATCTGAAGACTGATGGTTTTGGCATTGACACATGTCGCAGCATGGTGGCTGTTATGGATGTATCCTTGAGGGCAGTCTGGTGGAGGCCTTGGTGAAGAGGGGATTTTCTTTTTTGCTTTTCTTTCTTTTTTTTTTTTTTGGCTGTGCTGCATGGCTTGTGGGATCTTAGTTCCCCAGTCAGGGATTGAACCCGGGCCCTCGGCAGTGAGGGTGAGGAGTCCTAACCACCGGACTGCCAGGGAATTCCCAAGAGGGGATTTTCTGAGAGCATGATTGGGGCAGTCAGTGTGTAGCTTTCATACCCACAGATGTAGACATGTATATATTAGAACACACACCCACCTTGGACATACGGCAATACATAATAACATCAGCTGTCATAACATGTTGCATAGGGTTAAACAAATCCAGCTCTGCCCTTAGCAAGGTTACTGAGCCTCTCTGTGCCTCAATTTGCCTCTCTGTAAAATCGGGTGAATGATAATGGTGATACCAAATTGGAGTTGCATGCAAATGGTTTAGCACAGTACATAGCACATAAGTGGTGTGTACATGCTAACTGTTACCATGATCTCACCCAGGTAGATTTTTCAGCTCGAATCTGTTTCTCTGTCACTGGGGTATAATACTGGTGGGACTGGTGTCTTGAGGATTTAGTGACAAAAGTGACATTCCTGAGAAGCTTAGCACTATCTGACGTGTACTTGGTCATTTGATAAGTCTTGGCCATTGTTGCTGTTTATTTAGAATTTATCAAGTGCCAACCCCTGAGCTAAGGGCTTTATACCAATATACAGCCCTCTCATTCACTTTTATTTATTTGTTTATTTATATTTATTTATTTTTTTTTTGGCTGCGTTGGGTCTTCGTTGCTGCACGTGGGCTTTCTCTAGTTGCTGCAAGCGGGGGCTACTCTTCGTTGCGGTGCGCAGGCTTCTCACTGTGGTGGCTTCTCTTGTTGCAGAGCACCGGCTCTAGGTGCATGGGCTTCAGTAGTTGTGGCACGCGGGCTCAGTAGTTGTGGCTCGCGGGCTCTAGGGTACAAGCTCAGTAGTTGTGGCGCACGGGCTTAGTTGCTCTACGGAATGTGGGATCTTCCCAGACCAGGGCTTGAACCCATGTCCCCTGCATTGTGAGGCGGATTCTTAACAACTGCGCCACCAGGGAAGCCCCTCATTCACTTTTTTTTTTTTTTTTTTTTTTGCCCTCATTCACTTTTTATCACAAACCCAGCAGGTATTTACTCTCATCACCTTATTTCCTTAGAGTTCTAAGATACCCTTGTTTTTTTTTTGTTGTTGTTTTTTTTTGTTTCTTTTTTAAAATCATATATTTATTTATTTACTTATG
This sequence comes from Balaenoptera physalus, assembly GCF_965194825.1. Classification (NCBI taxonomy): domain Eukaryota; kingdom Metazoa; phylum Chordata; class Mammalia; order Artiodactyla; family Balaenopteridae; genus Balaenoptera; species Balaenoptera physalus. The sequence goes on along the minus strand of NC_138900.1, from coordinate 16,266,699 downwards.
GCTGCATTGGGTCTTCGTTGCTGCATGTGGGCTTTCTCTAGTTGCGGCGAGCAGGGGCTACTCTCCGTTGTGGTGCACGGGCTTCTCATTGCAGTGGCTTCTCTTGTTGCGGAGCACAGGCTCTAGGTGCGCGGGCTTCAGTAGTTGTGGCACGTGGGCTCAGTAGTTGTGGCTCGCGGGCTCTAGAGCCCAGGCTCACTAGTTGTGGCGCACAGGCTTAGTTGCTCAGCGGCATGTGGGATCTTCCTGGACCAGGGCTTGAACCCGTGTCCCCTGCATTGGCAGGCGGATTCTTAACCACTGCGTCACCAGGGAAGCCCCATATACCCTTGTTTTTTACATGTCCTAACATTTATAACATTGAATTACTGTTGAAGAATTTTATAAATGAGGAATTCCCCGTGGTTATGTTTAAAGAGAGTCCTTATCATTTAGAAATATAGACTAAAATAAGTATGGCAAAATGAACAATGAAGCCACACCCAAGGTGACATGACTAGGGTGGGATGGGAGCTGGGGTTTTAGCCCAGGTTCCCCTGCTTGGCCATTATCATCATCATGTACACAGTGCACACATCTGGGTACATTTATTCTTAACACCCTCTCACCAGAGTGACACGACCGGCAAACTGGGCTTCGAGGAATTCAAGTACTTGTGGAACAACATCAAAAAGTGGCAGGTGTGCGCAGCCTCTGAAACTCCTAGCACAGAGACCCCCAAGCCATGGAGATGCCATGCCCCGTGATGCTTAGTTGAACCCTGACCTCCTTGTCCCCACAGGCCATATACAAACAGTTTGACATTGACAGTTCAGGGACCATTGGCAGCAGTGAACTCCCGGGGGCCTTTGAGGCAGCAGGTGTGGCTGGCGGGAACGTGATGGGGCTGGGGGTGGGACTGGTGAGGCAGCCCCCACTGAGCTGGGCTGAGCCTGAATCCTGGGGCTGGGAGGGCTGGGCTCCGTGGCCCCCACACCTGAGAGACAGTCGTTCTCAGGATTCCACCTGAATGAGCATCTCTACAACATGATCATCCGACGCTACTCAGATGAGGGAGGGAACATGGATTTTGACAACTTCATCAGCTGCCTGGTCAGACTGGATGCCATGTTCCGTGAGTGACACCCCAGCTCTCTTCCTGGGTGGGGATTTGTCCAACTTCCATCCGCCAAGCCTCCTCTGAGCCTGACCCTGAGGTGGGCAATGTTAGGGGCACAGCAGTGACTGAAACAGCCCTAGTTTCTGCCCTCATGTTACTCACAGTCCAGAGGAGGGGAGGCAAATTACCAGACAGTGGGATCGGGGAAGCCTAGGCAGAGCGATGAGGGCTGTGAGGGGGAAGCTCAGGGCAGATGGGGTTTAGATTTGTGACTGGGGGAGCTCTCACAGCTATTCAACCCTAACAAGGCACCTGATGCAGCTTAAGGGGTCAAGGAGGGCTTCCTGGAGGAGGGAGGGCACATGTGAGTGGAGACCTGATGGATGAGGAGGAGTGACCCCAGCAAGAGGGTGGGGACGAGCGCTGCAGCGGGAACAGCCTGTGCGAAGGCCTAGAAAGGAAAGAGTAGATGGTGCTTTGGATGATTTTGGTTGGACTTGGTTCAGAGTGCTAGAAAGGAAGGGGGTGGGATGGGGAGACATAAGGCTGGGAGGGGTCAGTAGGGGCTGGATCATGAGGGCTCTTGTGAACATGAACGCACTGAATCCTTGAGACAGCCCTGCGAAGTGGGAATTATTGTCCCCATTTTCTGGAGGAGGAACCTAGGATTCAAGGAGGCAAAATTTCTTGCTCACAGCCACTTAGCTAGGAAGTTGCAAAGCTAGAATTTGAACTCAGATTTGTCTGAGAGAGTTGCATAAAAGGAGGCAGGAGCAATGGGCCTGGTCAGGCTGTGCAGGCTGTGAATGCCAAGTTCAGGGGTGCTCAGACTCTACTGGGGACAGTGGACAGGGTCCAGGCAGGGGAATGACAGGGTCTCAGGTTTAGCTTTAGGAAGACCTCCCGGCCTCCCAAGAGCCCAGGGAGGACAATGCATTAAGAGCATGGGGAGAGGAAAAGGGGGCAGGTATGTCGGGGACATGAAGGGAAGGTGGGAGAGGACGATAGGGCAGATGATGCCAAAAGTCATGTATGAAGAGGGCCCAAGAAATGGCCTTGGATTTACCAGCAAGAGGGCCAGCAGTGACTGCAACATCCGGGATACTAGGCGAGTGGGCCCTTGAGGGTGGTAACTGAGTGGTGAGTGAAAGAGAAGCCACAAAGACAGTATGGGCGCCTGTTTGCCTACTGGTTTGGCTGTGAGTGAGGAACATGGAGTCGAGTTTCAGGGCAGGAGTGGGGACCACACCAGACTGTAGGAGCAGGAAGTGCAGCACCTCCTTCCGGTAGCCTGCTTAGGCTGGAACCGTGTGGAGCCGGTCAGTGGGAGGCTGGGGCTTGGGCAGAGGGGTGATGGGGGGCATGCAGGTCAGGATATGGAGCCCATTACTGAGGTGGGTAGCAGTCTGGGTTCCAATCCCAGTTTCCTCACTTTTTCGCTCTGTGACATGGGGCACATCACTACATTTCTCTGTGCCTTATTTGTTTTTCATTTTTTAAAAAAATATTTATTTATTATTTATTTATTTTGGCTGCGCTGGGTCTTAGTTGTGGCACGTGGGATCTTTGTTGCGGCATACAGGATCTTTTTCTTTTTAGTTGCGGCATGTGGACTTCTTAGTTGTGGCATGCATGTGGGATCTAGCTCCCGAACCAGGGATTGAACCCGGGCCCCCTGCATTGAGAGCGTGGAGTCTTACCCACTGGACCACCAGGGAGATCCCTCTGTGCCTTATTTTTAAATGACACTTATCTCACAGAATTGGATTAAATGAGTTCATACATGGAAAGCGCTTTATACATTGCTTGGCACAGAGTACTAGCCATTATTATTGTCATCCCATATATTAATATATTTTTATCCTAAAAGCCAATCCCTCCAACCCTTCCTTTCACCAGGTGCCTTCAAATCTCTTGACAGAGATGGCACTGGACAAATCCAGGTGAACATCCAGGAGGTAAGAACCCCCATGCTGGGATGTGGGATCCTAGCAGGGGGCCCCTCCCCTCAGTCCCATGTACCAGCTCTGGGCTGGGGCTCCCTCCCTCCTATTTTCCCAGCGACCCCTGGGTGAGGGCAGAGAAGGGCTGCTGGTATTCTTAGGTTCCCTGATCCTCACTCTCGGTGCCTTCCTCTCCCCAGTGGCTACAGCTGACCATGTATTCCTGAATGGGAGTCCCAGACCTGCCCCCTCATCACCTCGCTGTAGGAGTCGCCTTGGACTCTTCGGTCTCCCCCAGGGCTGATCCTGTTTGCAGTCACATCTTCATGGCTCCTGCTGACCCACAGGCCTTTCTGTTCTCCCAGCCCTTGGCACCTGGATTCTCTGTCAACAGCCAGGGCCCAACATGCTTCAACACACCCTGCCCCAGCACACCCATCTCACATCTACTCCATAATCCCTCTCTTGCATCTGTGCCAAGCCCAACGTTTGTGTTGCTTGCACACCCCAAGGGCCCTTCTCAGTTCTGGGAGGATGACTCCAGTCCCTACACACTCTGGCACACCCATTCAGTTACCACCCAGGCAGCTGAACTCCAGGCTATAATAGGCCACATGCCCCAGTGCCTTTGTCTGTATTCTGCTCCCAGCCTGCCAGGCCCAGGAGGAAATAAATGCACCCTAGTTGCTGCTCTCTCTGAGATCTGCCTCCTGTTCTGAGAGTTGAGGGGTGGCTCTGGCTCTGTTTGGGGCAGAGGGAGTCTGCCTCCGCCTGTCTTCTAGTCCTGGTCTTTTTTCAAATTCTCGATCCCAGTTGAGCTGTAGCCTCATTCTTTTTGGGTCTTTTTTTGGCCCCGCTGCATGTGGGATCTTAGTTCCCTGACCCAGGATTGAACCTGCGCCCCCTGCATTGGAAGTGCGGAGTCTTAACCACTGGACCGCCAGGGAAGTCCCTGTAGCCTCATTCTTGCTGAGATCTCTCACAGAGCCTGCGGAGGCCAAGACTAGAAGCCTGGACCATCTCTGCTTCTGCTCCAAGAGCCACGCTGGTGGGAAGTCTCAGTGCTACCCCTGGCTCTGTCCCCCAAGGCCATGTTTGCCCCTCTCAGCTTCTGTGCTTGAGTGAGTCTGTCCTCACTTGCCTCTGCCTCTGTGTGTCATACATTATGCTCAGCATCTTCCTTCCCACCCTCCGGCCTCTGCAGGGAGAGGGGCTGCCATCCCAGGATACAAAGCCCCTGTCCCATTCCAGGTCCCCAGGCCCTGAGGGGCAGCCCAGGGGTGCTGTGTGGGGCTCCCAGCCCTTCTGGGAGGGCTGAGAGGCAGCGATATCCTAGGGACAGCCCTGGTCTAGCGTCGGAGACTCAGGGCTGGGGCAATGGTCTGTCCACAGGGCAGAGATCACTTGCTGGTGGAAGGCTGGGAGGTACACACACGGAGGACAGAGCCGGGCTGGCTTCCCCAGGAAGCCAGCACATTTATTGATGCTTGTTCAGGTCCTGCAGACTTCTTGGTTTCACTTCTTGTGAGGGAAGGAGGCCCAGCCAAGGAAGTACAGGCTGTAGACAGTGCCTAGGGAGGGAGTGCGGGGGGATACAGAATGAGACCCTAATTCCCTCCCTGAGCCCCCTGCAGATTCCCCAGTCACCATCCTGGATCTCAGCCCTACTTCAGGCTCCAGCTTCCTTCCCAAACTGCACTTCAACTGGGGAAATGCTGGACCTTGATCCAGACCAGGCTTTGGGCTTTCTCCCCAGACCCATCACTAGCCCAGCCGCCCTCCTGGGACAGAAGCCCAAGCCCTAGGGTGCTTCCTCCCTATTTGCCAGCCCAGAGCCCCATACCGTCCCACACCAGCTCAGAACCCAATCCCCTCCCAAAACCCCAGCGCTGGAACCAGCCCCTTCCCCACTCCATCTCGAGTCCCGCCTCCTCCCGCAGTTCAGGCCCAGTCGGGCCCTGCACTCACCTCCCAGACACAGAGCCATAGTCACTCGATACAGGATGTTGTCGGTTAGGCCGCCCTTCAAGTGCACCGGGAGGTCATTGTCCGCCTGGATGTTGGGGGTAAACGATTGGAAAGGCGCTGCCTACTCGGTAGACCTTAAGCTCCTGCCTGCCCAACTCCTCTTCAGGACCAAGCAGGCGGCCCCGGGTCCTCCCCCCGCCCCGCCTACCTGGAAGAGTTTTTGTTTCTCAGCCACTCGGTTCTCGAAGCGGTTCCGGGCGGTTGAGCTAAAGGAGCGTACCAGTGCCTGGGAGACCTGTGGAGAGGGGATGGCTGGGTATTGGAGGCGCCTGGAGGGGTGTCCCGGAGGAGGTCCCGCTGGGGAGAGGGTGTCGGACTTTCCGAGGCTCTGACTCGGGGACGGTCCTGTCCCTTGGGAGCGTCTCAAAGGCAAGATCCGAACTGGCAGCAAGAGTGGGGGAGGGTGTCCTGTCAAGAAAGGCCCAGAAGAAGGGGACTCGTGCCTAGAGGGTCTGGCTTGGAGGCTATCAGGCTGTCTAGAGGGTACTATTGGAAGAGGATTGGACCCAGAAGGGAGACTCATGTTCTGCGGGTCCAAGCACCGGAGAGGTTTTTTGCAGTTTCCTGGATTAATGGGAGGAGCTCAGGTGCCGGGAACGTCAGGACTGGATCTGGAGTGCCTGGGGGATTTCCCGGCTGCTCGAGATCTTCGGGGGCGGGGAAGGGGTGTTACGTTCCCGGTGCCTAAGTCCCGAGGTATAACGGGAGCCCTGGATGAAGGGAAGTTCAAACTCGGGGCTTTGGGCCATGGTAACGGGTCCCCGGCTGTCTCAGAAGCTCTTGGACTGGGAGGTGGGGGGAGGGGGCCCCAGGCTTATTAGGAGGGAGTCCCGAGTCCTGAAGGGGGCTCACGTTCCAAGTCCCCAGATCCCGGCATGTTTGGGGAGTCTCGTATAGGGGCGAGGGCTTCCGGGTTGGGGGACCCAGCCCGACCCGTGGGGGCCCTCACCCGCAGGGCCCTCATCCTGCGTCCTCCTCTTCGGCCGGAGTCACCTCCCCTCTCCGCCCAAGGACAGACGGTGCCCTCCCCTCCGGGGGAGTCCCAGGCCACGCCCTCGGCGCGCCCCGGGACAGCGAGGTCCCGGCGGCCGCTTTCCGATTCGTCCAATAGGTGGGCGGAGAAGACGCTGCAACCCCATCCCCGCATCCCAGCGCCAAATGGTTGGAGCACCCATCTGTTACTCAACTCGGAATTCTGTTGGTCCGCGTGGAGAGGAAAGCGGTTCCAGAGAATTCATTTTTGGGTTGTTTCTGCGGAGATATCGGCCTGGGGCAAGTGCAAGTCCTCCGTCGGGTCCCTCGGATCTCTCCCTATCCGACAGACGTTGGAGAGCGAGTAAAGGAAGGTAAGATACCATCTTTCATTATGTCAAGTGCAGTCCTTTTCCCTCCCATGTTGAAACAGATTGCTGTGGCTTTGGCTAAACGTCAATGTTCATTTTGGGTTTAGGGACCATGTAGTATGGAAAATGCACTCAACTCACACCTCATCCAGGTGAGTGATGGGAACCACGGAAGTAGTAGATTACGCCCGTATCTCATACTCACGGGGGCATATGCTGCTTCCGCACTGAGTGGAATGAAAGGCAGGATAAATTTCCTTGTTTAAATAGTTATTTTTCATTATCTCTCTTGGTTTATTGTGAATCCATGTAGCTGACTCTGCATAAGTTAAGCATGCACACAAAATGACTCCGCCTCATAGCCACCATCTTTGCTTCTTCATTCATATCTTACCCCCACCTCCGCACTCAGTTCTTCACCCTGGAAAACGGTGTAGTTGCTCTATTTATCTGTCTGTTGACTTTAGACACCACTGCATCCCCAGCACCTGGCGCATGGGTGGATTTTCTTTTTTGTCTGCGTTGGGTCTTTGTTGCTGCGCGGGGGCTTTCTCTAGTTGCGGAGAGGGAGGCTACGCTTTGTTGCGGTGCGTGGGCTTCTCATTGCGGTGGCTTCTCTTGTTGCGGAGCACGGGCTCTAGGCACGTGGGCTCAGTAGTTGTGGTGCACGGGCCTAGTTGCTCTGCGGCACGTGGGATCTTCTTGGACCAGGGCTCGAACCCGTGTCCCCTGCGTTGGCAGGCAGGTTCTTAACCACTGTGCCACCAGGGAAGTCCCGCATGGGTAGATTTGATAAATATTCGTTGAAGGAAATACAGTATAACCCAAATGTTCTCTAACTTGGTCGTTCCCACCCACTTAACAAAGAAGGACCTCAGTGCTTCTCCTAGATTCTAGTCATCTAGATATTTCTGGGCATCCCCAGGAAGTGGCCGCACATGTGCTCACTCACCCAGCTGTCCCCTGTTATCTGCAGTCATGTAGGATCAGTATTCAGGGAAGAAAACAGAAACTGCTCTGAGAATTGGATACCAGAAAGTTTGGAAAGGCTGAAGGAGTGCCTTCTAAGCAGGGCTGCTACCTAATTTATGGGGCCTTGTGCAAAATGAAAACGTGGGATCTCTCGTTCAAACAGCAGGGAAAAAAAAATTGCTGTTAAAAATACTAAAATATAAAGCTTTTTTTCTTTCTTCCATGATTGCGCTTAACCTGTCATGGTGTTTTTAATTTGCTATTCAATATCATGCTCCCTAGAGTAAGGGATACCCTGGGGTGAGTACAAACTCTCACAGTCACCTGGGGGACCTGCCTTGCAAATTTGTGTGTGCGTACACACACGACTGCTGGCTGCTGGGTTCTCCTCCTCTCCCCACCAGCCACTGGACCAACTCGTGCCCTGGCCAGAGGTGGAGAAGTCAAACAAGGCATCTCTCCTTCCCACGGTCTTGCTCCCTACAGGGTGATGCAACTTCCCTTCCAAGAAGAGCCAGGAACCTGGATCAAAGGTGGGCAGGACCCTCGCCCCTGCCGGGTCACCCGCTAAATGTGCCATGGAGTGCCAACTGAGGAGGCGGTAGCTGCCACTCTGCCCTGCCCTCAGAGGCCATGGGATGTGTGTGGTGGACCTTGACTCTCCCTACGCCCAGGGCCCCAGGAGGCAGAAGAATAGGCAGCTAAGAGCCTGTCTCAGGGAGGTGGAGAGTGGTGGGAGGAGAGGATGCATACGGGTCAGGCTCCAAGCCCCTGGTGCCTGCTCCATCGTCCCAGCAGACTTCACTTATAAAACACAAATTCAAAGATAACGTGAAGAATTACAAGACGGCAGCCACAGAGCATTAAACCTCACGCTTCTGAGGGGAATCCCCTGGAGGTCCAGTGGTTAGGACTCTGCGCTTTCCCTGCTGAGGACTCGGGTTTGACTCCTGGTTGGGGAAGTAAGATACTGCAAGCCTCTCGGCCAAAAAACAAACGAACAAAAACCTACCACACTTATGAGTGTGGGGCTCTGTGCAACTGCACTGGACATATGCCTTGCTTTTAAGCTAGTCCTGTAGGAATGAGTCTCAGGACCTAGGAAAACTGACCTAGGAAAGCTGTTCTCTGATGCTGCCCCTGCAGGGATAGAGTCCAGAACACACCCTGTAGCACTGACCTTGGTCAGGAAGCCCTAGGCAAGAAGCTGCTGCTGCCATCACTCAGGTCTCCTTTAGGAATGGGTTCATCAACTTGCAGGACAAAAGGGCTCAATTTCAGGATAAAGAACCAGCTGGGGGATGTAAGCTCTGCTACCCTGTGTTAGCATGAACACTTATTGCTATAACAAAAAGGCACCAAAATTCTGTGGTTTAAAGAACACACAACTTATATACCAACCAGTCTCAGCATGTGGACTTTATTTGGATCTTGATATGAAAAAACAGTAAAAAAACCAAAAAAACATTTTTGAGACAATTGGAAATTTGGACAATGATTGACTTTTCCCTCAACATTTTATGAAAAATTTCAAAGATACAGAAAGGGTGAAGGAATCTTCTAGTAAACATTCATATCGCCACCACCTAGATTCTATAATAAATATTTTGCTACATTTGTTTTATCACGTAACTAGCCATCTATGCCTCTATCAATCCATCAAGCCACATCTTTTATTTTTTTGGTTGTGCTGCCCGGCACGTAAAATCTTAGTTCCCCGACCAGGGGTGCAACCCACGCCCCCTGCAGTGGAAGCACGGAGTCTTAAACACTGGACTGCCAGGGAAGTCCCCCATATCATTTTTTGATCCATGTCAATGTAAATTGCAGATATCAGTACTCTTACTTCAAATACTTTGGCATGTGTCATTAACTAGACTGCTTGGATATTTTATTATGGTAAATAATTTAAAATTTTATAGCTGTTGTGGTTGTGTTTTTTAAAAATGAGTCTCTACATTTTAGAAATACATACTCAAATATTTTTTGGTGGAATGGTATGAGTTCTAGTATATAAATGCCAAGTGACAAATGTAGCAGCTTAAAACAACAATAAACATTATTTCACAGTTTCTGTTGGTCAGGAATCTGAGGGTGTTTTAGCTCAGCTACAGTCTCACAGCTCAGGATAGAGGTGGGCAGGAACCCACCAGCATTTACCTGTCATGAGTGGAGAGAGAGACTGATTCCAGCCAAGCAGCCTTCCAGAGTCCAGAACCAAGCTTTGGTATCTCTCTGCTGCCATCTTGTGGCAGGTCTGGAAAAACGCTCCTCCCACCGCTACCTTCCCACACTCCAATCCCTTTTGATGATGTTTTAGGACTTGCTTTTTAAAAACTTTTTACTTTTATCCACCCAGTTGCTGAATAGATCATGAGTTCAAGATGGTTTAAAATTCGTAAGTGTGAATAGGAAGAAAAGTCTTCTTCCCTCTGAGGACTCTCTGCGTTCCTCTCCAGGGGAACCATTCTGTGTTGTTTCTTGTGTATCCTTACAGGGAAACTTTATGCATATAAAATAAATAAATAAACCCTCCAAATACAACAACAAAACCACAAAAATATACTCAGCCTCCCCCAGTCATAAAAGGATAATTTGTTCCTGAAATCAGCAGATTCATTCAGTAATACTTATTGATCCTGATTTGAACAAGCAATGTGTATATGTTTTCAACAAACAAAAAATATAAAAATAATATGACCCAATGGGGAAATGTGAACACTGCCTGAAAATTTTATTATATGAAGGAATTAATGTTAATTGCTTAGGGGCGATATGGAGCTTAAAACCATATACAAGCCCCTGTGTCCCTGATTTTTTAAGTAAAAGGCTTTTGCTTTAGTCTCCCAGTCCTCCTAAAGTCCCAAAAGGCTGACTCAAGGGTTAAAAATGATTAGGAAATATGAAGATGTAGAAATAAGAAATAGCTGTTGGGCTGGGAAACTGGTAACAATTTAGACTATAAACCATGTAGCAGAGTCACTGAACTCCCAGTTCCCTGAAAGACATAAAGGTCTGACACACATTCCTAAGTTGTTCCTGTAAGGAACCAGACTCCCACCAGATGGAAACTGCTGACCTCAAGCACTTAGACCCCAGACCGGTTGAAACCAGAAGACTGACGATGTCTAGAACTTCACCTTGATGCCAGCCAATCAACAAATTTCAGTATCATAGCTCCAGTGTTTGAACAAAATATATTATTTCATTAATTCAGCTCTTTGATGAGCTTCATTTTAACAATTCTTGCTGCATTTTTAAATGCATCTAATAAGATTCAGAAGAATCTCTTTGGGTGCCAAAGCTTTGTTATATAAGATATTATTCCTATAATTCTTCCAACAATTTAATAGCTCCACTATGTTTTCTGGTCATACTTGCAGCTCCATTGCTTGTACTTCCTTTACAAATTTTTCAGTTTAATGTGTACTGATTAACAATGCATTTTAATAATCCTGTTAGTATGTTCAATCCTGTGAGTATAAAGTTAAATTTAAATAAAACTAAACTGGGACTTCCCTGGTAAAGCAGTGGTTAAGAATGTGCCTGCCAGTGCAGGGGACACAGGTTCGAGCCCTGGTCGGGGAAGATCCCACATACCACGGAGCAACAAAGCCCCTGCAACACAGCTACTGAGCCTGCACTCTAGAGCCTGTGAGCCACAACTACTGAGCCTGTGCTCTGCAACAAGAGAAGCCACCACAATGAGAAGCCCGCACTCGACGCAACTAGAGAAAGCCCGCGCACAGCAATGAAGACCCAATGCAGCCAAAAATAAATAAATAAATAAATTTAAAAATAAATAAGTAAATAAAACTAAACTTTCATAAAATTATCTTTTTTTTTTTTTTTTTTTGGCCATGCCATGCAGCTTGCAGGATCTTGTTCCCCCCCGACCAAGGATTGAACCTGCACCTTCAGCAGTGAAAGCATAAAGTCCTAACCACTGGACCGCCAGGGAATTCCCTCATAAAATTATCTTGATATGTCACATAAATGAAAAGTATTGTGCAGTTTGGAGTATTAGTACTCTAAGGAAATAGACTATCAAATCTATGCCAGATTTGAAGGCCTAAAAAGAATTGCTTCTGGGCTTCCCTGGTGGCGCAGCGGTTAAGAATCCGCCTGCCAGGGCTTCCCTGGTGGCGCAGTGGTTGAGAATCTGCCTGCCAATGCAGGGGACACGGGTTCGAGCCCTGGTCCGGGAAGATCCCACATGCCGCGGAGCAACTAGGTCCGTGAGCCACAATTGCTGAGCCTGCGCGTCTGGAGCCTGTGCTCCGCAACAGGAGAGGCCGCGATAGTGAGAGGCCCGCGCACCGCGATGAAGAGTGGCCCCCACTTGCCGCAACTGGAGAAAGCCCTCGCACAGAAACGAGGACCCAACACAGCCATAAATAAATAAATTAAAAAAAAAAAAAAAAAGAATCCGCCTGCCAGTGAAGGGGACACAGGTTCGAGCCCTGGTCCGGGAAGATCCCACATGCCGTGGAGCAAATAAGCCTGTGCGCCACAACTACTGAGCCTGCACTCTAGAGCCCATGAACCTCAACTACTGAAGCCCGCACGCCTAGAGCCTGTGCTCTGCAACAAGAGAAGCCAACACAATGAGAAGTCCGCGCACCGCAAGGAAGAGTAGCCCCTGCTGGCCGCAACTAGAGAGAGCCCACGCGCAGCAACAAAGACCCAAATCAGCCAAAAATAAATTAAAAAAAAAAAAATTGCTTCTTAGTATATCACAACAGTGTAGGTTTGATGGGATATATAGCCTTATTACTGAGAGGTAGAGTTCTAACTTATCAGTTGATTTATTATGGAAAAATTGTACACACCATATCCCAAAATAAGATTTTTCCTGATTTTTTTTATTTTGGCCCTGCCACATGGCTTGTGGGATCTTTGTTCCCCAACTAGTGTTTGAACCCGGGCCCTCAGCAGTGAAAGTGCCGAGTCCTAACCACTGGCCCACCAGGGAATTCCCAGAATAAGTTTTTTGACTGATACCGTACCACACCAAATGTAAGTACAATAAAAATAATGCTAAGGTAAAAGAACCCTTCTTTAACAATGCAATCAAAACAGATTACCCCACCAGGTGAAGAACCCAGCTGAGGTTCTGGCTGAGGGTGGTGGAAATGCAGAATGGGCTGTGGAAGAAGGAAGATACCAATTATGACCTGGTGACCAGTTACAAAAATGAGGATTGTAGTGACTTTGCATATTTCCTGTTTGCCTATTATGTGTTTATTTGTATATGCTAACTGTTTTCTTCTTCTCTTTCCTTCATCCATTTTTATTTTATATGCAAGTTGTTGGAAGTTAATTTACAATTTGGCCTTAAACTAGTATTTAGTCAGAGTGACTGAATTTGAGTAGTAATATAGCCAGTGATGGATACAATGACTCTTGGGTCTGTGCATCTCCTCATTTGGGGGAAAGGGTGAGAATTTCTTCATCTGTAAGGAGGACAGCTGTATCTTGTTAGATACAACGATAAAGTTTTTCTTGTTTTTGCTGTTGTATAGGGGTTCACACCTGTGTAGAGGGTGCATATGGATGCTAATTAGTCAAAGGGGTAGGTTGTGTTGATTATTGATTTATTGCCCTTTAGCTCTAAATTTGCCCTTTTTTTTTAACATCTTTATTGGAGTATAATTGCTTTACAATGGTGTGTTAGTTTCTGCTTTATAACAAAGTGAATCAGCTATACGTATACATATATCCCCATATCCCCTCCCTCTTGCGTCTCCCTCCCACCCTCCCTATCCCACCCCTCTAGGTGGTCACAAAGCACCGAGCTGATCTCCCTGTGCTATGTGGCTGCTTCCCACTAGCTATCTATTTTACGTTTGGTAGTGTATATATGTCCATGCCACTCTCTCACTTTGTCCCAGCTTACCCTTCCCCCTCCCCGTATGCTCAAGTCCATTCTCTAGTAGGTCTGCGTCTTTATTCCCGTCTTGCCCCTAGGTTCTTCATGACCATTTTTTTTTTTTTCTTAGATTCCATATATATGGGTTAGCATACGGTATTTATTTTTCACTTTCTGACTTACTTCACTCTGTATGACAGACTCTAGGTCCATCCACCTCACTACAAATAACTCAATTTCGTTTCTTTTTATGGCTGAGTAATATTCCTAAATTTGCCCTTTTGTCTGCTTTGTGAAAACAAATATGGACCCATTAAACAAATGTTTTTCCTTTGCCAGCTGGCATCATGATAAGCTTCGTCAGTAGAGGTCGATGGAGAGAGATTGCAGAATGAAAAAGGGTTCTGCATCCTGGTTCTGGTGTGCTCGATTGCCAGCCTCCTGGCAATGTGCTTGGCTTTCCCAGTGCCCAGCTCCTGCAGTGTGGGCAGTTTCTCCAGCACCAGGTTCCTACAGCGTTCTCAGCTTCTCCAGAACCAGGGCCTGCACTACAGCGCATAGCAGCCAAGCAGCACCTAGTGGCCTGCAGCTTTCTTTAGTACCTCCCTTGGGTGGTTTTATAGTAGAGTGCCTCGGGCGAGACACTTCCCCTTGAACACACTAGAGTGGATTTCCAGCAAGTTCCAAAGGGCAAATTTCCAGCAAGATCCACTAGCACTTCTCTTTGGTTAGCCATAGCCATGCCCTCTCCAACAAGGTCTGGATCTCAGCCCCAGGAGGGCCTCTTCCTTGGGTGCTCTATATCAGACCTTGGGGAGCTGTGGAACTTGGATGGCCTCTGAGAGTTTTCCAAATTGGGGCAATGGGGCTGGAATCCCCAGCATCAACTAGTAATTGGATACAGGCATACCTCGTTTTATTGCGTTTCACTTTATTGTGCTTTGCAGATATTGTGGTTTTTACTAAGTAAAGGTTTGTGGCAACCCTGTGTTGTCAGATGAAGGTTAGCATTTTTTAGCAATAACGTATCTTTAAATTAAGGTATGTACTTAAAAAAAAGATATAATGCTCTCGCACACTTAATAAATTACAGTATAGTGTAAACATAACTTTCTTTTTTTAATATTTATTTATTTGGTCATGCCAGTCTTAGTTGCAGCAGGCAAGCTCCTTAGTTATGGCATGTGAACTCTTAGTTGTGTCATGCATGTGGGATCTAGTTCCCTGACCAGGGATCGAACCCGGGCCCCCTGCATTGGGAGTGCGGAGTCTTAACCACTGCTTCACCAGGGAAGTCCCTAAACATAACTTTCATATGCACTGGGAAACCAAAAACTGGTGTGACTCACTTTATTGCTATATTTACTTTATTATGGTGCTCTGGAACCAAGCTCACAATATCTCTGATGTATGCATGCTATCTCTGGGAAGGGGATGTTACATGGAAACCTTTATTTTATTATTTTGTTTTTCTTTTAAAAATTTTTAAAATTTAGATATAATTGACATATAATGATTAGTTTAGGTGTACAACATAATGATTTGATATTTGTATATATTGCAAAATGACCACCACAATAAGTCTAGTTAACCTCCAACACTACACATAGTTATAAATTGAAACGTTTCTTTAGCTGAGACCATGCACTAGGAGGAACTCAGCTGCAAGGCATTGCTAGCCAATGCTCTAAGCAGATGAAGAATTGAGTGCCTTGGTCCTGAAACAGTGATCTGGGCAGCATATCAAAGCATCCATCCTCTGGACATATCATCAGGTGGGTGAGCTGTATGTCCATGTATGTTTAATTAAATTCTTTTTGCAATAGGGACTTCCCTCCTGGTCCAGTGGTTAAGACTGTGTGCTCCCAATGCAGGGGGCCTGGGTTTGAGCCCTGGTCAGGGAACTAAGATCCTGCATGCTGTGCAGCACAGCCAAAAACAAATCAATAAATAATAAATAAAATTTTGTTTGCAAGAATATAATTATAGAGAAATATATTGTGGCATGACATTTTCATTGAATTTTATACATTTGATAAAACCATTAAAAAAGTAATCTTCATTATATAGTCTTGTATGTATTTCCTTTTATAATGTGGCTCCAAGAAGTCTGCTAAATCAACATTTTTCTCAGTATTTCCATTATTTATGTCTCCAGATCCAGCAGTGGAACTTGAACACATCTCTTCATTTCATCATTCTTTTTCTTCTAATAATAAAACCATCCATTCTAAGGACAGTTAATAGTTCAAATAACATGTACAGTTGGATTTTTTAGAAGTCTCATTTGATAATGTCCTTTCAAAAAATGCACTGAAAGTTGGTAACTGAAACTCAGTGGAACATTTGTTTTGCTAGCAGCAGATAAAATTCTCTCAAATTTAACTTCGTAACTAAGCAGAAGTGCCAGTATGAAATTAACCTCAGAACTTTGACTAAAGGGGTGAACTTTTCTGCAAATTTCCAAAAAGCATATTAGTAGTCACCATTCCCTCCTTCCCTTCCTCCTCATACCCAGGGGTAGTTGTGAACCTTGTGGTCAAAAATAAGATGATAGATAAGAGTAAAGTGCAGTGCCAAGAGCATCCAGTGGGGGAAAGAATGGTATTTTTAAAAATGGTGGGCTTCCCTGGTGGCGCAGTGGTTAAGAATACACCTGCGAATGCAGGGGACACAGGTTCGAGCCCTGGTCCAGGAAGATCCCACATGCCGCAGAGCAACTAAGCCCATGCGCCACAACTACTTAGCCTGTGCTCTGGAGCCTGTGAGCCACAACTGCTGAATCCATGTGCCACAACTACTGAAGCCCGCGAGCCTAGAGCCCGTGCTCTGCAACAAGGGAATCCACTGCAATGAGAAGCCCGGGCATCGCAACGAAGAGCAGCCTCCGCTTGCTGCAACTAGAGAAAGCCCACGCACAGCAATGAAGACCCAATGCAGCCAAAAATAAATAAATAAAATAAATAAATTTATTTAAAAAAATGGTACTACTGGATATCCACATGCAAAAGAATTAAGTTGGACTCTCCCTCACACCATATACCAAAATTTTTTTCTTTTTTTTTTTTTTGCTGCGTTGGGTCTTCGTTGCTGCGTGCGGGCTTTCTCTAGTTGCGGTGAGCAGGGGCTACTCTTTGTTGTGGTGCATGGGCTTCTCATTGTGGAGCACGGGCTCCAGGCGCACGGGCTTCAGTAGCTGTGGCGCACGGGCTCAGTAGTTGTGGCTTGCAGGCTCAGTAGTTGTGGCACACGGGCTCAGTAGTTGCGCCTCGCGGACTCTAGAGCACAGGCTCAGTAGTTGTGGCACACGGGCTTAGTTGCTCCACGGCATGTGGGATCTTCCCAGACCACGGCTCGAACCTGTGTACCCTGCATTGGCAGGTGGCTTCTTAATCAATATGCCACCAGGGAAGCCCTATGCAGTAATCTTTTAAATCAGGTAGGAAAAAAGAGGAGTTACAAACAAAAAAATACATTTTATATTTATCTTTGTAGTTATCTTTACCAGTGTTCTTTACTTCTTCCTGTGGATTTTAGTTACTGTCAAGTATTTTTTCATTTCAGCTTGAAGCATTTCTTTTGCGTTTTTTGTAGGAAGGTCTGCTAGCAATGATCTCTTGGTTTTTATTTATACAGGAATATCTTAATTTCTCCTTTATTTTTAAAAAATATTTATTTATTAATTTATATGTTTTACTTTTTTTGGCTGCGTTGGATCTTTGTTGCTGTGCACGGGCTTTCTCTAGTTGTGGCGAGCAGGGGTGACTTCATTGCGGTGGCTTTGCTTGCTGCAGAGCATGGGCTCTAGGTGTGCACGCTTCAGTAGTTGCAGCATGCAGGCTCAGTAGTTGCTGCGCATGGGCTCTAGGGCACGTGGGCTTTAGTAGTTAATGCACGTGGGCTCAGTAGTTGTGGCTCGCAGGCTCTAGAACACAGGCACAGTAGTTGTGGCACACAGGCCTGTGGGATCTTCCTGGACCAGGGCTTGAACCCGTGTCCCCTGCACTGGCAGGTGGATTCTTAACCACTGCACCACCAGGGAAGTCCTCTCCTTTATTTTTGAAGGATAGTTTTGTCAGATATAGATTCTTTGTTTTTTTCTTTCAGCACTGTGAATATGTCATCCCACTGCCTTCTGGTCCTCATGATTTCTGTTGAGAAATAAGCTGTTTATCTTACTAAGGCCTCCCTATACATGATGAGATGCTTCTGTTTTTTGCATTCAAGATTCTCACTTTGTCTTAGGCTATATATACCAAAGAACTATCTGTCTTGCAATTTTGTAATAGCTAATGTTCAAAATGCCTGCTAGGATTTTGTAAATTAGGTTTATATTTCTGATAGTGTGTGCATTTCAAAATGCCTGCTAGGATTTTGTAAATTAGGTTTATATTTCTGATAGTGTGTGCATTTCTGATGCTTTTCCAAGATAATGTTTCCTAAAGGCAGGATTTCTACTTTTACTTATGTATTTTGAAAAGAGAGTGAAAATTTAATTTCGTTCAGCTTTTTCCTTGTTTCCTTATTCTGTATTTTGAAAACATGGAATGAATGAATTTCCTTGTTTCCTTATTCTGTATTTTGAAAAATGCTAATTTACACTAGCATTTGTGAGCATTCTTGAGATGTATTTTTCAAGTTTGCTTCCCAAGGCTATTCCAAAAACAATGTATCATTTTGTTATCTTTTAATAATAATATAGTAATATTGTATAAATATTATTAAATAATATTAGTGTACTGTTATATTTATAATAATACAATATATAATAATATATTTTTATAATATAATTATATAACTACTTAGTAAGAAATAACTTCCTGAAAATTTGTCCAACCAAATACCCTTCAAACTTTGGCCATTGTGTCAGTTTTCTATTGCTGCTGTAACAAGTAACCATAAACATAGTGGCTTAAAACAATGCAAATTTATTTTCTTACAGTTCTGGAGATAAAATTCCAAAATCAGTTTCACTGGGCAAATGTCAAGATATTGGCAGGGCTAGCTCCTTCTGGAGGCTCTAGGTAAGAATCTATTTCCTTGTTTTTTCTAGCATTTAGCGGCCTCCTGCATTCCTTTTTTTTTTTTTTAGAACTGGCCATATCAAATATTGGAGAGAATGTGAAGCAACGAAAACTCTCATACATTGCTGGTGGGGATACAAGAGGGTGTAACCACTTTGGAAATCAGTTTGGTAATTTTTGTTTGTTTAAATTTTTTGGCCACACCTTGCATGGCATGCGGGATCTTAGTTCCCTGACCAGGGATCAAACCTGTGCGCCCTGCAATGGAAGCAGGGAGTCTTAACTACTGGACCACCAGGGAAGTCCCCTCCTGCATTCCTTGGCTTGTGACTCCTTCCTTGAATCCCTCCAACCTCTTGCTTTCATTGTCACATCTCCTAATACTCTAATCTCCTGCCTTTTTCTTTTAAGAACCCTTGTGATTTACAGTGGGTTCACCTGGATAATCCAGGATAATGTCCCCATTACTTTAATCATATCTGCAAAGTCCCTTTTGCCATATAAGATTCTGGGGATTAAGATGTGGTCATCTTTGGGAAGCCATTATTCAGCCTCACAGCCAGTTACTTTGGTATGGTGCTGTCTGTAACCCTGTAGTTGAACGTAATTGAAAAGAGAGGCCTGGCACAGGGACTGCCCTTGGCAAGTGCTTAAATAGTGTTAAAGGCCTTGAGGACTGTTTTGGCTTTAAGTAAGTTCAGTTTTGTTTTTTTCCCATTGTCTGTTAATTTTGTAGCTTTTTCTTACTGTCTTTCTGAGGTGTCTTACTGAGCTCGCTAATAAGCCCAAAGTGAATTCAGATCCTGGTTCTGTTGCTTGCTTAGCTTTAACAACCCTAGTCTGTTTCTTCTTTTGTAAAATGGGGCTGTTACTACATTCTCCAGGCAATGTGGGTGAGAGAGGAGGAGGGGCTGATTCCCAATTGGTATAAGCGGAAAGAGTTGCAGGACTGTGTGGGTGTCAGGATGGATGTATGCACGTCAGAGGGTGAGGACTGATGCCCCAGATTGAGGGGAGGGCACAGTCAGGTGAGTCTGGGAGCCTCTTCTCTGCCTTTCCCCAGCTAAAGTGTCTCAAGACCCTGACCATCCCAGGAGGGAGCCTGAGCCAGGGGATGCCCTCTGGATTTCAATCGTTCTGTCCTCAGTTAGAGGCCATCCATGTTCCCTGAAGATGGATGTGTTTGCTTGCCAAGGCCTGGAGCATCTTTCCTTCCATATCAGGACTCTGGGCATCTAATGGAGGTGAAGGACTGCCCGAGAAAATCTCCTGTCTTTCCTGGTACCTTTCCCCTCCACCTCAGGCTTTTTCCTTCAGATTCTTATTTTAGCAGAGTCAATTAAGCCAGTGATGTTTTTAAACTGCCAGAGCCACTTTTATTTCTATTGCAGTAGGAAGATGACCAAGTAAATTGATGACCTTGGCACCCTATCTTAGGAAGTCTACTACTGGATCTTTTCTGTTAGATGAAACAATTACAAAGTTGTGATTCATTTGCACACTGCATATCATCTGAATAACGTTTCAGAAAAGTTTGGTGACTAAAAGGGACCCTAATGTTCCTTCATTTTCTAAAAGTAATCTTTTATGTTTATTAGCACTATAATAGTTCCTACCTTGGGTATCGGAAGCTAGAAGAACAATCTTACCCTGAACCTTGATGTTATTTGTATAGTTGCAGAGCATCATTCTCTCTCATTTCACATGAGGTCACCGAGTGACCTTGTCTGTTTCTCATGTTATTACATCACAGGAAATAATGTGCTGCAAGGATGAGCTGCAAGTGGCTTAGGTAGTTCCAGAGGGAGGGCTGAGAGCTGGAGCTGGTACGCTAAGCAGGGTATAGTTCCAAGGTTGAGTGGGAGGAGGAGGCTTAGAGCTAGGTCAGGGAGCTTGGCCTCTATTCCTTAAGTGAGCGAAGACCGTTGATGTAACATACTTATATTTGGTTTTAGACCTAGCTTTTTTTTTTTGGCTGCCCTGTGCAGCATGTGGGATCATAGTTCCCTGACCAGGATTAATCCCACGCCCCCTGCAGTGGAAGTGCCGAGTCTTACCCACGGGACAACCAGGGAAGTCCCTAGATCCAGCTTTCTGGTGAAAGATAAGGGACGATGAGGGCTGACTTAAGACAATAATAAAAATTGTAACAATGATAAAAAATGATCACCGATTATACTACATAACAATTAGCACTTAGTAACTATAAATAGTAACAAGTTCATTAATTAATAAGAAATGTGTAAGTATTAACATATATAAATAAATAATTATTAAATACTTGGTGATGACAATAACTAGTAATCACTTTAATTGCAACCTCCTTTCCATTCCTGATCTCCTTACCCTGCCCTTTTTTCACCTCAATGCATAACACCTTCCAACACACTACAAAATCTACTCATTTTGTTGATCTCTCTCCCCGTTGGAATACAACCTCCATGAAGGTGGGGCTTTTTGTCTCTGTTGTTCACTGCTGTATCCCCAGGGCCTAGAACAGTGCCTGGCATATAGTAGGTGCTCAATAAATATAGTTGAACTGAATTGAAATAAAAGTAAATGTACTCAACCTTTACTATGTTCCTGGCATGTTCTAAGCATATATTATTTATATCTTCACTTGAAAATTACTGCCTAGATACAAATTATGAAACTAGTTCAAGGCCACTTGGCAAGTAAAGTAGCTATGCTTGAATTTGAACTCAGGAATTCTGGCTGCAGGGCTTATCACCCTAAAGTACCTCTTCATGGTACTCAGCAAAGGGGTGTGTCTGTTCCAGAAATGTCCTAGTGGTAGAAGCAAAAGAGATTTCAAAATAACCAGGGAGAGGGAGGACAAGGATGGTCCCTGAGTAGCTGGGTGGGCAATGGGGGCCATTTGCTGAGAGAAAAGACAGTTAGAAGAACTTATTTATATGACTAGGAATGGCTCAGTTTAGGTATGCCTGCAATTATTTAAGTAACTTTCAGTTCTTATGTAACATCAAACTTTCCTTTCTGATTTTATTCATATTATTGTGCTGGTAACTCTGCCAGGTTCTTCACATTTTAAGTTTTCATGATAGCTCCATGAGGTACTATTATGAGCCCCAAATGGATGCTTAGGGAGGCTAGGTTATCATCATCTAGTTAGTGACAGAGTCCAGACCTGATTCTAAAGCTAATATTTCAAATGTGGAAGATAAGGTACCAGAACTGGGTACATCGTTAGAGAAGATATATTAGAAATGTGGAAGCAAAAGAGGACTTTGGAGCTGTAAGTTGGGGGGAGTGGAATTATAAACCTGGCTTTAGATATTACACTTGAGGTGCCTGAGGGATTCTAGCTGGAGTAGTAAAGCAACCTTGTCCATCATTAATGTTGCTTATGAATCTAATAAAGATGAAATATTTTAATTTTGGAAATAAAGTTTAACATGTGAATTCTTCAGAATGATTTGTGAAATTCTTCAGCCAGGGTTTAAGACATGGTTACTTCTTCCTCTTTTTTTTTTTTTTTTAAGGCATGGTGACTTTTTTCATGATTAATAATGATAATTTTATTTATTTTTTAAATTAATTTTTATTGGAGTATAGTTGCTTTACAATGTTGTGTTACTTTCTACTGTATAGCAAAATGAATCAGCTATATGTATACATATATCCCCTCTTTTTTGGATTTCCTTCCCATTTAGGTCACCACAGAGCACTGAGTAGAGTTCCCTGTGCTATACAGTAGGTTCCCATTAGTTATTTATTTTATACATAGTATCAATGGTGTATATATGTCAATCCCAACCTCCCAATTCCTCCCACCCCCCACCCCCGCATGGTGACTTCTAAGTGTGAAATTTCACATCTATATCTTTAAAATTTTTTTTTCTTTTTTTGTAAAGGGAAGGTTCCCCACCTACATCTTCTCACTACCCATAAAAATATTCTATCATTTGCCTAATTTATTAACTCAGTCATTCAACAAATATCTGACTGCCTCCTAGGAGTAAAGAAACAGATACAATTCTCAACACATCAAAGATGTAGAAATCTTATAGTTAAGAGTTGTACCAAGTCAGTCAATTTTGTTTAATACAAACAATTTTAAAAAACGCTTCACATTTCACAATTGCACCTAAATTTTTTTCTTTTTGAAAAGAAAAGAGAGAACTTTGGAAAAGAATGTTGTTTCTAGGAAAACATTTTCCTAAGTTTCTAATTCTCCTAATACATATGAAACAACTTTCTCTGTGATCACAATGAGAATCAGCTTAAACCAGGGAGATTTGGTAGAAAATTTTATTGTCTTCCCTACTAATGGCCCAGAATTATTAATTCTTACTGATATGTGTGTGTGTGTGTGTGTGTATGTATATATATATATATATATATATATAAATACATTTATTTTATTTTATTTTTGGCTGCGTTGGGTCTTCGTTGCTGTGCATGGGCTTTCTCTAGTTGCAGTGAGCGGGGGCTACTCTTCGTTGTGGTGCGCAGGCTTCTCATTGCAGTGGCTTCTCTTGTTGCGGAGCATGGGCTCTAGGTGCACGGGCTTCAGTAGTTGTGGCATGCGGCCTCAGGAGTTGTGGCTCTCAGGCTCAGTAGTTGTGGCTCACGGGCTCTAGAGCGCAGGCTCAGTAGTTGTGGCGCACGGGCTTAGTTGCTCCGCGGCATGTGGGATCTTCCCGGGCCAGGGCTCGAACACGTGTCCCCTGCATTGGCAGGCGGATTCTTAACCACTGTGCCACCAAGGAAGTCCCTGTATATATTTTTTTAATTAATTTTTTTTTTTTTTTGGCCACGCCGCACGGCATGTGGGATCTTAGTTCCCCAACCAGGGATTGAACCTGCACCCTCGGCAATGAAAGCACGGAGTCTTAACCACTGGACCACTAGGGAATTCCCTTACTGATATTTTATTTTATTTATTTACTTGGCTGCATCAGGTCTTATTTGCAGCATGTAGGATTGTTTCGTTGCGGCAGGCAGGCTTCTCTCTAGTTGCGGCACACAGGCTCTCTAGCTGTGGTGCGTGGGCTCCGGAGCACACTGGCTCAGCAGTTGCGGCATGTGGGCTCTTGAGCGTGTGGGCTTAGTTGCCCTGCAGCATGTGGGATCTTAGTTCCCTGACCAGGGATCAAACCCACGTCCCCTGCATTGGAAGGCGAAGTCTTAACCACTGGACCGCCAGGGAAGTCCCCCCTAACTGATATTTTTAAAAAGTCTCTTTAAGAGATAATTACTGAAATACTTTCAGATGTCATCATATAACATCTGAGTTCAACTTTCAAAAGAATCCAGTGAAAGAGGAAGTAGATGTGAGTGTAGACAAACACCACTGGCCATGGGCTGGCAGTTTTTATAGCAGGGTGATGAGAATATTGAGGGTTGACTGTACTATACTTTCTACTTTTGTGTATATTTGAAGTTTTCCAAAATAAAGACATAGCGTGAAATTTTAAAAACTTAGAAGCTAGAAAGAAATATGCAAAAATGATAACATTTATGTTTAAGGTACCACAAAAATATTTTTCCCTCTCATTTTCTATATTCTCTGTATTCTATTTGAGCATTTTTACTTTTTTATAAGGACAAAACAAAAACAAACAAAAAAACCAAAACGCCATTCTTACTAAACTCTTTCACCCTTTTGATCCTAGCATTGCCACTTTCTGTGTCAGGGCCATGAACTGACTGCAGTTTATAGATTATCTGAAAAAACACTGATTTTTTTTCCTTTTCAGTCATACATTCTGAAATTTGTACATGTGAAACTCTACCCTATCTTGCCCTTGTCCTTGAAATTAGGATTCTCCACTTAAGAGGCCTTGGGCAAACTACTTAATCTCTCTGACTCTCAATTTCTTTACCTTAAAGTAGAAAATAAGCCAAATCAGAGGCATGAATGACAATGTAGGGAAACAGCAAGGCAGGGAACTAACACTTGGTGAATTTCAGGCATTGTACTAGGAATTTTATACACATTTATTCCTCTCAAAAACATGTTTTAAGGAAGAAAAATATGACTACTTCAATATTAAATGAATAAAGGATATGAACATTCAATTAATTTATTCAATTAACAAATATTTATGACCACCTACTATATTTTAGGCACCATGCTGAAAGCAATACCAATGGTCAGCAAATATGTGAACAAATGGTCATCTCTATTAGTCATAATCAAAGGAATGCAAGTAAAAACAAAAGCGACTTTTCCATTTTTCACCCATCAAATGGTGAACTTTCAATAAATGTTTTCTTAGGGTTAGATGAATGTGGTGCTTTGGGATCTCTTCTAAAGTAGGCAGACGCATAGATGCACCATCTTCCTGAAGGCACTTGAGCAATGTGTATAAAACGGGCTAAAATGTATATTTACCTAAAAAAAATGTCCAACCAGGAGAATGAAGCACACCTAGCGACTGCAGTTTCCAAATACCATTTTGGAAAGTACCAAAATACCCAAAGGAAAAAGGATTCCTTGGAAAATGGCTACTTCAAGGTGGGAGCTAGGAAATGAACAAGACGAGCCTGGAACATCCTATTGTGGCAGATAGCAGGCAAGTGATCAAAGACTAGCAGGGTCATATCAAAAGGACACAGGAATCAAATGGAAGAGGATCCCACAAACCACACATGGAACAATTTGAGCATCAATGAGAGTACAACTGAAATAGATTGAAACATACTGAATATGCTTCACATACACACCCCCCTAAACTCAGTGATTACCATGGCAGAATGTTAGGGAACCAACTCATTATTTTGAAAACCAATAAAGAGAAAGAAAGAAGCATCTACCCTGCCTTTCCTTATTGTAACATGGATAACCAAACAGTAGTTGAAGGGAAGTTTCCCTTTTTAAAAATATTCTAGCTAATAAAGGAAGAAAAAATAATATATCATCATTCTGCAATCCCTAATAAATTAATAGATTTACCAATTGAACATCAATGGCTGCTAACATCATAAAAAGAAAGACACCTAAATATTATGTCTCTCAATATTAACCACCTATAAGTAGTCTTAACAACAACAAAAATGGAACCTCAATCTGATCATGCCTCTAGACATCAACTACCAATTTATAGGAAATACCAAGGATAGAGGAGCAGGTTTAACTACCCATTGGGATGAGCCAGCAAAAACCAAGCTCTGAGAAACTAAACTCTCCAAGGCAAACAAACTAGTTTCTTTGAAAAGTAAGTTGCCGGGGGTGGGGGTGGGGAGTCCGGGGGAGGAGGATGAAGGAGAATGGATAGATTGAGACTTAAGAAACACAACAATCAACTGCAATTTGTGAACATTATTTGGATCCTGATAACTTTCAAAAAATTGACATTCATGAAACAATTAGAAATTGGAACACTGGCTATCAGGTATACAATGTTAATTATTAAGGCAGTGCTGTCAATTTTTTTAAGACGTGAAAATCTTTTCTAAATTTGTGAGATATTTCAGAGGTACATATTGAAATTTTTATAGATGAAATGATATATCTGGGATTTACTTCAAAAATAACATGGAGGTGGGGGAGTGGGTGGAAATATGGATAAAAGAAGCCTGGCCATGAGCTGATAATTACTGAAGCTGGTCATGGAGCACTGGGGGTACATTCTAAGAGTGTGAGGACAGAAAGTTTAAAAGAAAGTATATACATTTTTTTTTGATGTTTGCTAGTAAAAAAAAAAAGTATATTATTTTGATCTAGCATTTCCACTTTTAGAAATTCATCTTAAAGATATACATTACATATACAAAATAATGTATGTGCAAGGATATTTATTACAGGATTGTTGGAAAGAGCAAAAAATAAACTAAATTGATAAGGTTAAATAAATTATGAAACACACATATGAGAGAATACTATGCAGCTGTTAAAGAAGAATAAGGCCACCATATATGTATTGACATGGTCCAATCTTCCAAGGTGTATGGATAAGCAAAACTAGCAATGTATAGAAATTTGCTACCATTTATGTAAAACATTCTTATAAAGAGTGTTATGTGCATGTCTACACTTAAGCAAATGGAGAAATCAGGAAGTATATGCAAGAACTTGATAGCAGTGATTGCTACATAAAGGGCAACAGGGTAATATGTGGAGGTTCACTTATGTGAATACAAAATTTAACTTTAAAATTTTTATCCTGTGCCTGTGTTTTAGCTATTCAAAGTGATAATTTTTAATGTCATAGATTTGAGCCCCTCCAACTGTACATCCTAATCATTAAGCCACTTAAAGAAAAATGACATAAAGCACATTGCTTTGTAACCTTTTGTAGGCAGTGGCACATGCAGAAAATGCAGGTACTTTTACTGAACACTCACGATGACTGAGAAGATGGATGGCATCAGGGTGCAATGGGTCCTCTGCTCCAGACACTGACTGGCTACCCCAAGGGCTGAGGGGATGTGTTTTTTAAGATTCCTCAGAGTCATTCACAAGCCCTGATCTGGATGTCCCTGCAGTTGGATCAAGGCTCTTTTCCCCATCACTGTCACATCCTGGAGTTACAACATCAAGATTCTAAAAACATATTTAATCCAGAATAGGTACAGTTCCAGACATTCCATCTAAAATTAATTTTAATAGACTGGATTAAATTAGCTGGAATTTTATTTATATTTATCTTCACAAATGATAATTATTATCTACAATTTGTTTTTCAGGAGTTATTCTTGTTGAGTTTTTTATCATAAATTTTTTAGCCTTGAAGATGAATTGGCAAGCTTCTCTCAGGGATTATCTGTTCCTTAAGGTTTTTGTACGTTAAACTGTTTTCTCGGGACTTCCCTGGTGGCGCAGTGGTTAAGAATCCACCTGCCAATGCAGGGGACACGGGTTTGAGCCCTGGTCTGGGAAGATCCCACATGCCACGGAGCAACTAAGCCTGTGTGCCACAACTACTGAGCCCGTGTGCCATAACTACTGAAGCCTGCGCGCCTAAAGCCCATGCTCCACAACGAGAATTCACCACAATGAGAAGCCTGTGCACCGCAACAAAGAGTAGCCCCCACTCGCCGCAACTAGAGAAAGCCCGCGCACAGCAATGAAGACCCAACGCAGCCAAAAATAAATTAATTAAAACAAAACAAAACAAATTGTTTTTTCTAAAGGGACAGAGCTTTGATGACTTTTTATGTCCTTCCACAATCATTGATTGTTCGGAAATCCCACATCTTTTTGAACCAATTTTGATTATTTTTGTAAAAATCCATTCTCTCTAGATTTCTAAATATATTAGAATAAAGTCATGCATAGTTGCTATTTTTATTTTATTTTTTTTATTTTTTTTTTTTTATTTTTTTTTTAAATTTATTTATTTATTTATTTATGGCTGTGTTGGGTCTTCGTTTCTGTGCGAGGGCTTTCTCTAGTTGTGGCAAGCGGGGGCCACTCTTCATCGCAGTGCGCGGGCCTCTCACTGTCGCGGCCTCTCTTGCTGCGGAGCACAGGCTCCAGATGCGCAGGCTCAGTAGTTGTGGCTCACGGGCCCAGTTGCTCCGTGGCATGTGGGATCTTCCTGGACCAGGGCTCGAACCCGTGTCCCCTGCATTGGCAGGCGGATTCTTAACCACTGCGCCACCAGGGAAGCCCCATAGTTGCTATTTTTAAAAAATCCACCCCTTCCTCATTCATACTGCTAAATGTTTTTTTTTCTATATCTGAGTTGTCAATTGTCTATTATATTGTTAAATAACATTCAGATTAAGTCTACTGTCATTTCTGATTTCATATTTTTTGGCTGCACCATGCGGCATGTAGGATCTTAGTTCCCCGAGCGGGGATTGAACCCACGCCCCCTGCAGTGGAAGCTTGAAGTCTTAACCAGTGGACCACTAGAGAAGTCCCATTTTTTCTTTTCTTTTTAATAATCGTTCTTACTGTTGACTTAGGTTTATGTGGTAATTTCCCCTAACTTTTAGGGTTGACCATTCATTTAATGCGTTTAGTATGTGACTGGCAATGAGTAGGTGTTGGAGATCTACTTGGAGAACAAAGCCCCTACCTTTTTTTTTTTTTAATTTTTAATTAATTAATTAATTCATTTATTCATCTTTGGATACGTTGGGTCTTCGCTGCTGCATGTGGGCTTTTGCTAGTTGCGGTGATTGGGGGCTACTCTTCGTTGCGGTGTGCGGGTTTCTCATTGCAGTGGCTTCTCTTGTTGCGGAGCATGGGCTCTAGGTGTGTGGGCTTCAGTTGTTGCAGCACGTGGGCTCAGTAGTTGTTGCACGCGGGCTCTAGAGCGCAGGCTCAGTAGTTGTGGCGCATGGGCTTAGTTGCTCCACAGCACGTGGGATCTTCCCGGACCAGGGCTCGAACCTGTATCCCCTGCATTGGCAGGTGGACTCCTAACCACCGTGCCACCAGGGAAGTCCCAAAGCCCCTACCTTTAACCCTTGGGTTCTGACAGGAGTACAGCTTTGGTTACACTGAACTGGTTTTGATATGCAGAATTCACTGCCATTCTTTTTTTTTTTTTTTAATTAATTAATTTATTTTTTGGGCTGTGTTGGGTCTTCGTTTCTGTGTGAGGGCTTTCTCTAGTTGCGGCAAGCGGGGGCCACTCTTCATCGCGGTGCGTGGGCCTCTCACTATCGTGGCCTCTCTTGTTGCGCAGCACAGGCTCCAGACGCGCAGGCTCAGTAGTTGTGGCTCACGGGCCCAGTTGCTCCGCGGCATGTGGGATCTTCCCAGACCAGAGCTCGAACCCGTGTCCCCTGCATTGGCAGGCAGATTCTCAACCATTGCACCACCAGGGAAGCCCCACTGCCATTCATTTCTAGTTTGTAATTTTAGTTTGATTCTCTTGAAGTTATACTTGGAGGTGGTTTTAGATTCCTAAATGGGCAGATTTCTTTTGGCTACTCTTCTGTTAATTTCTAATCTTCAAAATTTACAACCTTTTAAATGAAGATCTTCTCATGATAACTATACTTCACTACTGTTTTTCAGAATGAATTATCCTAACAAGTGGTTTTGAAGGCTTTGGATATTTGATACATTAATAAGGCCCCCCTCTCACATGAACTCCTTAACAGTAATACTGTTATTAATTAATGACAATAGTATTTATTGAGCATAGGCTTTATATAAAATATCTGACAATCTTCACGGAAACTCTATTAGGTACATATAATTATCACTGCTTAAAAATAAGTAAACTGAGGAACACAGACATTGCATAATTTGCCCAATGTTATGCAGTCAGTAATTGCCGGAAGTGAGATAATGTTAAGTAAGGTATATGGCGAAAGGCACAGTCACAAATGTTTTAATAGGGTCATTTTCTATTAGGAATTCTCAGAAGTTTAACATATTTTGAGTGGTAACAGGAGGGTTTTCTATATTCATATTAATTTTTTTTCAATGTAAGCTCTCTGATGCTTAGTAAACAGTGAGTGTGAGGCAAAAAGAATTCCCATGTTTATTGAATTTTCTTCTGGTATGAGTTACCTGATGTTCCATAATGGAGGTGACAAATGAAGGTTCTCTGACAATAATTACATTACATTATGCATTATCTAATATTGAGTTAGGCATGAATTCCACATAAAGGCTCTGCTACATCCCTAACATCAAGGCTTTCTAGCCAGTATGAATTCTGTAGTGTTCAATGAGCTGTGAGCCAAGAATAAAGGCCTGCCCACATTCTCTACATTCATAAGGTTTGATACCAGGATGAATTCTCTGATGTTCAGTAAGCTGTGAACTACGAATAAAGGCCATTCCACATTCCCTACATTGATAGGGTTTCTCACAAGTGTGAATCCGCTGATGATGAGTCAGTTGTGAAACACGAATAAAGGCTTTCCCACATTCCTTACATTCGTAGGGTTTGTCACCTGTATGAATTCTTTGATGCTGAATAAGGTACGAACTACGACTAAAGGCCTTCCCACAATCTTTACACTCATAGGGTCTGTCACCTGTATGAACTCTCTGATGTCGTGTAAGCTGTGCGTGCTGTCTAAAGGCCTTCCCACATTCTTTACATTCGTAGGGTTTCTCCCCAGAATGAATTCTTTGATGTCGAGTAACTTCTGAGCTATGAATAAAGCCCTTGCCACACTCCTTACATTCATAGGGTTTCTCCCCAGTATGAATCCTCTGATGTACAGTAAGCTGTGAATGTTGTCTAAAGGCTTTCCCACATTCTTTACACTGATAGGGTCTAGCACCTGTATGAATTCTCCGATGAACAGTAAGTTGTGAGCCGCGAATAAAAGCCTTGCCACAGTCTTTACATACGTAGGGTTTCTCACCTGTATGAGTTCTATGATGCAGAATAAGTTGTGAGTGCTGTCTAAAGGTCTTTCCACATTCTTTACATTCATAGGGTTTGACACCAGTATGAAGTCTCTGATGTAGAATAAGTTCTGAAGTACGACCAAAGGCCTTCCCACACTCCTTACAGTCATAAGGTTTCTCACCTGTATGAATTCTCTGATGTTGAACAAGGTGCGAGGTACGACTGAAGGCTTTCCCACATTCCTTACATTCAAAGGGCTTTTCACCCGTATGAGTTTTCTGATGTTGAATAAGGTGTGAGCCACGGCTAAATGCTTTCCCACATTCATTACATTCAATCAGTTTCTCGCCAGTCTCATTGCTGGGATGTAGGGTAAGGGATGTATGATGCTCAAAAGTGGGCATGTTTCCATAGGTGATTTTCACTTGCTTGAAAGAGCACTCATGATTTACTTGTTGTTTTTCAAACTGGCCTTTGTATGCCCAGTCATCTCTAAAACTGGAGCCCTCAAAAGCACAGCATGTAAGGCTTTCCATCAGCTCCCAATCGAATGACTCTACTTCAAAGATATCTTTTTGTAGAAATTTATCACACCTGGACTCCAAGTCTGAAAAATAAAAAAAAAGTAAATACAACCTGTTCTCTTCTTCTAAGAGAAATTTTAAAATTCTACAGGAGACTAGAGAGACAAAATGAAAATAATAACCGTAATAGGTGAATTGCTTCTATAAGTCTCAAATATTGCTGTGCAATTTCTAAAAAGCACATGAAAGCACAAATATGATAAGAGCTCATATGGTGCCAGAAAGGGGCAAGAAAACAAATTAAGCCAGTGGTTCTCATGTTTGACAGAGATCAGAATCATCCAGGAAGCCTTGTAACAAAACAAATGTCCAAACAGCACCCCACACTGAATCAAAATCTACAGGAGTAGGGCCAAGACATGTGTATACATACGTATCTACACATATTTTAAAAGTAATATATATATATTTTAATTGAAGATTCACATAACATAAAATTTCCCATTTAACCATTTTAAAGTGTACAATTCCATGGTTTGCAGTACATTCCCAGTGTCCTGCAATCATTGCCACTATCTTCTAATCCCAGAACACTCTCATCACCCCAAATGGAAACTCTGTGCTACAGACTCACAGACATAGAGGACAGACTTGTGGTTGCCAAGGGGTGGGGGGGAGGTGGGGGCGGTGGGGGAGGGCTGGATTGGGAGTTTGGGACTAGCAGATGTAAACTATTATATATAGAATGGATAAACAACAAGGTCCTGTTGTATAGCATAGCAAACCATATTCAATATCCGAAATTAAACCATAATGGAAAAGAATATGAAAAAGAATGTGTGTGTGTATATATATGTATATATGTGTGTATATATATATATATATATATATATAATATATATATATGTAAATCACTTTGCTGTATAGCAGAAACTAACACAACATTGTAAATCAACTACACCTCAATTTTAAAAAAATAAAAAAGAAACCCTGTGCCCATTAAGCAGCCACTCCC
The DNA here is from genome assembly GCF_965194825.1 of Balaenoptera physalus. Taxonomy (NCBI): domain Eukaryota; kingdom Metazoa; phylum Chordata; class Mammalia; order Artiodactyla; family Balaenopteridae; genus Balaenoptera; species Balaenoptera physalus. The sequence goes on along the minus strand of NC_138900.1, from coordinate 16,234,637 downwards.
CATTCCTCATTCCTGCCAGCCCCTGGCAATCACTAATGGCAGAGAAACACTAATTCTGTCCCTGTGAATTTGCCTATTCAGGGCATTTCATACAAATAAGGCATCTATATTTTTAGCACTTTCTACCATATGATGCTGATGTCAGTCAAAATGAAAATCTCTGCTTAAACTTTTTCACAGCCTCCCCACTGCACTTAGAATAAATTCTAAATTCAATGCCATGGTTCACAGGTTCTTGGCAAAGCAGGTCCCTGATTGTCTGTGTTGTCGCTCTGTCACTCTATCTCCACCAAGGACAATGCATCTTCATATTGAACACTCTCCCCTTTCCTCCTTATGTAACACAGCCCTCCTTTGAGTATCTAGAATAAATGTAGGTCTTTTCCATCGTAGACCTCTCATCAGGTTATTCTATCTATTGGGAATCCTGTCCTGGGCCCTTTGTATGGCTGCTTTTCTCTTTAGGTTTCAGATTAAAACTCATACTTTCAAAAAGCTCTCAGCCTGATAACCCTAAGCATATACTTTGATTCTCTCTCCCACAATGTGTGTCCTATTGTCATAACACTTTCATCAGTTGTACTTAGAGTTTCATTTACTTACTCATCTGTTGATTTGTTTTTTTACCTCCCCAAAGGCAGAAATAAAGCCTTTTCCACTAGCCGTTGTCACCAAATCCTAGGACATAGTAGCAATAACGGATTGCTTGATGAATAAATATTGGATTCTAGAGACACACCAATGGAACTCAATAGAAAGGCCAGAAATAGACTAAAGTTTATATGGAAATTGAATTTATTATAAAGGTGGTATCTCAAAGGAGAAAAGAATAGTTTTTATAATAAATAATGTGGGGATTAGATAGTCATTTGGAAAAAGATAAAATTAGATCCATATGTTATACCACCACATACCAGAATAAACTCTGAATACAGTTTTAATGTTAAAAGAAAATAGAAACCATACAAAAACTGGAAGGAAATGTGGTAGATTACTTTATAATCTAGGTACAGGGAAACCTTCTAAATAATGACTCAAAATCCAAAAGCATCAAAAGACTGATAAATTCCATTATGTAAAGGTGAAAAACAAAACAAAAAAACTTGCACATGGCAAAGGAAACCATAAACAAGACCAAAAGACAACCCTCAGAATGGGAGAAAATATTTGCAAATGAAGCAACAGACAAAGGATTAATCTCCAAGATTTACAAGCAGCTCATGCAGCTCAATAACAAAAAAACAAACAACCCAATCCAAAAATGGGCAGAAGACCTAAATAGACATTTCTCCAAAGAAGATATACAGATTGCCAACAGACACATGAAAGAATGCTCAACATCATTAATCATTAGAGAAATGCAAATCAAAACTACAATGAGATATCATCTCACAGCAGTCAGAATGGCCATCATCAAAAAATCTAGAAACAATAAATGCTGGAGAGGGTGTGGAGAAAAGGGAACCCTCTTGCACTGTTGGTGGGAATGTAAATTGATACAGCCACTATGGAGAACAGTATGGAGGTTCCTTAAAAAACTAAAAATAGAACTACCATACGACCCAGCAATCCCACTACTGGGCATATACCCTGAGAAAACCATAATTCAAAAAGAGTCATGTACCAAAATGTTCATTGCAGCTCTATTTACAATAGCCAGGACATGGAAGCAACCTAAGTGTCCATCATCGGATGAATGGATAAAGAAGATGTGGCACATATATACAAAGGAATATTACTCAGCCATAAAAAGAAATGAAATGGAAGTATTTGTAGTGAGGTGGATGGAGTTAGAGTCTGTCATACAGAGTGAAGTAAGTCAGAAAGAGAAAAACAAATACAGTATGCTAACACATATATATGGAATCTAAGGGAAAATAAAGGTCATGAAGAACCTAGTGGCAAGACGGGAATAAAGACACAGACCTACTAGAGAATGGACTTGAGGATATGGGGAGGGGGAGGGGTAAGATGTGACAGGGTGAGAGAGTGGCATAGACATATATACACTACCAAACGTAAAATAGATAGCTAGTGGGAAGCAACCGCATAGCACAGGGAGATCAGCTTGGTGCTTTGTGACCACCTAGAGGGGTGGGATAGGGAGGGTGGGAGGGAGGGAGATGCAAGAGGGAAGAGATATGGGAACATATGTATATGTATAACTGATTCACTTTGTTATAAAGCAGAAACTAACACACCATTGTAAAGCAGTTATACTCCAATAAAGATGTTTAAAAAAAACAAACAAACAAAAACAAAAAAACAAAAAAAAACTTGCACATGAACAAAAAACACCAAAAGCAAAGTCAAAAGACAAGTGACAGAGAAAATATTTGAAACTTATAGATAATGGGATGATCTTCACAATTTATAAAAGACTCTTAAAAATTAAGAAATGCCCTCGAAAAGTAACATAACAATTACCAGCTGATCCAGCAATTTCATTCCTAGGTATATACCCCAAAGAAGTGAAAACAGGGAGTCAAACAGATACTTGTACACCAAGGCTCAGAGCAGCATTATTCACAATAGCCAAAAGATAGAAAGAACCCAAGTGTCCATCAACAGAGGAATGAATAAACAAAATGTGGTATATACATACAATGGAATGTTATTCAGTCTTAAAAAGGAATTAAATTCTGATAAATGAATGAACCTAAAACTACATATTGCATGACTACATTTACACGAGATACCTAGAATTGTCAAATTCATAGAGACAAAGTAGAAAAGAGGTAACAAGGGGCAGGGCGGAGGGGAAAGTAGGTAGTTATTGTTTAATAGATACAGAGTTTCTGTTTGGGATGATGAATAAGTTCTGGAAATGGATAGTGATAATGGCTGCACAACATTGTGAATGTATATACAACCTGAAGGTGTTCCCAAATGGCCAAAGCTTTCCCAATAAGCAATTTGAATAGCAGAATAAACAATGATATTTTTGGACTATAACTCATAGAATACATAAATAAATAAATAGCCCATACTGATAGAAACAAATCTTTGAATAAATAGATGAATGGGAAAGGGGGTAGGGAGAGCCCTTCCTTACAGAAGAATTCCAATTAATAAATGCAGAAGCAATAAGGGACATAGAAAATCAACACAAGGCAACACTATTGTATTGTTACAGACAAGATCCACCAATGGATGCTAAAACCAGTAGGCAAAATGAGGAGAAACAGCATAGAGTTGCAAAGTAGCTCCCTCCAAGATAATTACCACTTACAGTTGCAAAGTAGTAACTTTACAGGAGAGAAACATGAGAAACACCTTAACCAAGGTGATCAAGGTTAACACTACCAGTAAAAAGCCATATTAACATCAGGCAACCCCTGATATGATGCATAGAGAAGGACACAACATCACTTCTGTGGTATTCCTGTCAAAGATGCATAATCTCAATCTAACTATGAGAAAATATCAAGCAAACACAAGTGAGAGACATTCTCCAAAAGAGTACTCATCAAAAGGATCAAAGTCATGAAAGACAGAGCAATTGTCACAGATTGGAGGATACTAAGGAGACAAAAGAACGTAATGCAAAGTGGGATCCCAGACTGGATCCTGGTATAGAAGCAGGACATTAGGGGAAAAAGTGATAAAATTCTAATAAGATCTGTAGATTAGTTAATAGTATTACACCAATGTTAATTTCCTGGTTTTGATAACTGTACTATGGTTACATAAAAGGTTAACATTTGGAAGCTGAGTGAAGGGAAGGGTATATGGGAATTCTCTGTAATAATTTTGCAAATTTTCTATAAGTCTAAACTAGAATGATTTCAAAATATTTTTTTAAAAACTTTACTAAAAAGAAAAAAATTCTATTTCAGTCTTGAGGTGGGAAGAGAAACAGGTTTAAGCACACTTCTTAAAAGTCAAGTTAAAGACTATTCTATTACAAAGCAATAGGACGTACAACTTCAAAATTGCTTAAAGGTAGAAAGGGTAGTAAAATGTGAGCAAAACAGGAATAGCTAGAAATAGAATGAGGAACAGAAAATATAAGATAAAATGGGAGGAGTAAGAACAGACACATGAATGATCATAATAAATGAGAATGGATTAAATTCTATTAAAGTCAAGGACTCTCAGATTGATTAAAAAAGGAAACTAATTCTGATTATAATGGACACAATTAAAATGGCAATACTTTTTAAAAAAGGATAAGCAAAGATACACCATAGTTTTTTAAACTAACAAAAACAGGGCATTTTATACTAATATCAGAAAAAATAGAATTCAAGGTTAAATGCCACTAAGTGGCAAAATGAAGATGGACTGTACTGATAAAAATACAATTTGCAACAAGGATCTATATTTCATCTTTATAAAAATGTAATATGTAGTAGCAAAATATATAATACAATTAAGAGCTCTCAGAATTTGATAGTGGAAGTACAGAGAAAGTTAAAAGGACATACAGACTCTAAATCACATAATCAAAAGGGTTATAGTTAAAGAGGTGAATGCCCCATCCAAAGAACACTAGTTTTAAATATATGTGGAACATTTTCCAAAATTGGAACAACTTGACTTATTGATAACATTGGAAGAGAATAGGCAGCGGAATGAGTTCTTCTTTGGGCTGAGAGAAGATTCCTGCCAACACAGAATTCCATACTCAGTGAAAATATCCTACAAGAAAAAAGTTAGAATAAAGACATTTTCATGTGGTCAAAAGCTGAGAGAATTTGTCAACAGCAGACCTACAAAAAAGGAAATATTAAGGGTGTTCTTCAGATAGAGAAAAAATGATCCCAGATGAAAATAAATGATAACAATACAGAGAAGTCATGAGGTAGTAACATAACTAAGTATTCAAAGGCTCCAATTCTGTCCAGCAAGTGTCAGTTACAAATACTATCATTTTTTTAGTGGTCACTATTGCCTGGCATTGTTCTGGGCATTTTCACATACTAACTCATAAAAAAGCCACAATAACTACATGAGGAAGGCACTATTTTTAATCCCATTTTCAGAGGAGAAAACTGAAGCACAGAGAATTTAAGTAACTTACTTAAACTCACAGATCTAGTAAGTGGCAGAGCCAGGATTTGAATTCAGAAAACCTGATTCCAGGGACTTCCCTGGTGGTCCAGTGGTTAAGCATCCGCCTCCCAATGCAGGGGACGCAAGTTCAATCCCTGGTTGGGGAACTAAGATCCCACATGCCACGGGGCAACTAAGCCCATGCACCGCAACTACTGAGCCCTCAGACTCCGCAGCCCACACACCACAACTAGGGAGAAGCCCGCGCGCTGCAACTAGAGGAGCCCGCGCGCCATAACAAAAGATCCCACATGCTGCAACTATGACCTGATGCAGCCAAATAAATTAAAAAAAAAAAAAAGAAAATCTGATTCCAGAGTATTCCCTCAGCCACTACACATCCTTACCTCTCAAAAGTTAAGAGAATAAATGAATTGCTGAATTAGGTGAAGTGAAAAGCTGTTTTAAGAAAATAAATACTTTTTAAGGAATGAAGACACTTGCAGAAAAATGGATCCAAACTACAGGTAAAATAGCAGCCACCGGAGAGGGGCACATTCCTTTTTGAAATGAGAAGAAAACGTAAGAGAAGAAAGAACAGAGAGGAATTAATGAGGATAAAGGCAAGGTTCCCTTGGTAGCTGACGCTGGCAAGGTCTTTGTTCTTCATGGCTTCACGTCTCAGGCTTTTATTCCTCAGTTTTCGGTAGGGCTTTGAGGGAGTTTCCTGACAGTAACTCAAGTTACTGTTAGGAGTTGACTCACCTGCTGGACTATTATTCCCAGTGACCTCCCCCCATTGGATCAGCCCTCACTCACCTGGGCACCATGGTCCTGTCATATCATTTACAACCATCCAGGGTTCTTTCCCTTGCTCCAGTAAGGAGATGACATCGGGCTTAGAACAGGAAAGTCCTGCTCATAGGAAAAGAAATGGGGCATGATCGTGCTGTTTCCAAATTCAAACCCAGTCCCTTGGTTGCTAAGGAAGAGAGGCAATTACATAAAGGAAGGTGTGAAGGTTGTCCAAAGGATGGGAAGGTGGAGGTGCCAATGGCACTACCCATTTCCACTTCAACAAAGCACAGAACAATTCCCCTGAAGACAGAGAACAGAAACTTAGCCAGAAACTTGTTGAGTCTTCCCAGAAATTCACCACGAAGAAACCAGAAATTTTATTCTCCATTTGCCCTCTCCCTCTCCCCAATCCATTCCTTGCTACTCTTGGCCCTGCTCTGTGCCCAGCTGTGCCCCAGACAGCTTACCTGTAAGGACTGTATTACCCTGATCCTATCATTTCTCATTGGGTTTGGTAGATGGAGAGCATCAGTGGGCAGGAAGACAGTTCAGGATATTTCTTATCCCTCTCGCTCCCTCCTTTGACCCAGGAGTTCTGGAGGTAGCGACAGTGGCTACCAGCCGGCCCTTCTCCATGGCTCTAGCTCTCACTATCTTCCGGTGGCAGTGTTTCCTCTCTTTACCCCCTCCAGCCAGAGGTGGTAACAGCCTCCCACTGTTGTAGTCCCTGGGAGCCTTGTTTCCTGGCTGGTCCTGTATTATACAATGTCCTTACCTAGTGAGACCAAGTTACCGAAGTTCTCCAAAGTTACATCCTTGTACAAGTCCCTTTGGGCAGGTTCCAGGCACTTCCATTCTTCCTGAGAGAACTCTATGGCCACATCCCTAAATGTCACCAATCCCTGAAACAATAAACCCATGCACTAATAGTAAATGAAATGACTTTTATTTTTTTAAATTGATTACAAAAATTTTCAAAATACACAAAAGTAAAGTACAGAGAATAGTATAATGAGCCCCCATGAATCCATCACTCTGCTTCAGTAACTTAACAAGACCTTGCAAATCTTGTTTTAGGTCCTCCTTTCTGTTTTTTACCCCTGGTATATTCTGAGGCAAATCCCACATACCAAACATTATAGTATTTCACCCACAAATACTTTAGTATCTAACAGATTAGACTTTTTAAAAAAGGCATAATAACCAGAATATCACTATCACACTTAATAAAATTAACAATAATTTCCTAATAACCAGATCAAGTTTCAGATTGCCCCAATTTTCTCGAAAGTGATTTTTGACAGTAGGTTTGTTCAAATCAGGATTCAAACAAAATCCACTCCTTGCAATTAGTTTATAGATTTCCTAAAGTCTCTCAAATCTCTTATAGCCCCCACAGACCCTTTAAAAATTTTTATTGCTGTTTATTCATTAAACAAACATTTGAATCAGTAGCATTTCCCATATTCTGGATTTGGCTTATCTTATCTTCATGGTATAGTTTAACATGTTGCTCTACTTCCATATTTTTTAGGGGATATAAATATGTCAGAGGTCGTACTGTGTACTTCCTATAGCATCCCCTTAGGAGGCACGTAATGACTGGTTGTCTCATTTTTAGTGAGGTTGAAATTCATGCAGCTGGGGGAAACCCCAGGAGAAAAATTAAAGTGTGCCAAATTTGAGAATACTCCTAGGTCCAAAACCTCTCTGAAGAAAGGCATCTTCTACCAGCTCCCTAAGGACTACCACATATTAAATTAAACCAACCAAGATAATTTCACGGGAAAAGATTAGTCTTTTTAACAAATAATGCTGGAATAAGTGGATATCCATATGCAAAGAATGAAGTTGGACCCCACATCACACTATATACAAAAATTAACTCAAGGGCTTCCCTGGTGGTGCAGTGGTTGAGAATCTGACTGCCAATGCAGGGGACACGAGTTCGAGCCCTGGTCTGGGAAGATCCCATATGCCACGGAGCAACTGGGCCCGTGAGCCACAACTACTGAGCCTGCGCGTCTGGAGCCTGTGCTCTGCAATAGGAGAGGCCGCGATGGTGAGAGGCCCGCGCACCGCGATGAAGGTGGCCCCCACTTGCCGCAACTGGAGAAAGCCCTCGCACAGAAACGAAGATCCAACACAGCCAAATAAATAAATAAATAAATAAATAAATATTAAAAAAAAAAAGTTAACTCAAAATAGATTGTAGATCTAAATGTAAAAGCTAAAACCACAAAACTCTTAGAAGAAAACATAGGAGTATATCTTCACAGCCTTGGTCAGGCAGGGGTTTCTTAGATATGGCACCAGACACAAAAAAGAAACAAAAAGAACAAGAAGATAAAATAAACTTTATCAAAATTTAAAGCTTTTGTTCTGCAAATAATTTCATCAAGAAAGTGAAATTCCAACCCACAAAACTGGAAGAAAATATTTGCAAATTGTTTATCTGATAAGGGACTTGAATCCAGAATATATAAAGAACTCTCACAACTCAATAATAAAAAAGACAACCTAATTATAAACCAGCCAAAGAACTTGAAGAGATTTCTCCAAAGAAAATATACAAATGGGGGGCTTCCCTGGTGGTGCAGTGGTTGAGAATCTGCCTGCTAATGCAGGGGACACGGGTTCGAGCCCTGGTCTGGGAAGATCCCACATGCCGCAGAGCAACTGGGCCTGTGAGCCACAACTACTGAGCCTGCATGTCTGGAGCCTGTGCTCCGTAACAAAAGAGGCCGCGACGGTGAGAGGCCCGCGCACCACGATGAAGAGTGGCCCCCGCTTGCCGCAACTGGAGAAAGCCCTCGCACAGAAATGAAGACCCAACACAGCCAAAAAAAATAAAAAAAAAAAAAAAAAAAAAAAGCAAGCCCTGGATGAATCTAAAAAAGAGTGGAGATGTATATATATGTGTATATATACATATATAATGTATATATGTAGATGTATATATATATGTATATAAAAAAAATACAAATGGCCAATAAGCACATGAAAAGATGTTCAACATCACTAATCATTAGGGAAATGCAAATCAAAACCACAATAAGATGCCATTTCACATCCACTGGGATGGCTATTATGAAAACAAAACAAAAAACAAAACTCCCAAAAAACACATATTGGTGAAGATGTGGAGAAACTGGAACTCTCTTACATTGCTGGTAGGAATGTAAAATGGGGTAGCCACTTTGGAAAACAGTTTTGACAGTTCCTCAAAATGTTAAACATAGGGTTAACATGTTACTCAGAAATTCCACTCCTAAGTATAGAGAAATGAAAACCTATGTCTACCTAAAAACACTGGTATATACCAATGCTTATAGCAGCATTATTCATGATAGCCAAAAAGTAGAAGCAACTCAAATGTCCACAGACTGATGAACTGCTGAACCAAATGTGGTCTATACATATCCATGGAATATTGTTTGGTATAAAAATGAACAAAGTACTGACACATGCTACATCATGGAAGCTTGAAAAAAAAAGCTTCACTTATGCTAAGTGAAAAAAGTCACACACAAAAGATCAAATATTCAATGATTTCATTTATATTAAAAGTCCAGAAAAGGCAATTCCATAGAGACAGAAAGTAAATTAGTGGTTGCCAGGGGATGAGGAGGGGAATTTGGGAGTGACGGCTAATGCAAACAGGATTTTTTTTGGCAGTGATGTAAATGTTTTAAAATGGTTTGTGCTGATGGTTGCACAACTCTGCAAATATACTAAAAAAGCACTGAACTATATACTTATATGGGTGTATTTCATTGTATGTGAATTATATATATGCACAATAAATAAAGCTGTTAACGTTATTGAAGACTTTCATTAACGCTGGTTAAATCTATCAATAGATTAGAAATTAAAAGATAAATTTTAAAAATTATTAATTTATTCGAATAACTAATAATAAACCTGTTACATGTTAACATAAATAACACACATTTTATGAAAAATAACTTTGTCAAAATAAAAAAATTTAGTAGCACTGTTTTACATTTTTGCAAATCTCTTTAATGACTGGCTGAATGAAAGAGTTAGATTTTCACATCTTCTGTATTCAATCTGTTGGCCAACTTAATTTAATTTAATTTTACTTTTTGGCTGCACCATGAGGCTTGCGGAATCTCAGTTCTCCACCCAGGAACTGAACCCAGGCCACAGCAGTGAAAGCCAGGAATCCTAACCACTAGGTCACCAGGGAACTCCCCAATCTGTTGGGATAACACATTTCATACAGCTTCTGGGAAACTCCACTGTACACTCATTAGAGTTGTGAGTGAAAAATGCAAATAATGTGTTAGTATTATTATTATAAAAGTAATTTTGACCCCTAGACCTCCTGAAAGGGTATCAAAGTCTTCCTGGACCACACTTTAAGAACTGCTGACCTAGTGCTACACAATTTAACATGAATAACTTGAAATCACATTGTGTTGAGCGAAAAAATATGGTAAAAAATATAGAGAATATGACAACTGTACATCAAATTTAAAAATTAAAAACTCAACAGTATACTGTTCAGCAGGCATTCATATATGGTAAATTATAAGAATCAAAGTACTAACGAGGGCTTCCCTGGTGGCGCAGTGGTTGAGAGTCTGCCTGCCAATGCAGGGGACACGGGTTCGAGCCCTGGTCTGGGAGGATCCCACATGCCGCGGAGCAACTGGGCCCGTGGGCCACAATTGCTGAGCCTGCGCGTCTGGAGCCTGTGCGCCGCAAGAAGCGAGGCCGCGGCAGTGAGAGGCCCGCGCACCGCGATGAGGGGTGGCCCCCGCTCGCCGTAACTAGAGAAAGCCCTCGCGCAGAAAAACGAAGACCCAACACAGCCATGAATAAATAAATAAATAAATAAATAAAATTAAAAAAAAAAAAAAAAAAGTACTAACGAACACAAAATTAAAAGTAGTCATTAACGTTGGTGAGGTGGTAATACGATATGTGAAGGGGTGTGGGAAGGGATAAGGGTTGCTTAGATGGTACATTAAACAACTATGTCAACTCATTTTATTATTCTTTATACCATATATATGTTATAGACATGTTTTTGTATGTACTTTTCAATACTGTGAAATGTTTTATGATTTTTAAAGAGGGGGTGATATTTTAAAATAGAAGAAAAAAGGAAACTACTTGGGTTAATGGAAAAGATCAAAGTTATCTTATCTTTGGCTCTATTCAACCATGGTTCTGATAAGGGCAGCTCTCAAATTTCTCTCAAGAGAATATATTTCTGCTCCATTGGTGCTCTGGTAAGAACATTGTGCACGTATGTGAACACTGTTGGAGAAGAGAGGGCCACAAAGGGAGGTGAGGCACCATTGCTCATTCCCTGCAATGGAGGAACTGGGAGCAGGTTACTGAATGGGGCTCAGCCAGACAGGGAAGTCTCAGGATAAAGAACACAAATGTTGGCATTATTTCAAGGATAGAGGAAACTTCAACTTACCTGGGTCATGGCTTTTAGAACTACCTGTCCTGCTTGGATTTCTTTAGATTCTTCTCTTGAACAAGTGCAGAGTCCTGAAAAAAGAAAACAGAGTAGGGGGAGGAGGGGCAAATCTCATAAACCGAGCTTGCCTCAGCACGCCTAAATAGATGAGCTTAAAACAACTGTACTTCCAGGGTCCCTGCTCTGCTTCCTTTGCTCTCCCCTTGTCCCACCACACAACACTAATGCCAAGAACTACTGAGTTAACAAAACCCAGCCCCTTCCTAAACCATAAGGAAACTGAAAGATGGATTCAAGGCAGATGTGCTTCGGCACTGACATAGAATCCAAGCACATTAGGAGGGATTCTGGCTGGGACAGTCCCTATCTTGTTGATGCTAATCTACACCCTAGATGAGGCCTAGACAACTCCCAGCTAGCTGTACCAAGCAGACCTTCCTTTGCAGCTGCAGCAAGGAGGATCACAACTCAGACTCGTTCAGACTTTACCCCTTAAAGATGAGGACAGGCTAGGAGCAGAGCATACCTGTGCAGGCCAAACCTTGTGAAAAAGACAACCTTAAACAAAGTTTTCCAGCTTCTCTGGGTTCAACAGGCAAAACCTCTTGGGTACCTCCCCGGCTCTACATTCTCCTTCTAAGTTCAAAAAGGGCCACACCATCCATACGAGAGGCTTCATCAAAGCCTCCAGCCCCAGCTGGACTTATCAGACAGGAGCAAAAAAACGACAGTAATACAGGCATCTTACAGGCATACCTCCACATCCAGAGTATTGACCTGAGTGGGAACTCAATTTCTAGAAGCTTCTTGGCCCAGCAATCCTTATTTTCCACATAAGCCCTCTCTACTGCTTTCCTGAAGAACATCACTTCCTCTCTGGCTGAGAGCTGCTGAGGCTGCTGGAGAACGGCCTACTTCAAGATAATGAGAACTCAGGGGTTTTTAAGGAGGGTAGTAAGGCTGGTTCTAATTACAGGTGCAAGGAGCACCCACGCTTTTTTTTTTTTTTTTTATATACTGTGATTTATCATCAAGGACTTTATTCTCTTGGCCACTTTGCAGTCATGCTAGAAGTTTCCAGAATCCTTAGTGCATATGGTGTGCAAGACAGTCAAAAAGTAAGAAAAGAAAACTCCTCCCTGGAGGGTGAAGTCTAGAGAAATGCAGGCCAGAAAGGTGTAAGGAGTTATTTCAGAGTCTGCCGCCGCTAAGGCCGTTGGTATCAACTTAGATCTCAATAGTACTAAGAAGAACCAAAACTGATCAACAGATCCGTGAGGAAGTCGGACGCACGGAATAGTAGGACTTTTCACACACAAAGGACAAATAAACCAAGAGTTAATTTTGGCTACCAAACTGCAATTTGGTTTTCTAGGTCATTTTCCCCCAACTATTTAAAAAGAAATATTAGTGCTACACATATGCAACTTTAAGATGTTGTATTCTCCTATCAAGTTGCACTGAGAAGCAAGTTAAATAAGCCTCTCTTACTGCCATCCACCTGCAGAGATGTCACATCCATTTTCTTTGATTTCCATTGGCAACAGCAGGAAATAATTCCAATAGTGCTGAAGTAAGCAGCCAGACTGCCTTGCTGAGTTCCCATGGTGGGGAGGGGTGCGGTCAGAAGGAAGACTAGTTAAATCACTGGGGTCTGGTGTCAAGGAAAATTTCCTGTAAGTTACAGAATATGATTTGGGGCCTAAAATCAGAGGATTTTAATAGACAGAAAAGGGACAGAAGAGCATTCTGAGCAAAGTGAAGAACGGTGGCAAAAACAGTGGACCAGAAGTAGACGGTGTGTTTGGATTGCAGAGAATAACTGCTAATGACTTGTACAGTTTGGGGCAAGGTTTAGACCACTGCTGTCTTATAGAACCTTTGTGATGATGGAACTCTTCACATCTTGTACTGTCAACAATGTAGCCATTAGCCGCATGTGGCTACTAAGCATTTGAAATGTGGCTAGTATGACCGAGGAACTGAATTTTTAATTTAATTTTAGTTAATCTGAATTTAAATTTAATTAATTCTAGAATCTAGAGGAAGATCATGCTTATGACATTAACTATGAGGGCCAGGTCTCATCATCACTGTAAATAGTACGGGCCACAGTGACTGAAGTATAAAGGTGACCAATGAATACTGACTGAATATATACAATTTCGGTTTTCACCCATTAATGAATGGAAGGCTACTGAAGAATTTTAAAAAAGGAAGTGAAAGGGCCAATATGGCCAGATTATTTTAGTGGAGAGGAGTAAAATTGGAGTCAGGGAGATCAGCTGAAAGGTGCCTGTACTTTCCCAAGCAAACAAAGGCCTGACCCAAGATGGTGATGGTGGAAATGAGGAGGAAGGGGATGAATTCAAGGTGTCAGAGAAGTAAAATCAACTGGTTCTGGCATCTGATTGGATATGGATGCAGAGAGAGAAAAAGGAGTCAGGAATTCTTTCATATTTGCTGAGTTTCCACTTCAGTTGGCATGGTTCTATGTGTAAGGAAGACAGCAAATCCAGCCCGTCCCAGCGGGTCTCACGTTCTAATGGAAGGAGACAATAACAAATATTGATATACTGACACTGATATTCCTATTTATATGTAAAGGGGTCAAAGTTCTATAGAGGAAAATAAAAAGATTAAGGAGATGGGGGAATGAAGGGTGGTTTGAGAAGGCTTTTCATTGGGAATGTGACACGTCGACACAGATATCTAGGGGAAGCACAGTCCTAGCAGAGGGACCAACAAATGCAAAGGCCTCTGGCAAGAGCAGGCTTTAACAACAAAGAGGAAGGAGACAAGAGTGGCTGGAATGGGGTGAGTGAGAAAATGAGGGCCAGAGAGGTAGATGGAAGCTGGATCACACGGGGCTTGTGGGCCATTGTAAGAACGTTGGTTTTTACTCTTGAGTAAGACAGGAAGCCACTGAAACACTTCAAACCAAGGAATGGCATAATCTGATTTACATTTAAAAGGATCACTCATGTTAAATGGACTAAGAGGACAAGGGGGGGAAGCAGGGAGACCAGTGAGAAGGTTATTGCAGTAATCCTGGCAAGGGGTTGAGGGGCTTGCCTTAGGGTGGTATGGTCATGGGGGAGGTGACGAGAACTGATCAGATTCTAGATATTCTCTGTAGGAAGAGCTGACAGGATTTACTGATTTTAGGTATAAAAGAAAAAAAAAAGAGGCCAAGATGCTAGGGTTTTTGGCTTGAGCAACTAGAGGTATGAAGTTGCCATTTTTTAACACAACGGACTGTGAGAGGAGTGGGTTTGGATGGACCAATTATGAATTCTGTTTTACCTTAATACTTGAGATGCTTATTACATGTCTAAGTGGAAATGCCAGATGTCCATTAGACATTCGATCCGGGAGTTCAGAGAAAGTCCAAATGTAGGAATATAAAATTGGAAGTTACTGATGTTCAGTTGATATTTAAAGCTCTGATACTAGGTAAGATTGCCTATAGAGTGATTAAAGGTAAGGAAGAAAAACGGTCCAAAACCTGAGCCTGAGGGGCTCCAACAGTTAGAGAACAGGGAGATGAAAAGGAAAAAAGAAGGAAAGGAGTCTGAAAAGGAGACATCAGTGGAATAGAAGGAAAAAAAGAGAATTGGGCTTCACTGAAAGCCCAGTGAAGAAAGTATACCAAGAAGGAAGGTGAGAACAACTGTCAAATGCTACCAATAGGTCAAGTGGTATGAGGAACGAGAACTGTCCATTGGATCTGGCATTAGAGAGATCATTAGAAGTCTCAACAAAAGTGGATTCTCTAGAGTGGAGGACACAAAAGCTTGGCTGGAGTGAGTTCAAGAGAAAATGGAAGGTGGGACTTCCCTGGTGGCGTAGTAGTTAAGAATCCGCCTGCCAATGCAGAGGACATGGGTTCGGAGCCCTGGTCTGGGAAGATCCCACATGCCGCGGAGCAACTTAGCCCGTGCGCCACAACTACTGAGCCTACACTCTAGAGACCGTGAGCCACAACTACTGAGCCGGCGTACCACAACTACTGAAGCCCGCCCGCCTACAGCCTGTGCCCCGCAACAAAGAGAAGCCACCGCGGTGAGAAGCCCGAGCACTGCAACAAAGAGTAGCCCCCACTCGCTGCAACTAGGGAAAGCCTGCACGCAGCAACGAAGACCCAGCACAGCCAAAAATAAATAAGTAAATAAATTTATATGAGAAGGTGGAAGGAAAGGTAGTGGAGACAGAAGACCCATCCCTTTCAAGGAGTTTTGTTGAAAAGAACAGAGAAATAGAGCTAGAAATGGATATGGAATCCAGGAACGGTTGTTTGTTTTGAATGTGGGAGAGATTACAGCATGGTTTATAGTGATGGGAATAACCCAGTAGAGAAAAATGAATAACGCAGGGACACAGGAGACAATTGCACAGGAGCAATGATCTTGAGCAGGAGAGAGGGGATAGGAACCAGCACCCAAGTATTGGGGGCTGAATTACAGAAGATCACAGATAGTTAGTTCATAACTAGGGAAGGTAGAGTACATAAGTACAGGAATGATCCCCAGGATTCTAGGGTGAGGTGATGCAGTGCCATTCATATACACTTTCATTTAGTTTTACTTTTATAACTACCCTGTTAGTTAAATAAAGTTGATTTTATTTCTCACATTATACATAAGAGAAGCTAGAATGCCTGAGAGGTTATGATATTGACCCAAGGCCACACTGAGTAGGATAAGAACCCAAGTGTTCTATTTTATTGCCCATGAAAGTTTCTGTCAGCATAAACTGCCTCCCTGTGGTTACTGCCATTAATGAGGGGAATGAACAATAAATTCCCCAATTAAGAGAGTTAGAAAAGGCCCAAGTAAGAGAGTTAGGGGTTAATGGGAAAAGGAAACTGAAACCTTTTGTAAGGGCTTTGTAACAGGAGACAATTCTGACAAGTAATAGTTTCTTTTAAGAATTATTAGACAAGAAGGCACCAGATACATTAGAAATCAGGAGGGAAAAGCCTAGGAGAACATCTCAGAATTCAGAGGAAAAAAAGACAGAAGAAATGAATTCTGAAAACAAAGGTCAGAGGTACGGAAGAGAGATCCAGAAGACCTAAAATATATGTAAAAGTGGAGAATAAAACAGAACACCGGGAGGAAAAAAGTGAATAAAAGTTAGTAATAAGAGTGTTTTCTGGAGGAAATAAAATACTTGAATCTTTAAATTAGAAAGAATCCCTGAGAGCTTATAAAAATTCACAAAGGGCCATATCTGGATGCATCCTGGTAGCAATCCTGAAATTTTCACTTACCAATAAGATATTATTCTTAAATGTCCATGGACTATTTAGAACGCACCACATAATACCAGCCATGTTCCCTTTGGAGGCTTTGTATATTCCTTCTGGAATGCTCCTCCTCAAGATAGTCATAGAGCTCACTTGCTCCCTCCATGAAGGTTTCTGCTTAAACTTCACCTCTATGACCAAACTATTAAAATATTACCCTCTGTCATTCACTTTAGCCTTCCCTGCTTTATTTTTCCTTCTAGCTCTCAGTGCTACTATACATTATATTATATATTTGCTTGTCAATTATTTGACTCTTCCCACTAAACTTAAAAGCAGGGATCTTGTTGGTTTTGTTCATTATGAATTCCTCAGGACATAAAATACTACATGGGAGGCACTCAAACTCTCCAGTGAATGTACAATATCACAATGAAAACCTTAAGAGTTTATCAAAGTAGTAATTTCTCAGCCTATTTTTTCTGGTTGTACCATAAGCCAAAAAGAAGTTCCAACTTGATAAAATATTTAATATAAAAATAAAATAACTGTAAACGTACTTCAGACAAATATAAAGTATTTATATTTTGTGAACACATAACATACAAGGCAGAAAAATACACAGAAAAAACTTATATTTGAGATTTTAAAATCTCTAGCCCCAAATACTAAAATCAAAATGAAAAGGCAAATGATAAAATGGAAAAAAAAAAAAAGCCTTTAACTCATAAGTCAGATAAACAACAAAAATTCTTATTGGATAGTGCTTTTAAAATTAAATTTTCAGGGCTTCCCTGGTGCCGCAGTGGTTAAGAATCTGCCTGCCAATGCAGGGGACACGGGTTCGAGCCCTGGTCTGGGAAGATCCCACATGCCGCGGAGCAACTAAGCCCGTGCGCCACAACTACTGAAGCCCGCACGCCTAGAGCCTGTGCTCCACAACGAGAAGCCACCGCAATGAGAAGCCCGCGCACTGCAATGAAGAGTAGCCCCTGCTTGCTGCAAGTAGAGAAAGCCCGCACGCAGCAACAAAGACCCAACTCAGTCAAAAATAAATAAATAAATTAATTAATTTTTTAAAATTAAATTAAATTTTCAGAAAAAAGCAGTAATTTTAGACAAGTGAGCAAAGGATATGCATGGGCAACTCACTAGATAATAAAGTGGCTCCTCAACCTATCAAGAGTTTTAAAACTTCACTAGTAATGAAGGGAATGTACATTAAAGCAATAAGGAAATAACATTTTACAGTTATCAATTTGGCAAATTTTTAAAAGACTGATGACACTTCACAATAGCATGATATAAGGAAATGGACACACACAGTAGATTATAGCTGGTATAAACTTGCAAGAAGGCAATGTTAGCAGAAATTAAACCACGTATGTCCTCTGATGAAGTAATTCTATATCTGAGACTCTATCCAAAAGATGAGTGTGGGGTGTATGATGGAGACACTGTTGACAATGGAAACAACTTGGAGAGGATTTAAATATCCTACAAAATATAGTGTATCCATACAATGGAAACACTGTTGCCATAAAAACATATCTTTGCTGATGTTAAGATGTTAAACAACTTTGGGTGAATAAGGTAGGTAATAAAACAGTATATGTAATCTTATATTTATAGGAAAAATATACGCATGCGTATATACATGCGTATGTGTATGCACAGAAAATGGATTGAAAGGATTTTCAATTAAATTTTTACATTTGTCTCTAGGTGTATAATTATGGGGGAATCTGTTTTTCTGTATTTTTTCTTTTCCTTTTTTTTTTTTTTTGGCCACACCACGCTGCATCTAGGATCTTAGTTCCCCGACCAGGGATGGAACCTGCGCCCCCTGCCCCTGCATTGGAAGCATGGGGTCTCAACCACTGGACCGTCAGGGAAGTCCCTGTTTTCCTGTATTTTCAAGTTTTCCTTTAAGCATATGTTTTATAATCATAAATAACACAATTAATTCCTTCTTCCTCATGGGGTGGGATAGATTATAAAAGAAAATACGAGTGGAGTGATATGAGTGACAGTGAAGTGCCTCTGGGAACTTGTATGCTGAAGGAGCTTAATCTTCTCCATAGTTCTAGAGCCTTTGTGGGGTGTGTTCTCAAACAGTAACTGACTTCCCACAGAGGAGGTGAGCTTTCATATAAAAGGCTTCCTGTTTCCTTAGTCTCCTCACTCACCTCTGCACAGGCCTCTTGTTAACCTCTTTCCAGTCCAGGATGTCTTCCTTGCTCCAAAAAGAATTCACACCTAATTTACAGAAGCAACTTCCTATACACAGAAAAAGAAATGGGTCTTAGCCAGTGTGGTAGACATTACTAATGTCTCACCATTATCCAGTTTTTCAAGTATCCAGTCTTCCTCTCCTTTTGGGCATGTAGAAGATGACATTTTCCAGCCCCCTGAAGTTAGGCAGGGCCATAAACTGGTTTTGACCAATAGAAATATGAGCTGAGGTGATGTGTGCCACTTCAGTCTGAGGCACTGGAAAGACCACATAATTCTCTAATCTTTCTATTGCTGATGTGGTGGCCAAGGAGGCTGTGTGTTTCAGGTGGTACAGCTACAGGATGGTGGAGTCTCCTTTAGTCTGGGACCCTGCCTATGCTGATGCATAATGAGCAAAAAATAAAAAGTTATTTTGTAAACCACTGAGATTTGGGGGTTGTTTGCTACCACAGCATAACAACCTGTCCTAACTAATACGCTAATTCAGCTATACTCTGACTAAATAAAAATTCAGACTTGGGGCCTTGGTCAATATAAGAAAGAATAATTTTTAAAAAGTCAGAGGAAGCTTCAGAAATAACAGAGCAGAGGTGTGCATTTCCAACTCTATACATCTCAAAGGGATTTTTCACAAACCCACAATGTGAAACAAAAAGCCCTCAAAAGGCAGATTATGAGTTATGGGACAAGTTGTTCTTGACCCAGCAAAATCATGCTCCTTTAGATCCCTATCATCAAATCTTTGTACAAATCCTTCTAAGCAAAGTTCAGCCATCTACACACCACCCAGTGAAGCTTGTAGTTACATCCCTGGATTTTCCCTGTCTTTAAATTGACATTCTTATTCTTCAGAGGGCATGGATCCCACATCACACAAGGCTTGTGCCGGGGGAGTAGGAGAACTTGACAGCTCATGAGAAGTAGATATATATAGGTATCTTCACCTTAACATTAGTAATCTATTCCTGAAAAAGCAATCATTCTGAGTAAAAACTCTAACCAGGAGCCTCTTTCCCAATATTTAAAATGTGAAAAATATAATGAGTCACATTTTAACACAAAGCCCCCAAATAATTTCCTAAACATAATTAAACACAAGAAACACCTACATATAAATAATAAACTATTGTATTAAGATGAAAATTTCTGGGACTTCCCTCGTTGTGCAGTGGTTAAGAATCCGCCTGCCAATGCGGGGGACACGGGTTTGAACCCTGGTCTGGGAAGATCCCACATGCCACGGAGCAACTAAGCCTGTGCGCCACAACTACTGAGCCTGCGCTCTAGAGCCCGTGAGCCACAACTACTGAGCCCGCGCGCCACAACTACTGAAGCCCGCAAGGCTAGAGCCCGTGCTTCACAACAAGAGAAGCCACCGCAATGAGAGGCCTACATGCCGCAATGAAGAGTAGCCCCCACTTGCCCCTACCACAGAAAGCCCACACGCAGGAGACCCAACGCAGCTAAAAAGAAAAAAAAAGATGAAAATTTCTTAAAACATCACTTCCTGATCACCAGTTATTATAGTTATTAATAACTAGTTGCTTTGTGTGCAGTAACATGGCCTCCTTAATACCATGAACATCTGCACATCCCTTTTGTAGACAGGCCAATCTATACATTTGTCAAAATATTTACATGACTCTGATATTTAAGTGAATTTCTGATTTAACTTGAAACTTTTCCTATATGTCATATTTTTAAATGTTGTATTGAGCTTTATGGATGTAAACATAAATTTTTCCAGTCTAAACATCAACCCAAAATCAATACACTGAGAGGTTTGTACATTCTCAGGCAATGTTCAAGATTCTGAGTCAGACAATAGCATATTAAATAAATGAAAGATTTCTATAAAACAGCAATTCTGAGTACTCACAAATTTAGTGGTAATGAAGTAGTTAATAACATAGAAAATGTTCAAGATCTGGTTAGATTACAAAACAACTGGGCATCATGTGGTCTTATTTGTAAAATACATGTATTTATTAACATAGACAATATAGACAGACAGATCAGACTGAACATATCTGGGAAGTTTTATCCTTAAAGATTACTTTGGTTATTTCTGGGTTGTGATCTTCAATTTTCTTAGTTTTGCTTAAGTGTAGTTTTTCAATAACCACGCATTAATTTTTAAATGCGTATTTTAAAGTTCTGTTAAGTATAAGCTACTCCCAAACGGCAGATGAAAAAGGAAATACTTTCTTTTTTTTAAACAATCTTCCTTTGAACATGAAATAATAGCTCAGGATATTCTAAAAACAGTTCTTTTTCACAGAATGGCTTTTGTTGTTTTTGCTTCCTCAGCTCCCAATTGTTGCAAACTTCTTGATTTGGTAACTACATTTATGTGTGCTGGAGGCCTGCCTGGAAAAGAACTAAAAGTCATTCAGACCAAGTCCTGTGTATAAGTGATGCTTCCTTTCAGCTCTTCTTGCCAGATAGGTTTATTATGTTTCTGCACCTGCCCTATTTGCCTCAGTGTTCTCTGAACAGCTATAGAATCATCTTGCTCCATTGGTCATACTTTGTATTTCTTTTTAACACTTTTTTTTTTAAAGACTTTTTTGATGTGGACCATTTTTAAAGTCTTTATTGAATTTGTTACAATATTGCTTCTGTTTTATGTTTTGGTTTTTTTGGCCATGAGGCATGTGGGATCTTAGCTCCTCAACCAGGGATCGAACCTGTACCCCCCCTGCATTGGAAGGCGAAGTCTTAACCACTGGACTGCCAGGGAAGTCCCAATACTTTGGATTTCTGATGATTAGAATGAAAATTGCAGGAAATATAGGTGACTCAGTTCACCTCCATAGAGTTCTTATGGGATCAGTTTGACTTAGATATGATATGACATGACAATGACCGCTCTGGTCATACAAATATCTTCCTCTTATGAACTCTCATAGCATACTATCAGGGTAAACGAGTGCCCTTTTTCATCCTTTACTTTGGACATTCGTATACAAGTTTTATCTCCCCCATTACATTATTTGTAATTTAAAAATAGAGATTCTCACTTTTTAAAAGTACTTTGTCTCCCTGAGTTCTAGATTAGGATTTTGCATATTTGCAAATTCTTAATAAATGTCTAATGCCTGACCCAAAGGAATTCATTATAAAAATACGTGAAGTTGTATGCACAAGAGTGCTTTTGGGACAATTTCACAATTAAAATATAGAAATATAAATGCTCTTTAGTAGGCAGTAAAGCTAATAAATTAAGGTGCATCTCAATAATGAAATACTACATAGTGACTTTAAAATATAATTGCTACACAGTCAAGGCATTATTAAATGAGGCAGGGAGGTTACAGAATTTATATGAGATACCACTCTATAAAATCCCACAGAAAAATACTTGAAATATATCCATCAAATATTAAGAATATTTACCTTTAGATGAATTACATTTTTAGCAAAATTTCTAGATTTTTGCATTAAGCTTATATATTTCATAATAAAAGACATAACAGTACTTTCCATTTAAACAAAAATAAATAACTAGAGTTGTAGCTGACATTTATTTTCCTGGCAGCAGAAAAATTATGAGCAATCGAGCCAATGTCTATAACACAAGTGGGGACAAAAAAGGAAATTAGTATGATTGAAACAAATTACAACTAAAAGTCCTTTAACATATTTTCTGGTGCACTGAAATAGCTTCATTATCAAAAACATCCTGTGAATGACCAATTTTCAAGACAGTGCAATTTCCAGTTTAAGTGAGACAGTGAACACACAGCAGAATGCATGGTGTCAGATATGTAGCCAGTTTCTTCTCCATTCAATTACCCATTAAAAAATTTGGGGATGGGATCTTTGCAAAATTTGAGTACTTTTTTATTCATCATTTTCAGAGTTGTATCATTACAGTATTTTCCTTGTTCTGGTTAACTCTCTGTAAGCATATGTTTATTAGCTGAATAATATTCCATCATATGAACATAGTATGTGATGGAAACTTCCTCTTCTAACTCCCTGTTGTTGGCACAAATTTTGGACAACATCTCAAAGGCTATTATTACCGGGCATTACTGTCTTTGATTGCAGTTCTAAATTTTTAAGGGTCATGAATCTCTTTGAAAATCTTATGAAATCATAAACCTTCTTTCAAGAAAAAAATCAAATAAATAAGTATCTGCAAGGACTTCCCCGGTGGTCCAGTGGCTGAGACTCTGTGCTCCCAATGCAGGAGGTCCAGGTTCAATCCCTGGTCCGGGAGCTAGATCCTGAATGCATGCCGCAACTAAGAGTTCACATGCCACAACTAAGAGGCCCGAATGGCATAACTAAGATGCCACAACTATGAGCCTGCAAGCCGCGGTGAGCATTCTGCGTGCCGCAAGTAAGACCCAGCGCAGCCAAAATAAATAAATAAATATTTTTTAAAAAAGTATCTGCAAAAACTGCATAAAATTTCATGGCGTCTGCAGAGCCCTGAAGTCTAAGGGTGGGAGCCTGGACCTTCTTTAAAAACCCTGCTGTGGGCTTCCCTGGTGGCGCAGTGGTTGAGAATCTGCCTGCCAATGCAGGGGACGCGGGTTCGGGCCCTGGTCCGGGAAGATCCCACATGCCGCGGAGCGGCTGGGCCCACTGAGCCTGCGCGTCTGGAGCCTGTGCTCCGCAACAAGAGAGGCCCGTGCACCGCGATGAAGAGTGGCCCCCACTCGCCGCAACTGGAGAAAGCCCTCGCACAGAAACGAAGACCCAACACAGCCATAAATAAATAAATAAATAAATTTAAAAATGGTCCACATCAAAAAAATCTTTAAAAAAAAAAAAAACCCTGCTGTAACCACTTATTTACAAACACCAAGTACTACTAGCTAATATTCTTTTTTTTGTTTTTTTCGTAACTTATCAAAAGAACGACATGGATTTGGCCGGAAACAAATTTAAGACACAAAACCCAAAATGCCCCATATCAAATTAGATCTGGTTACTGAAACAAAGTTTTATCCCAGATTTGTGAATCTAGACTTCTGAGATAGGTCCCAATCACATTCTTACTCCTAAAAGCCAGAACAGCAGAAGGCCTTGTTCATCAACCCAGACTATGAAAATCAAAAATATTAATAACAAGTGTTACATGAGCCAGGGTATCTGTGTACAATTATGCAGGGGCCATTACTCATGAATCAACAAATCACAACCCTCCAAAAGATGTAGATCTATGCCAACAGAACCCTTTGCTGCATAAATGGTATAAAGGAGAAACAGAATAACTTGACAATAAAAAAGGAACATCAGGAAACTAGCTGTACTAGACATTAACATGTACTGTAAAGTCTCTATAATTAAAACAGTGTGGTAGTAGTGCATAAATAGACAAACCAACCAGTGGAACAGAACAGAAGGCCTAGAAATAGAACCAAGTATCAATATATATGGACATTTAGTATATGATAGAGATGGCATTTCAAATCAGTGGGGCAAAGATAAAATTCTTAATAAATGGTGCTGGGAAAACTGGATAGCCATTTAGAAAATATAAAATTAAATTCATACCCCATTCCATACACAAAATTAAACTCCAAATGGATCAGGGTGCTAGATGTAAAAGATGAAACCATACAGTTATTAGAAGATAACACATGTAAATTCCCCTTTAATCCTGAGATTTAGAAAGGCTTTCTAAATCCAGAAGCAATAAAGGAAAACATTGGTTATTTGACTACATAAAAATAAAAATATTCAACGACAAAGAACACCATAAACAAAGTAAAAAGACAACTGTCAAACTGGAAGAAAATACTTGCACCATACATCACAGATGAGGAACTAATATTCCTAGTGTGTAAAGAATTCTTAAACATTGTGACAAAGCACCAGAAAAACCAAAACCAAAAAAAAAACAAACAACAAACAAAAAAACCCCGTGAAAGTAAATAGGAAAAAGAGATGGACAATTCACACACACAAAAGATGTAAAAAAGGCCCTTAAGGATATGTATGAAAAGATGTCTATCAACATAGTACTGCAAGTCCTAGCCAGAGCAGTTGGGCAAGAAAAAGAAATAAAAGGCATCCAAATTGGAAAGGTAGAAGTAAACTTATCTCTGTTCACAGATGACATAATCTTATATATAGAAAACCCTAGAGATTACACACACACACACACACACACACACACACACACACCATTAGAACAAAAAAATGAATTCAGCAAAGTTGCAGGATACAAAATCAACACACAAAAATCAGTTGCATTTCTATATAGACTAACAATGAACAATCAGAAAATAAAATTTAAAAAAACAAATCCATTTATGATAGTATCAAAAAAACAAAATACTTAGGAATAAACTTAACTAAGGAAGCAAAAGACTTATACATTGATAACTACAAAGATCGCTGAAAGAAATGAAAGAAGACATAAATGGAAAGATATCCTGTGTTCAAGACTTGGAATACTTAATATTGTTAAGATGCTGCTATGGACTTAGAATTGTGTGTGTCCTCCCCACCCCATTCATATGTTGGAAGCCCTAACCCCTAATGTCACTGTATTTGGAGATAGGACCGTTATGGAAGTAATTGCATTTAAATGACGTCATAAGGGTGGGGGCCTGATATGATAGCAGTAGTGTCCCTATAAGAAGAGACACCAGAGAGCTCACTCTCTCTGCCATGCGAGGACTCAGTGAGAAGGTGGCACCTTGATCTCCGACTTCCAACCTCCATAATTGTGAGAAAATAAATTTCTGTTGTTTAAGCCACGCAGTCTATGGTATTTTGTTATGGAAGCTTGAGCTGACCGAGACAGATGGCAATACTACCTAAAGTAACATACAGATTCAATGCGATCCTTATGAAAACCCCAATGATTTTTTTGAAGAAATAGAAAAATCCATCCTAAAATTCACACGGAATCTCAAGGGACCCCAAATAGCCAAAACAATCTTACTCTCACACTTCTTGATTTCAAAACTTACTACAAAACTTACCAAAGATGGTAATCAAAACAGTGTGGTACTGCCAAAAAGACAGATATCTAGACCAATGAAATAGAATAGAAATCCTCACATATATGGTCAAATAATTTTCAGCAATGGAGTCAAGACCATTTGATAGGGGAAAGGACAGTCTTTTCAACAAATGGTGTTGGGAAAACTGGATATCCACATGCAAAAGAATAAAGTTGGACCTGTACCTAATACTACATTAAAAAATTAACTCAGGGCTTCCCTGGTGGCGCGGTGGTTGAGAGTCTGCCTGCCAATGCAGGGGACACGGGTTCGAGCCCTGGTCCGGGAAGGTCCCGCATGCCATGGAGCAGCTGGGCCCGGGCGCTGCAGCTGCTGAGCCTGCGCTCTGGAGCCCGTGGGCCACAGCTGCTAAGCCCGGGTGCCACGGCTGCTGGGGCCCGTGTGCCTAGAGCCCGTGCTGGGCAACGGGGGAGGCCACTGCAATGAGAGGTCCGCGCACCGCAACGAAGCTCGCCGCAACCAGAGAAAAGCCCGGGCGCAGCAACAAAGACCCAACACAGCCAAAAATAAAACAAATAAAATAAAAATAAATAAATTAAAAAAAAAAATTAACTCAAAATGGATCAAAGATCTAAGCATAAGAGCTAAAACTATAAAACTCTTAGAAGAAAACGTAGGGAAAAATCTTCATAACACTAGATTTAGCAATTATTTCTTGGATATGACAACGAAAGCACAGGCAACAAAAGAAAAAACGTGTTGTAGACTTCATCAAAATAAAAAACTTTTGTGCATCAAAGGATACTGTCAACAGAGTGAAAATACAATCCATGGGATGGGAATATTTGCAAATCATATGTTTGATAAGGGATTAATATTCAGAATATATAAAGAACTCCTAGAACACAACAACAAAAAACAAACAAACCCCAGTGGCCTCATGGTTAGGATTCCAGGCTTTCACTGCCGTGGCCCGGGTTCAATCCCTGGTCAGGGAACTGAGATCCTGCATGCTGCACAGCGCAGCCAAAGGACATTTCTCCAAAGATACACAAATGGCCAACAAACAACGTGAAAAGATTTCCTACATCACTAATAATTAAAGGAATGCAAATCAAAACCATAATGAGATACCACTTCACACTCATTAGGATGGCTATTATAAAAAAAGCAGAAAATAACAAGCATTGGCAAGGATGTAGAGAAATCAGAAGCCTTGTGCACTGCCAGTGGGAATGTAAAATAGTGCAGCTGTTGTAGAAAATGGTATGGTGATTCCTCAAAAAATTAAACATACCATGTGATCCAGCAATTCAACTTCTGGATATATACTCCAAAGAAGTGAAAGCAGGGACCTGAACAGATATTTGTAAACCCATGTTCAGAGCAGCATTATTCACAATAGCGAAAAGGTGTTAGCAACCCAACTGCCCACTGATAAATCAATAAACAGAATGTGGTATATATGTACAATGGAAAATTATTCAGACTTAAAAAGGAAGGAAACTCTGACATATGCTACAACATGGATGAATCCTGAAGATATTACACTCAGTGAAATCAGTCAGTCATAAAAGGTCAAACACTGTATGATTCCACTTATGTGAGGTACCTAGAATATTCTAATTCATAGAGATAAAAAGCAGAATGGTGGTTTCCAGGGGCTGGAGGAAGGGGCGAAGGGAATTATTGTTTGATGGGTACAGAGTTTCGGTTTTTGAAGATGAAAAAAGTTCTGGAGATGAATGGTGGTGATGGCTGCACAATGCAAATGGAGTTAATGTTACTGAACAGCATAATTAAAATGGTAAATTTTATGTTATGTATATTTAACCATAAAAACCCCCAACAAACTGAGATCGGTTGGCTACCTACAATGGGTGATTGGGAACAGTGTGGAAAGAATGGGGGAATGGAATTGGGAGAGAAGGAATGATGGAGGAGTAACTGAGTAGATCCTCTGGTCTAATTCTAACTTTCAGAACCATGTTAATGTTTCACATACTCAAAAAAATAATTAAAATCAACCAGGATGTGTGTTTGGGAACCCCAAATAAAATACAAACAGTAACAAATGAACCTATGTATATTACAAATGAGTAACATTACCATACAGATGGGTGTAGGGAAAACTGTATTTTTATTTATTTTATTTTTTTGGGGGGGTACTGTATTTTTACTATGAACTGTAAGACTAAATACAAAAAGAACTGTATGGGGTTTGGGGATATGTGTTAGAATTACTTTCTACTCAAGACTGAGCAAATAAATAAATATATTGTGGTTTATGAGAGCCGAGTTTTTCACTGTCAGAGAAGGGAGTTACAGAAAAGGAAATGGAGATGGCTAGAAGAAGCCCTGTGGTATTGAACTGGAATTGGAGATATCATATGAAATCATGGATTACCTGTATAGGTATACATACAGATAGATACAGATGTGTGGGTACAGTTGCATATATTTCATATCTGAGAAAGTCAAGAAGCAAAGACATCCCAGTAGCAATAAGCACATCTAATCTTGGTTTCTAAATATAATTTTCTAATAAAAGGAGCCAGTGATCCCTGGGAAATTTGCTGATTCCAGGACTAGGGCTGGGAAAGTACAGTGTCAACCTGGAACATCCTGCGGTGCAGGAAAATAAGGAAGTACTTAAAAAAAAATAAATAAATAAAGGGGATACGTTGAAAGGATACAGGAGCCAATCCAAAGGGTTTCCCAGTGGCCAAATATGGGACAATTCGAGCAATAAAATAGTGATAGTAATGGATTATAACCTATAGTATTAAAAAAATCCAGACTATACTTATGTAAGTTAGTAAATAAATTAAATGGGGAGAAGGAAAATCTATTTGTAACAGAATTATAATTAATAAATGTAGAAGGAATAACAATCCGGAAAAAAAAAAAATCACCGTTTGGCAAACACCTGGTAATAAATTTTCAGGCAGGGATTATCAATGGATGTAATAGGTGGAAGTAGGATGAAAAACAGCATAATTTTATAGACCTAAAGTATTTCTCCATGAGACACGTTAATTATAATGGAAAGAGTGACTTTGTGGTGGAGAAACCTGGCAAATAAAGTTAACACCACCAATAATGAGACAAATTAATCTCATGTGTCTCCTGATAAGATGCACTGAGAATACATCACTTTTGGGATAGTCTTGCCTCAACTGCATAATCTGAATTTAATTATGAGGAAGTATCAGACAACCTCAAATTGAGGAACATTCTACATTGCAGAATTTACAAAATAAATGGCCAGTTCACCTCAAGAGTGTCAAGGTCATGAAAGACAAAGAAAGATTGAGTAACCGTGCCAGATAAAAGAAGACTAAGGAGAGTTACCAACTTAACTGCAACATATGATCCTGGATTGGATCCTTGTCCAGAAACAGGACACTAAGGGACACTGATGAAATTTGAATAAGGTTTGTAGATTGGTTATTTATCAGCGTTAATCTTCTGGCTTTGATGGAGAAGCTGGGTTAAGAGTATTTGGGAATTCTATTTTTGCAACAGTTTTAAGTCTAAAGCTAATTCAAAATGAAAAGTTTAAAAACATTTAGATTAACGTTAGGTGTGTAGGGAGTATGGAAGGTATGGGCCTTTCAGTTCACCTCCACAGCACTCAGTAATTCACTCCAATGGCAAATACTGGACACCAGTTCACTTGAGGGTGGGTGGTGGTGTGTGTCTTTGTTAGGCAAGAAGTTTCAGGAGAAGGAAAGAAAAGCACGTGTTAAAAAAAAAAAAAAAAAGGCCAAAATGGGGTCATGTGCCCCCATAACAGCAAACAAGACAACTCCAGTTTCAATCTCTCTCAAGAAAATGTGCTCCTAAATAAAAACTCAAACAAACAAACAAACAAAAAGAAAATCTGCTCTTTAAGTAGTCAATCTGAAATTTCCTGATTAGCACTAGTGAGGTAATCTGCATGATAAGACCCCTGCCATTCCCTTCCCCTAAAAGATGTCCCGGCCTAAAACAATCCTTTCTTTTCTTTTGCTAATAACTTCCTTGCACCACTTTCCTACTGCCTATAAAAATCTTCCATTTTGTACAACTCCTTGGAGTATCTCTCTACTTGGTAGATGGGATGCTGCCTGATTCATGAATTGTTGAATAAAGCCAATTAATCTTCACATTTGGCTGAATTTTGTTTTTTAACACACATCACGAAAAATAACACGGGTTTCAGGGAAAGAAGAAAAACATGCACGGAGAACTTGGCTTTTGGATGTTCAATAATAATTCTTTCCTTCTCCTCTCAATACGTCTCTTGGAGAAGAGTCAAGGAAAAGCAATCATAAGGGACCAGCGCATTTTTAAAGGGTCATCGCCCTACCCTCCCACACTGGGGAGGGAGAGCAGAGAAGACTGGACATCATGCCCAATCTCGGTGTTACAGGGAAAGGCCGAGGTTATCACTGTCCAGGGCCATAATCTGTCAGAGCACTGGAGTCACAGGCACCTCACACCCACACACTTGGTGCTGAACAAATGGTCAGTGTCACACAAACACAAACACATATCCAGTCTTAGAACACACAATGAAACACGATCATAGACACCTCCACAGCCTTATACACAGCCACAATCTCACACCCACTAAAGCACACACAGTCGCACAATCTACTCACCACCATGACACACAAAGACACATTCAGAATCGTGTATTGTTAGCCCGCTCGCGCCAGCGCGCAAAACCCCAAGGCTCTCTGGACACGCCCTGTCCCCGCCCCGGACTCCCAGACCCCTCACCTTCTGCCTCCCCGTGGTCGCGTCCGGGGCCCTGCGGAGCTAACGACCTCGCCACGACGTCAAGAGAGACGTAACGCTGGGCCGCTGTGGACTCTGGGAAATGTAGTCCAAAGCCAGACCAGCTACAGAGAAAATGGCGTCCTCATACCTCAGAGTATGGGCTTGGTTCGTTTGACGCTGCCCTCGGGAGGCTTCAAAGAGGGGGTTGGGGTTCCGGCTCCAAACCTTCCACCAGGCTTGAGCTGATCTTCCTCCAAGGCAGAAGTACTCACCCTGAGAGCTTCATAATCACAGGAAGAGGCCGCCAAGACAGACGGAGAGACATAGAATGTCGACCAGCAAAGCCTTAAGGGAAATGTAGTCCAAGGCCGGAAAAGCGGCGGTGCTGTCGATAGAAGGTAATCAGATACCAGCCTGAGCTTGGCCGCGGCGACCGTGCGGGCCGCATCGCGGAGATTTCTGGGAGTGCTCACTCGGCCTCGGAGTGCGCAGGCGCAGCGCACCGAGTGGACATTTTGGTCTTTGTCCGCGGGTCAGTCCGGCCCCTGGGTCCACGTGGCGCGAAAATAGGAGGTGGGACGTGGGTGTCTTGGGCCGATGGGGTCTGGGAGGTTATGAAGAGAAGGATTCCAGATCTATTGGGGTGCGGCGCGAGGGTGGGGAGTGGGTTTAAGAGCTTCTGGCCTACATGTAGGGTGGGGGTGGGGGCCTCTGAGGAGGGTTCGAGCGTGCATGACCCTGAGTTTGACCGCAAGTTTGATCGGATGTTTGAGATTATTGAGGGAGAAACTGGGGATGCAGCGTTGTGTATGGTTGCTTCTAAGAGAGAGAGATGTAGGAAACCAGCATTGAGAGAATAACATCCGAGCGGCACTTCCCGTGTCGAAAGTGCTGATAATAACGGTGCCGTCTTCCTGGAACATCTAATTTACTTGAAGATTTGAAGGGGGATAAAAGCTAAGTGGTAAATACTTTTTAAATGGACTTTTGTATAAAAGCGCGTTTCTTTTTAATTGGGGTAGAATGCAAATCACCGTGGTTTTTTTGTTTTTTTGTTTTTTAAACAAGCAAAAATATTTCAAAGGAAATTTTTGTTAGGGGGAGCCTGCTTCAAACGGTCTCAAATATCCTGATCTTTGGGGTACTTTAATAGGTCTGCTGTTAATTTAGAGTAAATATCAGCCTTACATTTTGAGAAGCAGTGTCATATAGAGCAGAAGGCCGAGGACTGGGGAGTCAAGGGTTTGGGGTTCTAGGTTCGGCACGGTTACCCTCGTTCTTTGAAAAAAACTTAGTTCCTGCAGTGTTTATCCATGAGTCTGGACTAGTTAGTTGTCCTAACTCCTAAATGCGTGGAGATGTTCCCAGGTTGTATGGATTTTGTGAAGTAACGAAAAAGTCTAAGGAATCCACTTTAAGTTATCCTTCACGTTATTTTAAATAATTGGGTACCAAATCAATATCTACAAATCAGTAGCCTTCAGATAGACAAACCACAGCCAGTTAGAAGGTATAATAGAAGACAACCATTATTTACAAGAACAGTTTTTTAAAAATTGAGGAATAAACTTAAGAAATGTGCAAAACTATTGGAAAAGACCTTTAAAATACTGCTAAAGGGCATAACATAAGATGTGAACAAATATAGTGTTTTTCAATAGGAAGACATCTTAAAGAAGTGTGTGCAAATTTAAGTAAATTTATTAATTTAATGTTATCCCAATAAAAGTATCCACAGATTTTTTTTTTTTTTTTTGGACCTAGGTAAGCTGATTCTGCACTTAATATGGAAAAATAGACAAGCTAGAATAGCTAGTAAAACTCTGAAAAAGGAAAGCAGTTGGGGTGTGGGGAGGTCGGAGCCCAACAGTAACTTTTTTTTTTTTTTTGGCCACTCCCCTGGGCTTTTGTGATGTTAGTTCCCCAACCAGGTATTGAACAGGCACCCTCAGCAGTGAAAGCGCAGAGTCCTAACCACTGGACCACCAGGGAATTCCCCCAACAGTAACATTTTAAATCCTCAGAAATTAAAATAGTATTGGTATTAGCAGGAAGCAGACCTATGAAGGGCAATTCAGCATTATGTATGATAACTACAAATGTATTTTCTTTTTGACTTATTTTACAGATGGAAATTCATTCTGCAAATGTACCTGAATTTACATGAAGTTATACAGGTACAAGGTTGTTCATTGCAGCAGTGTTTCACATAGGAAAAGATTAGAAAGAATTCATGCCCATCAGTAGGAGATTGGTTCGATAAAACTATAATGTATGTATACAACAGAATAATTTGCAGCTCTATAAAAGAATGAGGAGGAAGCTTTCTATATACTGACACTGAAATAACTCCAGAATTGTATTGTTAAGTGAAAAATGCAAGATGCAGAATGTATGGTATGCTTCATTTGGAGTAAGAAAGGGGAGAGATAAGAATATATACTTGTATTTGTTTCCTTTAAGAAACAAGATCCACAAGAAACTAGTAAGAGTGGCTACCTCTGTTGCGGGTAGAGGTACTGGCATAGATAGGACAAGGGCAAATAGCTTTCTATGTTTTTTTTTCCCCCTGACTATATGAGTTTAGTATATATTCAAAAGTCAAAGTAATTTTTTTTTAAAAGGAGGACATAGGCCATAGAACCAGACTCTTTCCTCTGCCACTTTGTACCTTGGTGACCTTAGGCAGGTACTCCCTTGTGCCTCAGGTTCTCATCCAGTATTATAGAGAAAATAATAGTATCTGATTCATGGAGTAGTTGTGTAGATCGAGGAGTTCTAAAGAATAGTGCCTTATTAGTAATACGGGATAAATTTTAAGTAGTACTATTATTACTATCTATAGAATAATACTTTCTCAGAAATAATGCCACTTGCAGCAAGGTGGATGGACCTGGACATTATCATACTAAGTGAAGTTAAGTCAGACAGAGAAAAACAAATATATGATAGGCAGAATCTAAAAAAAATGATACAAATGAACTTATTTGCAAAGCAAACACTCAGAGAATGAATTTATCGTTACCAGAGGGAAAGAGTGTGTGTGTGTGTGTTGGGGGGGTAGATTGGGAGTTTGGGATTGACATGTACACAGTACTATATTTAAAATAGATAACCAACAAGGACCTACTGTATAGCACAGGGAACTCAGCTCAATATAATAACCTAAATGGGAAAAGAATTTGAAAAAGAGTGGATACTTGTATGGGTGTAACTAAATCACTTTGCCGTACACCTGTAACTAGCACATCATTTTTTTTTTTTTTTAATAAATTTATTTATTTTTGGCTGCATTGGGTCTTCGTTGCTGCATGCGGGCTTTCTCTAGTTGTGGTGAGCGGGGGCTATTCTTTGTTATGGTGTGCAGGCTTCTCATTGCGGTGACTTCTCTTGTTGCGGAGCACAGGCTCTAGGTGTGCAGGCTTCAGTAGTTGTGGCACGTGGGCTCAGCAGTTGTGGCTTGTGGGCTCTAGAGTGCAGGCTCAGTAGTTATGGCACACGGGCTTAGTTGCTCCGTGGCATGTGGGATCTTCCCGGACCGGGGCTTGAACCCGTGTCCCCTGCATTGGCAGGTGGATTCTTAACCACTGTGCCACCAGGGAAGCCCTAGCACATCATTGTTAATCAACTATATTCCAATATAAAATAAAAATTTTTAGAAAATTCAGAAAGGGACAAAAAATTTCCTCAGAAACAGTACAGTCATTCTTACTGTTTCTGGTAAAAATTTCTGAAAGATTCAGATATGTAGATGCTGTTTTTTAATTGCCATGTTTAAGCATTTTTTTTTTGACATTTTCTTTTGTAACTGGAATGAGGAAGTTAGAGTTCTTTGTTCAGGTTACATTCATCCTTAGAAATTCATCACTGCCTCCTTCATGAGATTTGTTCTTTGATTTCTGTGATGGTTACTTTCTCATGGTTCTAATTCAGAGCATCTGATGATATTTTTTAAAAATCCTAATTGTGACCTGTTTTGGGTCAGACTACATCAGAGGTGATCTTCAAATTGCATAACATCAGGAGAGAAATATATGACTGGTCCACCATTAGTGATTGTATTTTCCCCTTTATGACCAAAGTGTAATCTGTATGGTTTCATAATTTGGCACGGTACAGATGTCCATTCCCCATCAATCATTTAATGAATGGTTATAACACCAATAAATAATCCTTAGCGGAATCAATAATTTCTTCAAGGTTGCAAAGTGATTTTCTAGTTTTTTCATTCCTTTTACGTTTATTTGATTGCTACCTCAAATTGTGTCAAATTTATCCTGGCTTTTTCTTTAAGCATCATTTTAAAGTTGTGCTCTAATAACTGCAGCTAGTTTTCTTTTTGATAGTCATATTGTCACAGTTTTAGTCAGTGGATGTTCCTTCATGCTAACTCCTGTCTCATTTTAACTTGCCCCCATTTAACTTTGAAAGCTATCTTGCACTCCAGGCCCATCTTGTACCTTCCCTCCCAGACTTGGAATTAGCTGTTTCTTCAAGGAGCTCTGGTTCCTTTTACTGGAGAGTGGTATTGGAGACCAAGATCTGGGTGCTGGATGTTCGTTCTCCCCCCTGCCCCCCACTTTCGGCTTCTTTGGCTTCATTGCTGTGCGTGGGCTTTTTCCAGTTGCGGAGAGCGGGGGCCACTCCTCGCCATGGTGCGCGGGCCTCCCATCGCGGTGACCTCTCCTGTTGCAGAGCACCGGCTCCAGGCGCGCGGGCCTCAGTAGTTGTGGTATGCGAGCTCAGCAGTTGTGGCTTGTGGCCTCCAGAGCGCAGGCTCAGTAGCTGTGGCGCACGGGCCCAGCCACTCTGTGGCATGTGGGATCCTCCCGGACCAGGGATCGAACCCATGTCCCCTGCACTGGCGGGCAGACCCAGGGAAGCTCCTGGATGTTATTTTATTGCTGCAGAGGTAACATTGTTTCAAGGCCATTTCAGAGACGGAACTAGAAAACCCATTTTGAAAAATCATGAGTTCATATTAATATTTATAATTCAGTTTAAATGGTTCAGTATTTTTACCTCATACTTAGCTCCTAATTGTATTTTATAGTAAAAATTTTGGAACAGGTTAATATAAGTATGGGATTATTTGCTTTATGCTGCACTATAAAAAAAGTGGTTTCAAAAATAACAATGTTGATAGTAGTAACCATAAACATACTGTATCATGTGAAAATTTTCTTTGTAGCTATTTTTGTCCTTAGAATGCATCCCACGAAAGATGTGTAGTCAAAGTTCTCTGTTATAAATCCTTTCTCTGAGGAATTATGTTACCAAGTTAATGTACAGTTGAGTTCATTTGTTTCAATTTCAAGTTCAGGGATTGCTTTTTTTAAAAATGAATTTTATCATATAAAAAGTAAATAATGCATTTCTGTGATTCAACAAAAACTATATCTCATAGAGATATCTCATTCTGCTCCCCTCCCCATCACATTCTTCTCTGTCCCAATTAAATATAGTTTCTTGTTTTTTTGTTTCTTTATCCTTCAAGTAGATTTTTTGTTTGTTTGTTGGGCCATTAGTGTATGTTTATTCTTCCCTCCTATCCCCCACTGTCCTTACGTAAAAGATATACTATGTACATCTGTGTTCCTCACTTTCTTCACTTAACAATATGTCCTGGAGATATCCTTTGTTAATGATTATATATATATATTTTTCTTTTTAACTGCCTTATAAATAAGATGCCATTGTGTGCGTGTACCGTAGTTGATTCTGCTCTTGGATATTTGGGTTGTTTCCAATCTTTTGCTGTTACTGCAGTAATAAATAATTTTTCATCTGTGTCATTTTGTACTTATGCAAGATTATCTCCAAAGTAGATTGCTACAAGTAGAATTGCACGTAGGGCTAAGTACTTTCATTTCCATTAGCAATCTACAAGAACACCTTTCCTCCTAGAACCTTATCATCAGAATGTAGAGCTGAATTTTTTTTTTTTGCCAAAGGTATGAGTGAAAATTGGTATCTCAGTGTAGGTTTAATTTACATCTCTATTATGGGTGAGGTTGAGTATCTTCCATATGTTTAAGGGCCACATGTACTTATCTGGGAACTCTGTTCATATCCTTTTCCTCCTTTTACTATAGGGTATCTCTTTCTTCTAGGAGCTGTTAAATTACATTAGAAAGGTTAGCCCTATGTGAAATGAGTTGCAGGTTTTTTTCCAAGTTTTAAATTTGTGTTTTGATATTGTTCACAGTGGTTTGTTTTTTTAAACCATGTGGAATCAGGTAGTTTTTATTTTTATGTAATAGATTTATCAGTCTTTTCATTTATGGTCATAGAAAGCCTTTCCCACTCCAGGTTTCACCTATACTTTCAAATCCTTAAAAGATTATAATTTCTATGGGTTTTCATATCCTCGTGTATGATATTTAGCTTTGCATCCAGGTTTATGTTTTTCCAGTAGGCTACCCAGTTCTTCCAACACCATTTATTAAAAGGCCTTGGGCTTCCCCGGTGGCGCAGTGGTTGAGAATCTGCCTGCCAATGCAGGGGACACGGGTTCGAGCCCTGGTCTGGGAAGATCCCACATGCCGCAGAGCAACTAGGCCCGTGAGCCACAATTACTGAGCCTGCGCGTCTGGAGCCTGTGCTCCGCAACAAGAGAGGCCACGATAATGAGAGGCCCGCGCACCACGATGAAGAGTGGCCCCCGCTTGCCGCAACTAGAGAAAGCCCTCACACAGAAACGAAGACCCAACACAGCCATAAATTAAAAAAAAAAAAAAAAAAAAAGGCCTTATTAACTCTACTATTTTAAGATTCCATTTTGATCATATACTAAATTCTCATGTTTTTGGTCTTATTTCTGGACTTTATATTCTCATCCATCTTCCAGCCTATATTCGTGTACCAATATTTATCTTTTTAGTATAGATGCTTTATAATTTTGTTTTAATATCTATTATAGTTACTCTTCTCTTATTGCTTATCTTTTTCAGTTTCCTACTTCTTGTTTATTTTTCTTTGTAAATTTCAGAATCAGCTTGTCTAGTTCTAGAAAAAAACTTACTGATATTGTATTAAATTTTGTAAAATAATTTAGGGAAAGGGACATTAGATCTTTATAATGTTAAATATTCTTGTCCATGTACATGATATGTGTTGTATATATTCCAGTTTACTTTTGGGTCTTCTAGAGTGTTTTAATGCTTTCTTCATATAGGTTTTAGGCACTTTTTACTAAGTTTATTTCTAGGTACTTTATCTTTTATATTGCTGTTATGAATGGAGTCATTGTGCTATATATAAAGCTTGTTGATTTCTTTTATATATATATATATACATTTATTTATTTGTTTTTTTTTTTTTTTAAATTAATTAATTTATTTATTTATTATTTTTGGCTGTGTTAGGTCTTCGTTTCTGTGCGAGGGCTTTCTCTAGTTGCGGCGAGCGGGGGCCACTCTTCATCGCAGTGCGCGGGCCTCTCACTATCGCGGCCTCTCCTGTTGCGGAGCACAGGCTCTAGACGCGCAGGCTCAGTAGTTGTGGCTCACGGGCCCAGTTGCTCCGCGGCATGTGGGATCCTCCCAGACCAGGGCTCGAACCCGTGTCCCCTGCACTGGCAGGCGGATTCCCAACCACTGCGCCACCAGGGAAGCCCCTATTTATTTGTTTTTGGCTGTGTTGGGTCTTTGTTTCTGTTTGCGGGCTTTCTGTAGTTGCGGTGAGTGGGGGCTACTCTTCGTTGCAGTGCTCAGGCTTCTCATTGCGGTGGCTTCTCTTGTTGTGGAGCACGGGCTCTAGGCACGCGGGCTTCAGTAGTTGTGGCACGCAGGCTCTAGAGCGCAGGCTCAGTAGTTGTGGCGCATGGCTTAGTTGCTCCGTGGCATGTGGGATCTTCCCAGACCAGGGTTCCAACCCGTGTGCCCTGCATTGGCAGGC
This sequence comes from Balaenoptera physalus, assembly GCF_965194825.1. NCBI lineage: Eukaryota > Metazoa > Chordata > Mammalia > Artiodactyla > Balaenopteridae > Balaenoptera > Balaenoptera physalus. The sequence continues at coordinate 16,196,284 of NC_138900.1, read as the reverse complement.
GGATTCTTAACCACTGCACCACTAGGGAAGTCCCAAAGTTTGTTGATTTCTATAAGTTAATTTTATTCCCTGCTTAATTTATTGAATTATTGTTTATAATTATATTTTAAAATGAGGCAGTGGGCATCCTTACCTTTATTTAGAGTTTAATAGAAATGCCTTCAATATTTTTGCATTAGATAAGATGCTGGCTTTCGTGATCAGATATAGATTATGATTACCTATATATGTATAAATTACCCATGCTGCCTGGGTCTCTGGGGATGTGAGTAGAAACAAAAAGTTTAAGGCTGAGACCACTGCTATGCCTCAGATACAACAACCAGGAAAGATCACATTAATCAAGGAAATAAAAATCCCTCTAAACTCTGATAGCTGCAGTCTTTTTTTTTTTTAATTAATTTATTTATTTTATGGCTGTGTTGGGTCTTCGTTGCTGCACGCGGGCTTTCTCTAGTTGTGGCGAGCGGGGGCTACTCTTCGTTGTAGTGCGTGGGCTTCTCATTGTCGTGGCTTCTCGTTGTGGAGCACAGGCTCTAGGCGCGCGGGCTTCAGTAGTTGTGGCATGCGGGCTTAGTAGTTGGCAGCTTGCGGGCTCTAGAGCACAGGCTCAGTAGTTGTGGCGCACGGGCTTAGTTGCTCCGCGGCATGTGGAATCTTCCCGGATCAGGGCTCGAACCCATGTCCCCTGCATTGGCAGGCGGATTCTTAACCACTGCGCCACCAGGGAAGTCCAGCTGCAGTCTTAAAAAAGTCAAATATAACAAAAGTAAGATGTCCATTTCTATTTTCATTTCCTCCTTTTGGGTGACCATTTCTTAAATCAGTTTCTCCGTTTATCTTTTATGTTCTTTTTTTTTTTTTTTTTAATAAATTTATTTATTTATTTATTTATTTTTGGCTGCGATGGGTCTTCGTTTCTGTGCGAGGGCTTTCTCTAGTTGCGGCGAGCGGGGGCCACTCCTCATCGCGGTGCGCGGGCCTCTCACTATCGCGGCCTCTCTTGTTGCGGAGCACAGGCTCCAGACGCGCAGGCTCAGCAGCTGTGGCTCACGGGCCCAGCCGCTCCGCGGCATGTGGGATCCTCCCAGACCAGGGCTCGAACCCATGTCCCCTGCGTTGGCAGGCAGACCCCCAACCACTGCGCCACCAGGGAAGCCCCTTATGTTCTTTTTATAGCTTTGCTTGCTTCTTAAAGTTTTTATGTCTTTTTAAAAAAATTAATTTTGTTACATTGCGTTTCATTTTTTATCTACTTGTGGCAGTAATTTTCAGGTGAGTTTAACTGTTGGAAAATTATGCTGTTCATTGCCACTGTTTTTCTTAAAGCATCCTTGTATGGACACAGACAAAATATTTTGTGTTTCTCATGTTTGTATGAGGTAGATATTCATAGACAAGTACCAGGAAAAAGGAAACATAGTAGCATTCTATACTTCAAAGCTCATGTGCCTCTTCTAGTGTTTAAAAGCAGAGGGCGTCCACACCTTCTCTGGCTAGATGACCCTAACCTGGTTGAGGCAGGCTTTTATCTCCATCTCGCTGTTTCCCATAAATCTTCATAGTACTTGCCTTCCAGGATGATGCATTTGCTTTTTTTTTAATATATAAATTTATTTATTTATTATTTTATTTTTGGCTGTGTTGGGTCTTCGTTGCTGTGTGCGGGCTTTCTCTAGTTGTGGCGAGCGGGGGCTACTCTTTGTTGCCGTGCGCAGGCTTCTCACTACGGTGGCTTCTCTTGTTGCGGAGCAAGGGCTCTAGGCACACGGGCTTCAGTAGTGGCGAGTGGGCTCTAGAGCGCAGGCTCAGTAGTTGTGGCGCATGGGCTTAGTTGCTCCGCAGCATGTGGGATCTTCCCGGACCAGGGCTCGAACCCATGTCCCCTGCATCGGCAGGCAGATTCTCAACCACTGCACCACCAGGGAAGCCCCCAAGTACTTTTTAAGCCTGCTCTTTCTGCTTTCCCTGCAGTCTCTTTCTGTTTAATCTAGGTCTTGCTTTCATTAGTTCCGTCTTAGGGTAAGGCATACTCGTTCTGGAAGGAAATACTAGCTGCAGATTTCTGAACTCCTTAAGTCCTGAGAATCTCCCTCAGCATTTCGAGTTCTTCCTAGGCTTCTTTGTAACTTCTTTAGGCCTCCTGTTTGGGTTTCCCTTTGGCAGAGATATATGGAGTTTGGGGGTTTGGCTTTTTTTTTTTTTCTTTTGTTGCTAGTCTTGTTGTTCATGATTAGACTTCATTACAACAGTTCTCACTCAGGGTGAATCCCTCATTCTGAGAATGAATATTTGCTAGTTTTTTCTGAGATCTGTTACCTCAAGGACTTCTCGCCATTATCTAGTCTTGCTTGCTACACTTATTACACTGTTGTGGTTCCTGTACCACTTCGGCTATTTTGGGTTTTTGGGCCGCACTTACAAATAATTTAGAGTTAACATAAATTCTCCGTACTAGTTTCACTACAGATGTAGTGTATGGATTAGCTTTTTGCCCCCTTGTTCCACCCTCCCCATTACCCCATTATTCTTGATGTTTTATATGGTTTTCAGGAAAAGTATTTGCAAGATTGAAACTAAGCAGCCACCGTGCTCCTGTGAAACCTTTCCTTGTGTCCTTGACCTTTGGTGTTCCTAGGATTCTGTCCTTGACCATCTTCACGTACTGTGTATATTCTCTATAAGCAGTCACAGTAGTATTCCACCTGTCTTCAACAGCAGTGATACTCTGACAACTGACAAGTTCCCATTTCCATTCTAGGCTGTTCTGAGCTCCTAATTTATATATGCAGTTGTGTAATGGATATATTTGCCTGCATGATCCTCAGAAACCTGACACTCTGAATGTCCAGAAGATCAAACTTGATCTCCTTTTGCAGGCTGTTTCTAGGCAACTCACCCTCTCATGTTTATCTCTGTGTACATTACTGTTTAAAGTAGGCTCTAAGCCTTCCATCTGCTACACCCCAGTACAAGCTGGTGACCAAGCTTTTTCAACACACATAGTAGATAGAGTGTATAAGTAGTAACTTAGGTTTTTTTAGGATTTTGCTTTTCTTTTTTAATTGTTTCAATTTTATAGAAAAGTTGCATGTACCCTTTCTAGAGAAGGGTACATGTGCAGAGAAGTCCCATATACCCTTTACCCAAATTCACCAATCATTTACTTTTTTATTGCTTTATTTTTCCTTCTCTTATTCTCCAAATATGTGTGTAAATTTTTTTTCTGAACTATTTGAGACTAAGTTGTATACATGCTCCCTTTATCTGCAAATACTTCAGCATAAATTTTCTAAGAACAAGAACATTCTTATACATAACCATGGTACAGTAATCAAAATCAGAAAATACAATGCCAATACTATTGTTTAATTCAAAATCCATATTCAGATTTTGTCTATTGTCTGAATAATGTTCTTAAAAACGTTTTTTTGAATGTGTGGATGAACATATATTTCCAGGATATTTTTAGTATATAGTTTCTTTCAGAGTATATTGCTAGCAAAGTAAATATTAGGACTCCAGGTAAACTTCAGTTTTTATTCCTGAATACTGTCAAGAACAACTTTATCCATGTGGCTTAGTTCTGTTAGGTGTATGTTGTTATAGTCGTAGATATGAGTATTGAATTTCATCCAGGAATAAGGGCCACAGTTAAAATCCACTTAGGAGCCTACATAGGAATGTGGTGCTAGAGAACAGTAGCAGCCAGTCATGTAAGGTATGAACAGCTTTTCCTATGGAGGTCAAATTTTCAAAATACATTCCCTCTTTCTTCCTCCATTTCTGGATGTGTGGAGCCTTAAAAGGTTTAATGAGTGTATGGCTTTGAAATTCAGGACCCAAATAGTCCCTTTGCTCGTATTTGTTGTGTGTGCTTTAATCTCTAAGACAAAAAGTCATTACTTTGTTCTTTTTCACAGGGTCGCTTCCTTGTGCATTCCTGGAGACTGCACCTTCCTCATCCTTCGGAAGGCCTGGAGGCCCCAGGGCTCAGCCTGAGTTCTAGGACAGAACTTTGGCTCCAGCATTAACATTCTAGTGCTGTGTCATTTCCCCAATAGCAGGTTATAAGCTGGCCAAGCTGTATGTGATCTTCTGTTGAAGCAAGAAGACGAAATCTGGATGGTGGAGAAAGAAGTGTAAAGGAAATTTGTCCAGGTGAGTGCATCACAACCAGGCGGGTCACAGTTGTTCAGTCAGCATTGCCACCTCTGAAATGCTTTTAAGGATGTTTTCTTACAGGCCCTAGTCTTAGAGTATCACTTGATACGAATTCTTTAGAAACCTGAAGGACATTTCCAGTCATTTTTTCTTTTAGTAGTCTACTCCTTTAATCAGATGCTAGAGGACCAGGTTCCCGTCTTACCTTTATTCTGCATGTCAGCACTTCGCACTTCATTTGTACTGCATCTGTGTGATTGTTCTCTCTTTCATGATACCCTCAGTCTCATATCCCCTGATGTGTATAGACTCCTTTCCTTGTGCATTCTTTTATATGTCTTAAGTCTTTATATATTATCTGATATTTAGGTTCCTTTTTATTACTTACCAATTTCTCTCATTCTTTCAGTGGTTAAATGCCTCAGCATTATATTTTACATCTGTAATCACACTTCCTGTTGTCTTCTTATCCAACGCCCCCATTATACATCAACAAACTCCTGCCTCCCTCCCTTCTGCCCCCATGAACCTCTTTCAGAAGTTTTTGCCTTAGAAGTCAATTCTACCTTTCTGCTGTGTATGTGTGTATGGATGTATGAGTCAGTATTTGTTTTTTAATGTAATACATGAATTTGTAAAAATTTTTGAACATCAAGTATACAGTGAAAAAGTCTGCTGTTCTGACCCTGAGTCCTGTAGTTCTTTTTCAAAGATGCAGTCACTTTTAAGAGTTTCACATGTATCCTTCTTGAGGTAGTCTACGAATAAACCAGCATATATTATGTATCTGTGCTGCAAATATGAATATATATAAGCCCTCAGTTTTCCGTTTCATGTAAATGGTGGTATGTATTCTATTGTGTACATAGTTTTCTTTTTTTCTCTATCAACATTTAATTTGTTTAACCTATCTCGTACTAATGGACATTTAGGTTGTTTCCAGGCTTATGCAATTGAAGATGCAAGTGCATATACTTGTTTATATTGCTTTGCAGAGATGTGCAGATATAGTTACATCATAATTTACTCTTAAGTGGAAGTGCTGGGTCAAAGTTATGTTTATTTATAGGTTTGATAGAAATAGGCACATTGTTCTCAAGAGAAGTAAACCAATTTACATTTCTACCAACATGGTATATTCGTATATTCAATAAATATTTACTGAATGATTTGTATTTGGCACCAGTTCAGTTACTAGGGAAATGTCAGTGATCAAAGCAGTCAAAAATTCCTCCCTCTTGAGGCCTATATTCTAATTGGGGAAGGCAGACTATGAATAAATAGGTAAAAGATATATTCGGTGGTGAGTCCTATGCAGAAGAGTAAAGCAAGGAAAACTGGCATAGAGAGGGCCAGTTGGGGGTTATAATTTTAAATAAGTTGGTCAGGGAAAGGTCTCGTTAAGAGGATGGCATTTAAGAGTATGAGAGTGGGGCATGCAGTATTTGGTGGAAGAACATTCAGCCAAAAGGAACAAAAAGTCTTAAAAACCCTGAGGCTGAAGCATGCTGTTCAAGAGATAATGATCAGGGCAGTGGGCTGGAGCAGAGTGAACAAAGGGAATAAGAATAAGTTTGGTTAGGTTAACAGTCTAAACCATAGACTTTGGCCTTCATTCTGAGTGATTTTGGTAGACCATCAAAGGGTTTTGAGGTAAATCACCAAATTGTATGAAGCCAGTAGTCAAGCAATAAATATTGTTAAATACCATAATTCAGTTATTCCTTGTGGCTCAAGCCACCATTAGACGCTTTGCAAGTTGGCAAGGTATCAAAGCTGAGCGTATTCAAGTTCGCTGACATATATGGAGGAAGAGTCACTCTACTCCTCTCTGCTTAGTAACCATTCTCTAAACATTGGTTCTTCTCGCCTTGGCAGATAGAACTGCTTTCCTATTTTTTTTTTCTCCTGCTCCTCCCAGGCATGTGAACCTGAAGGAATCCTGGGTTTTTTGTTTTGTTTTGTTTTTTTAATATTTATTATTTATTTGGTTGTGCCAGTTCTTAGTTGTGGCTTGCTGGCTCCTTAGTTGTGGCTCACCGGCTCCTTAATTGCAGCTCGTGTCCTCCTTAGTTGCGGCACTACTCGTGGGCTCCTTAGTTGGCAGCTTGCTGGCTCTTTAGTTGTGGCATGCAAACTCTTAGTTGTGGCATGCATGTGGGATCTAGTTCCCTGACCAGGGATTGAACCCAGGCCCCCTGAGTTGGGAGCTTGGAGTCTTAACTACTGCACCACCAGGGACGTCCCAGAACTGCTTTCCTTTAAAAGCCTGTTAGGATAATTGAGATCGTAATATGCTCTACCACCAAAAAAAAAAATATTCTAATAAAAATGAAATATTTGGGGAAAAAAGTGGGGGGGTGTGAGGTGAGGAGTGAAAAGATCAGAATTACAGTTTGGCTGCTATAAAGAAAACATGGTAGAGGGGATTAATGGGAGGCTATTGCAGTAATCTAGGTAGTAATTGTACTTAGTGACACATAGTCAGATTCTTAAGATATTTTAAAGGAACAGCTGACAAGATGGACTTATTTTATGTTGGTTATGAGAGAAAGAAGAGTTGTTGATGACTCTTTAACTAGAAGAAGATGAATTACCATTTACTGAGATAGGAAGACTTCAGGAATTTTGGGAGATAGATGAAGAGTTTTCTTTTGGACTCGTTAATTGTGACATATCTACTGGTCCATCATCTAAGTGCATATTCAGGTAGACAGTTGGCTGCACAAGTCAGGAATTGAGGGAGATAGAAAGTTGTGATGACTTCTGTTCTGCTGTACTAATAAGCTGCTTTATTCATTGATGGTGTCTCTGCATTTTCTTGCTCAGTCTTAACTTTTCTTACCACTCAGGGATGCCAGTGTGTCCACCAAGTCTCCTGCATCCAGCCTACATTCCTGGATTCTGTTGTTAGAAACAAGGAGGTGGTGATAATGGCCCTTGAAGCTGTGCCTTTTGTTTTTGGAGAGCATTGTGCATGAGAGCTCTTCCTAAAAACAGCAGTGGCAGCTGCCCACTCATATCCTTTCTCATAAGACAATAGAATTATAGCTACTTCCTACTCTTATCAACAGTGCAGTTTTCCCTTTTTTTTTCCTCTTTATCTTTCTCCTTCACAGGCATAAAGTGAGCAGAGATGTCTATCATTTTAGAAGAAAGCATCTATTTATGTTATGTTTGAGTCCCTCCTCTAGGAATTCTCTCCCACTTAAGCTTGATTGGTGCTTTGATGGCCTGAGATGTTGCTTTTTCTGTCTTAAGTGTTTCCTTATCTTTTGCGCCCTCCCCCCCTCATCCTCTTACTGGAGTTGGCTTCTGGAACTCTGCATTCTGCCTTTCCTCCTTCCCTTTATAAACTAATTCCTAGAAAGTGACTCATTCATTCTGAAGTTAGAAGTAACTCTTTCTATAAATATCAATTTTTATTTTGGCACCTCCAGCCTTTTTGTCTTGCCCACCATAATTTTACCTGTTTACGGGATAAACAACTGTCCAATTGACTTCATTTTCATTGTGTCAGACCGTGAAATCATTAATATTCTACGCAAATTAGAGATTTCAGCTCATTATTTCAGGTCCAGACGTTACTTCAAACCATTATCAAATTAGGTCTGGATTATTTCTTTTCTTATGGTCCTTGTGATATGGTCAGTCAAACCTTTTAAAAGATATACTTTGCTCTCATCAAGAGAGGGCATGTTAACCATGTGAATATAAATGTGAACATATTTCCTTTCTATAAAATTATTTGAATCTTGGCCTTTGATTATGAAATACCCTACCTGTTCAGTTCCTGCTTATTTAAACCTGTTACTTCTTCTTTTTTTGATCTCCCCTCTGATTGTCCATCCTACTTCACATTTCCCACAGAAATTCAAAAGTCCTTAGTAAATACCATCTTACGTGTTTTTTTGTTTTTATGTCTGGATATCTTACGAACTTGTTGAAAGGAAGGCCCATGTTTTATATTTTCTGTTTGCAGTTTTGATTACACATGTGGTAACTTGTTAAATCTGAATTATTATTGTGGAAGGTTTGTTTTTTTAATCAATTCTTTACATCTTCAAACACCATAAAACACTGAAAGAAGAGTACAGTGATCTCCTCTATACCCACCACATAGATTCAGTAGTTAGTATTTTGCCGTGTTTGATATATCTGTATCCCAGTGCATGTGTATTGTGTGCATTACAGCACACAAACAGCATGACACTTCACTCCTAAAAAATTAAGCATTTTCTAAAAATACTGTCATCCCTCTATATAACAAAAATACCATTATCACGCCTTAGATGATTAGTCATAATGTGCTAATACTATGTAGTAGTCCATATTCAGATTCCCCAGTTATCTCCAGAATACTTTCTATAGCTTTTTTCTTTTTTTTTTTTTTTTTTGGCCTCTTCGAGCCTTGCGGGGTCTCAGTTCCCTGACCAGGGATTGAACCCAGGCCACAGCAGTGAAAGCGCCAGATCCTAACCACTAGACGACCAGGGAGGTCCCTCTATAGCTTTTTTTTAAATACCAGAATCCAGTCAAGGTTTAAACTTTGGGTTTGGTTGTTGTCTTTTTAGTCTTTAAACTCTAAACTCTCCTCCCCTCCTTTTTTCCCCCTTGGTAATGCCCCCTATTTTTAAAAAATAATTGCTATCAGCCATCCAAAGAAAAGAGTGGAGCTGTTACTGCAATCCAGCATCTCAGATTATAGTTAGCATGCTAAGACTTAGCTACATACAAATTTGGGTTTAAAAATATTTCATATGAAACACTTATTTTAAGAAAAGTGAATGTGATTGTGATTAGTAGTTAAGGGAAAGATGTTTAGAAGTAAGAGACAAGATTGGAGAAGTGTTTTTAAGAGCATGTTACTGGAGCTGCTTCCAGGAGGTTGTGTGGATCCTAAGAAGTGTAAAAACTAGGGGATCAGGCTAAGCCAAAGGACATAAGGAACATAATATGTGTAATTGTGACTCACTGATAGCATATTTAACATGCTTGGCAGGCTTTTCCTCAGGTCCTCTGAACTTACTTAACTACTGCTTAGAATGCTCTTCCTCCAGATCACTCTTTCTTCCTTCATGTCTTGAATCTTGCCTTCTCAGAGGCCGCTCCATCTGAAATTGAAACTCTATCCCTTCCCTAATTTTATCTCATAGCACTTAAAACTTGTTAACAAACCATCTCCTTCATTTGTTTATTATTTGTCTCTGTCCACTAGAATGTAAACTTGATGGGTGCAGAAAATTTTGTCGGTTTTGTTCAGTACTGTTTATCCCTGGAGCTTAGAACTGTGCCAGGCACATAGTAAGGAAAGAAGAAGGTATTTGTGGAATGAATAATGAGAAGTGTTTTGAGCATCAGGTTCTCAAAGTTTTTAGTCTTAGGAACTCTTCACATTTTTTTTTTCTTTTTCTTACATAACAGCTTTATTAAGATATAATTCAGATAACCAAATCTACCCTTTTAGGGTATACAGTTCAGTAGTTTTTATTATATTCACAAAGTCGTGCAGTCATCACCGCTATCACATTTTCATCACCACAGAAGGAAACCCAGTACCCAATAGCAATAAAATTTACAGTCCTAAAACTTGAGGACCCGCAAAGAGTTTTGGTTTATTATGTGGACTTTTGTGATATTTACTTTATTTAACAAAAAATGGAAACTTTTAAAAACATTTATTAATTTTAAAAAAACCCCATTACATATAAACTTATATCGTTTCTTAATAAAAATAACAATTTTCCAAAATAAAAAAATTTAGTGAGAAGAGTGGCATTGTTTTGCATGTTTGTAAATATCTTTATTGTCTGGCTTAATAGGAGATAGCAGAATCTGCTATTGTAACCTGTTGTTTTGGTTGAAGTATGTTAAAAAATTGTGGCTTCACACAGATGTAGTTAGAAAAGGGAGAAGTATTTTAGTAGCCTTTTCAGATAATTGTGAATATTCTTTGGTACTATACCAACACTTGACAAGTGATCACTTTTTTTAAGATTAGCCATAATGTGAAATTTGAAACACATTTTTTTGTTCTCTTACATAAAATCCATTGGTTTGTCTTAAACTTTGAATGGATCTCTTACCCATGCGTGATTTTGTAATATCATGCATTTGTCTGTTGAATTATGGAGATCTTTCAAATGTTGATGTATCTCATTATACAATATCAAAACATCACAGTTTGTTAACATCACCAGTCTCATTAGAAAAGTTTTTTAAGTATTGGGAAGCTATCAGTCTCATGGTGGAGGATTTATGGTTTTCCAAAATTCTAATTTTTGTTTGAAACTCGAATTCTATCATTGGCAACATATACTGTCAGTTGTTTTCCTTAAGATGATGTCTTACTTTGTTCTGTCTGAAGGAAGTTCCTGGCAAACAATACCCAAGGCTTAATAACCATAGTTTGTAAGGCATTTATTAATTTATTTAAAGCAAATTAGTGGTGCTCCATAAAATAAAGTAAAAAATGGTGCTTCATGAGAAAAGTGGCTAGGTTTAGCTCACAACTTAGATGATTTGCCCAAGTGCTTTTCCTTGCTTGGTTTCCTATATTTAGCACAGACTCCCTTGGACTTTCTTCAGAATAGTTCAAAGCCCTCTCAATACTTGTTTCCACATGGTCAAATGCATTGGGAAATCTCCTTCCATTTTTCCCCTTAGAGATATTACTTCTAGAATTTTTGTCCTCCTGCTTCAGTCTAGACTGGCTGTACTCTGACTTGATAGTCAGCTCTTACTTATAGGTTTTCATCACCATTATCATAGAGATTTTCTTCATTTTTTCCCCTATGCATCCCCTCTTATTTGGATTCTACATCTGTTGCCTTCTCTGTCTACTAATTTTGGTGGAACACATCTTCTAGTACCACCCTGGGAGGAAAGGTGCATTTTGGGGCATTTGCATATCTGAAAAATGGATTTATTTGACTGTCTTATTAGATTGATAGGCTAAGCGTAAAATTTTTCTCTCAGAATTTTATCTCTAACTTCCTGTCTTTCTGTTGGGAAATTTTATTCTGATTCCTTTTTCTTTGAATGATATATGTTCTTTTTTCTGAAAACATTTATGGCCTCTTTTCTGTTTTGAAATGTCACAGTGATGTGTCTAGGTATGCATCTTTATTATTCATTGTGTGGGGTACCAAGTGGGCCTTTTAAGAATTCTAGAGAGGACTTCCCTGGAGGTCCAGTGGTTGAGACTCTGCACTTCCACTGCAGGGCACAGAGGTTCGATATTTGGTCGGGGAACTAAGATCCTACATGCTGCGTGGTGTGGCCAAAGAAAAAAAGGAAAGAAAGAAAAAGAAAAAAAGAGAGGGAAAAAAAGAAGTCTAGAGAGGGAATTCCCTGGCATTCCAGTGGTTAGGACTCCGCGCTTTCACTGCTGGGGGCCGGGTTGGACGCCTGGTTTTAGGGAACTAAGATCCTGCAAGCCGAGGCGTGCCCCCCTAAAACAAACAAACAAACAAAACTTCTACCAGGAAGTGACACTTGTCACCTGTGCTCATATTAACGGTATGACCCCTCTGCACTTAGGAGACCCTGTTATTGGTAAATGGTAATACAGTCTACTTTACCACCTTCCCCCTCACCAGCCCCTCAACCCCAGTCTTAATTTGTAAGGGAACTTTTTCTTTCTGCTTCTTGCTTACAGAATCCTGTTATTGTTTCACTGATAAAATATCTTCTCATAACTGTGATTGGTTTTAGGGTTTTGTTGTTTGCTGTGCCTTACCTTTATTTCCTTAGACTTTCTTTTTTCTCTCAATGTTGATCTGTCATGTTAGTGGGGTTCCTCTAATGTGTGTGGAACACTGGCTGCACAGTCATACTTAAGAGTGATTCACTAAAACGTAAGCTCTTTCGTGCCTGGGTGCTTCTAGTCAGCTGGTAGGCTTTAGTGGATGAAAAATAGAATGCCTCATGGACTCGGTCTCCTCCTGCAGAAGCGTTATACTGCCTTCCTCTCATGAGCTCAGGTGTGGCCAGGTACTTCGTTTTGGCAAAAAAAAAAAAAAAAAATGAGTACAAGCAACAAGTATCATCTTAGATGGTGGGCATCCTATTTAAGTTTTTCACTGGCCTTTCAGTTTGTCCAGAAAAGGGTCCTTTCATATCCTGCTCACAGGTTGCCAACATTTTTTGGCATCAGCTGCATAATGGAACTGGAGGTTTCACCATATTGCATATAGATCCCATTGATTTCAGTATAGCACCTGTCATCTCATTTGTTGAGTGTCCCTGAGACTAGAGCTACTCTGATTAAATTTCTGCAAAGAATAACTTCCATTTCTTACAGAGTAGTGGTCCTTTGTCCTCCCGACTGACAGTAGAGGTCCAGCTGCAACTCACACAATCTTTTCTTTTTCCACCCAGCAACCATCCTTCATTCCTTCTTTTGAGATACTTGATTTCCCTTCATTTCCTGAGTCTTTCTGATATTTTGTGGCACAAATTGGCTTGCTTGACATTGGCATCCTCTTCTGGAATACCTTTATGTTATTTGAACTTCCTGAGCTCTTCTGTGTGTTGAAAATCTTCCATGTACTTTATGTTATCAAAAATTTTGTTAACACCTGTGTGTATTGATGTCTGCTATCATATTCTTTTTTCTTGTGAGTTTGTACCATTTTCCCTTTTCTTGTCATTTTAATGGAGTTTTAGAAGGAAGCAGTTGATTTTTCCTTTTTCCATTTCTTAGGAATCCCAGGTAGACTTTCTTAATTTTATGTGGTCATCTCTTTATCCTGTTTGTTAATTCCTCATTTTTTGTTATATTCAATTTGCTGGATTATGAAATAAGAAAGATTATTTTTCAAGAATAATCTAAGCTTTATGTACATATGAATGTTAATTTTCAACCAGGGGTCCTCTATAAGGGTTTCCTTCTCAAAATTTAGTTGGAGACATTGGTCATGAGGATTCTTTCCTACTGTTGAGGTGGGCTACCCGAGTTCATCCCCAAAAGCACAATCTGAAATTTTATTACTAGTAATGGGAAAATTCATAAATAATGATGATAACATAAAGCTAACATTGAGTGCTTACCATGTGCCAGCCACAGTTCTAAGCACATTGACTCCTTTAAATGATGATTCTTTGTACTCCATTTTAGAAGAAGCCTGAGAAGATGATGAGCAGATAGAGAGGCAACAAGACTTGGGAGGCAAGTTGCATCCAGCTCCAGTAAAGTACAGACTGAGGAAAAAAGCAGTGAATATAAGAAAATTGGAAAAATACTCTGATCTCAAACCTTATATCTTGTAAGGCAACACCTTTTTCAACTTAACCTAGAAAGAGTTTGAAACACAATTTAGACTTAGTTGTGTAGGAAAGAATCATCAATTAGTTTGGAAATCCTGCCACAGCTTACTCCTTGTGGTAATAACCCCTTTTAGGTGTAAATCAGTGTGGAAATGCCTTCATTTAAAAAATTTTGAACCCCATATGATATCAGAGCATTCATACTGGAGAGAAAACCTATGAATTTACTGAATGTGGTAAAACTTTCACTCACATGTTGCACCTCATAAATGTAGAAGTCAGGCTGGAGAGAAACCCTGTGCTTCTAAGGAATATTGAAAAGCCTTTAGCTAGATAACAAATCTCATTGAGTAGAAGAAAATTCATACTGGAGAGAAACCAGTGAATGTAACAACTTCATTTGAGTATTAGAAAATTTAGAGTTGAAGAGAAAGCTTTGAAGGTACTAAGTATGATAAAGTTTTCTCTTGAACCTTACCTCTTACTCTGCATTTGAAAGGTCATACACAGAGAAGCCCTACAAATGTAAGAAATGTGGAAATACCTTCAGCTAAAAGTAAATTCTCATTCATCAAAAAATTCATACTGGAAAGAAATCTTGTGAATGTGGGAAAGCTTCCATTCAGATGTCACACCTCAGTCAGCAGAGAGTTTGTAGTGGGGAAAACCCCTTTGCCTGTAAGGTATGTGGGAAAGTCTTCAGCCACAAATCAACTCTCACTGAGCATGAGCATTTTCATAATAGAGAGAAACCTTTTGAATGTAATGAATGTGGAAAAGCATTCAGCCAAAAGCAGTATGTTATTAAACATCAAAATACCCACACTGGAGAGAAGCTTTTTGAATGTAATGAATGTGGAAAATCCTTCAGCCAGAAGGAAAACCTTCTTACCCATCAGAAAATTCACACTGGAGAGAAACCTTTTGAGTGTAAGGATTGTGGGAAAGCTTTCATTCAGAAGTCGAACCTCATCAGACACCAGAGAACTCACACAGGAGAGAAGCCCTTTGTATGTAAGGAGTGTGGGAAAACCTTCAGTGGCAAGTCAAACCTTACAGAGCATGAGAAAATTCATATTGGAGAGAAACCCTTTAAGTGTAGTGAATGTGGAACAGCTTTTGGTCAGAAGAAGTACCTCATAAAACATCAAAATATTCACACTGGAGAGAAACCCTATGAATGTAATGAATGTGGAAAAGCCTTCTCTCAGCGAACGTCACTTATTGTACATGTGAGAATTCATTCAGGTGATAAGCCTTATGAATGCAATGTATGTGGAAAAGCCTTCTCTCAAAGTTCATCCCTTACGGTGCATGTGAGAAGCCATACAGGTGAGAAACCCTATGGTTGTAATGAGTGTGGGAAAGCTTTCTCTCAATTCTCAACCCTTGCTCTACATTTGAGAATACACACAGGTAAGAAGCCTTATCAATGTAGTGAATGTGGGAAAGCTTTCAGCCAGAAATCACACCATATTAGACACCAGAAAATTCATACTCATTAAAAACCTGTGGATATCATGAAAGGTGTTCATCAGGAATTTACATCTCATAACATATCAGAAATAATCATTCTGAAGGAAAGCATCACAAATGAGAGAAACAAAAGCTAAAAACTTAAAGGACACCAGAGAATTCATCCTGAAGAGAAAGACATTTGTATGATAATATTCAGTAAAAAAAAAAAAAAAAAAAACATACAGCAAAGGTAATGCTGAAACTTTAGATGCATTTCCACTAAAATTGGGAATGGAAAACATGTTTAACATTGCCGTCTGCATGGATCTGGAGCTCCACCAATGTAAAAGAAAAAAAAGGTTGCAAGTATTAGGAAGGAAGAGACTTTTATGATATTGATTTAGCAGAACAGAAGAGATTCTGGAAACACCTGTGCATTTATTAGAATTTGTAATATAGAAATGGCATCACGAGATGAGAATATAATGGGACTATTTAAAAAATGATTTGGAGGAAATTTGTTCTCCAAGGGGAAAAAAAAAAACAAGAACTATACACAAAGGTAAGATCCAAGGGGGTTAGATTAAAAACTAATATGAAAAAGCTATATACTAAAATGGTTATGACCTTGGGAGTTGGGAAACATTCCTTACAGCAAATTGAAAAACACCTAGCAATTCTACTCTGAGTTTGTATGCTCAGGAAATGTGTACCAGGCTATTTACTGTGGCATGATATGTAGTAGTCATAAATTGGAAACAACTTAAATGCCCATCAGCAACAAAATGGAAAATACTTATGATGGAATACTGTATATCTGTAAAATGTAATAAATGAGATCTATATGTATTACAGAGAAAGATCTCAAAAATCATGTTGAGGGGGAAAGATAAAGTTGCAGAATGACATATAATACGATGAGTTTTGTAAATTTGAATAAAACTTCCCTCAAAATTTCAGTGCTATATATTGGTAATAGATACATATATGTATGTATGTTTTTTAAATGTTTTTGAAATGGTTTGGAAGGATACAGACCAAACTCTTGATAGTGGTTGCCTGTGAAGAGTGGAGAAGGGAAGGGAATGCGTGTGGGAGAGGGGGGGATTGGATTGGTTAGAGGGGACTTCAGTTTTATATATAAACGTTCATTTCTCTTAAAAAAAAAAAGACTGCAAGAAAATATATTGAAATACTGGTTAATTCTGGATTGTGGTATATGGATATCTTGTCTTATTTTTTGTACTTTTCTGTATTTTTAAATTTTCTCAAAATTAACAAGAATGGGGGTGAGGATGGGAACACTGTACCTATAGAAATCATGTTCTAATGGATTCATTCGCAATCAGCTACTAAACTTTTTATAGAAAATATTTCTAAAATTTTATCAATGAGTGGATGGACTTGCTCTCTATGTAGTATGAAATTATCTATTTTATTAAAATTAAAAATGACAGCATAATCCAAATCTGTTTTAATTTATTTTTACATGATATAGTGTACACTATATGGTCTACACGTTTCTAACACTATTTTGTGACATCATTTGAGCTTAGGAATTTTTAAGAACATTTAGTTTAAATAAGGATACACACACAGACTTCATATAATTTGTGTTTTTCAGATAAACTGACTTTGGAATGACCATTTTCCTGTCCTGTAAATTTCCATGGGAACAGCATATGCATTAAAAGTAAAGTTTTTGATTATTTCATTTTTAAAAAGAGAAACCATTCAACTTCCCAGAATGTTCACAATTCGAGTTAAATGCCAACACCTGGATCTCAGTTTTAACCTGCAGATTATTTCATTCCTCCCCCTGCTTTGACAAATACACCTTTTTTGTTTGTTTTTTCCAGCTCTGGTATAACTGACAAATAAAATTGTAAGATATTTGAAGTGTACAACATGAGGATTTGATATACGTATACACTGTGAAGGGATTCTCCCCATCAAGTTACTGTTTTCTTTTACAAAGGTGGAGAGGATGAGATGGGTATGAAAAAAGTGGTTCAGACTCCGGGCAGAAATCTATTGTGTAAACCAATCCTTCCTGAAGATACTTATTATTTAGTCCCTCATCACAATGTAACTTGATATAAATAATGTTTTAAAATTTTCTTGAATGGTGAACATCAGCAATACAGCATTTGAGGTTGACTTTTTAAACTGCTTTTTAAAAAGCTCTTAAGGACTTCCCTGGTGGTCCAGTGGTTAAGACTCCGTGCTTCCAATGCAGGGAACATGGGTTCGATCCCTGGTGCAGGCTTCAATCCCTGGTTGGGGAACTAAGATCCTGGATGCCATGCGGTGCAGCCAAAAAACAAAAACATAAACAACTCTTAAACTCAGCTAAATGCCACAACATTACCGTGTATCTTTTATTAGCCGTTTTGGAGGAATGACCATCACTTAAATACGTGAGTCTTAGTCCTTTCTAGTATGAAGTTCCACAACCCCCTTTTTAAAAAGGATGTTATATACTATATCTACTAAGGAATTGCACCAGATGTTTGTACACCATTTAAAAATTGCCTTCAGGGAATTCTCTGGTGGTGCAGCGGTGTTAGGACTCTGCACTTTCATTTCCGAGGGCACGGGTTCAATCCCTAGTCAGGGAACTAAGATCCCACAAGCTGTTGCGGCACGGCCAAAAAGAAAAAAAATTGCCTCTGCTTATCAACCACAGTAGGAAAAACAAAGATTTTAGTCATAAGGCATTTTCCTGAACTACTTTTTTCTCCTTAATCTCACATGCTTCTCTTAGCTCTTAACTCTGCTCCTGTGTTTTTGCAGCTTTGGAGTCAACAGAGTAAATAAAGCCTGACGCTAAGACAAAACCAAGAGGATACCTTAATGTGTCTGTTGACTGCGGCTTGGGATACCCCTCCCCCCCATCCAGCTTGGCTGGTTGTGTTGACCCATAGAGGGAAGTTGAATCTGAAAATCAGAATCGTTATTTTACTCAGTATGTCAGGAGGCAGATGACCTGAACTTCCTAAGTACATCTGTCTTACTCCATCCTAATAGATACAAGTGACCAGATTATTGGAAACCTGAATCATTGTTAGTCAAGATTTATAAAATAAATTTACTCCCACATTGCCCACGTTGCCAGGATACATATTAATAGCTACCTTATATCATACCCAAACCACGTGAGGGACCATAAGACATCTTTATCCTTGCCCCAAGCCCAACAAAATCTCAAGTATCCTAATTTTCAGTGATAACCTTTCATCTACTGTTTCAGGTATTCCTTAGTTATATCTGTTATTTAAGCAATACTATCTCTGCTCTCCTTGCTTACATACTGCATATGTATTTCACGTTTAAGGTGTTCTGTGTTTAAAATACTATGAGCCAGCACAAGTTATTTTATGCAAAACTTGACTTTGTAATTTTACTGTTTACCACTGCTGCATAACAAACACCATTTTGTCATACAAGGCAGTAATAACAACATACCCTGGCATTTATTTATCTCTACTTTTTTTTTTTTTCCCCAGTGTTTTCATCTAAATTTTTAAACTTCAGTGTACATTAGAATCACCTAGAGGGTTTATTGCTGGGTCCCATTTCCAGAGTTCCTGATTCAGTAAATCTGGCATGAGGGGGGCTGAGAATTTGAATTTCTAACAGGTTCCCAGGTGCTGCTGTGCCAGGGGCCACACTTTGAGAACTGATGATCTTCGCAGCAGCTCCACTGGGTAGTAGAGAGTATTATTTCTCCATTTTATATCTAGAAAAAATGAGAGGTAAGTGACAAGCTTAGTGTTTTATATCTATTTAGTGGTGAACTAAGACTGTAAAGCAAGTTATGGCTTTTTGTGACAACTTCAGTGTAATAGATGGGAGAGATGGCTCTTGCAAACTTTGGTGAATAATTTGCCTACTACCTGTTACATGCCATCGATACATAATGAATATCAAAACAACATGCTGCTGCCCTCTTAAGATCTTACTAGTGCTCTTGTGTGTGCTGGGGAGGCAGGGGAAGTGTACGATGTGGCTGAAGATACAGCCATGTAGCATATAATGTAAGGGTCATAGGCCATTGTGTCAAAGACTTGATTTATTAAGTGCCAGGAGAATCTGCCAAAGGAGACTTGAGTGTGGCAGTATGATTGACATTTTGACGAGATCATTTGATGCTTTGTGAAGAGTGGGTTGAAATGGGAGCAAGAGTATAGAGGCAGAGTGGCCATTTTAGAGGCTGAGTAATCAATCACTGAAGCAAGGTAATAGAGGTTAGGATAGAGATGTTGCATTGGAGATGGATGGAAATGGGTAGTTCTGAGATTTATTTGGAGGCGAGCTGACAGGACTTATGAGGTACATGATAACAGGAAGACATCAAGTACAATGCCAACTTTTAACTTCTACAGCTAGCTGATTAAGATATTAGGGGCCATGGAGAAGCAGTTTGGGAGGAAATAGAATCAAGAATTGGTTTGAGAGGGACTTTCCTGGTGGTCCGGTGGTTAAGACTTCCAATGCAGCTGGGAAGCTAAGATCCCACATGCTTCGCAGCCAAAAAACCAAACATAAAACAGAAGCAATATTGTAACAAAAATTCAATAAAGACTTTAAAAATGGTCCACGTCAAAAAAAAAAATCAAAAAAAAAGTTTCCTTTAAGAAAAAAAAAAAATTGGTTTGAGGTGTGTTTGTTAGATTTGAAAAACTTGTTTGACACTAAGTGGGAATCAGAGAATTTGGAATCATAAGCCTTCAGATAGTATTAAAGACAGGTGATAGGATAAGATCCCTGAGGTAAAGTACAGTCTTTAGAGGAAATAAGAAGGCCTAGGTTTGAGCCTTGGTACTCTCCAATGTTCAGAAGTCACGCAGAGGAAAGAAAAGCAGCTGATCGCCTATGCTAATGAGGTAGGAGCCTATTTAGAGTATGGTGTCTTAGAAGCCAAGGAAACTAAGTATATGAAGATAGAAATGGTCATTCTGTTGATTTTACTACAAAATTAAATGATGAGCCAGTGTCCTTTAAATTTGGCAGTATGTAGGCCACTGTAAACCTGTTCAAAAGCTTTTTTGGTGGACTGCGGGGGTCATAAACCACATTGGTTTAGCATAGGGTAAATTGATAAGAACTTGGCTCTGCTATCAGGTTTGAAAACTGTTCCTGCCACTATTTCTGAGGCTTTCTGCAAATTTTGTAACATTTGTGCCTCAGTTGCCTTATCTCCAGTACATCATCTTCTCATAGAGTTGTAAGGATTAGTAAATAATTAACATTTAAAAAAAATCTTAGAACAGTACTCAGCACGTTAAAAGCTCAATAAATGTTTATCATTCTTAGAGTTAAAGGGTGAACGGAAAGACAGGAAGAGTGGCAGCACGAGTAGACTACCCTTTAAGTGTTCCACTAGAAGAAGCCCAGAGGTAAGTTAGTTTGAGGCAGATGTGAGATAAAGGAAGGGAGTTTTGGTTCTTTGGTTTTGGTTTGTTACTAAAGCTGGGTAGAATATATTTGTAAACTGTAAGGTAACTTCAGGACAAGAGTATTTGAGAGGCCGGGAGAAGATGAGCTGTTGCATAGATGACCCAGTTAGTGGTTGATAGGAACTGGGTTACTTTCTCTGAACAGGAGGGAAGAGAATATAAGTGTCAGTGCAAGCAGATCTGAGAATTTGGTGGTGGGGAGAATAAAAGGAAGTTTCTGTTTGGTTAATTGTATTTTCTCAGTGTAATATCAGATGAAATGGATTAGAACGAAAGTAGAGGAAAGAATGTGCAAAATTTGAGGAGATAAAGGAGGTCTCTCATACTGAAGTGTTGAAGCATGCTCATAGGTCCCCAACAAAATATATCTTAATTAAGTCTAGAATTTTTCAGTAAAAATTCCTTTTTCCTCAACAGTCACCCCTCATTTCAGACATTCCTAAGATGTGTCCAATTTGAACTGCCTGCCCTGGGGCAGGGAAGGGGGTATTGTGGAGTTGACCCAGAGCATACTAATGATGGCTTTTCTCTAATGATTATTTTTCTACCCTAAGATGAATATCAGACTTGAGACACATTTATTCACATCTCCTGCCACATGAAATTTTGAGAGTATGTTATTGAATGAAAGTTCTATATAATGAGATTACCATCCTACAGAACTGAAAACGCAGATGGTTAGAGGAGTGAACTTTAGGGCAATTCCTAGCAATACTGCATCAGGAATCTTGTAGAAAATAGGTTGATATGTAGAACAGGAGAAAATACTGGAGACCAGACTAAAATATACCAAGGGTTGAATATTTATACAAAAGAATGTTTAATATAAATGTTTTTATTAAGGAATAGTGACTATAAAACCATGATAATGTCTGTTTTGTGGCATTAACAAAAGAACTAAAGTTTTGAGATGCAAACTTTTGTGAATGAGTTACTGGGTTAAAGCATTGTAAGATCCTTTTATTTCAGGAAGATGGCAGATGGACTGATTTAAGTGTACGTGCTGAAATAACCAGGATAGCCACTAAGAAAGGGAAGGAGGGTGGCAGGGAGAGAAAACTTCTAAACTAGAAGAAAATAATGGAGTGAGAAAAAAACCAACGCAAAGAAAGGCAGGAAAATGAGGAGGAAACAACAACAAAAATGGGAGGTAAGTTGAAACCACATAATGAATAGTAGAAATAAATCTGAGTACATCATTAATCAAGTAAATGTAAATAGGCTCAACTTTTCAGTTAAAAGTAAAGATCATGAAATAGAATTCTTTTTTTTAAAAGCAGCTATAAGCCATTTTACCAAGGGTATCTCTAAAAAGATAAGGACAGAAAGGTGAAAATTACAGAAAAAGATATGCCAGGCAAATGGTATCTAAGAGAAAGCTGTTGTATTTAAATACCAGACAAAGTAGTCTTTAAGCAAACATTACTAGAGATAAAGTCACTAGAGAATAGTAAACATTTTACTTCACTAAGGAAGATATAATTCTAATCATGTATGTTGCTAAATAATATAGCCTGAGAATATTAATAAAACAAATCAAAAGAACTACAGAGAGAAATTGACAAATCAACCAGGTATTTTAAAACTATCAGGAGCAAAGCCAACTCAAGAGAAACTCATGATCATTTCCATCATTTTTTAATCCCTTATTATTGAATGCCTAAAATGATGGGAGATGGAGTTCTTTGAAAGAGATGGGAGCTGGCCCAAATTGTGTCATGGCCTAGACCTGGCTTTTCCTACTCAGGGCACTATTTCCTCACCCATCAATTATATATAACCATTCAGGCCTGGCCTTCTCAGAGGGCTGTGTGTAAGTTGCACATTTTATTACCCTCAGGTCACTTTCTCCACTGCCCGTATGTGTTTTTACAGTGCAATAGAAATACATAATTTTCTACAGTGTGATAGGGAAGCCACCAAAACAAGATCTAAAATAAGTAACCATTTCTATACATTTCTATACAAATATACTTTCTGTACACGTTCAGAATAAAATATGAAGAAGGATGGTTAGCAAATGTTAGAGTGGTAATCCCGAATAGCTGGGATTATGGATGATTTTGAGTTTTTTCCTTTTCTTTATTTTTTTCTATCTTTTAAAAAATGTGTCTTAACTGATGAACTCATAAAAGTGCTAACAAAAGATCAAGATGAAAAAAAAATTTTTAAAAATGTGTCTATTTTTTCTATCTTTTATTGTGTAATAAAAGTGAACAACAAAAGTCCATTTATGGCATTCCTTGTAGAATTCCTGTTTGGCCAATTTGGAGTCCTACTGGAATAAGTTTGGTAGTATTTAAGCTTTCAAATCTGATTGCATAAATGAAAGTGACATATACTTTCCCTTTTTAAACTTAAGTTTATAATGCACATGATATGTGCTCTTTCATTACTATTCTGTACCATTGTGAAAGTATATGACAGAAGAGGCGGACAAGCCAATTGGGTAAGTTTTCCATGCAGATAATGATAATGGAACTAGAGAGAAAATTCAGAAACTGCCGTTGAAGTTTTCAGTCACTGAGGAATGTTTGTTTCCTAGGGCTGCCATAGCAAAGTACCACAAAGCTTAAAACAAGCCACCAAATATTTTGATAAGCCACCAGGTTTGTGGTATTTTGTTCTTCTCTCACAGTTATGGAGGCTAGAAGTCCAAAACCCACAAGTGTGATCAGGGCCATGCTCCCTTTGAAGGTTCTAGGGAAGAATCCTTCCTTGCCTCTTACAACTTTTGTAGCCCCAGGCATTCCTTGGCTTGTAGTTGCATCACTCCAATCTCTTCACATGATCCCATTCCCCTTGTCTCCTCTGTGTGTCCAAAACTTCTCTTTATGACAAGAGTTATTGGATTTAGGGCCCACCCTAATCCAGTGTGATCTCATCTTAGCTTGATTACATCTGCAAAGACCCTGTTTCCAAATAAAGTCAAATTCATAGGTATTGGGATTAGGACTTAAACATATCTTTTTGGGAGGCATAATATAACCCACAACCTGGAAATCAGTAACCCTAGTTGAAACAGCAGTTTCTGTGAAAATAAGCTTAGATACATAAGTCCTTAAAACTACCAGCATGAGTTAGAGCAAGTCTAGCTGAAATGCAACAGTTTCTTAAAAAAAAACAAAAAACCTTAGATCCATAAGTTTTTCTCAAAACTATATTCCCAGAATGAGTTTTGAACAGGTTACAGTAGTTTGAAGTATAGGAAGTGATATAAGCATATGACATAGCTTTTATATAGCTTTTATAGCTATATGAGGGATACAAATGTGTAGGCAATAAAAAATAACACCCACCCTTTTTCTGGGATCCGTGGGATGTGAAGCATGGGAAATGAGCAACATCAACTCTAGAGGCCTAAAGAGGAAGAGAAATCCTTAGAAAAAGTATGGCTAAATTAAGGCAGAAAATAGAGGTAAAACCTTTACTGTTGAGTTTAGCACATTTGCAGTGTTTGTGATACAACTGGCATTTCCAAGGGCAAAATGAAATGTAGGCACAGACAGTATTAGAGCGGAAGTGCGGTTTAGTATGATTGACTGTAAAGGTTGTGCTGACAGGACCGAAAAGTGGGGCTTAAGAGGCCTCACAGTTCTCTTTGGCTTTCTGGTATAAGGACTCTGGACCATTGCAGACAGTCATCCATCCTTTTCACATGTAACCAGAACCAATTTTTATTCTTCCTAACTTCATTTAGTGGAAACAGTGAAATGATTGCCTGGGTTGCTGAGTTAATTGGGAGATTCCAGTCTGATACATAATCCAGGAAGGAAATTGCCAGAGAAGCAAATTTTTTGAGATGATAGAGCTATGCAGAATGTGGTCTTTGGGTAAACATGCAATCTCCGTTTATCTCCCAGAGAAATCTGAAAGACAACTTTATCTCATTGCCATATGAAGAATAAATGTCTATCATTCTTCAATTCTTGAAAAGAACACTGAACTCCTTACCACATTATTCAAGGTCTTTCATATTTTATTTACTTTCTACTTTTCTAATTTAATCCATCACTAATTTAGCGCATGTACTTTATATGTCAACTAAACATAGATTGCTTAATGGTCCCAAAACTTGCTTTGCTCTTTTCCACATTAGCTACATTTCTTGTGCCTTTTCCTCTGTTTGGAATGTCCATCCATTATAATTGTCAATTACCAGCTATCAAAATATATTCATCAAAGGCAGAGATCAGTTGTCACTCTTCCACTGAGCCTTTCCTATTCTCTGCCTTTTTCCTCTCAGGAATCATAGGTTTTTGTATAATAACTACCAGTCATTGAGTCTTTTATAATGTGTCAATATTCACATCAAGTTTATGAAGTGTAGTCACTTATTTCCATTTTACAGATGAGGAAATAGAATTTACATAGCTAGTAGTTAACCATTTTCATTTTTTTTACAGATGAAATAGAATTTTACATAGTTAGGAATTAACCATTAGTTCTCAAACCATTATTGTAATAGAGCATCTTTAGAGATAAATTGGGAAGCTAAAGGCTATTTATTCCAATCCCTTTACAAGTGAACAGAGGCCAATAAAATGAAGCAATTGGACTCAGCAACTATAATTAGCAGGATGGTTATGGCAGAGTACCAAATCAGTCAATCTTAACAGCTTGATAAGGACTGAGAAAAATGACACTGAAATAATGAAAGGAAAGATATAAAAATACATCTAGAATATGCTCTATATGTATAATAGACATTTGAAAGAGCCAGAAAAGAACAGTATATTGGGCTTTCCTGGTGGCACAGTGGTTAGGAATCCGCCTGCCAGTGCAGGGCACATGGGTTCAAGCCCTGGTCGGGGGAGACCCCACATGCCACAGAGCAACAAGCCTGTGTGCTACAACTACTGAGCCTGCAAGCCGCAACTACTGAAGCCTGCGCACCTAGAGCCCATGCTCCGCAACAAGAGAAACCACCACAGTGAGAAGCCCGTGTACCACAATGAAGAGTAGCCCCCATTCGCTGCAACTACAGAAAGCCTACGCACAGCAATGAAGACCCAATGCAGCCAGAAAAAAAAAAGAACAGTATAAGATTAAGTAATAATTTAAAAATAATAGAAGAGGGCCTTCTGCTTCAGAGAACATTGAGTAGGTGTACTTTTCCTTATTTCTCTTGCTGAGAACAAATAAAAACTCTGAATATTTATAGAAAACAAATATAAGACTTTGAAAGGTGGACATGGTTGGAACCATGGGACCTAAGGAATAACATGGTGGTTAGTTTTCTGGGTTTTCTTTTTGCCTTATACATCTGAGACTTGGAGCTGAAGAAGCTGGCAACCCTGGAATGCCAATTGATGTAGAAAGAAAAAGCCTCAGAAAAAAGCCCATTCTCTCTAACCAAAGAACAATGAAAGGGACAGCCTAGTAAGACAAAAAAATTTTAGATAATAGCTGCTCTACTCAAGCCAAACACCACAGAAAAGATTGGCCCCACCCACACCAGCAAAGGCCGCATAAAGCCTCACCAGGCTGTAAAGGTGCTCCAACCCTACCTCTCCTTCACTGGGGTGGTTTCAGAAAAGGACGACTAAGGAGTTGGGACTTTTATCCCCACTGGGTGGTAATGAGACAGCACTCCCACCCATGGTGTCAGTGTAGACCCTTTGGGGATCTAGGACTTCTACCCAGCAGTAATGAGGCACCTGCATCCCTCAACCTCTCTACTGGGTGGTCTCAGGGAGACCTACTGGAAAGTCAGGACTTTCACCACTGCCCTGTGTTAATGAGCCCACACAAACCCCTGTAGTGTCAGTGGAGACCACCTGGGGGATGGTTATAATATATAGTCTTATCCATCCCAGCCATGGTGATTACCAGTGGATGCCTAAAGGAGAGCTGGAACTTCCATCCCTGTTCAGCAATAACAAGGAGGCCTTCCCCTCCTCAGGTGTCAAAGAAGGCTGAATTGGGAACCTAGACTTCTACCCACAGCTAGCAGAAACAAGGTCGTGTCTCCAGGTCTCTCAGCTATGACAGTATCAGAGGAAGCCAGCCCAAACCGAAGGTTTAAATAAGATCTAGTCTCATAATGCCCCAAATGTCCACACTTCAATAGAAAATTACAGAAAAACTAGAAAATTTCACAAAACGGGGAAAATCTCAACTTGAATAAAAATCAATATAGGCATCCCTTGGAGATATTGTGAGTTCAGTTCTAGACCACCGCAATAAAGCAAAAATCACAGTAAAGTGAGTCACACGAATTTTTTGGTTTCTCAGTGCATATAAAAGTTATGTTTACACCATACTGTAGTCTGTTAAGTGTGCAACAGAATTATGCCTAAAAAATATACATACCTTAGTTAAAAAATAATTCATTGCTAAAAAATGCTGTCATCTGAGCCATCAGCAAGTTGTAGTAGTAACATCAAAGATCACAGATCATCATAACAAATACAATATTAATGCAAATGTTTGAAATATTGCAAGAATTATCAAAATGTGACACAGAGACTCAAAGTGAGCAAATGCTGTTGGAAAAATGGCATTGATAGACTGGCTTAAGGCAGGGTTGCTACAGACATTCAATTTGTAAAATATGCGATATCTGTGAAGCACAATAAAGTGAAGTCCAATAAAATGAAGATGTTTTGCTTTGAACCTAAAACTGCTCTAAAAAATAAATTCTATTAAAAATATCAATAGATGTCAACATAGATGACAGGTTAGAATGATCTGATGAAGATTTTAAAGCAGTCATCATAAATATGCTTTAATGAGCAATTAAAATCACATTTGAAACAAATGAGAAATAGAACGTTTGAGCAAGAAATAGAAAACATAGGGCTTCCCTGGTGGTGTAGTGGTTAAGAATCTGCCTGCCAATGCAGGGGACACGGGTTTAAGCCCTGGTCCGGGAAGATCCCACATGCCACAGAGCAGCTAAGCCTGTGCACCACAACTACTGAGCCTGCACTCTAGAGCCTGCAAGCCATAACTACTGAGCCCAGGTGCCACAACTACTGAAGCCCGCATGCCTAGAGCCCATGCTCTGCAACAAGAGAAGCCACCGCAATGAGAAGCCCGTGCACTGCAACAAAGAGTAGCCCCTGCTCTCCACAACTAGAGAAAGCCCACGCACAGCAATGAAGACCCAACCCAGCCAAAAATAAATAAATAAATACATTTATTAAAAAAAAATTCCCTTAAAAAAAAAAAGAAATAGAAAACATAAAGAAGAACCAAATGGAAATTTTAGAATTGAAAGATACAATAATTGAAAATATAAGAAACAAAACAAAACTCAGCGGCTGGGTTCAATAGCAGTGTGAAAAGTACAGAGGAAAGACTCAATGAATTTGAAGACAGACAATGGAAATCATTCAGTTTGAAAGCAAAGAGAAAATGGACTGAAAACAAAAACAGATCTAATATTTGTGTCACAGGGGTCCCACAGGGAGGGGGAAAAAGAGGGCAAGGTTAAATAAATAGTTGAAGAAATAATGGCTGAAAATGTCCCCAATATGGCAAAAGACATACATACAGATTCAAGAAGCTGAGAAAAACTCAAACAGGGTAAAAAAAAAAAAATCCCAGCCAAGACACATTATAATCAAACTTCTGAAAACTAAAGAAAAAATCTTGAAAGCAAAAAGAGAAGTGACACCTTATCTATAGGAGGAAACAGTTTGAACGACAACAAATTTCTCATCAGAGACGGAGGAAGTGGCACAGCATTTTTCAAGTGGTGAAAGAAAAAGCAAAACTGTCCAACCCAGAATTCTCTACCTAGTGAAAATATCCTTTAGGAATGTTTATTCAAATGTATAAATCCTAAATGTGTATGTACCAAACAACAGAGTTGTAGAATATGTAAAGCATAACTGGTAGAAATGGGTGTGATGTCACTGAGAATGGTGGAGTAGGGGGCTCCATGGATCCATTCCTCCAATGAAGCAATGATTAAGCTGGCAAAAATTGTCAGAATCAACTTTTCATAACTATGGAATCTAATTTAAAATTTACAAAAACCAAGGGAGTACTTAATGAAGAAAGAAGCTGCTAAATTTCAGTAGAAGGAATTGTGGTATTTTGGCATACCAACCTACTATCTCCCACCTCAGAGGTGGCTGTGGGTATGGTGGCCTGCATTCCTTGTGCAGCTTGTTGGTACCATAGTGGACAATACAGACTTGTTCCCAAAGAATTGTGCTTATTTTGACCCGTTTGGTCCATAAGGGCTGGAGTGGCCCCCCTGGGAGGCTTTTGTCAAAAGTATTCAAAGGCATATACTACACACAGCTATCCATGAAAAAAAATAATAGAGCAAGCAGCAGACAGACTGAAAAGCCTAGGAAGGAAGAGACTGGGGAAGAGATACATTTCAATATTTACTACAAAGCAAAACAGTGTGTTCCTAGAATAATGATAGAGATGATAGATCAATGGAATAGAAGAAAACATAAGGGTAAATTCTTCATGACTTTGGATTTGGCAATGATTACTTCGATATGACACCGAAAGCACAAGCAACAAAAGAAAAATATAAACTGAACTTGATCAAAATTGAAAACTTTTGTACCTCAACGGATGCTATAAAGAAAGTGAAAAGACAGCAGCATACAGAATGGGAGGAATATCTGCAAATCATATATCTGATAAGGGTTTAGTATCCAGAATATATAAATACTCTTATAACTCAATAAAAAAAGACAAACAAGCCAATAAAAAATGGGCAAATAACTTAAGTCCTTTTTCTCCAAAGAAGGCATACAAATGTTCAACAAGATCATGACAAGATGTTCAACATCTCTATTCTTTAGGGAAATGCAAATCAATACCATAATGAGTTATCACTTCACATCCACTAGGATGGTGATAGCCAAGAAAACATAAAATAATAAATGTTGATGAGGATGTGGAGAAATTGGAACCCTCATACATTGCTGGAAGTAATTTTAAATGGTGTGCAGCTGCTATGGAAAGGACTTTGTTGGTTTTTCAATAACTTAAACATAGAATTACCATACGACCCAAATATTCCACTCCTAGGGATATACCCAAAGAATTGAAAACAGGTGATTAAACAAAAACTTGTACAAGAATGTTCATTTCAGCAGTTTTCACAATAGCCAAAAGCCCATTCATCAACTGATGAATATATAAATAAAATGTGATATATCCATCATACAACAGAATAATATTGTCATAAAAAGGGATGAAATACTGATACATGTTACATCATCACCATCAATGAACATCAAAAACTTTATGTTAGGGACTTCCCTGGTGGTCCAGTGGCTAAGACTCTGTGCTCCCAACGCAGGGCATCTGGGTTCAATCCCTGGTCAGGGAATTAGATCCCACATGCCGCAACTAAGAGTTTGCAAGCCGCAACTAAAGATCCTGCATGCCACAACTAAAAAAGAACCAGCATGCTGCAATGAAGATCCCTCACACGGCAACAAAGATTCCTCATGCTGAAGCTGAGACCCGGTGCAGCCAAATAAATAAATAACTGTTTTACAGAATTTAAAAAAAAATTAAGTGAAAGAAGTTAGACACAAAATGTCACATATTCTATGATTTATTCAATATGAAATATTCAGAATAGGTAGAAAAGATCAGAAAGAGAAATTAAGGAAACAACCCCATTTCCATCACAACAACATTCTCTAACACCATATACAAAAATAAACTCAAAATGGATTAAAGACCTAAATGTAAGACTGGATACTATAAAACTGCTAGAGGAAAACATAAGAACACTCTTCAAAATAAACCACAGCAATATTTTTTTGGATCAGTCTCCTAGAGTAATGGAAATAAAAGCAAAAATAAACAAATGGGACCTAATTAAACTTAAAAGCTTTTGCACAGCAAAGGAAATCATAAACAAAACAAAAATGCAACCTACAGAATGGGAGAAAATATTTGCAAATGATGAAACCGACAAGGGATTAATTTCCAAAATATACAAGCAGCTCATACAGCTCAATATCAAAAACAACCCAATCATAAAACGGGCAGAAGATCTAAATAGACATTTCTCTAAAGACTACATATAGATGGCCAATAGGCATATGAAAGGATGCTCAACATTGCTAATTATTAGAGAAATGCAAATCAAAACTACAATGAGGTATCATCTCACACCAGTCAGAATGGCCATCATCCAAAAGTCTATGTATAATAAACACTGGAGAGGGTTCGGAGAAAAGGGAACCCTCCCACACTGTTGGTGGGAATGAAAATTGGTGTAGCCACTATGGAAAACAGTATGGATGTTCCTTAAAAAACTAAAAGTAGAGTTACAATATGATCCAGCAATCCCACTCCTGGGTATATGTCTGGAAAAGATGAAAACTCTAATTCAAAAAGATATATGCACCCCAATGTTCATAGCAGCACTATTTACAATAGCCAAGACATGGAAACAACCTAAATATTCATTGACAGATGAATGGATAAAGAAGATGTGGTACATATATACAATGGAATACTATTCAGCCATAAAAAAGAATGAAAGAATGCCATTTGCAGCAAGATGGATGGACTTAGAGGTTATCATACTAAGTGAAGTAAGAGAAAGACAAATACCATATGATATCACTTGTATGTGGAATGTAAAAAAATGATACAAATGAACTTATTTACAAAACATATATATATATTCTGAATATATGGGTATCATATATATGTGTATATATAATGGAATACTACTCAGCCATGAAAAAGAATGAAATTTTGCCATTTGCAGCAACATGGATGGACTTAGAGGGCATTATGCTAAGTGAAATAAGTCAGACAGAGAAAGACAAATAGTGTAGGATATCACTTATATGTGGAATCTAAAAAATACAACAAACTAGTGAATATAATAGAAAAGAAGCAGACTCACAGATAAAGAGAACAAACTAATGGTTACTAGTGGGGAGAGGGAAGGGTGAGGGGCAATATAGGGGTAGGAGATTAAGAGGTACAAACTATTATGTATAAAATAAGCTACATGGATATATTGTACAACATGGGGAATATAGCCAATATTTTATAACTATAAATAGAGTATAATGTTTAAAAATTGTGAATCACTATATTGTATACCTGTAACATATATAATATTGTATATCAACTATACTTCAATTTTTTAGAAAGTGTTTAGTAAAAAAAAAAAATGCAAGGTCCAAAAAGGAATAGAAGAATAATGGCTGCTAAGGGCCCCAGAAAAGGAAGGAACCAAGTTAAACTTAGAATTGCCTTTCTCACTGTTTCCCGAATGGTCGAGGTGGTTTGATCTTCCCCAGACTTCCTAAGCCAGACAGCTTGTTGCAGAATTTTATCTGCACTAATCTCAGTTTCACCTGTTACATTAATATAGAAACAGCAAGAAGTGTTGGCCAGTGCACATATGCCCCCTTGTTCAACCAAGAGATAATCCAGAGCAATGCAATGGTCAACTACCATCTGGGCCAGAGAATCTAGGGATTTTTTTATGATCTTAAAATCTTGCCTCCTGAGCTATGGTTGCCACTGTGCCTGTGAGCTTCCTGGCTACCACATTGTTGTATATGACTCTCCCAACCAGGCCAATCAAGGCTCTAATGAGGGTTACTCTCCCAAATATGAGTAATCCAATTCCCATTGTCTCTCAATGATGGACTTGCTGTGGATGCAAGGGGACAGGATCATTAGTGAAAATTAATAGATTCAGATGGGGGTATACATGCCCAGTGGTCCATTGTCCAGCCATTCAACTCCAATTCAGGCATTGTGTAGCCATACCTTGACCATCCTTATATCCTAAGAACATCATTCCCTTTCCAAGACATATAGTCCTCCTGTGACTGGGGATTAGCTTAGCAGGGCTCAAGATGGGGTGGTCAGAGGGTACCCATTTGGACCAGTGATTTTGATTGAATGCATCCTGTGTAGGTTTTTCCTCACCCTGCTGATCTGGGGACTTCTATCCGTTGGGCCCATTTGCTCACCACTAATGAGTTTTGCATCCTATTATACCCTGGGGGATAGGGGGTTGATGTCCATGATCCAATGGCACACATGCATGGAGGGGTATTCTTACACACCCCATCATGAAGCTTGCAGTACGGGATGCCACACATGGGGCAGGAGGTGTTATGAGTGTCCTGGAACCTCTCATCAATATTGGTGTAACAGCTCAGGGCACTTGGCTGGTAACATTTATGGGTTGACTGGTTGGCCAGGGTAGGTTGGACCCAGACAATGGGACTCGAGGTGTTTTGGTTCCCTCAATATATGGGGTGAAGCAACACTTCCTCCCATGGTGCAGGTTGTCCTACCTTGAGTGTCTCCCTGAGTCACTAGTTGGTTGATTGTGGCAAACCCAGCAGTTAGTGACATTCTGACCCCATATTATATCAGCAGTTATTTGTACTAGTGTGTTATTGGCCCATGGGTAGGGTTTTCCTATGGTCTGAATTGCCCATATAAGTAAAGGAAGAGTCAGAATCTGATACATCTTAACTAAGTGTTGAATAAAGTATTAGAAGTATGCATAGTATGAACAGGATAAGGATTAATATTATGCATAAGATCCCTGAACCATCCAGGTATCCAGGCATTAGCTCTCACTTTTGTGAAGGGCGGTGCCAGTTAAGGAGATGTCATTGGCCACGTCAGTAGTAAGAGTTGGCCAAACTTCAAAGCCACTCCAATAGGGGAGTTCCTGGGGAGCACAGGTGAGAGTCAGGAGAAGGATGATAAGATAGCTTATTAGTAGGCAAAGACCACAAGCGGGTGCAAGCCTCTGGTGGGTAGGTTGTGAATTCATAGCCGCACCACTTATTTGAGGCAGCCCTGCAGAATAGCAGCTTCAGGTCTGAAAGGGGTTCACAGGAATATTGTGAGGGCGATTCTCCCGTCTTGGGTTTAGGGTCATGCTTCACTCTGCTATGGTGTATCCATGGAGTGACACCATGCAATTTTAGGGCAGATTGAGTTGTCAAAATTACTCGGTATGATCCCTTTCATTTAGAGGATAATTGGTCCTGAGGACTCCCAGTTGTCCCAGTCCCCTGGCTAGAATGGATATAGCATGAGATCTGTGGGAGCAGGCAGCACCTGATTTCCATAGGCAGTGAGGGCCTTCATAGCTTCTCCCACCTGTAGTGCATATCTGAGTTGTTCCATTTCATAAGGACTCAAGGGTCCCTCTTTTTCCATGGAGGGAACTGGCCTACCATACATTAGCTCATAGGCAGTTAATTTTTTTTTCACACTTTCCAGTTTTTATTACCATTATTATTTTTTTAACACCTTTATTAGAGTATAATTGCTTTACAATGTTGTGTTAGTTTCTGCTGTATAACAAAGTGAATCAGCTATATGCATACGTATATCCCCATATCCCCTCCCTCTTGCGCCTCCCTCCCACCCCCTCTAGGTGGTCACAAAGCACCGAGCTGATCTCCCTGTGCTATGCGGCTGCTTCCCACTAGCTATCCATTTTACATTTGGTAGTGTATATATGTCCATGCCACTCTCTCACTTCGTCCCAGCTTACCCTCACCCCCCACCCCCCACCCCATGTCCTCAAGTCCTTTCTCTAGGTCAGGCAGTTAATTTTAACTTTCCCTGTGGGGCCAGGCGTAAGCAAAGCAAGGCTACAGGTAAAAACTTAATCCAGTTTTCTTGGGCTTCCTGGCACAGTTTAGCCAGTGTCCTCTTAAGGGTTTGATTTGTCATTTCAACCTTTCCAGAAGATTGAGGTCTCCAGGCAGAATGTAACCTCCATCCACACTAGAGCCTGGGCAGTATGTTTGATGACCTGGAACACAAAGGCAGGCCCATTGTCACTCTGAAGAGACCTGGCGAGCCCAAATGTCAGGATTATTTCCTTTAATAATATCTTGGAGACCTCGATGGCAGTCTCTTTTCTTGTGGGAAGGCCTCCGTCCACCTGGAGAAAGTGTCTACTAACACCAAGAGGTACGTGAAGTTTCCTGTTGCTCGGGGCATGACAGTGAAATCTATCTGCCAGTCTTTCCCAGGGTAGTTACCTCTTACCTGGATTGCCTGGACATTTGGCCCATGCGGAGGCCCAGAGTTTGGGTTGTTAGTGTTGCAGATAGGATAGGACTTGACCTCTTGCTCTATCAGGACTCTTAGGCCTGGGGTCAACAACATCCTTACAAGCCAGTTATGGAGGGCTTCTTTCCCACAATGGGTACTCTGATGGGCTTCTCTTATTGCATGGTAGGCTGCGGGTTTGAGAAAGAAGTACTGTCCATGTTGGTTAGTCAGCCATCCACCTTGGGATGGCTTCTGGGAGAATCCCCATCTTTCGGCCTTCCCAAGTTCTTCCTCTGTATAGACTGGGGTGTAATTCAGAGGGTCAGGTTTTATTGGCATTAAGGGCAAGACCAAGGGGGAGTTAGATCTCAGTGCATCTTCCTTAGCTGTTGCATCTGCTCTGTTCTCTTTTATTACTTCCGCATCTCCCTTTTGGTGGCCTCTGCAGTGAATGCCAATTCTCTAGGCAGCATGACGGCTTGTAATAACCTTAGGATTTCTGCCCCATGTTTAACCTGCTTGTGGTCAGAAGCATACATTTTCCTTTCCAAATTGTAAAATGTAAAATGCCATAGGCATACTGAGAGTTGGTATAAATGTTGAGGCTCTTCCCCTTTCCCAGCTCTAGGGCTCAGGTTAGTGTTTTTAACTCAGCCTTTTGAGTGGAGGTCTCCAGGGGAAGGGCACTTGCTTCTGTTACTTCTCCCAAAGTGTTAATGGCATAACTAACTTCATTGCTCTTCCCTTCCTTTATAAAATTACTACCTGTAAACCATTCTTCTTCCACATTGGGGACTGGCTTATTCTTGAAGTCAAGCTGACTGAAATAAACTGTCTATTGTCTCTATAGGATTATGCTCTAGATTTCCTGATTCTGCCAGAAGCTGAGTCATGTAGTTCAGGGTTTGGCAAGTCTTTATGGTCATGACTGGGTTGTCTAGCAACATGGCCTGAACTTGAATGGATCTCCCAGGCGATAGCCATTCAGTTCCCTTAGAATTAATCAAGGCCTGGTACCTGATGTGGGGTCCAAATTGTTGTGGTTTGTCCAAAAGTCAACTTTTCTGCCTCTTTTAAGAGGGTAGTGGTGGCCACACCGCTTGCATGCAAGGCGGCCATCCTTTGGCTGTCTGATCGAACTGTTTGGAGAAGTATGCCACCACTCAAGTAAGGGGGCCTAACTTCTGGGTGAGCACTCCTGGGGCTACTTTCTGTCTTTCATGAAGGTACAAGTTAAAGGGTTTGATAAGACCTGGAAGACCCAGAGCAGGAGCCTGAAGCAACGGGGCCTTTAAGGAACTAAAGGTCCAACTTTAGTTCCTTAAAAGCCCTTTCACAGGTGAAGTCCCATTCAAAGCGGTCATTGTCTTTCCCTTGTAGAGGGGGTTAGCTATTAGGCCGAAGTTGGGAATCCAGATTTGGCAAAACCCAGCCATTCCTAGAAACCCCCTGAGCTGTCTCTGGGTTTTTGGTGGCCCGAGGCCACAGATGGCCTCTTTCCTTCCCTGGGCAGGCTTCTTTTCCCTTCAGTCTATGTGAACCCCAGGTAGGTGACCCTTATCTGAGATATCTGATCCTTTTTCCTTGAAACTTTATATTCCTTGTCTGCCAAGTGGTTTAGGGTCATGATGGTGTTCTTATCTGATAGTTGCTTTGAGGGGCTAGCGACCAAAATATCATCCACATATTGCAAGAGAGTCCCCTCCTCTAAATGAAGGTCCCTTAGGTCCTTTGCTAAGGCTTCCCCCAAAAGAGTAGGAGAGTTCTTAAATCCTTGTGGCAAGATTGTCCAGAAGTACTGGTGCTTTTGCTGACTGTTGGGGTCCTGCCATTCAAAGGCAAAAATTTCTTAGGACTCTGGAGCCAAGGGAATACAAACAAACAAAAGCATCTTTTAAGTTCAGGACAGAGTACCAGTTCTGGTCCGGGAACAGTGGGAGAGTAGCTAGCAGAGTATAAGGGTTTAGGACTACTGGTTGAATGTCCTCTGTAGCCTCGTTAACTGCCCTCAGATCTTGTACCATGCAGTATTCTCTACTGCCTTTTTTTACTGGGAGGATGGGGGTGTTACAGGCAGTCTGGCAAAGTTGGATAAGACCTTGTTCTATTAGCTTCTGGATTACAGGAGCTATGCCTTGTAGGCCTTCCTGGTGCAAAGGGTACTGTTTTTTATTTGGGCAGCTATGTCCAGATTTTAAGTGGAATACTACAGGCTGGCCCCAAGGGCCTAGCCCATGTCCCCTTGTGCCTACATCTGTGGGTTTACCCCTGATAGCTCAACAGTCTTGTCACTCCCAGTAGAAACTTCTTTCCTATCAGCTAATAGCATAAGTAGCTCTGGTCCCCTCTCCAGGGGCACACTGATTTCTAACTCACCTTGATTTAAATGGGGGGTTGCTGCCAACTTATGAATAGTTCTCCCTAGCAGGGAGATGGGGCACTCAGGAACACAGAGAAAAGAATGGGTTCATGAGTAACTTTAAACAGGAGCAAAGAGAAGCAGTATGCTGCAGACAACTTTCTGCTGTTATATCTGCATCTCTGTGCTTTAGGGACTTTTTTCATAGCTGTGAAATACTGCTCTGCCCATGAGTGAGCAGCAGGTCACAAGTGAAAGGGAATTAACATCCCCTGAGGGTTGGTATATAAATATCCCAGCTCCCTCACCACTGGGAGGGATGGCAATAATTCTGAAACATGTGGTCTTTCAGAAAACCTTATTAGTCAGAATTTTTTGAGAAAAAAGTCTGCAAGATAAGATTGAAGCTGAGATGAATGGGTTGGCATTTTACTCAATGGCTTAATGGAGGACCTAGAAAGTAGAACAGTTTTCTTTATTTAAAGCATTGCAATAAAATGCTAAATTTCTGAAACTTTACTATTCAAATTAAAGAGAACAAATCAGGAAATGAATACTCCAAAGTCAGTGTCTCTGAAAAACTGAGTTCTCTCAAAGACACTGCATGTATCATTATTTAATGCTAGGATAATTACAAATGTATGAATCCAACCAGTCTGTTCCAAAACAATGCTAGAAATGATGAGAAAATAAACTATGTATACTATACCATGACACACTAAAACAGCAAATTAAAATTGTTTTATTTATTATACTGCTGCTCTGATTTCATTTTTTTTTTTTTTTTTTTTTTTTTTTTTTTTAATTTATGGCTGTGCTGGGTCTTCATTTCTGTGCGAGGGCTTTCTCTAGTTGTGGCAAGTGGGGGCCACTCTTCATCGCGGTGCGCAGGCCTTTCACTGTCGTGGCCTCTCTTATTGCGGAGCACAGGCTCCAGATGCACAGGCTCAGTAGTTGTGGCTCACGGGCCCAGTTGCTCCGCGGCATGTGGGATCTTCCCAGACCAGGGCTCGAACCCGTGTCTGCTGCATTAGCAGGCAGATTCTCAACCACTGCGCCACCAGGGAAGCCCTCATTTTTTAAAAATTAATTTTATATAGTAAGCAGTTAGAAGTTTTCAGAAATACTTACTACTAGAAAAAAAAATTTTTCTCCCCCATTAAAAAACAAAACTGCAAATAATCAAATCTAACAGTCTTGAGTAACTACCAAAAACTTCACCACTATAGGAAGCAATGACATTAGCTGATAAGAGCTAAAACTTAATTTTAAAAAATTGATACTGCAAAAAAAAATCATATCAGTGATGTCAAAGACAAATTTATCTCAGGATTCAGAGGAAGGGGACAAAAGAAAAAAGAATGAATATGATAGATACAGAGAACAGAGATCAGAGATACAAAATAAAGAATTAGAGATATTCCTAAGGCAGGCTCCAGAGCAACTGAACAGAAATAGTTGAAGAAAACGTTCATGAGGTGGAAAAAAACATGGATACAA
Source organism: Balaenoptera physalus (assembly GCF_965194825.1). Lineage (NCBI taxonomy): Eukaryota > Metazoa > Chordata > Mammalia > Artiodactyla > Balaenopteridae > Balaenoptera > Balaenoptera physalus. The sequence continues at coordinate 16,158,064 of NC_138900.1, read as the reverse complement.
ATTTTAAAATATCAACATAGGCATGATAAATGCAAATATAATCACAGGTAAATCCTAGAATTTTTTAGAAGAACAACACAAAAAGAAATGGATTGGTGTAAAAATTGTGAATCAATACATGCTACCTTAATTAGTTTCTGAGCATTTAATAGCCATTAAATAAAAATCATAATATAATTTAACCTGGGGTCACTAAACAAATACATGGTATGAAGCTTCTCGCACCCCAACTAACACCACCACATCCACCGCTGTATAGGACTAGTTCTGGAAAATCAGAATTCTGTCAGCCGCAGCTCGTGTGTGAATACTAGTCCATCCATTTGCCCCTCTGCTCCCCTTTGACATATGACTAGGTAGAAAATGAACGTGTGAAATGATTCTTGAGGGCCAGCCACAGCCTTGCTGCGTTTCCGTAAAACAGCCCTATTGCCGCCATTATGGAGACTCCCCAGTGCTCTGCTGAGTTCCTCCTGTGGCCACACCAGGGCACTGTCATGAGCATAGTGCACGGTGGTAAAATCGAGTCAAGTGTAGGAGTCGAGTGTAGGAGTGAGGAATGAAGTGATGCCTGACTAAAGAAGTTTCTGGAGGTCAGGAAACTATCACCTGGAGGTGGTGACCTGATAGGTCTGCTTTCTATGACAGAGCAGGAAGCTGCGTGTGTCTCAGGGCAAATGCACCACTGGAGGCCAGGATCGCCTAATAAGGACTGGTATTTACTTTTACTTGACCCCATTCTGGGCCCTATCACAGTCTGCTAAAATGCTTCTAACATTCATCACCCATGTGAGAGACATAGTATAGTAATTTCCTGCTGAGATGACTGAGGGAAAGGGGTATGGGGGACATTGGCGGAACTGGCTCCTGCAGGTGGGAAAATTCTCACATAATTAATTACTCTTAATCACTCAACATGCGCTTATTTGAGTGCTGTTTTTTTTTTTTTTTTTTGGCTGCACCTGGTCTTAGTTGCGGCATGCAGGATCTTCGTTGCGGCATGCAGACTTTAGTTGCAGCGTGTGGGATCCAGTTCCCCAATCAGGGATCGAGCCTGGGCCCCCTGCATTGGGAGCGAGGCGTCTTACCCACTGGACCACCAAGGAAATCCTTATTTGAGTGCTTTTGAAATACATATTCCTTTGTCCATTCCAGAAAGAAAGCCTAATCAGAGACCTCAAAATCAGAAAGCTTGTCAATTTTTCTCCAGCCTGCCTACCTTCCTTCTTTCCTTCCTTCCCTACCTACCGCGAGAGAGGTGTTGTAAACCACACAGAGGTGAACAAGATCCAGTCCTTCCTTCATAGGCTTTATGAGAGACTCTAGTAAGTAAAACCATACAAGTACAGCATGCTGTATACTTTTATATTTTTGTTTATTTTAAATTTTTTGGCTGCGCTGTGCGGCACACAGGATCTTAGCTCCCCTGCAGTGGAAGCACGGAGTCTTAACCACTGGACCACCAGGGAAATCCCAGCTGTGTACTTTATTTTTAAAATAAATTTATTTTATTTTATTTATTTTTGGCTGCGTTGGGTCTTCGTTGCTGCGCGCGGGCTTTTCTCTAGTTGTGGCGAGCAGGGGCTACTCTTCGTTGTGGTGTGCGGGCTTCTCATTGCGGTGGCTTCTCTTGTTGTGGAGCACGGGCTCTAGGCGCGTGGGCTTCAGTAGTTGTGGCTCGAGGGCTCTAGAGCGCAGGCTCTGTAGTTGTGGCACACGGGCTTAGTTGCTCTGCAGCATGTGGGATCTTCCAGGACCAGGGATCAAACCCGTGTTCCCTGCATTGGCAGGCGGATTCTTAACCACTGTGCCACCAGGGAAGTCCCCCAGCTGTGTATTTTATAACAAAGGAGAAATCCCCTCTGTGTCCTCAAGGTAGCCACACCCCTTTGGCTACCTAGTAGGTCTAAAATTGGAGAATCCCAACACAAGCAAGTCCCTCCTCAAGCAATAAACATATCCAGCCTTGGTGACTTCGGGAGATCATGTGGGGAAATGCGAGAGAGTTCAGCTTTTTTCCCCTCTAGATATAGCTTTCTAAATATTTACTTTTATCCTCCGTCTTTATTTATAGGTCCAATTTTTCTACCATTTAGTTATTTAATCATGTTCTATTTAGTTAGTGCTTAACTGGTGTTAATCACAACAATAAAATAGTAGTGATGGGACTTCCCTGGTGGCGCAGTGGTTAAGAATCCACCTGCCAATGCAGGGGACATAGGTTCGAGCCCTGGTCCGGGAATATCCTAAATGCCGCAGAGCAACTAAGCCCGTGCACCACAACTACTGAGCCTGCGCTCTGGAGCCCGTGAGCCACAACTACTGAAGCCCGTGCGCCTAGAGCCCGTGCCCTGCAAAAAGAGAAGCCACCGCAATGAGAAGCCTGCACACCACAACAAAGAGTAGTCTCCACTAGCTGCAAGTAGAGAAAGCCCAAGCACAGCAAGGAAGACCCAACGCAGCCAAAAATAAATAAATAAATAGTGATGATGATGATAATAATAATAATACCATTAACTGGTATAGATGTTTCACTAGTATTTTACTTCCTCATTCTATTTTTTTTATTCAAAGTCACAAAAATTATAGTCATCCTCATCAGTTCACTCAGTCCCATGTAATTAATTTTTTTTTCATCTTGATCTTCTGTCAGCAGTTTTATGAATTCATCAGTTTTCCATTAGAGTTCTGAAAATGCTTATTCATTCAGTTCAGCAATATAGTCAGTTACCAGAAACCTGTACTTGTCAGAGTCTTTTCCATGAATTCCTTGAAGATGAAACCTTTTTACAGGAACATTTTTGCAAAAGCATCAGAGTACACCCAGAACTGTCTGTAAATGACAAAAGACTTAAAAATAACCACGGTTAAAGATCTGATGAAAATTCATAATAATACAATTGACAAGGAAATTTAGTTATTTCTGAGATATATATTTTAAAGTAATAACTAGAATTATGACTTATAACATTATACCAGAACATATAAGATTTTTAGAAATTTCATGTAATGTCTGAAACATTTATGTTAACATATTACCATACAAATAACCCAAAGAAAGTTTATTAGTTGTTTTGTTTGTTTGTTTGTTTTATACTGCAGGTTCTTATTAGTTATCAATTTTATACACATCAGTGTATACATGTCAATACCAATCGCCCAATTCAGCACACCACCATCCCCACCCCACCGCGGTTTTCCCCCCTTGGTGTCCATACGTTTGTTCTCTACATCTGTGTCTCAACTTCTGCCCTGCAAACTGGTTCATCTGTACCATTTTTCTAGGTTCTAGGTTCTAGGTTTTTCTAGGTTCTAGGTTTTCTAGGTTCCACATACATGTGTTAATATACGATATTTGTTTTTCTCTTTCTGATTTACTTCACTCTGTATGACAGTCTCTAGATCCATCCACGTCTCAACAAATGACTCAATTTCGTTCCTTTTTATGGCTGAGTAATATTCCATTGTATATATGTACCACAACTTCTTTATCCATTCGTCTGTCAATGGGCATTTAGGTTGCTTCCATGACCTGGCTATTGTAAATAGTGCTGCAATGAACATTGGGGTGCATGTGTCTTTTTGAATTATGGTTTTCTCTAGGTATATGCCCAGTAGTGGGATTGCTGGATCATATGGTAATACTATTTTTAGTTTTTTGTGCATTTTCTGGTGTTTAATGAGGCTTGACTTATGAATTAAAACTTTGTCACAGTCATTACATCCAAACGGTTTCTCTCTAGTATGAATTTTCTGATGGGTAATGAGATTTTCTTTCTGATTGAAAGAAAGGATTTTCCACATTCCTTACATTTGCAGGATTTCTCTCCAAAGTGAGCAATGTGATGCTTAGTGAGGTATTGCTTCTGGCTGAAGTTTTTTCCACATTCATTACATTCAAAGGTTTTCTCTCCCATATGGATTTTCTTATGGTCAGTGATATTTGATTTGTGGCTGTAGGCTTTCACACATTTCTTACATGAATAAGACTTCTTTCCAATATGAATTCCCTGGTGACTTATGAGGTGTGACATCTGAATGGAAGCTTTCTCATATTCATAAGGTTTAAAATTTTCTCACGTTCTATGAAGTTTTGCTTCTGGAAAAAACAGTTCTCCAAATTTGTTACATTCATTGAGTTTCTCCACAGTTTGAATTTTCTCATATTCAATTAGTTTGAATAACTGAAGGTTTTCCAATATTCTTTACATGTACAGGTTTCTTCTACTGCATTATTTCTCTAGTGACTAGTAAGATTAAGCATGTGAATATAAGGATCCCACATGGACAGGGTTTGTAGGCTTTCTCTCCGCTGTGTATTCTCAGGTATTTGATGAAGTTTATTGCTAAATCCCTGTTTATACAGATTTCACTTAATCGGGGTCACTATAAGGTAAGATAAATTATAATATACTAATTATATTCATAGCATTTCTTTCTTACATAAATTCCTTCACAATATCTTAAGTCTAAATTAAGTTTTCAACTCTTTTCAAGTGAGTCACATTGATACAAGCCTTGTCTTGAAGAAGCTGAAATTCAGAGGATGTCTTTCCGGTTCACTTAAATTCACTGCCTTTTTCAAACTGTATTTTCTTGGAGATATCTACAATTTGACTCATGAATCTTTCAGTTGCCTCTCTTATCTGCTTATTAACGTCCAAGATTTCTTCTAAAATGGAATGCAAAGAATAAGCATTAAAAATTAATATGTGAAAATTGTTTAAAATGCTGTTTAGTATGTGGTAAGCATGCAGAAAATGATTATTATTGTAATCATCATCACTTAAATTTTTTGTATTATTATTTTATTAATAACATTTCACATATTTGTTATTACGGGGTAGACGCTTCAGTTTCAGGTCTAAAGAATCACCCAATATGAATGAAATCACAAGTGCTCATATCTACTGGCCCTTAGTTTTGTTTAATTTTTACTGGAGTATAAGTTGCTTTACAATGTTGTGTTAGTTTCTACTGTACAGCAAAGTGAAACAGCTATACGTATACATATATCCCCTCTTTTTTGGATTTCCTTCCCATTTAGGTCACCTCAGAGCACTGAGTAGAGTTCCCTGTGCTATACAGTAGGTTCTCATTAGTTATCTATTTTATACATAGCATCAGTAGTGTATATATGTCAATCCCACTATCCCAATTCATGGCCCTTAGTTTTGAGGAGGAAACTCTTACTGAGGAACTTTGGGTAGTACACTGACATTTAATTTGTATGTATAGCTTTGAATGCTTTTAAATTAACCTTCCGTAACTCAGAAATCAGCAAAATGAACAGATCTCAAAATGAGCAAGTAACCAATAGGATGAAAGAGTGAGTTAATAAAAAAAGTCTATTTAGAAGACTGGACAGAGGATAGAATGACCAGAGGGATAAACATACAAAGAGGACATAGTGTATTAAACATAGTGAATTGACATGCATTTATTTTTGCTTCCTCCAGAAACTTCAAGTTATGTAAATGGGAGAGTGGGAGAATATAAACTCACAAGAAAAAAAAGAATTGGTATAATTGATGAGTTATGTCAACATAGTTTTCAAAGGTGGCAAGCAGAAGCAAGACTGTTAGCTAACAGCAGAACCAAGTAGCTCAAATAAAAGTGCACACAGAAAAGAATGCAATGAAAATAAGCTATAAACAAATCACTACAACAACTCATGGACTGGAGAAACCAAATGTCTCAAAAGGTGGTTAAAGCATGGAGCTGAAAAAAGGACTTACAAGTAGTTTCAAACTCAGCACCCCCAACCCCATTTAAGCCAAGTGATTACCACCTGTGGTAGTTCTGAACCATGTCCACAAATTTTTTATACTCTCCCTGGCCCCTGCCTTGAGTGTGGGCTGGACTTAGTGACTCACCTGTAATGAATAGATTATGGTGGAAGTGATGGGATGAGACCTTTGAACCTAGATCATAAAAGGTACTCTGGTCTTTCTTGTATCACTTGCTCTTGGGGTAATCTATTAAGCCAGTTGTTGGGGTAATCTATTAAGCCAGTCGTTAGGGTACTCAGGCAGCCCTGTGGTGAGGCCCAGGTAACAAGGAACTGAAGCTTTCTGACAATAGCCAGCAAGGAACTACTAAAAACCGTGTGAATGAGCCATCTACCTTGGAAGCAAATGTTCCAGTCCCAGTCAAGTCTGGCCAGCAGGTTGACTGCAACCTCACAAGAGACCCTGAGCTGGAATCACCCAGCTAAGCTATTTCCAGATTTGTGACCCTCAGAAACTGTTTCAGAGAATAAATGTTTGTTTTAAGCTGCTACATTGTAGGGCAATTTGTTATGCAGAAATAGATAATACACTACCACACCATCCCGGCAAAGAATAGAATATTTATTCCCTAGAGAAATTGAATCAGGGAAGATTTAGACACAAGGATATGAAGAAAAGCAGATGGCAGAGGCACCATGCTGAAATCAGGGGATTAAAAAAATAGTGGAATGTAAATCAACTATACTTTAATAAAAAATTATAATAAAAAATAAATGGGGGACTTCCCTGGTGGTGCAATGGTTAAGAATCCACCTGCCAATGCAGGGGACACGGGTTCGAGCCCTGGTCCAGGAAGATCCCACATCCTCAGAGCAACTAAGCCGGTGCACCACAATTACTGAGCCTGCACTCTAGAGCCTGCGAGCCACAACTACCGAGCCCGTGTGCCACAACTACTGAAGCCTGCGCACCTAGAGCCTGTGCTCCACAACAAGAGAAGCCACTAGCACCGCAACGAAAAGTAGCCTCTGCTCGCCGCAACTAGAGAAAGCCCACACGAAGCAACGAAGACCCAATGCAGCCAAAAATAAATAAATTTAAAAAAATAAATAAATAAAATATAAATGGTGGGACCTCATCACTATTGGACCCTCAAAATTCTGGCAGTCAAGAGGTGAGAAGGCTCTTCTCTGGAGAAACGGAATAGCCTAGGAGAAAAGCTATAATATTAACATTTTGGGGCTGACAAAGAAATGTGTGAAATCTATACTGAAGTTCACAAGTTGACAAGCCCTATCTATCTACCTATTGTTATTACATTAAATCCCTCCCCCCACCCCTCTTGAATTCTTTTGGCTGGTCTAATAATTTAATTGACTCAAGACAGATTAACAGGAGAAAAAAAAACCAATTTAATTTATATGCATGAAAGTCTCATAGAAATGGGACCCCTGACAAAGAAACAATTATTTGTGAAGATTTAACAAAAGGGCCTTGTGCTTGGCGGAGCAGACTAACGAAGCAGTAAAAAAGTTCGTTTATACAGCTTTCTTAGCCTTGAATTCCCTAACTCTGGTGATAAGGATGGTTTTTATTCTCTTGGTATAGGGAGGATAGTTTTACATGGGAGATTTATTTCCTGCTTTCAGGGGAAAGAAGGGGATCAGAGTGTTTTTTATATCATTTTTTCCCCCACTAGCTGTTTCTCAAGTAACTTTAATTCAAAACAATCAATATGCCATTGTGGCATTTCTTGGGGTGGCCTGTTTTGAGGCCCAACAACAGTCATCTTTTTAGCACATTATTAATAAATGATGAATGGACAGTAATAATCAACAAACTAGGAAAAGCCTAGCAATATGTAAATGTAAACCTAGTAATATGAAAGACAGATGAAAACAATAAAAAAAAGAACTAAGGAATTGAATACAGTTAAGGAAGAGAAAAATACACACACAGGAAAAAGCCACCCAAAATCCCCCTACAATAGCACCAAGAGGTAAGAGGAGATCTTATATCCAGGAAACAATTAACATGTATATAAAAACTGCTCTTGGAAATTAAAAATAAAATACCTATTATTAAAAATTTAATAGCAGATATGGGAAAGAGTTGTGGAAATCACTCAGTTGTAGGGGGAAAAAAAAGTTAAAAAATAAGGTAATAAAAAATGAGAAAGATAACAGATAAAATCAGGAATTTCAACATCCAGAAAGAGAAGGTTCCAGAAAGAGAGAGGAGAAAACTGAATGGAGGAAAATTTCAGAAAATTTAAGATTTCTAGAAATATAGGTCATGATTCTTCAACATAAAGGGGTCCACTGAATACCCCATACAATGAACCAAAAAGACTCATACCAGAGCACACCTTTGTGAAGTTTCAGAAAACTAGGTGTGAAGAGAAGTATTTAAGCATGCTTCTAAAGAGAAAGAAGAACAACAAAATACAAATCAAATTGTCATCATACTTTAAGATAAAAACTGTAAGCTAGAAGACAATGGTATAATTCAAAATTCTAAGGGAAAATTATATCCAACCTAAAATTCCAAACCTAGTTAAGCTATCATCCAAAAGAGGTTAGAATAAAGAAGTTTTTAGACTTGTAAGGGCCCCAAAATTGTATTCCAAATTAATCTTTCTCAAGGTGCTAATGGAGGATTTTTTAAAAAATAAAAATGTGAGACTAAATCAAGAAAAAAAGAAGACATAAGCTCCAGGAAACCAGTAATTCAACATAAGAGGTGAAGGAAATTCCCAAGATGGTCATGTGCTAGTTATTCATTTATTGTGTTTCAGTCCCACACTGAACCTTCTATATGGTTCTCTGTAATGTTGGGATTGGGACTCTGCACACTACATTTCCCAGGCTCCTTTGCCAGCTGGCTTCTTTTTATTTATTCACTGATAAATTGAACATACTCATTAATTAACTCTACAGTGGAGAAATCTTAAGGACACCATTTAAACTGTAAGTAATAAAACCTGGGGCTTTCCTGGTGGTCCAGTGTTTAAGACTCTGCGCTCCCCATGCAGGGGGCACGGGTTCCTTCCCTGGTCCGGGAACTAGGATCCGGGGCGGGGGGGGGGGGAAGTTAACATTACCAGTAATGGAACATATTGACATTGCGTGTCTCCTGATAAAATAAACCAAGAAGAGCATAGCATCATTTATGGGATTTTCCTCCCCAAAATGTATAAACGATCAGGACACATCAGGTAAACCCAAATTGAAGAACATTATACAAAATAACTAATCTGTACTCTTTGAAAATGTTAAGATTGTGAACAGGTGGAATAAACAGAAAACAAATAGTAAGGTGGCAGATTTAAACCCAAATATTTTAGTAGTTTCACTGTAGAGGAGAGTGTCTATACTTGAGGGTCTGGGACAGATAAAACCAAGCATCTCGTAATAAATTACTTTGCAATCTTCCTTCTTGCTTTAAAAGCATGTTGAATTTGCATTCTAATCCATAGTAAAAGTGCCTATTTTAACATAACCTGTTAATGTTGTTTAGCATATAGTAGATTAAAAAAAATTCTGTCAACCTTCAAATAAAATTGATGCCCCATAAAGATACCCTCTTTTATCATTTTACAAAAGCCTAACAGGAGGCTCAGAGGTTAATTTCTGTTACACATATACAAGCCTGGTCTCCCAAACAGGTGACCCACATTCACATACACACAACACCCAGTCACACCTGCGGTCACAACTCAGCATCTTCAGCATCTTCTGCCCCGCCCTCTTCCTCACCTGAGTGCGGAGACGCACGCGCGCACACACACTCTTCAAGATCGTGATTTCTTCTCTGTCGCCTCTTCAATACAGTCCAGAAAGAAGATTAGGTCCCACCTTCACTCTCACCCTGAGCGCTGCGCGGACCGAGGCCTGGACTCACCCGACGGACAAAGATGAAAAGTGTGTCATCCCCTCTGCATTCCGAGGGCGAACTAGAACCTCCAGAAATCTCCCGGGCCTGGCGGGTTGGGTCACGGGTGCCAGAACCAGCTGAGAAGAATCAGTTCACTTGCATTCTGGCCGATTGGCTGCTTTTCTGGCTTGAACTACATTTCCCAGAGGCTCTGCGACTCGAAGCTACTTAAGCCGCGAACTTGCGGTCTCGCCTTTTGCTTACGGGCGATAACTGAGCTGCCAGAGATGGGTAGGACTGGCAACTCCAGCAGGTATGCCGGCTCCATCTGCGAACCGCTTGGCGTCCGGCCCTTGCGGTTCGGATTGGTGCGGAGAGGCGGTGGATGAGCGCAAACCTAGCTTCCGCGCTGAGCGGAATCGGGGACCCGTTTTCAGCCTCTGGACTACATTTCCCAGAGAACTCCGCAGGCCCACGCTATGTCCCGCGGGATTTCGCTGCTGCGTTTCGCAGCGCCGGGGCCGTTGGCTCCGCGGAGTTAGCTGCTGAGGGGCCTTTGGAAGCCGGTGCAACTTAGCTACTTTGGACCAGACCGGAACTAGGGAAGGACTAGGGTGAGGAGTTGGGGCCCCGGCCTTTCGTGTCCGGAGCGAGAAGAGAGGAGCTCGTGTGTGTGTGTGTGTGTGTAATTGTTACAGTGTGTCTTCGCAGTGTGTGATGGTGACAGTATGTGGTGATCACTCTGGGTGATGGAGTGGGGTGCTTGTGACTGTATGGGGTCCTTGTTCCCAGAAAGGGTATGTGATTGTTACTGCATTGTGCGCCATTGTGGGGGATGTAGAGGGCAGGTGACTGTGCATTTGGAACTGTGTGTCCCGGTAATGGGTATGTGATTGTTTGAATGTGTGCAGCACCGTGTGCCTAGGATTTGGAGGTCTGAGACTGTGGTGTCAGGCGCCTGTGACTGTGCAGGTGCAACTAATATGACAGTGTGTGGGTGCGGGGAGTCCTGTGGCCGTGCGATAGAGACCTTGTGTGTCCCCTAGGTATTTATGTGGGATTATATTATATGTAACCGGGTGACCTTGTATAGCACTATGTGTGCCATGGTGGGTGGGTTGTGATGCTGCAAGTGTGGCTTCACCACTCCATACCTAGGAGTCATTTGTGAGCCCATGATAGATTCTAGCTCTTTTCCTGTAACTGCATTGGGCTGGATTCTTCAGTCTTCCCTGACCTTCCTCTGTACGTGTGTGTGGGTGGAGAGGGGCTGGAGAAAGTGTGGGATCCCAAGAAAAGCTAAGTGTCCCATCAGTTTCTTCTTTTTTCCTCAGTTACCTCACTAAGAGGAAAGAATGGTTTTTGAACATCCAAAGGCCAAGATCAAAGTGCTTTGGGATTTTTTCTTTCTTCCCTGAAATCTTTGTTTTTCAAGGCATATATTTTTTTCCTCTTCTGACAATTCCTGACTACCAAAAGCCCATTCAAGAGACCTTATCGTTAGTACTTCCCATTTGGATACATAATGGAGGCCTTGGGGTTAGACCCAGAGACCCAGTTTCCTGTATGTCCCCTCCGTCTTAGTATTAATTTGGCAGTTTCTCCTGTGTGCCATATCTCCTCTAAGATCTCTGCTGGCCTAGTGAGGCAAAAACAAGAGGCTTCATCATAACAACTGAATTGTTGAAAATAAGATGAGTGCATATGTGGCACACACCAAGCAAAAGCCATGCAATTTATGGGTTGGTTTTGGTTAGTCTCAGTCCAAACGGGTGATAAGATCTTTCACTTTGCCAATATTTTTGAAGTAGGAATGACATGGGGGCTTGATCAAAGAGTTCTATACCAATAGGACAAGGGATTTGCCAGGTAATTTGTGAGTAAATACTTGGACCAGTTTCCAGGTCTATTTTGAATTAAATTCTCAAATGGTCCTCGTTGGAGTTCTCAATCTGGAATCCATGGACTCCATCACCAGATATCTAAAGGGAAGGAGGGCTGGAATGAAATTCACTAAGGGTTACAAAAATGGTAGAACCACGGATAGATCTAAAAGCAGAGACTATAACACTTTGGGACAACCTTTGAGATAATAAAATCCAAAATTACTTTTCACAAATAGAGAAATTTTAAGTAAATCCCAACATAAGGTGGCATTTTATGCAGCTAAGTAAAAATATGTTTGAGATAGAACATATCCATTTTCATTATTATGACTAACATTAAGCAATTTAAAATAAATAGAAGGGCTTCCCTGGTGGCGCAGTGGGTAAGAATCCGCCTGCCAATGCAGGGGACACGGGTTCGAGCCCTGATCTGGGATGATCCCACATGCCACGGAGCAACTAGGCCCATGCACCACAACTACTGAGCCTGCACTCTAGAGCCCGCGAGCCACAACTACTGAAGCCCGCATGCCTAGAGCCCGTGCTCCACAACAAGAGAAGCCACTGCAGTGAGAAGCCCGTGCACCACAACGAAGAGTAGCCCCCACTCGCTGCAACTAGAGAAAGCCCGCGCACAGCAACGAACATCCAACGCAGCCAAAAATAAATAAATAAAATTTAAAAATAAAATAAATAGAAAATACTCAAGAAATTGTTATAGTTAAATCTCCTCCCTAATTTTTTAGGAACAGAAGTTATTTGTAAAAGGGCCAAAGGAATGTGAGGTCCTCAGAATGAAGAAGCTTTAGAGCTGTCAGTTGAAGCTCAGTAAATATCAAACCAATTCTTAGCTAGAGTCAAGCTCTTCAGAAGCTCCCTGGAGATTCACATGAAGGAAAATAGATGTCTTAAAGGGCAGATTATGAATAATAGGGGAAACTATTCTCAATTAGTAGAACTATGTTTCCTTACTTCTCTAGTATCACATCCTTGAAGAAGTTCCTCTGGAAAGGGTTTATCCATTTGGCCTCCGCAGCCACTCATGGATTTGACCACATCCATGAATACTTCCTTCTTCTGAAATGACAAAAACCTTTTTCTTCTCCAGAGGGCTGTGCCCCCATAGTGCCCTGGTGGGGGTGGCCATGAAGGGGCAAAGAGGGGATATAAGGTGATCAAAACATTGTAGGCAGACAGCATGTATCGAATTGCTTAGGCAATGCTGGACATTTTAAACTTCACATAGCACTTAATTAGATTATCAAACATCCACAGTTTGGAATTCTAGCTAGACTTAATTTATTATTGGGAGCAAGGGGGGGCAGTTCCAGATAGTGGAGAGAAAGGTGATAGGCCTCTGCCCAGCTGAGTGAGGGCGACTCGGAACTTGACAGCCTTGCATGTAAAAGTTCAGCTGGTCCTCATCTAGGCCACCCGCATCTCTCCTTTGATGTTGCAACAGCCTATTAACTGATCCCCCTACTTCTTTCATTGCCTGCCTAACATTCCTTCTTAACACAGCGGCCAGGGTGATTCTTCCAAAATGTAGGTCATCACTCCCTGGCTTAAAACTTTCCGTGGCTGCCCATCTCACTCAGAGTAAAAACCAAAGTTTCTACAATGGCTCACACAGCCCAATGTAATCTGGCTCCCGGCTGCCTCTCTGACTTGATTTTCTATATATTTTTAGGTAACTTAATTCTGCCCCTCTGCTTTTGAACTTGCCGATTTCCCTGCCTGGCATTTTCTTGCTCCTGATATCTGCATCACTTACTCTTTCACTTCTTCAAGACTTTGCTCACCTGTCACCAAATTGGAAAAGCCTTCTTTGACCACCCTACATAGAATAGCATCTCAACCAGTGCACTTCCTATCTCCCTTATACTGTTTTATTTTTTCATAGCTCTTATTACCATTTTTAACAGATATAATTGATGTAAAACATATTAGTTTCAGGTGTAAAACATAATGATTCAATATATGTATATATTATGAAATGATCACCTCAGAAAGTCTAGTTAACATCCATCACTGCAGATAGTTACAGACTTTTTTCTTGTGATGGGAACTTTTAAGATCTAATCTCTTAGCAACTTTCAATATATAATATAATATTATTAACTATAGTCACCGTGTTGTACATTACATCCCCAGGACTTATTTACTTTATAACTGGAAGTTTGTACCTTCTGACCACCTTCACCCATTTTTGCTGCCCCTGCCCCACCTCTGGCAACCACCAATCTAGTCTCTGCATCTATGAATTTGGTTTTTTGTTTTGTTTTGTTTTTAGATTCCACATATAAGTGAGATCATATGGTATTTGTCTTTCTCTGTCTTACTTCACTTAGCGTAATGCCCTCAAGGTCCATCCATGTTGTTGCAAATGGCGAAATTTCATTCTTTTTTATGGCTGAATAACATTCCAGTGTGTGTGTGTGTGTGTGTGTGTATCACAATTTCTTTATCCATTGATTCACTGATGGACACTTAGGTTGCTTCCACGTCTTGGCTATTGTAAGTAATGCTGCTATGAACATGTGGATGCATGTATCTTTTCAAGTTAGTGTTTCTGTTTTCTTCAAATAAATACCCAGAAGTGGAATTGCTTGATCATATGGTAACTTAAAAAAAAAACTTTTTGAGGAACCTCCATACTGTTTTCCATAATGGCTGTGCCAATTTACATTCTCATCAATGATGCACAAGGGCTCCCTTTTCTCCACATCCTCACCAACACTTGTTATTTGTTGTTTTTTTTTTTAACATGTTATTTTTATTTTTTTATAAATGTATTTATTTACTTATTTTTATTTTTGGGTGTGTTGGGTCTTCGTTTCTGCGCGAGGGCTTTCTCCAGTTGTGGCGAGCGGGGGCCACTCTTCATCGCGGTGCACGGGCCTCTCACTGTCGCGGCCTCTCGTTGCGGAGCACAGGCTCCAGATGTGCAAGCTCAGCAGTTGTGGCTCACGGGCCTAGTTGCTCCGCGGCATGTGGGATCTTCCCAGACCAGGGCTCGAACCCGTGTCCCCTGCACTGGCAGGCATACTCTCAACCACTGTGCCACCAGGGAAGCCCTTGTTGTTTTTTTAACAGTAGCCATTCTAATAGGTGTGTGAGGTGAAATCTCATTTTTTTTTAATAAAGCATTTTTTAAAAAGTTTATTTATTTATTTATTTGTTTTGGCTGTGCTGGGTCTTCGTTGCAGTGCACGGGCTTTCTCTAGTTGCAGCGAGCGGGGGCTACTCTTCGTTGCGGTGTGCGGGCTTCTCATTGCAGTGGCTTCTCTTGTTACGGAGCACAGGCTCTAGGCACATAGGCTTCAGTAGTTGTGGCACGCAGCCTCAGCAGTTGTGGCTCGCGGGCTCTAGAGCACAGGTTCAGTAGTTGTGGTGCACGGGCTTAGCTGCTCTGTGGCATGTGGGATCTTCCCGGACCAGGGCTCAAACCCGTGTACCTGCTTTGGCAGGCGGATTCTTAAACACTGCACCACCAGGGAAGTCCCAACATTTCTTTTCTTTATCTAGAGACTTCCTTGCCCAACTGAGCTTCATCTATGAACCCATCTCAGGTCCTCCCATTCTGTCAGGGAGCGAGTGATGGCACCCAGCAGCAGGGTCTTGTCCCTTAGTATCCCATTCTTTTCTTTTTTCTTTTTTTTCTTTATTGAAGTATAGTTGATGTACAATATGATATAAGTTACAGGTGTACAACATGATTCACAATTTTTAAAGGTTATACTCCATTTATAGTTATTAATATTGGCTATATTTCCTGTGTTGTAAAATATAGCCTTGTAGCTTATTTTACACATAATAGTTTGTACCTCTTAATCCCCTACCCCTATATTATCCTTCCTCCCTTCCCTCTCCCCCACTGATAACCACTAATTTGTTCTCTATATCTGTAAGTCTGCTTCTTTTTTTTTATTATATTCACTAGTTTCCTGTATTTTTTAGATTCCACATATGAGTGATATCCTACAGTATTTGTCTTTCTCTGTCCGACTTATTTCACTTAGCATAATACCCTCCAAGTCCATCCATGTTGTTGCAAATGGTAAGATTTCATTCTTTTTTATGGCTGAGTAGTATTCCATTGTGTGTGTGTGTGTGTGTGTGTCTGTGTGTGTGTGTGTGTATGTCCATTGACAGATGAATGGATAAAGAAGATGAGGTATGTGTATATATGTATATAATAGTGTTGCTATGAACACTGGGGTACATGTATATTTTCAAATTAGAGTTTTCATCTTTTCCAGATATATGCCCAGGAGTGGGACTGCTGGATCATATGGCCACTCTATTTTTAGTTTTTTGAGGAACCTCCATACTGTTTTCCATAGTGGCTGTACCAGTTTACATTCCCACCAACAATGTAGGAGGGTTCCCTTTTCTCCACACCCTCTCCAGCATTTGTTATTTGTAGATTTTTAAAATTATGGTGTGAGGTGATTCCTCATTGTAGTTTTGATTTGCATTTCTCTAATAATTAGCAATGTTGAGCATCTTTTCATGTGCCCATTGGCCATCTGTATGTCTTCTTTGGAGAAATGCCTATTTAGGTCTTCTGTCCATCTTTTGACTGGGTTTTTTTTTGTTGTTGTTGTTGAGTTGTGTGAGCTGTTTGTATATTTTGGAAATTAAGCCCTTGTTGGTTGCATCATTTGCAAATATTTTCTCCCAGTCTGTACGCTGTTTTTTTAATTTAGTTTGTGGTTTCCTTTACCGTACAAAAACGTATAAGTTTGATTAGGTCCCATTTATTTATTTTTGCTTTTATTTTTATTGCCTTGGGAGACTGACCTAAGAAAACATTGGTACAATTTATGTCAGAGAATGTTTTGCCTGTGTTCTCTTCTAGGAGTTTTATGGTGTCCCGTCTTATATTTAAGACTTAGCCATTTTGTATCTCATTGTGGTTTTGATTTGCATTTCCCCAATGGTTAGCCGATGTTGAGCATCTTTTCATGTGCCTGTTGGTCATCTTCACGTCTTTGGAAAAATGTCTATTCACTTCTTCTGCCCATTTTTTAATCGGCTTTTTTTTTTTTAAATGTTGAGTTCTATGAGCTGTTTATATATTTTGGATATTTACTCCTTATTGCCCATATCATTTGCAAATATTTGCTCCCATTCCATAGGTTGTCTTTTCGTTTTGCCGATGGTTTCCTTTGCTGTGCAAAAGCTTTTAAATATAATTAGGTCACATTTGTTTATTTTGCTTTTATTTCCTTTGCTTTAGGAGACAGATCCAAAAAAATACTACTCTGATTTATGTCAAAGAGCATTCTGCCTCTGTTTTCCTCTAGGAGTTTTATGGTTTCTGGTCTTACATTTAGGTCTTAATCTATTTTGAGTTTATATTTGTAAATGGTATAGGAGAATGTTCTAAATTCATTCTTTTACATGGAGCTGTTCAGTTTTCCCATCACCATTTGTTGAAGAGACTGTCTTTTCTCCATTGTATATTCTTGCCTCCTTTGTCGTAGATTAATTGACCATAAATGTGTGCGCTCTTTTTTCTGTTCTAGCATCCCACTCTTTTCTAACAGTGTTCCCATTTGTGTGCAGTGCTCTATGATAGAGCCTAAATACATTCCACTGGGCCTCCCATATCAGAATTGTGGGTTTTTTTTTTTTCAGATTCAGAATTGTGGTTTAATGAAGTGGAAATGATTGTTGAATGGGATAACTCATCTTCACAGGCCTGTTTATTTTTCGTTAATTTTTGAGTACCCCTTTAAAAAAAAAAATGAAGTATTTCTTACCACAGAAGAATAATAGAACACTCATGTACTTAACACATAGAATAGGAAGGCCTATTGAAGACCCTTTTGTACCCTGCCCTCCCTCTCAAAGTGTAACCTGTAAAGAAAATTTTGTAGTCATCATTCTCTTGCTTTTCACAATTGTTTTGCTATTTATCCCTAAACAATATACTGTTAGCTTTTCTATAGTTTTGAACTTTTTAACAAGTAAGACTAGCCAGATGCATAAGTTTTTGAGAATTTTAGACTTTCAAAGCTGTAAAGGAACTTAGAGATCTTGTTCAATCTCAATATCCAAAATAATGGAATGGTTATGTCTTGCCTTCCTAAGATGAAAGATACATCCAGTTAAAAAGGTTTATTAAAGAACTTGCATTATAAGGAAAAATACTTATGATACTTTCTGAAAATGACGATTCTTAGTATTTGGTGTACACTTTAATTAGATCAAAGTCCTATTATGTGCAATAGAGGTTTTGCTTGTTTGTTTGGTAAATATTTTAGAGAGATTCTGACTTTTTCCTTTAAGAAGTAAGAAAAAAAAAAAGGGAAAGGAAGAGCTCATATTTAAGAGTTTATTGTAAGTAGTAATTAGCATGTCAGAGGTTCACTATACAGTTCTTTCAACTTCCTGTATGTTTGAAAATTTCCACAATAAAAATATTGGTAAGTCAGGGATGATCATTAAAATAAATAGTAATTTTCCAGGCCTACAGGTTGCTGTGTGTTTTTCTACTCTATTTCATTATTTGGGAAACTGTAAATAAATGTGTGTTTTGTTCATTCCTAGCCCTAGCCGTGGGATAATGGGAATGTCTCACTATATGAAGGAGGTTTGTCTACAGCAATAGGAATATTCAAGAAGGTGGAGGCACTTTGTTCTAATTACACTATTTTTTTTACTCTGCCCTATTTTTGGCTTAGCCCATTTGCTCAGTGTATTTTCTCCATCCCTCAGTGTCCTTTTCCATCTCTTCTTTCATCTGAAAAACATTTCCTTTAATTTTAACAGGACTACATGGTTTTGTCATTTTAGGGGTTGGTGATGTTCAGGGATGTGGCTGTAAACTTCTCTCAGGAGGAGTGGGAATGCCTGGACTCTACTCAGAGGGATTTATATAGAGATGTAATGATGGAGAATTACAGCAACCTGGTCTTACTAGGTAAGGATTTCTTTTATTTATTTATTTATTTATTTAATTTACTTTTGGCTGCACTGGGTCTTCGTTGCTGTGTTGTGGGCTCTCTCTAGTGGCGAGTGGGGGCTACTCTTCGTTGTGGTGCACGGGCTTCTCACTGCGGTGGCTTCTTTTGTTGCGGAGCATGGTCTCTAGGTGCACGGGCTTCAGTAGTTGTGGCACGCAGCCTCAGTAGTTGTGGCACACAGGCTCAGTAGTTGTGGCACACGGGCTCTAGAGCACAGGCTCAGTATTTATGGTGCACGGGCTTAGCTGCTCCGTGGCATGTGGGATCTTCCCAGACCAGGGATCGAACCTGTGTCCCCTGCATTGGTAGGTGGATTCTCAACCACTGTGCCACCAGGGAAGTCCTAGGTAAGGATTTCTATTCCCAAATAACTTGTGAATTTTGGGTGTATTTTCAGTTGTCTGGGTGGATTTCTACCTATTTCCTTGGGAATTATTTTGTACATTGTAGATTCGGAGATGAGCAGCACTTTGTGGTACCTTTATCTTCTCCTTGCTTTACACCTTCCTCTTGTCCTTCATGTTGTTGCCTGTTTTCTTGAGGACTGGGTTTGAATTCAGGAACAGCATGATTATGTCTTCTTATTTTTTCTTACAAACAGGACTCTCTATTCCTAAGCCTGATGTGATTTTCTTATTAGAGCAAGGGAAAGAGCCCTGGATGGTTTCAAGGAACATGGTGGGAGGATGGTGCCCAGGTGAGTAGATTGAACAGGTAGGGAAAGGCACTGCAGTTAAGAACCCAGGTGGTGGGATTTCCTTGGTGGTCCAGTGGGTAAGACTCCGCTCTCCCAATGCAGGGGGCCCGGGTTCGATCCCTGGTTGGGGAGTTAGATCCCGCATGCATGCCGCAGCCAAGAAGTCTGCATGCCGCAACTAAAAATCTTGCATGCTGCAACTAAAGATCCCGCATGCCGCCAAGAAGATCCTACATGCCGCAACTAAGACCCGGCGCAGCCAAAATAAATAAATACATATTAAAAAAAAAAAAAAAAAAGAAGAACCCAGATGGGGAGGGAGGCAGCACCTTAAAGGTATAGATTGAGGAATCTCTTCCTTGAAGGCCCATCCAAGGGTTGTGAAGAAAAGCCCTAAAACACGTGGAAAAAAGTAAAGTGCTTCCCTTTTACCCCCACCTTTACTCTCTGTGCTGTTCATCTGTCATAATTCCCTCCCATTTCAAAGCCCTTTTTCTCTAAGAGCCATTTTATATCATATAACTTAGATCCACTTCTTTCCCTTTTTTAAACTCATGTGTTGTTTTTTTTTAATTTTTATATTTATTTTTGGCTGTGTTAGGTCTTCGTTTCTGTGCGAGGGCTTTCTCCAGTTGCGGTGAGTGGGGGCCACTCTTCATCGCGGTGCGCGGGCCTCTCACTATCGCGGCCTCTCTCGTTGCGGAGCACAGGCTCCAGACGCGCAGGCTCAGTAGTTGTGGCTCACGGGCCTAGTCGCTCAGCGGCATGTGGGATCCTCCCAGACCAGGGCTCGAACCCGTGTCCCCTGCATCGGCAGGCAGATTCTCAACCACTGCGCCACCAGGGAAGCCCCTAAACTCATGTGTTTTAAAAAAAATCTTCTGAAATGCATTTTTAAGCCCTATTGTTCATTTTTCCTACTGATCTTTGAATTTTTTTCCCCTCTGACTAGTTTTGCTTTGATGCAGCAATTCTGTGCATTAACAGATATTCATTTACTTTTAGTCAACATTTATTGACTTAAAATAGTGTTCTAATTGTAGGATAGAGATGATTTTAATTTTTTTCACAGAACATTACAAACGTGTTTAAATTTTTTTTTTTTTTTACTTTATTACGGACAGAGGAATGGACATCCCATGAATTCATGCCCTAGCTTCAGCAGTTATTAACATGTTTTCGATCTTATTTCATCTATCCTCATTGACCTCTGCATCCCCCACCCTTGAAGTATTTTAAAGCAAGTCCCAGATATCATACGTTTAAATACTATTAAATATATAAGTTGCTTTTTACAGTTTCTTCTATTTAAAATTACTACTCTGATGCATCTTTATTTAGATGGATATTTTCATATTTGATGATCAGATATGAGATTCCTGGGCCAAAAAATTTAAACCCTTTAAAGCTCCTGATATTCTAGCACATAAATGCATGATCGAGGGTTAATTACAGATTTTTTACCCATATTCTGATGTTAGGGCCTGACATTTTCTTTGAAAACGGGTTCCCTATTTGGAGTTCTGCCTTATTTTTCATACATATTAAACCCATAAGGCGTGAATCACAATTTAAGCTTTCAGTTTTTTACATGAAGGGACAACATAAAGATTCTTGCAACCGGTGTGAATAGACAATCTTCTAGGGCTGTGCTGTCCATACGGTAGCCACTAGCTACATGTGGCTATCTAAGATAAACTTTATAAAGTCATTAAAATTAGATAAAAAATTTAATTCTACAGATGCACTAGCCATGTTTCATGTGCTCAGTAATCACATGTGGCTACTGACTACCATATTGGACAGTGCAGATTCAGAGCATTTCCAGCTTTTCAGAAAGTTCTGTTCCATTTCTATCATTCTAGACAGTTCCTCTCTTCTGCACAAGGTTTTCACTATTGATTTCTCTCCATATAATTCAAGAGCAATTTTTTTTTGTGACTAGCCTGTATAAAGTCTTCCCAGAACATTCTACTTATTTTTGTGTGTTTCAAAAACCTCTTTTTACTAGGTAAGGTAATGATATAAAAAAGAATATATGTAAATTTTAAAGCCTAACAATAAAAAAAACTGTGACCCTGCCATACATCTCAAGAACCAGCATACTTCACAATGCCACTGCACCTAACTTGTGCTCATTTTTTATTCTGTTTTACTGCTCCCGCAATGTCCCCATAGCACCTAATCTGATTTTTGTGCTTATTCTTCCTTTGATCCTTTTATGTGATTTAATAATTTTAGTACCCATAAGCAATGGATTTAGATTTTTTGTTATTGAATATTATAAAAATGGTTTCATACTATATGGAGCTTTCTCTAACCCAATTTTTTTCACCTAAAATTTTTTTTAGGTGATTTTTTTTCATCCATGTCTTTGCATGTGGCTGTGGTTCATTAATTTTCATTGTAGTCTACTATTATCCCATTATGTGCCACATATGTATCACAATTTATGTGTCTGTTCTCTGGGTCAGTGGAATTTGGGTTCTTTTGAACTAAGTTGCTATGAATATTCTTGTAAATCTCTATTGTTGCTCATGTGTATGAATTTCTCTAGGATATATACCTAGAAGTGGAATTTCTAGTTCATAGGGTATGTAAATATTCAATTTTTCAAGATAATGGCAAATTCTTTTTGAAAGTAACTGTACCACTCTGCTCTTCCAGTACCAGAGTTTTCTTTGATGCATTTCCTCATTTACACTTAGAATTTATAATCATACATTATAATTTGTGCCAATGCAGTTGCCCAGAGTTAGTGAAACACAAGGTTAGGGCACAGTCCTCCAGATTGCCAAATTTGCCTAAGACTTCTGGCACAAGACTTCTGGCACCATCTGAAAGTTTAGGAGTCCACAGGGTCAACCTCATTTCAGATCAGTTGGCTACAAATTCGGGGATCTTCGTGGACTCCCTCAAATTTTATAATTCATGAGAATAACTCACAGAACTCAGGAAAGCACTATACTTATAATTAGTTTTATTACAGCATAAGAATACCAGCAAAAGGATTAGAACCAGCCAAAGGAAGACACACATAGGGTAGAATCTGAGAGGGTTCCCAAATGCGAAGGTTCCGTTCCATGTCCTCAGGGATGCTTAGCCCTCACATCATTGATGTGACAATACGCGTGGAATATTGCTAACCTAGGATGCTCACCTGAGTTTCAGTGTGCAAAGTTTTTATCAAGGCTTTATTACATAGGCATGGTTGAGTTATCACCCATGTGGTTGAACTTGGCCTCCAGCTCCCTACCCTTCTATGGAGGCTGATTTCACCTGGCCCAAAGACCCAGCTCTCTAAATATATGGTTCATCTTTCTGGCATGGGCAGCTGCCACCAGGAGTAGGTGTAGTCCAAGGGGTTCACTATGAGTAACAGAGATACTCCTATCACTTGAGAAATTCCAAGGCTTTAGAGGTTACCTCTCAGGAACCAGGACAGAGGCCAGACCTCTCTTTAGGGAAAGTTAATTCTCCACTATACAATAGTGAATGTAAAGTTCTACATTTTCCTAGTTTTTATCAACTAGGTTAAATGTTTTTTAAAAAATGTATATTTGTTATTTATACTTTCTTTTTATGTAAAATTTTGCCATCTTTTCCACTAGATTGTTTAGGTTTATTTTCTTAATAATTAATTAATTTGCAGGAGTTATTTATTTACTTACTTAAAATTGTGTTAAAACAATGAATAACAAGTGTGTTCCATTTTAACCTTTTTTGAGTGTAAATTCAGTGGCATTAAGTACATTCACATTCTCTTGCAACCATCACTGTATTCATTTCCACAACTTTTTCATCTTCCCAGAATGAAACTATGTACTCATTAAATAATAACTCCCAATTCCTCTTCCCCACCAGGGCCTGGCAACCACAATTCTACTTTCCGTCTTTATGAATTTCACTATTCTAGATATCTCATATGAGTTGAATCATACAATGTTTGTCTTTTTGTGTATGGCTTATTTCACTTAGTACAATGTCCTCAAGTTTCATCCATGTTCTGGCATGTGTCAGAATTTCCTTTTTAAGGCTGAATTCTGTTGTATGTATTTACCACATTTTGTTTATCGATTCATCCATCAGCAGACATTTGGGTTGCTTCCATCTTTTGGCTATTGTGAATAATACTTCTAGGAACATGGGTGTACAAATACCTGTTTGAGTCCCTGCTTTCAAGTGTTTGGGTATATACCCAGAAGTGAAATTGCTGGATCATATGGTAATTGTCTGTTTAATTTTGTGTATACACACACACACACACACACACACATTTTCTTTATCCATTCATCCATTGATGAACACTTAGGCTGTTTCCATGTCTTGGTTAATGCTGCGGTGAATGTGGGGGTACATATATCTTTTCAAATTAGTGTTTTCATTTTCTTTGGAAAAATACCCAGAAGAAGAATTGTTGGATCATATGTAGTTATATTTTTAATTTTTTGAGGAACCTCAATACTGTTTTCCACAGTGGCTGCATCAATTTACATTCCCATCAATAATGACAAGGGCTCCCTTTTCTCTACATCCTTGACAACACTTGTTATATTCTTTTTGATAATGGCCATTCTAATAGGTGTGAAATGATATCTCGTTGTGCGTTTTTTTTGGCCCGTCTCACAGCTTGCGGGATCTTAGTTCCCAGATCAGGGATTGAACCGGGCCCCGGCAGTGAAAGTGCCAGGTCCTAACCACTGGACTGCCAGGAAATTCCCCACTGTGGTTTTGATTTGCATTTCCCTGATGCTTAGTGATGTTGAGTATCTTTTCATTTACCTGTTGGCCATCTGTATGTCGTTGGAAAAATGTCTATTCAGATCTTCTACCCATTTAAAAAAAGAAAAATTTATTTATTATTTTTATTTTTGGCTGCGTCAGGTCTTAATTGCAGCACGTGGGATCGTCACACGCCGGCTCTGCGTTGTGGCACTCGGGCTTGTCTCTAGTTGTGGCTCGTGGGCTCCAGAGCGTGTGGGCTCTGTAGTTGAGGCACGTGGGCTTTCTAGTTGTGGCTCGCGTGTTCAGTAGTTGAGGCATGCGGGCTCAGTAGCCCCGTGGCATGTGGGATCTTAGTTCCCTGATCAGGGATTGAACCCGCATCCCCTGGATTGGAAGGTGGATTCTTAACCACTGGACCACCAGGGAAGTCCCTCTTCTGCCCATTTTTTTTTTTTTTTCTGCCCATTTTTAAATCAGACATTTTTATTTATTTTTTTTACTATTGAGTTGTATGAGTTCTTTATGTATTGAGATTTTGGATATTAACCCCAGATATATGATTTGCATATTTTCTTCCATTCAGTAGGTTGCCTTTTCATTTTGTTGACGGTTTCCTTTGCTGTGCAGAAACTTTTTTTTTGATGTAGTCCCACTTGTTTATTTTTGCTTTTGTTGCTTTTGGTGTCATTGGCTCTGCCATTTAATAGCTGTGTGACTTTTGGCAATTCACTTATCCTCTCTGGGCTTCTACTTTCTCATTTGTAAATATAGATAGTAGTGATACCTACTTATAGGATTCTTGTGAGGATTAAATGAGTTCAAATATGTATAAAGCAGTTAGAATAGTGCCTGGCCCATGGCAAGCAGTTTGTTAGCTATTATTTTCTCTTTTCTTTTAGTTCTTATTCTTGAAATTTCATCGTACCTAATTAACTTAAAGTGTAAATCAGTATCTTTATTATAATCTTCTCAAGTAATATAAAGATTTTTAAATGTTATAATTCCAGTCCCCCATCTTCTGACTCATATGCTATTATTATTCAGAATTTTAATGTTATTAGTTAAACATTATTATTGTTTCATTACATTGATTGTAAACAATTATTGCTTACATTTTTCAAAGTCTTACGTTACACTTTCTTCTTAGTTCTTCTTTCTGGGGTCATTTTTTCTAAAGTACATCCTTAGAAGTTTCTTTCTGTTCATGATAAATTCTTGCAGTTCTATACATCTGAAAATGATCAAAGTGAACAGAATTGACTTAACCATGAACGGAAAGAAACTTCTAAGGATGTACTTTAGAAAAAAATGAAAATGATCCCAGAAAGAAAAATTCATCAGTTCTGAATAAAAAAAGCTATTACATCTTTGAATATAGTTTCAACCCTGTTCTTTTTTGGAAGACCGATAAGATCTTTGTCCTTTCTTCATGACTCTTAACTTTGCTTTCATATGTCTAGTCTCTTTTCCTCTATATAGTATGTGATATAAAATTTCTCCAGATAATCATCTAGTCACTGATTCTCTCATGAGTTGTATCTGATTTGCTACTTAATCTGTCCAGTGAGATTTTGTTGTTGATTCCTTTTCTTCCCTTTCTCATAGTTTATATGCTAAAGAAACTGGATCATCTGTCCTGTTATTTAACTTGTACCTCTCTCCCCTTTATTCCCTATAAACAAACTGTATTAGTATTGTGCGTTTTATCAGGAAGCATTTAATGTCAATTTGTTTCTCTTTCTGTGGTGTTAACAGCCATTTCATCCTCTAAACATTACCAAAGAATTAAAAAATTGTTATTATAAACTCATAGATTTAAAAAAAAATTGGTATTTCATCAGTTATTACATTACAGTTATTATTCTTAAATATATGCTCAAATTGTCCTTTATTTGACCAGTGGGAGCCTCTTCAGATTCGTTCCTGAGTCCTTTTGACATGACCCTAGGAAGTCTTTGATAGCTTCTTTGCTTTTCTAATATGCCACTTTGCTCCAGGGCTCATAATATACATTTTCTGCCCTGTCGCTGAGATGCTCCAAGGAGCCCTGATTCTTTGGAGTGAGAAATAGTATTTAGAGACAGCAATCTAGTCATTAGCCTGCTCATGCTGCTGGATTGGTCACTGTTTCTAAGACTTCAATGGATGAAACTAGGAAGTATTTGAAAAAAACACGTCATGATTATATTATAATATTTCCAGTTCATCCATTGACTTTTTTTTTTAAAAAATACATATACTCAAGGATGCTTGCTCATTGCTTTGTTTCTTTTTAAAAATTTTTATTTATTTATTTATTTATTTATTTTTGGCTGTGTTGGGTCTTTGTTTCTGTGCGAGGGCTTCCTCTAGTTGCGGCGAGCGGGGGCCACTCTTCATCGCGGTGCGCGGGCCTCTCACTTTCGCGGCCTCTCTTGCTGCGGAGCACAGGCTCCAGATGCGCAGGCTCAGCAGTTGTGGCGCACGGGCTTAGTTGCTCCGCGGCATGTGGGATCTTCCCAGACCAGGGCTTGAACCCGTGTCCCCTGCATTGGCAGGCAGACTCTCAACCACTGTGCCACCAGGGAAGCCCCATCCATTGACTTTCAAATTACATTTTTTTTTAATTTTTAAAGTTCTATTTGGATTTAAAAAAAAAATTTCCCTGGTCTTTTTGCTAATCAGTTGTTACCTTCTCATGTTTTAAAAAAACTAAACTTTTTGGAGTCACAGAAAAGTTGTAAAGCTAGTACCAAGAGTCCCCACATACCCCACACCATTTCCCCTATTATTAACAACTTTCATTTGTACATTTGTCATAATTAACGAACCAATACTGATCCATTATTTTTTTTTTTTAAATCAAGCTTTTTTTTTTTTTTTTTTAAAGAAACTCACGTTCTTTTATTTATTTATTTATTTATTTATGACTGTTTTGAGCCTTCGTTTCTGTGTGAGGGCTTTCTCTAGTTGCGGCAAGTGGGGACCACTCTTCATTGCGGTGCGCGGGCCTCTCACCATCGCGGCCTCTCTTGTTGCGGAGCACAGGCTCCAGACGCGCAGGCTCAGTAATTGTGGCTCACAGGTCCAGTTGCTCCGTGGCATGTGGGATCTTCCCAGACCAGGGCTCTAACCCGTGTCCCCTGCATTGGCAGGCAGATTCTCAACCACTGCGCCACCAGGGAAGCCCTGATCCATTATTTTTAACGAAAGCCTGTATTTTGCTCAGATTTCCTTAGGTTTTATCTAATGTCTTTTTTCTTTTTCTGTTCCAGTATCCCATCCAGGATACCACATACATCTAGTTGTCATGTCTCCTTAGGCCCCTCTTGGCTGCGACAGTTTCTCAGACTTTCCTTGTTTGTGATGACCTTGACAGTTCTGAGAAGTATTGGTCAGGTATTTTGTAGACTGTCTCTCATTGAGACTTGTCTGGTACTTTTTGCATGATTAGACTGGGGTTATGGGTTTTTGGAAGGACAACCACAGAGGTAAAGTGCCATTCTCATCACATGATATCACAGGTACATACTGTCAACATGACTTAACCACTGATGATGTTAACCTTGCTTATCTGGCTGAGGTAGTGTTTGTCAGGTTTCTCCACTGTAAAGTTACTCTTTTATTCCCCCCGTTCCATACTATATTTTTTGGAAGGAAGACACTGTGCACAATCCACACTTAAGGAATAGGAATTATGTTCTACCTCCTTGGGACAGAGTATCTACATAAGTTATTTAAAATTCTTCTGCTTAGGAGATTTGTCTTTTCTCCTCCACTTATTTATTTATTCAATAACTTATTTATATCAGTATGGAATCATGAATATTTATTTTATATTATGAGTTATAAATTTAATACTACTTTATTTACTTTGTTGCTTTGGCCATGGGGAGCTCTTTCAAGTGGCTTCTGTGTCTCTTTGAACCCCATCACTCTGGGTTTTTGGAAGCATTTCTTTACTTCTGGTATACGAGATGCTCCAAGCTCCTCATGTATATTTCCTGTCCCAGCCCTAGAATCAGCAACTTCTTGAAGGAGCCCTGGTTTTATTTATTGGAGAATATTATTAGAAATCAAGATCTGGGTACTTGGTGTACTTGTTGATACTTGGGTACTTCTCACTTTTTGACTCCATCTTTTTAAAAAAATATATAGTGAATTTTTATATATTTTCTCTCCTAGTATCTGAAGTGGCTGGTGGTTTAACTCTTCTGTTTGTTATTTCTGCTAATGCTAATACCTGGTGGTTTATTTCTGCTAGTCTTACTTTTGATTGTGACTTTCTATGAGCCTCAGTTTGAAAGGTGGGAATCTTGAAGGATCTGGATTCAAAGCATTACTCTAGGAGATTATTTACACGTTTCTACCAGAGACCAGGTCTATTCTTTAATTAATTTCTCAGCTTGAGGTGTCCATGACAGGTAGTGTAAATTTGAACTCCAATCTTATGTGAGGATGGATGTTAATTATTAATTCTCAGGTGAGACTCTTTTTTTAATTTTTGATGGTGGTAGTTGTGGTGAAATCTAGAACCATAGCTGAGGAGAGCAGATTTACCTGTTAGTCCCTTATCTGGCAGGAGACTGTTTTTCCTAGCCCACCCTTTAACTCTGGGTGTGGCTTCTTTGAAGACCTGGGTTTTATGCTGTAGTCTCAGGTTTCGTTCTTCACTTTGCGTGGTTTGAGACTTAACCTTGTTCCTTCACATGGACATCAATCCACAAAAGCTCTTGGTTTCTGTTGGGATGCCCCAAAAGGTGGTTTCAGTTCTCAGGTTTGCTTTGCCACTCCAGTTTCAGTTTTCTTTTCTGTGTTTAGTATGTTTATACTGTTTTTGCTTTTAGGAATTTCCTTTACTTTCTTGAGCGCTCAGTGGCAAGTTTAAAGATACGTTTATTTTGATATATCCAGCATTTAGCAGTTTTGCAACATAAGACTACTTTTCATGATAGATAAAGTGTACCATACTGCTAAAAGCAGAGGTTAGAGTGGGAGAGATGAGGAAGAATGTCAGTACCCGCAATGTTTGCAAAATACTAGAAACAATCTAAATGTTTGTCAGCATCAGAATAGATCAGTAAATCATCCTGTTTCTATTGTATGCTAAATAAAACCATACTGCCATGAAATGAATGAATTATAGCTAATATATCAGGCTAATCATAAAAAACAGTCACAGAATACAAGTAGTATGATGCTATTTATATATAGTGTTCAAATGTCATACTGCACAGTATCTTAAATAAGAATTCACATATATATAGTAAAACAATAATAAAAGGAAAGAGAATGAGAAATACAAATTTCAAAATAGTGGTTACCTGTAGGGTACAGGAAAGCGAGAACAATTTGCTTTGGGAGGGATATTCAAGAAGCATCAATAATGTTTTATTTTTTAAGCTTAGTAATGGATACATAGTATTCATTTCATTATTCTTCATACCTTTTAAATATGTGTATATACAAATGCACAAAACACTCTCATTTGTATGTATTTCTTAACAAAAAATACTTTCTGACTACTAATGAAGCTAAAAGGAGAGGAATAAGGTGACTAATTGGGATGTTGTGTTAGTAAATCACACATAAGATGATGATAGGTTAGACTAGGGTTCAGCAAACTATGTATGGCCTGTGAGCCAGCTGCCTATTTTTTATAAATAAAGTTTTATCAGAACATAGCCACACCTATTCACTTATGTGTTGTCTTTGGCTATTTTTATGCTACAGTGGCCAAGTTGAGTAGTTGCAATGGGGACTGTGGCTTGCAGGCCTAAAATATTCACTATCTAGTCCTTAAAGAAAAAATTTGCTGACGCTTATGATGTTAACAGTAGAAATGTTGAGAAAATGATTAGATTCAGGATTTTTTTTAAGGTTAAGCCAGAAGGATCAATAGTAGTTGGATATGTGAGCTTCTGGCAGAGTGGAGAGGGTAGAGCTGGGAATCATCAGCAGATGGATAGTTTATTAAGCAATAAGACTGAATTAGATCACTTGATAAATGAGTGAAATATTGAGAGGAGAAGAGTGCCAAAGCCTGTTCTCTGAGCCATTCTTCCACTTAGAAGTCAGGAAAGGAGGATGGTCCTGGTTTTCCCAATTATGGAGTTTTCCAGAATGTGGGACTTTTCAGTGCTAAAACCAGGGCAATCCCAGGCAAACTGAGATCTTTGATCATCCTAGATGGTATCTAAAAGGAGAATGAGAAAGACTGGTGAGCAAAGTAGAAAATGACCAAGGTAAGTATGGATGTACCAGTAGATAAACTGTCACGCATTGCTGGAAGAACAGTAACTGACCACTAGAGTTAACAAAAGGGAGGGTTTTGGTGGTCTTAGAAAGAGTGTTTTTTCAGTGGAGTTATGAAACAAAAATCATTCCTGATTGAAATGGCTTTAAAAAACGTGAAAGAGAATTCTGGGAAAATGGTGGCTGTGAATGTGTAATGTTTTTGCTTTCCTTGAATCCTCCCCATCTCCCACCAAACAAAACAAATAAACCAAATAAGAGAGAAACTAAGAGAGCAAAATACAAATCCACAGGTAACATCTACATCAAAGCTAAGTGACAAGTCACCCCCTCAAACCCTACAAGAAGATTAGCTGGGAATAAACTGACAGCCCTAAGACCCTTTTGGTGTCTGCAGCTTTTATGGATGAAGTAGAAATAAAAGCAAGGGAGTATCTGACAGCTCTGAGAAGAAGAGAACACTCAAATCATAAATTTACTCACTAGAAAGTACAGCAGCAGCTGAAACTGGAAGTCATCCTTCTATAGGCAGGTAAGTGCAAGGTAAATACAGCACAGCTAAAGTCTGGGCCCCTTAAACTCTAGAATCCAAACCACAGATACCTTTCAGGACAACATCTACTACTCAGGAGACATTTCTGGTAGTAGAATCCAAATTGAACAACAGGACAGGGATGATAGTGGCAAAGGAAGAAGGTGGTCTAGATAAAAGTGGGGGAGAGGAGCAGAGGAGGCAGATTTCAGGAAGTGTTTAAGACTACAGTTTTGAGCACTCATAGAAAACCACAAAGAGGGAGCTTCAATGCTACAAAGCTATAAAATCTACCCTGGCCCAATTTGTCCTCCTAAACATAGAATAACACCCATCTCAATTAAAAATGAGTAAGAATTAAAATGGAATATTAAAAAGTGTTCAGTTACCATATTATCCAGCAATACCATTTCTGGGCATATACCCAAAAGAATTGAAAGGAGAGGCCCAAACAGATATTTGTACACCCATGTTCATAGCACCATTATTCACAATAGCTAACATGGGGGAGCAACCAAGATGTCCATCAACAAATGAATGGATAAACAAAAATGTAGTATAAACAGACAGTGAAATATTATTCAGCCTTAAAAAGGAAGGAATACTGACACATACCACAACATGGATGAACCTTGAGGACATTATGCTAAGTGCAATAAGCCAGTAACAAAAAGACAAACTGATTTCATTTTCTAAGGTATCTAGAGTACAGACTTGGAGAGAGACTTTGTTTAGTGGGCACAGAGTTTCAGTTTTGCAAGATAAAACAGTTTTCAAGATTGGTTGCACAACAATGTGAATATACTTAACACTAGTGAACTGTACACTTAATGGTTAAGACGGTAAATTTTATGTTATGTATATTTTACCACCATTAAAAAGAAAAGGATGATGGGCCAAAAAAAGTGTCAGCACAAATGAAGGCATAAAATTGGAAACAGAGGGATGAAAAACAGGATGCACATAGAAGACAAATAATAAAACAGTAGACCTGAATCCAAACACATCAATAATTACATTAAATGCCAATGGACTAAATACACCAATTAAAAGACAGAGAATGTCCAAATGGATAAAAATTCATGACTGAAGTGTGTGCTATTTATGAGAAACTCACTTCAAATATAGGTAGATTAAAAGGATAGAAAAAGATACATTAAGCAAACACAAATAAAAAAGAACTGGAATGGTAATATTAACAGGAAACAAAGACTAGAGAGCAAAGAAAATCACCAGGGATAAAGAGGGACATTACATAATGATAAAAGGGTCAATTCACTGAGAAGGCATAATAATTCTCAATGTGTATACCTAACAAGAGAGCTCCAAAATATATGAACTAAAAACTGACAGAACTGAAAGGAGAAATAATTAAATCCACAATTTTATATAGACGCCAACATGCCTTTCTAAGTAATTGATAGAACTAGTAGACAGAAAATCAGCAAGTGTATGGAAAAACTAAATAACACAATCATGCAAATGAATATAATCAACATTTATAATATACTTTACCCAACAATATTAGCATACACACTCTTTTCAAGTGTGCCCAGAAGATATCTTGGATCATAAAGCAAACTTTAAATTTAAAAGAATTGAAACCATACATCTTATGTCCTTTGACATAATGGGATTAAATGAGAAATCAATAACAAAGATAAGAGGCAAACCTCCAAACACTTAGAAATGAAACAAGACACCTCTAAATAGCCTATGAGTCAAAGAGGAAGACTTGAACAGACACTTCATCAAAGAGGATATATGGATAGCAAATAAACACATGAAAAGATGTTCAACACCATTAGCCATTGGGAAAATGCATATTAAAACCATGATGAGAAACTAAACACTTATTAGAATGGCTAAAATAAAATATATCGCCAGTACGAGGTACTGGCAAGGATACTGAGCAACTGGAGCTCTCATACTTTGCTGGAAGGGATGCAAAATGGTACAGTAACTTTGGAAAAGAGTTTAGCAATTTCTTATGAATTTACACATACATAACCCAGCAATCCTACTCCTGCGTATTTACCCTAGAGAAATGGAAACTTATATTCACACAAAAGCCTATACAGGGTTATTTGTAGTAGCTCTGTTCACAATTGCCCCAAATTGAAAACAGCCTAAATGTCCTTCAGCATGTGAATGACACATCCATACAATGGAATAGTACTCAGCAATAAAAAAAAATGAACTATAAGTACATGAAGGTACTTGCATGGATCTCAACAGCATTATGCTGAATGGGAAAAAAATCTCTAAAAGTTACACACTGTATGATTCCATTTATATAACAATCTGGAAATGAAAAAAAATCGTAGAGATGGAGAACAGATCAGTGTTTGCCAGAGATTAGGGACTAGGGGAGGAAGGGAGTATAAAGTGATAGCTTGAGGGAGTTTTGGGGGTGACTGAACTATTCTGTATAATTATTGTGGTTATATGAATCTCTACATGTATTTAAATTCATAGAACTGTACACAAGAAAGCTTTGCTGTATGTTAATTTAAATTTTAAAAATTTAAATACGGGCTTCCCTGGTGGCGCAGTGGTTGAGAATCCGCCTGCCAATGCAGGGGACACAGGTTCGAGCCCTGATCCGGGAAGATCCTACATGCCGCAGAGCAACTAAGTCTGTGAGCCACAACCACTGAGCCTGCGCTCTAGAGCCCGCAAGCCACAACTACTGAGCCCGCGCGCCTAGAGCCCGTGCTCCACAACAAGAGAAGCCACCGCAATGAGAAGCCCGCGCACCGCAACAAAGAGTAGCCCCGCTCGCCGCAACTAGAGAAAGCCCACACGCTGCAATGAAGACCCAACGCAGCCAAAAAATAAATAAATTTATTAAAAAAAATTTTTAAATAAAAGCAATAGGAAAAGATTCTGGTTTAACCTTGCATAAAATTGCTATAAAAGAGATTAAAGAATAAAACAACATTCCTATAGACAATGAAAGGCACACCAGCACGTCATATGTACAGTCATAATGTTTCAAAACTAGCTAAAAATGTCAGAAAATGATAGACACTCTGAAATAACAATAAAACAGAATTAGAAAAACTCAGATATGAGGCAACTGGAGAAAAAAAAATTAAAGATGGTGACAGACTCAGGAAAGAATTAGAAATAAAATAAAAAATCACTTCAGAGGTGAAGACCAAACTAGAAGGGAAATAAAAATGAAAATGTGCAACAAATAACGCCTTGGGAGAAACAGGAGATGAAAAGGAGAAAATATTTCAAAATCAAGAAGAAATTAAGGAGAGAAAAAGGATTAGAGAGAAAATGATATAGAAGATAGGCAGTGAGGATCTAACATCTTCATTAAGAGTTCCAATAAGAGTTTAATGGAACAGAACAATTGCCAAAAATGACTCAAGATAACTAAAATTAAGAACAAAAGGACTGAAGCCATGTTTTGAAAAAGTACACCATGTATCCAGGAAGATCATAACTTTGGCATCCAGGCATAAAGATGAAGTCACTTAAAAGGAAAGGAAAATCAGATTATCATCTGGCCTTTCTACAGCAAAGCTTTATTCCAGAAGACAATGTCTATTTTTCTATTTAAGTTATACAAAGACATAAATTTTGAGCTAAGAATTTTTTACCTAGCCAAATTGTTATATATATATGCAGAAGCTCAAGGAGTATTATTCCTCTAACCACTTCCCAAGGGATCAACCTGAAAATGAGCTTCAGAAAACAGAAATAGAGAGACATCAACCTAAGGACTGGGTTGAGCATTAAGTATATAATAACCTGTATATGTAATACTAAGTGGTGGTATTAAGGGAGAGAGTATAGTATTATTGCTTAGGTATAGTAGATATATATAGTTATAATTATCTAAGAAGTAGGGTGAGAATGTGAGGGGTATATGAAAAGTACAACAAGCTTGTAAATTACCTTACAGATATTAACAGAGGAAGTAAATATTTCAAATCAGAGCCTAGGGAAGGGATAAGAGGTTAATAATTATTTTCAATATGTCTCATATTAGGAAACCAGTAGGTAATAGCAGAGAGAGGAGGAGGACAACAGTTATTATATAAATTTATCAGGATAAAAATAAGCATTGGATCAAAAATGTAAACTTGACTAAATATGAAAAGATATGCCCCAAAATAGAGAATAAGTAAAATGGTATACATAGAGAAAGACTGTATAGATAAAAGATACGTATGTGTGCATGTTCAGGTGTTTATGTATCATAAATCAAAATGATAGAACTAAGGCCAAACATTGATTATACTAAAACATGCTGTTATTTATCTAAAACAGGAAGGATATTGTATTTTTTGAAGTGTTTTTTAGAATAAGACAACAGAGATCCTAAACGACACAATAGAACAGTTAGACTTAATTGATATATACAGGACACTACATCCAAACCGCCCCCGCCCCCTGAATACACATTCTTTTCAAGCGTGCATGGAACATTCTCTAGGATAGACCACTAGTACGACACAAAACAAGCCTCAACAAATTTAAGAGAATATAAATTATTTCAAGCATCTTTTCTGACCACACTGTCATGAAAGTAGAAATCAACTACAGAAAGAAAAATGAAAAAAAAAAAAACCCAACAAAGCAAACACCTATTAGATGGAGACTAAACAACATGCTACTAAAAAAACCAATGGGTCAATGAGGAACTCAAAGAGGAAATCAAAAAATACCTCAAGACAAATGACAATGAAGATACAACCATACAAAAATCTATGGGATGCAGCAAAAGCAGTCCTAAGAAGGAAGTTCATAGTGATACAGGCCTTCCTCAAAAAACAAAACAAAACAAAACAAAAAACCCAAGAAAAATCTCAAATAAACAACCTAACCTACCACCTAAAAGAATAGAAAAAGAAGAACAAAACTTAAAGTCAACAGAAGGAAGAAAATAATAAAGATCAAAGAGGAAAAAAATAAAGTGTTTTTTAGTTGGTACTTTGTACAAGGGGAGGGTAAGTAATGGGATGAAGAGGACTTCTTTCATTATACTTTATTTTGTAGATTTGAGTTGGGAACTATAATAAACATCTTACACAGCTATAAAACAAAATTAACTTTAGAAAAATCCCTGAAACCAAAAGAGAAAGGAAACAATTCAATCTAAATGTGTATCCATTGGTTATATATCCTAAGAAGAAAAGAAACTATCTAAAAACCCCACCATAATGTTTTTAGTAACCATACTAGTGGTAGCAGTGCTGATATTGTTAGGTTCTGTGGAATAAAATAAATGAGCAATTTAGTTGGAGTCTTTGAAAACTGAGACTGTCAGTACAGGAGAAAGGAAACACAGATGTAAGATTGATAACATTAAATAGAAACCCTGTAGTCCTGAATATGAATGGGAAGGATTATTTTGAACTCAGGCTATATTTTATCTTTAATTATATATCTTAAAGATTAAAAGAGACTTAGAGATAGCAACCAGTCTCATTTACAGACCTCACATGGATCTTGATTCAAACAAACTGAAAAATACACATTTATAATTAGACAACTGGGGAAATAGGAAGACTAACTGGATATTTGATCTTAAAGAATTGCTGTAAATTTTAGTTTTGATTACTATATTACTATGCTTTTGCAAAAATGTTCTTGTCTTAGAGATTCATGCTGAAATATTTACAGATGAAATAATAAGATGCCTGGAATTTGCTTCAAATTAATTTATGGATTGGCTGTGAGAAGTGGATGGATAAATAAGAGTGTCTATAAGTTGACAGTTGTTGAAGCTGAGTGATTGTTATATTGGGTTTTTTCCACTTTCAAAAGCTTACATTTTTCTATGGCAAACTATTTTAACACACAAAAAAATAGGAAGTGAGACAATGTGTGGATGGTGAGACAATGTGTAGATAGTGTGAAATTTTGTAAAACAGAGGACAAGGAAATGATTGGTAGCTGCAGGGGGTCCTCGAGTCAAGGAAGTTGTTTGTGTGTACCTACTTTAAAGGAGATTTTAAGGAGTGTCTTTTGTGCTGATAGGAACAAAACATGAGAGGAGGAAAACTATTTGTGAAGGAGAGGGGATGGGGATTGCAGAAGCATATGCAAGAAAAGGTTATGTCAGAGAAGATAGTCTTCATGATCCAGTTAAGGTATTGGCCTTGGACAGAAGCATTTTATCAGCAGGGGAAACAGATTATTGGAGTTTATGTACAGGTTGGTTGATTTGATTGCATGAGAGAAAATTCTCTCATTCTTACTTTTTTCCCCCCCTTCTTCGTGAAATTATTAATCTGGACATCAGCCAGGAGATAGTTTTGAGATCTTAGGAGAGAAAAGAGGTGAGGGAAATTTTCTCAGAGAGTGAGAAAATGAGAAATGTAGCAGAGGTGAGGGGAAATGCTGAGGGTCCATTTGAGTTGTGTGGTTATAAATGTATAGTGAGAATAGTCAATGTGGTTGTGTGTTCCTTACCAGCCATGTTCAGCTACTCAGGTGGAGAAGAACAATAGGCAGAATTGGATTTAATCAGGTTGGGGACATAAATGCAAGACAATAGTTACAATGATGGACTGTGGAATTTAAGCTAGGTAAGGCCATCAGGGATATAACAGTGAAAATTAACATTGCAGATGATTGAGGGCATGAACAAGAGGGTGAATCTAGAATAATTTCCACCCTACTGCTTGAGTTTTGGAAGTCTTTTTGTTTGTTTGTCTTCATGCCTCACCCCCTTCACATTCGACTCCATTTTTTAAAGAAATTATTTATTTATTTATTTATTTATTTATTTATTTATTTATTTATTTATTTATGGCTGTGTTGGGTCTTCATTTCTGTGCGAGGGCTTTCTCTAGTTGCGGCAAGTGGGGGCCACTCTTCATCGCGGTGCGCAGGCCTCTCACTATCGCGGCCTCTCTTGTTGCGGAGCACAGGCTGCAGACGCGCAGGCTCAGTAATTGTGGCTCACGGGCCTAGTTGCTCCGCGGCATGTGGGATCTTCCCAGACCAGGGTTCGAACCCGTGTCCCCTGCATTGGCAGGCGGATTCTCAACCACTGAGCCACCAGGGAAGCCCCTCGTCTCCTTTATGATAGAAAATTTTAATGAAATTTTCCACATTCACATTATGAAATTTACATTGATTTTATGAAAAACACATAGTTCAGGTGCAGGAAAACTTAATATCATTTTCCTTGCTCAGTCCCTGCACACCCCCCCCACTGCCTTTTTTTCCCCTGAATCTTCTTCCATAGTAATAAGAATGATAGAATCACTTTTTTAAAAAAATTTATTTTTTTATACAGCAGGTTCTTATTAGTTATCCATTTTATACATATTTGTGTATATATGTCAATCCCAATCTCCCAATTCATCCCACCACCACCCCCACCCCTCTGCCCCTGCCACTTTCCCCTCTTGGTATCCATACGTTTGTTCTCTACATCTGTGTCTCAATTTCTGCCCTGCAAACCAGTTCATCTTAGAACCACTTCTTGAGCTCTTTATGCCAGGCACTTTACATGCATTATTCCTAATCTTTACAAGCCCATGGAATAGATATTTCTATATCTATTGTTATATGAAGAAATGGTGACTGAGATAGGTAAAAGTACTTTGTCTACACAGAAAGGTAATCATCAACAGAGCTAGGGTCTGAAATCCTGGTCTGTCTGAATCCTGTGTTCTCACTAAATCCTCACTAGATCTCATTATCACTCTTTCTTTTACTCTGAACTATTTCTCAGCTTTTACTGTCAAATCACTCATTGCTAGAGACTGCCTGAGTTCTCTTTTATATTATTTCAAGGACAATCTTTATAGCATTAGCACCAAATAATGGTTTTATTGGAGTCACAAAACATACCATACTGTAGTCAGTCAGAGGAATATTTGTGTTGTAAACTTTCTATACTCACTCAGCATTTTAGAATATTCTGTCTGTTCCATTATCTAGATTTCCATTCTCCATCATTTCCTTCAGTTTACATTCAGCATACCCTTTGTTATAGAGTTTCTAGTGGTCCAGTTTACCCACCTCATTCTACCAAATAATTAGTGATCCTAGTCTCCCAAAATTCTCAAGTCCCTTTGCTTAACATTACATTGCCCTTTTATTATGCTTCAAACCTGTTATAATGCCTGGGAAGAAATAGTTTTCTGGGAATTACAAATATAGTGGTTTTGGACATAAAGGAGGGAAGGGAAGCCCAGAGAAGGGGCCTGGAGGAACAAAATAGATTGTATATTGGACAGAAGGTTGAGTAATACTACAAATTCAAGTGAAGGGTAAACGGAAAGGCACCTCAGTATAGTATGGTATAGATAGTCATAACTACACATAAATGACAATGAGCACTGGCAGAAGTAAAGGGAGAAACAATTGAATGGATGGGTGGTTAGGTATATATAATATCATTTTTCTATTTGCATCTTTTAATAATCTAGTTTTGGTTATGATTTTTAGTTTCTGAGGGAAGTAATGAAGTAAAGAGCTTATGAAGTAAAGAGCTTATATTATCCTTTCAGTGATGTGAGAGAGATTAAAATCAGGGACAGATGTTTAGAACTATTCTGTAATTATAAGTACAAATGATTGTTATAATCCTTAAATTCTTCCCTACTTCCATATCTG
Source organism: Balaenoptera physalus (assembly GCF_965194825.1). Taxonomy (NCBI): domain Eukaryota; kingdom Metazoa; phylum Chordata; class Mammalia; order Artiodactyla; family Balaenopteridae; genus Balaenoptera; species Balaenoptera physalus. The sequence goes on along the minus strand of NC_138900.1, from coordinate 16,118,807 downwards.
CATAGTATTTCCTTTTATCCCTATAATAATCCCCTTTCATTCATCCAGTGATTCATTCATTAAACAATTATCTATGGAACACCTTTTATGACTAACATTTTGGTTATTCTGTGTTGGGTGAAACAGCCATTGTTCCTGCCCCTTAAGAGCTTTAACATAAAGAAAATAAAAGATTACATATGAATAAGTAAGCGATTGTATAATTCTAAAATCCAGAACATTGCAGTCAGAAAATACTATGATGAGATAATGAAGAAGTGAATTTAAATAGGGTTGTCTAGCTCAAACTTTCTAAGGAAGTGACTTTTCACCTGAGACTTGAAGTCAGCTATGAAAAGAGCTACGTTTAGAAAATTTCTAACAAATTGAACAGTCTGTGGAAAAATTTGAGAAGGTAAAGGACTTATTTCAGATGCTCAGAAGTGATGAATATTTGGTACATAATGAACACTGGGGAAAAGTGGGTTGAGAAGGTGTTGGATAGGATTTTGGTTGAGATATGTCAAAGATAAGATTATGGAGGATTTCATAAGCTGTGGTAAGGGAATTTGGATTTTATTCTAAGTGCAGTTGGAAACCATTGAAAAATTCTAGGTGGGATTGTTAAATTTTGTGCAACATCAGAATTGGCTGGTTGAATGCATTAAACATAGGAAACCTAAGACCTATTGGTGTAAATTCTCATTTACTTGATTTGAGGTGGTACACTGACATCCAATCTTTTAGTAGACTATTTATGTGATTCTAATCTACACCTGAATTTGGAAAGTACTGACTTAACCTGTTTTCCTAACAGCCTCCCTCATCTTTCTTGTTTATGCTTTTGACTTCTTTTTCAAATTGAAGGCCTTGTATACGATCTTCACTTCTTAAGGACATTATTTTCAGTTTTTCCCCCATTTCTACCATAGAAATTTTATTTCTCCCCTAAGAGGAAACACTGTATGTTTACTTTCTGGTTATCTTTCAGACTTGGAGTTCAGATGCAAAACCAAGGAACTGTGTCTGCAAAAAGAAATTTATGAAGTAACATAATCCCAATGGATGATAATGGAAACAAGTCATAGCATTGTGGGCTCCAGTATCAGAGATGTCTGGGAATGCAAAGGCCAGTTTGAGAGGCAACAGATAAATCAGGAGGGATATTTGGGGCAAGCATTAATGACTTACAAAAAAATGCCAACTCTCAGCTTATAAACATCTCTTATCCTATATCAGCAAGTTTATCCTGGAGAGAAATTCTATAAATTCAAAGAATGTGGGAAGGCCTTTATTTATGGCTCAGGACTTATGGGACAGCATGCAATTCATATTGGTGAGAAACCCTATAAATGTAAGGAATGTGGGAAGGTCTTTAGTCATTTTTCCTATCTTACTGAACATCAGAGAACTCATACTGGTGAGAAACACTATGAATGTAAGGAACGTGGAAAAGCCTTTATTCATGGCTCACATCTTATTCAACATCAGAGAATTCATATAGATGAGAAACCCTATGAATGTTAGGAATGTGGGAAGGCCTTCAGACAATCTGCACACCTTACTCGACATCAGAGAATTCATACTGGTGACAAACCTTATATAAATGTAAGGAATGTGGGAAAGCTTTTATTTGTGGCTCAGAACTGACTCGACATCAGAGAATTCATACGGGTGAGAAACCCTATGGTTATAAGGAATGTGGGAAGGCCTTTAGACTGCATTCACAACTTGACCAACATCAGCGACTTCATACTGGTGAGAAAACTTATCAATGTAGGGAATGTGGGAAGGCCTTTCTTCGTGGCTCACAACTTACTGAACACCAGAGAATTCATCCTGGTGTGAAACACTATGAATGTAAAGAATGTGGGAAGACCTTTATTTGTGCCTCACAACTTACTATACATCAGTGAATTCATACTGCCAAGAAGCCCTATAATTGCAAAGAATGTGGGAAAGCCTTTATCCGCAGCTCAGAACTTGCCTGACATCATCGCATTCATACTGGTGAGAAACCCTGTGAATGTAAGGAATGTGGGAAGGCCTTTAGACAGACTGCACACCTTGCTCAACTCATACTCTAATATAACTTTGAGAGTATTCATACTCTAACTTTGCCATTCATTTGTCATAGATATTCAGATTTCATGCTAGAGTAAAATACAGTGGATGTGGCAGTTCCTTTTACCTAGTAGTATTCAGGTTATTCAGAACCAGAAAATTTGATACTGAGAAAAATTGATAATGAATGTAGAAGAGTTTTCTTTTTTTCTAAATTTTTCTTTTTATTTATTTATTTATTTATTTATTTATGGCTGTGTTGGGTCTTCGTTTCTGTGCTAGGGCTTTCTCTAGTTGCGGCAAGTGGGGGCCACTCTTCATCGCGGTGCGCGGGCCTCTCACTATCGCGGCCTCTCTTGTTGTGGAGCACAGGCTCCAGACGCTCAGGCTCAGTAGTTGTGGCTCACGGGCCCAGTTGCTCCGCGGCACGTGGGATCTTCCCAGGCCAGGGCTCGAACCCGTGTCCCCTGCATTGGCAGGCAGATTCTCAACCACTGCACCACCAGGGAAGCCCAGAAGAGTTTTCTATCATGACTCAAACCTTATTAAAATTCTACAGATTCACACCAGAGAATGTAGTGATTGAGAAAAGGCTGCCATTTGCTATTTATGTGACATGAGGCGAATTATTTAACTTCTCTTGCTTAAATTTACTAACTGGTAAACTGTTGATAGTAGTAGTATCTATTTGTAATAAAGAGTCTGACTCTAGTCTTGATATCTGACCACTGATTTCTTTTAAGACCCGTCTTCCCTATCCACTTTGGCCCCACATCTGGAAAGGCTGACAGGAAAGCCTGTGTACCTCATCCTTTGGGGCCAGTGGGAAATTTAAATATTGCAAATTCCAGCCCACATCCATCCAGTCCCACCCACTGTCTAAAAGCCAACCTATTCTCTCTGCCTTATTCAAGCCACTCCAGACCTGCTTTTGCAGGCCCCACTCTGCCCAGAAGTCCCTTTGGTGAGTAACAAAATTTCAAAATCTCTTTGGACACTCTCTAGGTTGTGACCACTACTACTTTGAGATCTTTCTTCTCGTGTTCTTAGCTTACTAACTGGGTACAAACCACTTTAAGTAGTGTGGGAGATAGTTCTGCTGCTTGTTGGCAAGATTGTGCTTTGAGTTGTGCTACTCTGTGCTACATTTGCTGTGTCCTGCAGAGCCTCGGTTATACATTTAATCAACATAAGTCAACAGTTTTGATAATTGGTGCTTAGGGATGGGCTAACAGGATGGGGGCCTTCCTTAAGGTGGTCCTGGGTTGTGTGTCTTGGCCTAGATACATCTGTATGTGTCTTAGAATTGTGTGTCTCACTTCCAGCATATAAGCTGTGACTGATGCTAGGCTCAGGGGAATGACTCAGCCTGTGACTGCTGGTTGTGTGTCTCAACTAGGCATTGGCCTCTGTTCTACAGAAATGTTTGGAGGGAAGACTGATACTCTGTACAATATATGCAACCATCAGCTGGTTGCTTGTGAAAGAGCAGTAATTAGAGAATGAAAAAGCAGTCATGGGGTTTGCTAAGGTCTGTACTCTTTAAGAGCAGATGGCTGACTAAGACCTTTAAATATTTCTTCTGCTGCTACCCATGCCTCTATTACAACCAAGATCCTGATCCTCAGGGTTATTTGGAAAAACACCTACGGTGCCCTGTGGCACAGACACTTATTAACAGATCAAACTACTGAAGTGAGTCCTCATTTCAAAATTGCCAGGGCTTCCTTCTACCACTGTAGAACCCTTACCAAAAGACATGGTATTGGTAACACTGCAATCTGAGCTTTTCCAGTTATCTCGATAAGATCCCCAAGGAGCTCCAGGTTCTTCTATGACAAACTTTACCGAGCATCCAGTCTCCTCCTGGCCCAAACCCAGGTCCCTAAGGTGTAGGACCCACTGCCGCACTCTCTAACCTGAGTCAATGGCAACCTCCCTCGCCTCCTAGGCATGTAGCATGCCCCTGGGACCCCAGCTGCCACCCACATACAACCATGATGGTCCACTGGTAACCACACAATATATAACCTTTTATGGCCTTTATTGATACCAGTTTCCAAATCATTGTGATCCCCAGAAACCCCACTAAATTTAAAGGAGGAACTCACTATGTTCTTTGGGGCATTACTAGACATAAGATTAAAGGCAAACAAGTCCACCTTACCTTGACCTTATTATTGGCACAATAAGTTTGCCTAATTTTCCAGTGGTTAACTCTCTTACACCCTCTTTGGATTTTCTTTTTTTTAAATAAATTTATTTATTTTTGGCTGTGTTGGGTCTGCATTGCTGCACGTGGGCTTTCTCTAGTTGCCGTGAGTGGGGGCTACTCTTCATTGTGGTGCGCGGGCTTCTCATTGCGGTGGCTTCTCTTGTTGCGGAGCACGGGCTCTAGGCACGCGGGCTTCAGTAGTTGTGGCATACGGGCTCTAGAGCGCAGGCTCAGTAGTTGTGGCACATGAGCTTAGTTGCTCCGCGGCATGTGGGATCTTCCCAGAACAGGGCTCGAATACCAATGTCCCCTGCATTGGCAGGTGGATCTTTTTTTTTTTTTTTTTAATAATTATTTATTTATTTATTTATTTATTTATGTCTGTGTTGGGTCTTCGTTTCTGTGCGAGGGCTTTCTCCAGTTGCGGCAAGTGGGGGCCACTCTTCATCGCGGCGCACGGGCCTCTCACTATCGCGGCCTCTCTTGTTGTGGAGCACAGGCTCCAGACGCGCAGGCTCAGTAATTGTGGCTCACGGGCCCAGTTGCTCCGCGGCATGTGGGATCTTCCCAGAGCAGGGCTCGAACCTGTGTCCCCTGCATTGGCAGGCAGACTCTCAACCACTGCGCCACCAGGGAAGCCCGGCAGGCGGATTCTTAACCACTGCACCACCAGGGAAGCCCCTGGATTTTCCATTATTGGAATAGATGCTCTCCCCAGTCAAGTGGCCATTAGAATAAAATTTAAACTTTGGCCCTTATTGTTGCCTTCATAAAATGGGACCTTCTGGATCTGCCCCAACCCCCATTAAAATTGTTGATATGGCTCAGTATAAATTGAAACAGGGCCTTTACGAATTGAGATCCTTTATACAAGATCTGTTAAGAGAAGACGTGATTATCTCCACTGTTTCTCCATTTTACAGCTCAATTTGGCCTGTCTTAAATCAGGAAAGAATGAATGATACCTTAAAGTGGATTACTACAACCTTAGTGCCATGGTCCCACCTATTAAAATGGGACCTAACAAAATTGAAATGACCAAAGGTGTATAAGCTTTCAGTTATAAGATGAGTAAGGTCTGGGGATTTAATGTATAGCATGGTAACCATGCTGTGTTGTACACTTGAAATTTGCTAAGATAGTAAATCTTAAGTATTCTCACCACATACACACACAAAAAGGTAGCTATATGAGGTGATGGATACGTCAACTTGATTGTGGGAATCATGTATATACACATATATTTCTATATATATACATGTATATATACATATATATGTACATGTGTATATATAGAAATATATGTATATATACATGTATGTACACATGTATATATAGAAATATATGTGTATATTTATATATAAAATCATGTATATATACATATATAAATATATTTATATAAAAATAATGTTGTATACTTTAAATATATATTTAAATATATACAATTTTACTTGTCAATTTTACCTTAATAAAGCTGGGATGGGGGGAAGAAATGACCAACACCATTCAATCTTGCACTGCCAAATACTTTGCTGTTATAGATTTGGCTACTATGTTCTATTCAGTCCCAATTTCAACAGTCCTTTCTGTTCAAATTCAGCTTTGAAAGGGATGCAATACATTTTTACTTGGTTGCTCAGGGATACCTAAGTAGCCTGGCTGTTGCATACAATCTCTGCTGATAAGACCTCAATTGGATCCAGGAATCCCTATGTTCCCAGGTATGGCCACATTCTCAGATTAGGATATTCACTAGACACTCTGACACAGGACATACAAACAGTTACCACTGCACTATTGAGAGGGGATGGCTATTGCCCCACATGAGGTTCAGAGGCCTGTCACCTCAGTTAAATTCTTAGGCCTCATATGATCTGCTGAAGGCAGCTCCATTCCTGATGCAGTTAAAAGGCAACTTCTGACTTTATCAGCACCAACCACTCTCAACCAAGACCAACACCTATTAGGTCTCTTTGGCTTCTAGAAGCAACATATTCCTGTTTACAAATATAACTAATTTATTTACTAGCTTATTTATGCCTTCATTTGCAAACCACTGTGAATGGGGGCCCTTTACAACAGAAGGACCTAGAGTCGGTCCAGATGACCATATAACATTGCTTCCTTTACTGTCTCGTGGAAACTCCTTCATGGTGGAAGCTCTGGCAACCACCTGTTACGCTTCTTGGAGTCTGTGGACCACCCACAGTGGCCATATTTGCCTATGGGCTTCTGGTGCAAAAATCTGCCCACTTCAGCCACATGTTACACACCATTAGAGCTACAACTGCTAGCTGCAAACTGGGCCATCCTGGAAGTGGAGGCTCTCACAGGAGCTGGCCTTGTGACTCTCCACACTCAGCTGCCCATTATATTCTGGGTCATGGAAACAGTACCCTGCAGGTTTGGCATGGCCACTGAGATCTCCTTGCTGAAATGGAAGTGGTACCCACAGGACAGTGCCAAACCTGTGCTCTGGCATTATCCCACCTGTAGAGGGAAGTAGCCTCCTCTGTCCTCAGTCTCCTGCCAGGTGCCACCATGCTGGAGGAGGTCTTCCCTCTTCCAGACCCCTTGGTTACCTGGGGAGCCCTTTGGGATCATCTGAGTGAACAGCAAATGGAGTTTGTATATTTTATGGATGGTAACACCACCATCTCACATGATGGAGCTTGCTAGAGAGCTGGTTTTTTTGTTTGTTTATTTTTGTGGGGTTTTTTAAAAGATTTTTTTTGATGTGGGCCATTTTTTTAGAAGTCTTTATTGAATTTGTTACAATATTGCTTCTGTTTTATGTTTTGGTTTTTTGGCCACAAGGCATGTGGGATCTTAGCTCCCCAACCAGGGGTTGAACCCACACCCCCTGCATTGGAAGGCGAAGTCTTAACCACTGGACTGCCAAGGAAGTCCCAGAGGGCTGTTGTTTTTTTATCCCTTAACCAAGACATCCCTGATAAAGGATGGGACCTAAGCATCAGCACAATTGGCTGTACTCTAGGTAGCCATCATGGCATTGGAAAATGTCTTGGTCAACAATCCTAGATGATTGTCAATAATCGAGCCATTTAGTCTGGCCAATGGCAACAATTTCTCATTCAAGGCTTCCACCTTTGGTGTAATAAACAACTTTGGCGGATTCCTTGCCTCTTAGACATCAAAGATAAAAATTAAGGTCACACATGTCTCTGCACCAAGGCTTGTAATTCTTAAGCCCAATTTAATGCCCAAAGATAAGCACAAATTTTAGAGACTAAGGTGAAAACTTCCTAGATGACACTCCAGATCCCATTTCCCTACTTCTGGTCCAATGGGCCCATGAAATATCAGAACATAGAGGAGCCTTTAGTGCTTAGGATGAATGCAAAGGGTTTTTCCTCTGGTCTGTCATGGCCAGTGTGATGACAAGCCAAAGCACTCTATGTGGGAAGACCTGTCATTGGCAGTATAATTACTAGGGTGCCATCCCACAGCGGTCCTGCCCCTACAGTTGCTGGCAAATAGATTTTATCAGGCCACTGGCCTTCTCTGCTGGTGCCACTCATTATGCCTTGACCATGGTGCATACCTACATGAGCATCTTACATGCACACCCCACTAGGCATGCGACCGCAGAAGCTCTCTTACATGGCCTCACTAAAACACTCTTCATTCCCTTCTGAGTTCCAGACATTACTGACCAAAGCACTCACTTCTCAAATACACAGTCTTGGCCTCTTGAACAAAGCGTTCAATGTAGCTTTCATCTTCCCTCTCAGCCTGAGGCTGCTGATCTTATAAACCACCACACTGGCTTGTTTCAACAAACCTTACTGAAATTACAAAATCAATGCGGCTTTCTAAATGAAACTATCTCCTGCTAGTGGCCCTCATTAAACTAAATTCCTGGCCCCTGGGGCACTCAACTCTATGTCAAAATGCACCGATAACACCTCAGTTGCCTTTCCTTGCCCTCTGTAGTGTGACACTTCACAAGTCAGGGTTTATGAAGATCGCATTGGAAAGGAAATTCCTCCCTTCCCGCTTCTATCTCTTTTGAATCTTGCCCCCATCCCAATTTTGATGGAAGTCAGATCAAGAAAAGATTATTATTATCCATTCACTATCGAATTCCCCTCTGGTTATCTGCTAAGCTATTCAGGCACCCTGATGATGACTTGCCTAAGCCACAAGCTTTGCCAAAAATTTCAAGCGATAAAGGATATTTAATTGATAATGTCAATCATGATCTCACCCCAGGACCCACACCCACCATGGTGTTGAGAGCAGAGAGAGGCCAAGGAGGATTAAAATTGGTATTAACCATATTTTCTAGTTTCTATACCTGATGCTTTGACATCTGGGGCCTTACTGACCCAGAGGGACTACCCCTCCCAGCAGTCCTAGAGTTAGCAAATGACTCTCCTGTGAGTGCACCTTTCCATATGTTAGTTAGTTTCCATATGCAAACTAACCAATCAAGAGCCCTTATCCCCAGTCAGCTCCTTTATTAGGCTTTTATACTCCCTTATACTTGGGAGGGCATGATTTCCCTGCCCTAATCACCCAGAGCCAGGTATCACACAACTGGGGCAGCATCTACACCCTGAGCCCACTGAAATTATTCAAACTAGCTAATTCCAAACCTGCTTAGCCTGCTTACCCTGCCTTGCCCATACCTTTCCGTGAAAACCACAATAAAGGCTCTTCCACAGTTCCTTCCCTCTCTCTGCCTACCACTGACCTTGGTGTTCCCTCATGTGGCCCTGCATGGCATGAGGTGCCCCCCTCCATTTTAATAACCTATCTTTTATCTCCTGATCTCTTGGTCTTACCACATCTGAATAAAAATACAACCTACATTTTAAAATGTGGTCTCATCTAAGAACATCCCCCACCAAGGAATGAAGGATCTCCCCAGCCAACTGAGACCTGAAATTGGGATAACGGTCCACACTATACCTATACTGGCCAGCAGCCCCAGGTGCTTCAGGCTATAACACCCACATGGAGCAAATGTTATTGCTTGGCCTTCCAGCTTTTCATATCCTGGCTGTGTCTACTTTGGGTAATGACGTGGGCCTGGGACATTGCAGGCCATTAAGCAGGCCCCAGCTGGCAATGTGACAGCCAGTGGGTTTTGGGGCTGCCCGTACTGTCACCCATACTCACTTGAGCTCTTCAACACTGCCAAGGCCAACCACTAGATGGCACCATAATTCCGTTTCCACCTTGCTGGCAAACGTTTAGTTTTTTTTAGTTTTTTTTTTTTAAATTTTTATTTATTTATTTATTTTTATTTATTTATGGCTGTGTTGGGTCTTCGTTTCTGTGCCAGGGCTTTCTCCAGTTGCGGCAATCGGGGGCCACTCTTCATCGCAGCGCGCGGGCCTCTCACTATCTCGGCCTCTCTTGTTGCGGAGCACAGGCTCCAGACGCGCAGGCTCAGCAATTGTGTCTCACGGGCCCAGTTGCTCCGCGGCATGTGGGATCCTCCCAGACCAGGGCTCGAACCCGTGTCCCCTGCATTGGCAGGCAGATTCTCAACCACTGCGCCACCAGGGAAGCCTCAAACGTTTAGTTTTAAGCAGCCCCTATTGGCTATTTTAAATTTACAATGGAGTCACATAGGAGGCAGCGTTTATACTTGTTTATACCCCCACTGTTAAGCCTTTTGAATTAATATCCCTATGCCCAGGCCTGGCCTCTCAAAATACAAGTCAGACTGCTATTGAAAGGGCAACGGAAAGCTTCACAGGGGGATGTATGCAATGAGGCTTCTCTGGGATTTTCTTTTTTTTTTCTATTTTTGGCTGCGTTGGGTCTTCGTTGCTGCGCGCGGGCTTTCTCTAGTTGCGGCGAGAGGGGGCTACTCTTTGTTGCGGTGCACGGGCTTCTCATTGTGGAGTCTTCTCGTTGCAGAGCACGGGCTCTAGGTGCGTGGGCTTCAGCAGTTGTGGCGCATGGGCTCAGTAGTTGCGGCTCGTGGGCTCTAGAGTGCAGGCTCAGTAGTTGTGGCGCACGGGCTTAGTTGCTCCGTGGCATGTGGGATCTTCCCGGACCAGGGCTCGAACCCGTGTCCCCTGCATTGGCAGGCGGATTCTTAACCACTGTGCCACCAGGGAAGTCCCTTCTTTGGGATTTTTATATCCCCAATATGATGCCAAGATAGTAACCTCTTTTCTTATTCATTGTGCCTCTCATTATCCAACCACATAAATTTCTGTGGCTCCCAACCAACAAAGTTTATGCTGCAAGGTCCTGAATTTGGCTAAAGATTATTACAAACTTAGTTAAGGCCATGGCCTCACCCTTAACCAACTCTGCGACAGCCTGATGGACCATCAGATAACCTCAGCCCCACAGCTGGACTCATCCTAGATGGAATCTTCCCTGACCCCAAGCCCTCATTATACCTTGCTGTCAAAGGTCTCCTCCACCCCCAGACCCCTTGCTGCTCTCTCCACTTCTCTTACTTTCCCAATTCAGCCGCAGCCACAACAAACTATCCTCCCTTCTCCTTTACCCCTTTTGCTTTCTGCTTCCCAGAACTCTGCTCTTCTAGCCCCACTCCCTAATAGAACATTACAAAATAATTTGACTTGTGCTATCTTCATTTTGGGGAAAATATAACCTTTCAGTCTGTCCCTAAACAAACCGCATCAGTCTTACTCCCATGCACCAAGCGTACTGTATTCTTGCCAACTGCCCTATTCAGCTGACCACTTTGGGAGTCACTGGTGCTGCCTTAGGAGCCCACAATACTATACAACAAAACAAAATAATTGATGCCAATCAGGAAATGCCCAAGATAATAACCAAATATATAATTAAAGCTTAACAGCTCTCAAAGCCCTAAAAGAAGGGTGGTGCTCTCTGGCAGCCATGGTTGAAAACCACCACCTAGTGTTGGCCTATCTACTGGCCAGCCAAATAGACATTTGTTCCCTTAATGGTACTTCTTGCTGCATGGGGATAAACAAACAGGCCTCCACTTCCAGGTAGAGGTCACACAGGGTACTCTGTAAGAGAGAGAGGAGAGATATTAGATCTCCATTCCCTCCCTCCCCTGTTCCTGGTCTCACTGGTCCAATGGTGCTCATGTCCTACCAGGAGAATTTTTCCCCATCGACTGTGATGTGTCGTATACCATGAGCAAGAATAGCACCTTTCATCCACCACCAGTCCCCCCTCCCCCGCCAGAAAAATGAATCCAAATCTTTGGGCTTAGATTCTCTTGTGGCTCAAGAAAAGTTTCTATTCTATATATTGATATCCATCCCATGAGGCTACCTGGGACAAAACAGCAGGGTCACCTTAAGGAAAATATTGACCTAGAAACCTCAAATTGATGGTTATTATCTTCAAAGTCCTTGTAGGCAAAAATCCATGCCCTGCACATAGGTTACTGTCTTCCTGCCTTCTTGTTTAATACCAATAGATCTTTCTTCTGGAAGGGTTGCATGCAAGAGGGACAAAAGCATTTTCATAGAAAAAATTTATAATTTAACCAGAAAGACACATTATGTTTAAAAATTGGTTAGTACAAAAATTTGAATTTTTAAAATACCCCAAAATGGGTTTATATAATCCCCCATCCCTTACTGTTTAATAGCCATCTAATTTTCCATCTATCTGACTTTCCAGAAAGTGGTCAAAGGAGATGGAAGGCCCTTGCAGGGTCCCCAACAGAGACTAAGGTGTCAATAACTATAAAAGAAGGATGTACAATTGAAGGAAGGGAGCAGACCAGGTAACCGAGCAGGACCCTATGGGGTCTTCCCAGGACAGATTTCACCCCCCCACCCCACCCCAGTGTCCTCCGCCTGCCTCTTGTCTGTAGAAAAACTTTAGCCTCCTAGGCCTTCCCTGAGTTCTGAATAGTAATCAGAGAAGTGAGAAAATGCAGAAAGGAAAACAGTCAAGCAAGACAAAATAATAATAGTTTAGTAATTTAACAAAGTCAAGGGCTACAGATAATATTCTGAGCCATATCCTTTAGAGCTATTTTGTAGATACTGAAACCCCTACCAGGTGGAAGAAGTTAACTATATGCTGCCTACAAGCACACAGACCCCAGGCTGGTTGGATCTAGAAGGTTGATGATGCTGACTCTCGATTACCTCACTACCAACCAATCAGAAGAATGTCCACAAGCTGATCACATAACTCACAACCCCTCTCCCTCACCCTGTCTTTATAAACCTTTCCCTGAAAGCCTTCAGGGAGTTCAGGTCTTTCAGGCACTAGCTACATGGACTTCTTGCTTGGTGCCCTGCAATAAATGCTGCACTTTCCTTCACCACAACCAGGTGTCTGTAGATTGGCTTTACTGTGTGCAGATAACGGGACCCAAGTTTGGTTCAGTAACAACATTCTGACCAAACATATGGCACAAATGAGAAGTGTCCTTATGGGGAAATTGCTGCATTGAGACCCCAGACTGCTTACCTGAGATATGTAGTCCATGTTGGGGTTATCTTGTCTCCTCCCATCAGCCACTTAATCCTGTCCTTTTTTAAAAATCATATACTTTATTTATTTATTTAAAATTTTAATTTATTGATTGATTGATTTTTGGCTGCATTGGGTCTTTGTTGCTGTGTGCGAGCTTTCTCTAGTTGTGGCGGGCAGGGGCTACTCTTCGTTGCAGTGCGTGAGCTTCTTATTGCTGTGGTTTCTCTTGTTGCAGAGCACAGGCTGTAGGCGCACGGGCTTCAGTAGTTGCAGCACGTGGGCTCAGTAGTTGTGGCTCACAGGCTCTAGAGTGCAGGCTCTGTATTTGTGGCACACAGGCTTAGTTGCTCCACGGCATGTGGGATCTTCCCGGACCAGGGATCAAACCTGTGTCCCCTGCATTGGCAGGCGGATTCTTAACCACTGCACCACCAGGGAAGTCCCTAATCCTGTCCTTTAATTGTCCGTCCAAATGCTCAATCATTCCTTAAGCTTGGGGGTGGTATGGAGCATGGAGAGTCCATACACCCTGTGATTGGGCGCACTGATGTGTAGCTTGGGCCACAAATCAGCGGCCATCATCTGAAGCAATATGTTCAGGAAATCCAAACAAGAAGCAAATGTGGTCTTGTAGGGCCTGGGTTATGTGGTCTGAGTCAGTGGAATTCACGTAGATGCCTAGGCCAAATCCAGAGAGTGTCAACTGCCGTCAGGATCCACCAAAACTCTGTATAGGTAGAGGCCCAATTTGGTTTCTCTGCCAAGAATATCCTGGCCCACTGGCTGGGAAATCTATCCCTGGGCAGTGTTCTTAGTCTTGGGCAGGGTCTGGCAGGCAGGACAGTTTTTCCATGTGGTTTTGGCATCTTATGATGACTTGTGGCAGTCCATGAGAATAAGCCCAGCCTAGGAAGGTGTCTGAATTTCTATGGGCTGTTTCTATGGGCTTCTCTAGGATCCAGGAGGAGATCAGTTGCACCAGTTGAGGGTCAGGTGGATCAGTGCAGATGTGGGAATCTTCTCACTGTTGAGGGAGTCCTGAACAAAAGGCTCTGGCACTTTTATGGACCTTGGGATCAGAGAGCGGACAAGGGATCCCCCTTGGATTCCCCTAGGAATGGGAAAGTACTGGGTACTGAGTCAGAGTGGGGAAAAGCATTTTCAAGCTTTCCCCTAACAAGGAAGTATCAGTAGAGATATCTGAAGAAGACCTCTGCTCAAGGTCTCAGATACAGAGACTTGGGAAAGAAGGCACCAAGGGTAGGAATGCAAATATGTGAAGAACATAACTGTCCAGGGGGTCCTGAGCCCTTCACTGCAACTCCCTTCAGAAACTGCAGTGCACTGGCAGCGTACCAAGTCTGGTATGGGGAGGGCAGCTTACCCCTGTAGGCCTGCCACATAAAGCCATTTTAACAGCCTATAGTCAGGCCTGAGAAGTCACTCACAGGTTTTCAACCAAGATCTGCACTCCTCAGGTATTGCTCCTTGTGTTATTGATTCATAGGAGCTTTAATATATTCTGGATACTAGTCATTTGTTCGCTATATGATATGTTGTAATTATTTTTCCTAGTTTATGACTTTTTTTATTTTTATGAAGTCTTTTGATAAAATTTCTTAATTTTGATGTAATGGCATTTTCAACTATTTGTTTTATGTTTTGTGCTTTTAATGTCTTGTTTATGAAAAATTTCCCTACCACAAGTTATTCATGGCATTTACTTTTTTTTATTGGGGCGGGTGTCACCTTATTTGACCCAATATGTCTGACTGCTGTTTATGGATTTTGGAATTTCAACACCATTTTACACACTGATGTTGCTATTTATTACTTCCTGCGTCTCCAAGCTGCCATATAAGATTGCTTTTCTTCTATCTATTAAAAAACACTGTGACTTCCCTGGCTGCCCAGTGGTTAAGACTTTGCCTTCCAATGCAGGGGGTGCGGGTTCAATCCCTGGTTGGGGAGTTAAGATCCCACATGCCTCATGGCCAAAAACCCAAAGCATAAAACAGAAGCAATATTGTAACAAATTCAATAAAGATTTTATAAAATGGACCACATCAAAAAAAAATCTTTTTTAAAAAAAAAATCCTTTAGAGTTTCCTTTAGTGTTGGTCCACTGGTGACAAATTCTCTCAATATTTTTATATGAAAATACCATTGTTTCATCTTAATTTCTGAAGGATTTTCACTGGATTTTGAATTCTAGGAAGGCAGTTATTTTTTGTTAGCACTTCTGTTACCTTACTTCTGACTTTCATTATGTTGAGGAGCTAGCAGTTATGTTTGTTTCTTTGAAAGCAATATAGCCTTTCTTCTCTCAGTGTTTTTAAGATTTTGTTTTGTTTTTTGGCATATATGCTGATTTTTTCCTGTTTGGGATTTGTAGGGCTTCTTGATTTTTTAAAAAAAATCAGTTTTGGAAAATTAACAGCTACTCTCTTTTCAGATATTACATCTGTCCTACTGTCTCAGTCCTCTTTCTGGGACTTCAAGTGCATATGTAATAGATGGTCTCACCATATCACATTTGTGTCCTTATGTTCTTTTTTTTTAAGTGTTTTAAAAAATTGAAGTATAGATGATTTACAATGTTGTGCCCAATCTCTGCTGTACAGCAAAGCGACTCAGTTATACACATATATGCATTCTTTTTTTAAATATTCTTTTCCATTATGGTTTATCACAGGATATTGAATATAGTTCCCTGCACTATACATTAGGACCTTGTTATTTATCCATTCTATACGTAATAGTTTGGAGCTACTAACCCCAAACTCCCAGTCCTCCCTCTCTCTCCTTCCCCGCTTGGCAACCACAAGTCTTTTCTCTATGTCTATGAGCCTGTTTCTGTTTCACAGATAATTTCATTTGTGCCATATTTTAGATTCCACATATAAGTGATATCATATGGTATTTGTCTTTCTCTTTCTGACTTATTTCACTTAGTATGATAATCTCTAGTTGCATACATGTTGCTGCAAATGGCATTATTTCATTCTTTTTTATGGCTGAGTAGTATTCCATTGTATATATGTACCACATCTTTATCCATTCATCTGTCAATGGACATTTAGGTTGTTTCCATGTTTTGGCTATTGTGAATGTCCTGCTATGAACATAGGGGTGCATGTATCTTTCTGAATTATAGTTTTGTCTGGGTATATTCCCAGGAGTGGGATTGCTGGATCATATGGTAATTCTATTTTTAGTTTTCTGAGGAACCTTCATACTGTTTTCCATAGTGGCTGTACCAACTTACATTCCCACCAACAGTGTACGAGGGTTCCCTTTTCTCCACATCCTCTCCAACATTTGTTATTTGTAGACTTTTTAATGATGGCCATTCTGACAGGTGTGGGGTGATGTCTCATTGTGGTTTTGATTTGCATTTCTCTAATAATAAGCGATGTTGAGCATCTTTTCATGTGCCTACTGGTCATCTGTATGTCTTCTCTGGAGAAAAGTCTATTAAGGTCTTCTGCTCATTTTTCGATTGGGTTATTTGTTTTTTAAAAGGCATATAGATTAGAAAGAAGTAAAACTATCTTTTTGCAGAGGACATGATTATTTACCCTATCTAACCATCATACCTAATAATAATAATAATAATAATAGTTTGGTCATACACCTAAACATAAAAGCTAAAACAAAAGAGTGATTATTGGAAAACATACGATTTTGTGATTTAGGGAAAGGCAAATGTTTCTTAGGTCACAGAAAACAAAAACCATTAAAAGTTAAAGCTGATAAATTAAGAGTTCATCAAAATTAAAAACTTCTCACCAAAAGACATCTTTACAAAAACAAACAGGCAAGGAACAGAGTAGGAGAAAATATTCATAAAACATATATCTGACAAAGGACTGGTATCCAGGATACACAGAGAACTCTAAAACTCAATAATTTTTGGACATTTTATAAAAATATATAAATAGCCAAAAATCTTATGTAAGAGAACTCAACATCATTAATTATCAGGGACATGCAAATTAAAACCACTAAGATACCACTGCACTCTCACCAGAATGGTTAAAGTGAAAAAGGCTAATAACTCCTAAAGCTGGATTTTGTGGAACAACTGGAACTCTCAGACATTGTTGGTAGGGCTTGAAAATGGAGAAAGATCTGGAAAGTTTCTTATAAAACTAAACATATACCCACCCTATGACTCAACAATTCCACTCCTGGCTATTTACCCAAGAGGATGAAAACTATAATCACAGAAAAGAATGTTATTAGAAGTTTTTAGCCAAAACAACCCAAGTGTACATCTCTGTAAGAATTGATAAAAACCATACATTATTCATACAATAAAACACTGCTCAGCAATAAAAAGGAAGGAATTACTGATAGACCCAACAATATTATATATATATATTATATATATTATATATAATATATATACAAAATCTCAAAAACATTCTCATTGAAAGAACACTTACACAAACAAGTATATTTTGTAAGATTTCATTTATATGAAATTCTGAAAGAGGCAAAGTTAACCTGCAGCCCCCTACCCCCAAAAAAGAACAATATTTCCCTCTGGATGGTTGGTTGTGAGTTTTGACACCATGAGGCACAAAGGCACTTCTTCGGGTGATTGTAAAGTTCTATATTTTGATAAGGGTTTGGATTACATATACACATTGGTCAAAACCAAGAAAGTACACTCAAAATTTCTGCATTTTTTTCCTGTATGTACATCAAAACAGAAAGGCAAACAAAGATTGAACTCTTATTAATATGCTTCCTGAAGTATTTAGGAGGTAGTGTACTGATGTCTGCAATTTACTTTGAAGTGCATATAATAATTAGATGGATTACTGTCTGTATAGAGAGATGGATAGATACATGACAAAGCTAGTATAATAAAATGTTAAGGATAGAATCTAGGTGGTGAGTATATAGATGTTCAGTGTAAAACTCCCTCAAGTTGGCTGTATGTTTGAAATTTTTCATAATTAAAATATTGTAAAATAAAGAAAAATTTAAGTCAGCTTTGAATGCCACCAAGGCAAGATATAACCTTAGTTAGATTACTGCAATACCAATCAAGTGAGATTTTTCTTGCTCCTTATTTCTCTTGTCCGCTGGTTCAATCCCAGAAGAGCCAGAGACCATGTACAGAGAGGGATAAAGTAAAGTAGTCAAATTACAGACTAGGGTATTAGAGAAGAAATTCCAAGTTACAGGAGGTGGAAAGTTTTTGCTTTAAATGAAGTTTAAAGTAATGATTTTTCCAGGGAATATTTTAATTAGCAAAAATGATTATACTTATTGAGAGTGACCTCAGTTTTATCATCTTACAGTGACTGAAGAAGCTATCGAATCTGCCAAGACTTCATTTAGGAGCATGAAAAAACACACAGAAGTGTTTAAAGTAGTAGTTAACAAAATATTTTGTTTGCAAGCAATGCGTGGAGTCTTACTCAATTCAATATATTTGTTATTAGTTGACATGGAGTTTCCAGATATACAATGATATCTGGAAATTATGACAGTCTAAATCTCCTTTTCAATTCTTACACCTATAATTATTTCACTTACCTAATTGCCAGCACAATTCTGTAGGCTCAAATGAAAGCAGGTATCAGATATCCAGCTAGTCACAGTCAGGCATGGTTTATGAGTCGCTCAGCAGTCTGCCACCATAGAACATATGCAGGAGAACCACATCCCTTCCGTAACCATTACATAAATACTAACACATCTATAAAAACAGACACATTCAGTTACCTACTATCTCATCCACTCAACAAAACCACAGTCCTAAGGCACCACATCATTCTCTACCTCATATAAGTAATTCTACACAGAAAAATCACACTCACAAACCACTTCCTGTTAATGTCTCCTCCAGTCACTTACAAGCTCAAACACGACTCACACTTAATCTAAAAATAGATACACCAGAGGAAACACCACACGGCAACACGACTCCACCCACTTCCACAACCGGCTGCAGAGTAGCTCGAGGTGACCAGCATCAGGTCAGGCACAGAGGGCCACCCCAATTCGGGACATACACCTACACACAAACACACATCACACCCGCTACGTGCCAGGCCCGGCTCCAGGCACTTGGGCTTCCCCAGGGACAAAACACAAAATCCACCACGCCCCCCCCCCCCCCCCCCCCCGCCAGACCTCGTTCCAGGTCACACCCATGGAGGACATTAGCATTCCTACCCAGAACAAAAGTAGGGTGCTCAACACACGTAGGTCTGAAGCTCTCAGTTTCCTCCTGGGCTTTTGCAGCTCTGGGTCAGGCTCTGGCGTCCTCGCTCAATAGGCTGCACCTGGCTGCGCGTGCACGCTCCTGTGAGCTTGACGGCCCTGGAGTCTGGGGCATTTCTTCCTCTACAATTTTTTGGGAATAATTTGTGAAGGATTGGTGTTAGTTGTTCTCTAAACGTTTGTTAGAATTTACCTGTGAAGCCGTCTGGTTCTGGACTTTTGTTTGTTGGGAGCTTTTTAAAATAACTGATTCAATTTCAGTACGGATAATTGGTCTGTTCATATTTTCTGTTTCTTCCTGGTTCAGTCCTGGGAGAGTGTTCATTTCTAGGAATTTGCCCATTTTTTTCTAGGTTGTCCATTTTATTGCATATTTGTTTGTAGTAATCTCTTATGATCCTTTTTATATTTTTGTGTTGTCAGTTTTAACTTTTTATTTCTGATTTTATTAATTTGGGTTCTCTCTTTTTTCCTTGATGAGTCTGGTTAAAGGTTTATGAATTTTGCTTATCTTTTCAAAGAACCAGCTCTTAGTTTCATTGATCTTTTCTATTCTTTTTTGTTTTTTAGTGTCTATTTTATTTCTGCTCTGATCTTTATGATTTCTTTCCTTCTACTAACTTTTCATTTTGTTTGTTCTTTTTCTAGTTCCTTTAGGTGTAAGGTTAGGTTGTTTATTTGAGATTTTGATGTCCACAATTTTAATTTCTGGTATTGATAACGTGTGTGTTCTCTCTTTTCTCTTGATCACCTTTGGTATAAGTTTGTCAATTTTATTGATCTTTTCACAGAACCTATTAAATTTTAATTGATTTTCTCTATATCTTTCTTTTTCTCTTTCATTGATTTCCATTCTTTATTATTTTGTTTGCTTTGGGTTTAATTTACACATTTTAATAGTTTCTTAGATCACTGATTTTGATAACTTTTTTCTTTTGTAATACAAGAATTTGGAGCTAGAAATTTCCCTCCTCTCTGTGTAGTTTTATTCCGCTTCCTTTCACAAATTTCAGTATATTTTCTTTATCACCAGGTTAAAAGTTTTACATTTTCCACATGATTTCTTCTTGACTTATGGATTCTTTAGAAATATGCTGTTTAAATATTAATTATTTTGCAGATTTTCCAAGTATCTTTACTTTTGATTTCTAGCTTAATTCTATTGTGGTCACATCATATATTTCAAGCCTTTCAAATTTATAGGGACTTATTTTATGGCCCCAAATATGGTCTATTATGATGAATATTTTATATGCAGTTGAAAAGAATATGTATTCTGCTGTTGTTGAATGAAGTGCTCTATAGATGTAAAGTTGATTGATACAAACAGTTGGTCAAGTCTTTATTTTTATTTTGTGTCTACTTGTCCTATCAATGAAAGAGAAGTGTGGAAATCTCCAACTGTAATTATAGATTTCTTTATTTCTTTTTCAGTTGTACCTGGTTTTGCTTCTTGTAGTTTAGAACTACAATTATACATATGTTGGACCCCTTAGTATTATCCCACAGGTCATTATTGCTGTGTTTTGGTTTTTCCCCCCCCAGATTTTGTTTGTTTTTTTTCCTTCTGAACTTTTTTCTAGATACTTTCTTTTGCTATGTGCATAAGTTCACTAGACTTTTTCTAATGTCTAACCTGCTGTTAATTTCATATAATATCATTTCAGATGTTATAGTTTCACCTCCAGAAAGGCCACTTGCATGTTTTTTTTTTAATCTTAAATTTCTCTCCTTATCATGTCCATATTTTCCTGTGCATTGGATCTTATTTATAGTAACTGTTTTTAACACCCTTGCTGTTTTTATTGTCTCTGTCATTTCTGCATCTGTTTCTATGAACTGATGTTTTTCTGCTTCTTCAAATGTCTATAATTCTTGATTGGAAGTTGGATATTCATTTGCTGTCAGCACAGAGATTTCTTTGTTCTGCTTAGACTCTCCTCTGTTTTGCAGAGTATGGCATTCTAAATACAAAATTATTTTCCTTTTAATTTAAATATTTAGACAGTTTTACTGATATATTTGTCACTGATTAAAGTCTGATGTTAATATGATTCTTATTCTTTTGGAAGTACACAGTTTTTTCTCTCTTTGAAACATTCAGAATTTTTATGTTAATCATTCAGGTTCTGAATTTTTTCTAAGAACTTTCTCGGTATTATTTATTTTTTTGTATTTTTATTTAATGCATGTGATTGAATTTAAGAAGCCATGGGTGGTAATTCCACCATTATTTTATTTATCACTTAAAAATCAGTACTAATTAAACTAGGCTATGTAATTTGTTAAACTCAATTTCACAGATGTTAAAATGTGAAGAAATGTGCAACTCAAAACTGGGGATATAGATATTTTCCTGCTAACCACATGATGGTTCTAATTTAATCTGAGCATTCTTATCCATCTTTATTTTTCGAAATCTCCATCTTCCTGTGAAGAACATGACCTCCCCTCAATTCTCTCTGTTCTTGTCTCCTGGACATTCTGTTAGATGGCTATTGTCATTCAGGAGGTGTGGTCCATTTGTGAACTTTGGAGGTTAAGTAAGTCCCTGCTATTACCCATAACAGCACATGAGTATATGTAGAGGTGTACATTTTTCTGAGTAAAGGGGCATATTGAATATGATCTTCAAATAGATATGTGACCCATCACTCCAAAAATTTTAAAATTGCTGAATGTCAAGTTTATATACACATTCTACGTCTATATTCCTTTCTGCTGCATTCTGGTGCTCGTTTCTCTATTTTTTGTGTCCTGATTTACTTTTTCACTATGTACTTATTGCTATTCAAGCCAACTACTGAACTTTTAATTCAATGAGTACAAATTAAAATTTTGTATAATCTAAGTGATTCCACTTTCTAAATTTGTTAATTCCTTATATCTATTGAGGATGCTATTTAAACTTATTCTAAAATTCTGGTTTTCTTTTTTCTCTAACCATTTTTTGGAGGCAGTCTTCCAGTCTTCTATTCATTCAGCTTGATTTCTTTGTAGTCAGCTTGAGTGGAAAAATGGATTTGCAGCTGACCTGTTTTTGTGAGATAAGGGGGAGAGGACTTCCCTGGTGGTGCAGTAGTTAAGAATTCGCCTGCCAATGCAGGGGACACAGGTTCAGTCCCTGGTCTGAGAAGATCCCACATGCTGTGGAGTGACTAAGCCCGTGCACCACAACACCTGAGCCTCTGCTCTAGAGCCCATGAGCCACAACTCCTGAAGCCCGTGCGCCCTAGAGCCCGTGCATCACAACTACTGAACCCATGCCCCGCAACTACTGAAGCCCACGCCCTCTAGGGCCCATGTGCTGCAACTACTGAGCCTGCGTGCTGCAACTACTGAAGCCCGTGTGCCTAGAGCCCGTGCTCTGCAACAAGAGAAGCTACTGCAGTGAGAAGCCCGTGCACTGCAATGTAGAGTAGCCCCCGCTCGCCACAACTAGAGAAAGCCCAGGTGCAGCAAAGAAGGCCCAATGTAGCCAAAAAAAAAAAAAAAAAATAGAGAAAGAGATAAAGGGGAGATATATTTTCGTGTTGTGGGGTATCAAGTTACCTTACTGGTTAGTACTGTGGATGTGGATGCTTCCCTTTCCTTCTAGGGCATTACCAGGAACTGGCCTATGAATCATGTCCAAGTTCCCTCACCTATTGCTTTCTTCTGAAGGCAAACAGTTGTAGTCATGTAGACATGCTGTGCAGGTTCAGTCTATTTGCTGCTTTTGGCTTAGTACCCTTCCCCCATCAAATAAACACCAGTTGTTTATTATGTCTTCCTTCCTACTTCTTATTCTGACAAATGTTGAGCTTGGAACACCATTGGTGAGTCACTTTCACCTTTTGTAGCAGTGCTGTTTTGTATTTTGGCTTGTGGTTTTCTTAGGTAATAACTATTTTTTTTTTTTTTGTTTATGTGTGTATGTAAAATAGTTTCACTCTACCATATATGTAAAAATCTCTTTGTCCTACTGAATTGAAGTTCACTTTAATATACACTACACTTTGTAAAATATCTGCAATGCTTCTGAACTTTCTATTCTGTTCCATTCATATTGCCTGTATAATTATTCACCAGTACTATAATGTTTTCATTATTCAGTCTTTAACATAACACAAACAACACCTGGTATGATTATTCTTCCACTGTTGTTCTTTTTCAAACATTTTCATGTTATTCTTCCTTATTTTTCCAAATGAACTTTATTTTTTATCTTATTTTTGGCTGCATTGGGTCTTCGTCACTGCATACAGGCTTTCTCTAGTTGTGGTGAGTGGGGGCTACTCTTCATTGCGGTGCGCGGGCTTCTCATTGTGGTGTTTTCACTTGTTGCGGAGCATGGGCTCTAGGCACGTGGGCTTCAGTAATTGCAGTACGTGGGCTCAGTAGTTGTGGCATGCGGGCCCTAGAGGGCGTGGGCTTCAGTAGTTGTGGTGCATGGGCTCTAGGGCACACGGGTTTCAGTAGTTGTGGCATGTGGGCTCACTAGTTGTGGCTCACGGGCTCTGAGCGCAGGCTCAGTAGTTGTAGCACATGGGCTTAGTTGCTCCATGGCATGTGGGATCTTCCCAGACCAGGGCTCGAACCCGTGTCCTCTGCATTGGCAGGTGGATTCTTAACCACTGTGCCACCAGGGAAGTCCCTCCATATGAACTTTAAATTTTAAAAAAATATGGAATGCTTCACGAATTTGTGTGTCATCCTTGTGCAGGGGCCATGCTAATCTTCTCTGTATTATTCCAATTTTAGTACATGTGCTGCTGAAGCGAGCACTGAACTTTAAATTTAACATGTCTAGTTCTTGAGAGAAAAAAAAATGCTGGCTTTTTTATGGGGAATCACATGAAGTTTGTACTGAATTAAGAGAATTATCGATGTCTTTTTATGCTGTTGAATGTTCTCATCCAAGAATAGGATATGTTTCCCAATGTTAAAATGCATTTGTCATTTAGGAGTGTTTACTGTGTCCTTCATAAATTTTGCTAATTTCACCTTAAGTTTTTTTGCTTTAAAAATAGATTCCCTAAAAAAAAAAAAAAAGAAAATAGATTCCCTAATTCCAATATGAAACTAATTATTATTTTTATATATGAATACTAGCAATTTCAGTATATTAATTTTATATCCCACTACCAAACTGAATTCTCTGGTTGTTTGTGGCAGATTTTTACTTGATTTTCTTGAGTTTCCCAGAGATACAATCATATCTGTAAATTATGTTAGTTTTTTACCCCTTTTTCCCAAATTTTACATATCTAATTTCCTTCTGTGTCAGTGAATAGCAGGGTTGATGGTGAGTACCTTTGTCTTTGTTTTTTACTGAATTTAGCAGGAATGCCTCCAGTGTTTCCTCCTTAAGTTCCTGGCTTTTAAGCTGCAATATATCTATATATCAATTCCTATTTTACAGAACTTTAAAAAACAAGATTGGGTTTTGAATTTATCACATGCTTTTTGAGCTTCTAAGGAGAGAATTATGTGAATTTCCCCATTAGATCTAATATTACAACCAGTCATATTAACAGATTATCTAGTATTGACCATCCCTTCATTTCAGATAAATCCAACTGGACACACTAATGTCCCCAAAATGTCTATGTCCTAATCCCCAGAACCTGTGAATATGTTAACTTACATGGCAAAAGAGACTCTGCAGGTAAGACTAAATTAAGGACCCTGAGATGGGGAAATTATCCTAGATTATTACCCTGGTGGGCCCAGTGTAATCAAAGTGTTCCTATAAGAGAAAGAGGGAGGCAGGAGAGTCATAGAAGGAGATTTGAAGATGCTATCCTCTGGCTTTGAAGAGATAGGAAGGGGCCATGAGCTAGGAAATGAAGGCAGGCACTAAAAGCTAGAAAAGGCAAGGAAATAGATTCTCCCCTACAGCTTCCAGAAGGAAGACAGCCTTGTCAACACTTTGATTTTAGCACAGTATCCAATTTTGGATATACCTACTATAATATATTACCTATTATAATACCTGAATAATCATTGAGATACTTTGCTGGGAAGTATGCTACTGGTTAGCCTTGACGATGAAGGAATAGATTGGAGGACCTGACAGAAAGCTTCAATGAACAAGAGAGATTAGTAATCACCTTTGGATAGATGTGTAATACTAAAAATGAATCTTAAGTTAAACATCCTATTGCCTTATTGAAATGGGGGACAAAGAAGAGTAGCCACTGGGGGAATGGTCAACTGTGGTGAGATACCTGTATATTTAAGGGTAAAGATGATAGAAGAATGCAGTCACCTTTTCTGTTTGTGCATTTAACTGAGCTTGTTTGGATCAAATTCATTTCCACCCATCAGAAAGGAAAGTGATGAAGGAAAACATATATTTGATCACTGTAGGAAAAGTGTGAGACAAGTATATGGAAGATGTGAGAGATTATAGGCAATGAGTCATATACAGTAACTATTGTGTAATTATGGTAAAGTGTATTTTGATAGGCATCAAAATATCTTTCCCAATGGCTTATCTTTGTATTATTTACCTTTATTCTTATTTTTCTTTCTTAAATTCAGTGGTTCTGTTATTCTAAAATTAATTATTTAAAAACTACTGTATCCTATCTCTTGTTTCTTAATAGTAAATAAAGTAGAATTAGATCTACCCATCATGAGTTTTAGGGCTATAGAAATACCTGGAAATAAATTAAGAAATGAGAAATTAATGAATATGTAATTGAAAACAGTGAAAGTAGATCAAAACACAAGATATTAGAATAGAGAATAATGAACGTGGAATTTGGTAGGTTCTGATCATAGAGCCTCTATGAAGAAATGACTTTTAATCTGGGGCCTGAAGAATGAGGAGTCAGGCCTATAAAGAGCTGTGTCAGGGGAATTCATGGGGATGAAACAACATAATGCGAAGTTCCAAAACATGGGAAATAATGTGTCAGATTTAGTGCCTTCAAGAAATTTTTAAGGTAGGTTAAAAGGGCAGTGGTTGAGATGAGTTCTTATAAGAAGGGCCTTGTTATCCATCTTTAACTGGTCATACAATGTTCTAAGTGCAATGAGAAACCACTGGAAAAAAATCTGTAAGTAGAGAATGTCAGGGAGTTCCCTGGTGGCCTAGTGGTTAGGATTCTGGGCCTTTACTGCCGTGGCCTGTGTTCAATCCCTGGTCAGGGGAACTGAGATCCCTTAAGTCACACAGCGTGGCCAAGAAAACCCAAACAAACAAACAAACAAAAAACAGAGGATGTCAAACATTGATCTGCCTCTGATACATCTGATGGAGTGGTTAAAAGTATAGGTGCCTAAGACCTACCCTTATAGATTCTGATTCACTTGGTCTGGGTTGGTCTCTGAAATTAATACTTGCAACAGGCTCCTGAGGTGATTCTAATTGAACCATACATTTTAGAATCAATGACTTAATCTATTTTCATTGTTACAGATCTCACAACATATGCTTTCATTATTCTCTAAACTCCCTTTGCCTTCTTCAAACTGCATAATAACTTTATCGAAATTCATTGCTAATGTACATTATTTTCAGTTTATCACTTTTCTCTACTGTCCCCCCGTGTCCCCCTCCTGCACCCCAGCACAGGAAAACAACATTTGTTAGTTTTCTTGCTTTATTTTTCCACGTTTGGAGACCAGGTATGATACAAAGACTTTATCTCCAGAAGAAAACATTTTTGAAATAAATTTATCTAAATGTAAGATAAAGAAGTGAAATGCTTGACCTTGAGAGTTCCATTATCCAAAATAGCTGGCAGAACAAAGTCAAGATTAAGAAACAACAAGAACCTCAAAAAGAATATTTTAGCCAAATGAAAATCATCTATGAAAATATATCTATTCACAGAAAAGATACATCTCTTACCCTACATCACAGAATTCCTAGTAAACATTTATGAATGTAAAGAATGTGGGAAGACCTTTAATTATGGCTCAGATCTAATCAAACATGAGAGAATTCATACTGCTGAGAAGCCTTATGCATGTAAGGGATGTGCGAAGGCCTTTAGAATTCGTGAACAACCAACTTGACATTTGAAAATTCATAATGGAGTGAAACCCTGTAAAGGTCTCGTATGTGGGAAGGCTTTTAGTTTTTTGGCAAAGACCTTGGAGTACACCAAAATATTCACTCAGGGGAGAAACCCTATGAATGTAAGGAATGTGGGAAGGCATTTAGAATATGTCAACAACTCTAAAAATTCATAGTGGCATGAAACCCTATACATGTAAAGAATGTGGGAAAGCTTTTGCTTTGGCAAAAACCTTAAAGTACACCAGAATATTCATTCTGGGGAGAAACCCTATGACTGTCAGGCCTGTGGGAAGACTTTCAGTTCTTCCAGGTACTTTAGAGTACACCAGAAAATTCATACTGATGAAAAACCCTATGACTGTAAGGAATGTGAAAAATCCTTTAGATTACGTGCACAACTTGGTCAACATAAAAAAATTCATACAGATGAGAAATCTTATGAATGTAAGGAATGTGGGAAAACCTTTAGACTTCATTCACACCTTAAAGGTCATCAGAGTATTCATACTAATGAGAAACCTATGAATGTCAAGAATGTAGGAAGGCCTTTAGGCAGAGGACACACCTTACTCAACATTAAAGAATTCATATTGGTGAGAAACCCTATGAATGCAGGGAATGTGGGAAGGCCTATAGATGGAGTTCAACACTTAATCAACATCAAAAAATGCACACTAAGGAGAAACTGTGTGAATTTAAGATTTATGGAAGGGCCTTTGAACTTCATTTAATCCTTACAGATCATTAGATAATTCATAATGGTGAGAAACCAAACCTATGAATGTGCACGATGATGTGGGAAGGCCTTTAGATAGAATGAACATCAGTGAATGTACATTAAGTAGAAACCCTGAATGTGAGGAATGTGGGAATGCTTTTAGATTTTGTTCACACTTTATTGGACACCAGAGAACTAATAATGGTAAAAGACTCTAAAAAGGTAAGAAATGTATGAAGACCCAATATTCATGTCTCTATGAACATCTGAGAAGTCATAACCTTATAGTGTTAATTCAAAGGTCTTTTTTCTTTGACTCAACTCTTTATAGAATATTAATACTAGGGGAAACGTTTAGGAAACCTTTTTTTTTTTTTTTGGCCATTCTTACGACTTATTTGGCATAAAAGATTTCTTACCAGGTATCTTAATCTAATGAATATATAAAATACTTCCAAACCTGAGGCAGGAGACAGATGGGCCCCAGGCTGAGCAGCTGGAGTCCGTCCCCTGTGGAGTAGATACTCCAAGATAGAGATAATGGCAGAAGTGAAGAGGAGCTGAGTCCTGCCCAAATAAAAGATAAAGAGACCACATATTTCCATTCTGAGGTCAAGAAGACCATCCTGACTACATGTGCACATTTGGCCTCTGTGGAGGCCAAAAGGGGGGGGGGCGCCACCCCATAGTAGGTGATGTCAACCTATCCATAGACCTCTGGGCTGGGATCCATCTTGGCTAAGAGTTGCACGGCATCTCAGGGGAGGACCCTGAATTATACCAAATATGGACTCAGAACCTGGCAAAGCAAGATGATTGGCCAGAGGAAACCTGAAAGAGATGCCCCACCTAAGTGATTTAAACTACCATGAAGGCGCAGCTCTCTCTCTGAGGCCACCTGTGTGTCTATGCACACGTACTTTTTTTCCCCCCCTGAATAAATACTTTGTTTCACTACTTTCCGTCTCTTTGTTGAAATTCATTTCTACAAAGCAGACAAGCCAGGGCCTTGTCACTGGCCACTGGTTCTCATGGTCTATTGGCTAGGATTCAGTGCTCTCACTGGCACGGCCTGACTTCATCTCTGGCTGGGGAACTGAGATCATGCTTCAAGCCGCTGCAGGCTGAGGCCCCCTGAGATCAAAACCACTCAATTCCTGTTGGATGCCAGCAAATTTATACTAGAGGAGAATCTCTTAATCTATCAGTTGTGGAACTGAAAGAAAGCCTTTAGTCACAGCACATACCTAGCCTATCATCATCTTCAAGATATTCAGCAATATACCAATATATTAGTTCTGTGCCTTAGTTGTAAAATGGTGAAGACAATACCTATCTGTGTTTTTGTGAGGATTAATACCTGTAAACCCTTATAAGACTATTTGACAAATAAATATGAACTACTGTTGTTCTGATGATAATTAATAGCATTATCATTAGCGAATTCTTAGAGAAAGATACTATGCTGGTAATGAACTTAGAAGAGCCTCCAATCACCCCCATTCTCCTATTCAACTTCAGATGACTGATTTTGAATAAAGTCCAGTAAAATACAGAGAACATGTGAGACAATTTCATTCCTGATAAGCTGCATCAGGAAACTAATGCTGGAATAAATACTCTGGAACTAGTGGCTGTAAATATATATTGAGAATATAGCTAGTTGCTTAAGTAGAAGCAGTTTTCTGTTAATAAATTCCCAATAACAGATATCCTATAATCTACACTCTCCTCTCACAAAGTTTATTAGAAATTATCAAAAGGATAACAAAGAGAAAACCGTCCATTAGTAAACCTTCCAAGTTGCCATTATGAAAACTTTCAAACAAACAGGAAAGTTAGAAAAGTACAATGGACATGTATTTACCACCCTGCCCCCCTACCTAGTTTAATAGCTAAAAGTTTGTCATATTTGGTTTATCTTCCTATAAAGTAATTTTCAACATAACCATACTATAACCACATCTTCTAAAATATATATGACACATGTTCAGGTTTTCCCAGCTGTCCCAAGATTGACTTTACAGTTGTTTGCTTTCTTTTTTTATCTAGAGTCAACTCTAGGTTCAGAAATCGCATTTAGTTGATATGTCTCTTTTAGTCTAGTTTAGTTCTTCACTTTTTTTTTTTCCATGACTTTTTCTTCTTAGAGTCCATGCAGTTGTCTTGTAGGATGTTCCATATTTTCGATTGTTGTTCTTATTTCCTAATGTTGTCATTTAATTAATTCTTCCATTTACATTGGAAATTAAGTGTAGAGAGAAGATTAAGTTTGGATCAAACAATTTTGCAAGAATATTTCATAAATGATGTAAAGTATTTTGTATTGTATATCAAGGTACATATTGATAACATGAGGCTAAATTTGATCATATGGTTAAGGTGGTAACTATCAACTCTCTCCATTTTAAAGGTCCTTTTTTATTCTTACAATTAGAAAGTAATCTGTGGAGTGATTCTAACCTCCTCTTGGAAATTTATATTTTATTTGTTTGATTCAAAGAGAAAACCAGTATTAAAACAGGATACCACTCAGATATGAGGGATAATGAGTTGCTACATAACAAAACCTGTATGAGGTGACCAAAGTCATCTTAGAAAAACACTAATACCCTTTAACAAATGCGGGAAATCAAGACATAGGGCCAGAACTTTTTTTGCATCATCATTCAACAATTAACATCATTGCCCCACGTGACTACGCTATTATAACCCTAGTTCTGAAACAGTGTCTGTCACACAGTGGGCACTTGATAAAACTGATGATGTAATCAAACCTAAGACACTAGAAAAAGAACAAATTAACCTAACTACAGAAGGAGAAAACAGTTTGTACAGTTAAAATTGGAAAACAGTGGAAGAAGCAATAAAACCTCCCTAATTTATTTTTGTGGAAAAAACACCAATCTAAACTACTTATAAATTTGATCAATGTAAAGATGAGAAATATGACAGCATTAATAAGGTAGCACACATTATTTATGGAGAGTTTAAAAATATCAGTAATATTATATATAGAAAGTATTTTCTTTAAAATTGACTCAAGATGAAGTAGAAATCTGCATAGTCCAATACACATAGCAGGAAAATGAAAATTTGGTCCAAAACCTCTCTTAAAAACAATACTTAAATATCAGGTAAAAACTAAGGATAATCTCTAAAAGAATTTTACAAGCTCATCCTAGAAGTCTAAACACTGGATGAAGATAGTTTCTAAAAGATCTAGATGAGCTTAACTTATGAATATTAATGCAAATATTCTAAGGAAAATATTAACAAAATGAAACCAAACATGGAGGAAATCATGACTTGAGAGGCAGAACTTTGTTTTGCCTATCAGTCACCATTCAGAAATTGACATAATCGTGCCACATGATTGCACTCTATTTCCAGCTCTTTAAGCAAGATGCATCCAAACTCAAGAAGTTAAAAGGAAAAAAAAAAAAAAGAACCAGTACCAGTTAAGATAGAGTTAGCGTGTTCCACCCTGCCTCTCCCACTGAACGCAACTAAAATCATAGACAGAATGGATGAGGCAGCTGAGAAAACTGAAAAGTAAATGCTAGCAGACAGACTGGGAAGGAAACCAGAAGTTGGAAGTTTGACTGATCTGCTGGTGTGCTGGTCTGGACTGAAACAACCTGAATCCCAAAACTGTGAGCCGAACATGGATGGAAAGAGCTCCATAAGAAACTCTCTCTAGTTGGAAAAGTGGGAGAAGGGGTTTTTATGGAGCAGAGAAGGTGGAAGAAATCCATGTTGTTTTTCTTTTCTTTCTGGTCTCACTGCAGGCAAACACTAGTCCTGAAAGCTGCAGTCCTGGATTGGGTAGGTGATGGTAGCAGCAGCTGTCAGCAAATACTTAAACCCTGAGGAAAGGGAATCCTATCTTACTAGTGGAAGTCTGTTCTGAAGAAGGTGGAGGAAATCCCATTGCTTTTTTCCTCTTTATTCTCTCACTCGTTGGCACTGGAGGAAGACCTAGTTGTGGGAAGGCCACAGCAGAATGGGAAGGCTAAATAAAGCCCTGTTGCTCTAACTAGATCCAGGAAGGGGGCCTCTGGGAACTAAAGAGTTATAGTGAGATAGAGGAGAGGAGCAACTCAAGTGAGGGATCTCTTAAAGTATTATATGAACTCGAGGGTGCACATGTGTAGATCTGACACTAGGCAGCATACCAAAGGCCTTGAGAACTGAACCAGAAGGTGGACCATCAACCAGGTCTCAGAGTGGGTACTGGGTGAAGCACATACAAGATAAAGCACAGTGAATTCCAATTTTCAAATGCTTTGAAAACTGAATTGACATTGGAACCCCAGGGCACAGAAAGTAGTTTGTAACTTGCATATTGAATCTGAATAAACTGCCTGCTAAGACAAACAAACCAAAATTATGTTCCCCATAGGATTTAAACTAGACTCAGAGAATCAAATTATTCAAAATGTCTAGGAAACAATAAAAATGTACTCCACATACAAAGAAACAGGACAATTTTAAAACTCACAATGGAAAAGAAAAAGACACCAATACTGTCATGATCCACATTAGAATTAGAACCATGTTCCAAGAAGTAAAGGTGAACTCTTGAGTGAATATCTAAGCAGAGAAACAGAAGCTATAAAAAAAGAACCAAAAGGAAATTAAACATTTTAATTTAAAATTTTTATTATATAATTTTCAGATGTATAAAAGGAAATTTTAGAACTGAAAAATAGTGAAAATTAGAACTTACTTGATGGGCTCAGCAACAAAATGGAGAAAATAGAGGAAAGATTTAGTGAACTTGAACTTAGATCAATAAAAATTATCCAAAGAAAGAGAGAGAGAGAAAAAATTCAGAACAAAACTTATTAGAGCCCCTAGGACCTAAGGGACAATACCAAAAGGTTTAACATTTGTGTCCCTGGAATTGTGAAAAGAAAAAAGAAAGTGCCATGACGAAAAAAATATTTAAATAATCAATGGTTGAAAACCTACCGAGTTTGGCAAAAGACCTTAAAATGACAGATTCAAGAAATACAGCATACCACAAAAAGGATAAACTAAAAGAAACCTTTGCTGTGACACATCATAACCAAACTGCTGAAAATCAAAGAAAAAAAATCTCAAAAGCTTCTAGAGAATATTGATGCATTACATATCAGAGAACAATCCCTTAATTCTCATCAGAAAGTATGAAGGCCAAAGGGTAGTGGAACATTTTTTAAGTGCTTTAAGGAAAGACATGTCAACCCCAAACTTTATCCAGTGAAAATTATCAGGAATGAAGGGTAAATAAAAGCTATTCTTAGGTAAAGGAAAACAAAGAGGATTTGTTACCTGCAGGCTTGCTCTAAAAGAAATGCTACATGAAGCTCTTTAGATGGAAGGGGAATGATACCAAAGAAAAACCTGAAACTTCAGAAATAAGTAAAGAGCAACAGAAATGGCAAATTGCTGAGTAAATAATAAAACTATTGGTTTTTTAAATAATTTAAATATTTACTGTGATAAAAAGCAAGGAGTATAACACTTTCTGATGAGGTTTGTGATGGATGTAGATATAGTAAATATGATGATCATAATATAAAGAGGGGAGGCTAAAGGGACAAATATGGTGGTAAGGTTTCCATATTCAACATGCAGTGCTAAAATGTTAACTCAAAGTATATTGTGAATTATATATATTATGTGTATTATAATCCCCAGAGGAACCACTAAAGAAAATAAACAAAGAAATAGTAAAAAGCTAAATAGATAAATTAAAATGGAATAATAAAATATATTCAAATGAAAAAGAAAGCAAGAAAGGGAAACAGAGGAATTAAAAATAGAGGGGAGACACAGGAAAAAATGTTAGAGCTAAAGCCCGACAATATCAGTATATATACATTAAATGTAAATGGTTTAAAACCAGTATTAAGATATTGTCAAATTGGAATTTTTTAAAAACCCCAACTATATGTTGTCCATCATAAAGTGGCCTTAATATACATATATAATACACATATATATTGTGGGTTTGGTTCCAGATCACCACAGTAAAGCAAATATCACAATAAAGTGAGTCACATGCATTTTGTGGTTTCCCAGTATGTCATGTTTATACTATAAATGTTTATACTATACTGTAGTCTATAGTAAGTGTGCAATAGCATTATGTCTAAAAAAGCAATGTACATACCTTAATTTTAAAATACTTTATTGCTAAGAAATGCTAACCATCATCGGAGCCTTCAGTGAGTGAAAAATCTTTTCGCTGGTGGAGGGTTTTGCTCCCAACTCACTACATACTCAGGAAAAAGAGGTAAGCTTGCATCCTTGGTTGTGAGTGCAGTTCTTGTTAGTCATCATCGTTAGCATATATTTTTACTCATCTACAAACACAGATTTATTCAAATGAAATAATTTCTAGGTTCTCATAACTCTGAATATAGATCCTGTAATCTTATTGTTGTAGCTATTTTATTCTAATATGTTCATCCTGCCTACACTCTAAGAAAAAAAATCTCTAAACATAAATAATAACTATTAGTTAAGGCTACATTTCACAAAGTTCTGTCCAGTCAGACAAGGCATTTAATCTTTTATGTCCCTTTCAAGTCTAAATTTTTATCATGTCTGATTTGCTTCATCACCCACCGTTCTTTTTCTGCTCTGAAATCATCTGCAAGACCAGGAATGACAAGCATGTTTCCATTTACAATCCACTGGCAGTTGGTGCCCCTTTCTATAGGCCAGAGGGCCTGTTGTACATTTTAAATGTCAGATACATGAACTATCAATTATTTTCCTACTACTTAGATACAGTTTACAGCTCTACTGAATTGGGGGGAAAAACAGCTTATTTAAATTTCTACTGAATTTTATTACACACAATAACTTCATGTATGTAATAAATATTGGTTATGAATAATCCCCCTCAAGAAATGCCTTTAGTAACACTGTTCAAATTGCTGTTGAACTTACTATTTTCACAGAAAAGATGCTATAGATGGTATTATCTTAGATTTCCAATTCTCACACGTCAAAATCTCCAGTGATTTTTCATTTGGGATTTTCGAGACCCACATTTCCTCTGAGATAAATCAAGGTATAAAAGGCTTACTTTATATAGACTTATATTATACATAGGCTTACTTATATATATTTTTCATAATTCTATTAGAGTGAACAGACTCCTATACTCCCAAATTTTATTCATCTATGTTCCTTCTTAACCTTTCTTTAGTATAAAGACTTCGATGGTGAATAAGACATAAGCTATTGCTAAAAGTACCCCTATAATCATGACAACTGTAGGATGCCCTCCAATATGAATTCTCTGATTTTGTGTAAGGTTTAAGCCACAGCTAAGATCTTTCTACATTTATTACACTCATATATTCATGACTAACAGCCTTCTCACAATTATAACATTATAAGGATTTTTTTTAGTAGGAATTCTCCAGTTGAATGACCTTTCTCCACTTGAATTACAGAGCTGTTACTCTCCAAACTGAATCATCTCACGTTGAGAAAGGTCTGAGAGATGTTTGGCAGTATCTAACATAACTGAAAAAACTTTACATATACCCTGGGACTGAGTAATCCCAGTCTTCATATAAAATCAACAGAAATACACACACACACATATACAAGAATATTTATAGCAGTATTTTTATTACAACACAAAATTATAAAAAATACAAATATCCATCAAGAGGATAAATAGCAGTATATTCTTAAGATGGAAGAGTATACAGAATGAAAATGAATACACTACTGCCACATGCAATAATGTATGAATCTTTAAAATGTTGAGTGAAACAAGACATAAAAGAATTTGTAATGTATAATAAAATATATATAAAGTTTAAAAACATGCAAAAACGATTTCATGTTAAAAGCCAGGGAAGTGGTAATCTTTGGGGAAGTAACAACTACCTTTTATTCTGCAGAGTGCAATGAGAAATATACTTCAAAATTTCTTCCTCTTATGGAGACTGATGCTGAAAACCACTTTGTATCTTGCTTCTGCATGTATTATATAAGAATTTAAAAAAATAAACGGAGTCAGCAGGAGAACTTGAAAACCTAAAAAATTAGCTTCATTGCTGATAAGAGTTCAATATCAATGATCATATCCATTTCATATGCTAGTAAACAGTAGATAAATAGTTATGTGGTATAGTACATTAAATTAATAATTATTATTACATTTGTGATTAAAATTACTTTATTCACATGTTAAGCATGCTTTTTAAAAAAACTAAAGTTTTACAATAACTTAGAAAGGCTTCACAAAGAAATCACATCATTTATTACTGCATTACCATGTTTTCTCCCTTGTGAGTTCTTTGATGGACAATAAGGTTTCTCTTATAACTGAAGGACTTACCACACTCATTACAAATATAAGGCTTCTCCCCTGTGTGAGTTCTCTGATGTACAATGAGATTTGTCTTCTGGCGGAAGCACTTCCCACATTCATTACACTTGTATGGTTTCTCTCCTGTATGAGTTCTTTGATGATGAATGAGATATGATTTCCTGCTAAAGGCTTTCCCACACTGAGGACATTCATAGGATTTCTGCCCTGTATGTATTTTCTGATGTACAGTGAGTGTTGCTTTCTGGCGAAAAGACTTCCCACACTCATTACAAATATAGGGTTTCTCTCCTGTATGAATTCTCTGATGTAGATTGAGATTTGTCTTCTGACTGAAGGATTTCCCACATTCATTACATTCATATGGTTTCTCTCCTGTGTGAGTTCTGTGATGATCAATGAGGTATGACTTCATTCTAAAAGCCTTCCCACAGTGAGGACATTCATAGGATTTTTCCCCTGTATGTGTTCTCTGATGTGCCACAAGGGTTGTCTTCTGGCGGAAGGATTTTCCACACTCATTACAAATATAAGGTTTCTCTTCATTATGAGTCTTCTCATGAAGAGCGAGGGTTGTCTTCTGGGAGAAGGATTTTCCACATTCATTACAAATATAGGGCTTTTCCCCTGTATGAGTTCTCTGATGTACAGTAAGATTTGCCTTCTGGTGAAAGGACTTCCCACATTCTTTACAAATATAGGGTTTCTCTCCTGTATGAATCCTCTGATGTAGGGAGAGTGTTGTCTTCTGGCGGAAAGACTTCCCACAGTCATTACACTCATATGGTTTCTCTCCTGTGTGAGTTCTCTGATGACGAATGAGGTGTGACTTCAATCTGAAGGCATTCCTACATTGTGGACATTCATATGATTTCTCCCCTGTATGAGTTCTCTGATGATCAGTGAGGGCTGTCTTTAGGCGGAAGGACTTACCACATTCATTACAAACAAAGGGTTTCTCTCCAGTGTGAGTTCTCTGATGATCAATGAGATATGATTTCCTTCTAAATGAATTTCCACATTGATGACATTGGTAGGGTTTCTCCTCTGTGTGAATTCCCTGATGCAGAATCAATACTGATTTCCTGCAGAAGGACTTCCCACATTCAGTGCAAATATGCTTTTTTTCAATATTGGTTGTTCTTCTCCTTTTATTATATTCAGATGGTTTTTCCCTTCTGTAAGCTCTATTATGTGTAATTAGGCCTCCTTTTTTAAGGAAGGATTTCTCACAGTCATTATATCCAAATGACTGTGCTGGAGTTTCTATCTCATGATATTGCATAATCATTTCATTATGACCGACAGTCCTACCATGTTGATTATGGGATTTGACTCCAGAGTGAGCTGTCTCTGGCTTAGTACTGAGGAGTGACTTCCCATATCCATTATGCTCACTAAGTCTCTTTCTTGTAGGAGTTAGATTACTGATGATTAATTCTGAAACATTTTTAAAAATCTTTCCATGAGTGTCATATTCAGGAGGTAGGTTTTTTGAATTAATAGGGTTTTTGCTTAAAGTAAATGTCTTTTCATATGCACTACTGTTCTCCTTAATCAGTTTTCTGTGGTTGATTAATACAACTGATCTAGAAAACTTATCTTGTTGTTCCTTGAATTTCACTAAAAAGTCTTCAGCTTTCCACTTTTCTTCTAGGAAAGAATATAATTAATAACAATTTGTGAATCTTCACATATTTGCTATGGAAAGGAATTGTAATAGGGTCTAGTACATGAGGCCAAAAAAGACCAATGACAAATTATTCCTTGCCTGGGAAAAGACATGGAACCTAAATTAAAAACTCTGCCTCAGTGTGGAAAAAGATGAAAAATAAGTAATGCACGCTAGTAACATTTGCATTTTGCACCAGAACTTCATACAGAAAGTGAAACAAACACATGAAGCAGTAAGGAGAAGAGACAAAAGAATAGTGGAAGAGGAATTCATGCTTGGATAGGTGGATTCAGAGGCAATGAAGTGAACCTTTCAAGAGCATTAAGATTTAAGTAGGATGAACAAGAAAAATTATCAGAAAAGTTTGTTCAGGGAAAATTTTAGAGGAAGGCATTTGGAGGACACAGATCAGAGCCTATACTTTTATTTCTTTATTTCTTTATGCCGCACCATGTGGCATGTGGGATCTTAGTTCCCTGACCAGGGATTGAACCTGCGCCCCCTGCAGTGGAAGTGTGGATTCCTAACCACTGGATCACCTGGGAATCCCCCTGAGCCTATACTTTTAAATATTCATCCCTAGACTGTGAGGTAAAATACTTCCAAGTTGTTCCACCACCCTCTTTCCACACACCCACCAATAAATCTTTCCAAGCATCAACTATTTTCCTAGTGTTTATAATCCTCTATATAGCTGGGGATCATTTTTTCTTGTGAGGGAAATAGGAAAACACTCCCAACAGGAACTTTAAAACAGACTAGGGGTATGTTCACCAGTGTTGTTATTATTTTCTTTCAGAATTGTTCAATAACAAAACTCTCATGACCATTAACTATAACTATTCTTCTTTTCAAGTGCTAACTTAGAGGTTTAAAGAAAGATTCAAGTCTTTCCCCAATACAGTAAAATTCTTAACTCCAGTTTTCCATATGGGGGACCAGAAAGATTGTTCACTCTGGTCCTAAATCACTCATTAATCTTAACCTTTATTTCTCTTATAAATTTAGAACTATACTTGACTCTTTTGCTTTGCAATCATCCACATCTAGTGAAACAACGTTAAATCTAGGTTCAAAAACCTATTTCTTCCTTGAGTCCATTACCCACAATACTAACATACAAGGAATTTCTCCTGTAAACAAAACTTTACATTACCTAGACTTACTTCTTATATTCAAACAAGTTTTCAGGGTTATCCACATATCCCTGAATGAGAAAAATCTCACCCATAACAATCAAAACCTAATATTTACTGCCCTATAAATACCTCCCTTATCCCTAATCACATGCTTTTGCTCATGTTCTTTTAATCAGTTGACTTGCCTTCCAGTCTTATTTCTAATCATATTTAGAGAATCTTCAAGAAAATGTTACTACTCCATGATATCAAAACCCTTCACATATATCCCACCACCACTTTATTCATTATTTCTTTATAACTTGAAAATAACTATGGTCTAGAAAAAGAATTTTAACAAATCTTTTTACAAGCTTACACTGTGTCATAAATATTTCATGAAAAATGCTGACTTTGACAGTAATCCTTTCTCATAAAGGAATACTTTATTGGTTATTAGCTTTGTACTGTTCTGAGTTTACATTAACACTGCATATCATAGATAGGTAGTGTTTGTTAGAATCCAACCATTTGAATCAGAATGTACAGAGCCATGGCCTGAGCAAGTACTTCTGAAAGGACTTACCAGTACATACTTTATGAATGGAGGAAAAAGAGATCTCCCCTGTATAGCTCCATAAACAGAAAATGAAGCAACTACTGACTACTTAAAATGTTGTATACTATGGCAAAGAAGATACAGAGGATCTTATCTTTGAAAGAAAGAATCCTTAAGCATAAACCATGTACAATCAAGTATCAAATTATATAACATCCAAGAGCTGTGTGTGTTACAGTTAGTAAGCAGCATGGAAATTCAGAAAAAGGAAAGGTGGATATGTTGGGGAGTAATCAAGAAATAGAAAGGAGAAGAAATCTCAAGACGTCAAAGACATACACTATACGGAAGGGTGAACACAATGAAAAGTACAGACATCATGACAGACCCTACATGTATAGAGAACATTTAGGAGACTAGATGAAGTGGAAATTAGCAAGTATTTTCCACAAAAGAGAGAAATAAAGTTGAAAAGACCAGATAAGGGCTTATTATGGTAGTCCTTGTATGAAGGAAAATTTCAATTTCCTATAATAATAAGTAGTGGGGAACAAGTGATGATATAGCTTGTCAGGAAAGTAACAATATAAATTGAAAAAATTAGGACAAAAATTATAGCAAAAACAAATTGTAATTACCATATGCAAGACATGAAATAAGGTAGTTGTCATTTTGTATGATGTGAGTAAAAAATAAAAACATGGGAGGATGTAAATATATTTCACGGGCTGATAAACACAACTTGTGAAGAGATCCACAAGAGATTATGACAGAGACAGTCAAGTTGGTATCATGGCAGGAACAAAATAATTTGGAAATAGTTAATGGGAAAGAATTTAAGAGCTAGGAAAGTTGGTGATTCTCATTTTCAACTTATTATCACAAAACAGGTGAGGCATCATAGTGCAGAACTTGTGAAGTGATCCACAAGAGATTATGACAGAGACAGTCAAGTTGGTATCATGGCAGGAACAAAATAATTTGGAAATAGTTAATGGGAAAGAATTTAAGAGCTAGGAAAGTTGGTGATTCTCATTTTCAACTTATTATCACAAAACAGGTGAGGCATCATAGTGCAGAACTTGTGAAGGACTAGAGTGAAGGTGGGAGGACTGTGCCGAGTATGTTGGTGTTAGAGGTTCTCCACATAAAACAAGGAGCTTAAGTTCTGAGAGTGGATGAGACTACTATAATTGAAAGGTAGATCTCTTGAGGACAAATTAGAGAAATAAGACTGAGAGTCCAATGAAACAATATACATTAAAAAAAAAAAAGTTGTTTGACTATTATGTATGAGGCACTGTTCCAGGCAATATGGCCAGAGTGGTAAAAAAAACAGACTAAGTTGGAAATAAATAATCACTTAGAGAATCAGGATAAGAATGATTCAGTGTTTTACCCAAACCAAGGGATTATTTCAGGAAAGATGATCAGCCGTATAACAATGAACCATGAAAGTTTAATGGAAGAAAATGGTAACTATGGAATTATCAGTCTGCGCCAGGACGAGTGAGCTTTAAAATTAATAGCTAGACTCATGGTGAGAATGGGAACTTAGAGTTAGCATAGCAAACAAATCTGAAATACTGTAAAAGAAAGGGAAAGAAAAAGCAACTAAGAAGAGAAATATTAGCCAAGAATTTTTTTTCTTTTTTCTTTTTTAAATTTCTTTCTTTCTTTCTTTTTGTCTGTGTTGGGTCTTCGTTTCTGTGCGAGGGCTTTCTCTACTTGGGGCAAGTGGGGGCCACTCTTCATCGCGGTGCACGGGCCCCTCACTATCGCGGCCTCTCTTGTTGCGGAGCACAGGCTCCACACGCGCAGGCTCAGTAGTTGTGGTTCACGGGCCTAGTTGCTCCGCGGCATGTGGGATCTTCCCAGACCAGGGCTCGAACCCGTGTCCCCTGCATTGGCAGGCAGATTCTCAACCACTGTGCCACCAGGGAAGCCCCGAATTTTTTCTTTCTTAAAGATAGATTTAAAAATGCCTAAAAGAAATCTATTCAATGGCTAAAAGATAAGGGACCTAGAAAGCTAAAAAAGGATACAAATCAAGAAAAAAGATCTATAAGAAGGAAGGAAAAAGATCTAAAAGAAGGAAGACTTAATTTTGATTAAGACTGGCAACTATCTTTGATAACACCAAGCAAACTAAGAAAGTCTATTATATAGGGAGAGTGACATTTGAAAGTGATTTAAATTTTTTGCAGGCACAATAGTCATTTCAATGGTTAGGAACCTTTAAAAAGACACTACCAAAATATTTCAAAGGTGTCACCCACCACGTGACCACTTTAAATTTATTTTCCACTAGATTTCATCTTCCTGAGAGTCAGAAACTCACCTAAACAGGTATGACCTGTAAACGATGTCCATGGCTCTTCTCCTCGTTCCAACTTGAGGATCACGTCAGGCTTGGTCATGTGACACCCTGATTAAGGGAAGATTTGGATTAAGTTGCTTAGGCGTCAATACCTTTGAAAAATCAATAAGGTAATTTTCAGTACTGCAAATTAAGATACTCCTTTGTGTAACAGTAAATTTAACACCTTGCACTATGCAAGTGAAGACACAATCATCCTTTCTGTCAACCAAAAAGAATGCATCACCTCTTATCCCTGAAATCAAGATCACACATATTTTAGGCATCTTGAAAGGAAATGCATGCTACTGAAAGTTTCAAAGAGAGTTTTTCTTACCCACAGAAACGAGGTGGCAATAGTTTTCCAACATCACATCCATGTATAGCATCTTCTGAGCAGGATCCAGGTGCTGCCACTCCTCCTGACTAAAGTCCACAGTCACATCTTTGAATGACACTGATCCCTGTAATAGTTTGGAACTGTGATCAGAACAAATTGACGAGAAATTGGGGACTAGTTTTGATCCTGTTCCTTTGTGGCATTCTTATGAAACTTGTAAAGAATGCCTACCATTTTTCTTGTTTTGTGATCTAAATAGTAAGGGAAACAAAAATCAAGGTAGAAGTACTTGCCACCAAATTTATTTAATAACTCATTCTAAAAATGTTTATTGTGAAGTCACTTTGTAACACCAAATTGGACTAGTTTACTAGAGTGCCAAGATATACAAAACACTGTCCCTGTTCACAAGAAGTTACAACCTCAAAGCATGTAACACATACCTTCAAGAAAGTATGTGTCAACACAAATCTACAAGAAGGTGTTATGGGTACTATAACAGAAGTATGTACAAGATAACAGTGTATTACAAGGGCAGAACAATTTTTCAGGCTTCACTGAGGAAGTAAATTTTTTCCTCTTCAAGATTAATGTGTTATGCAGGAAGAATATAGTTTTAAAATGCATGGGAACAACTTTGGGCATCCAGTAATAATAGAGTGAATTGTTCAAGCAAAAATTGGAGGAGAGTTTATCCTTAAAGGGCAGCAATGAGTAAGAATTGTTAGGTTTGTGGCTTTTTTGCATGAAGGTACCCCAAAGCCCATAGCTCTTCAGGTGAAGAGCTTCCTCAAAGGTGACAGGGGACAGAATTGAGGGCTGGCAGATGAGCTGGAGATTTAGCGATAAATTCTGGAAGTGAAAGAACTACAGGAAAAATGAGACCCCAAATCTGAGTATAAACTCTGCCATAACTCCAGGTTGATAGTTAAACTAAGCAATTGTTAGAGAGATAACAGGAAGCTTAGCAAAGAGCAAACAGAAAGACACCAGAAAAGAGTTTTGAAAAACAGAAGTGTACCTAGTGAGATTTGGAGATTTCTGCATTTTTGATTAACAGCGTTCCACAACCTGCTCATAGCTTAAGCAGAAGAAAACTGAAGCCTTATTGGACTGAGGTGTCAGAAGCTGGAGCTAACAAAAAGCAGCAGGAAGTATAAGGGGTGAAACACTGAAAGAAAGAGAACTGCAGAAAGTCAGCCCCCAAATCTAAGTATAAATATATACCAAATTCTTTGAGAGCTAAAGTACATGAACACAGTGGGAATCTACCTCCCATCATGGGACCAGGGTAAAAAGCAGCAGGTGGAAGCTTAAGGGACCTAGCTATCAGCTGCTTCACACTTGGGGTGGAAGTGGAGGGGCAGGGAGGGCAGAGTTTGAAGTTTGATTCCAAGCAAGTTAATCGTCTGCTAGAACAACAACAAAAATCCTCAGAAAAACAGACATACAGAATCCAGATTACTATAACATATTACTCATGACATTCTGGTTTCTAGCAAAAATTAGACATGTAAACAAAACAAAACAGAAAAAGAGGGAATATGACCCATATTCAGAAAAAGTTCATGGAAACTAATTTCTAGTGGACCTAGGTATTGGATTTTGCCCCAAAGGCCTCAAAATAGCTGTTCTAAATGTATCGAAAGAAGAAATGAAAAACCTGGCATGGAATCTTGAAACATAAACTGCTAA
This sequence comes from Balaenoptera physalus, assembly GCF_965194825.1. Classification (NCBI taxonomy): domain Eukaryota; kingdom Metazoa; phylum Chordata; class Mammalia; order Artiodactyla; family Balaenopteridae; genus Balaenoptera; species Balaenoptera physalus. The sequence continues at coordinate 16,075,039 of NC_138900.1, read as the reverse complement.
AAAAGCATGAAGTGAAAATTCTAGAGTACAGTAACTGAAATGAAAAATTCACTATGTAGGCTCAGTAGCAGACTAGAAATAGAAAAAGGAGCAGTCAGTAACCTTGTAAATACAGGCATACCTCAGAGATATTGCAGATTCAGTTCTAGACCACTGCAATAAAGTGAGTTGCACGAATTTTTTGGTTACCCAGTGCATATAAAAGCTACATTTACATTATACTGTAGTCTATTAAATGTGCAATGGCATTACGTCTAAAAAACAATGAACATGCCTTAATTAAAAAATACTTTATGGCTAAAATGTGCTAATCATCACCAGGGCTTTTAGTGAGTTGTAATCTTTTTGCAATACTAACATCAAAGATCACTGATCACAGATGACAACAAATATAACGAAAAAGTTTGAAATACTGAAGAATAGCCAATGTGACAGAGACATGAAGTGAGCAAATGCTGTTGGAAAAATGGCACCAATAGACTTGCATTAAATTCAGCATTGCTACAAACCTTCAATTTGTAAAAAATGAAATATCTGCAAAGTGAAATAAAAGCATAATAAAATTAGGTATGCCTATATATAACTAGATCAACAGAAATTAATCAATCTGAATAGAAAGGGAAAGAAAAAGAAAAAAATGAATACACTCACAGAGAGCAGTGGGTCAATTTCAAAGTAATCCAACAGAGGTGTAATTGGAGTCCCAGAAAAATAGGGAAAAAAAAAGGGTCTGAATAATTTTTAAGGAAATAATGGCCTAACACATTCAAAGTAAGCAAAAACTTAACTTACATATTGAAAAAGCTTAATGAACCCCAAAAGGATAAAAACAAAAGAAAACCACACTCAGGAAATCCTAATCAAACTGCTAAAAACCAAAGAGAACATCAACCAAGAATTCTGTACTGAGCAAAATTACCTACTGAAAATAAAGTCAACATAAAGCTACTTTCAGAAAAAATCTGAGAGAATTCATCACTAGCAAAACTGTACCATCAAAAATGGTAAAGGAAGGTTTTCAGGCTGAAGGTAAAAATGACATCAGATGATAAACAAGGTCTTTAGGAAAGAATGAAGAGGTTAAGAAAATTTGTATATAAAAGACTATAAATATTCATTTCCTTCCTTATTTAAAAAACATGAGTGTTTCAAGCAGGGGTTGGTGAACACTTTCTGCTGTTTTAGTATGAACGCAACCATGGACAGTATATAAAATGAATGAGCAAAGTTGTGTTTCAATAAAACTTCATGTATGGACACTGAGATTTAAATTCCATAAAACTTATGTAGGTGAGAAATATTTTGATTATGTAGGTCAGAAATATTTTGATTTTGCACTTTTTCAAACATTTAAACTGTAACTATTTTAAACTCACAATCTATACAAAAACACATAGCAGACTGCTTTTAGCCTCTGGGCTGTAGACCCTTGGTTTAAAGTAGGCATTCTAACACCATTTATTACAAATATAAATATCACATACATGGCGAACAAAAAAACAAACCACGGGGAAGCCAGTAAATGAAAATACAATGTTGCAAGTTGACATATTTTACCTTAAGTAATTCAGTACTATCTCTAAGTAAAACATGATAAGTTAAAGATGCATACTGTAATCCCTAAAGCAACCAAAAAAAATAATGCAAACTGATATAACTACAAACTCAACAGAGAAATAAAAATTATGAAAATGTATTGCTTGACACAAAATAAAACAGGATATAGGAACAGATGCACAAAAACAGGTTAGGAGTAATCTTAAATGCATATTATTAAATGTAAGAAGCCCAATCTGAAAAGGCTACATAATATATGATTTTAACTATATAACATTCTGGAAAAGGCAAAACTATGGTGATGATAAAAAGATCAGTGGTGGGACTTCCCTGGTGGTGCAGTGGTTAAGAATCCACCTGCCAATGCAGGGGACATGTGTTCGAGCCCTGGTCCGGGAAGATCCCACATGCCGTGTGGATGCCCACGAGCAACTAAGCCCACGAGCAACTAAGCCCGTGCACCACAACTACTGAGCCTGCGCACCACAACTACTGAGCCCATGCACCACAACTACTGAAGCCCATGTGCCTAGAGTCCGTGCTCTGCAACAAGAGAAGCCACCGCAATGAGAAGTCCACGCACCGCAACGAAGAGTAGCCCCTGCTTGCCGTAACTAGAGAGAGCCCGAGCTCAGCAACGAAGACCCAACGCAGCCAAAAATAAAAATAAAATAAAAAAATAATTAAAAAAAAAAGATCAGTGGTTGCCATTGCCACATATTATAGAGGAGAGGGAGAGATGAACAGGCAGAGCACAGAGGATTTTTAGAGCAGTGAAATTCGTCTGTATAATACTATAATGGTAGATACATGTCACTATATATTTGTCAAAATCCATAGAATATATAACACCAAGAATGAACCCTAATAAAAACTATGGACTTTGGATGATAATGATGTATCAATGTAGGTTCATTGATTTTAACAACATACCACTCTGGTGTAAGATACTGATAGTATGGAAAGCTATGCATGTGTCAGGGGGTAAGGGCATAAATGGAAACTCTCTGTACTTTCTGCTTAATTTTGTCTGAACCTAAAACTGCACCAAAATATAAAGTATAGTTAAAAGATTAAAATAAAACAGGTTAGGCAATCAGAAAGCAAAGAGTGAAATGGCAGCCCTAACTCCAACTACAGGACTAAACACTCCAACAAAAAGACTGAGATTATTAAAATGTATAAAAAACCAAGACTCAAAATATATTCTGTCTTCAAGAGACATACTTTAAATACCATAGACACAAATAGGTTTAAAATAAAAGGATGGGAAAAAAACATAAAAACATTAAACATGGGAAAGCTGATGGGGCTATAGTAAAAGAAGCTGAGGAGTATTACCACTACAGACAAAGAAGAACATTTCCTGATAATAAGAGTAAATACATGAGGAAAATATAGCAACTACAAATGTATATGTACTTAAATAACAGTTTCAAAACACGAGGCAAAAATTGACAAAACTAAAATGAGATTTTAAAAAGTCTAAAATCATGGTTGGTGTTAATGTTTGTCAGTAACTGAGAGAACTAGACAAAAGGGGGAAAACCTGTAGAGATTTAGAATCTCTAAAGAATACTGACACCTAATGCATTTGATATTTAGACCACCACTTTCAATAATTTCACAACACATTTTTTTCAAGAGTAAATGGACTATGCACCAAGATAGAACACAAACAAGTCTCAACAGATTTAAGACAAATCATACAAAGTATGTTTTCTGACTACACATGAACTAAATTAGATATCAATAAAAATAGCATATCTAGAAAAGCCCCAAATGTTTGGAAATTAAACAATACACTTCCAAGTAACCAATTTAGGGTCAAAGAAAAATAAAAAAATTTTTTTCATAAAATATATTAAACTAAATGCAAATAGATCGAATTTTGAAGATGCAATTAGAATAGGCTAAAAGAGAAACTTATAAGTTTAAATGCTTATATTAGAAAACAAGAAAGATTTAATATCAATTATTTAAACTTTTATCTTAAGAAGCTTTAAAGAATAAGTTAAACTAACCCCAAAGCAAGTAAAGGAAATAGTTAGGAAAAAAGGAAAAATCAGTAAAATAGAAAATAAATAAGCAATAGGGAAAAATCAATGAAACCTAAAGCCAAATCCTTGACAGTGTCAATAAAACGTGAAACCTCTAGTTAGATGGATTAAGAAATAAAGAGGGATGTTACACATGGCCATTATCAGATCCTACAGATATTAAATAGATAAGAGAGAATTATAAACAAATTAAAGGCAATAAATTAGACAATGTAGATGAAATGGACAAATATTTTAACTTAAAAAACATGTTACCAAAATAAAAAAATCTGAAAACCCTTAACTATTAAAGATACTGAGGGACTTCCCTGGTGGTCCAGTGAAGTCCACTTCCAATGCAGGGGGCATGAGTTCGATCCCTGATTGGGGAACTAAGATCCCACATGCTGCGGGGCAACGAGGCCTGCGTGTGCCACAACTACTGAGCTTGCACACCTCAATGAGAGAGCCTGTGTGCCGCAAACTACAGAGCCTACATACTCTGGAGCCCGCGCACCGCAACTAGAGAGCCCACACACCCTGGAGCCCATGCACCACAACTAGAGAGAAGCCCATGTGCCACAACAAAGAGCCCATATGCCACAACAACAACGACAACAGATCCTGCATGCCTCAAAGATCCCGCATGCCACAACTAAGACCCATTGCAGCCAAAAAACAAACAAACAAAAAGTAAACAAAAGAAAAACAGGGACAAGAATCAAAAAACAAATGGGAAAACAAAAAAATAGCAAGATGGTATATTTAAACACAACTTACTGATAATTCATTAAATGAAAATGGACTAAAAACTCTAATTAAAAGGTACAGTATCAGGAGTTACCTGGTTAGGATCCTGGGTGTTCACTGCCATGGCCTGAGTTCAATCCCTGGTTGGGGAACTGAGATCCCACAAGCCATGCGGTACAGCCCCACCCCCCCCACCCCAAAAAAGGTAGAGTATCAGACTGGAAATAAAAGTAATACCAAAATACATACTCTCTGTAACAGACTCATTCTAAATATTAAATCATAGGTAGGTTAAAGTATAAAGAATGGAGAACAGGTATACTATGTAAATACTAATTGAAAGAGATCAGCCAATATGGCAGAATAGAAAGACCTTGATTGAGCTCACCTCCTCTCACAAGCACACCAAAATTACAACTATTTACAGAACAACCATCAGTGAAAATGACTGGCACCTACAAGAAAAGATCTACAGATAAAGAAGGTATGACAAGATGTGTAGGAGTGAGGTTGAGATGTAGTCAAGTTCCAGCCCCCCAGGTAGGCTACGCATGAATGGGAGACTAATTATAATTGCAGAAGCTCTCCCCAAGGAGTGAGGGATCTGAGCCCCATTATCAGACTCCCCCGCCCCAGGGGTCTTGTGCCGGGAAGACAAGCTCCTAGAACATTTGGCTTTGAAGGCAAGTGGGGCTTACTTTCAGGAGTCCCAGAGGGCTAGGGGAAATAGAGACTCCACTCTTAAAGGCACAGACAAAAATCTCACATGCTCCAGGAACCAGGGCAGAAGTGGTAATTTGAAAGGAGCCTGGGTCAGACCTATCTGCTCATCTCAGAGAGTCTCCCAAAGAGGCCAGAGGCAATTACAGCTCACCCTAGGGACAAGACACTGGTGGCAGCCATTTTGGGGAGCTTGTTCTACAATGCAGACACTGTGCTAGCAACCTCCATTTTGGATTCCTCCCTCTAGCTTATCAGCCTCAGGACCCATCCTCCACCCAACAGCCCAAAGGTCCTAGTACATAGATGCCTCAAGACAAGCAACTAACTTGGTAGGGACAAAGCCCCACCCACTAGCAGACAGGCTGCCTCAAGACCTCCTAACCCCACAGCCGACCCTGGACATGGTCCTGCCCACCAGAGGTCCCAGGACCTAGCCCCACACACCAGTGTGTAGGCACTAGAATCAGGGCCCCCAGGGCCCTGCAATCAGACCCTGCTCCACTCACCAGTGGGCAGGCACCAGCCCCAGAATCCATGGTCCCACACACCAGTGAGCCTGCTCTAGAGTTGGGACCAGTCTCAACCACCAGCAGGTGGACATCAGTCAGACAACCACAGCCCTATAGCCTGTAGACCCAGCCCACCCACCAGCAGGCCAGCACCTACCCTGGGACTGGCTGGGCTCTGACCCCACCCACTAGCAGGCCAACACAAACTTTGGGACATGCCTCATGCTGCAGTGTCAGAAAATGGCCCCTCTCACCAGTGGTCAGACACCAGTTCTGGGACCCCTGGGCTCGGCTGCCAGACCCCAGGACCTGGCTTCACCCACCAATGGTGGACACCGGCCCCAGGGTCTCCTGGACTCTGCCCACCAGTGAGCTAGCACTAGCCCTGGGGTCACCTGGGGTTTCCCAGCCAGTTGCCTTAAGACCTGCCCCACCAACCAGCGGCCAGCAGTCTCTGCACAAGGCAAAGCCTGGCAACCAACCAGAACGGAGGCCAACCAAGCCTACAAGACCGCCCACAGTAAGCAATCTTTCACAACAGAAGGACCCATGCAACCCAACAGGGGGCACCCTAGAGCATACAGCTCTGGTGATAAGATGGGCGTGCACTGCTGGGACACACAGGACATCTACAAAAGGCCACTTCTCCAAGGTTGGGAAAGGTAACCAAACTACCAGATACACAGAAATAAAAACAGCAAGTTAGGTAAAATGAGGTGAGAGAGGAACATGTTCCAAATGAAGAAACAAGATAAAACCCCAGAAGAAGAATTAAGTGAAGGGGAGTTAGGCAATTTACATGAGAAAGAGTTCAAAGTACTGATCATAAAGATGATCAAAAACTCGGGAGAAGAATGGATGCATAGAGTGAGAAGTCAGAAGTCTTTAACAGTGTTAGAAAATATAAAGAACAACCAAACAGAGATGATGAATATGATAAATGAAATGTAAAATACAGTAGAACAAATCAACAGTAGACTAAATGACACAGAGGAACAGATCAGTGAGCTATAAGCAGAGTAGTGGAAATCACTGCCACTGAACAGAAAAAAGAAAAAAGAATGAAAAGAAATGAGGACAGTTTAAGAGGCCTCTGAGACAACATCAGGACACTAATATTCACATTACAGGCACCCCAGAAGGAGAATAGAGAAAGGGGCTAACAACATATTTGAAGATATAATAGCTGAAAATTACCCTAACTTGGGAAAGGAAACAGACATCCTAGTCAAGGAAGCACAGAGAGTCCCAAACAGGATCAACCAAAAGAGGAACACACCAAGACTTACTGTAATGAAAATGGCAAAAATTAAAGATAAAGAGAGAATATTAAAAGCAGCAAGGGAAAAGCAACAAGTTACACATATGGGAACTCCCATAAGGCTATCAGCTGACTTTTCAGCAGAAACTCTGCAGGCCAGAAGGGAGTGGCACGATATATTTAAACTGATGAAAGGGAAAAAGCTACAACCAAGAATACTCTACCTGGCAAGGCTCTTGTTCAAATTCAGTGAAGAGAGCAAAAGTTTTACAGACAAGGAAAAGCTAAGAGTTCAGTACCACCAAAACAGCTTTACAAGAAATGTTAAAGGGACTTCTCTAAGCAAAAAAGACAAGACCACAACTAGAAACATGAAAATTACGAAAGGAAAACTCTCATATGGTAAAGGTATTAAACCGTCCATGCACAAAGCTAATAGATTAAAACAAAAGTAGTAAAATCATCTATATCCACGATAAGCAGTTAAGGGATATCCAAAACAAAAAAAAAAGTAAAATATAATGTCAAAACCAGTAATTGTGAGAGGAGAAGAGAACAAACGCAAGGTTAAAATGCATTTGAAATTAAGAGATCAGCAACTTAAAACAATCACATATACATATATACATATACACACACACGTACATATACTGCTATATAGAAACCTCATGGTAACCACAAACCAAAAATCCATAATAGACACACACACACAAAAGAGGAAGGAATCCAAACATAACATTAAAGATAGTCACCAAATCACAAGAGAAGATAAGAAAAAGGAACAAAAAAGAACTACAAAAGCAACCCCAAAACAATTAACAAAATGGCAACGAGAACATATATTGAACATATCAATAATTAGTTCAAATGTAAATGGATTAAATGCTCCAATCAAAAGACAGAGTGGCTGAATGGATACAAAACAAGACCTGTGTATATGCTGCCTACAAGAGACTCACTTCAGATATAAAGACACAGACTGAACATGAGATGGAAAAAGGCATTCGTGGAAATGGAAATCAAAAGAAAGCTGAGGTGGCAATACTTATATCAGACAAAATAGACTTTTAAACAACGGGTGTTATAAGAGACAAAACATAATAATCAAGGGATCAATCCAAGAAGATGTAATAATTGTAAAAATACATGCACCCAACATAGGAGGACCTAAATATATAAAGCAAGTATTAAGATATAAAGAGAGACACTGACAGTAACAAAATAATAGTAGGGTACTTTAACATACATCAATTTGTCTATACAAAGAAAAAAAATCAACATGAAAACAAGGGCTTTAAATGACACATTAGTCCACATGGACTTAACAGATATACACAGAACATTCCATCCAAAAGCAGCAGAATACACATTCTTTTCAAATGCACATGGAACATTTCTCCAGGGTGGACCACATCATAGGCCACAAAACAAGTCATGGTAACTTTAAGAAAATTGAAATCATGTCAAGCATCTTTTCTGACCACAATGCTATGAGATTAGGAATCAACTACAAGAAAAAAAACCTGCAAAAAACACTAAAACGTGGAGACTAAATAATATACTACTAAACAACCAATGGATTAGTGAAAAAAATCAAAGAGGAAATTAAAAAAATACCTGGAGACAAATTAAAACACAAACACAATGATCCAAAATCTATGGGACACAGCAAAACAGTTCTAAGTGGGAAGTATATAGCAATACAGACTTATCTCAGGAAACAAGAAAAATCTCAAATAAAAAACCTAAACTTACACCTAAAGGAACTAAAAAAGAACAAACAAAAGCCAAAGTTAGTAGAAGGAAAGAAACCATAAAGATCAGAGCAGAAATAAATGAAATAGACACTAAAAACAAACAAACAAAAACAACAGAAAAGATCAATGAAACTAAGATCTGGTTCTTTGAAAAGATAAACAAAACTGATAAACCTTTAGACAGACTCATCAAGAAAAAAGAGAGGGTCTAAATCAATAAAACCAGAAATGAAAAAGAAGTTACAATTGACATCACAGAAATACAAAGACTCATAAGAGACTACTACGAACAACTCTATGCCAATAAAATGGACAACCTAAAAGAAGTGGAAAAATTCTTAGAAATGCACAATCTCCCAAGACTGAACCAGGAAATAGAAAATATGAACAGACCAATTACCAGTAATGAAACTGAATCAATAATAAGAATATTCCCAACAAACAAAATTCCAAGACTAGATGGCTTCACAGGTGAATTCTAACGAACATTTAAAGAAGAGTTAACACATATCCTTCACAAACTATTCCAAAAAATTGCAAAGGAATGAACACTTCCAAACTGATTCTATAAGGCAGTGTCACCCCAATACCAAAACTATACAAAGACATCACACAAAAAAGAAAATTACAAGCCAATAACACTGATGAACACAGATACAAAGATCCTCAACAAAATAATAGCAAACTGAATTCAACAATACATTAAAAGCATCATACACCATAACCAAGTAGGATTTAACTCAGGGATGCCAGGATGGTTCAATATTCGTAAATCAATCAATGTGATATACCACATTAACAAACTGAAGAATAAAAACCATATGATCATCTCAATAGATGCAAAAAAAAGCTTTTGACAAAATTCAATATCCATTTATGATAAAAAAAAAACTCTCAAGAAAGTGGGTATAGAGGGAACATGCCTCAACATAATAAAGTCATATATGATAAGCCCATAGCAAACATCATTCTCAATGGTGAAAAGCTGAAAGCATTTCCTCTAAGATCAGGAACAAGAAAAGGATGCCCACTTTTATTCAACATGGTATTGAAAGTCCTAGCCACAGCAATCAGACAAAAAAAGAAAGAAAAGGAATCCAAATTGGAAAGGAAGAAGTAAAACTGTCACTGCAGATGACATGATACTATACATAGAAAATCCTAAAGACTCTACCAAAAAACTACTAGAATTCATCAATGAATTTGGTAAAGTTTCAGGATACAAAATTAATATACAGAAATCTGTTGCATTTTTATACACTAACAATGAACTACCAGAAAGAGAAATTAAGGAAACAATTCCACTTACAATCACATCAAAAAGAATGAAATACCTAGGAATAAACTTACCTGAGGAGGTAAAAGACCTGTATTTGAAAAACTATTAAGACACCGATGAAAGAAATCGAAGATGACGGAAACAGGTTGAAAGGTGTACCAGGTTCATGGACTGGGAGAATTAATATTGTTAAAATGACCATACTACCCAAGGCAATCTACAGATTCAATGCAATCCCTATCAAAACACCAATGGTGGGACTTCCCTGGTGGTCCAGTGGTTAAGACTCTGTGCTTCCAACGCAGGGGGGTGCAGGTTTGATCCCTGGTCAGGGAACTAAGATCCCACATGCTGTGTGGCGCAGCCAAAAAAAACAAAAAAAATACCAATGGCATTTTTCACAGAACTAGAATAAATAATTTTAAAACTGTATGGAAACACAAATACCTCGAATAGCCAAAAGAATCTTGAGAAAGAAGAATAGATCTGGAGGTATCACACTCCCTGACCTCAGACTATACTACAAACACAGTAATCAAAACAGTATGCTACAGGCATAAGAACAGACACACAGATCAATGGAACAGAATGGAGAGCCTAGAAATAAACCCATGCACTTATGGTCAATTAATCTATGACAAAGGAGGCAAGAATATACAATGGAGAAAAGACAGTCTCTTCAATAAGGATTGCTGGGACAATTGGACAGCTATGTGTAGAAGAATGAAATTAGAATATTTTCTAACACCATATATAAAAATAAACTCAAAATAGATTAAAGACCTACATGTAAGACTAAAACCATAAAACTCCTGGAAGAAAACACAGGCAGAAAAACACTCTGACATAATTTGTAGAAATATTATTTTGGATCTGTCTCCTAAGTCAAAGGAAACAAAAGTAAAAATAAACAAATGGGATGTAATTAAACTTTAAAAGCTTTTGCACAGCAAAGGAAACCATCAACAAAATGAAAAGGCAACCTACAGAATGGGAGAAAATATTTGCAAATGATATGACCAATAAGGGGTTAATATCCAAAATATAAGCAGCTCATACAACTCAATATAAAAAAAAACCAAAAACAAAAACAAAACCAATTAAACAATGGGCATTAGATTAAATGGACATTTTTCCAAAGAAAACACAGAGATGGCCAACAGGCACATGAAAAGAAACTCACAATCACTAACATCAGAGAAATGCAAATCAAAACCACAATGAGATATCAATCACCTCACACCTGTCAGAATGGCTAACATCAAAAAGACCACAGACAACAAATGTTGGCAAGGATGTGGAGAAAAGGGAACCCTTATACACTGTTGGTGGGAATGTAAATTGGTGCAGCCACTAGGAAAAACAAAAACTAAAACTATCAATAGAACTACCACATGACCCAGCAATTCTACTCCTCGGTATGTATCTGAAAAAAATAAAAATGCTAACTCGAAAAGATACATGCACCCCAATGTTCACAGCAACATTACTTACAATAGCCAAGATATGGAAGCAACCTAGGTGCCCATCAACGGATGAATGGATAAAGAAGATGTGTGTGTACACACACACACACACACACACACACACACACACACACACACACACACACACTGGAATATTACTCAGCCATAAAAAAGAATGAAATTTTGTCATTTGCAACAATATGGATGGACTTGGAGAGTATTATGTTCAGTGAAGCAAGTCAGACTGAGAAAGACAAACACTGTACATTATCATGTATATGTGGAAGCTAAAAAATAAAACGAATGTATACAACAAAACAGAAACAAGACTCACAGACGTAGAAAACAAACTAGTGGATACCAGTGGGGAGATGGAAGGAGGGAGGAACAAGATAGAGGTAGGGGATTAAGAGGTACAAACTACTAGGTATAAAATAAATAAGCTACAAGGATATATTGTATAGCACACAGACTATAGCCAATACTTGTAATAACTATAAATGGAGTTTAACCTTTTAAAACTGTGAATCACCATGTTGTACACCTGAAATGTATGTAATGTTGTAAAATCAACTACACTGCAACTAAAAAAAAACAAGAAAGAAACAGAGGGAGATGCTCTAGATTAAAAGACATTTTTTGGAAATTAATTAATTAAAATTAATTCATTTTACATTAATTAAAATTAAAAATAGGGACTTCCCTGGTGGCACAGTGGTTTAGAATCCATCTGCCTGCCAATGCAGGGGACACGGGTTCAATCCCTGGTCTGGGAAGATCCCACATGTCACGGAGCAACTAAGCCCGTGTGCCACAACTACTGAGCCTGAGCTCTAGAGCCTGCACGCCACAACTACTGAGCCCACGTGCTGCAACTACTGAAGCATGCGCACCTAGAGCCTGTGCTCTGCAACAAGCAAAGCCACTGCAATGAGAAGCCTGCATATTGCAATGAAGAGTAGCCCCTGCTGGCTGCGACTAGAGAAAGCCCACACGCAGCAACGAAGACCCAACACAGCCAACAAAAAAATAAAAATAAACACTAATCATAAGAACACCAGAATGGTTACAATAGTATCAAACAAAATAGATTTCAGAACAAAGAATATTATCAGGGATTACGCAAGGCATTTTATTTTATTTATATTTACTTATTTATTTTTGGCCGCACTGTGCAGAGTGTGGGAATCTTAGTTCCCCAACCAGGAATCAAAGCCGTGTCTCCTGCACTGGAAGCGTGGAGTCTTAGCTACCAGACCGTCAAGGAAGTCCCAAGTAAGGTATTTTATAATGATAGAGGGGGTCAATTCATGAGAAGATATAACAGTCCTAAATGTGAATACACCTAAAAACAGAACCTCAAAATATATTAAGTAAAAACTGATAGAACTGAAAAGGAAAAATAGACAAATCCACAATTACAATTTAAGATTTTGACTTTCTTCTCTGTCATTGCTATAACAAATAGACTGAAACATCAATAAGGATACAGAAGACTTTACCATCCTAATCAACCAATTTGACCTGATTATTTAGAGAATACTCCATCCAATAACACTAGAATATACATTCTCTACAAGTGCACACAGAACATCCATCAGATGCTACTATAATCTGTGGTACAAAAAAAGTCTCCATAAATTTAAGAAGAATGAAATCATATACAGCATGTTCCCTGATTGTAACAAAATTAAACTAGAAATCAATGAGAGAAAGCTATCTGGAAAATCCCCAAATATTTGAAAATTAAACACACTTCCTCTAAACAACCAATGGGTCAAAAAGGAAATCATGAGAGAAATTAGAAAATGTTTTCAACTGAATGAAAATGAAAATACAACATGTCTAAATTTGTTAGAGAGAAATTTATAGCATTAAATGTTCTATTGGAAAAAATAAGTCTCATATCAATGATATAAGCTCCCATATACAAAACAAGAAAAAGAGTTAATTAAACCCAAAGTAATGAAAAGGAAAGGAAATAAAAATATAAGAGCAGAAATGAAGAAACAGGAAACAGAAAAATAATGGAGGAAATCAATGAAACCAAAAGTTGGTACTTTGAAAAGATCAGTGAAATCGATAAACCTCTAGCCAACTGACAAAGGGAAAAGGTGAGTCACAAATTACCAATAACAGGAATGAATCAATGGCACTGCTACAAACTGTACAAACATCAAGAGGATAAAAAGAGTAGATTTTTGAACAACTTTGTGCCAATACATTTTATAACTTGGATGAAATGGACAATTCCTTGAAAGACACAAATTATAAAAGCTCACTGAAGAGAAAAAAAAAATTGATAACATGAATAGCCATAGTTGTATTAAGGAAATTGAACTTCTAGTTAAACACCTTCCCACAAAGAAATCTCCAGGCTCAGATGGCTTCACTGGTGAATTCTAACAAACACTGAAGGAAGAAATAACAGCAGCTCTACACAAATTCTTTCTGAAAATAAAAGGAGAGAATACTTCCCAACTCATTCTATAAGACAGCATTACCTTGACACCAAAACTAGACAAAGATATTACAAGAAAAACTTGTAAATTCATCAAGCAATATATGAAAAAAGAATCTATCATGACCAAGTGGGGTTTATCCTAGGGATAAGCTGGTTTTTAGCACTTCAAAATCAATCAATATAACTCACCATGTTAATTTAAAAAGGGGAAAAGCCACATAATGCAGAAAAACCAACAGATGCAAAAAAACTTTTGACAAAATTCAACACCCATTTGTGATAAGAATGATCCGCAAACTAGAACTTCTTCAACCTGATAATCTGATAAAGAGCATCTAAGTAAAAATTGTCACTAATGTTACACTTTGTCAAAGACTAAATGCTTTTCCCCTCAGTCAGGAATAAGGCATAAATGTTTGTTCTCACTGCTTATATTCAACCTTGCACTGAAGGTTCTAGACAATGTAGTAAATAAAGCAAGACAGAAATAAAAGCAAGAAGGAAAACAGTAATTATTCACATATGACATGATTATCTATGTAGAAAATCCTAAAGAATCTACCAAAAAATTACTAGAATAAATTTAGAGAGAATGCAGGTTAATATAAAAAAATCAATTGCATTTTCATATACTAGCAATAAACAATGGGAATTTGAAATAAAAATGAATAGTATTTACAATAGCATAAAAAAACCTAGGTATTAATATAACAAACATTTGCAAGATTGGTACACTGATAACAACAAAACATTACTCAGAGAATTTAAAGATCTAAATAAAAGGAGATGTGCCTCATATTCATGAATTAGAAAACTATATTATCATTATTGATTACTATTCTTGAATTTAAACTATTAATGCATATTTTAATATTTTCCTCTCCCCAAATAGATTGTCTTAAACATTCTTCTAATGTGCTTTGGGTCTAATTCTATGAAAACTGTAAGATAAGAGCTAATTGTTTAATGTCATTGGTACAGAGTTTCTGTTTGGGATGTGAAAAAGTTCTGGAAATAGATACTGGTGATGGTTATACAACATTGTGAATGTACTTAATGGAACTGAATTATATACTTAGAGATGGTTAAAATGATAAAATTTTATGTCATGTATATTTTAAAACACACACACACACACACACACAAACAGAAAAGTGTAAGCAACACAAACATCCATAAGGGAGCACTGCAGTGAGCACTTGGAGGATTGGAAAAGGAGCAAAGGTGTTAAATGGGAAGATAAGTTACCAGTATGAGAGAGACACCCATGATATCAGTGGAGATAAAGGGAACTGAAATATAAGGAATAAGATTCACCACTAAATGGTCGTGCAGTGGAAAAGAGACACTTCTCAAGTTAGCTGTGTTAGCAGGTGGGTAGGGGCTGGGCTCATAAGCAGATTGAGGGGGAAAAAAAAGACTAGAATGGTAGGCGATAATAAGGTAAATCTTGGGCATGTGCCTGAAGTATCTGTGGAAGACACAGGTGGTGATATCTAGTTGGAGGTTGGATACAGTTTTGACACCCACAACAGAGATTTAGGATTAAAATTATTTGAGCATCATTAGAATAATAGTGGTAGATTGTGAATAAGAACAGGAGACTATACAGTGAAGAGAACCGATACAGAATCTGGAGAACACCAGTATTTAAGAGGTCCAATATATACAATGGAATATTACTCAGCCATAAAAAAGAACAAAATAATGCCATTTGCAGCAACATGGATGAACCTAAAGATTGTCATACTGAGAGAAGTAAGTCAGACACAGAAAGACAAGTATCATATGATATCGCTTATAGGTGGAACCTAAAAAAAGGGTACAAATGAACTTATTTACAAAACAGAAGTAGAGTCACAGATACAGAAAATAAACTTATGGTTACCAGGGGATAAGGGGGGGAGGGATAAATTGGGAGATTAGGACTGACATATACACACTACTATACATAAAATAACAAATAAGAGCCTACTGTATAGAACAGGGAACTGTACTCAGTACTCTGTAATGGCCTATATGGGAAAAGAATCTAAAAAAAGAGTGGATATATATATGTATATGTATAACTGATTCATTTTGCTGTACACCTGAAACTAACACAACATTGTAAATCAACTATACTCCAATAAAAATTAAAAAAAAAAAAAAAAAAGAGGTCCAGGTATAAAGATGAATTTTCTGAAAGAAAGAACCAGAATAATGAAATTGAAATCAAGAGCAGACTACTTCATGAGTTACACTCCTAGTTCAGTATGGTGATCTAAGTACATTCATTTACTTCTCTTGCATCTGAACATAAAATTAGAAGAAATTTAAAAATAGGAATAAATCTATAACACATACCACAGATTTTTAGGAATTATTAGCAGCTATGGGCAGAACTCAAGGAGCGGAGAGGAGAAATACAGGATTCTTGGTTTTTGTACACTCTGCCAAAGCATAGCTCTAGTCTCAAAGCCTCAAGACAGGACTTCTTGCCACTTAACTAATAGCAATCTATCAATTCCATCTCCATCTTGACTGTTTTTATCTTTGCAAGACAGGTTCATGAAGTAATATATTCTCATTTAATTTGAGGAAATGCATTTTTGTTCTAGCACTGCTTCTGGGAGAACACTGAGAAAAGATGTTGAATGATTATACCCACTTAATGTGTGAACACTGCTTAAAATTAGAAGGAGCACTTGTGGAAGGTAAAAGCTTATCTGACCAATATAGGAACAAGTGGGGGCTGCTTTCCTGAAGGGGAAGATAAACAGGAGGATTTTAGTACAAGAAAGGGAAATGCTCAAATATTCTTAAAAACAACAACAAAAAACTACTTCAGAAAGGAGAAAGGAACCATCACCTCACCTGAGCCATGGTTTTGAGATCTGCAAGAGATGACTGGTCTTCCTTTGGGCTCCTCTTTAGAAAAGGGGCGGTTCCTAAGAAGGCAAAACCAAGATGAAAAGAAGCCACATGCCACTACACATGCTTTTAAGCTCTCTTATGACTTACGAGATTGACTCAAGATTGACTCCATTTCCCTTGCTTTGGTGCTTGTCCACTCTATACACCCCACACCAATACGGGGGGAGAATAAGCTAGACAAAAATGATTTTATCCCCAAAGCCAGAGATACAGGCTCCTGGGGCAATGGGTTAGATTTTGGGCAAGCCCCCACCTCTCTAGCACTATCTTTTCTCTCCTAACCTGCCTACTATTATTAACTACTTCCAAGCTGTTCTCTATTAAGGCTCTACCATTTACATCATGAGCAGCAAAATTCTTGTCACTCCATACCCTCATGAGTACCACTGATGCAAACTTCCTGATGCTTACCAAGGTATACACTGTGATTCTAGTTCTTATTTTTCTTATTATGAGATAAGATAAGCTTCTATTCACAAGTTTAAAAAGCACCTTAATTTTTGTTTGTTTTTTAAATAAAAGCCAGGCCAAGCCAGGCAGCCAACTCCCCACGGCAGCCACCACCGCCATCCATCTTTAGTTTCTTGTCTGTGAAAGGTCTCAATTTTTTCACTTTTCTATTAACTTATTTTTATTTTCTGGATTGATATTAGATCTTTTTTAAAGGAAGGAAATTAATTCTGTAATTACTTAAAATAATTTGTTATAGTTTTTCTTTATCATACACTTTATTTCCTTTATATATTTGAGTGTATCTGGACTTCGTATTTAGTTCCACTGATCTGTTCATTTAGTTACCAGGATTACTCTGCAGTTATTATAGTTTTAAAACATATTTTAGTATCAGGTAGGCTTACTTCCCCCTTCATTATTTTTCTTTAACAATTTCTGTCTTGTTCATTTTCTCCTAAGAACTTCAGAAAGTTAAAAATTTTACTGAAATTTCAATGAAACTCCATGAAATGTTAGGGAGTTTTGACAATTTATCATGTGTCCCTGGTCCTTTTATTTAAGTCTTTAATTTTTGAGTCCCTTAGGAACATCAAAATTTTTTTTATACATCATGCTGTCTTTTGTATCTTATATTTTGATGGCCACTGGCAACTTTCCATAGTTTTTTGATGCATATATACACATACGCACAGACACATATATGAAACCTATTGATTTGTTAATGTCTTTTCCAGCAAACCTCTGAGTTTTCTAACTGTTGTCATTATTTGAACAGGATGGTAACTTAGAAATTTTTCTGCCTCAGACTCAGCAGATGTCCCAAAGATGGTAGGCAAAACAATCTTTCAATTGTCCCTCATCCTAAGATAAAGTCTTGTAAAGCAGCTGACTGTAAAGTTTTGCTACCATTAATTTACCTCCTACTTCGAGAGGCTGAGAAAAGGGAGTGTCTCTTTAAGAGAGCAAATTATTTTTAGAACATAGTTTTCTAGGGGGAAGAAAAGTAGGTGCTTCTCACTCCCTTATAATAAACAAGGGGCTCCTCAGACCCTGATGCCACTATAAATCAAAGTGGTGGGAGAATTTGGTGGGGAAATGTACATGTTTCCAGGATTTGGGCGGCGGGGTGGGGGGTGGAGCAGGGTGGTGGTGACTAAAGTGGCTAATTATCACCTGAGCTCCAGATGGGGAACCCACGGATGGAGCATGCCTAGGTTGGTTTGGATCCTGTCCAAGAGGACTGATGGGAGAGAACAAGACCTACCAGAGTAGGTGGGCCACTGCATGCCAAGAGGAGGCATCTAGAGAAGTGGCCGTGCCCATGAAAAGGGAACTGTATTTGGAAGTTCCCAGCAGTGGGGTCTCTCAGAAGGTAAATATGACTTACACTAAATTATAACGGTACCAGTCATCTTAGCCTCTTCTTGTCCCTGACTTCTGACTTCTCTTTTCCAGCTCCCAATCCATTCCAGCTGGAGACTATCAACCTAGAGGGAGTAAAGAGGGGACAAAATAGAGGTTGAGGAATTAGAGAAGAAACTGATCATGTTTTCTTTAGCACAGCACACTTCCAACAGGAGGGAGTTTTTGCTTTTAAAACAAGTTAGTGGGACTTCCGTGGTGGCACAGTGGTTAAGAATCCACCTGCCAATGCAGGGGACACAGGTTTGAGCCCTGGTCCGGGAAGATCCCACATGCCGCAGAGCTACTAAGCTCTAGCGCCACCACTGAGCCTGTGTGCCACAACTTCTGAGCCCGCATGCCACAGCTACTGATGCCCGTGTGCCTAGAGCCCATGCTCTGCAACAAAGAGAAGCCACCGCAATGAGAAGCCCGCGCACCGCAACGAAGAGTAGCCCCCGCTCGCCGCAACTAGAGAAAGCCCACACACAGCAACGAAGACCCAATGCAGCCAAAAATAAATAAATAAATGTATTTTAAACAATAAATAAAATTAAATTAAAAAAACAATTTAGAAGTATTGATTTCTACAGTGAACACTTTATTCAGCTAAATGAGACTGATCTTGTGTTTAAATGTTTGATTTTTTATCTTCACAATGACTGAAGAAATTATTGAAACTTTATTGTCCAGGAATTCACCCAAATAGAAATTCTGAGAGTAGCAGTTATGGGAGAAAGTTTTTTGTGTACTCCTAATGATGTTCTACTTATGTCAACATACTGGTCATTAGTCAATATGGGGTTTCACAATATACAATTGTTCCATCTGAAAATTATTTTAATTTTACCTCCTCCTCTCCGTTTTTAAAATCTCTATGTTTTTTTTACTTGTCTAATTGCCAGAGTCAAATTCTACAGGCATATAAAATGGACAATATTCAGACAATCTAAACAATACATAGTACTTAACTAGTCTTGCATCTACTTTCTCAAGTGCTCCATCTCAGTCACACAACGAGCCAGACACATTCCTAGTCACCGTGAATTGTGCAATTACTTGTGTGCACAAATACTTCAAAATTTGACATAGTCACAGTTATATCATCTACTACACAATCCCAATCCCATAGACACAATTCATGCATAATCTCTCAGAGCCCATTACATAATTCTACAGAAAGCTGCAAAATTTTACTCACAAATCCCTTACTGTTGCCTCTCCAAAGTCGCATACAGTCTCAAACACAAATCTACTCGCACCTAATTTAAAAATTAGACACACGCAGAGACCCTCTCACTTTCATAAACAATAGGTTCCATAACGTTACACAGAATAACACACGTTCCACACACACACACACACACAAGACCAGGCACAAAAAGCTACCCAAACAGAACGCCTGTGTGTGCCAGGCCGAGCTCACACCCGCCTCGGGCTCCCTGTTCCCTTCTCGGCATTCCCAGCCCTGGCTCCCAGTTCCTTCCCCTGCCTAGGTTCTCGCTTCCCTCCTCGCTTTCTCTAGGGCCCGGACTCTCGCTTTCTTCCCCGGCCTTCTCTCAGCCCAGGTTCTCTCTCCTTTCCTCGCTTTTCGCAGTGCTGGTTCCCACCTCCCTGCTCAGCAATCCCCACCGGGTACCACAATCACCAGCCTGCCCAGCGCCAGCAGGACCCACCAGCCTCACCTTCGACTACTGGCCAGCCATCTGCGCTTGCGCACTCCGGCGCGGGCTCTACTTCCCAAGAGTCTCCGCGGCTCCTTCTTCGCCGCCGCGTCCTAGGCGCGCCTTCTCGACATCCGGGTTTTTGCGGCCTTGAACTACATTTCCCACAGCCCCTGGGCTGCTTTTGAAAAGAATTTTGATCTTTGGTTCATCTCTGATTCCCCTCTGAGGTCCTCTCGGTCGTCGCGCTCCGAGTGGTAACCTGAGTCTGGGCACGGCGGGCACTCACGGTGAGGAAGCCCCCACCCTCTGGCGCACACAGGGCGTGTGGAGCCTGGCGCTCAGGCCTGTGTAGGCGTGTATAAGAGTGTGTGAGCGTTTGTGGCAGTAACGAGGCGGGGTGTGTGTGCGGTGATGAGGCCTTGACTGGTGCAAGATGCGGGACCCTTTGGGTGACCGTGATCGGCTGTGATGTTGAGGTAGGTGACACTGGGGGGCTTGAGACCGCCCTTCAGAAGACGATGCTGTTGTTACCTAGTGTGGTGGAAGAGGCTTTTAATTCTGTGACCGGGTGGGAGTTTGGTTGTGTCACGGGGTAGAGCTTCATTTCTGCGGTTCTGGTTTAACGTCGGGACTGAGGCGATCTGTTGAAGATCTCCCTGAGAGTGTATCTGTGCCTGTCAAGACGACGATGCCTGTATTAACCGGTGTTGCACTGAAGCACGGCCTGAGCTGCTTTTGTCAGCACCTCCACCTCCAGTGCCCAGACTCCAGTGCTTAACACACAAGTGGGTATCAGTGGAGTGAGTGTTGCCCGCCTAGGGGCCAATTTTAGGTTCTGTTGTTTCTTAGTATCTGTATCCTTTTATCACTGCTTTCTCTTTTCTCCCACTTTATAGCCAGGACACCAGCTGCAGAGAAATGGCCACCAAACGGGGAGTCAGATATTTGAGTGGTGGGATAAAGGTTATATGCAAGCAAGAAAGCACAAACCTGTTTTTGGAATGAGTTTTGGGGCTGGGAGTGTCCCTTAGGCAGAGTCCTAGGAAGACCTGTAGAGAGCCTAGGAGTAGGATTCCTTCCTCAGAGGATCTCCTTTGGGAGCTGAGGTCAAGTTCCATGTTTCAAAACCACATCATTTCCAAAGCTGTCTCCCCAGGAAACTTGCTGTGAACTTAGAGAAAGTTTCAGCTCTGGTTATCAGTGACCCTGGCCTTTCCCTTCGATACTAAGAAAGGTCAGTAGTACTCCCATCTCCCCTTTACTTCCATCTGAGTATGCGTGTGGTAGATGACTGAGCTTGGGTGGTGTTGAAGAATTTCTTCCGGTTTAGCCAGTTCATGCTCTAAGAAAGGTCTGGTGTCTCATGAATCCTTACTCCCCTTCTCTTCACCCTTCCCCTGCAGTGCAGCTCTCTGAAAGAAGAGCCCTGGGGAAAGGAAAACGTTACAGAGCATATCTGAAAAACCAAGCTCAAGGTCAGGGATTTTGTTGTTGTTGCTGTTATTCTCTTTGTTTTAGTTTTTCAGAAAAGGGAAGTATTTGCTCTCCTTCTCCTGAAATGGTTAGGTTACAATTAGGCAGGGCCTTGTGATGTACTTTGACTAATAAAATGTGGTGGAAGTTAGACTTTCAAGATAAAACCTTAGGAGGTCTTGCAGCTTTTGCTCTTTCCCTCTTCCTGCCTTGAGACCACCAGGTAATAAGACTAGCTTGCTTGAAGACAAAAGATCACTTGGAGACAGAGGCCAAGCTAACAGCAACAACTGCCAGATGTTTCATTGAGACCATTTGGTCCATCCAGCCCCCACCAAGCCACCAGCTGGCTGCTGTCACATGAATGAGATCAGCAGAAGCACCACTCAGCCAAGCCAAGCCCGAATTGCCAACCCCCGGAATGATGAGCTAATTAATGGTTTTGTTTTAAGCCACAAACTTTTGGGGGCGGTTACATAGCAATAGATAATTGAAACTGCTGTTTAAACTTCTAGACATTTTCTATCACCCTATACTGATATAATTGTATTGGTCAACCTGCTTTGTTAAGTGATTTCTCTACTGATGTTATACCTTGAAAATATTCCATATCCTAAATTTTCTACAACTTTGCATTTGTGTATCTAAGTGTTCTATTCCATGGTTATTTTATAATTTATTCAACCAATAACTTTCCCGAGCAACTCCTTCTTCTTCCTGTCCAACTCCCACGTCTTCACCAACTTTACATTCCCTTCCAGGACCTTAAGGGGAACATGGGTTCCTGTCATTTCAGGGGTATGTAGACTCAAGAATGTGGCACTGACTTCTGCTGAGTGTGTATAGGTGACTCACCCCACTCAGAAGAATTTGTTCAATATAGGTGTGATATAGGACCAATGTACATTTATTTAACTAATAAACTGGGTCTCCCTGATTACAATATCTCTTTCCCATTTTCCAATTCAGAATCTGCATTCTGGAGCCATCTTAACTTTCATCACTGTGACTCATTGGGGAATGTGACTCTTTAGGCTGCTTAGCTATTTGAAGGATTGGTATGATTCCTGGAGATGGAAATGGGCATCTCTGCTGTGTTGTTTCAAAAGTGTCATCCTCCTAATACTTCAGGTTAATTTTTCAACTTCCTTTTCTGCCTGATGACAAAGGGAATGGTCTGAATTAACCACATCAGGCCTAAATCCCATTTCTTCTCCTATGTGCAGGTTTTATTATTAATTAATTAATTGATTTCCAAGGCAAATGTGGTTTCCTTGTTAGTTTCTAAGGCTAGTGGAGAGGTCGGCCAGCAAATCTGAGCCTAGATGAGGGGCAACCAGTAAGAGGAATTCATTGTGTATAAAATCTTAGGAGTCAAGATTTAGGACCTTTAAGGTAGTATTTGAGTCACTCATTTGAAAGGCTTCATGTCTGTGAAGAAAGTTCAGGCCTCTTAAGACAGAATTCAAACCACTACAACAATACACTCCATGTATTATATTCATATCTCCTATCATTTCTTTTGTTCTCAAAGAGGGAGGGATTAGCTCTATTATTTTTTTCTGATTATAAAATTAGTAGATTCTTAATTCAGAAATTTGAAGAATACAGAAAAACTTAAAGTAAAGCTCATCTAGAAACAGCTTATTTGTTCCAAATCATCTCACCTATTTCTCTGTGAATTAACACATGGATATAGCCATATAGGATTTTGAAATTCAAAACAGAATTATACTGTAATACTGTTTTGTCATCTATCTTCTTCATCTAACCTAATATAGTGAACAACTTTTCATGTCATCAAATGACAAACTGTCATAATTTTTTGAGTACACTGTTTGGATATACTATAATTTTTTAAACTGTTTCCCTATTGTAGGATATTTAAGTTCTTTCCAGCTTTTCCTCATTATTGTACAGTGTTTTACTGCACACTCCTTTTTGTGCACATGTGTAATTATATCTTTTTGACAGTCTCAGAAATATTATGGACAATGAGGCTTTCATAGTTAAAACCTGCTTATACATCTTTATCAATTGCCCTGCTTAAATTTTCACCAATATACAACACAGTATGAGTGTCTAGTCTACTAATATAGGGCATCGTCAGTCTTTTAAATCTACCAATCTAGTGGAAATTGTTTGTTTAAATGAATTATGCATGCTCAGGTTTCACTCAATGTAATAAAATCTGGACTTCTGGACAAAAGGCAGAATTGAAAGGGAACTGGTTTTGTAGTTAAAGAAATGTGGATTCAAAACATAGATCTGCCATTTATTGAACAGGAATGATTTCTTTTTTTTTTAATTTAAAAAATGTTTAAATTTTTGGTTGTTTCAAGTCTTAGTTGTGGCCCGCAGGATCTTTCGTTGTGGTTCGTGGGCTCTTCGTTGCAGCGCGCAGTCTTCTCTCTAGTTGTGACGCTCAGTAGTTGCGGTATACGGGTGCTCTAGTTGTGGTGTGTGGGCTCCACAGCGTGTGGGCTCAGTAGTAGCGTGTGGGGTCTCTAGTTGTGGCAGGCGGGCTCAGTAGTTGTGGCACGCACGCTTGGTTGCCCCACAGCATGTGGGATTGACCAGGGATCCCCAACCAGGGATCGAACCTGCGTACCCTGCATTGGAAGGAGGATTCTTAACCACTGGACCACCGGGGTAGTCCCAGGAATGATTTCTTTTCCTTTGTTTTTAATAAGACTTTTGCACAATATAGAGCCCAGACCTTAAAATCCTAGCCTGGTGATTTGTTTTATAAGCCCATACAACCACCATTTGATAAAGATAAAGAAACTTTTCAACATCCCAGAAGGCTCCCTTCATGTCTCTTCCCAATCAGTATACCTCAAAGTTAACATTATTTTGATGTCTATCACAGTAGATTCGTTTTGTCTGGTTTATGAACTTTGTATAAGTGGAATCATACAGTAGGTTCTTTTGTGTCTGGCCTCTTTTACTCAATATAGTATCTATAATAGCATGATTCTACATATGGGATAAAATTGCATAGAACCAAATATACACAGAAACACAGATACAAACGAGTGCATGTAAAACTGGCAAAATGTGAAGAAGTACTGTGTATTATATCAATATAAATATCCTGGTCATGATTTTTTTTTAACAAGAAGTTAACGTTGAGGGAAACTGGGTGAAGTTTATGTGGGATCTCTCTATATTATTTCTTACAACTGCATATAAATCTACAATGATCTCAAAATAAAAAGTTAAAGTATAAGTACACAGCTGGGACAAGCAGTTTGCCATTTGGAAAAAAATAAAATTATACCCATACCTCACATCCTGTCACAAGAATAAACTCTAAATAGATCAGGGAGGTAAACATAAAAATATGAAACCATATAGGTCCTAGAAGAAAGCATCGATGAATTCCAGTTTAACCTCCGGGTAAGGAAGAACTTTCTCATTATGACTCAGAAAATAGATGCAGTAAAAGAAAATATTGAAAATTTTGAAATATTCAAAGATTTGACTACAATTAAAAACACATAAAATCAAAAGACAACTTACAAATAAATATCTTTATCACAGATAAAGGGCTAATACTCCTGTATTAGTTTAATAGGATTGCCATAAACAGAATACCACAGACTGGGTAGCTTAAACAACGGAAATTAATTTTCTCACAGTTCTGGAGGATGGAGGGCCAAGATCAACAAGTTGGCAGCTCTGGTTTCTCGTGAGGTCTCTTGGCTTGCAGATAGCTACCTTCTTGCTGTGTCTTCATATGGCCTTTTCTCCTACACACCCATCCGTGGTGTGTCTCTCTATATGTCCTAATCTCCTCTTATAAGGACACTAGTTAGATTGGATTAGGGCCTACCCTATCAGCCTCATTTTAACTTACTTACCTCCTTAAAGGCCCTATCTCCAAATACAGTCACTTTCTAAAGTACTGGGAATTAGGAATTCAACATTTGATTCAGCTTAAAGTACTGATTCTTCACATCAGCTGAACTTTTACCTGCAATGGCGTCTCTCTTTCTGGAGCTGGTTTACTCACTGCTTTCTCTACCATTCAGGGCTGTCTCCTTTTTTCCAATGAGGAAATCACATCTAGCTTAGCGATATAAAGTGCTATATATAGAAAAAGGTGTGGGACTTGGGTCTGTGGTGGTGATGTCAATCAAGGAAGAGGAAGAGAAGGGCCAGAGGAAGATAAGTTCACCTTAGGTGTCAAGAAAATGAAGCCTCAGTAAAACCAAAACGCAGTTATTTCTTTCCAGTTATATAAATGTCAGATCAGTTCTTCAAAGGCTCTCCAGAGATTTCCTCCAGAAGGAAAACACTTCCAGCAGGCAGATTATAAACAATCAGGGGAAATACTCTAAACTGGCAAAACCAGACTCCAACATCACATCCTTGTGGTTACATCCCTCTGAGCAGAGTTCAGTCACTTACTTTCCACCTGGGAGAACTTGATGGACATCTTCAGAAGCAACAGTCCTGCAAATGACAAAAACACTCCAACTCTACAAAGCCTAGTCCCATATGACCCTGGGAAAAAAGGGAGGGTGGACCAGACACAAGAGCTAGGCAGCATATACAAGGAATTTCTCTCCCATGGCTCAGCTTTCTGAGTTCAGCAAGGATATACTAGTTTAATAAATTCCAGAACTTCCTCACAATGAGATAACTTACATAAATTTAAACTTAAGTATAATTTCTTTATAAGAACAATGTATTGATTTTAGAATATATGCTTTAAGGAATTTTGTTAAAGGGAACTTCTTCAAAAATAGGTGAAAAAAACTCATGTTGTAAGTCTTTAGGTTAGATTTACAGCTCAGCGTAGTCTAAACACAGTCGGATATGAATGATTTATATTTCCCTCCAACAAACGTGGTTTCTAAGCATGGCTGTGGGCGTTCTGCCTAGAGAAGAAGAGCTAAGAGGCTCACAGCTTGGTCTTGCTGCTTTGTTTTTTGTTTTCTTGATGGGGGATTTATCTCACTTCTGAAATATTAGCCATAATTCCTTGTATCCTGTGAGAAAATCACCTTGCTCCATTAGTTTCCTTTTGGACCCAATATCAAGAGATTCAAAACTATAAACTTGACTAGAAAAAATTCATTTATACCCAGAATTCCTGTGAATTCACAATAATTAGGAAATGGAATCGGGATACAGAGCAGAAGATATAGAGTTGGAAAATGGTAGACTCTAGTAGTTAAACAGTTAAAGGCTGAGGGCTTTGGAATTTAAATTCTGCTTCTATCTCTCAGGAACTCTGACGTTTCACAAGTTATCTCAGCTCTTGGTGCCTCACTTGACAAATCGGTTTACTGGGAATGATAAGGATACCTCCCTCAGAGGGCTCTCATGAGGATTAAATGAGACAATATGTAAAATACTTAGACTAGTGTATTAGTCAGGGTTCTCCAGAGAAACCGAACCAACAAGATGTGTGTGTATGTGCGTGTGTGTGCGCGCGCGTGTGTGTTTGTGTGTGTGTGTGGGGGGATTAAGAGAGATTTTAAGGAATTGGCTCATAAGGTTGTGAGAGAGAGAGATTTTAAGGAATCAGCTCATGAGATTGTGGAGGCTTGTTAAATCCAAAATCTGCAGGCCAGGGCAGCAGGTTGAACACCCAGGGAACAACTGCAGTTCAAATCCGAAAGCTCTCTGCTGGCAGAGTTCCTTCTTGCTTTGGGAGAGGTCAGTCTTTGTTCTGTTGAGACCTTTAACTAATTGGATGAGGCCCACCCACATTATGGAGGGTAATTGCTCTACTTAAAGTTCACTGATTTAAATGTTAATCTCATCTAAAAAACATCTTCACAGAAATATCCAGAATGATGTTTGACTGAATATCTGGGCATTGTGCCCAGCCAAACTGATACATAAAATTAGCCATCATAAATCTACCCCGTGACAACCTGGCACGTATATGCATCTCCTTAAGCCATATTTAATCTCCGAATAAAGACAATAACAAGGTCATTCTTCCACCTAATATCATAGAAATATCTTGCAGATAACCAAAAAACACATTAATCCTCTGCCCAGAAGAGGCTGCAAAGTCCTTGGTTGATATTTACTCTTCTCTTTGATACCTCATAACTTAAATATTATGATGTAAAGTTAATAATACTTAAATACAATGATAAAAGGTCAGTACATCTTATGTTACAATGATAAAGGGATAAAAAAGGGAAGAAAACAAAGATATCTACTCTACACACATACACAAATACAACAAAATAAGGAAGAAATCCTGATGACAACTACTGTCCTCATTTCTGAAACTGATCACAGTTGTAGTTGGCATTTATAACTACCTTCTTCCCCTACCCATTCCATATTCCCTTTGCCCTCAGCAAGCACCTCAGCCTGTCATGGTTCTTTACTTGGTGGAGTGACCCAAATATTCATTCTTGAAGAATGTGGCCCGTCAGTCGTCCTGCCTGAATAGTGTTGTAGTTTTCCATTCACTTTAATCACAGGGCCTGTTAATACTAAGAGATATCGGAAAGGCTCCCCTGTACTTGAGACATACTTTTCCTTACCTCCCTTGTGGAGTAGCAATCCAACTTCCTCTTCATAGTCAAGATCAACCACCCCAGGCAACACAGTAACTCCCTTATTTGCTTGTTGATTCAGAGGGTTAAGGAGCCCAAAATGGCTGGGTAGCAGTCTTTAACTTCCAGTTCAATGGAATCATTGTGTCTCCTGGTGGAAGCATCCCTCCATTTGGAACTAAGACCTCTGGGCAGCAGAACACAAGTTGTGGGGACAGAAAGCAAAAATTTTACTTTTGGGTTACTAGGGGTAATAGTGAGTGGTATCACTCCCATTACTTGATTCCTGGCCTTGTGAATACTGGCCATGGGAGAAACAGCACCAAATATTGGACACTGATCCAGAGCATATACAGCCTTCAGGAGAACCTTGCCTCAGCCCTGCAAGATACTGCCACCTAGCTGGCATTGTAACTGAGTCTTCAAAACATCATTCCATTGTTCTTTCAAGCCAGCTGCTTAAAGATGGTGGGGAACATGGTAAGACCAGTGAATTCCATGGGGATGGTACCATTGCTGCACTTATTTGTTGTGACATGAGTTTCTTGATCAGAAGCAATGCTGTGTGGAATACCGTGACAGTGGATAAGGCATTCTGCAAGTCCACAGATGGTAGTTTTGGCAGAAGCATTATGTGCAATAGAGGCAAGTCTGTATCCAGAGTGTCTCTTCCAGTAAGAACAAAATGCTGCCCCTTCCATGATGGAAACAGCCTAGTGTAATCAACCAGCCACCAGGGAATGGTGCCATATTGGGGACTCAGTGTTGGTCTCTTCTGCTGATTGGGCAGTCGGCAGTGGCTATAGCCAGGTCAGCCTTGGTGAATGGAAGACCATGTTGCTGCACCCATGCATAACCTCCATCACTGCCACCATGGCCACTTTGTTCATGAGCCCATTGGGTGATGACAAGGATGACTGAGGAAAGAAACTGGTATCCACAAAATGGGTCATTCTATCCACTTTATTGAAATCCTCCTCTGCTGAGGTTACTCTCTGGTGAGCATTCACATGGGACACAAATATCTTCATTTTTTCCCATTCAGAGAGGTCCATACCTCTTTCCCAGACTTCCTTGTCACCAATTTTCCAATCATGTTCCTTCCAAGTCCCTGACCATCCAGCCAAATCATTGGCCACAGCCCATGAATCCATATATAATCGCACATCTGGCCATTTCTCCTTCCAAGAAAAATAAGTAACCATGTGCACTGCTCGAAATTCTGCCCAATAGGAGGATTACATGTGCTGTCAGGGTGTGCTTGGCCTGACCAACATACCACTTTCATTTCATGATGGATTGCTGCTGTGCACACCCAACTTAATGGCTTGGTGGGTCAGATTACAACCAGTTCATGATGGGCAGCTCAGATCGCGTGTTAACTTGGTGGCCCATGGTTAAGTGTTCAGTTGCTACTAAGGCCCAGTAACAGGCCAAAAGCTATTTTGCCAAAGGAGAGTAGTTAATTGCAGAGGATGGCAGGGCTTTGATTCAAAACCCTAAGGCTCTATGCTGTGATTCACCTATAGGGTCCTGCCAAAGGCCCCAGACAGCATCCCTATCTGCTACTGATACCTCAAGCACCATTGGGTCTGCTGGGGTATATGGCCCAAGTGGCAGAGCAGCTTGCACAGTAGTCTGGACCTGTTGCAGAGTCCCAGAGCCTTCTCTTGTTCTGGGCCCTACTCAAAACTAGCAACTTTTCAGGTCACTCAGTAAAGGGATGGAAGTTACACATCCAAATGAGGAATATGTTGCCTCCAAAATCCAGAGGCTTCCTAGGGTTTGTGCCTCTTTTTTGGTTATGGGAGGAGCCAGATAAGGATAAGAACAACTTATCCTTCACCTTAGAAGGGATATCTGACATGTCCCACTGGGTCCCTAGGAATTTCACTGAGGTAGAAGGCCCCTGAGTTTTTGTTGGATTTATTTTCTACCCTCTGACACACAAATAAATGTCTTACCAGTTAAGTCTGGAGTAGTTGCCACTTCTTGCTACTAGGTCCAATCAGCATATTGCCATCAAAGAAATAGACCAGTGTGACATCTTGTGGAAGGGAAAGGTAATCAAGATCCCTATGAACTAAATTACGACATAGGGCTGGAGAGTTGATATAGCCCTGAGGTAGAACACTGAAGATGTAATGCTGGCCTTGCCAGCTGAAAGCAAACTGCTTCTAGTTGTCTTTATTAACAGGGATGGAGAGGAAAAAAAAATTGCCAGATCAATGGTTGCATACCAGGTACCAGGGAATGTGCTAATTCCCTCAAGGAATGAAACCACATTTGGTACAGCGGCTGCAATTGGAGTCACTACCTGGTTTAGCTTATGATAATCCATTGTCATTCTCCAGTATCTATCTGTCTTCTGCACAGGCCAAATAAGCAAGTTTAATGTGGATGTGGTGGGAATCACCACCCTTGCATCTTTCAAGCCCTTAATAGTGGCACTAATCTCTGCAATGCAGTGTTTCTTTTGGTTTACTATTTTTCTAGTTAGAGACAATTCTGGTAGCTTCCACTTGTCCTTTCCCACCATAACAGCCCTCACTCAACAGGGCAGAGAGCCAGTGAGGGGATTCTTACAGTTCCTGAGTATGTCTATCTCAATTATCCATTCCAGAACTTGGGAGGAAAACCACAGGATGGGTTCGGGGTCCACTGTGAGATGGACTTGAGCTAAAACTTCATTGATCACCTGATTTCCATAAGCGCCTACTCTGACTGGTGGACAACAATGATGTTTTGGGTCTCCTGAAATTATTGTCAATTCAGAGCCATCGTCCAGTAATCCCTGAAAGGTCTGATTATTTTCCTTTTCCTCAACATACAGTTATCCTTACCAGGAAAAATTAACAGTATACATTTTTGGCAATGTAGCAGCGTCTCTCATTAAAGGGGTTCTAAGTTAGCACACTGGGTCAAGTCTGGGAATTGAGCGGCCATGACTCTCTGTTTTTATTATTCAAGTTAAGCTTTTGTTCTCTTGACCTAGAACTCTTCCACTTATACAGATCAAGTTAAGAATTTAGTAGACTTCCCATCTATTTCACTTCCACCAAAGAACATCAACCATACTCCCAGTAACCACATAACAAATTAAAAAACAAACCAACCAAAAAACCTTTCATGGTCATTTTGCATTCTTCATCACAATAAATTATTTCATATTTTTAAAGTCATGTTTTAATTCTTCTTAGATTTAAAAGAATTTCCATTGGAAATTTAAATTTTCAAGTAACTCTGATGCTTCAGGAAGCTTAGCCATTATCTTTTTAGAGATAAGTGAGGTTCAGAATAGGTATCACCTCATACTCAATCTCACACACGTAATATTGCAGTCTCTCACAGTTACTAAATTCAGATCACAACCACACACTGTCTTCCATCCAGATCTTAACTTGCATAAGTTGCATTCTAACACACACAAAAACACCTTTACCAAATCTCTTGCATGACCTCCCGCTCAATCATACTCAAAACATCAAAGTCACAACGTTATAATCACCAGCCCTTTTAAAGCCATATGCAGAGACTTGGGTACAGTCACAAACCACTTTCACATACTTCATATATTTCACTCAACACCCTCTCCCAGTGATAGGCTCAAGTGCAAACCATCTCATATACATAACAGAATCAGACACAGAAACACAACCACATGTTCTCACAGATACTATATCTCCTCACACTTAAGAGATAGAGCTTCTGGCCTCAGCAAGATTAAAAATCTTTACCATAGATTTGTCCCTTATCGCAGATAATCATACTAGTTTCCACCCCTCTGGATTAATTCCAGCCTGTCACACACACTTAAACACACAATGTCACCTCACCTCTCTCTCTCACACACACACACACACACACACACACACACACACACACACACACGAACGGCTCAGGACCAGCTCGCCTGCCCCAGGGATCTGTGATTCATCCACTGGGTCCCTCCTAGTTCCAACAGACCAGCTTCCTCCCTTCGCTGGTGAAATTTACCTGCGGACACTCGCCACACCCAAACCCTCCCGGTAGTCATAGGTGGACCCAGCACAGGCAGCCTTCCACCGAATGTTGTTGAGGTCACTGCCAGCAGAGCTAGCCGCGCCACCCGCAAGCATGCGTAATCAATTACACGGTCTCAAAGCACCACTCACAGGTTAAGTCACATCACATTATGCCACCTCACAATCACTGCACGTGGCAAGCTCACTGCTTGAATCTACACGAAAATGTAGCACATCCACTTTCACATACAGATTTCCTCACGCATGACATCCTCACAGTCGGTGTCACATAATCATCTGCCTCTCGATGAGACGCGTACGTAACGGACTCACAGAAAATACATCTCGCATCGCAACCGCGGAGAGAACCATCCAGAGGCTGGATCTCTCCGCACCAGACAACAGTTCTCTTAAGCCAGCTGCCCGCGAACGTGCACATTGGGAGGGTGGGGACAGCCACCGTGTCAGGCTTGAAATCCGTCCTCAGAGAAATCTGAGGTTCCGAATTCAGACCCCAAACCCGGGTGTGAGCCACGCAAACTGGGTGGTTGCGGCGTCACTCCAAGCCCGAGTGAAACAGCGCAGGTGCGGCCGGAAGTCTGGCGGAAGACCTACCTCGTTAGCCTCCCGGGCTCCTTCCTCTAGGACTAAGTTTCCCAGAGGACACGGCTTTCCAAAGCTACTTCCGGTCAGAACGGCGGTTGAATAGTCGGCAGCAGAGGCATTCGAGGGCTTCCCGTTACGGGTAGAGTAGGCAGGGCTCGGCGTGAGGCTTCGCCGGGAAGTGCAATCAGAACTTGGACCAGAGCTCCTCCTGAGGATGCTGAAGGTGAGGAATCCTGTAGCCCCAGGACCGGGCAAGAGGAGTATCTGGAGTGTTAGGCCTCTTAGTGCGGGACCTGACCTGGGGAGAGTAGATTAGTCTGTGCGTGCGTGACGGAAATTAGTCTAATGACTAAGGGTATTTGGCTGTTTGTTGTGACAGCAACTGGATTCGTGCTTTTGTAACCATTGTAATTTTGTGCATGGCCATATGTGTAAATGGAATTTGTATGTGTTTATGATCATGATTGCAGGTGACTATTTGTGTAAGCCCCATTTACTTACATAAAAGAAAAGCACATTTACACAAACCTCTAAACCCAGGCTCACCGTAATCAGGCAGTTAGGAAGACATTCCAGTAGTCACCTGTAGATTCATACACACGTCATAAAGCCAGTCACATAATCCCACCATCGCCCCCGTGTTTATCATCATCACACAACCTCAAAGTGACTTATATAGTAAAAAAAAAAAAAAAAAAGAAAACAACAAACAACAACAAAAAACTAACCATATGCCCACTTAGTCGGTGTCCTCCACAGTTATCTGAAGAGCTCACACACCACCAAGAATCAGAGAAACATAGTCTTCATGGTCACAGACAACATCTACTCCACATCACACTCAAGGTCACACAAAGTTTGAGCTTCCAGAAAAGCCTAGTATCTCATAATTTTTCTCTACCTCACTACTTCTGCCATTCCCCTTAGAAACACCTCGAATTGGAGGAAAGAATGGCACTGTTGCACATCCAAAAACAGTGTCTAAGATGATTTGGTGCTGCATCTTACCTGAAATTTTCACATTAACCTTCAAAATTCCTTTGTTATATTACTTCATTTAAAGTAAAAGTTATCTATACTTCTTCAACCACTCTGAACATTTTATTGCAAATGCTTTCACCCTCCTTATGTACATACATATATGCTTATGTTCATGAGTATTTTTTCCCCAAAGATTAGAACACAGTACACATTGTTTTGTAATTCCTTATTAAACGATATTTAGGTCTTTTTTGCCTGTATTTAGGGATAAATTTCAGAAGATTTTCCAGGATGTGGTTTTTAAAATTCTCACCGGTACTTCAAACTAAAGACTCAAGTATTTATTTTGCTCCGGACATCTTTGTTCTGTTTCTTCTTTTCAGTGTTGCTTTAGTGTCTATTTTTGAAGTTCCTGTTACACAGGAATGTTAGATATAACCAAAGATCTGTTAGATCTTTTGAGTCATTTTCTCTTTCCCTGACTTTTTCATAAGGTCCATTTCCTTTTCTTTTTCCTTTTAATTCAGTGAGAATCTGGTCAGGGTAGGTCTGAGCAGGCCAGTTGGGTCGATTTTATCATAGTGTTGGGACACTGATTTGCCTCTCTAGATCCCTCCTGCTAAAGAGCCTGGGCCCAGTCTTTCTTGAATCCATAGCTGGATTCCCTCCTTGCTTTGAGTAAGGTTGGGATTTGTTCAGCTTTTTTCTGATCTTTTATGTATGTGTGTATGGGATCTGGGAGTAGGAGACGTGAAGTGGGGGAAATGTCATTCTAAATTAGCACATTGGGAGCTCAGAGGCAAGATCATCTCATGTTTGTTTTTGTTTTTTGTTTACTTTTAAACCCCTCTCATTCAGCAACACTTTCTTTGGACTGTGAATTTATTCTAAAGTGGAACTAAGAAGACAGCTAATAAATACATTGAATTCTAAAAAAAAAGCCATGGCCCATGTAAGTTGTTGTTTTCTTGTTCCTCATTGAAGTAGTACTCTTTTTTTCCTATAGGTCATGTGAATATTTGCATTCTTCATCCTGATATTGTTACCTAACTGAATATCATACAGTAACTTGCCAGCGAGTGAGTAAGTGATTGTGCCAAAAATATAGGATCTTCCTTTTTTGCTCATCTCTCTAACCAGTTTATATACTCATTCGATAAATCATTACTTATTTCCCCTATGCTGAGTCTTCTGGCAGAATAAGGAAAGAACAGAAATAGTATCCTTTTGAGGGAAATATTGATGTTTCTCTTGTCAGAACTTTGGTTTGATGAACTGATTTAACAAATATTTACTGAATACCTACTATGTGATAGGCATTCTTTTAGGTAACTAGGACTAAATCAGTGGGGGGTAAAAATCAGACACATACAAATCATTCCTTGTGGAACTTGACTTGTAACGAAAGAGACAGAAAGTAAATAATCAGCTTATATAGTACAAGACTTAAGACACACAAATATATATATGTGCATATGTATGTATGTGTATACATTATATATATATAGTCAACTCCCATATCTGTGGGTTCCACATCTATGGATTCAACCAACTGTAGATTGAAAATATTCAGGAAAAAATATTCCAGAAAGTTCCACAAAGCAAAACTTGAATTTGCTTCATGCTAGCAACTATTTACATAGCATTTACATTACATTAGGTATTATAAGTAATCTAGAGATGAGTTAAAGCATGTGGGAGGATGTGTGTAGGTTATACGCAAATACTATGCCATTTTACATGGGACTTGAGCATCTGCAGCTTTTGGTATCTGTGGGGGTCCTGGAACCAATTCCCTGTGGATAGCAAGGGATGACTATGTATATGTAATGAACAAAATCATTGTATGGTAAAACTAAGACGAAAGAGCAAAATATATGTCTTGTCAATCAATAACTGTATATGAGTTCTTTTTGTTTGTTTTGTTTTAATTTTAATTTTTGGGTGCATTGGGTCTTTGTTGCTGCGTGCAGGCTTTCTCTAGTTGCAGAGAGCGGTGCTACTCTTCGTTGCAGTGCGCGGGCTTCTCACTGTGGTGGCTTCTCTTGTTGTGGAGCATGGGCTCTAGGCACGTGGGCTTCAGTAGTTGTGGCACGTGAGCTCAGCAGTTGTGGCTCATGGGCTCTAGAGTGCAGGTTCAGTAGTTGTGACTCATGGGCTTAGTTGCTCCACGGCATGTGGGATCTTCCCAGACCAGGGCTTGAACCCATGTCCCCTTCATTGGCAGGCAGATTCTTAACCACTGCACCACCAGGGAAGTCCCTGGATATGAGTTTTAACATACCTATTAAGAGAAAAAGTCTTTCAGATTGAGTCACAAAGAAAAATTCAACTCTGCATCGGACACTTAAGTGATTCAGTGATTCAGAAAGTTTAATAAAAGGATGGACCAATTATACCAGGCAAATGGAAACTAAAGGAAAACATACTAAACTTCAGGCCACATCACACCATTAAACATGGCAAAGAGGGACTTCCCTCGTGGTCCAGTGGTTAAGAATCCACCTTCCAATGCAGGGGACGTGGGTTCCATCCCTGGTTGGGAAACTAAGATCCCACATGCTGTGGGGCAACTAAGCCCGCGCCACAACTAGAGAGCCCGTGTGCTGCAACTACAGAGCCCATGCTCTCTGGAGCCTGTGCACCACAACTACAGAGCCCGTGCGCTCCGGAGCCCATGCGCTGCAAGGAAAGACCCCACGTGCTGCAACTAAGACCTGACACAGTTGAAAATAAATAAATAAATAAATAAATATGTATTTTTAAAAACATGGCAAAGAAGGACACTACATAATTCTAAGGTGTAAATTTCAAAGTGAAGCTAAAATAGTTATGAATTACCTACATATAAAATATTACAGCAGCAACTTTCCTAAAAATAGAAGAGCAGATAGAAGAAGAAATAGATACTTGCCAGCAGTAGGGGACATTAGTTGACCCTCTTAGTCAAAGTCAAGACAAGTGGACAAAATTTAGTAAGGATATTGAAGTACTAAATCACATACTCCATCAAATCTATCTTACTGATATACATTAAATGCTAATAGTAGTGAATATGCATTTTTTAAGTATCCATGGACCATTCAGAAAAAAATGACAAAATATTAGGCTGTAGTAAAGGCCAAAAAGTACAAATGATAGATAATATTCTCCGAACACAGTGAAATACAACTAGAATTTAATTACAGAATCAGAAAAATTATTATTCTTACCAGCAGTTTATAAAATCTGTCTTAGTAACTGCTGAATCAAAGAAGAAATATAATCTAAAAAGTGAAAAATTTCTAATGTCAGTGATAGCACTACATATTGGAACCCATGGAATTTAGTTAAAGCAGGACTCTAAGGGAAAAGTCATAGATTTAAATGCTTCTAACAAAAAATAATGAAAATACGTAAGTTAAAAATAAGTAGAAAGAAATCTGGAAGGGATTTACAAAGATAAAAATTACATGTGTTACAAAACAGGAAAAAATTATAACTAATAAGATAAATCAATAAGTTAAATTGCTAACCTTTGAATCATGAATGAAAAGGGAGAAAGAACAAATATACAAAACGAAAAGGGGAAAATCCACAGAAACAAAGGAAGTTCAATAGACTCTTGAAAAAAATACTTTATTTGATTCTTTGCAAAGAATTTTATTTATTCACATATATACCATTTTCAATTGCTCTCTCTTCTTGAGATCTGAATTTCTGTTTGGTATCATTTCTTTTTGGCCTGAAGACATTTCCTTAGCATTTCCTGTAGTTTGTATCTTCTGGTGACAAATCCTCTCAGCTTTCTTTATGTGAAAATGTCTTTATTCCTCCTTTATTTATACAATAAGTCAGGACTTGCATCCTCCTCCTCTATTTTCTGGAAGAGTTTTTTTTATAGAATTTGTGTTATTTATTCCTTAATTGTCTGATAGAATTCACCAGCAAAAAACATCTGTGGTAGGCAGAATAATGAGCCCCCTTAAAAAAAAAACTGTCTGCGTGCTAATCCTAGAACCTGTGAATAGGTTACCTTACATGGCAAAAGAGAATTTGCAAATATGATTAAATTAATGCTTTTTAAAAAATAAATTTATTTATTTATCTATTTATTTTTGGCTGTGTTGGGTCTGCATTGCTGCACGCAGGCTTTCTCTGGTTGCGGCGAGCGAGCAGTGCCTGCTATTCGTTGCGGTGCAGGGCTTCTCACTGTGGTGGCTTCTCTTGTTGCAGAGCATGGTCTCTAGGCACGCGGGCTTCAGTAGTTGTGGCATGTGGGCTCAGTAGTTGTGGCTTGTGGGCTCTAGAGCGCAGGCTCAGTAGTTGTGGCGTATGGGCTTAGTTGCTCCGCGGTATATGGGATCTTCCTGGACCAGGGATTGAACCTGTGTCCCGAATTGAATCTGGCAGGCGGATTCTTAAACACTGTGCCACCAGGGAAGTCCCCCAAATTCATGCTTTTGAGATGGGGAGATTATCTTGTGTTATCTGAAGAGTCAGGGTCAAAAGAGGATGTGAGTACAGAATATGCATACTTTGGTTAAAAAAATGCAACATTACTGGCTTTGAAGATGGAGGAAGGGGGCCACGAGCCAAGGAACGTAAGTAGCCTCTAGAAGCTAGAAAAGGCAAGGAAATGAACTCTTCCCTAGAGCTGCCAGAAAGGTGCACAGCCCTGCCAACACCTTGATTTAGTCTAGTAAAACCCTTGTTGGACTTGTAACCAACAGATCATAAATTTGTTGTTTTAAGCTACTGCATTTGTGGTGATATGTGCAGCATCAGTAGAAAA
Organism: Balaenoptera physalus; assembly: GCF_965194825.1. Taxonomy (NCBI): domain Eukaryota; kingdom Metazoa; phylum Chordata; class Mammalia; order Artiodactyla; family Balaenopteridae; genus Balaenoptera; species Balaenoptera physalus. The sequence goes on along the minus strand of NC_138900.1, from coordinate 16,036,423 downwards.
CTAATACACCATCTGAGTTTAGAATTTTCTTCATGGGGAGACTTTAATTTCTTTAATAGATAAAGGGCTTTGGGTTTTTTTTTTTTTTCTTGAATTAGTTTAGTAATTTGTGCCTTTCAGGGAATTAGTTTATTTCAACTTAGATGTCAAATTTATTGGCATAAAGTTGTTCATAATATTCCCTTATTATCATTTTAATGCCTGTCAGATCTACAGTAATGCACACTTTTAAATTCCTGATATTGATAATTTATGTCTTCTTTTCTTTTTTTTTTAAATTTTATTTATTTATTTATTTATTTATTTATTTATTTATTTATTTATTTATTTATGGCTCTGTTGGGTCTTAGTTTCTGTGCGAGGGCTTTCTCTAGTTGTGGCAAGTGGGGGCCACTCTTCATCGCGGTGCACGGGCCTCTCATTATCGCGGCCTCTCTTGTTGCGGAGCACAGGCTCCAGACGCGCAGGCTCAGCAATTGTGGCTCACGGGCCTAGTCGCTCCGTGGCATGTGGGATCTTCCCAGACCAGGGCTTGAACCCGTGTCCCCTGCATTGGCAGGCAGATTCTCAACCACTGCGCCACCAGGGAAGCCCTGTCTTCTTTTCTTGATCAGTATACTAGGAGCTTGTCAATTTTATTGGTCTTTTCAGAGAACCAGCGTTTAGTTTTACTGGTTTTTCTCTCTAGTTTGCCCTTGCTGTTTCACTGATTACTGATCTTATTTATTCTTTCCTTTGTTCTGTATATTTTAGATTTAATTTTCTCTTATTTTTCTAGCTTAAAATTCCCTTTCTTCTTTCACCCATGGGTTATTTAGAGGAGTGCTCTTTAACTTCCAAATATTTGGGAACTTTTTCAGTTCTTTCTGATAATTCATTTTTAATTTAATCCTGTGGTGGTCAAGGAACATACTCTGTAATTTCTATCCTTTTAAATTTATTGAGATTTGTCTTATGGCCCAAAATGTGGACAATTTGGTTAATGCTCCATGTGCAATTTTTTTAAAGAAAGGGTATTATACTGTTGGGTAGAGTGTTTATCAGTTAGGTCAAATGTTTGTAGTGGTGATCAACTCTTCTATATGTTTACTAATTTTTTTTTGTCACTTGGTCTATCAATTACTGAGAGAGGACAGTTGAAATTTCCAGATACAATGGTGGGTCTGTTACAGTTCTGTAAATTTTTGCTTTATGGTATTTTGAAGCTGTGTTATTAGGTGCATACATATTTAGGATTGCTATATCCTCTTGACAAATTGACCCCTTGATCATGAAATATTCCTTTTGGTAATAATCTTTGTCTTGAATTCTGTTCTCTTTATTAACATAACTGATTCAGCTTTCTTTTACCATTTTCTTCATGGCATATCTTTTTTCCATCCTTTTATTTTAACCTATTTTAAGTGTATCATATAACAGCATATACTTTGGTTCTACTTTTTTACCCAGTCTGACAGTCGCTGCCTTCAAGTATCTACACAGGGTTTAGCAAACTATGGCATGCTGGCCAAATCCAGCCCACAACCTGTTTTCCTATGGCCCTCAACCTAAGAATGGTTTTGCATTTCAGAGGGTTATAAATAAGTAAAGAAAAAAGAATATGTTATAGGGACTATATGTGATCCACAGAGCCTAAAATATTTACTACCTGACCCTATTCAGAAAAATTTTGCTGACTTCTAGATAGACTGTGTAAATTAAATGTAATGATTATGTTTTAATCTATCATCTTATCATCTATTCTTTCTTCCTTTTTTTTTTCCTATTTTCCTGCCTTCTCTTGGACTAATCATGTATTTTTTAGTATTCCATTTATCTCCATTATAGGATTATTAGCTGTACCATTTTTGTTTTGTTTATTGTTTTGGGGGTTGTTCTAAGGTTTCCAATGTGATTTTTTTTTTCACACACTGTATTTTATTTTTACAAGAGATAAATAAACTGACACCAAGCATTGTAAATGGATGACCACAACAAAAGCAACAATGATTGCAATTACCAAACACGAAACACACTCATACTATGTCATAATATTGACATTCAGTCCAGTAATCCTTCACTGTAACAGCTCCTTTACTTTGCATTGAAAATTGATTTGTATATTTTTTGCCTCTGAGTCCTTGTGGGATTTTTTTTTTATTCAAACAGAAAGTCACAAAAATTATAATCATCCTCATCAGTTCACTCAGTCCCATGTAATTAATTTTTTTTATCTTGATCTTTTGTTAACACTTTTATGAATTCATCAGTTTTCCATTAGAGTTCTGAAAATGCTTATTCATTTAGTCAGCAGTATAGTCAGTTACCAGAAACCTGTACTTGTCAGTCTTTTCCATGAATTCCTTCAAGATGAAACCCTTTTATAGGAACATTTTTGTGAAAGCAAAATTTATAGGAACATTTTAAAAACAAAAAAATCTTACTGGATCTTCCAATAATTTTACACAACTTCATACATAATTCAAAAATCTTAAAACTGGATATTTCCATTTCCCCTTCCCATCTTTTTTTACTACTGTTATCATATATTTTATTTCTAAATACTTTTAAACCACACATGCTTATTTTTCTTTTTTTCTTTCTTCCTTTTTTTTGGGGGGAGTGTGGTGTGCCATGCAGCTTATAGGATCTCAGTTCCCTGACCAGGGATTGAACCCAGGCCATGGCAGTGAAAGCCCAGAATCCTAACCACTGGGCAACCAGGGAACTCCCAGCTTTTTTTTTTTCTTTAAATGGTCAATTATCTTTTAAAGAAATTATGAGATGAAAACAATATCTTTCTTATTTACCTCCAAATTTATCATTTCTGGCACTCTTCATTTCTCTGTCAATAGAAGTTTTTACCTAGTATAAATTTTTTCCACCTGAAAAACTTACTTTAACATTTTTTGTAGCACAGGTTTGTTACTCTCAAAAAAACAATCCAACAGCAACAGAAATAAAACTCCAAGCTTTATTTCACCTTCATTTTGAGGGATTTGAATTGGAAATAGAATTATAGCCTAACAGCTTTCTTTCAGCATTTTTTTCTTCCAGTTTTATTGAGATATAATTTACATACAGCACTGTTTAAGGTGTACAGTATAATGGTTTGACATACGTACATCATGAAATGAGTATCACAATAAAGTTAGTAAAATCCTTCATCTCATGTAGATACAAAAATGAAGAAATAGAAAAAAATTTTTTTCTTGTGGGAACTCTTAGGATTTACTCTTTTAACAACTTTCATAAATAACGTTCAGCAGTGTTAATTATATTTATCATGTTGTACATTACATCCCTAGTACTTATTTATCTTATAACTGGAAGTTTGTATCTTTTAACCACCTTTATCCAATCCCCCTCCCCACCCACTGCCTCTGTTAACTGCAAATCTGATCTCTTTCTCTATGAATTTGTTTGTTTTTGAAGTATAACTGACCTACAACACTATGTTAGCTTCTGTTATGCAACATAGTGACTTCGTATTTTTATACATTTCAAAATGATCACCATGATAAGTCTAGTTACGGTATGTCACCATAGAAGAATATTACAGAGTTATCTACTATATTCCCCACACTGTACATAGCAGTTTTTCTTTCTTCCTCCATCTCTCTCTCTCTCTCTCTTTCTCTCATTATTTTAGGTTACTGACCTCTCAAGTTCAAATGCATTTTAACAACTCTGCATGTTTTACACCATCCCCCAACTCTTCCTGTTTTTATCATATTTTACATCATTTTGTTTTGTATATATATCCCTTAACTACTTAATGCAGATATAGATGATTTTACTACTTTTGTCTTTTAACCTTCCTACTAGCTTTATAATGGCTAATTTACTACCTTTACTGTATATTTGCCTTTACAGATGAGATTTTTCTTTTTGTAATTTCATGTTTCTAGTTGTGGCCTTTTCTTTTTCACTTAGAGGAACATTTTTTGTAAAGCTTGTTTGGTGGTGCCAAACTCTTTTAGCTTTTGTTTGCTTGTAAAGCTTTTGATCTCTCCATCAAACTGAATGAAAGCCTTGCCAGGCAGAGTACTCTTGGTTAGGTTTTTTCCTTTCATCACTTTAAATATATCATGCCACTCCCTTCTGGACTGAAGAATTTCTGCTGAAAAGTCAGCTGATAGCCTTATGGGAGTTCCCTTGTACGTAACTTATTGCTTATCACTCTGTTTATCCAATCTTCTCCTGAATTCTTTGAACATCTTTACAATCGTTACCTTGAACTCCCTATAGGGTAGATTGCCTATCTCCACTTCACTTAGTTCTTCTTCTGGGGTTTTATCTTGTTCCTTCATTTGGAAGATGTTTCTCTGTCACCTCATTTTGCCCAGTTGGCTGTTTTTATTTCTGTGTTTCTGATAGATTGGTTACCTTTCCCAACCTTGGAGAAGTGGCCTTTTGTAGGAGACGTCCTCTGCGTCCCAGCAGTGCTCTCCCCTCTGGTCACTAGAGCTATATAGTCTAGGGGTGCCCCATATTTGGGCTGCGTGGGTCCTTCTCTTGTGGTGGCCTGACTACTGTGGGCAGTCTGGTAGGTGTGGCTGGCTCCTGGTCCAGTTGTCTGCCAGGCCCTGTCTTATGCAGAGGCTGATGGGCACTGGTTGGCAGAGCTGGATCACGAGACTCCTGGCAGTGGGGCCCACTGGTGAGTGGAGCCAGGTGGTTGTGGGGCTGAGGGTCCCAGATCTAGTGTCGGCATGCTGGTGGATGGGACCAGTTCCTGACATGGTTTGCTGCAGGGCCCAAAGCTACTACTGGCCTGCTAGTGAGTGGGGCATATCAAGGTTATGAAAGGGAGATGTGCTCTGTCCATCTTTGGAAAATATAGTCTGCACTGGGTGTTTACTAAAGAATTTGCATTAAAAGTAAAAATGTTTAGTCATAATGAGGAAGAAAAATCATCAGGTCCTTTTTCTGAAGATGGAGATTTTCATAAGAAATTCTGGAAAAATTTACAACTATTTAACTTAGTTGGGAACCTCTATTTATTTTCTAAATTTCTAGATGAGTGATTAACAGAAGTTTTCCACCCTATGCTAGAGGATGTGTGTGCAGAAATTGAATTGTTTAAGAGTATGTGGGCATTCTGCTTTAGTCTCACTAAATTTATTTTTGACCCATACAAGCTTCCAGCCTTAGCCTATATACTCACTGTACCATCCCTTTCCTGCAGTGCCTTCTTTTAGCAGTGCTTCTTCCTTTTGAAAAATGTTTCTTATAATTTCAAAAACAGTACTGTGATTTGTCATTCTAGGGGCTGGTGATGTTCAAAGATGTGGCTATAGATGTCTCTCAGGAGGAATGGGAATGTCTGAACCCTGCACAGAGGAATTTGTACAAAGATGTGATGTTGGAGAACTATAGCAACTTGCTTTCACTGGGTAAAGTTATCTGCCTCTAATAATTCAGAATCTGTTTCTTGGAATTTCTGCTTTCTCCACTGTGAATTTTAGGGCTACCTTTCAAATAACTAGATGAATTTTCTCTTTGTGTAGAAATGAGCACAGCCAAGTGGAGTTGCACCTTCATTTTCTCTATCCTCACATCTTACTCTGGTCCTTTCTTATAATTGACTTTCTTCCTTGAAAATTAAGGAGCAGAATTGAAATTCTGTACCATTAAAGCATAACGTAGTCAAAGAAACCAGGCTTTGTCTTTTGTTTCACTTGCACTGTGCTAAATGTGCAGATGCACTAGCGTAGATAAAACTAAGCACATGGGTCCTGGGTGCAAAGCTCTTTAGCCTTCCCAATTAGTGTAGTAATGGACTGAGTCAAGAAATGTCATTTACATTTGCAGCTCATATGAACACTATTCTATTTACTGCAACAAATGTAAACAATTTGCTTTTGGAAGTTACATTCTAAGAACTTTACATTTAACATGGAAAAGTATCTGAGAATAAGTATTTCAGTAAAGTCCTTTTTTTCTCAAAGGAAAATAAGGAGTGAAAGCTTATATAACTTAAATAGCATTTTACCATCTATTTGTTTGTTTTGTTTCTTATGATCCTGAGTTTACCTGTATATGAGAATTTGACTTTTCTTTCTTCTCTAGACCTAATCGAGTACCATCTTGTCCTATAGGTTTTTAAAAATAAACTCTGAAACACAGTATTTGAATACTTTCATTTCAATCTCATCTCCATTTCTTTTCTTATAACCAGGACTTTCTATTTCTAAGCCGGCTGTGATCTCTTCATTGGAGCAAGGGAAGGAGCCCTGGATGGTTATGAGGGAAGTGATAGGAGAACGGTTCCCAGGTGAGTGAGCTATAATCAGGAAGCAGAAAGTTGTTGTGAGGAGTAGGCCAACTGGTCAGAATGTTGGTTATATTAAGGTTATAAAGTTAATGTAAAGTTGTATTAGACAGAATAATTAGGGAAAATCTGATTTCAAAACTTATTGCAGTGTTACAGTAATCAAACAATGTGGTACTGGCATAAAGACAGACATATAGATGAGTGGAATAGAGAGTCTAGAAATAAACCCTCAGATATATGACAAAATGATTTTAGATAAGAGTGCCAAGACCATTCTATGGGGGAAAGGACTGTACTCTTAACAAATGGTGTTGGGGAAACTGGATACCCACATGCAAAGGAATAAAATTCCTTATGCCATATACAAAAATTAACTCAAAGTGGATCAAAGAACTAAATCTAAGACCCAAAACTATAAGACGCTTAGAAGAAAATATAGGGGAAAAACTTCATGACATTGGATTTGGCAGTAATTTCTGGGATATGATACCAAGGCACAGCAGAAATAGACAAATGGGAGTACATCAAACTTAAAAAACTTCTGTTCATCAAAAGATGCAATCAACAAGAGTATTAATTTTTTTAAAAAAATTCATACAAGTTGCTTTGCTAGGTGATGAGAATACATTTTTAAAATGTTATAAAGATATTTAAAATCTAATAGTGGATCAAGAACATATGAATATATTTTCTAATAGAATATTTGGGAAAAATTAATTGATTAGAAATTGTGAAAATTAAAGCAAATGACTACATTGAGGAGATAGAGATGGTAGAGGGATGATTAGAAAGGAAGGAGTAGGACCTTAGGAAAGTATAGGGTCCTGAAGGCTAAGAGCAGGTCCATTCCACAAGTTAGAGCAGGGGTCCCCAACCCCCGGGCTGCGGGGGTTGAGCTCTGTTGATTGCATCTTTTGATGGACCGGTACCAGTCCATGGCCTGTTAGGAACTGGGCCGCACAGCAGGAGGTGAGCGGCGGGAGAGTGAGTGAAGCTTCATCTGCTGCTCCCCATCGCTTGCATTACTGCCCCCGGGGAAAAATTGTCTTCCACAAAACTGGTCTCTGGTGCCAAAAATGTTGGGGACCGCTGAATTAGAGGTCTTTGATGATGTATGTAACTCATAGTACTCCAGAACTATGAAAAGAGTATATTTCTGTTGTTTTAAGCCACCTAGTTTGTGGTACACTGTTACGTTGACTCTAAGAAACTAATACAGAGGTGAAACATGGAAGAATGATATATACTTTCCTAAATGTTTTGCTTTCATGTAAGATGTTATTCTTTTTACTAATTTTTGATACCTGGCCAGGCCTTTTCTTTTGCATATATGGTGCGGTGATTTCTTTTTAAATTTTTTTTACCTTGAAATAGTTATAGATTCACAGGAGGTTGCAAAGAAATGTACAGGGAAGTTCCATATACCCTTCCTCCAGCCTCTCCCAGTGTTAACATCTTACACAACTATAGTACAATATCATACTTAAAAATTGACATTGGTATAATCCATAGAAGTTACTCAGATTTCACTACTTATATACACACTTATTTGTATGTGTGTTTGTGTGCGTATGTATAGCTCTATGTAGTTTTATCATATATAACCTTGTATCACCACTACAACAATCAAAATAGATAGTACCATCACCACAAGACTCCCTCCTATTATCTCTTTATAGCTACACCCATCCCTTTCTCCCTTATTCCTAACTCTTGGTAACCATTAATCTATGCTACATCTATATAACTATGTTTTTCATGAAGTTATGTAAATGGAATCCTGCAGTATGTATCCTTTTGAGATTGGCTTTTTTCTTATATCATATATATATATATATTTATAACATGAATGTAAGGAATATATATATACACACACATATGTAAACATATATATATATATGTTCCTTACATTCATGTAAAAGTTTGTACTTGAAAATAAGTCTGGGATAAAGCTCAAGTATGCAATTGCTGGGTCGTAAGGTAAGCTCATTTTTAGTTTTGAAAGGAACTGCCAAACACCAGCAGTGTATGAATGATGCATTTCACTGAATCCTAGTCAGCACTTGGTGTTATCAGGTTTTCATTTTAGCCATTCTGATAGGTGGGTAATGATATTTCATTATAGTTTTTATTTGAATTTACTTAATAGAAAATCATGTTTATTTGCCATCTGTGTATCCTCTTCAGTGAAATGTCTGTTCATGTCTTTTGCCTTTTATGATTTGATTGTTTGGGTTTTTTGCTGTTGAGTTTTCAAAGTTCTTTATGTATTCTTTTGGGTTGGCCAAACAGTTCGGTTTTTTCTGTAAGATGGTTCTAGTGCGCTTAGTTGTCTTTAACTTCATTCGAAACAATTTTGTTAGATTGTATTGTGATACCTGTCATATCAGAGTACATTTAAAAAAAAAATTAAAATTGGTGAATTTTTGTGTAGCCATTTTGATATTGAAGATGGAAGAAAAGAAGCAACATTTTTGGCATATTATGCCTTATTATTTCCAGAAAAGTAAAAACACGACTGAAATGCAAAAAAGGTTTGTGCAGTGTATAGAGAAGGTGCTGTGACTGATCGAACGTGACAAAAGTGGTTTGCAAAGTTTCGTGCTGGAGATTTCACACTGGATGATGCTCCACAGTCAGGTAGACCAGTTGAAGTTGATAGCAATCAAATCGAGACATTGAGAACAATCAACGTTACACCACATGGGAGATAGCCGACATACTCAAAATATCCAAATCAAGCGTTGAAAATCATTTGCACCAGCCTGGTTATGTTAATCACTTTGATGTTTGGGTTCCACATAAGTTAAGCAAAAAAAAAACCTTCTTGACCGTATTTCCGCATGCGATTCTCTACTTAAACGTAATGAAAACGTTCTGTTTTTAAAACAAATTGTGTCAGGCAATGGAAAATATATACTGTACAATAATGTGGAATGGAAGAGATCATGGGGCAAGTGAAGTGAACCACCAAAGGCCGGTCTTTATCCAAAAAGGTGATGTTGTGTATATGGTGGGATTGGAAGGGAGTCCTCTATTATAAGCTCCTTCCGGAAAACCAAACGATTAATTCCAACAAATGCTGCTCCCAATTAGACCAACTGAAAGCATCACTCAATGAAAACCGTCTGGAATTAGTCAACAGAAAACGTATAATCTTTCATCAGGATAACGCAAGACTGCATGTTTCTTTGATGACCAGGCAAAAACGGTTACTGCTTGGCTGGGAAGTTCTGATTCATCCACCGTATTCACCAGACATTGCACCTTCGGATTTCCATTGATTTCAGTCTTTACAAAATTCCCTTAATGGAAAAAATTTCAATTCCCTGGAAGACTGTAAAAGGCACCTGGAACAGTTCTTTGCTCAAAAAGATAAAAAGTTTTGGGAAGATGGAATTATGAAGTTGCCTGAAAAATGGCAGAAGGTAGTGGAACAAAACGGTGAATACGTTGTTCAATAAAGTTCTTGGTGAAAATGAAAAATGTGTCTTTTATTTTTACTTAAAAACCTAAGGAACTTTTTGGCCAACCCAATAGATAGGGCTTTGTTGGATATGTGACTTAAAGAAATAATTTCTCCAAGTCTATAATTTGTGTTTTCATCCTTTTAACAGGGTCTTTTGCAGAGAAAAGTTTAATTTTGATGAAGTCTAGCCTTTATTCATTTTTTTAATCTTATGAATAGTTAGGGGGTTTTGTTGTTGTTTTTTTGGTTTGTTTTTGGGTTTTGGTGTTAAGTCTAAGAACACCACCTAGTCCTAGGTCCTAAAGATTTTCTCTTATGTTTTTTTCTAGAAGTTTTATAGTTTTACATTTTCCATTTAAATCTGTAATCCATTTTGAGTACCTTTTTGTAGAAGATGTGAGACTTCAGGTCAAGGTTTATCTTTTTGCCTATGGATGTCTAATTCTCCATCACCATTTTTTTCAACAAGTTTTATCCCTCCTCCATTGAGTTGCTTTTTCACCATTATCAGAAATTAGTTGAGCACATTTGTGTGGCTCCATATCTGAGATCTATGTTCTGTACCATTGATCTTTGTAACTATTCCTCTGCTAGTACCATACTTTTGATTACAGCAGTTATATAGTAAGCCTTAATATTGGAAAGCGTGATTCTTCCCACTTTATTATTTTCCAAAAAAAAATTTTGGCTATCCTTGGGGCCTTTTTCTTTGCATATAAATTTTAGAATAAGCTTGTCTCTATGTACAAAAAAACTTGCTGAGATTTAAATAGGAATTATGTTAAACCTGTAGATGAAATTAGAGAATTAACATCTTTACTCTGTTGAGTCTTCCAATCCATGAACACAGCATTTCTCCAAGTTTTTTTCCTTTGATTTCTTTTATTAGCATTTTATAATTTTCATCATATATTATCTGTACATGTTTTGTTAATTTTTTACCTAAGTATTTCTTTTTTTTAATCTTGGAGCATTTGTAAGTGGTATTGCATTTTTATTTTGGTTTCTCTTTGGTCCTTGTCAGTGTACAGAAATTCAGCCAATTTTGTATGTTAATCTTGTATTCTATGACGTTACTCAATGCACTTCTTAGTACTAGTTAGTACTAATACTAACTAGTACTAATTTTTCCTTGTAGATTCATTCTTGTAGACAATCATATAATCTGCAAATAGAAGCTTTTTTTTTTTCCTTTTCCAATCTATGCCATTTCTTTTTCTTGCCTTTTTGTTGGCTAGAAATATGTTCTGTGTTGGATAAGAGTGGTAATAGTGGACATCCTTGCCCTTTTTCTTAATTGTAGAGGGAAAGCATTCAGGGGTAAGGTCTTTTGCCATTAAGTATGATGTTAGCAGTAGATTTTTTGTATATGCTGTTTATGAGGTTGAGGAAGGTCCCCTCTCTTTTTAATGCCCTGAGGGTTTTTTTAAAAATGAATGTTAATATGATCATGTGATTTTTCTTCTTAGTTGTTGGTATGATGGATTACATTGATTTCTGAATGCAGAATCAGCCTTTCACACCTGTAAAAATTCCACTTAGTCATGATATATTATTCCTTTTATTCACTTCTGGATTTGATTTGTAAAATTTAATTCAGGATTTTTTCATCTAATTTCATGAGAGATACTGGCCTGTAGTTTTCTCTTTGTGTGTGTGTGTGTGTGCACGTGTGCGTGTGCATGCTGCCTTTGCCTGGTTTTGGTATAAGAATAATAATGGCCTCATAAAGTAAGTTGGGAAGTGTTCCCTTTTCATCCTTTCTTGGAAGAAATTGATGTGAATATTTGGTAAAATTCACCAGTGAAACCATCTGGACCTGGATATTTCTTTTTTCAGGATTTCTTTTAAATTATAAATTCCATTTCTATAATAGTTATAGGACTATTCAGATTACCTATTTCATCTTGGCTGGGTTTTGGTAGTTTGTGATTTTCAAGGAATTGGTACATTTCTTCTAAGTTGTCAAAGTTATGAGTGTAAAGTTATATGTGGTGTTCTTATTATCATTATGGTGGATTATCTATATATAATTATATATATATGTATCCATGTATATAAACGATATACATGTCCTTATTAATCCTTCAAAAATTTTTTTTCTTTGAGACTTTTAATTTCACCCATAGATTATTTAGAAGTGTGTTATTTGGAGGTGTTTGGAGATTTTCTTGTTGTCTTTCTTTTATAATTTGATTTTATTATGGTCTCATGTGAAAATTAGAGGGAGCTGTCTACAGGAGTCTTCCCTCACTTCTGACATCAATTGCAATTTCAAGTGTTTCCGAGACCACCCTTACATTTGATAATTCACTAAAAGGACTCATAGAACTCACTGAAAGCTATCATCCTCACAGTTAGTTTATTACAGCAAAAGGATACAAATTAAAATTAGCCAAGGGAAGAAGTACATAGGGCAGAGCCTAGGAGAGTGCCAAGTGTGGAGCTACCCATTGTCCTCTCCCAGTGGAGTCATGGACAGTGCTAACTTTTCCCATCAACTATGTGTAACAGTATGCATTTGGGCATATTGCCAAATAGAGAAACTCACCTGAGCCTTAGTGTCCAGAATTTTTATTGGGGCTCCTTGTTGGCTACCCATGTGGCTGACCTTTAGTTTCCAGCCTCTCAGGAGGTAAAGCTGATACCTTTAGTCTGCAGTCTTTTTGGAGGAAAATTGATGCCACATATCTCAAACCTTCCATTATAACTTTGTATCTCTTTTCCTCTTTATTTTTCTATAACATTTTTTTGCCATCTGACTTACTAATTCATTTACTAATCATTTATTAGATGTTATCCCAGTAGAATATAACTCTATAAGGGAATGCATTTTTGTTTGTAATGATATTTCCCTTTTCATTCCTAAGATTGGTTGTTTGTACCTTTTCTGTCTTTTATGAAATAAAAATTTATTTTGAATTAATTTTAAACGTATGGAAGAGGTGCAAAATAACCCCCAAAATATCTCCCATATGCTGTTCACCTAGATTCACCAGTTGGTAATATTTTTGCCATATTTGCCTTATTATTTCATTTAAGTCTCTTTACCCTAAATAGTTATCTTTCCTAATAGGAAGGATATTCTCTTACACTTCATAAATTCAGGAAATTTTACATTTATCCAAATCTATTGTCTCATTTATTGTCTGTATTATATTCCACTACTTATCCAAATATTGTCCTTTTCACCTGACTCAGGATCTCACATTACATTTCTCTTTACTTTAATCTGAAAAGTTCCTCAGCCTTTCTTTGGATTTTATGGCTGGTATTTTTGAAGAATACTGGCCACTTTTATAGAATGTCCTTCAATTAGAGTATGTTTGTTGGTTCTTCCACATTAAATTCGGGCTATACATTTTTGGCAGGATTATTGCATTGGTGACACATCTTTCTCAGTGTATTATATAAGGAGGCACATAATGTCATTCTGTCCCATCATTAGTGTTGTTACCTTTGATCACTTGGTTTGGGTGGTGTTTGCTAGGTTACTCCATTGTATTTTTTTTCTTTGTAATTAACGTTTAATCTGTAAGGTAGTCTATTTTTCTTGACCAGTCTTGCCAGAAATCCTATTATATATTTGTTTCTGTTTTATTTATTCTGCCTATCTTTGTTTTTTACTTTATTCTACTTTTTGAGGTCTCAGTTTGCTATTCTTCTTCTAACTTCTTGAAATAGATGTTTAGATGATTCACTTTAAGAATTTCTTTTTTCTATTTGCATTTAAGGCCGTAGATTTTCCTCTAAATGTGGCTTTAGTTGCATCCTACACGTTTTGGTAAGAGGGGTAGAGAGAGCCCAGGGGATATAGGACCTTATAGAGCATTATAAGAATCTTTTTTTCCTAAATGTGATGGGAAACTATTAGAGGCATTTAAGAGCAAAAGTTATGTGTTGTCACTAAGATATGATGTGTTTAGTGGAACAAGAAAGAGAGCAGGTGACCAATTTGAGAGTTACTGCAGTAGTATAACAATAGTAGCTTAGACTGTGATAGAAGTGGTGATGATGATTATGTCATTATATATATATTAAAGAACAAGATGACCATGCTTGCTAATAGACTATAAGTTGAGTAAGAAGAAAAAAACTAGGCTTTTGGCTTAACCTATTGGTAAAAGATGGTTGCATTTACTGAGATGGGTTAAGCTGGAGTAGGAATGAATCTAAAAAGGGGATTTGAAAGTTCTCTTTGGACATGTTATGGTTGAGGTACTTATTACATATTTACATGAAGATTTCAACTAGGCAATTAGATGATAAATATGGAGCTTAGGGGTAAGATAAAAGCTAGAAGTATAGACATTAAAGGACACAATAAAGTGAAAATACAACCTATGGAATAGGAAAAAATATTTGTAAGTCACATATCTGATAAGGGGTTAATATCCAGAATATATAAAGAACTCCTACCAAAAACAAAAAACCAAACAACTCAATTTTAAAAATGAGAAAAGGATTTGAATAGATATTTCTTCAAAGAAGATATGCAAATGACCAGCAAACACATGAAACTATGCTCAACATCACTAGCCACTGGGGAAATGCAAATCCAAACTACAGTGAAATATCACCTCACACCCATTAGGATGACTACGGTCAAAAAACAAGTATAACAAGTATTGGTGAGGCAGTGGAGAAACTGAAACCCTTGTGTTGGTGGGAGTGTAACATGGTTCAGCCACTGTGGGAAAAGAGTATGGTGGTTCCTCAAAAAATTATAAATAGAATTACCATATGATCCAGCAATTCCACTTCTGGATATATACTAAAAGCACCAACTTAAACTTAAACAGATACTTGTACACCCATGTTCTTAGCAGCATTACATACAGTAGCCAAAAGGTAGAAGCAATCTAGGTTTCATCAACAAACAAATGGAGAAACAGAATGTGGTGGTGGTGGTCGTGTGTGTGTGTGTGTGTGTGTGTGTGTGTGTAATCCTGACACATGCTGCAACATGAATGAACCTTGAGGACGTTATGGTAAGTGAAATAAGTCAGTCACGTTCAGAAAAACAACAACAAATACTGTATGACTCCAGTGGTATGAGGTATCTAGAGTAGTCAAATCCATAGAAACAGAAAGTAGAATGGTGGTTGCCAGGAACTGGAAGAGGGAAGAATGGGGAGTTATCAATGGGTACAGAGTTTCAGTTCTGCAAGGTGAAAAAGTTCTGGAGATTGGTTGCACAACAGTGTGCACATACGTAACACTACTGCACTAAACACTTAAAAGTGGGTAAGATAGTAAATTTTATGTTATGCATATTTTATCACAATTAAAAAAATTTTTTTAGAGGTATAAATTTAAGACTTAGCATTATATGATTGGTATTTAAGCCAGACTGCTATTAAGGGAAAGAGTGTAGATTGAGGGCTGGCCAGAGTCAGAGTTCTGGGACATTCCAATATTTAGAGGTCAGGAAGTGGAGGAGAATGCATTAAGGGGAACTGAATATAAGTAGAGAGGTAGGAGGATAACCAGGAGAATATAGTATACAGGAAGCAAAGGGATTGATCAGTTGTGTCAAATGCTACTAATGAGTCAAATAGAGTGTTGACTGGCATTTGAGCACTGATTTTGGTAAAGTAATTTTGTTAGTTACTTTAGCTAGAAATGTTTCAACAGAGCTATGGGAGTTGAAATATTTATTGGAGTGGATTACAGAGAAAATGACTAACAAACAAAGTCATTTGATATAACACAGAGTCAGGGAAAGGATGGTCTTTTCAGTAAGTGGTGCTGATATCTACTGAAAAATAAGAATCTTGATTTCTACCTCACACTAGGTGGATTATAGATCTAAATATGAAAGGTAAAATAGTAAAAGCTTCTAGAAGATTATATGAGTATATTTTTATGAACTTGGGATTATACTACCTTAAAGTTAAGAATTTCTGTTTATCAAAACATAGTATTAAGAGAGTGAAAGGGCCAGCCCCAGAGTGGGAAAAGATACTTGCATTATGTAGTTGGTTATATCCAGAATAAATTAAGAATTCCTACAAATCAAAAAGAAAAATACAACCCAGAAACTACCCAAATGTCTCTCAACTGGAGAATGGATAAACAAAATATGGTTATCTGTACAATAAAATATAACTCAGCCATAAAAAGAAATGAAATACTGGTACGTGCTACGGCATCATTGAACCTTGAAAACATACTGAGTAAGAACAGAGACAAAAGGTCACATATTGTATGATTTCATATTTATGAAATTTCTTGACAAATTCAGAGACATAAAGCAGATTGGTGGTTGCTGGGGGTGGGGTGGGGGAGGAGAATAGAACATGATCATGTGTGTGAGGTTTCTTTCTGGCATGATGAAAATATTCTGGAATTAGAGATCAGATGGTTGCACAACAGTGGGAATGTACTATAAGTTACTGAATTGTATGCTTCAAAATGGTTAAAATGGTGGATTTTATATGTATTTTATTGCCCCAAAAATTAATAAAAATGGACAAAATACCTCTATAGGCAACTTATTAAAGAAGATATCCAGTTGGCCAATAAACATATGGCAAAGTATTCAGCCTACAAAATTACAAATTAAACCACAATCCAGTATCACAACACATCTGCCAGGATGCTTAAATATAAGAAGATTGACAATAACAAGTGTTGCTGAGGATATGAAGAACAGGAACTCTTTTAGAGTTTGAGGGAATTGTAAATTAGAAAACTGTTGCATAGTGTCAACTGAAGCTGAACAAATGCATATCATCTGATGCAGTAATTTCACACCTAGCAGAAAGCAGTACTGTTTCCACCAAAAGAAATGTGCATGGATGTTGATAGCAGTACTAACCATAATAGCCAACAACTGGAAACAACCCAAATGATCATCATTAGGAAAATGGAAAAATAAATTGTGTTAGCATAGAATGCTTTATGTAGCTGTTGGTCTCAAACAGTTCAATGGAAGGCTGTATTAGTTTGGATATAGGTTTGGCTGTATGTGACAGAGACCCCCAAATAATTGTAGTTTAAACTATATAGAGGGTTAATTTTCTCTTTCATTAAAGTCCAGGCTGGAGTGGCAACTCTGTTCTGCAAAACCATCTGTGACAGACATGACATCAAATGCACATTGCAGCTGGCTTTGCTGAGGAATCAGAAGAATAACGGATATAGGGTGTGGGCAAGCTGACTCTTAAGAAAGTTCTCAGGACTTCCCTGGTGGTGCAGTGGTTAAGAATCCGCCTGCCAATGCAGGGGACACGGGTTTGAGCCCCGGTCTGGGAAGATCCCACATGCCACAGAGCAGCTAAGCCCATGCGCCACAACTACTGAGCCTGCGCTCTACAGCCCGCGAGCCACAACTGCTGAGCCCGCGTTCCACAACTACTGAAGCCCACGCACCTAGAGCCCGTGCTCTGCAACAAGAGAAGCTACCGCACTGAGAAGCCCGCACACTGTGACGAAGAGTAGTCCCCGCTCACCGCAACTAGAGAAAGCCCACGGCAGCAATGAAGACAAAGGCAGTCAAAAATAAATAAATAAAAAATTTTAAAAATAAAAAAAAAAAAAAGTTCTCAGAAGCTACTACATAATACTTCTGCATTTCTTTAGGCAGAATCCAGTTACATGGCATGTTCTGCTGCAAAGGGTCCTGGGAAGTGCAATGTTTATATTGGGCAGCCTGTTCTCAACTAAAAACCAAGGGTTCAGTGTACAAAAGGGGAATAATAGATGTTTGGGGACAACTAGCAGATAGCACATAATCCTTTGGCCTGGTGGAGAGTGTTAAAATATACAGACTCTCGTAGACTCTGATTCAGGTGATCTAGAATGTTTTGTAAACATCCATAATTACAACAAATTCCCAAGGTGATTCTGAAGTGGATCAAAATTTCAGAACCACTGACTTGACTTGTTAATTAACTCCCTCACTTTTCTTTCATGAGCTTTCATTTCTTTGCATTCTCCTTACTCTATTTTCATTCAATTGCATGATGATATTTAAGAGCTCCCCAAGCCTTTCATTTCTTATGTGAATTATTTTCAATTCTCTCTCTTTTTTACCAGAGATATTTCATTTCTTTTGTAACACAAAACTAGCAATTAAAATGTGTTTCTTATCTTTCAGACTTGGTGTCCAAGTGTGAGTCCAAGAAGTTATCTCCAAAAAGAAACATTTATGAGACAGAATCATCCCAATGGGCTATCATGGAACCATTTAAAAGCCATAGTCCTGAGAAATCCATTTTCAGAGATATTTGGGCATGCAAAAGTCAGTTTGAGAGACAACAGGGAAAACAGAAGGGCTATTTCGGGCAATTTATTATCAACCATGAACACATGCCCATTTTTAGCCAACATATTTTGTTCGCTCAGGAATTTTATAATAGACAGAAAATCTTTGAATGTAAAGAATGTAGAAAAAACTTCAGTTACCATTTATTCTTTAGTCATCACAAAACTCATTCTAAAGAAAAACTTCCTGAATGTAAGGTATGTGCAGAAACTGTTGATACATCATACCTTACTAAACAACAGAGAATTCAAAATAGTAACAAATGCAATGAATGTAAGGAATGTTGGAAGGCCTTTATTCATTGCTCACAACTTATACAACATTTGAGAATTCATAAAGGTGAAAAACACTATGAATGTAAAGAATGTGGCAAGGCCTTTTATTATGGCTCAGAACTTATTCTACATCAGAGAATTCACACTGGTGAGAAACCCAATGAATGTAAGGAATGTGGGAAGGCCTTTATGCATCTATCACAATTTACTCAACATCAGAGACTTCATACTGGTGAAAAACCCTATGAATGTAAGCAATGTGGGAAGGCTTTTATTTGTGGCTTTCAACTTACTGAACATCTGCACCTCCATACTGGTGAGAAACCCTTTGAATGTAAAGAATGTGGAAAGACTTTCAGGCATCGATCATCCCCTACCATACATCAGAGACTTCATACTCATGAGAAACCCTATGAGTGTAAAGAATGTGGGAAGGCCTTTAATTATGGCTCAGAACTTATTCTACATCAGAGAATTCACACTGGTGAGAAACCTTATGAATGTAAGGAATGTGGGAAGGCATTTAGGCAGCGATCACAGCTTACTCAACATCAGAGACTTCATACTGGTGAAAAACCCTATGAATGTAAGCAATGTGGGAAGGCTTTTATTCGTGGCTTTCAACTTACTGAACATCTGCGACTCCATACTGGTGAGAAACCCTATGAATGTAAAGAATGTGGAAAGACTTTCAGACATCGATCACACCTTACAATACACCAGAGAATTCACACTGGTGAGAAACCCTATGAATGTAGAGAATGTGGAAAGGCCTTTAGCTATCACTCAAGCTTCTCTCACCATCAGAAAATTCATTCTGGCAAAAAACCTTATGAATGTAGTGAATGTGGGAAGGCCTTTTGTGATGGCTTACAACTTATTCTACATCGGAGGATTCATACTGGTGAGAAACCCTATGAGTGTAAGGAATGTGGGAAGACTTTCAGACAGTGCTCACACCTCAAAAGACATCAGATAATTCACACTGGTGAGAAACCTCATGAATGTATGATATGTGGTAAGGCCTTTAGACTTCATTCACACCTTATTCAACATCAGAGAATTCATACTGGTGAGAAGCCCTTTGAATGTAAGGAATGTGGAAAGACCTTTAGCTATCATTCGAGCTTCTCACACCATCAGAGAATTCATTCTGGGAAGAAACCATATAAATGTGGGAAGGCCATTAATGATGGCTTGCAATTTAATGTACATCAGACACTTCATACGGTTGAGACTTCAGTAAATTTTCCTCTCTCCCCATCCTAGTCTAGCATCATGAAATTATTTTTGGAGATATACTTTTTTTTTCTTTAAGGAAAATGTTGGTAAAATACTGGGTTTCATTAGTATTGATTTATTTTAGTAATCTTTGAACTCTTTTTTTTTCAAGTGGGAAAATGGAAAAGTTATTAAAATGAAAATTGCTCTGGTATCAGTGCTGTTTCTGAATTATTGTAATGATCAGTACTGGAAATAAATTTTATAAAACTATTTGTTTTCACTGAAACCAGTGAAGTGGGGCAGAAATAAAATGAAAACAATTTCTTCCCCTCCCACAAATCCCTGAAATAACCAATATGTGTGTGTGTTGCTTCTTCCTTCGTGCTCAAGCATATCTGCACATGTGAAGGGTTTATTGCATGTCTGTGAAAGGTTTTACCCCCATAGTGACATATTTCGTGGCATTTTGCCCTTTACACTTAAATAATCATGGACATTTTCCCAGGTCAATACTGTAGATCTGACTCATTCTTTTTAAAGTTTCAGAATATTTCTAGTATGGGATGTATGCCAGTATTTTGAACCATTCCCTACTGTAGACATTCAAATTGTTTCTACTTTTTTCACCAGAAATGATCGTGCAATAAACATTCTTAGATTGTCATTCTTATGTTTCTATTGGTAGATTCCCAACCATGAAAGTGTGTGTATGTTCTGATGTTACATTAATTTTGTAGTTTAAAAAAATGGGAAATAAAAACAGATACTATAAAAATCCAAAAATTACCCAAAATAACTTGAAAATAAAATCTTCCCTAATACCTAGTCCTATAACCATCTGCTTTCCCTACACAGGGGTAACTATAGCTGTCACTTCTTTTGTATTCTTCCAGGAATTAAATTTTTAAAATTCTTTGGACAAAAGTGGATTAATCATAATCCAAGATTCATGATGTTCTCATCAGTCCACATTTAGCCTACTTTTATTTAATTTTAATGTATTAGAGGGATTTATAAACATTGTACCAACTATTTACTGCCTTTCTGCTCCAAATTCTTCATTGCCTGCTCTGCAATATTGGAACTCTTCTCTCTTGTTTATAACATTTATTTGAGTCCTATCTTTCTTTTTTTACTTGATTAGACTAGCTAAAAGTTTTTCAGCTTCATATTTTCAAAGGACCAACTCAGTTTTATTGATCTTTTCTATTGTCTTTCTAGTCTTTATTTCATTTATATCTGCTCTAATGTTATCTTTTTTTCCACCTGCAGATTTTGACCTTAATTCTTCTTTTTCAAGTTTCTTAAGGCATAAAGTTAGGTAGTTTACTTAAGATCTTTCTTTTTAAAAAAAACTGTAGGCTTTTATCTCTATAAACTTTCCTCTTGAAACTGCATTTGCTTTATCCCATCTGCTTTTGTATGTTTTGCTTCTATTTTCATTTTTCTCAAGATACTTTTTGATTTCCCTTTTGATTTCTTTTCTGATCCATTGATTGTTAAGGAGTGTGTTTAATTTTCATGTATCTGTGAATTTTCCAATTTTCCTCCTGTTAATGATTTTTAGTTTCATAATATTGTGGTCAAAAGGATACTTTATATGATTTCAGTCTTCTTAAATGTGTTAAGATTTGTTTTGTGCCATAACATATGATCTATCCTGGAGAATGTTCCGTGTGTTCTTGAGAAAAAATATTTATTCTGCTGCTGTTGGATGGAATGTTCTATGTGTGTCTGTTATGTTCATTTGTTCTGTAGTGTTTTCTGTCTGGATGAACTATCCATTGTTGATAATGGGGTATTGAAGTTCCCTACTACTACTGTATTACTGTTTATTTCTCTGTTCAGTTCTGTTAATATTTGCCTTATATATTTAAGTGCCCAGATGTTAGGTGCATATATATTTACAATTATTATATCTTCTTTATGAATTGGCCACATCATAATAGTGACCTTTTTTATTCTCTGTGAAAGATTTCAACTGAAATTCTATTTTGTCTGATATAAGTATAGCCATCCCAGCTCTCTTTTGGTTACCATTTGCATGGGATATCTTTTTCCATCCTTTCACTTTCAGCCTATGGATATCCTTAAAGTGAGTCTCTGGTTGGTAGCAAAAAGTTGGATCTGTTTTTCAATCCCATCAACTACTCTACTGATTGATTCAGCTACTCTACTATCTTTGGATTAAATAATTTATTTCATTTACGTTTAAAGTAATTATTGATAGGTAAGGTCTTTTTTTTTTTATAAGAGGCTCTTTTTTAAAAAAAATTAATTAATTTATTTTTTGCTGTGTTGGGTCTTCGTTTCTGTGCGAGGGCTTTCTCTAGTTGTGGCAAGTGGGGGCCACTCTTCATCATGGTGCGTGCGGGCCTCTCACTATCGCGACCTCTCTTGTTGCGGAGCACAGGCTCCAGACGCGCAGGCTCAGTAATTGTGGCTCATGGGCCCAGTTGCTCCGCGGCATGTGGGATCTTCCCAAACCAGGGCTCGAACCCGTGTCCCCTGCATTGGCAGGCAGATTCTCAACCACTGCGCCACCAGGAAAGCCCGGTAAGGTCTTTTTATTGCCATTTTGTTCATTGTTTTCGTTTTTTGTGTGTGTCCCTTTTTTCCTTTCTTTGCTATCTTCCTTTATAATTTGATGCTTTTTTTATAGTGCAATGCACTGATCCCTTTCTCTATCTTTTGTGTATCTACTGCACATTTTTTCTTTGTGGTTACCATGAGGCTTACATAAAACATAACTGTTTATTTCAAGCTAAGAACCTAACTTTGACCACATACAAAATCTCTATGATTTAACTTCTCCTCCCCCCACCTTTAATGTTAATTGATATCACAATTTACATTTCTTTATTTCGTGTATCAATAATAAATTTTAGTTACAGTTATTTTTAATACTTTGTCCTTTAATCTTTATACTAAAGTTTTGTTATTAACATGCCACTGTACTATAGTAGAGTATTCTGACTTTACTTTTACCACTGAGTTTTATACTTTCATATGTTTTCAAGTTGTTACTTAGCATCTTTTCATTTCAACTTGAAGAACTCCCTTTAGCATTTCTTGTAAGGTGGTCCAGTGGTAAACTCCCTCAAGCTTTTGTTTGTATGGGAATTTTTTTTCCCTCTTCATTTCTGAATGACAGCTTTGCCGGGTGTAGTTTTCTTAGTTGCAGTCTTTTTTCTTTCAGCACTTTGAAGATATCATGCCTCTCTCTCTTGGCTTGCAAGGTTTCTGATGAGACATCTGTTAATAGTCTTAGGGGGGTGCCCTTGGATATGATGAGTTGCTTTTCTATTGCTGCTTTCAAAATTCTCTTTGTCTTCAACTCTTAAGAGTTTGATTATAATTATTTGGAGTTATTTAGGCTGCATGGATATGGGTGTTCATTTCCCTCTCCAGATTAGGGACGTTTTCTATTTTTATATTTTAAATAACCTGTCTTCCCCTTTCTCTTTCTCTGCCTCTTCTGGGATTCCCATAATGCATATATTGATACCTTTGCTGGTACCCCATAATTCCTGTAGACTTTCTTTTGGTCCTCTGACTGGGTGATTTCAAATGAACAGCAAGTCTTAGAACTCACTGATTCTTTCTTCTGCTTGATCAAGTCTCCTACTGAAGTGCTGGCATTTTAAAATGTAGTCATTGTGTTTCTCAAGTATAGAATTTCTATTTGGTTCTTTTTTATGGTTTCTAGCTCTTTGTCCTGTCTCATTTTGTTCTTGTATTGTTTTCCTGATTTTGTTTAGCTTTCTTGTAGCTCACTGAGCTTCTTTAAGATGATTATGTTGAATTCTTTGTCAGGCGGTTTAAAGATCTCTATTTCTTTTGGGTTGGTTACTCATGCTTTATTTTGTTACTATGGTGGTGTCATGTTTCCCTGATTATTTGTGGCCCTTGTGGATTTGCATTGGTGTCTGCATGTTTGAAGAAGAGGCACCTCTTCCAGTCTTTACAGACTGGCTTTAGTAGTGAAAGCCCTTCACAGACTAGCTGCTCAGAGATTCTGGGTGGATCAGCTGGTGATGTCTATGGGTAGGCTTGCTCCTGGAGCCTTCAGGCAGGCTGACCTGGTGGTTGGTTTAGCAGGTGAGTGGGCCTGGTACCTGAGACTGCAGGGACAGGCCTGAAACTTGGATCCATGGTGTCTGATCTGGTGCCAGGAGCCACTGGGCTGGGCTTGTTAATTGGGTCTGTGCAGTAGGCCTGTCTATGTCCATAGGGGCTGGCCTGGTGCTGGGGTTCATTGGACTTGGCCTGGTGACTGGATCTGTGGAGATAGGCCTGAAGCCTGGGTCCACAGGAGCTGACCTGTTCCTGTGACAGTGACAGGCCTTGAACCTTAATCTGTGGGGGCTGACCTTGGTGGAGTTGGCCTGTTGTCTGGATCCATGGGGGTAGGCCTGGTCTGAGGCCATAGGGGCAATCCTGATAGTGGAGTCTATTGGGGCAGGCCTGGAGCCTAGGTCCATGGGTGCCAATCTGGTACCTGGGACTGTAGGGCCAGCATGGCGCTGGGTTGGGCAGCATGGAGCCTGGTGTCTGGGTCCACAGGGGCAGGCCTGGATTCTGAGTTATGGTTTACCTGGAGGGGCTTTCCTGGAGCCTGGATTCACTGGAGGAGGCTGGTGCTTGGGTCTATGGCAAAGTTGGGTGCTACCTTCACTCTTCTTCCCCCCATGCAAAGGGTGTATCTCTCCACACTTCACTGCACAGGCTTGGGGAAAGGGTAATGCAGGTAGTGTGAAATTGTCCTTTTTACCCTCTTCAACGTATCTTTCATTTGTGTGCTCCACTCAAGTGCTGTATTAGCTCATGTGGAGGCATTTTCATGTGTGGATGGTTGTTCAGATTGATGTTCCAATGAGACGACAAGTGCTGGAAACTCTATTCCACCATCTTGCTGATGTTACTACTCCAGTTCACTATTTTTGGTATGTACACACTTCTATTTTTTTTCACATGCATATTTTTATATTTATGACCACAGACAGTATGCAAAACAATTACAACAGCTCAAGGAATTCCCTCATGCATCCCCTTTCTATTCAGAATATTCCCCCACCCCTAATACCTGGCAACCACTGATATATCCTGGGTACCTATATTTTTATCTTTTCCAGAATGTCTTATAAATGGAACCATATAGTATGTAACTTTTTTTTTTAACATCTTTATTGGAGTATAATTGCTTTACAATGGTGTGTTAGTTTCTGCTTTATAACAAAGTGAATCAGTTATACATATACATATGTTCCCATATCTCTTCCCTCTTGCATCTCACTCCCTCTCGCCCTCCCCACCCCACACCTCTAGGTGGTCACAAAGCACAGAGCTGATCTCCCTGTGCTATGCGGTTGCTTCCCACTAGCTATCTATTTTACATTTGGTAGTGTATATATGTCCATGCCACTCTCTCTCTTTGTCACATCTTACCATTCCCCCTCCCCAAATCCTCAAGTCCATTCTCTAGTAGGTCTGTGTCTTTATTCCCATCTTGCCTCTAGATTCTTCATGACCTTTTTTTTTTCCCCTTAGATTCCATAGATATGTGTTAGCATACTGTATTTGTTTTTCTCTCTCTGACTTACTTCACTCTGTACGACAGACTGTAACTCCATCCACCTCACTACAAATAACTCCATTTCGTTTCTTTTTATGGCTGAGTAATATTCCATTGTATATATGTGCCACATCTTCTTTATCCAGTCACCCGATGATGGACACTTAGGTTGCTTCCATGTCCTGGCTATTGTAAATAGAGCTGCAATGAACATTTTGGTACATGACTTTTTGAATTATGGTTTTCTCAGGATATATGCCCAGTAGTGGGATTGCTGGGTCATATGGTAGTTCTATTTTTAGTTTTTTAAGGAACCTCCATACTGTTCTCCATAGTGGCTGTATCAATTTACATTCCCACTAACAGTGCAAGAGGATTCCCTTTTCTCCACACCCTCTCCAGTATTTATTGTCTGTAGATTTTTTGATGATGGCCATTCTGACTGGTGTGAGATGATATCTCATTGTAGTTTTGATTTGCATTTCTCTAATGATTAATGATGTTGAGCATTCTTTCATGTGTTTGTTGCTAATCTGTATATCTTCTTTGGAGAAATGTCTATTTAGGTCCTCTGCCCATTTTTGGATTGGGTTGTTTGTTTTTTTGATATTGAGCTGCATGTGCTGCTTGTAAATTTTGGAGATTAATCCTTTGTCAGTTGCTTCATTTGCAAATATTTTCTCCCATTCTGAGGGTTGTCTTTTTGTCTTATTTATGGTTTCCTTTGCTGTGCAAAAGCTTTTAAGTTTCATTAGGTCCCATTTGTTTATTTTTGTTTCTATTTCCATTTCTCTAGGAGGTGGGTCAAAAAGGATCTTGCTGTGATTTATGTCATAGAGTGTTCTGCCTATGTTTTCCTCTAAGAGTTTGATGGTGTCTGGCCTTACATTTAGGTCTTTAATCCATTTTGAGTTTATTTTTGTGTATGGTGTTAGGGAGTGTTCTAATTTCATTCTTTTACATGTAGCTGTCCAGTTTTCCCAGCACCACTTATTGAAGAGGCTGTCTTTTCTCCACTGTATATTCTTGCCTCCTTTATCAAAATAAGGTGACCATATGTGCGTGGGTTTATCTCTGGGCTTTCTATCCTGTTCCATTGAGCTATATTTCTGTTTTTGTGCCAGTACCATATTGTCTTGATTACTGTAGCTTTGTAGTATAGTCTGAAGTCAGGGAGCCTGATTCCTCCAGCTCCGTTTTTCTTTCTCAAGATTGCTTTGGCTATTTGGGGTCTTCTGCATTTCCATACAAATTGTGAAATTTTTTGTTCTAGTTCTGTGAAAAATGCCAGTGGTAGTTTGATAGGGATTGCATTGAATCTGTAGATTGCTTTGGGTAGTAGAGTCATTTTCACAATGTTGATTCTTCCAATCCAGGAACATGATATATCTCTCCATCTATTTGTATCATCTTTAATTTCTTTCATCAGTGTCTTATAATTTTCTGCATACAGGTCTTTTGTCTCCTTAGGTAGGTTTATTCCTAGATATTTTATTCTTTTTGTTGCAATGGTAAACGGGAGTGTTTTCTTAATTTCACTTTCAGATTTTTCGTCATTAGTGTATAGAAATGCAAGAGATTTCTGTGCATTAGTTTTGTATCCTGCTACTTTACCAAATTCATTGATTAGCTCTAGTAGTTTTCTGGTAGCATCTTTAGGATTCTCTATGTATAGTATCATGTCATCTGCAAACAGTGACAGCT
The DNA here is from genome assembly GCF_965194825.1 of Balaenoptera physalus. NCBI lineage: Eukaryota > Metazoa > Chordata > Mammalia > Artiodactyla > Balaenopteridae > Balaenoptera > Balaenoptera physalus. Next base: position 16,009,645 of record NC_138900.1, on the reverse strand, counting down.
TTACTTCTTTCTGATTTGGATTCCTTTTATTTCTTTTTCTTCTCTGATTGCTGTGGCTAACACTTCCAAAACTATGTTGAATACTAGTGGTGAGAGTGGGCAACCTTGTCTTGTTCCTGATCTTAGTGGAAATGGTTTCAGTTTTTCACCATTGAGGACGATGTTGGCTGTGGGTTTGCCATATATGGCCTTTATTATGTTGAGGAAAGTTCCCTCTATGCCTACTTTCTGGAGGGTTTTTATCATAAATTGGTGTTGAATTTTGTCAAAAGCTCTCTCTGCATCTATTGAGATGATCATATGGTTGTTCTCCTTCAATTTGTTAATATGGTGTATCACGTTGATTGATTTGCGTATATTGAAGAATCCTTGCATTCCTGGGATAAACCCCACTTGATCATGGTGTATGATCCTTTTAATGTGCTGTTGGATTCTGTTTGCTAGTATTTTGTTGAGGATTTTTGCATCTATGTTCATCAGTGATATTGGCCTGTAGTTTTCTTTCTTTGTGACATCTTTATCTGGTTTTGGTATCAGAGTGATGGTGGCCTCGTAGAATGAGTTTGGGAGTGTTCCTCTCTCTGCTATATTTTGGAAGAGTTTGAGAAGGATAGGTGTTAGCTTTTCTCTAAATGTTTGATAGAATTCGCCTGTGAAGCCATCTGGTCCTGGGCTTTTGTTTGTTGGAAGATTTTTAATCACAGTTTCAATTTCAGTGCTTGTGATTGGTCTGTTCATATTTTCTATTTCTTCCTGGTTCAGTCTCGGAAGGTTGTGCATTTCTAAGAATTTGTCCATTTCTTCCAGGTTGTCCATTTTATTGGCATGTAGTTGCTTGTAGTAATCTCTCATGATCCTTTGTATTTCTGCAGTGTCAGTTGTTACTTCTCCTTTTTCATTTCTGATTCTATTGATTTGAGTCTTCTCCCTTTTTTGCTTGATAAGTCTGGCTAATGGTTTATCAATTTTGTTTATCATCTTAAAGAACCAGCTTTTAGTTTTATTGATCTTTGCTATTGTTTCCTTCATTTCTTTTTCATTTACTTCTGATCTGATCTTTATGATTTCTTTCCTTTTGCTAACTTTGGGTTTTTTTTTGTTCTTCTTTCTCTAATTGTGTTAGGTGTAAGGTTAGGTTGTTTATTTGAGATGTTTCTTGTTTCTAAAGGTAGGCTTGTATAGCTGTAAACTTCCCTCTTAGAACTGCTTTTCCTGCATCCCATAGGTTTTGGGTCGTTGTGTTTTCATTGTCATTTGTTTCTAGGTATTTTTTGATTTCCTCTTTGATTTCTTCAGTGATCTCTTGGTGATTAAGTAGTGTGTTGTTTATCCTCCATGTGTTTGTATTTCTTACAGATTTTTTCCTGTAATTGATATCTAGTCTCATAGTGTTGTGGTTAGAAAAGATACTTGGTATGATTTCAATTTTCTTAAATTTACCAAGGTTTGATTTGTGACCCAAGATATGATCTATCCTGGAGAATGTTCCATGAGCACTTGAGAGGAATGTGTATTCTGTTGTTTTTGGATGGATTGTCCTATAAATATCAATTAAGTCCATCTTGTTTAATGTATCATTTAAAGCTTGTGTTTCTTTATTTATTTTCATTTTGGATGATCTGTCCATTGGTGAAAGTGGGGTGTTAAAGTCCCCTACTATGATTGTGTTACTGTTAATTTCCCCTTTTATGGCTGTTAGCATTTGCCTTATGTATTGAGGTGCTCCTATGTTGGGTGCATAAATATTTACAATTGTTATATCTTCTTCTTGGATTGATCCCTTGATCATTATGTAGTGTCCTTCTTTGTCTCTTGTAATAGTCTTTGTTTTAAAGTCTATTTTGTCTGATATGAGAATTGCTACTCCAGCTTTCTTTTGATTTCCATTTATATGGAATATCTTTTTCCATCCCCTCACTTTCAGTCTGTATGTGTCCCTAGGTCTGAAGTGGGTCTCTTGTAGACAGCATATATATGGGTCTTGTTTTTGTATCCATTCAGCCAGTCTATGTCTTTTGGTTGGAGCATTTAATTCATTTACATTTAAGGTAATTATCGATATGTATGTTCCTATTACCATTTTCTTAATTGTTTTGGGTTTATTATTGTAGGTCTTTTCCTTCTCTTGTGTTTCTTGCCTAGAAAGGTTCCTTTAGCATTTGTTGTAAAGCTGGTTTGGTGGTGCTGAATTCTGTTAGCTCTTGCTTGTCTGTAAAGCTTTTAATTTCTCCATCAAATCTGAATGAGATCCTTGCTGGGTAGAGTAATCTTGGTTGTAGGTTTTTCTCTTTCATCACTTTAAATATGTCCTGCCACTCCCTTCTGGCTTGCAGAGTTTCTGCTGAAAGAGCAGCTGTTAACCTTATGGGGATTCCCTTATGTGTTACTTGTTGTTTTTACCTTGCTGCTTTTAATATTTGTTCTTTGTATTTAATTTTTGATAGTTTGATTAATATGTGTCTTGGCGTGTTTCTCCTTGGATTTATACTGTATGGGACTCTCTGTGATTCCTGGACTTGATTAACTATTTTCTTTCCCATATTAGGGAAGTTTTCAACTATAATCTCTTCAAATATTTTCTCAGTCCCTTTCTTTTTCTCTTCTTCTTCTGGGACCCCTATAATTCGAATGTTGGTGCATTTAATGTTGTCCCAGAGGTCTCTGAGACTGTCCTCAATTCTTTTCATTCTTTTTTCTTTATTCTGCTCTGCAGTAGTTATTTCCACTATTTTATCTTCCAGGTCACTTATCCGTTCTTCTGCCTCAGTTATTCTGCTACTGATCCCTTCTAGAGAATGTTTAATTTCATTTATTGTGTTGTCATCTCTGTTTGTTTGCTCTTTAGTTATTCCAGGTCCTTGTTCAACGTTTCTTGTATTTTCTCCATTCTATTTCCAAGATTTTGGATCATCTTTACTATCATTATTCTGAATACTTTTTCAGGTAGACTGCCTATTTCCTCTTCATTTGTTAGGTCTGGTGGGTTTTTGCCTTGCTCCTTCATCTGCTGTGTGTTTCTCTGTCTTCTCATTTTGCTTAACTTACTGTGTTTGGGGTCTCCTTTTCGCAGGCTGCAGGTTCATAGTTTCCATTGTTTTTGGTGTCTGTCCCCAGTGGCTAAGGTTGGTTCAGTGGGTTGTGTAGGCTTCCTGGTGGAGGGGACTAGTGCCTGTGTTCTGGTGGATGAGGCTGTTTCTTGTCTTTCTGGTGGGCAGGTCCACGTCTGGTGGTGTGTTTTGGGGTGTCTGTGGCCTTATTATGATCTTAGGCAACCTCTGTGCTAATGGATGGGGTTGTGTTCCTGTCTTGCTAGTTGTTTGGCATAGGGTGTCCTGCACTGTAGCTTGCTGGTTGTTGAGTGGAACTGGTCTTGGCGTTGAGATGGAGATCTCTGGGAGATTTTCACCATTTGATATTACGTGGATCTGGGAGGTCTCTTGTGGACCAGTGTCCTGAACTTGGCTCTCCCACCTCAGAGGCACAGCCCTGATACCTGGCTGGAGCACCAAGAGCCTGTCCTCCACATGGCTCAGAATAAAAGGGAGAAAAAGAAAGAAAGAAAGAAAGAAAGAAAGAAGATAAAATAAAATAAAATAAAATAAAATAATTAAAATAAAAAATAATTATTAAGAAAAAAATTTTTAAGTAACAAAAAATAAAGTAAAAAAGAAAGAAAAAACGGACAAACAGAACCCTAGGACAAATGGTAAAAACAAAGCTATACAGACAAAAGCACACACACAAGCATACACATACACACTCACAAAACGAGAAAAAGGGAAAAAAAAAATATATCGTTGCTCCCAAAGTCCACCTCCTCAACTTGGGATGATTCGTTGTCTATTCAGGTATTCCACACATGCAGGGTACATCAAGTTGATTGTGGAGATTTAATCCGCTGCTCCTGAGGCTGCTGGGAGAGACTTCCCTTTCTCTTCTTTGTTTGCACAGCTCCCGGGTTTCAGCTTTGGATTTGGACCCGCCTTTGCGTGTAGGTCACCTGAGGGCGTCTGTTCTTTGCTCAGACAGGACAGGGTTAAAGGAGCAGCTGATTTGGGGGCTCTGGCTCGCTCAGGCCGGTGGGAGGGAGGGGTACGGATGTGGGGCACGCCTGCAGTGGCAGAGGCCAACGTGACGTTGCACCAGCCTGAGGCGCACTGTGCGTTCTCCTGGGGAAGTTGTCCCTGGATCACGGGACCCTGGCTGTGGCGGGCTGCACAGGCTCCTGGGAGGGGAGATGTGGATAGTGACCTGTGCTTGCACACAGGCTTCTTGGTGGCTGCAACAGCAGCCTTAGCATCTCATGCCCGTCTCTGGGGTCCACGCTGATAGCCGCGGCTCGCGCCTGTCTCTGAAGCTCATTTAGGCAGTGCTTTGAATCCCCTCTCCTCACACACCCTGAAACAATATTCTCTTGCCTCTTGGGCAGGTCCAGACTTTTCCCGGACTCCCTCCCGGCTAGCCGTGGCGCACTAGCCTGCTTCAGGCTGTGTTCCCGCCGCCAACCCCAGTCCTCTCCCTGCAATCCGACTGAAGCCCGAGCCTCAGCTCCCAGCCCCCACCTGTCCTGGCGGGTGAGCAGACAAGCCTCTCAGGCTGGTGAGTGCTGGTCAGCACCGATCCTCTGTGCGGGAATCTCTCCACTTTGCCCTCCGCACCCCTGTTGCTGCGCTTTCCTCAGTGGCTCCGAAGCTCCCCTGCTCCACCACCCGCAGTCTCCGCCCGCGAAGGGGCTTCCTAGTGTGTGGAAACCTTTCCTCCTTCACAGCTCCCTCCCACTGGTGCAGGTCCCGTCCCTATTCTTTTGTCTCTGTTTTTCCTTTTTTCTTTTGCCCTACCCAGGTACGTGGGGGAGTTTCTTGCCTTTTGGGAGGTCTGAGGTCTGCCAGCGTTCAGTAGGTGTTCTGTAGGAGTTGTTCCACATGTAGATGTATTTCTGATGTATTTGTGGGGAGGAAGGTGATCTCCGCGTTTTACTCTTCCGCCATCTTGAAGCTCCTCCCAGTATGTAACTTTTTGAGACTAGTTTCATCCATAATGTTGCGTGTGTCAATGGTTCATTATTTTTATTGTTGAGTAATATTCCATTTTGTGGATGTACCATGGTGTATCCATTTATCCATTGAAGAACATTTGGATTGTTTCCAGTTTTTAGTGATTATAAATGATAATACTATAGACATTCATGAATAGGTTTTTGTGTGAACATAAGTTTTTATTTCTCTAGGCTAAATATAAGTGGGATGGCTAGGTCACATGGGAAGTGTATGTTTAACTTTTTAAGAAACCGCCATATTGTTTTCCAGAGTGGTTTTACCACTTTGCATTCCCATTAGCAGTGTATGAGAGTTCCAGTTGTTTCACATCCTCTTCACTGCTTGGTATTGTCACACATCTATGATTGTGAAAAGCCCCAGTTTATAGAGACCAGTGTTGATATCTGTGTTTTGGCTGTTGTATATTACTTATAAGGCAGGGCATGACAAGTCTGGCACTATTTCTGGACCACAAATTAAGTGAAGATATTCAAGCATTACCTGGCAAGAATGTTTCAGGTTTGAGATGCACTATGCACAATCTGATACTGGGGACACAAGAAGTGAGGCGACATGCTTTTTTGCATACACAGATTATCAGAAAATACACAGGAGTTGTAGGAACCATGTTTATGGGATGGAATTGATTTATAGCTGGACTGGAAAATCTCTAACATTATCTCCATGATGCTTGAATGTCTGATGTTGCCTTTGATTGAGATAAGGGCAGAGGGATATATAAGGTGCTGTTTAAAGTTGAAAACTTCCTCAAAGACAGCCCAGAGTCAATTTGTTTACTCACATAAACAATTAGATAGCCCAGCTTGACTATGTGACCAGTGAACAGAGGGTCATAAAAGCCCTTGTGGGGAACTTCTGCCTGAGCTCTCCCAGAGCCAAGATTCACACAGATCTTAGTGGTTCAGTCAGGAGATAAGAGTGCAGTCTCTGTGTGAATAAGGACACTGGGGAGCTTGCAACTGGACTCCCCCCAACCAAATGCTTGCCTACCCTTTCTCTTGGTAAGCTACATCCTTTGCTTTTAAAGGAAAGCATTACACGTATATACTCTGTGGAGTTTTGTTAGTTCTTTTGAACTGATGAAATTTTTGCCCATGTTAATTCTCTTGTGTCCTATGACCTTGCAGTTAGGTCTACAAAATATGAATTTGCAAATTAATTCCTATCTTGTTGTATATATTTAGGAATAAGTGGACTTGGATTCCAAAACCATGTCCACTCCTCAGAGCTGCACAAACTTCACTGACCAAAAGATCAGTTAGATGAAAATCCTCATTTCATATATTTATCAATTCATAAAATAAGGACCCATAAAAATTAATGAAAAAGAACATTTTCATCTTCTTCAAAAGAAATCTTAACACAGGAGTTTGGAATATAGCCCAATCCTGTTTCATACCAAAATAAAAACTATTGGACCTAATTTTCCTGAACGGCTGTTAGAAAACAAAACTTCAAGGTATTCAAAGGTTCCTCCTACAAGGATATGGCGGTACTTATGTCCATTGGACTCTATATCTTGATTTCTGTCTTCACCTTAGTTCATGAAATGACTCTGCACAGGATCTTTCAAAGATAGACTTACTTCTCTCTGCATTGTCCATAGCTGGTATTTTGGGGCTATTTTAATTTTTTTTGCAAAATTGGGAAGTATACATTTGCATTGGTAATCAAGTTGATGAGTATAACTTACTACCAAAAAAGGAGAAAAAAAAAAAAAAGGAGGGAAAAAAAAGATATGTATATGGACTCCTCACTGAATTGTTATGTAGATATGTAATTGTAAACAAAAATTACAGTCCAAACTTCAACTGTATTTCAGGGCCAGTTTTTGCTCACGCCTAGATCACCTCGTAGTCACCACAGTTTTGCTCATTGACCCTGGAATCCAAATATTCATACCTTTATTTTTTAATACAGATACTAACAGATTATTTCCCCCTTCTTTTAATCTATCAAATTTAATTTTAAAATGTGACCATTTAATTTTGAGGGTCAGAAATTTGAGAAGGCCTCAGCTGAGCAGTTCCTGCTTGGGAAGGGGGGAGTGGATGTCTCATGTGGTTCCAGTTGGATGTCAGCAGCAGCTACAGTCATTTAAAGACTTGACTTGCCCCAGATGGCCCATTCATATAGTTGGCAGATGATACTGGATAACGGCTTGGTGCTTAGCTGGGGCTATTGACTAGGGTGCCTACACATAGGCTCTCTAGCATCATGATCTCGGTATGGTTGGACTTCTTTCATGGAAACAGCTTTCCCCAGAGTTAAGAGTTGAAGCCTCATCTGTTCCCATGTCAACCTTCCTTTCTTTAGTATGAATTCTTTGCTGTTGTATAGAGTGAGTTATAACTAATCATTCTTACAGTCATTTCATTTGAAGTGTTCCCATCCATTGTGAATTCCCTGGTGTTGTAAGGATTTGAGCTATGGCTATAAGCTTTTCCATATTTATCATTTTTATATGACCAGTAAGATAGTATTTTATCCAGTTAGAATTCTCTAATGTTGAGCAAGGAAGATACTAGATGCCTCCTTCTCTCTAGTATGACTTTGATTTCAAATAGGCATTCTTAGGGGTAAAGGCAATCTCACATTTATTACATGTGTCTGGTATTCAGGATTTGAGCTGTGGCTAAAAGCCTTTGGACATGCATTATATTTGGATTCCCAGTTTTCACAACATTCATAGAGTTTCCCTCTAGTATGAATTCTTGCGTTTGAGCCATCACCATATTGATACTATTTACAGCTGTCTTCCTTCAGAGTGAATTATCTCATGTTGTGAAAGTTATGAGTCATTTGATAGTATCAACATACATATATCCCAGGACCCAGCAATTCCACTCCTAAGTATATACATGAGAGAAATGAATATATGTACACTGAAATATAAATACAAAGAAGCATTATTTATTATGACCCTAAGCTGTAAACAATAAAAAAAGTCCATCAACAGTAGATTGGATAAATTGAAATATAATCATATAATGGAATTTTATACAGAATGAAAATAAATAAACTTCTGCCACATGCACTAATGATGAGTTTTAAAGACAGAGTGATGGATGAAACAAGCCATATATGAAAGAATACATGATGTATAATTTACTTTATATAAAGGTTTATAATATGCAAAAACTATAATGTTAGAAGTTAGAACTGTGGTTAACTCTGAGGAGGTAACAACTTTTATACCATATTTGCAATGAGAAATACAGTCACACCGCCTTTCTTTTAAAGCAGTTCTGTTCACAGTGTGGTCCATGGGCCACTGCCAGGCAGCCTACTGTTTATTACTGGGTCACAACAAGGTATATATTAAAATTTAAAATAAGCAATTTAAAATGTTTGTAGCAACTTGATAGAGGAATTTATGTTTGGTGAATCTAATAAAAATTTTAAGCTTGTATTTTCAATGACTTTTATCATTTAATTTGTCCAGTAATTCTTTTTATGTGTTTTATAGGAGAGCAAATAGTAGGTACATATGTGGTACAGTACCTTAAACTGTTTAATATTATTATATTTGCAAGCAACAGGTTTTACTATGACTTTATAAGTTTTCACCAAAAAAGTCACAGATTTTAGTGAATTCCCACGGTTTCTATCTTGTGAGTTTTCTGATGGACAATGAGGTTTGACTTACAACTGAAGAACTTTCCACATTCTTTACATTCATATGGTTTCTCTCCTGTGTGAGTTTTCTGATGGCGAATGAGGTTTGATTTCCTACTAAAGGCTTTCCCACACTGAGGACATCCATTGGATTTCTCTCCTGTATGTATTCTCTGATGAACAGTGAGGATTGCCTTCTGGCGGAAGGACTTCCCACATTCATTACAAATATAGGGTTTTTCTCCTGTGTGAATTCTTTGATGGAGAGTGAGGGTTGTCTTTTGGCAGAAGGACTTCCCACATTCATTGCAAATATAGGGTTTCTCTCCTGTGTGAGTTCTCTGATGTACAGTGAGGGTTGTCTTCTGGATAAATGCCTTCCCACATTCATTACATTGATATGGTTTCTCTCCTGTGTGTGTTCTCTGATGATCAATGAGGTATGACTTCTTTCTAAAAGCACTTCCACATTGAGTACATTCATAGGCCTTCTCTCCTGTATGTGTTTTGTGATGTCTAGTAAGGGTTGCCTTCTGGCGGAAGGACTTCCCACAATCCATACAAATGTAGGGTTTCCCCTCTATATGTGTTTTCTCGTGAAGAGTGAGGGCTGTCTTTTGACGGAAGGCTTTTCCACATTGACTACAAACATAAGGTTTCTCACCTGTGTGAATTCGCTGATGTTCAATGAGATATGACTTCCTTCTAAAGCTATTCCCACAGTAAGGACACTGAAAGGGTTTCTCTTCTGTTTGAGATCTCTGATGCATGATAAAAATGGACTTCCTACAGAGGAACTTCCCATATTTGCTGTATGCGTGGGCCTTCTTCTCCATAATATTTTGTTGGTGAACATTGAGATTTGACTTTTCGATGAAGCCTGTTCCATCTTTATTGTATTCAAAGGGTCTTTCTCCTCTGTGAGCTCTAGTATGTGTAAATAACATTCCTTTCATAAGGAAGGGTTTTTCACATTCATTATGTTCAAATGACTGCTCTGGAGTTTGAACCTTCTGATGTTGAATAAGCTCTTGTTTACCACTCAGACTCCGCTCTGTTTGTTTATAGAGATTCACTGCAGTATGAATTTTCTCATGTTTAGTATTAAGGAGTGATTTCTCCCATCCATTACTCTCACCAAACTTCTCTCTTACAGGACTTATATTTCTAATGACTAATTCTGAAATATTTTTAAAAATCTTTCCATCAGGTTTATATTCACGTAGTGTTGTTTTTGAAATAATATGGTTCTTGCTGACAGTAAATGTTTTCCCCAAAATATTAGTTCTCTCCTTCATTAGCCTTTTGTGGTTGATGGATACAACTGATCTAGAATGCCTGTCTTGGTATTCTTTGAACTTCACTAAAACATCTTCAGCTTTCCAATCTTCTTCTAGAAAAAATACAATTAACACCAGTAAGTCTTCACATAAACGTTATGGATAAGATATATATACAAACAACCCATGGTGGGACTATCTATCTCACTACTGTAGTCTACAGAAAGGCCAAAATAAATTACCTCTTGGAGGGAAAATGTATAGAACATTAAAATGAGGAAAAATTGCCATAAGCAAACAACATTTATATCTTTGGGATGTTGTAAATATAAGCTACATTAGGCAGGTGTAATAAACACAAGGGCAAGTAAGCAGAAGATAAAGGATGGTGAAAGTGGGATTGCTCTTGGAATGGGCGGATTCAGAGATAATGGAGGGAGCCTATCAAGGGTACTAAACAGTAAGCAATGAAAATGTTCAGGTGAAGATGAAAGACTATATATTTATTCCCTAATGACTAAATAAGTGTTATAAAATACTTCCATGTGTTTCTTCCTCACTTGTATTTAGCCCACCCATGGCAAATGAACTTTCTCAGGACTAATTTCCTAGTGCAAACAGACACACTCGTCTATAGTCTAGACCCTAACTCTCCATATCGCTGCAATTTTTTTCTCTTGAAAGGGAAGAATTGGGAAAACATAATTCCATTAGGAATTGTAAAATAAACCAGAGGACAAAGCATATCTGCAACATGAATATAATCACTGTTATGTTCTGACTGCTGCTACCATCAATGTATTCTTCCAGAAATGATCAATAACTAAATTCTCTTGACCGTCAATTATAACTTTTCCTCCTTTCAATTTGCTAAATTACTTTTTCAGTTTTAGGGAAGGATGGGTTCAAGTTTTCCTCCCAGTGGAGTAACATACCTTAACTCTGCTATTTCCTATTGGGGCTGTGAAAGATTGAATTCTTCAATGTATAGGTACAGCACTGATTGGCCTTAAAAACTATATCTTACTACTGTTAACTTACTACCACCCATATCTGGTGGGGCAATTTTAAAGATGGATTCATCTTACTCACGACTTACATCTTATTTACAACAGCCCTTTTATCCCATCAAACTAGACATCGAAAGGTAAACAGGTAATACTGTATCATATATTTATAAAATGGAATACTTCAGTGAAATTTATACAATGGAATACCATTCAGCAATAAAAAGGAAAAAACCTACTGATACATAATGACAAAAGGGATGAATCTCAAATATTTTTCAGATTTAAAGCTTTATGCAAAAGAGTACACGTCGTACAATTCCATTTATGTGTAGTTCTAGGACACACAAAACTAATTTGTATCAATAATTGGAATTATACTGCCTTGCTGAGAATTCAACCACCTTCAGGGACATGCTACAATCCAATTTATCCAAAAGCCTTCACATATTCTTTCTACCCTTCAATGTCTATTTTGTCTGAAATTAGTATATAATTATAGTCTGGACCATCCATTTCAAGCAATCTTTCAACAACCTGCCATTTTCATATAATATTATATGTAAAATGCTCAATTTGATAATAATGCCTTCCCAACTAAAACTTATGCTCTTGGACGTCAACATTTTATTGACTATCTTCTTCGAAACCTTCTGAGTATACATTAACACACTTATCAGTGGTAAAGAGATATGATCTTGACATGTATATCTAAAAAGAACTTACCATTAAATGATTTTTGAATGGATGAGAAAGATGTTTTCCTTGCATACTACCACAGGCCATCAATCAAGTAACTATCGGAATATCTAGCCTCTGCTACAAGCCACAGTAAGGAAAAGTAAAAGAGAGGACCTTATTTTGAGGGAATTGTTAATCAGATGGGAAAAGAGGCCTCAGATAAAACAATGTTGAATCAGGTAGCAAATTACTAGATCATATCAGAGGATTTGTCTGTTTGCATGTTTATAGACACTAAGTATAATGTGAATGCAGAAAAAAAGGAACTGACATGCTTTGGAGTCATCAAGGAACATTTCATGGGGAAGTGAAATTTGATCTTTTAATCAAAGGATATGTAGTATTGTGTGGTAAAGAATATATAATCTTGCCCAAAGAGAAGTCTGACATTTACCTTTGGATTCTGGGAGGTAATCTCTAAGTCCTTGGAATGTCATGCCTGAGAGGAAAATTAATTGCCTGGGAGCCTTTGGCCAGCCAGAAAGTAACAATGTGATTTGGGGGGGGGGGTGGTCTTTGAGTCACACCAACAATGTGATTGAGAACGGGGGGTTTTGGGTCACAGAATATTAGCTCAGTCTCTTAAGGGGTTAGAAACTTAGGTCAGCCACATGGGCAGTCAAGCATGCCTATGTGATGGAGCCCTAATATAAGCTTTGGACAATAGACTTGGGTGAAGCTTCCCTGGCTGGCAGTATTCTATATGTATTGTCACAGGGAAGTAACACTGTCCATGACTCCAGAGAGAGGACTACTAGAAGCTCTGTGTTTGGTACTTTCCTGGACTCTGCCTTATGTGCTTCTCCCCTTGGCTAATTTTAATCTGTATTCTTCTCTTACAAACCATAACTGTGAGTATTATAGCTTTCAGTAATTTTTTAAGTCCTTATAGAAAACTATTGATCCTAACAGTAGTTGTGGGGACCCTTGAACTTACAGTTGGTATCAGAAGTGAGGGTGGCCTTGTGTGTACTACTGTACTCTCTTAGTTTGTAGTTGGCTAACTTTGCAAGTATCCTTATGGTTATATGGCAGCTGTCATATAATGAAAGGTCCAGTGTGAAGAATAAAATCAATTGTATTGAGTACATTTGGGAGATTCAAACAGACATTAGCAGGAATTCTTAGTCAAAAAGAGAAATACATGTGGAATGACCAGATGGAATATTATTCTGTCAGCCCTTGAAAAAGAAGGGAGTTAAATTTTATATAATAAGTGATATCTTTTTAGCATATTGACTGAAAGAAAACTGAAAGAACTGGAAAAAAAATCATGGCAAATCTAAATAGTAATTACAGCAGCCCACACCTGAAATAACATGGCTCTCGCTTTTGAAGATGTCAGTGGCAAACGAGAATATGAGAGGATGTAAAGATATTTCATGGAGTGAAATAAAACACAAATTGTGGAGAGACGATTTTTAAAATATTGCAGAGATGATGGAATCAACCTGATGTTACAAGAAGCTGACTACTGGAACAAAAGGATATACAAAGATAAGATAAAGTTAATGACTATTATTTCTGAAACATCAATAACCAAAAGGATGAGACAAGTGATGCTATATTGCTGTAGGCAGATTAAAATATACCAGTAGAGTCCAAGTGGGAGAAATGGGCTGAAAATGGCTATTTGAAAGCCATTCACATAAAACAAGGAAATCACAACTTGAGAATGGATCAGATTATTACAGTTTACATGGCTTTTATAAAGACAAGAACTGAGGATGAAGAAAGATTCTTTAAGGATACCTATGAGAGCCTACTGAAATAAAATCCATTTATTCAACAAATATTTATTTTTTCAGAGGGAAGAAAAGCAACCAAGATGAAAAAGGCACTCAGGAACGTAGGATAAGTTTTTCACCCAAATCAAGGTGGGTACATATCAGGAATCTGAGCACTATATTATGAAACATGGAGATTTGTTGGGAAGAAATTTATTGAAAGAAGTGATACTGAAATTATCACTTTAGTCCAAGTCATATGGATTTTGAAATCTGATAGTAGGTCTCACAGTGAGAATGGGATATGAGACTGAGTGCAGGAAACAAGTAGAAGAGGAAAGGAAAGAAAGAAAATGAAAACTAAGAGGAAAATTAATATTAGCAATGATTACCCTTTTATATTTTGGATAGATTTAAGAATGCGTATAAATAGGAGACTATAATAAAAGAAGAAAGAGAAAGAGCTGAAATGTTAAAGAAAGAGATGAAAAACAGAAGAAAGGCCTAAACCAACAGTTTCCAAGAGACCCTTATGGGAGGTCCACAAAGTCAAAAATATTTTTGTTAGTAATAACACTTCAGGGGGACTTCTCTGGTGGTCCAGTGGTTAGAACTTCACCTTCCAGTGCAGGGGGTGCAGGTTCAATACCTGGTTGGGGAGCTAAGATCCCACATGCCTCGTGGCCAAAAAACCAAAACATAAAACAGAAGCAATATTGTAACAAATTCAATAAAGACCTTAAAAATGGTCCATATCAAAAAATCTTTTAAAAAAAGATAATAATAACACTTCATTGGGACTTCCCTGGCCGTCCAGTGGTTAAGACTCTGTGCTCCCAATGCAGGCGGCATGGGTTCAATCCCTGGCCAGGGAATTAAGATCCCGTATGCCACATGGTGCAGCCAAAATAATAATAAAAATAACAACACTTCATTATTAACAAAAATAATAGAATTTTAAACTGTGTTCTTATTTGCATTAGTGGGGCAAAAGCACTGGTGGGTGTCTTATGGAATTTTAATTTATAGAGGTGACTGAGTGATGACACAGAGAGGTTAATGCTATTAAAAGAAAATTTTTTATTACTTACCTTTCCTGAGAGGAGGGGCCATGCCATGCCATGCAGGGCCACATGGGGAAGCACCAGGTTTGGTCAGGAGGCAGAAAGAAGCAAGGGGAAAGTGTAGGCCAGAGCCTTTACTGGGGCTTGCTTCCATGGGAAAGGCAAGGCAGGGCAGGGGAAACAGCTTAGGATTGGCTAGTTTGAAGAGTGTTGGCAGGTTACGGGTTATAGGGGAGCTCTCCAGTTGTCTGATACCTGATCCTGGGTGATTTAGGGCAGGGTAAATATTGGCTTGGTGTCTGTGAGTTAGAAAAAGGAGGTGGTTGAGGATATGGAGTGGGGATTGGTTGATTTGTATATGAAAGGTGGGCTCACCAACAAGTTGTTTGTTTACTATTTCTAGAAATTGGCTAGCTCTGGGAAGGGCAATCTCTCCTCAGCCAGTAGGGCACCCCAAAGATGTCAAAACATAAAATATAGAAAATTTAACAATGATTGATACGGTGGGTAAAATGCTGGCACATTAACATATATCAAAGCACTGGCACCAATCTATAATAGTAATCACTGCATTTCTAACTACCACACACTCGCAGGAAAAAAGTTTCACTTAAGACTTTTTGATAGAGCAGAAAAAATTCATTAATTTTATTAGATCTCCACCCTTGAGTACATATATTTTCAATATTCTGTGTGATTGTTAAAGAATTTTGCATACAGCACTTCTTTTGCATACCAGAGTACAGTTGATCTTTAAATAACACTGGGAGTTAGCGGCGCCAACCCTGTGCACAGTCAAAAATCTGCATATAACTTATAGTTGGCCCTCAGTTCCTCCATACCCACAGTTCCACATCTGTGGCTTCAACCAACTGTGGATCGTGTAGTATTGTAACATTTGCTATTGAGAAAATTTGCATGTAAGTGGACCTGCACAGTTCAAATGCATGTTGTTCAAGGGCCAATCATATAATGTATTTTGTGAGGAAAAGTGCTGGTGTAATTATGTGAGTTGAGAACTAAATATCTACATTTTGTGGAACAGCAGTTTTACTTGAAAAAACACTATTATTCAGATGTGGGTATCTGGTAAACATTTTCTTGAACAATGTGAACCTGTCTATTCAAAGAAAACATCTGCCAATACTTGTCACCTACGATAAAAGAAGTATAAGTCATTATTTTAGAAAGCTTGTATTTGCTACAGTGAGCTTGTCAACTTCCCAATACTTAAAAGACTTTTATAATGAGATTGCTGGTGATATTAACACATGTGGGTTTGGGGTTTTAAAAAAAATATTGAGGGCTTCCCTGGTGGAGCAGTGGTTGAGAATCTGCCTGCTAATGCAGGGGACACGGGTTCGAGCCCTGGCCTGGGAGGATCCCACATGCTGCGGAGCAACTGGGTCCGTGAGCCACAACTACTGAGCCTGCGCGTGTGGAGCCTGTGCTCTGCAACAAGAGAGGCCACGATAGTGAGAGGCCCGCGCACCGCGATGAAGAGTAGCCCCCGCTTGCCGCAACTAGAGAAAGCCCTAGCACAGAAACGAAGACCCAACATAGCAATCAGTCAATCAATCAATAATAAAATCTTTAAAAAACAATATTGATATGGAAATGTGTCAAATTTGGCAAACCTGTATGCACCAGTGAACTGTTACTTTCCAAATGACCAATACACAATATTACAAAACAATGCATGGATAAAATATTTAAATAGGCCATTGGATTTTATGTAATAGTCTACAACAGTTCATTGTTATGATTTCAGATTTTATATTGCAACTAACTGTTTAGAAAAAACCAATTGTTAAGTGGCAACTAACTGCTTAGGAACTACCAATTGTTAAGTTTGGGTGTAGTATTAATGAAGAATATCCATGACAATCTAAAAAGGCTTTTAAAATATTTCTCTTTCAATACATATACACATGAAGGAAGATTTTCTCCATATATTTCAATTAAAACAACATATTGCAACAGACTAAATGTACAATCAGATGTGAAAATCAGCTATCTTTTATTCAGCAAGACATTAAATAAACTTCAATCAATCATGTAACAATGCCCCTTTGCTCACTTTTCTCTTTTGAAAAATAGTTTTTGTTTGTAAAAATATGATTTTTATGTCAACATGTAATGACTTTATTATATTTACATTGTTCTTTTTAAATGAAATAAATGGATATTTTTAAATGTGTTTTAATTTTGAATAGGATATACACGCATTCACAAAGTTCTTTTAATTCTTAATAATTTTAAGAGTATAAATAAGTCCTGCAGCTGCATGTAAATCAATGAAGTTAGAACACACCCTCACACCATGCACAAAAATAAACTCAAAGTGGCTTAAAGACTTAAACATAAAACAAGACACCATAAAACTCCTAGAAGAGAGCATAGGCAAAACATTTTCTGACATAAATCGTACCAATGTTTTCTTAGGTCAGTCTCCCGAGGCAATAGAAATAAAAACAAAAATAAACAAATGGGACCTAATCAAACTTACAAGTTTTTGCACAGCAAAGGAAACCATAAAAAAACAAAACAAAACAAAACGAAAAGACAACCTACAGAGTGGGATAAAATATTTGCAAATGGTGCAACAGACAATGGCTTAATCTCCAAAATATACAAACAACTCATGCAACTCAACAGCAAAAAAACAAACAACCCAATTGAAAAATGGGCAGAAGACCTTAATAGACATTTCTCCAAAGAAGACATACAGATGGCCAGTAGGCACTTGAACAGATGTTCAACATCACTAATTATTAGAGAAATGCAAATCAAAAGTACAGTGAGATACTACCTCACACCAGCCAAACTGGCCATCATTATAAAGTCTACAAATAACAAATTCTGGAGAGGATGTAGAGAAAAGGGAACCCTCCTACACCACTGGTGGGAATGTAAGTTGGTACAGCCACTATGGAAAACAGTATGGAGGTTCCTCAGAAAACTAAAAATAGAATTACCATATGATCCAGCAATCCCACTCCTGGGAATATACCCGGACAAAACTATAATTCAAAAAGATACATGCACCCCTATGTTCATAGCAGCACTGTTCACAATAGCCAAAACATGGAAACAACCTAAATGTCCATCGACAGATGAATGGATAAAGAAGATATGGTACATATATACAATGGAATATTACTCAGCCATAACAAAGAAAGAAATAATGCCATTTACAGCAACATGGATGCAACTAGAGATTATCATACTAAGTGAAATAAGTCAGAAAGAGAAAGACAAATATCATATGACATCACTTATATGTGGAATCTAAAATATGGCACAAATGAACCTGTCTACAAAACAGAAACAGACTCACAGACATAGGGAACAGACTTGCAGTTGCCAAGGGAGGAGGAGGGAGAGGGATGGAGTGGGAGTTTGCGGTTGGTAGATAAAAACTATTACATTGAGAATGGATAAACAACAAGATCCTACTATATAGCACAGGGAACTATATTGAATATCCTGTGAAAAACCATAATGGAAAAGAATATAAAAAAAGAATGTCTGTATGTGTATAACTGAGTCACTTTGCTGTACAGCAGAGATTGGCACAACATTGTAAATCAACTATACTTAAATAAAAAAAATTTTTTTTAAGTCCTGAGACTAAAAAGTTTGAGAACTGCTGTTTTAGACATTCAAAATTCTGGTAATAGCAAAGAAGTTTGTATCAGAACAACCTTCCAACTGATAACAGTGATAACTATGGACCAATTATAGAAGACCAACTTGTTTGAAGACACTAAAGAATGATCAAAAGCAGGCAGAAACTGGAATGGTTACAACCTTTGAAAGAAAGAAACCACACTGCAATAAGATCTACTTTTATCCAGGTCTTCCACTGTGTGCCCTGGTAGTTCATGCAGCACACAGGGGATAGATCTCAAGGAGAAAGCAGGAGTCATTCTGTGCAGAAGAATCAGAGATCAGAGTTCAGGAGTACCAGAGTGGCTGTAAATTGAGGACAAAATCCAAGGATGAAGAAAGCATAGAAGGAAAGCCCCAACGTTAGCATAAACCCCTCCTCAAAACCTTGGTTAACTTCATTTCTACAGGGTAAGACTGCAAGGAGCATAAAGGGAAAAGACAGCTGGAACACTGAAAGAACTCAGCAGAGATTTCAGCAGCTACTTAACTCTGCAAAAACAGTTTTTAATTCCAGTCCTGTGCCAAGTTAGAAGAACCTGGTTAAAACTTTGGCCTTTCTACTGAAATCCCAGAAGGGCCATGAATTAGGAGTAAAGGCTGCATCCCAGGACTTAGAGCAATACCATAAAACTAAAGGCAAAACTGAAACTGAAATAGAAATAATCTAAACAACTTAAAAGCAACCTGACAAAAGAATCAACATGAGCCTCCAGTAACTTAACCTCCTGTAAGATTAAAACTCAGCAATCTTCAGAGGAAGAAAAAGGATCCAGCAACTTCACAACATGTTATATAAAGCCTTCCTGAGAAGAAACAGGAAAATGTGACCAATAGGGAAGATAAAACCCATTCAACAGAAACAGGCTGATATATGTCCCTATGTTGAAATTAGAAGACATTTAAAATAACTATGATAAATATGTTTACAAATCTACAAGAAAAGATGGAAATATGGGTGAAGAGATGGAGTAGTCAGGAGGCATAAGGAAATGCAAACTGAAAAAAACCCCAATAGCTGAAATATAAAATTCACTGGATGGGTTTAACAGCAAATAAACATAAGAGAATAAAGAATCAGTAAACTTGAAGTCAGGTTAACAGAAATTACCCAAACTAAAAGAACTTTAAAAATCCTTAGTGAACTACAGGGTAGGATGAAATGATTTAAAATATAATTGAGAATAGAGCAAGAAAAAAACTGTAGAAGTACAGACCAAAATTTTCCCAAGTTTTATCTAAAACAAGAACTCTGTGAACTTGCTAAATTCACTTATTAGTTCTACCAGTTCTTTTCTTTTAGATTCCTTAGGATTTACTATGTACACAATCATGTCACATACAAATGAAGATAGTTCCCTTTCTAATCTGAAGCCTTTTAACTTCTTTTTCTTGCCTTATTGTATTGACTTGTGTCCTGTATAATGTTTAATAGAAGTGGTGATAATGGACATCCTTTCTTTGTTTTTGTTCTTAGAGGAAGAGCATTCATGCTTTCACCACTGAATGTGATGGTGGCTATGTTTTTCGAAGATATTCTTTAGGAAGTTGAGGAAATTCCCTTGGATTGCTAATAAATAGATTTATAATAAATATAAATTGAATTTAATTATTTTCCTGCATTTACCGAGATGATTGTGGTCTTCTCTTTTATTTTTCTATACTTTAAGTGGTAGCTTATATCCTTGAGTTTCGACCTCTTTTTATCTTTACATGGTGAATTATATAGCTTTTTATTTTTAATGTAATTAATTAATTTATTTATTTTGGCTATGTTGGGTCTTCGTTGCTGCACACAGGCTTTCTCTAGTTGTGGTGAGCGGAGGCTACTCTTTGTTGCAGTGCGCGGGCTTCTCATTGAGGTGGCTTCTCTCTCTTGTTGCAGAGCAGGGGCTCTAGGAGTGCGGGCTTCAGTAGTTGCAGCACACAGGCTCAGTAGTTGTGGCACGTGGGCTCTAGAGCACAGGCTCCATAGTTGCAGTGCGCAGGCTCTAGAGCACGGGCTCTAGAGCACAGGCTCAGTAGTTGCGGCGCACAGGCTTAGTTGCTCCGCAGCATGTGGGATCTTCCCAGACCAGGGCTCGAACCCATGTCTCCTGCATTGGCAGGCAGATTCCTAACCACTGCGCCACCAGGGAAGTCCCTATAGCTTGATTTTTGAATTCCAAATCAACTTTGCTTTCCTGGGATAAACTCCTTTTGGCCATGTGGTATCATCCTTTTAAAATACTGCTAAATTCAGTTATTTTCTTAGATTCAGTTTTATAATATTTTATTAAGGATTTTTATATCTAGCTTCATGAAGGATGTTGCTATGTAGTTTTCTATTCTTATAGTGCCTTTGATTGTGGATAATGCTGGTCTTATAAAATGAGTTGGGAAGTGTTCTCTCCTACTCTTATTGGTTGGTATAAAATTGTCTGTATATTCCCTAATGGTCCTTTTAATGTCTGTAGGATCTGTAGTGATATAGTCTCTTTAATTTTTGATATTGGTGATGTGTCTTCTATTTTTTATTAGTAATATAGTTATGGTTTCTTAATTTTATTATTTTAATGTATCAGCTTTTGGCTTCACTCATATATTCTTCTTCTGTTATGTATTTCATTGATTTCTGCTTTAGTCAATTTTTTCCTCTTACTAACTTTTGAGTTTAATTTACTTTTCTTTTTCTAGTTACTTAGGGTGACAGTTTAACCCCTGTTTTAGGCCCTGATTTAAAGGGATAAAAATTTTTAATGCTGCTATAGTTGCATCCCACACATTTTGATATGTTGTCTTAATTATCATTCAGTTCAAAATACCTTCTAATTTACCTTAGGATTTCTTCCTTGCTTCATGGGTTATTTGGAAATGTGATTAATTTCCAAAAATTTGGGGAATTTAGAGATACGTTTTTGATTTCTAAATTAATTCTACTGTGGTCAGAAACTATACACTATGATTTCAGTTCTTTTTAATTTATTGATACTTGTTTTATGCCCAGCATGTAGAGTCTATCTTGGTGAATGTTCCATGTAAAATAGTCTATAAAGATTAACTAGGTACAACTGATTGTGTTTCAAGCCTTCCACAGCCTTATTGATTTTCTTTCTCTTTGTTCTCTCAATTACTGAGGGAAAAGTATTTATATCTTAAGCTATAATTATATTGCTTCTTTCAGGGAGCAAATTTGGTTCTGGAGAAAATGAAAGAAGAAAATCTTACATATTACTATGGCTTGTGGCCCTCCAAAGGGCAAGAGAACATAGATTATGGTATTAAAATTTCATGGGGGGGGCAATTAGAAAGAAAATTTCTAAAAAGACTTTTTAAGGTAGTGAAAATGATAAAAAGCTGAGAAACACTGAAGTATTTTGAAGCTGTTAACAGTTGTTATGACTTCTTAATGAAGTGTCCCTCTTTATCACTGTAATATTCCATTTTCTGAAATCTACTTTGATATATGGCCGCTCCCATTTTCTTCTTAGTGTTTGCATGTATAATAGAGTCAGATTCTATTTTTGATGTCTTACTGCTGACAACTTCCTAGACCCACTCCCTTTTTTTCCCCAGTCAGAAACCTTGCATGTTCTCTCTGTTGGTGCTGGCAGGAAGTTTAAACCATGCAAGCCCTAGCCTATGTGTAGAGACCTGACCTTACCCCCCACCAAAACACAATAAACACCAAAGCCAGACACCCCTCCTTGCTCTCTCAAGCCATTTTAGGACCAGTTTGGGAATCTTCCCTGCTCTCCCTAGAAAACCTCATTATGTGAGATTTCAGTCTTGATATCTGTCCCAAATTTTGGGTGAGTGCAGGGGGGGATGATCTCATCCCCACATAGGGCAATCGCAAGACAGTACGGTACATATTTTTTCATCATTTTATGTTTTACCTACCTGTGTCTTTATATTTTAATACATAGGACATAGTTGGGTCTTTCTTTTCATCTCAGATACTGAATAGTCATCTTTAGAAGCTTCTTTTGGTTTTTATTTCGATCTTTGCTATCTTGCCTCATTATGTTCATTTTCAGTTTACATCCTTGATGATACTCAAGTCATTTATAATGGCTGTTTTAACATCCTTGTCAGCGAATTCCATCACCTCTACCCTTTTTAGGTCTGTTTTTATTAATTGAGTTTTTTTCCTATTGAATGATCATATTTTCCTCCTTCTTCATATGTTTAATAATTTTTGATTGGACATCAGACATTATCAATTTAATGTTGTTGAGTTTAAGATATGGTTGTATTTTCATAAAGAGTATTTTTTTTTTTTTTTTGGCATTCTGTGGCAGCCAGAGTTGCACCACTAGGACCTCCCTTCAAAAAGAACTTACCATTCATGTGCAAGAACTGTTAGCATCTTCAGGATGCTCTTCAGATTTTGAACCAAGCCAGGGTCTCCCCAGGGAATCCCCACCAAAATGACTGAACACTGAGTGGGTACTAGAGGGTGGCCATTTCTGTCCATTAGGACTCCTCTGATGAACAGTCTTTGCTTCAGAGGAGTTAGGCTGGTTGAGACTTTGTCATATCTGCATAATGGTCTAAGGGTCTCCCTGCCCAATCCCCTTTCCTTCCACATATCTGTATCATGGTCTGATGGCTTTCTGTTTCTGATCTTACTTCTTCCTTTATCTTTCATAGATGTCACCTCTAAGAAATCTATTACACTCCCAACTCCATCTCAGCATCTCCTTGGAGGACCCAACAGGCACACAGCAGTTATTTTTGGATTAGTTTAATCCTTTTGATGCTTTAATTTAAGCCCTTTTATGACAAATCTTGCAGTCTTTAATCCATTGCCCCATTTATTAGGTGTGACCTTTCTAGGGTGTCTATCTAATGTCCTATGTATTAAAAAGTTCTCTCCGCTCTGGCTGAAGGGAAATAAAATGATTCCTGGTGCAGCAGGCTATGTGAATTGTTTGTCTCACAACACTGTTGTAATTGTATTTTTCTTAGAACATGTCCTTGCCTGGTCTCATGGGGTTTCACCTACCCACGTGCAGACTTATCTTTAGCCAAGACTCAAGGGGAACCTTTTCAAGATTTGGGGAACTCTTTCTCTGCATAACTCCCTCTTTTGGAAAGTGTGTCCTGCAAATTCTAGTCACCTCAATTTCCTTGAATGCCAATGTTGGTCCCCTAAAGTCAGTAAAACTGCCAGGTTCTTTCTGGATTCCTCTCTCTGCACTGCAGTCTGGAAGTTGCCTTCAAATGAAAGCCTGGAATGAGGTAGGGTGCATCTCATTTATTTATCTTCTCTCAGGAATCCAGGCCTGTGCTGCCTGTTGTTCAATATCTGAAAATAGTTTTGTCCAGTTTTCTAGTTGTTTCCTGTAGTAGTATAATTCTAGACTCTGTTACTTCCTCAGGGCTGGAAGCAGAAGTTTTGAATTATAAAAATGCAGGCCCAAATGGCTTAATAATGATTTTCTTCAAACATTTAAGGTAGCAACAATGCCAATCTTACAGAAATTCCATAAGAAAGTAGATGAAAAGGAAACACCCCCAGTTTGATATGGCTGACACAATTCTGGATACAAAAACTTTTCAATGACATTACAAGAAAACTACAAACCACTATCCTTGGTAAAATCATGCATTTAGCTCACTAAAATATTAGCAAACCAATTTCATCAATCTATAAGACAGATAATGCATCTTGTCCAACTGGGGTTCATCCCAGGAGCCCAAGCTTGGTTTAAAATTCAAATTAATCAATGTAATACATACAGTAACAGATTAAAAAAGAAATATCATATGATCATCTCAACAGGTGCTGAAAAAGCATTTAACATCAACATCCATTCATAATTAAAATTGTCCGAAAACTAGGGAAAAAAGAGAACTTCCATAATCTAACAAAGAGCACTTATGAAAAATCTACAGTTAATATCAAGCTAAAGAATGAAATATTAAATGTCTACCTTCTAAATTTAGTGAACTGCTAAGGATGCTCACTCTCACTACCTCTATTCAACGTTGTACTGTAGATCCTAGTCAGTACAACAGGGTAAGAAAAAGAAATGAAAGCAATAAAGTATGCAAATGTAGAAGTGAAATATGTTATTTCAACAAGGCCTGTTTTATGTATAGAAAATCTAAAAAAAAACCAAAACAAATAAAGAACAACAGTAACAACAACAAAATTTAATACCATCAAAAGAAATATGCAAAGTCAATATCTAAAAGTCAATTGTGGAGACACATATTAAGAACAAGCTGGAAAAAGAAAATTTAAAAATCTCATTATTTACAATAGCATCAAAAATATTAAAAGCTTAAAGATAAACTTAATAAAATATGTATAAGACCTCTATACTAAAAATAATAAAACACTGCTTATGGGAATTAGAGAAGCTAACTAAAATGTTAAGATATAGTATAGTCATGGACCGGAAGACTCAATATTGCTGAGATGTTATTTCTCACCAATAAAAATCCCAGCATATTTATTTAGAGAAACCAAGATGGTACTGGCACAGAAACAGAAATATAGATCAATGGAACAGGATAGAAAGCCTAGAGATAAACCCATGCACATATGGTCACCTTATCTTTGATGAAGGAGGCAAGAATATACAGTGGAGAAAAGACAGCCTTTTCAATAAGTGGTACTGGGAAAACTGGACAGCTACATGTAAAAGAATGAAATTAGAACACTCCCTAACACCATACACAAAAATAAACTCAAAATGGATTAAAGACCTAAATGTAAGGCCAGACACTATCAAACTCTTAGAGGAAAACATAGGCAGAACACTCTATGACATAAATCACAGGAAGATCCTTTTTGACCCACCTCCTAGAGAAATGGAAATAAAAACAAAAATAAACAAATGGGACCTAATGAAACTTAAAAGCTTTTGACAGCAAAGGAAACCATAAATAAGACAAAAAGACAACCCTCAGAATGGGAGAAAATATTTGCAAATGAAGCAACTGACAAAGGATTAATCTCCAAAATTTACAAGCAGCACATGCAGCTCAATATCAAAAAAACAAACAACCCAATCCAAAAATGGGCAGAGGACCTAAATAGACATTTCTCCAAAGAAGATATACAGATTGGCAACAAACACATGAAAGAATGCTCAACATCATTAATTATTAGAGAAATGCAAATCAAAACTACAATGAGATATCATCTCACAGCGGTCAGAATGGTGATCATCAAAAAATCTACAGACAATAAATGCTGGAGAGGGTGTGGAGAAAAAGGAACCCTCTTGCACTGTTGGTGGGAATGTAAATTGATACAGCCACTATGGAGAACAGTATGGAGGTTCCTTAGAAAACTAAAAATAGAACTACCATACGACCCAGCAATCCCACTACTGGGCATATACCCTGAGAAAACCATAATTCAAAAAGAGTCATGGGGGCTTCCCTGGTGGCGCAGTGGTTGAGAATCCGCCTGACAATGCAGGGGACATGGGTTCGATCCCTGGTCCAGGAAGATCCCACATGCCACGGAGCAACTAAGCCCATGCACCGCAACTACTGAGCCTGTGCTCTAGAGCCTGCGAGCCACAACTACTGAAGCCCGCACGCCTAGAGCCTGTGCTCTGCAACAAGAGAAGCCACCGCAATGAGAAGCCTGCACACCGCAATGAAGAGTAGCCCCCCTGCGCCGCAACTAGAGAAAGCCCACGTGCAGCAACGAAGACCCAACACAGCCAAAAATAAATGAATAAAAAAAAAAATTAAAAAAAAAACAAAAAAGAGTCATGTACCAAAATGTTCATTGCAGCTCTATTTACAATAGCCAGGACACGGAAGCAACCTAAGTGTCCATTGACAGATGAATGGATAAAGAAGATGTGGCACATATATACAATGGAATGTTACTTAGCCATAAAAAGGAATGAAACTGAGATATTTGTAGTGAGGTGGATGGACCTAGAGACTGTCATACAGAGTGAAATAAGTCAGAAAGAGAAAAACAAATACCATATGCTAACACATATATATGGAATCTAAAAAAAAAAAAAAAAAAAGGTCAGAAAAACCTAGGGGCAAGACGGGAATAAAGATGCAGACCTACTAGAGAATGGACTTGAGGATACAGGGAGGGGGAAGGGTAAGCTGGGACAAAGTGAGAGAGTGGCATGGACATATATACACTATGAAACGTAAAATAGATTGCTAGTGGGAAGCAGCCGCATAGCACAGGGAGATCAGCTCGGTGCTTTGTGACCACCTAGAGGGGTGGGATAGGGAGGGTGGGAGGGAGGGAGACACAAGAGGGAAGAGATATGGGGACATATGCATATGTATAACTGATTCACTTTGTTATAAAGCAGAAACTAACACACCATTGTAAAGCAATTATACTCCAATAAAAGATGTTAAAAAATAAAATAAAATAAAATAAAGAAACCAAGAAGTTGATTCTAAAATGTATTTGAAAAAGAAAATGAAAATGACCTGGAATAGCCAAAACAATTTTTTAAAAAGAAGAAAGTTAAGAGGACTTACTCTGACATCAAGACTTATTATAAAGCTACAATAATCAAAGACCAGGTGGTATTAGTAATAGGACTTAAATTATATCAAAGGAAAGAATACTCTAGAAATAGACTGACACAAATACAGTCAAACAATTTTTGATAAGGTCATCAGAGCAATTTAATTCAATTCAACAAGTGATGGGACAAATTGATATCTGTATGGAAGAAAACAGACTTTTAACACTTACCTCATACCATAAATAAAACTTAATGAGATGGATCATAGAACTAATTTAAAAGAAGCAAAATATACATAACATTTTAAGAAAATAATACAGGAAACTATCTTTACAACCTAAGGCAAATATTTGTTTGAGAGGTCAAAGAAATAATGATAAAAGAAAAAAATGATAAACTGGACTTCAAAAACTTGTGCTTATTGAAAGACACCATTAAAATGAGTAGGCAAGCCACAGACTAGAGGAAATATATGTAATACCTATATCAAACAAAAGACTTCTATTCAGAAAATGTAAAGAATTCCTACTATTCAAGGAAAAAAAATATTACCCAATAAAAAATGGGTAAAATATTTGAACAGATACCTCTGAAGAAGATATAAAAAGCACTTGAAAAAGTTCTCAACATCATTAGTCATAAAAGAAATCTAAACTGCTAAGATATGCTACCATTCTTCAGAATAGTACTTCACAATGACCAAAATGAAAATATTGATAACATCAAATGTGAAAGAGAATGTGGAAGGCAATCAAAATTCTCATACATTGCTGGTAAAAGTTTAAAATGCTATGGTAACTTTTAAAAACTGGCAACTTCTAAAATGTGAACTATAAACCTGCCTTATGAATGAGCAACACCATCTGATAGGTATTTACTGAGAAGAAATAAAAACGTGTGTCCACAAAAAGATTTTTACAGGAATGTTAACAGAACCTTTATTCATAATAGCCCCAGGGACTTCCCTGGCGGTCCAGTGGTTAAGACTCTGCGCTTCCATGGCAGGGGGCTTGGGTTTGATCCCTGGTCAGGGAACTAAGACCCCACATGCCATGCAGTGTGGCCAAAATAATAATAATAGTAATAGTAATAGCCCCAAACTGAAACATTTCAAATGTCTATCAATAGGAGATGCATAATAAACTGGTATCTCCATTCAATTGAATACTATCCTGTTTAATTAAAATAAACTATTTATATATGCAAAAACATGTATAAATCTCTCAGACATTAAGCTGAGTGAAAGAAAGTAGATATGAAAAAGGTCCAGAATAGACAAAACTAATCTATGTTGGTAGAAATCACAGTGGTGATCGTCTTAGGGAGGGATTGACTTGGAAGAGGCCTGATGGAACTTAATGGGTTAATGGAAGTGTCCTTTATCTTGATTAGAGTGTGAGATATGTGGGTTTATACTTCTGTCAGAACTCAAAGAACTTTACGCTTAAGATCTCTATGGACATTATACCTACAAAGCATGGAGTGGATTCTTGGTAAAGTAATAGCAGCCAATAGCTCTACAAGCATAAGGCACACAAGGAAAGGATTTACGTGGGGAGCAATATTCAAAATAAAATTTAGATTTTAGAGGTATGGAAGTCAGTCATGTATAGACACTTCAAAGATCTCAGGCCTTTAAAAACAGATCCCTAATAAGACAGCTACTATCTGAAAAAAAAGAAGAAAAAAAGAAAATAACAGTTGTTGGTAAGGATGTGGAGAAACTGGAACCCTTGTGCATTGTTGGTGAGAATGTAAAATGGTGCAGCCACTATGGAAAACAGTATAGCAGTTCCTCAAAACATTAAACATAGAATTACTATATGATCCAGCAATTCTACTTTTGGGTATATACCCAAAAGAAAGCAATGACTTAGATATATATTTATATACCCATATTCATAGTAGCATTATTCACAGTAGCCAAAGGGTGGAAGCAACCAAAGTGTCCACTGAGAGATGAATGGATAAGCAAAATGTGGCATGGACATATAATGGAATATTATTCAGCCTTCAAAAGGAAGAAAATTTTGATACATACTACAACATGGGTAAAACTTGAAGATATTATGTTAAGTGAAATAAACCAGTCACAAAAAGGACAAATACCATATGATTCCACTTATATGAGGTACCTACCAGTAGTCATATTCATAGAGACACAAAGTAGCATACTGGTTGCCAGGGGCTAGTGGGAGGTGGTAATGGGGAGTTATTGTTTAATGGGTACAGAGTTTTACTTCTGACAGATGAAGGGTTCTGGAGATGGATGGTGGTGATAGTGGCACAACTATGTAAAAATACTTAATGCCATGGAACTATATGCTTAAAAATTGTTAAGATGATAAATTTTATGTGTATTTTACCACAATTAAAAAAATAGATCTCTGAAAATATTCAAAGGCATCAACTACCTGAGTCCACTGGACTTTATCGATACAGACTCACCGAGGTAACTCTGACTTGGAAAAATTTTCTCTGTTGTCCATAGTTCTTTTCCTTGTTCCAACTTGTGGATCATATCAGGCTTAGTCATGTGAAATCCTGATAATAAAAAATGAGACTTGGTCTAAGCTGTTGGGCTTCAAAACTATTGAAGGAAGAGAAAGATACAGCTTCAAGACGGCAGACAAGGTACACATTAACATCCTACCAAAGTTAATACCTTGCACTAGGCCAAGTGCGGACACAATCACGCTTTCTACTAACAGAAAGGGATTCATCACCTCTGATCTTTGAAATTCAAAGTTCCATATGTTTCAGAAATTCTTGAAAGGAGATGCATGACACTGAAAGATTCAAGGAATTTTCCTTACCTACAGAGATGAGGTGACAGTAGTTTTCCAACATGACATCCCTGTAGAGGGCCTTCTGAGCAGGATCCAGTTGCTGCCACTCCTCCTGGGTGAAGTCCACAGTCACATCCTTGAATGACACTGATCCCTGTAAGGGCATAGTCTAGTTCATCCTAACGTAATTGAAACTAGTGAGAACTAGACATTGGAGACCATGTTCAGTGGTCAAACTGGTTTTCTTACTTTGTGTTTTGTACTGTAGAAAATTCTCTCTGAAAATACATTCATCAGTATTTACTTATTCTCTCATAGTAAAAATACATGAGATCATACTCTTTGCCTTGAATGTGATTGGTTGCTTGGTGCACGAAAACAAATAAAACCCTGACCTTGCTCATAAGAAGTTACAGGCTAAAAGAAGGGCATATGTGTAAATACATACACTCAATAGATATTACAGATGCAATGACAGAAATATGTACAAGGGAACATACTACAAAGTAAAGAAAATTTCATTTTGTATTCTAAGACTTCATTGAGGACATAAAAATTCTGTACTCACAATGAATATTTTTTGCAGAACTACATGTCATTGGCTTTTAAGATTCATGGGGAGAGTAAAACCAGTCAGTAAATTCAGGAAATAGCAAAAGGTACAGTATGTTAGGAAAGAGTCTTTGAGCTTAAGAAGAAAAAGGTATATGGAGGTAGGCAGTAGGCATATTTATGTAATACTGGATTTTTTTTCTACAGAGCAATGGTCTTAAAAATGTACTGAGCACACTCCCAACATATTTGTATTTATTTATAAATCATCAGTTGGCATTAATAGCAATCCACATTGTTAACGATTACTGTTCTTGAATGTAAACTATTAGTATTTTCCTCCTTTTCAGTATACTGTCTTGTACATTCCATTGTAATGCATACCCCACTTTGGGTCTGCTGCTTTATGGAGTATAAAAAAACATGAAGAAATGTTAAGTCATCACATATGTTATGTGAAAAAATTTATACTTTAGAGGCAATACTCTTGAACACTAGAGAAGGCTTGAGGTGTGTTAGGTGGGAAAGACAATTAAGTAACCACTGTTAGAGATGTGTCCTAGATTAAAGTGGTATTAGTGGTCTGGACAGGAGACAATTGGTTGCTTCATGACGAGTTTCAACAGAACTGGTCATAAATTGGTTGTAGAGTGGAAAAAAGAGAGGCACAGCTCTTAGGTTATCTGCACAGCAAGTGGGTGGGTGCTGAGACTAGAAAATGGAAATGGGAAGCAGGAGAAAGAATAAGCTGGACCAAAGGAGGTAATGAGGTAAACCTTGGACATGTACTTGAAATGTCTATGGAACATACAGGTAGTGATAGCTGTTGGAGGTTGGATATATGGTTCTGATACTCTGGTTAGAGGTCTAGGGTGGAGAGAGGTATCTGAGAGTCACTAGAATCAGATCAGTATAACCTCTGGAGTGAATATGATTGTGCATACAGAAAAAGAGACAGAGAGGAGAAGAGAACCAATTACCAACTGGGGAAAACCCAGATTGGTATTTCAAAGATTGGTAGATGAAGAGGAATTTTCTGAAAGAAAGATATGGAAACAGGAGAAAGTATCACCTTTGATTCAAGAATAGAACATCTCAAGAGTGGATTAGCAAATGCATCTCCTTCTCTTGCACGCACATATAAAGATTAGAAGAAACTAAAAATATAAGAATAAATCTATAACAGCACTGAAACACTGTGGAAAGGTTTTCACTGGTGGGCCACAGTTTGTAGGAATTGCTGGCAGACATGGATAAAATAGAAAAATCAGAGAGCAATGTAAAATTTCAGTTTTCTGTACAAGATTGCAAGCAAATCTCTATCCTAAAAACCTCACAAAACAGGAAATCTAATCCAAAATAATAATGTGATCTATCAATTCTACCTCCCACTGTATTATTGCAAAACCTAGGTCAGTGGAGATGATCAAGGTTTTTGCATGTCTGCTCCCTGACTCCTCAGAAATTTAGATCTCAAATCAGTGTCTAGACAAGATAGATTCATTTAAGTAATATATTCCCATTTAAATGAAGATAATACATTTCTGTTCCAGCAGTACTTTTATGAGAGGACTAAGAAAGGAGATGATGAATGATACACCCAATCAATATGCAAACATTGGCTACAACTAGAAGGTGCATTTGGGGAAGACTTAAGTTTATCCGGTTGGAATGAGAGAAACTGGGAACAGGACTGCAACTAGGGTGAGGCAGGTAAGACACGTAGGGTACAAAAGTTAGAGCTGGACAGCCCTGAGGGTCCTTCTTAAATTTTGTACCTAGGCCACTTGCTTGCCCTACTGGAGACCAGTTTGATGGAAGCAAATCCCAATATCCAGAAAATTTAAGGATAGGGAAGCAAATGTTCATATAACGTAAAAACAAGTTACTTCAGAAAGAGAGGAAACATCATCTCACCTGAGGCATGGCTTTGATATTTGCAAGAGATGAAACTTCTCTTATGAGCTCTTCTTTTGGAAAAGGGAAGAGTCCTGAGAAGGCAGAGATGGGAAGATACAAGGAGCCATGTGAAACCATATTTGACTTAGATCACCCAGAATAACTCAGCTAAATCTACATCTATTTTCAGTTTCAGCACTTGCCCACTCTGTGTACCCGACACAAATCCAGGACAGAGATTAGTGGGGAAATGGACAAATCCTGTTGCCTTATCAATGCCAGAAGCCTAATCTTCTGGTGAGGTAGAATAGATTCTGGGGAATCTGTTGTAGCATGGAGAGAGGGAACATTGTGTGTTTCCCTCTGCAGCTCTACCTTCCATCTGCCATGGAACACAGATTTATCATATATTTCTAAATCGTTCTTCATGGATTTCCTACCAATTTACACTGTCTCCAGCAGTGCATGAGAATACCTCCCCACACCCTAATGAATGCAGTTGAAAATAACTTTAATCTCTGCCTACCAGATATATATATATATCTATATATATCTATATATATCTATATATATAGATATATATATTCTAATTTACACATTTCTTATTATGAGAATAAGTTTTTATTTCTTTTCTGTGATGACACCTTATAGTACGTCTGTTTTTCTCATAGGTGTTTATTTTCTAATTGGTTGACATTATCTTCTTTTTCAATTTAATAAATTAAACCTTTATCTATTTTAAGTTGAAAGTAATTTTTCTTAGCTGTTCATGTGACTATTAAAGTGTTTATGCCTTGTGAAGATTTTTTTCCCTGTATGTTTTATTGTTTAGCAATACTATGTTCTCAGTTGATGTGAAATGCCATCTCTATCATTATTACATATCCCTATATACTTGAGAATATTTGGACTTTCTATTTAATTTCTCTACTTCATCTTTTTATTGATTCACCTGTGCATACTACTAATTAGCATAGTTAATTATTGAAAATTAACCATTATTCATTATTAATTTATTAATAGTAATTTAAGTATTAACTACTGAGCAACTCTTTTTAGTAGTACAGGTATGGAAATAGAAAAGAAATTGATCTTTCCACACTGTAGGCTTTCAGGCAGAGAGAAGAATAGTTTGCTAAATGAAGTCTGAAGTATTGACTGCTACAGTGAATATTTTAAATAGCAAAATAATATTTTAATTACTAAAATGAGACTGGTCTTATGATTAAAAGTATACCTAATACTTTTATATCATGGAATGCCTGAAGAAGCTATTGACCCTGCCATAGATTTCATCCAGAAGCAGGAAAACTTACTTATATGTCAGTGTTGAAAGTGCTAGTTATGGGTAAAAACTGTTTTTTCCTGCATGCTACCCATGGAACACTAATCATTTTAACACATTGGTTTTAGTTCATATAATACTTCCCTGTAATGAACCTTACCATCTGGGAATTATGAAATCTTACCTCTTCCTTTCCAATACTCATACCTCTATTTTATTTGCTAAATTGCTACTGAGTTACAATTTTGCAGGCAGGCTTAATGACCACTATTCAGATAATCAAATCTTACGTACCTAACTAGTGGTCATACAGAGTCTCTCAATCACAAAACCATCACAAATAGTAACAGTAGGTTACAAACACATGAGAGTTACATTCGATCACTTACTTCAGAAAAGCACCGTCTCACAGCACCCCCATGTCATTCACAATCTCAGACAGCACATTACTAATTCCAGGCAAAGTCACAAAATCACATCACAAATCATTTCGCTTCTCCATAGTCACCTGGGGTCTCAAACACGACTCACATCTAATCCGAAGAGAGACATATGCAGAGGAGTCCCCACGCAACAACAAGACTCATCCAGCTTCACACACAGTCAGCCGCAACATCCCACAGAGCAGCACGCATCCAAAACGCAGCAAGTTGGACACAGGAGGCCGCTTCCATTTGGTACACACACACACACACACACACACACACACACACACACACACACACACACACACACACACACAGCATCCTCTGTGTGAGGCCCTGCTCCCTGCGATGGAGATTCCTCGGGGTCAAAACAGACAAGATCTCTCCTCGCAAAACTCGCTCCAGGTCACACTCGATTGTCACCTTCAGGGTCACGCCCACGGACCACGCCCGAGGCCCCGCTAGCACAGATCTGAGTGTCTGGTTACCACGGCCCGGTTCCGGTTCCCTCCTCATAATTACCAGGCCCAGTTTGGACTCCCAGTTTCCTCCCCAGACTGCCCACCAGGTCCCGCTTCCCTAGTCTGCCCTCCGGGACCGGAGCTCCCAATTCCCGCCTCCTCCTCAGAGGCCCTAGGACCTACCAACCTCACCCCCGCCAAGGCTCAGTCGTCTGCGCCTGCGCACTCCCGCGCGGGCTGGCGCTCCCAGGAGTCTGCGGGGCGGCGGGTTAGGAACCGCAAGGTCCCAGCAGCGGACGCTCGGGTGTGTTAGTGTCGGCGCCCGCGCTTTTCCGGGTTGGACTCCCGTTTCTCACAGGCCTTGGGGGGACTGATGAACTTCGGCCTCTGGTTCTTTTTCCGCTAGCCTTGTGGTCATCGTTTTCCGTGTGGTGAGTTGAGGTGACCCGGGTCTGGGTGAGGGAGGAGCTCACTGCAGGAGTCCCGGAGTTTCAGGCACGGATGCGGCAGGTGGAGAGAGGAGCCTCGAGCCTTTGTGAATTAGCTGCTGAGGAAGGTGATTGTGGGTGGGCATGTGTGATTGTGTGACTGCATCAGTGTAAGATACACACATATGAGTGTGTGTATCAGAAAGAGCGAGAGCGAGCAAGCGAGAGCGTGTGTGTGAGTATGGGGTCGGGGTGTGTGCGTGGTGGGGAGGCTCTGACTGGCCCAGATCAGCTTCCTAGGACTGAAAGGGGGCGGGGCCTCATTAATGACCGTGGTCAGCGGCGACTGTGAGGTGTTACACTGTGACCAAGTGATCCTGTGACAGCACTATTGTGACCGACTAGAGACAGATCAAAACTGGCCTAGTGTGACTTTTTTTTACTTTTAGGAGGGTGGTTTCATTTTTGCAGTTCTAGCATTGAGGAATCAGTGGACAAGATCCCTGTGTGACTCAGCCTGTGCCTGTCAAAGACTGCGAGCCCCTTGTTAACCACAGAGGTCCCCAGTTCTAAAGCATGGCCCCTGTTGCCTTCATCATTGCACCCTGTATCTATTGTCTAGCCTAGTGCTTAATACACAGGCATGCAGTACATTCAGTGTAACCTGTTTTGGAGCTAATTGTCAATTCCATGGTTTCTTGGAATTTGTTGCACTGGGCTTTCTTTCACTGCCTCTGTGTTTTCACCTGTTATAGCCACACTGCGCAGAAATGCTAGCTGCACAAAAATGGCTAGCACTCTAGGTCTCAAATATTCAAAGGGAAGTTGAATAGAGACCTAGAATGAAGGTTCCAACTAAAAAAATCAAAGCTCTGTGTTTATTACGGGGACTTTAGAGCTGGAATTGCCCTCAAGGCAGGGTCCTGGGAAGAGATGATATTAAGGCACCAAGAGTAGTAGTCCTTCCTCCAAAGATTCCTCTTGGAAGCTCTGTGGGGGCAAGCTGCATATTGCAGATCTACAGCATTTTCATAGCTTTGTTGACAGGAAACTGCTGTGAACACAGAAACAGATTCTGCTCCTAGGCTTCAGTCAACCTGACTTTTTTTTATGATACAGGGAAGGGTCAACAGTATTCCAGTCTTTCTCTTACTTCCATTGGGTATATTTAACATGGATGATGGAGGCTTGCTAGTGATGAAGAATGTGTTCTTATTTAGCCTGTCTTGGTATGAAAGGCCTAGTATGTCATGATCCCCTTTTCCTTCCAAGTTTTGCTGTATCCCAAAAGAAGGGCCGTGAAAGGAGAAAAGTGTTGCAGCTGCACATCTCAAAGCCAAGCTAGAGGTCATTTTTTTTTTAAACATCTTTATTGGAGTATAGTTGCTTTACAATGTTGTGTTAGTTTCTACTGTATAACAAAGTGAATCAGCTATACGTATACATATATCCCCATATCCCCTCCCTCTTCCATCTCCCTCCCACCCTCCCTATCCCACCCCTCTAGGTGGTCACAAAGCACAGAGCTGATCTCCCTGTGCTATGCAGCTGCTTCCCACTAGCTACCTATTTTATATTTCGTAGTGTATATATGTCAATGCTACTCTCTCACTTCGTCCCAGATTACCCTTCCCCCTCCCCATGTCCTCAAGTCCATTCTCTCTGTCTGCGTCTATTCCTGTCCTGCCCCTGGGTTCATCAGAACCTTTTGTTTTTTTTTTTTAAGATTTCATATATATGTGTTAGCACACGGTATTTGTTTTTCTCTTTCTGACTTACTTCACAATGTATGACAGACTCTAGGTCCATCTGCCTCACTACAAATAACTCAATTTTGTTTCTTTTTATGGCTGAGTAATATCCCATTGTATATATGTGCCACATCTTCTTTATCCATTCATCTATTGATGGACACTTAGGTTGCTTCCATGTCCTGGCTATTGTAAATAGAGCTGCAATGAACATTTCGGTACATGACTCTTTTTGAATTATGGTTTTCTCCGGGTATATGCCCAGTAGTGGGATTGCTGGGTCATATGGTAGTTCTATTTTTAGTTTTTTAAGGAACCTCCATACTGTTCTCCATAGTGGCTGTATCAATTTACATTCCCACCAACAGTGCAAGAGGGTTCCGCTTTCCTAGAAGTCATTTGAGGTTTTTGTTTCATGGAATGAATTTTTGTTTCTCAGGATATAGAATAACTTCATCTTAAATGCCCTGCCAAATAGTGACTAATCCATTTACCTGGCCAAGCCTTCTATTCCCAGTTAATGATAGTACCATGAGGATGGATCCCCTTCTTTCCCAGTTCCTTATCAAATGCCCTTCCTACAGTTAATTTTTGTATAACCACTTGGCAACACTTTCCCCTTGTGCTGTTTTTGTCTAAGCGGTCCCATGACACAGAAACAGTCCTCCTTTACATGGTGATTTGTTAATGCTTAGGTAGAATTACACATTAGATACTTTAGATTTTCTTCAAAGACATGAGTGGGAAAATGGCAAGGTAGGAGAAGGTTTGATTGATTTCAGAAACAGTCTTCAGTAAAAATGGTCTTCTGTTTTGGAGACCTTTAAGAATATTATTAGGGGTATGTACAGAGACATGTCTTTCAAGAAGGGCAGAAATTTTTCCCCAAGGAATTAGAAGATTTATGTGGTACCAACCAGTTATTGAATAAGATTTGGCAGTATCAGTTTTTTTCGAGTCACACAATTGTGTAGACTGAGTCAGCAATGTATAATGGTCTCTGAGTCTTGAGCAGAGGTCAGCAAACCATGACCCTGCAGGCCAAATCCAGCTTGTAGCCAATTTTTTTATGGCCTGTGAACTAAGACTGGTTTTAACATTTTTCTATAATTGACAACATATCAAAAGGAGAACAATATTTCATGACGTGAAAATTATATGAAATTCAAATTTCAGTGTTCATAAATAAAGTTTTGAATTTTGTCAAAAACTTCTATGGAAATTTGTTTTCTCTCTTGTTATATTAGCACCTGCATAATATCCTTGATTTTCTCTTTTGCCCACAAAGCCCAACATATTTACTATCTGGTCCTTTACAGAAAAATTAACTGACCCCTAATCTAGAGTATCTGGATTAAAATCTTGGACTTGTAAGTATTTGTGAATTTGGGCAATATATTCAGTGTCTTTCTGTTCCAGAGTTTATTGTTTGTAAAACACAAATAATAGTACCAATTTCAAAGAGTTTTTATGAGGATTAGGAGAGTTAATATTAACAGCACTAGGACAGTGGCTGGCAATAATAAGTGCTTAAATTAAAACGTGTTACGGGGGGACTTCCCTGGTGGCATAGTGGTTAAGAATCTGCCTGCCAGTGCAGGGGACATGGGTTCGAGCCCTGGTCTGGGAAGATCCCACATGCCACGGAGCAGCTAAGCCCGTGCGCCACAACTACTGAGCCTGCATTCTAGAGCCCGCAAGCCACAGCTACTGAAACCCGTGCACCTAGAGCCCGTGCTCCACAACAGGAGAAGCCACTGCAGTGAGAAGCCTGTGCACCGCAACGAAGAGTAGCCCCCGCTCGCCACAACTAGAGAAAAGCCCGTGCACAGCAACAAAGACCCAAGGCAGCCAAAAATAAAATAAATAAATACATAAATAAATTTATAGGAAAAAAAAAGAAAAAAAAAAACCTAAAAACCTGTTATTGGGACTTCCCTGGTGGTCGAGTGGTAAGACTCTGTGCTCCCAATGCAGTGGACCCAGGTTCAATCCCTGGTCGGGAAACTAGATCCTGCATGCCGCAACTAAAGAGTTCACATGCTGCAACTAAGAAGTCTGTGTGCTGCAACTAAGATCCCGCACAACCAAAATAAATAAATAAGTTAAAAATATTAAAATTAAAAAGAACCCTGTTGTTATTATGTGGATATCCTAAGTCATCCCACATTCATGAATGAGGAGCAATGAAAATATAAAGTTATTGTAATGGGCATTTTTAAGAAAACAAGCTATATGCTTAGATGGTCTATAACAGGTATCCTTCACCTTAAATGGTTTGCCCTGGAATGGTATACCAAATTATTGTATATTTATTTTATTAATGTATATTTTTCTTGGGGAAAAAGTCTATAATTTGGAGACTGTCAAAGGTGTACAGGAACCAAACAGGGTTTGAATCACTGACCTAGAACCAGTAATTTACACCTGGAAGTGAACTTTAAGAGGAGTTTGTCCCAAAATAATTTCCTGTATCATGTAAATATAAGGTTAATCATATTACATTCAAGTGATTAATATTATATAGATACAAAAAGAGATTCTAGTATGAAAAATACAAAGTGTAATGCTATGCAGTATTCATGTTTATGAACAAAATTACTCAAATTGCTAAATTATAAATCAGTTTAATTATTATAATGGCATTTCTTACCAATTTTTCAAGGATTGTATCCAATATGGTACATTAACTGGTCGTTCAGTAGAGAAAGGCAATGATAAAGCCACATTTATTAAGCCTCTACTATGAACCAAACATTGAAAGTGTCGCTTACCTGAATTGTGCACATTCACAGGTGAATCTTTTTTTTTTTTTTTTTTAGGACTGAAGATTTTTCTTTTAATTTTTATTTTATATTGGAGCATAGTTGATTAACAATGTTGTGTTAGTTTCAGGTGTACAGCAAAGTGATTCAGTTATACATATACATGTATCTATTCTTTTTCAAATTATTTTCCCATTTAGGTTATTACAGAATATTGAGCAGCATTCACAGGTGAATCTTAACATGGAAAGTGTCTCACTATGTTTATGAGATACAGTAAGAGAAGATACAAGACTTGGTAGGTTTATTTAGTCACACTGGTTTTAGTGCTTTTACCTGTCATTTTGCCAGTCTGTTTGCTCACAGTTTTCATAAGAAGTAGAAGATTGCCTTTTTAGAAAAATGCTTTATATGGAAATAGGTGTTAATTCCTGATGATCAAATGAATGCAGTCTTGTTGAAAAAAAATAGTAATCCAGATTGCACTTATAAAATCAAAAGTACTTATAATTTTAGCATCTAGAAATAATCACTATTAACATTTTGGTGTACATTCTAAATTTTTCCTTATGCTTATGTTTATATGATTTTGTCTTTTTCAGGAAAAAAAATCACGTGAATTAATCATTTAAATGAATAAAGACCTCTCTAGCTCTTAGTTTGAAAAAGGAATTCAACCCAATCAATGGTTTGTTGTACTTCCTTGTATGTAGTGTCAAATGACAAAACTAAAACAATTTAGTAACGAGTTTGATGTCTTTAATTCAAGGGAAACAGTCCATGGATTGGGGGAGTACAGTACCTCACAAGCAGAGCACTCTCCCAAGGGGTTTTGGGCAAGAGAGAATTTTATAGACTGTTAGAAGAGGCAACAGGGAAATGGCATAATTGGCTAGGAGGTCAGGGATTTTCTTATAAGGCTAGCTGGTCCAGTTTTCTAGGGTAAGGTAAGCTAGCCAAGCTGAGTTGGAAGATTGTGATTGGTGTAACGTTAGATTTCCTTAATAGGTGTTTCCTGTAAATGCAAGCTGACTTAAGTTTACATTTGTGACGTGGGCTGGACCACTGGGGTGGCCCCCATTTTGTGGATCCTGATACACAAATTAACTTTATCAGTAGGGATAAGGAAGTGATGATGACGTCCAACTGATTTGACAGACCTTTTGCAATTTTACAGATAACAATTTATGCATAATTCCAGGGGAACAAATTATCAAGTAAAGCTACTCAATTAAGTATTTAATATTTTTTTTTACGTAGTTAGAAAACTTTCAGAAAATAGCACTAATATCTCAAGACCAAATATCTTAGGAGACTCCATTATATAAATTATGCTGACAAGGATGAGTTTATAATTTCAGATAACAGAATTAGATGTTAGTAGTTATAAATATGCATAGTTACAAATAACCCAGCATAAAAGTCTGGGTTAGACAGCGAACAAGATTGATTTTTTGTTAATATTTTCAATTTGTTACTTAAGCCGGTCAGATTCTCTTAGCTAGCTTTATGAGGCAGAATGGTGTCTATCTGTAGCTGCTGTCCTCTTCTTTCTCCCATTCTTTGTGGGTTATGTTGCTGGTGAAAACAAATTACATTTGTAAGCTGTGCTCTGTAATATATTAGCATTATAAGGAAGAGCAGGCCTAAGAAGCTCGAATTTCACTTTCATAAAAAATGGTAAGCAAAGAGAATTTCCTTTAATGGTAATGGATTACAGGATATGAAATAGTCTCTTCATCATCAATAAAAAATAGATAATATTTTGTTGGGTTTTTTTTTTTTTCCACTTAATCCTGACAACTCTTTGAGGTACTAGGTACTATTGTTTTTCTCACTTTATTGATAAGGAAATCTAGGCAGTACAGATAAGATACTTACGAACACACACAATAACTTTTAGAGCTAAGATTGACATTCTGAAAGTTTAACCACAGAGCTTGTTCTTATTTACAACTGCACATAATCTCTCGATAAGTTTTTAACCTGCCTGTCTTACTTATTAATTCATTACAAATGTCTTTCCTCAATATTTACTATGAATTAGGGTAATCACCTTTAAAATCTAACGTACATATTAATAGTAGCTACCAATAATGTTTTTTTTTTTGGCTGCCCCATGTGGCTTGTGGGATCTCAGTTCCCTGACCAGGGATTGAACCCAGGCCCCAGCAGTGAAAGTGCCAAATCCTAACCACTAGACCACCAGGGAACTCCCATCAATAATTTATTTAACCTCTTTTCTACCCTGAGATTTTTATGGTTATCAAAACTACTCTATGATGAATATCCTTAAGATATATCTTCATCTACTTTTATATGTTTCCTGCTCACAATATGCCAGAACTTATTCTAGTACTTGAGGGGACACCAGCACTAAAAAGAGGTAAGTTGTTCATTATTAAGCAAAGATCAAATATATGTGGGAATAAATGTAAGGTAGACTGTGATAAAGGCTCTTAAGTCAGATGAAACATATTGG
The DNA here is from genome assembly GCF_965194825.1 of Balaenoptera physalus. NCBI lineage: Eukaryota > Metazoa > Chordata > Mammalia > Artiodactyla > Balaenopteridae > Balaenoptera > Balaenoptera physalus. The sequence continues at coordinate 15,968,177 of NC_138900.1, read as the reverse complement.
GAATGCATATGGAAGAGACATTCTGATGACAGCATTCTTAGGTTATGACCAGATTATATTGGAAGACATAAAAGCTCTGGGGAGGTAAATAGGTTTTATTCAAGAAAATTTTTGTGAGATTAGATGTAAAAATGAGACTAAGAGAACAAGATTAAACAGGTGTTTGGTGGTCATCAGGGCTAAAAGGAATGAATTAGAAGTGAATTAAACCCATACATCAGGAAGACATGAAGGCAGCATTTAGAACATCATCAAAACTTATGAGACTTCTCTCAGGGACCTTTAACCGTTCTTTTCTAGGCAAAACTCCAACTTCCTTTGCCATATGTAAAAATCAAAGTGTTAAATTAGGTGTTGGGAGCAGAAAGAAACAAAAGCCATTCAGAGTTGGCATCTATTTATCCTAAGCATTTTCTCAAAGTTCACGGAAGACTGTTTAAGACTACTTCTTAATTTAAGAGTGGCCATGTATTAATATAAATATGCACTTTAAAAGTCTTTAAAAAGAAAGCTATTCTTCAAAAATATATTAATATTAATACATGGCCACTCTTAAATTAAGAAGTAGTTTTAAATAAAAAAAATCACAGACAGCACAGAGAAGCAATGCTAACATAAGGTTTCATAACTTTCCAGATACTTTTCTTTCTCTGTTTATATATATACATTTTACAAGCAAAATGACATATTTATGTATTTATTTTTAAAAAAACAATTGAATATGTTTTGAATATTTTCATACTTTTTCCAAGTTTTATTGAGATATAATTGAACATATTCTTAACTACAAATTTTTTTTATAACCATGCATTTAATGACTACCTTAGTAGTCATGAATGGATGTTCTATAATTTATTTTAAACCAATCAGTTATTGCTAAAGCTGAATCTTACCTGCGCATTTCCTTCTACTTGCTCTGCAGCTCCCATGTCTTGGCCAACTTTACCTCCCCATCTAGGACCCTCTGGGAACATCTGTGTCATTTCAAGTGTAGACATGTTCTGCAGTGTCACATTGGCTCCTGCTGGGTGGAATGCAGATGACAGTAACTTGCTCAGATGTATTTATTCAGGGGAATAATATAGGAACTGAATAGTTTACCCTTTTATCTGGGTCTCACTGAATACAAATATCTATGTACCTCCCCATTCAAAATCTACTTGTTTTGAACTTCACATAATGATAGATCTTTTTAAAAAATAATTAATTAATTAATTTATATTTTTGGCTGAGTTGGGTCTTCGTTGCTGCACACGGGCTTTCTCTAGTTGCGGTGAACGGGGGCTACTCTTCGTTGGAATGCGCGGGCTTCTCATTGCAGTGGCTTCTCTTGTTGCAGAGCACGGGCTCTAGGCACACGGGATTCAGCAGTTGCAGCACGCAGGCTCAGTAGCTGTGGCTCGTGGGCTCTAGAGTGCAGGCTCAGTAATTGTGGTGCACAGGCTTAGCTGCTCCATGGCATGTGCGATCTTCCCGGGCCAGGGCTCGAACCTGTGTCCCCTGCATTGGCAGGCGGATTCTTAACCACTGCACCAGGGAAGCCCAAAGATAGATCTTTTTTTTTTTCAACATCTTTGTGAGATTCATCCATGTTGCTGCATGTAGCAGGCACCTTTTCTTTTGCTATATATTCCATTATAGGATGTTGCACAGATTATTTTTCTGTTATTCTGTTGTTGGAAATTTGAGTTGTTTCTAATTTTTCTTGAAGAGATACTACTGCTATGAACATTATTGTACATGTGTTTTGTGGACTTAAGCATTCTATTTTGCTGTGGAGATATATGCACAGGGAAAGGATTGCTGGGTTATGTAATACATCTATGTTTAGTTTTGTAGACACCAATGTACATATATCCAGTGTGTTATGCTCTAACAGCCACTGCATGAGAGTTCTAGTTGTAATAAGTTAAGCATAATACTGCAGTCTTTATGATAACCACTAAGAATAATGTATGACAGTATAAATTAATGGGGAAAACTAGAATAATAAAAGTATTTGACTAATACAACAGAAGGTAAGAATGGTGGAATAGAAAAACAAAGAAACAGATGGGACACATAAAAGCAAATGTTGGTGTACCCAACATTATTAGTAATTAAATTTAATGAAAATGGATTAAACACTCCAATAAAAAGAAAATTGTTGAAAAGAACAAAATCAACCATATGCTTTTAGCAGCTGACACATATTAAGTATAATGGCACAGAATATGAAATATGAAAGAGGTATAATGCAAATACTAAAGGAAAGTTGGTGTCTCTCTATTAAGATCAGAAAAAAAAAAGGACTTAACGAGAGATAACAGGGACGTTTCATAATGATAAAAGTTTAAACCCAAAAAGAAGATATAGTGATCATGAATTTGAATATACCTACTAACAGCTTCAGGATATACAAATCAAAGATTAACAAAAGTAAAAGGATGAATCAACAAATCCAGTCATTGTTGAAGATTTCAGCATACTGTTAGAACAAGGATACTAAAAATCATTAACGATAGATGTTAGCAAATGACCTAACTGACATACATAGAATACTATATCCAACAGCTAGAGGGTATACAGACTCCACTTACTGAAATTTGCAAATTGCCTGACTTCTTTACCTTTTGTGTTCTGATCTGTTGAATGGAAAGATTAAATTAAATTATAGAGCATTGATGAAGATTAAATGGTAAGGTTTATAAAGCATCTATCACATAGAGCTCTTAGTAAATATTTGTTGTTTTCAAGCTGTAAGAGGCTTTACTTTTCTCCAGCATGAATACTGATAAAAGAGGTGGTAAATGATGCTACTGAAGGAATCAGGGTAGCTGACTGTGATTAAGAAATGGGGGGGTTTCCCTGGTGGCACAGTGGTTGAGAATCTGCCTGCCAATGCAGGGGACACGGGTTCGAGCCCTGGTCTGGGAAGATCACACATGCCGCGGAGCAACTGGGCCCGTGAGCCACAATTGCTGAGCCTGCGCGTCTGGAGCCTGTGCTCCGCAACAAGAGAGGTCACGATAGTGAGAGACCCGCGCACCGCGATGAAGAGTGGCCCCCACTTGCCGCAACTAGAGAAAGCCCTCGCACAGAAACGGAGACCCAACAAAGCCATAAATAAATAAATAAAATTTTTAAAAAATGAAGATATAAAATTAAAAAAAAAAAAGAAATGGGAAGTGCTAAGCTGGAGGATTCTGGGACTTGTGTTGGCTTGGGGGTAGGACTCCATGTGGGCCAATGCTGTTTTGCAATGGCACTGTTTTCTGTTTTTGTGTGTAGGGTGATCAGGCATTCCCAGTTTCTACATAAAAAACATCCCAAAATTAGTGGCTTAGAACAATGATAGCATTTGTTTTAATCATTAATTTGTTCATTGGGCAGAACTTTGTGGAGACAGCTAGTCTCTGCTCTACCTGGCTTCAGCTGGGGTGGTTTTAATATTGGGGGCTGGAATCATCAGAAGGCTTGCTCACTTACGTATTTGGTAGCTCGTGCTGGCAGTCAGCTGGAACCTCAGCTGGACTGTGGTTGGAATATCTTAGCTGTGGACTTCTTGTGTAGCTGCTTGGATTCCTCACAGCAAAATGATTGGGTTTCAGGGTGAGCGTCTTGAGAGTGAGTTACTAGGAAGCTCTATTGCCTTTCCTAATCTAGCCATGGAAAATAGTGTCATTTCCACTGCACTCTATTCATCATGAGAATCACAAAGGCCTGTTCTGTTTCAAAGGAAGGGAAATAAACTCCACTTTAAAAAAAATTAATTTATTTTTGGGTGTGTTCTGTCTTCGTTGCTGCATGTGGTCTTTCTCTAGTTGCGGTGAGTGGGGGCTATTCTTTGTTGTGGTGCGTGGGCTTCTCATTGCTGTGGCTTCTCTTGTGGAGCACGGGCTCTAGGGTGCCTGGGGTTCAGTAGTTGTGGCTCGTGGGCTCTAGAGCTCGTGGGCTCAGTAGCTGTGGTGCACGGGCAGTTGCTCCAAGGCATGTGGGAATCTTCCCGGACCAGGGCTCCAACCCGTGTCCCCTGCATTGGCAGGCAGATTCTTAACCACTTCGCCACCAGGGAAGCCTGTAAACTCCACTTCTTGATGAAGTAGGTGAATGGCAAAATTCTGGAAGAACATGCAGGACCTGAAATATTGTTGTGGGCCTTATTGGAATTTACAGTATGTACCAATCCCTGAGGCCAAAGATGAGGTTTAGGTGTGGATGGTGTCTTCCCTTTGCAGCCCTGCAAAGTAGAATAGCGGGAGGAGTTATCTGCTGAAGATATGCCCAATCTCAGGCCCAGGCCAGTATTAGCAGAGTGGAGGACGAGCCAGAACCCTCCTGCTGAAGTGTCTGGATCCTACTTTCAGACAGGAGGACCTCTGCTTGGTATCTGTGCCTGTTTACTGGATTCTTTGTGTGTGGACTGTTTAGATTTGTCCAGAACCCATCTTACCTGTTATTTTCTATATATGTTGATAAGGTACTGTTTACAGGCAGGAAGACAAAAGAAAAAAGCACATATTAATGTGTATCATTTGGAGAGCTGAGAAGTACATCTGGTGTCAGACCAACTTTCTTTTCCCAGTTCTCACCTCTGTAGTCTCTGTGCTTCTCCAGGAGGGAAACCCTGAAGAGTACTGACAAGTTCTCAACCATTTTAAACCATGGCTTTGGTAAGTTGCTGTTTCTCTCTAGTTCTTGAACATAGTTATATATTAGATCATGTGAACATTTCTTTATTTAGAAATGTCCTGTGTAACAGAGATCTCTAAGAAGCTGTCCCCAGTTCCTCCCATACCAGTGAAGTATGATGCCAGCCAGCCCAGGGTCCTCCTGATGGGTCTCCCTGTTCTTCCATTAATGTGTAGCATCTCCTATAAGTTCAGCCTTCTTTCAAGAAGAATTATGGAGTAAAATTAAATCGCTTGAGGAGGAGGTATTTCACCATCCAAAGAATGGTGGAGGGATGATTAAGAGAAGTTGGTCCCATTTAATTACTCATGGAAAAACTTAGAAATTCTTTGCATTTTCTAGGAAAATATACGATTGGCAGTTGATTGTCCCCAGTGTTGGTATGTGTTGAGATTACATGTTTTATGAGGCTTTTAGGATTGGGTAGGAGTAAAATTGGGACTTGCATACAGAGAGATCAGGGATCTACCTTGGGAATCAGTCATGGAAAGATGATTATCAGGAGGAAGATTTATTGTGTACTTGAAAAGTCTGTGCTGGTTTAAGATGATTTTCTATGTGATTATGGACCATTCTGTATTTTATATCCACTAACTCAGGATCAACTAAAGTATTCAGTGAGGGATGGTGGCTCAGCTGGATTTAAAAGAAGTAGATAACTATAGACTCCCATCAGTAGAAAAGATGTTAGAGATTTTTTTCCCCACCCTAAACTTGGTAGTATAAAAGAAAAATTAAGAGTGATATATCTACTAGATTAACTGTAGCTGTTGAAAAATTTACTAAATACTTTGGCATAAGAAAGTTTAGTGCTTATTACATATTTTAAAATAATGGTCTTAACACCCAAACCGAAACAAGTTAGAGAACAATTCAGTGTGAAATATGAAACCATTAAAAAAATGACAACTAGAAAAAAAATGGTATATAACATAATGATGAACCTGAGGCTTGAAGAAATTCTTTAATTTTACGCAAACTATTATCTCTCTCTATATATATAGAGAGATTTAATACTATGTTGGAAAAGAAATTCCATGAATTATATTTTCTTAGTCTATAATGGAAAAAGAGGATGTAAAAATTCACATTTATTAATAACTTATGAGGTAGGCATATGGCATGCAGTATGCTCATATTCACTATTTCAGTTAATTAGTAAATTGTGATTCTTTTATTCATTTCTAGCCATGTTTCTAGACATGTTTTTATAACTGAGGAATCACACAATAGGCATGAACTAAATCAACTAGATTACTTAAAAATATGTGTATAATCTGTTTCTGAAACACTGATTTCCTTAACTTCTCTTACCATAGACTTCCAGCCACATCCTATTTGCTTGCTATATAGCCCCCTTCTTGGATTTCAAACCTTTATCTACTCTCTTTCTATTTTGAAAACATTTCTTGAATTTCACCAGTAATGCTTGGGTTTGTGCTTTTAGGAATGGGTAACATTCAGGAAAGCGGCCCTAGAGTTCACTCAGGAGGAATGGAATATCTGGGGTTCTTCTCTGAGGGAATTGTACTGGGATGTGATGATGGAAAACAGCAACTTAATCTCACTGGGTAAGCTATCTGCCTCAAATAATTTAAATATTCTCTCTGGAATATCAAGGCTATCTTTTAAGAAACTAGATGATTTTTTTCACCCTGTTTTCAAAGGAATGGGTTAAGCTTTGTTGTGTTGCAGATGACACCTCACCATCCTTCATGACATTTATTCTTCATGATGGTCATACTTTTCTCAGCCCCTTCATATAATTTCTACCTTCTTTGATACCCAGGGAGCTAGATGTGATTTGTGGGACATTTAAGACATATGTATTGCCAAAGAAACCAGGTGTTATATTGTGTTTGAACTCAGAATTGGTAAAGATGCTGTACATTATTTTCGGACCCACCTTGAGAACAGACAAAAAAAATCCTGATTTGTACTGATTTTCAAAGTAATCTCTACAATTTACATGGTGATGGACTGAGTCAAAAAATATTTTAAATGACGTGAACAAATTCATTTCTTATAACAAAATTTTTTTATTTGACCTACATTGTCATTGAAAATGACAATCCATGAACTTTGCATTTATCAGCATTTGTTTAGCATTCTAGAAAGAACCTGTGAATGTTTCAGAAATCTCCATTTTTCCTCTTAGCAAATAACAAACAAAAATATAGTAATCATAGCCAACATAGTTCTCATTGAATTAACTGTTATACTACATTGCCTTTTAATACAGAGAGAACCAGTATAGGTTTAAATAAGACCTTTCTTACCTCTCTCATCTCTCTATTCTTTGTGATTCTTTCATCACCCTAAGGTGACTGTTCTCTCAATCCCTCTACCCTTCTCTGAAGTCTTCACCAATATTATTTTTGCTTACAGGTCATTAGAAATTTAATTCTCAAAATGTTTTATAGAGTTGGTTTTAATTCTTATAAATATTTTTATACATTATTTCATATTTATTTCTTATAGGCAGTGTGACCACAATATTTGAGCAAGGGAAGAAGCTGGGAGGGTTGTCAAGAAGACAGAGAGCTCAGCTGAGTGAGGGCTGATCAGGCAGGGAACTTTAATTACAACTGTTAGGCCTTTTTAAAAAAATTTTCACTTTTCAATTGTTTGATGTTACTATATAAAATTAGTTTATTATATAATAACTTTGTATCCAGCAACTTTTCTAATTTACTTATAAGTGCTAGTTCTTGCTTTACAGATTCTTTAGGATTTTGTAAACAAACAATTGCCATCTACAAATAGGGTTTTCTTCTTCTTTGCCAGTGTTTATATCTTCATTCATTTTTATTGCCTTAATGTAATTGCTAGGACTTCCAATACAGTGTTGAATAGAAGTAGTGAAAGTAGCCATTGTTGCCCTTTTTTGGTCATAGGAGGATAATGTTTAATATTTCATCATTACACATAGGTGGAGGTTTTGTGTAGATGCTCTGTCAAATTTGGCAAGTTCTCTAGTCCTAGCTTGCTGAGAGTTTTTATCATGAAGGGATATTATATTTTGTAAGATACTTTTTCTGAATCTACTGAAGCAATATGTCTTTCCTCCTTTATTCAACTAATATGATCAATTAAATTGATTTTTGATCATTAACTCAATCTTATATTCATGGCTCATGTTGTATTTCCTTATATATATTTCCATATTAAATTTGTGTGAAATAATAGAAAAATATATGTTGATCTCTGCCCCCAGTTCCTAGTATAGAACTCCTAAAACCCTTGTATTTGCCTAAGTCATAAGAGTACTAGGAGCATCTTTTGTTCTAATATTTGGTCTTTGACTCTGGTTCCTGACAGAGTTCCTAAATCCCTTGGAATTTCCTAGGTAATAGGAGAGTGTCTTTTGTTCTGAGAAGGTAACTCTTGGTGGGCCCCTGGATGGTAGCTGGTCACCAGAAATATCAAGCCATGATTAGAAGCTTGGAATTTTCAGCCCCACCCATCATGGGTAGGGGACAGGAGCTGGAGATTAAGCTAATGATTGATTATGCCTACATGATAAAGCCTCCATAAAAATCCCCAAAGTAAGGGATTCTGAGAGTTTCCAGGTCGGTGAACACAGTCACATACTGGGAGGGTGGTGTGGCCCAACATGGGGACAAAAGCTCCTTGACTTGGGACCCTTCCAGACCTCCTTCTATGTACCCCCTCATCTGGCTGTTCGTCTGTATCCTTTATGATATATTCTGTTATATAACAAACTGGCAAACATAAGTGTTTCTGAGTTCTGTGAGTTCTAGGAAATGCTCATACCCAATGAAGAACCCCGATTTATAGCCAGCTGGTCAAAAGTACAGGTGACAACCTGGGGCTTTTGATTGGCATCTGAAATGGGGTGGGGGAGTGGGGAAGACAGTCTTTTGGGACTGTGCCCTTAACCTGTGGGATCTGATGCTATCTCTAGGTAGATGGCATCAGAATTGAGTTAAATTTTAGGACACCCAGCTGATGTTAAAAAAAACCCATAGGGGCTTCCCTGGTGGCGCAGTGGTTGAGAGTCTGCCTGCCAATGCGGGGGACACGGGTTCGAGCCCTGGTCCAGGGAGATCCCGCATGCTGCGGAGCAACTGAGCCCGTGAGCCACAATTACTGAGCCTGCGCGTCTGGAGCCTGTGCTCCGCAACAAGAGGGGCTGCGATGGTGAGAGGCCCGCGCACCGCGATGAAGAGTGGTCCCCACTTGCCGCAACTAGAGAAAGCCCTCGCACAGAAACGAAGACCTAACATAGCCATAAATAAATAAATAAATTAATTAAAAAAAAAAAAAAAAAAACCCATACTTTTGCTGACCAGAAGTAAAGTGGGATAGCAGTGTAAGACTAAAGGAGAAACACAGGAGGAATGTGTTTTTCCTACCCAATTTGCTAACACTTTCTTAAGAAATTTTGCACAAAGCTTTAGTGTGTCATTTTCTCTCAAGTTTTGGTATTAGTGTAGTACTGGCCTCGTAAAACAAGATGTGAACTATTTCCTCCTCTCTTCTAGAAAAGTTTGTATAAGATTGGTATTATTTCTTGAACGTCTGGTAGCATCCTCTAGTAAAATTAGCTAGGCCTGGAGTTTTCTTTGTTTATGATAACAAATTCATTTTCTTTAATAGGTATTGGGCTATTCAGATATTCTATTTCATCTTGTGTCTGTCTTATACTGTTATATTTTTCAGTAATTTTGTCCATTTCATCTGAGTTGTCAAATTTGTTGCAATGAAGTGGTTCATAATAATTCCCTTGTTAGACTTCTACTATTTATATGTTCCTTAGTGATAAGTTCTTTTTCATTCCTGATATTGGTGACTTGTCTTTGCAGTTTTTTATTTTTAACAATTCTAGGTAAGGTTTAATCAATTTTGTTGCTCTTTCCAAAGAAATCACTTTTGGTTTGGCTAATTGTATGTCTATTTTCTATTTAGTTTATTTCTTCTCTTTTTCCTTCTAGGTACTGAGGGTTTACTTTGCCTTTCTTTTTCTAGCTTCTTAAAGTGGAACCTCTGGTTACTGATTTTAGACCCTTCTCTTCTAATATAACATTTAAAGCCAGAAATTCCCTACTTTAACTCCATTCCACAAATTTTTATATATTGTATTTTTATCAGTCAGTCCAAAATATTTTATTTCCATTTTGATTTCCTCTTTAACTCATGGATTATATAGAAGTGTGTTGCTTAATTTCCAAACATTTGTGTGTTTTCTAGCTACTTCATTGTTATTGATTTCCAATCTAGTCCCATTTCATCATTGTGTATGATTTTGATCCTTTGAAATTCATTGACACTTTCTGTATGGCCCAATATATAGTCTACATTGGTGAATATGCTGTGTGCACTTGAAAGGAATATGTATTTGATGGATGTTGGGTGAATTATTGTACAAATATTAATTTGTTCAATTGGTTGATAGTTCATATCATTTATGTCTTCACGATTTTTTTTTGTCTTGTATTTTTTTCAATTGCTGAGAGACAGATATTAAAATCAGGGCCAGGACTACAGTAATGCTGAATTGAGTAAAGCACCTAGGGTGCAAAATTTAAGGAGGCACTCATTCTTAGGGTCATGCAAGTGCAGTGTTGTTTGATGTTGTGTTTTTAGGTGTGTACACATATATGACAATAATTCTTCCTAATGTATTGACTCTTCTATCATGAAATGTCCCTCTTTATCACTGGTGTAGTTTATCTGAAAACAGTATAGCCACTCTACTAGCTATATAAACTATATCTATATAAACACAACACACTATAATTTTTACCTTGAATACTTATATGTAGTTTAAAGAAGTTAAAATAAAAGAGTTATTACATTTATCCAGAGAGTTACCATTTATGCTCTCTTCCTGTGTTCCTGAAGATCCCATTTCCCCACTGGTAGCATTTTGTTTTAGCCTGAAGAGCTTCCTTTTAGCATTTCTTGTAATGCAGGTCTATTGGTAACAAATTGTTAGTTTTCTCTTATCTAAAAGTGTCTTTATTTTTCGTTCATTCTTGAATATATTTTCTCTGAATATAGAATTCTGCCTTGTTAAGATTTAAACACTTTTTAAAATTGTGTAGTGGACACTGACACCTCTAATTCCAATCCAATTTAACAAGGTTTATTTCAGACCTCTTCCTTTACATGTTTGTACCTATCTTCTCTGACTATGAGAATCATGGTTCCAGATATCCTCAGTATACTGTTATTACCCAGTTACTCTGCATGTATCCAGGCTGTCATCCATGCAGACCACAAACTCTGCCTGAGTTTCTCTGTACATGTCAACACATGGGCCTAGACCCTGATTCTCTCCCCAGTTGTGGTCAAGAAGATTGAGCTCCTCCATGGACTCCATTTTCCACCACTCTGACAGAAGATATGTGACCTCTTTCTCTTTTCATACCTTTATTTTGAATTTTTTTTTTTTGGAAAAAAAATCTCATAGAGGCTGTGGGCAAGCAAGCCCTGATACTAAGACCCACCACTCTTGTGGCAGGCATAAACACCAAGTGAATCAATTTCCTTATCCCAGAACTGAAAACTCTTATGGTAGACTATTGAGCCCCTGGCTGCTTATATATTCTTTACTTTGAAAATTTGTAGTTTTAAAAATTTTATTTGTCTTAAGATATAATCTGTGGTTTTATTGTTTTTCTTTATTGCTTGTTTGTCTTCACTTCTGGTAAACTTTCATTTGTAATTTATTCTTGAATTTGTTTCTGAGTTTTCCTAACATATACTATTAGTTTATTTATTGTAATATTTTCTGTGTTTATTCTTATGTAGTAAAGAATTAACCTTATACAAAGAGAGGTCTTGCCTTTGCCTTTGGCTCCTGGGAGGTGATCACTAAACCCTTGGAATGTCCTGCTTGATAGCATCTTTGTTTACCTGAGGGTAAAAACCGAAGAGTCTAATAATGTGATTTAGGTTGGAGTTTTGAGTCATGCAGTATTAGCGCAAACTCTGGAGGGGGCTGGAAACTAAGGTCAGCCATGCAGGCAGTCAACCATGTCTATATGACTGAGCCCCAGTAGAAACTCTGGACACCAAGGCTCAGGTGAGCTTCCCTGATTGGCAGTACTCCATGCTTAGTCACACACTGTTGCTGAAAAAAGTTAGCATCGTCCATGATTTCACTGGGAGAGGACACCTCGAAGATTTTAGAATGCTTTAAGTCTATTCTTTCTATTGTTAGTTACTGCTTTTTAATCTTTTGTTTTGAAACGCCATTAATTAATCATTACTACTTAGTATACACTTACTTAGACTTCCCAACCAATTTTATCTCATTCTGTCTTTCTGGGATCAATTTACTTCTTGCTAATGTGTATGTTCTAGAAATTCTCCAGTGAGTCTATGAAAGAATCCCCATTCTTTGCCTTAAAATGTCTTTATTTTGCCCCATTCTTGACTGCTATTTTTCCTTTATCATTTTGAAGGTATTATTCCATTGTCTTCTGACATCTCATGTGCCTAATCATCATTCCTTTTAGGTAACATGTTTTCTTTCTTTTTCTTTCCTTCAGAAGATTTGTTATTTTGCAGTATCAGGATGTGTCTAGGTATTAGGTCTACTTTCATTATCCCACTTACAACTTATTTTGATTCCTGATCGTGAAATCACGACTTTAATTATGAAAAGTTCTAAACCATTTTCTTTTCTGATGCCTCCCCTCCTTTCTCTATTTCCCTCCTTTTATGACATTAGATATGTATTGAACCTTTTCATTTTCTTCTATATCTCTTATAGTTTCCCTTCTATATTTCACATTTCATCTCTGTGCTGCCTTCTAGGTGATTCCCTCAGATATATGTTTAAGTCTAATAATTTATTTTTCAGTAGTGTTAATTCTTTAAGTTCTCAGGTTTTTGTTTTTTTTTGTTTTTTTTTTTTTTTAATCGAATACCTAATCAGCAAATGCTCCAATGATTCAACTGCTTTTTTTTTTTTTTTTTTTTTTAAAGAAATTCACGTTCTTTTTTATTTATTTATTTATGACTGTGTTGAGTCTTCGTTTCTGTGTGAGGGCTTTCTCTAGTTGCGGCAAGTGGGGACCACTCTTCATCGCGGTGCGCGGGCCTCTCACCATCGCGGCCTCTCTTGTTGCGGAGCACAGGCTCCAGACGCGCAGGCTCAGTAATTGTGGCTCACGGGCCTAGTTGCTCCGTGGCATGTGGGATCTTCCCAGACCAGGGCTCGAGCCCGTGTCCCCTGCATTGGCAGGCAGACTCTCAACCACTGCGCCACCAGGGAAGCCCAGGTTTTTGTTTTTTTTACTTTGATTTTTATTTCTGGAAATTCTCTTTATTCTTTTAATATCTGCAGATTCTTTTTATGTATTGTGCTTTTTGTTGACTTTTCCATTTTAAACATTTATTTCATATTCTTTTATGTTGTCATATTATATGCAGTTCTTGTAGGTACCAACTTTCTCCCCCCTGCCCAGTTTTACTGATGTAATTGACATATAACATCATATAAGCTTAAGGTGCACAGCATGATCACCTGACACATGTATATATTGTGAAATGATCACCACAATAAGTTTAGTTAATACCTGTCACCTCACATAGTTACAAAATAATTTTTTTCCTTCTGATGAGAACTTTTAGGATTAGCAACTTTCATATATGCTATTCAGCATTGTTAACTATAGTCATATTGTTGTATATCTCCAGTACTTACTTGTTTGTGCCTTTTGACCATCTTCACCCAATTCCCCTACCCACCACCAACTTTATTGCTTTACCTGCTGACTCCCCTGTGATGGCTTTTTCCTTGTTGATTTATTTTTAAAAATTTTTTGATTTTAAAAATTTCCTTCCTTTTAATTTAATTATTTATTTTGGCTGTGTCGGGTCTTAGTTGCAGCACACAGGATCTTTTGTTGTGGTGGGCGGGCTCTTCATTGTGGTGTGCGGGCTCCAGAGCACACAGACTCAGTAGTTGCGGCACGTGGGCTCTCTAGTTGTGGCATGTGGGATCCAGAGCATGTGGGCTCTGTAGTTGCGGCACGCAGGCTCTGTAGTTATGGTGTGCGGGCTCAGTAGTTGTGGCACGCAGGCTTAGTTGCCACGTGCAGGTTTAGTTTCCCCACGGCATGTGGAATCTTAGTTCCCTGACCAGGGATCGAACCTGTGTCCTCTGCATTGGAAGGCAGATTCTCAACCACTGGACCACCAGGGAAGTCCCTTCTTGTTGATTTATAGTTTTTGTTTTTCAGCTCATTTCAGTGGAGGAAGAGGTTGTTGTTTATTTCAACTTAATCTCATGTGCCCTGAGTTAAAAGAATTTGTAAAGCAGTGCTGTTACATTTACTTCCTGCTGAGTTGTAAGCATTTCAGTAGAATTCAACCAGGTTCTCCATGTAGGAATTTTTTTAATTAAAAATTAAATTTCTTTAATAGATATGGAGAGATTCTGCTTTTCTATTTCTTCTTGAGTTAGTTTTGGGAAGTTGTGCTTTTCAAGCAATAATAGCATTTTATCTGTATTGTCTAATTTATTGGCATCAACTTGTTCATAACATTCCCTTATTTTTTTGCTATCTGTGGGATCTGTAGTGATATCTCCATTTTCATTTCTGACATGGGTAATTTGTGTTTTTTCTTTTATTAACTATTCTTAATATGGATTTATAAATTTTAAAACTCTTTCCAAATAAACAACTTTTGGTTTTATTCATTTTCTCTATTGTCTGCTTTCTACTTCATTAATTTCTGCCTATTTTTATTTCTTCTACTTATTTTGGGTTTCGTTTTTTGGGTTGTCTTTTTCTAGTTTCTTTCAGCCTTTATTCATTTTTTAAAAGTGTGGTAAAACACACATAACATACAATTTACCATCTTAACCATTTTAAAGTGTACAGATCAATACTGTTAAGTATATTCACATTGTTATGCAACCAGTCTCTAGAACTTTTCATCTTGCAAAACTCAAACTGTATCCATTAAACAATAACTCTCCATTTCCTCTTCCCCAGCCCCTGGCAACCACCATCCTGCCATCTGTTTCTATGTGTCTGACTACTCTAGATACTTCATATAAGTAATACAGTATTTTTATTTTTTTGCCCCCAATCCCCTAAAAAAGTCTCAGAGATTGCAAGCTCCCTCATCTCTTTGGGCCAGTGAGTAGTATTTTTCTAGAAATATTTTATAGGACTAAGCAGGGTCTTAGTTCCAGCTCTCTGCCCCCAGTTCCTGTGTAGAAATTAGAACCCCAGACCCCAGTTAGTACTCTTAAGCATTATATATGGGATCAAAGATCTCTATGAGGCGTCAGCTCAAAGTTACCTTTACATTTACTGTTGTGATTCATCTCTTTGTTTCTGGATGCAGAATTTTCCTTTTTCTGTTTCTTTTCTTTTGAACTTGACCATTTTTAAGACATTTTGTCATAGTTTAGATGGCATTTCTCTGTGTTTGTAGGGGGAGTAGGGACAGGCATTCACTTGTTATGTCTCTCTTTTAAAAAAATTGCTGGGACTTCCCTGGTGGCGCAGTGGTTAAGAATCCACCTGCCAATGCAGGGGACATGGGTTTGATCCCCAGTCCAGGAAGATCCCACGTGCCGTGGAGCAACTAAGCCCGTGCACCACAACTACTGAGCCTGTGCTCTAGAGCCAACGAGCCACAACTACTGAGCCCGTGGGCCACAACTACTGAAGCCTGCGCACCTAGAGCCCATGCTCTGCAACAAGAGAAGCCACTGCAATGAGAAGCCCGCACACCGCAACTAAGAGTAGTCCCCGCTCACTGCAACTAGAGAAAGCCCATGCACAGCAACAAAGACCCAATGCAGCCAAAAATAAATAAATAAAAAATAAATTTTAAAAATAAATAATTTAAAAATTTCTACTGTACTTCGTTCTTGCCTCTTACCTAGAGGAGAGAAAAAAATGGAATGATTTCCTCACTTTTTAAAAAGTGTAAGGGAGGCATGGAGAAGAAAAAAGAGTGGGTAGTATTGAATTAATGACCAGAGGAAGGCTTAGGGCACCTTTTCTAATTTTACTGAGGTTCAAGGCCTGCTCTATTCCTAGGCTCCTGTCACCAAGGACCTGCTTCTCTTGACCTCTCTCTTCTCCAGTGCTTTACCGTGTATAGAAAGTAGGCTTTTCTATCTGCTCTTTCAACCATAGATTACTTCTATGCCTTTGGTGCCTGTTACAGAATGGAGATGTGTAAATGGGACAAAGCACTCCTGGGATATGACTACAAGGGAGAGATGGAGAAACACGATCCATAAGGGTTAGCTGGAGATGGAAGAAAGGATACAGTGTAACACGGGGACCTCCCTTCTTGCCATATACTAATATTATAATCTATTGATTTTACGTCTATCTTCACTCACTAGAAAACCAAGGTCTGTGGACATAACAAAGTCTTCTTGTATGGGCTCTCCTAAGCACTCACTACTTAGACATCAAATCACTGTCTAGACAAGAAAGGTTCATTCAAGGAATATATGCTTATTTAATTCAAGAGAATGTATTTCCATTTGTGGGCATGAGAAAGGAGATGCTGAGCGAAACATGCAATTAGTAAGTGAACATTAGTTAAAATTAGAAGAAGATCTTGGATAAGGTACAGGTTTATCTGGAGAGAATAAAAGGAAGTGTGGACCAGTTTCATGAAAGGGAATCCTATCTCCAGGAAGTTTCAAAATGGGAAAATGCTCATATATGCTAGGGGAAAAAGACTATTGCAGAAAGGAGAAAAGAAACATCATCTAATCAGAGCCATGGCTTTAAGATTTGCAAGAGAGGACCTTTGCTCTTTTCGATTCTTTTTTAGAATAATGAACAAGGAAGAGAGAAGGGAGGCATAAGAAACCATGTGAAACTGCACTTACCTTAGAGTTTCCATAACAACTTGATTAAGTCTGCCTACTTACATAGTAAACAGTTACTGTTAAATATTAATATTCATTATGCTAAATATTAACTATTCAGTAATACAGGTTAGGGAAATAGAGAAGAAACTGATTATGTACTTTTCCACACTGCAGGTTTCAGTCAGATGGAAGAAATTTTTCCTTTAAATGAAGTTTAAATATTGATTTTTTACAGTAAACATTTTTATTAGAAAATGACTAATTTAATTGCTATGAGACTGACCTTGTGATTTGAAGTATTTCAGATACCTTTCCTTAGCTTAGAGCGACTGAAAAAGTTATTAAATCACCCATAATTTCATCCAGGAACAGGGAAAAAAAACTCACTCAAATCTGTTAAAAGTAGTACATAGAGGTAAAAAAAGTATTTTCTTGTGTACTACTTCTTGAACCCTAGTCATTTCAACATATTAGAATTAGTTCTGATGGTGTTCCAAGTATGCAATCCAGTCATTTAGAAATTAATTTTACCTCCTACTTTCCAATTCTTTTTTTTTAAAGTAACATACTTAAGTTTAAGGTGTACAATGTGATGATTTGATACATGCATATATTGGGAAAAGATCACCAAGATAAGGTTAGTTACCTCATATAATTATGCTTTTTTGTGTGTGGTGATAACATTTAAGATCTAATCACTTAACAACTTCCAAGTATATAATACAGAGTATTATTAATAATAGTCACCATGCTGTACATTAGATCCCCAGAACTTATTCATCTTATAACCTTTGACCAACATCTCTCCCTTTCTCCCACCCTCAGGCAACCACTATTATTCTACTCTCTATTTCAATGAGTTCGGGTTTTTTCGATTCCACATACAGTGAGAACATAGTATTTGCCTTTCTCTGTCTGACTTATTTCACTTAGCATAATGCCCTCAGTGTCCTTCCATGTTGTCACAAATGGCAGGATTTCCTTCTTTAAGGCCGAATAATACTCCAGAGTGTGTGTGTGTGTGTGAATGAGTGTGTGTGAATGAGTGCGTGTGTGTAAACACACACATTTTCTTTATCCATTCATCTGTCAGTGGACACTCAGGCTGTTTCCATGTCTTGGCTGTTGTGAATATTGCTGCAGTGAAGATAGGAGTCAGGTATCTCTTTAATATCCTGTTTTCATTTCCTTTGGATAATCTTATATTGCTATTTTACTTGGTTAGAAACAGTCATAATTCTGCAAGCAGAACCAAAATGAAACACACCTAACTAGACACACACAGTTTCGCAGTCATTCATTAATAACGCTTATGTAGTGATCCACTTTCACAGTCACATTATAATGAACACACAAAATCATGGTAAGAGTTAGTACAGACACCTTGTTTCCTATGATCTCACCCACTTCACAAAACCACAATTCCATGGACCCTACGTGATATTCCTGGCTCCACTGAGCCCGTCTCCTAATTCCATAGAAGAATACCAAATCAAACTCAGAAACCACTTACTTCACAGTCACATACAGTCTCAAACAGAAATCGTAACTAATCCTACAAGGTTTGTCAGCTTCTTAGAAAGTTAAATAGAAACTTAACCTATTATCAGCATTTTCTTCCACTAGGTATCTCCCCAGGAGAAATAGAAACATGCCAGCGTTATCAAAATACATAAAACCTGGAAATACACTAAATGTTCATACAGAGAAAAATGAAAACACAAATTGTGGCACATTTGCACAATGGAATGCTGTCTAGAAACAAAAGGAATGAACTAAACAACATTAATAAATCTTACAATACTAGGATGAGCTAAAGGAGACAATTGGAACTGTAGAACTGACAAAACTAAATTACGATGACATGTATCAGAACCATGGCTGTCTCTGCTGTGAGACTAACAGGAAAAGGACACCAGGGAACTTCCTGGCGGTGATGATATTAAACACGCCAAGGGCGTGCATACACTCACTGCGCGTCTGCTATTTGCCGTGGGTGTTGGGGCTTTCTCAAGGGGCAAAACTGACAAAAACAACAAAACCCTTGACCCTCTGGTTCACGATCACGGACCTGGGGTCTCGCACGTACAGGCCTGAGTGAACTCGCCTGGGCTCTCTCCTGCCCGAAGTCCCTCCGCACGGCTTCAGCCCTTCTTAGCCCGGCCTCCCTCGGCAGAGATTCACGATTTCCGCCCCGGCCCTCCTCTGCCGGGTTCCCAACTCCCTCTTCCCTCCTAGGCCCGGAGCTTCCAATTCTCAGCCAGCCCTACCCTAGCCAGGCTTCTTCCGTTTGCCTCCTCGGCCCGCACCCGGCTTCCGGTTCCCTTTTCTGCCCTCCCCGGCCCAGGTTTGCGATTACTTCCTCGGCTTGGGCTCTCCTTCCTTCCGCGACCTCACCTCGCTCTCAGAGGACCATCACCCGGCTCTTCGGCGTCTGGAAGGACAACCAGCTGCAACCCCTCCACCAAAGGCGTGCGATCATTGCGCCCTGGAATTTCCGGGAGTCTCAGGGCGGGGAGGGTGGTGTCTCTGCAGCTGGTGGGCTCCACGCTCCGCTCTCAAGTCTGGACTTTTTCGGTGTTGGACTACGTTTCCCACAGGCCCCAGAGCCGCCAATGAACTTCGACCTTTGGTTCCCCTTCCGGTGTCGTGGTCGTTATTGAGTTATCCCTGGTGAGTTGAGGTGACCCAGGTTAAGCTGCGGGAGGGGCTGGCGGTGAGGAGGCCTCAAGCTCGCAGAGCGTGGATGGGGTTGTGGAGCCAGGAGCTTGTGTATGCGTGAGCCGCGGACGACCATACTTGCGGGTGCTACTGTTTGTGACGGCGTCGTTGTTGAGTGTTAGTTCGCGCCTGTGCGTGCGTGAGAGCGAGAGAGCGAGGGCTAGAGTGCGTGTGACGGGGCCCTGGGATGGCGTGACTGGTATCTGATTGGGCTGGTGAGACTGTCAGTGGGGGCGGAGCCTACTGTGTGACCATGGTTAACATGGTGGCGACGAGGGTGTCTGACTGACACTGTGACCGAGTGATCCTGTAACATCTCTGTTGTGACTGACTATAAGTGTGCACGAAGTGGAGTTTTAAAATTTTGTTTTCAATGAGCTTGTTGAAGTTTGGAGTTTTGTTTTTTTCAGCTAGGAGTGTGTAAATTTTTTTTGTACGTGTGTGTGTATAAGCTATAACACCATGTCCCCAGTACCCAGCCTCGTACTTTACACAGAGGGGGCATTGGTGAAGTGAGTGTTGCCCATCCAGGTCCAATTGTAGGTTCCATCGTTTCTTGGAATGGGTTTCCCTGGATTCTCTTCTGTCCTCACACCATGTAGCCAGTTGGGTCTAGCTGTAGAGGGATGGCCATGCAGAGTGAAAGTCATGAATTTCACTCCTATAATGAAAGTTCCCAATAGAAAAGTACATACTGAATCCTTGGATTAGCATTTAGGCCTGCACTTACCTTCAAGACAGGCTTCTGGGAAGACATGAGGGGGAGGGCACAGGTGTAGAATCCCTTCGTGGGTTAAACTCCCTTGGATGCATTATGGAGGCCATGTACACCTTTCAGAACTACAGCATTCCCTGAGCTGTGTCCTGTAGAAACTGCTGTGAACTTAGATTCCAGCTCTGGGCATAGGTGATGCTTACCTTTTTCTCTGATACTGGTAAAAGTCAGCATTCTATTTTCACTCTTACTTCCATCCGCTTGTATTTGTGGTGGGTGATGGGTCATGTCTGATGGTGGGCAGTGTGTTCACCACAACTCTTAGCCAGTCCTGAGTCTCACAAGTCCCGTCTTCTTGGTCCTGTAGCTCTGCAAGTTCTGAAGTGGAGAGCATTGCTACTAACTTAATGGCCCATACAAGGTCAGTTCGTGTTTGCTTTTTGTTGTCATACATTTTTGTTTTACAGAGCATAGAATATTTGCTTTCCTTCCTTTAAACTTCCCTACCTAATTGTGACTTATCAATTTTCCTGGTTCTTGTATATAATATCACATCTGCAAATAGTGACAGTTTTGCTTCTTTTCTCATTTGGATGTCTTTTATTTCTTTTTTCTGTTCTCTCTTTTTTTTTAACATGTAATTGCTCTGGCTAAGACTTCTAATACTGTATTGAATAAAAGTGGCAAGAGTGGGTATCCTTGTCTTGTTCCTGATCTTGGAGGAAAAGCTGTCAGCTTTTCACCATTAAGTATGGTATTTGCTGTGGACTTGTTATATATGACCTTTGTTATGCTGAGGTATGTTCCCTCTATATCCAGTTTACTGAGAGTTTTTATCATAAATGGATGTTTAATTTTGTCAAATGCTTTTTATGCATCTATTGAGATGATCATGTGTGTTTTATCCCTCATTTTGTTAATATGATGTATCACATTAATTGTTTTGGGGATGGTGAACCATTCTTGCATCCATGGAATAAATCCCACTTGGTCATGGTGTATGATCCTTTTAATGTATTTTTGAATTCAGTTTGCTAATATTTTGTTGAGAATTTTTGAACCTGGGTATGTATTTCTTCTTTTGTTTCTGCAAAAAGAATTACATAAGTTTGCCACATAAGTGAGACAAAGTCACAGTTTTATCACACTTCTAGGTATGTAGGAATAAGTAGAAAGTGCCAGTGGTCACCATGTGATTTGACATATCTAAGTTTTCAAAGCTTTGGGGATTACATAGATATCAAATAAACAATTACCAGGAGAACAAATCATGAATTAAGACTGCTGATCAGAGATTCATGGTTTTTTAAGAAGTGGTGGTTTCTTTCAGAGGACATAGGAATGATCTGGGAAATCCAGGTATCATACAAGACCTCATTATACAAATTACACTTGAAAGGACAGTTTTATAGAAACAGAAATAAATATGCATGTAACTCTCTGTGTTGGACAGAGGAACAAGATAAAGCCTTTTATGCTCAAATTGTCACATATTAGATAGATTCTAGTTATATGTCTGCAGCTTTGTGTAGAGGGCAAGGAGATATATCCTTTCATTTTTGAGAATCTTTGTGACAAATATTATTGAGGAAAAATTGTAATCTCAAGGCTGGACTCTGAAATGAATTAACATTATAAGAAAGAACAGACCTGAAAATCTCAAATTTCGCTGTAGCACAAAGGTGACGCATAGAGGGAATTTTTAAAAAATAATGAAACAAGGGATGTGAAATATTCTTTACCATTTCATAAATTAGCAGACAGCTTTTATTAGGTATCATTAGGTGCTTTTTATATGGCACTGAAAATGCTTTATGTCTTTTATTTAATTTGATCCAGACAGCAACACTTTGAGGTAGGTCATGTTGTTATTTCCATTTTACTGATGAGGAAATTAAGGCAGTTAAGTAACTTAGTAAAAGGTTACACAATAACAGCCAAAGATAAGATTTGCAAACTGAATTTTGGATGATAGATTTTATGTTCTTTATCATGATAGTACACAACCTCCAATTATTTTAAAAATCTGATTGTTTGATGAGTAATTCATCAAAATTTTTTCCCCCAACATTTAATATGAATCAATGTTATCATTGTTAAATACTGCATAGATATTGCTAACATATAGCTCACCACACTTTAACCTGTTGTCTATCCATAGATATTTAGAATTATCATAAACTACGCTGATGTAGATCATTGTAATAGAATTTTGTCTACTTTTTTATCTGTTACTTAAGGAAAAATTTCCAGAAGTTGCATTTACAGATTAAATATTTATTAAATGCCTGTAATATGCCAATTTTATTCATGTTATTGGTGTGGATATTAGCATTAAAGAGACATAGTTGCTATCCCTTAACTTGTTTATAACTGATCACATAATATAAACTGTGAATAGGACTAAAACTATAGTAGGGTATGATAATGATCATTAAAGAAATTGGATGACATGCATTTGAAGTTGATGAGGAGAGACGTCATGGAGACAAACCCAAGGCTGTTAGGTTTTTACCAACTTACACTAAAGCCATGGATTGTCAGGGTTTACCAAAACCATCCTCAGATTGACGATTTGCTAGGACTCACAAAATCCAGAAAAACTGTTATGCTTGTGTTCATGGTTTATTACAGTCAAAGGATACAGATTAAGATCAGCAAAGAGAAAAGTCCAGGAGAAATTAGATGTGTACTTCCAGTGGAGTCATATAGACAGCACTAAATTCTGCCAGCACCATTTTGTAACAACACATGTGAAGTAGGTCAGGGAAACTCACCTGAGCCTTGATGTCCAGACTCTTTATTGAGAGTGAGTCACACAGTCATGGAGCAACTGTGTGACTAGCTTAGCTGCTTCAGAGGTCAAATTGATACAGTGCATCCCAGGACCCCTGGCCAACAAAAATAGGTGTTTACCATAAATCACATTTATAGCATAAATTATCTGTCTGGCATAGCCCAGATATGCTCTTATCAAGCAGGATATTGTAAGGGCTCAGAGGTTGTCTCCCAGGAGCTGTTCAAGGGCCATTCCTTTCTTTGGAAAGAGCAGAGTTTGGGTACTCCAGATCCACTGAGTTCATTGTTTACTGCACCCATGAGATATCCATGGACATGAATGGATTTAGTTAATAACTTTCATGCTTTAGTAAATTTTGGTAGGTTATAGATTGTTTCTAACTTGCCAGTGAACTACTACCCATGCTCAGATTTCACTCCATAAAGAAGAAATTCTGAACTAAAGAGACAAGAACCAGAGTTAGAACTGTCTTTGTAGTAGGAGGAATATGAGTTCAAAACTCAGCTCTGCCACTTTGTGGGTTTGGTTTTTTTCTTAGACGTAACTTAATGTAAACTATACAAACCATATTCTAAAGCTGGATTGTTTTTAACATTTATGTATATCTATGTAACCATTACACAGCTAAGATATAGCATATTTCCCACACTCCAGGATGCTCCCTTCTGTTTCCTCCCAGTCATTACCAACTTGCCTTTACCCCCAACAAAGGTAACCAATATTCTTTTCACTATTACAATAGATAAGTTTTAACTAATTTGGAAGTTCATATAAATGGAATCGTACATTATGTACTTTTTTTTTTTTTTTTTTTTTGCCGTGCTGTGTGGCATATGGGATCTTAGTTTCCCAACTAGGGATCGAACCTGCACCCCCTGCAGTGGAAGCACAGAGTCTTAACTACTGGACAGCCAGGGAAGTCCCCATTATGTACATTTTTTTCTGCCCTCTTTTGCTCAACCTCATGTTTATGAAAATCATCTGCTGTTTGTTCAGTTTTATTCTTAAGTAATCTTCCACTATAGGAATGTATCTCATTT
The DNA here is from genome assembly GCF_965194825.1 of Balaenoptera physalus. Lineage (NCBI taxonomy): Eukaryota > Metazoa > Chordata > Mammalia > Artiodactyla > Balaenopteridae > Balaenoptera > Balaenoptera physalus. The sequence goes on along the minus strand of NC_138900.1, from coordinate 15,944,394 downwards.
AATTTTTCCCTGCTTCTGTTGATGGATGTTTGGGTTGTTAACAGTTTCAGGACAGTGTAAAGAAATGCAGCTAAAATAATTCTTTTACATACTTTTTGGACGGAAAAACTCATTTCTATTGGGCATATACACAAGAGTGGAATTGCTAAGTCACAGTATATATGTTTCTTTAGTAGATTGTGTCAAATAGTTGCCCAAAGTAACTGAAATAATTTACACTCAACAACAAGGGGTTTACAGTTGTAACAGGTGAAAAATGCATAAATTAACTTCTACAGTAGGGGTTAACAAGTTTTTTTTCTGTAAAGGACAGATATTAAATATTTTAGGCTTTGTGGATTACACAGTCTCTGTCACACCTACTCAACTCTACCATTGTAGCACATAAACAGGTATAGATGATATGTAGCTTTGTTATATTAATCCTGTTTATCACTTTTCATTCTCTTTATTTGAACCTGTGGATTCAGATTACCATCTGGATTCGTTTCCTTTGCCCAATGCAGCTTTTCTTCTACCTATCTCCTTTGTGTTATTATTGTCAAACATATTACATTTATATATGTTGCAGGCCCAATAATACATGTTATGTGTGTGTATATATATGTATATAATATTTATGTATATGTATACATATATATGAATTACTTCATACAGTTGATTTAAAAAATTTTTTAAATTTATTTTTGGCTGCGCTGGGTCTTTTGTTGCTGCATGCAGGCTTTCTCTAGTTGCAGCGAGCAGGGGCTACTCTTCATTGCAGTGCGCAGGCTTCTCATTGCGGTGGCTTCTCTTGTTGCGGAGCACGGGTTCTAGGTGTGCGGGCTTCAGTAGTTGTGGCTTGCGGGCTCTAGAGCACAGGCTCAGTAGTTGTGGCGTACGGGCTTAGTTGCTCCACGGCATGTGGGATCTTCCCAGACCAGGGCTCAAACCCGTGTCCCCTGCATTGGAAGGCGGATTCTTTACCACTGGACCACCAGGGAAGTCCTGGGAACTTTTCATCCATTATTTATTTGAATATATTAAAATGCACCTTTCCTCTTTTCTGTTACATTTATTACAGGTGTGTGCTTAATGGTGTTAAAAACATTTCTCTGATGCTCTTTTCATTTTTCTTCCTTGTGTTTTCTTCCTTTGTTCTTCAGATTGTATGATCTCTATCACGTTATCTTTAAGTTTTCTAGTACATTTTTTTCTGCCCAGTTCACATCTACAGTTGAGTTACTCTAGTGAAATTTTCATTTAATACTTTTCAACTCCAGAATTTCCATCTAGTGATATTAAATAACTTCTATCTCTTCACTGATTCTTTATTTGATATGACATTGTGATCATACCTTCATTTACTTTAAGCATGGGTTCCTTTGTTTATTGAACATATTTATAATGGCTACTTTGAAGTCTTTGTTAAATCTGGTTGCTTTCTCACAGGCAGTTTCTGTTGTCTGTTTGGTTTTGGCTTTGGTGTTTTTGGTTTATGGGTTATATTTTCCTATTTCTTCACCTGTCTCTTGTTTGTGGAAAGTAGATATTTTAGATAGTTGTTGTAACTTTGGTACTTTTGTCTACTCCTTCTCCCCAGGCTTGTTATTGTTTGTTATTTGCTTTCTTGTTTAGTGACTGGCTGGATTAATGAAGTGAAATCTATCTCCCCCATAGTGTAAATCTCTGATGTTGCTCCTTGGGGTATAGACTTTGCTATTACCGCAGTTACCCTTGGATGACAGTGGTTTTGACAGGGCTGTCTTTGAGTGTCTCTTTACCTGACCACACCAAGCTGTTAGGATCCACTGATTGTGACTGATGGCACTATTGTTTTCAGTAATGCTGTGGGGTTACACTGCTTCACAGACTAATGAAATCAAGTCAATGTCTGAGATTTGTTCTGACAATAGGAAGGGCTCCCCAAGTATCTTTCTCTGATCCTTTCTGACAAACTAACCAGCATACAGTTTAGCATTTATCTCCAATGAATTTTTCAATCTTCTCCCAATAGCCTTTCACCAAAATTTCCACTGTTTTTGTGAATGTCCTTACCCTTGAACTTCTTCACAGTCTGTTGCAAATGAAGGCAGTTCCTTTGGAGAGGGCTCTGGAGGGGATTGGGCAGCAGTCCTAGGTTTCAACTTGCCTCTCGTGGCATGGAACTCCTGCCCTATGAGCCAAGGCAAAGACAGTTGGAACCCCAGTATTCTCAGCAGTGCCACACCCAAGGTACAGCCTACAATTCTTGTGTGGCTACTAGGCAGAAGAAAATTTCCATTCCTTCGTTGCATTTGCCTGAGCAACGGTAGCTGGGGGCAGAATGAGAAATGCTGATGTTCTACTCCCAGGAAGATAGTTATCTGACTGGGAACAGGGCTTGAGTGGTGAGGAAGTTTGTGTCCTTGGCTGTACTAGTTTGCAATGGAATCTTTTTCTCACTAGGATGGGATGGACAAGGAATGGTGCAGGTTAGATTAAGATACTGCAGACTTTCACAGTTCTTAATAAGTTTTAGTAGATTTACAAATGTTTCTTCATTTGCTCTATGTTTTTATATATAATTTTACCAGTTTCAGTGGGGAGCATGTCGGTGGAGCTCCTCATGCTGTCATACCAGAAGTGGAATTCCCTGATCAATTCTTTACAGTTCTAACCATGGACCATGTAAGTTGCTATTCCTCTCTCCTTTGTGAACATTTCATTTGTCTGAATCTTCCCAGAAAGCAGCCCTAAGAGCCTGCCCCACATCCCCATAAAAATCCCCATTTTCACTTTCTAGTGAGAGTTGGAGTCAAACAGCACACTGTACCTCCTATGTGCCTATCTATTCTCCAAATAATGTTCAACATTCCTATGTGTTCAGTGTTTTGTTCAGAGCAGCTATAGGGTAGAAATGGAATCCCTAGATGGAGGCATTTACCAGCCTTTTTCATACTCTTGGGTAGAGAAAAAGAGCAAATGGATCCATTTGATGACATATGGGCAAAGTCTGTACTTCTGAACAGACCTATTTTTCCAGGTAGACTGGATTTGATGTTGACTAGTCTCAGTCAGACATAAATAGTAGATTACTGTAGATTTCAGAATTGGAGGAGATCTTATCCAACTTATGTCTAAATATAATTAAGGCTGATATATTTCCACCAAGCAGACTACTCTGTAGCCACTAAAAAGCATTTAATAAATAATTTTTCATTAGAAGTTATAATTCTTATATATTGTGAAATGGTGATTAACAGTGATGAACTTGGGGTTTTAAGAAATTTTAAAATATTGTTCATATCCCATTTTCTAAGCTAGATATTTTTCCTTTACAGAGGAACGAGGATGTAGAAATTCACTATTATTGATAATTCATTCAGCAGGCATGTAGCATGCAGCGTTCATGTATACACTATTTCTTTTAATTTGTAAACTGATTATTTTGTTTATTTCCAGACGTGCTTATCTAAGAAATCCCATAACATGCAGGAAGATTTCTCTGAATCAAAAGGATTCTTTAAAGATCTGTAGATAGTCTGGTTTGGAAGCATTAATTTCCTTACTTCCCATACCATAGGCTTCTACCCCTGGCCAATGTACTTACTATTAGACCCCTTCCTGTAATGCAATTCTTTTTCTTTTTTTTTTAAATTTATATTATTGAAGTATAGTTGATTTACAATGTTGTGTTAATTTCTGTTGTACAGCAAAGTGATTCAGTTATACAGATATATATTCTTTTTCATATTCTTTTCCATTATGGTTTATTACAGGATATTGAATATAGTTCCCTGTGCTATACAGTAGTCCCTTGTTGTTTATCCATTCTATATATAATAGTTTAATTCAATTCTTTATTTCTTACCTTTTACTCAAAAATGTTTCCTTCAATTTTACTTATAATATGTGGTTTGTTGTTTCAGGAATTGGTGACATTCAGGGATGTGGTCATCAGCTTCTCTGAGGAGGAATGGGAGTATCTGGATTCTGCTCAGAGGGACTTGTACTGGGATGTGATGATGGAAAATTACAGCAACTTGGTCTCACTGGGTAAATTTAGCTGTTTACATAATTTAGAATATGTTCTATAGAATATCAGTTGACATTCAGTGAACTCAAAGCTATCTTTTAAGAAACTAGATGAATTTCTTCTCCCAGTTTCCAAAGGCATGGATTGAGCATGGTGTTGGAGATGACATCTCCATTAAGCATCTTCCTCATTCTTCATGTAATTTCTATGAAGTCCCTTCTCAGTCTCTTATAATTTCTACCTTCATTTATTTTTGGCTGTGTTGGGTCTTTGTTGCTGCGTGTAGGCTTTCTCTAGTTGCGGTGAGTGGGAACTACTTTTCAGTGCAGTGCGCATGCTTCCCATTGCTGTGGCTTCTTTTATTGCGGAGCACGGGCTCTAGGCACGCAGGCTTCAGTAGTTGTGGCACGAGGGCTCAGTAGTTGTGGCTCACAGGCTGTAGAGCGCAGGCTCAGTAGTTGTGGCACATGGTTTTAGTTGCTCCGTGGCATGTGGGATCTTCCCAGAACAGGGCTCGAACCCGTGTCTCCTGCATTGGCAGGTGGATTCTTAACCACTGTGCCACTAGGGAAGTCCTTGGATTTGACTTCTAGGATACATACACTGTATCCTTTGAGATATCTATTATATTGTGTTTGAGCCCAGAATTGCTAAAATTTCTTTATTACTTTCTTACCCACCTTCTGGGAAAACAGCTAAGATACTGTGTCCTGAGTTGTTATGATTATTAAAAGAATTTGTATAATTTATATTGTTACATTGGCAAATAGAAGTCATATTCATTGCCTGACACAAGTGTTGTCTTATACCTGCTATGGGGTTAAAGAACTTTGCATTTAACGTTAAGTCAGTATTCCAGCAAGGACCTTTTAATGTTTTAGAAAGCTCCTTGTTTTCCTCTCAGCTCACATAGTTCTTGCCTTGTACCAGGCCCTGATTTAAGCCCTTTTAATATACTGAGTTATTTAATTCTACAACCCTATGGCATAAATACTACTTGCATTATTGTTCTTTGAAGAGATTGCTAAGACAAAGAGTATTTAGGCTACCCCTCCAGGGTTACATAGCTAGTGTCAGAAGCAGGTTTTCTTACCCAAGCAGTCTGGCACCACAGTTGATATTCTTAGCTGTTACAACATACTGCCTCTCAAGGCAAAGAGATAGCATGGGTTTAAATAAAAGAAGACACTTCTTTACCTATCTGGTAAAGTATTTATACAGCTAGCCATGAACAATCAAAGACTATGATAGGCTAAAATATACTAAACCAATGAAAATCAACAAATCCATAATGATACATAAATAAGAGGTCAGAAAATTTATACTCTCTTTATACTTTGTAATTCTATGGTCACTCTAAGGTGAATGTTCTTTCAATCTTCTCATATTTCTCTTCTCTGAAGTCTTTCATTTCAACCTCATTTATTAAAAACTTAACCAATTCTCAAAAGTGTTTTTTAGAATTGGTTCTGATTCTTATATATTTCTGTATATTATGTTACATTTCTTTGTTGTAAGCAGGGTGTTCCATTTCTAAGCCAGTTTTGACTACCTTATTAGTGGAAGGGAAGTTGCCCTGGAGGGTTACAAGGGATGTGACAAGTAAACAGGGCTATGTGAGTGAGGACTTGATGAAGCAAGGAAAGCGATCACCAGAGTAAAAAGCCCAGCCTGTCCAAGAGGAGGTTGGCCCCTGTGATGTTTTGGGGAAACTCCCTTTAAACCCCTATGGGAAAAAAGTCTGATACTTGGGGAAGAAAATTAAGATCTTTCCCAATTCGACCAACATTTCCTCTAGTTCCTCTTGTATTTAGACTTACATAAATGTCTTCACTGACAAAAAAATCTTGGTCATTTATATAATCAACACTTAATCAGTGTCTACAGTAAGATAGATATTGTGTTAGCCCTATAAGTACAATGGTAAGAAAGACCAATACAGATCTTAATGTCATGGAACTAACATACTAGTAAGTGAGATATATAATAAATAGGTAAATAGATGATTAGAAGATATATCATGGATAGTGATATATGCTATGAAGAAAAGTAAGCAAAATAAAGGGATGAAGAATGATGGAACTAATTCATATATTATGGTCAGAAAGGGATCTCTGTGGTCCTATTTTAGCATTCTATGAATATACAGTTCCTCATCAACAATTCACTTAATGCTTTTTACAGTTGAAAACCTTCATTTAAATCAGTGTTGTACTAAGTCCAACATTCTTTCTAATACATTTAATTAGTTACCCTCATGCTACTTGATAAACTTGAAATCTAATGGAAAAGGCAGCAAGTGTTTGATTATACTCTTTATATGATTGTAACTAATTAGCCACCTCAAATGGTGCACTTGAAAATTTCTGACCTCTTATTTATGTATCATTATGGATTTGTTGATTTTCATTGGTTTAGTATACTTTAGCCCATCACAGTCTTTGATTATTGATGCCTAGCTGTATAAATACTAATTCCTTATGGATTTTTGTGTACCTTTGACTTGATTCTTTATTCTTTGAATTTACTAATGCTTTCTGAAGCTTTCCCAGGCTCACTCTATACCCTCCCTATCCCAGACCATACACCTGAATTGGTTAAAAGTGAGTTCTTCTGGTCTTCCATGTTTTATGTGTTTTGTTCCTTTTTAAAAAATTAATACTAGCTATAAATTTTTAGTTGTTTAGTTAATGTTTTAGTACACAAAGTACTTTTCACCCTCTTTTGATTCTTGTATTGTCAAAATGGTGGTCTCCTTCGATGATTTCTGTGTCTTTTTGTTATGATTCATTAATATTATAAAACATTCTTGCTTCTGTCACAACAGTCAAGGGCACATCTTCTACCTTCCCTGCTCCAGGTCATGACTCAGATATTTACTTTAGGAGCCCTGGTTCATTACCTGGTTTATTGCCACAACCTGGGCAATAGGCATGCTTATGATTTTTTGTTTCATGGGAGGTAAGTCTTTGACAATTTTATCTCTTTCTAGCAAATTGTTCTTTTTTCAACTTTTATGGCTTCTGGGGTTTTCAGTATTTATTTACCTAGAAAATAATTCATAAGTCAACATTTTCAAATTGATTGGCATACGAGTCTTATAACATTTAAAAAATACCCTCTGTGATGGTTCTTTCACTTGTCATTTACTTTTTTTTTAAAATAGATCTTTATTGGAGTATAATTGCTTCACGATACTGTGTTAGTTTCTGTTGTACACCAAAGTGAATCAGCCATATGCATACATGTGTCCCCATATTCCCTCCCTCTTGAGCCTCCCTCCCATCCTCCCTATCCCACCCCTCTAGGTCATCGCAAAGCACAGAGCTGATCTCTCTGTGCTATGCTGCTGCTTCCCACTAGCTAACTACTTTACATTCTGTGGTGTATATATGTCGATGCTACTCTCTCACTTTGCCCCAGCTTCCCCCTCCCACCCCGTGTCCTCAAGTCCATTCTCTATGTCTCCATCTTTATTCCTGCCCTGCAACTAGGTTCATCAATACCTTTTTTTTTTTTTTTTAGATTCCATGTATATGTGTTAGAATACGGTATTTGTTTTTCTCTCTCTGACTTACTTCACTCTGTATGACAGACTCTAGGTCCATCCACCTCACTACAAATAACTCAATTTCGTTTCTTTTTATGGCTGAGTAATATTCCATTGTATATATGTGCCACATCTTCTTTATCCATTCGTCTGTCGATGGACATTTAGGTTGGTTCCATGTCCTGGCTATTGTAAATAGTGCTGCAATGAACGTTGTGGTACATGTCTCTTTTTGAATTATGCTTTTCTCAGGGTATATGCCTAGTAGTGGGATTGCTGGGTCATATGGTAGTTCTATTTTTAGTTTTTTAAGGAACCTCCATACTGTTTTCCATAGTGGTTGTTTCAATTTACATTCCCACCAACAGTGCAGGAGGGTTCTCTTTTCACCAAACCCTTTCCAGCATTTATTGTTTCTAGATTGTTTGAGAATAGCCATTCTGACTGGCATGAGGTGATACCTCATTGTAGTTTTTTTTTTTTTTTTTTTTTAAAGCAATCCCTCCAGGACATTCTTTTTTTTTTTTATTAATTAATTAATTTTTTTTGGCTGTGTTGGGTCTTCGTTTCTGTGCGAGGGCTTTCTCTAGTTGCGGCAAGCGGGGGCCACTCTTCATCGCGGTGCGCGGGCCTCTCACTATCGCGGCCTCTCTTGTTGTGGAGCACGGGCTCCAGACACGCAGGCTCAGTAATTGTGGCTCACGGGCCCAGTTGCTCCATGGCACATGGGATCTTCCCAGACCAGGGCTCGAACCCACGTTCCCTGCATTGGCAGGCAGGCTCTCAACCACTGCGCCACCAGGGAAGCCCTCATTGTAGTTTTGATTTGCATTTCTCTAATAATTAGTGATGTTGAGCAGCTTTTCATGTGCCTCTTGGCCATCTCTATGTCTTCCTTGGTGAAATGTCTATTCAGGTCTTCCATCCATTTTTTAATTGGATTGTTTGTTTTTTTGATATTGAGTTCTGTGAGCTGTTTGTATATTTTGGAGATTAATCCTTTGTCTGTTGTTTCATTTGCAAATAGTTTCTCCTATTCTGAGGGTTGTCTTTGTGTCTTGTTTATGGTTTCCTTTGCTGTGCAAAAGCTTTTAAGTTTAATTAAGTCCCATTTGTTTATTTTTGTTTTTATTTCAGTTACTCTAGGAGGTGAGACAAAAAAGATCTTCCTGTGGTTTGTGTCAAAGAGTGTTTTTTGTATGTTTTCCTCTAAGAGTTTTATAGTGTCTGGTCTTACATTTAGGTCTTTAATCCATTTGGAGTTTATTTTTGTGTATGGTGTTAGGGAGTGTTCTAATTTCATTCTTTTACATGTAGCTGTCCAGTTTTCCCAGCACCACTTATTGAAGAGGCTCTCCTTTCTCCATTGTATGTTCTTGCCTCCCTTGTTGTAAATTAGATGACAGTATGTGCGTGGGTTTATCTCTGGGCATTCTATCCTGTTCCATTGATCTATTTTTCTGTTTTTGTGCCAGTACCATACTGTCTTGATTACTGTAGCTTTGTGGTATAGTTTGAAGTCGGGGAGCCTGATTCCTCCAGCTCTGTTTTTCTTTCTCAAGATTGCTTTGGCTATTCGGGTCTTTTGTGTTTCCATACGAATTGTAAAATTTTTTGTTCTTATTCTGTGAGGAATACCACTAGGAGTTTGATGGGGATTGCATTGAATCTGTAGATTGCTTTGGGTAGTATAGTCATTTTCACAGTATTGATTCTTCCAGTCCAAGAATATGGTATATTTCTCCAACTGTTTATGTCATCTTTGATTTCTTTCACTTTTTATATTTGTTGATTATATTCTTTATATGTTCTCTAACTCATCACATTCTGATTCTATATTTATTGAATTCTCCTCTCAACTTTTCTTTAGGTCACTTTGTTCTTTTCTGTCTTCTTGAGTGGAATGTATACAATGGTTTTCATTCTTTCATTTTTATCAATATAAGTGTTTAAATCCTTACTTTCTATGTGACTAATATTGAGTTTCATAGATTTTTAATGTGCAATATTTTCAACGACACCATTCCCTGAAAGTTTTGTAATTTCAGTTACATTTCCACAATAACTAAACAGTTATTTGATAGAAAGTTTCTTCATTTCTAAGTGGAAGTACTTTTAGTTTACTGATACTGGAATTCATTTATGATTTTATTGTTTCAGTCAAATAATGGTGTTTGCATTATTTCACCTTAATTATACATAATTCAGTCACAGGAAATTATTTTTGCCTTTTATCATGCAATGTATATCAGTCACTTTGGATTTTCCTTAGGTTGTTCCCTCATCTGATTGCCAATCTCCAGCTAGGTCCAAGAGATCTTTTGTTACAAAGTGCCTTACACTCTTGCCCACCTCCACCACCTTTTACATACCATTCTGTTACCAAATTCTCCTTTTCAGCCACAGGTTTACTCAGAATTGCATAAGCTTTAAAATATGGGAAATACCTATTATAATATCTAAAACATTCTGATACGTTTTTAGGCAATATAGCAGTGGTTAGCTTTGAGAATAGGAAAATGGAAAGGAATACCTGGGAAAGAGCATAAAGGAAAACATTTAAATATAGACTAGGATTTCAGGAGGATAGATGAATAATAGTGAAAATGTTACTGAAGAGAGGTAAATAAAACACCATCTTTATTGGGATGAAGAAACTCATGGTTTTGCATAGGAGGAAATTAACAGCAGTGATGGAGACAGTATGCATAGGTGGAGAGGCAATTGGAAAACAATCATTTATAAACACTATTATATATATGAATGTATCTTACTATATTATAAATTTCATGTATATAAATTTATATATATAAAATCACTGTAGTGTAGTGTGAGGTTTTAAAGGTATGGAGATTCTTATAGTTATATAATTATTTTGATAATTGTGTTCTCCAGTGACTTATTTTTGTAATATTGGCTTTTATTCTCACATTGCTTTCAACCAGTGATTTGCTTTTCCTGTAATTGTAAACTACTATGACCTTGGGGCTTGCTATTCAGTGGCACATAGAAGAATGATTTTATTTTTCCTTTTGGAGTTTAATAAGGAAATAAACAGTATGATAACAGAGAAAATTACAGATTACACAATTGAAAAAATGGGTATGAGGGCAAGGAACTAGATATTGGAATAGAGACATAGATATGAACTTACTTAGAGTCAGCTAGTACATCATTTCAGAGGGTGGTAACTTTTAGACCCGGACAACGAAAAGGAGGTAGTATATAAGGATTCCATTTCTGAGAAATGAAATATCTTGTGGGTATCTCTAAATGATAGGAAATGTGGTTTGATGCAGAAGGTGAAAATGATTAGGGGATAATGGATTAAAATGTTGTTTTACAAGCAGCACCCTGTTATCGATGGTAAAGTATTGGGATTATATTGTAAAAGAAAAAAAGAAAACTATCAGAAAACTGTTAGTATGTATCAATAATCAAATTTTGATCTGTATTTGCAGTATCTCTACAAGATACTGATGACAAAATCCACATCTATAGGTGTTGATTCAGTCTATCTGGATTAGTTCATGAACATCAGTACTTGACAAGCTTACTAGGTGATGATCAACACCAAAATTTCAGACCCACTGACTTAATCCATTTCTCTTAGCACAAACCTCACAACCTTATGTTATACTCTTATCATTCTCTGAGTTCTCTTTACCTTTCCTCAAACTTCATAACAGTATTTTAATCATTCACTTATACTGTGAATTATTTTCAGTTTTTCTCCTGTGCACTTCATAACTATTTTATCTTCGTGACACCTGAAAAAAGAAATTGTTTTTTCCCTTTCTTTCAGACTTGGAATCCAAGTATGACAAAAAGACTTTATCTACAGAGAAGGACATTATTGAAAAAAATGATTCTCAGTGGGAAGTAATAGAAAGTAGTAAATTAGTTGGCCTTGAGAACTCCATTGTCAGAAATGATTGGCAAAGCAAAAGGAAGATTGAAGTACAAAGACCTGAAGTGGGATATTTCAGTCAAATGAAAATCATCTCTGAAAAAGTGCCCAATTACAAAAATCATAAATTTCTTACATTACATCAGAGAATTCATGATAGTGAGAAGCCCTGTAAGGAATATGGGAAGGTCCTTAGTTGTGACTTAAACTTTGATGAAAATGAGAAAATATATACTAGTGAGAAAACCTCTGAATGTAGTAGATATTGGAAAACCTTTGGAGTAGATGACCCACATACCCTACAACTGAATATTCATACTGGTGTGAAACCTTGTAAATGTATGGAATGTGGGAATGCATTTAGTTTTTATGAAGACCGTAGTGTACACTGTGATGATCAGAAGTGCTATAAATGTAAGCAATATGGAAGGATTTTTAGAAGAATTGAAAAAATCACTCCACTTCAAAGAATTCATGATGGTGAGAAACCCTATGAATGCACTTTCTGTAGGAAATCGTTTAGAGTGCATGCACAACTTACTAGACATCAGAAAATCCATACTGATGAGAAACCTTACAAATGTATGGAATGTGGCAAGGACTTTAGATTTCATTCACAACTGACTGAACATCAGAGAATTCATACTGGTGAGAAGCCATACAAATGTATACAATGTGAGAAGGTCTTTAGAATTAGTTCACAGCTTACTGAACATCAGAGAATTCATACTGGTGAGAAACCTTATGCATGTAAAGAATGTGGGAAGACTTTTGGAGTCTGTCGAGAACTTGCTCGACATCAGAGAATTCATAGTGGTAAGAAACCCTATGAATGCAAAGCATGTGGAAAGGTCTTTAGAAACAGTTCATCCCTGACTAGACATCAGAGAATTCATACTGGTGAGAAACCATATAAATGTAAGGAATGTGGGAAAGCTTTTGGAGTAGGTAGTGAACTTACTCGACATCAGAGAATTCACAGTGGTCAGAAACCTTATGAATGTAAAGTGTGTGGAAAGTTCTTTAGACTTACTTCAGCCCTTATTCAACATCAGAGAATTCATAGTGGTGAGAAACCTTATGAATGTAAGGTATGTGGGAAGGCCTTTAGACACAGTTCGGCCCTTACTGAACATCAGAGAATTCATACTGGAGAGAAACCTTATGAATGCAAGGCATGTGGGAAGGCCTTTAGACATAGTTCATCCTTTACAAAACATCAGAGAATTCATAATAGTAAGAAACCCTATGAATGTAAGGAATGTGGGAATGCCTTTAGAGTGGGCAGGCAACTTACTTGATATTGAACAAGTTGTACTGGTGAGAAGACTTTTGAATGAAAGACATATATAAAGCCCATTTGTTTCTGAGTTTCATTGGAAAAATCTGTGTATTTAAGTAGAAGTTATCGCAGAGATTCTACCTCTTAAATCTATTTCCAGACTTTATGGCCACTCTAAAACTAGAATTATTCATTCATAAGTGATATATACTTTCAGCTTTGTTCAATATCACCAAATATTTCTCCTTTTTATATCAATTAACGTTCTGAATATCTGTTTATGTAGGATGATGCCTATCAATCCATTTCTTAAATGCATGGGAAATGTATTTCCCTAATTATTAATTATTTGAGTTATTTTCATATGAGTTTCTTGTCCAGGGATGTTTTGCTTACAGTTACTTTTGGTGTTTGTGTTTTTGTTCTTTTGCCTATTTATCGTTTTTGGCTTAGTGATTTGTAATATTGCTCAAATATATCTTTTGCATTCTAATTTTTTGCTTGTTTTATATGGCATACTTATCTTCTCCAGAGAGTTAGAACCCCCAGATACTATGTGGTTTTAAAGTTTTGTGGTCCTGCAAGGTGTTTGTGTAGATTTGTTTTGTTTTGTTTTCTCTTGATTTTGTTCTAATGGTAGATGTTTTAACTTTTCCATTGTCATCAAATGTTTGAATTCTTTTTGAATTTCTATTTTGTTTTGACACAACAGATTTCCCTAAATACCTTTTGCAACACAATTCCTTTAAGGAGGCTTTTCACCTCTAGGCAGTACCAGTCGGCATCCAAATGAAATGAGCATTTTAAATATTTCATAAAATATTCTAACCCAATCTTATCAGTCTCTTAAATTTGTTAGGCAGCTTTAAAAGTAGGAGAAAATCTACAGCTATTGCAATGATTATAAACTGGTCACTAAAATTAAGAGGGTTTACAACGCTGCTATTACCATGGCTTCAATTGGGTTTTGTATCTATTTATAATTTTCCTTTTTATTCCGTTCAGTGTTGTCTTACTGTGTTTTGGCAGTTGGAAAATCAGTAGACCTTTGATTTTAGCAATCTTCCCTGACTCAGGAAAAACAAAGAGACAACAAAAAAAAATGAGACAGTTAATAAGGTTGCAAATCTTAGCTACTCATCACCTCTTTCTTACGACCGTTGACCTGGTTATATAATCAAAGTGATCAAAAGCCACTGGTTATTAATTTTTATAAGAAGATTTACCAATTATATTTACATACATTTACATCACTGTCATTCATTAGATTTTAATTTTTGAGATTGGTGTCTTGCCCAGTTTTGCATGATCAGCAGTAGTAAGTAAGGTGTTTTCTCATTGGGTATACTGAGGTATGTTTTCTTTACATATTCCTTATTAGTAATTTATTTAAGTTAGCAGTTATTAAAAGTATGTAACTGATAGATCATTCATGTCCTACAGAGTAAAAGAATGGGTCTCTGTTGTTATCCTTTTTATTAGGATACTTGCTGTTTCATATCTTTGAAATAGTTCAATTGTATTATAATTATTAATGTTGTTATTAATAGCTCACTCTACTTACTGAGCTGTCATGTGACCACACTGCTGATTTGCTCTTCTATCCTACTCTACCTGGTTATTCTGAGTTACCATCAATGCTGATTAATTTCCCTCATCTTGCGTAGTACTCCAGAGCTACTTGCCCTACACTTCTTTGTGTGTTTTTAATATTTTTTGCTTGCTCGAACAAATTAAAACAATGAGCTATCTAAACCTTATATATGGACTTAAAATTAATGACAGAAATAAAATAACCATGTGGCTTGACACTTATTTTTTGAATCATTAATGAATAAATGAAAAAAAATACAACACATCCTCAACACATCCACAACATTTTTCTTTGAATTTTGTTATGAACTCCTGTCATTTCACAGACTGCTAATCTGATAAACCAAAATGTAACTTTTGGTACTTTTTCTTGGTGCTCAAATTGATAAAATTTATTCCTTTCCATTTTCATTTGCTCCTTTATCCTTTCCACATTTTCCCTAGACTACTTGGAAGCTTTGGGTTCTTTCCCCAAATACAAGGGGATGTTCCAGACCTATCCTGTTTATTGCTGTCCTGACCATAAAATTAGCTACTGCAAAGAAGGGATTCTGGTTCAATTTAATGGTGAAGAATTCTAATTAATAAATTTAAAGGGAATGAGGGAAATAGGAAATCACCATAATAATAGTGGTAATTATATACAAAATCCATTGATGGATGGTAAGAGTTGAAGGTGAAAGTATAAGGAAAAAATGGGATATTAGAATTGTCTCAAAGTGTCTCTCCCAAGTATTTAATTACAAAGATAAGACATTGCACACACCCCTTTAACCAAATAATCACCAACAGTGAGACATTGGCATCAAGGTGATGCACTAAGAAGGGCAAACGCTTGGGTAGTATTCTCACCAAAACATGCATAACTATTTTCTAATAATGAGGGAACTGCAGGCAAACCCAAAATGAATACCCTTTTGTAAAATAACTTGCCCAATACTCCAAAAGTTCATAACTTTTCTAGGTCATAAAAGGCAAGGGAACTAAATACAATGCTGGATTGTGGATTCAATTTTTGGAACATTAGCAGAGAAAATTTGATGAAATTCAATCAAACCTGTCATTAGATAGTATTGTTCCCAATGTTAATGTCCTGGTTTTGATCATTATACTACAGTAGTGTAAAATGTTAGTATTAGGCAAACCGGGAGAAGGGCATACGGAAGCTCTGTAGTCCTCTTGCAATTCTTTTTTTTTTTTTTTCTTGCAATTCTTAAGAATAGAATTTTTTTTTTTAATACTCTGTTTCCAGTCAAAATGGGAATAATAGAGGCAGGATTTACCTTCCTACCTAAAATAACAAAACGCTAGATAAAATATGAGAAATAAAGGTTTTCAGACATTGGACACCAGGCAACACAATGGTAATGCCTAAGAAAGTATAAACAAATGTGATCCATACACTTGACCCAGCTTACTGCCTAGAGAGCATTTCCACATCTCAGCACTGTGAGGGGGAATACAAGGGGAGCTTTGTAATCTCCCTAAGTAGACAAGATGGAGCTGAGAGTCCAGGGAGGCAGTGATGGCTAGAGTCTGCAGGGCAGAGTATTGAGCCAAGTTCTAATCAGTGCATGGGATCAAGGAAACCACGTGAGGACAGCAAAAGAAATGCTTAAGAGCACAGGTAATCCTTGGAGCTCACACAGAGCCAGGGATAGTTTGTGTCCCCATCAGCAAGAGTGGTAAACCTCATAATTTATAGGGCACTGGTTAGATTACTCAAAAAGCTATTGCCTGAGTAGAGGCGAGTTAGCACTAGATTAAGGCTTTCCTAGTCCCACCTAGCAGAGCTTAAAGCAAATCTTGAACAAATTGTTTCCAGGTAACATAAGTATATTACAGAACAAAGTTTGAGTATATTTATAGAAATGCAAAAATACCAAGCACATTGAAGGTAACTTTCATAATGTCTATAGTAAAGAAATTTTACCAGAAGTGTAAATAAGCAGGCATACATGACTATAATGTGAAAAATCAATAGAAACACAACCAGAACTAGAAATGACAAAAATAGACTTTGTATTTGATAATAGATACTGACAATACAAAAGTCATAACTATATTCTACATATCCAACAAGGAAGAGAGATTGATCATGTTAAGTACCAATGTGGAAAATATTTAAAAGACCCAAACAAATCTAGAGGTAAAAACAACAATGTCTGAGACATAAAAATACAGTTGCTAGGATTAATAGATTAAACATTGCAAAAGCAAGCATTAGTAAACTTGAAGACATAGCAATAAAAACTATATAAATTGAAACAGAGAAAAACAGACTGAGAAAATATGAGTATCAGAGAGCTGTATGACAACTTCAACTAGCTTAATTACGTGTAATTGAGATCCCTAGAAGAGAGGAAAAAGAATGGGCAGGGGATGAAAAAATAATTGAAGAAATAATGGCTGAGGGACTTCCCTGGTGGTGCAGTGGTTAAGAATCGGCCTGCCAATGCAGGGGAGACGGGTTCAAGCCCTGGTCTGGGAAGATCCCACATGCTGTGGAGCAACTAAGCCCATGCACCAGAACTACTGAGCCTGCGCTTTGGAACCTGTGAGTCACAACTACTGAGCCCACATGCCATAAGTACTGAAACCCATGCACCCTAGAGCCCATGCTCTGAAACGAGAAGCCACTGCAACAAGAAGTCCACACACCACAATGAAGAGCAGCCCCCGGTCACCACAACTAGAGAAAGCCCACGTGCAGCAACGAAGACCCAATGCAGCCAAAAATAAATCAATTAATTAATTTTTAAAAATAATGGTTGAAAACTTTCCAAATTTCATGAAAATTATAAACCCACAGGTCCATGAAGTTCAACCTATCCCAATCACAAGAAACATGGGGGACAGGGGGTATTACTCCAAGGGAATCATAACGAAATTGATTAAAATCCATGCCAAAGAGAAAATCTTAGAAGCAGGGAGGGGGAGAAATATCCTGTATGTGCAAAAGAGCAAAGATAAGAAACCATACTTCTGGACATGATGGAGTAAACACATTTTGCCCTGTTACTCTCCACTTATTAGACTTAAAAATCCATGGAAAAAATACATGAAATAAACTTAAGAAGAATCTGAAAGTTGGAGTAATGAAGGCCCAACTCTATTGACCTTGGGATTCGAGTAACAACCCAGCCCAGTGGTGAGTTCCCTGGCGGAAGACTGGGTGTTTTGTTGTTTTTGTCTTCCCATATATTCCTATCTGAGCACCAGAGACTTGAAATTAGAAATACCACCAGGTGCAAACAACTACCAAAACACCAAACAATAACAAAAAAATAAAACACCCAAGGTATGCTTGCTTTTCCTATACAAAGGGCTGAGAAGGTTGCTGCCCTGCAGAACAATACCCTGTTGACAATGCCAACTCTACATTAGCTGAACACTTTAAAAATGCCAATCTTTCACACTATTATGCACAACAGCTAGCAGCACCATCCTCCCTTCTTGCCAGTAAGCATCTGCAAAGGCCTTGTGTGTTCACAGCCTAAGATCCCAGCCCAGCAGTAATGCCTCTTCTCCCAAGCAATGGGCATATGCAGATGCTGTGTGTGTGAGCAGAGACCTGACTGCCATCCTGGCCCATCAATAATGGGCATCTATAAAGATCGTGTATGTGAGTAGAGCATTGACTGCCAACCTAGCCCAAGAACCATGAAGCACACCTCATTTCCTGGCTGGCAGACGCATTAAGAGGGTGTAAGTACAACTAGGGCATTGACTACTGTTGCGACTTGGCACTTACTGGGTGGTGTTCCTCCCCTTACTATCTGACAGGCATTTACAGGGGCAATATGTGAATTATCACTCCAATGAAGGAGTAACAAAGGTCCTTTCCCTTTCCAGCCAGTGGGGGCTCCAAATACTATGTGTGTAAACAGAGCCATGATTAAATTCCAGCTTATCAACAAGTAACAAGATTTACATAGGAACCAGAGTGTCTTAAGATTATAACCCAAATCATTGGGGTACAGTCAAAATTTACTCATCCTAGCAAGAACAAGGAATATTCAACTTGAATGAAAAAAGACCAAAACAAAACAAAAAAAACCGAGATGACAGAGATGTTGGAATTATAAGGATTTTAAAGTTACTATATAAAAATGCCCAAATAAACATGGGATGCACATAAAAACAGAGCTCCAAAATACATGAAGCAAAAATTGACTATTTCACAATAAGTAGAGCCTTCAAAGTCAGTTTCAATATCAGCTAGAACAACTAGGTAGTTGGGCAACAAGAAAATAGAAGACTTGAACAAACTATGAATCACTTAAAAGGCATCAATAGAAACTCCATCCAATAAGAGCAAAATACACATTGTTCTCAAGCATATACATGTAAAACATTCTCCAGGATAAAACACACTGAGACATGAAACAAATCTTAATAAATTTAAAAGGATTAAAGTCATACAAAGTATATACTTCAGTCACATGATATTAAATTAGAAATCCAAGAAATATGAGAAATTCACAGATATTTGGAAATTAAATACATTACTAATTAACCCTAAGGGTCAAACAAAAAAAAATAAGGAAAATTAGAAAAATATTTTCAGATGAAAATGAACCTAATGAGATGCATATAAAGCAGCACATAGAGGTAAATTTATAGCTGTAAATGCTTATATTTTAAAAAAGAAAAGAGAAAAAAAAATCTCAAATCAGTAACCTAACTTTGCAGCTTAAGAAGCTAGGAGGAAAAACCTAAAACAAGAAGGAAGAAGGAAATAATAAGGAATAGATGAGAAATAAATGGAAGAGACAATAGAAAAAATATATAAATGAAACCAAAATTTGTTTCTTTAAAAGATCAACAAGGGACTTCCCAGGTGATCCAGCGGTTTAGACTCTGTGCAGGGGGCGTGGGTTTGATCCCTGGTTGGGGAACTAAGATCCCACATGCCACATGGCGCAGTCAAAAAATTTTTAAAAATCAAGTAAAAGATCAACAAAATGACAAATATTTGGCTAAAACCACAATGAAAATAAAAAGGGAGAAGGTACTAAAATCCAGAATGAAAAAGAGGGCTTAACTACCAACCTCACAGAAATATAAAGTATAATAAGGAAATGCTATGAATACCTGTATCCCAGCAAATTAGATGACTTACAAAAAAAATTCCAAAAAAGACAAAATCTACCAAAACACAAAAAAATGGATAATCTGAATATGTCCATATTTGTTAGAGAAAATGAATAACAACCTTCAAAACAGAAAGCATCAGGCACAGATGATTTCACTGGTGAATTCTACAAATGTCTAAGGTAGAAATACTAATTATCTGTGATCTATTCCAGAAAATAGAATGATGTCCTAACTCATTCTATGAGGCTGTCATTACCCTAATACCAAAATCAGATAAAGACATTGTAAGGAAGGAAAATTACATACCAATATGTCTCATGAATATAAAAGCAAACATCCTCAACAAATTATTAGAAAATCAAATTCAACAAATATAGAAAAGTAATTACATACCACAGTCAAGTGGGATTTCTCCCATGCTTGCAAGACTGGCTCAACATTTCAAAATCAAGTAATTACTCTATCATATCAGTAGGCTAAAGAAGAAAAATCATACGATCATATCAATAGATGCAGAAAAAGCATATGAAAAGATTCCATACTCATTCATTATTAAAACCCTCTCAGGAAACTGGAAATAGAGGAAACTTCTTCAATTTGATAAGAACATCTACCAAAAACTAACAGGTAACATCATATTTAATGGTGAGGAACTAAAGGCCTTCCCTCTAAGAGCAGGAACAAGGGAAGGATATCTGCTCTCACCACTCATATTCAATATTGTACTGGAAGTCCTAGCTAATGCGACAAGAAAAAGAAACCGTATACAGATTGGGAAGTAAGAAATAAAGCTATTTGCAGATGACATGGTTGAATGTGTAAAAATCCTGAAGGATGATCAAAAAACTCATGGGACTAATAAGTGATTATAGCCAAGGTTGCAAAACATAAGGTTAATGTACAAAAGCCAAGTACTTTCCTATATACACCAGCAATGAAAAATTGGAATTTGAAATTAAAAACACATAATTATTTACATTAGAACCAAAAAAGTACTGAGGAATAAATCTAACAAAATATGTACAAGAGATATATGAGAAGAACTAGAAAACTCTGATGAAAGAAATCAAAGAACTAAATAAATTAATATTCTATGTTCATAAATATTAAAAAATTCTATGTTTGTAACCCAATATTGTTAATATGACAGGTATTCCAAACTTGACCTATAGAGTCAATGCTATATCAATTAAAATTACAAGTTATTTTGTGGATATTGACAAACTGATTCTAAAGATCATATGAAAAGACAAAGGACCCAGAATAGTCAAACAATACTGAAGATGAAGAAGTTGGAGGACTAACACTATCAACTTCAAGATTTACTATAAAGACACAGTAATCAAGACAGTGTGTACTGGCAAAAGAACAGACAAGTAGATCAATGGAATAGAATAGAGAGCTCAGAAATAGATCCAAACTAATAGAGCCAACTGATTTTTGACGAGGCAGCAAAGACAAATCAATGGAGAAATGTAACAATCAACAAATACTGCTGGAACAACTTGATAGCCACATTAAGAAAATGAATCTGGACCAGGCTTTACAACTTAAAAAAATAATCAAAATAAATCATGGACCTAACTTTACAGTGTAAAACTAAAAAAAAAAAAACAAAAACAAAAACACACAAACTTCTAGAAGATAACATGGGAGAAAATCTAGGTGACTTTGGGTTTGGCAATGATTTTTTTTTAGAAACACCAAAAGTACGGTCCCTGAAAAATAAAACTTGATAAGTCAGATGTCATTAAAATTAAAAACTTCTGGGGCTTCCCTGGTGGCACAGTGGTTAAGAATCCGCCTGTCAATGCAGGGGACATGGGTTCGAGCCCTGCTCCGGGAAGATCCCATATGCCATAGAGCAACTAAGCCCATGAGCCACAACTACTGAGCCTGCACTCTAGAGCCCGCATGCCACAACTACTGAGCCCACGTGCTGCAACTACTGAAGCCCATGCGCCTAGAGCCCATGCTCTGCAACGAGAAGTCACCGCAATGAGAAGCCCGCGCACCGCAACAAAGAGTTGCCCCTGCTCGCCGCAACTAGAGAAAGCCCACGCGCAGCAACGAAGACCCAACAGCCAAAAATAAAGTAAAAAAAAAATTAATTAGGAAACATCCTTGTATGCAAGGAAAAAGAAGGTATAAGGAATTGAAATACATTTTGTTAAGGGAAAAGAAAGTAATTTTGTCTGAAAGAGAGGTCAGATAGAGAGAAGAGAAATGGACAAAATCTGGAGATAAAAAGGAAATTATAGAAGGTAATGGAAAAGAAACCCCGGGCAAAGAGTTTAATGTGTGATCAGGACTAAGATTAGAATAAATTTAATTAAGTAAATGAATTTTAATATTAAAGGTAAGGTGGTGCAAAACTAGAATTTATTTCCCTCTCTGTTAAGAGGACAAAGTTTTCCTGGAATAATGATCTGCTTTAATAACAGATTATAAAAGTTTCTTTGCCTTTTAAGTAATCTGTTTTAACGATCTGTATTTGCCTTTGAAATCTTTTATTGTCACTTTAGTTAAGTGAAAAAGTATTGTTTCACAGCACCTATAATCCTAGTTGATGTTTTTGACAAACTTTCCAAAAATCAACTTCTAAATGAAGTGTTATTGACGTGAAATAAACTTGACATTTTCCAGAGGTCCCCTGGAACATCTGAAGAGATTTGTTTTCTCTCCTTATCAGAGAAAGATATTAAACTAATTAGGCTTATTTGATATATTAAAGAACATGGGAAGCATTATCAAATGAGTGGTGATAAACCCTCTTAGGATATACTGTATGGATAAATATTAATATAGCTATTCTAGAAATTACATGGAATTCCTAAAAGTCTGGTATGTTCTAGTATAATGTTATCAGTCATAATTCTAGTTATTATCTTTAATTGTCCTATGTCACAGAAGTAACCAAGTTTCTTTGCCAATTGCATTGTAATCAGATCTTTAACCATGCCTTTTTAAGTCTTTTGTCATTTATAGGCAGTTATTGTACTCTGATGCTTTTATAAAAATGCTTCATCTTCAAGAAGATTCATAGAAAGGACCTTTTGACAAGTACAGGTTTCTGATAATTTTTACATCATACCACCGAACTGGGTAAGAAATTAAAGAATTCTAATGGAAACCCTGATGGCTTCATAAAACTGTTAACAAAAGAGCAAGATCAACAAGAATTAGCTACATAGGGCTGAATGATAGTTTTTATGACTTTTTTGTCTGAAATATTACTGGCTTTTAATCTTTGTTTTCCAGACATAAAGAAACCCTCCCCCTTAAGCTAATTATAACTGACAGCAATTTGGTAAACTATACTTTTGTAAGCAGAGTAGAAACATTTATCTTTTCTACCTGATCCCTCCAGAAATTGGAAACTCCTAGGTTCCCAGCAGCCTTACCAGGTAAATAAGGAAGGCCACCTGACGGGTACAGGAATTTTGAGTTATTTGGGGGACCTTGAGAAGGGAGGAATTCATCCAGATCTATACCCATCACAGGTGGCAAGTCCTTGGCATGGCTTTCCTGGCCTTAAGAGGCCTTTTAAAAGTTCAATCTGAGATTCCTTATAAAAAGTTCCAGCACAGCCAATTTAAAAGAGCCTGTAGGATGAATTACACTTATGTAAATAATCAGGCTAAGTTTATTGAAATCAAACTTACTTTGCGAACAGTCTTAATTTGACTATCTTTGGTAGAAATGAGGATAATTTTAGAGAGAAAAATTATGGTTTAGTGATATTACTTTATGTATGTTAAGTTCTAGTGTTGTTAATTGCTTCTGAGGGTTTGTGTTTACTACCTAAGACTCACTTCCTGGATGACTCCTTGTTACTATGTTGTGTTATTACAAAAGTTTAATTGAATTATTCAAAGACATTCTAGGTTTGTTTCTGAAGCTTATCACAGTAGTCTATCTTTAGATGAAGATCAGATGCCCTGTGACCTACAACCAGGAGATTATATACATATGAAGAAGCATCATTTAAAGCAGCAATCCCCAAACTTTTTGGCACCAGGGACTGGTTTTGTGGAAGACAATTTTTCCACGGATGGGGTGGGAAGGGGGAGGGGGATGGTTCATGCAGTAATGAGAGCAGTGGGGAGCAATGGGGAGCAGCAGATGAAGCTTCACTTGCCCGCCAGCCGCTCACCTCCTGCTGTGCGGCCCGGTTCCTAACAGGCCACGGACCAGTACAGGTCCGCAGCCCAGGGGTTGGGGACCCCTGATTTAAAGGACTGTCTCCAACCTAGATGAAAGGACCCTTAAACTAGTTGATGTGCAGCAGAAGTGAAGAAATTCACTCTTAGAATCATATTTCCCACTTAAAATGGGCCCCTACACTGTACTGGTCTATATAGAGGACTGCTGACCTCAAACTCACCTTAAAACAATGCTCAAACAGAGAGGAAATGACACACCAGGACAAGAAGACAACATCAGAAATAGAGAGCTATCCCAAGATGCTAGACCTGACTTGTATGATTATTTATAGTGTTCTCTTGATCGCTTGGACTTTTGCATATGAATCAAATGTTTTCTATTACAGGCAAAATTCTATACAGAGTTTAAAACGTAATCCAATTGTTGGGCTTATGGTCAATTACCTATGTCCAGTACTTTTGGGTTACCTTGGTGGATTTCTCCTCTCCAAGGCAATGATTGGATAGTCCTTAGGAAATTTATTATAGAAGAAAGAAGTTATAGTTCTGTTCGGGCCACTATTGATATTACTAGATTGGACCCCCTCAGTTGGCCAATCAATCATACTTGCTCTGACCCTGGACATAAATATGTATTTTCTTTTAAAGTTACTCAAGCTCAGAGAAATGAGCTAATTTCAGTGAAAGAATATAAACTCCTGATTATTAGGAGGGACCCTCCCTCAGTCATGGGATGGATTTATATGGCTAATACCAGGCTATGGTTGTTTAAGTTTAAGGGAACAATTTGTTTGTTGGGAACAATTAAATCATACTAAAGATAACCAGCCTAATAACACTAGGAAATTGGGCTGAGTGCCTTATGAACAATGCTTATATATCATTACCTTTAATGATAGCGATTGGTAAGGAACAGACTGGGTCAGATGACTGGGGATATACTGGGCCACACCTAATGGAAGCGCTTGGTTTAAATTCTTACTTATGATCTTATCAATGCTACTAGCTGTATTACTTATACTCTGCCAATTTTATAAAATTATTGTTTTTTTGCATTACCAAATGTGACTGAGCCTCCAATAAAGATAATGATGACTAAGCAACCTGAAACAATTAACTAAATATAGTTTTACATATACATATAAGATCAAAATGATTGTAGTAGTGTAACCCTAGATATGGGAAGAAGCAGCAAGAGGGAATCATTTCCTAGACCATAACAGACTAGTAAGACAGATGGTACAGAGACTTTTATGACTACCATTAACAATGCCTAGTCCAGTAATAGCACATTGAGTGGCCCATCAATGAAATCCTTGCCAGACCTAGGATGAGCCTTCCTAGCACCATGGGACAAATTGGTCACAAAATGCCTCCCAAACCTTGGTTGAATTTATGACCAAAAGGGGGAAACTGTAAAACAAAAAATGTTGTCCACCATCCAGTTCTACAAGAATCAAGCCATTAGCCACTATAGTCACTGACTTACATCCTGAAAGGAATTCAGGATGAGTCACTCTGTGCTCTGCAAAAATGGGCCTTTAGATAGTTAGAATTATTTCAGGAGAATTTTTAAATGAACTTGGATTCTTGCATCTTCCCATACTCAGAAAAGCACTAAAATCATTACTTGAGATATTTGTTCCTCGTGACTGGCAGTAACCTTCTACCGAGATGTATCCTTAACTGCGTGTACCCCTTCACCTCTTCAGGGTAATTTCTCAGAGCTATCTGAGAGGTTGTCTCCCAAGGTATAGTGCTCAGTAAGTCCCCAAATAAAACTGAAACTCACAGTTCTCACGTGTGTTTTTATCTCAGTGCACATTACAATGAAAAGAATGAAAATGCTACTACACATTTCATGCACCTATAGGTAAATTTTGTTTTGTTTACCAAAAACTTTCATACAATATATACCATTTAAAATCCTCTATTTTCATTTAATACTGTAAATTCTCTTATGCTTCCTTTCCTAGTAAATACATGGTTATAAGATGGCTGCTCCATATGCAGCACTATATCCACTTTCCAGGCAGGAAGGAGAAAGGAGGAAGGCCAAAAGAATACATACCCACTGAGCCTGCCCCATCCCCACCCCTTTAAAGCACTAAGAAATCCAATCTAACAGCTTTTGTTTACAACCATAAGGGAAACTAAAACATGTTTTTTGTTTGTTTGTTTTTGGCCATGCTGTGCGGCTTGCAGGATCTTAGTTCCCTGACCAGGGATTGAACCCATGCCCCCTGCAGTGGAAGCCTGGGAGTCCTAACCACTGGACCGCCAGGGAATTACCTTCCTATTTGTTTTTTGTTAAGCTGAGCACACTGCCCCTTCGAACAAAAATCCGGATTTTTATAGCAATAAAGGAGAGAATGGATATTGCGTTAGTCACACATGAAAAAACAACACTGTCTAATATTAAAAATATTCTCAAATAACTTTCAATTATGTGGGAAGTTACAACATCACTTAAATGAAAATATTTAAAAAATATATATGTATACACATGTGTGTATATATACGTGTGTATATATATGTATCTACAGGGTTACATATATGTACATATGTAAAATCAGAATACTCAGCATACATAATTTTTTAAAGTACGAATGCAAGGAAGATATTTCCAAAGAGAAATAGTGGGTTCCAGTTTACTTCATGGGTCTTTGTTAGGAGTTAGCCAAGAAAGAAAAAAAATCACCTCCTGAAAAAGTAAAGCATTTTACAAACAAAGAGAAAATACCAAGCCACCTTATGTACGACTTTTAGATGTCACAACCATTATTTTCTCCTCCTTGGAGATCTCTCTTGGAGAAGGATATGTTAGCTAAGCAGCAGTAGGGAAAGGATGGGGTTAAAGCACACCAAAGTGTGCTTTGTTTTGCAGAAACTGTTAAATTGCAGAAAGTTCCAAACGCCAGATGTTTCAAAAAGGTTACAGTGCAAACAAACAACCAAAACACCTGCTTGCTTGCAGTTTTTGACAACCTAGAGTAACCTCTAGCTCTTTACCATGCCTGCCCTTTCAGGGCTATGCATGCCCCCCAGGTTTAAAACTTCCCCGTCCAGCTTTGGAGAGACAGTACTTTGAGAGCTAGCTCTCTGTCTTCTTACTTGTCACAAATAATAAATGCTTCTGCTTTACTCAAAAGTACTTGGTGTGCTGACTGGCTATGCACCACAAGGGACAGACCCATTAAGCCCGGTAACAGAGATGGGGCAAGGAGACAACAAACCTTTCTTGAGGTCCAGATGACAAGGTCACCTTGCTCACTTGCCCCTCCCTGACCAGGGGAAGGCTATCAGAGGAGACCCGGGCTTCCATCTCAACCTCAACGTCATAGAGAAGAATCAGGATTTTTACAGGGGCAGAGCCATCCTGTGTCTCATACATGACTACATGTGACACAGTAACTGACACAGTCTCCCCAAATTCACACATCCAGTGCTGCATAGTCACACACCCACCAGTAGACACAAAGTTAACAGCCTCAGTCACAGACTCCCCCTTCCTTCCGCACACAGTGCTACACACTCACAATCCCCACTAGGGCGCAGTCACAGAGGCACAATAACAAAGCTCCCTATGCCTGCACAGAAGAGGAATACACGATCCCACAGAAACAATCCACACACCCACCACAGGGACACACAGTCACCGGTAACCCACACCAGCACACAGTATTACACACGGTCACACATTAACAATCATACCACGGAGATTCATCCACAGAAAGCTACACACACACGGTATCACACACAGTCAGAATAACACACACATCACTGGGACACATAGTCACACAGAATTTCGTAACCGACACTCCCCTCCCCAGCCCCGTCCGTTCCGCCTGAACAGACTTAATACTCAGTCTCCATCCCCGCCCCGAGCTCTGGACGTTTCACCTCCAATCTCCCGTGCGCGGCGTCAGCCGCCAACAGCTCAGAGACTAACACCCGGCTCCCGTACAGCTCTGCTCAGAGCCTCCGGCCGGAGAACGCGGCGACCTCTGGGAAATGTAGTTCAGAGCCGCACTCGCGAGGGACAAGATGGCGCTGGGCTTGATCCCTGCCAAAGAGATCCCCACAATCACTCCCTGCCTCACCCCTACTCCACCCCAGCCTCGAACCGCGCCTTGGAGTCTTCTGGCGCTCCTGGCGTAGCCTTGCACCGTGGCGCCTAGTTGGAGTCTCCCTGGCATGCTTGAACTGGGCTTATTATAACCCAAGGCACACCACTGCCCTCTTCCAGAGGTAGAGTTAGCACAGATAGAGTGTTAGGTCCTAAGTCCTGAGGCTCAGCCTACGTACACTACTCCCCCAACCAGGAAGACAGTCCCACAAGCTATGGTGGAGTTGAGAAAGCGCGAAAGCTGACTGGAAAAGCCGACTCGAACCACTGAAACTTCTGGGAAATGTAGTCCACAGTCAAAAAAAAGTGGACAACCGGCCAATATCGACTGATTCTGCCCGGTACTGAGCCCAGGCTTGGCGGAGCCCAGGAGACCTCTGGGAATGCTCGCCAGCCTGGAGTGCGCAGGCGCAGGCGCAGGCGCAGGCTTTCCGGCTCGCCATCGTCGTCTTTGTCTGCTGGTGAGTTTGGTTTTGGCTCAACGAAACGCAGATCTTGTTGCGGGACCTGGGTTTCTGGTTTTAGAATCTGGTCGGGTAGGCTGTAAGGGAGGTTTTGTGGAGCCTACTACCGGGCTGGGGAGACTGAAGGGGAGGAATCGCCTCCTGTGACGTGCAGTGTTCAAAGCTTCTGTGGATGGGGGCAGGGGTACAGAAGGAAACGGGCGGGTTCTCCGGTGGGTGACAAAGGTTGTGAGGGAGTGTGAGAGGGTTGTAGAGTTGCAACCTGTATGGTTCCAGGTTTGTGAGTTTGGGTGGCATTGTGAACTTAGTGGGGTAGTACCATGTAAACCTCACTTTTCTAGTTTCTAAAATAATGATAAGGATGCATCTCTCTGGAGCATCCGTTTCTGTGAAAGATGAGAAAGGGAAAAGGCTAAAAGCAGACTCATTGTGGAGTAGAAAACAAAATCAGCATTCCTTTTTTTTTTTTTTTAAATTGGAAAGATTTCCGGGAAACTTGTTATTCCTTGTCTAGACTCTCTGTAGGTATTGAATTTTCTTAATTCTTTGAAGGAATTTTGGTAAGGCTGCTTTGAGAAGTCCTGGACTAAGGAATAGCTTTAAGAGGTAGTTTCCACTAGTGCAGACAGCACGGACGGAATTGGGAAGCAAGTTGTCCTGTCTTTGGTGCAGAAATCAAGTAACGGATTTAAGACTCCCTGGTTTGTCAGTGAGCATGGCAGTCTGACTCCTAATTTGGCCAGGTTTTCCCCAAACGAAATGGCCTTTATAAATGTAGCGAAACAAATTTTTCTTTTATCTACAAAGAGAATTTCTTCCAGTATTTTATCACACTTAACATATTTTTCAATAAAACGAAAAAGAAAAGTACCACAGTACAAAAATTCATGTATAGAAATAATAGCTTTGATACATACCGAAAATGATCAGTAACAGTTATAAAGAAGACTACTTTATTTACAATAGCAACAAATCAGATAAAACACCTAGGGATAAACAGTAAATGTATAAAACCTTTATGAAGATTATTTTTAAATGTTAATGAAAGACCCAAAAGAAGACTTGAGCAAATGGAAATATATACTATATGTTAGATAGATTTTGAAAGTCTGCAATGTATTTTGTTATATGAAGAAAGTAAAGTGTATGTTTGGTGTAATACACTACTTTTTTTAGTAAGTGGGGATAGGAATATATATTTGTAGTTACACAGAAAATAAAAATAGCTGTGAGGGGATGCAGCAGCTAGGGCATGGATAAGAATCACATTTTTGCTTGCGTGTTTTGTACACTTCCATTTTTAATTGGGATGGAGGAATTAGATTTCTGTGTTCACTCCATTCCTTTTCAGGAGTTTATCACTGCCTCATTCTTGAACGTTTCCTTGATTTCCATAATACTTCTCTCATTTTTATAATTCTGGTCAAAACCAAGGAACAACTCCCCCCCCCCAAAAAAAAAGAAAAAGAAAAACCCTCCATTAGTGACTTATGTTTCTGTTTTTCCCTTAAATATTAGTGTTCTTAAGTTTCTGACTTTGATCATTTTTTTTCACCTCTAAGAACTCTATGAGCAAAAAAATTCCACTGCTGTGGCTTCAGCTGACACAGGACTAACAAATGATCATTCCTATTTGAGGCTTGTCCTGAGCTCCTCATGCACATATCCAACTGCCTAATAGACAGCACCATCTGGAGGTTGCATAGGAACTTCAAACTCTTTATGTCCAGAATGTTATACTTATGTCTTTCCTCCTGCAGTTTGCCTCCATCCTTTCCCCCTTCTGTATTACCTGTTGTCATCAGTTCATAGCACTGTCCGGGCAGATTCTAAGCATACTACATTGGATCAAGCTTGTGAGGAAGTATGATCCTTTTATCTGTCATACCCCATTACAAATTGGAGACCATGGTCTTTTCAATACACATAATAAGTGAGAAATGTATATATGTTTGCTGAACCAATGAATTGAATGACCATATAATTATAGGACGCTTAAAATATTTAATGTCTCCTAGAGTAACATAACCTAGGTAAAATATTAGACTTCTAAAAATTTTAAGAACTCTGATTCATGAATTATTTCAGAGTCACTCCCTTTATATTTTATCCATATCACTCAAGGTTGGCGACTTCACACTTATGAGAAAAGTGTTGTTATGATACTCAAAACTGTGACTGTGACTATTCAGTCAGGAGCAAGGCTACAAATGACACCTGCTCAAAGGTACCCATACAGGTTGTGATTCTAGAGAACTCTAGCAACTCAGTCTTGTAGTTTCTCTGTGTAACCTAAATTCTGAAAATACGATACCTTCTGTTTCTCATTTTTTGAAATGTATGGAGCCTTTAAATGGTATAATGAGTTTGACCTGAGATGCAAATTACAAATACTCTTTTTTCCATGTGCTCACATGTATGTATGTGCTCCAGTTTCTAAGCCAAAGGGTCAGCGTTACTTTGTTCTTTTTCACAAGCCAGCTTCCTTGTGCATCTCCAGGAGGTGCACTTTCCTTATCCTTAAACTCCTTTGAGGGTCTAAGGGCTCAGCCTGAATTCTGGGATGCTGCTTTGACCTTCAGCAGTAACATCCAAATCCTATGTTAGTATTTCGAATTTTAAAGTCACCAGTTCAAACAAGAAGAGCAATGGATGACTGAGGAAGAAATGTAAAGGAGGTGTTCTCCAGGTGAGTTAGGAAGAACCCAGCAGGTATGAATGGAATAAAGGCTCGTTACAGTTATTCAGTGAGTTTACAACATCTGAAACTTTTTTTGAGGAGGTTTTCTTATCAGCCCCCATCCTTTGGAGTGAAAATTGCTAGGAATTCTTTAGATACCTAGGTAACATTTCCACCTGTTCTTCCTGGATTGGTGCTCTTCTTTTCTCAGATTCTGGAGGACTGGGTGCCTCTCTAACCTCTATTCTGGATGCCAGCCTCTCTACCTCATTTGCAGTCTCAATTTTAGGACTTCTACAGCCTAAATTTCGTCCTTCTCTCTCTAACATTCTCCATTTTTTACTTCTCCCTATATGCCTAGACTCCTTTCCTTCATTCAGTCCTTCTTGCCAAGGATTATAGATCTGTAATCTTTCAAAAACTAGCACGTAGATTCTTTTCTTTAAAATTTAACTATCATTTCTCCCTCCTTCTATCGTTATATACCTCAGAGTTGAATTTTACCCCCTTATCCTTATTTCTTATTGTCTTCTTACCTCCAGATATCATAGTATAACTCTTCTCCAACTCCTGCCTTTTAACAATAATGCAGGCTTGGAAATGAGTGCTGACTTCCTACTAGTTCAACTCCCTGTTACTTTTAAAGAGAAATAGTACTATTATTTTTAAACTCTAATACATATACTTGATAGAAATTAAAAGACTAGATATGTTTCCTTATTCCTGGCTCTCAGTTCTCCATTTCTGCTCCCTGGAAGCAGCAATTATTAACATTGTATGCTTCTAAATGTTTTATGAGTATACAAGGAGACTTTTAGGCAGAGCAGTGACATGATTTGACTGTGACAAGATTACTGTGATTGCTATGTTGAGAAGAGTTGTAACATATATCAAAATGCTCAAATGTGAAGCAAACTCAATGTATTCTGTTTAAATGGTGACCTGTTAAGAGCAGAGGTTGGCAACTATACCCTACTATGTGTTTTTGTAAAAAGTTCATTCATTTTCTTATGGTCTGAGACTACTTTCAGGCTACAATGCCTGAGTTGAGTTGGCATCTGCAGATACATGATATGTAAAGCAATGAAACAGGACTAAAAAGTGTTAACAATCATGGTAAAGCTAAGTGACTATAATAAACCCCAAAATGGCTGGTTTAAGGAATGTAGGAATTCATTTCTTGGTCACATATCAGTTATGTGGTGAGTAGTCAAAATTTGCGTGGTAGCTTTGGTCTTTGTGGTACTTTAAGATCCAGATTTCTTCCAGGTGTCTCTTTAACATTTAGTTGTGGTTGAAGCTGGATCAACAATGCATCCTGGTTCCAGCCTGGTAGAGGAGAGAGGAACCACCACTCTAGGGTGGGGGTGGGGGTCAATAAATTATTTTGTAAAGAGCCAGGTAGTAAGTTTTTTAGGCTTTGTAAGCCATAGGATCTCTGTTGCAACTACTCAACTCAGGCATTATAGCACAGTTAGTTTGCTTAGCATTAGAGCATTTTGATTTATACTTTGAAAATACTTTTTAAACCACAAGATAAATGCTGTTGAAAGGACCATTTTGCCTGGTATTCAGACAATGTTGCCTAGTTCAGTTCAGGACTGTCATTTCACAGTATAAAAAATTCAGTTTGGGGAGGGTGGGAGGGAGGCTCACGAGGGAGGGGATTGGGGGATATATGTATGCATATGGCTGATTTACTTTGTTGTGCAACAGAAACTAACACAGCATTGTGAAGCAATTATACTCCATTAAAGATGTATTTAAACAAAATTCAGTTTTGATAAGTATGTGTGAAGGATGTTGATATAATCTCTGTAAAAATACAAGGGGCTTTAATTACCAAGGAGATGTAATTTCTGTGTTTTCTTTTGGCTTATTAGTAATACAGAACTTAGTCCTGATCTGTTGAGCATCATGCTTTTGCAAATTTAATGAATTTAAAAATTGGAAAATTTTAAATATATAGTATTACTGTACTTTGTTAAAAGTTTAGTAAAATTCACATCTTAAACCATGTATACCTGGGACTTTGGGGTGATAAAATGTCTGAATGATTATCTCTTTTTTTCCTATGTTTATTTTTCTGTTTAGATTTTCTGTCTTTTCTGGTCTCAGTTTTCAGAGGTTGTATTTGCTAGGTTTTCAAATTTATTTGCATAGGGTTGAGCAAAGTAATCTCTACAATCCTTATTTCCAAATAATCATTTTTTATTTTTGTAATTTTGCTTTTATTCCCTTTTAGTTTTTCCCTAAGAATCAACTCATGAATCTATTATTACTTCTATTTTTGTTTGTAATAATTACTTTTCTTATCTTTACTAATTTTTCTGTTTTTCTTTTATTTTCTTCTCCTTATTGTAATTCCTTAGTTGGAATGTTTATTATGATTATTTCTTTTAAAAATAATGTAAACATTTATGCTAAAACTTCTCCAAGCATTATTTTCAAATGTGTTCTATGGGTTCTGGGTTCTGATATACATTGTGTTCTGAATAATATTCTGAACATTACACAATTTATTTTAATTTCCTCTTTGACCAAAGAGTTTGTTCAAGCCAGTAGATTTTGGAATTTACAAGTGAAAGATTTTCATTTTTCTAATTTATGACTTTTTTTTTTTGGTCAGAGTGTTTTATTTTTTATCTGTCCTTTTCTACTTTGTGGAATATTTGAGATTTTATAGGCCTACTATGTGGACTGATTTTGAGAATGTTCTCTGAGCATTTTAAAAGATGGTTCACTATCTATTTTCAAGGTACAAAATAAACTAGTTAGCTCTATATTATAAATAAGTGCATATTTTTATTTCATGTTCCCATTTTTTATATGTTTGCATATTTCATGGATTTGATCTCCGAGGTTGAGAGAGGTAGGCTTCTCAGTTGCTAATGTGTTTTTGTATCTTGGATTTCTGTATTTTATATATTCATGATTATCTTCTTTATTTTATCTTTAGTCTTTATTTTAGCATTTCTTATATATTGTTTTAGATGCATATCTTGTATATATATAGTTTAGGGGGGTTTTGCTATATCAGTTGTTAAACTTTAGCATGAATCAAAGTCACCTGAAGAGCTTGTAAAATACAGATTGCTGGGCCCTACCCACAGGTTTTTTGATTCTGGAGGTCTGGTTTGAGGCCTGAGAATTTTCTGTATGATCCTATCATAGCTCTTTTAATAGTTATTTTTATTCTAGTTGCACTTATTGACAGGAACAATATGGTTGGTATTGATTCTCTGATTTTACTTTATATACTGTTTTATTTTTATTTTTTTATTTTTTTTGGGCCACACAGCACAACTTGTGGGATCTTAGTTCCTTGACCAGGGATTGAACCCATGCCCTTGGCAGTGAAAGCATGGAGTCCTAACCACTGGACCTCCAGGGAATTCCCAACTGTTTTAAATTCTGCCTCATCTTTTATCTTTTGTATCTTTTGCTTAGGATCTTTCTTTGTTTTGAATATATGTCTTTTTTTCCCGAAAATTTGGAAAGTTTATATTTTTTTCTTATGGTTCCCTTTATATTCATAATTTTCTTAGTCTTCATCCTTGATTTGAGACAATATCTATTTACTATCTGTTACCAGTATATTTTATACATTTTACAATACATATTTTCAGTCTCCCTCTTCCCTTCACTGCACAGTTAGTGATTGTGATTATTCTTCTAGCTTAAAGTAGTAACGGTTGCACCGTTCTCACCTCTCCCTTCATATGTATGAAATTCTTTGCCGTTGATTGTGCAGTGACCCATCTATCAAAATCCTATCCACTGTTCAAA
Source organism: Balaenoptera physalus (assembly GCF_965194825.1). Taxonomy (NCBI): domain Eukaryota; kingdom Metazoa; phylum Chordata; class Mammalia; order Artiodactyla; family Balaenopteridae; genus Balaenoptera; species Balaenoptera physalus. The sequence goes on along the minus strand of NC_138900.1, from coordinate 15,909,734 downwards.
CTTGAACTTCATTTTTATTAAACTGTCTCTCACTTCTAGCCCAATCTCTCTAATCTCTGTATCTCCATCTTATATTGTAGCTTCCAGAGCAACTTGGATCTTAAGTGTATACACTGTTAGATTTGTATTTTTCGCTTTGATGTCTAAGATATACATTGAAGCTCATTGGCAGAAAGGCCAGTTTTTTATCCTTCGTGTCTGCATTCTTGAGCACAAATAAGATGTTTTATTTTGTGAAATGTCTACTCTAGTCTTTCTCCCATTTTAAAAACTAAATTGTTTATCTTTTTATTATTGTGTTTCAAGAGTTGTATATATTCTGGATACAAGCCCTTTATTAGTTTCTCCCAGTCTATGGCTTTCCTTTTTGTTTTCTTAACTGTGTTTTCTTTTCTTTTCTTTAATTAATTAATTAATTAAATTTTTTTTTGGCTGCGTTGGGTCTTCCTTGCTGTGTGTGGGCTTTCTCTAGTTGCATCGAGCGGGCGCTACTCTTCGTCACAGTGCACGGGCTTCTCAGTGCAGTAGCTTCTCTTGTTGCAGAGCATGGGCTCTAGGTGCACAGACTTCAGTAGTTGTGGCACGCAGGCTCAGTAGTTGCAGCGCACGGGCTTAGTTGCTCCGCGGCATGTGGGAGCTTCCTGGACTAGGGCTCGAACCCATGTCCCCTGCATTGGCAGGTGGATTCTTAACCCCTGTGCCACCAGGGAAGTCCTTAACTGTGTTTTTTGAAGGGCGTTAATTAATTTTTAATTTTGATGAAGTCTACCATTTTTTCTTTTATATTAATAGTTTTTTTATTAATAGTTTTAATAAGTTTAGTTCTTATGCTGAGGTCTATAATTGATTTGAGTGAATTTTTGCTTATGGTATGCACTGAGGGTTGAGGTATTTTTTTCTAGTTATGGAAATTATAGCACTGATATGAGTGGCAGCATATTACTAATCAGTTCTTGAAATGATTTATAAGAAAATGAGGATATAATTTTAAGACAGATAGATCAGGATAATGTCCAAGGTTTGCAGTGAGTGGATGGAAAACAGTTATAAAAGAAAGGATTTAAAGAGAGGCCAAGAGAGACTCTTGACAAAAAAAAGAGCTTGGGTGCCAGTATATCAGGCATAATGAAAGGAGAAAAACAAATGAAAATTGAATTTGATGGCAATGACAGTTTCTGTATCAAGAAATGATAGTACCAGTAATCAAAATAGAAATCAAAATCAGATTTGGAAGCAAAAATGGCTATTTTCTGTCATATTTTCTTTTTTTCTTTCCCATTAAATATATGTGTACTTCGCTGTTTAGCCCATGTGAAACTCAGTTGTAAGTAGATAAAAAGAGCACTGTCTATAGTTATTATACAATTATAGACTCAGTCAAGTTAAAAGGCCCAAGTCTTCAAGATCTCTGTAAGTATAACAAATAGGGGCTTTTAAAAGTCAAATAGGATTATAGCTATGCTTGCTCCATTCTTCCTCACCCATAGTTTTTGTTCCACATAGACAGCCACTTTCAACTCATTTGACTGTGTCTGTTGGTGTTTATTCCCGTATTTTATACAGCTATTTTACCTATTTTAAATGTAATCAATTTAATCATTATCAACATGCTAATGTGAAAGATGGGGTTCAGAAAATTTCCTGCATTCATTTTTCTTCATATTTTCTCTGAAACTCCTTTCTCTGGTGCTTCATATTTTCTCTTGAACCTCCTGGATTCCTCCACTAAACTACTAATTTCCCAGTCATTACTCTCCTTTTTTTTTTTTTAATAATTAATTATTTATTTATTTATGGCTGTGTTTAGTCTTCGTTTCTGTGCGAGGGCTTTCTCCAGTTGCGGCAAGCGGGGGCCACTCTTCATCGTGGTACACGGGCCTCTCACTATTGCGGCCTCTCTTGTTGCGGAGCACAGGCTCCAGATGCGCAGGCTCAGTACTTGTGGCTCACGGGCCTAGTTGCTCCGCGGCATGTGGGATCTTCCCAGACCAGGGCTCGAACCCGTGTCCCCTGCATTGGCAGGCAGATTCTCAACCACTGCGCCACCAGGGAAGCCCTACTCTCCTTCTTTATTCCTTTCTCCCCTCCTTCCTTTTTTTTTTTTTTTTTTTAATTTTTTTATTCTTGGAGATATTCTGGAATGTTTTCCCCAACCTATTGAATTTTTAAGGTCAGCAGCATATTGTTTATTTCCAAAAGCACTTATTTATAGAATCCTATTAATATTTCATTGCTATATAATCTCTTAGCTTTCTGTGATACTAATTATATATTGTATGTATGTGCTCTTTTGTTCCTTGCCTTGTTTTTTCCTATTTGTTTGATCTTTCACATTATGGCTTTTGTCCAATTTTTGTGATCTTTAACTCTACATTAATACACTGAGGTACCAGAAGGATTATTTTAATCTGTGTGTCCATGGGTGGGTCTTGTAAAATGGTGGGCTTCACTGTGCAGCATTCAGTCAGATATCTAAGTCTTTCTTTTATATGACTCCAAATGTCAGTATCTGTAGGTGTTCTCATGATCTCATTTTTTCAAACAAGAACCCTTCCATTATCTGACAACTACCAGCATTCTTGGAGTCTAGCAGAAGAAAGAAGTTGGGAGCCTATACTATATATAAACTTATACTCATCCCCTTCTTTCATTATGGTACTCTCATCTACTTTCCCTGTTATCACTAAATTTGGAGTTTCTCAGTTGTACTTTGTCTGGATAATTCCTATTTCTTTCCAGTTAGGAGAATTGGGTGTATCAGCTGTTCCTTTCATTTTATAAGCCCCACCTTCCACTCTCATGCAGTGTCTCCAGTTATAGTGCCTTTCTGTTGTCAGCTGTGGCACAGATTACCTTGCTTCTAAGTGGCATCCTCATCTGCTAGCATTTTATTTAAGTCACTCAGTTCTGCTGTTAATTTACAGTCCTTTATTTGCTTTCCTTTCAAAATTTCCTAATACTTTCATCCACTGTTGTCTCCTCAACCTTTTAGATTTTATGAGTAATGCCCTTCATCCCCTATTGTCATTTTAATGGAGTTTCAGGAAAATGTAGAAATAAATATCTTATTTAACCACATATCCCTTATTAATACTCCTATTCATTTTATTTTTTATCCCTTCATCCTAGGCTTTCCAAATGTTACGTGTTTGTCTTTCATCCTGTTTGTCACCTGTGTTTTATGTTTTCCCTTATTTTACTGAGTTATAAAGTATACATTGTTTCATTTAAAAGCAGTTTAAGCTACATGCGCCCATGGATGTTATTTGTATTTGAGCTTTCTTTTATACTGGTAGGTTAGGTTTGAAATAAAGAGTTTATTTTTAAATTGCATATTTTTGAAATTTTATTAAAACTAGTGGGAAAATTTACAAGTGTGATATTGATGATGATGATTGCTACTTTATTGAATGTTTACTACATGCCAGGTATTAAATATTTTACAGTTATTAACTCTTTTCAATGATGATTTTTTTGTACTCCTTTTTAGAAAAGGCCTGGGAAATTTATAAGTAAATAAAGACACAACAGGAAAGACTTGTGGGTTAAGTCTCATCCTTCTCCGTGAAAACACAGCTAAAGAAAAACTCAGAAAACCTAGGTAGCAGAAAAGTATTTCCTCTGAGCACAGACATTGATTCTTTAAGATTACTCCTCTGTGTATGGGACTCAGTTTAAACGAGTTTGGAACATTTAATTTACACTTAAATATGAGAGATGCTGTCTAAGAAAGAACCATTAAGAATATAATGAGGATGCTATATTTCATCCCAATTTGTAATCAGCTAATCACAGGATAACCAATGTGAAAAGTCTTTCATCATATATTCAACTTTGATAGACAGCTGAGAATTACTATTGAAGAGAAACCATATGAATTTACTGAATGTGGAAAAGCTTTCATCCATGTCACATGTCAAGAGATACTAAGGAATTCTTGTTGGAGAAGGTATCTGTGCATGATAAGAATGTTGGAAAGCCTTCAGCCTGAATCAGATCTCCTTCAGCATGATCAAATTCATGCTGGAGAGAAACCTTATGAATGTAATGAATGTGGAAAAACATTTAGCCTGAAGCAAAACCTCATAGAGCATAAGAAAATGCACACTGGAGAGAAATCACATGAATGTAATGAATGTGGTAAAGAATTCTCTCGAGTCTCATCCCTTACTCTACATTTGAGAAGTCATACAGGAAAGAAACCATATAAATGTAATAAATGTGGAAAAGCCTTCAGCCAGAAGGGAAACTTACTTACTCATCAAAAACATCATACTGGAGAGAAAACTTATGAATGTGGGAAAGCTTCTATTCAGATGCCAAGCCTTATTAAACACCAGAGAAATCATATTGGAAACAAACCCTATGTATGTAAGGAATGTGGCAAAGCCTTCAATGGCAAATCATATCTCTCTGAGCATGAGAAAATTCATACAGGAGAGAAACCATTTGAATGTAATCAATGTGGAAGAGCCTTCAGCCAGAAGCAATACCTTGTTAAACATCAGAATATCCATAGTGGAAAGAAACCCTTTAAATGTAATGAGTGTGGAAAAGCCTTTAGCCAGAAGGAAAACCTCATTATCCATCAAAGAATTCATACTGGCGAGAAACCTTATGAATGTAAAGGGTGTGGGAAAGCTTTCATTCAGAAGTCAAGCCTCATTAGACACCAGAGAAGTCATACAGGAGAGAAACCTTATATATGTAAGGAATGTGGAAAAGCCTTCAGTGGGAAATCAAACCTCACTGAGCATGAGAAAATTCATATTGGAGAGAAACCCTATAAATGTAATGAATGTGGAACAATCTTTAGGCAGAAGCAGTACCTCATTAAACATCACAATATTCATACAGGAGAGAAACCCTATGAATGTAATAAATGCGGAAAAGCCTTCTCTCGAATCACATCTCTCATTGTACATGTGAGAATTCATACAGGTGATAAGCCTTATGAATGTAAAATATGTGGGAAAGCCTTCTGTCAAAGCTCATCTCTTACTGTGCATATGAGAAGCCATACAGGTGAGAAGCCTTATGGTTGTAATGAATGTGGGAAAGCCTTCTCTCAGTTCTCAACTCTTGCTCTGCATATGAGAATCCACACTGGAGAAAAACCTTATCAGTGTAATGAATGTGGGAAAGCTTTTAGCCAGAAGTCACATCATATTAGACACCAGAGAATTCATACTCATTAAAACTCTATGAATGCCTTGAATTTGGGAACACCTTCAAGAGAATTCATATTAAACAGTATATCAGAAAATTCATTTTACAGTAAATTCACATGAATGTGGAAAATCCTTCAGCAACAGCTCAAAATGTAATATACTGAGAATTTAATAACTATCACAGTATCATGAAAACCTACACCCCCAAGACCCCACAACAAACATTGTTCATGCTGTACTTTTAGGAGCATTCTCATTAAGGATCCAGTCATGGACACTAATCAACATGGTTCTGGAAGGCCTACCTGATGCATTCAGACAAAGATATGTGAGGTATAAAGATGTGAAATTAAGAGACAAAATTGTCATTTTTTTGTTACATGTTTTGCTACATGTATAATCATCAAAATTATTTGCTCTTGATACAGTAATAGAAAACAAAGATTGTGACAGAATATTATATCCAGAAACATATGCATGTCTGTATGGGGAATTGGCAATTGATAGAGGTGGTAATCACAAGTTGGTAGGGAAATCTGGATGATTCAAAAAATGGTCTCAGGGTAAATTGACTCTTCATGTGGAAAAATATTAGATCTTTGCTGTTGTTATACATTAAAGTATTTATTTAAAAATCCAAAAGTGTTATGAAGATTAGAATGCAAAGAGCAAAACTTAGTAATATAAGAATTTTATAGGAGAATTTTTTCAAACCTGAGGGTAGGAAAGAATTTCGAAAACAGATTCCAGAATACCCACTCTTGAGTATACATACATATAGCGAACAAACTGATACATGTACCCAGGGAGTCCTGTACCTTTATGTTCATTGCAGCATGAGTTATATTAGCAAAAAATTGGAAACAAATGTCTGTCACTTTTGAAATGGATGAACAAAATGTGATGCAGTCACACTGTATAATATTCTCTAGTAGTTAAGTATAACAAATTAAATCTATATGTATTAATAGAGAAAGATATGAAAATCATGTAGAGTGAAAACAAATGAAGTGAATATATTATAATTATACCTGTATAAATTTAAATTAAATCAACACTAACCAACACTAGTATTAAAGCATTGGTTATGGGTGAACATTTTTATGTAAAGCTATGAAGAATGGATTGGAAGAATACACACTCAATTCCCAAAAGTGGTTGTCTCTAAAAAGAAAGGCAGTAGAAGGGAAATGGGGCCAAACATGGTAGTTAAAGGATACTTCAGTTTTGTATCTAAATATCTATCTCATTAAAAAGAAATAAAGATTCCAAGTAAATAAAACAAAATATGTTAATTCTGAATTGTAATAATATATGAGTTTATTCTGTTGTTTATGCTGTTTCTTTTAAACTTCTGAAAATTAAAAAAGATAAGGATAGGAGTAGGGAAACTACATGGAGTACATGTTATAGTGGATTCACATTCCCAGTTAGATGCAGATATTTTACAGAAGATATTTCTACAATCATATCTTTATTATAAAATATGAATTTTAAAAATTGGAATGGTAACAAATCTAGTTATTTAAATTTACTCTCAGATGTCATATCACTAATCTCTGTGTGGTCTTTACTGAGACCACAGTAGATTATAGCATGATTTTGCAACAGGTGATTGAGTCACATACATTTAAGGATCATATCACTTAGTAATACATCACTTAGTAATACATGCACAGACTTGTTAGAGATAATTCGTTTTTCAGAAACATTTATCAGGAATTTTAATAGTCCACATAACCAGTATTAGCATTAGAAATTTGACATTTTTTAAATGAGGAAAACATGTCACTCTTACATTTTTTTGTATGCCATTGAGTAAAACATCAACTCTTGCATTTCAGCTTGAGTTTTAAACTCAGACTATTTTTTTCCTCTAATCTGCCACAGTCAATTTCCCCCACCTCTAGTTTGTTTGTTTCCTTCAGGAAAATGGCACTGAAAAGGGAGATCTCAGACCTAAACAGAATTCTTTTATTAAAAGCAAATCTTTTTGAGGATTTCAGTTAGTGCTCTTTTTGAATAGTGATAAAAATGAGTATGTAACACTTAAACCTTAGGCTGCTTTCAAATATATCAATTTCTTTTAAACTCAGAATAATACTATGCTACTATAACTATAGCACTGCACTGCTTATTATTAGCATATTTGAAGGTTGGTCTTGAGATAAGATTATAAATGCCATAGGTTGACTTTGTGAGGTAATGTATCCAAATAAGATACATGTATATCTATGTGAATCTAAATTATCCTCTCTTTTCTTCCATTTCTCATTAAGCATTCTCTCATATTCCTTAAGTGTTATCCACTTGTGCTGGTGCAGCTTTGAAGTCACCAGAGCAACTAGGAACTCTAATCCAGACCAAATAAGGAGGATTACCTTTTCGTGACTATAGTTGGTCAGTGCCAAGGCCCAGCAACAAGAATGATTATAATGGTCGGATAGAGTAAGATAAGCAGTTGCTGCACAGTATTCAGTGATATTGTGTGCTATAAATTTATTCAGCCATCCCCCTACTAATTCAACTTGTTGCTAGTTATTTGCCATCACAAACAACACTATAGTAAACACGTTTATATTGGCCCTTACATTTTATTTTTATTTCTGGGGGATAGATTACAGACAAGAGACTGCTAGATTAAAGGATATGTGCTATTTTAAAATTTTAATAGATGCAATCAGTTATTTTCAAAAAGACAGGTTTCCTCCGGCCATGCAATAGGTGGTATTATACTAAAACTCATGTTTGTCTGATGAGTATAAACCTCACCTTTTCCTAGATTTGCTTCTTTGTAAAATTTCATATTATTAGCCTATTTTCCTATAGGATTATTTATTTTTTTGTCAGTTTTGAAGACTTCTTCACGTATTAGACATTAGGAAGTTTATGGATTGGTTATAGAGATATTTTAATCTCTAGATTGTATATGTTACCTCTTAGGTTTTCTTATAAGTTGTCTATTTTCTTTTTGCAATATATAAATAATCCATCTAGAATTGAATTTTTAATGTCATGTATGAGGGTTCATTTTCTTTTCTTCCAGATGGGTTGCCAGTTACACAAGCACAATTTGTTAAAATAATCCAGCAGCCAGTTTAGCAGCAAGTCACACAGCTCTGACACCTGCATGTCCACCAGAAGCAATCACAGATTTGAACTAGCAATCAAAAAAAGAGAGAGGGAGAGCAGAATAAGCTTTAACCTAGCATTAGGTTTATTATTAGCTTTGTCCTGACAAGAAAATGTCTTCACAGCATGTTCATCAGACAGTCCTGCAACTACCCAAGCAAGCACAGCTTCCACTGCTTTAGCACTGCACAGAGGAGAAAAGATCAAAATGGGTGTGGTTCACCTCAGCACTGGGAAACATTAACATTCTCATCCAGCACATTTTATAATAATCAACCAGGGCATCTGCACGGTGTGCCACCATCACATGGGGCACACTCAGTTGTAACAATGATAATAATTTAAGCACAGAGAACCCACTGCCTTGGTGTCCCAAGACTTGTGATGTCTTAGTTATATAGGCTGTCAGTGTCTACATGCCAATTAACAGTTTGTCCCATCCAGATACAGGCTACAAATGAGAGATTTACAGTGGTGTTTTCTTCAAGGAAAGTGTGGTAGAAAGGCAAATCTAAAGTCATCTTTCCAGAGATGAATCAGTGGGAAAGGCCTGTTCTTAATCCTTTACTGATACCACACTTTTCCTACTCAACTAAAACTTTGCTATGTAATCCTTTAACCATATGATCTTTTTTCATTCAACTTAAACTGCCTTATATTTTGATTTATACCAAGACCTATTTCTATATTCTCTTGCTTCATTAATCTGTTTTTCTATTCCTATGCTAACACCATATTAATTGATAACTTAACATTAGCCTTATTGTATTTTGATACTGAGTATTACAGCAAGTCCCCCACTCCCTGCTGTTTTTCAGTTTTATTGGCTAAATTAATTTTCTTTCTATATAAATTAAGATAGTTTTCTCAAATTACAAAAACCCTTTGATATTCTAATTGGAATTACATTAAATTTATACACTTACTTTGGGAGAAATGACATTTATGATACTGTCTTTCTGTCCCAAAACATAGTATGCCTTTGCATTTGTTCAAATTGTGATTCACGTCCTTCAGCATGAGGATTCTGAACAAAGTAATTTGAAGCCCATCACTGCTTAATACCATTATATTAAAGATTTTTGTTCGGTGAATAAGGAAATCTCCCCTCCACCCCAGCCCAGAATTCATGTGTGGAAGCCCTAATCTACAATGTGATGGTATTTGGAGATGGGGCCTTAGGGAGATTAATCAGTTTTAGATTAGGTCATGAGGGTGGCACACTTACGATGGGAGTAGTGCCCTTATAAGGAATGCCTCGTGTATGCACCAAGCACACAGTGAGACAGCAGCTGTCTACAACCCAGGAAATGGACCTTCACCAAATCTGCCAGCACTTTGCTATTGGGACTTCTTAGCCTCTAGAACTGTGAGAAATAAACGTCTGTTGTTTAAGCCACCCAGTCTATGGTATTTTGTTATAGTAGCTCAAGCTAAGACAGTCCCCTTCCTGCTTAATTCTACCCCAGCCAGTTAAATATGAGGTAGACATCTTGTCAGATGCTTACTATGAGCTCCTGATATATGGTAAATAAGACAAAGCCACTTCTCATTAGAAGAGTATAATCCCAACTCCATTAACAAGCTCTGTAATTTTTGGCAATTTGTAAAACTTCCTAAGTCTCAATTTTTTCATTTTAAAATAAAAATTGTTGGAATGGGAAATATGTGGAAAATACAGTTCCTGCAAATGACATCACCAAAATGTTGAACTAGAAAGCTCCAAGCTATTGTTTTCCCACAGAAACTGAAAAACAACAACAACAAAAAAACCCCAGAAGCTTTCTGAACCAACTTTGTAGTACCTCTGAAAAACAGTCAAAGCTTTTTTGAAACAAGAAAATGCTCAATTAAGAAAAGCCATCTTCAAAAGTTTTGTGGCATGTTTACTCTTTCCCCACCCCTCCCCAGCACAACAGTGATCTTGGTCTTGACCTGGTGGCAACCCAGTTTCTCCTTCTCAAACTTGAAGGAGCAGAGCAGACCATGTTTGCAAATTATTGTGTATCTCTGTTCTAACCTATCTTGAGGATACATGAAGGACTGATGCAAGGCACATTGCTGTTTTACATTACTCAGAATGCAGGTGGGGAAATGAGCATGCACTGCTCATAAAACCTTCAAGGTGGGATGCCTGGGGCAAGAGATAATGGTGGGGACACAAACTATGGCCTGGAGGAAAAACTAGGGTAAAACTCTGGGAAAATAAGACATTCAAAAGCAGATGTATATAGGGGGGACTTTACTAAGACATACACATGTCCACACAGGGACTTCCCTGGCAATCCAGTGGTTAAGACTCTGCTTCCACTGCAGGGGGTGTGGGTTTGCTCCCTGGTCAGGGAACTAAGTTCCCATATGCCACACGGTGCAGCCAAAAAAAAAAAAAAAAAAAAAAAGAAAAGAAAAGAAAAAAAGATATACATATGTCCACACAAGAAGCATGCCAAGAAGTCTTACTTAATCTTGAGAAGACAAGATTTCACCTTGGGGTGATCCCTAGGCTCAGAGCAATTCTAGCTAAATGGTGAAGGAATGCCCCAGCACAGAACCAGCCTGCAAAGACTAGGGAAGGTGGCTGTTCTCTTGTGTGTGCGTGTTCGTGTATTGTTTGTTTCAGCTTCTGGCATTCAAGAAAATCTCTGTCAAAACAGTTAAAAGCAGATATACACAAAATGAACTAAAGAAAAAGGCTTTTAGGGACTTGCCTGGTGGTCTAGTGGTTAAGACTCTACACTCCCAATGCAGGGGGCCTGGGTTTGATCCCTCATCAGGGAACTGGACCCTGCATGCTGCAACTAAGAGTCCGCATGCCGCAACTAAAAACAAAGATTCCACATGCCACAACTAAAGATCCCACATGCCACAACAAAGACCCAGCACAGCCAAATAAATAAACAAATATTTTTAAAAAACAGAAAATGACTTTTAAGTTATCATGCATGCAAGAAACAGTCTATGCAAAAATAATTAGAAAAAGTATCAGATTACCACAGCCTTTAACAATCAAAAACATTGAAACTGGGGAAGGGGGAAAATCTGATTTCCGGAATTAACACTTTTTAATAGTGTCCAATTTACAATACAAAACATAAAACACATGAAGAAACGGGAAACATGACTCATTAAAAGGAGCAAAGTTAATTGACAGGAACTGTCCTTGAGGAAGCCCAGTCATGGACTTACTAGACAAAGATTTTTAAACAATTGTCTCAAATATGGTCAAAGAGCTAAATGACAATATGGACAAATAACTAAAGGAAACCAGGAAAATCACATGAATAAAATGAGAATATCAACAATCAGAAATTATAAAATGGAACCAAACAAATTCTGGAGCTACAGTATATAATAATTGATGTGAAAAATTTACTAGAGGGGTTGGTTCAACAGTGGACATGATTAGACAAAAAAGAAAAAATCAGCAAACTTGAATATATTAAATAATATATTATTTTATATTGAGTCTAAGAAGCAAATAGAAACCCAAATGAAGAAAAGTGCATAAGGGACTTGTTGGACACCAACAAGCAGATCAACATATGCATTATGGAGTCCCAGAAACAGAAGAGATACAGAAGGGAGTAGAGAGGTTATTTGAATGAATAGTGGCCCCAGACTTTAAAAATTTGATAAAAGACATGAATCTGGGGCTTCCCTGGTGGCACAGTGGTTAAGAATCCACCTGCCAATGAAGGGGACACGGGTTCGAGCCCTGGTCTGGGAAGATCCCACATGCCTCAGAGCAACTAAGCCCATGCGCCACAACTACTGAGCCTGTGCTCTAGAGCCTGCAAGACACAACTACTGAGCCTGTGTGCCACAACTACTGAAGCCCATGTGCCAAGAGCCCATGCTCCACAACAAGAGAAGCCACTGCAATGAGAAGCCCATGCACTGCAATGAAGAGTAGCCCCCACTTGCTACAACTAGAGAAAGCCCAGCGCAGCAACGAAGACACAATGCAGCCATAAATAAATAAATAAATTATTAAAAAAAAAAAAAAGACATGAATCTACAAGAAGCTCAACAATCCCCAGCTAGGATAAACCCAAAGAGACCCAGACTGAGACACAATGTAGTCAAATTTTCAAAAGCCAAAGACAGAGACACTTGAAAGCAACAAGAGAAAAGTGACTCATTTAATACAACAGATCCTCATAAGACTGTCACTCAATTTCTCACCGAAACCTTAGAGGCCAGATGGCCTACGATAAATGCTAAAGGGAGTCCTTCAGGTTGAAGATATACGATATAAGAAGAAACTCTACTCCAGTAGAGTAAAATACATGGGCAAATATTTTCATAATTTTGGTTTGTAACTCCACTTTTTATTTTCTACAGAATTTACAAGACAAATAGATTAAAATATTTACAAATCTATGTTATTGGGCACACATTGTATACAGATGCAACATTTTGACATTAATAACAAAGGGAGAACAGAACTCTATAGGAGAAGAATTTTGTTATGTGGCTGTAAATAAGTTGGTATTAATTCAAATTAGATTGTTATAACATTTAGGATGTTATATGTAATACCTATGGTAACCATAAGGATATATCTATAGCATATGAAATCAACAACATATGAAAAGGATTATACACCATGACCAAGTGGGATGTATTCCTGGATGATTCAACATATTCAAGGATAGTTCAGCACAAATCAATTAATGTAATACACTGCATTTAACAAAAGTCAATACCCACTCATGATAAAAAAACACTCAACAAATTAATAATAGAAGAAACCTCCTCAACATGATAAAGCCATATATGAAAAACCCATAGATAACATGATACAATGTTGAAAGACTGAAAACTTTTCCCTTAAAATCAGCAACAAGAGAAGGAAGTCTGCATTCACCATTTCTATTCAACATAGTATTGGAAGGTCTACCCAGACCAATTAGGCAAGAAAAAGAAAATGCATTTAAATTGGAAAGGAAGAAGTAAGATTTTCTCTATTCTCTGATACAATCTTTTATGTAGAAAACCCTAAGGATTCCATAAAATATATTAGAGCTAATAAATGAATTCAGCAAAGTTGCTGGATACAAAACCAACATGCAAAAAATCAATTTCATTCCTATACACTAACAATGAGAAAACCCCTCCCCATGCAAATTATGAAAACAATTCCATTTACAATAGCATCCATTCCACTTGCAACAATTTTGCATTGAAAAGAATAAACTACTTAGGAATAAATTAACCAAGGAGATCAAAGGTTTGTATGGTGAAAACTACATAATAGTTCTGAAAGAAATTAAAGAAAACATAAACAAATGGAAAGACAGCTCATGTTCATCAATAGAAGATGATACTGTTAAGATGACAGTACCACTCAAAGTGATATACAGATTAAATACAATCCCTATCAAAATCCCAGTAGTGCTTTGGTGGAAATAGAAAAACGTATCCTAAAATTCATATGAAATTTCAGTGGCCTGAACAGCCAAAGCAATCTTGAAAAAGAGAACAAAGTTAGAAGGTTTGCTGATCTTGATTTCAAAACTTACTACAAAGCTACAGTAATCAAAACAGTGCAGCACTGGACAGACAAATAGCAAACAGAATATAATAGCGACCCCAGAAACAAACTTTTGTGTATATTGTCAATTGATTTTTAACAAAAGTGCCAAGACCATTTAATGGGGAAAAGACAATCTTTTCAACAGATGTTGCTAGGAAAACTGGCTCAGGTTGTTATGAAGTTGAGCCCTTACCAAAAACCATATACAAAAATGAACTCAAAATGGAAAAGAAGACCTAACTTAAGACCTAAAACCATAAAACCCTTACAAGAAAACATAGGGGGAAAGCTTCATGACAATAGATTTGGCAATATTTTATTGGATATGATACCAAAAGCACAGGCAAACAAAAGAAAAAATAGATAAGTTTGACTAAATCAAAATTAAAAACTTGTGTATTAAAGGTCACTATCAAGAGAGTGAAAAGAGGGACTTCCCTGGTGGTCCAGTGGTTAAGAATCCACCTTCCAATGCAGAGGACGCAGGTTTGATCCCTGGTCGAGGAACTAAGATCCCACACGCTGCAGGGCAACTAAGCCCACGCACTCTAGAGCCCACATGCCACAACTAAGACAAGCCCGTGCACTGCAACAAAAGATCCCACATGCCACAATGAAGAGCCCGTGTGCCACACCTAAGACCTGATGCAGCCAAAAAAAAGAGAGAGAGAGAGTGAAAAGAAAATAATTGGAGAAAATATTTGCAGCACACATATTAGTATCCACAATATATAAAGAATTCCTACAACTCAACAACAAAAACAAACATACAAAGAAGAATTTATGCCTATCCTTCTCAAACTATTCCAAAAGATTGAAGAGGAGGGAACACTCCTAAGTCATTCTATGAAGCCACCATCAACCTGATATCAAAACGAGATAAAGACAGTATCAAAAAAGAAAATTACAGGCCAATATCTTTGTTGAATATAGATGCAAAAATCCTCAACAAATTATTAGTAAACCGAATACAGCAATATATAAAAAGGATCATACACCATGATCAAGTTGGATTCACTCCACGGTCACAAGGCTGGTTCAACATATGCAAATCAATCAGTGTGATATACTGCATTAACAAAAGGAAAGACAAAAACCACCTGATCATCTCAGTAGACAAAGAAAAAGCATTTGACAAAATTAAACATCCATTCATGATAAAAACTCTCACCAAAGTGGGTATAGAGGGAACATATCTCAATATAATAAAAGCCATTTATGACAAACCCACAGCAAATATAATACTCAACAATGAAAACTGAAAGCCTTCCTGCTAAATTCAGGAACAATACAAGGATGCCACAGCAATCAGACAAGAAAAAGAAATAAAAGGTATCCAAATTAGAAAGGAAGAGGTAAAACTCACTATTTGCAGATGACATGATACTCTATATAGAGAACCCTAAAGTCTCCACACAAAAACTATTAGAACTAATAAATGAATTCAGCAAGGCAGCAGGACACAAGATTAATATACAGAAATCTGTTGCGTTTCTTTACACTAATAGTGAAATATCAGAAAGAGAAAGTAAAAAAAAAAAATACCCATTTAAAATCACATTAAAAAAATACCTAGGAATAAACATAATCAAGGAAGTGAAAGACCTATACACTGAAAACTATAAAACTTTGATAAAGGAAATTGGAGATGATTCAAAGAAAGGGAAATAATATCCCATGCTCTTGGATTGGAAGAATTAATATTGTTAAGGTGGCCATACTACCCAAAGCAATCTACAGATTTAATGTGATCCCTATCAAAACACCCATGACATTTTCCACATATCTAGAGCAAATAATTCTAAAATTTATATGGAACCACAAAAGACCCAGAATTGCCAAAGCAATCCTGAGGAAAAAAGAACAAAGCTGGAGGCATAACCCTTCCAGACTTCAGACAATACTACTCAACTATGGTAATCAAAACAGCATGGTACTGGCACAGAAACAGACACATAGGTAAATGGAACAGAATAGAGAGCCCACAAATAAACCCACACACCTACAGTCAATCTATGACAAAGAAGGCAACAATATATAATGGAGAAAAGACAGTCTCTTCAACAAGTGGTGCTGGGAAAGCTGGACAGCTACATGTAAATCAATGAAATTAAAACACTCCTTCACACCACATACAAAAATAAACTCAAAATTGTTTAAAGACCTAAACATAAGATGTGATACCATAAAACTCCTAGAAGAAAACATAGGCAAAACATTCTATGACCTAAATCATAGCAATATTTTCTTAGATCAGTCTTCCAAAGTAAAAGAAATAAAGGCAAAAATAAACAAATGGGACCTAATCAAACTTAAAAGCTTTTGCACAGCAAAGGAAACTGTCAACAAAATGAAAAGACAACCTATGGACTGGGAGAAAATATTTGCAGACAATGAGACTGATAAGGGGTTAATATCCAAATTATATAAACAGCTTATACAACCCAATATTGTAAAAAACAACCCAATCAAAAAATGGGGAGAAGACTTAAATAGACATTTCCCTAAAGAAGACATACAGATGGCCAACAGGCACATGAAAAGATGCTCAACATCACTAATTATTAGAGCACTGTAAATCAAAACCACAATGAGTACCACCTCACACCAGTCAGAATGGCCATCTGTAAATGGCCATCTGTAAAGTTTATAAATAATAAATGCTCGAGAGGGTATGGAGAAAAGGGAATCCTCCTACATTGTTGGTGGGAATGTAAATTGGTGCAGCCACTATGGAAAACTGTATGGAGGTTCCTTAAAAAACTAAAAATAGAGCTACCATATGATCCAGCAATTCCACTCCTGGGTGTATATCCAGGAAAAATGAAAACCCTAATTCGAAAAGATGCATGCACCCCAATGTTCATAGCAGCACTGTTTACAATAGCCAAAACATGGAAATATCCCAAGTGCCCATCAACAAGATGAGTGGCCTAAGAAGATGTGGTATGTATATACAATGGAATATTACTCAGCCATAAAAAACAATGAAATATCGCAATTTGAGGCAGCATGGATGGACCTGGAAAATATTATACTTATTGATGTAAGTCAGACAGAGAAAAGACAAATGCTTTATATCACTTATATGTGGGATCTAAAAAATAATACAAATGACTCTATATACAAAACAGAAAGAGATTCACAGACATAGAAAACAAACTTATGATTACCAAAGGGGAGAGGGAAGGGGGGGTAAAAGTTGGGTATATGGGATTAACAGATACAACCTATTATACATAAAATAGATAAGTAACAAAAATTTACTCTACAGCACAGAGAATTATATTCAGTATCTTGTAATAACCTACAATGAAAAATAATCTGAAAAAATATATATATATATATATAACTGAATCACTTGCTGTACACCTGAAACTAATACAATATTGTAAATCAACTATACTTCAATTTTAAAAATTGTTAAAATGGTAAATGTTGTGTTATGTATACTTTACTACAATAAAAAATCTATTTCCTGGTAATAAGTATGCGATGAGTAAATGTTAATCATAATTATTATCTAGTATTTAAATGAGTAGTCTCACATCAGTAAGTTAAAAAATAATAAATCTACAATATTGGTCTAAGCTATGATTAAAAGAATAATATTTGTTCAGAGAAGGTAGAGACCAATGCTAATTGAAAGAGTTTTTTCATCTCAGGTAGGAATGCAAAATTAACATCAGAGGATGTTTTTATATGGACAGAGCATATAATAAAAGAGGCAGATGTAGGGAAGAATACAATGTGAAAAACTTGAAATGGAGTACAGGAAGAATAAATCTTGCCAACTCCAGTATAATTGATTTTCCTCTCTAGTACCTCAAGGCCTTGAAGGTTTTGAATCCAGATTCTGTGACCCAAAATGCATTCATTTGGCATAGTCTCCATAGACAACCTGGGTCATGAACGGAAACTATTTGAAGTGATCCCTCAAATGTGAAAAGGAAGGGTATGTCAGTCAGGCAACATTTTTCCCATCTTGCAACCATAGAGACATTTGTTGAACATCTACTACAGCCCAGGCCACTGAGGAGCTATGTGTTTCTAGAAAAGCCTCAGTCATATACTTTGCCAAATGTCCTAAGTATGAAGTGCAAAAAGTCAAATCTATTTTTCATTCAATTATTTATTGATCCCATCACTGAATTAGGTCCTGTTGTTGGCTAATGGATATGTAATACACAGTTTGCTCCCTGAGGCTCACATAGTGTAGTACAGGAAACAGATATAGGGTTAAATAATCATAAATGTTGTGGAATAGAAAAATGTGAAAGATATGCAAGAGTACAGAAGAGCCTGTGACAAATTTTGAAGCTGGGTCTGGGGAGGCTTCTCAGAGAAGGTAACATTTAAACTGAGTCTTGAAGGGTGAGAGTGACATCACTGGGCAGAGAAGGGAGAAAAGATCATTCCTAGGCAAAGGATACCCTATGTGCAATTGGTCAAGGGCTATATTACAGAAATTGTAAATATGCTGTCCCCAAGCTAGGAGCAGCTTCCCACCCACTTTACCTGATTGGTTCTGACTCATCAGCTCAGTGGTTAGTTTCTCAGGCAAGTAGCCTCTGAGAAAGCTGATTAGGGCAAAACTGCTATTTTTACTGGTCATCAAACTATATAAATCCTTGTTGTAACACTTAAAACTGCTGAGAATTTCCATTTTTTAATTACTGATAAATACCTGTCTCCTTATCTATGCTGCAAGACTCAGGAGGACAGAAAACATGTTTACTATTATTCACAATTGTATTTCACAGCTCTTAGCACAGTTTCTGGACCACAGAAGGTGCTCAATAAATATCTGAGGAATTAATTAATGAATGAAATGAATAAACCCCCTCAAGACATGACAAGTGAGTTGCCTATGACTGATAAATAGAAGATGAAGACAAATCCCCAGGATTCCTGATCTCTGCTCAGGGCTCATTTCAATAACAAAAAGCCCTGGGTTAGGGGAAAATTTTGTAGATATTTTGAAATTCAGCATTTTCCATCAATATAAAGACAAAGTTATATTCTTCTTAAACCGCTGTACCATTCTTTTTTGTGGTCATCTCCAAGGGCTCTCAAATGACCTTGAAAGGTCACAGACTTTGGAAGCAGTGATTTCTCTCTCTCTCTCTCTCTCTTTTGGGTACCGATATTCACATTATTCCATCTCTCAGGGAACTGTGAGATGAGATCTCAGATTTGACAAATATTTCCATTATCTGCCCTGGATAAAATGGGAATGACTTCTACTATGCTTTTTTACTCTCTTCGCACAAGTGATTCATGGTGTATTTGTGAATGGAATATTAGGACAAATAGTATCTATATTTCTATATTTATTAAATATTTCTAAATTGCATTAAAATTGTTGTACCAATTTATAGTTGCTTAGCAATGTATGAGAATCCCCACTGACCCACATCCTCACCAACCCGTTTTCACACTAATTTTCCCAAACATATTGATTGTGGAATGGTAGCTCACTATGGCTATAATTGGCATTTCTTTGGTTATTTGCGAGGATAAGCTTCTTTTCAAATGTTTGTTGTCCATCTAGTTTCCTCTTCTGTGGCTTTTCTGTTCATGTATACCCTTCACCCACTTCTTTTTTTTTTTTGCATTTACAAATAATTATGTATGAATTGTGTATATAATCTGAATACTAATCTTTTGTCAGTTATACATGTTGCAAATATCTACTCTCAGACTACAGCTTCTTTTTTCACTTTATGATATTTTTGGATGCCCAATAGTTTTAAATTTTAATATAATCACCTTACTCTTTTATGTTTGCATTTGGGATGTTGCTTATGAAGTATTTCCTACTCCATGGTATCAAAGCTATTGTACTATATTTTCTTTCAAGAGTCTAACAGATTTGCTTTTCATAGTTCTTTATCTTTTCCCCATATAATTGATATATAACATTATATTAATTTCAGGAACACAACATAATCATTTGAAATTTGTATATAGTGTGAAATGATCATAATAGCTCTAACATCCATCACCACACAGTTATAATTTTTCTTTTCTTGTGATGAGAACTTTTAAGATTCATTTTCTTTGAGACTTTCAGATATACAATATTATTAACTATAGTCACCATGCTGCACATTACATCCCCAGGACTTACTTATTTTATAACTGGAAGTCTGTACCTCTTAATAACCTTCATCCATTTCACCCACCCACCCACACCCACTCCACACCTCTGGCAACAACCAGTCTGTCCTCTGTATCTGTGAGTTTAGTTTTTGGATTTTTTTTTCTTTCCACATATAGGTGAGATCATATGGCATTTGTCTTCTGTCTGACTTATTTCACTTAGCATAATGCCCTCAAGGTCCATTAGTTTTGTCGCAAATGAGATTTCCTTCTTTTTTTGTAGCTGAATAATATTCCATTGTTATAGAAGATATACAGATGGCCAACAGGTATATGAAACGGTGCTAAACATCATTAATCATCAGGGAAATGAAAATCAAAACCATGAGCTATCTCCTCACACCTGTTAGAAGGGCTGTCATCAAAAAGACAAGAGATAAAAAATGTTGGTGAAGATGTGGAGAAAAGGGAACACTTGTGCACCGCTGGTGGGAATGTAAGTTTGTGGAGCCACACTAGAAAACAGTTTGGAGGTTCCTTAAAATATTAAAAATAGAACTACCATATAATCCAGCAATCCCACTTCTGGTATACAGTTGACCCTGAACAACATGGGTTTGAACTGCCTGGGCCCATTTATATATGGATTTTTTCAGTAAATACATACTACAGTACTACACGATCCATAGTTAGTTGAATCCTCAGATGCAGAACCGCAGATCCAGAGGACTGGCTGTAAAATTATACTCGGTTTTCAACTGCGTTGGGAATTTGTGCCCCTAACCCCTGCATTGTTCAAGGGTCAACTGTATATCCAAAGGAAATGAAAACAGGATTTCAAAGAGATAGCTGCACTCCCATGTTCATTGCAGCATTATTCACAATAGCCAAGATATGAAAACAACTTAAGCGTCTGTCAATGGATGAATGGAATAAAAAGACGTGGTATATATACAGTGGAATATTTTACAGCCATAGGACTTTATTTCAAAGGAGCAACAGGATTAGTTTTCAGATTCAACTCTTTTGAATGTTCACTACTTTGGACTTTAACTTTTGAGTGGTTTTAGTTTTTAGACTTTAAACAGGAAATATGAGTGGAAGGAAAATTTTCTCAAATTTGGTACATCTTATGTTGGGTATTTCATTAGTCCTTATTGCAGAATCTCTGTGATGGGCTTTATTAGACAGTAGAACTAAGCATAATTTGGGATGGAAAAAAATTATAGACTGATGTGAAAAACCAGAGCCGAACAGTAGCTAAGAGAGTAAAAATACATTTTATTCAGGACTATATCAATAGGGGAAAAGAGACCTCAGGCTCAATTCTGAATACAGCATGGACAAGTGGAAATTTATAGCCAGGGAACAGGATGAGGGTCAGTGGATGAAAAATTCTCAGAGGAAACATCAGGGGTAAGGGTGGTTCTGGCTAAATCAACCTAACAGGGTTCTTGTTGAAGGCAGGCCAGCATGATCCATCGTCACTTGGGGGATGGTGGATGATGAGGAACCTGATCAGATATCAAGAGTGATCAGATGTCAAGGGTGAAGGGTTCTAGTTCAACTGACTTAGCAGAGTTCTTGCTACATCTAGATTTCATAATAAGTGCACAGATAGACCTAGGAGATGGTTCAAGAATCTGACTAAAGTTTGCTCAGGCAAAGAATCTTTGTCACAGGATTGTTGGCATTTGGGCAAAGCAAGACCTTGGGGTTAATTAAACTAATGTGCTATGAATGACCCAATTCAGAGACTTCTGGAGGCAAATTATACATTTTCATTAGCAGTCCAAAAGGATGCCCCAAGTAACAAGGGTTGGTAGTGGGGCAGTGGTCTCACGAAGATGCAAGCAAGGCTATACTAATAAATTATTGACTCCAGAGGGTTTTGGCCATATCCGTTGAGTTAACAGAACAAAACCTGGGGAACGTTAGTGAATAATGCTTCTTTCCCACTCATCCATTTTTCAAGAGGAGAGATTTTCCCTAAATATTCTTGGCTTCTTGCCTTACCTCTTATTTCTCTCCTGGAAAGGTGGAGCAAAATAGCTGATTAGAGAATTTATTGCCGCTTAGCTCCAAATTAACCCTTTGTTGCCTGATCTGTGAGAAGAGATTTTTCTTTTTAAACATTTTTTCTTTCACCAGCTAGCATGATGTTTAGTTTCGTCATTAGAGGGTGCTGGAGAAACAATGCAGCAGGAAGGAGTTCTTGGTTGAGTGTGGCTCTCTCTCCAAGTTCCTGAAAATATGCTCTATTCTCTATTGCTTAGTTCCACAGTTTTCTCCAGTACAAAGTGCCTTTCTGGCACAGCTTTCTCCAGCATTTGGCCACCATGTTTTCTCTAGTCCTTTACTCAGTCACAGACATCATAGCCGAGCTCTTCAAACAAATGTGTCTGTGTCCCAGCCAGGTCTCTACTCCCTATACCCTTTCTAAAGCCCTACAAATGCACACTTGTGGGCCTCATGTAGCCAGCCATCTAGCAAGCCAGTACCTGGCCTTTATCAGCTGACAGCTACCAGGAGCTGTCCTGGCCCAAGCCCTTCATGGATATATGCTAGGTACCTACAAAGGGAGGCCTCTATAGCTCCACATTCCAGTAGTGTCCATAGTGATGCCCCAACTCCCTCTACATGTCTATCTATCAGCTTCTGCTCATCTCACTGCCTGGTGTAAATCATATCTGGGGTCTGAGCAACTCAGAAAACTTCTCTGCTATCCAGTGGTCTTTCAAGAAGTATGAACCCCTCCCCTTCCAAGTTGGTCCTTCCTTAGGTACACTGCCTCAGCCCCAGAGACCCTTGAGTCCCTTTCCATCTCAATAGTATATAAAAATAGCTCTATATAATTACTATTATTGCTTAATAATTCTTTATATTAAACTTCCCTGTTTCAGTTACTGTGTAGTTTCCTGTCTTCTGATTAAACCTAGACTGGCCTGGCCCTGCTTCTTTTCTCTTCTGCTGTGGAATCTGCCTGTCTGCATAGAGCACAGAGCATGCATTCCCTAGCCCACGCCTTGGGACTGGGTATTGAGAGTCTGTTTTTTCCACCGTCATGATTCACTAAGCCAGTCTATTTGTTTCTGGAGTCCAGTCAGGAATCTCATTGGACTCCCACACAAACCATCCTCCAATTTGCCTTTATCTATAATAAAGGCAATATTTAGCTTCCATATGTCTTAACACTTTGTCCCAAATCTCAGTTGAATAACAATTCATGGGAGGAAATGGGGTGATATATACTTGGCCTCTTCAGAAGCCCCAGCACACAATGTCACATGGACACTGATATAAAAATTTTACAGACTATCCTATGCTTTTATGATCTTGCTTATAGTAATTTCCATAAATAGCTTTTGGGAGGAGAAAAATCCAGACTTGCCACAACATGATCTATAAGAATGAATGAGAAAACCCCATGCTCACTTTCCAGACCAAGGGGACTTAATACTTGGACCCAAGACAGTTGAAACCATGGAAGAAAAGTTTCTATTAGGCATCAGTGGGATGGAAAGAATTGGAAGTGTTAAGAGAGAGGACTGAAAATGATTAGTGAGCATTTCCTACTATACTCAAGCCTCCAGTCCGGTTGTCACACCCACATTTTGCTCACTCACTCAGCCCCCTCAAAATGTAGACTTAGATTAAGAAGCCAGTGGAGGTTTGGGTTCAAGATGTTGACATAAGAGGCTCCTTAATATACCACCTCCCACAGACACACCAAATCTACAGCCACCTATGGAATAATTCCCTCTGAAAGAAATCCAGAAACTAGCTGAGTGACTCCTACATATCAGGAAAATGAGAAAAAATCCACAGTGAAACAGGTAGGAAAGTCTGAGACACAAACTCGCCATAAACCCCACTGCTGGCACAGTGACACACAGTCAAGAGAGAACCCAACTCCCAGCTTCTCCCTGCGGGGTAAAAGGTTTGGACCACATATCTGGCACCCTAACTTTTAAGAATTCCACCTGAGAGACAGACCCCCAAAATATCTAGCTCTGTAAGCCAATGAGGTGTGTCCACAAGACTCACAAGGCTATAGTGAACTAAGAAACAGTTCTTAACAGTCCTGTGAAAAATCACTGTGGCTATTCTCCCAGGGCTTGGTGCAGAAGCAGCAGACTAATTTTGTCTTTTAACCTTCATACTAGATTTATAAGTGATTAACCCACCACGATCACAACATTAGATTATTCTGAACTTAACTAAATAGTTACATTTACCAGTGAGATTTATACTTTCATATGTTTTCCTGTTACTAATTAGCACCCTTTCTTTCATCTTAAAGAAGTTGGTCAGACAGCAGCTTTTAAAGTATGCAAATATAAACTTCCCTGGCGGTCCACTGGTTAAGACTCTGTGCTTCCATTTCACGGGGAACAGGTTCGATCCCTGGTCAGGGGTCGAAAAGACCCCACATGCCCCGTGGTATGGCCAAAAAATAAAAATTAAAAAAAAAAAAAGTATGCAGATATACCTTTTCTGGGGAAGATTAGGAGATGGGTGTTTCTGTCTGCTCCCTCTGTACTAACCCCTGGAGGAATAGCCAGTTAAGAACTGCTTAGGTTTTTTTTGGTTTTTTGCTACCATCCCGTTGAACCCATGAACACAAGCACCACTGGCCACCAGAGTCTGGCTATAAGGAATGTGTCCTCTGGACAGCAGCCACCATAACCGGGGTGCCAGACTTTGCACAAGCTCCTTTCATGAAGACTCCAGCATGCAGGGGCAGAGGGAAAGCATAAAGATGGGGCCAACTGGTGTCCTGGTCTCTGGGGAGAATTGCAGTTAGCCCCTATATATGTGTTAAATTAGAAGCATACCCCTCAGGCTGCAGCTTTTAAGATGAGCAAATAGGCCTCTTTCACTAAAAGACTGGAGTTTCAAATAAACAACCTAACTTCACACTTCAAGAAACCAGAAGAAGAAGACCAAATTAAGCCCAAAGTTAACAGAAAGAAAGAAATAATAAAGATCAGAGTAAATAAATAAAGACCAGAAGAACAATAGGAAATATCAACAAAACCAATAGCTGATTTTTCAAAAACATAACCAAAATTGACAAACCTTTAGCTAGACAAAGAAAAAAAGAGAGAAGGTTCAAATAAATAAAATAATAATAGAGATGTTACAACTGATACTACAGAAATACACAGGATCATAAGAGACTGCTATGAATATGCCAACAAGTTAGATAATCTAGAAGAAGTGAACAAATTCCTAGAAACACACAACCTACCCAGACTGTACTGGGGGCTCCTCTGGTGGCGCAGTGGTTAAGAATCTGCCTGCCAATGCAGGGGACACAGGTTCTGGTCCAGGAAGATCCCACATGACGCAGAGCAACTAAGCCCGTGCGCCACAACTACTGAGCCTGGGCTCTAGAGTCTGTGAGCCACAACTACTGAAGCCCACGTGCCACAACTACTGAAGCCTGTGCGCCTAGACCCTGTACTCTGCAACAAGAGAAGCCACCACAATGAGAAGCCCTCACACAGCAACAAAGAGTAGCCCCCACTCACCGCAACTAGAGAAAGCCTGTGCACAGGCATGAAGACCGAATGCAGCCAATAAATAAATAAATAAATAAATAAATAAATAAATAAATAAAATTTATAAAAAGACTATATTAGGATGCAATAGAAAATCTGAACAGGCCAATAATGAGTAAAAAAAAGTGAATCAGTTATTAAAAACCTCCCAACACAGAGAACCCCAGGACCAGATGGTTTCACTGGCAAATTCTACCAAACATTTAAAGAATTAATGTCAATTGTTCTCAAACTCTTTCCAAAAACTGAAGAGGAGGAATATTTCCAAACTCATTTTACCACATCAGCATTAACCCGATACCAAAGCCAGAAAAGGACAAGAAAAGAAAATGATAGATCAATATCCCTGATGAATGTAAATGCAAAACTTCTCAACAAAATATTAGTAAACTGAATTCAAGAACACATTAAAGGATTAAACATCATGACCAAGTGGAATTTATCCCTGGAATGGAAGGATGATTCAACATTCACTAGTCAATAAATGATACTCCACAATAATAGAATAAAAGGTTAAAATCACATGATCATCTCAATAGATGTAGAAAAATCATTTGACAAAATACAATGTCCTTTCATGATAAAAACCCTCAAGAGGGGGCTTCCCTGGTGGTGCAGTGGTTAAGAATCTGCCTGCCAATGTGGGAGACATGGGTTCGAGCCTTGGTCCAGGAAGATCCCACATGCCGTGGAGCAACTAAGCCCATGCGCCACAACTACTGAGCCTGTGTTCTACCACCCATGAGCCACAACTACTGAGCCCACATGCCACAACTACTGAAGCCTGTGCTCCTGGAGCCCATGCTCTGCAACAAAAGAAGCCACCACAATGAGAAGCTCGCACACTGCAATGAAGAGTAGCCCCTGCTCGCCACAACTAGAGAAAGCCCAGAGGCAGCAATGAAGACCCAAAGCAGCCAAAAATAAATAAATAAATAAATAAATAAAATTTTAAAAATATGTTAAAACCCTCAAGAGATTGGGTATAGAGGGACTATACCTCAACATAATAAAGGCCACGTATGACAAAACCACAGCTAACATCATACTCCACAGTGAAAAATTCAAAGTTTTCCCCTATGATCAGGAACAAGACAAGGATGCCCACTCTCACCACTTCTATTCAATATAGTACTGGAAGTCCTAGCTAGAGCAATTAGGTAAGACAAAGAAATAAAAGGCATCCAAGTCAGAAAAAAAGTAGTAAAAGGGTTTATTTGTAGATTATATGATTTCTATATATAGAAAATCTCAGACTCAACCAAAAAAACTGTTGGTACTAATCAACAAATTCACTAAAGTTGCAGGGTATAAAATCAACAAACAGAAATCAGTTGCATTTCTATATAATATCAATGAAATATCTGAAAAAGAAATAGCCCATTCACAATAGTATCAAAACCAATAAAATACCTAGAAGTAAATTTAACCAAGGAAGTGAAATATCTCTACAATAAAAACTATAAGACTTTGTTGAAAGAAATTGAAGAAGACACAAACAAATGGAAAGACATCTTGTGTTCATAGATTGGAAAAATTAATATTGTTAAAATGTCCATACTACCCAAAGCCATATATAGATTCAATGCAATCCATATCAAAATTCCAGTGGCATCTTTCACAGAAATAGAAAAAACAATTCTAAAGTTTGTAGGGAATCACAAAAGACCCCAAATTGTCAACACAATACAAGAAAGAAGAACAAAGCCAGAGGCATCATACCCCCTGATTTCAAACTATACTACAAAGCTATAATATGAAACAGTATGCTAGTGGCATAAAGAGAGATACATAACCCAATGGAACAGAATAGAGAGCACAGAATTAAACCCCAACATACATGGTCAACTAATATTCAACAAGGGAGCCAAGCACCCTTGGTTTGGAATGGGGAAAAGGATAGTCTCTTCAACAGATGGTATTGGGAAAACTAGATGACCACATGCAGAAAAATGAAATTGGATCTCTGTCATACATGACTAACAAAAATTAACTAGAAATGAATGGAAGACTTAAATGTAAGACTTGATACAATAAAATGCCTAGAAGAAAACATATAGAAGAAGCTCCTCAACACTGGTCTTGGTAATCAGTTTTTTGGATATGACACCAAAAGCAAAGGCAACAAGCAAAAATCAACAAGTGGGACCACATCAAATTTAAAAGCTTCTGCATAGCAAAAGAAACAAACAAAATGAACAGCAACCTAAAGAATGGGAGAAAATATCTGCAAATCATATATCTGATAAGGGGTTAATATCCAAAGTATATAAGGAATTCATACTACTCAATAGCAAATAAAACAAACCATCTGATTAAAGAAATGGGCAGAGGAACTACATAGACATTTTTCTAAAGAAGGAATCCAAATGGCTAACAGGCACCTGAAAAGATGCTCAACACCACTAATCATCATGAAAATGCAAATGAAAACCACATTGACATATCACTTCACACTTGTTACAATGGCTATCATAAAGAAGACAAGAGATAACAAGTGTTGACAAGGATGTGGAGAAAGGAACCTCTTATGCACTGTTGGTGGGAATGTAAATTTGTTCAGCCACTAAGGAAAACAATATGGAAGTTCCTCAAAAAGTTAAAAATAGAACTACTATATGATCCAACAATCCCACTTCTGGGTATATACCCAAAGATAATGAAAACAGGATACTGAAGAGATATATGCACTCCCATGTTTATTGCATCGTTATTCTCAATAGCCAAGGTATGGAAACAACCTAATTTCTCTTCAACAGTGAATGGATAAAAAAGAAGTGAGATATATATATATATCTACACACACACACACACACACACACACACACACACACACACACACACACAGTGGAATATTATTCAGCCATGAGAAAGAAGGAAATCCTACCATTTTCACAACATGGATGGACCTTGAGGACTTTACGCTAAGCGAGAAAAATCAGAGAGAAAAAGACAAATACTGTATGTTATCACTTATATATGGAATCTAAAAAAAGCCAAATTCATAAGAACAAAGAGTAAAATGGTGGTTACCAGGGGGCTGGGGGCATAGGAGAGAGATTAAGGATACAAACTTGCAACTAGTAGATAAATAAGTCCTGGTGATCACTGGATCACCATTAGCACAGTACATTAGCACAGTACAGTGATTATATGCAACAAATTTGTATTATAAACATCACACCGGCTAACAGACTAGCTCTTAATAACTCCCACCACAAAAAAGAAATGATAATTATGTGACATGATAGAGGTGTTAGCTAATGCTACAATGGCAATCATATTGCAATATATGAATGTATCAAATCATCATGTTGTATACCTTAAACTTACACAATGTTATATATCAAATATAATTCAATGTAAAAAAGAAATTAAATTCACAGTTTAAAAATTCCAAAAAGAGAAAATTCCAACCCAGATGGTTTTGCTATTGAAGTCCACCAAATATTTAAAGAATACATAATGGGAATTCTGCATAATCTCTTCCAAAAAAACAGAAGGGAAAATGTCCTAACTCATTTTATGAGGCTAGCATTACTCTGATACCAAAACCAGACAAAGACAGTACCAAAAAAAAAAAAAAAAAAAAAGTAAAAGCACAGACCAATACCCTTGTTAACATAGACACAAATCTGCTCAACAAAAAGTTAGCAAATCAAAACCAGCAATACAGTATGTATCACAAGCAAGTTGGGTTTATCCCAGGAATGCAAAGCTGGTTTAATATTCAGAAATCAATTAATGTAATCCACCATATTAAACTAAAAACAAGAAAAACCATATGATCATATCAACTTATGCAGAAAAAGCATTTGACAAAATTTAAAGTCTATTCATAATAGAAACTCTCAGCAACCTAGGAGTAGAAATGACTTTTCTTAGCCTAATAGAGGACCTAACACTAGTGGTTAAAGATTGAATGCCTTCTCTCCCAGATCAGGGATAAGACAATGATGTCCACTCTCATTGCTCCTATTCAACATTATACTGGATGTCCTAGCCAGTGAAATAATAATAATAATAATAATACCCCAATGTTCATTGCAGCACTATTTACAATAGCCAGGACATGGAAACAACCTAGATGTCCATCAACAGAGGAATGGATAAAGAAGATGTGATACATATATACAATGGAATATTACTCAGCCATAAAAAGGAACGAAATTGGGTCATTTGTAGAGATGTGGGTGGACTGAGAGTCTGTCATACAGAGTGAAGTAAGTCAGAAAGAGAAAAACAAATATTGTATATTAACACATATATGTGGAATCTAGAAAAATGGTACAGATGAATCTACTTCCAGGGCAGGAATAGAGACGCAGACGTAGAGAATGGACATGTGGACACAGGGGGGCAAGGCAAGGGTGGGACAAATTGGGAGATTAGGATTGACATATATACAATACCATGTGTAAAACAGATAGCTAGTGGGAACCTGCTATAAAGCACAGGAAGCTCAATTTGGTGCTCTGTGATGACCTAGATGGGTGGGATGGGGGGGTGGGAGAGAGGTCCAAGAGGGAGGGGATATGTGCATACCTATAGCTGATTCACTTCATTGTACAACAGAAACTAACACAACATTGTCAAGCAATTATACTCCAATAATAATAATAACAACAATGATAACAATATGAAGAAGAAGGAGAAGAAGAAGAAGCAGCAGAAACAGAAGCAGCATACTGTGGAACACAGTATGGTGGTTCGTCAAAAAAATTAAACATTTAATTACCATATGATCCAGTAATTCCACTTCTAGGTATACCCACAAATTAATTGAAAGCAGGGTTTCAAAGATATGTTTGTATACCATGTTCACAGCAGCATTACTCACAACAACCAGAAGATGGAAACAACCCACATGTCCTTCAAGAGATAAATGGATAAACAAAATATGGTATAAACATACAATGAAATATTATTCAGCCTTCAAAAGGAATGAAATTCTGATACAGGCTACAACATGGATGAACCATGAAAGCATTATAGACTAAGTTAAATAAGCCAGGCAGAAAAGAACAAATATTGTATGGTTCTGCTTACGTGAGGTACCTAGAATAGTCAGATTCATAGAGACAGAAAGTAGTATAGTGGTTACCAGAAGGGAGAGGGGATCACTAATTATTGTTTAGTGTGTACAGAGTTTCAGGTTAGGATGATGAAAAAGTTCTGGAGGTGGATAGTGGTGGTGGTTGGACAACAATGTGAATGTACTAATGCCACTAAACTATACATTTAAAAATGATTAAAATGGTAAATTTTATGTTATGCATAATTTATCACATACAGAAAAAAGATAGGCCTAGCATGGAAACAAATCTGTTGGTCATGAGTCAGTAAATGTTGCTGAAGCCATCGTAGTGGGATATAGTTGCTCAAAAAGAAAAAAATTACAGATTAAGAGAAGATGGTCAATAACAGAATCCTAACTTTAAGAAGGCAAGTGGAAAAACAATTCACTAATGTTTTTGTTGCTGTTATTATTTGTTTTAGTGATCAGAGGATTAGAAGTAGAAAAATGAAAGAGAGGTTTGAAGGAAGTCAAGGAAATTGTCAAGAATGGGGTTGTGATACCTTTCTGAAAAGAAATGTAATGAACACAAAGATCTTGGATATGCATCATCATAACTAGATCTGTAGGATAAAATCCCAGAGGTGGGATTGCTCAGTCAAAGGATAAATGCAATTGGAATTTTGAAAGATGCTGCCAAATTGCCTTCCAAATAGTTTGTACCAATCGCAGTCCCTCTTAACAAGGTAAGTTTTCAAATTTTGGGAATATTTGCCATTCAAGTCTATAAGAAACAGTATCTCTACATAGTTTTAATGGCATTTATGTTCCTGTGAATGAGGTGGAGTGTATTTTCATATACTTGAGAACAATATGTAGACTCTGTTCTGAGTACTTTTTGTTAATCTCGTTCTCAGTTTTTATTGGGTTGTTAGTCTTTTTTGTTTAATCAATTTTTTGAGTGCTCCTTATATACTAGGGAGATTAGCTATTTGTTTGTAACAAAAAATGCAAATTTTTTCCAACTTGTCACTTTAACTTTTTTTTTTTTTTCTCATGTAGTAGCAATGATCAATCTTTTACGTCTTGGTTTTGGGATTTTGAAGTTAGGAAGGCCTTCCTCATTCCATGGTTATAAATTAATTCAAGCTTTCAGTCTCTGTAATTTATTTATTTTTTTGTTTAAGTTTTAAGTTTTGACCCATTTGGAGTTAACTCTGGATTCAGTACATGGCATAATCTATTTTTTTTTCCAGAAAGGCTACCAAATTGTTTCTATTACCATTATTGAAAAGTCCATTTTTTCCAACTGATTTGAGATGCCCCATTCACCAGACACTAAAATTCTTTATTTGGTTCCATTTTTGGATTCTCTGTTCTGTTCCACTGGTCTGTCCAGTCAGATAACAAGCCCGCATTATTTCAATTCTTGAAGTTTTAGGGTATGTTTTGTGATCGGGTAAGACTAGCCCCAACTGCCTCCCACTGCTTTTTTTCCCCCCAGATATACTGTCTATTCCTACCTTTGTCATTCCACTTGAACTTTAGAATAACCCCTATTTAGAAAAATATATTCTTTTCAATGGGATCATATTAAATTCATAAATTAATTTTAAATGACATGTTTATGATGTTAAAGATTTCTATTTAAGAATATGGTATAACTTTTCATTTGTTAATTCTTTGTGTGTCCTTCATAGTGTTTAAGTTTTTTATGTAGGTTTTATTTATTTCTTGCTAAGATAATTCTTAAGCATTTTATCCTATTCCAAGGTTTTGTTTGTACATATGAAGTTTATTTACACGAATTTTATACCCAACAACCGTATTTTCTCCTTTTATTTAAAACTACATTAAAAGTAACTGTAGTAAAATTCTTGGAGAAAGTATCTTTGCAATTAGAAGCAATTTATTTCTACACCTAACAAAATCCACCTGGCCTGGCGGGGGGGGGCGGGTAACCAGAAAAAATTAGTAAATCCGTTGATCTGACTAGGCTCCTTGAAGAACTTTAAACTTAAATTCCTTGATCTCTCTAGACCATGGTGTTTTCATCAGAAAATGGGAATAACACTCCCTAATTCACTTCTCTGCTTGTTTCCAATGGCCGATACTGCTCATCAAACTTTAAAGTCATTTCTTAGTCTAAGACTTCACAAATCAGCTCCCTTAGACCTAAACCCCTCCCCCAGGACATTAAAAGAACACGTAAGATTGAATGGCTATGCCTCCAGGGTCTGGGCTCTAAGCAAGAGCAAGCACCCCATTAAAAAAAAAAGAAAATAGAAAAAAAGTTCCTTTCAAACCGACTTTCTTTTTAACGAAAGCGCTGTTTTTATTTCTATTCCAAAATTGACGCTTCTGGTTGAACATAAAAGTCAAGCTTTCAATAATTTATTAGCTCAATTACGTAACCTTTCTCCCATCAAATCTAAAAAAAAAAAGAAAGAAAAGGCTTCCAGATCTATCCTTCTTGTTATTGTTTTACAATGAGGCTCAGAGATTATTTTCCAGTATACAATCCCAGTCATACATACGGTGATACTCATTTAAATTATCAATTACACAGACACACACACACACAGTTCTGTTCCTGCCCCTCTCTACTATCCCTGACACCCTAAGTCACACACATCCGGGCTTTCGTTACTTGCCTCCTGCACAACCTGCCTCACCGCCCCCTCATTCTCCTCACTCCCCGACTACCACAGAGAAATCAGTAAGTAGCACAGAATAGCATCAACCCCCTTCGCAGCATCGGAAACGCATCCCGTTCGGTTTACCCCTCCCTGTTTCACGTTTAGCGATTCCTCCCCCTTCAACCTCCCGAATAACTTTGCAGGTTCCTGGTTTCCTCCCCTTTGTCCTCCCTGACTAGATTTCAGAAGCTCAGGTCTCAGAAGCCCTCTGCACTGAGGAACCCCCAAACCAAACTCACGCCCGAAGAGCCAAAACGGCGACCCAGGATGCCTGCGCACTCCTTGGGCGCAGGGACACTCCCAGAAATCTCCGGGGTGTGACCAAGCGCAGGCTGTGAAGAATCAAGACGAATTTCAAACGACCCATCCACCGCTTTTCCTGCTCCCTAACTACATTTCCCAGAAGGCTCGGCTGTGCAAATTATCTCCCTTTGCGGACTAGTTCTTTTCTTCCAGAGCCTGTTCAACTCCAGGGGATAGTAGGGCGGGCCCGGAAGATCCATTTTCAAACGCTTCAGAGTGAGCTTCTTTGGGAGTAACGGCCCGAGGCTGAGCCACGCTCCGTGAGGCCTCCGATGCGCGGTTTGATGACGGAATGCGATCCTTTCGGCTGGGTCGCAGCTGAGCTCTGAGAGGAATCCGGGAGGCCGGCGGCCATCTTGCTCACCTCAGGGACGTCTCTGACTACACTTCCCAGAGGACTTCTCGGCAAGAACTTTATTCTCGCGCGAATTCAGCCTCAAAGTCACGCGCTGGCGGGACCCGCAGGTCTGCACAGACGACTGTTACAGTCCTTTGGAAGGTTCTGCTGCTTTGGAAGCTTGGAAGATCTGAAGTGGGGAACCAGAGGAGAGGGTGGGACCGGAGCCTCGGCTTTGTACCGCTGAGGGGGTGAGTTTGAAATTGTGTGATTGTCTGTGTAGTGGTATGTGATGAATGAACGCGTGATTGTATCTGGCTGTTCCTGTAGTGAGCGTGTGTGTGGTTCCAGTGATAATCGTGTGCAGCACAATCTGAGAGCCTGTGACTGTGCTGGTGTGATGGGATGCGACCCGGTGATGTGCGTGTAATCACGTGCGGCATTGTATGTAGGGGTGTGAGGAGCTTGTGACTCGGTGGATGTGATAGCGTTTGTCCCCGTAGAGGGGTGTGACTGTGCAACTGTGGGCTGCAGAGTACACGTGGGGGCACCTGTGGATACTGTGTGGTTTTAATCTGTGGTTAGTGTGATTGTGACTGTGCGACCATGTGCAGGTGTGCAGTGCCTGTGACAGTGCCGGTTGTGACTGACTGTCCTCTTGGTAAATGTGTGATTGTGCTTATGTGACCATTTGAGGCCCTGGGTATGCGGCCCTGTTGTTGGGTTGTGGGTTATCTCTAGCTGTATGTCACCATGGTGATTTAAGTTTGTGTGTGATTATGTTTGTGTGACTGGCTAAATGTTTGAAGTTTTTTCGCTTGTGTTTACCTCTTTAAGCATTATACTGTAGTTTCCCCCCCGTTTTTAAACTTTATATGAATGCTGCCATACTGTCTTTTATCTCTTACTTTGTTTATTTGTACAACTGTTTTTGAGAATTATGCATATTAGATATAATAGTGGTTCATTTGTTTTCCTTGCTATATTGTATTCCATCCCTTTAAAGTATACTACTATTATTCATCCCTTCTAGTAATGATGGGCATTTGAGTTATTTCTAGTTTTTGACTTTATAGACTATGCTGCCAGGAGCATTCTTTTACATAGGGTACACATGCATGAGTTTACCTACCAATGGAGTTGCTAGGTCATATATCTTCCACTTTACCAAATAGTGCCAAAATATTTACAAAAGAGGATGCCAGATTTATATTTGCACAGCAGTGTTTGAAACATCTCATTGCTCCATGTCCCTACCAAAACATGGTTCTGATAGTTTTTTTAAAACATTTTTATGACATATAGCATATATACAGTAAAGTGCACAAATCTTCAGTATACAGCGATAAAACAGTTTCCTGGATCAACATAAAGAACTTTGCCAGCACCCCAGAAGTTTCCCTCATGCCCCTTCCCAGTTATTCCTCTCCCAGAATCAATATTCAGAATTCTATAACCATTAATTAATTTTACCCATTCTTTTTTTTTTTTTTTAATTAATTAATTTATTTATTTTTGGCTGTGTTGGGTCTTCGTTTCTGTGCGAGGGCTTTCTCTAGTTGCGGTGAGCCGGGGCCCCTCTTCATCGCGGTGCGCGGGCCTCTCTTGTTGCGGAGCACAAGCTCCAGACGCGCAGGCTCAGTAGTTGCGACTCACGGGCCTAGTTGCTCCGTGGCATGTGGGATCCTCCCAGACCAGGGTTTGAACCCGTGTCCCCTGCATTAGTAGGCAGACTCTCAACCACTGCGCCACCTGGGAAGCCCCAATTTTACCCATTCTTGAATTTCATATATAAATGGAATTATATGGCATGTGTTCTTTTATGCCTGGCTTCTTTTGTTCCACGTTATGTCTATGAGATTCATCTATGTTTTTGAGTGTAATTGTACTTAGTTCTCATTACATTTCGGGGTATATTGCAATTTATTAATTGATTACACTGTTCAGGGACATTTGATATTTTCTAATTTGGGGCTATTACGAATTGTGTTGCTGCTATGAACATTCTACTGTGGTTTTGGTGAACACGTAAATGCTCTTCTCTTGAGTAAATATTTAGGAGTGGAATTGCTAGATCATTGGGCAGGCATGTTTAATGGATACTACCAATATCTCATGTTGTACCAATTTACATTCCATCCAGTAATGTATGAGAGTTTCAGGTGTTCCACATCGTCTCCATTATTTGAAATTATCAATCTTTTAACTATTCTGGTGGATGTGTAGTGGAATTTCATCACAGTTTTAATTTGCATTTCCCTGGTGTGTAATGATGTTCAGCACCTTTTCATATCTTTATTGGCCATTTGAATATCCAATTTTTAAAAGTGTTCTCTTGTCCTTTTAATTTTTTTCATTAAAAAAAACTTTATTTTCATATTGTAAACATAGTGCAAAGAATTCCAATATACTCTTCACTCAGGTGTCCACAGTACAATTATGAAAACCAGGAAATTTACCCTGATACAAAACATTTGCTAATTTACAAACCTTACTTAAATTTTGCTAATTGTCTTATCAGTGCCCTGTTCTGTTCCAGAATCCAATCTAAGTTCCCAGATTGATTTAATTGTCTTGTTTTGTTAGTCTCTTCCCATCTGACATAGTTCTTTAGTCCTTTTTGTCTTTTATGACCTTGACACTTTTGAGGAGCACTGGCCAGTTATTTTGTAGAATGTCTTTCATTTGGATTTGTCTGCTGTTTCCTCGTGACTAAATTTAGACTATGCATTTTTGGCAAAAAGATCACAGAAATGATGTTGTGTTCTTCTCAATGTGTCATATCAGGAGTTATATCAGTATATCTCATTATTGGTAATGTTAACTTTGATCACTTGGTTAAAGGTGGTGTCTGCCTGGTTTCTCCTTTGTAAAATTACTGTATTCCTCTTTTTAATTAATAAGTATCTCGTGGGGAGGTGCTTTGGGACTATGCAAAAATACTGTTTCTCATTATACTTTCACTCATTAATTTTAATATCCATTGATAATTCTTATCTGTAACAATTATTACTGTGATGTTTGCCTAGTGGTGATTTTCCCTTTCCATCATTCCTTCTACATTTATTAATTTAAATTCTAGTGTAAAGAAGAGTTGTCCCTTATTCCTCTTATGTGTTCAATTATTTATGAACTCATAGATATATATATATTATTCTGAGTTCATAATCTATTATTGTTACATATTTTGTTGCTCAAATTGTCCCAGATTTGGCCACTAGGAACTCCTTCAGTTTGACTTCTGTGTCCTTTCAACATGCCATTATTTTTTTGAGCACTGTCTTACTTTCTGGCACCAATATGTTCCAGGCTTGTATTTTTCCCTCCTCTAGCCCTGGAATCAGCAATTTCTCCAAGGATCCCTGGTTTCTTTTATTGGAGAGTGGATTTATAAACCAAGCTCTGGGCACTTGTTGTGCTCATTTCTATCTGGGTGTAATTCCTCTAGTTCCTGGCAACGGACAGAGCTAGAAAATAAGCAAATGTATATACACACATCTCTATCTACCTATCTATCTATCTATCTTTATTTGTATATATTTAAAAACCACCAGTTCATACTCATACTTTCAATTCCAGTTCAATACCATGGGATTCTGTCAAGAACTGTGAAGTGTCTGAGATTTTACCCTACTTATAAGTTAAAAGTTAGCTTGGGCAGCTTCACAGATGCTGGTAGAAGACATGAGATTTCGGAGTCAGAGATGAAAGTTTGTTGCTCATTGTGGTAACAGTAGCCAAAGTATCAATATTTTCCTTGCACTGGTTCACTTGCACCCATAGGGTGATGCAAAATACACAGGTATTTATGTGCTCCCTTGAATTTAGGGAACCTGAACCTTTTATAATGGGTAATAAGCATGCCTGGCTTTTGCTCTAGAGAGAGACTATCTCTGTCCTCCAAGGCTGTTCATTATATAAACATCTTGCAGAAATTATCCAGAATAAAAGCACTTAGTCTCTGATCTGGCAACATGTGCAGAAACATGCAAGACTCATGGAGAATTGTCTCCCTTCAGGTTTGGCCATTTCCTTATTTGTAACTCTTTTCTCCAACAGTGAGAAACCTGCTTCTTAGTATCAATAATTTTTTTACACATATCCTAGAATGTATATAAAGTAGTTGCAGAATTGCTAACCCCATACTCGTGTAAAAAATAAATGTACTAAGTACAGTAAAGTATTTGTGTGCAACTTTTTTGTTCTTTAACTTAAACTTATATAGTCAAAACTGTTTCCAAAGTTACTCAATTTAGTTTTCTTCACTACCCTCTTCAGTATAGTTTTGTTACTCATTTTTCCTACATTTAGCTTTGTGTGTTACACTTTGGGTTCCTTCACATCCTGGTTGATTGTAACATGTCATAATATTTTGAGTATGAAAACATTAACATGGTTCCTGCCCACTTCTTGTACATAATCAGTCTCGTTAGTTTCTGTTTTATCCTTCTGGTATTTCCTTTGCACAAATGAGCAGATACAGGTACTCTTTTGAATGACCTCTTTTTTTTTCATTAAAGATAACATATTCTAGGTACTCTTTTGAACATTGTTTCTTTCACTTAATGACATATCCTGGACATTATTCTACTGCAATTCAAAGAGATACTAATAACTCTTTTTTACAGCTACATAATATTCCAGTATATGGATTTAATCATAGTTTATTCAACCACTCTCCTATTATGGGCATTTAGGTCAATATTTTACTACTAGAAATAGTGCTGCAATGAATACTTTGTATATATGTATTTTTGTATTGCTGGAGGTATATCTTCAGAGTAGATTCCTAGAAGTGGGATTGCTGGGTCAAGAGGTAGGTGTGTATGCAGTTTTGTTAGGTGTTGCTAAATTCTCCTTTAGAGCTGTTGTACCAGTTTTCATTCCCACTTGCAGTGTGTAAGAGTGCCTCTTTCTCCCCACAGCCTAGGAGCAGAATGTGTCCTCATGCATGCCTTTTGTTTTTACCAATCTAATACGTGAAACATAGTATCTCGGTGTTGTTTTCTAATTTCTTTAATTATGAATGTGCTTGAACATTTTAAAATCTTTTTTTGATTGCCTATTTATATCTTTCGCCATTTTTCTAGCAGTTTTTCAGCCCTTTGTCTTTTAGGATTAGTGGTTTTTTTATATCTTGGAAAGAAATCTTTGATTATTCCCAAGGTCTTGAAGATACACTCCTATGTTTTCTTTTAGAAGCTTTATAAATTTATCATTCACATTTAAGACTATGATCCATATTGAATTAATTTTTGTGTATGGTGAGAGGTAAGGATAAAGGTTAATTTTTTTTCCATTCAAGTACCCAGTTGTTCCACCACTATTTTATTGAACATACCATCCTTGCCCATTTGAATTGCAAGGAGCTTTTATCATAAATCAGGTGGTATTATATATGTGGCTCTCTTTCTGAACTGTATTCTTTTTTTATTTTTTGTCTTTTGTCAGTACCACTGTCTTGAAATCTGTAGTATTAATCCTCTGACTTTTTTTCTTTTTCAAGAAATCAATTTCCTGTAGATGTTAGAATCAATTTGTTAATTCTCACCAAAAAAGAAAAATCATTGCTGGGATTTTGTTTGT
This sequence comes from Balaenoptera physalus, assembly GCF_965194825.1. Classification (NCBI taxonomy): domain Eukaryota; kingdom Metazoa; phylum Chordata; class Mammalia; order Artiodactyla; family Balaenopteridae; genus Balaenoptera; species Balaenoptera physalus. The sequence goes on along the minus strand of NC_138900.1, from coordinate 15,870,278 downwards.
GTATCTATTTGTTAATATGGGGAGAATTGACATCAGTATTGCATCTTCCAACTATTAAATATGGCTTATATCTACATTTGTTAAGGTCTTTAATTTCTCTCATCAGTTAGCTATGGTTTTCAGTGCACATCTTTTGTAGATTTATACCTGGGTATTTGACATTTACTGTTGAAATTGTAACAGCATTTAAATTTTGAAAAATTTCCAATTGCTGCTAAAAGTACAATTGCTTTTTGTATTTGTCCTTGTATTAGCATCTACAAAAACACCTATTGTAGATGCTATTTATCAGGTTGAGGGAGTTCGCTTTCTCATTTGCTAAGACTTTTTTACATTAATGAGGGCTGAATTTAGTTAAATGCGTTTTCTGTGTCTATGAAAGGATCAAATGTGGTATTGTTTATTATTAATCTGGTAAATTATGTTGATTTTCAAAAGTTGAACCAACCTTTTATTCCTGAAATAAACCCTACTTAGCCATAATGTATTACATTTTTCCCCCAGTGGGTTAGATTTGCTAATACTTTTTGTAGAATTTCTGCATGTGTGTTCATGAGAAATATTGGCCTATAATTTTCTTTTCTTCTAATGTCTTCATTAAGTTTTGGTGTCAGGCTTACATTAGCCTCATATGAGTTGGGAAGAATTCCTTGTGTTCTCTTTTCACTACATTGTAAGGCTACAGTTAATCCTTAACTTTGGAAGAATTCACTGGTGAAGCTATCTGGGCCTGAAATTTTCTTGATAGGTAAATTTTAAATTATGGAATCAATTTAACTTTTCAGCTATTCTGTTGTTTCTGTTTGTTTTGTCAGTTTTGGCATTTTTTTCCAGGGAATCTGTCCATTTCATCTAAGCTTTCAAACTTAAGAACATAAAGTTATTAGTATTCTCTTATTATCTTTTTAACATCAATGCTATCTTTAATAATGTTCCCTTTTTCATTCCTGATTTTGTTCATGTTATCCCTTTCTTTTTTATCAGTGCTGTTGGTAATAGATCTTTCATTCTTCTGGGTACTATCAATAATTTTTTCCTTTCTCTTTGGTTTTTAGCGGTTTGACTCTGATATGCTTGGTTGTGGTTTTGCTTTTGTTTTGTGTGTTTTGTTTACCTTCTTATATATTATTCATCAGGTTTGCTGAAGAAACCTGAAGAAGGGGGTTGAAACTCTTGTTGAGACTTTTAATCAATTAATCTATTCAAATTAAAAAAAAAATTTTTTTAAATTTAAAAAATTTTTTTCAGATCGGTCTCCCCCATAGGCTCTTTTGTTGTTGTTGTTGTTTAATTTTTTAATTTAATTTTATTTATTTTTTTATACGGCAGGTTCTTATTAGTCATCAATTTTATACACATCAGTGTATACATCTATTCAAATATTAATTCCTCTCCAATCTCTTCTCCTTCTGAGATTCCACTTATGTTTGTGGTAGATCTTTTAACTGTGTCTCGTGTGTCTTTTATACTCCTGTTATTTTTTTTCTCCCACACTTCATGTGGCTATTTTTTGTTGGCTTGTCTTTGAGTTCAGTGATCCTGTCTTCTGCTTGTCTGACCTCAAAACCATGCAATGACTTCTTTGTTTCTTAATTTGCCAAAATTTTATGGATTTCAATTCTGTTTAGTTTCTTCGTCTTATCATCCATTTGCCTATCTTTTCCTTGGTTGCCTTTAACATTTTAATTATAGCCATTTAAAATTATTTGTTTGCCAACTCCAGTATCTAAATTGTCTTTGGTTCTGCTGCTGTTTTCTGTTTTTATCTCTTTGCATGTCTAGTAATCTTTAATTGTATGATAGATATTGTGTCTAAAACAACCATGGGGACCCAAGCCAGCCACTACCTACTTCTAGCCTTCTCATTATATAAGAAAAATTAAACTGCTTTTCAGGTCTCTGTTACTAGCAGACAACTACAGTTCCTAGCATACAGGAAATTTTTAGGGTAATGCTGGAAATATTTAATACATTACATTTTTTTTTTAATTAAAAGAGGTGTGTTATTTAGAAGAGTGCAAAATTCTCAAAAATTTTAAATCACCTATTAGATTGTAAGACTCTCTTCTCCGTAGTGGTATCTTCTGGCAGTGCTCCATGCCCCAGGTGTGGTCATGTTGCAAATATACGATGGTCTTGGCCACAGAGATTGTTGGCTTTAAAAGGGAGGAGCAGATCCTCCAGATGCAAGAATTCAGCCTGGGAGTATACCATCTGGGGCAAAGATGAAGAGGGCTGGGAATGTGACAAACATAGTATGGAGCTATTGAAGTGAGATGTTTCCTGCCCATTCTGCTTGGAAGGTATAGCACTTGAGGAAGTCCCTTTAAAGTCAGGGAAAGGCCAGGAAGAGAGACCAGAAAGGGGGACTTAAAAGTGAGGAGTATAGGAGAAGGAACTCTTTCTTTCTGGATTACTGTTGATTCTTTAGTATCAACAGTGACCTCCACAGTCCCCCCTTCTTCTTTTAGCACAATACCTGGCATGTAAGAGGCTATGTGGTTGATAAAAATACTAAGAACTTAGTAAGTAGTAATAATAGTTATTTAAAGGAATGCTTTCAGGTTTTAAGGAAGAGGCATTTGTGGATTACTTTGGTTTTCATTTCCTGGAATGTGTTTACCTGTGGGGGAATGCAGTGAGTAACTAGGGGTAGAAGTAGCCATTAAATAATTTATAACATGATACCATGGTGTTACTTCCTCCGTGGTCAGTTTTACATGAAATTATTGATAAATTGTTTGATGATCAAGGAGCTTGGTATATATAGAGGATGCTCACTGCCCGTTATACTTTTATAATGCTCAGTTTATTACATTCCTATATCCAATAAACAAAAAAACACAAATTTTCTTAAACATTTAAACATCGATGACAAATTCAGTCACTCCCCTTAAACAGTTTTAGACTTCTATTAGTATAGAAGCACACAGAATATACACAATTATTATGAATTTTATTACTGTACTTATAGTCAAAAGCTGTTCTAAAGCATCAGTGATGTGGGTTTAGTCCATTTCTATGTTATTTCTGTAGTTTTTAATTCCTTTCTATTGTTATGCTAATTTTAATATCTTCCCCAAATTACTGTAAATTCTGTAAAATTACTTTGTTTGCTTTTCTGGATTTCAGTTTTCTTAAGTCAAGGCTCATTAACCCCAAAAGTCTTCTCAACTAGGCAAGATTAGAGGATCTGGTTTATCAACCAGATGTTTCTTGGTCAGGACTTGGGACCTGATTGTACAATCCAAGATCATTGAAAATTGGTTTGACCAATGTATATCCAAATTAAAATGCATATGATCAACTTTTAGGAATTAATCATTCAGAATTTATATACAGGTAAAATGATATATGTACAAGAATATATATCACAGCATTGTTTGTTATAGTGAAAGACTGGAAACAACCCAAATGATCATTGGCAGCAAATTGGTTGAATAAATTAAAGTGTATCCATTTAGTAGAATACAATGTAGCTAAGAGAATTATGTAGCTCTGAATGTACTAGTTGGGATCTGGTCCAAGATATATTAAGTAAAAATAGTAACAGTGTGTATAATATTCTAAAATTTGTACTTTTCAAAAGTACATCTTTGTGTGTATATGTGTATATATACAAGCTATGTTCTCTAACCCATGTCAAGTTGTCCAGATCTATCTGGCTCTAGTCAAAGCTTGAGGTTTCTGGAGTAGGGGATAATGAGAGATTTGCCCATTCTTCTCACTGATACCCCTCAACTGTTTGTGTGGAGTGAACAGAGGGGAAATATGATCATTCTGGGAGGTATGAGGCAAGTGGGATCTTATATAGCTTCTTTTCATCTCCACCAGCTCTGCCTTTTTCCAGAAGAGGAGCCCAGAGGAAGACTGGTCCTTTTCTGCAAATATCAAAGCCATGGCTCAGGTGAGATGCTGTTTCTTTTTGCTCAAATAGAGTCATTTTTACCCAATACATGTAAATATTTGCTTTCCTCATCATGAGCTTTTAGGTGTTTTTAAAAAACAACTTTCAGACAGTTTAGTTATAAGCAATGCCAAAATTCTCTTACTCTTGCTCTAAAGAAAAGGTCTCTAATAAGTCAATTCAAAAATTTCTCACGGTGGAAATATTTATAGAAAAAATAAGTGGTTAGATAATCATTGTTGGAAAAAAGGAAGGAATGTCCGGTTAAAGATCTTTATACTCTTAAATTACAGATAACTGTTAGAGGGCTGAGGGGTTAGATAACAAGTTTCTCTGAAGGGGTCTTAATCAGATTGAAATCCATTAGAAAATTGCTTATGGAGTTCATCAAGTATCTTTATTTGTTCCCACAAATTGTTAATTACATAATGTAAAAACAGTCTGACTGAGACCAGGTTTGGAAGAAAGTTTTTTTCACTGGTTAACATGGTCCCCCTTCAGGAACCTGACCCCTATTTCCTCCTAAACTACCCAGTGCCCTCCACAGTCCCCCCTTCTTCTTTTAAACAGTATTTACAAATCCATTTAGTAAGTCCTTCAGCATCTTCTCTCAGAGTTGTGTCAGAAATCTTGGTAGAACAGAAATGTGTTTTCCATTTGTTAATCTAATTTGCTTTGGACAGTGATTTGATAGGATGGAGATGGGTAATTAGGGGCACCTCATAGGGAAAAGCCCTGATCATCTCCACAGACCTAGGTTTTCCAGTAAGAAAGTATGTGGAATGGTTTTGTTTGATTTCATTCTTAACACACAGAAAGATCTCCTATGTATGAGACTTTCAAGTTTGGAGGTATGACTGGTGGTTGGTACAAAGCTCTGACACCCCACGAGATCATCCATGATAAATAGACATCAGTAATGCCATTGTGTGAAACTGGATCACGTTCTGCCAATTTCCTGTAGTTCAGGAACAAAGGAAGTTTACAGTTGAGCAATGGGCGGTTTTAGGTGAGATTGGGCCAATGTTGGGAAGGTCTTTAAAGATCACCTTCAGCCTCAACGTCTGAAAGCAAAGGAGAAGTTGTCATTTATGTCCATATTATAGAATATTATTCAGTGAAAAAAATATGCTTATGGAAAGAATTTAACAAGGAATAACTTATTATACAGTAGTGTGACATTAGAATGGATCAGTCTTGAATTATATGCAAATTTAAAATATTTTTTAAAGTCATATTATACATGTTCAGAAGTAAAGTAGTGCTGTTTCAATCTGGCTCCACTACCAGTTCCACTCCCAAAAGGTAGCTGCCCTCAACTCTTGAATATTGATAATCAGTTTTACTCATTATCTCTTGACTTACTGCAGAGTGGAAAGGACATTATACTTTCATATTGCACCCTTCATTTCCTCTGATTCTGTTATTATATCACAATTTTTGGTTAAATCAATAGTGTACACATTCTTAGGACTGCAAATATCACTCACTGCTGAGCCAGCTCATGGCTTTTTTCTGTTACAAGCTTTCATTTTTCTTGGGGTTAATTGCTTTCTTTCCCCCATTTGCTTAGTTTTCCATGTATTTATATCCAAAATCTCCAGAATCGCTGCCACATGCCAATCAATACGTTTTCCATCCGGTCAAACACATCAATTCCTTTTGAACATGGAGACATCCGTCCCTATTCCCTTTTTCACCCTGCTCCCATCTAGTTGCTCTCTAGGTCTGTTTCCCAAAGACTTCCCTTTTTTTTTTTTTTTTTTTCCCCCTGGGATTTTCCTTCACTGTTCTCCCGTGTTAATTCACTTATTTCTTGAATCCCATGTCTTCCTCTTTTCTAGTTTACTCTCTGATTTTGGTGGAGCACAGCCTCTGGTAGTTTCCTAAGAAATTGTGCTGAGTCGTTCCATGTCTAGGAATTTCTTTTTTCAATTGTCACAACAGAATGAAAATTTGGTTATAGATTTCTAGATCAGAATTTCTTTTCTTCATCAGCATATTGAAGAATTGTTCTTACCATTTCTTGTTTTTAGTGGTTTTCTTAAGAACCCCATTGCCTCTCTGGTTCGTTTTTTTTTTTTTTTTTAAAGTATTATTTATTTATTTATTTATTTGGCTGCATTGGGTCTTTGTTGCTGCGCTCAGGCTTTCTCTAGTTGCGGCGAGCAGGGGCTGCTCTTCATTGCGGTGCAGGGGCTTCTCATTGCAGTGGCTTCTCTTGTTGCGGAGCACAGGATCTAGGCGCGCAGGCATCAGTAGTTGTGGCACATGGGCTCAGTAGTTGTGGCTTACGAGCTTAGTTGCTCTGCAGCATGTGGGATCTTCCCGGCCCAGGGCTCAAACCCGTGTCCCCTGCCTTGGCAGGAGAATTCTTAACCACTGCGCCACCAGGGAAGCCCCACCTCTCTGATTCTTGATGGCTTTTGTCCAACCTGCTTTTAATGTCTTCTTTTTATCCCTTATTCTGAAATTTTACTTATAGCTATTTTGGAAAAGATAGTCACATGTATTCATAACATATTATATGACAAGCATTTGCTAGTTGTTTGTGTATACTATTTCATTTAATGAGGAAACTCGTCTTGGCTGGATTTTGTACCTTCCCAGACTTACTTGGATAATGGAAGTGTCCCACTATACACAGGCATTTTCCTTGGAGGAAACAGATGACTTGGAAGCTCAGTGATTCAGTCCTGCTTATTTGTTTACAGTCCTCCAGATGCATCCCAGACATTCAGCCCCACTCTGTATGCTTGCTGGTTTTCACTTCTTCTAGCTTTATTTTAATAAATTTATTTATTTATTTATTTAGGGCTGTGTTGGGTCTTTGTTGCTGTGCGTGGGCTTTCTCTAGTTGTGGTGAGCGGGGGCTACTCTTCCTTGTGGTGCGTGGGCTTCTCACTGCAGTGGTTTCTCTTGTTGCAGAGCACAGGCTCTAGGCACGTGGGCTTCAGTAGTTGTGGCACGTGGGCTCAGTAATTGTGGCTCGCAGGCTCTAGGGCGCAGGCTCAGTAGTTGTGGCGCACTGGCTTTGTTGCTCCGCAGCATGTGGGATCTTCCCGGACCAGGGCTCGAACCTGTGTCCCCTGCATTGGCAGGCAGATTCTTAACCACTGCGCCACCAGGGAAGTCCCTCTTCTAGCTTTATTTTTTTCTTCTCTCTTTCTGTCACAAAAACACTTATGTTTATTAATCCAATCTAATTTTTAACAATTTAACATGGTTGTTGTTCCAGGAGTCAGTGATGTTCAGTGATGTGTCCATAGACTTCTCTCAGGAGGAGTGGGAGTACCTGAATGATGCTCAGAGAGATTTATACAGAGAGGTGATGTTGGAGAATTACAGCAACCTGGTTTCAATGGGTAAGGACGTCCATAATAATTCAGATTCTGCCTTGAGAAGGTCTACTTATTCTGGTGTTATACTCACCTACCTTTCAAGTAACCATTTGGATTTCTACAGCTTATTTCCGGAGGAATAATTTTAATACTGTAGAGTTAGAAAGAGGAAGCTGCATTGAGTTATGAGGGAAGTTTCAAGTCCTCTGTTATGTTTCATAAATCTGATGTATCTTTCTTTGACTCTTTCTTAATAATGAAGGGACTGGATTTGAATTCTGGGACATTCTCATCATAAACTTATCTCATTACTTCTTTTGTAAGCAGGACGTTCTATTTCTAAACCAGATGTGATCTCCTTCTTGGAGCAAGGGAAGGAACCCTGGTTGGTTGACAGAGAACTAACAAGAGACCAGTGGCCAGGTAAGTGAGGCATGGCAGGTAATGACCCAATTGGTCAGTGGAGAGACTGCACCTTTGAGATGAAATCTGGGAAACTCTCCTTAAAAACTTTAGGCCTGTTGTGCAAAAGTAAGCCTTTTCAGCATGACATTTCAAATGATCTTACCTTTTCCCCTTACTTAACACATTCCACCTGCTCTTCTCCTCGTGTACTTCTGTCCCAATTCTAAACAGCTGGTGCCCTCCTCCACCTTCTCTAATAATATTCCTTTCTTTCCAAATTTGGATCTACTTCCTTATCAGCTTATCCTCTTTTGTATTTAGTCTTTAAAAAGCATCACTGTCTCCTGAAATATTTTTTTTTTCTACATTACCAAAGACTTATTTCCTTTAGGGTTTTTATGATACAGTAGCTCATACACTCATTGATTCATTCATTTACTGATTTTCTAATGTGTGTGAAGTACTCTGTCTGCTAGGTACTGAAGAGATTAAAAAACAAACAAGCAGGAATTCCCTGGTGGTCCAGTGGTTAGGACTCCACGCTTCCACTGAAGGGGGCACGGGTTCGATCCCTGGTCGGGGAACTAAGATCCCTTAAGCCGCATGGTACAGCCAAAAATGAAAAAAAAAAAAACAACAAAAAATGAATAAGCAATTTCAGAGTTTATAGCTTAATAGGGATACTATGTATAACTCCTAAAATGTAGAAGCACCATAAGTGAGGTTAAAATAGGGAGCCCAGCAGAAAGTGAGGGCTAAAGAGGTAGAAAAGGAGTTGATCCACATAGATGTCATAGAGGGAAATTTGAGCATGCATGTCATTGACTTTAATGGAAAAAAGGCAAAAAGGCTCTGTGCCTCCATTGAGAGCTTAGTGCTAGCAAAGATAAATTTAAAAAAAAAAGGAAAAACCAGGACAGCACATTCCTTAATTCAGTATATGTTTTTTTTTTTAATTTTTATTTTATATTGAAGAACAGTTGATTAACAATGTTGTGTTAGTTTCAGGTGTACAACAAAGTGATTCATTTATACATATACATGTATCTATTCTTTTTCAAATTCTTTTCCCATTTAGGTTATTACAGAATATTGAGCAGAGTTCCCTGTGCTATACAGTAGGTCCTTGTTGGTTACCTGTTTTAAATATAGCAGTGTGTACATGTCATTCCCAAACTCCCAGTTTATCCCTCCCCGCCACCCTTCCCCCTGGTAACCATAAGTTCATTCTCTAAGTCTGTGAGTCTGTTTCTGTTTTGTAAATAAGTTCATTTGTATTATTATTTTTTTTAATTCCACGTATAAGTGATAGCGTATGATATTTGTCTTTCTCTGTCTGACTTCGCTTAGTATGATAATCTTCAGGTCCATCCATATTGCTGCAAATGGCATTATTTCATTCTTTTTAATGGCTGAGTAATGTTCCATTGTATATATGTACCACTTCTTTTTTTTTTTAAACATCTTTATTGAAGTATAATTGCTTTACAATGGTGTGTTAGTTTCTGCTTTATAACAAAGTGAATCAGTTATACATATACATATGTTCCCATATCTATTCCATCTCCCTCCCTCCCACCCTCCCCATCCCACCCCTCTAGGTGGTCACAAAGCACCGAGCTGATCTCCCTGTGCTATGCGGCTGCTTCCCACTAGCTATCTATTTTACATTTGGTAGTGTATATATGTCCATGACACTCTCTCACCCTGTCACATCTCACCCCTCCCCCTCCCCATATCCTCAAGTCCATTCTCTAGTAGGTCTGTATCTTTATTCCCATCTTGCCACTAGGTTCTTCATGGCTTTTTTTTTTTTTTCCTTAGATTCCATATATATGTGTTAGCATACTGTATTTGTTTTTCTCTTTCTGACTTACTTCACTCTGTATGACAGACTCTAACTCCATCCACCTCATTACAAATACCTCCATTTCATTTCTTTTTATGGCTGAGTAATATTCCATTGTATATATGTGCCACATCTTCTTTATCCATTCATCTGTCGATGGACATTTAGGTTGCTTCCATGTCCTGGCTATTGTAAATAGAGCTGCAATGAACATTTTGGTACATGACTCTTTTTGAACTATGGTTTTCTCAGGGTATATGCCCAGTAGTGGGATTGCTGGGTCGTATGGTAGTTCTATTTGTAGTTTTTTAAGGAACCTCCATACTGTTCTCCATAGTGGCTGTATCAATTTACATTCCCACCAACAGTGCAAGAGTGTTCCCTTTCCTCCACACCCTCTCCAGCATTTATTGTTTCTAGATTTTTTGATGATGGCCATTCTGACCAGTGTGAGATGATATCTCATTGTAGTTTTGATTTGCATTTCTCTAATGATTAATGATGTTGAGCACTCTTTCATGTGTCTGTTGGCAATCTGTATATCTTCTTTGGAGAAATGTCTATTTAGGTCTTCCACCCATTTTTGGATTGGGTTGTTCATTTTTTTGTTATTGAGCTGTGTGAGCTGCTTGTAAATCTTGGAGATTAATCCTTTGTCAGTTGCTTCATTTGCAAATATTTTCTCCCATTCTGATGGTTGTCTTTTGGTCTTGTTTATGGTTTCCTTTGCTGTGCAAAAGCTTTTAAGTTTCATTAGGTCCCATTTGTTTATTTGTGTTCTTATTTCCATTTCTCTAGGAGCTGGGTCAAAAAGAATCTTGCTGTGATGTATGTCATAGAGTGTTCTGCCTATGTTTTCCTCTAAGAGTTTGATAGTGTCTGGCCTTACACTTAGGTCTTTAATCCATTTTGAGTTTATTTTTGTGCATGGTGTCCGGGAGTGTTCTAATTTCATACTTTTACATGTATCTGTCCAATTTTCCCAGCACCACTTATTGAAGAGGCTGTCTTTTCTCCACTGTATATGCTTGCCTCCTTTATCAAAGATAAGGTGACCATATGTGCGTGGGTTTATCTCTGGGCTTTCTATCCTGTTCCATTGATCTATATTTCTGTTTTTGTGCCAGTACCAAACTGTCTTGATTACTGTAGCTTTGTAATATAGTCTGAAGTCAGGGAGCCTGATTCCCCCAGCTCCATTTTTCGTTCTCAAGATTGCTTTGGCTATTCGGGGTCTTTTGTGTTTCCATACAAATTGTGAAATTTTTTGTTCTAGTTCTGTGAAAAATGCCAGTGGTAGTTTGATAGGGATTGCATTGAATCTGTAGATTGCTTTGGGTAGTAGAGTCATTTTCACAATGTTGATTCTTCCAATCCAAGAACATGGTATATCTCTCCATCTATTTGTATCATCTTTAATTTCTTTCATCAGTGTCTTATAATTTTCTGCATACAGGTCTTTTGTCTCCTTAGGTAGGTTTATTCCTAGATATTTTATTCTTTTTGTTGCAATGGTAAACGGGAGTGTTTTCTTAATTTCACTTTCAGATTTTTCGTCATTAGTGTATAGAAATGCAAGAGATTTCTGTGCATTAATTTTGTATCCTGCTACTTTACTAAATTCATTGATTAGCTCTAGGAGTTTTCTGGTAGCATCTTTAGGATTCTTTATGTATAGTATCATGTCATCTGCAAACAGTGACAGCTTTACTTCTTCTTTTCCGATTTGGATTCCTTTTATTTCTTTTTCTTCTCTGATTGCTGTGGCTAACACTTCCAAAACTATGTTGACTAATAGTGGTAAGAGTGGGCAACCTTGTCTTGTTCCTGATCTTAGTGGAAATGGTTTCAGTTTTTCACCATTGAGGACAATGTTGGCTGTGGGTTTGTCATATATGGCCTTTATTATGTTGAGGAAAGTTCCCTCTATGCCTACTTTCTGCAGGGCTTTTATCATAAATGGGTGTTGAATTTTGTCGAAAGCTTTCTCTGCATCTATTGAGATGATCAGATGGTTTTTCTCCTTCAATTTGTTAATATGGTGTATCACATTGATTGATTTGCGTATATTGAAGAATCCTTGCATTCCTGGGATAAACCCCACTTGATCATGGTGTATGATCCTTTTAATGTGCTGTTGGATTCTGTTTGCTAGTATTTTGTTGAGGATTTTTGCATCTATGTTCATCAGTGATATTGGCCTGTAGTTTTCTTTCTTTGTGACATCTTTGTCTGGTTTTGGTATCAGGGTGATGGTGGCCTCGTAGAATGAGTTTGGGAGTGTTCCTCCCTCTGCAATATTTTGGAAGAGTTTGAGAAGGATAGGTGTTAGCTCTTCTCTAAATGTTTGATAGAATTCACCTGTGAAGCCATCTGGTCCTGGGCTCTTGTTTGTTGGAAGGTTTTTAATCACAGTTTCAATTTCAGTGCTTGTGATTGGTCTGTTCATATTTTCTATTTCTTCCTGGTTCAGTCTCGGCAGTTTGTGCATTTCTAAGAATCTGTCCATTTCTTCCAGGTTGTCCATTTTATTGGCATAGAGTTGCTTGTAGTAATCTCTCATGATCTTTTGTATTTCTGCAGTGTCAGTGGTTACTTCTCCTTTTTCATTTCTAATTCTATTGATTTGAGTCTTCTCCCTTTTTCTCTTGATGAGTCTGGCTAATGGTTTATCAATTTTGTTTATCTTCTCAAAGAACCAGCTTTTAGTTTCATTGATTTTTGCTATTGTTTCCTTCATTTCTTTTTCATTTATTTCTGACCTGATCTTTATGATTTCTTTCCTTTTGCTAGCTTTGGGGTTTTTTTGTTCTTCTTTCTCTAATTGCTTTAGGTGCAAGGTTAGGTTGTTTATTCGAGATGTTTCCTGTTTCTTGAGGTAGGCTTGTATTGCTATAAACTTCCCTCTTAGCGCTGCTTTTGCTGCGTCCCGTAGGTTTTGGGTCGTCGTGTCTCCATTGTCATTTGTTTCTAGGTATTTTTTGATTTCCCCTTTGATTTCTTCAGTGATCACTTCGTTATTAAGTAGTGTATTGTGTAGCCTCCATGTGTTTGTATTTTTTACACATCTTTTCCTGTAATTGATATCTAGTCTCATAGCGTTGTGGTCGGAAAAGATACTTGATACGATTTCAATTTTCTTAAATTTACCAAGGCTTGATTTGTGACCCAAGATATGATCTATCCTGGAGAATGTTCCATGAGCACTTGAGAACCACATCTTCTTTATCTATTCATCTGTCGATAGATCAGTATATGTTTATTGAATACCTGTTGCATGCCCAGCACTACAGTCAACACTGAGGTTACAGCAGTGAATAGAATGTGCAGACTCTCTATTTCCAGAGTTTACCCTCTGGTGCACGGAGAGATACACAAATAAATGAATATATAATATATAATGGTAAGTGCTGAAAAGAAAAACAAAGTGGAGAAAGGGGATGGGGTGCTATTTTATGTGATATGGTACAAGAAACTTTTTCTAACACGATGACATTGGGACAGAGACCTGAAGAAGTATAGCTGTAAATCATTGTATATGATTACTGGGAGGAAGAACATTCCAGAGAGAGGAAGCCAAACATTTAAGGGCCCGAGGCAGGTATGCATTGGCTCTGTGTGAGGAGCAGCCAGGAGGCCAGTGCTTCATCTATCCCAGTTGTTATTATTAAAGTATTTTCAAATCCAAGACTTCATGTCATTTCACCCTTGTATAACCTCAATATGTAATTCTAAAAAATATGGGAATTTTCTCCCTTATATAACTTTAATGCTTTATCATCCCTAATAACTTTTACACTGATTTCTTGGTACACTGGATTGTTTTAGTGTCATTCTACTGAGTACTAGTGAGAGTGAACATTTTCACCTTAATGGTGCTACTGTTTTTAACTTGTTTGCTACTATATTTTACACTTTTTATCTATTACTGTCCTAATTTTTTTCAGTCAATTTTTATGGACTTTATGAAATAAAAACATTATATACCCATTTGCACAGGGTGCTTTTTACTTTTTAAATTTTAATTTGGAGTGGCATCTTTAAGTGTATGCTTTAATGTGTCTGTAGTCAGCTCTTTTGTGGTTATTACAATTTCTAATTTTAGAAAATTAACTGACTTCTACAAACTTCATAGATATTTTGTTCTTTTTGAAACATTTTTCTACTATTTTCAATAGCATTTAAATCCATTTTAAAGTTCTTTTACAATAAGCTGTAAATTGAGAGTCCAAATCAATCCCCCCTCCCATGCCCCCATACCTTATTTTAGCACCATTTACTGAACAGCTGCTTATATCATCATTGTTTCATCTGCCTGTTCAGTTATAAGTTCTGATTTATGTTAGTTCGTATTTCAGGGCCTCTTTTTCTATTTCTTTTATCCATCTATCCACTTGTACCTGCAGAGATAGACAGGCCCAGGAGACAGTTTAATATATTTTAATTCTTTTTATTGGAAATTATCTCAAGTACAGAAAAGTAACAAACTATAGGTAGATATTCAAACAGTTATAGAATGAATTCTCATGGAACCATCACCCAGGTCAAGAACTACAACACTATCAGCACAGATCTCTCTTTGTCCATAGTATCTTTGTGTCCCTTTATACTTTTACCACCTAAGAGAGCCACCCAGTTTTTTATAGTCAGAGTTGATTCATTTGATTACATGAATATACCACAGTTTATTTTTCAGTTCTACTTTTCATAGGCAGTTAGGTTGTTTCCAGTTTTTGACAGTTATAAATCACTACTATGAACATTTTCTATGTTATTTGAATAGGATAGAAATGAATGGATCATAAGACATCATATCTTTAGCTGTCCATTTTTCAACTTTTCTTTAATGCGTATACTAGTTTACAATCCCACCAGCAGTATATAGGAGCTCCCATTGTTGCACATGCTTCCTAATGTATGGTATTGTCAAACTTAGATTTTTACCAATTGCTGAGCATATAGTGATACTTCAGTGTGGTTTTATTTTTATTTATTTATTTATGTTGGGTCTTCGTTTCTGTGCGAGGGCTTTCTCCAGTTGCGGCAAGCGGGGGCCACTCTTCATCGCGATGCGCGGGCCTCTCACTATCACGGCCTCTTGTTGCGGAGCGCAGGCTCCAGACGCACAGGCTCAGTAATTGTAGCCCACGGGCCCAGCCGCTCCGCGGCATGTGGGATCTTCCCAGACCAGGGCTCGAACCCGTGTCACCTGCACTGGCAGGCAGACTCTCAACCACTGCACCACCAGGGAAGCCCCTTCAGTGTGGTTTTAATTTGCATTTCCCTTTTTATTGATGAGCTTGAACACATTTTCATATCATTATCGTCTTTTGAAATTCTTTAGTCAATTGCCTGTTCGTCTTTTTTACCTGTTTTTCTATTGTATTGCCTGTATTTTTCTTAATGATGTATAAGAGTTCTTTATATATTTTGCTTATGAGTATATTCCATGTTCTAAAAATTGCTGATATCTTCTTCCACTCTGAATTGTCCTTTAGCTCTCTTTATGGTTTCTTTTTGTGAACAGAAGTTCTTCATTTTGGTCAAATTTATCAATCTTTCCTTTTGTGCGTCACACTTATTAGGACTTATGTAAGAAATTCTTCCTTGGCCTATTTTTGAATCTTATATAAACAGATCATGCTATCTGTACTTCTTGTCCTGTTTAAGAAACCTTTGCTTACCATAAGACCATAAAGATATTCTCCAATGTTTTCTTCTCAACGTATGATTGTTGTTCCTTTATAAACTTTTCTTCTAAGGGGCTAAATTTTTACTGTAATATTCAGGTGTGGTTACCTTTATTCTGCCATATTTTGCTTCTGGTTGTATTTTTAAATCTGAGCAGTTATATCTTTTTCTTGTGATAGGAAATCCTTACCAGTCATCTCTTCAAACATTACCTTACTACCATTTACTCTTTTCTCTCTTAAGCTCCTATTAAACAGACATTAGAACATCTGGATCACCTCCAATGGCTTAAACTCTTCATCTCTTTTTCCATTTATACTGCCTTTACGTAGAATTCCTTGCCTCGATTTGTATTGATTCACTGATATATTCTTCAGTTATGTATGACCTTTTGGCTCTTCAGCTTATCCACTAAGTTTTTTTTTTTTAATTAGTATAGTTATTTATAAAATATAGTACATGCACAATAGGATATATGTAACAATTAACATAAAATTATAAGAGAATAACATATAAATCTCTAGATTTGCATATACAAGAGATTTACTAGGAAATACACCTAGGAATATAATTGCTGGGTCTTGGCATACATTTTTTTCCCCCCACCTTTAAAGAGTGATTTTTATTAAACTTTTAAAAATTTGCTTTAAAAAATCAGTTAACCTGTTGGATCCTGATATCTCCAGATAGTCACTTCAAGTCTCCATTCCACTTAGCTTGTATAGACATATAGCCAAAAAAGAGGGTAAAGGCTTCTGGGGCTTTGTCTGAGAATTTAGTGGACATTAAAACACACCAGACAGGCTGTGTGGCCCAGTTGACTTTAAATAGGCATACTTTCTTATTCAGCTTTACCAGGTAATACCAAACTGTTTTCCAAGTATCTGTATCACCATCTTTCCCTGTAATTGATATTGTAAGATTTTTTTCATTTTTTAACAATCTGATTGGTGAGTATAAAATCTCATTTTGGGGCTTCCCTGGTGGCACAGTGGTTAAGAATCTGCCTGCCGTAGCCGCATAGCACAGGGAGATCAGCTCTGTGCTCTGTGACCACCTAGAGGGGTGGGATAGGGAGGGTGGGAGGGAGACGCAAGAGGGAGGGGCTATGGGGATATGTGTATATGTAGAGCTGATTCACTTTGTTATACAGCAGAAACTAACACACCACTGTAAAGCAATTATACTCCAATAAAGATGTAAGACAAAAAGCATCCGCCTGCTGGGACTTCCCTGGTAGCACAGTGGTTAAGAATCCGCCTGCCAATGCAGGGGACACGGGTTCGATCCTGGTCTGGGAAGATCCCACATGCCGCGGAGCAACTAAGCCCATGTGCCACAACTACCGAGTCTGTGTGCCACAACTGCTGAAGCCCGCACACCTAGAGCCCATGCTCCGCAACAAGAGAAGCCACCACAATGAGAAGCCCGTGCACAGCAATGAAGGCACAACGTAGCCATAAATAAATAAATAGAATAGAATAGAATAGAATGGAATAGAATCTGCCTGCCAATGCAGGGGACACGGGTTCGAGCCCTGGTCCGGGAACATCCCACGTGCCGCAGAGCAACTAAGACCGTGCACCACAACTACTGAGCCTGTGCTCTAGAGCCCACATGCCACAACTACTAAGGCCCACGCGCCTAGAGCTCGTGCTCCACAACAAGAAAAGCCACTGCAATGAGAAGCCCGTGCACCGCAATGAAGAGTAGTCCCCGCTTGCCACACACAGCAATGAAGACCCAATGCAGCCAAAAAAAAAAGTCTTATTTCATTGTTTTAAATTGAGTTTTCCTGGTTACTGTTGAAGATGATTATCTTTCCACATGTTTGGCCAATAGTGTTTCTTCTGTGTAATGCCATTTTTTTTTTAAACTGCTATCCTTCCCTTCTCTTAATTGCAGTAGCTGCAGTGCAGCTATGCTCCACTTCATCTGATTTGATAATCTGCACTTTTTTTTTAAAGATTTATTTATTATTTATTTTTGGCTGTGTAGGGTCTTAGGTGTGGCACACCGGATCCTCGTTGAGGCATTCAGGATCCTCCATTGTGGTGCACAGGCCCCTCACTGTGGCACGCATGCCTTTCTCCAGTTGTTGTGTGCAGGCCCTCTCCTCTCTAGTTGCGGCATGCAGGCTCCAGGGTGCATGGGCTCTGCAGTTGTGGCACACGAGCTCAGCATTTGTGGCACGTGAGCTCAGCAGTTGTGGCGTGTGGGCCCAGCTGCCCTGTGGCATGTGGGGTCCCAGTTCCCCAACCAGGGGTCAAACCCACGTCCCCTGCACTGTAAGATGGATTCTCTACGACTGGACCACCACAGAAGTCCCTATAATGCCATTTTGATCATTTTTTTATTAGACTATTTGTCTTTTTCCTAAAATTTATAGGAATTCCTTATATATTTTCTAGGTACTAATTTTTGGTCAGTAGCATGTTTTATAGACATCTTTTCCTGTTGTAGCTTATTTATTCATTTTCTTTATGATCTTTTGATGAACAGTAATTCTTTGTGTTATTATGGTTACATTATATATTTAATAGTTAAATTATATATAATTATATAATTTTATATAATTATACATAATTATAATTATATAAGTTTATTAAAAAATTCTACTTTTTTCCTTCATAGGCTTCACACCTTTGGGGTCATAAGAAACCTTTTCCTAGCCCCATTTTCTCCTGTTTTTTCTTCCAAGAATGTTTATGGTTTTACTTTCTTATTAAAGCCCTGTTAATGTAACTGGAGTTGATTTTCACAAATGGTATGAGATCAGTTATAATTTTTTCCCCGTAGAGAAAACAAATTATTTTTGCCCCACTGAATGAAGAGTCCATTTGTTTTCCACTGATCCACAGTCACATATTAAAACTCCATGTATACATAGGTCACTCTTATTCTATTGGCCTTTTTATCTATACCTGTCCTAATTACTCTTGCTTTTATCAAAAGTCCTGATCTCTGATGGGACAGGTCCCTCCACCTTTTTCTTCAGAAGTATTTGGTTATACTTGTCTTTTTGGTCTTTCATATAAATTTTAAAATTACATTAAGTAAAATTTCATTTATGTTGTTTTTTGTCAACATCCAATCATGATAAAAACTCTGAACAAAGGGGGAACATATCTCAACATACTAAAGGCCATTTGTGACAAGCCCACAGCTAACATCATACTCAGTGGTAAAAAATTGAAAGCTTTTCCTTTAAGATCAGGAACGAGACATGGATCCCCACTCTCACCACTTTTATTCAACATAGTACCGGAAGTCTAAGCCAGAGCAACTACGGAAGAAAAAGAAATATAAGTCATCCAAATCAGAAAGGAAGAAGTAAAACTGTCACTATTTGCAGATAACATGATATTATATATAGAAAATCCCAAAGACTCCACTAAAAAAAATGTTAGAATTATTTATTTTTATTGAAGTATAGTTGATTTACAATGTGTTAATTTCTGCTGTACAGCAAAGTGGTTCAGTTATACATATATACATTTTTTTAAAGCACTATTCTTAATGTTTTCTTTCTTTAATATTTTATTTATTTTGTTTGGCTGCGTTGGGTCTTCATTGCTGTGCGCGGGCTTTCTCTAATTGTGGCGAGTGGGGGTTACTCTTCGTTGCGGTGTGCGGGCTTCTCATTGCAGTGGCTTCTCTTGTTGTGGAGCACAGGCTCTAGGCACGTGGGCTTCAGTAGTTGTGGCACGCGGGCTCAGCAGTTGTGGCTCGCGGGCTCTAGAGTGCAGGCTCAGTAGTTTTGGTGCACGGGCTTAGTTGCTCCGCGGCACGTGGGATCTTCCCAGACCAGGGCTTGAACCCGTGTCCCCTGCATTGGCAGGTAGATTCTTAACCACTGTGCAACCAGGGAAGTCCTATATATACATTTTTTTACTACTCTTTTCCATTATGGTTTATCATAGGATACTGAATATAGTTCTCTGTGCTATACAGCAGGACCTTGTTGTTTATCCATTCCATATACAATAGGTTACATCTGCTAACCCCAACCTCCCACTCCATCCCTTCCCAAATCCTCTCCCCCTTGGCAACCACAAGTCTGTTCTCTATGTCCGTGAGTGTGTTTCTGTTTCATAGATAGGTTTATTTGTGTCATATTTTAGATTCCACATATAAGTGATATCATGTGGTATTTGTCTTTCCTTTTCTGATTTCGCTTAGTATGATAATCTCTAGTGGCACCTATGTTGCTGCAAATGGCATTATTTCATTCTTTTTTATGGCTGAGTAGTATTCCATTGTATATATTTACCACATCTTCTTTATCCGTTCCTCTGTTGATGGAAATTTAGATTGCTTCCATGTCTTGGCTGTTGTGAATAGTGCTGCTGTGAACACAGAGGTGCATGTATCATTTTGGATTAGAGTTTTGTCTAATCCAAATGCTCAGGAGCAGGATTGCTGGATCATATGGTAATTCTGTTTTTAGAAAAACTGTTAGAATTAATAAATGAATTCAGTAAAGTTGCAGGATACAAAATCCACATACAAAAATCAGTTGCATGTCTGTAGACTAGTAATGAACACTCAGAAAGAGAAATTAAGAAAAAAATCTCATTTACAAGTGCATCAAAAAAAAAAAAGAATAAAATACCTAGAAATAAATTTAACTAAGGAGGTGAAAAGACCTGTACATTGAAAACTATAAGACACTGATAAAAGAAATTGAAGAAGTCACAAATAAATGGAAAGCTATTCCATTTTCATGGATTGGAAGAATTAATATTGTTAAAATGTTCATACAACCCAAAGTAGTCTACAGATTCAGTGCACTCCCTATCAAAATTCCAAGGCATCTTTCAGAGAAATAGAACAAACAATTCTAAAATTTGTATGAAACCTACAAAAGACCCTAAATTGTCAAAGTAATCTTGAGAAAGAAGAACAAAGCTGGAGGCATCATGCCTCTTGATTTCAAACTAGATTACAAAGCTGTAGTAAAAATAGTATGGTATTGGCATAAAAACAAACACTTAGATCAATGGAAGAAAAGAGAGCCAAGAAATAAACCCACATATATATGGTCAGTTAAAATGAAAAAGCCAAGAATATACAATGGGAAAAGGACAGTCTCTTCAATAAGTGGTGTTGGAAATACTGGACCACTGTCTGACACCTTACATAAAAATCAACTCAGTATGGATTAAAGACTTGAATACAAGACCTGAAACCATAAAACTCCTAGAAGAAAACATAGAGGGTAAGCTCCTTGACATTAGTCTTGTATTTTTTTGGATATGACACCAAAGCAAAGGCAACAAAAGCAAAAATTAACAAATGGGATGACATCCAACTAAAAATCTGCACAGAAAAGGAAACCATAAGTGAAAAAGGCAGCCTACTGAATGAGAGAAAATATTTGCAAATCATATATCTAATAAGGAGTTAATATCCGTTTTATACACACATACACACACACACACACACACACACACACAGAACCCATACAACTCAATAGCAAAAAAAAAAAAAAATACAATTTAACGAAAATGTAAAAAGAAACAAATGGAAATTTTAGAACTGAAAAATACAATGGCCAAAAATTTTTAAACTCACTGGATAGGCTCAATAGGAGAATGGAGAGAACAGAGGGAAATTAGTGAACTAGAAGGTAGATCAAGATAATTAGCCAATATGAGTAGCAGAAGAAAGATTGAAAACTTAAAAAGAGTGACTCAGGGACATGTGGGACAACAACAAAGGTTTCATATTTATGTCACTGAAGTCCCAAAAGGACCATAGTAAATGAAAGAACCATAGAAAAATAATGTGTTACTTGTAGGGAAACAAAGATTTGAATGACTAGATTTATCTTCATAAACCATGGAGGTCAGCAAAAAGTAGAACAATATTTTATTTGCTAAAGGACTGTCAACCCAGAATTCCATAGCCTGCAAAAACTCTTCAGAAATGAAAGTAAAATTTTAAAAGGCAATATTGCAAATGTACATGGCAACTGAAACTCTGGCCTGAGCATCCATGTGGGGCTAGGAAATAGTGGGGACAGTGGGTAATGAGAGAGAGTCTGTACCCTGTCTCAAAGGAGTAGAACTTGTTAAGTCTAGGAGACAGCTGTCATGAGAATACAGGCCTAGTGCTGCCACATAATCTGGTCCTTCAAGGAAAGGCAGAAATCCAGATTTCTGTATTAAATCTCCTGATATGTCTACACTGGTAACTAATTCAAAACTTTAGAGAACTATTGGGGCAACACCAAACACAAACATGTGAATAGGATACAACTTGATTCATTGGGTTTCTACTTATATAGAGTTATCTTTTTCTTTGAACCTCAGAAGTTCTACCAAGGTATATCTAGTTAAAACTCTTTCCTTGGGACTTGCCTGGTGGCACAGTGGTTAAGACTCTGCGCTCCCAATGCAGGGGGCCCGGGTTCGATCGCTGGTCCAGGAACTAGATCCCATATGCATGCCGCAACTAAGAGTTCGCATGCTACAAATGAGGAGCTGGCGAGCCACAATTAAGGAGCCTATGAGCTGCAACTAAGGAGCCCATGTGTCACGACTAAGAAGCTGGTGAGCTGCAACTAAGGTGCCCACGAGCCACAACTAAGGAGTCTGCCTGCCACAACTAAGACCCGACACATCCAAATAAATAAATAAATAAATTTAAAAGAACAAAAACAAAAAGTCTTTCCTCATAAACTCTGCTCAGCACAGAAAGGAACCATCTGATTACTAAGAGTTTTCTTTGACTCTGGGAATTTGTCTTATTGTTGGTTTTGCATCATCACCGTATTCTCCTTCTGGAACTCATATTTTACATTTATTTTATTTCCTATATAATTTTCCTTCCCCATGACCCTGTCATATTTTGGGGGGGGGGTCACCATTTCTATCTTTTCTCTTCTGAGAATTTTTTTTCAAGAGTTAATTCTAGTTATAGTGATGATTCACTTTTCACTGTGGAATTTGAAGATTTAGCTTACTTCATATCCTCTTTCCTCATCCTCCATATATACTGTATATAGTATATATAATCCTCCATATATACTATATCACAATTTTAATTAAATTGTTGTTCAGTTCACTCACTGACTATGTAAATGTTTTTTGTTGCTGAGCTCTGTAGTCACATTTCACTCCTTGTACAACTTTTCTTTACCATGGAGTTAAACCTTGTCTTAATTGAGAGTTTGCTTAGTTTTCTGTTTATCTGTCACTAATCTCTTTTCAGACACATCAGGTAACTGTGGGGTATTGTTTTGTTTTGTTGTTTTTGTTTTTGTATACTAGCCTGGTGTGTCCTTTATTTTTTTTTTTTTTAATTTTTATTGGAGTATAATGGCTTTACAATGTTGTATTTCTATTGTACAGGAAAGTGAATCAGTTATACATATATCCACTCTTTTATTTTTTAAATTTTTTTATTTTATTTTTTTTAAGATTTTTTTTTCACGTGGACCATTTTTAACACCTTTATTGAATTTGTTACAGTGTTGCTTCTGTTTTGTTTTGGTTTTTTGGCCCTGAGGCATGTGGGATCTTAGCTTCCCTATAGAACCTGCACCCCCTCCATTGGAAGGCAGAGTCTTAACCACTGGACTGCCAGGGAAGTCCCCTATCCACTCTTTTTTAGATTTCCTTCCCATTTAGGTCACCACAGAGCACTGAGTAGAGTTCCCTGTGCTATACAGTATGTTCTCACTAGTTGTCTGTTTTATATATAGTAGTGAATATATGTCAGTCCCAATCTCCCAATTCATCCCACCCCCCCCTTCCCCCCTTGGTAACAATAAGTTTGTTTTTTACGTCTGTGACTCTGTGCTTTGCAAATAAGTTCATCTGTACCATTTTTCTAGATTCCACCTATAAGTGATATTATACGATATTTGTCTTTCTCTTTCTGACTTACTTTACTCTATATGACAATCTCTAGGTCCATCCATGTCACTGCAAATGGCATTATTTCGTTTCTTTTTATGGTGGAGTAATATTCCATTGTATATATGTACCACATCTCCTTTATCCATTCCTCTGTTGATGGATATTTAGGTTGCTGCCATGTCCTGGCTATTGTACATAGTGCTGCAATGAACATTGGGTGCATGCATCCTTTTGAATTATGGTTTTCTCCGGATATATGCCCAGGAGTGGGATTGCTGGGTCATATGGCAGCTCTATTTTTAGTTTTTTAAGGGACCTCCATACTGTTCTCCATAGTGGCTGTACCAATTTACATTCCCACCAACAGTGTAGGGGGGTTCCTTTTTCTCCACACCCTCTCCAGCATTTACTGTTTGTAGATTTTTTGATGATGGCCATTCTGATCAGTGTGAGGAGATACCTCATTATAGTTTTGATTTGCATTTCTCTAATAATTAGTGATATTGAGCGTCTTTTCATGTGTTTTTTGCCCATCTGTATGTCGTCTTTGGAGAAATGTCTATTTAGATCTTCCACCCATTTTTTGATTGGGTTGTTTGTTTTTTTGATATTGAGCTGTATGAGCTGTTTGTGTATTTTGGAGATTAATCCCTTGTCAGTTGCTTCATTTGCAAATATTTTCTCCAGTTCTGTGGTTTGTTTTTTAACTGAGATATCCCTCCTCTAACCCTCTGTTCTTCCTCCCCAGGTGTGATTGTAACATAGCTTTATTTTAGAATTTTCCTTTATTATCATCCAGTGGATTCCCTTAGGATCATCCCTTTGATTCCCTTAACTCGTCCCCTTTGAATTCGTTTTGATTCTCTTCTGTATTTGCATGCCTTGGGTACTTTTGTATACCTAGACTGTTGGATCTCTTGCCTTCCTCTTTGTTGATTTGTTTTCTTATTATTCTGAAGCACATCTTTCAAAAGCAACCAAGGGAAGGATGCAAAAGAAGTAAATAGAAAGTATATTTTGTGAATCCTTTCATGAATAAAAATGTTTTCATTTCACTCTCATAATTTGATTGATAATTTGACTGGAGATGTCATTTTAGGTTGAAAAACTGACTTCAACTTTTTAAAGGCATTGCTCCAAGGATTTCTAAAATCTTCTACTATCTAGTGTTGTGGAGAAGTCCAAAACCCATTCAGGTTCTTAATTCTTTTAAGTGACCTGTTTAATGTCTTTGGAAGCTTTTAGCATTTGTTATTTATTTATGATGTTCTAATATTTCGTGTTGAGGTATCATGATGTTTATTTTATTCTTTCTTGTACCAGGGCACTCACTTATTCCAGAAACTAAAAATCTCTGTAATTTTCTTCTGTTATTTTGTTGATCATTTGTTCTGCATTGTTTTCTCTTTTTCTCTGTTCTCTATGTTTCAAATGTTGATTGATCATTTTTTATGTCCAGTGCTTGGCACCATGTCTGACACATAGTAAGAGCTCATTAAATTTTTTGAATGATTGAACACTTGTAATTCAGATCTTAAATTTTTTGTGCTATCTCTAGAATTTCTTTTTCTTTTTTTTAAATTGAAGTATAGTTGATTTACAGTGTTGTGTTAGTTTCTGGTGTACAGTGAAGTGATTCAGTTATACATGTATATATACATATTATTTTTTCATATAGTTCTCTGTGCTATACAGTAGGACCTTGTTGTTTATCTATTTTATATATAGTAGTTTGTATCTGCTCTTTTTTTTTTTTTCTAGTTTCCATCTCTCTTTTTATGTTGTACTTTCTGTGATGTTTTATTAAGTTCTCATCTTTGTATTTTTATTTAAAAAATTTTTTTCAGTATTTCTTTTTCTGACATCATTCTCTTATGGAATTGCTATATAATATTGTTTTTAGAAGCATTCTTTTCTTTTTTTTTTTTTTTAGAAGCATTCTTCTTTTGAATTTTGGGTTTTTTTCCCTCCATTGTCTCTCCTGTTTCTCTTTGTGTATTTTAAGCTCTTATGGTTTTTTTGGTTTTGTTTTTAATTAATTAATTTATTTATTTTTGGCTGTGTTGGGTCTTCGTTGCTGCGTGCTGACTTTTTCTAGTTGTGGCGAGCGGGGGCTACTCTTCGTTGTGGTGCGCAGGCTTCTCATTGCGGTGGCTTCTCTTGTTGCCGAGCACGGGCTCTAGGCACGTGGGCTTCAGTAGTTGTGGCACACAGGCTCAGTAGTGTGGCTCATGGGCTCTAGAGCGCAGGCTCAGTAGTTGTGGCGCATGGGCTTAGTTGCTCCGTGGCATGGGGGATCTTTCCGGACCAGGGCTCGAACACGTGTCCCCTGCATTGGCAGGCAGATTCTTAACCACTGCGCCACCAGGGAAGTCCCTTAAGCTCTTATATTTAATGTTTTCCTGAAATAGCTAGTGACTCAAAGCTATTTGCTCATATAAAACTGTGGCATTAAAAAGCTGATTTGAGCTTATTTGTGACAGGATTTGTAGATTTATTGGTGGTAGTCACTGTAGAGTGATCTGCCTAGAACAGTTCATTGGCTGACACCACCTATCAGGTCTTTTCTCTTGGGCTGATTTTCTCCAGAATGGGTTCCTCTACTTTCTTTCTGGAATTAATAATATAAGCATGGCTGCCCGATTCTTGAGAGCTTTTGGGTATAGTTGACTGTGGAATCAGCCTGCTATATGGAGTAGGTTTGAGAATCTGCAGTCTGTCTGTTTCTTACAGATTTTCAGTTAATTATCCTTTTTGCAACCCTTATGCACCCTAGTTTCAAGGGTATCTGGTGATTGCATTCTTGAAAATATCTGGTATTCTACAATAAGACTAATCTGTGACTTAGGTTTCAAGGCTCAAGGTTAATACATCATTTATTACTAT
Organism: Balaenoptera physalus; assembly: GCF_965194825.1. NCBI lineage: Eukaryota > Metazoa > Chordata > Mammalia > Artiodactyla > Balaenopteridae > Balaenoptera > Balaenoptera physalus. The sequence continues at coordinate 15,844,331 of NC_138900.1, read as the reverse complement.
TCCATCTATTCTCTAGTTTCCAAATTTTTGTTGATGCCCTTTTTTTCCCCCACTCTCATTGTCCTCATGGAGTTTCTTCTTTTGTTGAATCTCATTACTGTCTTTAGTGGCACTTCATGAAAGAGCAGTAATAAATGCATATATCCAATGTACCATATTTGCAAAAAGTGTGTCCTTTTTTTTTTAATTAATTAATTTTTTTGGCCGCGTTGGGTCTCCATTGCTGTGTGCAGTCTTTCTCTAGTTGCAGCGAGCAGGGACTGCTCTTCGTTGCGGTGTGCGGGCTTTTCATTGCAGTGGCTTCTGTTGTTGCGGAGCACAGGCTTTAGATGCACAGGCTTCAGTAGTTGTGGCACGCGAGCTCAGTAGCTGTGGCTCACGGGCTCTAGAGCGCAGGCTCAGTAGTTGTGGCACATGGGCTTAGTTGCTCTGCGGCATGTGGGATCTTCCCGGACCAGGGATTGAACCTGTGTCCCCTGCATTGGCAGGTGGATTCTTAACCACTGTGCCACCAGGGAAGTCCCTGTCCTTTTTCCCTAGAGGAAATTTTTAAACATTTTTCATTAAGAAGTATATATTTAAATACTTTCTAATTGAGTCAGTAAGTAAATATTTGTTGATCTTCCAATATGTACCATGTACCATGCTCAGAGTTGGATACACATTGATGAAGACAATAGACATTTTCCTTGCCTTCACGGAACTTAAGACCTATTGAAGGAAAAGATAGTAAATGAACCTAAATAAGTATGTAATTACAAATTATGAAAATCCTGTTAAGGAAGAGAACAGAGTGCTAAAAATATAATTACAAGGAGGGTGTAATTTGGTCATAGGATCAGAGAAGACCTCAAAAAGTATGACCTTTATGTAGAGATTTGGAAAATAAGTAATAGTTACCAAGGCCAAGAGTAAAAGAAAATACCTTCTATACATAAGGAAAAGTACCTAGAAAGGTCTAAACAGGGACTAATAGTTAGGAGCATTTGAAGAACTATAAAATAGGACCAATGTGGATGGAGCTTAGAAACCAAAATGGAGCATAGTGTGAGATTTGGTTGAAAGGTAGGCAGGAACCAGGTCATTCAGAGTTTTGTAGACCACATTCAGGAGTTTGGCTTTTATTGTAAGAGCAATATCGTATAGGAAACCACCAAAGGATTTTAAGCAGAGCATTGGCAGGCTAATGCCATTCTAGTGACATGGATTCAAGACTACAAACCTCAAGTGGAGAAACTAGGTTGGAGGCTATTCCAGTATTCCGAGGGAGAGATATTTCATATTAGGTATTATCTTGAATATAAAGGGAAGAGTGTCAGGATATATTTAGGAGCAATATTAAACAGTATTTGCTAAATAATTATATGAGAGGAAGATGAATAAGATGGTACTAGAATGATCTTCACTTTTTTGGCTTGAGGTTTTTCCTCTGGGTCCATAGTGTGGTCTTCAAAACACTTCACTTGCCTAACATCCCTATTTTTATATGGAAATTCTTCCATAATATTATCTCCCAAATACTAAATAATTATTTAATACCAAGTATTTTTTCATGTAGTATTCCCAGTCCTCACAATGATTATAAGAGTTAGTTATCATTCCTATCATATAGACAGACAGTTGGGGGCTCAGAAAGATGAACTAATTTGCCCAAGAAAACAAAGCTTGTAATTAACTGAGTTTGAGTTCAAAACTCATACAACTGAATCTTGTACCTCTGATCTTTCAATAGCAATACACTGCCTCCCATTATATTCTTTTCACTTCTCTTTGAACCTACAAATGCCCTTCCTGTCAGTTGGTCATCACTACTACAGTGCTTGTGCACTTGTTAAGTCCTCTCCTCTTTTTTCCTAAGTTCAGAATCACAGAATTCCAAGGCATAGTATTTTCATCAAACCCCAAGCATATACCATATCGAGCCACAGAAAATCCTCCCTATATAACACTCATGCTAGGTTCATTCAGCACCTGACTTTTCTTAAGGTACTCTCCCATCTGGATTGCCACCTTCTGTTTCCCTGTCATTGGTTGAAGAGAACCTAAGCCTCTAGTTACTTAATCTAGAATTTTCAGCAATGGTGGAAATGTCTGATGTTTGTGATTTCCAGTATGGTAGACACTAGCTATATTTGGCTATTTCTAACACTAGAAATGTGGATATTGCCATTGAGGAACTGAATTTGAATTTTTATTTAATCTTAATTATGTTAAATTCAAATAGACATATATGCTAGTAGCTACTGTAATGGACAACACAGATCTAACCAGGGCCTGGCAAACTTTTCAACAGGCCAGATAGTAAATATTTTAGGCTTGCAGTCAATGTGGTCTCTGTTGCAACTGTAGCTCAAAAACAGCCATAGACAATACATAAATGAATAAATGTGGCTGTGTTCCAATAAAACTTTACTTATAAAAATTATTGCAGGGCTGCAGTACATAGTTTGCCAACCCCTGGACATTCTCCCTTAGACATATTCATTTAATCCTGACAACCACCCTATTAAATGGTATGATCATTCCCCTTATTTTACAGTTCATGCTGTGCGCTGCTCTTATATGTGTGTTTGCATATGCTGTGAGATTTTGTGTGTGTGTATGTATGATTAGAGCCATCCTGTAACAAGGGAGTCTAAGGCATCTGTATATTTACCAAGCTCCCGTAAGTAATTCTGACTTATAGCAACGTTTAGAAACCAGTGGCTTACTTACTGTCCTCACCTTACTATGTCATCTCTCTTCACTCTTCTTTTCTTGTCCATTTTTTAAAATTTCAGTTTAATTCTCCCATTTTAATTGAAGTTTTATTTCTCCCAAACAAGAAAAATGTGAGTGATTGCTTTCATATTTTCTTTCAGTCCTGGAGTCAAGATGTGAGACCAAGAAATTATTTCTGAAGAAGGAAATTTATGAAATAGAGTCAGCCCAGTGGGAGATAATGGAAAGACTTACAAGACATGACCTTCAGTGCTCTAGTTTCAGAGATGATTGGGAATGTAATGGCCAGTTTGAGAAACAACATGGCTCTCAGGAGGGACATTTCAGTCAACTGATATTCACCCGTGAAGGCATGCCCACTTTTAGTCAACATCCATCCTTTACATTACAGCAAATCATTAGTAATAAAGAGAAATACTGTGCAACTAAGGAATATAGGAAAACCTTTAGACATGACTCACAGCTTACCACCCATCAGATAATTCATACTGTTGAGAAACCCTATGAATGTAAGGAATGTGGAAAGGCCTTTAGACATCCCTCAAGACTCAGTCATCATCAGAAAATTCATACTGGCAAGAAACCCTTTGAATGTAAGGAATGTGGAAAAACCTTTATTTGTGGCTCAGACCTTACTCGACATCACCGAATTCACACTGGTGAGAAACCCTATGAATGTAAGGAATGTGGAAAGGCCTTTAGTAGTGGCTCCAACTTCACTCGACATCAGAGAATTCACACTGGTGAAAAGCCCTATGAATGTAAAGAATGTGGGAAGGCCTTTAGTAGTGGCTCAAACTTTACTCAGCATCAGAGAATTCATACAGGGGAGAAACCCTATGAATGTAAGGAATGTGGCAATGCCTTTAGTCAGAGTTCACAACTTATTAAACATCAGAGAATCCACACAGGTGAGAAACCCTATGAATGTAAGGAATGTGAAAAGGCTTTTCGTTCTGGTTCAGACCTTACTCGACATCAGAGAATTCATACTGGTGAGAAGCCCTATGAATGTAAGATATGTGGGAAAGCCTATTCTCAGAGTTCACAACTTATTAGTCATCATAGAATTCATACTAGTGAGAAACCCTATGAATATAGGGAATGTGGGAAGACCTTTAATTATGACTCACAGCTGATTCAACATCAAAATTTGTACTGGTGATAAAACATAGAATATATGAAATGTGTGCAAATGCTTTTATTTACAGCTCAAAACTATTAACATCAACTATTTAACAAAAGAGAATTTATCTCTATATTAATCCCTCTAAATAGAAGAAGGTAGAAACATCTTATTTGCTGACTACAGCTTGTTCAGCCCAAGAAAAATCATGTAGGAGAAACACCCTATGAGTAGAATATGTTTTGGAAGCCATTTAATAAAAGCCCCTATTTCCCTTGCCATCAGGTAATTCAGTCTAGTAAATACTCAGAATGACAACAGCACTTCTGGCACCTTTCTAATCTTATCTTAAACATCAGAGAATACATGCTGAAATGTAATCCTGTGATTTTCATTTTATTTTCCCCCCAATTTGTCTATAGTTGTAATATTCTTAATCTTTTAATCCATTTAAATTTATATAACTGTAAAGTCCATCTGTGTATATCATGGTTTGTAAAATATCTTTATTTTTAAGATACCTTTAATACCCAAGAGCAGTGACCTCTTTATTTTTGAAGATAGCTTATTCCTTTTGCTCTTTACAAAATTTAGACTTTCTTGTTGTAAAAACGTTCATGTAATGACTTACCACTCAGTAAATAGAGATCCTTTACTATCTTCATGGTGTTTTCCTTGTGTTGCTATAATATCATTTCATCAAATCCTTATTGATAGACATTGTAGTTTCCTCCAGCATTTTTGCCATTATACACAGTGCCCTGACGGGCATTCTCCCTAGGTATATCTTTATGTCAGGTCTTTTATTTTAATTGCAGAAATAATGCCTCAACATATATTTTCCTTATAATAGGTTTAAACATTACAAGTAAGGCCTTTGACCACTATCCTTGTACCCATATCTCTCCCTGTTTAGTATTTATCCTTCCTGAGCATTTTCCTATGTTTTTATACATATATGTTTTGGTAGAAATTATAAAATGGGGATAATTATAATACCTACCTCATAATTTTGTGTGAAGATCAAATAAAGAGACACAAAGTGCTTAGAATTGTGCCTGTCATATAATAAATAGATACCCACAGAATGTTGGTCATTGTTAATTGTATTCACTGTTGTCATTATTAGTATTATTTGTTGAAAAGCAACTGTTTCTACAGACCTTACTCAACATCAGACAGGATAGATAATTGAAGAAAGACCCATTGAGGGTAATGAATTAAGAAATTTTCCATTATCACTTACTTCCTATGGAACATGAAGTAATCCTGGGTGTTGGTGGGGAAAGTAATGTGTGTAATGAGTAGGAAACGCTGTATTCAGACTGGTATCCTTTTCACTACATCATATAATACCTAATATAAAGACAGACGATAATATAGACAAAACATTGGTGACACTGATGAAAAAATATGAAAAGACAAACAGCATTATGTTTGAAAATGAATATGCATATGTACATAAAGAGAAACCTTATAGTGACTGATTTTAAATGTTATACTGAATACAGTACTTCCAATACATTTGAAAACCTAAACAAAATTATTTTTTAGGAAAATAAAAATTACAGTATTGACTCAAAGAGAATTAGAACTCTTGGGAGACTCATAAACACAGGTAAAAGGGGAAATTTAGCGTGAGATATAGTAGCTATTACTAATGAAGCATCAAACCCAATTTCTTTTCAGGCAGAACTCTTTTTTTAAAAAATTGGGATATAATTGATACCAACATTATATTAGTTTCAGGTGCACAACATAATAATCTGATGTTTGTATACATTGGAAAATGACCAGCATAATAAGTCTAGTTAACATCCACCACCATGCATACTTACAGAATGTTTTTTCTTGTGATGAGAACAGGCAAGACTTTATCAAGTATTCAAGGAACTATTTGTTATATAGAAGTAGACATCTCATAACATACTCTAACATAATCCTGATGTTAGATATGGATTAGGAGAACACAAACAGGAAGCTATTTTTCAGGGTCATCCATGAAGATATATACAAGCATACTAAAGAAAATAGCAAACTGTAGGTATCTATTAAATGAACAGAAATGAACCTGCATTGGGACAGTAACTGAAGAGGATCCCCAGTGCCCAGTTCCAGCTAATGAGTGCTATGAGAAAATGCAGGCCTTGTTTTGCCAGCTGTTCTGACTTTTGGGGAAAATCCAGAAATCTACATTTTTTCAGTGTGTGATAGCCCTTGATTTTTTAAATGGCAGCTAGGGTTTTGTTTGGTTTTTTTTTAAACATGGTATGGACCAAAGATATATTGACGCTGCAAGTAGCAAGTGACCCATAGCTTACTTTTGTTCTGGACACTAGAGCAGTGAGTGTGCAAAAGGCTCACAGGAGGAGTTTTTAATAGTGCAAATCCCTTAGCCCCAAGGAAACTTAAGGGCGGCAGGGGAATAGTGAAATACAAGATAATTTACCTGGAATTTATTAGATGTGAAAAGTATTTTCAGAGATAAAGTAGCTAAGCTCCAAATATAGTTTTTTTTTAAGGACTTGATCCAGTCCCATATTTTCTACATGCAGTTTTTCTCAGCATCATGTCATTTAACAACTAGGGTATATTTTATATGTTGTAATCCCATTCTTGAGCTATATAACTATACACACACAACTGAAAATAAGAATAAAGAGTTAACCTATTGAGAAAAATAAATAGACCATCACTCTAGCAGCAAATATGTCACTGGAATTATGCATTCTGTTTCAGACCAAGGATCAGCAAACTTTCTGTAAAGGGCCGGAAAATAAATATTTTACCCTCTGTATGTCATACTATTTCTGTTGCAACTACTCACCTCTGCCATTATAGTGTGGAAGCCTACTAAAGTTTCTTAAGAAATCCTGAAGTTAAAAAAAAAAAGTGTCCCACAGCTTAGCTTTGTTTAGGTTTAGGTTAGTGTTTGAGATGGGCTTTTACTGTTCCTCAATTTTCATGCTCAGCAAGCAGCTTCCTACACTGAATGGTACCATTCTGTGGAAGGAAAATCCATATATCCAAAGTTACTATAGATCTGTCCTTCTATGCCCCACTCTCTTTTTTCTTAGATCCCATATTAGAGGACTTTAAAAAACAAAACAAAACATTGAGCTACTTTATTTTTTACGAGGCATGAAGAAGTAAAATATTTAATAATCAATTTGAGATAAGTAGAGTGAGCAACATATCTGCAGCTGGAAGAATTAGTAAAGACGAGGCTGTTTTGTTCTAATATTTTGCATTACACTAAAATGAGAACTAAGTGGAATTTTATATTCTTATGTCATTTTAAAGTCATTTATTGAGTTCCTCATCTAAAATTACACAAGTAATGCATTTGCACTCGAACCAATGAAACAATGCCAGTAAAAAGAAAAAAACAGTATCTCTGCTCCTCTCCATTCCTCACTCCCTTCTCCTCTGTCCATTTCCTTCTGAGTAATGTCTAAACCTCGTGTATCTCCCCCATATATTTCTTCATGCTTAAACAGTAACACAAATAAATTATTTTAGTATTTTTTACCCCCAAAAATGGATGATACTTTATACATTTCTCTGTAATTTGCTTTTTTACATTCAACAGTACATTTTGGATTTTCTTTCAAGTCAGTAAATGATGATTGAACTTAGTTGTTTTAACGGTTACAGTATATTCCACAGTATGCTTGTACCAATACCTACTCAACTACAGTATTTCCCCAGTTGTGATATTTCATATTATCTCCTCTTCTTTGCCATTTAAAATTAGTGCTGCAATAAACATTCATATATTATATTCTTGTCTATTTTATTTCTATAAAATAGGTTTCCCAAAACATTTCCAATGTTTTCCATGTTTCTTAGAAAAGTATTGCTTGTAGAAAATTTCAGAGGACAGGAGGATAAAGGAAAAAAGTACAGTTTTTCGTATATGTGTTTATGTGGGTATGTACACACACAGATTTAACACTTAATCCATTTGGACTGATTATTACATATGGTGTAATATAGTATGTTGGCTTGTTCTCATCCAGAAATAAAGCCAATTATGCCAGAAACAATTATTAAACTATCGAACTATTAAACTATTCATCTTCTACTGAATTAAATACTATCTATCATATATTAAATGCTCATATCCTCAAACCTATTTGCCAGCAATCTTTGATTTATACTTTTCAGTAACTTATTACTTGTAAATAAAAATACATATATTATAATTACATAGTTTTTATTTGAAAATAAAGACAAATGTTTCGTCATAAGAATTAAAATTTTTTTTTATCCAGTTCCAGTAAAGATCCTCATTGGGATTATATTTTGAATTATTAAGTTTAAATACAGAGTATCCCAAATGAATGCATGATTGACACTGGATATTCATTAATATATATGTATGTCTTGAAATTTCTTTGAGAACTCTTCATCCTCCTTACTCTCTAATATCTTTATAATGTACATAAAATATAATATATATAGTCCTTAAGGTATGCTAGTAATAGCTGAAAGTTTAACATATTTTATTAGGGTATTGATTATAAAGTGATAGATTCTTTTGATCTTTTATAATGTGCAGATAAAAGATATACCCATCTCACAGTATTACACCTATTTTATTTTCTTGTCTTATTTCATGTGGTAGACCTGATGACAGTGGATTTTGAGCAGGACTTCTTTTTTACCAGATTTTCCCCATTTTTACAGACTGAAGAGCTGGATTTTGAGGATAATTTCTGCTTCCTGTTTTCATCCCTACTCTTGTTTGTGTGTCATAAGAGAAATGATTTATTACCTTGGTGAAATGTATTAAAACACATAAATTACCTCCCTTTATTTGACCCTGAATTTCTCATGTTTCCTGGGGCAGGCTATGATTCTCTATGCTGACTCTGCAGACCCATTCCTCTGCTGGTATATGTCCCAATATCTAGAGTTTGAATGAAGTATTAGGTTGTGCATTTTAACTCCAGGTTCAAGCTGCCTCTTTCAATAAAGCATTACCAAAAAAATGTTCTATTTCTCAATCAGTCCAGAAATCAGGATGAGAGAGTTATAGTTAATTATCACCCACAAAAAATTTTTCTATAGCCAGTTTTGTTTTATTTCTAATTTTAATGGAAATACATCAGTTACAGTCAATATGTTCTACATTTTATTAATTTGAGTGGATAAAGAATTCATTCAAATGGTTTTGAGTTGCTCATGGAAAATCTTAATGTGCTGAAGAACAAAGATACAGAACCAGAAACAATGCTCCAAATGATGACACAGAGCTTGTGTGGTGAGATCACCACTGCTGCTGCTGTACACAGAATCCCTAGCTTACACTACTGACACCATGGGTGCTGGGCTCTGGATGTTCCTGCTACTGCCACCTGTGTACCTGGGGTTACCCATCACCCAGATGGAATTTCCACAGTCCTTGTTCCTTTGTACCATCAGCTTGCTGTTTGGAGAGGAGTGTGTTTGAGTGCTGAAGCCTAGGTTCCATCCCTGTGCATTAGCTGCTGTGGAGACAGATACATTTTCAGATTAGTAAGGATCAGCCTCTGCTGCTTTTTTGAAATATATATATATATATATATATATATATATATATATATATATATATATATATATGTGTATATATATGTGTATATATATATATATATATATATATATTTATTTATTTATTTATTTATTTATTTATTTATTTTTGGCTGCGTTGGGTCTTTGTTGCTGTACACGGGCTTTCTCTAGTTGCGGCAAGCGGGGTCTACTCTTTGTTGCGGTGTGCGGGCTTCTCATTGCAGTGGCTTCTCTTGTGGCAGAGCACGGACTCTAGGTGTGTGGGCTTCAGTAGTTGTGGAACGTGGGCTCCAATAGTTGTGGTTCGTGGGCTCTAGAGCGCAGGCTCAGTAGTTGTGGCGCACGGGCTTAGTTGCTCCGTGGCATGTGGGATCTTCCCGGACCAGGGCTCGAACCCATGTCCCCTGCATTGGTAGGTGGATTCTTAACCACTGCACCACCAGGGAAGCCTCCAGCCTCTGCTTCTTAAAGACGGATGTTTCCCATCATAGCAAGGGTACACATGAACTGGGCAGCCAAACGAATGGCCAGTGTTTATAAGATGGCATCCCATTAATCATACATAATTCTTCCCACAGCTGAAAATGAAAACCTCACTTAAAATAATATAGCCATTCCCCCACTCAACTGAAAATGTGCTGGGTAATGTCTATACCTCTTCTATATCTGTCAGGATCCTTTGTAGACATTCTGTAAATTTTGTCTTAAGTGGTAACAACCTACATATAAGAAAAAGAGTAAAAAGAAATGTAATCATAATATATAGGTATATATAAATTAGGTAGATGCTCCAGTCTTCTTCTCTGTAAATGACAGGTGTGACACACTCCCTTTTAATTTAGTAGATTGGGGAGTTTTTATAGGTAAAGTGACCTAAACCTTGATAAAAAAAGGATCTGAATCCTTGTTGGTTATTATAGTTTTCTATTAACTTTTACTACTGGAAATGATTTAGAAGTAGGAGTTGACCCAGGGGAATCTTTGTGTTCTATCCATGTTCCATTTGGAAATTTCAAACCTATCTTTCCCTTGAGAGCCAGGATCAATCAGCCTGGCAAACACCAACCTACACCCTTCTTCTTCTTCCACCCCAGCCTTTGGTCTGTTGCCCAGGGTCACAAGGAGCTCTAAATAGCCAAGTTATGGGCTCACTTTACATTGTATTGGAATCACTGTTGTGTCCACTGGTGAAAGTATTTCTTCATATATTCTCTACATTATCCTTAGACAATGTTTTTGATATTTAGGTTTGACTTTCAGAATATGCTGAGATTTGATTATAATTTATGGTCTGGATATAAGGGGAGTGGAGCATGAGAAAAGTAACACTATTGCAAGATAACTACATCAGACAAGATCTTCAAACAGGTATCTCTAATAATGCATCGTGTCTTAAAGTTTAGGTTGTCTGCTAGTAGTATAGTTACATGAATTGTTTATTGTTTGTATGATATAATTTAATTTCAATTAATTAAATTTCAATTATTTTAATTTCAATTTTTTGTATCCTTAAGTTATAGATGTGTCTTCTAAACACAATATAGTTGCATTTTTTAATACAATATGACATTCTTTGTCTTTTAAATAGAGTATTAGATCTAATTTATTCAATGTAATTACTGATATATTTAGCTTTAAATCTACCATCTTTAATCTTTTCTGTTTATCTTGTCAATTCTATATTATTTTTTTCCTCTTTGTTTTCTTCATGATTTTAAAAATTGTCATTTTGTTTTTTACCTCTATTATTGGAAATTCTACATACTATTTCTATGCTTTAAGGGTTACTTCAGAAAATATCATGAATACTAAAACCTATCATGGTCTAAAACAGTTCATATCTTTATTCACTCCCATGACAATAGAACATACTTAGAGTACTTTAGCTACATTTATCCACCCATATCCCAATGTAGATTATTGTTTTCTTGCATTTTTATTATCTTTATTTAACCTCATAGACATAATTTTTTATAGTCAATGTTCATTTACATTTGCCCCCATAATTCCTATATTGCTTTTCATTCATTCTTGTTTCTCAACACTTCCATTGGGGATCATTTTCCCTATGTCTCATTATTATTTTATTTCAGTGGATAGTATTTTATTTCAGCTATCATTCCACTCTCCTTACTTTCATTGCTGCTGTGAAAAGTCAGCTGTCAGTCTAATGGCTAATTTGAAGGTAATTTATCCTTTCTTGTTTGCTGTTTTAAGATTTTCTCATTGTCTTTGATTTTATGCAGTTTCTCCATAATGGGTCTAGGTTGAAGGATTTGAGTCAATGGTTTAGAGACTGCCATCATCTTTGGAAATTGTTCACTTATTGTTTCTTCTAATATTGAAATTTAGCTGCAACTCCAACTCTATCTGGCATATCTTTAAACTCTCTTTTATATACAGCCTCATTTTATCTCTCTGTGATAGATTCTGTGTATTTTTATCTTTCTTCCAGTTAAGTAATTCTCTTTTCTGTTTTGTCCAATTTTGTGCCCAACCTGTACAATAAGTATCTAATTTCAGTTATTGTACTTTTCATGTATGAAAGTTTTACTTTGTTCTTTTTCAAATCGTAATTTTTATAGTTCCCTACACATATTTTAAAGAAATAAAATCGAGCTTTAAACATAAGCAAAGTTCTTTGGTAACTTGTATCTATGATTCAAATGAAGGCCTATTGTCACTATGTTGTGTTTCTGCTGGTTCTCTTTCATAATACCTTGTTTCATTGAGGGCTTAGTTTCTTTTACCACATGCTTCTCATTGACCTTGAAAATAATTATTTGTGAAGATTCCCTGAGATCAAGAAACAATTAATATTACTTCTGCCAGGAAGATAAGGGTACCTGTTGTAGATTACCTTAAACCATGTTCAGGGCTTGAATTCCTGTCCCATACAGGCTTTGTCTACTCAGGCTCTAAATATGCTTGAGGGCTAGTAGGCATGATATCTTATCCTTTTAGAATTTCAGTGTTTGTTCATTCTCTGTGTAACTGGAACAGTTTTCCAGCAAATACAAATGTTTTCAGGCTTGAGTGGCTTTCAACAGCACTGACTTTTCGCCTCCATGTTTACATGCTGTGAAGGAGGAGAAAAGTTATAATTCCTGAGACTCTGTTTTTCATCGTTGTTGGTTTTTTTAAATCTTTTTTTATTGCAAAAATAAAACACACACAGAAAAACCACAAAAATACACCCAAATGAATTGTTATAAGACAAATACCCCTGTAACCATCACTCAGGTCAAAAAATAGAAATTTACCAGATAAGTCAAAAATTCCTCCATGTGTACTGTCCCAATCATTACCTTGCCCTGTCTCCAAAAGTAACCACTACCACTCTCCTAACTTTTCTTCCTTGTGTTATTTCTTCCTTGTGTTTCTTTATAATTTATCCATTTGTACATCTCTAAACATTATGTTTTACCTTACCCCTTTTTTTAATTTGACATGTCTTTTAAGTTTCTTTTAACCTACAATATTTCTCCATACTCATATGTTAATAAATGTTTTTTAGTTTTGCTGGGTATAAAATATTTGGCTCATATTTTCTTTCATTGAGTATTTAAAATATGCTATTCCATTTTATATTTCTAAATATACTGTATTTACTGTCAAAATGTCTGGTGATAACCTGACTTTCTTTTTCCTTTTAAAAGTCACTTATGGACTTCCCTGATGGTCCAGTGGTTAAGACTACATGCTTCCAATGCAGGGGGCACGGGTTTGATCCCTAGTTGGGGAAGTTCCACATGCCAAGCAGTGCGGCCAAAAAAAAAAAAAAAGTTACTTATATTTATTTCTCCCTAGGTGCCCAAATAATTTTTTTCTTTTCTTTAAAGTAATTTTACTAATATGACTTGGAGTTTGTTGTTCTGAATTGATATTCTCAGGTACACCATCTACTTTTTCAATATGCAATTGCAAATCTTTTTTATATCAGTATTATTATTATTATTATAAGTTTTTAGTATTCTGTTCCTTTGCTTTTGTTTTCTTCTTCAGGAACTTCCGTTAATATGTTTGATCTTCTTTGCCTATCTCCAATATTTTTCTCTGTCTCTCAAGTCTTTTTAAATTTCTTTCTTCATTTCTTTCCAATTTTAGAAATTTTCCTCATTTTTACCTTCTATTTCTCTTAGGCATTTCTTGGTTTAGTCATTGTTGTATTCCTTCTGGTTGAGTCTTTATTTCCGTTTTTTAAAAAATTTTTATTGGCGTATAGTTGATTTACAATGTTGTGTTAGTTTCAGGTGTAGAGCAAAGTGAATCAGTTATACATATACATAAATCCACTCTTTTTTTAGATTCTTTGTCCGTATAGGCCATTACAGAGTATTGAGTTCCCTGTGCTATACACTAGGTCCATACTAGTTATCTATTTTATATATAGTAGTGTGATATATCAATCCCAATCTCCCAGTTTATCTCTCCGCCCCATCCCCTGGTAACCATAAGTTTGTTTTACACATCTGTGACTCTTTCTGTTTTGTAAATAAGTTCATTTGTACCCTTTTTAAAGATTCTACATGTAAGTGATATTATATGATATTTGTCTTTCTCTGTCTGACTTACTTCACTCAGTATGACAATCTCTAGGTCCATCCATGTTGCTGCAAATGGCATTTTTGTTCTTTTTATGGCTGAGTACTATTCCACTGTATATATGTACCACATCTTCTTTACCCATTCTTCCATTGATGGACATTTAGTTTGCTTCCATGTCCTGGCTATTGTACATAGTAAATAGTGCTGCAATGAACATTGGGGTGCATGTATCTTTTCAAATTATGTTTTCTCTGGGTATATGCCTAGGAGTGGGATTGCTGGGTCATATGGTAGTTCTATTTTTAGTTTTTTTAAGAGAGTCTTTATTTCTGAAATGACTTATTTCTTATTCTCTTCTGAGTTAGCACCCCATTTCTGAATTTTTTTTGGTTCTAATTTATATTATTCTTTCATATTTTGTATCATTTTCTAAATGCAATATTAGCTCATTTTAGAATAGTAGATTCCAATTTTGATCTTTCTGATATGCTTTCATTGTCTGTAAGGATGTTATTGTATTCCTTATTCTCTCTCTCTCTCTCTTTTAAAATAGTAACTTTTATGGAGTTGGTCTGATACCTTTCTGTTACTTATTTTTATATGGTAGTTTCCCTGAACCACTTTAGAAGGAGGCTTGATTCAGGGTAATTTTTTACACCTACAGAGCTCCTTCTGTAGGCTTCACACAGTGTTGAAAAAGAAATACACACACACACACACACACACACACACACACACACACACATATATATATATATATATATATATATATATATATATATATATATATATATATATATAGGCTTTCTGACACTTAATTGCTCTCTTCCTCCCTCCCACTTTTATCTGGACCTTGACTTTGAGTCTGTTTTCCCTGTCCAGCTCAATTATGATTCCCCATTCTTTGCATTTTCTCCTCAGGGAGGAACTTTCTCCTGGAAAGAAATTTGGGCTGTCTACTTTGAGAGTTCTCGCAGACAAAGCTTCACAAGCCCCTTCAGATCTTCCGTCATGGACAACTTGCACTCCTGTCCCATTGGTGTGTGCAAAGCTGCATCCCGTTTCAGCTGTTGTTCTCAACTTGGCCCACTGTGCTTTCCAGTGAATATGTTTTGGTGTTCTCTTGTTTTCAGGTTACTTCAGATGTCCAATTACTTTGCTTGGCTTCCTTCTTCACAGATGCACAGATTCACCATGCAGGTATTGCATTATGATTTTTCCCTATCTGCTTTTATTTGGGGATTCATGGGGATGTTATCTGTATTAGTTTGCTGGGGCTGTCATAACAAATTACCACAGGCCGGGTGGCTTAAGCAACAGAAATTTATTTTCTCACAGTTCTGGTTGCTATTAGTCCAAGATCAAGATGTCAGGAAGTCTTTTCCTGCCTCTCTCCTTGGCTTGCAGATGGCCACCTTCTCACTGTGTCCTCACATAGCCTTTCCACTGGGCCAGCACTTCCCTAGTGTTTCTCAGAGTATCCAAATTTCCTCTTCTTATAAGAAGAGACTGGATTAGGGCCCACACTAATCATCTTAATTTAATCATCTCTTTAAAGCCCCTATCTTCAGATATGGTCACATTCTGAGGTACTGGGGGTTAGGGTTTCAACATATGAATTTGAGGGGAGGTGCAATTAAGCCCATAAAATTGTTTCATCCAGTTTTACTTAAATGTTGCCAATGGGTTTTTGGTTTTACTGGCTGCTTGCTCTATATTTATGTGGGGATTTGGGACGATTTAAAAACTTTGCTAATGTAACTCCTATTTTTCTAGAATCTTTTTTACTTTTTATTGGTTTTGTTTAATCAGCTTTATTGAGGTACAATTTACATGCAGTAAAATTCACCAATTTTAAGTGAACAATTTGATGACTTTTGAAAAATGTATACAATCATGTAATTGCTACCACAAGCATGATTTAGAATGTTTCCTTCACTTCAAAAAGTTCCTTCAGGGACTTCCCTGGTGATCTAGTTGTTAAGACTCCATGCTTCCAATGCAGGGGGGCAGGTTCGATCCCTGGTTGGGGAACTAAGATCCCACATGCCGTGCGGCACAGCCAAAAAAAAAAAAAGTTCCTTCATGCCTTTTTGTCATCAACCCCTTCCCCAATCTCTGCCCCTGGCCTCTGGTAGCCACTAATCTACTTTCTGTCCACAAAAATTTCAACTTTTCCAGAATTTCATATAAATGGAATCTACAGTACATAATGTATTATGTAAGACTTCTTGTATTTAACATAATTCTTTAGAGATTCGTTCATGTTGTTCTGTGTATCAGTAGATTATCTAATTCTTTTTTTCTTTCTGAGTAATACAGCATTGTACAGAAATACTCTGATTTGTTTATCTCTTCACCAATTGATGCACATTGGGTGGTTTCCATTTTTTGGCAGTGTGAATAAAGCTACTATGAACATTCAAGTGCAAATCTTTGTATAAGCAGGTATTCATTTCTCTCGGGTGAATAAAGTCATATGCTGGGTATATCTTTAACTTTATAAGAACATTGATATGTACCATCAATGTTTGAGAGTTCCAGTTGTTCCATAAACTTGCCAACACTTAATATTTTCAGTTAAAAATTTTAACCATTTTAATGAGTGTATAGTATCATCTCGTTTTAATTTACATTTAATTTGTATTTTAATTTACATCTCACTGTTTTAATCTACTAGTGATGTTGAGCATCTCTTCATGTGGGTTTTTGTTCTATTTTGTTTTGTTATGCCATTCACATATAATTTTTGGTGTAGTATCTGTTAAATCTTTTTTTTTTAAATTAATTTATTTATTTTTTAAATTATTATTTATTTTGGCTGTGTTGGGTCTTCGTTTCTGTGCGAGGGCTTCGTCTAGTTGCGGCAAGCGGGGGCCACTCTTCATCACGGTGCGCGGGCCTCTCACTATCGCGGCCTCTCTTGTTGCAGAGCACAGGCTCCAGACGCGCAGGCTCAGTAGTTGTGGCTCACGGGCCCAGTTGCTCCGCGGCATGTGGGATCTTCCCAGACCAGGGCTCGAACCCGTGTCCCCTGCATTGGCAGGCAGATTCTCAACCACTGCGCCACCAGGGAAGCCCTCTGTTAAATCTTTTACCAGTCTTTATTGGGTTATTTGCCTTCTTATTATGTCATATGAATTATTTGTATATTCAAGATACAAGTCCTTTATTAGACATATGGTCAGCAACTATTTTCTGCCAATCTGTAGCTTGCTTTTTCATTTACTTAACAGTGGATTTTGAAGAGAAAACGTTTTTAGTTTTTTTTTTTTTTTTTAAAAAGTTTTTAGTTTTGATGAAATCAATTTGTCATTTTTTTTTCTTTCATGGTTCATGCTTTTTACATCCTATCTAAGAAATATTTCCTAAACCAGGGTAACTAAGATTTATCACTTTTATTTTTAAATGGATTGAGAGAATTCAGGGTTGGGCAGTGAATAAAAAAGAAGCTCAAGTCATAAGTTTAAGTAATATATCAATTATAATAAAAATATGGGAGTCAGGGAAGACTACTCTATAATAATAGTCTATGGTATGAGCATATCAAAATTCATTTGCCCACATTTTTTTGAGACTTCAAACACAATTCTTTAATTACTTGGGGTTGCTTCCCCCATACATTCCAACACTAGGCAACCACTAATCTATTTTCTGTCTTTATAGATTTGCCTATTCAATATGTTTAATGTAAATGCAATCATATAATATGCTGTCTTTTGTGTCTGCATTCTTTCACAGAGCATGTTTTCAAGGTTCATCCATGTTGTAGTTGTGTCAGTACTTCATTCTTTTTATGGCTGAATAGTATCCTGTTGTATGTATACTACATTTCATTCCTTCATTCATTAGTTGCTGGACATCTAGGTTGTTTTTACTCTTTGGTTATGATTAATAATGCTATGAACATTCATGAAATTTTTCTGTGGACATATAGTTTCATTTTTCTTGGGTATATATATCTAAGAGTGGAATTGCTGGGTTGTATGGTTATATGGCTTTAACAGTTCGAGGAACTTCCAGACTGTTTTCCAAAGAGGCTGCACCATTTTATATTTCCACCAGGAGTGTATGAGTGTACTGATTTCTTCACAGCCTTGTCAATACTTGTTGTTATCTGTCTTTTTTATTACAACTATCCTAATACATGAAGTGGTATCTCATAGTTTTGACTTGCATTTCCCTGGTGACTAGTGACGTTGAGCATATTTTCATGTGCTTATTGGCCTGTATATATCTTCTTTGCAGAAATGTCTATTCAGATATTTTGTCCATTTTTAAGTTGGGTTGTCTTTTTACTATTAAGTTGTAAGAGTTCTTTATATAATTCTAGATGAAAGTTCCTTATCAGATATATGATTTGCAAAATTTTTTCCCATTCCGTGAGATGTCTTTTCACTTCCTTTTATTAATTTATTTATTTTTATTTTTTAAATTTAAAAGAATTTTTGGCTGCATTGGGTCTTTGTTGCTGAGCATGGGCTTTGTCTAGTTGTGGTGAGCGGGGGCTACTCTTCGTTGTGGTGCATGGGCTTCTTGTTGTGGTAGCTTCTCTCATTGCAGAGCATGGGCTCTAGGCATGCAGGCTCAGTAGTTGTGGCACATGGGCTCTAGGGCACGTGGGCTTCAGTAGTTGTGGTACACGGGCTCAGTAGTTATGGCTTGCGGGCTCTAGAGCACAGGCTCAGTAGTTGTGGCACATGGGCTTAGTTACTCCGTGGCATGTGGGGTCTTCCCAGACCAGGGATCGCACCCATGTCCCCTGCATTGACAGGCAGATTCTTAACCACTGCACCACCAGGGAAGTCCTCTTTTCACTTTCTTTCACCAGTGTCTTTTGAAGCACAAAATTGTTTTTTAAATTTGATAAAGAACAATTCATATATTTTTTCTTTTATTACTTATGCTTTTAGTTTCATATCTAAATCATTGCCTAATCCAAAGTTTCACAGATTTACAGCCATGTTTTCTTTTAGATGTTTTATACTTTTTAGCTCTTATATTTAAGTATTTGATCAATTTTGAGTTACTTTATGTTTATGGTGTGATGTAGGGGTCCAACTTCATCATTTCCATGTGAAAATGTGGTCCCAAGATGATTTGTTGAAAGACTATTACTGCCCCTATGGAATTGCCCTTTCTCAAAAATCAGTTGATTGTAGGGCTTCCCTGGTGGAGCAGTGGTTAAGAATCCACCTGCCAATGCAGGGGACATGGGTTCGAGCCCTGGTCCGGGAAGATCCCACATGCCGTGGAACAACTAAGCCCATGCGCCACAACTGAGCCTGCGCTCTAGAGCCTGTGAGCCACAACTACTGAGCCTGCGTGCCACAACTACTGAACCCCGCGTGCCTAGAGCACATGCTCTGCAACAAGAGAAGCCACCACAATGAGAAGACTGCACACTGCAATGAAGAGTAGCCCCCGCTTGCCATAGCTAGAGAAAGAACGCGCAGCTACAAAGACCCAGCGCAGCCAAAAATAAATAAATTTATTTTAAAAAAATCAATTGATTGTAATCTGAGGGTTTATTTCTGAATTCTCAGTTCTATTCCATTGATCCTCATACCACTATCATACTATCTTGACTACTGTAGTGTACTGTTCTGTATTTAGGAAATGTGAGTCCTCCATCTTTGTTCTTTTTCAAGATTGTTTTGATTATTCTAGGTCCCTTGTATTCAAATATGAATGTTCAGATCAGCTTGTCAACTTATCAAGGAAGCCAGGTGGGATTTTTATAGGGATTGCACTGAACCTGTAGATCAATTTAGGAAATATTGCCACTTTAACAATATTAAGTGTTCTGACTCATGAACATGAAATGCCTTTCCATTTATTTAGATTTTCTTTAATTTCTTTCATCAATGCTTTATAGTTTAAAAAGTATAAGTTTTACACTTATTTTGTTGAAGTTATTCCTAAATATTTAATTTTTGATGCTATTACAAATGGAATTTTTTCTTATTTTCAATTCTGATACTCATTGTATCAGTCTATGGAAATACAATTAATCTTTGTATATTGATCATGTACCCTGCAACTTCTTTAAACTCATTTATTAGTTCTAACAGTTTTTTAGTGGATTCCTTAGGATTTTCTATACACAAGACCATGCCATCTTCAAAGAGATAGTTTTACTTCTTCCCTTTTATTCTTGAAGCTTTTTATTTCATTTTCTCTTGCCTAATTGCTGTACCTATAACCTCCAGTACAATGTCAAACAGAAGTGGTGAGAATAGACATCCTTATCTTGTTCTTAATTTTAGGAGGAAAGCATCCAGTCTTTTGGCATTAAATATGATGTTATCTGTGAATTTTTTGTAGAAGAACATTATCAGGTTGAAAAAAAAAATCCCTTCTATTCCTGGTTTGTTTAGTATTTTTGTCATGAAGGGGAACTGGATTTTGTCAAATGCTTTTTGTGCATCTATTGGGACTTTTTTGTCCTTTATTCCATTGATATGGTGTACTACATTAATGGATTTTTGAATGTTAAACCCATCTTGCATTCCCGGGATAAATCCCACTTGGTCATGGTGTATATGTATAGCTGGATTCGGTTTGGTAATACTTTGTTGAGGATTTTTGCATCTATATTCATAACAGATATTGATTTGTAGAATTTGTTCCTTGTGATGTCTTTTTCTGGTTTGATATTAGGCTAATATTGGACTTAAAGCAAAGTTGGGAAATATAACCTCCCCTTCTATTTTTTGGAAGAGTTTGTTAAGAATTGGTTGTAATTTTCTACAAGTTTGGTAGAATTCACCAGTGAAGGCATCTCAGCCCAGTCTTTTCTCTTTGGGTAGTGTCTAAATTACTAATTCAATCTCTTTATTTTTTATGAATCTATTCAGACTTTCTGTTTCTTCTTCAGTCAGTACTTTATGTCTTTCTAAGTATGTGCCCATTTCACCTCAGTTATTTAATATATTGGTATATAATTGTTCATAGTATTCCTTTATAATATTAAAAAATTTTTGTATGGTCAATAATGATGTCCTCTTTTTCTTTTTCTTTTCTTTTCTTTTTTTTTATTAACATATTTCCATACATATTTCCATACAAATACAAATATAAGATTTTTAGAAATTTCATGTAATGTCTGAAACATTTATATTAACATATTTCCATACAAATAACCCAATGAAAGTTTAGTATTAGTTGTTTTGTTTGTTGTTTTATACTGCAGGTTCTTATTAGGCATCAATTTTATACACATCAGTGTATACATGTCAATCCCAATCGCCCAATTCAGCACACCACCATCCCCAACCCACCGCAGTTTTCCCCCCTTGGTGTCCATATGTCCATTCTCTACATCTGTGTCTCAACTTCTGCCCTGCAAACTGGCTCATCTGTACCATTTTTCTAGGTTCCACATACATGCATTAATATACGATATTTGTTTTTCTCTTTCTGACTTACTTCACTCTGTATGACAGTCTCTAGATCCATCCACTTCTCAACAAATGACTCAATTTCTTTCCTTTTTATGGCTGAGTAATATTCCATTGTATATATGTACCACAACTTCTTTATTCATTCGTCTGTTGATGGGCATTTAGGTTGCTTCCATGACCTGGCTATTGTAAATAGTGCTGCAATGAACATTGGGGTGCATGTGTTTTTTTGAATTACGGTTTTCTCTGGGTATATGCCCAGTAGTGGGATTGCTGGGTCATATGGTAATTCTATTTTTAGTTTTTTAAGGAACCTCCATATTGTTCTCCATAGTGGCTGTATCAATTTACATTCCCACCAACAGTGCAAGAGGGTTCCCTTTTCTCCACACCCTCTCCAGCATTTGTTGTTTGTAGATTTTCTGATGATGCCCATTCTAACAGGAGTGAGGTGATACCTCATTGTAGTTTTGATTTGCATTTCTCTAATAATTAGTGATGTTGAGCATCTTTTCATGTGCTTCGTGGCCGCCTGTATGTCTTCTTTGGAGAAATGTCTATTTAGGTCTTCTGCCCATTTTTGGATTGGGGTGTTTGTTTCTTTAATATTGAGCTGAATGAGCTGTTTATATATTTTGGAGATTAATCCTTTGTCCGTTGATTCGTTTGCAAATATTTTCTCCCATTCTGAGGGTTGTCTTTTCGTCTTGTTTATGGTTTCCTTTGCTGTGCAAAAGGTTTGAAGTTTCATTAGGTCCCATTTGTTTATTTTTGTTTTTACTTCCATTACTCTAGGAGGTGGATCAAAAAAGATCTTGCTGTGATTTATGTCAAAGAGTGTTCTTCCTATGTTTTCCTCTAAGAGTTTTATAGTGTCCAGTCTTATATTTAGGTCTCTAATCCATTTTGAGTTTATTTTTGTGTATGGTGTTAGGGAGTATTCTAATTTCATTCTTTTACATGTAGCTATCCTGTTTTCCCAGCACCACTTATTGAAGAGACTGTCTTTTCTCCATTGTATATCTTTGCCTCCTTTGTCATAGATTAGTTGACCATAGGTGCGTGGGTTAATCTCTGGGCTTTCTATCTTGTTCCATTGATCTATGTTTCTGTTTTTGTGCCAGTACCATATTGTCTTGATTACTGTAGCTTTGTAGTAGAGTCTGAAGTCAGGGAGTCTGATTTTTCCAGCTCCATTTTTTTGCCTCAAGACTGCTTTGGCTATTCGGGGTCTTTTGTGTCTCCATACAAATTTTAAGATGATTTGTTCTAGTTCCGTAAAAAATGCCATTGGTAATTTGATAGGGATTGCATTGAATCTGTAGATTGCTTTGGGTAGTATACTCATTTTCACAATGTTGATTCTTCCAATCCAAGAACATGGTATATCTCTCCATCTGTTGGTATCATCTTTAATTTCTTTCATCAGTGTCTTATAGTTTTCTGCATACAGGTCTTTTGTCTCCCTAGGTAGGTTTATTCCTAGGTATTTTATTCTTTTTGTTGCAAGGGTAAATGGGAGTGTTTCCATAATTTCTCTTTCAGATTTTTCATCATTAGTGTATAGGAATGCAAGAGATTTCTGTGCATTAATTTTGTATCCTGCAACTTTACCATATTCATTAATTAGCTCTAGCAGTTTTCTGGTGGCAGTTTTAGGATTCTCTATGTATAGTATCATGTCATCCGCAAAGAGTGACAGTTTTACTTCTTCTTTTCCAATTTGTATTCCTTTTATTTCTTTTTCTTCTCTGATTGCCGTGGCTAGGACTTCCAGAACTATGTTGAATAATAGTGGTGAGAGTGGACATCCTTGTCTCGTTCCTGATCTTAGAGGAAATGCTTTCAGTTTTTCACCACTGAGAACGATGTTTGCTGTGGGTTTGTCATATATGGCCTTTATTATGTTGAGGTAGGTTCCCTCTATGCCCACTTTCTGGAGAGTTTTTATCATAAATGGGTGTTGAATTTTGTCGAAAGCTTTTTCTGCATCTATTGAGATGATCATATGGTTTTTATTCTTCAATTTGTTAATATGGTGTATCACATTGATTGATTTGCGTATATTGAAGAATCCTTGCATCCCTGGGATAAATCCCACTTGATCGTGGTGTATGATCCTTTTAATGTGTTGTTGGATTCTGTTTGCTAGTATTTTGTTGAGGATTTTTGCATCTATATTCATCAGTGATATTGGTCTGTAATTTTCTTTTTTTGTAGTGTCTTTGTCTGGTTTTGGTATCAGGGTGATGGTGGCCTCATAGAATGAGTTTGGGAGTGTTCCATCCTCTGCAATTTTTTGGAAGAGTTTGAGAAGGATAGGTGTTAGCTCTTCTCTAAATGTTTGATAGAATTCACCTGTGAAGCCAGCTGGTCCTGGACTTTTGTTTGTTGGAAGATTTTTAATCACAGTTTCAATTTCATTACTTGTGATTGGTCTGTTCATATTTTCTGTTTCTTCCTGGTTCAGTCTTGGAAGGTTATACCTTTCTAAAAATTTGTCCATTTCTTCCAGGTTGTCCATTTTATTGGCATAAAGTTGCTTGTAGTAGTCTCTTAGGATGCTTTGTATTTCTGTGGTGTCTGTTGTAACTTCTCCTTTTTCATTTCTGATATTATTGATTTGAGTCCTCTCCCTCTTTTTCTTGATGAGTCTGGCTAATGGCTTATCAATTTTGTTTATCTTCTCAAAGAACCAGCTTTTAGTTTTATTGGTCTTTGCTATTGTTTTCTTTGTTTCTATTTCATTTATTTCTGCTCTGATCTTTATGATTTCTTTCCTTCTGCTAACTTTGGGTTTTGTTTGTTCTTCTTTCTCTACTTTCTTTAGGTGTAAGGTTAGATTGTTTATTTGAGATTTTTCTTGTTTCTTTAGGTAGGCTTGTATAGCTATAAACATCCCTCTTAGAACTGCTTTCGCTGCATCCCATAGGTTTTGGGTCGTCGTGTTTTCATTGTCATTTGTCTCTAGGTATTTTTTTATTTCCTCTTTGATTTCTTCAGTCATCTCTTGGTTGTTTAGTAACGTATTGTTTAGCCTCCATGTGTTTGTCTTTTTTACGTTTTTTTCCCTGTAATTCATTTCTAATCTCATAGAGTTGTGGTCAGAAAAGATGCTTGATATGATTTCAATTTTCTTAAATTTACTGAGGCTTGATTTGTGACCCAAGATGTGATCTATCCTGGAGAATGTTCCGTGTGCACTTGAGAAGAACGTGTAATCTGCTGTTTTTGGATGGAATGTCCTATATATATCAATTAAATCTATCTGGTCTATTGTGTCATTTAAAGCTTCTGTTTCCTTATTTATTTTCATTTTGGATGATCTGTCCATTGGTGTAAGTGAGGTGTTAAAGTCCCCCACTATGATTGTGTTACTGTCAATTTCCTCTTTTATAGCTGTTAGCAGTTGCCTTATGTATTGAGGTGCTCCTATGTTGGGTGCATATATATTTATAATTGTTATATCTTCTTCTTGGATTGATCCCTTGATCATTATGTAGTGTCCTTCCTTGTCTCTTATAACATTCTTTATTTTAAAGTCTATCTTATCTGATATGAGTATAGCTACTCCAGCTTTCTTTTGATTTCCATTTGCATGGAATATCTTTTTCCATCCCCTCACTTTCAGTCTGTATGTGTCCCTAGGTCTACAGTGGGTCTCTTGTAGACAGCATATATATGGGTCTTGTTTTTGTATCCATTCAGCCAGTCTATGTCTTTTGGTTGGGGCATTTAATCCATTCACGTTTAAGGTAATTATCGATATGTATGTCCCTATGACCATTTTCTTAATTGTTTTGGGTTTGTTTTTGTAGGTCCTTTACTTCTCTTGTGTTTCCCACTTAGAGAAGTTCCTTTAGCATTTGTTGTAGAGCTGGTTTGGTGGTGCTGAATTCTCTTAGCTTTTGCTTGTCTGTAAAGCTTTTGATTTCTCCATCAACTCTAAATGAGATCCTTGCCGGGTAGAGTAATCTTGGTTGTAGGTTCTTCCCTTTCATCACTTTAAGTATATCATGCCACTCCCTTCTGGCTTGTAGAGTTTCTGCTGAGAAATCAGCTGTTAACCTTATGGGAGTTCCCTTGTATGTTATTTGTCGTTTTTCCCTTGCTGCTTTCAATAATTTTTCTTTGTCTTTAATTTTTGCAAATTTGATTACTATGTGTCTCGGCGTGTTTCTCCTTGGGTTTATCCTGCCTGGGACTCTGCACTTCCTGGAGTTGGGTGGCTATTTCCTTTCCCATGTTAGGGAAGTTTTTGACTATAATCTCTTCAAATATTTTCTCTGGTCCTTTCTCTCTCTCTTCACCTTCTGGGACCCCTATAATGCGAATGTTGTTGCGTTTAATGTTGTCCCAGAGGTCTCTTAAGCTGTCTTCATTTCTTTTCATTCTTTTTTCTTTAGTCTGTTCCGCAGCAGTGAATTCCACCATTCTGTCTTCCAGGTCACTTATCCGTTCTTCTGCCTCAGTTATTCTGCTATTGATTCCTTCTAGTGTAGTTTTCATTTCAGTTATTGTATTGGTCATCTCTGTTTGTTTGTTCTTTAATTCTTCTAGGTCTTTGTTAATCATTTCTTGCATCTTCTCAATCTTTGCCTCCATTCTTATTCCGAGGTCCTGGATCATCTTCACTATCATTATTCTGAATTCTTTTTCTGGAAGGTTGCCTATCTCCACTTCATTTAGTTGTTTTTCTGGGGTTTTTTCTTGTTCCTTCATCTGGTACATAGCCCTCTGCCTTTTCATCTTGTCTATCTTTCTGTAACTGTGGTTTTTGGTCCACAGGCTGCAGGATTGTAGTTTTTCTTGCTTCTGCTGTCTGCCCTCTGGTGGTTGAGGCTATCTCGATGTCCTCTTTTTCATTCCTGATTTTGGTAATTTGAGTCTTTCCTTTTTCTTAGTCAATGTAGGTAAAAGTTCGTTAATTTGGTTGATCTTTTCAAAGAACCAACATTTTATTTTTGTTGATTTTCACTTTTGTTTTTCTATTCTCTATTTCATTAATTTCCACTCTAATCTTTATTTCCTTTCTTTTGTTTCTTGTACACTTAGTTTGCTCTTCTTTTTCCAGTGTCGTAAGGTAGAACTTCAGATAATTTTTTTTTTTTTTAATTTTTGACTGTGTTGGGTCTTCGTTTCTGTGCACTGGCTTTCTCTAGTTGTGGCGAGTGGGGGCTGCTCTTCGTTGTGGTGTGCGGGCTTCTCATTGCGATGGCTTCTCTTGTTGTGGAGCAGGGGCTCTAGGCACGTGGGCTTCAGTAGTTGTGGCACACGGGCTCAGTAGTTGTGGCTCGCAGGCTCTAGAGAGCCGGCTCTAGTAGTTGTGGTGCATGGGCTTAGTTGCTCCACGTCATGTGGGATCTTCATGGACCAGGACTTGAACCCGTGTCCCCTGCATTGGCAGGTGGATTCTTAACCACCAGGGAAGTCCAGAACTTTAGATTATTGATTTCAGATCTTTTTTAAAAAAATATATGCCTTTTAATGCTATTAGCTTTAGCTGCTTCCTGTAAGTTTGGTAGGCTGTGTCTTCATTTTCATTTATTTCAAAGTACTTGCTAATTTCCCTTGTGATTTTTTTTTTCTTTGGTCCATTGATTCTTTAGGAGTGTGTTCTTTAATTTCCACATATTTGTGAATTTCCCAAATTTTCTTCTGTTATTCGTTTTTAATTTCATTCCATTGTAGTCAGAGAACATGATGCACATGATTTCAATCCTTTTAAATTTATTGAGGCTTATTTTATAACCCAGCAAGTGGTCCATCCTGTAGAAAATTCCATGTGTACTTGGGGAGAATATGTATTCCAGAATTGTTGGATGGTGTATTCTATAGATGTCTGTTAGGTCTAGTCAGTGTACAGTGTTGTGCAAGTCCTCCATTTCCTTGCTGATCTTCTACTTAGTTTTTCTATCCATTATTGAAAATGGGGTATTGCATTCTCCAACTGTTATTGTTGAATTGTGTATTTCTCTCTTCATTTTTTCCAATTTTTAAGTCATGTATTTAGGGACTCTATTATTAGGTGCTTATGTGTTTCAAATTGTTATATCTTCCTGATGGATTGACCCTTTTATCATAGATAAGATTTTTTAATATTTATTTTATTTATTATTATTTATTTTTGGCTGCATTGGGTCTTTGTTGCTGCATGCGGGGTTTCTCTAGTTGCGGTGAGTGGGGGCTACTCTTCATTGCGGTGCGTGGGCTTCTCATTGCGGTGGCTTCTCTTGTTGCAGAGCACCACAGGCTCTAGGCATGCAGGCTTCAGTAGTTGTGGCTTGTGGGCTCAGTAGTTGTGGTGCACGGACTTAGTTGCTCTGCGGTATGTGGGATCTTCCCAGACCAGGGCTCAAACCTGTGTCCCCTGCATTGGCAGGCGGATTCTTAACCACTGTGCCACCAGGGAAGCCCCCTTTCATCATAATAAATGGTCCCTCTTTATCTCTAGTAACTTTTGTGTTTTACTTTTTTTTTTTTTTTTTTGCCATGCCATGGGGCTTGTGGGATCTTAGTTCCCTGACCAGGGATCAAACCCTGGGCCCATGGCAGTGAAAGCGCCAAGTCTTAACCACTGGACCGACAGGGAATTCCCATGTTTTACTCTGTCTTTGACTGGTATTAGTATAGCCAATCCAGCTTTGTTATGGTTGGTTTATAACTAACTTTTTTGTATCTTTAAATCAAAAGTGTAACTCATGTAGACAGAATATAGTTGGATCTTTAAAAAATAAATACCGTCTGACAATCTCAGCTTTTTGATTGGATTGTTTAATTCATTCACATCTAATGTTATTGATATTGTTGCATTTATTGCTGCCTTGTTACTTTTGTTTTCTATGTCTTATGCCCTTTTTGTTCCTCTATTATTCTTTACTTCTTTATTTTGCATTAAGTGAATATTTTCTAACATAACATTTAAATTCTTTTAATGATTTTTTTACCATATTTTAAAAGTTATTTTCTTGGTGGTTGCTCTAGGGCTTACCATACGTATCTTACATTATCAGAATCTATTTCAGATTTAGAGATATGGTTATGTTACTCCTATATAGCTCTATTCCCTCTCCCTCTTTTTTTTGTAAATTTATTTATTTTATTTTATTTATTTATTTTTGGCTGCATTGGATCTTTGTTGCTGCAAATGGGCTTTCTCTAGTTGCAGCGAGCAGGGACTTCTCTTCGTTCAGTGCATGGGCTTCTCATTGTGGTGGCTTCTCTTGTTGCGGAGCATGGGCTCTAGGGTGCACGGGCTTCAGTAGTTGTGGCTCACGGGCTCTAGAGCGAAAGCTCAGCAGTTGTGGCACACAGGCTTAGTTGCTCCACAGCATGTGGGCTCTTCCCAGACAAGGGATCGAACCCGTGTCCCCTGCACTGGCAGGTGGATTCTTAACCACTGCGCCACCAGCGTAGTCCCTCCCTCTCCCCCTTTTCTTGCTATATTGTTATCTATATTATACTTATATATGCTACATATCCAACAATACATTATTTTAACTATTGCTTTACATGATTTTATGGTTATTAAAGAAGCTGAGATAAGAAAGGAGAAGAAGGATATATTTATAGAGTTTGCTATATTAACCTTCTTGTTGACCATTTATGGGTCTCATTTGTTCCTGTGGATTCGAGTTACCACCCTTTACTGGGTGTTGTTTCCTTAGCCTGGTACATCTTTGCTCCCATTCACCTTCTTTGTGCTGTTACTGGCAAATATATTTCTATATGTTATAGGTCCTAAATACTATTATATACATATAGTTTTATTAAATTATTTTTTAAATGAGTAAAGAGAAGAATAGAAAAGAAATATGCATTTATATACTTTTATAATTAAGTAATTATCTTTACTGGTACTCTTTGTTTTTTTCATGTGGATTTGAATTACTGTATAAGGTCACTTGCTTTTAACCTGAAAAGCTTCCTGTAGTATTTCTTATCTTTTTAAAAATATTTATTTATTTATTTGGCTGTGCCGAGTCTTAGTTGGTGCATGTGGGGTATTCGTTGCAGCATGTGGGATCTTTTTAGTTGTGGCATGCGGGCAGGATCTTTTAGTTGCAGCATGTGGGCTCTTAATTGCGGCATGCGAGATCTAGTTCCCTGACAAGGGATCAAACCCTGGGCCCCCTGCATTGGGAGCACAGAGTCTTAACCACTGGATCACCAGGGAAGTCCCCCTGTAGTACTTCTTATAAGGTGTATCTGCTAGTAAATAAATCTCTCAGTTTTTATCTGTTCTCCATTTGTTCTATTGAAAAGTCAGCTATTCATCTTATTGGTGTTCTCTTATACATTACAAGTTGGTTTGCTCTGTTGCTTTCAATAGATTTCTTTGTGTTTAGCTTTCAGTGTTTTTATTATGATGTTTCTATGTGTCGATCTCTGTGTGATTATCCATCTTGCAGTTCATTAAGTTTCTTGGCTGTGTAAATTCATGTTTTTCATCAAGTTTAGGAATTTTTCTGCTGTGATTTCTTTGAATATATTTCTGCTCTTTTCCTTCTCTCCTTTCCTTGTGTTACTCACATTATGCATAATTTGGTGCTCTTATTGGTGTCCCATATTTCTCTGAGGTGCTGTCTACTTTTATTCATTTCTCTCTCTGTTCTTTGGATTGTTAGATCTCTATCAATCTACAAGTTTGCTAATTCCTTCTTCACCAATTCAAATCTATTACTGAGCCGCTCTAGTAAATTTTTTATTTTGGTTATTGTTATTTTCAACTCCAGAATTTCCATTTGGCTTTCTTATTTCTTTCTCTTTATTTATATTGCCTATTTTTTTAACATCTTTATTGGAGTATAATTGCTTTACAATGGTGTGTTAGTTTCTGCTTTATAACAAAGTGAATCAGCTATACATATACATATATCCCCATATCTCCTCCCTCTTGCGTCTCCCTCCCACCCTCCCTATCCCACCCCTCTAGGTGGACACAAAGCACCAAGCTGATCTCCCTGTGCTATGCGGCTGCTTCCCACTAGCTATCTATTTTACATTTGGTAGTATATATAAGTTCATGCCACTCTCTCACTTCGTCCCAGCTTACCCTTTGCCCTCCCTGTGTCCTCAAGTCCATTCTCTACATCTGCATCTTTAATTCTGGCCTGCCCCTAGGTTCTTCAGAACTTTTTTTTTTTTAGATTCCATATATATGTGTTAGTATACAGTATTTGTTTTTCTCTTTCTGACTTACTTCACTCTGTATGACAGACTCTAGGTCCATCCACCTCACTACAAATAACTCAATTTCATTTCTTTTTATGGCTGAATAATATTCCATTGTATATATGTGCTACATCTTCTTTATCCATTCATCTGTCGATGGACACTTAGGTTGCTTCCATGTCCTGGCTATTGTAAATAGAGCTGCAGTGAACATTCTGGTACATGACTCTTTTTGAATTATCGTTTTCTCAGGGTATGTGCCCAGTAGTGGGATTGCTGGGTCGTATGGTAGTTCTATTTTTAGTTTTTTAAGGAACCTCCATACTGTTCTCCATAGTGGCTGTATCAATTTACATTCCCACCAACAGTGCAAGAGGGTTCCCTTTTCTCCACAACCTCTCCAGCATTTATTGTTTGTAGATTTTTTGATGATGGCCATTCTGACTGGTGTGAGGTGATACCTCATTGTAGTTTTGATTTGCATTTCTCTAATGATTAGTGATGTTGAGCATTCTTTCATGTGTTTGTTGCCAGTCTGTATATCTTCTTTGGAGAAATGTCTATTTAGGTCTTCTGCCCATTTTTGGATTGGGTTGTTTGTTTTTTGATATTGAGCTGCATGAGCTGCTTGTAAATTTTGGAGATTAATCCTTTGTCAGTTGCTTCATTTGCAAATATTTTCTCCCATTCTGAGGGTTGTCTATTTTTGTAAGACATTTTCATCATAACTTCCTTTACTTCTTTAAGTATGGTTTAACTTAGTTCTTTTGAGATATTTATAATGGCTACTTTGAAGTTTTTGTCTGAACCTTATTAGTGAAATTTTCTGTTTGTTGCTTTTTTCCTGTGTATGGGTCACACTTTCTGGTTTCTCTGCATGTGTCACAATTTTTTGTTGGAAACTGAACATTTTAGAGACTGGGCACATAAGATGGCATCATCGATCATTCCCAACTTCAATCCCCCTCACAAGAAGACCAACCAGAAACTATCCATAGACAAGACACTATTGTGAAAAACCCCTGCTTGATCACAAAGCATGAGAAGAACCACAATAGAAGGGTAAGAAGAGTGGCTTCCTTTTGACCACATTGCCCCTCCCCCAGTCCAGCACAACACTGTACCAAGAAGGGCCCCCCAGGCCTACAGTTATTCCAGTAGGAAAAAGAGGACCCAATGTGGACATGTAGCTTCCCCAGCATTGTGGGACACTTTCCAGGAAACCCACTCAGGTGTTACCTCATGGGATTCACTGGGGGAGCCTGTAGAGTTCTACCACAAGTGATCAGATAGAGATGAAGAAGGGAGGTGGACAAAGAATCAACCAGCATTTAGATCTTTACAGACTGTATTCCTGCTTACAGCAGTGCCTGAGCAAAGAGCCTAGCTAGTAGCTTTGCCCACCTGTAAAACTGAGCTAGTGGTCCCATGGCCAGGGAGCTCAGTCAGCAGTTCTACCTGATTAGGATCCCCAGCCAATGAGCTGTATTGGCCATGGAGCCCATTCTGTGGCTCCACTCAGGCAGGAGAGGAACTGCTAAGCATAGTTACCAGTCTCACCCCACCAGGAAGCCTGACCACAGACACCTAGGACCCACAGAGCATATCCTTTGGCCTACCCAGGCAGGGTTGCAAACTAACAGTACCACCAAACAGCTGAGCATAGCATCTAGTTCCATTCCTCTGGGGAGTGTAGCCACAGATGCTCAGCAGCTGCAGAGCACATCCTATGGCCCAACCACAGAGCCCAGCCTACAACTCCACCCAGTAGCAGATCCCGGACCACAACCCTGCCCAATTACTGAAAACAGCCTGGGTCCTTGCATAGGCAGGGAGCTCAGCCAGTGACGCCACCCAATTGCAAAACATAGACTGTGGTCCCACCTAGTCATGGAGCCTGAACAATGACCCAGCCTAACCATGGAGCACAGTTTCCAGACCCAACCAACTGTGGGGTACAGCAGGAGCCCCTGCCTGACCAGAGAGCCTGGCCAGTGACCATGCCCAATAGTGGAGCCAATGGTGTATCTAGTCACAAAGCCCAGCCTGCAGCCCCACCCAACTTTGGGGCACAACCTGCAGCCCCTGCTGATTGCAGAGTACAGCCTGAGGCCCCAAACTACCATGAAGCCTGGCCTATGGCCCTGCCTGAACTTAGACTCCAGCCAGTGGCAGCATCTAGTCAGGAAGCACAGCCTGAGGCCCAGCCAACCAAGATCAGTTCAGAGCACAGCCTGCCACCCTGCCCAATCACAGAAGCCAACCAGTGGCACTGCCCTGTCAGGGAACACAGCCTGATATCCCCATGTGACCAGAAGTGATTGCAGAGCCCAGCAAGTGACTCCACGCAACAGCAGAGCCTAGGCAGTGGCAACCCCTGACCTCAGAGCATGGGCAGTGGCCTCACCCATCTAGAGACCCTGATTGCAAGCCCCAGCTGCTCATGGATGCTACCAGCTCACCAATCCAGTACCCCAAGCTGAGTAAACTAGTGAAGTTCTTTCCTTGCTGAAGCAAATATGTAAAGTCTGGAAGAGAAGACCATTTAATCAAATGTGCAGTTACCAACTCAAGGATACAAGGACCACAAAAAATCAGGTAAACATAACACCACCAAAGGAAACTAGTAAAGCTCCAATAACTGACTCTAAAGGAATGGAGATCTATGAACTGTCTGACAATGAATTCAAAATAATCCTCTTAAAGAAGTTCAGCAAACTACAAGAACACACAGACAGACAACTAAACTAAATTAGGAAAACAATGTATGAACAAAATGAGAAGTTCAACAAAGAAACAGAAATCATAAAAAAAAAATCCTAGAGCTAAAGCATACAATGTCTGAACTGAAGAATTTAATAGAGAGCTTCAATAGCAGAGTCGACCAATAAAAAGAAAGAATCAGTGAACTATTGTAGAAGACACCTCGTTTGAAATTTTCCAGTCTGGGACTTAATGGAAACGCCATCAAAAGAAATCCATAGACACAGAATACACGTTAGTGGCACACGGAGCAAAATGTTCCTGTGAGTTTTGTTAGCTGATCTAGCAAATTAATCAGACCCAAGGAGGGGGTTGTTTGAACCTCCAATCTATAACCAGTTGGTCAGAGGCACAGGTGATAACCTGGATGCCAGATGCCTGCAACTGGCATCTGAAGTTGGGGGTGGGGAGATGTAGGGCTGAGTCCTTAACCTCTGGGATCTGACACTATCTCCAGGTACACAGAGTCAGAATTGAGTCCAATTGCAGGACACCCAGCTGGTGTCCGAGAATTGCTTGGTGGTGTGGGGAACACACACACACACACACACACACACGCGCGCACACACACACGCGCACACACACACACACTGAAATTGGATGCAGAACCCTTTAGTAAGCAAATATGAGGTTTAGTCTAGGCAATCTACACCTAAGAAGTGACCAGTGCAATAGTGCCCTCCCTCCCTGGACAGGGACCAGTAGAAATCCATTTGAGGATGCACACAAACTACCAGCACATCTTCTGTAATCAGAACTCATTCACCCAGCTATTGCCCAGCTTTGGAAAAGCTATTCTCTGGGCACCTTGTTTGCACCAATGCAAGTGGCACTATGAGTGTCAAGGCTCTGTAAAGAAGCAGAAGTGCTGGTCAGCAGCAGGCAAGGCAAACATTTAGCATTGGGAAAAATCAGATAGAGACTGACTTCAAAGAAAACTCAGTATTGCCTGATAAATTGTGTTATAATATTATCCTACCAATGGCTAGCCTTCATGCCATGACGATGTATCCATTTTAACAATGTCACTATCTTACCTAACTGCAGATGATAGGTGACATGAAAGAAGACAACAGAAATGAATGTGAACTTAAAGGAAAACATCATACTATACAAAAATCTTCATCAAATCCAAATATTGTAAATGTACTTGAAGCAGAGTTCACAGCCATGTAAAACAAACTTATTAGCTGGCATTCTTCTTTTTCTCTTGTTTATGGATTTTAATTTATTTAATGGGTTATAATTAATTACGGAATTTATTGATGGCACAGGAAAAGAATTATTTCAAGTAGTTTTTAAACACTCTATAATTAAGAAGGATATACTCTAAAACAGGAGCCAGCAAACTTTTTCTGTAAAAGGCCAGATAGTAAATGCAGTCTATCCTTATTATTTGCAGATTCCATATTTGCAAACTAACCTACTTGCTAAAATTCATTTGTAACCCCAGAGTCAATACTCCCAGCACCTTTTTGGTCATTCGTTGGCATGTGAAAATCGATGACCTATGAGTCTCCCGACACACATGTTCTCAGCTGAAGTCAAATAGGGTACCCTCTGCCTTCTTGTTTCTGGTTTTTTTTTTTTTTTCTAATTAATTTATTTTATTTTATTTTTGGCTGCGTTGGGTCTTCGTTGCTGAGCGCGGGCTTTTCTCTGGTTGCAGCGAATGGGGGCTACTCTTCGTTGCGGTGTGTGGGCTTCTCATTGCGGTGGCTTCTCTTTTTGTGGAGCATGGGCTCTAGGCACGTGGGTTTCAGTAGTTGTGGCACACGGGCTCAGTAGTTGTGGCTTGCAGGGTCTAGAGTGCAGACTCAGTGGTTGTGGCACATGGGCTTAGTTGCTCCATGGCATGTGGGATCTTCCCAGACCAGGGCTGGAACCTGTGTCCCCTGCATTGGCAGGTGGATTCTTAACCACTGTGCCACCAGGGAAGCCTTTGTTTCTGTTCTTATACCATAAATACATATCCTTTTCTCAGTGTGGTATTACTATTTTCCTCTCATTTTTGTGCTTTTTAAAAAATATTTATTTATTTATTTATTATTATTTTTGGCTGTGCTGGGTCTTAGTTGTGGCATGTGGGATCTTTAGTTGTGGCATGCATGCAGGATCTAGTTCCCCAACCAGGGATTGAACCCTGGCCCCCTGCATTGGGAGCACGGAGTCTTACCCCCTGGACTACCAGGGAAGTCCCTCATCTTTGTGCTTTTTGTTGGTGATTTTGCTGTTTAAAATGGCCCCAAAGTTTATGCTGAAGTGTTGTCTAGTGTTCCTAAGGGCAAGAAGGATTACAGAGATGTGCCTTACAGAGACAATACATGTGTTAGATAAACTTCATTCAGGAATGAGTTATGCTGTTGTTGGCCTTGAGTTCAATGTCAATACATCAATAACATATAAAAAGTATCTTTAAATAGAAACACATAAAACAATGTTATGTATTGACTGGTTGAGGAAAATGTTGTAACCAGATATTTATAGGAAACTAACTTTATATCTCTGCTAGGAGCAACAGTTCACTAATTCAGTGTTTGCAACAACTTTATAGAATATAACTACCATGAATAATGAGAATCCACAGGCCATTCAGTCTACACTAACTACTCAAGTCTGCCCTTGTAGTTCAAATGTAGCCATAGACAATACATAAAGGAGGATGGCTATGTCCCAATAAAACTTTGTGTAGGACACTGAAATTGAAATATATAATTTTCACACCTCATGAAATATTATTCTTCTTGATTATTATGATTATTGATTTTTTTAAACCATTAAAAAAACAGACACCATAGACACTCACTAGCTATACAACAGGTGGCAGGCCAGATTTGGCCTGCAGGCTATAGCTTGCCAACCCCTGCTTTAAAAGCACTACAGTCTAAAATTATATTTACAGGCTTGACTGTTAGTAATAATATTGGTATTACAATTTTAAACTATTTTATAGCAATTCTAGGCTAAGGGAAATAAATAAATATGTTAATATTACTAGGAACTAGGATTTCTGTTAGAGAAAAGAAGCAGAAATATAAAAGGTAAGAATAAAACCCTGTAATGTTAAATTTGAATTAGTAATGTCAGTATGAACTCATGCTTTGAGTCTTAAACAAGTTTCTTGCCCTCCTTTAACAAAGGGAAAATAGTGTCTGATCCAGAACTCAAGATATCTGACTTCCTAATCCTGGACTGTCTGCTCTAGCCATACTGCTCCTCTTCTGTGTAAAGATTTTTTTTCATAGAGTAGGGCTTCTTAAGTCTTCCTAACAAAATCCCCTTAACACTATGAGAGAGGAAAAGCCCACTCATGGGAATTTGGGGCAGAAGCAAATCAACTACTCTATGCAGGAATTTCCTTTGAAATCTTTTTTTTTTTTTTTGAAGTTTTTTCCTTTGTGATGAGAACTCTTTTTTTTTTTTTTAATTTTTATTTATTTATGGCTGTGTTGGGTCTTCGTTTCTGTGCGAGGGCTTTCTCTAGTTGTGGCAAGTGGGGGCCACTCCTCATCGTGGTGCACGGGCCTCTCACTATCGCAGGCTCTCCTGTTGCGGAGCACAGGCTGCAGACGCGCAGGCTCAGTAATTGTGGCTCACGGGCCCAGCCGTTCCGCGGCATGTGGGATCTTCCCAGACCAGGGCTCGAACCCGTGTCCCCTGCATTGGCAGGCAGATTCTCAACCACTGCGCCACCAGGGAAGCCCGAAATCTTATTTTTAAAGTAATGCTTATTTGCATTTTTCTCCATAAGAAACCTGTGATTAAATGTGAAATAATTTCCCAGAAAAGTCCGTTTTTTCACTAAATCCTTCAGTAAAGTTGATGCTCCTTGAAGATGCAATATTCCTTTCTCTGTTTCAGACCTGAGGAGAGTGAGGCTCCTGGTCACATCCAATCATCCCGAGAGCCACCTCCTCACAGTCCTGCAGGAACATACCAGAAGCACACACACTCGCCACACAATCAGGCAGGTCGTTTCTCAGACACACACTGAGTGACTCACATTCAGGGTCTGCAGAGAAGGCCCAAGGAAAAAAAATCTACCAAAACCGAGCCACATAAATGCTCAATTACAGACAGGTTCACAGAAACGCAACCTCATGCACTCAGTCAGCCCCACTCTCTCACAGGCCCTCACAACATTCTCAGCCCGACACAGCCCGACACAATTCCAGTCATAAAATCTTCATAAACCGCATTCCAATCCCAGCAGTCGCACCATCTCAAACACAACCAGCCACATTCAGTGAAAAACATCGCACCCAGAACCACTCCAAAGACAGATACACAAGCGCTGTCCTTGGTCACACACCTCTCCGGTTGGCCCCACGGAGAGTCCTATTTTCGCATACACATCCCTCTTTAATGCGCCCGTCGTCCCTCCCCGCCCCGCTCCAGGCCCTGCCGCGACTTCCTCAGGACAAAGAGCCGAGAACCACGCCCCGCTGGGGAGCGACTGGATCTCGGGCTCAGTCGACACATCCCACTCAAAGCAGCTCACTCACTGATGCCCCGCCCACTGGGGCTCGGCCGCGCCTGCGCACTCAGTGCGTGCAGCCTGCGCTCCCAACAAGCCCCGCGCGCGGCCCGTTAGGCCCCGGGGGCTGTGGACTTACCTGAGCTGTCGCGCGCTCTCTTCCACTGGGCATCACCGTGAGACGGGTTCGGCGCCCCAGGTGAGCAGTCCAGGCTCGGAGCATTTGTTCTGGCCATCGGTAGGAAAGGCGTTGCGGCCTGGCGATGAGGGAGAGGGAAGGGAAGCGCTGCAGCACCTCAGAGTGTCGGGAGCCCAGCATCTCAGCCCCGAGTGGGCGTGAGAACCGCGGAGGTGTAACGGTGTGGTGTGTCTGTGGGCGTGCCTGCACCGGGGTATGGCATCGGGACTATGTGCGGTTGTGAGGCCGGAACTAGTGGGTGATGGCGTTTGTGTGACTGAATGGGGTGCAGAGCCTCTTGTGTGACCGTCGGTTGCGGACTGGGTGACTCCGACCCTAGCGTCACGGCTGAATCTTCTGCCAGCCGCAGAGAAATGGCCCCCAGTCAGATAACTGAGAGCCCGAGAAAAGACTCCCAACAAAAAGACTCAGACCCGTCTTGGGATAAGAATGCTAGAACTGAACGTGCCCCCCAGGCTGGCTCCTGGGAGTATTGCCAGCGCACTACATCCTCCGGCGGGCGCGCGCGGACACACACGCGCGGTTGCTCACACAGCTCCGCACTTTCCACCTGCAGGTTTCGGAGCCACGGAATTGCCTCTCTGAAGTCCAATTCCAGTCCCGCACAGCCGTGACCCTGGCTTTTCTCTAATACTGGGAAGAGTCAGTACTCTTCCTCTTCCTTACTCTGGGCTTGCGTGGGTGGTGGTTGGTGGGGACAGATGTGGTCGTGGCGTGCCCTAATTTAGCCGGCGTGGGCAGGGCTCCAAGAAAGGCCTATATTGTCTTAAGATTCCCTTCTTCCTGAGTCTTGTCAAACTAAGAAAAGGGCTCTGATGAGGAGGAGGAATGAATTGCTATTGCCCACTTCAAAGTCAAGGTCAAGACGAGTGGGTATTTCCTCTTGTTCTGTGAAATGCATTTTTATTTTTTAGGACCTGGGAACATTTGCTTCCTTCTGCTTAATATGACCTGTCCATTAACTTGATATCTAGTTCCCCTCCCTAGTGCCTATATGCATATATCCATGTGGCAGATACTTCCCCTTACTTCTGAGAGCTTTCTTTTTTTTTTTTTAACTATGTGTAAAGGTCTTGTACCACTGCCTGATACTTCATAAGTACTTGATAAACATTAGCTATTTGTTGTTAAGTGGTGGTTTGGAGCAATTCCCCATAGGCCTCCAATAGATCAGGAAAAATGGAAATACCGTGCTAATTGTGTTGAACATTTCCTAGTTTAAAAAAATGAGGTGCTCCAGGGAACTCTACTCAATGCTCTGCGGTGACCTAAATGTGAAGGAAATCCAAAAAAGAGGGGATATATGTATAGGTATAGCTGATTCACTTTGCTGTACAGTAGAAACTAACACAACATTGTAAAGCAACTATACTCCAATAAAACTTAAAAAAAAAAAAAATGAGGTGCTCAAATGGTTTGAATAGGAATTCTTAACTAGTGGTAATTTAAATCCATTTGGGGCTTTCACTTTACCAGAAACCCCTTGAGATTGTATGTAAAATTATAATAGTTGTTAATATGCCATTTTTCTGGGAAGGAAGTCCATAATTTAATGAGATTATCAAACATGACCCAAAAAGATTCATATCCATTGGCCTAGAATCAAAGACTGTAATGTCTGAGAATGTTCTTTGAAATAAGAACTATATAAAATTAGTATCTATGGGAATTTTCTGGGGGTCCAGTGGTTAAGACTCCACGTTTTCACTACCATGGGCCACTGGGTTCAATCCCTGGTCAGGGAACTAAGATTCTGTAAGCTGCGTGGTGCAGACAAAAATAAATAAAATAAGGTAAGATAAGAGAAAATAAAATGTGTCTAATAATAGGAAATTATTAAATAAATCACATTCCATCCATGTGATGCGATTTTATGCCATTGGTATTGACTCATGGGAAGGAAAAGAAGTAAAATGATCAATTTTAAGCAACAGTTACAGTTTTGAACAAGATGACTCAAGACATTTTTAGTTATATATGAATTCCTTTTAATAAACTAGGGATTTGTGTGACATTTTGCAAGGATATATCTAATATAAAAATTTAATTAGTTATTCAGTGGAGAAAGGAGGAGATAAAGCATCTGTTGTATACCAAATACTGTTCTGTCTGCTTTGGTATACTCTTTCTAAATTTGGGAATGCTGTTTACCTTCATTGTGTTCAGTAACAGGAGAAGGATTGTGAAGATAGCTTATCGTTTTGATGAACAGTAAAAGAACAGTTAGTTATTTCTGCCATACTAATTTGTGTGTGTGTGTGTGTGTGGAACCCTCTCATGTCACAGGCCTATGACTCACATTTCTCTAAACAACTGGAAGGTACTCCCTCTCCCATCTATTTTATTTATATGGAAATAGTAATTTTTGTTTCTGATGATAGAATTCATGCAGGTTTATTGTAAAAAGAAAAAAAATACAGGAACCTAAGGAAGTTTTAAGAAGAAAATTTTAAATGCCCTTAGTCCCATCATCCAGAGTTAATGAATATTACAATTTTGGTGTTTGTTTTTCCAAATTTTTTTTGTGCACTTGTGTACATATGTTTGGTTTGCAAAATAGAATCATAAAAATTGGTTATTTAAGGAGATAAAGACTCTCCAACACTTTGAAAAAGCAATCCAGTGCAGTCATAAGATTTATTATATTGTTACGCCTATGCAGGGTAAAGGGGAGTGCAATGGTTCCCCTCTAATTTGAAAAACTTTTCAAGAATTTACACTTCTTAGTTATGGAGATATTGATTTTTGTTAATTACTTTCTCAAGCCTAGTTCTAAAATTTATTGATGTTGTAAGAAAGACCAGTTGTGAAAATCTCAAAAAATTTACTCTTAAGAAAAAAGAGAAAGGGCATTCTAGTATTAAAATTATTAGAGGACTTCCCTGGTGGCTCAGTGGTTGAGAATCCACCTGCCAGTGCAGGGGACACGGGTTCGAGCCCTGGTCCGGGAGGATCCCACATGCCGCGGAGCAACTAGGCCCATGCGCCACAGCTGCTGAGCCTGCTCTCTAGAGCCCGCTAGCTACAACTACCAAGCCCGTGAGCCACAACAACTGAGCCTGCGTGCCACAACTACTGAAGCCTGCGCGCCTGGAGCCCATGCTCTGCAACATGAGAAGCCACCGCAATGAGAAGCCCGCGCACTGAAACGAAGAGTAGCCCCCGCTCACCGCAACTAGAGAAAGCCTGCACGTAGCAATGAAGACCCAATGAGGCCAAAAAATAAATGTTCCTTAAAAAAATAATTATTAGAGATGATTTATCAAAAAATTTAAATTTTTAATTAAAAATTATTAAAGATAATTTTCTTTAATAAATAGAATGAAGGACATGTCATGTTTTTCATTTTATTCAGTGCTTATAATAAGCTGCTTTAAGTTCTTTATATGTATTATATTAACGATTCACAACAACCCTATAAGATACTGTTATTTTTTTGATGTGGTCCGTTTTTAAAGTCTTTATTGAATTTGTTACAGTATTGCTTCTGTTTTTATGTTTTCGTTTTTTGGCTTCCAGACATGTGGGATCTTAGTTCTCCGACCAGGGATCGAACCTGCACCCCCTGCATTGGGAGGTGAAGTCTTAACCACTGGACCACCAGGGAAGTCCCCTAGATACTGTTATTCTCCAGTTTGTCTATGAGGGAACAGAGGCACTGGAAATTAGTAACGTGTCCAAAGCCTCCTAGCTGATAACTGTCAGAGCTTAGATTCACATCCTGCATCCTGACAGCAAAGCCTGTGTTTTTCATATGTGAGAGTCAATCACCTCCCAACATTGTGCATATTCTTTTTAGTCTGCCTAGTGTACTTGGCAGTTTATCATGGATATCTTTCTTCATTAATTAATATGAACTAGTATCATCATTATTAATAATTGTATAAAATGCCATCATACAGTGGAACATAATTTATTTAGCTTGTTGACTATTGTTAGGTATTCTTTTGGTTATAAATTATTCTTTGAAGAACTTCCTTGCATATACTTCTTTGTGTATACTTTTACAAATATTCCCTAAGGATAAATTCCTAGAATTGGAATTTCTAGGTTAAATTATCAGACATTTAAAAAGAACTCATATCATGCCAGATCCTGTGCTAGTGCTTGGGGAAAATACAGTAACTAAAATCCTTAAGTTGCTTTTTGTCTATCAAGGTAGATAAACCTCTACAGGAGTAAGACTAAAATAAAGTCAATGAAGAAGTCTGATGGCATGGCTTGGGAGTTCCTGGAAAGGAGACATCATCTGATTATAGCAAGCACTATCAGGTTGTGACCAAATAGTACCAAACCCATCAGATTTCTGTGGAGGTCAATGGATTTTATGTAATAAGCTTTTTCTCACAGTTTATTTTTTCCTCATGATGTTGATGCAGGGCGAGACCAACAGAACAAAGACAATTCATTAGCTCTTTGGAGGGCATCGTGACTAAAATGACTAATTCAGAACCAAGATAAATTCATCAGTCAAAAAGTTATGAGAAGCAGCAGAAACTTAGAAATCATAGAGTTGGTTCAGATATTGGGAGCTGAAATAAATTAAAAAATAGCAGCTTTTTTCCTCCAAGTTCAAGGGATGACTGCTTTAAAAAATCCCTTTCACCTACTTGAAGAAAAACTTCCTGTTTATAAAATTTTTTAAAATATATATATTTCAAGGGTATATATGGCCATATAAAATTATGAAGTAAATGTAAGCAAAAAGAAGAAAATTAAGATCACAATGTAGAAATAAGCAATCTTTGCAGATTTTTTTCTGTCGATGCCTGTTAGTACCTCTTTATGCCAATATATATGTATACTTTACAAATATAATTATAATATCCATTTCATTTTATTTTTCTAAAGACTGCATATCTTGAATATTTGTATGTCTGTGTATTTTCTAAAGCTTAAACTTATACAATATTTTACATCAGCTATGCCTCAATCGAAAAAATTATTTTAATACTAAAGGTTAGCATTTAGTGATTACTTTGCACATACATGAATATATAGATACATATAGGTGTTTTTACCTGCCATGACAGTATCACAGTACTCACAACTGTTGTTACCTGCATTCTTCACTCAGCAACATGTAGTAAACATATTTCCATCTTTTCTATTAAAGATCTACATCATAATTTTTATTTTTATTTTAAAAATTTTTAAAAAAATTTTATTTATTTTATATTGGCTGCTTTGGGTCTTCGTTGCTGCACGTGGGTTTTTCTCTGGTTGTGGCGAGTGGGGGCTACTCTTCATTGTGGTGCGCAGGCTTCTCATTGCGGGGGCTTCCCTTGTTGTGGCTCGCGGGCTCTAGGCATGCAGGCTCAGTAGTTGTGGCGCATGGGCTTAGTTGCTCTGGGGCATGTGGGATCTTCCCGGACCAGGGCTTGAACGCGTGTCCCCTGCATTGGCAGGCGGATTCTTAACCACTGCGCCACCAGGGAAGCCCTACATCATAATTTTTAAATGGAAAGTTTTTTCATGCTATGGATGCTTTATAATTTATTAAATCTATTCCTACTGAAGGATGCTTCAGTTCTGGAAAGGTTTTTTTCCCCTAGGAATAATGTCTGTCAGCACACTTTTACATTTTTGTCCATATATACAATTATTTAATATTTTCTTTAATCCCATAAGTTAGAATTTCTGCATCAAAGGGTTTTCATGGTTTAAATGCTGCTTGTACCTACTTTAAATTTTGTGCAGTCTACAGGTTAGAATGTTCATATCCTTACAAACTTGCTAATATGGGCATCAGTACTCTTAAAATGAGGTTTAATATCTTTAGGTAATTTGATGTGCTATTTCTATTTTTTAGTGAGTCATACCTGCTCATGTTTCTCTCACTGGGACAAGAGATTCTGGGTTTCAGGGGCAAAAGCTAGAGGTGAAAGAGAGCTGACTTTGTGGTTAGAAAAATAAGGATTCCAAATGCAGCTTTGCTACTTATTAACTGAATTTCTGCAAGTGATTTCACTTCTTTTAGTGTGAATTTTCTGATCCATTGCATAGATAGGATAATTACA
This sequence comes from Balaenoptera physalus, assembly GCF_965194825.1. Classification (NCBI taxonomy): domain Eukaryota; kingdom Metazoa; phylum Chordata; class Mammalia; order Artiodactyla; family Balaenopteridae; genus Balaenoptera; species Balaenoptera physalus. The sequence goes on along the minus strand of NC_138900.1, from coordinate 15,800,341 downwards.
ATACTACATAGCAATCCTGCAGATACAATTAACATATAAAATACCTATCATATAAAAGTCCTTTTTTTCTCTTCTGATTTTTAATTGATGTATAATTGACATAGAACACTGTTTTAGTTTCAAGTGTACAACATAATGATTTGATATTTGTATATATTGCAAAATGATCACAGTAAGTCTAGTTAACATCTGTGGACATACATAGTTACAATTTTTTTTTCTTGTGATAAGAACTACTCTCTTAGCAACTTTCAAATATGCAATACTATATTATATATATAAATATTAACTATATCACCATGCTATACATTACAACCCATGACATTAATTTTAAAACTAGAAGTTTGTCCCTTTGCCCCCCCTTCAACCATATCACCCTCTCCAACCCTCCCATCCCCCCACCTCTGGAAGCTACTAATCTGTTCTTTGTATCTGTGAGCTTGGTTAGAGCTTGTTTGTTTGTGTTTTTTAGATTTTACATATAAGCAAGATTATACAGTATTTGTCTTTCTCTGTCTGACTTATTCCGCTTAGCATGATGCGCTCAAAGTCCGTCTGTGTTGTTGAAAATGGCAAAATTTTATTCTTTTTATGGCTGAATAATATCCCTGTGTATGTGTGTGTGTTTCACATTTTCTTTATCCATTAATCCATCGATGGACATTTAGGTTGTTTCCATAATTTGGCTGTTGTAAATAATGTTGCAGTGAACATGGGGGTGCATAAATCTTTTCAAATTAGTGTTTTCATTTTCTTCAGAAAATACCTAGTAGTGCAATTGCTGGATCATATGGTAGGTCTATTTTTAATTTTTTGAGAAACCTCCATACTGTTTTCCTTAATGGCTGTACCAATTTACATTCCTGCCAACAGTGCACAAAGGTTCCCTATTCTCCACATTCTTGCCAACATTTGTTATTTCTTTTTTTTTTTTGATAATAGCCATTCTAACAGGTGTATGATGATATCTCATTATGGTTTTGGTTTGCATTTCCCTGACAATTAGTGATGTTGAGCATCTTTTCATGTACCTGTTGGCCATCTGTTATGACTTCTTTGGGAAAATGTCTATTTAGATCTGCCCATTTTTTAATCAAGGTTTTTGTTTTTTGCTATTGTATGGGTTCTTTATATATTTTGGAATTGATCCCTTATCAGATATATGATTTGCAAATATTTTCTCCTTTTCAGTAGGTTGCCTTTTCATTTTGTTGATGATTTCTTTGCTGTGCAGAAGCTTTTTAGTTTGATGTAGTCCCACTTGTTTATTTTTGCTTTTGTTGCCTTTACTTTTGGTGTCAAAAAATCATCACCAAGACCTATGTCTAGGCACTTACCTCCTGTGTTTTCTTCTAGGAGTTTTACGGTTTCAGGTCTTAAACATTCAAGTTTTTTATCCATTTTGAGTTCATTTTTGTGTATGGTATGAAATAGTGGTCCAATTTCATTCTTTTGCATGCGGCTGTCTGGTTTTCCCAACACCATTTATTGAGGAGACTGTCCTTTTCCCACTGTATATTCTTGGCTCCTTTTTGTAAATTAATTGATCATGTACACATGGATTTTATTTCTGGGCTCTCTATTCTGTTCCATTGACCTATATAGCTGGTTTTTTTGGGGGGGTCGATATCATATTGTTTTGATTACTGTAGCTTTGTAATATATTTTGAAATCAGGAAGCATGATACCTCCAGCTTTTTTCTTCTTTCTCAAGATTGCTTTGGCTATTTGGGGCCTTTTGTGGTTCCATACAACTTTTAGGGTTGTTTGTTCTAGTTCCGTGGAATAGTCCAGTGGAATTTTTGATAGAGATTGCATTTAATCTGTAGATTGCTCTGGGCAGTATGAACATTTTAACAATATTAATTCTTCTAATTTATGAACATGGAATATCTTTCTATTTATTTGTGTCATCTTCAGTTTCTTTCATCAGTGTCTTCTAGCTTTCAGTGTGCAGGTCTATTTAACCTCCTTGGTTAAATATATTCCTAGTTATTTTATTCTTTTGATGCAATTATAAATGGGATTGTTTTCTTAATTTCTCTTTCTTATAGTTCATTATTAGTAGATATAAATGCAACTGATTTTTGTAAATTGATTTTGCATCCTGCAACTTTACTGAATTCTTTTATTCTAACAGTTTTTCTGTGGGGTCCTTACGATTTTCTATATATAATATCATGTCTGCAAATAGAGATAGTTTTACTTCTTCCTTTCCAGTTTGGATGCCTTTTATTTCATTTTCTTGTGGAAAGTCTTGACAAATAGATATGTGTTTTTGTCTAACTGCTGAGAACATGAATCCACACCTCTTCAGACTAGGTTGTAAGAAGCAGAATGACAAATGAAGTCATCCAGGAAAGCAATGGGGATGATTCTGATTGAAAATAGTGATGAGCCCAGAGGATTCTGGAAGTTATTGTTCTGACTGCAGGCAGGCAGGGCTGCCAGTGTAGTAATTTCTCAGTGGTAACGGCTGCTAGCATTAGTCCTATGAATTTCTCTCTTTGTATCTGTTTAATTTAAGCAGGCTTGTGAGGTTTTGAAAGAGATTCTGGTTTAGATGATGTGGTCCCTTATCAGCCCTGAAATTTATAAATAGGGATTAGATTTGTCCATACCTCCTCAAATTTCTGTGTGTGTGTGTGTGTGTGTGTGTGTGTGTGTGTGTGTGTGGTGGGGAGGTCCAGGGAGGGGAAAGAATATATTAAACTGAGTCGTTTTGAGAGTTCTGAGGCCTATCTCATGGCCCCCTTTTTCTCCCCCTAGCTCTGGCCTCTGTGAACTCTGCTTCTTCAGGCAAGTAAACCCCAAGGAGGACTGACCAGTTCTTGAATTTCTAAACCATGGCCCATGTAAGTTGCTGTTTCTTTCACCTTCTGGAAGTTAAGGTCCTATAAACTTTTCTTTATCCTGAAACTTTTTACTTATCAGAGCCCCATCTAAGGAACCATTTCCTCCAGATCCAGTGAGAGATGAGGCCAAATAAATAGTACAATGCCCTTCTTGTGAGTCCGCTTTTTTCCAGTCATTGTTCATGTATTCATTGAACAAATCATTCAGCATCTCTTATATGTGCTCAGTCTTCTGCTAAAAGCTGCAGTGGAGCAGAAATGAAATCCCTTTAAGGAGACGTTTCACCATCTCTTTTGAGTAGTTGAGAGAGTATGGGCCCATTTGACTGCTCATGGGAAAACGCTAAATTTTTCCAAACTTGAGTTTTCCAAGTAGGTGAGATTTGCTGTTGGTTGACCTCAGCCTCAGTACATGGTGAGATCTCATGCTTTATGAGGCTTTTAGGACTAGGTAGGATTATGGTTGGGTCTTGCATGCAGAGAGTTCAAGTATCTTCTCTGGAAATCCCTAAGAGTTGTATACCATTTATATTGGAACAGGATGAGCTAGTCTAGAATGACATCTTTGTGATTCTGGATCACCAGTATCCAGAATCTACATCAGTATCCTCTAACTCAGGAACAAGGAATGCATACAGTGAGGGATGGAAAATGATAGATAAGAAGATCATGCAGATATCTATTGCATAGACTATTATACAACCAATTTTTAAAATTTCATTAAAGAATTTGTCATAAATGGGGAAATGCTTATGATATGATCTGATTCAATGATGAACTTGGAAGAAATTTTTAATTGTATTTGGATCCTTTTCCAACATAGAGATATCATAGGAAAACTTTTTTAAAAAAATCTGTTCTTTAAGGGGAAAGGGTAGAAGAACACATTTTTTGAGAATTTGTGAGGGAGACATATAACAGGCAGAAGACTTATACACAGTATTTCATTTAATTAGAAAACTGAGGGACTTCCCTGGTGGTCCAATGGGTAAGACTCCACGCTCCCAGTGCAAGGGGCCCGGGTTTGCTCCCTGGTCAGGGAACTAGGTCCCGCATGCATGCCGCAACTAAGAGTCCGCATGCTGCAACTAAGAAGTCTGCGTACTGCAACTAAAGATCCCGCATGCCACAACTAAGACCTGGCACAGCATAAATACATACGTACATACATACATACTGATTATTTTTTTTCCCCAGATGTGTTTGGATAGTTAAGATATGCTAGAGTATACAAGAGGCTGTGTCTGTAACAACAGGATCCTTCAGGAACATATAGGCATCCTGCTTTAAGCACACTCATTTCCTAACTACTGTGTTACAGGCTTCCAGCCCAAGCCTGTTTGCTTGCTCTATGATCCATTTCCTGCAGTATCTCTTCCATTTTTTTCTCTTTCCATCTTAAAACAAATTTTCTTTAATTTCAGTTGTATGGTTTGTCATTTCAGGGATCAGTGATGTTCAGTGATGTGTCCATAGATTTCTCTCAGGAGGAGTGGGACTACCTGGACTTGGAGCAGAGGGATTTGTATAGAGATGTAATGTTGGAGAACTACAGCAACTTGGTCTCATTGGGTAAGGTTATCTGCCTCCAGAAATTTAGACTCTGTTCTCTGCAAAATTAGCTTTCTTCTCTGGAAATTTCAGGAATGTCTTTCAAGAAACTATCTAAATTTCTGCTCCCTGTTCTCAAGGGAATGGTTTGAGCTTTTTTGTTCGGAAGTGAGCACCTTCACTAAGCATATTCATCTTTCCCATCCTTATGTGGCCTTCAGGCCTTCCTTAATGATGAAAGGACTGGGTTTGAAATCTGGGTGATTTACAACCTTACCAGTGTCAAAGAAAGCAGGCTTCACTTTGTATCCGAACTCAGAATTGCTATAGGTGTTTTGTTGTTTGTTGGTATACCTATAAGGAAAATAGCTAGACCTTATATCTTGGTTTTTCTCTGACTCTCCGATGAACACATAATTTTTTTAGTGGTAAGTTGTATCAACCGGATTTATTTACAGTTCAAGAGAACTCATGTCTTATATTAATAAACAAACATATTCACTCCAACCTACTTTTATGATTAAAAGTTAAAAATCCAAGAACTTTGCATGTAACATTGTATGAATATCCTAAGAAAAAACAGTAAATGCCTCAGGAAACTTCTTATTTTCCTCTCATTAAAATAGCAATTAGGGCTTCCCTGGTGGCGCAGTGGTTGAGAATCTGCCTGCCAATGCAGGGGACACGGGTTCGAGCCCTGGTCTGGGAAGATCCCACATGCCGCGGAGCAACTAAGCCCGTGAGCCACAACTACTGAGCCTGCGCGTCTGGAGCCTGTGCTCCGCAACAAGAGAGGCCACGATAGTGAGAGGCCCGCGCACCGCGATGAAGAGTGGACCCCACTTGCCACAACTAGAGAAAGCCCTCGCACAGAAACGAAGACCCAACACAGTCATAAATAAATAAATAAAAATTAAAAAAAAAAAAAAAAGCAATTATATGATACAGCCACTGTGGAGAACAGTATGGAGGTTCCTTAAAAAACTAAAAATAGAACTACCATACAACCCAGCAATCCCACTACTGGGCATATACCCTGAGAAAACCATAATTCAAAAAGAGTCATGCACCACAATGTTCATTGCAGCACTATTTACAATAGCCAGGACATGGAAGCAACCTAAGTGTCCATCGACAGATGAATGGATAAAGAAGATGTGGCACATATATACAATGGAATATTACTCAGCCATAAAAAGAAATGAAATTGAGTTATTTGTAGTGAAGTAGATGGACCTAGAGTCTGTCATACAGAGTGAAGTAAGTCAGAAAGAGAAAAACAAATACCATATGCTAACACATATATATGGAATCTAAAAAAAAAAAAAAGAAAAAGAAAAGGTTCTGATGAACCCAGGGGCAGGACAGGAATAAAGATGCAGACGTAGAGAGAATGGACTTGAGGACACAGGGAGGGGGAAGGGTAAGCTGGGACGAAGTGAGAGAGGAACATTGACATATGACACTACCAAATGTAAAATAGATAGCTAGTGGGAAGCAGCTGCATAGCACAGGGAGATCAGCTCGGTGCTTTGTGACCGCCTAGAGGGGTGGGATAGGGAGGGTGGGAGAGAGATGCAAGAGGGAGGGGATATGGGGATATAAGTATACATATAGCTGATTCACTTTGTTATACAGCAGAAACTAACACAACAATGTAAAACAATTATACTCCAATAAAGATGTTTAAAAAAATAATTATAGTAAATAATAGCTAATAAGATATATGTAGCACTTAGTGTATATTCTAGGCAATGTTTAGGTATGGATATATATTAATATAACCTGCACAACAATCATGTACGATAGGTACTATAATTATCCCTATTTTATAGGTGAGGAAGATAAAGCATAGTGGTAACTTGTCCAAGGTCGCACTACTGGGTTATGGCAAAGGCAAAATTTGAACCCAGATGTCTATCAACCACGGTTGCTCTCAAGAAAAGGAGTACTTGTGTGAATATAAATGAAAATAAGACCTTTTCCCTCCCTCTGCAATCTCCATTTCTTATGTAATATTAACATGATGTTTTTTAATCATCTCAGTTTTCTTTGTTCTGAAGGCTTTATCAATTACCATTTGACCTATAGTTTATTAAAACTTTAACCAAGACTGAATCAAAGTAATTTTGAATTTATTTTTTATTTCCATGTTACCTTACATTTCTTTTCTTCTGTCCAGGATGCTTCGTTTCTAAACCAGATGTGATTTCCTTATTGGAGCAAGGAAAAGAGCCCTGGAAAGTAGTGAGGAAGGGAAGAAGACGATATCCAGGTAAGTGAGGGCTAATAAGATAGGGGAAACCATCACCAGAGAAAACTGCCCTGCTAGTTAGGGAAGAGGCACACCCTTCTGATGTTGTTTAGAAAGCCCACTTTGAAAGACCATGGCCTAAGGAGAAAAGGGCTGAGACCCTGGGAGCAAATTAAGGACTTAGCTGGGGTTACTAATAGTACTACTGTATCCTATTTACCACTCTCCTTTTTTTATTGTTGTTGTTCTCTCTAATTTTCCTCCCCTTTGAAGGGGGCATGAGGTATGGAAAGGTGCTCTCTGTTCCCAATATTATTCTATCTATATTTTGATTTCTTCTTTTGCATGTATAGATAGATAGGCAGACAGACAGATAGATCGATCGACCAACTGGGCTCTGAGCTAGGCACTATGCTGGACACCATCAATACAGTGGTAAATAAAACCACTAGAATCCCTGTCCTATGAGGATTTACCCTGATTTACAGAAACATAGTAACTGTAAGTAAATAGAAAATATGTTAGGTAATAAGGGAGTACTATGAATAAAGGTAAGCACAGTAAGGGAATAGAGAATGGTATGGGATGGGAAGGCTGTTTTAGTTATGGTCAGGAAAGCCTTTCTTCCCTAACTTTTCTCATAAAATTTAAAATGGGAAATAGAAGACTGTGGAGATGAGTGTGCTTGACGTGGTAATAATATCATACGTTTTATCAGCAACTGAAGTTTCATGTGAATTACTCTAGAATATAGATCCTTAGTTTACAGAATATCATTTTTATTTACCTTTTTCCATGTATGTATATATCTACCTTCATTTCAGGAAGAAACATGAATGTAATAGACTGTAGGGAAAATGATCCCTTGGTTTAGCTTCTACCTCTGTGCTATTTTCATCTCTCTTTGGACCTTTTGTTAAAAGAAGATCCTTAAAATTCTTGATATAGAGATATATGTTGTCACTTTATATTTTGCTCTGTGTTATATTCAGGTCTGACAGAGGAGGCTCATATTAGGCTAAAAGTTCTTTTGTAACACCAGGGCCATTTCAGTGCCCATACTGTTTATAAGGTTATATCTTCTGATTCACTTTCTACCAAAGGAAAGAAAAATATGCTGTTTTTCCCAATCCTAACTTATTTTCTATCATCTGATTAAATGATATTTACAACTGTTAATACTACAAAAATAATGAAATACAGTGGTTCCAAGTGAATAAGATAATATCAGTTTAATCAGGAAATATTTAGCCAAAATAACAACTGTTGATTCAAAGTTAGACATCTTAAACAAGGTCATTATTTTTTTCCTTTCCTTTTCTTTCTTTGTTTCTTTCTTCCTTTTAGTAAGTTTTATTGAAGTATAAATGCATATAGAAATGTGGACAAATGAAGGAAGGTTTTTTTGAGGAGATGGTATTTGAGGAGAGATGTGAAGTAAGGGCTCAAGCCATTTGACTCTAGAGGAAGAGCATTCTGAGCAGATAGAAAAGGCCTAAGGAAGAAGTTAGCTTTGCATGTTTGAAAGCCATTATGGCTAGAACATGGGGGAGAGGAAGGGAAAGTAATAAGAGATGAGATCAGAGTTAGTCAAGGGCCATATAATATAATCATTAAGAGAAATTGGAAGCTATAGTCTGCTTTCTGTTTTAAAATGATCCCTCTGGTCAAGTGCAAAAGTAGGAAGGACCAGTGTGGAAGCAGTTTCAGTTCAGACTGGAAGTAATGGTGGTTTGGATAAAGATGGCAGCAGTAGGAGGTAGTAAGAAGCTGTTAGACTCAGGTTATGTATGAAGGTAGTGCCAAAAGAACATGCTGATGGACTTATAAATGCAGTAAGTAAGAAAGACATATCAAAGGAGGAGATAAGGGTGTTAGCTTGAACAGCTAGGTGAATGGAAGCACAATTTACTGAGGTAGGGAAGATAGGAAGAGCAGGATAGCAGGTAGACGTTGAGAGTTTCTGTTTTGGATATTTTAAGTTTGAATTGTCTTTTATTTTTCCAGTTTTAGATGTTGAGTAGGCAGCTGAATATGTATATACACATGGAGCTCAGGGAGAGGTTACAGCCTGATGTCCATCTGGGTGTCTTCACTTTATGGTTAAAATTGAAATCTATGGGTCTGAATGTGTTCATCTAAGGAACACATGCAGGTAGAAGAAAGCAGATAAAGAGAAGAGGCCTAAAGACTGATTCATGGGGTACTCCCCTATTCAGACGTTAGAAAGAGGGGGCCGCAAAGGACATGCAGAAGGAGCAGCCACGATACAAACAAAAGAAAATGTTTCAAAATGGAAGGAGTAGAGAATGAGGACTGAGAATTGACCCCAGATTCTGGCAAGATGGAGAATGCTGGTGACCTTGTCAAGAATGATTTTAGTGGAGTCAGGGTGAAAACCTGATTGGAGTGACTTAATAAGAGTAGGTAAGGCAGTGATGAGATGGGTGTAAGACAACTCTGGAAGAAGTATGTATGAAGGGAAGCTGGGAGATAGAGTTGGTAGTTACACTGGGGTTTTGGGTTATAAGCAGTGTAGTTTATGGTATGCAATAATAGACCATGTTTGTGTGCCCATGGGAATGATTCTGTAGGTGGGGGAAATTGATGCAGTAGAGAGAGCATAAATTTGGAAACAGTGTCCTTGAGGTGGGGGTGGAGGAAGGGGATAGGATCCAGGGAACAAGAGAGAATTAAAGGGAAAACAATGTAGTTATGAATGCAAGTAAGTTGGTCTGGGTAGTGGCGAGAGGACAGCGTATTCTTCTATTGTTATTTCCTCAGTGAAATCAGAAAGATGATCATGAATAGAATGAGGATTATTCAATGGTAGCATTCACTATGGCCTTATTCAGGATGTGACTAAAATTGATAACTTCAGAAGTACAGTTCCTTGGATGTTAGGTTTTATTATTTTCCAATCTTTGTACTCTGTCCACAGTGTTGAAATGCAAATAGGATTACCTTGGAACCAAATCTTCTATATCCAATTTTTTTTGTATCAACAAAGCAAGGTGGTTAATAATAAAATGCCTAAACAGACTAAGTACTAAGTTCAGGTAATTTATGTGACATTTTCCATTTAATTAAAGCTGGTTCTCTGAAACGGGGGAATCACATTTGTGATTTTTTATATTTATATATTTTTAACTGATCAAAGAAAGGGCTTATATTTTTCTATATTCTCATCAGCATTGTGTAATAGAATAGAAATCCTTTGGTCCAACAGAATTGGGACTGGTATTTGGTTTGTTTATTCATAAAAATGGGTTAGATATTTTATGTACATACCATAAAAGTAATATTTTTAATCTCAACATTAAAATGTAGCTCTTTGTCAATACTTTTGACATGTGTCTAAGGCTTTCTTTCCATTGTGTCTCTTATTTAATTTTTCATCTAAACCACACATACAATTTATAGTCTATTACTATTTCTAGTTAAAAAATTTTTAAGTAGAACAAGAACCAAATTTGCAACAAGTACAGAACACTTCTTGATTATTATGTTTTCCCCATCTTTTACTGTTGTCTCTCCCACACTTAGTTTTTGTTAGCCATGTTTTGTTTTTGTTTTTATTTTTTCTGGCTGTGCTATGTGGCATGCAGGATCTTAGTTCCCCGACCAGGGATTAAATCTGTACCCACTGCATTGTGAGCACAGAGTCTTAACCACTGGACCGCCAGGGATGTCCCTGTTAGCCATGATTTTTAACAATGTATTTATGACATTAATACATACAATGTATGTATTTCCAAAGTGTTCAATTTCATTTTCATAGAACCAATCTCTTCTCATAGTTACTTATAAGTTTACATATTGTTTAATTAAATTGGGTACTTTCAGGAAAATGTGAAACTGGCCTAAACTTGTTTGGAACAAACAGAGTTAACTCTTGTGAGATAGGAGTGCTTTGTCAACTGGGCCTGTGGAGGTGGCCATATCCCCTGGACGTGACCAGCCACTGGCCTGTCTCTCATGCCCTAGCCCGCATATCTGTTGCCTACTCTGCAGGCAGACAACAGAAGTTGCTATCTGGCCCAGGGGTGATAATCTGCAGGATTCGATATACCTGGCTACTTTGAATACAGAATTTACCCTGTTGTTTGCCATTGTCTCCATACCTGCTCAGCTTCTCAGCATGAACACCCTTGATAGACTGCTGTCCCCTTGTGCAGAGTAATCTCCCTCTTGTGATTTCGTGTGTGATATCTTTAGAAAATCTAATGCCAGATGCTTCATGAGTGTTTCAGTGTTTTCTTCATAAAGGTTGTATATATATTTTAAGTTTACTCTTGAAACTGTTGTGACTGGAATCTTTTTTTCTCCATCATATTTTATTATTAAATGTATGTATAAAGGCTATTAGTTTTTTTTTATATCCTCCTACCTTATTAAATTCTGTTATTATTTATATTATTTAAACCTCTTAAGTTTTCCAATTATGAATTATCATCTGAAAATACAGTTTTATCTCTTCTTTTAAATTCTTAAGACTACCTCTCATTTTTTTCTGATATTTAAGTGTCTTGAGTAATAACTCCAAAGCTGTCTTTTTGTTAAGGTAATATGTATTTTATCATTTTAGGGAGGTAATTATTCCTCCTTTATTGAGCTTTTTTTAAAAATCAGGAATGTTTCCCTTTTTTAGTTGCCTTTTCAGCGTCTATGGAGTTGATCAGGTGAATTTAAAAAAAAATATTGGGACTTCCCTGGTGGTGCAGTGGTTAAGACTCCACACTCCCAATACAGGGGGCCCAGGTTCAATTCCTGTTTAGGGAACTAGATTCTGCATGCATGCCACAACTAAGAGTTCACATGCCTCAAGTAAGGAGCCAGTGAGCCACAACTAAGACCCGGCACAGCCAAATAAATAAATATTTTAAAAAATATATTTATTTGGCTGTGCCGGGTCTTAGTTGTGGCATACGGGATCTTCGTTGACACGTGCAGGATCTTTAGTTGCGGCATGTGGGATCTAGTTCCTTGACCAGGGATAGAACCCGGGCCCCCTGCATAGGAAGCGCGGAGTCTTAGCCACTGGACCAACAGGGAAGCCCCCGATCATGTGATTTTTATTTTTCCCTTTCCTCAGCTGTATTAAATGTGTTGAATTATCTTAATAGATTTCCCCATACTGGACCTCTTTAACATTCTTTGAATAAAAGACGCTGGGTCTTTTGACACACTGTTTTATTAGATGCTTAGAATTTTTACATCAGTTTTCAGAAAACTGGTGTGTAGTTTTCTTTTTATGAACAGGATTTAGTATGATAATATTACATCATGAAAATAGTTTGGAAGTCCTCCTTTTTCTTAGTTCTCAGTCTAAACAGAATTTGTATGGCCTGTTCTTTAAAGCTTCAGTAACCTTTTTAAAGCTTTTTCCTTGAAGAAGGAGATGGTAAGTCTGACTACAATCTCTGTTTGCTTTATGGAAATTAATCTGTTGAAACATTGTATCTCTTTTGTGGTCAGTTTTGGTAACCTATATTTTCTTAGAAAATTATTCATTTTAGCTGTGTTTTAAAACTTATTGGCAAAGTAATCTTTCTTCCAACTATGTTCTGTATTTAATCATTATTTTCACTTTGCCATTTTTTAATTTCTATGTCTGTGCGTTTTTGCTGTTTTTATTATATTAACTAATGGTTATCTGTTTTGCTGATTCATTTATAAAAAAAGAATCTGGTTTTACTTTGTGTGTTAGTTCTTTTTTTCTGTTTTCTAACTATTCTAATTCTGCTTTTATATAGTTAATTTCTTTTTTCTGCTTTGCTTCAGTTTGCTTTTCTAATATTTTGGGGTGGGATTTTTAGTTAATTTTTTCTTTCATTTTTTTGCTGTATGTATTAAGATTTTTTAAAAAATAAATTTATTTATTTATTTTTGGCTGCGTTGGGTCTTCATTGCTGTGTGCAGGCTTTCTCTAGTTGCGGCGAGTGGGGGCTACTCTTCGTTGCGGTGCACAGGCTTCTCATTGCAGTGGCTTCTCTTGTTGCAGAGCATGGGCTCTAGGCGCACGGGCTTCAGTAGTTGTGGCTCTCAGGCTCCAGAGTGCAGGCTCAGTAGTTGTGGCTCATGGGCTTAGTTGCTCCGTGGCATGTGGGATCTTCCCGGACCAGGGATCGATCCCGTGTCCCCTGCATTGGCAGGTGGATTCTTAACCACTGCGCCACCAGGGAAGTCCCATGTATTTAAGTTTTTGAATTTTCTTCTAAGCTCTGTGGTTACAGTTTCACAGGTAATTTAATGTAGATTTTTTTTTTATTGTTACTATTGTTTTCTTTAAACAAATACCATTTGGGATCTTATTTCTCTATTGATCTAAGAGTTATTTAAGATAGACTTCTAAAATTCCAAGTGGATTTACTTTTTTGTTGTTATTATTAATTCCCAGTTTTAGTAGAAACTATATGATTTCAGCTTTCTTATACAGACTATATTATAATATTTGAAAACATCATCATTTTTCTCTCTCATACACAGCTCATTCAGCACTTAAATTCCCCTCTGGCTATTTCTCCTCTTGGCTTACCATCCTCTGGTTTACATCTATTATGACCTTTGTTAGCAAGTTCTTCACACTCAAGTTACTACAAAACCCTTTGACCCTATTAGTGAGTTACTTACAAATTACGTCTTTTTTTTTTTGCTAAGGATTTCATAAACTTCAGTAAGGTATAAACATATTTTCCTGTCTGAAAGTCACATTTCTAGGAAATAAGGAATGGTCTTGCCTCTGAGGGGATGGAAGGGAGGAGACCAGAATAAGGGGATGAAGGAACAAAATCCACTGAGCATTTGCAAAATGGATGAGTAATAGAATAAGCTTAAAGGGAGCTTAAGTACATAGAGTTTCTCAGTGTCTTTGTTGTGATGTGGAGACAAAGAAAGAGCAACCCATAGCTATGCGAAGGAGGGAATGGCAATGTAGAGAATACTGCATAAATAAGGGTATAAGCAATGGAAGGATGTACAGGAAAATACAACCACCATTTTTCATTTATATAGTCAGCTGGGCTAGCTCGAATGAATAAAGAAAATATTTAATCATTGTAGTAAGATGTGAGAGGTTAGAGGCAGAGAAATATATTCAAAATAAGTATATAAATATAGGAATTAAATGAGTGAAATCTATTTTGTGCTCTGGATTTATTATTTAATGGAGAGTAAAGCAGGGATTGTTTCTGCCCTTAATGAGGTTTAGGGGTAAGAAAATAAGCAGAATAACAATTGGAAAAATTAATAAATAGATAATTTCAACATAGATCTATGTTGTATATGATATATGTATAATAACAATGCAGATATACAGTTAACCCTTGAACAACACAGGGTTTAGGGTGTTGACACCCCAGCATTCGCAAAAATCCACATATAACTTTTTAAAAAATATTTATTTTTTTAATTTATTTATTTTCTTTCTATTTTTTTGGCTCCGTTGGGTCTTCTTTGTGGCACGCGGGCTTCTCTCTAGCTGTGGCATGGGGGTTTTCTCTCTCTAGTTGTGGCACGTGGGCTCCAGAGCACGTGGGCTCTGTAGTTTGTGGCATGCAGGCTCTCTTTTTGAGGCGCATGAGGTCAGTAGTTGTGGCACGTGGGCTTAGTTGCCACGTGGCGTGTGGGATCTTAGTTCCCTGACCAGGGATCGAACCTGTGTCCCCTGCGTTGGAAGGCAGATTTTTTACCACCAGGGAAGTCCCCACATATAACTTTTGACTCCCTCAAAACTTAGCTGCTTATTAGCCTATTGTTGACCGGAAGCCTTACCAATAACATAAATAGTAGATTAACACATATGTTATATATATTATATACTGTATTCTTATAATAAAGTTAGCTAGAGAAAAGAAAATGTTATTAAGAAAATCACAAGGAAGAGAAAATACATTTACAGTACTGTACTGTATTTATTGATACCATAAGTTTATGTTGTCTGTTTATAAGATAAATTTTCTGTCAGTTCTACATCAATATTGTCTTATATGATAAACACAGAACGTATTATATGTATTACTAACACTGGACATCAGAAATGAAAAGATAATGTGAAAAAAATTTATATTTCTTTACAGATATAATGACTCATGCATTGGTAATGAAGAAGCAGCAATATGATTGCTTTACGGTAACCTAATGTAATTGATGTGAATGCTTCATGGTAGCCTAGCTTATACAGTAATGAATGAATCAGCGTAAAACTTTTCTGGCATACAATATTACAGTCACATTTATAAAACAGTATTGGAAACATTGTTACATTTTTTAAAAAACCACTTACTGTGATGATAGGCTGATATGCAGTTTATCCAATCACAAGAGAGAGAAGCACACTGTACAGTAATGTAATTCTTTAAAAGCAAAGTTGTAAAACAGTAAGAAAGCTAACACATTATTAATTTTATATTAAATATCACTCACCTTATGCCTATGTAAGGATAGATTATCCACTTCAATACAAGTCTTGCACATGATGTTCTACACATATATGTTTGTATATTTATTGAAAAAAGTCCATGTATAGTGGATCTGCACAGTTCAAACCCATGTTGTTCAAGGGTCAACTGTATAATAAGCACATAGCTTTAAGTACTGTCAGTAGATTCAGCCTTAGAGTGAGTAACTTAATCTAAGACCTCAGAGTGAGAAGGAGCCAGCCATGCAAAGAGCCCAAACAGAAGATTTGTGGGGAAATAGAGCAGACTGAAAAGTCCGATGGAAGTAAGTGGGAACATGTTCTAAGATCTGAAAAGAGGCCTCTCCAGGTAGCAGTAAAGAGAACAGTGGTTTGAGATGATGCGTTATAGGTAAGCAGAGGCCTTTTAGCAAGTTTGATTTTATTCTAAGAATAAAGAGAAATTGTTGAAAGAATTTATGTATGAATTCTCAACCTTTCATGTCCATCAAAATCATTGAATGGAGAATATTAAATATAGGACTGCCCAGGACTGTAGAATCTGATCCAAGTGGTTTAGGTGGTGTCTAAATCATAGTATTTGTAACAAGCTCCCTTGTGATTCTGATTCACATTTCAGCTTGAGAACCACTGACTTAAAATATTTACTTAGTCACTAATCTCATTTTCCTGCATGAACTCTCATTTTCCTGGTGTTGCCTTTTGCTTTTTTTTTTTTTTTTAGCTATGTAACTATTTTTAGAATTTCATTGGGTAGTACTTTGGTTGTCTTTTATTTCTACTGTAGAAATTTTACTACTTTTAGAAAAAGAAAACTGCATGTTTGCTCTCTTGTTTTCTTTCAGATTTGGAGACCAACTATGAGACCAAGAAGTTATCTTCAGAAAATGACATTCACGAAATAAACTTATCCCAGTGGAAAATAATGGAGAGAATTAAAAACCATGGCCTTAAGAGACTCATTTTAAAAAATGATTGGGAGTCCAAAAGAAAATTTGAAGGACAAGAGGAATATTTCAATCAAGTGAAAATTACATCTCAAAAAGTGTCCTCTTACCAAAAACACTCATCTTTTTCTTCACATCAGAGAATTCATTTTGTCGAGAAACCCTATGAATGTAAGGAATGTGGGAAGGCCTTTAGAGTACGGCAACAACTTACTTTTCATCACAGAATTCATACTGGTGAGAAACCTTATGAATGTAAGGAGTGTGGGATGGCTTTTAGACAGACTGCACATCTTACCCGACATCAGAGACTTCATTCTGGTGAAAAACTCTATGAATGTAAGGAATGTGGAGAATCTTTCATATGTGGCCCAGACCTTAGAGTACATCAAAAAATTCATATTGGTGAGAAACCCTATGAATGCAAAGAATGTGGGAAAGCCTTCAGAGTTCGTGGACAACTTACTCTCCATCAGAGGATTCATACTGGTGAGAAACCCTATGTATGTACAGAATGTGGGAAGGCCTTTAGACAGTATGCACACCTTACTCGACATCAGAAGCTTAATATTGCTGACAAACTCTATGAATGTAAAGAATGTGGGAAGGCCTTTTTGTGTGGCTCTGGCCTTAGAGTACATCACAAACTTCATACTGGGGAGAAACCCTATGAATGTAAAGAATGTGGGAAGGCCTTTAGAGTACGACAGCAACTGACACTCCACCAGAGAATTCATACTGGTGAGAAACCCTATGAATGTAAGGAATGTGGAAAGACTTTTAGTCGTGGTTATCATCTTATTCTACATCACAGAATTCATACTGGTGAGAAACCTTATGAATGTAAGGAATGCTGGAAGGCCTTTAGTCGTTACTCACAACTTATTTCACACCAGAGTATTCATATTGGTGTTAAACCCTATGACTGTAAGGAATGCGGGAAGGCCTTTAGACTACTCTCACAACTTACACAACATCAGAGTATTCACATTGGTGAGAAACCGTATAAATGTAAGGAATGCGGGAAGGCCTTTAGATTGCGCCAAAAACTTACTCTACATCAGAGCATTCATACTGGTGAAAAACCCTTTGAATGTAAGGAATGTAGGAAGGCCTTTAGGCTTAATTCATCTCTTATTCAGCATCTGAGAATTCATTCTGGTGAGAAACCCTATGAATGTAAGGAATGTAAGAAGGCCTTTAGACAACATTCACACCTTACCCATCATCTGAAAATTCATAATGTAAAAATATAAGAAAGCCTTTTTAGTCTATGAATGTAGTAATTAGTTCCTTTTGCTTCCTCCATGCACCTGACTTGGCATAACGGGGTTTAAATCATTAAAAGAATGTGTTAATTTAATATATTCCACCATCACTCAGACCTGAGAATCTTCACATTCATTCTAGAAACTAATCCTATTAATATAACAAATGTGGGAAAGACACATCATCATTTCTAGCCCATCACTTTCCTACCTGTGTTATATTGAACAAGACGTTTAACTGCTAGATGCTATAGTTTCTTCATTTATAAAATTATAATACTGTGGCAGAATAAAGATTACTGCCGATTCTTTGGTACTCCACCCATCAAGACGTGGAATCCACATCCTTTCCCTTTGAATCTGGGCAGACTGTGACTACTTTGACCAGTAGAATAGCAGAAGTACTGCTGTGCTAGTTTCTGGACCCAGACTTTACTGGTAGATTTTGCCTCATCTCTTGGAATACCCTCTCAAGTTCAGACCTGAACTGTTATGTTAAAAAGTCTAGCTACTCTGCTGAAGAGACCACATGGAAAGGCCCTGAGACTACATAGAGAAGGAGAGGCACTCTGCTGTGCCCAGTCTTCCAGATTGCCCATGAAAACATCGGACATTTGAGTGAAATAGTTTTGGATCCTCCAAACCAGCCATCAGCTGAATGCCAGTGAATAACCTCAGTTGATGCCGTGTAGAACAGAAAAATCCACCAACTGAGCCCCTGCCCAAATTCCTGACCCACGAAATCATGAGATATAATTAAATGGTTGTTGTTTTAAGCTACTAAATATTGTTTTATTATTATCATCATTAATATTACTCTCTTGAAAATCCATATGAAAGACTATGGGCACAGTGAATATAGAAATGCCTTCCACCAACACTCATCCATTATTGAATGTCAGATAACTTATTCTTGTTAAAATAGTGAAAGTGAGAAATCCTTTTTCAATTTTTTCATAAAAAAGAAGATATTCTACAATCTATGCTCTCTGGCCTCAGTATAAATTTGATTTAAAATTAACAGAGGATGGATGGACCTAGAGATTGTCATACTAAGTGAAGTAAGTCAGACAGAGTAAGACAAATATTGTATCACTTGTTTGTGGAAACTAAAAATAGTACAAATGAACTTATTTACAAAACAGAAACAGACTCACAGACATAGAAAACAAACATGGTTATCAAAGGGGAAGTGGGGGGATAAATAAAATTAGGAGTATGGTATTAACAGATAACATACTACCATATATAACATAGGTAAACAATAAGGATTTACTGTATAGCATTGGGAACTATATTCAATATCTTGTAATAACCTATAATGGAAAATAATTTTTTAAAAGAATATATGTATATATATATATTCACTGTATGAATATATATATACACACTGTATGTATGTATATACATATATGTGTGTATATGTAACCAAATCACTGTGCTGTACACCTAAAACTAGCACAATATTGTAAATCAACTATACTTCAATTAAATACATAAAATTAACAAAGAATAAGATAAAAAGAAACTATTTGGAAATTTAAAATCACCTATAAGTCCAGCATCAATTTTTAAAAATCCATTGTAGCCTTTTAAAAAAATGCTCAAATTGTCCTATATTTGGCCAGTGGGAATCCCCTCAATTTGGATCCTTTGTCCTTTTGTCATGATTACTGTAGCCTGTGATAGCTTCCTTTTTTTCTAACAAAATGCATTGGTCAGCTACAGAGCACATTAGGGCATTTATTAATAAATAAAGGGAAAATGGAGCATTTATCCTGCCTTTCCTTTATGAACTATATTTCAAGACAACCAAAAGTTGATGAAGAAAAGTTCTTTATTATTAGAGAATTCTAGCTAATAAAGGTCAAAGGAATGATAGAATCCAAAAAGTCACACTTTTTATTTATGAAATAATGGGTCTTGATGGTATCAGTGGATGTGAAAACCACTAGGTGAGAGATTATTCTAAGATTTTAAAGGACAGAGCAGAATGACAACCCGTTAACCTATAGTAACATCTCTAAATTAAATCAGCAAGACTATGTGCTTCTTGATGTAATGCAATGGATGTATACTACCTGTGGAGTATTCTTGTCCAAAATATTGATTCAGAAGTGTAATTTAGTCTCTAAACCTACCAGTTTACAGGAAACTTGGGAAATAAATGAACAGATTCATGACACAAAGAAGCAAACAGCCAAATCCAGAATGTGGGAAATTCCACAAAATAAAAGCCCTAGTTTCTTAACCAATATATGTTAAGAGAATAAAAACAGAATTTTACAAATTAAAAGAGACTTGAGACATATTAATTAAATACAGTGTATGGAATATATTGAGATGCTTGTGTTAAAATGTACCCAGGATTTGCTTTAATCAGGTATGGTAAGTCACGAAGACATGGAAATGATTATGATGAAGGAAGAAGCTTATACGCGGAGATTTCTGCAAACAGGAGGAACTGAGTACACATAGGAGAACATGGAAGGAGCACCTAGTCCTGTTAGGAGGCAGAAGGCGGAAGAGGGCAGAGCATGACTCAGAACCTTTACTGGAGTTTTCCCAGGAAGGAATGGGTGACGTGATGCCAGGTAGGTACACTGAGCAAGTTTAAGACTGGGTAGATTGAATAATTTTGTGGGCTCTGAGCTCCAGTGGTGGTCCTCAGTTGTCCAGTACCTGGCCCTGGGGTGATTTAGGGCAGGAGGAATATTGGTTTGGTGTGTGAGAGTTTGATAAAGGAGATGTTTGATAAAGGGGTGTGGACTTTGGATTGGTTGGTTTATATATCAACGGCATGCTTGCAGGAGGGTTGTTTGTCAAGGAACTTGCGAGCCCTAGAAGTGGTAGTCTCTCCAAGATCAAGTCCCCAAATGCCAGAGCATCAAGAATACGGAAAATAAGAAAATACAGGCAATACAATCCTGATTTGGACAGATAAAAAAAAGACAACTTTTTACATTATTGTGAAAAAGTAAACCTAGAGTGGGTATTAAATTATATTAAATAATTATTATTCATTTGTTAGGCATGATGATGGCATGGGAGTGGGTGTGTGTATGTGTGTATAAATCCTTATGCATTAGAGAGCCATACTGAAGTATTCAAGGATGAAATTATATGTATGATTTGCTTTATAATACTAAAGAAAAAATGGGAAGGATAGATGAAACAAGATTGGAAAAATGCTGTAAATTGTTGAAGCCGGGTAATGGGTACATAGGGTTCACTGTGCTATTCTTACTACCTTTGCATATATTTGAAAACTTCCATAATAAAGTTTTTGTTTAAGTAGAAAATCTGAAATTTTAGACTACTTAGTGATAAATGATAATTTGATCCCTACAGATAAAAATTTGTGGGAAGGACTTCCCTGGTGGCGCAGTGGTTAAGAATCCACCTGCCAATGCAGGGGACTCGGGTTTGAGCCACGGTCCAGGAAGATCCCACATGCCACGGAGCAACTAATCCCATGCACCACAACTACTGAGCCTGCGCTCCAGAGCCTGTGAGCCACAACTCCTGAAGCCCGGGCGCCTAGAGCCCGTGCTCTGCAACAAGAGAAGCCACCGCAATGAGAAGCCCCCGCTCACCGCAACTAGAGAAAGCCCGCGCACAGCAACAAAGACCCAACGCAGCCGAAAATAAATAAATTAAATAAATTAATTAAAAAAAATTTGTGGGAAGCCACCAAAGCTCTACTTTGTAGGAAATAAACAACCTTAATGCATTTAGAAAACCTGGATTGAGCAGTTAGTTCACGACTCTGTTACCACACATACCGTGCCTGTCACATAGCAGGCAGTTGACAGAAGTGTTGGGGAAAAAAAGCATTAACTTAAGCCAGAAAACGTGTTTTTTACACGGGCTCTCAGCAGTGAAAGCGCGGAGTCCTAACCACTGGACTGCCAGGAAATTCCCAGAAAACATTTATTTATTTATTTATTCATTAATTTATTTAATTTATTTTTGGCTGCGTTGGGTCTTGTTGCTGCGCGCGGGCTTTTTCTAGTTGCGGCGAGTGGGGCCCACTCTTCGTTGTGGTGCACGGGTCTCTCATTGCGGTGGCTTCTCTTGTTGTGGAGCATGGGCTCTAGGCACGTGGGTTTCAGTAGTTGTGGCTCGCTGGCTCTAGAGTGCAGGCTCAGTAGTTGTGGCGCACAGGCTTCGTTGCTCCCTGGCATGTGGGATCTTCCCGGACCAGGGCTCAAACCCCTGTTCCCTGCATTGGCAGGCAGATTCTTAACCTCTGTGCCACCAGGGAAACCCCCCCTTTTTTTTTTTAATTAAGGTAAATAGCAGGAAGTAATTCATACAATAAAAGTAAAAGTACAACTTAAAAAAAGTAGAAGAGGGACTTCCCTGGTGGTGCAGTGGTTAAGAATCCACCTGCCAGTGCAGGGGACATGGCTTCGAGCCCTGGTCTGGGAAGATCCCACATGCTGCGGAGCAACTAAGCCCAACTACTTAGCCACAACTACTGAGCCTGCACTCTAGAGCCCGCGACCCACAACTACTGAGCCCATGTGCCGCAACTACTGAAGCCTGTGTACCTAGAGCCTGTGCTCCGCAACAAGAGAAGCCACTGCATTGAGAAGCCCGCGCACTGCAACGAAGAGTGGCCCCCGCTCACTGCAACTAGAGAAAGCCCATACGCAGCAACAAAGACCCAATGCAGCCAAAAATAAATAAATAAATAATTTTTTTTTTTAAAAGTAAAAGAATAGTTAATAAAGTAGTAGATTTTATCCAAGAATATTCTCTTTGAAAATACCATTAATATAGAATCAGCAGTTATTATTGAGGGACAAAAGATGATTCAATTACAGCTTTATGTATGGGAATG
Organism: Balaenoptera physalus; assembly: GCF_965194825.1. NCBI lineage: Eukaryota > Metazoa > Chordata > Mammalia > Artiodactyla > Balaenopteridae > Balaenoptera > Balaenoptera physalus. The sequence goes on along the minus strand of NC_138900.1, from coordinate 15,778,198 downwards.
GTGAAATAGGTACATATATCAAAGAGATTTAAAAGTTTTAAAATTTACATGTTACTATATACGTATATTTCAGTATGTATAAAAATATAGAGAATGAGCTATCTAGAGAAACCTAAATGATCAAAGTTGACTCAAGAGACTATAGAAAGCCTGAACAATGTATAGATTTTATATTTTATTTTATATTTTAAACAATTTATAATTTATAGATTTTATAAGTTATAGTTTTATAATGTATGAGATCTGTAAACAAAGGAAATTTAAGTGGAGTTCTTGTTTTTTTAAAAACTAGAATCGATAGTTTTTCAGGCAATAAAGTTTTAAAGAATAGGTAACCTCTAACAAAATTTTGCAGGATCATTCTATAAGGCAGATATCCCAATAATAAAATTTTAGATGAGGGTAATCCCTAAAAAGCAAAATCTAGACCAGTATCATTTAAGATACATGCAGACATTCCAAATAAAGTTCAGTAAATTGAACTCAGTAGTCTAAAAAAACAGTTATAAAACATAAAATGATTTACCAGGAATACCCAGGGCCTGACCTTTTGTGATTTAGTTAGGCATTTAGGTTTTCTAACTTGAGCAGTGTAACAGTGTTGGGAAAAATGACGTGATCCTGCCCCAATAATTTCTTTCTATTGTTTCTCTTCTTTTTCTCGTTTATTTTAGCTTCATCAATTTTATAAAAGGAATGAAAAATTATTTGAAAAATAGGCATTCAATACTTAAAAGTTATTACCTTCTACAAAAGAAAAACAAGTATTGCCACAGCACTTTATTTTCAGCCAAATGAATGTCACTGTCATACACTGACTTGTACCTCTAAGTCCATTTTGCTCAGAGTGGGCAGATTGGGCAGATGTCATTGAATAATCAGTCACCATCTAGAATAATAAATCTCTTCCACTCATGATTTCAAATTGCTTTTAATTTGTGGACATAACACAGTGTTTACACAAAAATGTAACATACACAATGAGCATTTTAAGTGCTATTATGTGTTTCTTCTCCCTGGTAACATTTTCTTGTTAACTGAAGTCTTTTGGGGACAGTACATTAACTCAAAATTTCTTAAAGTATGTTCCACAAAACACCAGTACTTAATGGTTCTTGAAGAAAATGATTTTGTGTTCAAACAAGCATGCAAGCTCTATATTCTATATTTCTTGGGAGAAAAAAATCACATTAAGTGCCGAACAAAAGACTATCAAAAATGTTTCATGTTATCAAACTCAATGTATCTCATACTTCACTATAGAGCTCCCATTCCCAATACCTATTGTAGGTGTAATTCCACTTTGGCAGATGTTGCCCTAACCAAAAGGAGAGGCTTCAAGGATGGAAGTGTCAGCATTGTGGCAGGTGTATGGTTATCTAGCAAGGCAAGCAACTCAGCATGCTGTCCAACCAGCTGCTTGCTCTTTTTTGGATTTAACATGGTGCTTTTTAGTAGAATAGAAAACCCCTAGTCCTTTTCTTTATATAAATACACCATATGTATTGAGGCCTTTTGTTGGTCAATATTTAGGTTATATATAATTTCTCACTGAAAAATATCTTGTTGAATATCTGAGTTTCTTGCTATACATAACAAGGGTTTCTCTGAGGTATTTATCAAAAGGTGAGATAGGTAAGTCAGAGGTTATGTTCATGTTCAACCTCACTAGATATTGCCGTAGAAGAGGAGAACATCTTTATGGTACCAATTTACAACCCCTTCAAACCAGTGAAATATTATTTCCTTATATCCCCACTTCTGGTATGTGCTTTAATATTTTCCTGGTAAATAATGAGTTGAGCATCTTTTCACATATGTTTATTGCTAAATACTATAGCTTGCCAATTCATATGTATTGCCCATGTTCCTTTTTTAAAAAACATTCATATAAAAATAGTGGGAAAAAAAAAAAAATAGTGGGATTCTTAAAAATAACATTCTAGATAGTAATCCTTTACCTAGTATTATGATGGACTCACCTTCTCCCAGACTGTGGCTTATTTCTGTTTTTATTGTGATATTGTCATATTAAAATTTTAAATATGGATACAATCATCAATTTCATTATTACCCAATAACCTTTAAAATTCATTTTTTTACTAGACTCTTAATTTTTTAGGCAATCAGTTATGTCAACTACAAATAGATATGATTTTTCCTGAATATTTATAGTGATTATTTTATTATTCTTACTCTAACAGAAATAATTTCCAGAACAAGATTTAGTATTAGTGGTGATAGCGGGCATCTAGTTGTTTTTCCCAACTTAATGGAAATCACTTAGTGTAATGTTTGCTCTCTGTTTGAGGTAAACAGACCTTGTGTGGTTCACTTGTTTCCTTCAGTCCCTATTTAACTTTTTTTTTTTTCAATTAAAAATGCCTGCTGAATATTGTCAGATGCCTTTTTGGCGCACTGATATATTTTCCTTCTTCAATTTGTTAATGTGATAAGGTGTACTTTGGTCATTAAGGCAACATGATACTGATGCAAAACGAACAAGTAGACCAATAGAACAAAATAAAGAGCACTGAAACAGACCTACATACATGTGGTCATCTGAGTTATGACAAAGGTTCCTCTGCAGTGTGGTTGCAGAGGAAGTGATGTTCTTTTCAATAAGTAGCACTGGATCAATTGCATATCCATATCGATAAAAAATTAACCTTGGCTCTTATCTTACACTTCACACAAACCAATTCCAGATGTGTTAATGATGTAATTGTAGAAGATACGACAAAGGCTTTAGAAGAAAACATAGAATATCTTTCTAGCCTTGGGATAGCAAAGATTTCTTAAACAGAACACAAAAAGCACTAACCATATGGAGAAAAAAAAGTAAATTTTACTATATTAAATTTAAAAATCTATTTTCATCAAAAGACACCATTAAAGTGAAAAGGCAAGCCACAGACTGGGAGACTATATTCACAATACATAAATTTGACCAAGAATATATAAAGAACCACTACAAATCAATAAGTGACAGACAACCAAATAAGAAATGAGGGTACTTCCCTGGCAGTCCAGTGGTTAAGACTCCGTGCTTCCATTGCAGGCCGTGCAGCACGGCCAAAAAAAAAAAAAAAAAGCACTTCCAAAAAATGGATATCCAAATGGCCAATAAAGATATCAGACTGTGCTCATGTTCGTTAATTATCAAGAAAATGGAAAAATTAAAACCACAATGTGATATGGCTGTACACCCACCAGAATAGCTAATAAAAAAATGCGTGCAAATGCTTGTGCATAATGCATACCTGGAGGGTGCCATGAAGTGCTCTGGCTATTTCAGTATGTTAGTGGATATTAAAGACAAGATCCCCAATCTCCAGGAAAATCTGGAAAGCAGAAAACCGGTGAGTACCTAACTAAGAAAACTTCACATATTGATAAGAGTCATGAAGAGAAAGGTACTGGGAAGGAGAGTTACTGGAGGGGGACAACTCAGTTAATCTTTTCATCTCAAGTGTATACAGTATCTATAGTGGCAGCAATACAGGTTTTATGTAAGTATAGCCAGGCTAACACTGAAAAAGAAAAGCTGCAAAGTGGTACTAGTCCAATCAGATAATTAAAAATACTAAAAAGTCCCTATAATCGAAACGATGTGGTACTCATGAACAGACCAGTGGAATAGAACAGAATTCCATAAATAAACCCAAGTACATAGGGGATTTTAGTACATAAAGGGACAGGGACGTGACACATTCTTTTAATTTTTTGTATTTTTTTACTTTGGGGACCATATTAATGTTTTACAAATTTTAAAAGTCAATAACAGGGACTTCCCTGGTGGTCCAGTGGTTAAGAATCTGTCTCGCAATGCAGAGGACGCTGGTTCGATCCCTGGTTGGGGAAGTAAGATCTCACATGCTGCGGGGCAGCTGAGCCCGCATGCCAAAACTAGAGAGAAGCCCGCGCACCGCAGCAAACAGCCCATGTGCTGAAGCAAAGGATCCAGCGTGCTGCAACTAAGACCTGACGCAGCCAATAAATAAATAAATAAGTAAATAATTTTTAAAAGTCAATAACAACCAAAGGGGAAAGTGGGGAGGGATAAACTAAGAGTATGGATTAACATACAGCTATATATAAAACACATAAACAACAAGGATTTACTGTATAGCACAGGGAACTATACTCAATATCTTTCTTTAAAATAAATTTACTTATTTATTTTTGACTGTATTGGGTCTTCATTGCTGCACGCAGGCTTTCTCTAGTTGTGGCGAGCGGGGGCTACTCTTCATTGCGGTGTGCGAGCTTCTCATTGCGGTGGCTTCTCTTATTGTGGAGTACAGGCTCTAGGCGCGTGGGCTTCAGTAGTTGTGGCACGCAGGCTCAGTAGTTGTGGCTCACGGGCGTAGTTGCTCCACAGCATGTGGGATCTTCCCAGACCAGGGATCGAACCCGTGTCCCCTGCATTGGCAGGCGGATTCTTAAGCACTGCACCACCAGGGAAATCCCTATGCTCAATATCTTATAATAACCTCTAACGAAAAATAATCTGAAAAAGAATATATATGTATAACTGAATCCCTTTGCTGTACACTTGAAACTAACACAATATCGTAAATCAACTATAGTTCAGTTTTTTAAAAAAGTGAATAACAGGAGAGAACCTAAATTGGAATATAAGCAAAAAAAAAAAAGTTTCCTTCACACTAAAGGGGGAAAAAAGACTTAGGCAAGCAACTTTTGAAGACAATTTGACCATATTCCCTCAGGCTAAAAACAGAAGAAGAAAAAAAAACCCCGTAAACAAGTAATTAACTCTCATTAGTAGGATTGATTTACACAGTGATTACAGATTAGTAATTCTGGAACTATTTCATGTATTCTAGAATCAAGCAAAAAAGTAACTGTATTTCGGAGTAAGTAAATATAATGGGAGCCAAGTTTGTTGTTGCTGGAGAAGGGCGTTGCAATAGGGAGAGCAGGAGGCTAGGATGAACCCTGTGGTGTTGGATTGCAATTGGAGGTATCACTACAAAGTCGTGTTTAAAAAAAAAAAAAAATTAGAGATTCATATAAAGGTGTGTGTATGTATGTCCCCCTAGCAGAGAGGACATAGAAGCAATTACACCACTGTAGCAATGAGAATATCCAGCACCCAGATCCCAGGAACAAGGGCTCCTTGGAGACATAGCATAAGACACTGAGCAGAGAAAACACAAGATGGGATTGGAACATTCTGAGGGGGTAGAAAGTAGGGAAGTGCTCAAAAAATGGTTGAAATATGTCAAAAAGTCACAGTATCTCAAGGAGTTCTCACTGGCCAAATCTGGACAATCTGAGCATCAAAACAGGTCATAATAGTAGCAGATTGAGTAAAACCATTGACTAATACAGTAACTAAAAGAAGCATCCATGAAACATGCTTTATAGTAGAATGCCAACTTACTAATGTAGAAGGAATGGGGAAATTAGAAAATCACCATCCATCAACCATCACAGTAATCATTGATTCTGGTAAGAATCATCAATGTATGCCAAAACTAATGGGTGAAAATTTGATGAGAAACAGAATTTGATACCATCGTAAAGTCTCTCTCCACAAATATTAATTACAAAGGGGAAAGTAGTAACATTACAGTGAAGAAACCTGGCAGACAGCATCTTGACCAGTTATCAAAGTTAACATAACCAGTGTGGCACAAAATGACATCCTGTACCTCCAGAACAGAGCGACTCCTGTGATATTCCTGCCAAAAGGCATAACCAGAATTTAATCATAAGGAAATCACAGAAAAATGCAAATTGAGCAATGCTCTACAAAATAACTGGCCTTTGCTCTTCAAAAATGTCAAGGTCAAGAAGGACAAAGCTTGAGGAATTGTTTCAGGTTAAAGGAGACTAAAGAGACATGACAAGTGTAATATATGACCCTGGAACAGAAATTTTTTTCTGTAAAGGCTTTATTGGAACAATTGTGAATTTGAATAAGGTAAATATTAAAATAAAAGTATTATATCCATGTAAATTTCATAATTTTGATCATTGTAATTATGGAGATTAAGGGAGAGAATGTCTTTGCTTTTAGGATGTATACACTGAAACATTTAGGGGTAAAGGAGCCTTACGTGGGCAACTGACTTTTCTGAATGAAATTCCAAGTGTTCAGAAAAAAATAGGATTGTAAAATAAATGCAGTAAATGTTAGTATTTACAGAATCTGTGTGAAGGGTATACAGGAATTCTTTGTGCTATTCTTGCAACTTTTCTGTACATTTGATATTATGTCAAAATAAAAAGTTTCATTAACAAAGAAAGCAGGTTTGCATTCTGCCTCCTCCATTAATTGCTCTGTGATGTTGAACAGGTCGCTTCACCTCTGTGCTTCTGTGTCTGTCACATGAGGATCGAAATAGTACCCACATGATGGGATTGTTATGAAAAATAATTAATGCATGTAACATTCTTTAAACTAGGCCTGGTAAAAGAAAGAGCACTTTAAATTTTAGCTTTTATAACTTTTACTTGAAAATTTGTCTTTTTTCACCTCCAAAAATTTTTCTCTGTCTTCCTTTTTTCTTTTTTTCTTAAAATTCCCTTTTCTTCCTTATTATTGGTTTCTCCTTGTAGAATTCCTATTAGACAGACATTAGAATTTCTGGCACTGCCTTTCACATGTCATTTTCTCTCATGTTTTCCACTTTTATCCTTTTGCACAGAATTTTGGGAGAAACTCTAAGCATGATTTTTCTATTCTTATAGTTATTCTTCCATATATCTCCAATTCTACTATTCAGCCAAGCTGTTGAGTTATTTACTTCATGTGTTTAATCTCCAAGAAAGCAGATTGGTTTTAGAAAAGCCTAATCTGGTTTTATGCATACTCTTTCCTTTCTGGTATTTCAGAAGGTAAGGAGTGAGGTGGAGGGCGGTGGTGGGGGGCAAGGCAGAGGCCTAACTGAGTTTTTAAAGTTCTGTTCCAAATTCTTGAGGTTCAGCCACTTTTTTGCCATTGGGATCCTTAAAACACTCTAGTATAGTAATATAAATCTCACTTTTCACTGTTACTCCTTAATTTAAAACGTCTAATGCAAGTTTCCTGCACCCATTGTCTTGTTCTATAGTCTCATACTTTATTTTATTTTTTAAATTATTTATTTGTTTGTTTGTTTGTTTGTTTATTTATGGGCTGCGTCAGGTCTTAGTTGCGGCACTTGGGAATTTTTCGTTGCTGTGCGCAGGCTCCAGAGCGCGTGGGCTCAGTACCTGCAGTGCACGGACTCTCTAGTTGTGGCTCGCATGCTCAGTAGTTGCGGCACGTGAGCTTAGTTCCCCTGCAGCATGTGGGATCTTAATTCCCCAAGCAGGGATCGAACCGGCATCCCCTGCATTGCAACACGGATTCTTAACCACTGGACCACCAGGGAAGTCCCTACTTTATTTTAAATAAGCTTTTTCTGTTAGAATGGTTTTAGATTTACAGAAAAGTTGCAAAAATAGTTCAGAGTTCCCGAATAATGAACACCCAGTTTCCCCTTTTGTTAACGTCTTATACTACTACAGTACATTTGTATATTCTTATTAACTGAAGCCCATACTCCAGTCAAATTTCCTTAGTTTTTACCTAATGTCCTTCTGTTCCAGAATCCTATCCAGGATACCACATTACATTTAGTCTTCTGTGTCCTTATGCTCCTCAAGACTGTGACAGTTTCTCAGAGTTTCCTTGCTTTTGATGTCCTTGACAGTTTTGAGGAGTACTGGTTAGTTGTTTTATAAATGTCCCTGAAGTTGTGATTGTCTAATGTTTTTTTCCTAGTTAGGCTGGGGGTTTGAATTTGGGGGAGGAAGACCACACTAACTGCCATTCTTACAACATCATATTAGAGGTATATGCTATCAACATAACTTATCACTGATGATATTAGCCTTGAATTCCTAGCCAAGGTAGTGTTTGCCAGATTTCTCCACTGTACAGTTACTTTATCCCTCCTCCCAGACTATGCTCTTTGGAAGGAAGTCACCATGCACAGTCCACACTTAAGGGGTGGGGAGTAATGCTTCAACTACTCGAGGAGGGGTAATCCACACAAATTATTTAGAATTCTTTTACATGGGAGATTTGGTCAATGTCCCCCATTTATTTATTCAACCATTTATTTATGTCAGGATGGACTCATTGATATTTATTTTATACTTTGGGTTATAATTCAATACTATGTATTTTTGTTTTTGTTTGTTTTTCTCAAATTGTTCCAGCTTTGGCTATTGTGAGCTCTTTCAGTTGGCTCCTGTGTCCCTTTGACATACCCCATCATTTTGTTTTTTGAAGCACTTCCTTTATTTTCTGGTACTACAAGACATTGCAGGCTCATCTTGTATATTTCCTGCCCAGCCTTAGAATCAGCCATTTCTCCAAGGAATTCTGGTTCCTGTCAACCTAAATAAACCTAGGAGGCAATAATCAAGCAAAAAAACATTTATTTAGGATCAAAGAATTGCAATTTCAGGCACATAGATTCTGGTAACAACCCAGTGTCCCACTAGGGAGTATAAGTCAGGGACTTTCAAAGGCAAAGAAAGCAAGTTTGCATTACAGACTCTTAACTGGAATTGGAGGCAGAAGCTAGTTTTGGCTAAACATGATTGAGTGCTAAGGCTACCACAGCAGGGAGGTAAAAGTCCGTTACTGTGACAAGTTGCAGGTGTTCTTGCAGAGTCCTTGGAATATCTGTGGTTTGGTCTCACCTGGCTCCACCTGGTGAGGACGTTCATAAGGTCCACCTTCTAATGGCCTTCTGGCTCCATTTTAAAACCCCTTGACATTAGTGACTCCATTTTATTTCACATTTCACACTTCTTTCATTGTTGAATGGTATTAGAAACCAAATGCTGGGCATACGGATTGCTCATTTTTTCTGGGATTGCTTCTAGGCCCTCTCAGCAAACAGAGCTAGAGAACATATTTGTATATACTAACCCAGGTATATATACAAATCTATATTATTTATATATGTGTATGTATTAAGCTAAATATGAATTCATATTGATTTCTCTGACTCTAATCCAGTAACAAATAGTTCATTCTGCCTTCTGTGATATTGTGTTATAATAAGAAATATATATTTGGTCTTATACCCCATTCCTGGCACAGAGCTTCTAAAATCCTTGAAATTTCCTACGTGGTGAGAGTGATAAAGGTGTCTTTTGTTGTGTTAAGGAAGTGACTTTTGGAAAGCACCTAAGGATGAGATCTGGTAGCCAGTGGAGCCAACCGTGTGATTAGAGGTTGAAACTTTCAGTCCCCATTTTCCTCTCCTTCACTACCGTCCCACCGCTGGGGAGGGGGGAGGAGCTGGAGATTGAGTTCAATCATGCCTATATAATGAAGCCTCCATAAAAACCCAAAAGGAGGGAGTTCAGAGAGCTTCTAGGTTAGGGAACCAGAATGCTTCCATGTGCCACTGTGCCGGGCCCCAAACTCCATGAGAATAGATGCTCCTTTGGGATGTTCCCCTCCATATCTCTTCATTTCGCTGTTCATTCATATCCTTCATAATAAATCGGTAATCTAGTAAGTAAACAGGTTTCCTTAGGTCTATGAGCCATTCTAGCAAATTAGTCAAACCTGAAGAAGGGGTTGTGAGAACATAACCAATTGGACAGAAACAGGTAAAACCTAGCTTCCAATTGGTCAGAAGCACAGGTAACAATCTGGGCTTGCAATTGGCATCTGAAGTGGCGAGGAGTGGGCAGTCTTATAGGACTGAGCCCTCAGCCTGTGGAATCTGATGCTATCTCTGGGAAAATGGTGTCAGAATTGGGTTGAATTGTAGGACATCCAGCTGGTGTCCAAAAATTGCTTGGTGGTGTGTGGGAAACCCACTGCACACATTGTAATTGGTAACTAGAACCCTCTTACCTCCCCGCCTTGGGTGGTCTGGAACTTCCCACTCCAAGACTGAGGAACCTGGCTTTCATTGTCTTTCATCCATTTATTTATTTGTTTACATGTAGTGGTTTCAGAATTGTTTACCCATACACCATTTATGTACACTTGTCTTTAGACTTACAGTTTCTACTCATTCGCAAAGTTACTTAAGTCAGCTTCTTTTCCCCCCCATATTCTTCAGTGAGGTTTATCATACATTTTTAATACAATTGGATTCTTTTATCATTGTCTGAATTTCATCCTGGGATCCCTCAGGGTCAACTTCCTAATTTATTTTTTTATGTGTAAACATTAAGGTTCACTATTTGTGCTGTGATGTTCTATGGATTTGGACAAATGCATAGTGTTATATATCCACTACCACAGTAACATACAGAATAGTTTCACCACTCTAAAAAATTCCCTGTGCTTCACATGTTCAACTCTTCCAAATCCCTAAACCTCTGGCAATCAGTGAACTGTTTAATGTCTTTATAGTTTGCCTTTTTCAGAATGTCATATAAAATGTATGTATGTATGTATGTAGCCTTTTAGACTAGTACCGTTGTAAGAAGACAGGAGAGCTTGCTTAAGCTCTTCTCTCTGCCATGTGAAGATGAAACAAGAAGATAACCATCTGCAAACCAGGAAGCAAGCCCTCACTAGACACTAAGTCTGCCTATGCCTTGATCTTGATCTGCTGGCTAGCCTCCAGAACTGTGAGAAATAAGTGTTTGTTGTTTTAGCCACACAGTCTATCCTAATTTGGTTTTTGTTTTTGTTTATTATTTTATATGGAGCATCTGTTTTATTTATTTTAAGAATTTTTTAAAAAATTAATTAATTTATTTATTTTTTGCTGCATTGGGTCTTCATTGCTGTGCGTGGGCTTTCTCTAGTTGCAGCGAGCAGGGGCTACTCTTCGTTGTGGTGCGTGGGCTTTTCATTGCACTGGCTTCTCTTGTTGCAGAGCACGGGCTCTAGGTACGTGGGCTTCAGTAGTTGTGGCACTCGGGCTCAGTAGTTGTGGCTCGCAGGCTCTAGAGTGCAGGCTCAGTAGTTGTGGCGCATGGGCTTAGTTGCTCAGCGTCATGTGGGATCTTCCTGGACCAGGGCTCGAACCCATGTCCTCTGCATTGGCAGGCGGATTCTTAACCACTGTGCCACCAGGGAAGCCCCTTATTTTTTAAAAAAATATTTAATTAATTAATTTATTTGGCTGCGCCGGGTCTTAGTTGCGGCACGCGATATCTTCATTGCCGCGTGCGGGATCTTCATTGTGGCATGTGGGATGTTTAGTTGTGGCATGTGAACTCTTAGTTGTGGCGTGTGGGATCTAGTTCCCTGACCAGGGATTGAACCCGGGCCCCCTGCATTGGGAGCATGGAGTCTTAGCCACTGGACCACCAGGGAAGTCCCTATCCTAATTTGTTATAGCAGCCCAAACTAAGATAGTAGTGATATCTCGTTGTTTAATTTGCAGTTCCCTAATGACAAATGATGTTGAGAATATTTTCATATGCTTATTTGCCACCTGTATATCTTCTTTGGTGAGGTATATGCTGAAAGCTTTTGCCCATTTTTCAAATGGGTTATTTTCTTATTGTTGAGTTTTAAGATTTTAAAAATATATTCTGGATACAAATCTTTTATTAGATATGTATTTGCAAATATTTTCTTCCAGTCTATGGCTTGTCTTTTCATTCTCTTGGTGTCTTTCACACAACAAAATGTTTTTGATTTTTAATAAGGTCTAACTTATTGATCTGTTCTTTCATGGCTCATGCTTTTGTTGTTGTACCTAAAAATTCATCAACCATCCAAGGTCACACAGATTTTCTCTTATTTTTTTTCTAAAAGTTTTATAGTTTTGTGTTATATATTTAGGGCTATGATCCATTTTGAGTATCAAGGTTTTGTGATATTTTGCTTTTTGTTCTTTTTGCATATGGGCATCCAGTTGTTTTGCACCATTTGTTGAAAATATTATCCTTTCTCCATTGAATTTCCTTTGCTCCTTTGTCAAAGATTAGTTGACTATATTTGTGTGAATCTATTGCTGGGCTCTCTCCTTGGTACCACTGATATTTTATCTATTCTTTTACTGATACCATGCTGTTTTAATTGCTGTTACATTATAGAAAGTCTTGCAATCAGTAATATGAGTTCTCCAAACATTATCTTTTTATATAACTCCATACTTTTGGTGGGAACATATATATTTCTTGAAAAAATCATACTTGTGCTTTAAGATTCAGTTCAAACGTAAGGTCTAGAAACCATTTACCCATCATTTGAATTCTCATTGCATCCTGTACTTACCTTGATTATTGCACTTATATGAATATAATCTCCTTCTATAATTTTTATGCCCAGAATCTACCAGTGTTATCAAAATCGACAGTCAAGAAGTATCTACTGTTCTCAGTGGAACAAACTGCTATCTGAATTGTGTATGTAAACATTCTCACCCAATAATTGGCTATACTATATACTCAAATGTTAAAAGGAGATTTTTATACCCTAGTGTCTCCATGTGTTCATTTTTCATATGTTTAAGCGCTTGATATTTGCCAGGAACTAGGTGAGATGCTGCTGATGAAATGGTGAATAAGAGTCCTGATCAAGCCAGTCTTGTCAGATTAATTTTGTACTTAACATGTTGTGTTAAAATGGTCATTTTTCAGGGACTTCCCTGGTGGTCCAGTGGTTAAGAATCTGCCTTCCAATGCAGGGTATGTGGGTTCGATCCCTGATCAGGGAACTAAGATCCCACATGCTGCAGGGCAACTAAGCCCATGCGCCGCAACTACAGAGCCCATGCACTCTGGAGCCTGCGTGCCACAACTAGAGAGCCCACACACAGCAACTACTGAGCCTGTGCACCACAACTAGAAAGAAGCCCACACACCACAACGAAGAGCCCGCGTGCCACAATGGAAGATCCTGCATGCCACGATTAAAACCTGATGCAGCCAAAAATATAAATAAATAAATAAATAAATATAAAATGGTCATTTTTCAGTTCTTGGCTGTGAGCTCATTGAGGGTAGTAACTGGGCTTTTGTGTGTGATTTTACTTATTAATTAATTAATGTATCTGATGCATAATAATGCCTGGTTGGGATCTCCCTGGTAGTCCAGTGGTTAAGATTCTGTGCTTCCAATGCAAGGGGCATGGGTTCGATCCCTGGTCTAGGAACTAAGATCCCACATGCTGCGCCACACAGCATGGCCAAAAAAAAAAAAGCCTGGTCTATGTGTATGATAAGTATTTGGTGAATAACTTATGAAGGACTTTCTTTCAGTTAAATGTGACTAAGAGAAAGTATTAACATTTTAAAAGTAACACCTAAAGACAGGATGGGACCAAAAGCCTAATTGTCTCATTAAAGTAAAAGAAAAATGCAGCTATCTTAGATTTAAAAAAATAAAATACAATCACTGCAGGACACGGTTTCATTTTTCCACTGAGATGCCTGAAATTGCAGATTCTTTTTGTTGAATCCAATCAAGTACGTCATGAGCACTGTAATAAAAGCAATGTATTCCTAAGTGCTAGACGGGTCAAATGTACTAAAAACTCAATTAATTAACTTACTTAAGGTTGTGAACTAGCAAAGGATGTTGGTTCAGTCTCCAACCAACAATCCTAGTGAACTAGAAATACAAGAGAGGTATGGATTCCAGGAATTTAAAAAATTTTAAAGCCTCCTGACCATGATGGAGTAACTGATATCAAACTAGGTTTCTTGCCAAAAACAATCATAAAACTAGGCAAAATATATGAGGCAATGGTTTTCAAACTTTGGACAATAGGCAGTGCAGGACTATGATCACTGATAGAAGAGAAAAACATGAAGTAAGCCCATGATTGTCTCTGCTTTCTGCCTGGGGCTACTTTCTGGAGTATGGTATGGAGAGGTATAGCTCAAGTAAACTCAGAGTCTCACTGAGCGGAGTAGGCTAAGAATTTGGCCTAAGCCTAAGAGTTTGGGGATGCTAAGTGGCTGGAATTAGTGGGGTAGAGTCAAGAGAATAGTTTTCTGCAAAGACGGAGTCCCAGAACTGTGCCTAGGGATCTTCTTAAATTTTTAATTAATACTAATCTGTGCATGTACAGGAAGAGACTCCACAAAGCCTAGCAGAGAACAGCTGCTGGGGAATTACGAGCTGAACAGAGATTCTAGAAGTGCTGGGAAAAAGGAAATTCCAAACATTTAGAGTGGACAGACACTTCTGAACACCCTAGTAGTCAGCTCACACCCTAAAAAGGCCACACCTTTAGAGTACGGTTATGCTAGCCCTAAGCAAAGGCTACTCTAGATCTAAGGGAAGAAAGATTTAAAATAGGCCTTGAAGGGATCAGACTGATCTGCCAGTAAATTAACTGGCTGCTATAAAAAAATCAATAATCTTTAAAGAAAGATAACGAAATCTGAACTCTCAACAACATAGCATCCACAATGTATAACATACAATCAAAAATGACTACTCATTCAAAAAAGCAGGAAAATGTGATCCATAAGCAGGAAAAAAGCAACCAATGGAAATAGAACTTGAGATTACCCAGATATTGGAATTAATTAGGAGGTAGTATAAAAATGTTTATTGACTTAATGGAAAATATAGTCATAATGAATAAATGGACAGGAACTTCAGCAGAAAAATGGAAAGGATAAAATAGAATTGGGAATGAGAGTTTTATAACTGAAAAAACAAACAAAAATTTCACTGAATGAGCATAAGAACAGATGGTGGGCATCAGAAGAAATGGTCAGTAATCTCCATGATAGATCAGTAATAATTATCCAATCTTAAGTACAAAAAGGAAAAAGATTGAAAAAAGAAAGATATTTATGGAACAATATTAAGTGACCTACTGTACTTGTAAATAGAGTCCTAGAATGAGAGGATTGATAGAATGTGGTAGAACAATAACTATGGCCAAAATCCCCCAAATCTAATAAATAGAAAATCCTGTAATCAGATAGAAAAAAACAATACATAACATATTGGGAAACAAAAATATGAATAATGCTGACTTAATCAGAAACAATAAAAGCCAAAAGACAATGGAATAACATCTTTAAAGTACTAAAGAAAAAAATGTGAATTCAGAATTCTATCCCCAGAGAAAAATATCCTTTTAAAATGAAGATGAAATGAAGATATTTTCAGATAAATGAAGATTTAGATCATAACCAGTATAACTGTAGTATAGAAAACACTAGAGGGAGTTCTTCAGGTTGAAGGGAATTGACATTGGATGAAACAGGAAGGAAAGACCAACAGGTAGGAAAGAAGAGTATCAGAAATGGAAAATATGTGGGTAACTCTAAAATTTGTTTTCTTTCCTAAATGTTATTAAAGTATATGACTGTTTAAAGCAAAATAATGTAACATGGTACGGTGGGTTTTATAAGGTATGTAGTTGAAATGACAACAGTAGGAGAAAGAATAAAAAGTTCAGGGACTTCCCTGGTGGTTCAGTGGTTGAGACTCCACCCTTCCCCTAGGGGGTGTGGGTTCGATCCCTGGTTGGGGAACTAAGATTGTCATGCCCCATAGTGTGGCCAAAAAAAAAAAAAAAAAAAGAATGAGGAGTGCAAATGAAATGATATTGTTACAGGTTCTTATATTTTACATGAAGTGGTATGATATTAATTCTAGTGTAAACTATATTAAAGATGCATATTTAATCCCTGGAGCAACCTCTAACAAGATGCATAGAGGTATAGCTGAAGAGCCAACAGAATTCAAATATATCAGAAAAAATTAATCAACCCCCCTCAAAAAAAAGCAAGAAAGGAGAAATAGTTAATTTTTTTTAATGTGGCAAATAGAAATCAACAAAATAGTAAACCCAAACAAATTAATAATTACATCAATATAAATTGATTACATATTTCAGTGAAAAGCCCCAAGACTGCCACACTGGATAAAAAATGTGAAACCCAAACTACATGCTATCTACCAGAAATGTATATTAAATGTAATCACAGATGGGTTCAAGGGAAAAAGGTAGAACAAGATATACTTGTGCACACAGTAAGCACAAGCAAACTAGAGTGACTCTACTAATGTTAGATAAAACAGATGTCAAGACAAGAGACACAGAGAAATGTTTCATAATAGAAGGGTCAATTCATTGGGAAGAAACAATCATAAATGTGCATATACTATAATAACAGCTTCAAAATACATGATGCAAAAACTGAATGAACTAAAGGTAGAAATAGACAAATCCACAATCGCAGTTTTCATGTATCTCCTACTTCATACATATTCTACTGTTCGAAAAATGAGATTTAAGATTAGCCTAGATATTTTCAGATAATTTCTAAAGTTTTTTGAGAGGAGAAAAATCCTTCCATCTATGAACTAATACATAAAAAATTTAAGATGCGGAGGATGCTGCAGTGTGGTCGCTGGCAGGCTTATCCGCTTTCTTTCCTGAATGAACTCAAGACAGGACAAATCCAATTATTATTCATCTGGGAGACTTCTGAAGACACCCTCCGTAATGTTTACTTTTAAATCCTCCTCATCGGAAAACAATCATAGATGTATGTACTTAACAGAGCTTGAAAATACTTGAAGCAAAACTTAGTAGTACTGAAAGGAAAATAGAAATAGCCACACCTATCTCAGGAATTACTAGAACTAGATTTTTAAAAATCAGTAAGGATAAAGAACCTCTAAGTGACAATATCAACCACCTTAAACGAATAGACTTTTATAGAACTAAACGTTCACAAGCGCAGGGGGGAGAGAGGGAAAAAACCCAAAGAGAGGAGGGAGGGAGGGAGCGAGAGCGCGAGCAACCTCTGTGGGTCCAGGTTCTGCTAGGGTTTGGGGGATATTGAGACTTGATGTATATCTACGTCCTGCTTGGGTATATATACTGAGCACCTGCCGTGTGCCTAGTACATATATTAGGCGCCTGCTGGTGCCAAGACCTCTCTAAGCCCTAGTAGGGGTTCCTCAGGGACAAAGCAAATCCAAGCTGCCAGCGTGTGCCTCGTTCAGCCCGGGGCAGCTTCGAAACCCCTCCCCCAGTAGCCCATCTCCAAGTCCGGAGGTCCACCGCCCGCTCCCGCCCCAAGCGCTCGCGCCCGCGCTTGCGCATTCCTCTCAGCCCGTTGGGGCGAGGACCAGGCCCTCCCTACCGGGACTACATTTCCCACAAGCCTCTGCACCTAGTTTCCTTCCGCCTTCCTTGCTGGTGTCGGCTCGGAGAGGTGAGTTGGTCTGGTGCATTGAGGAAATGGGCGCGGGGGCGTCGCGGGGGCTGCGCGGGCTTCTGTGTGCACTGGGCTGAAGTGACTGTGTAGTTTGTGACGCTGACTGGACACTGGGCGCCCTGGTGCGTCCTCTGTCCTCCTGCTTCAGGGCCGCACAGATGCAGCGGCCCAGAATGGCCCCGAGTTAGATTTATGAACCTCACAGTGAAGGCCCCTAACAAAAAGACGCAGAAGAACAACAGCTCTCAGAACCACAGCTTAACCAGAGCTCCCTCCCAAGGCAGCTTTTGAGAACTCAGAGACATATTCCAGCCCTGGTCTTTGTACTCTGGCCATTCTCACCCGGAAGGGTCAGCTTCTCCCCAGGCTCCCTCTTACTTCCATCGGGTTATGTGTGTGGTGGATGGCGGGAGCAAATGTGGTAACGGGGGTGTGTCCTTAATCTGGACAGGCTGAGCTCCGAAAAAGGCGCAATGTGTCCAGATTCCCGTCTCCTTCCCCCAACCTGCTGATCTTTAGGAATGGAGTCAGAAAGGGGAAAATAATTATATATATACAATTATATATGTGTGTGTATATATATATATATATAATTATATATACGTTTATCTTTCCTCTTTGTTCCATGAAATGTAATTTTTATTTTTTTCTAGACGTGGGGACGTTTGCTTCTCCTGTGAAAGAGTGAAAAATCAGGTCGGACTGAAAAAAGAAAAAGCGGCCCTGCCATTAATCTGGATGGGAGAGAATAGACAGATAAAGCAAGCTGCAGAGTTAATATAAAACATTATTTCTGCCCAGGTCATGCAGCAGTTCTAAAATGCCATAAAGACTCCCTTTTGGAGAGCTTATAGCTTTCTTACCAGTGTTGTTCCAGACCTGCCTTGCTGATTTTATTTTATCAGTGGGGATACCCAGCTGCTAAATTACCCTCACTTCACTTTCTAGCACTCAATCTCCAATTAATCCCTGCCTCTCCTATTCTCACCTCTGAAACAGCAGTCACTGAAGAATGGTTCCCCACTTCCTCAGAATCCTTCAGCTGGAATTCAGCTCTTTACAAAAGAGCTTTTCTTATCCCTCTCCTCCATCACATTCCAGCCATTCCTGTGGAATTTCCTCCCTCTCTTGAGTCAATAAATCTTATTTTGTTGGACTGTACAGGATTGTTACAGGTAGTCTTTAGCTGGTTAGGCTTTAACACCGGAATATCCTATCCATTGGCGTGGTACTTTGTTCTTCCTTCCCAGTGAATGGTGGAGAGGATGAGGGTAGAGTCCCCCACCTCCACCAAGGGTATCCTCTCCTCTCCAGTGGCTATTCAGATGAACATTTGGCAGTCATTTAATTCCGCCTGTGAGCTGCTGCTTTCTAATAATTTGAATGGTCTGCAGGTAAACCTCATGCAGGGACGCTAACCGTAGAGCTTTATTTTAGGCTGTGATTTATTTATTATAGTTTAGTTGGAATCATACACTAGGTGCTTTGATCTTTTCCACTGCCCTGAGGTCAAAAGCAGGGAAAGATACGAGATGGTTTGATTGGTGACAGGGTCTTATGCTTTTGAGGCTTTTAGGAGTGGTAAGGTGATAGATTTTTAACAGAGAACTCTGTGTTAACAAGACAAGGGATTACTGGTGGGAGGGAAGGGAAACATCAGTAGAAATTTGAAAAGTGGTTTGAGGTTTTTGACGGCATGAGTTTGTTTCAGGCCACATATTTATGTGGTTTTATGACAGGCAGTTTAGGATAGTTGCAGTATGGGTTAAGGAGCTGAATTATCAGGGTTCTAATCCTAATCCTTCACCCTTAGAGCTGGGTGAAGTTGGGGCAATTTATTTCATCTCTTTGTGCCACAGTTCCTTCATCTGTAAAAGGAGGATAATAATAGAACCTACTGTATAGGGTTGCTAAGAATAGGTGAATTAATATATGTAAAGTCCTCAGATAATGCTTGATACATAAGTGCTCAGTAGATTTAGTTGATATTATTAAAGTGTGATCCATGTTTTTTCTCATCACCCAGATCCAAAAATTATGAGGATTGTGCCATGTGTGCTTCATCCATCCACATACCCTCCCTTTGTAAATTGTTGTTAATCAAGAGGAATTGCCTATCAGTCTGAAGCTCTGAAATTTATTAGCATTCTAAGGAAGAGCGGGGCTGAGAAGCTCAAATTTTTTGCGGAAGAAAAAAGAAAGCGCAGAAGAGAATTTTCTTTAATAACTGTGGGAAGCAGTATGTAGTATTCTTCATCTTCAGTGATATAGCTGATGTTTATTAAATGTTTATTTGCTACTTTAGTGTGTTATTATATGTAGTGTCTTATTTAATACACATAACAATGCTTTGGGATAGAATCTATAGTTATCACCATTTTATATAGGAGGAATCTAAGGCTGAAAAGTTAAGTAACATGTCCAAGATAACACACTTAATAACTGTCAGAGGTGAGATTTATATCTTGGAAGTTTGACAGCAAAGCCTATGTTAGTAATTACAACAGTATACCAAATCTCGTCATCACGTATACTTGAACAAATCCTTCCCACCTTACTCAGTAATCCATCATGAGGGGGGTGATATTAAGCTGACGACAGCAAGCACTGTCAAGTTATGTCCAGGTTATAGCTGTGAGGTCTCTGTAAAAGAATTTCATACAGTACGATTTATGCCTTACAATTTTTATTTTAATGATGTTACATGCAAGGTTAGACAGATAGGACAAGAAGATCTAATAGCAGTTGGAGGGCTTCATAGGCACCTTAGCCCAAAGGATTGGTTCAGAAGCAAAAGAAACCCATTTGTCAGGACGCTGTGAAAGGAAGCAGCCATGAGACTGCCATCAGTGCCTAAAAGATATCAGAGACTTTGTCATCCTTTTCTAGGTAGTACTCTAACATATGGGTAAATTAAATCATAGAGTTGGTTCATGATTAAATCATGAATTAGGCGCTGAAGTAAAGAAGAAAAGCCACTCAGGAAAAACAACAGCTGTTTTTAAGAGTATCCTGAACTTTTTTCTTCAGTTCAACAGAAGACTGGAGGAAAACTTGAATTGGGAAAGTCTTTCCCTTCTTTGGAGTATTTGCATACTCTAGGGTCACACTGTGTTTAATATGGTGGTGAGTGTTGTGAGCTACCACTGTAAACATTTTAACTGGTCCTTCTAGGCATACATGTGATTTTTTTTTTTTCTGTCAAAATAGTTTAAGGCCACACATGCTGGGGGGGTTTTGTATTTAACATACTGGCTTTACCCATTTCATCAAAGTTAGGGCAACATCATCACTTTTTACTCTTTGCATGGTTTTCAGTGGTATAGATGCAGTACAGTTTATTTAATCATTCCCCAGTTTAATTATTTTCAACTTTTATTCATTATAAACCGAATCTGTTCGCATATCTCTGCAAACATCTCTATATACATGTGCAAATAGTTCCTTTAGTCCCAGAAGTGGAGTTTCTGGTTTACAGCGTTACGGGGTTTGGGGTTTAAATGCCGTTTCACACAGTTCTAAATCTGGACCAACCTAGTGTGCTGTGACCTTGCTAATACAGCGTATCATCAGTCTTTTAGATCTCCCAATCTAGTCGCTGTAAAGAGGTATTTTTTGGTTGCTTTAACACATTTCGTTAATTAGTAGTGAGGTCTAGTATCTTTTGAAAGGTTATTTCTATTTTTTAGTGAATTGCCCTTGCTCAGGTTTCTCTCAGTGAAGTAGAAATTCTACCCTTCAGAGACAAAAACCAAAGTTGAAAGATGGCTTTTTAGTTAGAGGAATGTGGACTCAAAACAAAGCTCTGCCACTTAATAACTGTGAATCTGGGCAAATGATCTGACCCCTGAGCATTAGTTTTCTGAACTATGGAAAGGAGAGAGGAACTACTTTGCACAACAATGCTGAGTGATGTACCTAAAGCAGCCATCACATGAAAGTTCTCAATGAATGTTTGTTGTTGACTAACTGCAACAATCATGAATCCTCTACTGAAAGAGAGGGGGTGGAAAAGGACGTCATGGTATGAGAGGTTCTGATTGGGAAACAGAGTAGTGAGTTGTCCTGGCTGGGGAAAGGCCAGTGCAGCTTTACAGTGGCAGGAGCTGCCAGGCCCAATCTGTGTGGTTTTCAGTCTTTGTGTTTAGGAGGTTCAGGCAGGATCCTGGGGCTCATAGGGGGCTCTGTGTGCATGGTGTGGCCCTTTCTCAGCCCTGAAAAATTGAACTGGAAAGGGGAGATGCTGCTCAGGACAAGTCTGAGGAATCCAGTGTCAGGACCAGATCCACACTGCCAGACGGGAAACTGGATAGAAATCCTCCCGCTGAAGTATCTGGGCTCTGCACAAAGATCATCATTGTTTAGCTGAGTTTCGTCAGGGCTTGGATTTCTTCAGACTCCCTATACTCTCCTCCAGTTGGGTATGAGAGCAATGAGGGTATAGCGGTGAGGAGTAGTTTGGAAGCAGGAATGGAAGAAAAAAAAAGCTCATACTAACATAAGTCATTTTGGGAGCTCTGAGGCACATCTGGTTTCATGGCTGCTTTTTCTTCTTCCAGGTCTGGCTTATCTGGACTCTGTACTTCTCCAACACAGAAGTCTTGAAAAGGACTGACCGGTTCTTGCAGTTGGAAACAATGGCCCATGTAAGTTGGTGTTTCTTCTTCGTTTTTGAAATATTGCCAATTTCTAGACCATGTTTCAGCATAAGGAATGATTATTCCTTATCCTGAAACTTCCTATTTAACAGAACTCCATCCAAGAACCCACTCTGGTTCCTCTCATTCCTGTGAGAGTTGGGGACAAATAGCTCAGTGTCCCCTATGTGCCCCCTTTCCTTTTTTCCACTAATGTGGACCATCTCCTATCTACAGAATCTTCTGTCAATAGCCATCAAGGAGCAAAAGTGAAATGCCTTGAGAAGAATGTGGGTATTCTCTGCAGAGTGTCCCCCCGTTAACATTTTTGATTTTAGCTTTTGATTTTAATACCTAAACTTCAGAGAAAGCATATTTCTCTGAATTACAGTGATTTTGGGTCTAGTTTTATATGGGAAAAATTTACATCCCCAATACACAATTTGACATCTTTTAAAAGTTTTTTTAACTTTGTTTTGCTGTGTAACGTACATAGAGAATAGTGCACAAATCAGAAGTGTGCAGCTGAATGAATTTTCATAAATTGAGTATATCTATGCTGTCAGCACTCAGGTCAAGAAAGAGACTATTACTAGCATTCACATGCCCCCCTTTCAGTCACTTTCTACCTACCCAGTCCAAATGTAACCAAATGTAATCCTGACTTTGCACACCATACAATAATGTTGCCTATTTTTAGAACTTTATGTAAGTGAAATTGTATAGTTCAATGTAACTTTTTTTTAAACAAAAAACAATGTGTAGGAAGTCTTGTTATATTCCAAATACAATTGCTGGATCATCAGAACCATCTGCAGATGTTTTGAAATGCATGCAGATATCATTAAAGGGGATGTGTATAACTGGTACTGCTGGTGATAAGGGGGACCTCAGAGCATCATACAGAGTGTGAGCCAGGCCTGCCATTATGTTATCCTTGGAAACGCATTTGCAAAGTGCACTTCACATGTAGCCCCTGTTTTTGTCATTTTGTAAAATGAGTTCCTAAGAAGTTGGAAAAGTATTGAAGAAACTTGTATAGAAAGAAGCAAAGCAAGTGAGAAAAAAAAATTTGGTAAAAGAGACAGTGAAAGTACTAAAGCCAGAGATATCATGTGTGCACTGACCCACATGTACTCTAATTCTGTCCTGGGGGAAATGTGAAGCTAGTTGGAGGGTTGGCATTGATGTATAATGCAGTATAATTCTTTGCTTTAAAATGATGGGAAAATAGGCACCCACCCAAAATGGTGGGAAAATAATGTAGTGTTAGAATGTCTTGATTTTCAGGAATGGATTATTAATATTAAGTGGGAGATCCCTGTTTTGAACTTTCCTTGATGATCTTGTGGTTTGATGAAAGAGAGAATTTGGTCTTATTTGACTGCTTATAGGGAAAACTCCAAACTTCTCCACAGACCTGAATTTTTTAAGTACATAAGATGAGATTTAGTATTGGCTGGTCTTAGTCCCTGTATGCGTTGAGATCTTATGGTATGTAAGGCTTTTAGGATTGGGTGGATTAGGTAGGGATATGATTGCGGCCTTGTATTGTGAGGCCTAAAAGTTCATATGCTGCCTTGATATCTTATCAAGTCTCCAAAGACTTAACCAAGAGTTCCCCTGCTCTCACCAGATGTGGCCCCCATGCAATGGAAAAGACTCTTTACCTGGCTAGTTTCCCTATCAGCTAGACCAGCTAAACCCCTCCTAGTCCTCAACCTAATAGGTTTCACCTCCTTGCCAGCCCACAGAATTATTCAAACAAGCCCATCACATCCTCCTGCATTGGCCAGGGACCCCTCATCCTCTTTTTACTATAAAGCCTGCCTCCCACAGATCCTGCTTGTTCACCCTATTCCTGAGTGCAACCCCTGTGTGGCCCTGCATGACGTGTGGTGTCTTCCTCTCCCGGGCTGTGAGTATATGTGACTAATAACCTGCTGTCAGTCTCATCTGTCAGGTGTCGGATATTCAGTCATCTCATACCATTTAGGGTGAGGGATCCCTCCTTCAGCTATGGGGTGAGTAGGAGGTGATCGGAACAGAACTGCAAATACAGATGAAGAATCATCTCCAGGAACCCCTGACAGAAGGATACTAGGAGCAGAGTACATCGTGTAGTTTTACAGGATGCTCTGGTTTAGAGCAGGGTTTCTCAACCTTGGAACTACACTTGACCTTTGAACAACGCAGGGATTAGGGACACTGACCCTTTGTGCAGTTGAAAATCTGGCCCTCTGTATATGCCATTCCTCCATATCTGGAATTCCTCATTATATGCAGTTCTGCATCCACAGATTCAACCAACCAAGAATTGCATAATACTGTAGTATTTACTATTGAAAAAAATATATGTATAACTGGTACCACGCAGTTCAAATCTGTGTTGTTCAAGTTTCAACTGTATTAATATTTTGAGCCAGAGAATATTTTATTGTGGGGGATTGTCCTCTGCATTGTAGGATGTTTAACGGTATCCCTGGCCTCTACCAATTAGACGCTTCTAACACTCACACCCCTTCTCCCTAGTTGTGCCTATCAGAATTGTCTCCAGACATGACCAGATGTCTTCTGGGAAGTAAAATCACTCCTCATTGAAAACCACTGGTCCAGGGTGATACCTTTACCATTCGGTATCCTCTAACTCAGGAGTGAGGAAAGGTGTTCAGTGAGGGATGATGGATGATAAATAGTAAGAAGATCATCCAGATGCATAAGTAATAGATAAAGTAGAATGTGAGAGTTGAGGAAGATTTTTGAGACTGTATTGAATCCAGACATCTAAAGAGAGAGGAAAAAAGGATTGGATTTAATACATTTGAAATGTGGACTGGCATGTAGCAAATTTTAAAAAATTTACTAAAGAATTTGTCGTAACAGGGAAGATGCTTATAATAAAATGTGACTTTATGGTGAACTTGAGTCTATTTTCTTAGAGATTTCGTAGTACATTTCATTTTTATCAATGTTTTTTCATGATCAGTAAAGGGGAAAGAAGGTAGAAGACCTCATATTTCTTAAGAATTTGTGGTGGAGATACAGCTTGCAGAGGGTTTGTGTGCACTGTTTCATTTAATTGGAACTTCTTTTGGTTATTTTATTCCTTTCCAGATATTTTTGGGTAAAAATTTAATCTTATCTGCACTCACAGGACTGTTCAAGACATGTAGCACTATGCTTCAGTGATACTAATTTTGTTACTGTTCCTTACACATGTCATAAAGTTGCTTGCTGTGTGCTCCCTCCCTCTTTGCAATGCAATCATTGATCTCTCTTTCCATTTGAAAAATATTTCATTTATTTTCACAAGTTATCCATGAGTTTTATTTTTTCAGGGTTCAGTGACATTCAGAGATGTGGCCATAGACTTCTCACAGGAAGAATGGGAATTCCTGGACTCAGCTCAGAGGGACTTATATAAGGATGTCATGTGGGAGAATTATAGCAACTTCATCTCACTAGGTAAGGCTGTTTATCCCAAATTATACTGGCTTTCTCTTCTGTCAGTATCAGGACTATGTTTTGAGAAACTAGATAAAATTTTTCTCTCTGTTCCAAAGGAATGGTTCAAGCTTTGTTAGGTTGGAAGTAAGCCCCTCCTTTTAACACTTCATCACTCTCAGGTTCATCAGGCTAGGTCCTTCAGACTTGCTTCAGGCTCTGTTGTTTCCATGTTTCCTTAGTATCCAAGGGGCTGGGTTTGAATTCTGGGTTTTTTACGACAGAAGCATTCTCCAAGAAATCAGACTTCACTTTGTATTTGAGCTCGGAATTGATGTAGATGCTTAACCCGCCTTTATAATCCACCTGCAAAGAGAATACCTAGACTCAGGGATTCTGAGTCTCTTTAAAAATCAGAGGAGCCTGTAGAACTTACATAGTATGAGGTGGATCCACAAAGTTCATCTAAAACTCAAGTAAGTGCATTCTGTTTCCTATAACAGACATATTCAGTTCTACTTGCTTTGTGGTTGAAAGTTAAAGTCTAAGAACTTTGCATTCAACATTAAATGAATATCTTAGTAAGGATATGAGGATGTCTGAGGAAGCTTCTTATTCTCCTCTCAGCAAATTGATAACAATAAAAATTAATAGCTAGTATACACACATATTATGTGTATACACATACATGTAACTACATATACTTAGGTACTATTCTGAGCATTGTACATTATTAATTAATCCTCACAACAACTCTATGAGAAATATGCTATTATTACCCTTATTTCAGATGAGAAAATTTAGGCCAAAATGTTAATAACTTGCAGAGGTAGCATAGCAACAAAGGCAGGATATGAACCCATGCAGTCTGGATCCATATTCTGTGTTCTCAACTATTACAAAAGACTGCCTCTCAACAGAGCTTGTATGAGGTATGAGTTTAAATTGTTTTAAGGCCTGTTCTTACCCATCTGGTGTCTATTCCTTGTGGTCCTGAGGTTACCCTAGTATGAGTGTTCTTCAACTCCCTAGCATTTCTTTGCTCTTAGGCTTTATAAAGTACCATTTTGATCTATCGTTTATTATAAATTTAACCAAATCTGAACCTAAGGACCTTGGGGCTTATAATTTCATGTCACATTATCTTTTAAGCAGGACCTTCCATTTCTAAACCAGATGTGATTACCTTATTGGATGAAGGGAAGGAGCCCTGGATGGTTGTAAGGGAAGGGACAAGAAGACATCACCCTGGTGAGTGAGGGCTTAGCAGGCATGGGGAAGTCATTACTGTAGGCAATAGCCAAGTATGTTAGGGTAGAGACATACCCTTGAGATGTTACACATCTCTCTTCAAAAGCCCATAGCCTGTGGAGAAAAGGCCTGAGACCTAGGAAGCAAATTAAAATCTTTTAAGCCTGGGCTAGCAAAGGAACTTCCTACTGGCCTTGATTACAACTCTGTGTTTCTTGTCTCATGTTTCTCTCCCACTTCAAAGAGAGAAGCTGTTCTCAGTAGAAGGAAAAAAATGATAATAAATATGAGTTAAAATCAACAAAATAGAAAAAGAAAAACAGTGAAAATTAATAAAACTTAGAGTTGATTTCTTGAAAAGATCAACAAAATTGATAAACACCAGCTTGACTAATCACGAAAGAAAGAGAGACAACATAAATTACTAATACCAGGAATGAAAGAGAGGTTTTCACTTCACATTTTACAGCCATTAAAAAAATAATAAGAGAATACCATGAATACCTTTATGTCAGTAAATTTGACAACTTAAATGAAATGGAAAAATTCCTTGAAAAATATAGCTTACCAGACCTGACACAAGAGAAAAAAGAAAATATGAATAACTTCATATCTGCTAAAGTAATTGAATCCATTATCAGAAGTCTTTCCAGAAAGAAAATGCTAGGCCCAGATGGTTTCACTGGTGAATTCTATTAAATATTTAAGGAAGTAATATTACAGTATTACACAAATTCCTTCAGAAAAAGAACTCCTTCCACCTCATTTTATGAGACTACTATAACTCTTTTACTAAGTTCATGAAGGATATAAGTCTATAATTTTTTTCCCTTTGGTAATTTCTATCCTTTGTGAATATAGATATAAAATGCTTAAAAAATATCAGGAAATTAAATCCAGCAATATATAAAAATGATGACCAAGTAGGGTTTATCCCAGGAAAACCGTAGCTTAGTTTAACATTAAAAAATTAATCAGTGTAATTTATCATATTAACAGAAATGTGAGAAACCATGTGATCATCTCCATAGATGTAAAAATAGCATATGACAAAATTCAATATCCATTCATGATAAAAATTCTCAGGAAACTAGAAACTGAGGGGAGCTTCCTCAATCTGATAAAGGACATCTGCTGAAAAAATACTACATCATAAACTTCATCATACTTGATTGAAGAGTTTCCCCCAAGATTGTGAACAAGGCAAGGATGCCCAGTCTCCCCAATTCTACTTAACATTGTATTGAAGGTTCTAGCATTGCAATAAGGCAAAAAGAGATAAGAGATATTATAAAGATGAGAAAGGAAGAAGTAAAACTATTTGGAGATGGCATAATTATATACTTAGAAAATTGTAAGGAATCAAAATAACAGCTGCTCAAAGCAGTAAGTGAAGATCACAGTAAGATCACAGGATACAAGGTTGAGCTACAAAAATCAATTGTGTTATTATAAACTAAGAGTGAAAAAAATTAGAAAATTAAAGTCAATTAAGAAAAATTAAAGTCAATTAAGTCAATTTACAGTAGTGTCAAAAAAACAAAATACTAAGGAATAAATTTGACAAAATGTGTAAAACCTCTATAATAAAAATGATGGAACATTGCTAAGAGAAATAAAAGAAGACCTAATGAATAGAAAGATACCATTTTGGGGATGGGGACTCGGTATTGTAAAAATGTCAATTGTATAGATTCAACACAATTCCAGTCATAATCCTAGGAACCTTTTTTTTTTTTTTTTTTTGTAGACATTAACAAGCTGATTCTAAAATTTATATGGAAAAGCAGTGGACTTAGCATGTCTAAAACAGTCTTGAAAAAGGAAGAACATATTATAGAACTTAGACTACATGACTTCAAGATACTTCAAGATATATTATAAAACTCTAATAATCAAGACATTATGGTATTGGCTAAGGATCAACAAACAGAACAGAGACCCTATATGTAGACCTCACATGCACTTAAAGGGTCATTTATTTATTGACAAAGGCATCAAAGCATTCTAGTGGAGAAAGGAAAGTCTTTTCAACAACTGATGCTGGAATAGCTGGAAAAAAACCTTGGACTCTGTCTCATTCCAAAATTAATTTGAGATGTATTTTAAACATAAATATAAAAACTAAACATTAAAAAATCTTAAAAACCAAATATAAAAGCTAAGTATAAAAAATAAAATGAAAATTTAAGAACTAAGTATACATTTTATATATGAGAAATATAAAGCTTTTAGAGGAAAACATAGGGAATGACTTGATAGTAGGCAAAGGTTTCTTAGGAGAAAGCAATAACCATAAAAATTAAAAATTGATAAGTCACAATTTATCCAAATTAAAAACTTTGTCTTATCAAAATATACTAATAAAAAAATGAATAGGTGAGTCACAGACTGAGAGAAAATAGTAGTAAAACAGAGGACCAGTATCCAGTCTCTACACTACAACTCAACACTATGATGAACAACCCAATTAAAAAATGGGTAAATGGTACATCCATACCATGGAATAATGCTCACCAACAAAAAGGAATACATTATTAATGCACACAACGACTTGGATGAACCTCAAGGAAATTATGCAGAGTGAGAAAAACCAATCACAAAAGGTTATATACTGTATGACTCTAATTGTCTAATATTTATGAAATAATAAAATTATAGAGATGGGAAATGGATTAGTGGTTGCCAGGGGTTAGGAACGTAGGGAGGGGAGGAGATGGTTGGGCTATAAAGGAATAACACAAGGGAGTCTTGTGGTTATGATATAGTTGAGTATGTTCATTGTGGTAGTGGTTATGCAAGGCTACACATGTGATAAAATTGCATAGAACTATATACATACACATACGTGATGGCATGTATAACTGGTGAAATCTAAGTAAGCCCTATGGATTATACCAAGGGTAATTTCTTGGTTTGAATATTGTACTATAGTTTGTAAGATGTTAACATTGAAAGGGGCTGGGTGAAGCCTGCATGAGAGTTTCCTGTACATTTCTTTGCAACCTCCTGTGAATCTACAGTTATTTCAAAATAAAAGTAAATAAAAAATGTCCTGTTGGGGGTGATAGGTAAAAGATTTGACAAAGAGAGGAGCTACTCTTTTTTCTTGATCAATGACTACAATTCATCTATATCTAAATCTGTATTAGGCAGCTCAGGCTGCCATAACAAAATACCATGGACTGAGTGACTTAGACAACAGAAATGTATTTTCTCATAATTCTGGTGGCTAGAAGTCTGAGATTAGCATCTTGGGGCCTGACGAGGGCTCTCTTCCTGGCTTGCAGATGACTCTGTTCTCACACTGTCCTCACATGGTGAAGAGAGAGAGCACAATCTCTCTCTTCCTCCTGTAAGACCACCAGTCCTATCCTATCCTATTCTACCCACCAGTCCTGTGAATTAGGACTCCACCCTTACTACTTCATTTAACCTTAATTGCCTCCTAAAAGCACTTTCTCCAAATACAGTCACATTGGGTGTCAGGGCTTAAATGTATAATTTTGGGGGGCCACAATTTGGTCCATAGCAATATCTATATGGGATCCAGTTTCTTTCCAGTCTAACTAGTATATATATATTTGCTTGCCTAAAAATATGTTCATTCATTTATTCGGCAAATACTTGTGTGCCCAGTCTGAACCAAGCACTGTCCTAGACACCAGTAGGACAATTGTGAGCAAGAGTGGTAGTTCCCAGCAGTCTTGTTGTTTACATTTTAATAGGAGAAGGGACATTAAGTAAACAAGTAAATGAATAAACAGTATTATATAGTGACAAGTGTTATTAAGAAAAGTGAGAAGAACAAGGGATAGAAATTGGCAGGTGTAGACAGGTTTGTTTTAGGGTGGTTGGGGCTTTTTGTGGAGGTTATATTCGAGTGGAGACATGAAAAAAGAGCTCAAACCATATGAATATCTAAAGCAAGAAGCAAGAGCAGTCCTAATGGAACAGTAAATGCAGAGGTCTTGGGTCGGAGGAACAAAGGCTTTGATGTTTGAGGAACAGCAAGAAGACCAGGATGATTATTCAAAAGGTAAGTGAAAAGTAGAATAACAAGATGAAGGCAGAAAGTCAGGCAAGGGCTAAATCACGTAGAAGTATGTATGTCATAGGGGAAGGCATGTGACTTTATTTTTATTTTTTGCCCTGCTGCACCGCTTGCCGGATCTCAGTTCCCCAACCAGGGATTGAACCCGGGCCACAGCAGTGAAAGCCTGAAATCCTAACCCTTAGGCCACCAGGGAACTCCTGGCATGTGACTTTTAAGTGTGATAGAAAGTCATTGGAGATTTCTGAGCAGGGGAATGACATGAGCTGATTTGTTTTATAATTATCACTCTATGGAGAATAGATCGAATGGGGGCAAGATGGATAGTAGGAAGACCAATTAGGAGGCTATTTCATTTGTTCCAGTGGAATATGGTAGTGGTTTTTTAAAAAAATTTATTTATTCATTCATTCATTCATTCGTTTATTTATTTATTTATTTATTTATTTATTTATTTATGGCTGCGTTGGGTCTTGTTGCACGTGGGCTTTCTCCAGTTGCGGCGAGTGGGGGCTACTCCTTGTTGCGGTGCACGGGCTTCTCATTGTGGCGGCTTCTCCTGTTGTGGAGCACGGGCTCCAGGTGCGGGGGCTTCAGTAGTTGTGGCACGCAGGCTCAGTAGACGTGGCTTGTGGGCTCTAGAGTGCAGGCTCAGTAGTTGTGGCCCATGGGCTTAGTTGCTCCATGGCATGTGGGATCTTCCTGGACCAGGGCTCAAACCTGTGTCCCCTGCATTGGCAGGCAGATCCTTAACCACTGTGCCACTGGGGAAGTCCCTGATAGTGGTTTTAATTTGAATGGTACTGGTGGAATGACAGATATTAGATTCATGGTGGGTTTGCCCAGAAGATGCTGGGCTGCTCCTCTGTCTGGATCCTCTCCTTTTCTCACTGGAACTCCCCAACAACCTGTACAAGGCTCCCCCCACAAGTGGATGTCCTCTTTACCCGGATTGGACTCCTCACACAGCCTCCTCCCCCCTATGTAGATAAGGAGCATCTTTATCTTTTAATTGGTGTATTTTATACATCTACATTTAAGTAATTTTCTTATATATTTGGGTTTAAATCTACTGTCTTCCTAGTGTTTTCTGTTTGTTCAACATGTTCTTTCTTCCTTTTTTCCGTCTCCTGCCTATTTTTTGATTAATCAAGTATTTTTATTTTAGCTTTTGCCTCTTGAGTGTGTTAGTTATACATACTTCTATTTTTCCTAGTTGCCCTAGAGATTAACACATGCATTCTTCACTTACTACATTGTACCTTAAATTAGTTCCTTTATATCTTTCCCAATATTGTAGAGATATTAAGAACACTTAAATTCCTTTTATGTATCCTCTACTTTTTGTACCATTGTTGTCATGTATCTTAATTCTATATACATTTAAATCCTCACAGAGTATTAATTTATATAATGTTATCAGTATTGATTTAGATTTACCTACACACATACCTTTTACAGTGGTCTTTTTTCTTTTCTGCATTGTAATCCTTCTGTTTAGAATCATTTTCTCTGTTCCTGAAGAACTTCCTTTAGTATTTCTACTAAGTCTAATCTGCTGTTAAAGCTATCTGTTAAATTTTTTTTTTAATCTTTAGGCTCTGTGGTTAGGCAAAGGGATTTTTAAAAAATTTTTATTTATTTTTTTGGCTGCTCTGTGCGGCTTGCAGGATCTTAGTTCCGCAACCAGGGATTGAACCTGCGCCCTTGGCAGTGAAAGCATGGAGTCCTAACCACTGGACTGCCAGGGAATTCCCATAAAGCTATCTGTTAAATATTTAATTTTAGTTATTGTATTTTTAAGTTATAAAAATTCTATTTGGATATTTTTAATGAATTCCACTTCTGGTTAAATTCTCCATCTTATATCTGTTTTCTTGGAATTTTTGAAAAATATTTATTTGGTTGTGTGGGGCCTTAGTTGTGGCAGGCGGGCTCCTTAGTTGTGGCTCGTGGGCTCCTTAGTTGCAGCATGTGGGCTCCTTAGTTGTGGCAGGCGGGCTCCTTAGTTGCAGCTCCAGGGCTCCTTAGTTGTGGCTCTAGGTCTCCTTACTTGTGGCGCCCCAGCTCCTTAGTTGTGGCACATGGGCTCCTTAGTTGCGGCTCACCAGCTCATTAGTTGTGGCACGTGGGCTCCTCAGTTGTGGCCTGCGAACTCTTAGTTGCAGCATGCATGTAGGATATAGTTTCCTGACTGGGGATTGAACCTGGGCCCCCTGCATTGGGAGCGTGGAGTCTTAGCCACTGCGCCACCAGGGAAGTCCCTGTTTTCTTGGAATATTAATCACAGTTTTGGAATAGCTTGGGTCTGTTTCTGTTGTCTGCTTAACCCCTTGGTTTTTTAGTCATTTTTCTCCAGTCTTTTATACCTGATTATTTATAGTCGAATACTGGACATTGTGTTTGAAAATTTTTAGAGGCTCTGAATGATACTGTTTCTGAACAATATGTTGTCTTTCTTCAGAGATGATTTAATTTGCCTCTGGTAAGCATACAGAGCATGGGCTGATCAACTTCATCCATTTAAGAATAGTCTGTTTACTGCCTGTTTGTAGCTCTTCTGGGGTCTTAGCTGAAAGTCTGGGATGATTATTAGGAAACTTCCTCTTTAGGGGGATCTGGACTCTAATTTCTGTCTCCCCAGCACTTTGAGACTGCCAAAATCTCTACTTGGACCTTTAGCCTTTTAGAAGTTACTTTCTGCTTAACTTCATTGCCGTGATTGATGCTCAGTTTGAGAGTCAGCAAATACCTCAGGGGAAATTCCATGCAGAGTGTTGGCTTAATTCAACATATTTGCTTTCTCTCCAGGACGTTGGCTGTCTAGTCCTGGCTGCTTTGGTTTTTAATTATTATCATCAAACAATTATTTTAATTAACCATTTCAGTTGTCTTGGGTGGGTTAGTCTAAAACTAGCTTCTCTGTCATAGCCAGAAACAGAAGTCTCTTTCCCACCTCTTCTTATAGTATTTCTATATTTTAGAGCAAATAACATGTAAATTATGTTCTGTAACCCTAATTCTCACATTATTAACACATTTTGTTAATATTAGTCATAGACTTAAAAAGGTTCAATACTCATACCAATTGTTATGACTTAGTTTTGTTTTTTCTTCTCTCCAGGTCTCTCTTGCTTTTCTTAATTTATTCTTTATTGAATTCCTCAAAAAAGGCTGATGGGGCCTAATGAAATTTACATATCTCCTAATTTACTTTATTTAAGTGCATAATATTGTTATCAACAATATTTTTTATCGTTTTTTTTTGAATTTTTGAATTTAATTTTATTTTTTTTATACAGCCGGTTCTTATTAGTCATCCATTTAATACACATCAGTGTATACATGTCAATCCCAATCTCCCAATTCATCACACCACCACCCCCACCCCCCCGCCACTTCCCCCCTTGGTGTCCAAACGTTTGTTCTCTACATCTGTGTCTCAATTTCTGCCCTGCAAACCAGTTCATCTGTACCATTTTTCTAGGTTCCACATATATGTGTTAACATGCGGTATTTGTTTTTCTCTTTCTGATTTACTTCACTCTGTATGACAGTCTCTAGATCCATCAATGTCTCTACAAATGACCCAATTTCGTTCCTTTTTATGGCTGAGTAATATTCCATTGTATATATGTACCACATCTTTATCCATTCGTCTGTTGATGGGCATTTAGGTTGCTTCCATGACCTGGCTCTTGTAAATAGTGCTTCAATGAACATTGGGGTGCATGTGTCTTTTTGAATTATGGTTTTCTCTGGGTATATGCCCAGTAGTGAGATTGCTGGGTCATATGGTAATTCTATTTTTAGTTTTTTAAGGAACCTCCATACTGTTCTCCATAGTGGCTGTATCAATTTACATTCCCACCAACAGTGCAAGAGGGTTCCCTTTTCTCCACACCCTCTCCAGCATTTCTTGTTTGTAGATTTTCTGATGATGCCCATTCCAACTGGTGTGAGGTGATACCTCATTGTAGTTTTGATTTGCATTTCTGTAATAATTAGTGATGTTGAGCAGCTTTTCATGTGCCTCTTGGCCATCTGTATGTCTTCTTTGGAGAAATGTCTATTTAGGTCTTCTGCCCATTTTTGGATTGGGTTGTTTGGTTTTTTACTATTGAGCTGCATGAGCTGTTTATATATTTTGGAGATTAATCCTTTGTCCATTGATTCATTTGCAAATATTTTCTCCCATTTTGAGGGCTGTCTTTTTGTCTTGTTTATGATTTCCTTTGCTGTGCAAAAGCTTTTAAGTTTCATTAGGTCCCATTTGTTTATTTTTGTTTTTATTTCCATTACTCTGGGAGGTGGATCAAAAAAAATCTTGTGGTGATTTATGTCAAAGAGTGTTCTTCCTATGTTTTCCTCTGAGAGTTTTATAGTGTCCGGTCTTACAGTTAGGTCTATAATCCATTTTGAGTTTGTTTTTGTGTATGGTGTTAGGGAGTGTTCTAATTTCATTCTTTTACATGTAGCTGTCCAGTTTTCCCAGCACCACTTATTGAAGAGACTGTCTTTTCTGCATTGTATATCCTTGCCTCCTTTGTATATGCTTGCCTCCTTTGTCATAGATTAGTTGACCATAGGTGCGTGGGTTTATCTCTGGGCTTTCTATCTTGTTCCATTGATCTGTATTTCTGTTTTTGTGCCAGTACCATATTGTTTTGATTACTGTAGCTTTGTAGTATAGTCTGAAGTCAGAGAGTCTGATTCCTCCAGCTCCGTTTTTTTCCCTCAAGACTGCTTTGGCTATTCGGGGTCTTTTCTGTCTCCATACAAATTTAAAAAAATTTTTTTTCTCGTTCCATAAAAAATGCCATTGGTAATTTGATAGGGCTTGCTTTCAATCTGTAGATTGCTTTGGGTAGTATAGTCATTTTCACAATATTGATTCTTCCAGTCTAAGAACATGGTATATCTCTCCATCTGTTGGTATCATCTTTAATTTCTTCCATCAGTGTCTTATAGTTTTCTGCATACAGTTCTTTTGTTTCCCTCGGTAGGTTTATTTCTAGGTATTTTATTCTTTTTGTTGCAGTGGTAAATGGGAGTGTATCCTTAATTTCTCTTTCAGATTTTTCATCATTAGTGTATAGGAATGCAAGAGATTTCTGTGCATTAATTTTGTATTCTGCAACTTTACGAGATTCATTGATTAGCTCTAGTAGTTTTCTGGTGGCATCTGTAGAATTCTCTATGTATAGTATCATGGCATCTGCAAACAGTGACAGTTTTACTTCGTCTTTTCCAATTTATATTCCTTTTATTTCTTTTTCTTTTCTGATTGCCGTGGCTAGGACTTCCAAAACTATGTTGAATAATAGTGGTGAGAGTGGACATCTTTGTCTTGTTCCTGATCTTAGAGGAAATGCTTTCAGTTTTTCCCCATGGAGAATGATGTTTGCTGTGGGTTTGTCATCTATGGCCTTTATTATGTTGAGGTAGGTTCCCTCTATACCCACTTTCTGGAGAGTTTTTATCATAAATGGTGTTGAATTTTGTCAAAAGCATTTTCTGCATCTGTTGAGATGATCATATGGTTTTCATTCTTCAATTTCTTAATATGGTGTATCACATTGATTGATTTGCATATATTGAAGAATTCTTGCATCCCTGGGATAAATCTCACTTGATCATGGTGTATGATCCTTTTAACGTGTTGTTGGATTCTGTTTGCTAGTATTTTGTTGAGGATTTTTGCATCTATATTCATCAGTGATATTGGTCTGTAATTTTCTTTTTTTGTGGTATCTTTGTCTGGTTTTGGTATCAGGGTGATGGTGGCCTCATAGAATGAGTTTGGGAGTGTTCCTTCCTCTGCACTTTTCTGGAAGAGTTTCAGAAGGATGGGTGTTAGCTCTTCTCTAAATGTTTGATAGAATTCACCTGTGAAGCCATCTGGTCCTGGCCTTTTGTTTGTTAGAAGATTTTTAATCACAGTTTCAATTTCATTCCTTGTGATTGATCTGTTCATATTTTCTGTTTCTTCCTGGTTCAGTCTTGGAAGGTTATACCTTTCTAAGAATTTGTCCATTTCTTCCATGTTGTTCATTTTATTGGCACAGAGTTGCTTGTAGTAGTCTCTTAGGATGCTTTGTATTTCTGCGGTGTCTGTTGTAACTTCTCCTTTTTCATTTCGAATTTTATTGATTTGAGTCCTCTTCCTTTTTTTCTTGATGAGTCTGGCTAATGGTTTATCAATTTTCTTTATTTTCTCAAAGAACCAGCTTTTTTTCTTTTTCTTTTAAGAACCAGCTTTTAGTTTTATTGATCCTTGCTATTGTTTTCTTTGTTTCTATTTCATTTATTTCTGCTCTGATCTTTATGATTTCTTTCCTTCTGCTAACTTTGAGTTTTGTTTGTTCTTCTTTCTCTAGTTCCTTTTTGTGTAAGGTTAGATTGTTTATTTGAGATTTTTCTTGTTTCTTGAGGTAGGCTTGTATAGCTATAAACTTCCCTCTTAGAACTGCTTTTGCCACATCCCATAGGTTTTGGATCGTCCTGTTTTCATTATCATTTGTCTCTAGGTATTTTTTTATTTCCTGTTTGATTTCTTCAGTGATCTCTTGATTATTTAGTAACGTATTGTTTAGCCTCCATGTGTTTGGGTTTTTTTACATTTTTTTTCCCTGTAATTCATTTCTAATCTCATAGCATTGTGGTCAGAAAAGATGCTTGATATGATTTCAATTTTCTTAAATTTCCTGAGGCTTGATTTGTGACCCAAGATGTGATCTATCCTGGAGAATGTTCCGTGCACACTTTAGAAGAAAGTGTAATCTGCTGTTTTTGGATGGAATGTCCTATAAATATCAATTAAATCTATCTGGTCTATTGTGTCATTTAAAACTTGTGTTTCCTTATTAATTTTCTGTTTGGATGATCTGTCCGTTGGTGTAAGTGAGGTGTTAAGCTCCCCCAGTATTACTGTGTTACTGTCAATTTCCTCTTTTTAACAGCTGTTAGCAGTTTCCTTATGTATTGAGGTGCTCCTGTGTTGGGTGCATATATATTTATAATTGTTATATCTTCTTCTTGGATTGATCCCTTGATCATTATGTAGTGTCCTTCCTTGTCTCTTGTAACATTCTTTATTTTAAAGTCTGTTTTATCTGGTATGAGTATTGCTACTGTAGCTTTCTTTTGATTTCCATTTGCATGGAATATCTTTTTCCATCCTCTCACTTTCAGTCTGTTTGTGTCCCTAGGTCTGAAGTGGGTCTCTTGTAGACAGCATATATATAAGTCTTGTTTTTGTATCCATTCAGCAAGCCTGTGTCTTTTGGTTGGAGCATTTAATCCATTCACATTTAAGGTAATTATTGATATGTATTTCCTATGACCATTTTCTTAATTGTTTTGGGTTTGTTTTTGTAGGTCCTTTTCTTCTCTTGTGTTTCCCACTTAGAGAAGTTCCTTTAGTATTTGTTGTAGAGCTGGTTTGGTGGTGCTGAATTCTCTTAGCTTTTGCTTGTCTGTAAAGCTTTTGATTTCTCCATCGAATCTGAATGAGATCCTTGCCGGGTAGAGTAATCTTGGTTGTAGTTTCTTCCCTTTCATTACTTTAAGTATATCATGCCACTCCCTTCTGGCTTGTAGAGTTTCTGCTGAGAAATCAGCTGTTAACCTTATGGGAGTTCCCTTGTATGTTATTTGTCGTTTTTCCCTTGCTGCTTTCAATAATTTTTCTTTGTCTTTAATTTTTGCCAATTTGATTACTATGTGTCTTGGCATGTTTCTCCTTGGGTTTACCCTGTATGGGACTCTCTGCGCTTCCTGGACTTGGGTGGCTATTTCCTTTCCCATGTTGGGGAAGTTTTCAACTATAATCTCTTCAATTATTTTCTCTGGTCCTTTCTCTCTCTCTCTTGTCGTTCTGGGACCCCTATAATGCGAATGTTGTTGCATTTAATGTTGTCCCAGAGGTCTCTTAGGCTGTCTTCATTTCTTTTCATTCTTTTTTCTTTATTCTGTTCCACAGCAGTGAATTCTACCATTCTGTCTTCCAGGTCACTTATCTGTTCTTCTGCCTCAGTTATTCTGCTATTGATTCCTTCTAGTGTATTTTTCATTACAATTATTATATTGTTCGTCTCTGTTTGTTTGTTCTTTAATTCTTCTAGATCTTTGTTAAACATTTCTTGTATCTTCTCAATCTTTGCCTCCATTCTTTTTCCAAGGTCCTGGATCATCTTCACTATCATTATTCTGAATTCTTTTTCTGGAAAGTTGCCTATCTCCACTTCATTTAGTTTTTTTCTGGGGTTTTATCTTGTTCCTTCATCTGGTACATAGCCCTCTGCCTTTTCATCTTGTCTATCTTTCTGTAACTGTGGTTTTTGTTTCACAGGCTGCAGGATTGTAGTTCTTCTTACTTCTCAACAATATGTTTAACCTGAAATTGTTTTAATATTTTAATGCAGTTTTTTGTCATCAGTGTCAATATTATTTTATTTAGTTATTTATTTATTTAAATATGTATTGTATTTTATTTATTTTGGTTGCGTCGGGTCTTAGTTGCAGGCACACAGGATCTTCATTGAGGCATGCGGGATCTTTTTTTGGTGGCACGCAGGCTCTTTGTTGTGGCACTTGGGCTTCTCTCTAGTTGTGGTGCGCAGGCTGCAGGGCACGTGGGCTCTGTAGTTGTGGCGCGCAGGCTCCAGAGCGTGTGGGCTCTGTAGTTAGTGACACACGGGCTCTCTAGTTGAGATGCACGAGCTCAGTAGTTGTGGTGCACAGTCTTAGTTGCCCCGTGGCATGTGGTATCTTAATTCCCTGACCAGGGATCAAACCCGCATCCCCTGCATTGGAAAGTGGATTGTTTACCACTGGACCACCAGGGAAGTCCCTCTATAATTACTGGAGCTTTTTAGTGTGCCTCTACTAACCTTTGGGGTATTCCCTTCTTATTACTCTTCTTTTCCAGTTTTTAAAAAATTCTTGGTTATTTCTCCATATGGATTTTTGAATTAACATGTCTAATTCTAGAAAAAAAAATTCATTGGTATTTTTAATTTGGATTGCATTAATTTCATTCTACCTCTCTGTTTGCATAAAATGCATCTGTTGGATCTTACAGCAAGATTGCATTTCTAAGGACCATTATAAGAAAGAAATCAATCATTTGACTGGCATGTTATTCTGATAAAAGACTAACTTTCTAGTTCTAGAGGAGAATAAATTATTTTCTTCTTCCGCTTGTTGAGTAGAATTTTCCACTGGGATTCAGAATCACAGAGTATCAGTTAAAACTGCAAGCCACCTTATGGCCACCCCCCTTATGCTTTTGGGATCTCTCAGGAAGGAACCACATGGTGCTGATTTCTCTGAAAGCTGCTTTCTCCAAAGCAGGAGGAGCACTTCGTCCAGGAGGTCTCAGAATTTTGCAGCTCAGGTGGAGTCATATCCTGATCTCTTTGGTTGCCCTGCTGAGACATCTTCCAGACTTTCCATGTTTTGGGGTCTGCTCGTGTTACCTAATAAATAGGGACTGCGTAGTGTAATCTCGTGGAGGTTGACCTGGATTTAGGGCGTCAGCTACCCCAGTTTATCAGTGGTACCTATATATTTGTGTAGAAAGCCCCAAACAAAAATATTTCGCTAATCCTTTTAAAACATATACTTAAGGGCTTCCCTGATGGCTCAGTGGTTTAGAATTTACCTGTCAATGCAGGGGACACAGGTTCGAGCCCTGGTCCAGGAAGATCCCACATGCCGCGGGGCAACTAAGCCTGTGCACCACAACTACTGAGCCTGCACTCTAAAGCCCATGAGCCACAACTACTGAGCCCACATGCCACAACTGCTGAAGCCAACACGCCTAGAGCCCGTGGTCCACAATAAGAGAAGCCACCACAATGAGGAACCCGCACACCGCAACAAAGAGTAGCCCCCGCTCGCCACAACTAGAGGATGCCTGTTCACAGCAATGAAGACCCAAGGCAGCCAAAAATCAATAATTAATAAAAAATTAAAAAAAATAATAAACCATATACTTAAAAGCCATTTACACAAATGGATTTAAAGTGTAGTGTTGATCCTTAATTCAAATCACTGTAGCATTATTGCATTGCATTAGGCCACTTATATCTCTGACCTACAGGCTTTTTCCATTCTAGGTGATAATCTGGTGACTAAAGAAAGCCATTACAAATTAATTTTTGGAACAGAGTTTGGGCAAAAAGAAAAATGACTTTTAGAGTTCATAATTAAATATTTCAGAACCAGAAAAAAGAAGTAGAACATAGGTGAGTTAGAGGGACAAGACACTTCACACTCATATTTTTGAAATTGACTTCATTCATAGACAGTCTCCGTTCACAGCAAAATTGAATGGAAGGTACAGAAAATTTCCACATACTCCCTGAGGATTGCATTATTTTTATAAGTTAGTGGGAATCTACATCTTTTTTGTGTTTACATTTTTAAAATACTTTAAAAAGTTCAGTTTATTGATGAATATATAATTGACATACATTAAAATTCACTCTTTTTAGTATCCAGTTTTAGGCATTTTAATAAATGTATATAGTTATGTAACTACCACCACAATCAATTTTTAGAACAGTTCCTAAGTCTTCTCATGCTCCCAGTGTTTCTTCACTAGGTTAAATCTAGCTTTTGGGCTAAGAAATATATTTTTTATCATGTTAAGGAAGTAACTGTATATTCCTTTTAGTTTGAGTGCTTTTTTATAAATAATGAGTGCTGAGTTAATGTCAGATGGCTTTTCAGTGTCTTTAGAAATAAGTGTATCATTTTAATAGAATAATTAATATTATAGGGATTTCCTTGACAGTCCAGTGGTTAAGACTCCATGCTTCCAATGCAGGGGGCATGGGTTCAATCCCTGGTCAGGTAACTAAGATTCCACATGCCGTGTGGCCAAAAAAATAAAAATAAATTTTAAAAAAGAATAATTAATATTATAAATTTTTTAGTAGATTCACTAATGTTGAACTGCCCTTCCATTCTCAGGGTAAGCCACAGTTAGTTATGATATATTTTCTTTTAGTGTGCTATGAGTTTTGGAATGAATTTTTATAAGTGATATTGGCATATAGCTTTCCTTTACTAGGTTTAGATTTCATTTTTAAACTCACTTAAAAATAATTTAGGGGGCTTCCCTGGTGGCACAGTGGTTAAGAATCCACCTGCCGCTGTAGGGGACACGGGTTCGATCCCTGGTCCAGGAAGATCCCACATGCCACGGAGCAACTAAGCCCATGCACCACAACTACTAAGCCTGTGCTCTAGAGCCTGTGAGCCACAACTACTGAGCCTGCGAGCCACAACTACTGAAGCCTGAGCGCCTAGAGGCCATGCTCCGCAACAAGAACAATGAGAAGGCTGCACGCTGCAATGAAGAGTAGCCACTGCTTGCTGCAACTAGAGAAAGCCCATGTGCAACAACGAAGTCCCAACGCAGCCAAAAATAAAATAAATAAAAATTGTTAAATAACTTGGAATTTTTTTCTTTTTTTTAACATGCTGGGCTACTTTAAATATTGGGCTACATGCTTTCTAAAGTTTTGATAATCTTCAAGATAGTTTTTGGAGAAGGTCTTTGACTACTTTCTCTGTATTTTCTTAGAAAATTACCGTTTATTGCCATAGTAGTTCCTTACGATTTTCAAAATATTCTGTTTTATTAATAATTTGTTAGTGTCAAGAAGTGTAAAGGGTCTGAAATTTTACCCTACTTGCAAGCTAACAAGTAGCCTACAGCAGTGTCATGGTTGCTGGCAGAAGACACAAGACTCCTAAGCCAAAGGCAAAGGATTTTATTGCTCAAAGCACAACAAGCAGCATGAACATCAACATATTTGCCTTGTTCCTCTTTGCCCACAAGTTCCATGGGGGTGATACGGATGGTCCAGGTAGATAACTGAACATTCAGTGAGCTGCCTTATGGGAGAGGACCTGGAGTTTAGAGAACCCAAATCTTTCATAATGGGCAATACACACGCATGACCTTTGCTTTGAGGGAGATACTACCTTTAATATATTGAACAGTTAGCAAACCTGTATGTTGATTTACAGAGAGTATTTCTACCTTCCAAGGGTATTTGTTATACAAACATTCTCAAAATGATAGTCCAGAACAAAGGTAGTCAGTGCTTCTGCTTGCAAGATGTGCTCTGATACCTAGTTGCTATTTTTTATTTTGTTTGAATGCTTTCCTTTTTTTTTTCTTTAAAAAAAATTTTTTTTAATTTATTATTTTTGGCTGCGTTGGGTCTTTGTAGCTGTGCGTGGGCTTTCTCTAGTTGTGGCGAGCGGGGGCTACTCTTCATTGCGGTGCATGGGCTTCTCATTGCGGTGGCTTCTCTTGTTGCAGAGCACAGGCTCTAGGCGCGCAGACTCAGTAGTTGTGGCTCGTGGGCTCCAGAGCGCAGGCTCAGTAGTTGCAGTGCATGGGCTTAGTTGCTCCATGGCATGTGGGATCTTCCCGGACCAGGGATCGAACCTGTGTCCCCTGCATTGGCAGGCGGATTCTTAACCGCTGTGCCACCAGGGAAGTCCCTCCTGTTTTTTCTTATTATCTTAGCAGATGGTTAATATATTTTCATTTAATTTTTTTCAAGCAACCTGGGTTTTTCACTTGCATATTAATTTCATTATTTTTCTGTTATCTAATTAATGAAGTTCTGCATTTATTTTAATTTAGTCTCTCCTGGGTTCCTCAGTATATTTTGTTGTTCTTAATTTTTGAGTGGAATACTCATATATTTTTTT
This sequence comes from Balaenoptera physalus, assembly GCF_965194825.1. Lineage (NCBI taxonomy): Eukaryota > Metazoa > Chordata > Mammalia > Artiodactyla > Balaenopteridae > Balaenoptera > Balaenoptera physalus. Next base: position 15,734,929 of record NC_138900.1, on the reverse strand, counting down.
CTTTCATTTCTATTGCTCTAAGTATTTAAATGTATTGATGAATTTTCTTCTAAGATCTGTAGCTGTATTTCATAGATTCTTGATAATGTGGTGTTTTCAATATTCTAGAAATTCTTCAATTTTTAAAATTTAGTAAATAGTTTTAAAATTTGGAAGTGAAGATGTCTCTTGGTTTTATGATTTTATTTCTCATTTTGTTTCACAGTGATTAGGCTATGATTTGAGTCATTTCAACAGTTTTATACATTTATACTGTAGTCGCAGAAAAATACTTTCCTATCTCTCCTATCCCATGTCCTCCCATCTCTTTTCTTACTTCATTTGCATTTAGATATTCTTCACTCAAGTCCCCCATCTGGGTCACTGTCTTCACGCTCACACCTAACATAGCCTTTATTTTTACTCTCTTGCACTCAGGTGATACCAAATCCCATTCCATAGTTGACAGCCATTCTGCTGTACTCAATATCTACACATGCCTTTTTGCTCAGGATTTAATAAGCCTGTCCATATTAGCATGATTGAAAAATATTTGAGATCGTTCTCTGGGAAGTATGAAAGTTGCTGCGGCTATGTGGGATTGGAGAGGAGCACCTAGGGAAGATATGGAGGAGCAAGTGTTTGAGTAAATGTAGCACTGATGTAGTAATCGTATGAACTCCGGTGGAGATAAGCAAGTCATTGTAGTACAGTATAAAAGATTAAAGGCAGGGCCTCCCTGGTGGTGCAGCGGTTAAGAATCCACCTGCCAGTGCAGGGGACACTGGTTTGAGTCCTGGTCTGGGAAGATCCCACATGCTGTGGAGCAGCTAGGCCCATGCACCACAACTACTGAGCCTGCACTCTACAGCCCACGAGCCACAACTACTGAGCCCACATGCCACAATTACTGATGCCTGCATGCCACAACTCCTGAAGCCCGCGTGACCCAACTACTGAAGCCTGCATGCCTAGAGCCTGTGCTCCGCAGCAAAAGAAGCCACTGCAATGAGAAGCCCACGCACCACAACAAAGAGTAGCCCCTGCTCACTGCAACTAGAGAAAGCCTGCACGCAGCAACGAAGACCCAACTCAGCCAGAAATAAAATTTTAAAAAAAGATTAGAGACAGATGTACATATTTGTTAGTGATTACATAATTGTGGGAATTAAATGAGTAACATCTATTGTGAATTTGGGGTTGCTTATTCAATAGTAAGTGAACTTAGAATCGTTTCTGCCACTGGGAAAACTTAGGGGTAAGAGACTAACAGAATAACAAGTGAGAAAATTAATAAATATATTATTCCAAAATTGAGAAAAATGTTATAGAGACGAGCAACACGTTGCTGGGATAGAGCATAAAGTGCCTAGACTTAAATAGGATCAACAGGAATATCTTTTCTGAAGAAGTGATTTTTGATTAGAGATCTGAGGATGAAGAGAAGTCAACCACGCAAAGTCAGAGGATTTCTCAAAGAAGGAGCAACCTGTCAAGAGCCCTATTTAATGGCAACAGTTGCATTAAACATTAAACAGTGCATTTTGTGAGCTGAAAAGAGGCCTTTATGGCATGAACAGAGATAGTAAATGGGAGAGGAGTTGATAAGCAGAAGCCTTATTATTCATGCTCAGGTATTTCTATTTTATTCTAATTGTAAAGAGAAATCATTGAAAACGTTTAAGTAGAGAGACTCAAACATTGATCAGCAACGGTCATTTATTGTCAGATATAAATAAGAACAAAACAAAAACGTGCAGGAACTAGTCCTGTAGATCTTGTTTCAGTCAAACATATCTCTGTATAGTTTTAACAGACCTTTAGGTGATTCTTACACACACTTAAATCAGGCCTCCACTGATTTACCTTGTTTCCCTAATCACCAACCTCACCTCCATTCCTGAACTTTCTTTATTCTCTGTTTCCTTTGCCTTGTTTTGAAATAAATGAGAATATAGTCTGTTCCATAATACAGTTAATAATCTGTAATACAAATTAGCTTAGTAATGATATGAAGTAGGGAATGATACCAGTATAATGTGGAACTTAGTTGTTTCACAGGTAATTTTCCTAGTTGAATAGTAGAATAGTACTATTCTGCCAGAATAGTAGAAATAGATTTATAACATTCAGCAGGAAAGGCAAAAGCCTTTAATTTGATACTTTATTGTTAAGAGCCCTTACACCTCTATATTAAGAAAATTAATAATAAATGCCTACATTCAGGGCTCCCTCCCCAGACATGGATACCATCAACCCTGCATGTCTCCTAGCTGATGACAGGTTTCACTTCATCCTATTTCCATCTTAATGGTAGCCTCACTGGCTCAGGGCTTTATTTTCATGTACAATGTCTCAGCACCTGAAATCCAGTGTTTTCAGTTTTTTGTGTGTGCATTTTAATATCCATGATGCAGCCTTCAGCTGTGTTGAGCTGCCTTTCAGGTTATCTCTTGAGATATCAATTATTATATTTGTTAGTGCTCTGCCAATAAAATTGCATAGATTTGAGTGTTCTTCTCCAGCCCTGTTTTCCCCATAAACTGTAATTTTTGGTGTGTAATTTTACAGAAGATAGGTTTTTTTTAGGTACACATATGTGTTATTGTAGCAGGAATGCCTATCTTCTAGAGATGTCTAATCCATTCACTGGTAATGATGCTGAAAATTCAGCCTTTGTGCACCAGTGCCGAATTGAATCTCGGAGATGGAGTTTTGGGTGAAGTAGAAAAGAATGGCTTTATTGCTTTGCCAGGCAAAGGGGGACACAGCAGGCTAGTGCCTCAAAAACTGTGTGTCCCAACCCAGGGGGATTTGGTGAGGAGTTTTATAGCAGTGGTTCAAGGGTGGGGTTGCTGATAAGGATCAGAGTGTGTGCAGGGCCTGTATTCCTTTAATCTGGCCTCAGGTTGTCTCCTGATGAGCTTCTCGAGGTTATCAAACTGTGACTTTCTCTCTGGAACGTCTTCCGTTTGGTAGGGGTTTTAGTTCTGCAGAAGAGCTCAAAGTTACTGTTATGTGTATCCCTTGAGGTGGAACCAGGACCCCCCCACCCCGCAAGGCTGTACTGTTGTTTCTTGACTGCTCCTTCCTTGTTTCTGCATCCCCTCCCTTCCCTGATTAGCAGCTGTTCAAATCTGCCCTTTGGAACTCAGGGAAGGTCATGGAGGCTGGAGTCTGTTCCCTGCAAACAAAGAAATGGGGGACACAGAAAGGCTTCTGTGCCCAGGAGCCCCACAGGGTCCTGCTCAGTTTCAGTAATAGGCATTATTTTAGGTGCTTTTTATTTCTGTATAGTTTTCTTTCTTCTGGAACCGGAAAACAACGTGTATTTGCTTTCTTGTTTTCTTTCAGACTTGGAGTCCAGATACAGGACCAATACTTTATCTCCAGAAAAGGACATTTATGAAATATATTCATTCCAGTGGGAGATAATGGAAAGAATTAAAAGCTATGGCCTTCAGGACTCCATTTTTAGAAATGATTGGGAATGCAAAAGCAAGATTGAGGGGCAAAAGGAACCACAAGAGGGATATTTTGGGCAAGTGAAAATTGCTTCTGAAAAAATGTCCACTTACAAAAGGCATAATCTTCTTGCTGAGTATCAGAGAATTCATAATGGAGAAAAGTTATATGAATGTAAGGAATGCAGGAAGACCTTTATTCGTCGCTCAACACTTAGTCAACACCTGAGAATTCATACTGGTGAAAAACCTTACAAATGTAAAGAATGTGGGCAGGCCTTTAGACAGCGTGCACACCTTATTAGACATCACAAACTTCATACTGGTGAGAAACCCTATGAATGTAAGGAATGTGGGAAGGCCTTTACAGTCCTCCAAGAACTTACTCAACATCAGAGACTTCATACTGGTGAGAAGCCCTATGAATGTAAGGAATGTGGAAAGGCCTTTAGAGTACATCAGCAGCTTGCTCGACATCAGAGAATTCACACTGGTGAGAAGCCCTATGAATGTAAGGCATGTGGGAAGACTTTTAGGCAGTGTACACACCTTACTCGACATCAGAGACTTCATACTTCTGAGAAGCTCTATGAGTGTAAGGAATGTGGGAAGGCCTTCGTATGTGGTCCAGACCTTAGAATACATCAGAAAATTCATTTTGGGGAGAAACCCTATGAATGTAAGGAATGTGGAAAGGCTTTTAGAATATGCCAACAGCTTACTGTCCATCAGAGTATTCATACTGGTGAGAAACCCTATGAATGTAAAGAATGTGGGAAGACTTTTAGATTAAGGCAACAACTTGTTCGCCATCAGAGAATTCATACTCGTGAGAAACCCTATGAATGTATGGAATGTTGGAAGACCTTTAGTAGTTACTCACAACTTATTTCCCATCAGAGCATTCATATTGGTGAGAGACCTTATGAATGTGAAGAATGTGGGAAGGCCTTTAGACTACTCTCACAACTTACTCAACATCAGAGTATTCATACTGGTGAGAAACCTTATGAATGTAAGGAATGTAGAAAGCCTTTTAGATTGCTCTCACAGCTTACTCAACATCAGAGTATTCATACTGGAGAGAAACCTTATGAATGTAAGGAATGTGGTAAAGCTTTTAGACTTTATTCTTTTCTTACTCAACACCAGAGAATTCATACTGGTGAGAAACCCTACAAATGTAAGGAATGTAAGAAGGCCTTTAGACAACATTCACACCTTACTCAACATCAGAAAATTCATAATGGAATTTAATACAAGAAGGCTTTCAAATGTACATTATGTTACAGAACATCAGAAAATTCATTTTTGAGAAAATTTATTTCATGCTCATAACTAAGCATTAAAAAGCTTATATTTCAGAAAAAATTGTTGCTTTAAAACCTTCCACCACCATTCAAACACTGTTTATCTTCAGCAAATTTATATGAGGAAATAGTATAATGAATGCAGGAAAATCTTTAGCCTTATCTATCATTATTGCCATTTCACCCCTTTATTACCAGTGTGTTATTAGATAAAGTACTTAAATTTCTGTGCCTCATTTTGCTCACTTGTAAAATGGTGATAGTAGTACTTATGTATATTAGTTATTTATTGCTGTGTAATAAATTACCACAAACTTAGTAGCTTAAAATAATACACATTATCTCAGTTTCTGTGGGTCAGGAGTCTAGGCATAACTTAGTTGGGTCCTCTGCTTCAGGGCCTCTCACAAGGCTAAAATCAAGATTTCAACCATGGCTGAGTCTCACCAGAAGGCTCAGCTGGGGAAGGGATCCACTTCCAACCTCATGTGGTTGTTGACCAAATTAATTCACTGAGGGCTGTTGCGCTGAGGTCCTCAGTTTCTAGCTGGCTGTTGGCTAAAGGCTGACTTCAGTTCCTTGCTACATTGGCCTCTTCAAGGTGGCTGCTTACTTCTTCAGAGTGTGCAAGCCAAGGAAGCAAGAGGCTGCTAGCATCAAAGAAGCTATCATCTTGTGTAATCTAATCATTGAAATGACATTATTTCATCGCCTTTGCTATCTTCTTTTGGTTAGAAGCAAGGAACTAGGCCACCCTACACTCAAGGGAACAGGCTTACACAAGAGTATGAATACCAGGAGGAAGGGACTACTGGGGCCAATTCAGAGTCAGCCTGCTACATCATGTAATAGAATTGTTGTGAGGAGTGAGTAGTTAATACTTGGAAAAATAGCAGCCACAAAGCATGTTTTCTGTAAATATTACCTATAGTTGTTATTAACATCATTAGTATTAGTGAATTCATATGAAAGGAATATCCTATAGAAGTAATAAATGTAGAAATGCCTCCTGTCACTGCTCAGCACTTACTAAACTTAAGATAATTTATTCTGGATAAAATCTAGGAGGTTATATTGAATGTGAGAAGTTCTTCATCACTTGAGCTGCATCCAAAATTTCATGCTGAAAAGAAACCTTATGAATTTCATGAATATGAGGTTGTTAAGAGTACAACTATTAGAAGAATCAAAGAGAAATATGAAATTATTTTCCCATAATAAATTCCAAAGAGTAAATGTTTTATAATCCCTCATCTCTGACCACCATTCAATTAATTAGAAATTATCAAAAAGGTGGCATAAAGGAACTAACCACTTGGAAATTTAATTGTGTGTGTGTGTGTATGATACTCTTGTATAAAAGAAAGAAAACATTCCATTGCAGTCAATATACTTTTTGATGCTCAAATTGCCCCATCTTCAGCCAGTGGGAGTTGGGTCTTTTCACATGACCCCAATAGCAGTTTGATAGTTTACTCAGTTATGGCTGTTACGGAAAATGCTTGGGTACCAACTCATCATTCTGAAAACCAATAAATAAAGGGAAAAATAAGTATTTATTTTGCTTTTCCCATGTGAATCAACTTTCAGAGTCACCCAAAGCTCATCAAATTAAAATTTTTTTTAATTTAAGAAATCTCACCAGTAAATACAGAAAAATTGATAGGATTAGAAAAATTTTCTAGTTCCTAATGGAATAATGGGTCCAGAAAATGATCTTCAGTGGATATTAAAACTACTTGGGAAAAAGTTTATAGTGAGAACGTTATATTGGATTTATCAAGCTGACCACCTCTGAGCCCTTTATTCAATTTTAACCTCTATAAAGGTGGGACTATCAGACAATAGGCACCTCCTGATACAATGCAATTAGGAAGTACATACCACTACCTATGAAGTCTTATTGCCAAAATAATGAACTGAAGGAATCAAACCTTTAAATCAAAAAAATTTTTAAAGCCAAGAATTTGGGAAATAGATGAAAAAGTAAATGGCACCGCAAGGAAGCAGCCAAGCAGATCCAGAATGTGTAAAATTCTACAAAACAAATGACCTGATTTCTTCAACTAATGAGTGGCATGAAAAAGAAAAGAAGGGCACTGTTAACAGATTTAAAAAGACAAGAGGCATATCAACTAAATTCAATATGTGGGTATTATTTGGACCCAGATTGAACAAAATGTAAAACAACATTTTGGAGACTGGGAGTAATGTGGACATGCACTGAGTATTAAATGATTTTTAGAAATATTAGTTTTGTTAGGGATGATAATGTCAATGTGGTTATTAAAAGATAGAACATCCTATGTGTTAGAGATACATATATATGAAATAAGATACTCAGATTTGCATTAAAATAACTCCAGCAAAAGAAAAAGAAAGTAGCAAATTGGCAAAGAGCTAGAAAGTAGATTAGCAAAATGTTGATAATTACTGAAGTAGAGTGGCTGTTTATGGAGGGTTCATTGTTCTAACATTTTTACTTTTTTATGTATTTGAAATAATAAAATATTTAAAATCAAAGCTGAAATTATACACTACTTAAGAAATGATTGTTAATGAGATGCCTGCATATCTAAATTTGTCAGATGTAACCAAAGTTCTATTCAGTGAGAAATGTGTGCCCCTGAATGCATTAAGGAAACTTCGTTTGTGGACCCAGTCTTCATCTTCTTCACTTACCTGCAGCAATCAGTGCTGGGCCTGTCACGTAAATAAATGTATTAAAGGAATGAATAAGCATTTATGTCAAGAAACAAGAAACAGAACAAAGTAAAACCAACACAAGAGAAGCAAAGTACAATTGAAAGTAGAAATTAAGAGATTAGACACTAGTAGACTTCCAATGTTAATGACTGTATCTTGGCAGGTCTAATCAAGGAAAAGAAAATGAAATTAAACATTCAGCATTAATGATGATAAAAGTGATTACAGATTATCAATAAATTTTCCTTTTAATTATAAGGTAACACTGTATGTACTATATATATTCCAATATGTGTAAAAATATAGAGGGATTACATTTTCTTCTCTAAGTATGTTATCACAATTGACTGTGCTCTAGAACCCACAGACCAACAAATAAATGTGTCTGTGTATGAAGTTCCTGTTGAAGGAAAAATTGTGATAGTTGTGTAGGTAAAAACCTTAAGAATAGATAATCCTTAACAAGATTTTACCAATTAATTTTACACAGGTGAAATAATCTGATACAAAACTAGATGAAGATAAGGAGCAAAATCTAGACCAGCTTCACTTATGAAAATTCTATTCTTCATAATTCTAAATAGTTATATTTAGAATTTCTTACAAAATCAGTCTTCACTAATAGGCCAGTGTTTTGCCTTTCCCAAGTACAAAGTATCTCCAGAAGACCAGTGTTTAACCAACATTCTCCACAAGTTTGTTTCAAGGAATACTAGTCCTTGATGATATTTGAAAAAAGGTATCTTGGGAAAAAGTGTAAATGAAACGAAGGATAAAGTATCTACTTCTGGGGGAAATCCAAGTACACGTTATCAGCTTGTCGAAAGATGTATTAAAGAAATTTTCATTTAACATAGTGTATCTCAAATTTACTTCATTGTGCACGTCTCACTCCAAATACCTTTTAACACCTTTAGAATGTGAACCACTTTGGTAGATGCTACCATAACCACAATGAATGTCTTCAAGGATGTCATTTCAGACGTGGTGAGTGATTGTGTTGGGAAGGGGTGAGGAAGGGCACTTTTCTTTTGCAGCTCACATTATACTCTGAAAGCAGCTTCCTGCTTGAACGGAAGGCTAGTGATTTTCTATAGAATGGAAAAGATTCCAGCCTGGTGCTTGATAATGTATGTATTAAACATGCTTAAATATTCTATTAAACAGTGATTAGGACAAAATGATTTTTCATTTTAATAAAAATGCTATATTGAATACCATTTTGTGCGTTTTCTTTTTTTTTTCTTTCTTATTTTTATTTTTTGGAGTCAAGCCATTTTATTGAGGGGCTTTGGGGGAGGGTCGAAAGTCTGGGAGGATAATGAGATCCGATGTCCTTCTCCTAGCCGGGACCTCCCCAGCTTCACAGTCGCTGAAAGCCATTTTCTTATTTCTTTGAAGAGTTGAGACTCAAAGGTGCATATCTAGAAGTGCTGTGTATACTGTGTTTCACATATTGCTAGATTGTTGCTCCATCATTGCACCAATATTGAATCCCTTAAGTTATTGAATATGAGTGTCTGTACTTCCCTGATTACAAGTGAATTGAGCACATTTTTTCATATGTGTTTATTGGCCAATGATGTTTCCCTTAGTGCTTTTTTTATTCACACATTTTCTCTCTTTCTTTTTGGGTTATCTCATTGATTTTTTTAGGATTCTTAAAATAATCCAGGTATTGATAATTCCAGGTACTACACATTTATAAATGTTGGACTTATTTTCTCTCAAGGTGGCTTGTGTTTTAACTGTATTATTGTGTTTATTGTTTTGCTAACATTAAGTTTAGATACAATTTTCATTTTAAGCCATACCAAATAATTGTATTCTTTTTTCTTTTTTATATTTTATTTTTTCTGCCATGCATCTGCAAATAGAAATAAGTTCCCTCAATATTTTTTATTATTTATTTTATTTCTATTTCTTATTGCAGTAGCCGGAGTTTTCAGAATAAAGTTGAATACTAGTGGGAATAACTTCCCTCATTTTTCCAATTTAATGGAAATCACATATCTATTTAAACATTTAGTGTAATGCTTATTGACTTAGAGTAAATAGTCTGTTATATGTAAGTAGTTTCATTCAGTCCCTGTTCTACTTAATGCCTGTTAGATTTTGTTGGGAGCTATTTTATCATCTGTTGGTGTGAACCTGTTTTTTCTCCTTTAATTATCTGATGTGATGAATTATACAGATTTCTTGACAAATTCAGGGGTTCCTATAACCATTCTTAGGTTGAGTAGTTCACTACAACAACTGACTGAACTCAGGAATGTAGTGCAGTTATGATTAGTTTTATTACAGTGAAAAGATACAAATTAGAATCAGCTAAAGGGAGAGATGGATGCATAGGACAAAGTGTGGGAGGGATCCAAATGTGGAGCTTCTGCTCATCTTCTCCTTGAACACAAGGATGATATTACCTCCTCTTGGCCATGAGTTGTGACAATATGCACAAGAAAGCTTGCCCAAGCCTGTGGTCTCCAGATTTTTTGTTGGTGCTCACATTCTGTCCATGAGGTTAGACTGATCTTTAGCCTTCAACTCCTTCAGAAGGTTCAAGCTCACACCTTTCAAGTATGAGCATCGCAGTTTCAAGTCTCCAGTTCTTCCAGTGGTTAGAACTGATATGGTGTGTCCCAAAACCTCTATCATAAATCACATTGTTGGGGGCTTCCCTGGTGGCGCAGTGGTTGAGAGTCTGCCTGCCAATGCAGGGGACACGGGTTCGAGCCCTGGTCTGGGAGGATCCCACATGCCGCAGAGCGACTAGGCCCGTGAGCCACAACTGCTGAGTCTGTGCGTCTGGAGCCTGTGCTCCGCAACAAGAGAGGCCGCGACAGAGGCCTGTGCACCGCGAAGAGGAGTGGCCCCCGCTTGCCGCAACTGGAGAGGGCCCTCGTGCAGAAACGAAGACCCAACACAGCCATAAATAAATAAATAAATAAATAAACATTAAAAAAAAATAAATAAATAAAATAAATCACATTGTTAGACTGGTGGCCAGAGCCCCCAAGCAAACAAAGACCCTCCTATCAGGCAGGACATTCTATGGGTCTAGAGATTACAAGTCTAAGGACATGTTGCCTGTAAGTAAAATTCTATATGTATATCCCACAAATGCTCAAATGCTTTGTATTTAACTTGATGTCATCACATTAGGCTGACAACGAGAATCTTTGTAATGTGGGCTTAATAGCAGAGCTGCAAGTCAAAGTGAATTTTATGTTTACCTATATTCTATTTTACCAATATACAAGAATAACACGATGTCTTAAAGGGTGCAGGTAGTTCAGAAGAAGTATTATTGGAAAAGGAAAGAAGAGTAAAAATACCCTACTATACCAAGGGATGGAGAGAAACGTTATTGTTTATTTTATATAGGTAACATCTGTTTAATTGGTCCTATTATATTTCCATTCTCTTTTTTAAAAAGTCTTACCTGTATGTATCTTAAGAATACACAACAGGGGCTTCCCTGGTGACGCAGTGGTTAAGAATCTGCCTGCCAATGCAGGGGACACGGGTTCGATCCCTGGTCTGAGAAGATCCCACATGGCGCAGAGCAACTAAGCCCGTGCACCACAACTACTGAGCCTGCGCTCTAGAGCCCGTGAGCCACAACTACTGAAGCCCGCGCGCCTAGAGCCCGTGCTGTGCAACAAGAGAATCCACCACAGTGAGAAGCCTGCGCACAGCAACGAAGAGTAGCCCCCGCTCGCCGCAACTAGAGAAAAGCCCACGCGTGGCAGCAAAGACCCAATGCAGCCAAAAAGAAAATAAACAAAAATAAAATAAATATTTAAAAAAAAAAAGAATACACAACAGGGACTTCCCTGGCGGTCCAGTGGTTAAGACTTCACCTTCCAATGCAGGAAGTACAGGTTCGATCTCTGGTTGGGGAGCTAAGATCCTACATGACTCGCGACCAAAATACCAAAACATAAAACAGAAGCAATATTGTAACAAATTCAATAAAGACTTTAAAAATGGTCCACATCAAAAAAAATCTCTTTTTAAAAAAAGACTACACAACAATATGGCCTACATAATTTAAATATTAAATAGAGTTAAATTGCTGAATCAGAGAACAGAAAGTTTATAAAAATAGTTATATTTTCTTACACATTTAATTTAGTTAGTCCTAGTAATTGCTACTGTTAACTAGTCCTGTTGTTTAAATGATAGCCTGTATGTAACAGAAAATTAAATTGTGTGGCTGAACCACACTAACTCTATTTTGTCAGCCCCATCTTAGGCCTGCAGCCCTACCTGCTCCTCTTTCTGCATAACTGAGCTTTAGCCTACTTACAAGGAATGCGCCCCAGCTAAATGAGTTCCCTATCAACTTTTTAAAATTTTAATAAATTTATTTATTCATTTTTGGCTGCGTTGGGTCTTCGTTGCTGCGTGCAGTCTTTCTCTAGTTGCGGCGAGCAGGCGCTACTCTTCGTTGCAGTGCTCAAGCTTCTCATTGTGGCAGATTCTCTTGTTGCCAAGCACGGGCTCTAAGCGTGTGGGCTCAGTAGTTGTGGCTCGTGGGCTCTAGAGCGCAGGCTCAGTAGTTGTGGCACACGGGCTTAGTTGCTCTAGGGCATGTGGGATCTTCCTGGACCAGGGCTCAAACCTGTGTCCCCTGCATTGGCAGGCAGATTCTTAACCACTGTGCCACAAGGGAAGCCCCAACACTGGATAAGTTTAAGGTGTACAGCATAATGATCTGACTTACATCTATAATGAAATGATTACCATGGTAAGTTTAGTGAACATCCATCATCTCATATAGATACAAAATAAAAGAAACAAAAAAATATTTTCCTTGTGATGAGAAAGAACTCTTACAATTTTACTGCTAGTCCTTTAACAGGTTTCATATATAACATACAGCAGTGTTAAGAATATTTATCATGTTGTACATTATATCCCTACTAGTTATTTATCTCATGACTGAAAGTTTCTACCTTTTTACTACCTTCATCCAATTGCCCCTCTCCCAACCGCCACCTCACCTCTGATAACCACAAATCAGGTCTCTTTTTCCATGAATATGTTTGTTTCTTTGTTTTTGAAGTATAATTGGCCTACAAGACTATGTTAGTTCCTGTTACACAACATAATGATTCGATATTTCCATATATTCCGAAATTATTACCACAATAAGTCTAGTTATGATATGTCACCATACAAAGATATTACATAGTTATTGACTATATTTCCCACAAGGTACATTTCATATCTGTGACTCATTTACTGTGCAACTGGAAGTTTGTGCCTCTTAATCTCCCTCACCTATTTCTCTACTTCCCTCAACCCCTCCCCTCTGGCTTGTTTCATCTCTGTATCTATAAATCTGTTTCTGTTTTGTTATGCTTGTTCATCTGTTTTGTTTTTTAGGCTCCACATATAAGTGAAATCATAGAGTATTTGTCTTTCTCTGTCAGACTTATTTCACTTAACATAATACCATCTAGGTCCATCCATGTTGCCACAAAGGGCATTATTTCATTCTTTTTAATGGCTGAGTAATATTCCATTATAATAAATACCACATCTTCTTTATCCATTCATCTCTTGATGGGTATTTAGGTTGCTTCTATGTCTTGGCTATTGTAAATAATGCTGCAGTGAACATTGGGGTACATGTATCTTTTCAAATTAGTGTTTTCATTTTCTTCAGATACATAACAAGGAGTGGAATTGATGGATCATATGGTTGTTCTATTTTTAAGTTTTTCAGGAATCTCCATATGATTTTCCAGAATGGCTGCACCAATTTACATTCCCACCCACAGGGTTCCCTTTTCTCGACATTCTTGCCAACACTTATTATTTGTTGTCTTTTTGATAATAGCCATTCCGACAGGTATCAGAATGATCAGGTCATTCAAGATGGCTGTTCTCTTGCTCTTTGTGAATCCCCTACTTGACCAGTTCCTCCTTCACCTGTAACCTACTCACGTGAACGTCTTTGCCTCCTGCCCCAGCTAGTGATGGTTCTAATCCTCAGGCCAGAATGGCTCCACCTGCTACTTTATTAAAGGGAAACATCTGCCCTCATGATGCATGTTAATCTGAGGGGCTGTGAGGGACGTGCTTCAGCTGCTGGTTTCCCTGGTAACTGATGAGCCAAGCTGATGTCATTTCCCCCTATAAATTATAGCCTCCTTCTCCCCTGAGTAGTAAGGACTGCTGCCATGTCCTACTCGCTGTCTGATGCACACTGTGGGGTGTCACTCCAGGACCTTCTTTCAGGTATGTAAGATCTTCTCACCCAATAAATCATTGATGTCTCTGTTGCTGTCTCTGGGCTCTTTCTTCGGTCTTGAGGCTGGGCAACTACAAGACTTGCAGTTCTGTGGGGTACAGCCCAATAATTGGCCAGCCAGGAGGCCGAGGAAACTCCCACAAGTGCCATGAGGTCACGATATAAAGATGGGGAACACAAAGTTATGGGGGTGATCCCGAGGTGGCTTTCCACTAACATGTGGGGCCCTGTGGCAGCTGACTACTATGAGGCATGTCTTTCTCTTCCATTATATCAATGATATCCTGTTAACCTCAGAGTCTCTTTCCAGTTTAAAAGTAGCAGCCCAATGCTTATGTCTTATCTGACTGCACATGGATGGCTGATGAATACAACACACAAGGACCTGGATTATCTACAAAAGACAAGCATCACCCCCCCGACCCCTCACCCCTAAACAATTACAGACACAAGCTTTAGGGATAGGCTTGTGAATTGGACGTGGCCAGTTACCCGGAAGGGTTTGATTGGGGCCTGTGGCAATGGCAAAATAATAGTAACCTTGGACTTCTGGTCCCAGCTATGGAAGAAGGTAGAGCAACGATCTAGTGCCATGGAAGTATAGCTATATGCATTGCAAAGGTGGAAGACATTACCAAAGACCTACCCGAGTCATCTAACAATGCAAAACCCCCCCACCATTTGGGGTCTAGAACACCTGTGTGCAACATATAGGACCCCCATGGACATCAGGAAGGAAGGAATCTTCCTTCATCAAGGAATCTACTTTACCAGCCATGATGTTCAGGAATGGGCTGATTAAAAATGACATACGCTGGCATTTCCACCTGTCCTCCAACCTCACTGCTGCCGGGCTAATGGAAAGAATAAATGGACTCCTTAACAACTGATGATGGAGACCCATGCTCTCAATATGCGGACCAGAGGCTAACTCAAGCCCTAAGGACTATAACTGAACATCTCAGGAGCAATTGTCCCAATGACCAAGCCATATTAACCCAGAGACAACTAGTCAACGCAATCTGAGTTCAACGGTTGCCCACCGAAGGACTGTTGCCAACTATTGGTCAGGACAGTAACTCACTCTGACCCTTGCCACAGGGTCTACCTCCAGGGGAACACGTTATAAAATGGCCCTGGGACTGGCAGGTAAGTCCCGGGTGTTTGGGGTTTGCTGCCCCACGGGGGACAGGATTAGAATGGGACTGACAGACTTCACCTGTCTCCTACTCAGCCCACCTAAGACTACTAAGGTAATTACTCCGGGCCCCTTACTAGAGAAAGGCGCCATCATATTAACCCTGTGGTGGGTTGTTACACCACCTCTCCAGTATTCGGCACCAGCTGTGGGGCTAAGGGTGGACTGGCGGAATGGTACTGCAGGCCAGGACCACGGGCAGAGGTGGTATTATCTCAGAATGTGATTACTGCTTGTATTTTGCTTAATGGTCACGACCTTCCCTGTGTTGTGCCTGTTAAACATCTTACATTTTGTCCCTAGTCTGAGGGGAGGGAATTTGTTTGTGGACTGGGTCACAATGGAGGCCTCACTGTGAAATGAGTCTGATTGCTGGGTCTACAGTGACAGGCTGTTGATGTCCTCCTGGACTTCCATGAAAAATTGACCTGATAAGCGTCTGGCTACAAAGTTTTTCCACCTCTTGGACTCTTGATATCCTTTAGATGCTGTTGTCTGTATTGCATTTGTGGTATTTGATTGCAGTGTACCTCTACATACCTGACCCCAGAGATATCTCGGAAGAGGGGTGGACCAAAATTGTAAGAGTCATGCAGGGTATGTAGGGGTGGAGTGTTTGGTCAGGTCACTCAATGTGGCTGTTCTCTTGCTCTGTGCATCCCCTGCTCGATCAGTCCTTTCTTTTTTTAAAAAAATAAATTTATTTATTTTTGGCTGCGTTGGGTCTTCGTTGCAGCACACAGGCTTTCTCTAGTTGTGGCGAGTGGGGGCTACTCTTTGTTGTGGTGCGCGGGCTTCTCATTGCGGTGGCTTCTCTCGTTGCGGTGCACGGGCCCTAGGCACGCAGGCTCAGTAGTTGTGGTGCACGGGCTTAGTTGCTCCGTGGCATGTGGGATCTTCCTGCACCAGGGCTCAAACCTGTGTCCCCTGTATTGGCAGACGGATTCTTAACCACTGCACCACCAGGGAAGCCCTCGATCAATCTTTTCTTTACCTGCACCCTACTCATGTGAATGTCTTTGCCCCTTGCATTAGCTATGAATGGTTCTAATCCTCAGGCTGGAATGGCTCCACCTCCTAGTTTACTAAAGGGAAACATCTGCCCTAGTGATGCTTGTTAATCTGAGGGGCTGTGAGGGATGTGCCCCAGTTGCTGGTTTCCCTGGTAACTGATGAGCCAAGCTGACATCAATCCCCCTATAAATGGTAGCCTCCTTCTCCCCTGAGTAGTGAAGACTGCTGCAATGTCCTGCCCACTGTCTTTAAGATACCCTGTCCAAAAAACTATTGACGTCTCTGTTGCTGTCTCCAGGCTTTCTTTGGTCTCTAGGCTGAGCAACTACAAGGCTTGCAGCCCAACAGTGTGCTACTCCGGCCCATTTACCAGGTGACCTGAAAATCTGGTGGTTTTAAGTGGGGCCCAGAACAAGAGAAAGCTCTGCAACAGGTCCAGGCTGCCATGCAAGCTGCTCTGCCACGTGAACCATATGATCCAGCAGACCCAGAATGCTTGACAAAATATCTCGGCACCATGGTCCAGCCATACTGACACAAAATTAACTATCACAAAGATATTAAAAACTATAAACAAGTAAGCTTCATTCAGTAGGTTATTTTAAAAGTCAACAAGGACTTCCCTGGTGGTGCAGTGGTTAAGAATTGTGTTCGTTATTCTGAGGATTTTACTTTTCCTCGTAAACTTTAGAATAATTTTGATATCTACAAAATTTCTGGCATTTTGATTGAGAATTGTACTGAATCTACAGATCAAGTCTGGAACAGTTGACGTCTTCACAATATTGAGTATAAAAATTTCTTTTTTGAATTTTATTTTATTTATTTTTTTATACAGCAGGTTCTTATTAGGTATCCATTTTATACATATTACTGTATATATGTTAATCGCAATCTCCCAATTCATCACACCACCACCACCCCCTCCACTTTCCCCCCTTGAGTATTCAAATTTATGAACTTGATTCTCTCCATTTATCTAGATCTTTGATTTATTTCATCAGAGTTTTATAGTCTTTCACATATAGATCCTATATATAAATAAATACATATATATATACACACACTTACATTTTGCTATGAGTCTGTCTAATTAATACTTGTTAAGTGGAGCACAGGGCCAGATAGCTATGATTCAACAATAGACCACAAGAGAAATTGAAATAGGGAAGTTTACTCACAGGTCCTGGAGAAAGTACCCAGCATGCATCAAGGGGACATTGGGGGAGGTCAAAGCAGAGTGCAGACAGAGATAGGACCTGAGGCACATACCTTTATTAGGGTCATGAAGGAAGGCTTTGGGGTTCCTGGGCTAAGGCTGGATTGGCCAATTCAAATCAAAAGAGAGCTTTGACAAGCCCCACAGGGGCTGCAGAAGACTAAGGGGTGCACAAGAAAGTGCTGGGAGGCAGGGGAGATAGTTGATCACAAAGGTATTGAAGAGGTCATATCAGGAACTTACATTTGCTAGTGACTCTGCAGACTGTTATCTAGGGCATGTGCTAGCATGAGGGGCTAGTGTCAGTTGATGGTCCCTGCAGGCTGCTTGGCCAAACAAAATGGATGCCAAGACAGCAATACTATGAGTAACTTACCTAAACTCTCGACAGATTTATACCTAATTATTTATTTTCATGCTAATATAAATGGTGCTGCATCTTTAAATTTCAAATTCCTATTGTTCATTACTGGTATATAGGAAAGCAGTTGACTTGGTATCCTGTGACCTTGCTATACTTGCATGTTAGTTCCAGGAATTTTTTCTTGATCCTTTGGGATTACATAGACTATTGTGTCATCTATGACCAAAGAAAGTTTTATTTCCTCCTTCCAATCTGTACACATTTTATTTCATTTTCTTACTGAACTAGTTAGGACTTCCTGTCTGATATTGAATAGGAATAGTGAAAGAGGATATGCTTGCCTTGTTCCTGATCTTAGGAGAAAAGCATCCAGTTTCTCACCATTAAGTATGATGTTAGCTGTAGGTTTTTTGTAGATGCTCTTCATCATGATGAGGAAGTTCTCCTCTTCTCCAAATTATCTGGGAATTATTTTATCAGGAATGGATTTTGGATTTTGTCAAAAGCTTTTTGTGTCACTGATATAATCACATGCTCTCTCTTTTGTCTGATGTGGTGGATTACATTAACTTTTTTTCTTTTTTTTAATGTTGACAGCCTTGAATAGCTGGAATAAATCCCACTTGATCGTGGTGTATAATTCTTTTAATATATTGTTGAATTTGATTTGCTAATATTTTTGTGAGAATTTTTGCATCTGTATTGATGAGAGAGATTGGTCTGTAGTTTTCTTATAAATTTTATCTGGTTTTGGTATTAAGATAATGCTGGCCTCATAGAATGAATTATTAGTGTTCTCTCTTGCTTCCATTATCTGGAAGAGATTGTGTAAATTGGTTTTATTTCTTCCTTAAATGTTTAGTAGCACTCACTGTTGAAACCATCTGTGCCTGGTCTTTCTTCTTGGGGGGTTATTAATTATTGATTCAATTTCTTCAAAATAAAGGGCTACTTCGTTATCTGTTTCTCCTTGTGTGAGCTTTGGTAGTTTGTGTCTTCAAGGAATTGGTCCATTTCATCTAAATTATCAAAGTCGTAGATGTAGAATTGTTTATAATATTCCCATATTATTCTTTTAATGTATATGGGATCAGTACTGATGACCCCTCTTTCATTTCTGATATTGGTGATTGGTATTTTCTTTTTCTTTTACCTTGGCTAGAGATTTATCAATTTTATTAATCTTTTCTAAAACTTTGATTTCCTCTATTCTGTTTTCAATTTCAATGATTTCTGCTCTAAATTTTTTTTTTCTCTTACTTGCTTTAGGCTGAAGTTACTCTTCTCTACTTTCCTATGGTGGAAGCTTAGGTTCTTGAGTCTATATCTTTCTTCTTCTCTAACATATGCATGTGATGCTATAAATTTCCCTCTAAGCACCGTTTTCACTTATTACCACACACTCAATGGCTTAAAACAACAGTAACTTATTCTCTCTCAGTTCTGGAGGCTAGAAGTCTGAAATCAGAATAACTGGGCTGAAATCAAGGATTCATGTGTCATGCTTCCTCCAGGGGTTCTAGGAGAAGATCCATTCCTTGCCTTTTCCAGCTTCTGCTAATTGCTGTAATTCCTTTGGGTGATTTCACTTTAGCCCTCGGAACTGACATCTTCAAATATATCTTGGCTGTGTCTTCACATTACCTTTTCTTCTGTGTGTGTCAAATCTCCCTCTTCCTCCTTTTTAGGGCCCAATCAGGTAAACCAGGATAATCTCTCCATTTCAAGATCTGTAACTTATTTATATCTACAAAGACACTTTTCCCAAATAATGTAACAATCACAGGTTTAGGGATTAAGATGTGGATATTATTGGGGGGAGTACATTTTTCAGCCTATTACAGTTGTATTTTCTTTCTTTTAGTTTAAAATATTAAAAATGTCTCAAGAATTCTTTCATCCATCTGTTATAAAGAACTGTGTTAAATTTCCATGTATTTGGAGATTTTTCCAGCTATCTTTCCAATTCCTAGTTTAATTCCATTGAGGTCTGAGAATATATTTGTATGATTTCTACTTTAAATTTGTTAAGGTGTGTCTTATGGCCAATAATGTAGTCTAACTTGGTGAATGTTCCATGGGAGCACAGGAATGTATATTCTATTGTTGGATGGAGTATACTATAAAGGTACAAACTTCCAATTATAAGATAAATACACTGGGCATGTAATGTACGACATGATTATAGTTAACACTGCTGTCTTGTACATTTGGAAATTGCTAAGAGTAAATCTTAAAAGTGTTTACAAGGAAAACTTTTTTTTGATACCTATACGAGGTGATGGATTTAACTGACCTTATTGGGGTAATCATTGCACAGGATAGTATGTCAAGTCACTACATTGTACACCTTAAACTTGTGCTGTATGTTAGCTCAATAAAACAAAAAACTCAAAACTAAAAAAACGAATTCAATCATGCTGAATTGACAGTAATGCTGTTAAGGTCAACCATATCGTTACTGATTTTCTATCCGTTTGATCTATCAATTACTGACAGGAGAGTGAAGTCTACAACTGTAACTAGTGGATTTGTCTATTTCTCCTTTCAGTTCTATCAGTTTTTGCTTCATGTACTTTGATGTTCTGTTGTCAAGTACATACATTTAGGATTATCTTCTTGGAAACTGCCTCTTTATCATTATGTTGTGCCCCTCTTTAATCCTGATAATGTTTGTTCTGAAGTCTGCTCTGATGCAGGTATAAACAGATCTTGACCGTGTCCGGGTTTGCCTGTCTCTCTAGATTTCAGGATAGTGGATTGCCCTGCAACCTGTTTTCTGATGTGTCCAAGAGAAGTTTTGTTTTTTAATTTGTCCAGCTTTTTCTTGTTTTGAGATGGGAGTGATGACTTCCAAGCACTTTAAATCTCAGCACCGAAACCAGAAGTTCCTGATCTTTTTTTTGTTAAACAGATTAGTTTTGTTAATCATCTTCACTTAATCTTTCCTCTATCACCTTCATTCTGATATGGAGCCCATATGGTGAACTATGAGTTATATTTTTCGTTCTAAAATTTTCATTTGGATATTTTTTACCCAGAGACACCCTCCTCCCTGTCCTCTGGTAGGTGAGACAACTTGCTTTTCTGTTCTACCATGCATTTCTTGTGAACCTCTAGGGCCATGCAGTAAACATATATAAAGAAAGCAACAGGATTCCCCACATGTTTTTGGAAACACAGTTCCTCAGGTCAGAGAGAAAGGTTTTCCTCCCTTCAAATTTTTGGCATTGTCCCAACTGCCTATGCTGTCACCACTATTGCTGCCATGGGACTGCTGGAGGCCTTTCTGGTGTTTTGTGGTACAAAATCTCACTTCGAATTTCTCTTCAAGACTTCTTCATTAAGCTCCCAAGCTTGTGGTATCAGTTGATATTCTCCCATATGCTTTCTTTTCTTTTTTTTTTTAAAATAAATTTATTTATTTATTTATTTTTGGCTGCATTGGGTCTTCGTTGCTGCGCGCGGGCTTTCTCTAGTTGCAGCGAGTGGGAGTACTCTTTGTTGCAGTGCGCAGGCTTCTCACTGCAGTGGCTTCTCTTGTTGTGGAGCACAGGCTCTAGGCATGCGGGCTTCAGTAGTTGTAGCACGCAGGCTCAGTAGTTGTGGCTCACAGGCTCTAGAGCACAGGCTCAGTAGTTGTGGCGCACGGGCTTAGTTGCTTTGCGGCATGTGGGATCTTCCCAGACCAGGCCTCAAACCCGTGTCCCCTGCATTGGCAGGCGGATTCTTAACCACTGTGCCACCAGGGAAGTCCTCATATGCTTTCCATCTTCTAAAAATCTGTCATTTTTTCTGTTAATTCCCCTTTCATCCATCCTCTTTTTTTTTTTTTTTTGGCTGTGCCGCCTGGCTTGTGGGATCTTAGTTCCCTGACCAGGGATTGAACCCAGGCTACGGCAGTGAAAGCGCGGAGTCCTAACCACTGTACCGCCAGGGAATTCCCTGTTCTTTTGATTTTACAGTTGACTGTCATTTTAAGGGAGAAAGCAGAAATAAGCATGGTATGTAATCACAAGTCTGTCTCTTCTCTGGTCATTCTGTTCCTTGTTTAGTTATCCTATGTGGACCCTCCTAGTTTTATGCCACACTTTCACTGTAATTGTCACAATGTTTTCTGCAATGTGCTAAGTTATCTTTAAAAGCAATCAAGGCTATGGATAACTGTTATTGTTGGTTTCTACCCATACTCAAAGGAGCTTCCCTCTCAAATGTTAACCAACAGAACACATTTCCACTTTGGATTTCTCTCCTAGGAGAGTAGGTCTGAAACCAAGACTCAATCCCACAATAAAACACTGCTGAAATTATATGAATTTACTATAAAATAATAGAAAATTTACAACTGTTGAAGTTAGTAATAAATTGCAGCTAATATTTACATAACAGTATGTGTATTATCTTCATCAACAGTTAACAGGTCAATTAGGATCTGTTCTAAACACCTTGCACATTAATTTGTTGAACTGATGATTCTTGTACAACCTTTTAGAAGCAGCCTGAGAAGCTCATGAATAGTGATTCGATGGATGGGCATTTTTTCACGCAAGCACAGAACTTTTATACAAATTGAGAATATTCTGAGCCATAAAACAAATTTCAACAAATCTCAAAAGGATTAGAATCATAGGATATGACGATCATAGTAATGATTCAATGAAGAATCATCAATGGATATTAAACCTTTAATGGAGAACAATTATTTTAATAATCTAAAAGCATCTCCCCACATATTACATATTAACTACAAAGAGAAAGATATTCTTTCTAGTGGAGAAACCTGGAAAACATCACCTTAATCAGGTGATTAAGTTACCATCACCAATAATAAGATAGCCGCATCATGTATTTCTTCACATAATGTCTGAAGAGAGATTAGTGTTTGTCAAAAATTCATAAAAGCAAAGATGCATATTCTGAACTTAATCATGAGGGAACACTTAACAGACTCAAATTGAGTAATCCGTCACATTAACAGCTAAGAAAAAATATTTAGAGAAAGATAAACCTGAGAATACTAAAATAGACACAAATCAGAAAAGGAATGCAGGACTTCCCTGGCTGTCCAGTGGTTAAGACTCCACGCAGGGGGCACTGGTTCGATCCCTGGTAGGGGAACTAAGATCCTGCATGCCACACGGCATGGCCAAGAAATAAAATAAAGGTGTATTTTTTAAAAAAAAGGAATGCAAAAAAGAGTATTGAATAGGTCATCAGTTTTATATGCTGAGGGCCTGCAAAGAACTTTAAGCACCCCAGCAGAAAAGCAGCAAGTGCAGGGAGCAGTGTGGCACGATCACCATTATCATGCAAATAGGAACTTGACTCTCTCTCCAATACTTAAGCTCCATAAAGGAAACAATCAGAAACTAGGACAGCTGGGAGATGAGGAAAAAAATGACATGGATGGCTTCTGCCTTTCCAGTCTCTTTCTCAGCTGCCATCTTACCCACCCTCCAACATGCCTGAGGTAAGGGAAGGGAGAAGCCCACCTGTAAACGATGTTTAAGTAAGTCAGACAGAGAAAGGGTGGGGAGGAGGGATAGATTGGGAGTTTGGGATTAACATGTACACACCGCTATACTTAAAATAGATAACCAACAAGGACCTACTGTTAAAAAATAATAATAATAATAATAATAAATTAATTAAAAACAAAGGTTTTGCTTTCTATACATGGTCTGCCCATGATTTCCGGGGTCAGAGAAAGTACTTGTTCTACCAAATTAGAATAATATGTTAAAATAAGAATGAATCTGCCTTGTCATCCCCCAAGTTGTGATTGCTCATCACAATTCACATACTTCACCTGGACCCCACTGTAGCTGGGAGCTGGAATGCAACTCCCTGGCTTCTACCAGGCACTACTTGAACACTGGAGGTGGAAGACATGAGTATAATGAGGTGGTGGCAACATATCCAGGGGTAGGACCCACAGTGGCAGGAGTGACTGGTTCTCCTGAGGCAGCTATGGAAGTTTCTAGCATCCGTTCCCTAAAACACTAGGTGATATGCAGTAAGTAGCAGCAGCAGTTTTCCTTAAACACAGTACCATCCAAGTACTGTTCAAGGAACAGTGTATCTGAGCCTTTATCAGCGCATCTGTGCTATATTTGGGCCTCATTCTTACTACTTTTTTCTGGATGGTGCACTCCAAAGGCCCGATTCCTTGGCCTCCTGAAAATTCTTCAAATTACAAAATACCTCTTATTAAATCCATCGCTGCTTAGAATAGAATGGATTCTTATTTGCAATTGTTTTTCTATATTTTATCAGTAAAGAAACCGATAAATGCATAAAAATACAACAGCAAGTAGAAGAATTATATCAGTATTTTTCAATAGTTTTAGATCCTACTAAAATACTGTCAATAAAGAAAATTACAGATGTATCACTGCTTGTGTTACTTAGGTGGTACCTCATACAATGCATTTCTATGTGTACACCAAGTGTTGGTTTTCTATTGCTTCTACAGACCCAGGGAGAAAAGCAGGGCTGAAGGGAAAAGACTTGACCTATTTCTGAGATGATTTATAAAATTTTAATCAAAAACAATGAGGGGAACTTCCCTGGTGGCACAGTGGTTAAGAATCTGCCTGCCAATGCAGGGGACATGGGTTCAAGCCCTGGTCCGGGAAGATCCCACATGCCGCAGAGCAACTAAGCCCGTGCACCACAACTACTGAGCCTGTGCTCTAGAGCCCGCGCTCTAGAGCCCGCGAGCCACAACTACTGAGCCCGTGTGCCGCAACTACTGAAGCCCGTGCACCTAGAGCCTGTGCTCCGCAACAAGAGAAGCCACTGCAACGAGAAGCCCGTGCACCACAACGAAGAGTAGCCCCCCACTCGCCGCAACTAGAGAAAGCCTGTGCACAGCAACGAAGACCCAACACAGCCAAAAATAGATAAAAACATTTAAAAAACAAAACAATAAGAGGCCTAATTATTAGGCAGTAGTTGCTATTGTTTTGTATTTTATTTAGTCAAGATTTAAAAGCATACAATAAAATGGAAGAAAATTTGGAAAAATGAGATGAAAGACAATTCAGGAACAAAACCAGAAAACGAGATCTCATATAGCAAAAAGATAATTTAAAACAGGCATCAACAAACGACAACCTGTAAGCCAAATGTGGACTGTTGTTTTTCTGAATACAGTTTTATTGGAACACAGCCATGCCCACTTGCTTACAGGTCAGGATTTCTCAACTTCAGCACCACTGACTTTCTGGACCAGATAATTCTTCTGTTGGTGTGGGGGTGGGGAGGGTGGGTAGAATGTTTAGCGCATCCGAGATGCCAGCAGCACTCCCCTTCATAGCAATAACCAAAAAATGTCTCTTTAATTGCCAAATGTCTCTGGGGGTTGGGGGTAGGGAAGGCAAAACTACCTCTGATTGAGAACCGCTGGTTTATTATGTGTTTTCATATTACAAAGGCAGTAGAGACTGTACGACCACAAAGCCTAAAATATTTACTGGCTGGCCCTTCACAAAAGTTTGACTTTTTGTCACAGAAAGGAAGATACATGCTAGACTAAGAAAACAAACTACAAAATATATGACAAAACAATCTCCTTAACAAAATTTCTACAAATTGCTTTAAAAGCTAGTCTAATTAAAAGGAATAGATTAAAAAAAGCAATTCACAGAAATAAAATTCAAATGAGTCAGGCATGGTAGATGCTCAACCTCATTGGCAGTTAAGAAAATGCAAATTGAGGGCACATTCTTTTTCTTCATCCAATTTAACAAAAAAGGTTCAGTCCTGGTTGAAGTTAGGTTGGAAATAGATACAAATTCCTGTAGAGTTTAATGGCAAGTTTCACCAAAAATAAAAAAATAAAAAAAAAATAAGGCATTAACTACATTTAAAATATACTATGTTGTCAGGCAAGGAATCCAACTGATAGGAATCTACCCACTTCCAGAAATTAAAAAAGCAACATGAAACAATACATGTGCAGTAAAATTGTACAATCATTTGTAAAAATAACAAACCTGGACTTTCATTGGTAGAATAGGGTTTGTCTTTATTATGTAATCATTTAAAATTTTTTTTATTTTATATTGGAGTATAGTTGATTAACAATGTGTCAGTTTCAGGTGTACAGCAAAGTGATTCAGTTATACATATATCCATTCTTTTTCATTTTCCCATATAGGTTATTACAGAATATTGAGTATAGTTCTCTGTGCTATACAGTAGGTCCTTGTTTATTTTATATACAGTAATGTGTATATGTTAATCCCAAACTCCTGATTTATACCCCCCCATTTCCCCTTTGGTAACTATAAGTTTGTTTTTGAAGTCTGAGTCCGTTTTTGTTTTGTAAATAAGTTCATTTGTATCATTTTTTTTAGATTCCACATATGTGATATCATATATTTGTCTTTCACTGACTTCACTTAGTATGATCTCATCCATGTTGCTGCAAATGGCATAATTTCATTCTTTTTTATGGCTGAGTATTATCCCATTGTATAAATATACTACATCTTTTTCCTCCATTCCTCTGTTGATGGACATTTAGGTTGTTTCCATGTCCTGGCTATTGTAAGTAGCACTGCAGTGAACACTAGGGTGCATGTAATTTTCCAAATTATGGTTTTCTCCAGATACATGCCCAGGAGTGGGCTTGATGGATCATATGGTAGTTCTATTTTTAGTTTTTTAAGGAACCTCCATACTGTTCTCCATCATGGTTGTACCAATTTACATTCCCACCAACAGCGTAGGAGGGGTCCCTTTTCTCCACACCCTCTCCAGCACTGTTTGTAGACTTTCTGATGATGGCCATTCTGACTGGTGTGAGATGGTACTTGTGGTTTTGATTTGCATTTCTCTAATAATTAGTGATGTTGGGCATCTTTTCATGTGCTTTTTCTATGTAAGCATTTAAAGCTAACTAGTTACATCTGTAGGTTTTGACTGGAAGGAAGTCCACTGGTATGTTATCAAGTGAGAAAAGGAGGGTATACTTCAATGTGTCAGCACAATCCCATTCAAACTACACCGCTCCCAGCCATAACCCCCATCACGAAAATAAAGCTCCAGTGTGGGTATGAGAGAGTATGGAGAAAAGGATGAAAGGCTTTTGATGTTGGCACTTCAGAAAATAGGTATAGATAGCTCTTCTTTTTGTTTTGTTTAAACCTTTGCAGTATATCTCATTTTTGGCAAAACATGTTACATAAATTTGGAATAGAACTCTCAAATCTTGAAAATAGAAATATGTATACATGGGCAAAAAATCAGAATCATTTCTTTTTTAGATTTTTTATTGAAGTATAGTTGAATTACAATGTGTTAATTACTGCTGTACAGGAAAGTGACTGAGTTATACATATATTTTTTCATATTCTTTTCCATTATGGTTTATCACAGGATATTGAATATAGTTCCCTGTGCTATACAGTAGGACCTTGTTGTTATCCATTCTATATATACCAGTTTGCATCTGCTAATCCCAAACTCCCAATCCAACCCTCTCCCATCCCCCTCCCCCTTGGCAACCCCCAGCCTACAGAGAATCATTTCTTGAAATTCATTATAACATTTATTATAACTCAAAAAATGTTAGAAATTGTAGAGAAAGTATAGATAAAATTTAGTAATCATTTCCCTCTTTTAAAAAAATGCTCAAATTTTTGTTATAAGTTGTCCTCCAATGGGTTGATTGATATTTAGCTATGACCAATTTAATCTGTCACATAATACATGTTTACATTAAACTTAGTATGTAATATTTTTCTAAAGTGCGGGGCAAAGGTGGAATACACTGGATGGTGATTATTCCAAATGCTGTGACTGACTACACCCCATGAGCTGTGATTAAGAGGACAATGCAGTGACCTCACAGCAGTTGAATATGCATATGCTGTTAATAGTTTACTACTTTCAGTGGATAAGTTGTTTTAGTGTCTAGTTTTCAACGTGCAAACACTACATTTATACATCACATTTTTTACAATCTGACAGATCAGGTCATGGACCATTTTATTCTAGACAAAACAACCCTCTGTTTTCTCTTAATAGGCTGCTAGCTTTGGCTTGCTATTTTAATTGGAATACTCATATACCATGAGTACAATGGATTATTTTTATAGCTGATTTGAGCTGGATGCTGTCCTTTTCCAAATTTGGTACAGGGGTTGTGTCAGCCTCATAGCTGATACTCTTTATATCTTAAAGACTTAGATTTTATCTGTAAGTTACTCTAGAGGAATTATATGGTGTAGCTCTTTAATTAGTTTTTTCTTGGTTCTTACTATATTCAGGAAACTACTACTTTTCCTGGATTTCAGACATACTAAAAAAAATTGCATATAAACATATACTGTGAGATGCTGAATGCAAACAGACATTTCCTACATCTTAACAAATCAAAGTTGTATATATATACACACACATATACGTTTAAGAAAATAATGCTTTTTCTATAATTTCACATACACTATAAAAAGCTTAATATAAACATTTTCTCATCTTACTAAATTAAAGTGGAATAAACGTGTATATATAGGAAAATATTTTTTTCCAGGACTCGGATATATAAAGTTGAATATAAACTTACAACAGATAGGCATGGAATTTCTTAGTTCACACCCGTCTGGGCACAGGGCAGTTCTGAATTGTTTCATCATCTCAATAATGTCAAAAACACAAGTTATTCCTGTGCCAATCTCAGTTTCTCGCCTCCCCTGGTTGCAAAATGGCCATAATTCCAGGTATCAAACAGACACAGAAACATGCATCCTGTATATAGGAAGACCATTTCCTCCTATTTTGTTAGTAAAGAATATTTAACTGAAGCTCACCTGCAGACTTTTTGCTTAGATCTTCTATGGCCGGGACTGTTACACACATGCCCAGCTGCAAAGCAATTAGGAGGGCAGGCATCTGGCATTTAGACTTAGGTGGGCAGCAGGCAATCCTGGCAAAGGGAGAATGGTTAATACCAATGGACAGGCAACCAACAGTGTCGGCCACAACAATATTGGCTTATTTCTTCACCTCCTTCATTTCTGTAGTTACATATCCTTTCTCACTTATGACGCTTGAGTTTTTTCTTTCTAGGGTGCAATCTTTTTCACTTCAAAAAGTTTAAGGTGTTTTTTTGGGCTTTGTACTTATTTTGTTAGAGCACCTCAACATACTAGAGTTGGATGCTTATTCATTCACGCTCTCGTTCCTCTGATCAACAAATGTTTACTGGGAACCTACCAGGAATAGGCAGTGCACTAAGTATAAGGAAGTGAGAATGAATCCTCGCTTTGAATTGTCCCTGTTTTCTACATATATTGAAAGAAGTTAAATTCCCTCAGAGTAAAGCTTTGGTTGCGTCCTACAAATTTTAACATGAAGTTGTCTCTTTGTCATTCATTTGAATGACAGTCTGCCTAACGATAATTTGCCTTGATTTCCTTTTTTAAAAAAAATTATTTATTTATTTTTATTTTTGGCTGCGTTGGGTCTTTGTTGCTGCGCGTGGGCTAAGCGGCAAGCAGGGGCTACTCTTCGTTGCGGTGCCCGGGCTTCTCATTGGGTGGCTTCTCTTGTTGCAGAGCATGGGCTCTAGGCACACGGGCTTCAGTAGTTGTGGCACTTGGGCTCAGTAGTTGTAGCTCGCGGGCTCTAGAGCACAGGCTCAGTAGCTGTGGCACATGGGCTTAGTTGCTCGGCAGTATGTGGGATCTTCCCAGAGCAGGGCTTGAACCCGTGTCCCCTGCATCGGCAGGCGGATTCTTAACCACTGAGCCACCAGGGAAGCCCTGCTTTGATTTCCTTTTTAATGTAAAAATTATTTATACAAGTATCTTAAATTTCCTTGTGGAGAAATGGATTTTGGCTGAGCCTTTATTTTCTAATTCACTAAAAGAGAGGCCAGAGATCATGGCATATGTCTCTTGTTTTTTGGAAGGTCTTAAAAAAAATTATCTAAGTCTTCCCTCTGACCTCACAGCACCCCACTTTTATTCTACTGGGGTTCTTTACATCATGAATCCCCTAATGGGGGAAAGGGCAACCTATGAAAAGCTTCAGTTTTAAAATTTTTCTGCAGAAGGAACTATCTAACATTCCATGAAGAAAGATGATGTAAGATGTTCATATAGTCACTGCACACATAAGGCCTTCCTCTCATATGATCTCTAATACACAATTAGGAAAACAAAATTAAGAATAAAGCCCCTCTTATTTAACACACTTTCAATATGCGCCAGACACTATTCTAAGGGATACAATATACACAATGCTAAGAAATATGATGCTAATATTACTAATTGATAAATGAGAGAATTTGGTTAAGTTATTAGCCCTATAAGAAATGAGTAATAATGGTGAAGCCAAGTAAACAGTAAATATTGGTTAAATCCTTTCCCACTCTGATTCAGTTCAGATTAATTTTAGAGAATGAGCTTGCAAACATTTAACAGGAGTTGAATGGAATGGAAGAATCTGCTGCATTTTTAACAATGTAGCCTTCCTCTAGTACGAATTATCAGATGAATAATTAGTTAGCTAAAGCAAATTGGTGCTCCATATAAATATTTATATTGTGACTCCTGATTTCCCATAAGGGCTAATGACCCTTGATGTTGAGAAAAGTTAGAATGATTAATGTTTCTAACACTGCTTTCTTAATAAGCCTTCCCACTTTCCTTATATTCATGGAGTTTTTCACTTTTTCACCAATTGATTGAACTCTGATGTCTAATAAATTCTGAAACACAAATACACCCCTCCCAATTCATAACATTTATAAGGTTTTTTATCAGTAACAAATGTCAAATTCTGGACTGCCTCACATCCACAGTATGAACTCTGATATTAAGTTGTTATCCTTAAATGCTTTCCCACATTCCTTACAATTACAGGGGTTTTTGTTTGTGTTTTACTAGTATGAATTTCCAGGTGTCAATTAAATTCCAAGCTTCCCACATGTTTTCATTCACTCCTCTGTCCTGTATGAATTCTTTGATGTTGACTAAGGTGTGAGCCACGAATAAAGGCTTTCCCACATTCCTTACATTCATAGGGTTTCTCACCAGTATGAATCTTCTGGTGTCGACTAAGTTCTGAGCCACGACCAAAGGCCTTCCCACATTCCTTACACTCATAGGGTTTTTCACCACTATGACTCCTCTTGTGATGAGTAAGTTCTGACCTTCGAATAAAAGCCTTCCCACATTCCTTACATTTATGGGGTCTCTCACCAGTGTGAACTTTTTGATGTCGGATAAGTTCTGTGCTACAAGTAAAGGCCATTTCACATTCCCGACATTTATAAGGTTTCTCACCCGTGTGAGCTCTCTGATGTCTGGTAAGTTCTGAGCCACGACGAAAAGACTTCCCACATTGCTTACATTTATATGGTTTCTCACCAGTATGAACACTCTGATGTCGGACAAGATGTGAATCAGAGATAAAAGCTTTCCCACATTCCTTACATTTATGAGGTTTCTCACCAGTATGAATTCTTTGATGTAGATTCAGTTGTGAGGCACAACTATAGACCTTCCCACATTCCTTACATTCATAGCGTCTTTCACCAGTATGAATTATCTGATGAAGACTAAGTTGTGTGTCATAACGAAAAGCTTTCCCACATTCCTTACACTTATGGGGTTTCTCACCAGTATGGATTCTCTGATGTCGAAGAAGGTGTGAGGGACGGGTAAAGGCTTTCCCGCACTCCTTACATTCATAGTATTTCTCATCAGTATGAATTCTCTGATGTAAATTAAGTTGTGAGGTAGATGGAAATGCCTTTCCACACTCTGTACATTTATAGGGTTTCTCACCTATATGAATCCTTTGATGTTTACTAAGTTGCGAGTTAGAATGAAAGGCTTTCCCACATTCCTTACATTTATGAGGTTTCTCAGCAGTATTAATGCTCTGAGATTTAGTAATCTGAGCGTCACGAATAAAGGCACATTTCTTATTTTCATCACTTTTTTTGCTTTCATGAATTCTCTGATGCTTATTCAAGTCTGACCTACTATTAAAGGCTTTCCCACATTCTCCACATTTAGAGCCTTTTTCCTTATTATGACTTCTTTCATGTTGACTATGGTGTGATTGGTACCTGAAAGTCTTACATTCCTTGGATTCACAGGATTTTGCTCCAGTATGAGTTGTCTGAGGTGTTCTATGATCTGTGCGCTGAATGGAAGTGGATCTTTCTTCAGAGGTTATTATGGCTTGTCTGAAACGTCCTTCTTGTAGCCTCTCCAAGTGGCATCTGATTTCTCTGTTACTTCTGACCCTAGTGCACTCAAGGGTAGAGCTTGTAAGTCTTTTTGTTATCTCTGGTTGCAATGATTGAACTTCATAACTGTCCTCCTTTAGCATCTTGGTTTCTCTTCTAGACTCCCAGTCTGTAAGATAACAAAGAAAATAGTGGGTATTTTCATGTTGCAGGAGAGGAAAGTTCTCAGGTAGAAATGACAAACTAAAAATAGTGAATAATGTAAACTGCTCTTAACACTGCATTGCAACTTGAAAAAAAGGGTGGGGGGGAATAAGAACAGAGAAAATGAGGGGAGCTTGTGAAGGAAGTGATTTTTCGCCTCTGGTTAAGAATCAGAATCAGCTGGGGAACTTGTTAAAAATATAATGTCCAGGACCCAACCAACTAAATGAGAATCTAAAGGAGTAGGACATTATCTAACAGCAAGTCCTCTCATCTCTAGCCTCAAATATATCCAGGTTTTGACTACTTCTACTAGTATTTCTAGTAGCGATCACCTTGTCCAAAGCCATCCCTCACCAAGATTAACAAAACACTATCCTGGAGTATCTCCCTACTTCCTCCTTACATTCCACACACAACACAGTGGCTAGACTGTTCTTGTTAAAATAAGCTAGATCATGCCATTCTTCTGTTCAAAATTCTCCACTGTATTTCCCTCTCATGCAGAGTAAAAGTCAAAATCCTCCTGTGATCTACAGGGCCTTCCCTGAACTTGTCCTGCACTACCTCATTCTAACCTCACTGCCTAACTCCTCCCCTTAGCTGACTCTGTTCCAGCTCCCTGACCAACTGGATGTTCAAACTTGCCAAGCACACCTCTCCTTCAGAATCTCTGCCTGCAAATATCTTCCCTAAGATATCAATATGGCTCTTTCAATTACTTCATTCTGACCTCTATGCAAACGCAGACTTAAAGAGAGCACTATTTTCTTTTTTTGGCCATGCCCCACGGCATCTCACTTCCCCAACCAGGGATTGAACCCGGGCCCTGGCAATGAAAGCACCGAGTCCTAACCACTGGGCCACCTGGGGATTCCCCAAGAGACCATGCTTTACAAAACAGGACCCTTATCACACTACTTACTGCATTTTTCTGCAGTACACATGTCATTTAATCTATTTCTCCAACATTATTATGAAAACTTTCAAACATAAAGAAAAATGAAAAGAATCAGACAGGGAACCCCCATATTCCCACTAGCTAGATTCTACAATAAACATTTGGCTCTACTTGCGTTTTCACACATCTATCTACCCCTCCATCCATCAATCCATCTTGCAGACATTAGTATACTTCACCTCAAAACTCAACAGATTATACTTTAACTTGTTTACTTCTCTACTGTCTGCTCACCCTTCACTGTACCTATAAGAGTAAATACTCAATGACTGTTTGGTGAATGAATGGCCAGTTTTTCTTTTTTTTTTAATCTCCCTCACTGATTGAGGCAACTCAAAGTGTGGCACTCACTGTTTAAATACAGTGCCTTTCCCACTGCACTTAAAAAAAAAATACAAAATTCCCTACCAGACCTGCAAAATTCTATAGTATCTGGCCCCTGCTTCCCTATTCACCTTCATTTTGAGGTGCTCTCACCTTGACTCACCATGAGTTCACTATACTGGCATCCATTTGACTCCCATATCATGCCAATTACTTTCTCATCTTAGACCCTTTCAGGAAATGTTTCATCTTTCATGAATGTTTTGTGTTCCAGGATCTCTCCATGGCCAGCTTCTCTCATTCTAAATATCTTAATTTTCTGTCATGTATCCTGTTCTTTGCCCTCGATCTTTTTCTCAGTTCTGGAATTACATATTTGTTCATCAGTTTATCTACTGGTATAATTTCTCCGTAAGTGGCCTAGAACTAACATAATACTTATTTTATGCTCCATGATATAACCAACCCCAGCATACAGTTCAATTAATGTTAAATAAACTAATCAGTAGATTAAGCGTTTTCAGATGGAAATAAAGAGAAATATGCTAAAGATAATGAGATTAGGAGAGTGACTTGAGATTCACTTATCACTCCATGCTTCCAATTATTTAACAGGTGATAGAGGTGTCTTCCTGCCTCTGATTCCTTCCCAGCTTCAATATGCTCTCCCTACATCACTTCCGATGCATATGGCAGTTAACGCAGAAGCAAGCCTGTCATTAGAGCAAATCTGTTCATGTGCCTACACCAGTGTCCTAGAATATTGACAGTTTTACACAACAATAAAAATCTATGTAATCTTACTCAATAACAGCCCAATCAAAAAATAGGCAGAAGACCTAAATAGACATACAGATGGCCAACAAGTACATGAAAAGATGCTCAACATTGCTAATTATTAGAGAAATGCAAATCAAAACTACAATGAGGTACCACCTCATACTGGTCAGAATGGCCATCATCAAAAAGTCTTCAAATCACAAATGCTGGAGAGGGTGTGGAAAAAAGGAAACCCTCCTACCCTGTTGGTGGGAATGTAAATTGGTGCAGCCACTATAGAAAACGGTATGGAGCTTCCTCAAAAAACTAAAAATAGACTTGTCATATGATCCAGAAATCCCACTCCTGGGCATATATCTGGAGAAAACAATACTTCGGAAAGATACATGTACCCCAATGTTCACTGCATTAGGTGAGTTCCATTACTCACCTGGGCACCATTCTTTTGTCTCCTTGCTGTTAACCATCCAAGGTTCCTTCCCCTGCTCCAATAAGGAGATCACATCTGGCTTAGAATCAGAAAATCCTGTTCAAGAAAGAAAAAAAGGACCAAGTTATATTGTGGGTGTCCCAGAATTAAAATCAGTCCATGATTATCAGGAAAGAGGACTAAGTAAATTAAGGGTCAGAGGAAAGGCTGAAGAAGATAAAGTCCGATGGAGCAGCCAATTTCTAACTTCACAAGGCACAAAAAGCATTCTCTGGTAAGCAAGAATCATTAATTCAGTCAAGCACTTGGGAGGCACTCACAAGAAATTTATAACAATAAACATAAAAATTCCAGAAGGTCAATTCTGAATTTTGGAGAGCAGGTAAACTTACCCAGTGAGATCAGGGTATTATAATTCTCCAACATCACATCTCGGTACAAATCCTTTTGAGCAGAGTGCAAGCACTCCCACTCCTTCTGAGAGAAGTAAATGGCCACATCTTTGAACTTCAAGTCCTGAAACCACAGACAAAAATACACAGAAATTAACGGGCAAAATCTTTACAATAAAATAGAAGAAATTTTGAGAAAGCAATTCAATAGGTGAACACCGTTGGGAAAACAGGATGTGCTGGACCTTTCAATATGAGTAAGTCAACAGCTCAATATCAAAAACAAACAACCCAATCAAAAAATGGGCAGAAGACCTAAATAGACATTTCTCCAAAGAAGACATACAGATGGTCAAAAGGCACATGAAAAGATGCTCAACATCGCTAATTATTAGAAAAATGCAAATCAAAACTACAATGAGGTATCACCTCACACCGGTCACAATGGCCATCATCAAAAAGTCTACAAAGAATAAATGCTGGATAGGGTGTGGAGAAAAGGGAACCCTCCTACACTGTTGGTGGGAATGTAAATTGATACAGCCACTATGGAAAAGCATGGAGGTTCCTTAAAAAACTAAAAACAGAGCTACCATATGATCCTGCAAGCCCCTCCTGGGCATATATCCAGAGACAACCATAATTCGAAAAGATACATGCACCCCAGTGTTAACTGCAGCACTACTGACAATAGCCAAGACATGGAAGCAACCTAAATGTCCATCTACAGATAAATGGATAAAGACGATATGGTACATTTATACAATGGAATATTACTCAGCCATAAAAAAAGAATGAAATAATGCCATTTGTAGCAACATGGATGGACCTAGAGATTATCATACTAAGTGAAGTAAGCCAGACAGAGAAAGACAAATATCATATGATATTGCTTATATGTGGAATCTAAAAAAAAAAAGATACAGGCTTCCCTGGTGGCGCAGTGGTTAAGAATCCACCTGCCAACGCAGGGGACACGGGTTTGAGCCCTGGGCTGGGAAGATCCCACATGCCGCAGAGCAACTAAGCCCGTGCGCTACAACTACTGAGCCTGCGCTCTAGAGCCTGCGAGCCACAACTACTGAGCCCACATGCTGCAACTACTGAAGGCTGCACACCTAGAACCCGTGCTCTGCAACAAGAGACGCCACCGCAATGAGAAGCCCGCACACTGCAACGAAGAGTAGCCCCCACTCACTGCAAGTAGAGAAATCCCGCACGCAGCAAGAAAGACCCAACGCAGCCAAAAATAAATAAAAATAAAATAAATAAGTTTATATAAATAAATAAATAAATTTTAAAAAAGATACAAATGAACTTATATACA
Source organism: Balaenoptera physalus (assembly GCF_965194825.1). Taxonomy (NCBI): domain Eukaryota; kingdom Metazoa; phylum Chordata; class Mammalia; order Artiodactyla; family Balaenopteridae; genus Balaenoptera; species Balaenoptera physalus. The sequence goes on along the minus strand of NC_138900.1, from coordinate 15,698,777 downwards.
AAACAGAAATAGACCCACAGATATAGAACACAAATTTATGGTTACTAAAGGGGAAATGTGGGCGGGGGAGAGATAAATTAGGAGTTTGGGATTAACATATATATATACTACTCTTTATAAAATAGATAATAAGTACCTACTGTATAGAACAGAGAACTATACTCAATATTTTGTAATAACCTATAAGGGAAAAGAATCTGAAAACAATATATGTATAACTGAATCACTTTGCTGTACACCTGAAACCAACACAACATTGTATCAATAAATTGATTATACTTCTATTAGAAAAAAAAAAAAAGAAAACATGGATAGGTCAGTGTGGAAACAAGGATGATCACAGCACACGTTCTTGGTGCACACATCATTCTTTTTTCTTTTTTTTAATTGAGGTACAGTTGATGTACAAATTATATGTTTCACGTATATAACAGTGATTCACAATTTTTAAAAGTTATATTACATTTATAGTTATTATAAAATATTGGTTACATTCCCTGTGTTGTACAAATCATTCTTAAACATGCTTGCTACTACAGATATAACCGCTTGGCATTATCCTCTTCCATTATCCGCCCAGGCCTGGGAATAAACAAAGTCCAGATAATGGGTGTCTTCCAATTAAATGAAACTGTACGTACATGTACATAGCACATGCTATGTTCAGCACATAATACTGTGACCATCTCCTTCCATTCTCTCATTTTAAAAACTTGTTTAAAAGTCTGAAGAATTCAGAAATTCCCTGGTGGTCCAGTGGTTGGGACTCAGCGCTCTCACTGCCAAGGGCCTGGGTTCAATCTCTAATCGGGGAACTAAGATCCCACAAGCCACGCGAAACGGCAAAAAAAAAAGTCTGAAGAATTCAAAGATATCTTTAAAAATCTCTCTTATGATTTGGATATAACTTATGTGATTTAATTTCTTAAAAACTCAGGCTCATATTTAATCCTAGCTGTTTTCCATGTCACTATAAATAGACATCATTTTCTTTGGCTGTATGATGCCCCATCTTATGTATTCAATGTTCTTATTTTGCAGCACTAGCTTAGACAAGTTCTCTTGCGGTTACAAGAGTCGTTACTTCTCAATAATTTATGCATCTGGTTAAATTGTTCCTGTTACAATAAGTTGTCCCTAACTATACTCTCCTTGTTCCAGAACTACCAGGACTGATGGAGTAAGATCCAGACTCACATTGATGTGACCCAAGATAAGTATACACCACACAAGTTCAAAATGGACCCATGGACTCCTTGGAATATCACATAACTTCATATACTCAATCTATCATATCTCCTATCATATTCCCAGTCAAAAAGAATCTCAAAGCTAAAGATATGGGCAAACACTGAGAGTGCAACAAGTCAGTGTCAATTACCTTCTTGTTTATCTGGAAAACCCAAGTTTTCCATGCAACATGGAATCTCACTTAATGACTCACCTCCACTTCAACAAAGCACAGCTCTAACAAGGGAGGTACAAAATTTTCAGCAAGGGTTGATCTTCCCATTCCATCAGTACTCCTGGTGGAAGGATAAGCACTCATGGAATGCTAAGGGGTTTTCTGAATAAATAGCTAAACATCTGTTGGAGAACAGAGAGACACTTATGGGACAGCAGCCTTTGGTAGCATCACTCATTGGAATAGGAAGAAGTGGGGAACAAGTCCCTTGGAAAGGCTCAGGGAGGCAGGCAGTTTCAGGAAAAAGAAATCCACTGTTCAAATCTTCCAGAATAAAAAATGCTTTCAATGAAGGAGAGAAGAAACATCAATTCATATAAACAATGGCTTTTAGGGTTGCAAAACCAGATCATTTATATCCTGGGCTCATCTAAGAGAAAAGGAAGCTTAAAAAGGCAAAGGAAGAAGAAGCAAGAGCAGCCCTGAGTTACCAGACTGACCTCAGAGTTCCCAAAGGACTGAAAATGAATTTTCCTCTCTCCTCCTCTGTTCCTATCTTCCTGCTTTTGGCAACCCAGTGAGTACACACACACACACAGAATCTCTTTCTCTTTCTTGATTTGAAGGAGAATAACAAACCTTTGCTTTCCCTGAATCCCAGGGAATCCAACTGTCCATAATGTATTCAGAAGAAATAACCTTCCCACTGTCAGGAGCTCATCTGAGCCCAGAAGTGCCTGCTCTAACCTGCCCTGGGTTGACCCTTGTTCTACCTGAAAGACACTGAGCTCCTCAGCCATGGAGGCATCTCAACGACATGACGACACCCTCAGGCCCAGGAGCACAGGATATTTAGGAAGGCCCAGCCCTGGACGGTTTCTGCGACAGAGGTCTCCAGCCTCCTCCAGGCCTAAGACTCAGGTACCTCCTTGGCTTTGTTCCCATAACCCAGAACTAGGGCCCTTAGAACCCAAACTGGAACCTCTTTCCACAAAGACCCTATCCAGAATCACCAGTACTGAGCCAGTACATGAAACCGTAATTCTCAGAATCCTTGTGGCCAAGTACATTCTGGTTCCCAACGAAGATCACCCATGGCTTTCCTGCCTGACATTATTCCTTCTCACCCCACCCTCAGCCTTCCTGTTGATAGGCAGTGTTCACTGCATCTCAAGCACAATTATTGCGCATTAAGCACTTTAAGTTCCTGGTGCCTTGTATGTATTAATCCTCAAGAGAGGCCTATGAATCTTAACTCAAAGGAAACTTTAGGTTAGAGAAGTGAAGTCATTTACTCAAATCTGCATGCAGTAAGCAATGGCATTGCTGGGCTTTAGATCTAGATTTCTCCAATTCTATAGCTGAATGCCTTCCACTTCTGACTCTTGCAGATGCAGTCAGGGATTTCCTGATCCTTTGCAAGAACCCTGAGCTGGACTCTGCACTTAGGGAAGCAGAAAATGCTTGGTCTGCTCTGTCTGTCACTGCTGAGCACAGCACTCTATGAGGGAAAATCAAAGGTAGAAGTGAAAGGAGGAAAGAAACAGTTCTGCAAACAAAATTCCTTTATCCAAAAATTTCAACCAAAATCCCCCATGACTCTGGCTCTGTGTGGGCACTGGGGACATGATGAGTCTGACCCAGCACTTGTCCTTAAAAAGCTCAGAATCAGGGAGAAAAACAGAAAAATAGAGACAATCACCGGACATCAAGCTCTGTGGGGGACTGGTTACCACGACCAAATCGCCAGCTGAAAAACAATGTACTGAGTATTAAAAAGATTTTAACGGAATGTAATGATGAACTGGCAAAGACGGAAAATAATCCCGAGAGGCTAAAACTAAGTCAAAATGGGAACCAAGAGGAGTGTGCTGAGCCACTGATGCTTATTTTACCAGAGAACCTCTGCTGAGCCCAGATGACCATAAGCTTTGATACTCATGACCTTAAAGGGTAGGGAGATAGGAGATCAAGCCTACAGCTGGCCCAGATGGGAGTCCAATTGGTTCTGCACTGCAAAGACCTGGGACCTCTAGGACCAGGCCCTCAGAGTAAGGGAAAAGTAGAAGCAGCACTCCCATTCTCAGGGGCTACAAGGAAAACTGCCTGACTTGAACTCTGGCTGCTGGTGGAAGGAAAATATTCTCCCCTGAGGAACTGTAACCACAAATTAGCTCTCACACAGGTCTCAGCTCACATTCCTATTACTAAAGTGAATCTAAAAAACCTACCATCTATGTATGAATCTACTGTAACGTGGTTCTGGTTTGGCAGTGCTCCTGGAAGAAGCAAGCCCAGATGTGTCCTACAAGAACAACCTTCATCCAGACCTCAAGAATCCATGGGTAGAATTCCAAGGAAAATGACCAAAGAGTCAAAAATAATAAAACAACACGACATTGTGAATGAACTAAATGCCACTGTACTGTACACTTTAAAATGATTAATTGTATGTTATGTGAATTTCACCTAAATAAAAAATTAAATAAAAATGAAACATGCAAAGAGGCATAATTCCATGATCCAAGAGTCAGGAAAATCAATTGTTTCAACTTTCATTATATTTGAAAATTTCCATAATAAAATGTTGGAGGGAAAATATCACACCTGCAAAAATTTACATATTACGCAGATAACGCAGGTATATGTTTTTTAGAAAGGGGGTAAGGTATTAAGAAACAAAACTCCACGAAAATAACAGGTAGATTTAAAAGAAAAAAATTAAAACTTCTAGAATAAAAAACATAATACCTAAAATTAAATCATACAATGGCTGGAATAAATATCTCTGAAGAAAAAAATTACTGGACTGAAATATTTAAAAAGAAATTACGCAGAATGCTATCAAAGACAATGTGGGAAAGTATTAAGAGGTTAAGAAGATAAAGTAAGAAGGTTTAACATATCTAATTAGAGTTCTAGAAGAAAAAAGGAGAAAGGACTGAAAAAGGTAGTAATTGAAGACATAATGGCTAAGAAATTTTCACAACTGGCAAAAGAAAGCATTATTCAGAAGCCAAATGAGTCTCAAACAATAAATAAAAAGAAATCCGGGGCAATTATATCAAAACTGCAGAGCATTAAAAACATAGACTATGTTAAAAGTAATTTGATATTAAAGACAGATTGTCTACAAAAGAATAACAGTCTGATTGACAGATGTCTATTCAACAGCAACAATGTAAATCAGAGATGACAGAATAAAAATTCTCTCTCACAAGTGAGGACAAATAAAAACATTTTCAAAAAACCAAAAGAACAGAAATTCATTAATGTATGTACTTCCAACTAAAGGAAAGTGTTCCCAGATAGAGGGTTTGAGATGTAAGAATGGTGAATGGTGCTGTTCTTTAAAATGGCAAAAATGTGGATAAACTAAGCTAACATTCAATATATAAAATAATAAAAATGTTTTATGGACTAAAAAAAAAAACAATGAAAGAAAAATACCTGACTACAATATAAGTTGTTTGATCAGCTGGAATATCTAGTTCCTTATACTATCCAGCAAGAGCATAAAGATGTTCTTTAGTTTCAGACACTGGTAAGAAAGTATGTTAAAATGTCTAAGGTAAGCAATAAATAAACAAACATAGTTTATAACTTTCAAACTCACAGAAGGGAAAATGGAATGAGATAATAAAATACAGAAAAGGTAGAATAAAAAGCACAAACTAAGTCAACAAAGATACTTTCAATTATGTCAGTAATTACAACCACTGTATAGACTAAATGCTCTCATTAAAAGATAAAGTTGGTCAAAAACCAAAGCCCAGTTATATGCTGTTTACAAGAGACACATCCAAAACATAAATATCCAGAAAGACTGGAAGTAAAAGGCTAGTAGATAACGTGTACACACCTAACAAATAATAAATATATATAGTACATACACATACACACAAAACAAAAAGGAACAGAATTATGACAGATAAACCCTCATCATTATGGGAAATTTAACATACCTCTCAAAATAACTGATAGATAACACAGATAAAAAGTCAGTAAAAATAGAGAACATTTAAATAATAAAACTAGTGAGAGCTTGATTTATTGGCCACATAGAGAAAAATGCACCCAACTCAATTAATAATCATCTCAATCATAACTGGAAGATTCTGAAAAACTGACCACACTGGACTTTAAGACAAGACACAAACATTTTTCATGAATACATACTAATAAAAAGATGCACCTTAATAGGATTGCCTATGGGGGGGAGGGGTAAATGGAATGGAAGAGAAGTAAATAAATCATCAGAACAAGAGAACAACCTTGCCCAGACCAACAACAATGTGCCATGAAGTGAAGATTATGATTAACACTGCACTCAAAGCCTCCCCCCCATCCTACCAAGGGAAAAAGAAAAAAGAAGAGAAGGGAACACTATGACATATTTTATGAGGCTAGACCAGAAGTCAGCAAACTTTTTCTATAAAGGGACAGAAAGTAGATATTTTATTTTTTAAATTTTATTTATTTATTTATTTATATTTTGCTGCATTGGGTCTTCGTTGCTGCATGCGGGCTTCTCACTGTGGTGGCTTCTCTTGTTGTGGAGCACGGGCTCTAGGCACGCGGGCTTCAGTAGTTGTTGCACGTGGGCTCAGTAGTTGTGGCTCGTGGGGTCTAGAGCACAGGCTCAGTAGTTGTGGTACACGGGCTTAGTTGCTCCGCAGCATGTGGGATCTTCCCGGACCAGGGCTCAAACCCATGTCCCCTGCATTGGCAGGCAGATTCTTAACCAGTGCGCCACCAGGGAAGCCCAAGTAAATATTTTAAAGTCTGTGGGTCATTGCCATCTCTTGCAACTACTCTACTCTCACAGGGGCATGGAAGTAGCCGTAGACATTACATGAATGAATGAGTGCAGCTATGTTCTAATAAAGCCTTATTTATGGACATTGAAATCTAAATTATATCATTTTCATATGTCATAAAATATTATTATTCTTTTAATTTTTTTTCTAACTATTTAAAAATGTAGAAAACATTCTTGGCTTACAGGCCAGGGCCACAGTTTGCTGACTCCTGGACTAGAGTAACCTTGACAACATAACTTGCATAAAGATTTTATGAAGAATGGAAATTATAGGCCAATCTTACACATGCTACAGATGTAAAAATTCTAAATAAATTATTAGCAAACTGAATTCAGCAATATGAAAAAGAATCATAACACATCATGGCCAAGTTAGGTTTTTCCTGGTGTAACAAGGTATAAATGATTTTAGAAATCAATTAAAGTTACTAAGCACACATTAGCAAATTAAAAGAGAAAATCCATAAGATCACCTCAAGAGATGTAGAAAGATGTTTCAAAGAATTCAATATTCATTCGTGATTAAAAATTCAGAGCAAATTAGGAATAAAAAGTAATGTCTCTAACCTGATAAAGGACATCTTGAAAAAAATCAAAAATCCAAGAGAAAGCATCATAAATACAAGTGAAACATCAAAGGAATTCTCTCTAAAACTGGGACTAAGAAAAGGTGCCCAAATTCTCACCAGTCAATACTGTTCTGGGAGATGGAACCAGTGTGATAAGACAAGAATTAGCACCAAATAAACACTGAAAAAAGGAAAACATCAATATTTACAGATAACACAATTATTTACACACAAAAAGTGTCCTTATTCATCAATGATATGATTATCTAAGTTAGACGACCCCAAATCCGAAAGAACCTACAAGATATTACAATAAATGAGTTCAGCAAGTTGGATGGATATAAAATCATTATCTAAAAATCAATTTCATGTCTGTATACAAGAAACAATGAGAAAATTAGTCTAAAAGTTAATACCATTTACAAAAAACATAAAATATAAAAATACCTAGGAATAAAATTAACAAAAGACGTGTAAGACTCCAATTAAAAAACTTTATTGGAAACCATTATACAAAACTGAAATCAGCAGAGTTATACCACATAGAGTGAGAGGGAAACTCAATACTGTAAAAATGTCAACATTCCACAAAACGATCTAAGATTCAATGCTGTATGAATTGATATCCCAACTGGTAACTTGATCAGCCAATTCTAAAATTTATATGGAGAATCCAAAGGCCAGGAACAGCTAAGCCACTCTTTGAGGACAAGACTATGATGGTAGAGGAACATGACTTACCAAATATCAAATATTATTACCAAGCTGTCTTAATTAAGACAATGTGGTTTTGGTGGAGGGATAGACAAATAGGCCAGTAGGGAAAAACAAACAGACCAGTGGATTAGAAAGGACAGAATAGACCAAAGCGCATATATTGAGATAGATATATATATATATGAACTTAATTTATGACAGAATTGCCACTGAAGTACAGAGAGGAAAGGATGATTGTGGAGTAAGAAATTTGGCCTCCAAAGTGAGATTCTTGCCTTTGTCTAGCTAATAGGACAACCTCTAAACACTTGGAATTCCCCAAGTGACAGGAGTGTCTTTGTTATTTATGGTGGGCCCCCAAGACCACATATGTTAGTTTATGCTAACGAAACTACGCAGGGTAGGGGCTGGCCATGCCAGAAAGACCAACCATGTCATCAGAATCTTGGGGCTTTGGGTTATGTGATATCAGCTTGACTTCCAGGCAAGTAGGGAAGGGAGATGCTGGAGATTGCATTTAACCACGTGAAAATGATTCAATCTTGCCTATGCAATGAAGCCTCAATAAAAACTCTAGACACTGAGCTCAGGTGAGCTTCCCTGCATGTTATCACATATCAATATTGGGAAGGTAAACTTCAAGTTTGGAACCCTCCCAGATTCTATCCTATGCATCTTTTCCCTTGGCTAATTTTGTTGTTGTTGTTGTTCTATTGGTCCAGTAAGACTGCAAGTTTTTTTTTTAATTGAAGTATAGTTGATGTACAATATTATATGTTACAGGTGTACAATATAGTGATCCCTTGGCTAATTTTAATGTATCCTTTCCCTGTAATAAATGTGATCATGAATATAATAGCTTTCAGTGAGTTCTGTGGGTCTTTCCAATAAATTGTTGAACCTGAGGATGGTTGTGAGAATTTCTAAATTTATAGCCAGCTGGTCTGAAGTGAGGGTGGCCCTGGGGCCTTCAAACTTGCAGCTGGCGTCTGAAGTGAGAGCAGGCAGTCTTACAGGGTTTATTCCCTTCGGCTGTGCAGTTTGCCTAAACCTTTGCAATGGCCTTTTCCATAAATGATGCTGGGATGTTAGTTATCCAAATGGAAAAAGTAAAATTGGACCCTTGCCATACACCATGGTAAAAATCAACCCCAAGTGAATTAAAAGCTTAAACACAAAAGGCAAAACAAAACCATTTATAGAAAACATTATGGGAGAGTATCTTTACTCTTAGGAGAAAAGAGATTTCTTAAACAAGACATACATAAATTAGTTAAGGAAAACAGTGTTAAATTTGATGGCATTAAAATTGAGAATTTCTACTATCTAAAGGTTAGAAGTTAAGACAAAAAATGAGAGAAAGCATGTACAGCACATATGACTGACAATCCACAATATTTAAGGAATGCCTACAAAGCATTAAAGGGGACGAAAAACTGGAAATATAAAACTCAATAGAAAAATTAGAAAATGAGATGAAATGGTACTTCAGAGAAGAGAAAGCATGAAAGGGGGCTCAACTTCATTTAAAACCAAGATACGCACATTTAAATTCAGAATAACATAGCAATTCACGCCCACCAAATGGGTAAAAATTGAAGTCTGACAGTACCAAGTATTTGGTGAGGATATGAAGTAACAGGATTTACTACTGGGTATAAACACTAGAACAACTGGGCAATGTCTAGTAAGATTAAAGATGCACATACGCTATGACCCAACAATTCCATTTCCAGTTATATACCTAGAGAAATTCTTGTGCATGATACCAAGAGACAAATTCAAGGATGTTCATAGGAATAATGACTGTAATATGAAAGAAAAAAATATATATTTATACAGTGGATGGCTATACAGTAGGATAAATTCACAATGTGAATGAATCTCATGAATATATGTTGAGAGACAAGTAATGAAGTTGCAGAAGATTCTAAACAGTTTGATTTTATTTATATCAAATTTTAAAATGACAATAAACACATATGATTGAAACTGTAAAGAAAAGCAAGGGAAAGAAAAACATAAAATTCAGAATAACAGTTACCTCTGAGGGGCAGAAAAGGGAATTGGATTGGGATGATTCACAGCACACATGGGGTTTTTAACAATGCTTAATGTTCTACTTCTTAAATATGGGTGTTCAGTCATTCACCACACCATAAACATTTTTTACTATTCAATATTTAATAAAAGTAGTCTTTAAATGAGAGTTACAATACAGTGTGATAAGAACAGATGCAACACAGGGGAATGTAGCCACTCAGAGGCAGCAAGCATAATCAGGAAAGTGAAGTAGGCTTCACAGAACCCCGAGAAAGTGGCGGTGAGGGATAAGCGCCGCTCTTGTGCTTCTTGTGCCACGGAGGCCAGAGATAGCACTGTGCATTCTGAGAACAGCTAAAGTCAAGTCAGAGAGGGAGCAGAGCAATGAGACTGAAAACAAGTATCAGCTCACGAGACCTTCAGAGGTTCTCACAGGTCAGGGATGTTTTTTTTTTTTTTGCCGTGCCATGTGGCTTGTGGGATCTTAGTTCCCCAAGCAGGGATTGAACCTGCGCCCTGGGCAGTGAAAGTGTGGAGTCCTAACCACTGGAGCACCAGGGAATTCCCTCACAGGTCAGGGATTTTAAGCAGGATACATGAGCTCCGATTACAAGTAGAAGAAACTTCCTATGGGAAATGAGGTACAGTGACTGACTTAGGTTGAGGGCAATGTGGAGAATTTCATGTAACATGTAGAAGATTAACTGGGGCCCTGAAAAGGAACAGAACTCCAACAAACAAAAACAGACCAAGCAGCATTCCAAGCAGAGTGAACGTGGTAAGTTGTAGGTAGAGAGGGAGACTAATTGAATCCTGTGTGTCTGAGGAGCAGACAGTTCATTGGGGTAACTGGTGAGGGATTCTGGGCAAGGAGTAGATAGAAGCGATGCTGAAGAAGTCCAAAGGGATCAGAACAGAAAGGTCTTGGGTGACGGTCACCTCTGCCAGGACTAAACATACAATCTTTACTCACCACTTTAGTCCAATACTAGGATTGGTGCTCTAGTAAATACAGAATGTGCTTTTTAGTAAATAAACAATGAATGTGAAAGAGCTAGAGCTTTATCCTGAAAGTAACTGGGATTCACTGAATAAAGGAAGTGACATAACTGGACTATTTTATTTTGGAGTAATAACCTAGAGCCAGGGAGTACAATTAGGTCAATGTACCACCCACTTCCACAAAAGTCTCGTCTGGCACACAGACAGTGGAGTGAGGTCGCAGGGCATGAGACCAAGGAGCAGGAAAGGGACAGATGCAAAGGGATCTGCCGCCGCACTGAATGTTGGGGAGATCAGGAAGTAGGAGTTGGGGACCTCCCGGTTGCTGGTGTAAGTGCACATTCAGGTGAATTTCCATTACCAGCATATTCCCCAAACCCTGTAGACTACATTATACAGAAGAAGTTATGAGGAAGCCATGGTCTGAGAGCTAATAAATGACGGAAATGGGGTAAGACTCTACCCTTTTATGCAGTGCAGAGCCTCTTATTAATACAGCGAAAGTACAATGATCACTCTGAGGAGAGGGGGAAACAGAGGGAGAAATGGACAGTCGAAGGTTGAAGGGCAAAGGGGAGCTAGACTTTCTTCCTCACCAAAATGTGCTGAGAATTGATGGGGAGAATGTGGTCCTCTTCTGAGAATCTTAGGAAGGGTCCGGCCAGAATGGAAATTGGAAGACAAACTCAATAAGTTCTCACAGGATTCAGAAAAGTCAAAGAGAAAGGAAGAAACAGATTCATCCAGAAAAGAAAGAATATTTCTTTAGTCTTTAGGGTGAAAAGAATCCTTGAAAAGCAAGCGGACAGAATTAATAAAGGAAGACCTACACTCAGACACATCCAGGAAAAAACCCCCAAATTTCACATACTACAAATAGCATGCCATTCTTTAAAATCAACTAGGAATTTTACAGCCAACATTCTCTAGTTATATCTCAAACCAGATACCTTAAGGATTAAATTGTTTAGACAAAAGTACTTTAGAAAAATGAGTGACTTTCTATTTTTGTAGAGAAGACCTTCTGGCATGACATAAAGAAAACATTTTTTGAAAACTCTGAATCTTAAAAACACACAAAAGATAGATTAACTGTGAAAAAATATTTCGAAAACAACCTATAAATGACAAAGAGAAAATATGCTTAACGTATAAACTGACAACTGGGCAGAAGAAATCAGTAGGCAATTTAGAAATCCCAACTGTATCATTTATTAACTGTAATTTTGGACCAAGTAACTTAACAGAATCTATTTTCTCATCTGTCAACTTAGAATAATAATATATTTCATAAAATCTGAGATGCCACTGACTGTAAAGCCACCATTACTTCATATACCACGAAAGAAAAAAAATGCAATCGATGAAACTATAACTTACAGGGAATTGAAAAATCCATCCTGATTTCAGAGAAGTTAAAATGTGGGGGAAAAAGCATCACTGAATTAATGAAATACAGTCATACCTGACTCATAGGGTTGTTATGTGGATTCAACAAGGTAACACATACCAAGAACTTCAAACTAGAAGTGGCTCAAAGTAAACACCCAATAAGTTAGTTGCTTCTATTAGTAATGTGATCCCATTCAGTAAACAAAATTACATACCCACACATATGTGCAGACAAAATAATTTTAAAACATTAATAGTGATTAACCTCTAGGTGGTGGGACCATGGGCCATAAACTTTAATAACTTCCTCAAATTTTGAAATTTTTGCAAAAATCCTATATTACTTTAATCGTTAGAAAGAGAGCAATTAGGTTATTTCTATTTGGGGGGGAGGAGCTCCGATTACAAGTAGAAGAAACTTCCTATGGGAAATGAGGTACTTCTAAATCTGAAGGGGGCAGGCAGGCATTCCAAGCTGTTAGAAATTTGGAAGCAAATAGGCTACTGCATGTGACTCTGGAGGGGACAACAAAGAAATTAGTGAGACTTAACTAAACTTATTCTGTTCTTCAACTTCCCTGCCAAACCATGGAGGCACATCCTGTCAAGACTGTTATAGCACTGAACAAAATCCAGGGAAATGGAAAATCCAGATCAGATAAGACAATGTATGCAAGGCAGACAGCCCAGGTTTAGGTTCCTGGCTGGTTTAGGAGGAAACCGTCTCTTCCCCTTTCTCCAAATCACTACTGTAAATCTCTTGGCTAGAATCCTGAAATAGGATAGTGTCCTGAAAACAGAGAAGCCCTTTCCAAGAAGAAAATTGCAAATACAACTTACCTCCGCCATGACTTTTGATGCCCAGCAGCTCTTTTCTCCTCCTCTTCTGGATTCTTAGAGAAGGAAAAAGGTAGAAAATGGTTAAGAAACTAAGAGGCAGCAGTTCCTTCCTGGAGCTCAGAGGAGGCCAAGTTAGCACAAATCCCTACCCCACCCCAGGCACTGAGAGGGAGCCCCAAACCAAAGAAGCCTGCAACCCCACCACCCTCTCTCATCATCAAAAAGAAGAGCAGGCGACCTTAGGGGCCCAGATGGGAGTTCTGGGAAAGACTCCCAGACTGTGGCCTCTTTCCTCCATAAGAGCCTGACTTTGGGTATTTTCAGACCCCAGTATCTTACACTGAGCCCAGATCTGTGGCTCCAAGAAACATCCTAATTGGATTCACCTGTTAAGAGTCCCACATGCCTGAACTTTAGGCTGGGGGCACCTGCATGGGCCTTGGTGGTCACACGGTGAAAGAACAGAGGAGTGGAAGTAGGAGGGGGGGTCCCAGCCCGGGGTCCCAGTCCAAAGCTCTAGAAACCCCCCCGACACCACCATAAACAGCCCCAGGAGAACGGCATTCACGGCGCTGGAGAGCGAGCGGCTGCAGCTGTGCCAGTTCTTGGGCTGGAGAGTGCAATGGGAGCGCAATCCCGGCCTGAGGTAGACGCCCGGAACCCACGCACCCGCGGAACCCACTCAGCACCGACCAAAAATGTACAAAGAGGGCGCCATTCCCAGCTCCAAAGGGCAGAGTCTGCGATGTGGCCACATTGGGCGCGCGCACACAAGAGCCACAGAGAGTCCCGCTTTGATAGGGTACCCACCATGGGCCCGCGAGGCAATGGTTGCCGAGCACCGGACGTCTGGCGCACAAACCAACACCAGGGAGTATCTCACGGACTTTCCCCAGGCAGGAGGCCACACAGCTGCGACACCCATGACCTCCAGACATCCCCAGCCCGCCCCCGCGCCAGCCTGAAGCCACACCCACCCGTGATGGCGCGCGGCCCATACCTCCCACCCCCGAGTGTCGACAAGCGGCCTGGAGAGAACCACCCTCCCCGTCGTCCTTTATTTTCCAAGCGCGGGCACGCAGCTTGGACATGCCCGCCAGCCACCCATATTTAAAACTCCCGACAGACCCCAGCCCTGCCACGAGCCTCCTCACCGTCCACTTTTCCGGGGTCCTCTCACTCCAGTCTGATTTAATCCGCCCCAAACCAGTGAGCGAGGCAACCTGGAATGCCCCGATCCTTTGCGTCCGAACTCCCGGCAACTCACACCGGTCAGCCAACTTCGGCCGAATCCGCAAACACCGCGGAGCCCTCGGGGAAATGTAGTCCAGAGGGGGTTAAAAATCCAACTAGAGCCTGAACCGGCACAACAGTCTTCTCCGCCCCAAGTCGCGTCGTATTCCAAGCTTCAATGAAGCCCAGTCCTGACCGCCCAGCCGCACGCGAGCATCCTCCGAGAACCTGGACAAACCCACAGGTCGAGGTAGCAATAGGTGGCTGCGGAGGGGTAAGAAAGGGTTGTGGCCCGTAGAGGCTTCTGGGAAATGTGGCCCACAGGCGGGGAAAGGGGGTGCTCAAGTTTCCGCTGAGAATTCATTCCCAGGTCCCGGGCGCCGCCGGGAAGTGCAGTCCTCACTCCGAAACGCCAGAACGCTGCAGCCTGAAGTCCCGGCTTTTCAGCACGATTTGGGCGGGGCCCCAGGGACGCCCGGTAGGGGCTGGGCCCACCCTGGAGGCGTCTGGGAAATGTAGTACCAGCCTAGCGTGTTGGGGACGTGGCGGGGGAGAGTCTGAAGGAGAGCAGTAGAGTTCAGGGTGGGGGAGTCTGAGAAGGGCCTGGGGAGGTTCAGGAAGGACAACCCTGAGTCCGGAATGGAATACCAATACTAAACTCTGTATACTATGTAATACTGTTTTCAAACATTTTATAAGTACATAAATATAGATAAAAAGACACTTAGGTAATAAGATCGCTGGAAAGTCACACTAACATTTGTTAACAGTAGTTAATTTCTAGGATGTGTGAGTTTTTTCTTTTTACTTTAAGAGTATCACCTTATATTTTGGCCATTTTCATGTCCTTCTTATAAAACATTACTTATTAAATTTTGTTAAATATAAAATGAATAACTATTGTGGATGCAAATAATCAATAAACCATCTACAATAAGGAATAGAAGAGTTTTATTCCAGCTGCGCTGAGGACTATAGTGGGGGATATAGCCTCTCAGTAGTTCTGAGAAACTGCTCCAGGGAAGCATGGCTTTCAGCATAGTTTTATATCTTGTCAGAACAAAGAACATACATCAAACATGACATGGGTACATTCCTTCAAGCTTTCAAAAGAGACAGATTAGCACGTACACAGTGAGTCAGTATAGGCTTGGTGTCTGGGAAAGGAACCTTATCTTTAAAGGAGAACTGGCATGGGCTTATAGGAAGGGAGGCATTTATCCTTATCTTCAAAGTGGACATTCTTTACTTCTGGATCATGCATTTTTTTCTTTAATGGTTAAAGCAGATGTGTAATGTATGATAAACAGGACACAAGGCTGTTCCAGGAACATAAAGTTCAGGCCAAATTATGTATAAACCAGAATGATTTCCCCATATCTCAATATATGAAAATTTCTTCTATCAGTATAGATTCTGAAAATGATGAACTAGAAAACAAAAAAGTGGGCTGGATTTTTAAAAATTCACAATTTGGTTCTAAAAGATAAATGAAACACAATATTGATAAACAATAACAAAACAAAACAAAAAATTAAAACAAAAACATTAGGAGTGTGGAAGGTTAAACCATAGACATAATGTTCAAAATAATTTTGAGGCTATGTGCAACTTTATAACCACAGTAGAGGTAACTGTAGATTTTCTAGTAAAATTTAAATTACTAATTTCTACTAAGAAGTAGAAAACCTGAACAGAACACTAGCTATAATGAAATTTAAATATATCTTAAAATATGTACTATTAAAAAGGTACCAGATGGTTATAATTGAGTTTCAGCTAATTTTTGAACTAATAACGATTGTTCAGTTTATTCAGATCCTAGGAAAAGAAGGAATGCTCTCTAATTAACTTTGTTTAACTAGCATAAAACCTGATAACGACAGGCCAAAAGAAATGTATTAATCAGTTTCATTTGTGTTAAAAGATATACTGAGACACAGAATTTTTTAAGCTTACTTGCGCATACATCAATTTGAATCAGGCAGCATCAAGTCGAAAGTGGTTAGGAGCACTCAACAAATAGGAGCTAGTGGAGAGGTTTTTACAGAGAAGACCCCAAAGCAAAGCAAGGAAGTTATTTGATTGGCTATACCTTAAGCAGTCGTCTTATTTGGGAAAGCTGAGTTGGCTGTTTGTGATTGGTTGTCCCTAAGGTTTATTCTCTCCGATTTGAGTGCACTGACTCTGGGTTAGGTTTTGGTTTGCTTACATAGGCTGCCAAGGCATTAGAGTCACCTCAGTCTAATAGCCTCCTTCTTTAATTACTTTAACATTTGTGATTATAGATGCAAAAATTCCAAATAAAAGGCTGATTTCAATAATGTAGTATAAAATTTGTACAATTAATTATGTCAAAAGATTTCCTAATGTTGAAAGAACAACAAAATGAGAAAACGTATTGCATGAACAAATTAAAGGAGAAAAAATTATATATATATATATACATATATATATATATATATACATATATATATATATACGTATATATATATATATATATATATATATATACATATATATATATCAAATGATGCCAATAAGATAATGTGGTAGACAGAATAATGCCCCTTCTCCCATAAGATGTCTAAGTCCTACGCTTCAGAACTTGTGAATGACTATGTTATGTTACATAGCAAAAGAGACTTTGCAGATATGCTTAAATTAAGGACCTTTCGAGATAAGATTATCCTGGATCATCTGAGAAGCCCCAAAGTAATCACACAGTTCTTTATAAGAGGAAGGCAGGAGGGTCAGAGTCAGAAAGGAGAAGTGAGGAAAGAAGGGGAGGTTAGAATGATGTGCTCTGAAGAGGGAGTAAGGGGCCATGAACCAAGGAGTACAGGTGATTCTAGAAGCTGGAAAAGGCAAGAGAAAATATGCTCCGCTTGGGACTTTTCTTGTGGTCCAGTGGTTAAGACTCCGCGCTTCCACTGTAGGGGGCCGTGGGTTCGATCTCTGGTTGGGGAACTAAGATCCCACAAGCTGCGCAGCCAAAAAAAAAAAAAAAAATTAAAAAAAAAGCTCCCCTAGAGCCTTTAGAAGGCATGTTGCTCTGCCAACACCTTGATTTTAGCCCATAAGATCAATTTCAGTCTTCTAACATCTGTCTGGGTGAGTAAATCTTCCTTCAGAGCAGTAGAAGGAATGGAATGACCTATCAATTCATCAGAAAGCCAAGTCCTTCTGCCTCACTTCCTGAGATACTTCACCTCCCCCCCCCCACCCCTTGGCCCAACCAGGATATTCTGCATTCCTTCTCCAGAAACTTCTTTTACGGAAACAAATTGGAGAACTGGCTCCCTAGTTCTCCTGTTCCAGTGGGGCCTTTGGGTACATCCTTAAGCATCTCAGTGCCCTCCCACATTTATTTCTCTCATATGGTAGAGCGGAATCACCCAACAGGCACATTTTCTTCAATTTTTTATTTTGAAAATTTTCAAATCTCTGGAAGCATTCAAAGAATAGTACAAAGTACTCTTATACATGCCTATCCCCTGGATTCATCAGTTGTTAACAACTTGCCACTTTTGATAAACTTTCTTTCCCATTTGAAAATAAATTCAAGTATCATGATGCTTCACTACTAAATATGTCAGCACATATCTCTTAAAAACAAGGACATTTTCTTACCACACACCACTAAACACAGTGTCTCACACATATATCACCACATACCGCAAAAAACACTCAATTGTTTTGATACCACAAAAAACACTCACACTCACATCAGTAAACACAGTAGCACATCCCATGTATCTCTAACCACAATACCATGATTAGAGCCAAGGAAATTAATAATTCCACAATTCACTTGCAATTTCCCCCAAATGTCCCCAAAGTGTCTTGTTCAGGTTTTTCTTTAATCAGGACACAATGTTTATGCATTACATTTGAGGTTATGTCTCTTTAGTCTCTTTTAATCTAGAACAGTCCCTCCACCTTTTTGTTTTCTTTAAACATTGATTTTTTTTTTTTAAAAAAAGGGACTTCCCTGGAGGTCCAGTGGTTAAGACTCTGCACTTCCAATGCAAGGGGCGCGGGTTCAATCCCTGGTTGGGGAACTAAGATCCCACATGCTGCGTGGTGTCACCAAAAAAACTAAAAAATAAGATTCTAGCTTAGTTATTCTACAGAATGTCTTACATTCTAGGTTTATCTGGTTATTTCCTCATGGTAAAATACAGGTTAAACATATTTGGTAAGGATACTACATAGACAATGTTGTGTCCTCTTGTTGTATCACATTAGGAGAAACATGAAGCCAGGTCATGTCACTATTGCTGATGCTAAATTTGATCATTTGGTTAAGGTGGTAATGGCCAGATATCTTAATTGTAAAGTTCTATTTTTTCCTCTCTAACTGGTGAGTAACCTGAGGGCTGATAACTTAGGACCACATGAATATCCTATTTCTCAACAATCAGACGCATATTTAATATAAGGTACATGTTACATAAATTAATATATGTGTTAATCTTTCACATAAATATGAACCATGAAATTGTATTTTATATATGGACTTTATATGATATATTATTAACACATATATACACATTATTCCTCAGTGTTAGGTAATCAATCCATGTTATATGCCTTGTGAACCATTTAAGATATTTTATAGTATAATTTAGACTACAACCAATTTTTTATTCTGTTCCTGACTTCTGAATTTAACCCCCATAAAAATATAACATCACTGTAAATAAATATTCATTTTCAGGTTGTTGAGCTTCTCCATCATGCTCAAAATTGGCAGAAACACATATCTTGGAGAGAAAGTTGAGAGTCTTTATTGTGGAGATTATGATCTGTCAAGGAGGCAGATGGCAAAAACTATCCTGCCTTACAAGACTTTTAATAGTTGTGTATCATAGAGAACTTAAGTGTGAAGGTCTTGGTGAATAATGGTGGGTTTTTGCCAAAAATGAATGAGAAGTTTTTGCACAGTCAGTTTGTATCAGTTTGGGTTCATTCACAAAACAAAAATTGTACCAGAATTTAAACAGAAGTTTAATATAAAGAATTATTAAGCAATGATAGGAGAGTAACTATAAAGACATCAAAGAATTTGAAAGGGTCCTTTAGGGCTGAGGAAGGACAAATTTGTAAGGAGGGTCCCTCCCAGAAGCTGGGTTTCAGACCTCATTTGATAAAATGTGGTTGCAGCCCATTGGATGGCAAAGAAATTTGCTGGGATGCCAAGTACTCAAAGAGAGTTAGAATAGCACTGCAGGTATGAGGCCTGAGATGCATGGTACCCACATCAGGAGAGTTCCAGGAAATAGCCCTCCAAGGCACATGCAAGCCAAAGCTGATGGGCAGGCATGCAGAGAGAGTTGGTATGCCACTATGGGCATGAGGTCTGGAGCACACAGTGTCTCATCAGGAGGGCCTCAGCAAGGTGGTCACTGGGTCCAGGCCAAGTCTGCGAGATCTCCAAGAGACTGCATGCTCTGGAGCACAGCTGGTGCTGAGCATCACTGAAGGTTCACACACACACACACACACACACACACACACACACACAAACACCCCTCATGGACCATGAAGCAAGAGCAAGAAAAAGCAAAATGCAGCGACCAGAACCAGGAACAGATGCTGCCTTCCTCCTCCAGTGCCCTCTACTGACAAAGCTTCACATCATATTCACTGTAAAGATGCTTAAAGAATCCAGTCCAGGGACTTCCCTGGTGGTCCAATTCTTAAGAATCTGCTTTCCCAGGGCAGACAGCAGAAGCAAGAAGAACTACAATCCTGCAGCCTGTGGAACAAAAACCACATTCACAGAAAGACAGACAAGATGAAAAGGCAGAGGGCTATGTATCAGATGAAGGAACAAGATAAAACCCCAGAAAAACAACTAAATGAAGTGGAGATAGGCAACCTTCCAGAAAAAGAATGCAGAATAATGATAGTGAAGATGATCCAGGACCTCAGAAAAAGAATGGAGGCAAAGATCAAGAAGATGCAAGAAACGTTTAACAAAGCCCTAGAAGAATTAAAGAACAAACAGAGATGAACAATACAATAACTGAAGTGAAAACTACACTAGAAGGAATCAATAGCAGAATAACTGAGGCAGAAGAACAGATAAGTGACCTGGAAGACAGAATGGTGGGATTCACTGCTGTGGGACAGAGTAAAGAAAAAAGAATGAAAAGAAATGAAGACAGCCTAAGAGACCTCTGGGACAACATTAAATGCAATAACATTTGCATTATAGGGGTCCCAGAAAGAGAAGAGAGACAGGAAGGACCCAAGAAAATATTTGAAGAGATTATAGTCGAAAACTTCCCCAACACGGGAAAGGAAATAGCCACCCAAGTCCAGGAAGTGCAGAGAGTCCCATACAGGATAAACCCGAGGAGAAACACGCCAAGACACATAGTAATCAAATTTGCAAAAATTAAAGACAAAGAAAAATTATTGAAAGCAGCAAGGGAAAAACGACAAATAACATACAAGGGAACTCCCATAAGGTTAACAACTGATTTCTCAGCAGAAACTCTACAAGCCAGAAGGGAGTGGCATGATATACTTAAAGTAATGAAAGGGAAGAACTTACAACCAAGATTACTCTACCCGGCAAGGATCTCATTCAGATTCGATGGAGAAATCAAAAGCTTTACAGACAAGCAAAACCTAAGAGAATTCAGCACCACCAAACCAGCTCTACAACAAATGCTAAAGGAACTTCACTAAGTGGGAAACACAAGAGAAGAAAAGGACCTACAAAAACAAACCCAAAACAATTAAGAAAATGGTCATAGGAGCATATATATCGATAATTACCTTAAAAGTGAATGGATTAAATGCTCCAACCAAAAGACACAGGCTTGCTGAATGGATACAAAAGCAAGACCCGTATATATGCTGTCTACAAGAGACCCAATTCAGACCTAGGGACACGTACTGACTGAAAGTGAGGGGATGGAAAAAGATATTCCATGCAAATGGAAATCAAAAGAAAGCTGGAGTAGCAATACTCATATCAGATAAAATAGACTTTAAAATAAAGAATGTTACAAGAGACAAGAAAGGACACTACATAATGATCAAGGGATCAATCCAAGAAGAAGATATAACAATTATAAATATATATGCACCCAACATAGGAGCACCTCAACACATAAGGCAACTGCTAACAGCTATAAAAGAGGAAATCGAGAGTAACACAATAATAGTGGGGGCCTTTAACACCTCACTTACACCAATGGACAGATCATCCAGACAGAACATTAGTAAGGAAACACAAGCTTTAAATGACACAATAGACCAGATAGATTTAATTGATATTTATAGGACATTCCGTCCAAAATCAGCAGATTACACTTTCTTCTCAAGTGCATATGGAACATTCTCCAGGATAGATCACATCTTAGGTCACAAATCAAGCCTCAGTAAATTTAAGAAAATTGAAATCATATCAAGCATCTTTTCTGACCACAACGCTATGAGATTAGAAATGAATTACAGGGAAAAAAACGTAAAAAACACAAACACATGGAGGCTAAACAATACGTTACTAAATAACCAAGAGATCACTGAAGAAATCACAGTGGAAATCAAAAAATACCTATAGACAAATGACAATGAAAACACGACGATCCAAAACCTATGGGATGCAGGAAAAACAGTTTTAAGATGGAAGTTTATAGCTATACAAGCCTACCTCAAGAAACAAGAAAAATCTCAAATAAACAATGTAACCTTATACCTAAAGGAACTAGAGAAAGAAGAAAACAAACAAAACCCAAAGTTAGCAGAAGGAAAGAAATCATAAAGATCAGAGCAAAAATAAATGAAATAGAAACAAAGAAAACAATAGCAAAGATCAATAAAACTAAAAGCTGGCTCTTTGAGAAGATAAACAGAATTGATAAACCATTAGCCAGACTCATCAAGAAAAAGAGGGAGAGGACTCAAATTAATAAAATTAGAAATGAAAAAGGAGAAGTTACAACAGACACCGCAGAAATACAAAGCATCCTAAGAGACTACTACAAGCAACTCTATGCCAATAAAATGGACAACCTGGAAGAAATGGACAAATTCTCAGAAAGGTATAACCTTCCAAGACTGAACCAGGAAGAAACGGAAAATATAAACAGACCAATCACAAGCACTGAAATTGAAACTGTGATTAAAAATCTTCCAACAAACAAAAGTCCAGGACCAGATGGCTTCACAGATGAATTCTATCAAACATTTAGAGAAGAGCTAACACCCATCCTTCTGAAACTCTTCCAAAAAAGTACAGAGGAAGGAACACTCCCAAACTATTCTATGAGGCCACCATCACCCTGATACCAAAACCAGACAAAGATACTACAAAAAAAGAAAATTACAGACCAATATCACTGATGAATATAGATGCAAAAATCCTCAACAAAATATTAGCAAACAGAATCCAACAACACATTAAAAGGATCATACACCATGATCAAGTGGGATTTATCCCAGGGATGCAAGGATTCTTCAATATATGCAAATCAATCAATGCGATACACCATATTAACAAATTGAAGAATAAAAACCATATGATCATCTCAATAGATGCAGAAAAAGCTTTTGACTAAATTCAACACCCATTTATGATAAAAACTGTCCAGAAAGTGGGCATATAGGGAACCTACCTCAACATAATAAAGGCCATAGACGACAAACCCACAGCAAACATCATTCTCCATGGGGAAAAACTGAAAGTATTTCCTCTAAGATCAGGAACAAGACAAGGATGTCCACTCTCGCCACTATTATTCAATATAGCCACGGCAATCAGAGAAGAAAAAGAAATAAAAGGAATACAAACTGGAAAAGAAGAAGTAAAACTCTCACTGTTTGCAGATGACATGATACTATACATAGAGAATTCTAAAGATGCCACCAGAAAACTTCTAGAGCTAATGAATGAATTTGGTAAAGTTGCAGGATACAAAATTAATGCACAGAAATCTCTTGCATTCCTATACACTAATGATAAAAAATCTGAAAGAGAAAGTAAGGAAACACTCCCATTTACCACTGCAACAAAAAGAAAAAAATACCTAGGAATAAACCTACCTAGGGAGACAAAAGACCTGTATGCAGAGAACTATAAGGCAATGATGAAAGAAATTAAAGATGATACCAACAGATGGAGAGATATACCATGTTCTTGGATTGGAAGAATCAACATTGTGAAAATGACTATGCTACCCAAAGCAATCTACAGATTCAACGCAATCCCTATCAAATTACCAATGGCATTTTTTACGGAACTAGAACAAAAAATCTTAAAATTTTTATGGAGACACAAAAGACCCCGAATAGCCAAAGCAGTCTTGAGGGAAAAAAATTGAGCTGGAGGAATCAGACTCCCTGACTTCAGACTATACTATAAAGCTACAGTAATCAAGACAATATGGTACTGGCACAAAAACAGAAACATAGATCAATGGAACAAGATAGAAAGTCCAGAGATAAACCCACGCACCTATGGTCAACTAATCTATGACAAAGGAGGCAAGGATATACAATGGAGAAAAAACAGTCTCTTCAATAAGTGGTGCTGGGAAAACTGGACAGCTACATGTAAAAGAATGAAATTAGAACACTCCCTAACACCATACACAAAAATAAACTCAAAATGGATTAGAGACCTAAATGTAAGACCGGACACTATAAAACGCTTAGAGGAAAACATAGGAAGAACACTCTCTGACATAAATCACAGTAAGATCGTTTTTGATCCACCTCCTAGAGTAATGGAAATAAACCAAAAATAAACAAATGGGACCTAATGAAACTTCAAACCTTTTGCACAGCAAAGGAAACCATAAACAAGATGAAAAGACAACCCTCAGAATGGGAGAACATATTTGCAAACGAATCAACGGACAAAGGATTAATCTCCAAAATATATAAATGGCTCATGCAGCTCAATATTTAAAAAACAAACAACCCAATCCAAAAATGGGCAGAAGACCTAAATAGACATTTCTCCAAAGAAGACATACAGATGGCCAAGAAGCACATGAAAAGCTGCTCAATGTCACTAATTATTAGAGAAATGCAAATCAAAACTACAATGAGGTATCACCTCACTCCTGTTAGAATGGGCATCATCAGAAAATCTACAAACAACAAATGCTGGAGAGGGTGTGGAGAAAAGGGAACCCTCTTGCACTGTTGGTGGGAATGTAAATTGATACAGCCACTATGGAGGACAGTATGGAGGTTCCTTAAAAAACTAAAAATAGAACTACCATATGACCCAGCAATCCCACTACTGGGCATATATCCAGAGAAAACCATAATTCAAAAAGACACATGCACCCCAATGTTCATTGCAGCACTATTTACAATAGCCAGGTCATGGAAGCAACCTAGATGACCATCGACAGACGAATGGATAAAGAAGATGTGCCACATATATACAATGGAATATTACTCAGCCATAAAAAGGAACGAAATTGGGTCATTTGTTGAGACTTGGATGGATCTAGAGACTGTCATACAGAGTGAAGTAAGTCAGAAAGAGAAAAACAAATATCGTATATTTACGCGTATATGTGGAACCTAGAAAAATGGTACAGATGAACCAGTTTGCAGGGCAGAAATTGAGACACAGATGTAGAGAACAAACGTATGGACACCAAGGAAGGAAAGCGGTGGGGTGGTAAGGGTGGTGGTGTGAGGAATTGGGCGATTGGGAATGACATGTATACACTGATGTGTATAAAATTGATGACTAATAAGAACCTGCTGTATAAAAAAATAAATAAAATAAATTTCAAAAAAAAAAAAGAATCTGCTTTCCAATGCAGGGGATGCTGGTTTGATCCCCAGTAGGAACTAAGATGCCCTGGGGCAACTAACCCCCGCACTGCAAGTACTGAGCCTGTGCACCACAACTAGAGAGCCCATGCACTCTGGAGCCCGCACACCACAACTAGAGAGAAGCCCATGCGCCACAACGAAAGATCCCTCATGCCGCAACTAAGACCCAATGCAGCCTAAAATAAAGAAATAAATATTAAAAAAAAAAAATCCAGCCCATAGTCACAGAGCAGGTATTGAAGGGTGAATTTGGAGCTGAGAGGCAATAATAACTGGGCACAGTCAACCCCTTTGGCTACTCAGTTTCTAAACAACTTTATACACACATTTGCGCTCCCATACAATAACAAAACAACTCTACATATCTGCCTAGCTAGGTACAACTATCCAAACAAGAAAATGTACAATCCCAGGAGCTAGCTATAATGATTACTAATTAATTAATTTTTGGCTATATTAATTATTCCTCAAGCCAAAGTGGGATTCAGTAATAGCCCCACTGAATATTCTCTTGCCTAGAGAATAAATTGTAAAGTTAACCTCCAACAACTTCTTGTATATAAAATAAAAATGAGAAGAAAGAAGAAAAAGTAGTTAGTACATACAAATAAACTCATACAACAAGCAACTACAGTCCTTATGTCTAACTAGATATGAGGTCATAGTTGATGTCTATGGCTTCCTTCTTCAACAACCCATTCCATATTTCCATTGCCTTCGAAAAGAACCTCAGATGTTCTAGATTCTTTACCTGGTAGATTTACCCAAACCTTCATTCCTGAAGATTCAGTGTCCTCAATCATTCTGTATTTTTTTATTTTTGTTACCTACATTTTCCATTAATTTTTACTTTGAGGCATGGAAGTACTAAGAGGAATGCCAGAGATGTCCAGATATGTCCCTCTTTACCTCCATTGTATAACAGTAACCTGATTTCTCCTTGGTAATTAGGGTCAATCATTCCAGCCAGCAGATTAACTTTTTTCCCCTGTTGGTACAGTGGTATAAGGAGCCCAAAATGTTCAAGAGGTAAGTCTCATCTTCCAATTCCATAGACCAAGTGCCACTGGTGTGTCTCCAGGTGGAAGAATTGCCCCCTTGGGAACTATTCTCTCCACAGCAGCAAAGCTCAAATTCCATGAGTGGGTTATTAGGTGTCACAGTGGGAGAAGCTACTCCCACTTCACTCCTTCATTTCTGGAGCATGTGTTTTGCCTATGCGGGAGGCCATAATGGTCTCCAATTCAAAATATATACTGCATCCTGTAAAACAGAACTCCAGCCGTTCAGGGTGATGTCTCCAACTGGTTCTGTAACTGAATCTTCAGTAAGCCATTCCATCTTTCAACTGGGCCAGCTGATTACAGGTGATACAGCATGTGATAAGACCACTTAATTCCCTGGGCATTAATGCACTGCTGCACTTCCTTTGCTGTGAAATCAGTTTCTTGTTCATACAAAAATTTGTGCAGAATGCCATAATGGTAGATGAAGCATTCTATGAGTCTGTGGTTAGTGATGCTGGCAGAAGCATTAAAGGGAGGGAAAGGAAATCTAAGATAATATGTGTCTATACTTGTGAGGATGAATCTCTGTCTCATCCATGATGGAAATGTCTAATGTAATCGACCTTCTACCAGGCTGGTCCTCACAGGGAATGAATGGTGCCTTATCAGGGACTCAAGGTTGGTCTCTGCTGTTGGCAAAAATTAAGGGGAAAGACTTTGCTATATAACTGTTCCCCTTCTATTAAGAAAGAAAATGCTGACACCCTGACCCCCAAATATATCTGCTTATATATCACTGACCAGATTTATGGCACATGGTTGCCCTTAGTCACAAGGTAGGTTGGAAAATAAAATACTGAATTCCTCCAAAATCTGTAATGGAAATCAGCAAAGTAAAGGTGGGCTGAGACTGTCTATTATGTCTGTCAAACATCAGTGTGTAACACAAGCATCCACCAGAAGAGAACTGGTTTCTTGCCGGAAAGATACAAACTTGGGCCCAGAGTGAAGATTCTGGGTAAAGAGACAATGTTTCTGAGCTTAAGACATGGGCAAAAATCACACTGTTAGAACTAGAGACACCTGCAAATCAGATTCTTTGGAGGGAAATAAGAGGACATGGCCTTAGAAACAGAAATCACCCCTGAGAGTAACCCCTGGTAAAACCTGTGAGGAAGGGCCAAGGTGAGACTCTCCTGGAAGTGGCAGAGGCTGGTGATGTTTTGGATGGAGCATTTATTACCAGGGTAGAAGAAACAGTGTACACTCTGAGGCCTGTGGATAGAGGTAATAGTGACAGGTAGATGGCAGTTGGGTAGCACAGAAGAGGTAAGTTCCTACTCAACACCTTAAATAGCTCATTTGTCACAGAAACTGAAAAATGTGTTATGCACAGTGTTCATTCAGAGTGTGTGTATAGACACAGTATGGAGAATTGCTATTGCCTTCATATGTTCTTTGGTTAGGATTATGGAACTACAAAAGCTATGAGTATAATAGTAATTTTGTATCACCCCTATGCACACTTTAATGAACAATGTGAAGTGTTTAATATTATTTTCTTTTTCCCTGTTATGTTTGTTCTGATTATATTTATGAAAATCTAATTTTATGTTTGTTGAATCTAAAAATGAAAAAAATTGGGGCTGTTATGTATGTCTTTTTTATTTTTCATTAAATTTATGTTTATTATATTTTCCAAAAGTCTTGGTCCACAACAGTTTGCAAATTTTAAATAAGAAAAGAAAAAAGATCTTGTCTTTCACCACAATTTGAGAAGCTCTACTTTAAAAGACAAAGGATGGGATGGGATATTTACTTAGTCTTCTTTAAAGAGATAGCTAATAGTTTTCTGTATTCTAGTCAATACGACCAAAGAAATAAAATAAGATCTCATTTATATCCTTAATGAAAATTTCAAGGCCAGCTGTAATCTCCCTCCTGTAACATTTGTATGTCCCCAAATAACTAAAGACCAAACTAGTGTCCTAATTAAGAGAGTGCAAAAGATAAATGCTTTTATTCAGAGGTACCCTCTTCTACCTCTAACACTGGGGGCATCAGTCAGCCCATGGGACATACCTTATTTGTCTTCTGCTGCAAGCTCAACCACCTCTTATGTCTACCTTCACTTCACTGTTTTTATTTAAAGATCAGATCAGTTTGAGTGCCTCATATTTTAAATAACACTTATGACTTACTCTGTGCCTTCAGTATTTGTCCCTTGAAGGAACTCCCAGACATAGCAGAAATCATGCCTGCACACTAGACACCAGGAGATCTTAGAAAGGTATTGTCCAACATGCAACAAGAAAGTAAAATTTCACAAAGGTTGAGGCCAATATAAATTCATGTGGCTTGAAACAACTTTGGGATGGGGCAGCAGTCATAGTATAGCTCTCTGCCAAGTTCATTTAACAGAGACTCTATTGGGAGCATTGCATAAAATGGCTGCTCATGTTGCTCTTGGTTGTCAAATTTAGAGAAGAACTAGCAGCTGGTTATCTGGGAACACTAAAACAGTCATTAATTATGCCCCAGAAACAGCTGCTGAAGCTTTGCCTTGGCTTTTCCACTGGCGCTCTGCCCAAAGCCTGGTGCAGCTGATGGTCACCTGTATCTGTTGGTCCACAATTATCAGTCGAAATTGCCACTGTGGCTAATATTTCCATGGGTTGCCAAGCTAAGAAAATGAAACTACTGAGACTGAATTAACAGTATCAAAAATTAAGAATCTTTATACATATACCTTATATAGAACTCAGTCAATCCACTCCTAGGTATTTATCCAAGAGAAATGGAAACATAGATCTATACAAAGACTTGTACACAAATGTTCATGGTAGCTTTATCTGTAATAGTCCCAAACTGGAAACAACCCAACTATTCACCAACAGGTGATTTGATAAACAAACTGTGGTACCCTTACTCAGCAATGAAAAGAAAGAAACTGCTACACACAACATAGATGAATCTCACATCTGAGCAAATGAAGCAGATACCAAAGACATTGTATGATTCCACTTATATGGAGTTCTAAAGCAAGCAAAACTAATCTACGGAAATGGAGGTCAGAAGGGTGATTACCTCAGAAGAGGATGGTAGCTGTTGTCTGGGAAGGAGCCAAGGGAACTTTCTCAGGGAATGGAAAATATTCTATTTCTTGATCTGGGTGAGGGATACACAGTTATACGCACATGATGCATACTTAATATTTTTATATTTTATTATATGTAAATTATACCTCAATTTTTTAAAAGGGAAAGAGTGGAGAAAAAGACATTAAAAGACCTTTAGTCATTAAGGAAGTAGGCGGGGAAGTTTTAGAGACATGACTCAGGGATAGAGTAAAGGATGAAGTGATGATGGGCAAACCACCTGATCCCTGTGGACTATTCTAGGGCCTACAAATATTTCAGACCTATGTGTAGGCTTTAAAACATGAGACCTACAATATAAAAATTACCATTTATAATCAAATGTCTCTAAAATTCAATTTGACAGGTTTAATATTCAACATAATTCTATGGAGCTACATAAAAATAATTTTAATGTAGGCTATATGTGGGTTTTTTTTACTGCATTTATTTGATTTTAAGTGTACTGAAGCCTTCATAAGTCCTTTAAGTTTATTGCAATCTTAAAGTAGCAGTGACTCTTCCTTCATTTCCTCTCTCCCCTCTGTGTTTTGCCTCCCTTATTCCCACACTTCTGAGTTGGAAATAATCTTCTACCCCAAGGATCTTGGCCTCTGCCTTCTACATTTCAACTTGGTTCAACACACCCAGTTCCCATTCAACTCCCGGTGAAAGGACATTTCACTAGGCCCAATGCAGATCAATAGGACATGGAATTCTCTCTTATTAGAGATCTTCTTGAACCCATTTCCTCTACAGGCCCCCAAACCATCCAATTTTCCCACAAACAAAACTAACCAAAATCTAGGGTACCTTTGGGCAAACTTTGAGGCCCGTTGCACTAAATCCAAAGAGAAAGGCCAATGTAACATGATTAAATAAAGCAAGTACCCCTCCTTCTTACTTTAGCAAAACCCTTACACACCCTTCCTAGTAATTCTTGAGACACAGTCCAATAGAAATAGAGACTTCCACCAAATCCTTTGAAAATCATAGGGCAACTAACTTCCATCAGAATTTCATCTGAAAACTTCGACTTTACAGACATTATATCTTAATCACAGGCTTGGGAAGTAGGTGGTTATTTATCTTTTCCAGAGATGCTTATTTTTGAAGTCTTTCTGTCAATTTTGAAGACATTATTTGGACTTCAGAATTGTAAGGAATGTAATTCTACTGAGAAGAAATGTAGATACCAGATCCATGTCTCCTAACTTTGTCTTTGGTTTTGCTGGGTTTTGTCTGATATATAAATATTTTTTCTATTTATTTATTTATTTATTTATTTATTTATTTATTTATTTATTTATTTATTTATTTATGGCTGTGTTGGATCTTCATTGCTGCGTGCAGGCCTTCTCTAGTTGCGGTGAGCAGGGGCTACTCTTCGTTGAGGTGCGTGGGCTTCTCCTTGTGGTGGCTTCTCTTGTTGCAGAGCATGGGCTCTAGGCACGCGGGCTTCAGTAGTTGTGGCTTGCAGGCTCAGTAGTTGTGGCTCACGGGCTCTAGAGCACAGGCTCAGTAGTTGTGGCGCACGGGCTTAGTTGCTCCGCGGCATGTGGGATCTTCCCGGACCAAGGCTCAAACCCATGTCCCCTGCATTGGCAGGCGGATTTTTAACCACTGCGCCACCAGGGAAGTCCCTGTCTGATATTTTTACCTCAGGTGCACATAGTTATATTAGTAACAACCTTTGTCCATTCAGAGCCCACATGAGGTTTTTTAGTTGGCTAGTGTGGTAGACTTTGATATTAAACCATACTTTTTACCACTTTTCTCTGGGCCCCTCCTTAGAAGAGGATTATACTGCCTGCCCATTGATATCAGGCTTGGTAATGTGTGAAAGTGACATGTGCCAGTTCAGAGCAGGAGCTTTAAGAGTAGTTGTTTGGTTTCACCATCTCTCTTTCCCCTCTGCCATGAGACTGCCACATTTTATATAAGTGCTGCTTCTGCAATCTAGGTACTGGAATAAAGATAACATGGAACAGACCAGCTGCCAACTTACAATGGACATGAATATGAGTGAGAAATAATTCGTTGTTGTTTGTCACTAAGATCTCAGACTCACTCATTACAACATGGTAATTCATTCTAAACTGATCAATGAAGTTTGTTATTTTAAATAATGTTATAAGCACTCATGAACCCACCACCCAGCATAATAAATATAACCTTGGTAATAGCCTATATGTAACTATATGTTAACTCTCTCCAGCCCCCTTCCTCTCCCGGTAATCACCATCCTGAATCCTGTTTTCATCAGTCCCTTGGTTTGCTTTTATGCAGTTTTACTGCATATGTTTTGCTAAAAAGTATATTATTAATTATTTTTTACTTGATTAAAAAAAGTTACTTCATTATATGTAATCTTTGGAATTTACTTTTTCTTCTAGTATTATTATATCACTAAGACTTTCTGTACTGTTGTGTGTCATTGCAGTTCATTCATTTTGACTGCTATCTCATAAGTAGCCCTCTATGAGAGTAAAGCACTTTTTCCTGTTGATGGACATCTGGGTTGTTTCTATGTTTTGGCTATTGAGAATGGTTCAGCGATTAACATTCTTGTGCGTGTCTCCTGGTGTACATGTGTAACAGCTTATCTTGGGTATACTCCTAGGAGTACAGTTCCTGGGCATGTAAATGTTCAACCATAGAAGATAAAAACGAAACTGCCAAACTCTTTTCACAAATGGCTCACTAATTTATGTTCCTACCAGCAACGAATGACAGAACTTGGGAACACGTCCTCTCCAACATTTGGGATTTGTACTGAATAGCTTTCTTTTGCCTCTCCTGATCAATTCTCTATCATTTTCCACCCTATTCTGTGCAGGAGAGGCTGACCGGCATCAATGTCAGTTATATGTATAGCAAATATATTTTCCTAATTTGTAACTTTTTTTTTTTAAGACTAGTCAAGTGCAGTAGTGAGAAGGGGGGAAAGAGTAGAATGAGGAGTTCGATCTGTAACTGACTATGAACAATCTATTGAGATAATGCACAACCTTCGGACCAGCTGTAACTTGTGTTTTCTAATTGCATTCCTTCAATGGGAGCTTTACCAGGAGATCAGAGGGAGAAAGGAAAGTGGATGAGGCATTTATTCCTTCCCCATTCCTTCCCTGCGGAAGCGTGATGTTGGCTGTGACCCTCAACTAAAGTTCTCAGGTCTTGACAAACATTCCCTCTCCACATGGCCCTCTCTATTTGGGGGTTCTGGTACTCTCTTCCCCAGACTCCTCTCAGGTTTAGGGTGATAATGGATCTCTGCCTCAGGATACTGTGGTTTCTCTACACTCTATCCACATTTTTATAAATAGTTCCTTTAATTACCTCTACTCAATGCACCCAATTTGAATGACTACCTATTTCCTGCAAGGCCTGGATTGATACATTATTGTTAGACTCTAACTTTTGCTGATCCAATGGGTGTTAAATAATATTTTGCTGTGGTTTTGAACTTGCATTTCCTCTACTCCTAATTACATTGAACATCTCTTAATGTATTTATTGATCTCATATATTTTTTTCTTGAAATGCTTATGTTTCCTGTCAATATTCCTACTGGGTTGTTTTGCTTTTCTCCTTGATTTGTAGAGTGTTTTCTTGATATCAATTCTTTGTCAGCTATGTGTATGGCAAATGTCTTTTCCTAATTTATAACTTGTTTTTTTGGTTTAAGATATCATTTGATGAATGACCACTTAAAATGGCCAAATACATTAATTCTTTCTTTTTTAATCAACTCTTTGGTGTTTTATTTAAGAAATATTTCCCTACCCCAATGTCTAAAAGACATGCAACTATATTTTTTTAACCAGTGTTTTAAAGTTTTATGTTTAACATGAAAATCCTTCATCTTTATGGAGTTGATCTTGTGTATTATTGAAGGTTGAATTTCATCTTTTGCCAAATAAAAAACCAATTTTTTCCTGCTCCTTTGATTCAACTGTCCCTTCTTTCCTCACTGACCTGACAGGCTGTCTCCATCTATACGGGATTGAATGGTGGCCCAGATATACCACGTTCATTGACTGCAAGATTGTTGTTACTATGTCAATTTTCATTCAAATTGATCTATAAATTCAATGTAGTCCCAATCAAAATTTCAGCACAATTTTTGTGGAAATTGGCAGGCTAATTCCAAAATGATATGGAAATGCAAAGGCTCTATTATAACCAAGAAAATATGAAGAAGCTGAAGGACTTAATTACCATCTACCAAGACTTGTGCTAAAGTCACAGCCAATAAGACTGTGGTTTGGTGCAAGGATAAATAAATAGATCAACAGAACAGAGTAGAAAGTCCAGAAACAGACTGAGCATATTTAGATACCTGATTTATAAAAAAGAAGCCATTGAAATTCAACGGGTAAAGAATGGTCTTTTCAATTCACAGTGCTTGATCAATTGGATATTCATGTGAGGAAAAAAATAAACCTTGATCCTTAATTCAAACTATACATAATAATTCAAAATTGATAATACACGTAAGTGTGGAAGATAAAACATTAAGGCCTCTAGAAGAAACTAAAGGGAAATATATTTATGATACTTCTATAGGCAAAGATTTTTAAAATTGGACACAGAAAGCACTAATCATAAAAGAAAAAATATTGATGTCACTCAAATTTAAGAACTTCTGTTCATTAAGAGATACCATTAAGAGAGTCAAAAACCAAGCCACTGGGAGAAGATAATGCATACATCTGACAAAGGATACATATCCAGAATATATATCCACAAATTAATAAAGATGGACAATCCAATAAATATATGGGCAATAGACTACAACAGGCATTTAGCAAATCTAAATGGTCAATAATATACAAAAAGGTACCGCAATAAAATACCACTATACTCCCAAATATCCTTTTGCCACTGGTTTCATCAAAAAAGGATCCAAACAGGGACTTCCCTGGTGGCAGAGTGGTTAAGAATCCGTCTGCCAATGCGGGGGACGCGGGTTCGATCCCTGGTCCAGGAAGATCCCACATGCCGCAGAGCAACTGAGCCCATGCGCCACAACTACTGAGCCTGCGCTCTAGAGCCTGTGTGCCACAACTACTGAAGCCCGTGTGCCTAGAACCCATGCTCTGCAACAAGAGAAGCCACTGCAATTGGAAGCCCGTGCACCACGATGAAGAGTAGCCCCCACTCGCCACAACTAGAAAGGCCGCGTGCAGCAACGAAGATCCAATGCAGCCAAAAATAAATTAAAAAAAAAAAAAAAGGATCCAAACAGAGTCTACACATTGTGTTTGGCTGTTATGTCTCTCAAGTCTATTTATTTATTTTAAAATTTGGTTTACATTTGTTGGATTTAAATTGTCTGAATTTTGAGGTTCAAGTCTCTTTTAATCTAGAATGTTCCTTTGTTTTCATGCCACTGACTTACTGAAACTGAATAGATCAGTTGTCCAACAGAATATGCAATATTTGGGATTTGCCTGATTGCTTCTTTTTGGCATTACTTTCCCTCTACTCTTTATGTAAATTAGAAGTTAAACGTTCAATTAGATTCCAGTGAAACATTACTGGCCCTGCCTTTATATTGTATAACACCAATCAGTACCTAGTATTTAGTTGTCCTACTTTGAGTCTGAGATTGACCAGTGATCCTTCCACTTTAAAGTTAAGTTGCCTTTTAAGTACGGT
Source organism: Balaenoptera physalus (assembly GCF_965194825.1). NCBI lineage: Eukaryota > Metazoa > Chordata > Mammalia > Artiodactyla > Balaenopteridae > Balaenoptera > Balaenoptera physalus. The sequence continues at coordinate 15,664,122 of NC_138900.1, read as the reverse complement.
GACACTTTGGAATCCTAAAAATATCCACTTCTCAATCAAACATTTATTTAGGGTTTTAGCATAGATTGATGATGATTGCTTGTATCAGTTATTTCATTTAAGGTTGTAAAATGTTGATTTTTCTAATTCTAGCATACTTTTTCTCTAGCATACTTCTTAGACTTATTAACTAGAATTACTCTGTACAGACTTTTCTTTTTAAACTACTTAGCTATTTGCAACCACTATTAGGACTATTTGGGTACTATGAAATACAGTTCATACAGAGAACTCTTTAATTATCACATTTTCAATATAAGGAGTTGGTGCACCAGCCACTGGTGAAAAATAAGTTTTGATTTCTTGCTATTTTTTCCAGCATAATTTGATCCTATGCATTTTCACAAATTGTTATATTTCAGTCCTCTGTAGTCATTAGTCTTTTCCTTGTTAAAGTCATCTTTGGCCAGTGAGAGTCCCTTCAAGTTGGCTCCTGCGTTCTTTGAAATGACCCCAGTAATCTGATAACTTTCTTGCTTTCTGATATACTGAAAGGTCCCAGGCTTTTTGTAACTGATATCTGGTTTAACTGCAATGTGATGAGATTGCAGCTTAAGGTATTAATCTACTGATATTTGCTTGATACTTTCTTTATGGTCAACTTCTATAAATGTTCCATGTTTGCTTGGAAAGAATGTATATTCTGAAGTTGTCAGATGCATGCTTTAGATATGTCCAGCAGGTCAAATTTGTTAATTGTGCTGCTTAGATTATCTATAAGCCTAAAAACATTTTGTCTGCTTGATCAGTCAATTACAGAGATTGTAAAATCTCCCATCGCTATAGTCATTTTAACTACATATTCTATCTACTTTCAGAGTTTTACTTACCACCACTTTACTGAAACTAATCTTGTCAAGGTCACCAATAACTTTACTGTTGCTAAAGAATTCAGTGGTCAGTATCTCAGTCTTCTTCTTCTTCTTTTTTAAAAATATTTATTCATTTGGTTGCACCAGGTCTTAGTTGCGGCAGGCGGGCTCCTTTAGTTGTGGCTTGAGGGCTCCTTAGTTGTGGCATGCGAACTCTTAGTTGCAGCATGAGTGTGGGATCTAGTTCCCTGACCAGGGATCGAACCCGGGCCCCCTGCACTGGGAGCGCAGAGTCTTAACCACTGCACCACCAGGGAAGTCCCTCAGTCTTCTTTTTACTTGACCAATGAGCAAAATTTGAGAAAGTTCATCATTCCCTCCTTTTAAAAACGCTTTCTTCACTTTGCTCCCAGTACATTTTCCTCCCTGGGTTTTTGTTCTAACTCCCTGGCTCCACTTTCTTATCTCCTATGCTGCTTGCTCTTCGTTTCTCTGCCCTCTAAATGATGGAGTTCCCCCCAAAGATCAGTCCTTAGATCTCTTGTCATCCAGTCTCATGGCTTTAAACACAATTAATATTCTAACAACTCATGAAAGTATATCTCTAGTCAGACATCCCTCCTGGATTCCAGATCCACATATCTAGTTGTCTAGTAGACTTCTGTGCTTGGAAATCTAGGCCTCTCCCTAGCAACCTGTCCATCCAGACCCTCAAACAAGCTTGTCCTGTAGCTTTTCCATGTCAACAGATAGAAATTGCATCTTTTAAGTTGATCAGGCCAAAAATCTGGGCATCATCTTGATTTTTCTCTTTCTCTAATGAACCACACCGAATCTATCAGCCAATCTTTATAGCTCTACCTTGAAAATATCTCAAAAAACTGACTAGTTCTCAATACATCAACCATTATCACCCAGATCCAAGCCCTTATTACCTCAAGCCTCTCAATTTGTATCTCTGGTTCCACATTTGCTCCTCTGCCCTCTATTATTAATAGGTCCTATAAGACAATCCCTTTAAAACATAAGCCATATTGTGTTAGTCCTCTATGTATGGCCTTCCAATGGTTTCCCACTCCTTACAAAACAAAAGCCAATCCCTTCCTAGACTTATCTTCAAGACACAACTTAATCTGGCCTTCAATCTCTTTCTAAACTTCATCACTTACTAGTCCCTTCTTACCTCTCTTTTCTCTGACCATAATGTCCTGCTCCTTACCAGTCCTTGAACATGTCTTGTCTTTTTGACAGTAGCCATTCTGACAGGTGTGAAGTAATATCTCACTATGGTTTTGACTTGCATTTCCTTGATGATTAGTAATGTTGCACATCTTTTCATGTCTGTTGGTCATCCATATGTCTTCTTGGAAAAATGCCTATTCAGGTCCTTTGCCCATTTTTAAATCAGGTTGTTTGTTTTTGCTACTGAGCTGTATGAGTTCCTAATATGTTTTGGATATTAACCTCTTATCAGACATATCATTTGCAAATATCTTCTCCCATTCAGGAGGTTGCTTTTTTTGTTTTGTTGATGGTTTCATTAGCTGTGCAAAAGCTTTTAAGTTTGATTAGGTCCCACTTGTTTTATTTTTGCTCTTGTTTCCCTTGCATAAGGAGACAGATCCAAAAAAACAAAAAACAAAAAAAATTGCTAAGACCTGAAAAGAGTGTATTATGTTTTCTTCTAGGAGTATTATGATTTCAGGTCTTACAATAGGTCTTTGATTAATTTTGAGTTTATTTTTGTATATGGTGTGAGAAAATGTTCTAATTTCATTCTTTTACATGTAGCTGTCCAGTTTTCCCAACATCACTTATGGAAGAGGCTGTCTCTTCATTGTATATTCTTGCCTCCTATGTCATAGATTAATTGACCAGATATGTGTGGGTTTAATTCTGGGCTCTCTATTTTGTTCCATTTATCTATGTGTCTGTTTTTGTGCCAGCACCATACTATTTCGATTACTATAGCTTTGTAGAATGCTAGGGTTTTTTCCCCCAGCACTTTACATATTTCACTCCATTCTCTTCATGCTTACACGGTTTCTGGAGAGAAGCCCAATGTAATTCTTATCCTTGTTCCTCCAGAGTTCAGATGTTCCCCCCACCACCAAACCTAGCTTCTTTCAAGATTTTTCTCTTTGTCTTTGGTTTTCTCCAGTTTCAATATGATATACAGTTGCTGCTTGAACAACACGGGTTTGAACTGCACGGGTGCACTTATACATGGATTACTTTCAATAAATACAGTACGTATATTTTCATTTTACAGATCTTTATGTGTGGGGAAAGGTTTGTGTTCAATTAGAAATCACAATATGTGGGATCAAAAGAACTAGGGTTTGAGTCCTGATTCTATCCAAACTGTTTCAGTCTCCTGTCCTTGGGTGAGTCATTTATCAATTCCTTTGTTTCTGAGACAGAGATAGCAGTATGTGGATTTTTGACTGTTCTGAGGGTCAGCACCCCTAATCCCTGCATTGTTCAAGGATCAACTGTACATATGTGTAGATTTCTTGGTATTTCACCTGCTTGGTGTTTCCTGAGCCTCCTGGATCTGTCATTTGGTGTTATTAATTTTGGAAAACTCTCCTCCATTATTATTTCAAATATTTCTCCTTTTTCTCCTCCTTCTGGAATCCTAATTACATGTATGTAACACCTTTTGTTGTTTACCCCCAGTTCTTGGATATTTTGTTCTGGCTTTTTGTTTTGTTTTGTTTTTGAGTTGGTTGTTTTTAAATGATTTTTTTCTCTTTACATTTCAGTTTGGCAAATTTCTACTGACATAGCTCCAAGCTCACTGATTCTTTGACCATATTCATTCTACTGATGAACCTATCAAAGGTATTCTGATTTCTAGCACTTTCTTTTGATCTTTTGTTAGAGTATTCATCTCTTTGCTTACACTACCCAACTGTCTTGCATAGTGCCTACATTTTCCATTAGAGTCCTTTAGCATATTAATCACAGTTATTTTGAATTTCCTACCTGATAATTCCAAAATCTGGGTCATATCTGAGCCTGGTTCTAATGCTTGCATCATCTCTTCAGTTTTTCTTGCCTTTTAGCATAGCTTGTAATTGTTTGTTGAAAACTGGATATGATGTATTGGATAATATAAACTGAAGTAATATACCTTAGTGTGAGATTTTATGTAAATCTGGCCAGTAGCTGGACCATGTTTAATGTTTGCTACAGCTGTAAGTGCCAGAGGCTTCAGTTTTCTCTGGTGTCATTGTTTCTTCCTCCTCTGTTGTCTTTGGGTTTCCCTAAGATGTCCTTCTTAAATCAAGTCTGAATCTTGTGGCTCTTTCCATTGCAATCCACTGTTATTATACAGGAGCCCTATCAATGTGGTGCTAAGGTGTGGGGGAGGGGAAGCATTCTATAATCTTATAGTTAAATCTCATTTTTTAGTGGGTCTGAATATTTTGGAAGTATTTCTCAGCCTTTTTTTCCCTTCTCCATTTCAGTGAGACAGGAAGGTTAAAGGGGGCTGGCACTGGCTAGCTGCCCTTCCCTCCAGGAGATAGGGCTCTGGTAATACCATTTGCCTAGGAGAGCAGGCATTTATTATGTAGAACACTCTAAGTGTATTTCAAAAAGGCTGCCCTTTCCTAGTCCCAAAAATGAGGGGGGGGTGGTGTTTCTTAGATCTTTACCTTGAGAACCTGGTGGGTTCTTAAGAAATAAAACCCATGAAAGTGTGGGGGTTCCCTAAGGCTGGGCCCTCAGAACTTCTCACACTCAAGCTAATCCACACTCACCCTTCAGCAATTCATCAAAACTATCATTTAAGTGTTCTTAACAGTTTATGGCTCCTGTGGCTTTTGCTCCAGGTAAGCTGATTTTGGCTGTTATCTATATTTTTCCATCTCTCCACAATTCAGAGTGGCGGTTTTCCTTGTGACCTCAATTCTCTGATGGGTTTAAGAAAAGTCATTGTTTTCACGAAGTAAGTCAGAAAGAGAAAGACAAATACTATATGATATCACTTATATGTGGAATCTAAAATATGATTCAAATCGACATATCTACAAAACAAAAGCAGACTCACAGATATAGAGAACAGAATTGTGGTTGCCAAGGGGGAGGGGAGGTAGGGGAGGGAAGGAATGGGAGTTTGGGATTAGCAGAGGCAAACTATTATATATAGAATGGATAAACAACAAGGTCCTACTGTATAGCACAGGCAACTATATTCAATATCCTGTGACAAACCATAATGGAACAGAATATCAAAAACAATATATGTATATAACTGAGTCACTTTGCTGTATAGTAGAAATGAATACAACATTGTAAATCAACTATACTTCAATAAAATTTTAAAAAATTCTCCATATGTCAGCAGGGAAATTAATATTAAAACAACCATGAGATACCAACTATACATACCCATTAGAATGGCCAAAATTTGGAATGTTGACAACACCAAATGCTGACAAGGATGTGGAGCAACAGGAACTCTCATTCATTGTTGGTGGGATGCAAAATGATACAGCCACTTTTTTTTAAAAATAAATTTATTTATTTATTTATTTTTGGCTGTGTTGCTGTGTGCAGGCTTTCTCTAGTTGCAGTGAGCAGGGGCTACTCTTTTTTGCGGTGCTTGGGCTTCTCAATGCAGTGGCTTCTCCTGTTGCAGAGCATGGGCTCTAGGGGTACAGGCTTCGGTAGTTGTGGCTTGCAGGTTCTAGGGCGCAGGCTCAGTAGTTGTGGCGCACGGGCTTAGTTGCTCCATGGCATGTGGGATCTTCCCGGACAAGGGATCGAACCCATGTCCCCTGAATTGGCAGGAGGATTCTTAACCACTGTGCCACCAGGGAAGCCGATACAGCCACTTTGGAAGAGAGTTTGGCAGTTTCTTATAAAACTAAACATACTCTAACCAAATATTCCAGCAATCACACTCCTTGGTATTGATATTTACCCAAAAGAGATGAACACTTCTGTCTGCACAAAAACCTGCACACGGATGTTTACAGCAGCTTTATCCATACATGCCTAAGCCTGGAAGCAACCAAGATGTCCTTCAGCAGGTGAATGAATAAACTGTGGCATATCCAGACAATTCAGTGCTGAAAAGAAATAAGCTATTAAGCCATGAAAAGACATGGAAGAACTTTAAATGCATATTATTAAGTAAAAGAAGCCAATCTGAAAAGGCTACATATTATCTAATTCCAACTATATGGAAAAGGCAAAACTATGGAGACAAAAAGATCAGTGGTTGCCAAGGGTTGGGGTGAGGGAGGAATGAAGAGCAGAAAGGATTTTAAGAGCAGTGAAAATATTCTGTATGATACTATAATGGTGGATTTATGGGGATACTTTTGTCCAAACCCATAGAATATACAACACCAAGAGTGAACCCTGATGTTAACTATGAACTTTGGGTGATTATGATGTGCCAATGTAGGTCCATCAATTGTAAAAAATGTACCACTCTGGTGGGGGATGTTGGTAATGGGGTGGCTAGGCATGCGTGGGGGCAGGGGGCATATGGGAAATCACTGTACCTTCCCCTCAGTTTTCCTGTTAACTGAAAACTTCCCTTAAAAAAATCTTTAAAAAATAATAGCAATAATTGTGGGTTCCCAGAGTTGGGGGGGAGTCATTGATTTTCAGTTTGTTCAGGTTTTATTTTTCTCCTTGTTGTAAGGATGGGAACAATGACTTCCAAGCTCCTTAAATGTCAGAGCTGAAACCAGAAATCCTGAATTTTTTAATCAGTATGAAAACTTTAATTTCCAAAAAAGTCATACATTTCACATCATTACCATTCACTTACTTGCATAATCATCAGTGCTGGATGTTATGTCTTTGTAATTTCCCAGCTGGCTCTGCAGCTACTTCTGTTCTTGTTACTAAGTGCTAGCCAGTAGAATGTGAAGGAAAGTAATGTCTCCAACTTTAGATACCTGTCCTTAAAGTAAACTGATGTGCCTCTCTGCCCCCTTTTCCACTTGGCTCCTTGGGGTGTGAATATGATAGTGTGCCATCTTGGGCTGTGTGAATAAGGTCACCACCCTAGGAGTGTTGGAAAACAAGAAAGAGAAGTCGTACCAGTTCTGTATTACCTAACTTCAGACTATTAAAGTAAGGATTAAAAAAATCAGTTTTTAATTTTATTTTAAGGCACTGTTATTTGAGGTCTCTTACATTCTAAATCTGTATCTCAAAACATTAGCTTTAACAATAAAGGGACCTGAAATACTTTAAATCAAACCCACACCAATCCTGTGAATTATATGCCAGTGTTTTCCAGTAATTTCACTGTTGTTTTTAATGCCGTAAGTCAATTCTGCTATTCTGTTCCACTGTCAATATTTGTTCTATTTACTCACATTTTAACATTTTCTTTGCTCACTTTTCTTGTTTCTCAAATCCTCTATCTAGGACCACTTATATTTTTAAATAGCATGCCAATACCTCTCCTCAGTTCCCCTCCCTTCATAACTTTTTAGTCCATTAACAATGAGTTTTTGAAGAGACCAGGGCAGATGTCAAAACATCAGTTCTTAAAGAGTGGTTGGAGAATCCCTCGGGGTCCCTTAGGTCAAAATATTTTCATAGTAATTCCAAGACTTTATTTTCCTTTTTCACTTTCATTCTCTCATGAGTGTAGAGTCTCCCAGCCTATATAACATGTGACATTGCTACAGAATGAACGCAGATGTGAGAAACCAGCTGTCTTCCATTAAACCATTAAAGGTATCTGAAAAATTATATAATGATGCCACTCTCATTATTTTTGTTCTGGAAAATAATTACTTTCATAAAATGTTATCATGTTAACATGTGATGAGTTTATTCATTTTTAAATGAATTTAAATTTTTTATTTCAGTTTGAGACTTGCTGTTGCAAAATGTCCACCTGTCTTAGGTCAGGTTCCCTGGGAAACAGAATCTGAGAGGAAGCAGATTGGGTGGAAGGTGAAGTTGATCTGTGATAGGGCTGCAATCTGTTAGGGAGATCTAGGACTGGATTGGCTCTTTGGACTTGCTCTAAATTGCCCTTGGGGAGGCAGTGTTAACCGTGCATGACCCAGCTCTCTTTGTGCAAGAGCAACTCCTATAGAGGAACTTAGCTGTGAGCTGTCAGCAGTCAAGATCCTCAGAGCTGGCAGCACAATGAGGGGGGAATCTTGACAAGTCTAAGGCATAACTTACATTCTAGAGTTCCCTTAGTGATCAGGCTGAAACGATCCATGGCAGGACTACAGCTGAGATCACACCCTTAACTCCCTCTTTACCTCCTGCTTCTTCATGCCCTTACCATTCTTACTGGGAGAACTTCCTTAATAAACCACTTGCATAGGAATCCTCATCTTAAGGTCTGCTTCTGGCAGATACAAGGTAAAAGAATGTCCACAATAGAACTCGATTCCATCCTCCAATCTTTACCCCAAAATGTTTCTCCCTAGTCTGCTGCATTTTTAGCAAATGGCAACCATCCAGCTGTTGCTCTCCACAAAAATGTAAGAGTTATCCTTTATCTCTCTTTTCCTCATCTTTCATATCAGCAAACTTCAAATTAAGTCTGAAACCTAGACTGGAAATTCTCCAGGCAGCAGTTCACATGCGTCCAAGTGGAGAGGGATTTATCGTAATTTGATTAATGATTTTTTTTCAGATGTTATCTCGGTCACTTATACCTTACTTCTGTTCCTTAGGACAGGGAAAAAACTTAGAGACCAGATCACTTTCTTGTTGACATATAGTCAGCAGAACAACCTTCCTAGACTTGAGATTCAGGTTTACTCTCAGGCACTTTATCTCACCCAATAAGCACAGCCACTCTTAGTGGGAGAGGCTAAAAGAGGCCCCTAAGATAGTCCTTATGGACTGCAGGTGAAATTTTAAAACTTTCTGTGGACTCCAAAGCTATGTAAAGGGGCAGAAGATTTAAATGAGATATGAGCCAAATAAAGAAACATGAAGAATTGGGAATTCCCTGGCAGTCCAGTGGTTAGGACTCTGTGCTCTCACTGCTGGGGAACTAAGATCCCGCAAGCTGTGTGGTGCGGCAAAAACCGAACAAACAAAAATAAAAATAAAAAACATGAAGAAGAAAATCAGGGGACTTCCCTGGTGGCACAGTGGTTAAGAATCCACCTGCCAATGCAGGGGACACAGGTTCAAGGCCCGGTCCGGGAAGATCCCACATGCTGTGGAGCAACTAAGCCTGTGTGCCAGAACTACTGAGCCTGTACTCTAGAGCCTGCGAGCCACAACTACTGAGCCCACGTGCCACAACTACTGAAGCCTGTGCACCTAGAGCCCATGCTCTGCAACAAGAGAACCACCGCAATAAGAAGCCTGTGCACTGCAACGAAGAGTAGCCCCTGCTTGCCCCAACTAGAGAAAGCTGGCATGCAGCAACAGAGACCCAACGCAGCCAAAAATAAAAATTAATTAATTATTTTAAAAAAGAAGAAAATCAGAGTGAAAAATGACAGTTTATACCCCCCAAAAAAAGTTTTGCAACTAAAAATATACAGATCTTGTTATGTATATAACACATGAACTTTGAAAACTATTTTTAAAAAAAAGGAAGTCTACAAAAAAGTGTGCTGGCAAAATTGGACTCAGCACAAAAGCTATGAAAGAAGAGATTATGAAATTACAACACTCATTTAGATATTTAAGTTTTGGTAAATTATTGATTTTATAAAAATCAGCACCTGCTATTTATAATTATAAGTCACTGTCAGTCTTCAGAAATAGCTAATAAAAGTAAAACTGGCATTATTCATGCTTGTACTTCATAAATTTAGTTTGAGAAAGATTTAGTTTTGTGAAATCAGCTTCAAAGTAAATGCGGCTGGCATTCAAACATTCAAAGCTAAAGGTTCCTTTTGAACAACATCGCCAATCCTAATCACATTTTAAAAAAGGCACTAATGGTTTTCTGTATGTCAAGTAATATTGTAGAGGTGGTATAATTAAAAAAAAAAAATACCTGAAGGGGTGATTCATGTATTGTTACAGAGAATGAGATCCTTTTAGTGAAACTCTTATTACTGCTCAGGGTCTTAGACCACCAATGCTTCCAACCAAAACTAGATAGGTACATAAAACAAGAGTTGTAGAAGAGTGAAGCAATTTTACATAATTGCTTATGGCCACCTCAAGAAAATAAAAGTCTTTCTTGGGATTGGTGGTCCAGTGGTTAAGAATCCTCCTTCCAATGCAGGGGACGTAGGTTCGGTTTGATCCCTAGTCGGGGAACTAAGATCCCACATGGCGCACACTGCAACTACTGAGCATGCGCTCTAGAGCCTGAGTGCCACAACTAGAGAGCCCACGTGCCACAACTAGAAAGCCCGTGTGCTCTGGAGCCCGCTCACTGCAACAAAAGATCTCACATGCCTCAGTGAAGATCCTGCGTGCCGCAACTAAGACCTGACGCAGCCAAGTAAATAATTAAATTAATTAATTAATTAAAATTTTAAAATGGCCTATAAAAGGCTTTCTTGTTTCAAAATATTGTAATAATTAACAATGATATTAATGCCTATGCTGGTTGTATGGAAACTTACAGTGCAAGACTAATATTGTAGAGTTAACTTCTCAGGAAAATCTTTTTCTCTCCACAATGACTCTAAGCATATTACTAACTTACTAACTTATTAGCTATGAATCCAACAAGTCAGTTGCCAAATAATGCAAGACACATTGAGAGAGTAGGGATCATTAGACCTTGATGATGCCCTAAAATACTAAATAAAATCACATTTGATTTTCACACTGCCCTCTGATTTTCAAATTTTTAATAAATAATAATATACTTCCTTGAGTCTAAGATATACTTGGTTAAAAATTGAGTTCTAAATTCAAAATGTGAAAATGTGGGGAAAAAAAGCATCATGGGATTGATAAAACATGTTAACTTCATATTATATAGTAAACAGAACTATCACTTTTAATTACTACTTTTCTGGAAATATTTTTGACAAAATAGTTCAGCACCTGATAGGACACATGAATCCATTGTAACATTTTCTTCTCTGCGTATAGGCTTCCCCTAGCCCATAAATCCTGAGAAATAAGTACAAAAACACTATTAAGATAAGACATCCATATCACCATTGTGTATCATTAACTTTTAAGATTTATTTTATATGCTACCCATCTTTTTTTAAGGCATAAAAATTACAAGTAAAGCTAAAAGCCCCCTTTGACCAACACCCTCAATCCTAATCTCCTGCCAGAGACAACACTGTCAATAATTTGGTATGTGTCCTTTTTAATCCATTTAAAATAGTTTTACATACATATTTCAATAATAAAAACATAGTTCTATTCTTTGTGAATGATTTCACTCCAATTTACATGAATGTTATTATATGATATATTTCATCTGGATCTTGATTTTTTTTTCACTCAACATTATTTTAGATAACAACCATGTTACACAATACAGACCAAGCTCATTGCTTTTAACTGCTGTATACCATTCCATTATTTGAATATATCACATTTTATTCATCCATTATCCCTTCAATATATATGTTGTTTTCAATTCAGATATATATATATATTTCTTATTCATATTTATGAGTTTCTTTAGGATGTATATCCAGAAGTGGAATGGCAGGGGCCTTTTAAAAAATATTTCCCTGCCTCAAAGTCATAGACAATATCCTGTTATTTCCTTTCAAGAAGTTCAGAGTTTGGCTTTTCACATTTCAGTGTTCAAATCCTTTGGAATTCTTTTTCTTTATATGTTGTAAGGTTGTATGTAATTTTATTTTCCCCAATATAGAGATTCAAATACTCCAACTGTTTTTATTGACTAGGCTGTCATTCTTCTACTGAGTCACGATGTCATGTCTAATATACAACAAGTTGGCATATACTCATTCATTTACTTCTAGGCATTCTATTCTGTAAAACCTTTTTATTTATCCATTAATGTTCTAATGCCACACACTACTATATGACCATAACTTCATAATACATGTAGTATATGGTAGAAGGTGTGTCCTCTCTGTTCTTATTCAATATTGTCTCAGCAATCCATAGACTTTTATTTCATATGGATTTTAGAAGCATTTGGTAAAAATCCTAGAAAATTCTTGTTAGATGTTTGGAACTATATTAGGTCCATAGATTAATTTGGGGAGAAAAGACATTTTATGATATTGGGTTTTTCCATCTACATCTGTGGTATTTCCCTCCATTTACTCAAGTCTTTTGCCCTTCAATAAAGCTTTACAATTTTTCCATAAAGATCTTTTTCATTTTTTGAGACTATGCCAAGATATTTTAAAGTTAAGTAAAGCATAGATTGAATTTAAGAGAAGGCCTTTATTCATTTAGTATACTCGGCGTTTCTCACCTGTATGACCTCTCTTATGTATAGAAAGGGATGCTCTTTGAGAGAATGCTTTCCCACATTCATTACATTCAAAGGGTTTCTCACCGGTGTGAATTCTCATATGTATTATAAGTAATGAGCATTGAGAGAAGGCTTTTCCACATTTATTACATTCATACGGTTTCTCCCCTGTATGACTTCTAACGTGAAGAGTAAGGGATGAGATTCGAGAGAAGGCTTTACCACATTCATTACATTTAAACGGTTTCTCTCCAGTATGAATTTTTTCATGTTCAAGGAGATTTTGTCTCTGACTGAAAGCTTTTCCACATTGATTACAATGATAGGGTTTCTCTCCAGTATGAATTTTCTCATGTTCAGTGAGATTTGATTTCTGACTAAAGGCTTTCCCACATACTGTGCATGCATAGGGTTTTTCACCAGTATGAATTCTCTGGTGTCGGATGAGGTTTGACATCTGAATAAAAGCTTTCCCACATTCATTACATTCATACGGTTTCTCTCCAGTATGAATTTTTTGATGTGTAATGAGATTTTCTTTCCGGCTGAAGGCTTTTCCACATTCATTACATTCATAGGGTTTCTCAGCTGTATGATTTCTCATATGTACAGTAAGGGATGAACTTTGAGAGAAGGCTTTCCCACATTCACTGCATACATAGGGTTTCTCACCTGTATGACTTCTCATATGTATAATAAATACTGAGCATTGAGAGAAGGCTTTTCCACATTTATTACATTTATAAGGTTTCTCCCCTGTGTGACTTCTCATATGTAGATTAACAGATGACATTCGAGAAAAAGCTCTACCACATTCATTACATGCATAAGGTTTCTCGCCAGTATGAATTTTCTCATGCTCAATAAGATTTTGCTTCTGGCTGAAGGCTTTTCCACATTCTTTACATTCATAGGGTTTTTCTCCAGTATGAATTCTCTCATGTTCAATGAGATTTGATTTCTGACTGAAGGCCTTCCAACAATCCTTACATGCATAAGGTTTTTCTCCGGTATGAATTCTCTGGTGTCTAATAAGGTTTGACATTTGAATGAAAGCTTTTCCACATTCATTACACTTATATGGTTTTTCCCCAGTATGAATTTTTTGATGTGTAATAAGATTTTCCTTCCTACTGAAAGCTTTTCCACATTCCTTACATTCATACGGTTTCTCTCCAGCATGAATTCTCTCATGTCTGATGAGGTCAAATTTATGATTAAAGTCTTGTCCACACTGATTACACTTAAAGGGGGTTACAACATGGGATGAGCAATGGTAAAATGGTTTCCCATACTTATTACACTCATAATTTTTCTCTCTTACACAGCCTTTCTCATAACTAAGTAAGTCTAAATTATGTTCAAAACCCTTATCAAATGAGTCATAATATTCATAGAAGTTTTGTCTTGAAGTAACAATGCCTGAGCCCAGAGGAAATACTTTTGCAACTTTTTTACATTCAATGACATTTTCCTTAATTAGAGTTTTCTTGGAGATGGATGTGACTTTCCTCACAAGTGTTTCCTGCTGCTCCTTGATCTGTTCACCATCTTCCCAAACTTCTAAAATGGAGGACCAAAAATTATAACTTTTGAATTTTTCTCCTACTGCATTATTGATAACATTTCAGAAATTTGCCAAAGTGGGGTTGATCTTTGATATTGGCTCTAGTCTCCCAATATGAAAGAAATCCAAAGTGCAAATGTCCCTAGTTTCTAAGATTTGAGAAGTTAACGCCTATAGATAATATTATGGAGAGAAAACTGCCATTAATAGGCCCAAGCTGCTTTGATTGATTTACAAAACATACTTATACAATGCAGATATCAGTAAAATGAATAGAGTAATTAAGATGAAAGGGCAAACACATAAATGACTGGATAGCAAGTCAAATGACTAGAGGATAAAATTAACACTTGTGGTTAAACAAAACAGATCGAATGTATATGTTTATTTCTCCCACTTCTTAAAATTCCATTGAAATGACAGTAAAAGAATAAAGATTCAAACCATAAGAACAAAGGAAATAGGAGTAAAAAGAAGGGTAAACAAGACATTTCAACAAAATAATGGAAGGCAAAAGGGTAAGAAAACCGTCAACTGATAGCTTAGCTAAGAAATTCAAGTTTTGTGCTACGAAGATGCAAATGTCCAACAACAAAGTGATTTGACAACAGAACACTAGAAAAGCTCAAAGATTGGAGGATTTAGGTACTTAAAAGGCAGGGATAAGAGTGGGGCTGAAAAATAGAGGATTAATTTAAAGTCTGTAGTTATATACTGATTTGAAGGCATGAACACATCTATATCATGAAGGTACATAAAGGAAAAAGGAGTCTATATGTAATTTAGAACTATTTTGGATAATGCTCAGTGAGGGCTGGAGAAAAGGAGTCATGTAAAACACAGTTCATAAAGGAATAAGAAAAAATAAACAGGAACTGAGGAGAAATCAGAATTCTTTAGAGAAAAGAAGACATTTCCAGGAAGGGTGATCCACAGGATCAAATATAGAAGAGGAATTCCTGTTTCAATATGGTGGAATTAAACATCTCTGTGTCCTCTCCTCTCTGCAAACATGAAGAAGAAACAGAAAAGAAAATATATGCTCAATAAAACTAAACGACAGTTAAACTCCAATTCCAGAGTATAAGGAAGACCAGAGGGTAGACTGAACCAGGTAGGGAAGAAACCGAGACACTGGCTGTTCTTTCTTATCTTAGACAGAAAGCATGGTGAACAGAGTTCTCCAAAACAGAAGGCACACCCTGTGGACAGAATGAATGAGTCATTTTTTACAACAATGGAATCCAGATGTGTTAAGACTGCTTGGTGGCAGGAACATAATGGTCTTCTTCTGGCCCTGTCAAATGGTAGGGAAGGCAGAGCTAAACAAGGAGATGCAAATAGCCATTATTCTTGTATAAGCAGGATGTTGGCATAGGAGGGTAGAAGAGATACTGAGTGCTAGAGGAAGCATGCAATTAATAATCTCTGATTCAGAAGAAGTAAAGGGCAAACCAACTCTTAACACCAAACCCTGTATGACACAGGAAGCCAATACGAGCAACAGAGGCTTCCTTCTAGCTCAAGAGTATTTTTCTAGAAAATCTCCAGCACTCTCCTTCTGTAAATAGTGGGTCCAGCAGGAAATAACCTTATTCAAAGATGAGGAATGATAGTTATAAAAGGAACCAGTATTCAGATCTATACCACACTACAAGAATCAAAAAACATGAATATACAAGCTTACAGGAAAAACTGATATTGACTGATCAATAAGCCTCATAAAGCTCTAAAGCTTTCAAGAAAAACAAACCTATGGGCATCCAGGCAAATAAATCAAGTCACCTATGAGGGAAAACAATCAGACTTCAGATTTCTCCAAGCAACAATTCAAAGCCAAGAAAATTATAAAAAAAAGCCCACTAAATTATAAGCTCCATGAGCCCATGCCCAGAATAGTATTTTATGTATATTGTTATGACTATAAATGTGGTTTCTTTTTCCTTATATCTTCTACTCGGTTGTTGAAGTATACATGAAAACTATTGATTTTTATTTGTTAATTTGATACCCTACCATATCACTGGATTCTCTTACTATTTGTTGCAGTTGATTCTCTTGTGTTTTAAGGGATATAATCTTCTAATCTATAAATAAAGATGGTTTTATAGGGTCCTTTCCAATTCTTCTAGTACTGATTTTTTTCTCCTGTCTATTACTTAGGTATAAACTTAGTAAGAAATTTACAAAAGGTATAAAGGAAACCTTGGAAAGCATTCCTGAAGGACACAAAAATAGATAGATCTGAACAAAGACAGAGAACATGTTCTTGGCTAAAAAACCTCGACATTATAAAGATGTCAGTGCTCCGAAAGTTAATTTATACTTCTAACACATGCCCAACAAAAAATCCAGCAGGTTTTTCTCTGGAAAGAGACATTTGAATCTAAAATACTTATGGTGAAATAAACAATCAAGAATAGCCAGCACAGGGCTTCTGTGGTGGTGCAGTGGTTAAGAATCTGCCTGCCAATGCAGGGGACACCGGTTTGAGCCCTGGTCCGGGAAGATCCCACATGCTGCAGAGCAACTAAGCCCATGTGCCACAACTACTGAGCCTGTGCTCTAGAGCCTACAAGCCATAACTACTGAGATTCTGTGCCACGACCACTGAAGCCCATGCGCCTAGAGCCCATGCTCTGCAACGAGAGAAGCAAGCGCAATGAGAAGCCCGTGCACCACAATGAAGAGCAGCCCCTGCTCGCCGCAACTAGAGAAAGCCCACGCGCAGCAATGAAGACCCAACGCAGCCAAGAATAAGTAAATAAAATTAAAAAAAAAAAAAAAAAAGAATAGCCAGCACAACTCTGAAAAAAGAAGTGTACTCAACTGGGAAAAGAAAGGGACTGAGTGTCAAGGGTAAGAGACAGACTTACGTTTCAATGTTATCTTTTGGACTGTTTATATTTTTTAACTAAGTGTGCATATATTATATTTCAAAAAAATTAAAGGAATGAAAGGTGTGAATAAGCAGGAAGGAGGTAACAATTTGTAAGCCAGAAACTTTTAAACCTATGTGGGATTGTGAGAGTTGTGAAGTACAATGGAAAGTGTGAGTATTGTTACAAAACAAATCTGAGGCTTTTCAAAATAGAAAGAAAAGGAATCTAACTCTGAAACAAATATGTTTTTAAAATACTGTACATCCACAAAATATTGAATTCATAAGAAAAAACTCTATGAACACAAAGGAAAGAGAGAGCTTAAGGATCATAGAGAGGGACACTAATCTTGAAAGTAATGCTGTAAATGAACTAGGGAAGTTTTGGTACCTAAAATTTGAAAAAAGGAAGATAGCTCCAATACAGTATTTGGAAGTGTCACCATAATCCAAGGCATTCATACCTTTTGTCACTCTAGAAGACTTAAGTGAATCTTGGAAAATGTGAAATGCTATCAACCCCCTGAACAACTGTCATGTGTCTTTCTCATTCAGACCTGCACTTTCACTTATTCACCTGGACAGGGCCTCCCAAGCATTTCTTCTTCTACCACCCATGGTTCTTCTTCCTGCTCCAACCTGAAGATCACATCTGGTTTGGTGACTTGGCAGCCTATGTATGATGAGAGACAACAAAGGACTTGGGTATTAATGTTGGAGACAACCATCCAGATCTTGGGTTGAGTCCTGGGGACTTGAGGGCCTATAAAAGATGAGGATGGAGGAACTTCCACAGTGAGACAAAGTAATTAGCCTTTACCCTAAAGACAAGCACATACAATCAAATGAAGAAAGGGAAGGCTAGTTAAAGACATCTGGCAAGTTGAAGTCTTCACACATTTCAAAGATAGAAAAGAATTCTGTGTAAAATTGCAAAGCTACCCTTACCCACTGTGACTAGGTTGCTATAGTTCTCCAGCATCACATCACGGTACAAGTCCCTCTGAGCAGGTTTCATTTGCTGCCATTCCTCCTGGGTGAGGTCCACAGCCACATCCTTAAATGTTACTGTTTCCTGTAAAAAGACAATTTGAAGTCATCAAAACTAAACACTGTGGTCAAAACATGTAAGAACCCAATTAGCTAGTATCCAGGGATCAGATACCATATATCAGGTTTGCATATTTATTTAATTTTGTATTTATACTATAGGGGAAAATATACCATAATAGAAATATCCTGTAGAAGTATGTTAATTATTGCATCAGCAAACTGATGAATTCATCATCTATTATTCAGGAAGCTGGAAATAGTGGTCACTGATTTATACTAGGTTGTGACAGAGATGACATAGATATGATACATAGGTAACTGGCTCAGAACCTGTCCAAGCAATTGTGTGATCTAGTAAGAAAGAGGACATGGAAATAGTGGGGAAGGAAGAGAAATAAGGCTGGAGGAAGGAGGAGAGGTATGAAAATTTGAACATGCAAAATTTGATATTTCTATAGGACTTCCAGATGGAAATGTCCACTATGCAGTTGGAGGTATGAAGAAAGGAGATGAGAATTTGTTAGCCATCAACCGAAAATTGGGAGCTGAATCCATGGCAGAAGGATATGAGTGGTTGTAAAGAACATATATGGTAGATTGGCTCAAGATGGCAGAGTAGAAGGACGTGTGCTCACTCCCTCTTGCAAGAGCACCAGAATCACAACTAACTGCTGAACAATCATCGACAGGAAGACACTGGAACACACCAAAAAAGATGCCCCACATCCAAAGACAAAGGAGAAGCTGCAATGAGACGGTAGGAGGGGCACAATCACAATAAAATCAAATCCTATAACCGCTGGGTGGGTGACTCACAAACTGGAGAACAATTATACCACCCACTGGAGTGAGGGTTCTGAGTCCCATGTCATGCTTCCCAACCTGTGGGTCTGGCAACGGGAGGGGGAATTCCCAGAGAAGCAGACTTTGAAGGCTGGCAGGATTTGATTGCAGGACATAGACAGGACTGGGGGAAACAGAGACTCCACTCCTGGAGAGCACACACAAACCAGTGTGCACATCAGGACCCAGGGGGAAGGATCAGTGACCCCATAGGAGAACCAGACCTACCTGCTAGTGTTGGAGGGTATCCTGCAGAGGCAGGGGGTGGCTGTGGCTCACTGTACGGACAAGGACACTGGCAGCAGAAGATCTGGGAAGTACTCCTTGGCAGAAGCCCTCCTGGAGTCTGCCATTAGCCCCACCAAAGAACATGTAGCCTCCAGTGCTGGGTCACCTCAGGCCAAACAACCAACAGGGAGGGAACTCAGCCCTACCTATCAGCAGACAAGTGGATTAAAGTTTTACTGAGCTCTGCCCACCAGAGCAACACCAGCTCTACCCACTACCAGTCTCTCCCATCAGGAAGCTTACACAAGCCTCTTATACAGACTCATCCACCAGAGGGCAGACAGCAGAAGCAAAAAGAACTACAATCCTGCAGCCTGTGGAACGAAAACCACATTCACAGAAAGATAGACAAAATGAAAAGGCACAGGACTATGTACCAGACGAAGGAACAAGATAAAACACCAGAAAAACAACTAAATGAAGTGGAGATAGGCAATCTTCCATAAAAAGAATTCAGAATAATGATAATGAAGATGATCCAAGACCTCAGAAAAAGAATGGAGGCAAAGATGGAGAAGATGCAAGAAATGTTTAACAAAGACCTAGAAGAATTAAAGAACAAATAAACAGAGATGAACAATACAATAACTGAAAAGAAAATACACTAGAAGGAATCAATAGCAGAATAACTGAGGCAGAAGAACGGATAAGTGAACTGGAAGACAGAATGGTGGAATTCACTGCCGCAGAACAGAATAAAGAAAAAAGAATGAAATGGATTATTACTCAGCCATATAAAGGAACAAAATTGAGTTATCTGTAATGAGGTGGATGGACCTAGAATCTGTCATACAGAGTGAAGTTAAGTCACAAAGAGAAAAACAAATACTGTATGCTAAGACATACATACGGAATTTTAAAAAGTGGTACTGATGAACATAGTGGCAGGTCAGGAATAAAGACGCAGACGTAGAGAATGGACTTGAGGGCACGGCGGGGAGGGAAAGCTGGGATGAAGTGAGAGAGTAGCACTGACATATATACACTAGCAAATGTAAAATGGATGGCTAGTGGGAAGCAGCTGCATAGCACAAGGAGATCAGCTCGGTGCTTTGTGACGACCTAGAGGGATGGGATAGGGAGGGTGGAAGGGAGGCTCAAGAGGGAGGGGATATGGGGATATATGTATACATATAGCTGATTCACTTTGTTATACAGCAGAAACTAACACAACATTGTAAAGCATTTATACTCCAATAAAGATGTGGGAAAAAAAAGAAAAAAGAAAAAAGAAAAAAAGGAATGAAAAGAAATGAAGACAGCCTGAGAGACCTCTGGGACAACATTAAACGCACCAACATTCGCATTATAGGGGTCCCAGAAGGAGAAGAGAGAGAGAAAGGACCCAAGAAAATATCTGAAGAGATTATAGTCGAAAACTTCCCTAACATGGGAAAGGAAATAGCCACCCAAATCCAGGAAGTGCAGAGAGTCCCATACAGGATAAATCCAAGGAGAAACACACCAAGACACAATAGTAATTAAGTTGACAAAAATTAAAGACAAAGAAAACTTATTGAAAGCAGCAAGGGAAAAATGACAAATAACATACAAGGGAACTCCCATAAGGTTAACAGCTGATTTTTCAGCAGAAACTCTGCAAGCCAGAAGGCAGTGACACGATATACTTAAAGTGATAAAAGGGAAGAATCTACAACCAAGATTACTCTACCCAGCAAGGATCTCATTCAGATTCGACGGAGAAATCAAAAGCTTTACAGACAAGCAAAAGCTAAGAGAATTCAGCACCACCAAACCAGCTCTACAACAAATGCTAAAGGAACTTCTCTAAGTGGGAATCACAAGAGAAGAAAAGGACCTACAAAAACAAACTCATAACAATTAAGAAAATGGTAATAGGAACATACATATCGATAATTACCTTAAACGTGAATGGATTAAATGCTCCAACCAAAAGACACAGGCTCGTTGAATGGATACAAAAACAAGACCCATATATATGCTGTCTACAAGAGACCCATTTCAGACCTAAGGACACATACAGACTGAAAGTGAGGGGATGGAAAAGGATATTCCATGCAAATAGGAATCAAAAGAAAGTTGGAGTAGCAATACTCATATCAGATAAAATAGACCTTAAAATAAAGAATGTTACAAGAAACAAGGAAGGACATTACATAATGATCAAGGGAGCAATCCAAGAAGAAGATAGAACAATTATAAATATATATGCACCCAACATAGGAGCACCTAAATACATAAGGCAAATGCTAACAGCCATAAAAGAGGAAATCAACAGTGACACAATAATAGTGGGAGACTTTAACACCTCACTTACACCAATGGACAGATCATCCAGACAGAACATTAATAAGGAAATACAAGCTTTAAATGACACAATAGACCAGATAGATTTAATTGATATTTATAGGACATTCCATCCGAAAGCAGCAGATTACACTTTCTTCTCAAGTGCATATGGAACATTCTCCAGGATACATCACATCTTAGGTCACAAATCAAGCCTCAGTAAATTTAAGAAAATTGAAATCATATCAAGCATCTTTTCCGACCACAACGCTATGAGATCAGAAAATAATTACAAGGAAAAAAGGAAAAAACACAAACACATGAAAGCTAAACAATACGTTACTAAATAACTAAGAGATCACTGAAGAAATCAAAGAGGAAATCAAAGAATACCTAGAGACAAAATGACAATGACTACACGATGATCCAAAACCTATAGAATGCAGTGAAAGTAGGTCTAAGAGGGAAGTTTATAGGAATAGAATCCTACCTCAAGAAACAAAAAAAATCTCAAATAAACAATCTAACCTTACACCTAAAGGAACCAGAGAAAGAAGAACAAACAAAACCCAAAGTTAGTCGAAGGAAAGAAATCATAAAGATCAGAGCAGAAATAAATGAAATAGAAACAAAACAATAGCAAAGCTCAATAAAACGAAAAGCTGGTTCTTTGAGAAGATAAACAAAATTGATAACTTTTAGCCAGACTCATCAAGAAAAAGAAAGAGCAGACTCAAATCAATAAAGTTAGAAATGAAAAAGGAGAAGTTACAATGGACACCACAGAAATACAAAGCATCATAAGAGACTACGACAAGCAACTCTGTGCCAATAAAATGGACAACATGAGCAATGGACAAATTCTTAGAAAGGTGTAACCTTCCAGGACTGAACCAGGAAGAAATAGAAAATATGAACAGACTGATCACAAGGAAGGAAATTGAAATTGTGATTAAAAATCTCCCAACAAACAAAAGTGCAGGATCAGATGGCTTCACAGGTGAATTCTATCAAACGTTCAGAGAAGAGCTAACACCCATCCTTCTCAAACTCTTCCAAACAATTGCAGAGGAAGGAACACTCCCAAACTCATTCTATGAGGACACCATCACCCTGATACCAAAACCAGACAAAGATACTACAAAAAAAGAAAATTACAGACCAATATAACTGAAGAAAATAGATGCAAAAATCCTCAACAAAATGCTAGCAAACAGAATCCAACAGCACATTAAAAGGATAATACACCATGATCAAGTGGGTTTTACCCCAGGGATGCAAGGATTCTTCAATATACGCAAATCAATCAATGTGATACACCATATTAACAAATTGAAGAATAAAAACCATATGATCATTTCAATAGATGCAGAAAAAGCTTTTGACAAAATTCAACACCCATTTATGATAAAAACCGTCCAGAAAGCGGGCATAGAGGGAACCTACCTCAACATAATAAAGGCCATATACGACAAACCCACAGCAAAAATCATTCTCAATGGTGAAAAACTAAAAGCATTTCCTCTAAGATCAGGAACAAGACAAGGATGTCCACTCTTGCCACTATAATTCAATACAGTTTTGGAAGTCCTAGCCATGGCAATCAGAGAAGAAAAAGAAATAAAAGGAATACAAATTGGAAAAGAAATAAAACTGTCACGGTTTACAGGTGACATGATACTATACATAGAGAATCCTAAAGATGCCACCAGAAAACTACTAGAGCTAATCAATGAATCTGGTAAAGTTGCAGCATACAAAATTAAAGCACAGAAATGTCTTGCATTCATATACACTAACAACGAAAGATCAGAAAGAGAAATTTAGGAAACAATCCCATTCACCATTGCTACAAAAGAATAAAATACCTGGAATAAACCTACCTAAGGAGGTAAAAGACCTGTACTCAGAAAACCATAAGACACTGATGAAAGAAATCAAAGATGACACAAACAGATGGAGAGATATACCATGTTCTTGGATTGGAAGAATCAATATTGTGAAAATGACTATACTACCTAAAGCAATCTACAGATTCAATACAATACCTATCAAACTACCAATGGTATTTTTTACAGAACTAGAACAAAAAATCTTAAAATTTGTATGGAGACACAAAAGACCCTGAATAGCCAAAGCAATCTTGAGGGAAAAAAACGGAGCCAGAGGAATCAGACTCCCTGACTTCAGGCTATACTACAAAGCTACAGTAATCAAGACAATATGGTATGGGCACAAAAACAGGAATATAGATCAATGGAACAGGATAGAAAGCCCAGAGATAAACTGATGCACCTATGGTCAACTAATCTATGACAAAGGAGGCAAGGCTATACAATGGAGAAAAGACAGCCTCTTCAATAAGTGGTTCTGGGAAAACTGGACAGTTACATGTAAAAGAATGAAATTAGAACACTCCCTAAAACCATATACAAAAATAAACTCAAAATGGATTAAAGACCTAAATGTAAGACCGGACACTATAAAACTCTTAGAGGAAAACATAGGAAGAACACGCTTTGACATAAATCACAGTAAGATCTTTTTTGACCTACCTCCTAGAGTAATGGAAATGAAAACAAAAATAAACAAATGGGACCTAATGAAACTTCAAAGCTTTTGCACAGCAAAGGAAACTACAAACAAGATGAAAAGACAACCCTCAGAATGGGAGAAAATATTTCCAAAAGAATCAATGGACAGGGCTTCCCTGGTGGCACAGTGGTTGAGAATCTGCCTGCTAATGCAGGGGACATGGGTTCGAGCCCTGGTCTGGGAAGATCCCACATGCCGCGGAGCAACTAGGCCCGTGAGCCACAACTACTGAGCCTGCACGTCTGGAGCCTGTGCTCCGCAACAAGAGAGGCCACGATAGTGAGAGGCCCGCGCACTGCGATGAAGAGTGGCCCCCGCTTGCCACAACTAGAGAAAGCCCTTGCACAGAAATGAAGACCCAACACAGCCAAAAATAAATAAATTAATTAAAAAATAAAACAAAAAACTCCATCCCACACCACAGTCTTTAAAAAAAAAAAAAAAAAAGAATCAATGGACAAAGGACTAATCTCCAAAATATATAAACAGCTCATGCAGCTCAATATTAAAAAAACAAACAACCCAATCCAAAAATGGGCAGAAGACCTAAATAGACATTTCTCCAAAGAAGACATACAGATGGCCAAGAGGCACCTGAAAAGCTGCTCAACATCACTAATTATTACAGAAATGCAAATCAAAACTACAATGAGGTATCACCTCACACCGGTTAGAATGGGCATCATCAGAAAATCTACAAACAACAAATGCTGGAGAGGGTGTGGAGAAAAGGGAACCCTCTTGCACTGTTGGTGGGAATGTAAATTGATACAGCCACTATGGAGAACAGTATGGAGGTTCCTTAAAAAACTAAAAATAGAATTAACATATGAGCCAGCAATCCCACTACTGGGCATATACCCAGAGAAAACCATAATTCAAAAAGACACATGCACCCCAATGTTCACTGCAGCACTATTTACAATAGCCAGGTCATTGAAGCAACCTAAATGCCCATCAACAGACGAATGGATAAAGAAGATGTGGTACATATATACAAAGGAATATTACTCAGCCATAAAAAGGAACAAAATTGGGTTTTGTAGAGACGTGGATGGACCTAGAGACTGTCATACAGAGTGAAGTAAGTCAGAAAAACAAATATCGTATATAAATGATTATATGTGGAATATAGAAAAATGGTACAGATGAAGCGGTTTGCCAGGCAGGAACAGAGACACAGATGTAGAGAACAAATGTATGGACACCAAGAGGGGAAAGCAGGGGCAGGGTAGTGTTGGTGGCGGTGGGATTAATTGAGAGATTGGGATTGACATATATACATTAATATGTATAAAAGAGATAACTAATAAGAACCTGCTGTATTAAAAAATAATAAAATTCAAAAAAAAAAAGAACATACATGGTAGGTAAAGGGCCAAGGTCAGAATCAACCATTAAGCATTAAAGAAAGGGTCTTAGGTTTTTGTTTCTTGCTTATATTTACAGTCGTGGGATGAGAATCAAAACTATGAGAGTGGTGTGACAGAAACTAAAAAACAAATGATAAATTTTTAGAAAAGAATGTTACTTGATCACAAAAACCAACTCTTCCTCTCCATTTAAAAACTTCAGTATCCAAATACGGAAAAATCTTTACCTGCAAAGGCTCTAAAAAAGAAATATATATCCCATATTTGGGAGAATATTCAAGAAATAGTATAAATAAGATAGAAAAATGGGAAATATAAATGGAAATTACTAAAAGCTGAATCACAATTAATGTGTCTCGGAAACTATCTCTATGATCATTACTACCATCAATATCATCATCACTGTCATCTATTGAGTACTTATATGCCAAGCATTGTTAGAATTTCTTTAGATATATTAACTTCCAAAATTCCCCTAATAAGGTTATGAAGTAGGTACTGTTATTATCCATTTGAAAGGTAAGGAAACCAGTGCTAAGAGTTAACTTTCCTAGGGTCATAAAGCTACTATGTGGTAGAGCTGAAATTCCAGCCCAAGCAGTGCAGCTGCAGAGCCCATGTTTTTATCCATCATATTATACTTCTCCAAGTCAGCAGGAAGTCTCAGAATCCCACAAATATTCACCAATTCAAGATAGACAATTGGAAACACAAGAACTCTTGCACTCAAAATTCACTTTCTTGCTGAGGTTGAAAGCATGTGAAATCACCAATGATGGGAAACCGTAGGATACATATCATGACAAAAAAATCAAAAGCCAATGACAATGGAACATCACCCTGACTTGAAGAAGCATAATGAAGTCTGATGAAGCAGTGGGGAGGAAGACTGAAGACAAAACCAGATGTAGAAAACTGGCCTCTGGTGTAATGGTTTCACTAATCACTATGTGAACAAAAGCCAATATAAAATACTTTTGCTGTTACTATCCAATATTGTATTAACCAAATTAGTCAAATGCACTTACAAAAACTAGCATTTAGATTTTACGTGAAGACTGAGGGAATCATTAAAATAACTTTGGAGCAAATACTTGCTATGTATGACTTTGTAAATGTAGAAACAAATTAATTTTACACTTTAGAAAAACATAAAATATGCTAGAAAAATAATAAAAATACAATTATCCACTTGGGATTTAAAAAGAACACATAGAAAATGGCAGTGTGGGAAGACGTGGAGTTAGCATCCCCCCACAACTAGGGCGCCTGCCTGCCACTGGTGGGGGACTCTGGCGCCCAAGGAGATGGGAGGGACCCCAAAGTGAACCAAAGTGAACCGGTAGGACGTAGGGGGACTGAGGGGGGAGAGGAGAAGTGAAGGCCAGACAGGATCAGCACTCCTGAAGCAGGGGAGATCAGGAGAGGAAGGCGGGAGGGACTCTCTGGGAAGAGCGGGAGAGGAGCAGAGGGAGACTGCCCCGCCCACTCAGCCCGGGGAGCCTGCTGAGCTCCCAGGCGGATCCCCTGCCCTCCAAAGCCCCCTCCAGGTCGCGTGGGTCCTTGGGGGCATAGGAAGGAGGCCAAGGGGAGAACCAGAGAGGCAGGCAGGAGGGGCCCTCTAGGAGGAGCAGGAGAGGAGCAGAAGGGTGACTGCCCTACCCACTCGGGTACGGGGAGCCTGCTGAGTTTGCAGGCAGATCCCCTGCCCTCCAAACCCCCCTCTAGTCTGCGTGGGTCCTTGGGGGCATAGGAGGGAGGCCGGGGAGATCATGAGAGGCAGGCAGGAGGGGCCTTCCCAGACCAGAGGAGCAGGAGAGGAAGGAGTTCATTTGCCCCACCCACTCGAGCCCAGGAAGCCTCCTGGGCTCCCAGGTGAGGTCCGCTGCCCTCTGAGGCCAGGGGTGGGGGACACGCCTGGGCCTCTTCTGTTCCTTGAGCCTAAGCCTCACCCCCCACAGCCCCCAGGGCCTTTTCCAGGCCTGTGGGTCCTGAGCAGTGGCGCCGCCCACCACCCAAACCTTGCCCTTGCTTAGGCCCTGCCCTCCACAGCCAAGTCCTTTCCCCCCCTCCTTTTTCTTTTCCCTCCTCTTTTTTATTATTGTGGTACAGATGTACCTTCCAGTTGTTGATACATCTATATTTTAAATTTTATATTCTTCCTAACACATCTGTTAGTTTCCCAGTCTAATTTTATTTTTTACTTTGTTATTGTTCTTTTTTTTTTTTTTTTTGCCGCCCCAGGTGGCTTGCAGGATCTTGGTTCACGAGCATGGGGTCAGGCTGTAGCTCCTGCAGTGGGAGCTCTGAGTCCGAACCACTGGACTAACAGAGAACCTCAGACCCCAGGGAATACTCAACGCAGTGAGGTCTCATGGAGTTCCTCATCTCAGCAACAAGACACAGCTCTATCCAATAGCCTACAAACTCCAGTGTTGGAAGCCTCAGGCCAAACAACCAGTAAGACAGGAACACAATCCCACTCATAAAAAAGAAAAAACAAAGAGACAGCAAAAAAATATGTCACAGATGAAGGAGCAAGGTAAAAACCTACAAGACCAAATAAATGAAGAGGAAATAGGCCATCTACCTGAAAAAGAATTCAGAGTAATGAGAGTAAAGATGATCCAGAATCTCGGAAATAGAATGGAGGCATGGATAGAGAAAATACAAGAAATGTTTAACAAAGATCTAGAAGAACTAAAGAACAAACAGAGATGAACAACACAATAACTGAAGTGAAAAATACACTAGAAGGAATCCATAACAGAATAACTAAGGCAGAAGAACGAATAAGTGAGCTGGAAGACAAAATGGTGGAAATAACTGCCGAAGAGCAGAATAAAGAAAGAAGAATGAAAAGAATTGAAGACAATCACAGAGACCTCTGGGACAACAATAAACACACCAACATTCGAATTATAGGGGTCCCAGAAGAAGAAGAGAAAAAGAAAGGGTCTGAGAAAATATCTGAAGAGATTATAGTTGAAAACTTCCCTCACATGGGAAAGGAAATAGTCACCCAAGTCCAGGAAGCACAGAGAGTCCCATACGGGATAAACCCTAGGAAAAACACACCAAGACACATGTTAATCAAACTAACAAAAATGAAATTCAAAGAAAAAATATTAAAAGCAGCAAGGGAAAAACAAAAAATAACATACAAAGGAATCCCCATAAGGTTATCAGCTGATTTTTCAGCGGAAACTCTGCAGGCCAGAAGGGAATGGCAGGATATACTTAACGTGATGAAAGAGAAAAACCTACAACAAAGATTACTCTACCCAGCAAGGATCTCATTCAGATTCGATGGAGAAATCAAAAGCTTTTTAGACAAGCAAAAGCTAAGAGAATTCAGCACCACCAAACCAGGTTTACAACAAATGCTAAAGAAACTTCTCTAAGTGGGAAACACAAGAGAAGAAAAAGACCGACAAAAAAAACCCCAAAACAATTAAGAAAATGGTAATAGGAACATACATATCAATAACAACCTTGAATGTAAACGGACTACATGACCTAACCAAAAGACACAGACTGGCTGAATGGATACAAAAACAAGACCCATACATATGCTGTCTACAAGAGACCCACTTCAGACCTAGGGATACATACAGACTGAAAGTGAAGGGATGGAAAAAGATACTCCATGCAAATGGACATCAAAAGAAAGCTGGAGTAGCAATACTCGTATCAGATAAAATAGACTTTAAAATAAAGACTGTTACAAGAGATAAGGAGGGACACTACCCGATGATCAAAGGATCAATCCAAGAGGAAGATATAACAATTATAAATGTTTATGCACCCAACACAGGAGCACCTCAATACATAATGCAAATGCTAACAACTATGAAAGGAGAAATTGACAATAACACAATAATAGCAGGGGACTTTAATACCCCACTTACACCAATGGACAGATCATCCAAACAGAAAATAAATAAGGAAACACAAGCTTTAAATGACACAACCGACCAGATAGATCTAACTGATATTCATAGAACATTCCACCCAAAAGTAGCAGGATACACTTTCTTCTCAAGTGCACATGGAACATTCTCCAGGATAGATC
Source organism: Balaenoptera physalus (assembly GCF_965194825.1). NCBI lineage: Eukaryota > Metazoa > Chordata > Mammalia > Artiodactyla > Balaenopteridae > Balaenoptera > Balaenoptera physalus. The sequence continues at coordinate 15,634,972 of NC_138900.1, read as the reverse complement.
ACATCTTGGGTCACAAATCAAGCCTCGGAAAATTTAAGAAAATTGAAATCGTATCAAGCATCTTTTCTGACCACAACACTATGAGACTGGAAATCAATTACAGAAAAAAAAAACTGTAAAAAACACAAATACATGGAGGCTAAACAGTGCACTACTAAATAACCAAGAGATCACTGAAGAAATCAAAGAAAAAATTAAAAAATACATAGAAATAAATGACAATGAAAACATGGCAACCCAAAACCTATGGGATGCAGCAAAAGCAGTTCTAAGAGGGAAGTTTATAGCAATACAATCTTGCCTCAAGAAACAAGAAAAATCTCAAATAAACAATCTAACCCTACACTTAAAATAACTAGAGAAAGAAGAACAAACAAAACCCAAAGTCAGTAGAAGGAAAGAAATCATAAAGATCAGAGCAGAAATAAATGAAATAGAAATGAAGAAAATAGCAAAGATCAATAAAACTAAAAGCTGGTTCTTTGAGAAGATAAACAAAATTGATAAACCCTTAGCCAGACTCATCAAGAAAAAAAGGAAGAGGACACAAATCAATAAAATTGGAAATGAAAAAGGAGAAATCACAACTGAAACTGCAGAAATACAAAGGATTATAAGAGACTACTACAAACAACCATATGCCAATAAAATGGACAACCATGAAGAAATGGACAAATTCTTGGAAAGGTACAATTTTCCAAGACTGAACCAGGAAGAATTAGAAAATATAAACAGACCTATCACAAGTAATGAAATTGAAACCGTAATTAAAAATCTTCCAACAAACAAAAGTCCAGGACCAGATGGCTTCACAGGCAAATTCTATCAAACATTTAGAGCAGGGCTAACACCTACCCTTCTCAAACTCTTCCAAATATTGCAGAGGGAGGAACACTCCCAAATTCATTCTACAAAGCCACCATCACCCTGATACCAAAACCAGAAAAAGATATCACAAAAAAAGAAAATTATAGACCAATATCACTGATGAACATAGAGGCAAAAATCCTCAACAAAATGCTAGCAAACAGAATCCAACAGCACATTAAAAGGACCATATGCCATGATCAAGTGGGATTTATCCCAGGGATGTAAGGATTCTTCAATATACATAAATCAATCAATGTGATACACCACATTAACAAATTAAGGAATAAAAACCGTATGATCATCTCAATAGATGCAGAAAAAGCTTTTGACAAAATTCAACACCCATTTATGATAAAAACTCTCCAGAGAGTGGGCATAGAGGGAACCTACCTCAACATAATAAAGGCCATATATGACAAACCCACAGCAAGCATCACACTCAATGGTGAAAAACTGAAAGCATTTCCACTAAGATCAGGAACAAGACAAGGATGTCCACTCTCGCCACTCTTATTCAACATAGTTTTGGAAGTCCTAGCCACGGCAATCAGAGAAGAAAAAGAAATGAAAGAAATACAAATTGGAAAAGAAGAAGTAAAACTGTCACTGTTTGCCGATGACATGATACTATACATAGAAAATCCTAAAGATGCCACCAGAAAACTACTAGAACTAATCAATGAATTTGGTAAGGATGCAGGATACAAAATTAATGCACAGAAATCTCTGGCATTCCTATACACCAACAATGAAAAATCAGAAAAAGAAATTAAGGAAAAATCCCATTCACGATTGCAACAAAAGAATAAAACACCTAGGAATAAACCTGCCTAAGGAGGTGAAAGATTTGTATTCAGAAAACCATAAGACACTGATGAAAGAAATCAAAGATGACATAAACAGATGGAGAAATATACCATGTTCTTGGATTGGAAGAATCAATATTGTGAAAAGACTATACTACCCAAAACAATCTACAGATTCAATGCAAGCCCTATCAAAATACCAGTGGCATTCTTCAAAGAATTAGAACAAAAAAATTTTACTATTTACAATTGCCAGGACATGGAAGCAACCTAAATGTCCATCAACAGATGAATGGATAAAGAAGATGTGGCACATATATACAATGGAATATTACTCAGCCATAAAAAGAAACTAAACTGAGTTATTTGTAGTGAGGTGGATGCACCTAGAGTCTGTCATACAGAGTGAAGTAAGTCAGAAAGAGAAAAACAAATACTGTATGCTAACACATATATGGAATCTAAAAAAAAAAAAAAGGTTCTCATGAACCTAGGGGCAGGACAGGAATAAAGATTCAGACGTAGAGAATGGACTTGAGGACATGGGGAGGGGGAAGGGTAAGCTGGGATGAAGTGAGAGAGTAGCATGGACATATATACACTACCAAATGTAGAACAGTCAGCTAGTGGGAAGCAGCGGTATAGCACAGGGAGATCAGCTCAGTGCTTTGTGACCACCTAGAGGGGTGGGATAGGGAGGGTGGGAGGGAGGGAGGCGCAAGAGGGAGGGGATATGGGGATATATGTATACATATAGCTGATTCACTTTGTTATACAGCAGAAACTAACACCATTGTAAAGCAATTATACTCCAATAAAGATGTTAACAAATAAATTAATTAAATAAAATACATGAGGAGTGCCTTTTTTAATGTAAAAAAAAAAGACATGAGACATGGAGAAGAGAAAGAAAATGACAGACATAATTTAGTGTCAACATTAGTGGTAAATGGATTTAACAATCAAAAAGGCAGAGACTGTCAGACTGGATAGAAAAACAAGATCAAACTATATGCTGTCTATAGGAGACATACTTTAGGTTCAAACGTAAAAATAAGTTGAAATAAATTGACGGGAAAAGATATATCATGCAAAGAATAACCATAAAAATGCTGGAGTGAATATACTAATATTAGACAAAACAGACTTTAAAACAAAAACTGGGGACTTCCCTGGTGGTCCAGTGGTTAAGAATCCACCTTCCAATGCAGGGGACACGGGTTCGATCCCTGGTCAGGGAACTAAGATCCCACATGCTGCGGGGCAAATGAGCCTGCACGCCACAACTACTGAGCCTGCGCACCACAACTAGAGAGCCCATATGCCTCAACTAGAGCCCATGTGCCACAACAACAGAGTCCACGTGCTCTGGAGCCTGCGCGCCACAACAAAGAGCCCATGTGCCGCAACTAAGAAATGACACAGCCAAATAAATAAATAAATATTTTAAAAAAGAAATCAATAAAATAGAGAATAGAAAAATAATAGAAAGAATCAATGAGACCAAAAATTGGTTCCTTGAAAAGATCAACAAAATTGACAAACCTTTAAGTTGACTGACCAAGAAAAAGAGAGAACGCTCAAAGCATTAAACTCAGGAATGAAAGAGGAGACATTACTACTAACCTTACAGGATTAAAAAGGATTATAGTGGAATATTATGAAAAACAGTATGGTAACAAATTAGATGATTTAGATGAAATGGACAAATTCCTAGAAAGACACAAAGTAATGAAACTGCTCAAGGACAGAAAAAAAGAAAATCTGAATAAACCTGTATCAAGTAAAGAGATTCAATTAGTAATCAAAAAACTACCCACAAAAAAAAGCTCAGGGCTAGATGGCTTCACTGGTAAATTCTACCAAACACCAAAGAACAGTTAATACCAATACTTCACAAAATCTCCCAAAATAGAAGAGGAGTGAACGCTCCTTCTATGAGGCCAGTATTACCCTGATATACCAGACACAGACGAAAAAAAAGAAAACTACAGATCACTATCTCTTATTAATACAGAGGTAAAAATCCTCAACAAAATGCTAACTAATTTAATCTAACAATATATAAAAAGGGAACACAGATGTTTATAACAGCTTTAATTCTTAATTGCCAACACCTGGAAGCAATCAAGACGTCCCTTAGTAGGTGAATGGATAAATAAATTGTGGTACATCCAGATAAAGGAATATTACTCAATGCTAAAAAGAAATGTGCTATCAAACCAGGAAAACACATGGAGGAACCTTAAATGCATATAACTAAGTGAAAGAAGCTGACTTGAAAAGGCTATATACAGTATGATTCCACTATATGACATTCTGGAAAAGGCAAAACTACAGAGACAGTAATAAGATTAGTGGATACCAGGGGCTGGAGGAGAGGAGAGCAATGACTAGACAGAGCAGAGAGGATTTTTAGGTCAGTGAAAATACTCTGTATGATACTATAATGACAGACACATGTATATACATTTGTCCAAATCCATAGATTATACAACACCAAGAGTGAGCCTGAATGTAAACTATTAGACTTTGGGTGATTATGATGTGTCAGTATAGGTCCATCAATTATAACAATGTACCACTCTAATGGGGGATGCTGATAATGGGGGAGGCTATGCATGTGTGGGGGCAAAGGGTATATGGGGAATTCCTGTACCTTCCTCTCAACTTTGCCATGAACCTGAAATTGCTCTTTAAAAACAAACAAACAAAAAAATATATAAAGGATTATGTGCCATCACCAAGTGGGATTTATCCCAGGAATGCAATACTGATTTAACATCTGAAAATAAACTAATGTAATACTCGATGCCGATAGAATAAAGAACAAATCCATACGATCATCTCAACAGATGCAGAAAAAGCACTTGACAAAACTCAATACCTTTTCATGAGAAAAACACTCAACAAACTAGCAAAAAAGAGGAACTTCCTCAACGTGTTAAAAGACATCTACAAACACCCCACAGCTAACATCATACTAAATGTGAAAGACTAGATGCTTTCCCCTTATGGTCAGGAACAAGAAAAGGATGTACATTCTTACCACTTCTATTAACATTGCAGTGAAGGTTCTAAACAGAGCAATTAGGCAAGAAAATAAAAGGTATCCAGATTGGGAAGGAGAAAATACAACTATCTCTATTTTCAGATGACATGATTTTCAGAAAACATAAGAAATCCACTAAAATTTTATTAGAACTAATAAACAACTTTAGCAAGGTTGCAGAATATAAGATCAATAGTAAAAACCCAATTGTATAACTACACATTTGCAGTGAACATCCAAAAATGAAATCAAGGAAAACAAATCCCATTTACAATAGCATCAGAAAGAATAAAATACTGCTCAAGATGGTGGAGTAGAAAGACCCTGAGCTCACATCCTCTCATGGGCACACCAAAATTACAGCTATTTACAGAGCAACTGTTGATGAGGAAGACTGAAACCTATAAAGAGAACGAACCACAACAAAATGGGTAGGAGTGGTAGAGTCAACGTATAGTCAAGACCCATACTCCTGGATGGGAAACACACAAATGGGAGAATAATTACAATTGCAGAGGTTTTCCACAAGGAGCAAGGGGTCTGAGCCCCACATTGGGCTCTAGAGCCTGAGGATCCTGCACTGGGGAAGACAAGCCCCCAGAGCATTTGGCTTTGAAGGCCAGTGGGGCTTACTTTCAGGTGACCCAGAGGATTGTAGGAAACAGAGACTCCACTCTTAGAGGGCGCACACAAAATCTCACATGCTCTGGGACTCAGGGGAGCAGCAGGAATTTGAAAGGAGCCTGGTTCAGACCCCGCTGCTGACCTTGGAGAGTCTTCTGGAGAGGCAGGATGCAACTTGAGCTCACCCTGGGGACATAGAAACTGGCAGCAGCCACTTTGGGGAGTTCGTTCAACCACATGGACACTGGTGCTGGCAAGTGCCATTTTGGAATCTTCTCTGTAGCTTATTAGCCTTGGGACTCAGCTCCACACTGCCCACAAGTTTGTAGGCAAAAGTACTGTGACTCCTAAGGCCCACCAATTAGCCAGGCAGGGACACAGACCCATCCACCAGCAAGCAGGCTGCCTTAAGATTCTCTGAGCCCACAGCCACCCCTGGACATGACCCTGTCCACCAGGGGGCCCAGGACCCAGCCCCACACACCAGAGATGAAAATGTTGAGAGATGATACAAACATGAAGGATGGAGAATGAAGATCTAATCTAAAAGCTATATACATTGCCAAGGAACCAGAATAAAAGAAAACCCAAAAACACAAATGGAAAAAAAAAAAACTTGGGAGTTGAAATAAAATTGAGATATTATGACTATGTGAAAGGAAAAAATGAATGAAAAAAAAGGGTAAATTGTAACTGTGGATAGGCAATGGTTTTTTTAGATATGACACCAAAAGCACAAGCAACAAAAGAAAATTAAATAAAAATGGACTTCAGAAAAATGTAAAAATCTTGTGCTTTCAAGGACATCATCAAGAAAGTGAAAAGACAACCCATAGGCTGGGAGAAAATACTTACAGATCATATACCAGATAAGAAACATATCTAGACTATATATGAAGATCTCTTACAATTAAATAATAAGAAGACAAACCAATTAAAAAATGGGCAAAGGATCTAAATAAACATTTCTTCAAAGAAGATATACAAATGGCCAATAAGCATATGAAAAGATGCTCAACATCACTAATTACCAGGTACACGTAAATCAAAATCACAATGAAATATCACTTCACAACCACTAGATGGTTATAATCAAAAGGACAGATAATAATAAGTGTTGATGAGGATGTGGAGAGACTAGAATCCTCATCCACTGCTGGTGGAAACGTAAGATGGTACAACTGTTGTGTAAAATAGTGGGGCAGTTCCTTAAAAAGTTAAATGTAGAGTTACTGTATAAGCTAGCAATTCCATTACATATAATGAGAGAACTAAAAATATATGCCCACATAAAAACTTGTACACAAATGTTCTTAGCTACATTATTCGTAATAGCCAAAAAGTGGAAATAATTCAAATGTCCATTAACTGATAAAAAGATAAATAAAATATGTCATATTCAGGACTTTCCTGGTGGCGCAGTGGTTAAGAATCTGCCTGCCAATGCAGGGGACATGGGTTCGAGCCCTGGTCCAGGAAGATCCCACATGCTGTGGAGCAACTAAGCCATGCACCGCAACTACTGAGCCTGAGCTCTAGAGCCCATGAGCGACAACTACTGAGCCCCTGTGCCACAGTTACTGAAGCCCACATGCCTAGAGCCCATGCTCCACAACAACAGAAGCCACTGAAATGGGAAGCCCGTGCAGCACAACGATGAGTAGCCCCCACTTGCCACAACGAAGACCCAACACAGCCAAAAAAATAAAATATAAATAAATAAATACATTTATAAAAAAATGTCATATTCATATAAGAGAATACTATTTGGAAATAAAAAGAAACAAAGTACTGATACAAGCTACAAAATGGATGAGCCTTGAAAACATTATGCTGAGTGAAAGAAGACAGTCACAAAGGACCATATATTATATGATTCCATTTATATGAATGTCCAGAATAGGCAAATCCATAGAAACAGAAAGTACAAAGGAGACTTGGAGGGAAATGGGAAGTGATAGCTCATGGGTACAGAGTTCCTTTTTAGGGTGATGAAATGTTCTAACATTGATTGTGGTAATGGCAATTCATACTAAAAATCATTGAATTATATACTTTAAATGTGTCAATTTTATGGTATGTGACATATGTCAACAAAGTTTTTTTTAGGTTGTGAGACTGTTTCAATGTATTTCAAGTTTTAAAAAAATTCCAATAAAAATAATTCCATCAGAAAATGTTACTGATTAACTTATTATTCCACAAATATTCATTTGTGTCTCTAGCTAATGTCCCATCCCCCAGTGTGGGCCCTGAATGAGCCATTTGTTAGAGCTAAAGGAATGTCAGTGAACATGATGTGAGTAGAGGCCTGAAATGCACTTATACCTGTTAAAAACAAGACAACAGGCCCAAAATGGAGTCACTTATGCTAAGCCTCATGTCACCAAACTGAGACTTATCTACAGTTTCAGCCTCTCCTAGAAATAAAACCTTAAACTAGTCAAGCAGGAATCACCTGATCAGCATTAGTGAGGTAATCTGCCTGATAGACCCTATCATCCCCTAAAGGAAAGTAACCTGGTCAGAACCAATCCACTTTTTGCTACTATAACTTCCTTATTCCCACTCCCTTCTGCCTATAAAAGTCTTTGACTTGGTACAGCTCCTCAGAGTTCTATGTATCTGCTAGATTGGATGTTCCCTGACTCATGAATCACTGAATAAAGCCAATAAGATCTTCAAAATGTAATCAGTTGAATTTTGTTTTTAAACACATCCTCGACTTGGTTCATGTACTCCAGTGATCTGGCAAGTGAAGACCCTGCCCCAGAAAGCTGCTGCTCTTTCACCTGAATGAACGCACGTGGAGGAGATGTGCCCATGCCACAGCCTGAGTCAGGGCCAGGTGATCTGCAGCCCAAAGCAGAGCCCAAAGCCCACATAGTCAACCTGCATGAGCATAAAGGTCTCATAAAAGCAGCAGAAAAGCTGAAAAGATACCTGATTGAAAATTTTTCAAAGAATTAGGCTCTCAAAATGGAGCTGGATTTAGATATTTTTACTGGTTAACAGGCTGTAGAGTCTGACATCATGAGTTCAAATCCTGGCTTCAAAATTTAATCGTGTGGGAATTCCCTGCCAGTCCAGTGGTTAGGACTCGGCGCTTTCACTGCCATGGCTCGGGTTCAATCCCTGGTTGGGAACTAAGATCCCACAAGCCTCACAGCGCAGCCAAAAACAAAAAAAGTTTTTTTTTTAACTAAAATCGACAAATAGCCAAATTTGAGCCTCATCTGTAAAGTAGCATTTTCCTCCAAGGGGTGTTATGAGGACTAAATGAGACCAAAAACTGTGAAGCACTCAAACTGAGGTTGGCACCCAATAATCATTCAATAAATGTTTCAGGAACAGATAACCCCTACGGAATATGAACCACTAAAAAAAATAGGGAAGAACAACAACAAAGAAAATATATTTTCTACTAGTGCTAGTAAATTAGCATTAAAACATCTTTCCCACTAACTAGTAAATTAGCATAAATTTCATACCAAAAAAAAAATTGTACTCCTGCCAAAAATTATAAAACAAGTAACAAAAGTAAATATGGGTTAATTTCTAACTGTATAAAATGATGAATCAGTGCTTTAGAACAAATAGTCTATTTTCCTAAGATGTTGACTCTCTTTATATACATATGTCAAGAATTCCATATTAGGAGCAAGGAACAAAGAGGATTGTTAAAAAACACAAAGTCACAGTTCGTGTCATTAAATTTTATTCCTCCTCCTGTCAGACAGAACCAAGAAAAAGATGAGTATCTCCTGGGCCCTGGCAGGAAGCCTTAGCATTTCCAGAGGTCCTGCTGGAATCACAGCAGTTTCCTCTCCTTCATTTTTATGATACTTAATATGATAAATCTTTTTTTAAAAATAACAAAGTTTACAGTGAAGGCATAAAGGTAATTACATATTAGTTCTATGGTATATATGCTGACTGGCAACTTTTTTCTTTCTGACCGGCAACTTTTTGTAAAAGTTTTTTTTTTCCTTAAAGTTACACAAACATTAAACGAATATTCTTCTTTTTAAAACTTAGAGCATAACACACAACATTTTTCATATTTTTTCTTGGATATTTTACACACTTATTTTTCAAATGTCTTCTATACTCAGCTTGAATAGACTTGCCTTAAAAAGAATATTTAGAATATTTGAGATTCCAATAAATCTCAAGATTAAAGAGAATTTATATTGATTTAATAATGATGATCTTTTCCCAAAAAAGTACGTATTAAAAATTTATTCAAATCCTCTTTTAGGTCTCAGTAATGCTTTAAAGGTTTCTTTCTCCCATATACATCGGATACATTTTTTTTTTTCCTTTAGGATTTTGTTTCTACTCTTAACATTTTTCTTCCATTTTATTTATTTTTTAATTTTAATTTTTTTTGGCTGCACCATGAGATTTGCAGGATATTGGTTCCCCGACCAGGGAATGAACCTGGGCCATGGCAGTGAAAGCACCGAGTCCTAACCACTGGACCGCCAGGGAATTCCCACCTTCCATTTTACTTTTGAACTGGTTAGTGGTTTGTATATAGAAATGCTGTTGATTTCTGTATATTAATTTTGTTTCCATACTGTATTGAATTCTCTTGTTTCCTCTTCAACTGCCCACATACATAATTGTATCACCTAGATATAATTTTGTATGCACCTTCCCAATTTTTATCTTTTTTTTCTTTTCTATATGCATATAGAATTATAGTAAATAAATGTGGTACCATGAGTAATCTGGTCATGTTCCTGACTTTAGCAGGAATATGTATCATTTCCCGCAGGAAACATGGTTCTGGCCTTTAGCTTAGTATGTGTGTAGAATAATTTTTAAAAATATCATGTTAAGGAAGTGTCCTTTTACTTCTATTTTATAAATAGATCCTCTTTAAAAAATATCAAATTCTGATTTAAAAAAAAATTAGTAGCTCTATGGAGCTGATTATATATTTTTTTGAATATGATAAATTATATTAATGGATTTCCTTAAATTGAAACATCTTTCTGATAGACAGAAAAAAATGTTTCACTCAATTCTTCTCCAATTACAGACAGTCCCCAACCTAAGATAGTTTAACTTATGAATTTTCGACTTTACAATGGTGCAAAAGTGATACACACAGAAAACATAGATACCTTGAATTTTAAGTTTTGATCTTTTCTCAGGCTAGCTTTATGTGGTATGATACTCTCTGGTGATGCCGGGCAGCGGCAACAAGCCATAGCTCCCAGTCAGCCATGTGATCACATGGGTAAACAACCAGTACACCCTTAAAACCATTCTATACCCATTAAACCATTCTGTTTTTCATTTTCAGTACAGTAGTCAATAAATCACATGAGATATTCAACACTTTATTATCAAATAGGCTTTGTGTTAGATGATTGAAGGCTAATGTAAGTGTTCTCAGCATATTTAAGGTAGGCTAAACTAAGCTATGATGTTTGGTAGGTTAGGTGTATTAAATGTATTTTCAATTTATGCTATTTTCAAATTATGATGGGTTTATCAGGATGTAAGTCAGGAAGGTCTGTAGTCTACAATTCTTTGCAATTCCAATTAAAATCCCAACAGCGTTTTTTCCTTAGAGCTAGATAAACTGATTCTAAAATTCAAATGAAAGCACAGAGGTCCCAAAGTAGCTGAGAAATTTTTTAAAACTGGAACATTTGTGTAGTGGGAAGTGGGGAAATCCCTGCCAAGCAAACAGGGTTATTATAAAGTTAAAGTAGTTAAGACAATGTAAACATATACACACACACACACACACACACACACACACACACACACACACACAGCACAGTACTGGTATAGATGTAGACAAATAGATTAAAGAAACAGAATAAAGAGCATAGAAACGATTAAGCATGTATATTATAAAGGTGGCATCACAAAGTAAAGATCTATTTAACAAATGGTATTGGAACACTGGTCACCTACATGCAAAAATAATTTTACTGATATAATTATCAGTAAATTCCTACCTTGGACCAATTACAAAATTGAATTCCAGTTGGATCAAAGACTAAATATTTTCTTTGAAAAGAAACTGTAACATAATATTAGGAAAGATATCTTATAAAATACCAACATTGGCAACTCATGAAAGAAGACTATTAAACATTAATGTTGCATATGTCATTTCAAAGAGGGCTTATGAGACCAAAACCAGGAGCTCTTAATGCTGTGACCAAAGACTGAAGTTCTCCATGGGATGTAATAATAGTCACTCAACAGTGCTATGTCTTCCTGAGGAGATACAAGATTTAACCACTTATATCTATGATTGCTGATATGGGAAAGTAAAAATAAATGTTTCCCAAGTTTAACAACAACAATAAAAATTAATGTTGCATATTAATTTTGACTGAATTCTTACTGTATGCACAAACTTATCATATGCTAGATGAAACTATCCAAATTTAAAGTTTATATACAACAAAAGATACACGATAACATATAAGCGACAAATTAGAAGAAGATATCTCCATAAATCCTAATGCTGAAGAAGGCATTCTTAAAATCCCTTAATTTCAAGTAGAAAAAGGACTAACGGCATAAAATGGACAAATAATATGAACAGTCAATTGGCAAAATTTGCATTTCTTCACTCATGAGTGGATTTCCATTTGTACAGTATCATAAGAGTGTGGTCCTAGAGTCAGGTTGCATGGGTTTGAATCCTGGCTTTACTGCACACTAGATGCATGAAGTTATGTAAGTTTCTTAATCTCTGTGCTTCACTTCCTTTCTCTGTAAAAATTAAAATAATATCTATCTTACACACTTCTGATAATGATTACATGAAATAAGCTATGTTAAGCTTATAGCACAATATACCTGGCACATAATAGGTACTCAGTAAAGCTATTATACTTATTGCTGTAGAAGATTTTTCTAGCTGCTGGGTAGTCTATTCAAATATAAATAAAAGCTGCCACGGAATATATTTACATCCATATTCTAGAATGAATGCCCAGAAACATAGGCAGTCCATTTCTGTTTGATAGTCCAGACCAAGATGTCTGGCTCTGGTGTCTGAAAGGAACTGAATGAAGTTTTTGAAAGCTAATAGAGTGTCCTATTTGTAGATCACAACTCCTTATCTCCAGCTTTTTACTTTATAAGGAAAATTCACATGTGAACTAATTATTTGGAATACTCTCATAAAAGATGGTCATTACCCACTAATTCAAAATACATCTAAAAAATGTATCTACAAATCTGAATAGTCTTTTTTTTGTGACATTTTTATTTTAAAATATTTATTGGCCACTTGCATTTTTTCCAACTGCTTGCTCATGTTCTTCACCCAATTTTCTATTTTCTTAATTATTGGTTTTTAAGAATTGCTAGTATATTTCTGCATATGTATTACAAAAACTGTTTCCAGTTTTGCCTTATTACAGTGTTTATGGTAGTTTTATTGAAGAGAAGGATTAATTTTGTGAACACAAATGAGGCATCTACTCTTTTATCTTATCAGTTTCATATGTTAAAGTAAAAAAGTAGGTCAATGAATACAGCGAACACATTCAAAGACCTTTTCAGGTAGAAAGATTTATATAGCTAATAATTATTAACAATATTTATCATTTATGGAGCACTTACTATGCATTTAACCCTCCCAATATTCCTATGGGGTAAGTATTATTATTATCCCCACTTACAGATGATGTAACTAAGGCCAAAGAGATTAAGAAACTTGCCCATAATCATGCACTTAGTAAGTCACTGAGCCAAGATTTGAACCCAAGTCTGTCTAGGCCCAGAAAACCACTCTGCCAAAAGGAGAAATAACTGGATAAGCCACAGAATCATATGGTCAATAGAAGTGTGTATGTGTTTCAGGATGGAAAAGATATGAGCTGAGGAAAAAGAGGCAGTGGAAAATATTTAAAATACAGAAGTATGAGGGATTCCAGTGTTGGAAACAAAAAGAATCAACAGCAGAGGAAAATGAGTCATTTTGTAAGAAGATGAAGAATACTGTATCTTTTGAGACCATAAAAAAAAGACGTGGAGAGTTACAGATACCAGAACTATAAAAAATTCTGCCACAGAATTTTAGTATATATTTTAGCTCAACTTAAAAAGTCTCAACTGAAGGAAATATATATGGAGGATCATCTGAAAGAAGTACTCGATTTACTCTTCCTGATAATTCTAGCTTTTAATCTATGGCCAAGAAGGACTTTTAATAAACTGAGCTTAAAATCGTAAGAATTATGGAATTATTTTGGATTTCTTTTTGACCTAGGTGCCAATGAAAAGCTTTCTTCTTTCCTGAATTATAAGCTTTTTCCTCATAAGTAGTGCAAATTATGGGATGAACTTTATGTCTCAGTTTGCTTTTGCTTCTCCAGATCATATTCAAAATTTTTTTTTTAAAGATTTTTTGTATGTGGACCATTTTTAAAGTCTTTATTAAATTTGCTACAATATTGCTTCTGTTTTATGTTTTGCTTTTTTGGCCGTGAGAAATGTGGGGTCTCAGCTCCCTGACCAGGGAATTGAACCCTCACCCCCTCCATTGGAAGGCAAAGTCTTAACCACTGGACTGCCATGGAAGTTCCTCAAATTTGAACTCAAGTTTTATAATCCTGTATGGACCTGTTTCTGCATAGCCATATGTCAAATTTCCCCAGGTTCTGACCTTCTAGCTGTATTTTTCCTCACCTTGATTTTTGATTTAGTTTTTTCCAACTTACTGGTAGGTTAAGCTAACCCATTGCAACTGCATTGTAAAATAATGCAGGAAACAAATAAATGCTTAAAACGTACAAGAGGGGACTTCCATGGTGGTGCAGTGGTTAAGAATCTGCCTGCCAATGCAGAGGAGACGGGTTCGAGCCCTAGTCCAGGAGGATCCCACATGCTGCGGAGCAACTAAGCCCATGTGCCACAACTACTGAGCCTGTGTGCTGCAACTACTGAAGCCCACACACCTAGAGGCCGGGCTTGGCAACAAGAGAAGCCACTGCAATGAGAAGCCCATGCACCGCAATGAAGAGTAGCCCCCGCTCGCCACAACTAGAAAAAGCCTGCGCACAGCAACGAAGATCCAACGCAGCCAAAAATAAATTAATTAATAATAAAAAAAAAAGCAACGTACAAGAGAACTGGTCATATCCTCTTCTTCCTTGAAAAGGGCAGAATCTGGAGAACACCAAGCTGAGGAAAGAGAAATAAAAATCTGTTTACTTCAGAGCCCCAGATAAAGGACTAGAGAAATCTTCAGCACCAGCTATAAGATCACCTATAATGATCCTCAGACCTTTGAGAAATATTAACCACCACCAGGCTACAGAGACACTGAAATGTACATAGATGGCTTGTAATTTAATCATACAGGGTTCTATGGGAATTTCTGGAGGGCTAAGTCTAGGGTGCCCAATGAATCTATTTCCCTAGTTTCCTGCTATTTTATTCCTAATAGGAGATTTTTAAAGTACATAATAATAAATTCCACAAAGATTTAAGGATTAAATTATTTATGAAGCACTGTAAAGAATTTGGAAAAAACTTTAATCAGAGACAGGTTACAGGCATTGTGGAACATTCATATGATGGAATGAAATGCAGTTATAATTCTAAAGACATTTTAAAATAACTTAATTGACTTATTTTTTACCCTAAAAAATTCAGGGCCTTAAGGTTAAAAATGGAAGACTGAATACTTGCATTTATTTCTGCTCTCTCTGAAACACAACCAAAATGAAAGAAACAAAAGAAACAATCTCACAAGGACAAAGAATACAGAAGATTTTCGCGGATAAGAGATGTCAACAAAATTTTGAAAGATAGAGAGCAAATGACTGGTTTCTAACTTAGAGAAAGATGAAGCTTAAGTGAGGGTGGGGAAACCATGGCAGAACACTTGAAAGGCTCAGGAATGGAGGTATTAAGTACTTCTACAGGCAGGAGTTTGGGGTGGGGCTGAAAAACAGGGAACTACATACAAGGTGGGGTTGAAGCAATGTAGAGAAAATAAGGGAATTAAGTAAAAGCTGTCAGATTGAAAGATGAAGTGCTCCCCTCAACTTTTTTCCTTTCTTTGCCTCCCAAAAGCAGGAGTCCTGGCTTATACTCCTCAAACAATCTAGGACTTCTTGCTGGGAAAACTGACTAGCTCAAAAGAAAATGCATACATATCCTGACATTTGGTCAACCTCCAACCTCGAACAAAACACCATATTAGAAAGAAGGGCAAGGAGAAGAGTGGGTGGGAGTCGGGGTGGGGTGAGGGTGATGAGGAAGGGGTTAGATAGAAAACAGAGATAAATCCTTATTTCTACTGTCAAAAGTCAATAGGAAATATCTAAAACTGAAATCAAACATTAGCAGTATGAGGATGTTATTCAGGAAAGCAGAGCTGAATACCAGAATATCCAGAAAAAAATGTTCCAAGTAATTGCCTATGGGTAGTGGGACCAGGGTATGGGAAGGAATGGAACAGGAAACTTTTGTTTACAGTTATATATTTAACAGTACTTTTTAAAAAATCTAAATGTATTTAAGAAAAATAGGAATTATATTAAAAATTTATTTTAAAAAACAGTTGTCAAGTGAATAAAATAAAAAACAAACGTCAACACGGTCAATAACTTGTGAACTTTCTTGGTAGGAGTACTGAACTTCGTAACTCTTTTTACAGACTCTCTCCTAAACTCTGCCCATCTCTGAGCCACCTCACCTGTCCTTTCCATCATCTGGGTCAAACGCTCCGTTGTCACACAGCTACTGCTGATCTCTGAAGGTTGAGATGTCATTCAGGTCTTTCCCACTCTAAACAGAGGGATTAAGATAGGGTGCAGGTCTAGCAATTCCAGGGTCCACTCTATCTCAGGACTCCCCAGCTTCCAGGGAAGGTCTCAGATCAGGAGGTCTCCTTCCACGATAGATACCTGCTCTTCACGGTTCTTTATCCTCACATCACAGATCTGCCTTATCTTTGTGGAGCCAGGACCTGTGGGCTTATGATATAAATCCAATTTACCTGATGTCTTCTCACTGGATCCCTATGGGAACCAGCCTCCAAGGTGGCCCCCAATGATCGTTGTCTTCTGGTATTCATGTCTTTCATACACCCCTCCCACACTGAATAGAGTTGACCTGTATAACCAATAGTATATTGCAGAAATGACAGTGTGTGACTTCCAAGGTTAGGTCATAAAAGACATTGTGGTTTCTGTCTTGCACATTTTTTTTTTTTTTTTTTAATGGCTGTGTTGGGTCTTCGTTTCTGTGCGAGGGCTTTCTCTAGTTGTGGCAAGCGTGGGCCACTCTTCATCGCGGTGCGCAGGCCTCTCACTGTCGCGGCCTCTCGTTGCGGAGCACAGGCTCCAGACGCGCAGGCTCAGTAATTGTGGCTCACGGGCCTAGTTGCTCCGTGGCATGTGGGATCCTCCCAGACCAGGGCTCGAACCTGTGTCCCCTGCATTGGCAGGCAGATTCTCAACCACTGCGCCACCAGGGAAGCCTGTCTTGCACATTTTTGAATCATGCACTTTGAAGGAAGCCAGCCACCATGCCATGAAGACACTCAACAAGCCTTAGGGAGAGGCTTGTGCCAGCAGCCAACACCAATTTGCCAGCCATCTTGGAAGCAAATCCTCCAGTCCCCATTAGCCTTCTGATGACTGCAGCCCTGCCAGCAATTGACTGCAACTTAATGAAATATCTGAGCCAGAATACCCAGCTAAGTCACTCTCCACTCCCCAAAAACTGAGATAATAAATGTTTATTGTTGTTTAATATATGTTTATTGTTGTTTAAGACACTAAATTTTGAGGTACCTTATTACACAGTAATAGATAATTAATACAGTCCCAAACAATTAGCTTCCTTGCTTGTAATTCACAGTCCCTGGAGTCACTGACCAGAAATGCTAAGACAGCAGGAGTCTGGAAGAAAACTCAAAGACTCAGCAACTCAGGCTGAACCAATAGAAACACTAAGAGTCTAGAAACAAAGTGAATACAATAGTGATGTTCACATAATATCTGCTCCTCAAATATCTTTTGTAAACATAAAGGTGTAGGCCTGATGCAGTGACAGATATAAAGCTGAGTCAAAAAACATTCAGATTTTCAGCAACCCCAGATTTGGTGTGAAAGAGAGGTGCATTAAAAGTCCAGCTACTCCATTTCCTATCTATCTTGACAATTGAGATAAACGAGAGTTGTAACATAGAACTCCCATGCTCGTCATATGAAATGAGAATTATACTCATGTCACAGTGACATTGTCACATGACATTAATTTATCATCTATGGTGAAAAAAATGATACACAAGAGAGTAGACTAATCCTTACTCTGAATGACAAAAAAGAAATAATAAAACAGAAAACATTCAATTATAATAAATTTTGAGAAGTGTTATGCTTGGGATATACTCCTACTGTCCCTCACACAGTTTCTATTTTTTTCGAATGGCAATTATCACTAACAAATTATATAATTTATCATGCATATTGTCTTTCCACCCCCTCATATAAAATACATGAAAACAGGGATTTATTTTTGTCTTTTTGCCACTGATAGTAGGTGCTCAAAAAATATGTTGATAAACTGGTATAGCCACTAGGGAAAACAGTATGGCAGTCAAAAAATTAAGAATAAAATTACTATATGATCCATAAATTCCACTTGTGGATATATACCTAAAAGAACTGAAAGCAAGGACTCGAATAGGTATTTGTACACCCATGTTTGTAGCAGCATTATTTGGAATAGTCAAAAGAAACAAACAATCCAACTGTCCACTGACAGATAAATGGATAAATAAAATGTGGTATATACAATCAATGAAATATTATTCAGCCTTAACAAGGAAGAAAACTCTGACACATGCTTTAACATGGATGAACCTTGAGGACATTATGCTAAGTTAAATAAACCAGTCACAAAAGGACAAATACTGTACAATCTGGTACACAGAGTACATAATGAGGTAAAGTCAAATTCATAGGGACAGAAAGTAGAATGGTGGTTGCCTGGAACTGGGGGACTGAAGGAATGGGGAGTTATTGTTTAATGGGTACAGTTTCTGTTTTGCAAGATAAAAAGAGTTCTATGGATAAACAGATGGTGATGGTGGCACAGCCATGATGGATGTAATGCCACTGAACACTTAAAAATGGTTGGTAAGAGGGTAAAATTTTTGTGTATCTTTTTGCCTTTATTGAGGTATATCTGATACAAAAAAACCCTGCACAAATCTACGTGTATATGTCCTGATCAGTTTGGACATATTCATATATCTGTTAATACCAATACCATAACCAAGGTACTAAACATATCCATCACCTCCAAACACTTCCTTGTGTTTTGTGTTTTTTTTCCAGTAAGAACAGCTAACATGAGATCTACTCTCAACGTATTTTAAAGTGCATAGTATCACTTTGTTAATATAGGTACTATGTTGTACAGGGCTCTAGAACTTATTCATCTTACATAACAGAAACTTTGTACCTATTGTAAAACAATTCCACATTTCCCTCTCTCCCAGCCCCTGGCAACCACCATTCTACTCCCTGCTTCTTTAAGTCTGATTATTTTCAATACCTCATGTAAAAGAATCATGTAGTATTTGTCCTGTAACTGGCTTATTTCATTTAGCATAATGTCCTAAAGGTTCATCCATGTTGTCACAAATGTCAGGATTTCCTTCTTTCTTAAGGCTGAATAATATTCCAGTGTACATATATGCCACATTTTCTCTACCCATTCATCTGTTAATGGATAGATGTTTCCATATCTTGGCTACTGTGAATATTGTTGCAACGAACATAGGGGTACAGATATTATGATAGCAAATTTTATGTCATGTGTTATGTTATCTCTATTTTACCACAATTAAAAAAAATACACACAGAGTGTACCCTTGAACAACACGGGTTTGAACAGTGTGGGTCCACTTACACGCAGATTTTTTTTCCAGTAAATACATACTACAGTACTACTACACGATCTGAGGTTGGTTGAATCTGCAGCTGCAGAACCTAGGATACAGAGGGCCAACTGTAAAGTTCTACTTAGATTTTTGACTGCAAGGGGTGGGGAGGGAATCGGACCCCCACGTTGTTCAAAGGTCAGCTGTACATATTGAGCAAATGAATAAATACTAATGTGGGGTAATTAAAATTAGAAGAAAGCAAAATATCAGATAAGAATAACATAGAAATGGGTGGGTAGTTTGGAGTTCAAGTGTTCTAAAACCTTATTTAAGTTTGGGTTTTGTTAAACATGCATGTTAAAAATTCAAGGATAAGAGGGCTTCGCTGGTGGCACAGTGGTTAAGAATACAGCTGACAATGCAGGGGACATGGGTTCGAGCCCTGGTCCAGGAAGATCCCACATGTCGTGGAGCAACTAAGCCCGTGCACCACAACTACTGAGCCTGAGCTCTAGAGCCCATGAGCCAAAACTACTGAAGCCTGCATGCCCTAGAGCCCATTCTCTGCAACAAGAGAAGCCACTGCAATGAGAAGCCCGCTCACCACAACTAGAGAAAGCCCACACGCAGCAACGAAGACCCAATGCAGCCAAAAATAAATTAATTAATTAATTTTAAAAAAAATTCAAGGATAAGAAACCAAAGCATTGGAGAAAGAAATGGGGATAAGGTAAACCTGCACAATAAAAAAGAAGGCATAATAGAAAATAAAACAAATTTTTATCAGCAATCACAATAAATGTAAATGAATTAAACTCACCTATTAAAATAACAGTCAAACAGGATAAAAAGGGGAAAAGCCCAGCAATATGCTCTTAACAAGAGACAGACCTGAAGTATAAAGACATAAAGGGAAGGGGTTGTAAAATGAAATTCCTGGAAAATACAATAACAAAACGTGAGAAGCAATATTATCAAACAAATGAGAACATGGACTAAAAGACATTCACCAGGATAAAGAGGCATGTTTCTTAATGTCGTAGATTGGAATCTTGGTCCCAATGTTTCACCCTCCGCTAAGAGGATTACACATTCACACTTTTTGCCATTTAACTTTGCCTTGCCCTCTGACTGGGTGTAATTAATGTTACACTTAGGCACCTGAATAGCTTTAGCTAACCTAATATTAGTATACTTTGGAGCAGAGGTTTTTAAGGGTGTTTTTATGATCTGTCTTGTATGCTGGTGATCCACCAGGAGAAGCACATGTCCTGGTAACCACTGTCCTTTTAGCCTGAGCTGCAGAAGGAATACATGTGGAGCAGGTCTGAATCGATTCTGCAGTCCAGCCACCCAGGCAAGCCCAGCCTAGATAAGCTGAACACAGAACCTGCAAACCTGTGAACAAGAGAATAAATGCTTGCTGTTTCATGCCACTGAGTTTAAGAGTGGTTTGTTAGGCAGCATTATTATGATCACAATAACTAATACATATAATAAAAGAAGACATAGGAAGATGAAATAATAAATCTGGAAAAGATCACCAAGGGAAACTGGAGCGCAACAGAACCGGGCCAAGAACTGCTGGGGGCAAAAAAGGGCAGCAAAGGAGACTAAGAAAGAGTGGCCAATGGGGAGGAAAGACCACGTGAAACCAAATACAGAAATTTTTTTCATGCGGTTACCAATTATGCCAAAGGCTACACAAAAGTCAAATGAGGTAAGACAAGAACCACTACACATATCACAATTGCAAACACCTCCACACTCTGCACATCTACCTGACAATCACAGACAACACCACACACGTTATCATAAATCACAGACAATTACAAACATCACCATGAAACAAATATCCCATCACAATTACTCCACCACACTCAACACAACCACACCCCCATCACTGTCGCATCATCACAATCACACACACACACACACACACACACACACACACACAGGATCACAACCCCACAGACCATCATAATCACACACACACTAACTCTTCACCAGTTTCTTGTTCCAACAACTCCAGCCACGCTCCAGGAGCGTACTCCCACCCCGAGCACTCTGCACTGCCACTACTCCAGACACTCTGGGCCTCCTTAAAGGCTCCGCCCCGTCAGCGGCGCGCGCTGGTTCAGCCCAGATTGCTTGAGGCCCTCCTTCAAGTCCCGCTCCGGGGACGCGGTAGCGTCACCTGCCGGAAACGCCCGAGCGCGCATCTAGCGCGCAGTTTCTGGGAGGCTGGGTGAAGGTGACACGCACGATGGCCCGAGCCAGGCGCCGGTAACGCCGAACCAACCCTCCGCGCCCGCCTCCCAACGGAAGTTCCACTACACACCGCCTCCCAGAAGCCCTCGCGGCCCGACTCAACTTCCGGCCAGAACGGAGCAGGAGTTTCCTGTGTGAGGGAGGCTGGTGAGCCAGGTCTGCTCTGGTGGCTGAGCCCGAGCGTGCCGAGTTACCGCGAACTGCAACTCTACCGCGACCTGGCTAAACTCTGAGAGTTACAGGAGCAGTCGTTTCGGGTGGACCCAGCGAGGGCGCTGAGAGGAATCGGCCGTGGGGCTCGCTGTGGACCACATTTCCCAGAGGGCCCGGCGACGCGTGCTCTTCTCGCGGGAACTCGAACTTTTCATCACGCCTGGCGGGAGCGTTAGATCCTCGAGGTGAGATCGTGGGCACTTGGGGGAACTGGTTCAGCTCTGCAGCTTCGGACCCCCGGGGACCCGAAAGGCCTAAGTTGAGGAGACCGGAGGCCGATATGGAGCTCGGTACTTGGGCCTGTGCGGGCGGAGCGGCGTGAGAAGGGGGAGGTTATGCGACCCGTGTGCAGATATAGGATGCCTGTCATTGTGGAACTGTGACTGTGCCCCCCCCATGGTGGTGTGTCCTTGTGACCCCGCGACACTGGGGTACCTGCGACTGTGCGAGTGTATGTGTTTCGTGTTGAATTTGCGATTGTATCTGTGATACCATGTTTGGCTCTGTGTGCGGATGTGGAGGGCGTGTTCCCTTGTTTTAAGAACGACTGCTTAAGGTATGTGGCACTGTGTGTATGGGTATGAGGCTCCTGTCAACTGTGCGATTGTTACTCCAGAACTCTGTCCTTAGGAAATCTCTGTGAGGTTTGGTTAGATTATTGACCTCAACAGCAGTAACCTCAGCTTTCTCCTGAGACACTGGGATTGGACGGGACGCCCCATTCCTCTGATCTCATTCCCTTTATGTGCTGGGGGATGGGGATGGGGCTGACCTGTGACCTGACCAGTTTGAGCAACAAGAAAAACCTGGTGTCTTACGATGACTTTCTACTTTCCAAGTTCTATCCTTCTCCAGGTGAGGCGCAGAAGAGAAGGAAACAATGCATGCTGAACTTCTACAAGCAGTTTTCAGGGTATGTTGGGGTTTCCTCTTTTCTTTCGTTCTTCTGAAAGTTAATGCTTAATAAAGATGCCATTTGATTATAGGTTCCTATAATTTTCCCACTGGAGAAAAGGATAGTTGAGCCTGCTACTGAAGAACAATAACTCCCATATACCTAACGTTTACTTATTTGGAAAATGGCTCCACTCTGTTTGCCATGTTTTCTTCTTTTTATTTTTATATTTTAAATTTTTTTAGATTTTTTTTTTTTTGATGTGGACCATTTTCAAAGTCTTTATTGAATTTGTTACAATATTGCTTCTGTTTTATGCTTTGGTTTTTTGGCTGCAAGGCATGTGGCATCCCAGCTCCCCCGCCAGGGGTCAAACCTGCACCCCCTACATTGGAAGGCGAAGTTCCAATCACTGGACCACTAGGGAAGTCCCAAGTTTTCTTCTTTTTAAATGCAATATTTATTATGACTTTAAAATAAAAGCATAATGTTTTAGAGATTTTAAAAACACAGATTACCAAGAAAAAATGAAATGAGACCACTCAAATAACTAGTGTTAATATTTTGGTGTATTTTCATTATTTTTCCAAAATCAAATTATGCTTCATTTACCATTTTATATCCTACATTTTCACTAAAAAGTATCATTCTCCTGTGTTGTCAAATGATCTTTGTAAATACCATTTTTCAAAGATACACTATTTTTTGTGAATGAGTTATGGTTTATTCATCAGATGAGTTGTGTCAGACATGAAATCTTTAAACACTTATTTAAAATATTTATTTGTACAAACACATATACATAGATGCACATAGGTTTGAGTTGCAATTTCCATGATTAATAATGAGATTGAACACCACTTCATATGTTTATTGGTTATCAGGGTTTCTTCTTTTGTGACACACCTGTTGAAACCTTTTATTTTGCTCTTAGATTATCTTTTTTTTAATATATAAATTATTTATTTATTTATTTATTTATTTACTTATTTATTTATTTTTGGCTCCGTTGGGTCTTCATTGCTGCGCACAGGCTTTCTCTAGTTGCGGAGAGCTACTTTTCGTTGCGGTGCACGGGCTTCTCATTGCGGTGGCTTCTCTTTGTTGCAGAGCACGGGCTCTAGGTGGGCAGGCTTCAGTAGTTGTGGCATGTGGGCTCAGTAATTGTGGCTCACGGGCTCTAGCGCTGAAGCCTCAGTAATTGTGGCACACGGGCTTAGTTGCTCCGTGGCATGTGGGATCTTTCCGGACCAGGAACCTGTGTCCCCTGCATTGGCAGGCGGATTCTTAACCACTGCGCCACCAGGGAAGTCCCTGGATTATCTCTTATTGATTCATGGGAATTCTTTATATTATCTGGATATGGATCCTTTATTGATTATATTTTACTACTATTTGGATTGTTTTATCACTTCCCTTAAGGTAGTTTTATGAATAAAATTTGAATTTTTTTAATTATATATTTTTTATTTTTGGTTGCGTTGAGTCTTTGTTGCAGTGCGCGGGCTTCTCATTGCCGTGGCTTCTCTTTTTTTTTTTTTTTAAAACTTACATATAATAGCTCTTTTTTTTTAAGTTTATTTACTTTATTTATTTATTTTTTATGGCTGTGTTGGGTCTTCGTTTCTGTGCAGGGGCTTCCTCTAGCTGTGGCAAGTGGGGGCCACTCCTCATCGCGGTGCACGGGCCTCTCACTATCACGGCCTCTCTTGTTGCGGAACACAGGCTCCAGACACGCAGGCTCAGCAATCGTGGCTCACGGGCCCAGCCGCTCCGCGGCACGTGGGATCTTCCCAGACCAGGGCCCGAACCTGTGTCCCCTGCATTGGCAGGCAGATTCTCAACCACTGCGCCACCAGGGAGCCGTGGCTTCTCTTTTGCAGAGCACGGGCTCTAGGCGCGCGGGCTTCAGTAGTTAATAGCGCGGGCTCTAGGGCACACAGGCTTTGGTAGTTGTGGTGCGCGGGCTCAGTAGTTGTGGTGCACAGGCTTAGTTGCTCTGCAGCATGTGGGATCTTCCTGGACCAGGGCTCGAACCCGTGTCTACTGCTTTGGCAGGCGGATTCTTAACCACTGCACCACCAGGGAAGTCCCCCTAATTTTTTATCAAATTTTTTTCCCTTGGTGGTATCTTTTTGTATCTTATTTAGGAAATCCTTCCCTGTCCCAAGGTTATGCAAATATTCTATATTTATATTTAAAACGATAATCCCATTTATTTACTTAACCTATTTTTTAATTATTCTAGCTCCTCATTTGAGGTAATTTGACTTTTCTTCCTCTGGCTGTTTTTAAGGCTTTCTCTCTGTTTTTGGCTTTCTGTAACTCAAGTATGATGTGCGTAAATGTGCATTTCTTTTTATTTATCTGCTTGGAATTTGTTAAGAGTTTTTGAATTTGTGGATAGGTGTTCAGGAATATCCTCAGCCATCTTCAAAGATTGCCCTGCCTCATTCTCTCTCTTCTTCTTAGGCTCTAATTATACATAGGTTATAATTTCTCTCCTTTTTTTTTGGTCTATTACTTTCTTTTTGGTTTTTAGAGTTAATACTTGTAGCTAAAATCAAAGCAATATTAGGCAAAAGAACTTTGCCTTGTTTCAGGACAGGAGTGGAGGGCATGGCAGGTAGCTAGAGTTTTTGGGTTCTTCCTCTAACTGGGAGAAACAAATATCTTTATTCAGTTATGTTTCAACACTTCTAATCTTGGGGAGCTCACCAAATCATAAGGCTATCAGTTCACTTTATGATTCTCATATCTGAAAATTAGAGTGTACCAAGGTAGAGGACTCAGAATAGGGATTGTGTTTTCTGAAGGTATAAATTGGGAGCTGAAACTAAATTTGGAACTCTCAATTTTAAAAATGTGTGTTTGGTACTGAGGCAAAGAAAATCAGGATGAGAATCAGTCTCCCCAAGTCTGTTCAGTTTAAGGCCTTTCTATCTGAATTTCTTCAGAAAAGGGCTGAGTCTTTCTAATCCATTCTCCTGTGCCAAAGCCCGAACAGAGCATCTGGTTCCCTTCCCCCATCAACCTCTAATTACACTCGCCATCTCTGTAATGAAGATTATTGCCCAATATTAATGGGAGTAACTCTAGGGAGGTAGTATACTGTAGTGGAAAATAAATTTTAAAAGGAATAAAATGAATTTTGTTCTTAGAAGCTAACCTAATGTTTAATCAGGAAATATCTGAAACATTCCAGGTAAAATCAGAAAAAGACAAGGGTATACAGCATTACCAATGTTATTTAACATTGTTCTGTAGGTATTAACCAAAGCACTTAGACAAGAGGAAAAATTAGAAAAGAGAGTGTAAGATTATTACTTTCTGCAGATGCTATGACTGTGTACCTGGAAAATCAAATCAATTTATAACCAACACTTTGAAATAAGCAGGACTCCATAGGGAGCAAGCAAAAGAAATTTTTTCCCCTATAATTTCCACTCTCAATTCTATGGCTAATGTTTTTGTTGCCCTGAATAAAAGCTTGTGTAGTCCCTATAATTGTTTTGATCACTCTTTGGTATTCTTTGGTTATTTTCAGTCACAAGATCAGTCTCATTTTACTAATTACAACCTCTAGTTGAGTGTAATAATGTGCAAATTTCATTTAAAGCCTTTTCTCTGAGCTCAGACTTGCTTCAGGCTAGAAGCTTACAGTGTGAAAAGGGGGACCTACTAAGCTGCTTTGTTTCTTTAATCTGAACTCCTCTTTTCTTTGCTCAGTAGTCAGTTTCTTTACTATAGTCCTCTATCCTCCTGTTCTAGGTGTTGCTCTCTAGGTCTGCTCTCTAGGTCTAGATATTGTTCGGGGACTTGCCTTTTACAATTATACTGGACTTTGTTCACCATTCTCATGTTAGTTTTCTAGTTTCAGAATATAATACCTTTCATTTTCTTAATTTACTCTCTAGTTTTGATGGAACATTTAGGCCAGTAGCTTCCTGAGAAAAGCTAGACAGGAGATAATTTAACATTCATTCTCTGTGGTTCTACAATTGTCTTTTTTTTTTTTTTTTTTTTTTTGCTGCACCACATGACTTGTGGGATCTTAGTTCCCCAACCGGGGATCGAACCCACGCCCCCTGCATTGGAAGTGTGGAGTCTTAACCATTGGATCGCCAGGGAAGTCCCTAGAATTGTCTTGATTTAATCGTCGCACTAACTTGGTATTTAATCTTTCTTTTTTTTAATGGGTTTAAAAAATTGTTTTATTTGGGAAAAGTGCATCTTCCAAGAGGGCAGCTGCAAAATACAGAGACCTCTGCAACAATTACTTGTTTTTGCTTAAAGTGAAAGAATGAGTGGTATCCAAGGAATCAAAGCAGTAGGTGGACAAATCAGGAGCATCTCCAAGTTATTTTCAGGAAATAGAACAACAAAACGCAAAGCCATAATTTCCGATCAAGGAATTCTTCTAAGAATTTAGCTTATCTCGTGGATTACCACCCCTCCATCCCCTTTTAGGGGAAAAGCATGACTTACTATTGCAAACCAATTTTGGTATTTAATCTTGCTTCGTATATTATCTTCATACTAGCTTTGGCTGTGTGTGGAATTCTCGGCCAGAATTTGTTTTTTTTTGTAATATTAAAGGAATCACTTCATTTTCTTGTTTTAAATGGTGCTGTTGAGAAATTCATTGCCATTCTGATTCCTGAAAATTTTTATGTGATCCACAGAAGCTTTTAGAAAGTTCTGTTTTTCCCTGATATTCTGAAATTTTACTCCAAAATATATCATAAGGTTTTTTTTTTTTTTTTTAAGTCCGTCACATTTTTCCCTCTCTTGAGGCTTAAAGGGAACATGGGAAGGAATTCTCATTTATGAAGACTTTACTGTGGCCAGACACTGAACTGCATGCTTGCTATTTCATCTCATTGGAAAAGTCCACTCTGTTTGCACATTCCTAGACATACCCCTCTGTATAAAGGAGATATGTCTTGACTTATATTGATATAATCGATTCCAGCTCCTTCAGTTTGCTTAATAATCCCTGTCCTTTTCTGTAGAGCCCTCTACCACCTCATCTGCTATCATCTTTTTCTTCTCTCTTTCCATTGTGAAAGCATGTTTGTTGTTTCAGGGGTCAGTGATGTTCAGGGATGTGTCTATAAACTTCTCTCAGGAGGAATGGGAGTGCCTGGACTCTGGTCAGATGAATTTATACAAAGAAGTGATGTTGGAGAATTTCAGCAACCTGGTTTCAGTGGGTAAGGATAACTCTCCCCTGAAATTCAGAGTCTGCCCTTGGGAATGTCTCCTTTCTCCATTGTGAATTACTCATTTCAAGTAACCAGCTAAATTTCTGCACTCTGTTCCCCAAGGAATGGTTGAGTTGGAATGGAATGGAAGAGTTGGAAATCGGCAGCTCTGCTGGGCTGTGGCTGAAGCTTCATCTTCATCTTTCTCCAGTCCTTCCCTATAGGGGCATCTCTTTCTTGATCACCAAGGGACTGGATCTGGTTTCTGGGACACCAACAGCATAACCATGTCCCATGTCTTTTCTTGTGATCAGGACTTTCCAGTTCTAAGCCAGCTGTGATCTCCTTATTGGAACAAGGAAAAGAGCCCTGGATGGTTGACAGAGAGCTGACAAGAGGCCTTTGTTCAGGTAAGTGAGAGGTGATAGAGCAGGAGCAGAACCTGAGGAGGTATTACCTATATGTTATCAGAAAACTCCCCTCAAAAACCCAAGCCCTCTTCTGTAAAAGAGGTATCTTGCTTTTTTTCTCTTATACTTTATTCCTAGTCCAAAGTAGCAAGTACCTTCCTTTGTTATTTCCAAGAGTTATTCTACCTACCTTTTAGATTTCATTCCTTCATAGGATCTGCTGCATTTAGACTTGTATTAACAGTAGATATTCCCACCCTAAGAAGTGTGTGTGTGTTGTGTGTATGTGTTCCGATACTGGTTTTCATTTTATCTACTTTCCAAGTATTTGTTAATTTCATTAACCAGGTTGTCCTGGATAGTAGTTCATTGTTTCATTTATCAAACATTTGATTTTTTTTTTACATTAAAAAAATTCAGATATAACATACATATGGAAACTACATGAGTGATTGTATAGTGTGAAGAATTACAAGTGAATGCATCCATGTAACCACCACTTCAGACAAGTAATAGAAAATTACTAGCACCTTAGAATCGTTTCTGCCCTTTTCCAATCACTAGCCTCTTTGTCCTCCTCTTGACTTCTAACTCCATGAAATAATTTTGCCTTTTTCTGAGCTGAATATAATTGGAATCATACAGTATTTATTCTTTTGCCTTTGTTTTTTCTCAACTTTATGTTTATGGGACACATCATCCATGTTATTGCATATAGCTGATGTTAGTTCATTCTCAGTGCTATGCTGTATTCCATTCTATGAATATATTTTATAGTATGTATTATATATTGCTAATTATTATAAATAAATATTCTTTCTACTATTGACCTTTAGGTTGTTTTCCAGTTTTTAAGCTATGTGAAGACATTCCTTTGGTGCATATATGTACACATTTCTTTTGGGTGTATACCCAGGAGTGGAATTACTGGGTAATAGGATATGTGTTGGTTTAATTTTAAAAGATAATGCCAGTTTTCCAAAGTGGTTATACCAATTTATACTTCCACTAGCAGTGTGAAAGTTGCTATTGCTCTGCATTCTTGCCAGTTCTTTTTTTAAAATAAATTTATTTATTTATTTATTTATGGCTGCGTTGGGTCTTCGTTGCTGTGTGTGGGCTTTCTCTAGTTGCGGCAAGCAGGGGCTACTCTTTGTTGCAGTGCGCGGGCTTCTCAATGCAGTGGCTTCTCTTGTTGCAGAGCACAGGCTCTAGGCGTGCGGGCCTCAGCAGTTGTGGCTCGCAGGCTCCAGAGAGCAGGCTCAATAGTTGTGACCCACGGGCTTAGTTGCTCCGTGGCATGTGGGATCCTTCCGGACCAGGGCTCAAACCTGTGTTCCCTGCATTGGCAGGCGGATTCTTAACCACTGCACCACCAGGGAAGCCCTTGCCAGTTCTTGATATTGCTAGACCTTTTAATTTTAGACATTCTGTGGGTCTGTGTGTGTGTGTGTTGTGTGTGTGTGTGTGTGTTCCGTGACTTGCCCGTTTAAGTTTCTTGGTTCTATTCATTAGGTTGTCTTCATTTTTCTTAGTGATTTGAAGGAGTTTTTTGCATATTCTGTATATGAGCCTTTGTAAATATCATCTACCACTCTATAGCTTACTTTCTTATTCTTTTAGTGCTGTCTTTTAATTTTATTAATTTTAAGTAGTCAAGCTTATCTATCTTTTCCTTTATAGTTGTTGCTTTTTGTGTTCTGTGTAGGACTCATTGCCTACCCCAAAGTCATGAAGATGCTTCCTGTGTTATATTCTAGTAGCTTTATTGTTTTACCTTTTACATTTAGATCTCCAGTTTCCTAGAGCTGATATTTGTATATAGTATGAAGTAGGGGTCAAATTTCATTATTTTTCCACATAAATATCCAATTGACCAGGCAGTGTATACTGAAAAGACTTTTTCCCTCTCTCTATAATGCTACCTTTGTCATAAATCATGTGTTGCCATATCTGTGAGTCTGTCTCTGAACTTTATTCTGTTCCATTGGCTTGTCTACCTTTGTCCCAATACCACACTATAATAGTACTGTAGTCTATAATAAGGTTTATTATCTGGCAGAGCAAGTTTTCCTGCTTCTTCTTCTTGGTAATTTTCATATAAATTTTATTTTATTTTATTATAATTATTTTTCATAAATTTATTTATTTATTTTTGGCTGCGTTGTATCTTTGTTGCTGTGCACGGGCTCTTCATTGCGGTGGCTTCTCTTGTTGCAGAGCACGGGCTCCAGGCACACGGGCTTTAGTAGTTGTGGCTTATGGGCTCTAGAGCGCAGGCTCAGTAGTTGTGGCACACGGGCTTAGTATCTCCGTGGCATGTGGGATCTTCCCAGACCACGGCTCAAACCCGTGTCCCCTGCATTGGCAGGCAGATTCTTAACCACTGCACCACCAGGGAAGTCCTCATTATAAATTTTAGAATCAGCTTATTAATATTCACACACACATAAAAATAACTGCTGACATTTTGATTAAGGTTAAAATAAATTTATACATCAGTTTCTGGAGAATTAACATTTTGGAACAGTCTTCTAAAAAAGTTTGATTTTTTAATTTGGGCAAGTAGTCTGCTAGGTGCTACATAGTTTAAAAAATATGTAGACTTATTAAGAAATTCATTGTTTAATGTGGGAGCTAGAACATTTCTGTAAATTATTTCTACAAAGTAGAATTCAGCAAACAAGAAGAACAAATAGGAAGCTCAGAAGAAAGTTATAGAACAGTCAAAAAATACAGAAGTGGTATTGATTCAAGTAGAAATTAATTGTTGGATCCTTGGAAGTAGATGTAACCTATCGAGATAGTGATAGAAATAGACCATGCCTCCATTGAGAGAGAATTCTGGATTCAACAAAGCTCTAGGAACCTAGGCAGGAGTTTGTGAATCTCCTTCCTTGCCCTCAGTAGGTCTCAGCTAGCCTTCAATATTTTATAAGACGGGATCCAGAATTTTTTTCCTCCATAAATTGAATCATTTTCCTCTCTATCATCTGTAAAAGAATTGAGCTTTCTTCATTGATTTCTGGTGCCATCTTTATTGGGTAATAAATTCGCATATATGAGTCTTTCTCCACACTCTATTGTCTTGTTATGGTGTAATGCCAGTACGAGTGTCTTTATTTCTTTGGCTTGTATTTTTTAATATCTAATATCACCTTCTTATTTTTCAGATCCAAGGTTTGCTTAGCCTCTGGAGTATTTTTCCTTTTTTTGTTTTTATTTCCCTGTCTCTCTTATTGCTTTTCCTCCCTACCAACTTGCTTACTCACTCCCTTCTCTATCTTTCCTTGACCCCATACTTCTACACATGGTCTCTGTTTATTCTTTTTCTACTTTTTAATAATTAATTAAATAGTATTAAATATATAACATGAAAGGTAAAACTATTATTTAAAAAGGAAATTTTTAAATATTTAAACTTTTTAAATAGAAAATCTTTGTGAAAAATAGACAAAGAAAGATAACTTACCTTAAACTCCAAAAGTAGGAGCACGAAGTCTACCTCAAGGAAGTTGGCAGCGGAAACCTGGATAGCGGTGGAGAAGAGCTACCTTAGGCCCAGTGGCGACTGTGGAAGCAAGCAGCAACAATGGGAAAGGGCAAGGGAGTCGAGACCTCAGTTACCTTTTACTGATTGGAGGAGGTGGCAAAGTGCAACTCCCTGAAGGAGATATGGCTGGTGATCCATGGGCAAGTCTGTGATGTCACCTGCTTTCTTAACGAGCATCCTGGTGGAGAAGAGGTTCTGCTGGAACAAGCTCGTGGAGATGCAACTGAAAGCTTTGAAGATGTAGGCCACTCGTCTGAGGCCAGAGAAGTGCTCAAGCAGTACTATATTGGTGATGTGCCTCTGAATTACTTTAAACCTGGAAGTGAGGGACTTCCCTGGTGCTCCAGTGGGTAAGACTCTGTGCTCCCAATGCAGGGGGTCTGGGTCCGATCTCTGGTTGAGGAACTAGATCCCACATGGATGCCTCAACTAAGAGTCTGTGTGCTGCAACTAAGAAGCCCTCGTGCATACCATAACTAAAGATCCCACGTGCTGCAACTAAGACCCAGTGCAGCCAAAATAAATAAATATTTTAAAAACAAACAAACATGGAAGGGGTAGCAAGGACCCTCCAAAAAGCAACACATGCAAAAGCTGCTGGTCGTGTTGGATCTTCCCCATCATAGACCATGTTCTCTTAGGTATTCTGTATCATTACTACACAGCGGAGAGCTAATCCTCCCAAGGAGACCTTGTTGAAATCTGGAAAGCATATCCACTTGGGAATGAGAACTAGAGACTTGTTTGGAGGCTGCAGCAGTGCCTTCTCGAATCCTGCTAATTGTATTCTTCCCCTTCGGAACCCAGACTGTTGGCCAGATATCCACCTCAGCCCTGGGCCAATGTCCAAGTCATTTCTTAGAGTCTTACACTCAAAGCACCTGCTCATTGTTCTGTGTCCTTGCCGTTTTTCCCTCTCTTTATTCTTTTCCATGGGCACCTTTATGTTTCAGAGTTTCTTTTGTAATTATGGTCCACATGTCCTAGTGACAATGCCCTTTGGTAAAATTGCTTTCCAATACTTTGAAAGCATATTAGACATACTTAACAGGGCATCACACTCTGGTTTTGAAGCTTTTCTTTTTCCCTTTTTAAGTAAATATTGTTAAAAATAAATAAATAAATAAAACTCCAAAAGTACAAACCATACAGCAAAAACATGAACTGGAAGTACATCAGAATTAAGGATTTCTGCTAAATGAAGGACACAATAGATAAATTTAATGCAGAGTAGACTAGAAGATACTTGCTAATTAAGAGGAAGAAGTTAGTGACCCCAATAAAAATACCAATAAAGGTTAACAAAGCTAAAATGCTAATAAGCCTACCAGATGTTCATACTTATTAATAATTAGAAATGCAAATGAAGGCAATAATGCAATATCGCTTTTCACTTATTAGGCTAGAAAAGTAGAAAGCTGGATAATGACAACTGTGGGTGGGGACAAAGAAATTCTTACACACTTTTGGTGAAAGTATACAGTGGTGTTGCCTTTCTCTACAGCCATCTGGTACTACTTAAACAGGTATACATATGCCCCACTTTGGGGTATATATCTAAAATTGAAAATAATGCAAAAGGATAAATACTTCATGTCTTTCAAATGTCATACCAGTGTATCATCTATCAGGTCCATTCGAGGATTATTTAATTATCTGGGGAAATGTATCATTGTTTCACTTACTATTTACTACTCATTAGGGACCAGGTTCTCTTAAAATTAGATGTTAAATTTAAAAAGATTGATAAGTTGCGAATGATTCATCTGGTGGAAAAGGTAGCCGAAGGGTATAGTTTTATTATCCTATAACACAGTAACTCGTTTTTGTATACAACTTAGTGATGTTATTCCTGCATTCTTCCTTTAGGATACCATATGAACTCAGTCTCTCCTAGATAATTGGAACTAGCTTGATCATTCCTCTGGCCCTCTCATTAATGAGTTAAATAAATCTTTAAAACGTGCTTAGCATATTCTGTTTCATTGGTTTATGTGATTGTCTTTATGCCAGTACCATACTGTTTTAACTGCTGTAGCTTTGTCATATACTTTGAAATCAGAAAGTGTGATACCGCTTAGCTTTCTTACACTTTCTAAAGATTATTTTTAGCTCTTCCAATTTTTTTCTATTAATATTTCTGTAAAAAATGCCATTGGGATTTTTATAGGGATTGCATTGAATCTGTAGATTACATTTTAACAATATGAAGTCTTCCAGTCCACAAGCACGCGATTGCTTTCCATTTAGTGTCATCTTTAATTTCTTCAATGTTTTATAGTTTTCACTGTACAAGTCTTTCATCTCCCTATTTAAGTTTATTCCTAAGTATTTAATTCCTTTTGATGCTATTATAAATGGAATTGTTTTCCTGATTTCCTTTCAGATTGTTTATTGTTAGTGTATAGAAACACTGTAGTTTTGTATCCTGCAACTGAAAACTAAATTTGTTTAATTCTGACAGTTTTTATGTGGAGCCTTTAGGGTTTTCTATGTCATTTTCAAATAGGGACAATTTTACTTCTAAGTTTGTTGAGAGTTTTTAGTCATGAAAGGATGTTGAATTTTATGAAATGCTTCTCATCTATTGAGATGATTGTGTGATTTTTATCCTTTATTCTGTTAATGTGGTATATCACATTGATTTTTGTATGTTGAACCATCTTTGCATCCTAGGGATAAATCGTAGTTGGTCGTGATGTATGATCCTTTTAGTGTGCTGTTGAGAATTTTTGCATTTATATTCATCAGGGATATTGGCCTGTAATTTTCTTTTTTATGACTTCCTTGTCTGGGTTTGGTCTGAGGGTAATGCTGGCTTAATAAAATGAGTTTGGAAGTCTTCCCTGCTCTTCAGTTTTTTTGGAAGAGTTTGAGAAGGATTGGCATAATGTGTGGTAGAATTCACTAGTGAACCTCCCAACAAAGAAGAGCCTAGGCTTTTTATTACTAATTCAGTCTCCTTACTAGTTATAGACTTTCTATTTAGACTTTCTGTTTCTTCATGACTTTCTATTTCTTCATGATTCAGTCTTGGTAGGTTGTATGTTTCTAGGAATTTTTCCATTTCCTCCAGTTTATCCAGTTTCTTGGTGTATAATTGTTCATAGTATTCTCTTATGATAGTTTTTATTTCTGTGACATCAGTTATAATGTCTCTTATTTCTGATTTTATTTGAGTCTCCTCTCTTTTTTTCTTAATCTAGCTAAAAGTTTGTCAATTTTATTTATCTTTTCAATAAACCAACTATTAGTTCCATTGATCTTTTCTGTTGTTTTTCTATTCTCTATTTCATTTATCTCTGCCCTAATCTTTATTATTTCCTTCCTTCTGCTAACTTTGGGTTTACTTTGTTCCTTGAAATGTAAAGTTAGGTTGTATATTTGCGATTCTTCTTTTTCAATGTAGGAACTATAAAATTCCCTCTTCATACTGCTTTTTCTGCATCCCATAAGTGTTTTTGTTTGTCTGAAGATATTTTCTAATTCTTTGGGCCATTGGTTGTTCAAAAGTGTGTTTTTAATTTCCACATATTTGTGAGTTTTCCAGTTTTCCTTTTGCTGTTGATTTCTAGTTTTGTTCCACTGTAGTCAGAAAAGATACTTGATATGATTTCCATCTTAAATTTCTTAAGACTTATTTTGTGAACTAACGTGTGATCTAGCCTAGGGAATGTTCCATGTATGCTTGATAAGAATATATTCTGATGCTGTTGAATGGAATATTCTATATATGTCATTTAGGTTCATTTGCCCTATGGTATTGTTCAAGTCGCTTTTCTTTCTTGATTTACTGTCTGATTGTTCTATCTATTATTGAAAGTAGGCTATGGAAGTGTCCTGCTGTTGTATTTTTGTCTGTGTCTCCCTTCAGTTTTGACAGTGTTTGCTTAATATACTTAAGTGCTCTGATATTGGGTGCAGGTATGTTTATAATTGTTATAGCTTCTTGGTGAATTGACCATTTTATCATTGTATAATATCCTTGTTTGTTTCTTGTGACAGCTTTAGCTTAAAATCTGTTTTAGCTTAAAGTCTATTTTATCTGATGTAAGTATAGCCACCCTTGCTCTCTTTAGGTTACCATTTGCATGGATTATCTTTTTCCATCCCTCAGTTTCAGCCATTATCTGTGTTCTTAAATCTAAAGTGGGTCTCTGGAGGACATCATATAGTTGGATATTGTTGTTTTCTCCATTCAGCCAATCTCTTTTGATTTGAGAGTTTAATCCATTTATGTTTAAAGTTATTATTGAAGGATTTACTATTGCCATTTTGTTCATTGTTTTCTGTTCTTTTTGTAGTTCTTTTGTCCCGCTTTTCCGCTCTTGCTTCCTTCCTTTTGTTTCTTTGATTTTTTGTATTGATATGCTTTGAATCCTTTTTATTTTTCTTTTCTGTAATCTCTATAAGGTATCTTCTTTGTGGTTATCATTGGGCTTTCAAAAATATAACAGTATGTTTTAAGCTGATAACAATTTTACTTCAGTCACATACAAAAACACTTTTACTTCTCACTACCCACACTTTGTGTTATTGACATTGTACTCTTCTGGTACATAGATATGT
Organism: Balaenoptera physalus; assembly: GCF_965194825.1. NCBI lineage: Eukaryota > Metazoa > Chordata > Mammalia > Artiodactyla > Balaenopteridae > Balaenoptera > Balaenoptera physalus. The sequence goes on along the minus strand of NC_138900.1, from coordinate 15,598,602 downwards.
TCACCAACCAGGAAGCTTCCCCCAATCCTTGCCAAGTTTTTTACTGGGGGTGTCATTATGTGGGAAGTGGTGACCAGTGCCATCCCTTGAAACTAAGGGTCCATTGTGAATCACCTCCTTATCATAATTCAGGTATGATCAAAAGACACTTGTTGTGAATAACAAAAGACAGTCTAGTGGTTTTTGAAGTTCCAGTGGTTTTTGAAGCTCTGTGCCAGGAACTGGAAACAAAGACCAGATGTATTTTCTGTATCACAAGTATGTATATTTTCTGTTAATTCTTTTCTTCTCAGTTCAGTACCCATGCCCACAGCTATACTGGATGTTCCTGAGTCCAGATTTTCTCTGGTTCCATTTTTCTAGATTTCTAGTTTTCTGTGAGAATGAAAAACTATAATCATCCTGTCCTGTGGGATGGGGAGGAGATACAGTCTTTGAACTCATCCTTCAGCTTTTACTCTTCTCTGCACTCCACTGTTAGAAGTGCCTGATGCCTCCAATTCTTGTGCATTTGTAGGGATTTGCACCATGAATCAGTACTGTGGAATTTACCCACTGTTGGCTCAATTTGATATTCTCCAGTCTGCACTCACTTATCACTCAACCATTGGCTTTCCAGTTTCCAAGTTTTATTGCTACTGTTTCTTCTCCAGTATCTTTTGTCCTAGTGGGGTTTTCCTTTCCCCTTGTTAAGCTTTTACTATAATTTTCCTGTGGATTCACGAACAAGAATTGGTAAACTTATATATACTGTCTGCCATTTTAAACAGAAATTATGCCCCCCTTTTATTAAAAATACAATTGACCCTCATTACTCACAGATTATTTATGAATTCACTTACTCACTAAGATTTATTTGTAAGCCCCAAATCAATACTTACAGTGCTTTCATGGTAATTAGCAGACATATGCAGAGTGGCAGAAAATGTTGACATGGAGTTCCTATTTTCTCACAGAGAATGTTTCATTCTTATTCTCTTCTTTCTAACACTCAAGCTTCCTCCCTTCTTAGTAACTGCCATGACTTGAAGACTCCATTTCTCTTTCCCAGCATCAGCATCACAGAATTCCAAGATAAACTATTTTCAGTGAATCCCCAACATATATGAGGCTCTATTCACAGAAGAAATTTACGTGTCTGCCATTCTCACCAGTTTCATTCAGCACCCTAGACTTGTTGAGGGCTCTCCCCCAGTGTGAATTTGCCAACAACATACCCTTTGCTTAGAGTTGCTGACCCTCCCCCACACCCATTTATACATTTCAACACATTTATTCCTTAGTAGTCCTATAGGTATGACAGTTATCCACAAATAACAAAACATATAGTATGACGCTCTGTGTGTGAGTATATGCTTATATAAATGTATATATGATTAGAATCACTGTATAATGTGGAAGATGGCCCTGAATAGTGTGGATTCATTGAAGTTGCAGGTGATTCTGATCCACACCAGGATTATAGAGGTCATCTATTTCCCTAATTACCCTCTTCAACTTCCTCTGTTGCTTCTCCTTAATGTCTGTGCTTTTCTTATCAATTTTACAAATGGCCTAGCCATATTTGAGAACTGTCTAAGCATTTACTTTCCCAAATATTTTCAGCTTAATCTTTGCATTTCTTTTTCAGAAGTTTAACCTTTCCCAGCATAGGAAAAATGAGCATATGCCTTTTTATTTTCTTCCAGATCTGGAATCCATGTGTGAGACCAAGTTACTCTCTCTAAAGAAGAGACATTTTAGTCAAGTGATGTTTACCCATGAAGACATACCCACTTTTATTCAGCCCACGTTTCTTATTCCACATCAAAAAACTATTAATGAAGAGAAGCCCTGTGAATGTAAAATATGTGAAAAAGCCTTTAATCAAAACTTACACTTTGTTCAACATCAGAGAATTCATTCTGCTGAAAAAAACTATGAATGTAAGGAGTGTGGGAAATCCTTTAGTCGTGGCTCACTTGTTGCTCGGCATCAGAGGAGTCACACTGGTGAAAAACCCTATGAGTGTAAAGAATGCGGCAAGGCTTTTAGTTGTAGTTCATATTTTTCTCAACATCAGAGGATTCACACTGGTGAGAAACCCTATGAATGTAAGGAATGTGGAAAAGCCTTTAATTATTGCTCAAACCTTAATGATCATCAGAGAATTCACACTGGTGAAAAACCCTATGAATGTAAAGTATGTGGAAAAGCCTTTACTAAGAGTTCACAACTTTTTCCACATCTGAGAATTCATACCGGTGAGAAACCTTATGAATGTAAGGAATGTGGGAAAGCCTTTACTCAACATTCAAGGCTTATTCAACACCACAGGATGCATACTGGTGAGAAACCTTATAAGTGTAAGGAATGTGAGAAGGCCTTTAGTAGTGCCTCAACACTTACTAACCATCACAGAATTCATGCTGGCAAGAAACTCTATGAATGTAAAGAATGTGGAAAGGCCTTTATTCAGAGCTCAGAACTTATTCAACATCAGAGAATACATACAGATGAAAAACCATATGAATGTAATGAATGTGGAAAGGCTTTTAATAAAGGCTCAAACCTTACTCGACATCAAAGAATTCACACTGGTGAGAAACCTTATGACTGCAAGGAATGTGGAAAGGCCTTTGGTAGTCGCTCTGACCTCATCCGCCATGAAGGAATTCATATTGGATAAATGAAAGGCCCTTATGACTGTAAGGAGTATGGAAAGGTCTTTGGTAGTCGCTGTGACCTCATCCACCATGAAGGAATTCATATTGGATAAATGATAGGCCCCTTTGATAACCTTTATAATAATATTTTTTAAAACAGGTAATGCAAAAAATAAACAAAAAATCCCAGATAATGCATGATGAAAGTTCCTCTCTGTAGTAGTTTTCTAGGGCTACTATAACAAAGTACCAAGTACCACAAAACTAGGTGGCTTAAAACAACAGAAACTTATTCTCTCAGTTTTTGAGCCTGGAAACCCACAATCAAAGTTGTTGGCAAGGTTGGTTCCTTCTGGGGCTCCAAGGAAGAATCTGTTCCATGCCTATCTCCTAGCTTCTTGTAACAGCAATTTTTGACATACCTTGGCTTGTAGACTCATTGCTCCAATCTCTGCCTCCATCTTCACACTGTGTTCTCTCTGTGTCTTTTCTCTCATATGGACACTGGTCATATTGCATTAGGGCTCACCCTAAGGACCTCATCTTAACTTGATTATATGTGCAAAGACCTTATTTCCATGTAAGATCACATTCACAGATACCAGGTGTTAGGACCTCAGCATATTTCAACCAATTACACTCTGTTAACACTGTTTTCTAATGTATTTGTAATTTTACACATAAAGTTAATCAAATGTATTTTAAAATGTGAATTTAAGGTCTAAATTAAACACCCTTTTCCCCAAAAAAAGAGTCTATCCCCAAACTACTTATTCCATAATTCCTTCCCATTTATTCTCTGTTTTGGTTATATAGCTTGTATTAACTTATGTTTTAGGGCCGTCTTTTCTATATCTGTGGCCTACAGAATTACTACACTGTAAATTGTGTTACATAGGCTATCTTTGAATTCATGGTGGAATTATAACTTTGTTTTTGAAGGCAGCTGTATTCTTTTTTCCTTTTGTAAAATTAATATTTTCTTATTGTAAAAAAAAAAAAAAAAAAAGGACACCAAGAAAAAAATAAAGATTATTTGTAAGCCTACCAAACAGAGATGACTACTTCAAATTATCACAACATATCCTTCCAGGCTTTATTTAGTGTAATCGTGACATGCATGCTGTACCATAACCTGCTTTTATCATGCTACTATTTCAGCAAGTATAGATGTTTATGTATCATTCTTTTTAATGGTATCATAATAATCTTTTCTGTGGTCGACTATCATTTTGCTAAATAACTACCGATAAACATTTTGGTGCCTGTTTAAACTTTGCAGTTAGAAAAGTTGCCTTCTAAATGCAACTTTAGTACTTTTTTTGTTTCAAACTTAAAAAAAACATTATCAGTGCTGAAATAACTGATGAACATTTTCTTCCTATAAAAACTTGCCAATAACTCCCAATTCCCTCATAATCACTATTACAAATTTGTTTTTATCCTTTGAGACTTTTTTAAAAAATTTATTTTATTTTTGGCTGTGTTGGATCTTTTTTTGCTGCATGCGGGCTTTTTCTCTGTTTGCAGTGAGTGGGGCCTACTCTTCATTGCGGTATGCGGGCTTCTTATTGCAGTGGCTTCTCATTGCAGAGCATGGGCTCCAGGTGCACGGGCTTCAGTAGTTGTGGCAGGTGGGCTCAGTAGTTGTGGCTCGCAGGCTCTAGAGCACAGGCTCAGTAGTTGTGGCGCACGGTCTTAGTTGCTCCACGGCATGTGGGATCTTCCTGGAGCAGGGCTCAAACCCATGTCCCCTGCATTGGCAGGTGGATTCTTAACCACTGCGCCACCAGGGAAGCCCTATCCTTTGAGACCTTTTAAAAAAACTTTTTTACGTGCATGCACACACAACCAAATAAGTAAATGCTTGTAGAAAAAGTGCTGCATTATAATTTTTTTTGTATAAATATATACTGATGATGTGTGTCTTGGATTGCTGTAAGGATAAATGAGTTAAGTGTAAAATGGTTGGGACTCTTACTAGTATATAGTAACTAGCTGATAGTTATCCAACGTTAGCAGTAATATTTTCACTGTTATTATTTGTGGAAAGGACTTTTACCATGTTTCATCATGTTCACACCTTAATTTATATCAAAGAATTTATAATGAAAAAAGATCAGTGGGTATAATGTTTTTAGAAAAGCATCTCACCAACACTTACTCCTTATTCAGCATGAAGTTTAAAAAGAAAATTAAAATCCTAAGAAAACTCAAAGAAAAAGAATGGGTGAATAAGCCTACATTCACACCTCATATTTCATGCTGCACAATTTCATACCCATCAAAAAAACCTATTTATAGTAGTTGAAAACACATCTGTCAAAAAAGAAAGAGCAAAACATGAAATATTAATAATCACTTCCCCCTCAAAGCAGAACACATGTAGATCACATTCTTTTCCAGAATGGGAAAAAAATATGATAGCCAACAATATCTGAATATTGATAACACCCCTCCAAATATTAGTTAAGAAGGAAATCAATCCCTGAATTATGAATATATGAAAATAAGCACATTATGTAGAAAAACGTTGAGGGTTGACAGGCAGCCAGATCTGTATTTAGATTAAAATGTATAGCCTAATAGGCATGTGGATATTAAAACATGAAGAAATTATTAACAGGGAATTCTCTGGCAGTCCAGTGGTTAGGAATCTGCGCTCTCACTGCTGAGGGCCGGGGTTCAATCCTTGGTCAGGGAACTAAGATCCCAAAAGTTGCATGTCACTGCCAAAAGGAAAAAAAATTATTAATAAGTGAACTAAATGTACAAGCCAAAATGCTAGAAAAATAAAAGCAAACTAAATCCAAATATAGAATAAAAGGTATCAGTAAAAATAAAAGGCAAAAATACTTCAAGGAAAAAGTAAAATTGTTTCTTTGTCCGAAAAAATACATATAGATACAAGCATTGGTAACTCTGATGGAAAAAATAGAAGACAGATGAATACATAAATTATATATGGACATGATTATGTTTAGAGAGATTAATGTATTTACTAATATCTGGAAATCAAGTGAAATATGTGATATTTGTAGGAAAATGTAATGACAGAATTAACTCCAAAAGATGTATACCCTTAATAGACCCAAACAATGCAGAAATAATATTTTGATGTAATCTCTACTTAAAGAGATCACCAAGCCAGATCATTTTATGGGCAAAATCTATCAAATATTCAAGGAATTTACAAATCAAATGAGAGAAAAAGCTTGCCATCTTGTTCTGTGAGTTTTACATAATCTTGATGTCAAAAATATAATAATTTGAGTGTCATATAGTACTAAGCCTGCAAACATGAAAATTTATTCTAGCAGTCTATTAAAAGAATACAGAAATTCATCATAATCTGAATCCATTACCTAAACTCAGAAATCAAATACTTTCGATAAAACTTACCATCAAACTCTAAGTCAGGGGTCAGTAAACTAATTCAGATCATTGCCTGTTTTTGTATGGCCTGCAAGCTAAGAATGGTTTTTACATTTTTAAGTGGTTGAAATAAAATGAAAAGAAAAATAATATATTGGAAAATTATATGAAATTCATTTCATTGTTCATAAGTAAAGTTTTTAATACAGAGCCACATGTATTCACTTACATATTGTCTTTGGCTGCATTCACACTAAAACAGAGTTGAGTACCTGTGACAGACTAAGTGTTTTGCAAAGCCTATAATATTTATCATCTGGCCTGTTACAGAAAAGGTTCATCAATCCTTGCTCTAGATACAGGCATACCTCATTTTATTGCACTTCGCTTTATTACATTTCTCAGGTATTGCGTTTTTTACAAATTGGATGTTTGTGGCAACCCTGCATTGAGCAAGTCTATCAACACAATTTTTCCAACAGCATTTGTTCACTTTGTGTCTGTCACATTTTGGTAATTCTCGCAATATTTCAAACCTTTTCATTATTATATTTGTTATGGTGATCTGTGATCAGTGATCTTTGATGTTACTACTATAACTCACTGATGGCTCCAAAGATGGTTAGCATTTTTGAGCAATAAGGTATTTTTTAAAGGTATGTACATTGTTTAGACATGACACTACTGCACACTTAATAGATTACACAGTGTAGGGTAAACAACATAGACTTCAGTATAGTATAAACATAACTTTCATATGCACTGGGAAACCAAAAAATTTATTGCAATATTCGCTTTACTGCGGTGGTCTGTAACCGAACCCACAATATCTCTGAGGTATGCCTGGAGTCACTTTCTGAAACACAGACGTCAAATAGATTAGGTTAACACAGTATTCTGTGCTTTCCAAACTCAGAAAACAAATAGATCCATAGTGAGGGATTCTTGAAATGCAACAAAAGATAATTCCTGTGGGAAATCTGGAGTTTATATATCTAAACTCCATAAGATTGAGAATTTGTTTGACCAAGCCCCAATATCTTCTATGTTTCCTTGAGCTTTATTTTTCTAAGCATTATTAGAATTGGATTTTTTTAAATTTATTTATTTTTGTCTGCATTGGGTCTTCATTGCTGCACGTGGGCTTTCTCTAGTTGCGGCGAGCGGGGGCTACTCCTCATTGAGGTGTGCGGGCTTCTCATTGCTGTGGCTTCTCTTTGTTGCAGAGCACAGGCTCTAGGCACATGGGCTTCAGTAGTTATGGCACGAGGGCTCGGTAGTTGTGGCACACGGGATTAGTTGCTCCATGGCATGTGGGATCTTCCTGGACCAGGGATGGAACCCGTGTCCCCTGCATTGGCAGGCGGATTCTTAACCACTACACCACCAGAGAAGTCCCTAGAATTGGATTTTTAATATATTCTTATAACATATATTCACCATTTTACATATGTCAACATACATGCAACCTGATCTCAAAATGAGTTGTTACCCCATCTGCTGTGATGTCACTGCTATCATCACTACCATTCTGTCCACATTCCAAATATTTAGCGATCCAGAAAACACCAGTCACCTATAGTTTAATGCATCTCACCATTGCCACACACTTTGCAAAATATTTTTTTAAAAACAAAACAGTATGTTACATTCTATAATAAAATGAATGTGGATATAATGAGTGACTTTAGGAGTTACCTCCAAATACTATGTCTGCATCTTAGCAATAGCCTTATAATCCCACATCCTATAATGCACAGCAGCATATTAACTGTGCAGTTAAAAAGAAGAGACAGAACTCCCACTTAACTGGTTTATCCAAGTGTGATCCAAACTAATTTGAACATGAAGTCCTATTTGCTCCTAATTACTGGTAACATTTTTGGGAAGTGTATATGTTTGGGAACTGTTTGGGTTTTTATTTTGTTTTTTGGCTAAAATCATGAATCAAAGAATGAAATTAAAGAAATCATTACAGGTAAGCTAGGAATTTGGGGATGGAGTATTTTCCATCTCCCTAATATCAGGCACTACAGGATGCCGGACACAACTGTAAGCCATCAAAAATATTAAGATCGCTGATAAAGGTAAATACATGGATAAATATAAAAACAGTATTAATGTAATTTAGATTTGCAAAATTTGGGGGGTTTTTTAAACAAGATTTAAAAACAAATGCATAAAAATAATTGTAAATCTAGGTTAAAGAATACACAATATATAAAGATTCAGTTTGTGATATCAATAACATAAAGAGAAGGAGCCAACTGTAAAGGAATAGAGCTTTAGTATGCAATTGAAGTTGGTATCAATTTAAAATGGATTGTTGTAACTTTAGGATGTTATATGTAATTCCTCTGGTAACCACAAAGAAAATATTTATAGAATACACAAAAAAGGAAATGAGGAGGGAATTGAAACGTGTCACTACAAAAAATCAACTAGAGATAAGACTTCCAGTTTCTAGTCCATAACAAGCTTGGAAGTCATCAATCCGTTATAACAACAAGTAAAAAGCAGAATGAACTGAAAATCAACTCTTGCGTAGATCCATCAGAGAATTAAGGTCACAGGGTAAACTGCTGCCCACAGACAGGTGGATACAGAGAATCACAACTTACCAGAGCATAGGCACATTAGCAGAAACCTCTGTGGGAACCAGTACAGAAGATGGAAAACCTAAACTGTAATGGACAAATTGCAGGAGGCTCAGTGTGGACAAATCTGAGAGTTAAATGCTCCAAGGGAGTCTGAGTCTTTAAGAAGCCCCTGCACTTTTATGAGCTTTACCTCCAGGAGCCCAATCAAGTCCTCATAGTGAGGACTGGAGAAAACTCCCCATTGTGTTTCTGGCAGAGAGAGGGGGAAAGTCGCTATTTTGAAATATTCTCAAAGCATTCTGTTCTTAATAAGGCATGCCACAAAGAGAAACTATTGTACCAGAGCCTATAACCTACTGAGGTTTCATTAGTGTCTAACCAACCTGAGGGAAAAGAAATGCTCAGCTCCAGCCCACTCTAGCCATCCTGTCCCACCTGAGGGAGGGAGGTAGACTGAGAGACACTGGCAAAGTTCACAGTCCAGTGGCAGTTTCACCAAGACTGAATCTTAATCACAGGACTATAGAACATAACCCCTCCCCCTACACCTTATCACCACATCACTAAAGGTCTTACCAGTGTTCCTTTTACCCAGCACATGAAGTCTAGGTTTAAACAAAAACAAACAAAACAACAGAGACAATTAATAGAAAACAGTAACAAATATGATAGGTATTAATCCAATTATATCAATAACCACTTTACATATCAAAGATAAAATCAAAAATAGAGGAAAGTGGGGCTTCCCTGGTGGCGCAGTGGTTAAGAATCCTCCTGCCAATGCAGGGGACACAGGTTCGAGCCCTGGCCTGGGAAGATCCCACATGCCACGGAGCAACTAAGCCCGTGCGCCACAACTACTGAGCCTGCGCTCTAGAGCTCACATGCCACAACTACTGAGCCCGCATGCCACAACTACTGAAGCCCAGGCGCCTAGAGCCCATGCTCCGCAACAAGAGAAGCCACTGCAATGAGAAGCCCGCGCACCGCAACAAAGAGTAACCCCCGCTCGCCACAGCCAGAGAAAGCCCACGCACAGCAACAAAGATCCAACACAGCCAAAAATAAAAATAAATTAAAAAAAAACAGAGATTGGAGTGGGCCCCCCCTTTCCCCCTTTGCCTCCTGACAGGAAAGGTTTAAGGGGGACTGGGCCCTGGGAGGCCGGGCCGGGCTCAGGGGCCGCCCCGGGGGCCCAGGCCATGGCTGTACGCCGACTGAAGGTGAACGAACTTCGCGAGGAGCTGCAGCGCCGTGGCCTGGACACTCGTGGCCTCAAGGCTGAGCTTACTGAGCGGCTGTAGGAGGCGCTGGAGGCCGAGGAGCCCGTCGACGAGCGGGAGATCGAGGCCGACGACGAACCGGGGCGACCCGGGCACAACAATGAGGAGATGTCATGGACAATATTACCATGCAGAACCAATTCTATGAGATGCAGGTCATCAAGAAAGAGAACGAGTCAGGCTACGAGAGGAGAACGCTGGAAATGGACCTATCGCCCAGTAGAAGTGAAGACAGAGATGAAGCAAGAGGCACCCACCAGCTTCCTCCTGCCCGAAGCATCTCAACTCAAACCAGACAGACAGCAGTTCCAGAGTCGCAAGAGGCCTTATGAAGAAAACCGGGGATGGGGGTATTGCGAGCACCGAGAGGATAAGAGGGGCCGCTCTCCTCAGCCTCCCGCTGAAGAGGATGAAGATGACTTTGACGACACCCTTGTTGCCATCGACACATATAACTGCGACCTCCACTTCAAGGTGGCCTGAGACCGGAGTAGTGGCTACCCACTCACAACTGAAGGTTTTGCATACCTGTGGTCAGCAGCCCGTGCCAGCTATGGGGTCGGAAGGGGCCGTGTGTGCTTTGAGATGAAGATCAATGAGGAAATCTCTGTGAAGCACCTTCCATCTACAGAGCCCGACCCACACGTTGTCCATATTGGTTGGTCCCTGGACTACTGCAGCACTCAGCTAGGCGAAGAGCCTTTCTCCTATGGCTACGGAGGCACTGGGAAGAAGTCCACCAATAGCTGGTTTGAAAACTACGGAGACAAATTTGCAGAGAATGATGTGATTGGCTGCTTTGCGGACTTTGAATGTGGAAATGATGTGGAACTTTCCTTCACCAAAAATGGGAAGTGGATGGGCATTGCCTTCCGAATCCAGAAGGGAGCCTTAGGGGGTCAGGCCCTCTACCCTCATGTCCTGGTGAAGAATTGTGAAGTGGAGTTCAGCTTCGGGCAGAGGGCAGAGCCCTACTGTTCTGTCCTCCCAGGCTACACCTTCATCCAGCACCTTCCCCTGAGTGAGCGAATCCAGGGCACTGTTGGACCAAAGAGCAAGGCAGAGTGTGAGATTCTTATGATGGTGGGCCTGCCTGCCACCGGTGAGACCACATGGGCCATGAAACATGCAGCCTCCAACCCCTCCAAGAAGTACAACATCCTGGGTACCAATGCCATCATGGATAAGATGCAGATGATGGGCCTACGCCGTCAGAGGAACTACGCTGGCTGCTGGGACGTCCTGATCCAGCAGGCCACCCAGTGCCTCAACCGCCTCATCCAGATCGCTGCCCGAAAGAAACGCAACTATATCCTAGATCAGACAAATGTTTATGGGTCAGCCCAGAGACAAAAAATGAGACCATTTGAAGGCTTCCAGCGCAAAGCTATTGTAATTTGTCCCACTGATGAGGACCTAAAAGACCGAACAATAAAGCAAACCAACGAAGAAGCGAAGGATGTCCCAGATCACACGGTCTTAGAAATGAAAGCCAACTTCACGTTGCCAGATGTTGGGGACTTCCTGGACGAGGTGCTGTTCATTGAGCTGCAGCGAGAGGAAGCAGACAAGCTGGTGAGGCAATACAATGAGGAAGGCCACAAGGCTGGGCCATCCCCTGAAAAGCGCTTTGACAACCGAGGCGGTGGCAGCTTCTGGGGCCTTGGGGGTGGCGGCGGTTTCCAGCACTATGACAACCGAGGTCCCCCCGGGGGAAACAGAGGAGGCTTCCAGAATCAGGGAGGAGGAAGTGGAGGAGGCAGCTACCGAGGAGGTTTCAACCACAGTGGAGGTGGTGGCTACAACCAGAATGGCTGGGGTAGCGACAGCCGGGATAACAACAACTCCAACACCCGAGGCAGCTACAACCGGGCTCCCCAGCAACAGCACCCACTACAGCAGCCTCCACCACTACCCAGCTACAGCCCTGCTCGGAACCCCCCAGGGGCCGGCAGCTACACTAAGAACAGCAACATCCCTGGCTCAAACGCCAATACCAGCACCCTTACTGTCAGCAGCTACAGCCCTCCACAGCCGAGTTACAGCCAGCCACCTCCCTACAACGAAGGAGGTTACAGCCAGGGCTACACAGCTCCACCACCTCCACCTCTGCCACCACCTGCCTACAACTATGGCAGCTATGGCGGCTACAACCCAGCCCCTTACACCCCTCCGCCACCCCCCACTGCACAGACCTACCCTCAGCCCAGCTATAACCAGTACCAAGAGTATGCCCAGCAGTGGAACCAGTACTATCAGAACCAGGGCCAGTGGCCACCGTACTACGCGGGAACTACGACTACGGGAGCTACTCTGGGAATACACAGGGGGGCACAAGCACACAGTAGCCAGTGAGTCCTGGAGGCCCCTGCCAGCTTCCTCCACCAGCGCCCACCTTGGCCCCCCTTGTCCATCCCCACTGGGTCACGTGGTGCTGGGGGACGGGTCCTCCCAGGGCTGCCTCCCTTCCAAGGGGATCTTCCCCCACACAGGGCCAGGCATTTTCCTCTGGATTCAAACAGGCAACAATGACCTTTTATTTTGTTTGTCCCCCCACCCTCCTCCTCTTCCTCTTCCTCCCTTCCTCCTTTTTGACTAAAGACCCTCCTCCCTTGGTCGTACAGTGAGGCTACAGGGCTGTGGGGAGGTCCCCTTCCTGTACTCTGGTCCCAGCCCTGCTCCAGCCCCTCAGCTTCCCAGATTCTCATGCAGTTGGTTGTAAATTCTTCCAGGAGCTGTTTTACTGTCTACTTTTCAGGATTAAAAAAAAAAAAAATTCAAAAACTTAAAAACACACACAAGTTTAAAAAAGCAAAATGCAGTGGGAGGAAGAAGCAACAGATATTTTTTTGGTAATTATGCTTCTTTTTTTTTTAATTTTTAGAATTTATCCCTTTTTACTGTGGGTCGGCTGTTGATATTTCATCAGGATAACCATTTCTTTGCTGAGTTCAGGTGACCGAGGAAGAGCCACACCCTCAAAACAAAACACACACAAAACAAAACCACAGAATCATCTTTAACCTAACTTTTTATACAATGTCTCAGTTTCCCGTAACTTTGCACACAAGCTTCTGTGTTGAGTTGAATTGTACCTGCCTTTTGTATTTGGAGAGAGTGTGACTATTGAACTTGAAACCTTTTATTCTGGGCGTCTTGGTAGTTTCTGGTGGGATTAATCGGGTGAGAGGGAAGAAGGGAGTTGGGGGGCTCCTTCCTTTCAGAACATGAAGTTTCTCACTGCCTCCTCTCCAGAGGTCTCCCAGGTGCCAGACCTAAAGGTTTTTCCTACAGTGATCCTCTGATTATTTTTACTTCCCCTTGACCCATATGTTTTAACAGGACTTTAACAAACTGTGCTTATTAAGAAATGTGTTTGCCCTGTTTTGTTTTGTTTCAATAAATGACATGGCATCTCCTAGCAGGAAGGAAGCAAGGTTTCAACCCTGATTTAAAAAAAAAAAAAAAATAGAGAAAAGTATAGCATGCTAACACTAATCAAAAGAAAGCTGGAGCAGCTATATTAATTTTAGAGGAAGCTGACTTCAGATTAGGGAAAATTATCAGGGATAAAGAGGGCCATTACATAATGATACAGGTGTAACAAAGCAGTAGTAATCTTTATATGTACCTAACAATGCACCATCCAAATATGTGAGGCAAAAACTTTTAGAACTACAAGGAGAAATAAATAAATCCACTATTATAATTGGATTCCTTCAACACCCTTTTTTTAATAATGGAAAATCGGTAAGGACACAGTTGACTTCTAGCCCCATCAATCAACTGGATATAATTGATATCTATAGACTACTTCTTCCAACAACAGTAGAATACACATTCTTCTCAATTTTACAAGGAACACTCACCAAGATAAACACAGCAAGCATCTGTGGCCTTAAAACATACCTTAACATACTTAAAAAACAGAAACCATAAAATGTATGCTCTCGCACCACAGTGGAACTGAACAAGAAATTAACAACAGAAAGATAGCTGAAAAACCCCAAAATACCTGGAGATTAAACAACACACTTCTAAATGTCACACAAGTCAAAGAAATCTCAGAAATATTAAAATATCTTAAAATGAATAAAAATGAAAATACAGCTTATCAAAATTTGTGGGATACAGTGAAAGCAGATCTTAGAAGGAAATTTATAGCATTGAATATATATATGAGAAAAGAAGAAGGTTTCCTTGGTGGTGCAGTGGCTAAGAATCCACCTGCCAATTCAGGGGACACTGGTTCAAGGAAGATCCCACATGCCACAGAGCAACTAAGCCCGGGAGCCCGCAAGCCACAACTACTGAGCCCACATGCCACAACTGCTGAGGCCCGTGCACCTAAAGCCTGTGCTCTGCAACAAGAGAAGCCACCGCAATGAGAAGCCCATGCACCGCAATGAAGAGTAGTCCCCGCTCGCGGCAACTAGAGAAAGCCCACGTGCAGCAACGAAGACCCAACGCAGCCAAACAATAAAAATAAAAATAAATAAATAAGACAGGGGTTGATGCTTCGATGTTACATCCTGGGGCTCCAATTCTGGAGGCGTCTATTGTCCCCATTTTACATGCCATAAAACTGAGGCCTGCCCTGGGATCCCAGAGCTTGTAAGCAGCTCTTTTTAAATCCCAACTATATCTCATTTTACTCTACCCTTTACAACTAAATCTTACTTCCTCTGAGTACAAAATGAGTGCATGATTCATGACACCTATTTATACCAAGAAAAAGGACTAGAGCTTGAGCTTGTTAACTCTTGGCTTCTCCTGTGGCTCAGAACGTGGCCTTGTGCAAATCACGTCACTTAATTCATTCAGGAAATAGTGCCTGAGTTCCTGCTGAGTGCTGGACACTTCTAGAAGCGGGGCACACAGCAGTGAACAGGACAGATGGGTCTCAATAGCTTATGTTCTAGTTGAGCAATAGACAACGTTAAACTTTAAAACACAGGTGAGTGCTCTAATGAAAAGACAGTATAAAGGGATGGAGAGAGATAGGGTGAGGGGTGCAGAGGCAAATCATGCAATGGTCTGAGTAAAACAATAGAATCAGTTAGCTGTGATAATTAGTAGTAATTAATAGTAGAACAAATTAAACATACTTTATGCAAGGAAGAAACCCCAGTATTTTATGTTTCTTTTTCTCCTCTGATACATCAGTTTAACTTTTTAAAAACTCTCCATTGGATATTTAAAATCTGTGGGCTATGTTAATGTATAGTCTACAGTATATAAGTTTAAGACTTCAAAAGGAGAACATAAATGCAATAGGGCTAATGAAAAAGATAATACCTATATTTAATTTTAAAAATGAAATATTTCTGTCTCATGATATAGTGGGATGTTTTCACTCTGTTGCCTTTGTCAATAATATTTCTCTGAACTGCCTGTGGCCTTCAAGACATACTTCTTTTCTTGTATGAACAGTAGTGGTAAAACTGACTACATACAAAATTCACTTTGACTTAGAGCTCTGATCCTATCAAGCCCACGTTATGCTAATTCCTGGTGTCACCCCAATTTGATGACAGCAAGCCAAATATCTTCTAAACAAAAGCATATGAGCCTGGGATACTTAATGATTTTACCTACTAGCAACAGCAGGTTTTTAGATTTGGATGAATTCATTTCCAGCTCTCTAAAAATGTCTATCCACTTTGTATCTAACAGGCTTATGTTAGTAAAGCAGCTGTTTGCTGGGTCTTGGATCTATAAATTCATCAGAGGCTATCCATGTCTAAAATGTCCACAGTTTTTAAGCACTTCAATGTTTGAATGTCACTGTAAGTTAACCTCTCTCAGGGAAAATGAGAAAGGTAATTTGAACTTGTGAAATTGAAGTTAACAGTTTAAGTTTCAGTCAAGAAATTGAGAAAGTTCTATTTAACCAGATCATCAAACAGTTCTGGAGAAACAGCATATAACTTTTGTTTTACTATAATCATTTTCTCCATTCTCATCCTCATTCTCCAAATTAGAGAAGGACATGCTTGTTCCACACTTGGAAAATATAATTTTACAGTAAGACATTTTAACATCTTTTCTATGGCTAGCATCAATAGCAATCTGGTAGGCATATGTCTAAGGAGGCCATCTCCGTCCACTTCTTTAAAGCTTAAAATCTTACCAAGTGCTTCTGCATGTTTTGAAGAAATCGAGAAATAACCAAAACCTTTCATTGTGAAAGCGTCAGTATTCAGATAAGCAAATCACATCCCCCTTTTTTTGCAGTGTTGCAGATAAAATCTTTTAATTTTCTTTTTTTATAAAGATTTTTTTGATGTGGACCATTTTTAAAGACTTTATTGAATTTGTTACAATATTGCTTCTATTTCCATTTTGGTTTTTTGGCCACGAGGCATGTGAGATCTTAGCTCCCCGACCAGGGATCGAACCCACACCACCTGCATTAGAAGGCGAAGTCTTAATCACTGGACCGCCAGGGAAGTCCCTAATATCTTTTAATTTTCTTTGGTGAAAAGTTTAGGGACTGAATGGAATTCACCAAAATTACATCTACATTGTCTGCCAAATGTGCAGATAGATGAACAAAATCTAGTTATTAATTGAACAAGATATCAACACCCTTTCGTTTTATGTTTGTGTGGGTGTGGTTTCATTAAAATCTTCATAGAAATCAAGAAGATGATTTGAAACTCCATTTTTCGAGTACCTAAGAACTAGGGGGAAATTTTTTGTTACAATGACTCCACATACCACTTGATAAACTGTAGAAAGCTGATAATGATGGCTGGCAAGATCTGACAAAATAGGCTTTAGACTGTAAGGGACCAACATATCTTGTCAAAATTTCCCCTTTAGCTTGCCCACGGGGACGTTTTAGCTGCAAGCTCTGAGTTCGGAAAATTAACTGTACTTGAACTGTACCTGGTTTCACAGAGCAGTCAAAGGAATGATGATGATGTGTGTTTGGTATACCTAAGCCAATTCACCACCACTATTTTTATTGGTGTCTTTGGGGGAGCTGAAAAACCTTGACGAAGTTAAAAGTACTTACCTGTCTTGTCCCAGACTTGTGAGATTGTCACCGTGTGTACTTTTACATACCTTTCTCCCGAATACTCAATCCTAAATTCTTTTCTCCATATTGTTCAGTATTCTCTGTTTTGGTTATTTATCTCCCTAATCCATGTGTCCTTCCATTTGTCATTAAAAGAACACATTCACTTAGCCTTTTTTTTGGTCTGGGTTATGCTGGTGTTGGTATTGTAACCATTCTTTTCATTATCTAAAATCTTAGAAAACATTATCACAGTATTCACAATGTCAGAAGTTAAAACTAGCACTACTTGATACAAAGCACGAGTGAATCCACAGGCACAGGCAAAGACAGTTACGGCTCCTAATTACAACACACCTAAGTTGCGTTACTCAGAGTGATGCATCAATGAATGATTCCTTACTGTGAACTACCAATCATGGTTATCAACAGCAGCAGTCAGAGGCAGTATGGAAGGCAGAAAATCTCTGCTGTATCCATTTGACACTAAAATCTGTTGCTTTCAGCAGTTCCTATTTTGGGGACCACCATATCAGTTTTCTACTTTACCCACAACCTTTGCACCCATTGTAAAAACTGGGACTTTGCATGTCCTGAGGAGGGGTTTCCCGGGAAGCAGGTGTTTCAGTGCTAAAACCGGGGTAGTCCTGGGAAAACCAGGACAGTTGGTCACCCTATAAGTAGTCTTGACTACGTCTTGTCCACCACCTCCCCTTTCCCCTACCTCCCGACCCTGTCAGAGCTGCCCTCACCCCAAGCTCAGCCAGTCACCTTCCCTCTCCTGGCAGTCTGAAATCTGGAAGGGAGACATGCCTAGCCTGGGAGCTGCTGCAATATAGAAGGTTCAAGCATTCCCAAAACAGCCCTAGCTGATTATTAGATAATTCTTGGTTGTCCAGGGTTTTCTTCAACCCACTCCTTACCCTAGTATTCTGGTTAACTGCCTTTTCTGCTGAAGGTAGCCAGAGTTGGTTTCTTTAGCTTTCAGACAAGAGCATCTTTACTACTGCAGTAGTATTGCTTTTGCTGATGTCCTTTCTATATCCTGTTGATTTGTGTCAGATCCTGGGTTCCTTGACACCAAATGGATATTCAGGTGTGGTTTAAAACTAAGATGGCTCTCAATGATTTCCCAAATAATGGCAAGGAGGTTGGGTGTTTGTACCTTTGCAATTGCTGAAGAGGGACTCAGCTGTGAGTTGTCAGCAGCCAACAATCCCAGCAGCTATGGGGATGAGTGCTTTGGCCCTGAAAGGGAGAGAGATGGGTGGTACACCTCAGTATTCACTATACTTTATCTCTATTCAATATCACATTAAAAAAAAATTGTACCACTATAATATTTTAAATTGTTAGTAAGATCAGGTTTGTTTGTTTTTTTAAAGTACATAAATATTTAGGAGTTTTTGCCAGTATATATCTTCTAAGAGTTTGTTCCACATATAAAGTGAACAATCAGATATAACATTCATTTCACAACTCTTTCATTTTCCCATATTGTGTTTTTTCCTTCAGAATTTTTTACACAATCTGTATCAGTAATTGTTAATTTGTCTCATAATTACCAATAAGTAGAATTCTATTTTTAAACCTGCAATTATGGTAACTTACCATCAGTCACTCATCCAGTAAGAGTGGATGAATTCAACCTCTGGCATTCTGGTCTCCAAACCCAAGCTATGGGGTAGTGCTTCTCAAACTTTCATGTGAACAAGAATCATCCAGGAATCAGTGAAAATACAGGTTCTGATTCAGGAGGTCTTGGGTGGGACCAGAGAATCTCTTTCAAATAAGCTGCCATAGGGCTAGTCTGAGGACACCTTAGGAGCAGTGAGGTTCTAAAGCAGGAATTAATAAATTACAGCCCACAGACTAAATCAGCCTGCTGCTTGGTTTTGTTTTGTTTTAATATTATTTATTTATCTGGCTGTGCCGGGTCTTAGTTGTGGCACGTGGGATCTTTAGTTGCGGCACACAGGATCTTTAGTTGTGGCACGCAGGATCTTTAGTTGTGGCACGCAGGATCTTTAGTTGTGGCAAGCAGGATCTAGTTCCCTGACCAGGGATCGAACCTGGGCCCCCTGCATTGGGAGCATGGAGTCTTAACCACTGGACCACCAGGGAAGTCCCTTCGTTTTGTATGGCTAAAAATAGATTTCATAATTTTATTTTATTTATTTACTTTTTTGGCCGCACTGGTGGCATGTGGGATCTTAGTTCCCTGACCAGGGACTGAACCCGTGCCACCTGCAGTGGAAATGCAGAGTCTTAACCACTGCATGGCCAGAGAAGTCCAAGATTTCATAATTTTAAGTAGTTAAGATAAAATCAAAAAGAATAAATATTTTGTGATATGTGAAAATTACATGAAACACAAATTTCAGTGTCTGTAAATAAGATTATTAGAACACAGCCATGCTCATTTGTTTATGTAATGTCTGTGGTTGGTTTTACAGTACAAGGGCAGAGTTGAGTAGCTGTGACAGACTGTAGGGCCAGGCCTGCAAAGCTGAAAATACTGTCTGGCTCTTCACCAAGCTCTAAAGCACTAAATCTGCTGTTTCAGAGGTAATTAACACTTCCTAGGGAGAAGGGGGGATTAGCTGTTGAGTTACTTCTGGTTCTGGGTTTAACAGATTTGCAAAGTCTATTAGAAAGAAGAGGAAACAAGGTTTTGAGGAGAAAGGACAGAGAAAGTGAATAAAGAACTGGGAGGTAAAAGTTTCTTGAGATTAAAAGGGCTTTGCAGAAGGGTTTGGGTTATACAAGTGCATGCATTTGTTTAAATTCAGCAAATGTACACTTATAAAATATTCCGATTTCTTCAGCTTACTTGGAAATGAATGAAAAATTGAGATGGACTGATGAATGGATAGATGGAAAGATAAAAAAGCAAATAGGGTAAAATGTTCATGGTGGTATATGAGTATTCACTCGACAATTCTTCCAACTTTTCTGTATATTTGAAAGTTTTCATAATACAAAGTTAGAGGGGTAACAGGGGAAGAGAACGTGAAGAAGGTTACAAACGGGCTGATCTTGGGGTAACTTCTGAGGAACTGACTCTTGTGTAGGGCATTTTTACTGACTTCCAAGGGAGGACCTCCGCTTCCATTGCTCCTGCACTAAGAGACCCAGGGAATTTTAAGCATCAACACACACAGTGACTGACATGGCAAGGCAACTAACTCAGGTGTTAACAGATTACCCAGGACACTCCCCTCTACCCAGGGCTGGCTTCATGGGCATGCAACCTGTATAGCTGCAGACAGCCCCACACTCAGAAGGTCCCACACTTGGTTGAACGCTCTGCTGTTGCTGTCTTGAAGTTTGTGGTAATTTTTGAACAAGAAGCCCCACGTTTTCATTTTGCCCTAGGTCCACAAATTATGTAACTGGTCCTGCCCCAACTCTCTCCTTCCGACCTACCAGACATATCTGAAAAAAACTGTGCATCTGAAGTCCCACATCAGGATGGCTCCTGATGAAAAAGCCTCTCAGACCATTAAAATATGCTAGTAATAGATTATACTTAGAGTTTGAAAGCAGGCATGGTTTTTAAATAAATTCAGGGGGACGATTTTCACATTAATGCTTCACATGTGTGATAGGACTTTTTTGGAAGATCAGGTTTATTACACAAATTAAGGTATGTAAAATACATGAATACTTTCGAATATTCAATATATAGATATTAAAAATTAAAATAAAATATTAAAATAACAATTGTTTATTTCATTGTAAAAAATTGTTTTAAAGATTTATTTCTTGCCCTGTTAGTTACTTATTGAGATGTTATTGACATACAATAAACTGCACATATTTAAAGTGTACAGTGTAATAAGTTTCAACATATACCTACACACGTAAAACCATCACAACCAATATTTGATCATACCCATCACTCCAAAACGTTACTTGTGCTACTTTGTAACTCTCCCTCCCACACCGGGCAAAACTCCATCCCCCAAACAACCACTGATCTGCTTTCTATATAGAGTTTCATATAAACGGAATCATACAGAATGTACGCTTTTGGGGACTTCCCTGGCCGTCCAGTGGTTAAGACTCAGCGCTTCCACTGCCGGGGGCACAGGTTCGATCCCTGGTCAGGGAACTAAGATCCTGCAAGTTGCGCCCTGCGGAGGAAAAAAAAAAAAATCTGGCTTCTTTCACTCAGCATAATTAGTTTGAGACATCCATATTGTTGTATGTATGAATAGTTATTCCTTTTTATTGCTGAGTAGCATTCCACTGTATACCATACTTTGTTTATTCATTCATCTATTGATGGACACTGGATTATTTCCTGTTTTGGGCTATAACAAATAAAGCTGCTATAGACATTTGTGTACAGTCTTTGCAGGTGGGTCTATGGTGGTGAAGCAGGTAGCTGCGCCCATTGGCCCCCTCGGGGCAACCATTATCAAGGATATTTCTGGCAATTCCCCAATCTTTTTCTGGCCCAGTTTTTGCTTGTAGGTAGGATAGGCGACTGATACTGACCTGCTCCCATCCTTTCTTCAGGGACTCCAGCTCTGGCGCTGCCACTTCTGCAGCAATACAACAGCCAGCGTCTCCTCTTAATCACCTGTTGTCGGTCATAAGAAAAATAGCAGCGCCCTGCAACCAGTTTTTATTAGCGTTAAGGTAGGGCATCCTGGGCGCCACCATTTTGGAGGAGGTGCCAGGCATCTTACATTCTGCTTCTGGGTAGGGAAACCAAAGAGGCCATGGCAAGGGGGTACCTTCCAATAAGTGCAAAAGGCACTTGGGCTCTGGCTTGATGGGGTTGGGAAAGAGGCCCTGGGTGGACAAAGATTTGGGAAAGGGCAGGGCAAGGGGAAAGAAGCCGCAGTAAGGGGGAGTGCAGCTCCAATGGCGCTTCCAACCTGACCCATAGTCACTATGTGAGAGTGTTAATTGTTGGTTTAAGTCAGTAAATTTTTGGGGTAGTTTGTTTTTCGGCAATAGATAGTACACCTTCCTTGCTGGTCTCCAACATTCCAGGCACACTCCCTATTTTAGGGTCTTTGCATTTGCTGTTCCCTCTGCCTGGAATAGTTTTTTTTTTTGGACAGGTGCATTATTAGGTCCCTCATTTCTTTCAGGTCTTTATGCAGAGGTCACTTTGGAGGCCTTTCTTGGCTACTGTATCTAAAATTTCACTCCCCTCCTGTAATAGGGGAGGCGCAGGCACGACCTATAGCAGTCCCGCTCAGCCATTGGTCAGCACAACAGTGGGCCTCTCCCCTCCCCCTCCTCTGTATAAAAGGAGAGCGAATTCGGACTGAGGGAGGATGGTTTTTTGAGACTCTAGTCTGCCATCTTCGTGGTCTGCTAGCTTTCCAATTAAAGTCGTTATTCCTTGCCAGAACAATTCGTCTCCCGATTTACTGGCCTGTCCTACAGTGAGCAGAGTGAGCTTGGGCTCTGTAACACTCCTGCTATTTAATTAATTTATTTAGTTATTTAGTTTTTGGGTTTTCTGGCTGCGCCGCATGGCGTGTGGAATCTTAGTTCCCTGACCAGGGATCAAACCTGCGCCCCCTGCAGTGGAAGTGCGGAGTCTTAACCACTGGACCACCAGGGAAGTCCCGACACTCCTACTATTTTATATACCCTTTCCCTATTTACTTTTTGCTCATTGACAATTATCAGTTTCCCTTTCTGTTTGCTGATGTATCCCCAATGCCAAGAACAGTGCCTGGTTCATGGTAAGCACTCAGAATGCCCTTGTGGGTAAATGGATATATTACTTCTATTTAGAGTTCAAGAACTCCCAACAAGCACATCCAGAATCTGTGGCTCACTCAGATCTCTGCTCCAGCACAATCGCCTTCCT
This sequence comes from Balaenoptera physalus, assembly GCF_965194825.1. Taxonomy (NCBI): domain Eukaryota; kingdom Metazoa; phylum Chordata; class Mammalia; order Artiodactyla; family Balaenopteridae; genus Balaenoptera; species Balaenoptera physalus. The sequence continues at coordinate 15,575,827 of NC_138900.1, read as the reverse complement.
GACTCCTTCCTACTTTTCAAATCTATTTCCCTGGTGAGGTGGGTAGGTTGTAAGATGGCCTGCAATGACTTCTACCTCCTGGAAGTCTGGAAAGAGGAATCCCCCTTGTGTAATTTCTCCCCCTTGAATGTGGCTGGGAACTGTGACTTGCATCTAACCAACAGAATACAGCAAACGTGACAGGATGTCACTTGCATGATAATATTACATAAGAGTGTAACTTCTGTATTGGTAGCAGACTCCTTATTTGAAGCAAGCTGCTGTGTTGTGAGCTGGACTTTGGAGATGCCCATGTGACAAGGTACTGAGGGTAGCCTCTGGCCCACAGCCAGAATGAAATGGAGGCCCTCAGTCCAACAATTCACAAGGAATTGAATTCTGCTAACAACCATGTGATCTTGGAAGCAGCTCCTTCTCTTGTTGAGGATCAGATGAAACCACTGTTCTTGACAACACCATGACTATAGCCTTGTGAGACTTGAACCAGAGGACCCAGCTAAGCTGTGTCTGGACTGACAGAAACTGTGAGATAACAAATGTGGGTTGGCTTAAGCTACTAAATTTGTGATAATTTATTAGGTAGCACTAGGTAACTAACACACTTAGGTTACCAAAGCTAGAGACCAGTGTTAACAAAGGTCATAATTTTTTCTCATTACTATCTGTTCTGTGAGGAGGATGCTTTGTTTCAGGGCTAATGATTAGGTGTGTGATCCATACCACAGCTCCACCCTTGTCTGACCATCAGAATTACTGAGGATGCTTGAACCCTCTGCCAGAACTAATCAAACAGAATCTCTGGGGCCAATATGTTTTTTTAAAAAAAATTCTCTGCAAAGTATCTTGCCCAAGATATTTATTAACTACAAAGGCAGAAATGGCAGATTTAGAGTGGGGAAATCTGACATTGAGCACCTTGACCAAATGATCAAGGTTGACATCACCAATAAGATTTATCACCATCATGTACCCTCTGATATGATGCACTGAAGATGCATCACTTTTGTAATATTAATGCATAACCCAGTTAATCAAACCCAAATTGAGAGATATTCTACAAAATAACTGGCTAGTATTGTTCAAAAGTGTCTAAGTCATGAAACACAAGAAAAGACTGGGGAACTATCATAGTCTGGAGGAGACTAAAGAGAAATAACAGGTAAATGCAATGTGGGATCTGGACTGGATCTTGGGCTAGACGAAGACATCAGTAGGAAGGGCTATAGTTTAATTACTAGTATTATATCAATGTTAATTTCCTGGTTTTGATAATTGTATTATGGTTATATTAGATGTTAACATTAGGGGAAGCTGTGTGAAGAATATTTGGGAACTGTTTTGCAACTTTTTTATAAGTCAAAAATTATTTCAAAATAAAATCAAAAAAATCTCTACTTGAGGGGTTCTCGAAGTATTGCCTTTTGCTCTTTAGATCTACACATTTTCTTTTACTCTGGTGATATCTCAAGGACTGAGCTAGGGGAGAGGCAATAGACCAGGCCAGAGTGCCATCTTGTCAGAAAATAAAAACATTTGCAAGGCCTCATGTATTTCAAAACACTCTTCCCCCCTTTATTTTGTTTTTCAAATTACAAAAGTAATATATGTTTGTAACAAGTAAAACAATACAAAGATATATAAATTAAACAACTACTTACATTTCCATTCCCCACCAGGGCAACCAATGTTAATACCTTGTTTTATATCTATCCCTCCACACTTTTCTCTTTGTTCATATTAACACATACATGCATAAATACACATATATGTGTTTTAATTTAAAAAAATAGATTCATATACATTATTCTGAAATTTTCTCTTTTCACTTAACAATATACCACAAATATCTCCACAAATTAGTAGAGTTCTAGCTTCCCCCTCAAATTTCTTAATCACATATTTGACATATCATACTTGGTTCAGTTATTTACATAATTTTTCTTTGGGGCTTTCATTTTCCTTCTCTGACTACCCCATTATCCACCTGCATCACCCACCTTCCCCGAACCCAATGTATACTCTTCTATACTTTTCTCCATGCATATAAAATCTTACACAAACATATATGATACATGTTTATCACTCAAGCTCCTAGAAGCATTTTGTAACTGATTTACAAAAACAGAGTCATTTTACACACTTCTCCCTTGCTTTTTTCTCTCAAGAAAACATTGTGGAATTCCGTTCAAGTCCACTAGCATAGTTTTAACTTGTCCACCTTAATGGCTATATAAACATCCTATGGAATGGATATACTATAGTTCCTTCCCTCTTCAAGTTTCCCTGCTGATGGGCATTTATTTTGATTCTAGTGTTTTTTGCCACTAGGAACAATTCACAATAAATGTACATGTCCCTTATGTATTGGGGTTTTACTTCTAAGAGAAGATTCCCCAAAGTGGCATAAGTATTTTACGTTATAATAGATGTCAGATTGCTTTTCAAAAGAGCTGTAACAATTCATGTTTCTACCAGCAGTGTCTTAAGAACACCCTTTGTCCTGAGAGCAAAAAGCATTCCTGCTCTTTTTCGTCAGCTTGATTGCATACTGTCATTATAACTTAAATCTGCATTCTCCAACAACTACTGAGGCTAACCTTTTTTTTTTTTTATAAATTTATTTATTTTTGGCTGTGTTGGGTCTTCGTTTCTGTGCGAGGGCTTTCTCCAGTTGCGGCGAGCAGGGGCCACTCTTCATCGCGGTGCGCGGGCCTCTCACTGTCGCGGCCTCTCCCGTTGCGGAGCACAGGCTCCAGATGCGCAGGCTCAGTAGTTGTGGCTCACGGGCCTAGCCACTCCGCAGCATGTGGGATCTTCCCGGACCGGGGCACGAACCCGTGTCCCCTGCATTGGCAGGCGGATTCCTAACCACTGAGCCACCAGGGAAGCCCTAACCATTTTTTTGATAAGCCCATCAGCCACTTGGATTTGCTCTTCTCTCAACTGTCCATTCTTTGCCATGTTTTGCTATTGGGTTATTTTCTTTCCTGTCAATACGAAGACCACTCTTTCTCTGATTGGCTCTGCAAATATTTTCCCCCAAATCATTGTTTATTGACTGTTGATGGCATCTTTTGCCGTGCAAAAGATTGCACTTTTTTTAAAAAATAAATTTATTTATTTATTTATTGGCTGCATCGGATCTTCATTGCTGTGCTGGGGCTTTCTCTAGTTGCGGCGAGCGGTGGCTACTCTCCGTTGCGGTGCGTGGGCTTCTCATTGCGGTGGCTTCTCCTCGTTGTGGAGCACAAGCTCTAGGCACGTGGGCTCAATAGTTGTGGCTCACGGGCTCTAGAGCGCAGGCTCAGCAGTCGTGGCACACGGGCTTAGCTGCTCCGCAGCATGTGGGATCTTCCCAGACCAGTGCTCGAACCCGTGTCCCCTGCACTGGCAGGCGGACTCCCGACCACTGCACCACCAGGGAAGTCCGATTGCACTTTTTATGTAGTCAAATATTTATTTTTTAACAGCTTTTGAGTGTCCTGGGTTGGTAAAGTTAATCTCCCCCAATTCCTAGATTGTACATGTAGTCTCCTTTCATTTTCTTTCAAGAATTTTACTGTTATTTTAAAATTTTAAATCTTAAGTCCGCCTGCAGTTTTTTTTTTCATATGGTTTGTGCTGTTGGTTCAACTTTACTTTCTTCCTGATTAAAAAGCCAGTTGTGCTAGAAAAGGTGGAGAAAATGTGCTGGTTTAATATGTTAAAGCTTTTTTAAAAAATAGCTGGCCATATTATTATTATTATTATTGTTGTTGTTGTTGTTGTTTTGTATTGTTAGACACCAAAAGACAATGGTGATATTTAGAGTGAAAAAGTTTGGTGAATGGCATTCTACATATGTGCTTCACATTCATAATTTATTAAATTCACATTTATAATTCTAAAATATAAGTAGTGCTTATTATGTGGCTCACTGTGGGACATACCATAATGTACCTCTAATTTTCTTCACATATATTTTGTATTCTGTTATCATTTAAATTTTCAGAAGCCAGAATGAACAGGTTTATGTTTTATAAAATATTTTCTATAATCTTTAGTATAAAACTTTCTGTCACAATTGGAGCATGACTTGCCTTATGATAAAACACTTGGTCATTAGATCAATGAGATTTCTCCTAAGGATGAATTCCTCCACATATAATGAAACAGGATATCTTGTTCAAGGCTTTCCTACAATTTTTAGGTTTTCATTCCTGTAAGCATTCTTCCTAGCATGAACTTTCTGATGTCTGCTGAGATTTGGCTTCTGGTAGAAAGCTTTGCCACATTCGTCGCATCCATAGGGTTTTTCTCCGGTATGAGTTCTCCAATGTTTATTGAGGCATGACTTTTGACTGAAGGATTTTCCACATTCTCTGCAACGATAGGGTCTTTCTCCTGTGTGTATTTTTTGATGTACATTGAGATATGACTTCTCACCAAATGACTTCCCACATTCATTGCACACAAATGGTCTCTCTCCTGTATGTGTCCTCTGATGTTCTCTGCGGTGTGACTTCTGGGTGAAGGCTTTCCCACAAAAAAAACACTCAAAGGGTCTTATCCCAGTGTGTATTCTCTGGTGTTTAATGAGGGTTGACTTATGTGAAAAGGCTTTTCCACAGTCAGTGCATCCATATGGCTTCTCCCCAGTGTGACTTCTTTGATGCCTAATGAATTCAGACTTGTAGCAGAAGGCTTTCCCACACTCAGTACAGACATGGGGTTTCTCTGTAGGTGGAACCCTCTTCCGTTTGTACACAAGAGAATTGGTTACTGCTGGTTTATACGTAAGTGCTGGGTTATGGCTGAAAGCTTTCTCACAGTGACTGCATTCCCAGAATTTTTCTCCATTAGGTCTTCTATCATGTTTTGTATGTTGTAATAATTTCCCACATCCATAGCACTCATCTTGCTTTTTTGAATAGTTTCTCTTAAAACCATTCAAGTCTAAATTATGGTTCACACTCTTTCCACAAGAGTCCCAGTTATTCGGGTTTTGAATTGAAGGAAAAAGATCAGTGCTCAGATGTGATATTTTCCCAAACTTATTACATTCATGGCTTCTTTCCTTGGGCAACGTTTTCTTGCTGATGAATGTACCTTGCCTCAAAAGCATGTCTTGCTGTCTCTTCTTCTGGACGTTACCTTGCCAAATGTTTTCTGGAGAAGGTACAGCAAATCTTTCCTTATGAATCTGTTATTATGACCTGGAATAAAACTATTTGAGAAATGCCCTAAAAATTTAAAGGGTGCACAGTATATGAATAGAGAGCATGAATTGTAACTAAAGGCACCAATACAGGGAAAAGTATTATACGAGTATAGAAGATTCAGAAACTGGCACAAATGTAATGGAACATGTCATAGATGATAGAGAGAAATAATTTTGAAGATGAGAAGATATTATAGAGCAGTGGTTGGCAAACATGTTCTTAAAGGACCAGCGACTAGTTTAGGCTTTGTGGGCCATATGGTCTCGGTCACAATTACTTAACTCTCCCATTGTATGGTGAGAACACAGCCAGTATGTAAATGTAAGGAGGGTGTAGCTGTGTTCCAATAAAACTTTATGCACAAAATTAGGTGGATGACCTACAGGCCAAAGTTTGCCGATCCCTGTTACAGAGGAAAGGGGTTTAAATGTCATAAAGCACCTTGTTACCCAATGCATGGTTCTCAATGGTCAGCATCAGCCTCATCTGGGAACTGATATGTAGGCAGATATGCAGAATCTTGGGCCCCACCCCCAAACCTACAGAATCAGAATCTGTATTTTAACAAGTTGCCCAGATGCTTCGTTATCATATTAAGAGTTTGACAAGCACTGTTATAGCAGTCAGAGAGCTTATGTTGAGCTAGTTAGTAATAATATAAATGGCAAGGGCTCTAAGATGAACTAGATAAAAGAAGGAATCAACGAAGCTAACTAGAATTTAAAGCAGGAGCTCTTAACTTGGTATATAGAAATCTGTTCTAACTACAATTGAGCATCTCCTTTGATTATGAATGTGAACAACAAAACACAGTAGTATTAGCTCCTGTAACTGTCCTAGTTTGTGAATAAGGTATTTTCATGTCACACTATAGTTGTCACAGATTTCTCAAAATATGTTTACAATCATCTCTACTTTGAGATCATGACAATTCATTTGACCTGATGGGAGATCTCATAATTTAATGTATAAATAAGGAAGTATATCTACTACTATCACTAATATCATTAACATCATTAATATTTTGATACTGCATTTTCTAACTTTATTTCAGTAATTACTGTATTTTAGTAATTTGTTTCTCATGTAATCTTATGGGTTTTATTTTTTTTTAATATGTAAAAAAGGGGTCTATTAGCCTTCACCAGAATGGTTAAGAGTTCCATGGCACAAAAATGATTAAGAACCCCTAACTTAAAGACATTCAGGCATGAGGTAATTTGGGTCCAATTTTAGGAGATGTCAGTGGAAAATGAAAAGTAGACAGGAAGATTTAAAGTCATTTCTCAAAGGAAAACCAACAAAACTAGCACATATGCATAGAACAATTAGGGTGACAGAGACAGAAGATTCAAAATGAGCTCATGGTAGCAAAACTCTGGAATGAGAAGTAAGGTGAGGTATATATATGCGTGCACTTGTGTGCATGTTGGGTGGAGGGGAGGTAGCAAGTAGAAAAGAGGATGACTTCAGTTCTTGCTCGACAAAAAACAGGGATAAGTGGACATAACTGTGGAGATGATCCAGACTGGTAAAATGGGGGGTAGGGGAGCCTAGGTGGTACAAGGCAGACAAAAGGTGGCAAAATGGCAAAGAGGACGGTTGTGAGCATCATATGGTCTCAGAACGGACGACTTCTTTAGGGAGTTACATCATTGAGAAGAGAATCAAGTTTGGAAAACAGAAAATGCAGTAGTCCCTTGGAAGAAGAAGGCTGGGCTGCAGGCAGGGAAATAGAGGATACAGAGAACTTAGAAAGGAGGGCTGACTAGATACTTTTTTTTGGCAGTTATTATATAAAATCCTTGAAAGAGGGAAAAGGAAAGCAGTTGATAGCCAGATTACAATGGTTTCAGGAAGGTTGACGGGCAGTTTCATGAAGCAAAATACACCTCAGAGGGCACCAGAGTGTGATGGTTAAGAATAATGGTTCTAGGGACTTCCCTGGCAGTCCAGTGGTTAAGACTCTGCACTTCCACTGCAGGGGGAGCGGGTTCGATCCCTGGTCAGGGAACTAAGATCCCACATACCGCGCGGCATGGCCAAAAAATTACAAAAAAAAGAATGCTGGTTCTAGAGCCTGACCACCTGGGTTCAAATCCCCATTTGGTCCCTTACTTTGTTATATGTTCTTAGACAAGTTTCTTAACCTTTCTGTGATTGTTTGCTCATTTGTAAATGGGGGAATAAAGGCTGGTAATAAACACCTCACAGGTATTGTAGGGGTTGAATGAGTTGATATATGTAAAGGACTGAGAACAGACCTGGCACAAAGTGAGCACACACTGAGTGTTGGCCAGAAATGCTAATGCTATTGCTGCTACTACTACAACCAGTGAAAGCTGGATGGTTGTAATCTCAAAGACATTATTTTGGGGAGAAGCATGAAATGACTTGAATGTTTTTGGGGTTTATATAATATTTAATTCAATTATGTGATTATAACACCAAGTACAAATGGCATAAAGAGATCCAGAAACAGATGGCACCTGACTCTTCTTGCTAAACTCATGACTCTACTGGAGAAGCAGAAGTCCAGAGGCATTCTAAAGAGTAGGTTACCAACAGTCAGGATACCAGGGATTATTGTTGAGATATTTTATAGAGCTGATGGGAGAGGGGCAGTTATTCTGAAAATTAAATAGAAGTGGTTAAGACAGGCCAAACTCAGGCATCTCCTTCACTACCCAACTGTCCCTGTTCACTTCCTGGAATTCACTGCTTCCTCCTCTGTGACTTAGGAAATTAAGGGACTCAGGGATAACATAAGGGATTAAGGAAAGGATAGGAAGTGAGACTCTGAGTATGGCAGGCAGGTCTGGGGCATTTTACCCAAAAACTGTTAGAATAGAGAATAGGAAGGAATCAGCAAGAACAAGAGAATCACAGAAGCTTATTTGTAAGAATGCCTGAATGTGAAAGAGAAAGTGTACTGATAACCTCAAGAGAGAGACCAAGGATTCTGGAGAAAAGGAGATGGAGCAAGCACACAGGGAGGTGGGATGCATGGAGGCTGAAGGGTCACCAAGAAGGCTGAAGCTCTCAGAGAAATGTCTCCAGCGGCTTTCAAAGCTCTAAGGCTTTTAAAAGCTGGACCCTGAACAAAATCCCAAAGGTGCCAGCCTCCCTTAGTACGTCTTTTGCTGGATTTATCATACTTACCCCAACAGTGGCAGCCTGAGCATGACGCCTCACAAATCCATGGTGCTTCTTCCTGCTCCAGCCTGAGGATCACATATGGTTTGGTGCCTTCATAACCTGTTCCAGGGAAATGATCCAGGCCTTGGACTGAGCTCCTTGGTCTTCTCAGGCAGCATTAAAGGCTACACAACAGACACTGTACTTGGGAGGAGACTGTACACACATTTTGTCCAGAACTCAAAAGGAACTAGTAATCCAGGACCACTGAAACTCAAGCCAAGCTCACTGAAGCACACAGTATAAAGGTTAGGAATACATACTGTGCAGCCAGACTGCTGGGGTTCAAATCCCGCTCTGGCTCTGCTATGTACTGCATGGGTGACACTGGGCAAGTTAGTTCACCTTCTCTGCCTCAGTTCCCAAATGTGTAAAATAGTGGTACTAACAGTACCTACCTCATAAAGCTCTTATGAGGATTACATGAGTTAATATTTTAAAAGTGGCTAAAACAGTATCTGGCACATAGAAAGTATTTGGTACTTCAGAGGTTCTAGGTACTTCAGTTACTTTTAGCAACTGAAAAAGGAAAGGTGGTCATTCAAGCATAATCTAGATTGTGTGGCAGAGCTGTTCTTACCCACTGAGACGAGGTTGCTGTAGGTCTCCAGCATCACATCCCGGTATAGGGCCCTCTGAGCAGGATTCAGCCTGTGCCACTCCTCTTGAGTGAAGCCCACTACCACATCCTTGAATGACACAGGTCTCTGCTGAAGATGAAATGACATTGAGTCATGTGGGGAAAGTGTAGGCAGAGGTGGATGGTTCTGATTTTTTATAATGTTCATAGGTCAGAGCTTATTATGATCATTTATCTAGGATGCTTTTTATATTCCTGGTTTTGGACTATATATGATGGGATTGGAAGCCACTGTCATTTATATTTGGGTCAACACATATTGACTGAAGACTGTGTCTGACCCAGTCCTGGTTGCTGGGGACACAGTCATGGGTGGCACCTGACCTCAAGGAGCTCACAGCCTGACAGGGAGAGCAATATGTAAGGCCCTCAGGGTGAAAGAGCTGTGACAGCAGGACATCTGGGCTATGGCATGCAGAGAAGTGAATGGTCCACTAAAATTATCAGGGTCTAGTTAGGCTTCAGAGCTAAGGGATATGTGCAGCTGAATCTTCTCTGCAGAGATGGAAATACTGCCTTCCTTGCAGAGGGAGCAGCATGAAAAAAGGCACGGGGGCCAAACAGTGATTTTAAGGATGGCAAGTCACTCAGTTACAGGAGAGAGTACAGAGGCCTGTGAGTGATGAAATGATGGACTTTAAGACAATGAGAAATCTATCAAGGGAGTGGGGTGTGTAGAAAGCACATTCTAGAAGGCATGTGGTGAGTTTCTTGCATTCTGTGTCAAGCTGTACAATGGTAACTCTAAGCAGACTGTGAAAAGTTAAGGATGTACATTGTTTCCTAGAGTAATCACTAAACTCAGTGCAAAGAGGTGTATTGAAGTAAATAAAATTCTAAAAAATATTCAGTTAATCCGCACAAAAACACACACAAGAGAGAAAAGAAACAAAGCAAAAGCAGATGGGACAAATAGAAAACTAAATGCTAAAAAGATATAGATCCAATCCTACCAATAATTATATTAAACTATATTAAATTATAAGGTAATTTAATACATGATTAAACACTCCAAAAAGGCAGAGATTGTTAGACTGGAGAAAAAAAGTAATACTGCCTACAAGAGATACAGAACTCACACATAGTTTGAAAGTGAATGGATGGAAAGAGAAATGTGGTGGGTGACCTGGAGGGAGAAGAAAGGAAAGACTCTGTACTAACCTAGGTGGAAGATGATGCTCACAAGTAGGACGGAAACAGTGAGATAGAGAAGGACCAATGTAAAGAAGAGCAGAACCTGTACCTTAACTGGTCGTGGGGTGTGAAGAAGGTGTAAGGGTAACACCCTTACCTTTGTGGTATCTCAAAGGCAGCTGGGTGACACTGGTCACCAATCTCAATTGCAGCTGAGAAAAACTGCAAAAGCAAAGAGGATGTGGTGTGTTGGGGGGACACAAAGGGGGAGACCCCTCGGCAGGCAGCAGGATGGACATGAGTCATGTCAGGAGCAAGAACAGGAACGGAGCTAAAGCTGTGTGAACCATCAGCACAGAAGTGGTAGCTAAAGTTGTCACACAGTGTGGTCTCTCTCAGCAAGGAGACAGGATGAGCAGAGTACTCAGGCCAGAGCCCCAAGGGACACTAGAACACAAGAGGCCAATGGCAGAAGAGTCCAGCTGGAGACCCAGAGGAGGAAGTTTGGAAAGGAGGCTCCACAGCCTGGCAAGCCTCAGATTACACTGTCTGGGCAGTCAGTCCTCTGGTTTAGGGCACAGAGAACAAATTCTCCAAAGAGCCCAGTGCCCCGGAACCAGATAGCTGCTGAAAGACCCACAGGTACTAACCTAAGAAGGCATCTGTGATATTGTGATATATTAAGAAATATAGGGCTTCCCTGGTGGCGCAGTAGTTAAGAATCCACCTGCCAATGCAGGGGACACAGGTTTGAGCCCTGGTCCGGGAAGATTCCACATTCCGCGGAGCAACTAAGCCCGTGCGCCACAACTACTGCACCTGTGCTCTAGAGCCCATGAGCCACAACTACTGAGCCTACGTGCCGCATCTACTGAAGCCCCTGCACTCTAGAGCCCGTGCTCCACAAGAGAAGCCACCGCAATGAGAAGTCCGCGCACCACAATGAAGAGTAGTCCGCGCACTGCAACGAAGAGTAGCCCTCGCTTGCCACAACTAGAGAAAAGCCCATGCGCAGCAATGAAGACCCAACTCAGCCAAAAATAATAAATAAATTAAAAAAAAAGAAACATATATATTTGATCTTCTTGCCTGATTCCTGGCACAGAGCTTCTTAAACCTTTGTAACTTCCAGAGTGACAGAAGTAATAATAGGAGTGTCTTTTATTAGTAGTAACAAGCCCGTGTCAATCATCTCAGAGTTTATACTAATGATGTAACTCTTTGAGGATGGGGGCTGGTTGCCAGAGGAACCAACCAGGTATTAGATGGTTGGAACCTGTAGCCATACACCCCCCAATCTCTGGGGAGGGGAGACGGATTTGAGATTGAGCTAATCACCAAAGGCCAATAATTTAATCAATTATGCCTAAATAATGGAATCTCCATAAAAACCTGGGAGAGCTTCCAGGTTCGTGAACTCAGCCAGGGAGTGTGCACCCCAAACTCCATGGGGACAGAAGCTCCTGTGTTCAGGACCCCTCTGTACCTTGCCCTACATACCTCTTTATCTGGTTGTTCATTTGTATCCTCTATAATATCCTTTATAATAAACCTGTAATAGTAAGTAAAGTGTTTCCCTGAGTTCTGTGAGTTATAGCAAATTATCAAAACTGAGGAGGGCGGTCATGGGAACCCCCAACTTATAGCTGGCTACTCAGAAGTTCAGGTAACCACCTGGGATATCCAATAGGCATCTGAAGTGGGGGGCAGTCTTGTAAGACTGACCCCCTAACCTGTAGGGTCTGCATAGAATTGGAGAATTGTTTGGTGTGGGGAAAAAACTTCTACTCCTGTGAGTAGAGGAAACAGTTTTTTCTTTAGTACCTAAGATATTATCTTCAAGTGACTGTATAGCAGAGAATTTAACCTTGCCCAAGGAGAGGTCTGACCTTTGCCCTCAGTTCCTAGAAGTTAATCTCTAAGCCCCTGTAACATCCTCCTAGGTAAGAGTGTCTGTTTACCTGGGGACCTTGGGCCACACCAGATAGTCTAACAACATGATTTCTGGGGGAAGCTTTGGCTCACAGACATCAATCAGCTCAACCTCCAGAGGGGATGGAAACTGAAGTCAGCAGTCAGTCATGTCTACTTGACCAACCCCCAAAGAAAACTCTGGACACCAAGGCTTAGGTGAGCTTCCCTGGTTGGTAATACTCTGTAGTGTCACACATGGTTGCTGAGAGAATTTCACACTGTCCACACTCACTGGGAGAGGACACATGGAAGTCCTGTGTGTGGAACTCTCCTGGACTCTGCCCCAAGTGTCTCTTTTCTCGGCTGATTTTAATCTGTATACGTCTGCTGTAATGAACCCTAACTGTGAATATAACATTCTGTGAGTCTTCCTAGCGAATTATCAAACCCGAGGGTGGTCTTGGGAACCTCCAAACTTACAGTTGCTGTCAGAAGTGAGGGTGGTTTTGTGGACTGCTGTCCACTGCTCTACAGTCACTGATAGACGCGAGAGGCAATGGAGCAGATCAGTTAAAAGCATGAACTTTGGGGCAGGACCGCTCGAGTTCAAATACAGGCTCAGCCACTAAATGAGCGACCCTGGGAAAGCTCTTTAACCTCTCTGTGCCTCAGTTTTCTCATCTGTTAAATGGAGATAATAATAGTGTGTGTCTCTTAGTTATTATATTATGAGGTTTAAATGAGTTAACATGTGTAAAGCCTTTATAAACTGTGCCTGGCATATGACAGCACAATATAAAAGTACCTATTTTAAGTAGAAAAAGATTGTAAATCAATATTTAAAAATCTGTTAAGAAAGGGAAAACAATTCTAAAGGACAGAAAAAAAGGTGGGGGGGTGCACCCAGGACCTGTGCCTGGGTGTCAGTGGGGTGGAGAGCCCTAGTGCACCGCACAGTGCCAGTGGCACTGGCCCACTACCTCTGGGAGTGGCCGGAGGGAAGAAGCATTGATAGGGCCCCACAGAGGTGAAAGGCCTGAGAGCAGCCACTCTCCACTCTCAAGAGGTTGTAGGTCTCCTTGAAGAATGCTGGGTCCTACGGTGGTGAGACAGGAAGGGGGCAGGGCACAACCTTTAAAAGAATGACAGCCATTGAGGACACGACATAAACTGGTTAGAACCAACTAGGTCTAAGATGGTGGACGACTGACTTCCACTAGACCTTGAGCCTCAGTATACCTCAGTATATGCTTATTGTAATACATCAGCAAGCTAAATGACACACCCATAGGTGCCATAACAGTTCCAAGGTGGACCATACAAGGCCAAAAAGTGGGTGGTGGCCCAATTCCTGGTAATCTCTGCCCCTTCCCTAAAATAGTTGGAATAATCCTCCCACTTACTAGCCTATGAGATTACCCACCCCTATAAAAACTGACAACCCCCGTACATACCCTGGCCCTTCTCGCCTTCTGAGATGGCCCGCACTCTGTCTGTGGAGTGTGTATCTCCCTGAATAAACCTTCTTTCACTTTACTGTGGCTTGCTCTTGAATTCTTTCCTGCGCAAAGCCAAGAACCCACACTTGGCAGCCGTCCCAGGGACTCACCTGAGACCTGGGATGTGACCACCCTCTCGCACCCCATTCTTTTTCCTGCAACAGTAGCACTTGAGTAGTGGCCCAGGCAGATGGATCTGAAGGCAGGACCAAAACCAGGGTGGAGGCCATGGAAGCTGGCATGTGAGACCCTAAGACCCACACAAAGGAGGTACCAACTAGACTCCCTCTCTGATGCCAGAACAACATACTGTGGTAGTGGGTGAGCAGCAGTCAGGCTTCATCACAGAGCACAGGACCTGGCTCAGTGACAGGTTCTGGGCAGTATTTCCCAAAAAGAGCTAACTGGAATGGGATGGGGTGGAGTGGGATAGGATAGGATGAAACAGAATGGGAGGGAATAGAATAGAGCAAAGCAGAAAAGACGTAATCCTGCACCTAAAATGCCATGCCATTTTCACCAAACACAGGGATGAAGAGGAGAGAGATGGAAGAAACACTGAGGCTGTAAAATCAGCAAGACTTGGTGACTGAGTGTGAGAGGTGGAAGATGGGGAGAAGTCAAGGGTAAATCTCAGGGTCTTGGCTTGCCTGGTGGGATGGTACCATCTCCTGAGATGAGAAACAGGGAAGAGAAGACAGAAATCAAGAGCTCAACTTTGTACACATTAAATCTGAAGTGCTCTGGGGCAGCCAGGTGCAGATGTTGGGCAAAGGGGTCTGAAGCTCTCAGAGGAGGCCTCAGCTTAGGTATGGATGTGGGAGTCACTTGCAGGTGCACCAGCATCAACCTAAGAGTGGATGAAACCACCCCCAGAGGCCCCAGAGAAGGTTCAAACCCACAGGAACATCAATGTCTAAGACACCTCTTAAAAAAGAAGTGTCCTCAAAAGCTAGTTTTCTCTTGGAAATAACAATACGCTTCTTCCTTATGGCCAGTGCAAGTCATGGGCTGTGTTTGCCTTTTTGCTGGGCTACCAGGAAGTCCACAGTTGACTCTCACTGGACTCTCTCCTTGTACATCTGTATTCCAACAAAGAATGTTCCTTGCATCATTGCTTAAAATATCAAATTTGGAAATTACCGAAATGTCCATAATATGGGGGATGGGTTAAGTATTCCATGTATATGATTGAGCATTATGTATGTTATTTAAAAAAAAAAAAAAAGCATGGTTCTTAGTACTAATATGGTACAATCTCTAGGATATTTTAATTGGGAAAAAAGGGTAGAGTAGTATGTATAAGTATCTGGCCATTGTGTCTATGTGTATAGAGAGGCTGTGGTATTCCACCCAAATCTCCCTGCAGTACCGAGGTACTTTCTCGCTGGCTGTTGCCAGCGTGAAACCTTTAGAGAATTTCCCTTGGTCAAAGGGAGCGACCCCACCCAAGGTTATGTCCCCTCCCTGGGGCAGCCTACAACCAATGACTGGTTGATTTCAGAATACAAAGGCCTCCTTGCCTCCATTCAGGACAACACTGAGGACCATCCCAGCTCCAGAGCATCTTATAAGATCAGCTGATGCCTCTGTTCAACAACTCCCTCTGCCCACCTTGCTTCCTTCACTGACTTACAGGTGTTCCAAGAGCCTCCCTAGTAAACCTTCTGTGTGCAAATTTCCATCCCCAAGTTTGTCTTCCTGAGAACCCAGCCTATGACAAAGCATATGTGGTTGAAATGCATATAATTTTTTCTAGAACAGTTTCCCCAAGAAGGGAAAGTAGGCTTATTTTGTTTGTTTTTTGGCCGCACCGTGCGGCATGTGGGATCTCAGTTCCCCGACCAGGGATCGAACCCGCACCTCCTGCATTGGAAGCACGGAGTCTTAACCACTGGACCACCAAGGAAGTCCCGAAAGTAGGCTCGTTAATGTCACACTTACCTGGTACTCGATCATTTTCTGTTGTTCTTGGAAAAAGATCTGCAGCCTGTGAAGATAGAGATGGGGGTGGGGTGGGGAAGAGGATGGAGAAAGAGAACAGAGCTGTGAGGGACCAGTCTTGTTTTAGAACTTGCAAATTCCCTGTAAATCTTGGACAAAAACCCATGCTTTAGATCACTGGGGTAGAAGAAAAAAATGTGGCCATTCAATTCAGAATGTGGATGCACAGAAGAGACTTACCAGGAAACAAAAGTTGCTACCAAGTAAGAACTGAAAGTTATTAAAAAACAAAATCCTTAAAACTTAAATAACTGGCCCCAAGTATATTCTGGAAAAGAGGCTTCTATATCTGTAATGAAAATATTACAAAAAAAGCTCAAAGCAAAGTAAAATAACTGTGTAACATTAATAAAACTAATGGTTAAAGTATGGTACAAATAATTACTGAAAGGCTAAACCTTGTTATTCACCCAGCAGTTTATTAAATATTGTCATTAAAAAATAATTTTTTTTCGGCCGCATTGCGCAGCTTGCCGGACCTTAGTTCTCTGACCAGGGATTGAACCTGGGTCACTGCAGTGAAAGTGCTGAGTCCTAACCACTGGAACCCAGGGAATTCCCTAAAAAATAATTTTTAACAGATGAGAACAAACATCCACCATATTAGGAAATATGGAACTAAATTTGTACCAAACATTGATTAAGAATGGTTTAAGTTTTTCACCCACAATAGTGAGAAACCTTATAAATAGGTCTGAATATACTTTGCCAATAATCTACAGCCTGGAATTGAAAATCCACATCCAGAAGCAACAAGAGCCCTCACACATGACTGAGGGGACTGTAATTTGGTTCAACCATTTTGGAAAACCATTTGGCCATATCTACTAAAGCTGAACATAGTTCCATTCCTGGATATATACTAGAGAAATACTAGAGAAATACATGCATATTGTTCAACTAAGACTTGTATTAATGTAAGAATGTTCATAGCAGCTTTCATCATAGTGAGTCAAAACTAGAAACTGCCCAGGAGAACTAGATAAATTGTGATGCATCCATACAATGAAATACTATTCAATAATAAAAAGGAATGAACTGCTGACATCCATGCAACAACATGGATAAATCTCACAGACATTATGCCAAATGAAAGAAGTCAAACATAGGAGAGAATATACTGTATAATTCCATTTCTAGAAAGTTCCAGAATGGGTAAAACTAATAATATGGAGACAGAGTCAGAATGGGGGAAGGGAATGAATCACTGAGATGGGGCAGAAAGGAGCCTTCTAAGGTAGGTCAGCAAACTTTTCATTTAAAGGACCAGATAGTAAATATTTTAGGCTTTGGGGGTCATATGCAGTTTTCCACAACTACTCAATTCTGCTGTTGTAGCACGAAAGCAGCCGTAGACAATAATATGTAAACGAATGAGTGTGGCTGTATTCCAATAAAACTAATTACAAACGCAGATGGCAGGCCATATTTGGCTAGTGGGCTAGAGTTTGCCAACCCCAGCTCTAAGGTGATGGAAGTGTTGATTTAAGTGGTGGTTACATGAGTGTGTATATGTATTTTAAAAATTCATCAAGTTGTATATTTATGATTTGTACATTTTGCTCTATGTATTTTATACCTCAGTAAAAGAGAAAAGGAAAAGAAAGGCAAAAAGCAAAAGGCAAGGCTCAGACAAAATAAGTCTTAACATCCACCAGAACTGATTCACGCCTTTGAGGGCAGGAAAACCATCCCACCACCGTGGGGCTACAAGAGTTTGTCTCCTGATTGGCATTCTTGAGTTGTGGCCCTGATGGCTGACAACTCCAACTTTGTCAACCCCACAGCTGACTCCCCCCAGATCCAGGCTTTGCCCACTGAGAAACAGTCTAGGAGGACAACCTTTAAAACAGAGCAACTAATATATCTCCTTTGCAAAAAGAAGAGACTATAATTCTCCTACAAGACAGAGAAGAGCTTTTCCTGAGTAGAGTGACATTCACACCATTTGACTATCCTGATTTCTCTCCTGTAAAAACAGGTCTAGCAAATTACTGTCCTGAGGTTTCTTTACATAATCATGAATAATCCCTCCAACACTAATCAGTGACTGCCCTTTTCTTACAGTTGGTCAATTCTGAGATCAAAGAAAATTAACCAGAGGAGACTGAGAAGAAATGGCCACGGCTGGAAGAACAGACTTTATTTAATTTTATACTTTTATGTGTCAAGTAAGCCTGAGAATTTTAAAATGACTTATTCCAAATGTCACATAAGTATAACAGGACCTCAGTGTCCCTAAATATTAAGCTTGCCCACATGGTGAGCTTAACACTGAAGGTGAAATCCCTATAATATTATCATCCTCGAACTGAGATAATACTTGTCCTAATTGGACAAGTGGAGGTAAACTTTCTTGGTAAAATAGCCTAGGCATGCCAAATGTTAACAATACAGAGGGTTCATTGGGTCAGACTACCTCAGGATGAAGACTGAGGCCTCAAGGTCACCCAAGGCCCAGACCTACTAAATTATTCAAAAGCTAGGAAGAATTTTATACAACATCTTAATAATGGTGGTAAAAATTGTTGTTTGCTTTACTTATATATTCCAATAGTGTAGATGAAGAACTGTTCAAGTTGTTACTAAGAAAAAATAAAGATTCTCTGAGAGGAGGAAATTCTAGAAGCCCTTCTGAACCTCTGAAAGAATGTGAATAAATTTATGAGTTTCTCCTTTTAAGGAAAGTGAACAGCTTCCAATTAGTTTAGTGATTGGCAGAAGACACTAGTTTTAAGGGAAAAAATTGTTTCCAAATGAATACATTTTCCTTGCTTTGTTTTACAGAAGTTCTTTCTCATGAACCTACTGACATATCATCTTTTGAAAAAGAGAATAATTCTGAAGTGCAGGAAATATTCTCTATCATGATCTGGGTGGTGGGTACATGAGGGTACATATATGGAAAAATTCCTAACACTACAGTGCTAAGTGAGTTAATGTTTTACTTTTCTCTTAGTAGACAATAAATATCCATTAAATGCACTGAAATACTGTACAGGTCATAAAGCATAAGTCATAAAGCATGGTTAGTGTGAAAGTGGCATTTAACTATCGAATCAGCAGTGGAAGAGACTGAGCAATGAGCTTACTGTGTCTTAAAAAAATGTTTTTTCTTTACTGAGGTATAATTTACACATAATAAATGAACCCATTCTAACTGTACAGTTCGGTAAGTTTTGACAAATTATTCACCCATGTAATCACCACACAATCAGGATATGGAACATTTCCATCACCCAGAAAGTTCCCTTATGTCTTTTGTTAAGGAACATCCTGTTCACAAGATATAACAAATTTGCCTCAATGGTATTAAGATGAACTACTTAGATTCCTGTCTCTTCTACAGAAGAAATAAAAAGTGATTTTCTTGAATGTTAAATACAGATACTTCTTTGCTTAAATAATATATTAATCAAGTTATACCTGTAAGTCAAAAAAGCAGTTAAAAAACAAGGTATGATCTACTTGTTTCAATTTCATTTATATGAAGTTCAGAAACAGGCAGCCCTGACCTAAGTGATGGCTTTGGGCAGGCACTGCTTGGGAGAAGTGGGGAAGCCTTTGAGGAGCTGGAAATATTCTCTATCATGATCTGGGCTGTGGGTACATGAGGGTGCATATATGGAAAATTTCATAAAGCTACACGCTATTTTCTATGTAAGTTACATCTCAAGTTTTAAAAAAAAAAAAAAAACCACAATCCCATTATTTAAGAAATATATATGTAGAAAAACTTTTGTTATGAAATACAATAAAATATTATTAGTGGCTCGATTTGGGTGGCAGATGTTTCTTACTCTAATCTGTAACTGTAACACATATGCATTTCATTGTTTACATATTTCATTCATTTTCCCACTGCCTTTTTTCATTATGAGGGAAGTCACAGGAGGGTTCGAAAAGGGGACGGGGTTCTCTGAGAGAACTGAACTGTCCATTAGGAATTGAGCTGGCAGGAAAGGCCTGGGGCAGTTAATCCAGCTTTGGGCCACTACACTCCCTCCCTCACCTTCCTGGACTTGGCTACTCAGCCTCAGCCTGGTCTCCGTGGCTATGCAGCTAAGAGTCCAGACAGGGCCAGAAAAAATAAGGGAGTGGGTTGGCCACATGCCACACTACAAGATGGCAGAATGCACTGGGCTGGACCAATGTCACCTTCCCCTGAGAGAACATGCCTATCACATGAGAGAACATGGCCTTCCCTGCCTCCCTCTTCACTTCTGTCTGTCTCTCTGAATCTTAGGGCCAACCCTTCTCCCACCATGTAGCCATGGAGGGTCCCTGGAAGGAGAGACAACAGTTTGAGTCTTGCTAAACTTCTGGCTCAGGGATGATGCTATTTCCTGTTATGTAGGAATCTTTGCTCTGGCAAGAGGTCTGTACCCTAGGTGACTCCTTCAGAAGGGGATTTTTGTCCCAAATTCCCCTCTCCTGGACCAGAGGGTCTTTTACCTGGTCTCCTAGGCTCTCACAGCTCTATTTCTCAACTCATCCTCTGGGACTTCCCTGGGGTTCCAGTGGTTAAGACTCCACACTTCCAATGCAAGGGGCAAGGGTTCGATCCCTGGTCGGGGAACTAAGTTCCTGCATGTCTTGTGGCATGGAAAATAATAAATAAATAAATAAATATTTTAAAAAAAACAGTAACTCACCCTCAGCTGCAGTTGCTGACAGGGCCTTCTGTAGACGTGTCCAAGGTCCTGTGGGCCCCAAGGAGAGCCCTGCTGTCCAGCGAGGTGGTGGGACCCAAAGGTGTACAGGGCACTCAGGAAACCTGAAGATAAGCAGACCCCATGGTGAGAGTCATCAAATGGTCCCTCCCCAAATACTCTCTGAGGCCTAAGAGGAAGAAGCCTGCAGAAGACTGGGCAGTAGACATATCTGAATGATGGCTGTGCTCCGGGGCAGGGGGAACTTCTGGAAAGACCTTGAGCCTGAGAGTTACTCAGACAGAAGTCTGAAGCCAGTGATTCCTTTAACTGACTGAAGGGATTTAGTCCAGACAATTCACTTCACTGGGCCTCATTTTCCTCATCTGTGAAAACAGGAATGATAAATGATAATTTAAAAAAGCCCATCCTTAGGGGCTTTCCAAAAGTTACCTCCTTTAACAAAACCCATGGGAGTTCCCTGGTGGCCTAGTGGTTAGGATTCCGGGCTTTCACAGCTGAGGGCCCGGATTCAATCCCTGGTCAGGGAACTGAGAAAAAAAACAAAACAAAACCCAGAAGTGATTGAAAGGGGCTGAGTTTCAAATAACAAAAGACACCTTTATCCCTCTTATCACTTAGGAAATCCCAAGGGTTTTAGGAGTTCTGTACCAGAAATGACACTGAAGAGACCAAATACATATTTCTTATTATAAATCACAATGTCACACAGACTAAAATAAAAAGGATAGGAAACAGTAATTGGGTGCATATGGTGAAACTATGGAGATTTTCTTTTTCAATTTCCTTCAGCAACAAGGTAAATTTTTCTGTTTTCATTAAAAAGCAGATTATTTGGGGGTGGGTGGGTGGGGAGAAATTCTGGATAATTCCACCAGATAGTGTGGTGGAAGATGAAGCCAATCATTATATTTCTTGGTAAAGAGCCAATCTTGGTAAGTGGTACCACCATGCAGTCAGTCCCCAACAGCAGCATGGCAGTCACCTGAAGGGATGCCATCTCCTCCTTCCCTACACGACTGTGACTTGCACATCCTTATCACCAGACCCTAACATTTGAACTCAAAAGCCATATGTTACTATATAGATACCAACACCTGGATGCTCTCAGGCACAAATTTAAAACCAGATAGATCATGGATCTCTCCTCGCCACTCACAAAAGTGAACTCAGTATCTCTTCCCTCAACTTACTCTTCCTCTTGGGTCACAGTCTTTATCTGCCAAAGCTGTATAACATGTTTGAAAACTTTGCCTGGCAGGGTGCCTCTCATTACTTATTTTTCAGAAATATCCCGGCTATTCTCGAATGTTTCATTTTTGGTATGAAATGTAGAATTATTCTGTAATAGTTAAAAAAAAAAAAACCAACATTTCTTAGAGTTTGCTTGACACTACATTGAATTTGTCCATATAAGAAAATGATGACAATTTTGAAAAATGAGCCTTCCAATCCAAGATCAAGACTTCTCCATTTATTCAAAACTTCCCTTACATCTCAAAACAGTTTTATACTTTGCAGCATAAAGGTACTCTAACTCTCTTTATATTTATCACTAGGTAGTTAATTGTGTTTTTGGTTGCTATTCTAAATGGCATATTTTCACCCACTGAATTACTGACTGAAATGGAAAAGTCATCAATCTATTTTCCTATATTCATTTTAAACCAGACACTTTACTGAGCTTTCTTAATGTCTGTAATGGTTTTAGAGTTAATCCTCTTCAGCTTGAGGGGGGGGGGGCGGTGTATATAATTATATCAACCACGAAAACTTAGTTTTCTCTTCTCTTCTTCCAGTATTTTATACCTCTTATCTCATTCCCTGATGAACTGCACCCACTAGTGAAACCAAGTCCCCCTAAAACTAAGTTCCCCTGCTGAGTTTATGATTAACCTCTCTATCCAAAATTTTATTCCCTTCTTGTCCCGCCCCTGTTCCCCTCAAGATTGAGGAGTATCAAAGAAAAGTTGGGGTTGAAACTGAGCAGGACCCTGCGGGGCCCTCCCTGGTACAAAAGGCCCTCTGCATTACCTGTTTCTATTTGTAGAAAAAGGCTTTAGTCTCCAAGGCCTTCCCTGAGTTCCAAAGACAGACTCAAGCAGGAACTAATTAGAGAAGTGACAGAATGCAGAAACAAACGAAAAGCAGTTAAGCAATCCTAGTTACTCCCCAAGGGATATACATACCAATTGGATGCATACTTCTGAGTTGTTCAGCAGAAACTAAGACCCCCCTCACCCAGGTGCAGGATGGTGACTAAGTGCTGACCACAAGCCCCTAGATCCCAGACTGGCTGGAACAGAAGGTTGATGATTAAGATTCCCGAAACATCACCCTCTTACCTCACCACCAACCAATCAGAAGAAAGCCCATGAACTGCAGCCCTAACCCCAAATGCTGCATTTAAAAAACATTTCCTAAAAGCCATCAGGGAGTTTGGGTCTGTTGAGCACGAGCTGCTTGTTCTCCTTGCTTGGTGCCTGCAGTAAATGCTGTACTTTCCTTCACCACAACCCACTGTCAGTAGATTGACTTTGGTGTGCAGTGGGCGAGCAGACCCAAGTTTGGTTTGGTAACACTAGCACTCTAGAAAAAGAAGAAAACACAATTGGGAGAGGCTGCAAACTTGAATGGGAATGCTTAGTGTTCTGCCAAGAAATCTGATACTGACTTTCAATTTGAGATAAAGAAGATCTTAATCATGTTAAGAAAGTATTCAACTGGGGAATTCCCTGGCAGTCCAGTGGTTAGGACTCTGCACTTTCACTGCAGAGGGCATGGGTTTGATCCCTGGTCAGAGAACCCAAAAAAAAGAAAGTATTCAAATAGTCTTACTATTTTTTAGAAAATCCAGAAGAGATGTTGAACTTTATAAAAAGCTTTTTTATTTTTTATCATCTATGAGATGACTGTAGGGTATTTCTTCTCTGACTTACTAACATGGTGAAATTCATTAATAAGTTCTTTAAATAACATTGAACTTTCCTTGAAGATTGGTTCAAGATGGCAGAGTAGAAGGACGTGCGCTCACTCCCTCTTGAGAGAGCACCAGAATCACAACTAACTGCTGAACAGTCATCAACAGGAAGACACTGGAACTCACGAAAAAAGATACCCCACATCCAAAGACAAAGGAGAAGCAGCAATGAGACGGTAGGAGGGGCGCAATCACAATAAAATCAAATCCCATAACTGCTGGGTGGGTGACTCACAAACTGGAGAACACTTATACCACAGAAGTCCACCCACCGGAGTGAAGGTTCTGAGTCCCAAGTCAGGCTTCCCAACCTGGGGGTACGGCAATGGGAGGAGGAATTCCTAGAGAATTAGACTTTGAAGGCTAGCGGGATTTGACTGCAGGACTTTGACAGGACTGGGAGAAACAGAGACTCCATTCGTGGAGGGCACACACAAAGTAGTATGCGCATCAGGACCCAGGAGAAGGAGCAGTGACCCCATAGGAGACTGAACCAGACCTACCTGCTAGTGTTGGAGGGTCTCCTGCAGAGGCAGGGGGTGGCTGTGGCTCACCGTGGGGACAAGGACACTGGCAGCAGAAGTTCTGGGAAGTACTCCTTGGTGTAAGCCCTCCCAGAGTATGCCATTAGCCCCACCAAAAAGCCAGGTAGGCTCCAGTGCTGGGTGGCCTCAGGCCAAACAACCAACAGGGAGGGAACCCAGCCCCACCCATCAGCAGACAAGCAGATTAAAGTTTTACTGAGCTCTGCCCACCAGAGCAACATGCAGCTCTACCCACCAACAGTCCCTCCCATCAGGAAGCTTGCACAAGCTTCTTAGATAGCCTCATCCACCAGAGGGCAGACAGCAGAAGCAAGAAGAACTACAATTCTTCAGCCTGTGGAAGGAAAATCACACTCACAGAAAGATAGACAGAATGAAAAGGCAGAGGACTATGTACCAGATGAAGGAACAAGATAAAACCCCCCAAAAAACATAAATGAAGTGGAGATAGGCAACCTTCCAGAAAAAGAGTTCAGAATAATGATAGTGAAGATGATCCAGGACCTTGGAAAAAGAATGGAGGCAAAGATGGAGAAGATGCAAGAAGTGTTTAACAAAGACCTAGAAGACTTAAAGAACAAACAAACAGAGATGAACAATACAATAACTGAAATGAAAAGTACACTAGAAGGAATAGCAGAATAACTGAGGCAGAAGAACGGATAAGTGACCTGGAAGACAGAATGGTGGAATTCACTGCAGTGGAACAGAATAAAGAAAAAAGAATGAAAAGAAATGAAGACAGCCTAAGAGACCTCTGGGATAACATTAAATGCAACAACATTCACATTATAGGAGTCCCAGAAGGAGAAGAGAAAGAGAAAGGACCTGAGAAAATATTTGCAGAGACTATAGTCGAAAACTTCCCTAACATGGGAAAGGAAATAGCCACCCAAGTCCAGGAAGTGCAGAGTCCCAGGCAGGATAAACCCAAGGAGAAACACGCTGAGACACATAGTAATCAAGTTGACAAAACTTTAAGACAAAGAAAAATTATTGAAATCAACAAGGGAAAAACGACAAATAACATACAATGGAACTCCCATAAGGTTAACAGCTGATTTCTCAGCAGAAACTCTACAAGCCAGAAGGGAGTGGCACGATATATTTAAAGTGATGAAAGGGAAGAACCTACAGCCAAGATTACTCTACCCGGCAAGGATCTCATTCAGATTTGAAGGAGAAATTAAAACCTTTACAGACAAGCAAAAGTTAAGAGAATTCAGCACCACCAAACCAGGTTTACAGCAAATGCTAAAGGAACTTCTGTAGGCAGGAAACACAAGAGAAGGAAGAGACCTACAATAACAAACCCAAAACAATTAAGAAAATGGTAATAGGAACATACATATTGATAATTACCTTAAATGTAAATGGATTAAATGCTCCAACCAAAAGATATAGACTGGCTGAATGGATACAAAAACAAGACCCATACTTATGCTGTCTACAAGAGACCCACTTCAGACCTAGGGACACATACTGACTGAAAGTGAGGGGATGGAAAAAGATATTCCATGCAAATGGAAATCAAAAGAAAGCTAGAGTAGCAATATTCATATCAGATAAAATAGACTTTAAAATAAAGAATGTTACAAGAGACAAGGAAGGACACTACATAATGATCAAGGGGTCAATCCAAGAAGAAGATATAACAATTATAGATATATATACACCCAACATAGGAGCACCTCAAAACATAAGGCAACTGCTAACAGCTATAAAAGAGGATATTGACAGTAACATGATAATAGCGGGGGACTTTAACACCTCACTTACATCAATGGACAGATCATCCAGACAGAACATGAATAAGGAAACACAAGCTTTAAATGACACAATAGACCAGATATATTTAATTGATATTTATAGGACATTCCATCCAAAATCAGCAGATTACACTTTCTTCTCAAGTGCATATGGAACATTCTCCAGGATAGATCACATCTTGGGTCACAAATCAAGCCTCAATAAATTTAAGAAAATTGAAATCATATCAAGCATCTTTTCTGACCACAACGCTATGAGATTAGAAATCAATTACAGGGAAAAAAATATAAAAAAACACAAACACATGGAGGCTAAACAATACGTTACTAAATAACTAAGAGATTACTGAAGAAATCAAAGAGGAAATCAAAAAATACCTAGAAAAAAATGACAATGAAAAACACGACGACCCAAAACCTATGGGATGCAGCAAAAGCAGTTCTAAGAGGGAAGTTTATAGCTATACAAGGCTACCTCAAGAAACAAGAAAAATCTCAAATAAACAATCTAACCTTACACTTAGAGCAATTAGAGAAAGATGAACCAAAAAACCCAAAGTTAGCAGAAGGAAAGAAATCATAAATATCAGATCAGAAATAAATGAAAAAGAAATGAAGGAAACAATGGCAAAGATCAATAAAACTAAAAGCTGGTTCTTTGAGAAGATAAACAAAATTGATAAACCTTTAGCCAGACTCATCAAGAAAAAGAGGGAGAGGACTGAAATCAATAAAATTAGAAATGAAAAAGGAGAAGTTACAACAGACACTGCAGAAATACAAAGCATCCTAAGAGACTACTACAAGCAACTCTATGACAATAAAATGGACAAGCTGGAAGAAATGGACAAATTCTTAGAAAGGTATAACCTTCCAAGACTGAATCAGGAAGAAATGGAAAATATAAACAGACCAATCAAAAGCACTGAAATTGAAACTGTGATTAAAAATCTTCCAACAAACAAAAGTCCAGGACCAAAAGTCCAGGCTTCACAGGTGAATTCTATCAAACATTTAGAGAAGAGCTAACACCCATCCTTCCAAAACTCTTCCAAAAAATTGCAGAGGAAGGAACACTCCCAAACTCATTCTATGAGGCCACCATCACCCTGATACCAAAACCAGACAAAGATACTACAAAAAAAAAAGAAAATGACACACCAATATCACTGATGAATATAGATGCAAAAATCCTGAACAAAAAACTAGCAAACAGAATCCAACAACACATTAAAAGGATCATACACCATGATCAAGTGGGATTTATCCCAGGAATGCAAGAATTCTTCAATATATGCAAATCAATCAATGTGATACACCATATTAACAAATTGAAGAATAAAAACCATATGATCACCTCAATAGATGCAGAAAAAGCTTTTGACAAAATTCAACACCCATTTATGATAAAAACTGTCCAGAAAGTGGGCATAGAGGGGACCTACCTCAACATAATAAAGGCCATAGACGACAAACCCACAGCAAACATCATTCTCAATGGTGAAAAACTGAAAGCATTTCCTCTAAGATCAGGAACAAGACAAGGATGTCCACTCTTGCCACTATTATTCAACATAATTTTGGAAGTTTTAGCCACAGCAATCAGAGAAGAAAAAGAAATAAAAGGAATACAAATTGGAAAAGAAGAAGTAAAACTGTCACTGTTTGCCAATGACATGATACTATAAATAGAGAATACTAAAGATGCCACCAGAAAACAACTAGAGCTAAGCAATGAATTTGGTAAAGTTGCAGGATACAAAATTAATGCACAGAAACCTCTTGCATTCCTATACACTAATAACGAACGATTGGAAAGAGAAATTAAGGAAACAATCCCATTCACCATTGCAACAAAAAGAATAAAATACCTAGAAATAAACCTACCTAAGGAGGTAAAAGACCTGTACTCAGAAAACTATAAGACACTGATGAAAGAAATCAAAGTTAACACAAACAGATGGAGAGATATACCATGTTCTTGGATTGGAAGAATCAATATTGTGAAAATGACTATACTACCCAAGGCATTCTACAGATTCAATGCAATCCCTATCAAATTACCAGTGGCATTTTTTGCAGAACTAGAACAAAAAAATCTTAAAATTTGTATGGAGACAAAAAAAACCCTGATTAGCCAAAGCAGTCTTGAGGGAAAAACACAGAGCTGCAGGAATCAGACTCCCTGGCTTCAGACTATATTACAAAGCTACAGTAATCAAGACAATATAGTACTGGCACAAAAACAGAAATATAGATCAAGGAACAGGATAGAAAGCTCAGAGATAAACTCACGCACCTATGGTCAACTAATCTATGACAAAGGAGGCAAGGATATACAATGGAGAAAAGACAGCCTCTTCAATAAGTGGTGATGGGAAAACTGGACAGTTACATGTAAAAGAATGAAATTAGAACACTCCCTAACACCATACACAAAAATAAACTCAAAATGGAGTAGAGACCTAAATGTAAGACCAGACACTATAAAACTCTTAGAGGAAAACATAGGAAGAACACTCTTTGACATAAATCACAGCAAGATCGTTTTTGATCCACCTCCTAGAGTAATGGAAATAAAAACAAAAATAAACAAATGGGACCTAATGAAACTTCAAAGCTTTTGCAAAGCAAAGGAAACTACAAACAAGACGAAAAGACAACCCTTAGAATGGGACAAAATATTTGCAAACGAATCAATGGACAAAGGATTAATCTCCAAAATACATAAACAGCTCATGCAGCTCAATATTAAAAAAACAAACAACCCAATCCGAAAATGGGCAGAAGACCTAAATAGACATTTCTCCAAAGAAGACATACAGATGGGCAAGAAGCACATGAAAAGCTGCTTAACATCACTAATTATTAGAGAAATACAAATCAAAACTACAGTGAGGTATCACCTCACACAGTTAAAATGGGCATCATCAGAAAATCTACAAACAACAAATGCTGGAGAGGGTGTGAAGAAAAGGGAACCCTCTTGCACTGTTGGTGGGAATATAAATTGATACAGCCACTATGGAGAACAGTATGGAGGTTCCTTAAGAAACTAAAAACAGAATTACCATATGACCCAGCAATCCCACTACTGGGCATATACCCAGAGAAAACCATAATTCAAAAAGACACATGCACCCCAATGTTCACTGCAGCACTATTTACAATAGCCAGGTCATGGAAGCAACCTAAATGCCCATTGACAGACGAATGGATAAAAAAGATGTGGTACGTGTATACAATAGAATATTACTCAGCCATAAAAAGGAACGAAATTGGGTCATTTGTGGTACATATATAGAATGGAATATTAGTCAGCCATAAAAAGGAACAAAATTGGGTCATTTGTAGAGACGTGGATGGATCTAGAGACTGTTATACAGAGTGAAGTAAGTCAGAAAGAGAAAAACAAATATTGTATATTAACGCATATATGTGGAGCCTAGAAAAATGGTACAGATGAACTGGTTTGCAGGGCAGAAATAGAGACACAGATATAGAGAACAAATGTATGGACACCAATGGGGGAAAGTGGCGGGGGTGGGGTGGGGAGTGGTGGTGGTGTGATGAATTGGCAGATTGGGATTGACATGTATACACTAATATGTATAAAATAGATAACTAATAAGAACCTGCTGTATAAAAAATAAAATAAAATTCAAAAAACAAATTGAACTTTCCTTAAATCTTTAGAATGAATTTCCTCTCAGTCAGAATGCATTATTATTTGAATATACTGTTAATTTTTTTAAAAAGATTTTGCATATATATTCACAAAGTTGGTCTATAGTTTTCTTATGCAATCCCACCTTTTCTAGTTTTGCAATCAGTGCAATGTGAAATAAAATCCATATTTTCTGTCAAGGAAAAATTCAAACATAAAAAATTTTCTCTGACCTCTGGCTTCCTCTCTCTGCTGCTGTGCATTGTGCATCTGCATTATGCATCAACCAAACCTCCCCCATGGGCAGAAACACCTGCTCAACCATAAAGAGCAACATTCTCCTAGCATCAACAAGACAACTCCTTAAAAGATAACATTCCTTCTTGATTTTGTAAGGGGCCACGATGATGCTTAGATCTAGATTGTGTAAACTGTCAATAATATATCATTTACTGTACAAAACTCTGTCTCAAAACATTTATATAACTGTGCCTTGACTTCTAACAGGTAGAACAGTTCTCAGAGCTTTCTGAGATGCTCCCCCCGGGTTATAGTCCTCAAATTTGGCTTGAATAAAGTTTTCCATTTCTTTCTTAGATCAACTGATTAATTTTTTGTTGACAGCAACAATGATGACTTTATAAAAACAGGTGGTAGCATTCTCCTCCTTTATAAGTTCCCTTGGAGAATTTAACTATTTGAAGAACTGTAAGTTATTTGGAAACTACTTCAAATCTCAAACACCAACTGAACTATCTAAGCCTTGTCTTTCTTTTTTGAGAAGAGAAATAGGGAATGGCAGGAGGTGGTGTACAGGTACCTTTCTGAGTATTTCAAATTTGCACAGCTTTTAGTTTTCCTTCTCTTTGTATGGAATTTTCGTATATCCATATATTCCTAGAAAATCATTCTTTGCATCAGCCTTGAAAATATATTAATGTAAAGTTTTACAAAGATATTTCTTAATGATATGGTTATTCTCCTTTTTTGCAGTATTTGTATATCTGTTAATTTCCTCTTGACTTGATAAGGTTTGCTAGTGGTTTAATCTATATTTTTGATTTTTAAAAAAATCAGATTCATCAGTTTTCCCTTTCTTCTTTTTTAACTCATTAATTTCTCCGTTTGTATCTATTGATTCCTTCCACTTTTCATATATATCTTCTAACTTCTTTGATTAAACATTTAATCAAGACAGAAAATAAAACCACAGAAAACTACCCATAGTTTGGTATAACGCAACTGAAGAAACTATCCCACATAATCTCATCTGACCTTTTCCACCAAGATTTTTTAAAAATACAATATGATACACTGTCACAGAATCAATAAAACCATGACTTGGGTTTTACAATATGTATGGATCATTTCATCAGGTTTTGACAGTTCTACTACATTTCTGACAGTCCGTTTCTTTTCCTTCTCTAGCTCCCAAATCCCTCATTGTGACAGCACTTTAGAAATCTATCTGGCCAGAGTGGGACCCTAGAGGTTTCCTGTCTATGTGGGTTATTTGTCACATGATCTGACAACTCTTTCTCTGTAAACTAGTCAATCTCCCAAGATGTTTTCTTTGAGATTTAGAAGGTTTGAGCTCTGGCTCATGATCTAACGCAACACTGTAAACAGCTTGTAAGTTTCTAATGTGTAGCTCCTGTTTTATATGTAACTAGAACGCACTATCATATTTATACTGATAAATACATGGGGGATAAGGGAAAGCTCCAACTAATCAATATAAGGGAATGATACAATTAGAAAATCATCATTTGGCAACCATAACAGTAGTAATTGACTCAGGCAACAATCATTAAAGGATAATATTAACACTAGTGAATGAAAGTTTGAGGTTATTTACATGGTCTCAAAAAATGCCCCCATAAGATACTTACTAACATAACTTTATAGTGAACAACCCACTATTAAGGTTACAGTGGATAACCTTAACCAAATGATCAAAGTTAACATTACCAGCAATATGACAAACCAACATCATGCATCTCCTGATATGTGACATTGAGGACACACCATAACTCCAGTAGCAATCAGAAATGTACATACTTCATAAGGAAAATCAGAAAAACTCGAATGAAGGACATCCTATAAAAATAACTAGCTTGTACTCCTCAAAACATCAAGGTCAAAAGAGGCAAAAAGTGACTGAGAAAATATTCCAAATTAAAGGACTCTAAAGAGACATGACAACTAAATGCAACATGTAATCCTGGATTAGATTCCTGGACCAGAAAAACATAATTGTTATAAAGGACATTATTGGGACAGTTAAAGAAATCTAAATAAGGTCTGTGGATGAGACAGCTGTAAACAAAAAATGTTGCTCACCATTCCAGTTCTACAAGTATCAAGTCATTAGCCACTGTGGGTGCCTACTGACAGTGTGCCCTGAGGGAAATTGAGAATGGAAAAGACAGGAGGCACTCTGTGCTTTGGTTAGAAGGGCACCTAGATAGTTAAGATGCATATCTAAGGAAGAATTTCAATGACCCCAAATTCTTCCATACACAGAAAAGCACTAAAATCATTAACTTGAGATGTCTGTTCTTTGTAACTAGCAATAATCTTTATATGCTTGACTACATGTATTTCCCAGTCAAAAAAAATCATATACATACTGGTTTCTCCCCTACCTCTTCGTAGCAATTCCTCAGAGCTGACAGGTTGTCTCCTGGGCTATAGTTCTCAGTAAGACACTGAATAAAACTCAACTCACAGCTCTTATGTTGTGTGTTTTGTTTTTGATTTTTTTTTCACTTGATGCTACTATGATAACAATAATAATACTGTTTCAATAATAATACTGTTTCAAATGGGACCTAATGAAACTTAAAAGCTTTTGCACTTGCATAAACAAGAAGAAAAGACAACCCTCAGAAAGGGAGAAAATATTTGCAAATGAAGCAACTGACAAAGGATGAATCTCCAAAATGTACAAGCAGCTCATGCAGCTCAATATCACAAAAACAAACAACCCAGTCCAAAAATGGGCGTTAAGACCTAAATAGACATTTCTCCAAAGAAGACATACAGATGGCCAACAAATGTATGAAAAGATGTTCAATATCACTAATCATTAGAGAAATGCAAATCAAAACCACAATGAGGTATCAGAATGGTCATCAGCAAAAATTCTACAAACAATAAATGCTGGAGAGGGTGTGGAGAAAAGGGAACCCTCTTGCACTGTTGGTGGGAACGTAAATTGATACAGCCACTACGGAGGACAGTATGGAGGTTCCTTAAAAAACTAAAAACAGAACTACCATATGACCCAGCAATCCCACTACTGGGCATATGCCCCGAGAAAACCATGATTCAAAAAGAGACATGTACCACAATGTTCACTGCAGCACTATTTATAATAGCCAGGATATGGAAGCAACCTACATGTCCATCAACAGATGACTGGATAAAGACGATGTGGCACATATATACAATGGAATATTACTCAGCCATAAAAAGGAATGAAATTGAGTTATTTGGAGTGAGGTGGATGGACCTAGAATCTGTCATACAGAGTGAAGTAAGTCAGAGAGAGAGAAACAAATACTGTATGCTAACGCATATATATGGAATTTTAAAAAGCAGGACTGATGAACCTAGTGGCAGGGCAGGAATAAAGACACAGACATAGAGAACAGACTTGAGGGCATGGAGGGGGAAGGGGAAGCTGGGATGAAGTAAGAGAGTAGCATTGATGTATATACACAATCAAATATAAAATGGATGGCTAGTGGGAAGCTGCTGCATAGCACAGGGAGAGCAGCTCAGTGCTTTGTGACCACCTAGAGGGGTGGGATAGGGAGGGTGGGAGGGAGGCTTGAGAGGGAGGGGATATGGGGATATATGTATACATATACCTGATTCACTCTGTTGTACAGCAGAAACTAACACAACATTGTAAAGCATTTATACTCCAATAAAGATGTGAAAAAAATTTTTTAAATAATAGTGTTTCAATGTTAACTTTCCTGCTTTTGATAATTATATTGTGGTCATATAAGAAAATGTTCTTGTACTCAGGAAATTCACATTAGGGGTAAAAAGGGCTATCATGTCTACAACTTACTGTCAATTGGAGGCAGGCAACCACATGGAGGCTTTTTTGTTTTTTGGCCATGCCCCGCTGCTTGCAGTATCTTAGTTTCCTGACCAGGGATCAAACCCGGGCCACGGCAGTAAAAATGCCGAGTCCTATCCAGTGGACCGCCAGGGAATTCCCTGCAGGCTCTTTTTCAAGCTGCCTTATTCAGTCTCTGCAGCCAATGGCCAGTCTCCAAAGGCTAAGAGATTTTGACCAGCGGTCTCTGAGGTCCCCCTCCAAATTACCTACAAAGAAGAACCAGCCTTAACTTGTTAACTTCATTAACAGGATCCTGACTCCAAATTCACCCCAAACTGCAGGGTTCACTTAAATGTTTATGTTTTTGGATTCCAGAGGGAATAACAGAAAACAGGCAATCTCAAATGGCCAAGCCAGGGCTATAGAACAGAATTTTATCCTGGTGTGTGTCTGGTTTCAGAATTTCAGACAAAACTTCCACATTGTATGAATGTTTTGGCTTCAGATTACTTCTATGATTCCATTTAATTCAAGTTCAAAAACAGGCAAAATTAATCCACTGAATTATACCCAGGGGCGGCAGTGGGTATTGACTGATAAGGAAGACTTCGGCATGCTAGAAATGATGTATATCGTGATCTACGTTGTGTTTACACAGTTCTCTGCAATATAAAAATTCACTGAGCTGTAGCCTTAACATAAGAATACTCGATTGTCTGTGTATCTGTGTCCAGATCTGGAAACGACCTGGAAAAATGTTTCTTGCATAAATAAAATGAAACAATCTGTATTCAAACTTAAAAATTTTTTTCACATAGACCCACATACTGCCACCCCATCAGGTATAGATATTCCATTTAATTAGAGTTCAAGAACAGACAAAATTAATCTGTAATGTTAGAATTGGAAGAATGGTTCCCCATGGCAGGGTAGTAACTGGGAGGGGGTATCATGAGAATTTCAGGGTGCTAGAACGTTGTCTTCTGATCTGAACGCCCAGGGGTGTTCTCTTTGTGACAATTCATTGAGCTGTATGTATATTTTTCTATGCATTTTACATCTCAATAAAAGATTTATGTTAAAAACTTAAAAAAGAAAAAGTATTTGCTCCCAAACCTGGCATTGAGCACAGTGTAGGTGATGAAGGAAAAGAGCTACAAGAAAAAGAAAATGCCCTAACTCCTTACCCATGCATATGTGTTCTGTATCTTTGATTCTGTGCAGGTAGAAATCAGGAACTGTCTGCTCTAAAAATGAAAGCTTGACATGTATGGCTTCTGAAAGATGTTACCTGCCTTACCTCTCAACTTCCTTTGCTCCTTAAGGTGATATACTCATTGTGTTTTGTCTAAAGACTACATAAGGATTGAATGTAATATTTATAAAAACAATTAAAATACTGTTTCAGCATTTCACCCTTTTATTAAGCTAATGGTCAAAATCTTATTTGCATTTCATTTGTAATTTTGTCTCAGTCCATCTTAATCACCATTAGTTTGACTTTAATTTCAGTGAAGAAAAGTTTCTAAAAGTAGCTTTAACTTTTGTTTTTGCAGTTGTTATTGTGGTTTTACGTTTATTGAATTGTTCTACCAGGATTTTATATGGCACAGATTCAAGGAGGTCAAACGTGCCATGCCTGAAAAACACAGAACGAAGCAAAAAAATTCTTAGAACACAGTAACTTCTAGATCCAGTTTCTTTTCCTTCCATAATTCATCTTTTTTTCCCCCATCCTTATAGAGATATAATTGACATATAACGCTGTGTAAGTTTAAGGTGTACAATGCCCTGATGTGATACATGTATGCATTGCAAAATGACTACCACGACAGGGTTAGTTAACATCTCCATCACCTCACATAATTACCTTTTTTTTCTTTCTTTGTGTGTGTGTGTGTGTGTGTGTGTGTGTGTGTGTGTGTGTGTGTGTTTGGTGAGAACATTATTTTTAAGTTAAGCCTAGATAAAAGTATTTTCCGAATGCTCTCAAGGTTTGCTCCTTCAGCAAAATCTTTTACATCAGTTTAGATACTTACTCAGTAAACCCTTTGTTTTCTAACCACAGGCAAAGTTACATCCATCCTAGCTGCCATGGAGTCAGAATAGATTTCCAGAAACCAGGCTGACTCTTCGGATGCTGTCACAGATGGACATGTCATTACATTTTCCAGAAAGAACCTTAAAGGAAATATTAGGAGAAATATGCATTTTTAACAAGATGTTACTTTAGAGAATTCTAACACTTGATCCTTTCAAAGCACTTTCATTAATGTGGGGAACGGTAAAAAAGGGAGACGAAGGTTTCTTTTTTTTTTTTGGTTGCTCCCCGTGGCTTGCAGGATCTTAGTTCCCCCACCAGGGATTGAACCTGGGCCCTCAGTAGTGAAAGCACGCAGTCCTAACCACTGGACCGCCAGGCAATTCCCAGAGAGGGAGGTTTCAAAAAGAGTTTTGAGGTGGGCTTTGGCCCTAACGAACTGAACGGAACTGGCTGCTCATCAGCTGGGGCATGTCACATGGGTGAAGTGTATTCCCACTGTGCAGGGATGCAGCCTCAAATCCTTGACTCTCCCATCCCCAACGTCTGCATTTTGCAAGCCTCAACACCAACCCCCCATTAAGCCTCCTAATCACAGACACACGCGGTGTCTCCAATCTATAACTCCCAGAGGTCCTTGTAGTCACAGATATCCCGGAATGCCAAATTTGACCATCAAGGACCACTTCGTCAGTGACTACAAAACTCACTGATTCATTCTGATTGCCGAACAGTGAAACAGTGAATTACACAGATCCCTGATGGCGAACCCACACTGATTTCCAATGCTATCCCAAAGACTGGGGATCAATCGCTGACTCCCACTGTCCTACCTCCCCCCACAATTACTAACAGTCCCAATCACTGACACCTCCCCCCCATTGATCCCTCTATTCCCCATTCCCTGATATACAAAAGTCCAGTCACTGATGCCCTCAGATACCCCCATCGATGATCTAAAGGAAGTCTTCATCACTGATGGCCTAAAGATTTCTCCAAACACTGATCCTCACTGACCACCCTCAGAACTGAACCTCAAAGTTTCCACAATCACCAGTTCCAGGTACCCAAACAGAACTTAGAACCTCCAGTCCCTGACCCCTCAGGCTTCTGATCACTGAGCCCTAACGCCATTCAAATCAGTGTCTTCGAAGAAACCCACTTGGCCTCAGACCCTTGAAGACTACCATGAACTGACCCCCACGCACTCTCTCAATCAAGAATCCTCGTTTATTGATTCCCATATACTCCCAATCCATCTTCTTCACAGACACTGACACTGACTCACACAAACCCGCCACCACAGACTCTCTCCCCCAAGAGGCTCAGACGCCCAATCACTTAACCCTTCAGTACCCTCAGTCTCTGAGCCTTATGGGTTCCCATGACTGACCCAGGTGGGCCACCGTAGCCGTCTGGTCGCCCTCCTACACAGGTCCTGAATTTGGACTGTTTCTCACACTGACCTTTCCCATTTTCCCCGCATCCGCGCCCGTAACCTGAAACTGCCGCACCACGCCGCCTCTCCACGGAATGAGCATTTCCCATCCGGAGTGGCCGTGCGCAGACTCAGTCGCATCTTTGAGGCGGTCGGCCGCCACCTGGCAACCTTCCAGAGAACAGGATTCTGGGTTTCTGAATTTTAACGGTAGGTATGATGGCCGCGCCTGCTTGACAACCTCTCGCCGGGGGCGGCCATGTTTAAATCTGTGCCGTACGGCGAATGACTAGGCCCTTTGTTAGACTATTAGGGCTATTTTAGGGCGGGGAGGAGCAAGTGTTCCGGGGTCCCTAAACACAGACGTCACTGCTGCTTTTAGCGTCTCAGAAGCCCAAACCTCTTGAGACCAATATAGAGGCTCCCTGACCTGGAAATTGAGCTTTCTTTGTCTCCAGCTGCACAGGTAGTGAGGTAAGATGGCCGCGTCCGTTTATACCGCTTTTCATGTGAAATGGGCGCGGCCATCTCTCAGGAGGAACGTCTGTAAAGCAAGGTGAAACTTTTTCTGGGCCAGCTCTAGTATTTGGAGAATAGCGAAGAAGAGAGGCTCTTCTCTTGCGGAGGCTGAGGCCCCAGCGATACTTTACGGAAGGGGCGGAGCTGCAAGAGAGGGCAAGTAGGAGGTTCTTAGCCGGCTATTGAAAGAATACGTTGAAAGCCGAGTCTTTATCTAGGTGGCTTGACGCTTTTTGACATTAAAAATGAAATACCAGGGCTTCCCTGGTGGCGCAGTGGTTGAGAATCCGCTTGCCAATGCAGGACACACGGGTTCGAGCCCTGGTCTGGGAAGATCCCACATGCCACGGAGCAGCTGGGCCCGTGAGCCACAATTACTGAGCCTGCGCGTCTGGAGCCTGTGCTCCGCAACAAGAGAGGCCGCGATAGTGAGAGGCCCGCGCACCGCGATGAAGAGTGGCCCCCGCTTGCCACAACTAGAGAAAGCCCTCGCACAGAAACGAAGACACAACACAGCCATAAATAAAATAAATAAAATGAAACTTAAAAAAAAAATGAAATACCAGAAAATGGGTTTATTCTGGAATAGCAGAGAATTGCAATTCCGGACGAGCAAGCTACAGCAAAAATCATAGGCAAGTCCACCAAACAAAGGAGAGGAACTGTTATTTTATAGAGAAAAAGGAGGTAGTTGGGAGGGGCTGTTTTGAAGAAAAGTCCTTTGGAGAAAAGTGAAAATGCAGAGTGATGAGAGTTTCTCATTGGCTGAGTTGCTGAGGTAGTGGATTTCTTGTAGGAGATGCAATGTTCATCTCTTCTTGTTGAGGCCTGTGATTGATGATTCTTTTCTGTTGATTCTTCTGTTGGGGTCAGTTCTTCCTGTAATTGACATGGAGTGGTACTGCCTGAGAGCTCCCCTTTCAGGCCACCCTACTCCATTTGAGTGAGGTTTTCCTTTATTTTCATGCTCCAGAAGACGACCTGAAACACTGGTGTGAGTGCAAGCAGTTTATTTGACAGGTAGACGATGGATAAGTGAGACAGGGGAGGAATGGAAACCAACACATAGTGCATCCATGAGCCAGAGTACCCCTGTGAGCAATGGGGGCTCAGTCCTGTGGGGAACTCTGGGAGATTGTGTAGAAATCACCTCCAAACTGTCCCACTCAAGGGCTGATGAAGCTGAGATAGTTATATGTCATCTCTGGTTCCTCATTGTTGAAGGCTATTGTAAGGGCCTTAAAGCTGTAGCATTTTCAGCCTGCCTCGTGGGCAGATCTGAAGTAGAGTCTGTAGTTGGGAAGAAGCCAGCCATCAGCATATGGGCATGGTGAGTGCCCAGGCAAAGTGGTGGGGTAGAGATAGCATTCACCAGAGTCCTGTTTTTAATGCATCCAAAGCAGTGTTCTGCACATCACAGGCATTGTTTTGGAACATCTCTAGAAATGATTGCCTTGTCCTATGAAAATAGCTTTAAAAAAACAAAAAAAATCTATTTGGTGGGCTTACCAAGTGGTATAACAGCTGACCTCTAAAATAACTCCCAACAATTCCTACCTCCTGGTAGTCACACCCTTGTGTAGTCCCCTTCCACGTTGTACCAAGGCAGATTTGTGAGACTAATAGTATATAGTAGAAGTGATGGCTTGTCACTGCTGAGATTAAGTTGTAAATGACACCTCAGCTTCTGTCTTGGAGGTGCTCATGCTCTTTCTCTCAAATAACTTACTCTGGAGAAGTTAGTTGCCATGTCACTGAGGACACTGAGATAGCCTATGAAGAGGCCCATGTAGCAAGGAACTGAGATCTCCTGCCAACAGCCAGGGAGGAACTGATGCATTCTTGTATCAAGGGGTCATCTTGAAAGCAGATCCTGTACCCTAGTTAAACCTTGAGATGACTGTAACCACATGAGGGACTCAGAACCACCCAGCTAGCAGGTCCCAGATCCTTGACCTTCATATAACGTGTAAGCTATTAAATATTTGTTTTTAGCTGCTGGGTTTGGGAGTAACTTGTTATGCAGCAATCAATAACTTGGATGCTGTGGTAAAAATGCTATAATTGACATCTCTGGATTCCTTAAACAAGTTCCTAAACTTGTGAGATTGTTCTATCAAATCAGAGGGAATTATTAGCAATTTCCTCCTCTCCTGCATGATAGAGAAATTAAAGGCCCATGGCTCTGCTAGATATTTAAAATTTAGCGTAGTTTAAGAGTCTTGCTTCACTTGAATTAATACAAGTGGTTTATGTGACAGTGCTTTGAAGTGATTATAGTAATTAACAAAAATAACCATTTAGAGAGTCCCCGTTACATGCCTGCCCTGTTGCTGGCCTTCTCACTTCAAGGGCTACCCTCATTCTAGCACCAGTTGTAAAGGCAGAAGGAATGAGAGCCTTGGAGTGTCTCATGCTGGGAATTAAATGCTCTGCTTCAGAAATGACACATATCATTTCCTCTCACTGCTCACTGAGTAGTCACCCAACCACATGATAGAAATACAATCTTACCATAAGCTTGGAATGGGGAGAGCTAGAAATATTTAAGGAACAACCTTAAAGACGTCTACAAACACTATGAGAACAATGTTATCATCACCATCCTAAAGAAAATGCACTATAGAGATGAGGTGACCAACCCATAATCACCCAGCTAGTAAGTAAAAAAGAAGGACTCTGAGCCAGGTATGTCTATTTTATACGAAGGTAAAGGATCATTACCATTATTGTTAAATTTTTTACTTCAGTATATTTAAGGCACTGAATTAGGGAACAAAGAGAAGACTGAGGTCTCCAATAAAAATAAAGGATACTCAAGATGTTGAGGTCTGGTGGGGGGCGGAGTACACAAGGAAAGAGAAAATGGGTAAAAGAAGAGTGTTTACAAAAGAGTATACACTGTAGGATTCAATTTATGTGAAGCTCAAGAACAGGCAAAACAAATCTGTTGAGTTATAACTCAGAACGCAGTTGACTCTAGTGACTGTTGAATTCTCTGAAGAGAATTTCCTGGGGTGATGAAAATGTTCTATATGTTGTTTTGGGTGGTGGTTTCAAGAGTTGTCAAGACTCATCAAAGTAAACACTTACGATTTGTGCATTTATTATATGTAAATTGTACCTTAAATTTTTGAAGAAAAAGAGTGTTCAGGGTATTGAGTGATCGTGTAGTCTAGGGAAAAGAGAGAGGCATGGAAGAAGAACTGACAGCACTTTACTATAGTCTGTGGAAAGATGAGACCCTGGCAAGACCATCATGAACACTTATGGCTTATGGCAGTGCCCCCTCTAGGCAGAGGAATTAGAGAAAGGAGCCTCCAAGGGTTTGTGGTTTGGCAAATTAAAGGCTCTGGGCTAACCCAGCCTGCACTGACCATCAGCTCTTATTTATTCCCTCGGCTGATAGGTCTCAGCCTGTTGGACCAGGTGTGGTGGCCCTCTACACTGTCATCATTTAAAGGGATACCGGGCCCCAAATGTGGCCTAAAAAGGAGGCATAGCTCTTCCCTGCTCTGTAGCAGAAAGGACTGTGCCCTGGCCTGAGTAGAAATAGGGCTTTGCCCTTGCATGAGTGAAGACTGTTCCAGATCTAGATAGGATGTGATGGATGTGACTGTCCCCTGGATCAAGATGGATCTTGAGAGTAGCCTGGCATGAGCTGAGGCTGCATCCCATCCTGTCCTGTCTGGAGCCAGGGATGATGGTGCTGGTGGTAACTGGTGATACAAGTCTCAAAGTATAATTTTCAAAAAGTTGAAAATTAGAGTTCTTACAGATATTCAGAGATTCGCTTAACTTATTAATGAGGGAACTAGCATGATTGAAAATTTGGTTAAAAGTAAACAGGTATTTAGTCAGTGGAATAAAGAATCTTGGAATAAGATTGCAATGTTAGATACAAAACTATTTAATGTCCTACACGGCAGTAAAACCATAAACTTTAAGGTTATCTTTTCTTCACAGAATCAGTTTGCATCTATAACAGACAAATATGTGAAATGTACCAATTGTCTCCAAGTTAACATTTATCTATATAGTCTGCATCCTCATTAGTAGTAAAAAGCCCATCAAACAAAGTTACATTCTGCTAGAGAAGTGGGTTCTCAAACTGGTGCAGTTTTAATCCCCAGGGCACATTAGGCAATCTCTGGAGATGACTTAGGGGGAGGGGAGGTGCTACTGGCATGTGGTGGATAGAGGCCAGGGATGCTTTCCACCATATAGAGGACAACCTTGCACAACAAAGTTATCTGGCCCAAAATGTGAACAGTGCTGAGTTTAGGGAACCTTTCTCTAAAATGATTTGTTAGATTTTGGGTGGGTTTGTT
This sequence comes from Balaenoptera physalus, assembly GCF_965194825.1. Lineage (NCBI taxonomy): Eukaryota > Metazoa > Chordata > Mammalia > Artiodactyla > Balaenopteridae > Balaenoptera > Balaenoptera physalus. The sequence continues at coordinate 15,534,193 of NC_138900.1, read as the reverse complement.
AGACCATGCTCTAGCATGACTTTGAAAAGGCACACAGGATGACACAGTATAGTTTCCTTATTTCCTAGTTTTTGATAATTTTTCTTAACACAAAATTGGGGAAATGTTGATAATTGTTGGATCTGGGTAATGAATACATGGTGATTAATTAATCTTTTCTCTCTATTTTTGTGTATGTTTGCTTTTTTTTTTCTTTTCTTTTCTATATTAAAAGGTAAAAAGAAAAAAACAGTAGATTCTGGTCTTTTGCTTATGGTCAGTGCCATGTACCAGTGACCACAGCTAAAGCTCACATTTAGACATAATATTTAATTTTAAATATGTTTCTCTTTTATGACTTGGTTCCTTTACCCTGCCCATCTCTCAAGTCCAGGGGCTGTCAATTCTACTTACATCTTAAATTCACCCAGATTTTAAAAATTCTAATGATTGGGATCCACTCTCGGCAATTCTGGCGTGCTTTTCCTGGGGTAAGTTTCTTTTTTTTCTTTTTTCTTTTTTTTTCCTTTGTAAAGTTTATCAGATATGGGACATTACGGACTCAAAACCTGAATCAGTCAATTAAGGAACTTCACACTATGAACTTGGTTTGAGGTGGTCTTGACGGGTAGTACCTTGCAGGGCAAATGAGAATACACTCTGAAGGAGGGCATACCTATATTATGCCTATTCCTCCACACATAATTTTTTCAGGGACAGTGACCAGCAAGCTGTCACAGATAATCAGTCATGGAAGGGAACAGAACCACATGAGTGAGACCCTGCAGAAACAGTAGTCAGTATAAGCAGTTCCATCTACTCTAGGCTGTGTGCCCACCCTGCCCTATTACAATGCTAAATGAAGTAAGTCAGATAAAGACAAATATCATATGATATCACTTATATGGGGAATCTAAAAAATGATACAAATAAACGTATTTATAAAACAGAAACAACTCACAGACATAGAAAACAATCTTATGGTTACCAAAGGGGAAGGGGGGGAAAGATAAATTAGAAGTTTGGGGTTAACAGATATACACTACTATATATAAAATAGATAAACAACAAGGATCTACTGTATAGCACAGGGAAATATATTCAATATCTTGTAATAACCTATATGGGAAAGGAATCTGAAAAAGAACATCTATCTATATGTATGAGTGTATATATATGTGTATGTGTATATATATATATATATATATATATATATATATATATATATATATATATATATGAAAAACTGAATTACTTTGATGTACACCTGAAACTAATACATTGTAAATCAACTATACTTAAATAAAAAAATAAAAACTTTAAAAATGAAATTACTTACATGATTCTGAAACAAAATTATCTTAGGGAACAATTAGATGATAACTGATTGGACCAAACCAATGAAAAATGGCATCTCTTTGATCAAATGGGAGCCAAGGCATAATTAATTAACTGGAAGGCAAGCCACCACCAAAAGCTGTATTCGTTTTTTATTGCTGCATAACAGACCACAAACTTAACAGCTCAAGAGCATATCCATATATTAGCTCACAATTCTGTAGGTCAGAAGTCTGGCATGGCATGCTTGGTTCTCTGTTCTGGGTATCAAAAGGCTGAAATCAAGGCGGTGGCCAGGGTAAGTTCCCATTTTGAAGGGTCTGAGGAAAAATCCACTTCCAAACTCATTCTTGTTGTAGACAGAATTTAGTCCTTATGTTTGCAGGACAGAGATCTCTGTTTCCTTGCTGGCTGTCAGCCAGGAGCCACTCTCAGCAACTAGAGGCCACTCTCAAGTTCCATCCATATGGCCAAGGGCCCAGGAAACAGTAAATAAGAAACTATTTGAGGGACTTCCCTCGTGGTCCAGTGGGTAAGACTCTGTGCTCCCAATGCAGGGGGCGTGGGTTCGATCCCTGGTTAGGGAACTAGATCCCGCGTTCATGCCGCAACTAAGAAGTCTGTGTACTGCAAATAAAGATCCCACGTGCTGTAACTAAAGATCCCACGTGCTGCACGAAGACCCCGCATGCTGCAACTAAAAGCCGGCACAGCCAAAATAAATAAATAAATATTTTTAAAAAACCAAACTATTTGAGCACATGGGAATCGTCTTAAATTTTCTGTGCCATACTTTCGGCATCTTTAAAATGGTTATAGTAATGAAATTGACATAGTTATTAAGTATGTTAACAAAATGAAAAAGATCCTTAAAGGCTGCCCACTCCCACATTTTAGGTTTTTATTATGGCCATACCCCACTTACAGTTATGTTTGTCCAAAATCATCACACTTCATACTTAAAATGAGTGTATTTTTTTTTTTATTTTATGCAAGTCATACCACAATAAAGCTAATTTAAAACATACAGCCTGGATACAAAAATAACTACACCTAGTATATAAAAAGATATAGACGATTTGAGTTTTGGCAAAGGAAGCTGTTATAGAAGAAAAATTATCCAAATGGGGATTTTCATGACATTCAAATAACTGAAAGAAAGGACTCAACAGATAGGTTGAACAGAGATAGACATGGGGGAGGAAAATGTTAGCCAAGTGGAAGAGATGACATGAATTCCAGAATAGAGTATGAGGAGAAAATGATAGAGAATTAAGACCTAATACAAGCACAAGGTATACAGTACCTTGTAAAAGTCTCACATTTGTGAAATGGGGATACTAGAAGGTAACAAGACAGAGAAAGTTCTGACTTTTGGAGATTCCAAAATTGACAGATGACACCAAGGCACAATTTTAAGATGCACTTAGAACCCCAAGAGGACTAACAACAACAAAAAATCCTAACTAGGATTGTAAAAAGGAAATTTGCTGAAGGCAAAAAACAAGATCTTAGAAGCTTCCAGAAAAATAAGAATGGCCTTCAAAGGAGCAAACATTGCACCAAGTCCATTGCATTGGACTTTTTTTTTTTTTCCTTGCCACGTCTTAGTTCCCCTACCAGGTATTGAACCCGGCAGTGAAAGCACCCAGTCTTAACCACTGGACTGCCAGGGAATTCCCTAGGATGGGCTTAATGAAAAATGGTAGAAGCCATGAGATAAAGTGCTAATAAGAAAAAGCAAAGAGTTAAACACAATTGGATATATCTAAGAATGAAAGAAAAATGGTCGTATTGCAGATGAAGTCACTGGACAACAGGAATAAAAAGGCCAAGAAGAACCATGAATCCATGGCTTCATCCCATTGTATTGATACGTGAAGCAACCTGAAATAGGATTTTGCATCAAAACAAAAAGTAATTCTGTACAAAGACAGCATGTCAACAGAGACGTATATGACAATAGCATGTCCCAGAAGAAACAAATATATGTTGGTGAGAAAAAATGATTTAAATGACAATAAAGAATTCTATTATAATTTCGTTTTATTTTTTCTACGACTTACACAAAATAAACATGCATAAAGATCATGAAAGATAAGGAGAGATTGAGGAAATGTGGAAGATGGCAAAAGGCTAAGGAGAAATAGCAGCTGAATGCAAAGTGGATCCTGGATCAAAAATTTAAAAAGACGTTAGTGCAAAAATGGCAGAATTTCCAATAAGATTTGTAGCTCAGTTTATAACATTGTCCCTCTGTGAATTTCTGGTTCTCAAAATATCTTCAGTGGTTAGTTATGTGGTTACCTTTAGAGTAAGAGGGGTGGTGAGATGTTGTAAGGACTCTACTTGAACTGTCATTGCACCTTTTCTATAAGGCTAAAATGAGTTGATAATGAAGTTTCTTGTTAGGATTGTGTTATTAGGTTTGTTGTTTGTTTTGTTTTGTTTTTAATAAATTTATTTTATTTATTTATTTTTGGCTGCCCTGGGTATTCGTTGCTGTGTGCAGGCTTTCTCTAGTTGCAGCGAGTGGGGGCTACTGTTTGCTGCGGTGTGTGGGCTTCTCACTGTGGTGGCCTCTCCTGTTGCAGAGCATGGGCTCTAGGCATGTAGGCTTCAGTAGTTGTGGTGTGTGGGCTCAGTAGTTGTGGCTCGCGGGCTGTAGAGCGCAGGCTCAGTAGTTGTGGTGCACGGACTTAGTTGCTCTGCAGCATGTGGGGTCTTCCCAGACCAGGACTCGAACCCGTGTCCCTTGCATTGGCAGGTGGATTCTTAACCACTGAGCCACCAGGGAAGCCCTGTTGTTTTGTTTCTGGTGGACTCCTGCAGGGATAGTCACACTCACACAGTCAACAAAGCCCTGAGACAGGGATCCCACAGCACAAATGGATCCTAGTTTCCATTTGCCACCTCTTCAGCCTTGTGAGGAGAGAATGTGGCTGATGAGGGGACAGGGAGATGAAGGTCCCTGAGTCCCAAAGTGATGGTGTTAACTGAAAATTCATTTACTGTGAGACCAGTGGCTCTCTCAGACATAGCAAAAAGGGACCCAATATGGGTCTCAACCCCAGGGGTCCCTGACTTCTAGAGTGCATTCCTAGATATGGCAAAAGCATCCCACCTTACCACCTTTACCTGGGGCTACCAAGGAGGGCTGGGCTACAGAGGGCCTGGTCAAGGAGAGTGATATCTCCTGAGCTGGGCACATTGGTGGGCTAGCAACTTCCTAGTTCCACAGGGGCAATTCCAAAACCTCTACCCAAGGAGAGCCATGCCTCTTAGAGTACCTTCCTGGAAACACTGCTTCTCCCGTCTCCTGCACCCTCCATCCCCACACTGTTCCCTTCATATATCTGGACAAGGCAAAAAACAAAAGCCAGAGAGACAGATGGGACACTTTCCAAGGAGTGTTCCTTGGCTGGAACACTCACAGCCCCCCACCAGGACTGACTTCCCAGTAAAAAGAGTCAAAGCAAGAAGATGAAGGGCTGGTAGGCCAAAAAAACAGCTAAACTGAAAGTGGATAAGTGATAAATTTACCATAAAGTCTACAGAGGAGTCAATTATATTGTCCCAGAGTGACTTTCCTCTTCTGGATCATGGCAGTATGATTAGGTAAGAGTTTAGCACTGGGGGAAGAAGACTGGAGGTATGGGGGCATTAGAGTCACGAGCACCTTCTTTGACCTCTTTGGGCACCTTTCCTGGAAGTCGAAAATGAGTTCCTGATAAGGTCTTCTTGTGTTTTTGTGTTTGAAATGGTGCCTTTCAGGATGGAGAGGGGCTTCCTACACTGCCAGTCCAAAGCCATCAAAAAGTCAGGCACACCTTAAGAAAACCTGACAAAAACGAGGGAAAAGAAGTCATATTCAGTCACAACCAAACACAGCAATACAGCCACAAGGTCATCAGGAAGAATAGGGACTGCAGGGAGTCCCAGGCCCATTGGACAAGCCCCATTCATCCACCCACAGGGGCATCTCCTCAGGCTCTGGCTCTGGCTCCATGACTTTTTTTTTTTTTTTTTCGCCCTGCCCTGGCTTTGGGATCTTAGTTCCCCAACCAGGGATTGAACCAGGCCCTTGGCAGTGAAAGCGAGGAGTCCTAACCACTGGACCGCACGGGAATTCCTTCTGACTCCCTGCTTTGAAACCTATAAGGGAGCAAAGCCACCCAGAAATACACAGGCAGTCCCATCTCGGGGGTTACAAGGCAGTCCTCTTCCAGGATAGCCCCAGGCACTCTCTGAAGCATGGCGGGAGGAAGGGATTCCACTGGTAGGCTTCTGATCCTGCTTGGTCAGACTGGCCCAGACTGCATTCCTCCATTCTCTCTAGCCCCAACAATCCATCCATCCATCTGTCCATCATCCTTCATCCTTCATTCCATCCATCTACTGGATCACTGGAAGACTGAGGCCACAGGCCCTAAAATGGAGCACGGGCCACAGCCTGCACCTGCCCACCACCAGAGGGAGCTCTCGCTCCCCCTGATCTTGGAGGACCCATCTTTAGCAACCATCTTGGTCACTGAAGCCACCAGCGCTCCTTGGCCAGTGCCTGCGCTGTTCGAGGGCGGTCTTCAACAATGGAAAGCTGGACTCTTGCGGGGGGTGGGGCGGGCGGGGGTGGGGTGTTGGATAGGGGGAGATCTCCTCAGGTCCGTGAGATCCCAGATCTCTGGGTTTCTGCTGCCACCGTGGGCACAGCCACCGGCGCTGCCACAGTGACAGCTGGACTTGGTGGCAAGACGCAGACATGCTTTGCACCACCGTGAACCCAAACCTGTATTCCAGCGGGTGGAAATGGGGGAAGGGGGCGCGATGAAATCTGGTTGCGGAGGGGCTCATGAAGATCCCCAAGGCCTGCTGGAAGTGATGGTCCTGTAAGGCGAAAATCCTTCGACCTCGAAGGCAGCACATCCCCATGGGCAGAGGAGGCCCATGTCCTGCCTTTCGCAGTGCCTTACAGGAATCTGTTAAAAGCCCCTTCTCCCTGCCATTCTTCCTCCCCAGCCCCTCCCCCCAACCTCTCTCTCCCACCCCCTTTAATCCTGCTTGGTAAGCCTAGCCTGGCCGGGCTTTCCTCCACTCTCCGGGGCCCCAACAATCCATCAAATCTATTCATCCATCCAATTTTCCATTTATCCATCCATTTTTCTATCCATCCATATCCTTCCATCTATCCGCTGGACCACTAGAAGCACAGGCCACAGGCCCTTAAGAAAGCACAGGCCACAGCCTTCACCTGCCCCTGCCAACAGCCTAACGGCGCGCCGGCTTCCCGACAGCCTAGCTTACCCTTCCAATGACAACCGTGCCTGTCTTTCCGAAGCTAGCTGCCGTTGTGTCCCGCGCATGCGCAGTGGGAGGGTGGGCTTCAACCCTGGCAAGCCGGGTTGTCAGAGAGTAAGAGGGAGAGGACATAAGGGAAATGATAGGAGGTAGGGAGGGTGTACCAGCCTTTCTCTCCTTGGGTTACCAATATCCTGGATCTCTGAGTATGTGCTGCCATCTTTGACAACGCCGCCACCGACGTAGCCGCTGGACCTGGTGGCAAGACACAGAGTCTACCCAATTCCGGATCTAGATGAATGGTAATGGAGTCAATTGGGGTTGGGGAGAGGGAGGATGAAATCTGGTGTGGCGGGCAGCGATAAAGATCCCCAAGTCCTTGCTCAAAATTATGGTCGTGTCACCTGAAAATCCGTTGACCCCTAGAGTGGTTCCCTCCACTAGACGTGGGCAGAGGATGCCCATGCCCTAGCGCCAAATGGAGAGCGGGGCTCGTGCCTCTCCCAGTGCCTTCTAGGAATCTGTTGAAAGCCCCTTCTCCCCACCATTCTTCCTCCCCAGCCCCCCAACTTCAGTCCCCCACTCTTTTAATCCTGCTTGATAAGCCTGACCTGGCTTTCCTCCACTCTCAGGAGGCCCAACAATCCATCCATCTATTCATCCATCCATCGATCCATCCACCTTTCCATTTATCCATCCATCCGTGCCCTGGACCACTGGAAGACATAGGCCACAGGCCCTTCATAGAGCACCAGACACAGCCTTCGCCGAGGCCTGCCAACTGCCGAGATCTCTGAGATCTCTGAGTCTGTTCCACGACGCCACGGTGGCGCTCTCCCAGAGCCTAGCCAACCTGTCGCATAGCAACCGGCCTTGTTGTGTTTCTGTCCCCGGCACCAGCGGTTGGAAGGCGGTCTTCAACTCTAGCAATCTGGGTAGTCTGAGGCGAGAGGAGACAGGAGAAAGGAGGGGAGTTGGTGGGAGGTAGGGAATGTATGCCAGCCTTCCTTCCCACGTTACCGACATCCCAGATCTCTGTAGCTATGTCGCCATCTTTGACGCTGCCTGCGCTGGCACCGCCACCGCCACAATGGCAGCTGCACCTGGTGGCCAGATGCTGTGTAGACCCAAATCCAGATCCAGGTTGGTGGGAATGCTGTCAGATGGGTGGAAGGGGTGGGGTTGGGGCGTTGTCATGAAATCTAGTACTGAGGACGGCCAAAAAAGATCCCCGGGCTTCCCTGGTGGCGCAATGGTTGAGAATCTGCCTGCCAATGCAGGGGACACGGGTTCGACCCCTGGTCTGGGAAGATCCCACATGCCACGGAGCAACTAAGCCCGTGAGCCACAACTACTGAGCCTGCGCGTCTGTAGCCTGTGCTCCGCAACAAGAGAGGCCACAACAGTGAGAGGCCCGCGCACCGCGATGAAGAGTGGCCCCCACTCGCCACAACTAGAGAAAGCCCTCGCGCAGAAACGCAGACCCAACACAGCCAAAAATAATAAATAAATAAATTAATTAATTAAAAAAAGAGAAATCCCCTTGTCCCCGCTCAAAGTGATGGCCCCTGTCGCCCAAAAATCTATTGACCCCGAGAGCGGTACCTCCCCTAGACATGGGCAGAGGAGGCCTATGCCCTTGTGCCACACGGGGCAGGAGTCCCTGCCTTTCCAAGTACCTTCCAGGAATCTGTTGAAAGCCCCTCCTCCCAGCCGTTCTTCCTCTCCCACCCCTCAACATCTCTCCCCCACCCCCTTTCATCCTGCTTGGTAAGCCTGGCCTGGCCGGGAGTCTCAACAATCCATCCATCTATTCATCCATCCATCTTTCAATTTATCCATCCATCCATTTATCCTTCCATCTATCCGCTGGACCACTAGAAGTCACAGGCCACAGGCTCTTAACAGAGCACGGACACAACCTTCCCCTGCACCTGCCAACAACCAAAAGGCGCTCACGCTCCCCCAGAGCCTAGTGGACCAGTCCAACAGCAACTGCTTGTCATTGTGAAGCCAGCCACGCTCATGTCCCGCGCATGCGCAGTGGGAGAACGGGCTTCAACACTGGCAAGCTGGTTTGTCAGAGGGTAAGGGGGAGAGGACAGAGGGGACGTGGTGGGAGGTAGGGAGGGTGTGCCAGCCTTCCTCTCCTTAGGTTACCGACATCTCAGATCTCTGAGTCTGTGCCGTCATCTTCCACGACGCCGATGCCACGGTGGCGGCTGGACCTTGTGGCGAGAGGCTCTGTGGACCCAAATCTGGATCTAAGTGGGTGGTAATGGAGTCAAATGAAAAGAGAAGGGGAGATGCAATCTCATCGGCAGGCAGAGATGAAGACCCTTGAGTTTCAACAACTCATTTGCAGAGGGTAGCAGGGAGAGGACAGAGGGGAGGTGGTGGGAGGTAGGGTGGTGGCTGGACTTGGTGGTGAGACGCTCTGTGGACCCAGATCCGGACTGGAGTGGGCGGTTATGGTGTCAAATGGAAGGAGCGGGGGTGGGGGTGGGGGGCGAATGAAATCTGTTGCGGCAGACAGCGATGAGGATCCCTAGTCCCCGCTTGAAGTGTTGGTCCTTGTCGCCCGAAAATTCACTGACCCTCAAGAGCTGCATCTGTCCTAGATATGGACAGAAAAGGCCCACGTCTTGGCGCCACACGGGGCAGGGTCCCTGCCTCTCGCAGTGCCTTCCAGGCATCTGTTGAAAGCCCCTCCTCCCTGCCATTCTTCTTCCCCAGCCCCAACCTCTCCCGCCCCCTTTAATCCTACTTGGTAAGCCTGGAAAGCCTTGGAAAGCAGGGCTTTCCTCCACTCTCGGGAGCCCAACAATCCATCTTTCTATTCATCGATCCATCCATTTATCCCTCCTTCTCTGCACTGGACAACTGGCAGACACAGGCCACGGGCCCTTTAAAAGAGCACGGAACACTAACCCTGCCAACCGTCCAACGGCGCTGTCACTCCACCGGAGCTTATCGGAGCTGCGCATTGCAGTGGCGATTGTCATTGTGAAGCCAGCGGCGCTTGGTCCCTTTTGCGCAGTTGGAGGGCGGGTTCAACTCTGGCAAGGTGCGTTGTCAGTAGGGAGGAGAGAGAGGACAGAAGGAAGATATGGTGGGAAGTAGGGAAGGTGTGCTGGCCTTCTCAGGTTACTGACATCCCAGCACCTCCATCGATTCATCTATCTTTCCATTTATCCATCATTTATCCTTCCATCTATCCGCTGGACCATTGGAAGACACAGGCCACAGGCCCTTAAGAGAGCACAGGACACAGCCTTTGTCTGCAACTAGCACACACCCAGAGCATAGGGCACTGGGTGCATAGCAACAATAGTGCTTATCATTGTGAAGCCAGCTGCAATCTGGCTTACGTCCCACATATGGGCTGTTGGAGGGTGGGGTTCAATTCTGACAAGCTGGGTTTCAGAGGGGAGGAGAGAGAGGACGTAAGAGAGATGGTGGGAGGTAGGGAGGGTGCGCCAGTCTTCCTCCTCAGGTCACCCAGATCTCCACCGCAGCGGTGACTAGACATAGTGGCCAGATGCAGTCACGCCAGGTACCTCTGTGGACCTAAATCTGGATCATGGTGAGTGGGAATAGTGTCAGATGGGAGGAAAGAAATGGATTATACAACATTTAAAAAGTCATTTTATTAGGTGTATTAAGGTTTCTTAGTTCTGTATTTTTAAGTTTTTATATATTAGATAGATACATGGAAGAATTTATCTTAAAAATGTTATCTGGGATTTGCTTTAAACTATTCCAGGAAAAATGTTGGTGGGGGAATAGATGAAACAAGATTGATAATTGCTAAATTATCCTATTTGCTGAGAAATAGGTACATGGGCAGGCTTATTATACTATTCTCAATTTTTTTTTTTTTTTTTTGGTCTGTGCCCTGCAGCATGTGGGATCTTAGTTCCCTGACTGGTGATTGAACCCGTGCCCCCTGCATTGGGAGCCCAGACTCTTAACCACTGGACTGCCAGAGAAGTCCCTGGGCAAGCCTTTCTTGGCCTTCTGTCCTGGCAAGGACATTCCTCCTCCTGGAGGGAAAAATCCAAGCTGTGATGTGAGGCTGTGTTTTGTCCAGGAAGAAGGGTGGCCTGGCTTGAACCAGCCAGCAGAGAGATACCCTTGGTCCTCCTCCCCAGACCAGAGTTGGCAAACAGGGCCTGGTTGCAGCCACTTATTTCTGTCCGGAAGTGACCTGGGCATCATTTGGAGAGGTGGGTACACATGGTAACTGGCTGTGTCTGGGGGCCCAGTGTTAAGGGAGAGGGGCAAGGGTATCTGGAGGGAAGATATGAGTCCAACACTGTAGTAAGAACTAAGCGTGTTTGGAGGTTGACCCGGCTGTGTTTATTTCAGGGCAAGGCATCTTAGTCTTAGGTGTGTCTTAAGATGGACAGAAGAGCTTGGTGGTGATGTGCCAGGACTCTGGACTTTGAAGCCAGCTGTTTCTGAATCCTGGCTCAGACATGTACACTGGTGGGCACTTGGGTCACTGACTGAAATTCTGTGTCAGGCCATCGTCACCTCCACAATGGTGATCATAAGAAAAGGTCGCTAATGGTTCCTGAAGGAACCACAGTGAGGAAGAAGCAGTTTCTTCCAGGCCCCAGTGATTTTCACCATCAGCTCTTTCAAAGCCTTTCTGGGCTCTGTCCCCTCCCATGTTCAAGGTTCTGGTGGTGGCAGCACACCATGCCCCGGTACATCTGCTAAAATTCATCACACACCAAAGGGAAAATCAGTGCCTTTTGTTTGATGTGGATCATGCTGAAAGACAGTTCATTGATAAGTGCAGGGAGGTAAGAACATACATTCAACATAGGTAAGACACAGAAGGGAAATGCTCAGTCTGGACAGGGAATGGAGTCTCTTTGATGAGGTTAAAGACAAAATGGAACAAACCAAAGAAATGGAAATAGGGTATGGCCAAATCCAGATTGGGGTGGGTGGGAATGGGGTCTAATGGGGGAGGAGGGTGATGAAATCTGGTGAGGTGGGGGAAACAAAGATCCCTGAGTCCCCACTAATGTGATGGTAGTGTCAACCCCAAATCCATTGACTGTGAGAGCAGTACCTCTCCAAGACAGTCCCAGGTACACCCTCAACACCACCATGAGGAAAGGCTACCATTGCTAGGCCTCTGATCCCCTTGGTCAACCTGGCCTTGCCTTCTTCCACTCTCAAGAGTCCTAAATATCCATCCATCCTTCTATACCTCCATCCATATATCTGTCCTTCCCTCCATTCATTCACTGGACCCACTGGAGGACATAGGCCACTGGCGCCCACTGGAGAAACTTTCACAGCCTGCGCCTGCACCTGGCCTCTGCCAGAGGGCAATCCTCCTCCCACAGAGCCTGGAGGACTCTAGCTTAGTAACGTTGGTGGTCATTGCGATGCTCACAGCGCTCCTTGCTCGCACATGCGCAGTTCAAGGGTCGGGTGCAACTCTGGGAGGCTGGGTGGAGTGGTGCGGGGGGTGGGGAGGGAGGGGGATGGTGGGTAGATAGGGAGGGTGTGCTCACCTTCCTCTACTCAGGTTACTGAGATCTCACATATCTGAATCGCTGCTGCCACCACCACCAGCACCACAGCCACCACGGTGGCGGCTGGCCTCAGTGGCTAGACAAGGACACACCAGGCACCTCTGGGTCGGGGTGGGTGGGAATGCTGTCAGATAGTGGAGTGGGGAGGGCAGGAATATGGTGAGATGGGGGCAATTAAGTTCCCTGAGTCCCCACTGAAAGTGATGGTATCCACAGAAAATCTGTTTTCCCTGATACCAGTACCACCCCTAGTTGTGGGCCGAGGAGGCCCCTGACTTGGCGCCATACCCCAGGGGACAGTTCCCTGCCTATCTCAATGCCTTCCAAGAGAATGTTCAAAGTTCCCCCTCCTCGCCTGTCCCCAATCCACCCCCCCCCCCACCACTACCACCACCTGGGCATGATTGTGGGGGATCTGGCCATGGAGGGCACTACTTCCTGCCGGTCAGGCACAGCAGTTTTCTAGCACCTTCCTCCTTGGACCGGGGCAATGGGAACATAGTGAAGAGGAATACATGCTGGAGGTACAGAAATGTAAGTCTGACATGTCCATCTGGGATCCTGGAAGGAATGGACAATGGAGAGGAAAACGTGTGCTTCAGACACAGCTTTGAGGATCCTTGGACCAACCATGACCCCAAGCCATGCTTTGAACCCCCCTAAGACCCCAACAATTGTCATGAATGAAAACCATAACCAGGACCACAGAGGAAATGCTCTGAAGGCCAACCCAAGATGTGAGAGGCTTGGGGAGGGGATGTGTGTGAGGAGAAAAAGCAATAAAGGAGTGATTTCAAAGGAGCAAACCTCATCTCAAGGATCTCTGAATTTTAACTTCTCAGTGAGATCAGCTGAAGCCAGAAGATTAAGTGTTCGTGAACAAGAACACACAGGTAAAGTGGAATTGTAAATCTACCACTGAGGAATGGAAAGGAAATTGCAAATGAAATCCTCAGGGGACTTCCCTGGTAGTCCAGTGGTAAAGAAGCCACCTTACAATGCAGGGGATGCAGGTTCGATCCCTGGTCAGGACACTAAGATCCCACATGCTGCGGGTCAACTAAGCCCGTGCGCCACAACTACAGAGCCCACGCACCCTGGAGCCTGTGCACCACAACTAGAGAGAGAAAACCTGCATGCCACAACTAGAGAGAAGCCTGTGCGCTGCAATGAAAGATCCCGCATGCCTCAATGAAGATCCCGCGTGCTGCAATTAAGACCTGATGCAGCCAAAAAAAAAGAAAGAATGATGAAGTAGAAGGTGAAGGACAGTGTAGGTGTAGTATATACATCTCATGATTTATATATAGACCTTTGATTTGGTATGGAAGCCGAGTTACTTTATATGAGGTAAGAATATCAACCGAGACGCCTGGCTAGTCGTTCAGAAATATATGCTGATAAGGAAAACTGATGTAACTGATACCATAGAATTTTGGCATTCTTTCATTAGGAAGCCTTTCTTCTTAACACCAAATCAACACAATTTGAGGTCATGAAGGACAAGGAAATACTGAGGAAATTTTAGAGGCTGGAGGCAGCTGAGGAGATATTACTTCCTACTTGTATGCCAATCCAGGAGCAGAGAACAGGACATTAGTGAAAAAATGGTGAATTTGCCATAAGGTCTGCAGTTTAGTTAAGAAGGTTGTCTCAGTTACTTTCCTGTACATGATGTTTGCACTATGGTTTGGTAAGTTTTTTTGTTTTCTGACAATAGATTAAAAGAAATCAATAACAGAAGGAAAATGGAAAATTCACTATGTAGAAATTTAAAAACACACTTTTGAAAAACCAGAGATTCAAAGAAGAAATCAAAATGGAAATTAGAAGTGATCTCAAGACAAACACAAAACAAAAATACCAAATACCAAAAGCAGTACTAAGGGGGAGGTTTATAGCAATAAGTGCCTAAAAAAGAGGAAATATCTCAAAAAAAAAAATAAATAAAAAACCAAAACCCAAACTAGATTTACACTTCAAGGGACTAGACAATGAAGAACAAAACCCAAAGCTAGAAGAAGGATGGATATAATAAAGATTAGAGCAGAGATTTTTTTTTACTAGAAATAGAAATAGAAAAATCAAGGAAATCAAAAGTTGGCTTTTTCAAAAGATAAAGTTGACAAACCTTTTGGCAGACTAATAATGAAACTAAATAAAATTACAAAGGAAAGAGGAAACATAACTGATGCCATAGAAATAAAAGGGATCATAAGAGATTACTATAAACAATTATATACCAACAAACTGGATAAACTACAAGAAATGAATGAATGAATTCCTAAAAATATACAACCTACCAAGAAAGAATCAAGAAATAGAAAGTTTGAATGGAGTTATAAGTACTAAGGAGTTTGAATTAATAATCCGAATCCGAATCCTCCCAAGAAGGAAAATCCCAAGTAACAGATGGCTCCACTGGTGAATTCTATCAAACATTTACAGAAGAATTAATGCCAATAATTCTCAAATTATTCCAAAATTTGAAGAGGAGGGTAAACTTCCAAACTCATTTTATGCGGCCAGCATTACCCTGATACCAAAGTCAAAGACATCACAGGAAAAGATAACTAGAGTAGTAGGGTTCAAGATGGCCACTTAGGAGGATCATGAACCCACCTCCTCCCATGGATACATCAAACCTACAGCTACATACAGAACAATTTCCACTGAAAGAATCCCCATAACTAGCTCCTACACATTGGGTGAATGAGTAAAAACCCACATTGAAACAGGTAGGAGAGGCTGAGACACAGTCTTGCCATAAAGACCACCTCTGCCACAGTGACCCACAATGAGGAGGGAACTCACAAACCTGAGCTTCTCCCTGAGGTGCAAAGGGTTTGAACCCCACATCTAGCACCCCAACTTTTAAGATCTGCACATGAAAGATGAGGTCCCAAAACCTCTAGCTCTGAAAGCCAGTGGGGCTTGCACCCATGAGAACCACAGGGCTCTCTGAACCAAGGAAAACTCCAAACTCTCTGATGCTGAAGCTGTACAGTCAGAGACACTGCCCATCCCTTGATGACTGTAGTTAACACCACAGATTTCAAAGAATTATGTCCTTTGGAGGGTGCTATGGAATGAACTGTGTCATCCCAAAATTCACAAGTTGAAGCCCTGATGCTTCAATGTGACTATATTTGGACATAAGGCTTTTTTAGGAGGTAATTACGGTTAAATGAGGTCATAAGGGTGGGGTCCTAATCCAATAGGATTGGTAGCCTTATAAGAAGAGGCTAGAGGAAGATCGTGCTCTCTCCAGGCATGTACACCAAGGAAAGGCCATGTGAAAACACAGCAAGAAGTGGCCAGGTAGGAAGCAAGTCCTCGTCAGAACCCACCCAGGCTGGCACCTTGATCTTGAACTTGCCAGGCCCCAGACTGTAAGAAAATTAATTTCTGTTGTGTAAGCCACCCAGTCTATGGTATTCATCTAGGCAGCCCAAGCTAAGACAGGGGGGACTTGGATTAGATAGGACTCCATGGAGCTACTCTTCATTGGCTTCATGTGCCACTAAATGCTGATATAAAGCTCAGGTAGGAAAAGATTCCCAGGTAAAAATAAATTTTAAAATGAAGCCAAATCATATAAAGATTGAAATGTTAATCATTCTTATAATAGGCATAGTTATAATAAGATAATAATGATGTTAATAATTTACTGTTTCTATAGGGTGAGTGAGGGACAGGGGTAGAGGAATAACCAGCCTTTTCAGATAGAAGTATTACAACCACACTATAACTACTCCATTATAACTAGAGTATAATTATATACAACACTATGAGTGATCATACTAACAATGACCTTTCAGAGTCAGCATTGCATGGGGGTTAATACAATGGACCTTGTAGCCAGCTGGCCTGGGTTTGAATTCCCTCTGTGCTATTTACTAGCTTTGTGACCTTGAGCAAGTTCCTCAACTCTTAAGGAGTCGGATACCTCATCTGTGAAATAGGAATAATAATTGAGCCCATCTTAAGCACTGTTGTGTGGATTGGATTGAGTTTATAGATTTAAATTGCCTGGAACAGGGACAAGTGCACTCAAATAGTAAAATTTGCTGCCATCATCATCATCATCATCATCATCATCATCATCATTAGCACTGTGTACTGAGTTCCATGTCATTTAAACCTCACAGAGACCTTGTAGTGTGGACCATCTCCCTTTGGCTTACAAGATTGTCATCATTCTTAATAGTGGTATCAATTATTATGATAGTATTAACATAAATGCAAATAATCACACTGTCAGCATGGTAACCAGCCTGCAAGATTTCCCTTAATGAATCTTGCCTCCTGGTATTCAAAATTCTGTGTAGTCCTCTTCTACAATGGATAAGGTTGACCAATGTAACCAATCCAACCACCATATTGTGAATACATTCAAGAAGACTTGTGGGGTCCATGTGGTGAGGTATTAAAGCCTTCTGCCAATAGTCATGTAAGCTAGCTTGGAATCAGAGCCCACAAACCCCAGTAAGCCTTCAGATTACTGCAACTCTGGCCAATATCTTGACTACAACCTCAGGACAGTTTCTGAGCCAGAACCACCAAAATCTAAGCTGTTCCCAGATTCCTGGCTCTAAGAAACTGTAAGAGAATAAATGTTTACTATTGTTTTAAGCCATTAAGTTTTGGGTAATTTGTTACATAGCAATAAATAGCTAGCTAACCTACTCAGCAATGCATTATAAATGTGCCACTTTCCAGAGTGCAATGGAACCCACCATGGGTTCTCAGAATTGGCATTAATAATAATCATAACCTTAATATAATTCAAATGATTGTATTAATGTGGTGCTTACATTGTCCTGTTTCTTAGATGGGAACAGAGAACACCAGTTTTTGTTTTAGTAGCAATGTCCAATATTATAATATTAAAATAGCACAATAATATCAAAAAAGGAGTAAACTAATTGTGCCTATTTCACAAAGAAGAAAAAACATTGCCCCTAGGGGTGGGGCTATTGCTGTGTTAATATAACGCAGACAACAACCAGAAGGTAGCAGAAAGCAGAAGGGACATGGGATTTCTTAGCATCAGAGTTGACGTTATTCATGGTATCTTAATAATTAGAGGCATACAATAAATAATGACAAGGATTCTGATATTAGTTATAAATTATAACTATTAATTATACTTCAATATGAATATAATTGTGGAATTAAGTAAAATGGTTAATAAGTGGTATGGTATGGTGTATGGTATGGTACAGCATATGGTATGGAATGTGGGGGGAGCTCAGGTGGGGTAGGATATAATATAGATAACAGTCACTGCAGCACAAGTAGCCCCATTGAATGCTGAGGATGCAGGTCTCAGCTCACCTTGACATTAGGGCAAGTGCCCATGACAACACTGGCTTTAACCAGACCTTAGCCACAGGGTCCACACCTGCCACACTAGGCCTGGAATTCTCCGCCCTGCCACCTTCCTCTTGTCCCCTGGGTTTCATATCCACTGGTGGCTCCTCTGGTGGAACAGGCAGGGCAGACTGGACTGAATGATGGGATACGAAATTGAAAGTGCTGGGGTGGATGCTGCCAGGATGGCCCCCTGCCTGTGTGTCCCCCACTATTTTCCTCCCTGCTCTACATAGCCTACCCACCACAACCAGGAGGAGGCTTAGTAAGGAGACACAGCACTAACTTGTGGATGCTGGGGGAGGATGCAGGTCAGATACTCTGGGGAGTGGAAAGATGGGATGGCCAGGGGAGAAAGGGCGTGGTTGTGCCGGGGCATGGGGAGGGGAATTAAATCTCAAATTAGAGGACTTATAACCAACCCACCCTCCTACCCCCTCCTTCCTCCCCACAAATTTAGCTCACTGTGTGCAGCACTTGGTCAACCTCACTGCTATTGCTATCATTCATTCATCCATTTAACAAATTTGTACTGAGTTTCTACTTTGTGCTGGCACCATGCTGGCTGCCTTGGACACAGCAGGAGAAAGACAAAGTCCTGACATCATGAGGGTGATGGTCCAGTGGGGAGGGAGGGATGATAAATCAAAAAAAGAAACATTTAATATTAGGTCAGACGGTGGTACTTGCAGCACAAAGATAGTACAAAATAGGAAGTGACCCCAAGAAGTGTGTTACTTCATATACAATGGTGTGTGTATGTGTGAACTCTCCAAACAGGAGAGGACAGCAAACTACATGGACACTGGGGAAGCAGAGTGCTCTCAGAGAACACAGCCAGGCAAGGGCCCAAAGAGAAACAAGCTTCAACCATGTTAAGAACAGCCAGAATGGGCGTGTTGACAGATAGTAAAAACGTTGACCAGCTACAACTGCAGGTTCTTCAGACCCTATGGCCCCTTTTATTATAGTTATAACTTTACACTATAAACATTAAATGTAAACATGTGAAAATACAAATAACTGAAATTTTATGTGAAAGATTGATATACAAAATAGAAAAAATTACATACTCCAATATATAATCATACAGTACATATTACATTCATATAAAATAAACATTTTTATTGTAATAAGGAATATACAATAATGGTATTACAGTGTACTATATTACAAATATACAATATTATTATAGTATATAATATGCAGTATAAAATTATAACTAATGTACAAATCTAATTATGTATATTTATAATCTAATTTCTAATAAAAAGTCTTATCAAACATAATTTAAATTATCACACTGTAAAACATAATACTTTTGAGATTCATCCATGTTGTAGCTTGTGTCAATGAATCATTCCTTTCTCTGGTGTCATAAATCAGCCTTTTTATGGCTGAGTAGTATTCCACTGTATAGATGTACTACATTGTGTTTAGTTATTCACCCACTGATGGACATTTGGGTTGTTTCCAATCTTTTGGTGATTATGAATGCAGTTTCTGTGAACATTCGAGTACATACATAATTTCTCATTTCTCCAGGATAAATACCTAGAAGTGGGATTGCTGGGTCATAGGATAAGTATGTAGTTAACTTTATAAGAACTTGTGAAACTTTTGTCCAGAGTGGAGATACCATTGTATATCATTCCCATCAGCAATGCAGTGTCTATTGCTTTACATCCTTGCCAACTTTTGTACTATGTTATTTATTGCCATTCTGATAAGTGTGTAGTGGTATGTCATTATGGTTTTAATTTGCATTTTCCTGATGACTAATTATGTTGAATGTCTTTTCATCAGCATATTTCCATTTGTATCTCATACAACCATATGGATGAATCTCAAATACACTAAATGAAAGAAGTCAGACTCCAAAGGAGACACATTTTTACATATATATGGATACACACACATTTATATGACAGGTGAAAAAGGCAAAACTATAGAAACAGGAAACAGATCAGTGATTTCGAGGGGTTGGGAGTGGATAGAGAGATTGATTAAAAAGGTATAGGAGGGAATTTAGGGGAGTGAAGGAACTGTTCTCTTGGTTGTGGTGTTGATTACATGATTGTACACATTTGTCAAAACTCTCAGAACTGTACACTTTTAAGGGTGACTATTACTGTGTGTAAATTATACCTCAATAAATCTGACTTTAAAAATATCTCAGTACTATAATATTATGTCACAGTAAATATAAAAGAGAAATAATTGAAAGTAATTTACAATAAAATAACATACTTTTCCCTCTGTGAGGTTTTGGTACAGCCATACAGAGGTTGGTCTTGTGTCAACTTATAACTAGTAATATCATTAACAACAGGGACCCTCTCATTGGTCTCCACTAGCCCTACTCCCCTCAAGTGACCCATATTAAGTCACTTCATCCTCCATGACTCTATTTTACAGGTGAGGCAACTGAGGCTCGGGGGAGGTTACTGGGCGTCAGGGTTGGCACCTGGATTTTAATCCATGTCGACAGCTTTCACTCTTCTGCTTGTTTCACTCCTCACGTAGTAAATGGGAAGCTGTTTGTGATCTCCTGGGTCTCCCAGATCCTTCCCAGCCTACTCCAGACCAACAATTCCCTGGAGGGTGTCTATGAGGCTAGGACCCTATCCTCATCCCTTCTCCATCCACCAGGGTTCCTGTCCAGGCAAACAGTGGGGACTTGGAGAAGCAACACTGGGGGACTTGCAGTAGCCACACTAAGTGGCTTCATGAAGCAATGTGGGCAACGCGGAATCAGTAGACACTGTGTTACTGGGGGCCAATAGGGAAATAGCAGATATTACCTGGATTTAATGGAAGAGTCACAGATCTGTATTAGTGGGTAATGGGCACCAACAGACTTTGTGCCGGTTGTTAATGGGGGTCCTACAGAGATAGCTAATGTGAAGTTTATGGTGCCTTATCAGTCATTGCCCTTATCTGGGGAGAGGGAAGCAGGTTAATGGCACACACCAGTGTTCAGAGAGAGTATCGGGGGCGTCACCACATACTGTGTTGGGGATGGTTACAAACACTGCTACGTGGAGTAATGGAAGATAACTGGTCACCATCATTGTGATGGACAACAAATGGAGGGAAACACAAGCCATGCTGATAGAGGTGTAATGAAAGAATCAGGAGATAATGTTAAAAGTTGGATTAGGTGGGGTATATCATGGTTTCCTACTCTGAGGATTGTAATAAGTGGTCATCAGTTACTATTTAGGTGAAAGTGGGAATAAACGGGGAGTATGGAGGTTAGCAGACTGTTTCACAAATGGGGTGAAGTAATACACATTATGCTGGAGGTAACTGGAAGAGGTAATGAGAATATCTCCAGATACTATTTCCTGTAATAAGAGGTGACAAACACAGTGATGGAGTAAAGTCAAAGGGGGATAATGGAGGGTGTCCAGACATTGTGCTGGGGTGGGTTAAGAAGGGGGTAATGGAGAGATCTCCAGACACTCTCCTGCGGGATCAGCAAACACTGTCCTAAGTTGGGGGAAAATGGTGGGTCATAAAACATTGCGTGAAGCCCCAGAAGCAGTGCTGAATGAGGTAAAAGGGGGTAGTGGGTCACTAGATACTGTTCTAACATAGAGAAGGGTGTACAGTGGCTCATCAGATACTGTGAAGGGGTGAGATAAAGGGGAGCTAATGATGGATTAGACATGGATTTAAGGTGTGGTAATCTGATATGTCACTAATCACTGCCCAATTTGGGTGAGGGGATTACAGGAAAATCCTTAGACCTGTCCCCTTAACCAGGTTCTGTCCCCATTCTCAACCCTCATGCTGCTATTCACAAAGGTGAGAACATTTCTGTACAACCCAACTGTTTTCCACTCTCAGCATTGCCAATGGACTGACCTGAAGGAACCATTTTGCTGGTTCATTTTTCCACCCAGCAGCTGAGCTGTCAATCAGACCCTCTGCATGCATCTGTGAGACCACTGCTGCCCCAGTCTTAGGTTGCACACCTAACTTCTAAGGAAGGTCAACCCTTCTCTGCTCTTGGCCTCTCCATATTATTAGCTTTGGGCATACCTGTCAGGGCATGATAAGCAGGTCTGTAGGTCAGCTTACGGGGTGCCCCATCAAGGTGCAATTGGGGTAAGGCAGGACTGTGCATGCTCGGGCAGAGTGAGTGGGCTCTTTTGTGATCATTTTGGAGCTGACTGTGGTATTTAAGAATCATTGAAGGGAATCCTGAAACATCAAGCATCAAGTCCCATCTATGTGGGACTGATTTCCTGTGCCTCAGTCCTTTCTTTAAATGGGCTGGCATCAGAGCAAAAGGTTTACAATGATGTTACAACTTTTAGAACAGGAAGGAGGCACAGCCCAGGTAAAGACTGGGGGTGAAAAAGCCTTGTGTGTTTTAGACAAGTTGGTTCTCCCCATCGGAGCATCTTATGCTGCAATACAGAAAGGATCAAAGGGAAGTCATGGGATGAGCAGGGTCAACACTCCACAACGTGCACTCATAGAAGGACTGTTTTATGTCAGGCATGGGTCTAGGTTCACAACAGTGAACAAAACGGGGAAAAACATTCTAGATTGGGAACCATAGACAAATAAGTGAAATATACAGGGCATCATGGTAATAAGTGCTATGGAGAGGATAAAGGAGGAAGGGGAGGGTGATGGAATTTTAAGCCAGGCAGGCAGGGAAGGGCAGGGCAGACCTCTGTGAAGATATGCCATTGGAAGAAAGACAAGAAGGAGTAAACCACACAGATATAATGAGGAACTGTGCTCTTTGAAGAGGGCACTGCAAATGCAAAGTCCCTGAGGCAGGACCTAACCTGATGTGTTTGAGGCACATGGGGGAGAAGGTCCTTGAGGAGTGCATGGAATGTAGATGGGTAGAGAGAACACAGTGAAGGTATGTTGGGGTTTGTTTTAATGAGTTATTGATTCATTATTGTCATTATAAAGGTCAAGTCATTAAGGAAGGCAAATGAGCTGGAAGCACTATAAAACTATAAAAACAAAAGAGAGACTAAGGTGAAGAGTTGACTGAGGTGCCTGAACATTCTTACTTCAGAAGCTTTCCTGAAGGTAATGGGAGCTCACAGGACACTATACTGGGGGCTGATTAAGGGTAAGTCTGGGAGATAATGGTAGCACGAATAGGCAGTCATAATGCAATTTAGGGGTCAGAAGACAATGTGCTGTATGAAAGTTGAAAACACTCTACTGGTGGCTAATAAGGGGGGGTTACCATTCATGGTGCTAGAGGATAATGGGGGAGTCAACATACACTCTGAGGTTTATATCTGTATACATAATTTTTTTATTGTGGCATCCCTTTCTTGATAAAAATATGCAATGGGGGATTAGATACGCAGACCATGTTTGATTCAACAGAAGAATGACACAAAATTCTGTTAGGCAATGTGTTCTGCAACAAACATCTCACAGAACTTAGGGTTTATCGTTATCGTGTATATTATGCTGTTCTACCATTCAACTTGTTGGCATGTTACCTATTCCACAGTAAACAGGATTATCATTAACATGACTTCACATAATGTTTCCAGTGCAGAATCTGGTAACAGTGTTCCATTACAGTTTTCATGAGAAGGCTTCTTCTAATGTATTGAACTGACAAAGTTCCTTCTCAGTATGAATGTCCCAAGGTTTACTGAGGCTGGTGACAATATGGGAAGGGGTCCTCCCATTCAGGGTCCTTTCAGAGGTCCTCTTCTGTATAGTAATGTGTGACACTCTGATGGAGCATTTCTAGTTATGATAATATGCATATTTTTCTGTTGCACGAATTCCATAATGTAAAATAAAATCTGATCTCACTGAGGTTTTCTCAGAATGTTTCTCTCAAGTGTGAATACTCTGATGCACGCTGAGAACTGATTTCTGAACGAAGCCTTTCCCACAGACTACACACTTATAGGGTTTGTCTCCAGTGTGCGTTGTCTGGTGTTTGTTCAAATTTGATCTGTCAGTGAAGGCCTTCCCACACTCAGCACACACATAAGGCTTCTCTCCTGTGTGAATTCGTTGATGCACTTGGAGCTGTGATTTCTTAGTGAACGATTTACCACAGTCACTGCATTCATAAGGTTTCTCTCCGGTATGAATCCTATGATGTATAATCAGTTCTGACTTTTGTCTGAAGGTCTTCCCACATTCAGAACAGATGTATGGCTTTTCTCCAGTATGAGTTTTCTGATGTTTACTGAGATTTGACCTGCCACTAAAGGCTTTCCCACATACAGCACACACATATGGTTTTTCTCCTGTGTGAATTGGTTGATGCACCAGGAGCTGAGATTTGGAGGTGAAGGATTTCCCACAATCATTGCATTCATAAGGTTTCTCCCCAGTATGAATTCTCTGATGAGTAATAAAGTTTGACTTCCGGATGAAGGCTCTTCCACACTCAGTGCACACATAGGGTTTCTCTCCTGTATGAATTTTCTGATGCACAATGAGTATTGATTTCTGGTTGAAGGCTTTCCCACATTCATGGCATTCATACTGTCTCTCTCCAGTGTGAATTTTCTGATGTATATTGAGGTGTGACTTCTGGGTGAAGGCTTTTCCACAGGTACTGCATTCATAAGGTTTCTCCCCAGTATGAATTCTCTGATGTGTAATCAAGTCTGACCTTTGTGTGAAGGCCTTGCCACATTTAGGACATATATAGGATTTCTCTCCTGTATGAGTTTTCTGATGGGTAATGAGATTTGACCTGTTGGTAAATGCCTTCCCACATTTAGTGCACATATAGGGTTTCTCTCCTGTGTGAATTCGTTTATGCACATGGAGTTGTGACTTGGAAGTAAAGGATTTCCCACAATGACCACATTTATAAGGTTTCTCTCCTGTATGAATTATTTGATGGGCAATCAAGTGTGCCTTCTGGATGAAGGCTAGCCCACATTTCACGCATATATATGATTTTTCTCCTGTATGAATTCTCTGATGCACTGTGAGTGCTGACTTCTGAGTGAAGGCTTTTCCACAATCACTGCATTCATAAGGTTTCTCTCCGGTGTGAATTCTCTGATGTATAATCAACTCTGACCTGTACGTAAAGGCCTTACCACACTCAGTACATATGGAAGATTTCTCTCTCGTTTGTACTTTCTTATGTGTATTGAGGTTGGAACTATTGTTGAAAACCTTCCCATATTCGTTGCATATAGACGGTTTCATTCTTGTGTGAGTTCGTTGATGTACCTGCAGTTGTGACTTAGAAATGAAGGACTTCCCACAGTTACTGCATTCATATGGTTTTTCTCCAGTATGAATTCTTCGGTGTGCAATCAAGTGTGTCTTCTGGATGAAGGCCTGTCCACATTCAATACATATATAGGATCTCTCGCCTGTATGAATTTTCTGATGCATCTTGAGTGTGGACTTCTGCGTGAATGCTTTGCCACAATCACTGCACTCATGGTGTCTCTCTCCAGTATGAATTTTCTGATGTATACTAAGATCTGAGTTATAAGAGAAGCCTTTCCCACATTCACTGCATTCATAGAGTTTTTCTCCAGTATGAATTCTCTGATGCCTGAAAAGAGAAGATACTTGGAAAAAGGCTTTCCCACATTCACTGCACTTATAAGGCTTCTCTCTAGTATGAGTCCTCTGATGTGTAATGAATTCTGGCTTCTGTACAAAAGCCTTCCCACAGTCAATACATACATACAGTTTTTCTCCTGTATGCACTTTCAGATGTACCTTGAGTTGTGACTTCTGGGTGAAGATATTTCCAAATTCAGCACATTTATAAGATTTTGCCCCAGCATGACTTTTCTGATGTTGACAGGGTACTTGTTTAAAGCTGAGGATTTTTCCACATTGATTATGGCCCCATAATTTCTCTCCTGTTGGAGTACACTCATGTTTAGTACAGGAAGAAATTTTACCATATTCAGTAATCTTATTAATGTTCTTTGATCCACTGTTTCTATTATGACCGTGTAAATCTAAATTATGGCTTAAAGCACTTCCATATAAGTCACATTGATGAGGTCTCTCTGGGGAAGGAATGTTTTGGCTCACATGAATTATTTTTCTGTCCTTATATTCATAATCCCTCTTTATAGTCAATATTTTCTTGATGAAAGCAACATCTCTTAAAGATTTGTTTTCTCTTTGTTGATAGCTCTCTATCTGGTCATCAATCTGCCACAATTCTTCTAGAATAAAATACAATAAAACGTCACTTGTAGCATCACCTTTCCTCTCAACGTAGAAAGAAGTTTTTCAGAAATTCTCTGTGAGGTTTGAAACCCAAACTCTCCTTCTCAAAGGAAAATGAGATGATTTTAGCTCAAAGAGCAGCTAGCAGAGGCAAGAGTAGAGGGTCATATGGTTCATCCAGGTTGAACACAGTGAAAAGGGTGAGGGTGAATCATTGGCTGAGAAGACTTGGTGATAGTGGTGATAGGAAACATTCTGGGATACAATTCAGTTTATTTAGAAAATAAACTTTATGAACTCAATGCACTGTGCCAGGAAGTGAAAAAAGGCAAAGAACAAGATATATAGCACAATAATATTTATATAAACTAATAATACATACCCCAAGTCACTTTAAATATGAACTTAAAAATATGTTTCTATCATATAAAACAATTGCCTATGATGGGAAGTGAGATGAGTATGGGGAAAAGAAGGAATAATGAATAAATTGAAAAAATAAAATAATAGAGAATCCTTACCCATACTGATGATGATAGTGTGTCCTGAATGAAGACATGATTAAACTCAAACCTCATCATATGAAGTACAGAAATAAAGCAATTTCAAAAGTCAGCCAACCAGGCAGAGAGCCCCCAGTCAGTGTGAAGTCTCAAGCAACCTTGGAAGGAAGTCAGAAAGGTACTCCTAAAGGTTAAGCAACAGTGACCCCTAAGTCATCAGTTGGATGAAAGACATGGGGAATGGGAAAGTGAGAAATCTTAAGTCAGTGACTATGGAGAAAAAAGGAAGAGCGCAT
Organism: Balaenoptera physalus; assembly: GCF_965194825.1. NCBI lineage: Eukaryota > Metazoa > Chordata > Mammalia > Artiodactyla > Balaenopteridae > Balaenoptera > Balaenoptera physalus. The sequence goes on along the minus strand of NC_138900.1, from coordinate 15,507,664 downwards.
GATTGGAGATAAAGTTCCACAGCATCTCACAATGAGAAAGAAAGAAATGAAAGAGGACTAGCAGGAGTGGGAGTGTGTGACATATAGTAACTTTTAAAGAAAGCAAATCCATGAATAGCTGAATACATAAAGAATGAATCTCGGACAATGTGGAAGGCAGAAAGAAAAAAGAATGTTAGAGAAAAGGAGCATAACCAAGAAAAAAAGAAAATATTTATTGAGGCAGATTGGCATGTGATCCAGACGCCAAAAAGCCAAGGAAGAAGACAGTTAGAAACGACAAAGGCATTTTTATAGAAGGCATTTAGTTATTTGAGAGGCTGATATCAAGGGTCCTCAAATAACACAAAAAAATCAGAACCTTCCAGAAGAGTCATCTTAATAGCATTTCAAAGATGCCAGTCTTTCTCAAGATGGCTGAGATTTACTTCCCTGTCTCCCATCAGTCTGGGTCACACTCACTCACCTGGACAGCTCTGATGTGGGCTCTCACCCTGCAATGCCCATGGCTCCTTTCCTTGCTCCAACATGAAAACCTCTGTTTCAGAAACTTGATGCCCTGTTCATGAGAAATGATAAAAGGTCTGGGTCCAGCTAATTGTGTTACAGAGCCCAATCAATAGTCTTGTTCAATGAGGCTTTGTTCTACAGGAAAGTAACAGTGTATCTCTGAGAACAGAGTACAGTTAACCCTTGAACAACAGGGCTTTGAACCATGGATTATAAATGGATTTTACTGAAAATATTGGAAAATCTTTTGGAGATCTGTGACAATTTGAAAAAACTCAGACAAACTTCATAACCTAGAAATATCAAAAAATGTTTTTAAAAAGTTAGGTATGTCATGAATTTTGTAGCCACCTCCTATTGCTATTGCAGTGAGCTCAAGTTCTGTAAATATCCACTTAAAATGTCCTAATCATTGCCTCATGAGCAGTCCCTCTCTCCAGTAAATTGTGTATAGCAGTAAAAAGTAACCTCTCTGGGTTCTCACATATTTTTCATGTTCCTTGCAATACTATAAACCTTGAATAACATCATGGGACCCATACTAACATACTAAGTGCCACTAGTGATGCTGGAAACGCTCCCAAGAACAGAGAAAAGTCATGACATTACAAGAAAAAGCTGAATTGCTTGATTGAGGTCTGCAGCTGTTGTTGCCAGCCATTTCAACATAAATGAATTCAGTGTAAAAACCACTGTAAAAAAAAAAAAAAGAAAAGAAAAAAGAAATTCATGAAGCATATACCAGCAGACACAAAAACCCTGCATCTTTTTTTTTTTTTTTTTTGGCCACACCGCATGGCTTGTGGGATCCTAGTTCCCCAACTAGGGAGGACTGAATCCGGGCCCTCAGCAGTGAGAGAACGGAGTCCTAACCACTGGACTGCCAGGGAATTCCCACCATGCACTTTCTGAGAAACATTTATTTTTATCTTGTATTAAAAATGTAGTTTTTATGTGGGTACAGGATTGTTATAAGAAAAGCATACCAGGACTTTGCTGGTGATCCAGTGGCTAAGACTCCACGCTCCCAATGCAGGGGGCCTGGGTTCGATCCCTGGTCAGGGAACTAGATCCCACATGCTGCAACTAAGAGTTCATGTGCAACTAAAGATCCCGCATGCCACAACGAAGATCCTACGTGCCGCAACTAAGACCTGGCACAGCCAAATAAATAAATAAAAATTTAAAAAAAAAGCATACCTATAGATTCTAATATGATTTGAGAAAAAGCAAAGTCATTATATGGTAACTTAAAGCAAAAGGAAGGTGAAGGGCTTAAAGCTAGAGGATTTAATGCCAGTAAAGGATGGTTTGATAATTTTAGAAAGAGGTTTGACTTTAAAAAGAGATAACAGGAGAAGCAGTTTCTGATGACCAAAAGGCAGCAGATGAGTTCCTAGATGCCATTAAGAAAATCATTCAGGAAAAAAAGATACCTGCCTGAACTGGTTTTTAATGCAGATGAAAGTGCCATATTCTGGAAAAAATGCCACAAAGGACTAAGGAAGAGAAGTGAGCACCAGGACAGGAACCTAAATCCTAACTAACTCCCCTGTTTTGTGCAAGTGCAGTCAATTTTATGATTAGGACAACCCTTATCTATAAAGCTGCTAACCCCTAAGCCTTGAAAGGAAAAGATAAACACCAGCTGCCAGTCTTTTGGTTGTAAAACAAGAAGGCCTGAACAACAAGAACTTTCTTTCTGAATTGGTTCCATTGATGCTTTGTCCCTGGAGTCAGTAAGTACCCAGCCAGTAAGGGACTGCCTTTTGATATTGGACAATGTCGCTGGTCACCCAGAACCCCATGAGTTCAACACCAAAGGCATCAAAATGGTCTACCTGCCCCCAAACACAACATCTCTAATTCAGCCCCTAGATCAGGGGGTCACAAAGACCATTAAGGCTTATTACACATGGTAGTCTATGGAAAGGATTGTCAACACTGTGGAAGAGAAACTTGATAGAGAGACCATCATAAAAGGCTGGAAGGATTACACCACTGACGATGCCATCATTGTTATAGAAAAAGCCATGAAAGCCATCAAGCCTGAAACAATAAATTCCTGCCAGAAAAACTGTGTCCAGATGTTGTGCATGACTGCATAGGATTTACAACAGAGCAAATAAGGGAGATCAAGAAAGACATTGTGAATAAGGCAAAAAAGGTGGGGGTGAGTGTGTGGAGGATTATCTTGGAGAAATTCAAGAGCTAATAGACATCACAGCAGAGGCTTGATGAATTTGAGGGCTTTCGAACCAATGCCAGATGATTCGAAAGAAAACAGAAGCAGTGCCAGAAAACAAAATTGACATTAGACAGTCTGGCAGAAGGGTTCAGATTTACTTAAGACTGCTTTTGACTTCTTTTACCACATGGACCTTTCTATGATATGGGCACTGAAATTAAAGCAAATGGTGGAAGAAGAATTGGTATGGTATAGAAATATTTTTAGAGAAATGAGAAAGCAAAAAAGTTAGAAATTATGATGTATTTCCGTAATGTTACACCAAGTGTGCCTGTATCTCCTGCCTCCCCTCTTCCACCTCCCCCACTTCTTCCACCTCTGCCATCCTCGAGACAGCAAAACCAACTCCTCCTCTTCCTTCTCCTCCTCAGCCCATTCAATGTGAAGACAATAAGGATGAAGACCTTCATGATTATCCACTTCCACTTAAAAAGCAGTAAAGAATCATCATGCTGTACAATTAATAAACTTATCTGTTGTGTATACATGTGTCTTCCTGTGAAAATCTAATAACTGTATGGCAAGAACTGTATGAGGAGTTTGTGTGTCATTGTCATCATCATTGACTAAGTATTCATCACTTAGAACATCATGTACAAGACTTATATTGAGGTGGACAGCCTATCCTTACATAGGCATAAGGTGAGTGACATTTAATATAAAATTAATAATGTGTTAGTTTTCTTACTGTTTTATAACGTTGTTTTCCAAGAACTGCATTATTGTACAGTATGCCTCTCTGTAATTGGAGAAACTGGGTATCAGCCTATCATCACAGTTAAGTGGTTTTTTCTTAATTTAACAATGTTTCCAATACTGCATTATGAATCTGACTATAATACTGTATGCCATAAAAATTTTATAACACTTTATTCATTAGTGTATAGGCTAGGCTACCATGAAACCATCATATCAATTACACTAGGCTACCATAAAGCAATCATATTGCTACTTCTTCATTATCAATACATGAATCATTCATTACACCTATAAATAAATACGAATTTCTTTTTCACATTACCTTTTCATTTTTGATGTGTAGTGTTGTAATATATATAACATCTACAGTGTTTTGTATCATTTAAGACAATATTGATGTAGGCATTGACAGACAATTCACCTTATAAATAGATGACATAAACTTACAGTATTGATAAATACAGTACAGTAAATGTATTTTCTCTTCCTTATGATTTACTTAATAACATTTTCTTTTCTCTAGCTTACTTTATTGTAAGAATACAGTATATAATACATATAACACACAAAATATACGTTAATTGACTATTTATGTTATTGGTAAGCCTTTCAGTCAACACTAGACTATTAGGAGTTAAGTGTTTGGCAAGTCAAAAGTTGTATGTGAATTTTCAATTGTGCCGGGTCTGCACCCCTAACCCTTGTGTTGTTCAAGGGTCAACTGTAAAATTCAGAGTGCCCAAAAGGGATAAAGAAGCCTGGACAAATCAAGGACAAAACCATCATATAGGTCAGGTGTCTCACAGCATTCAGCAACTGAGAATAAAAACACTCTCAGTGGGGCCCTTCTTTCAGACACTCAGGTAACTGTGCTTACCTACTGAGAGCAGGTGGCTATAGGTCTCCAGCATCACATCCCGGTACAGGTTTTTCTGATCAAGGTCTAGCTGCTGCCACTCCTCTCTGCTGAAATCTACAGCCACATCCCTGAAGGACACTGATCCCTGTAAGGGCACATTCCTGTTCAGCATGAATAGTTAGTCTTGGGGGATGGAGGGACTATATTTAGGAATATGGAACTTAGGTTTTGTTGTTATTAATTTACCTCCTCTTTTTAAAAACTCACCCCCCATTTCCCTAACATTCTATTATGAAATTTTACAAACATACAGAAAATTTTAAATAATTGTATAGTGAAAACCTATATAACCACCACTTAGAATCTATCCCTAACATTTACTCTACTTGTTTTACCACACATTTACCCATCCTTTTACCCATTCATGAATGCATCTTACTTTTTTGTGCATTTCAAAGTAAACTATAGATGCCAGTACACTTCCTCCTAAATACTTCAGAATGCAAATCATTAAGTAGAGTATAACATTTTTTTTACCTTTTTTAGGCAAGCTTTACATACAATGAAATGCACAAATCCTCAGAGTACTATTTGAAGTTTTGACAAGTGCATACAGCTGTGTAATCCAGGAACTTTTAAAAAATGGTATTGCATATAGGGTGTATATTAAATATCAAGTTTTACATAATATTTTATGGAAGAAAGAAATCCAGTAAAGAATTTCTGCTATTGTTCTATACTATGGTCAGTCAATTACTCGTTTTTCAAAACTGAAGATTGAAATAGGCTCTCTTGTAGTCTTCTAGCAACTGGATGAATGACCTGTGATACAATTTCTGAGTAATTTAGGACCAGCCATTATGCTAGCCTTGGGAACACAGATATGAATTATTTATGTTTCTAACCTTCTAGCAACTTAAAAGACTTGGAAAATAAACAAGACCTATGTTTTAAAAGAAAAGAAAAAGAAAACACAAGTTCACTAAAGTGTCAAAAAGTAAATCTCTATGTGGAACACACTGAGGTCCCCAAAAAGGAAAAATACATTCTACATGGGGGTGTAAGTTTATTATTAGTTGAGGAATTTAAGTTGGAAGATGAGAAGTATAACACAGAATGGGGGGCGTGAGGAAGGTCATTTCCCAGAAAAGACAAGCAAAGGTGTGGATATAGGAAAATACATGATGAGTTTGGAGAATAGCAAATAGCTCTATGTAAATGAAGAGAAGTCTGCATGACAAGCCAGGAAGGTGGTTATGGGAAAAACAGTTTGCTCATAGAACAAGTATGAATTTTCCACTTTAAGTAAAGGTAATTAAGGTAGTCAGATTTATATTAAATATTTTTTTGTATAAGATCTGTATTGCAGAATAACCAAATAAATGATAAGGAACAGTTCCTTACAAAATGATTTCTGGCTAATAAATGAAGAAGTTAGGATAGAATTAGAAGAGCATCATCTCATAACTCCTAATGAAATAATGGGTTTAGACAATAATCATTAAGGGTTGCTCAACTGTTTCAGGTGAAAGGCTGAAGAGAAGTTTAAAATGGATGCGTCAGCTAGTAACACTGGCATCCACTCATCAATTTTAACATCACAAAAAGAGAGATAACCATGTATTATGTGCCTCCTGACATGATATAGTAATTAATTTCATACCACCCATTAAGTACTTTTACCAAATATAAAGAAAAATACAACCCGAATCTCATTAAGCCTCCAGATCCAACAAATCATTCATAGGTAATATGAAGTATAGAGGAATATGTTGAACAATATCAAGACCAAAACATGAGCTCAATCCAGAAGACAGCAAATGACCTGTTTCTTCTAAAAATAAATTATAACAGAAAAAATTTGGAGGAGAATCTTTTCTTTATTAAAAGAGACTTCAGAGTCATACTAACCAAATGCAACTTGTGGACCGTGTCTGGCTCTTAATTAAAGCAAACCAACATTAAAAAGATATTTATGGCATGTTTCAAATTCAAATAATAACTGGGTATCAGATGACACCTAGGAATTATTGATATTATGCTTTAGGTGTGGTAATGGCTTAATGGTTATGTCAAACAAAAAGGAAGAAAAAAAGAATTCTCGTCTCTTAGAGATATACATCAAAGTAGTCACAGATAAAATGGTTTTGGGGATTTACTTTTAAAAAATCCAGCAGCTGGGGAGGAGGGTAGTTTTAGATAATATAAGAATCACAGTATGTTGTTCACTAATAAAGCTGAGTGATAAGTACAATAGATACAAGGGCCCCTTATACTATTCTCTTTACTCTTGAACACATTTACATTTTTTTCATAGTAAAATGTTTTTTAAAAAACATGATCTTCCATATTAAAAAAATCTAATGTGGGAATGCATAATTGAAGGAATGGCTATTTCCACCTGGGGTCAAACACTTAAAAAAGGGATTTATAGGGACCTGAACAGCCCATATTCAGCAAATTATAGAAATAATAGACAGGGTATTATCAATGATATAGAAAAACAAACAACAGGATCTAATCAATATTTATAGACTACTCCAACCAACAACAGCAGAATACACATTTTTTTCAAGCATCCATAGAACAATGACCAAGACAGACCATACCCTAGGCTGTGAAATAAATCTCAACTGGAAAGAAATGAAATAATATGAAGTATGTTCTCTGAAAACAATGGAATCAAACTAAAACTCAATAACAGAAAGACAACAGAAAAATCTCCAAAGGAATTATATTAGAAAACAGTAACAAAAGCTATCTGGAAAGTCTGGAAATATCCGGAAATTAATCAACACACTTCTAAATAACCTATAAGTCAAAGAGGAATCCTCAAAAGAAATCTAGAAAATACACAGAACTGAAAGAAAGTGAAAATACACTGTATCAAAATTTGTGGGATGCTGAAAGGGAAATTTATAGAAAAGGGGAAACAAACGATCCAAGTAAAAAATGGGCAGAGAATCTGAATGAGACATTTTTCCAAAGAAAATATACAGATTGCCAAAAGATACACGAAAACGTGCTCAACATCACTAATGATCAGGGTAATACAAGTCAAATTCACAATGAGATATCACCTTACACCTGTCAGAATGTAACAAAAAAAAAAAAAAACACACAAACCCAAGAAATAACAAGTGCTGGCAAAGATGTGGAGAAAAGGGAATCCTTGTGCACTATTGGAAGAATGTAAATTGGTGCAACCACTATGGAAAATACCATGGAAGCTCTTCAAAAAATTAAAAATAGAACTGCCATATGATCCAGCAATTCCATTTCTAAGTATTTATCCAAAGGAAATGAAAACGTTAACTTGAATAGATATACACACCCCCACTTTCACTGCAGCATTATCCACAATGGCCAAGACATGAAAGCGACCTAAGTGTCCAATGATGGGTGAATGGATAAAGAAAATGGGTATTTATATATGCATTGGAACATTATTCAGCCATAAAAAAGACGGAAATCTTGCCATTCTCAACAGCAAGGATGGACCTTGAGGGCATTATGCTGAGTGAAATAAGTCAGACAAAGAAGGACAAATACCATATGATCTCACTTTATGTGTAATGTAAAAAAACCAGCAACTGAAATCATAGATACAGAGAATAGACTGGTGATTGCCAGAGGCAGGGGGCGGGTGGTGGGTAAAATGGGTGAAGGCGGTCAAAAGTATAAACTTCCAGGTATAAAATAAGTCATGGGGACATAACGCACAGCATGGTAACTATAACTATAGTTAATACTGGATTGTATATTTGAAAGTTGCTAAGAGAGATCTTGAAGGTTCTCAACACAAGAGAAAATATTTGTAACTATGTGTAGTGATGAATGATAACTAGATTTATCATGGTGATCATTTCACAATATATACAAATATTGAATAATGTTGCATACCTGAAAATAATATGTTATACATCAATTACACATCAATTTTTTAAAAAAGGAAAGGGGAAAGGTCTCAAATCAATAATCTAAATTCCTACCTCAAGAAACTAGAAAAAGAAAAGCAAAATAAACCCAAAGCAAGCAGAAAGAAGAAAATAATAGAAAGCAGGTATCAAGGAAATTGAAAACAAAATAAAAAAAAAAAACTAGAGAAAAATCAATAAAACACAACATAGTTATTTTGAAAAAAATCAATAAAATTAATAAATCTTGCTGACTGACCTAGTAGTCAACCAGACTGACAAAGATAAAAAGATACAAATCACCAATGTCAGGAATGAATATCGTTACAGATCTGGCAGCCATTAAAAGAAAAATAAGGGAATACAAAAATTCTACGTTAATAGAGTCAGCAACTTAGAAGAAATGGACCGATTCCTCAAAAACCACAACTACCAAAACTCAACATTATAAAATACATAAGTTGATAATCCCATAAACCATTAAATTAAATTAAAATAATAAGTTAAAAGCTCCTGGAAAAAAAAGTCTCCAGGCCCAGATAGGTTTTTTTTTTTTTTGCCACATCATGTAGCATGCAGGATCCTAGTTCCCCAACCAGGGATCGAACCCATGCCCCTTGAAGTGGACACAGAGTCTTAACCACTGGATCACCAGGGAAGTCCCGAGATAGTTTTACTAGAGAATTCTACTAAACTTTTAAAGAAGAGTTAGTCTCATTTTTACACAATCCCATCCAGAAATTAAAAGAAGAGGAAACACTTCCCAACTAATTTTTGGGGGCCAGTATTATTACCCTGATACCAAAACACTATAAAGACAGTACCAAAAAGAAAACTACAGACCAATATCTCTTGTGAACTTAGATGCAAACATCCTAAATGAAATACTGCCAAATTGGATTCAGCAATGAATAAAAAGAATCATGCATCACAATAAATTGGAATTTATGGGAGAATTCTCTGTACTATATTCTGCAAGCCCTTTGAATCTATAATTATTTCAAAATAAATAAAACATTGAAAAAATATACCGAAGAAAGTTTATTCTCATAACAGAGCACTTTGAAATGGGCAAGACCAGAAAATAAGTCACAAGAACCACTGCACAATTCAGGTGAGAGAATACAAATTTCTTACTTATCTAAAGTAAGGCTGTAGTAAGGCTATAGAAGCGATTGATACTAATTATTAAGGAGGTAAAAGTGATACCGAGTGTGAAGGTGAGAAAAAAGTACTCAGATAACTCTCAGTTATCAGTTTTGTGTTGCTGTAGATTCTGAGGTCACAGATGAATTTAAGGACTAGAGGAGGGGGCTGGGGAAAAAAGATAAGAAATAATATATTTTGTACATACTGAGATTTAAGTGATAAGACATATACAAGGATGGACACTAGGCAGGTGGATAGAGAGCTAGTATGGAGATGATGATTCATGAGTTGAATATACAGAGCAGGTCACTGAACTCAGGGTAGGGAATGAGCATGCAGGAAGGACAGGATAAAGAAAGTATTAAAGATAAGTATTAAAATACTTGTGGTCTTTAATGTCTAAAATTATGATGCTTGAAAGCTATCTTTTTTATTTCTTCATTTAACTATGTTCAGAGATTACAGTTTGCTTCTTTGTGATGTGTTGATTCTGTTTATGGGGCTTAGAACATTGTCATTTCTTTGAAAATATTCCTTATATACTGGAAAAAAATACTTATGCTCTGATTTTTCTCTTTTATACACTTGCATATTCACAACCTACTCACACCAAAACCCTGGCCCCTAAACCCTATGTCATCAATAATTAAATGGGGAATCAAGAAGATGTCATATTCGTAGCTTTGACTCCACACCAAATGAGGTTCTTATAAACAATCTGTCCAGGAAAAACCTTCTTACTCAAAGATAACAATAAAAATCTCCTAACGTACAAAGATACTATAAGCAAAAAGAATGAAAAAAAAAGAGAGAGATTAAAAGAAACATGCTAGAAATAAATTGCCACACAATAAAAGAAAACACATTCACCATGAATTCAAGGAATTCACTAAAGCAATCAACTACTTAATGAATAAATAGGGATATAAGAGTCCAAAGGAGAAATAATGGAAAAACAGGTTAAGAAAATGGTTATTTAAACTTTTGAAAAAAAATGGCAGAACTCAGTAAAGAAGTAAAAAAGAAAGAAAAAGCACAGAAATGAAGGTCTCTCTGAAAGCAATAAAAACATTCTATGAAAACACAAAAAGGGGCAAGAGCAGATTAAGACAAGTAAGCAACATGAAATGGAAATAAGGACTTTTAAAGTAAAATAGAAAAAAATAGAGTTTAATAAAAATATCCAACAAACAAAAGAATCCTTGAAGTACTAGTATAGAACTCTTATCATTATTCACAGTACAAATTTAATAGATATTGTCTAAAAGAGTAAAAGATTTAGTTCAAAAAGTTAATGCGATAAAGGTGACACTAAGAGAACTAACCAAACAAAAAAGAATCTAAACCCTCCTAATTACCAGAATGACACAGAAACAAAAGCAAAAAATACAGAGTATACAGTGAAAGATACATAAAAGAAACATCCACATCAGAAGTGTAACATAAAAAGCATCTTTCCACTGCTGTACAGAGAAATGCACAAGGACTCCAAAGGCTGACAGTAAAAGGATAAGCAAAAGGCATATTTGGATATGCCAACAAAAAGGAAATAAAAGCCTCCATCTTAATATCAGACAGAGCTGAATTCTAGAGAAAAAATATTAAACAGGACAAGGACACAATCCAAAATGAACTTGAGACGTCATTACTATCACTGTACCAAATTACATAGCATCAAAATTTATAAACAGAAACTATAGGCAATACAGATAGAAATATATTCATGGTGGGAAACCTTAAATAATATCTCTCAGCTCCAGGAGATAAAGAGGAAAAAATAAGCTACATTGTAAAAACCTCCTAACTACATATTTTATTGATAACAAAGTCTATATCTGGAAACATTCTTTTCAAGTGACTTTGTAACATTCAGAAATATTAAACATAAAATTTGCACACATACACAAAGTTAACATTCCAAAAGCAGAATAAAATGAATGCAAACAAATCTCTCCAAAGGTGCAATCCTAATTTTATTAAAAGTAGAATTTTTTAAGTAAAAATCTTAACACCTACAAGTGAAAACGTGGTAAACGGTAATTAAAGATTTGATGGGAAATTTAGTATGTTACTAGAAGTTCACCCATTTCATCTAGATTTTAAATTGAGATGTTATTTTTCTAGATTATTTTTGAACATTGTTTTGCTGTGAGTAGTTAATACATTTGATTTCTGAACCTATGTTCATAATTTTCAGTTCTTTTACTGTCATTGATGGGTTTAGACATCAAGGTTAATATGGTAAACAAAATAAAACAAACACCAAAAACAACATTGGGAATAATTTTAGATATCATCTTTGCACAAAACTTTGTTGTAAAGATCAATCTTCTCCCAGAATGAATTCCCACTCCCTGGAATTCCTCCTCCTCACCTCACATGAGCTGTCATGTTCCTCTGGAGCCAGGCCCAGGGATTTCTGGTGAGAGGTCCAATTAGCTGGCATGGTCATGCTGGGTCTCAACTTTTATTCTCTCAGGAGCCTAATGTTTGGCGGACATCTGTAGACTCAAGCAGAGCTGCTAAGGAGAGGTGAGGTGGAGTCTGGAGGAAGATCTGACCCAGGGGCTCCCTGGAAAGATAATGTCCACATGGTCAGTCATCACATAAACATTTCCAGTGAACTCCAAGGTGTAGTTTCCTGAGCTAGACACCACAGGACAGTGGTTCTCAAGATTGAGTGTGCATTTGAATCACCTGGAGGGTTTGTTAAAATATAGTTTAAAAGCCCCACACTCCCACAGTTTGTGATTCAGTAGGTCTAGGGTAGGGCCTGTCTCAGACTATTCGGGTTGCTCTAACAAAATACCACAGACTGGGTAGCTTATAAACAACGGAAATTTATTGCTCACAGTTCTGGAAGCTAGGAAGTCCAAGATCAAGGTGCCAGCATGATCACGTTTTGATGAAGGCTCTCTTCCTGGTTCATAGCCAGCACCTTCTAGCTGTGTCTTCACATGGTGGAAGGGGCTATGAAGCTCTGTGGAGTATCTTTTATAAGAGCACTAATCCTATTCATCAGGGTTCTACTTTCATGACCTAATCATCCCCCAAAGGCCCCAACTTCTAATACCATACTTTTGGGTGTTAGAATTTCAACATATGAATTTGGGGGGAACAAACATTAAGATCATAGCAGGGCCCAAGAATCTGCATTTCTAACTAGTACCCAGGTGATGCTAATGCTACTGTTCCAGGAACCATACTTTGAGAACCAGTGCTGTGGAGAACATGAAGTTTAACAAAACCTGTGATAGGTTATTAGTCATGGTAAAATATGGGAAAAAACATGAGATATGGAGTAACATTACTGAAGATTTGAATTGCAGCTCTGCTACTTTTTGGCTACGAGAAAATGAATAAGTTATTTTTAGCTTTAGTTTCAAAAATGAGAATGAAAGTGCCTACCTCATAGAGTTACGAAAATGAAATGAGATGATGCTTACAAAGTACTCAACACCTCCCTGGAATACAAGAAGCATGCAATAAATATTAGCAATTACTATGCACTATTAGATATTAAAAGTTAATATAAAAAACAATATAATCAAAGCAAGTAAAACAACAGACCAGACAATACTGATTTATGTATGTGACAAAAGTGACATTCAATTGAGTATACACAAGACATTCATTGCATAAATGGTGCTGACATAACTGGCCTTCCACCTGGAACAAAACAAACTAGATCCCCATTGCACACTATACATTAGACTGAATCCAACATGAGTAAATACTTTAAGTATATGTATTTTAAAAATCTCAAAGAATATTAAAATAAATTTTAGGAGTATACGTTTGTATAACATTCTGGTGGAGTCAGAGGGATCTTATTGTACATGAGAGAAAACCCAGAAACTATAAAAGAAAAAACAAATATTTCTGATTAGATATTTCCTAATTATATGTTAAAATACAGCTTAAAAATAAAAATGAAGATATATATATATAAAATTTTCAATATGTGATGACAGGTTATCCCTAATGTTAAAAAAGAAAAAAAAAATCTAGCAATCAAATGGAAAAAAATTAAAAGCCCAGGGGGAAAAAAAGACAAAGGACATGAAAATTCACAGAAAAGTAAATTTAGATGGCAATTAACCAAAAAGATGCCAACATTACTGACGGGAAAGTGCATTAGACCAATCAGACATAATTTTCCCTCAGAACTGTAAAATCTTTTTTTAAAATGCTGGAAAGCATTTTGGAAAATGAGCTCTTTTATAAATTGCTGGTGGGTGCTTAAATTGCTATAATATCTTTTGAGTTATTTAGTTATATCTACTATTGAAAATACACATAACTGTTCCTAATAATAGTTCCAAATATATAAAGCAGAAACTGGCTGAAGGAAGGGCAAGTGGATAAATAACCTTTCCAGTGTGAGTTTACCTTTCTCGGTAATTAATTAAGCAGACAAAATAATATGTATAATGCAATCTATATGAAACAATACAATACAATGAATAAAGAACACAATTGTTTTTATGTAATAGATGTGACATTTATGAAAACTGACCCTGAACTGGGCCATAAGCAATTTTTACACTCGAGCGTCACCCAGAGGCATTATTTGAAATAGAGAATGCCCTTCTAAATAATTCATGGGTCAAAGAAAAAATAAACTGAAATTCAAAAAACAAAAACCCAAACACTGAAATGGGAGCAATAAAGAAAATGCTTGTGAGTATTTAAAAAGCAAGCTCATCACAGACCCCATAGATTCCCCATGCTGACGCCCGAGGCTCTGTCACTGACCACAGACTGCCATCACTGGGCCCCCAAATCCCAATCACTCATCTCAAAGATATTCACCATTGCCCAGGACCCCATCACTGACCTCTCTCTGACACCCAACAACCGACGCCACAGACCCCAACCCCCACCACTGAATCCCAAAACCACCATCACTAACTCCACGGACAAGCCTTCCATCATTAACCCCACAGAATTCCTAATCAAGACCAACCAAAATCACCTCAGAGACCTCTCGGAATTAAAGTGTGAGGATGCTCCTGACACAAGCAGCAAAAACGCCTCCGAGAGCCACTTCCGCTTCCAGTCGGGCCTCTAGCACCTTACGGACCGTTGGTTTTGCGCATGCCCTGAATTACCCTGGAAGCCGCATTCCGCCAACAGTCACACGACGAAGAGACTTTGTTAGGGACCTTGCGCAGTTTCCCTGAGAGGCGCTGTTGGGCAGAGAACATGGCTGCACCCAGTGTTCTTCTGCGTGCGGGCCGCCATCTTGGAAGCGTATCCATTCCGTACAGGGAAGGAATAGGCCTCCTGCGGGTATTTAGAGCGAGGCAGGGGTTGCCACAGAGCATGTGGGAGTGTGGCCCTGGTCTAGGTGGGCTTCCGGGAGGAGGAAGGTATTGGAGATGGGGTCCCGAGCTCCATGTTATGTTTAGAAAACCTAAATTGCCCCTCAGGAATCAGCACCGTGCAGAGAGCAATTACCTGCTTGGAGAAACCACCAGGAAAGTGGAGGGCCAGAAAGAAAAATGTCACCAAGGGAGAAGGACAAACGTCTTATGTACCAAGGCTGGATCCTAGGAGAAACCACCAGGAGATGAAGGGGGGAAAAGTCAGGGTGCTACAATCCACTTTTCGGAGAGTAGAGAGGTCCGCCCCTGGACGAAGCCACTTGGCAACAGAGAAATGTCAGAATGGGCAATCCGCTGCAGGAAAGGTGGTACAGCCCTTAACGTGAGAAAGAACTGGGGGAAACAGGGTAGAACTCAGAGTAGTCCTATCCTTTCCAGAGAGATACAGCCATAGGAAGTTGTCACCTTCTGAAGGGCTGGTGGGGCAAATGGAGACTTGATAAATCCCCATTAATCTTCGTTAGCCTTCACCTTAACTACTGCAAGTAAAACAATAGTAGGCAGCAATAATAAAAAATAATAACGGTCTTTAAGATGGTCAACATGTGACTAAAAGCACTTAAGGAAACCTGCTATTTTTATTTATTTGTAAATTAAAATCTAAGTAATAACAATGTCCTTACTATATAAATGAAGCCTTAAGTCCAGTCTGACTGCTCCCTTAGCTTCTCCTATATGGAAATTCTGGAGCAGCTAACACTCCCCCTGTTACCAAAACGCAAGTCCGTGTGCCGACGCACAGTGAGGCCACACAATACCAAAACGTCAGACTTTGGAACAGAGAAAGGGTTACTTGCAGGACCGTGCAAGGAGATAGGTGGCTCATGCCTTTAAAAACACCCCAAACTCTCTGAAAGCTTTCAGCAAAGCCCTTTTATAGGATAGGTGAGGGAGGGGCGTGCTTAGTTGTTGGAAGCTTCTTGGTGTCAGATCCTCTGTTCTTGAGATCAGGTCAAAGTCAGGTAACGATGTTCCTATAAATCTCCACCAAACAAATGTTACTCTCTGTTCTGACAAGAAAGGGAAGGGTCCCAAGGCACAACTTTCACCCTTCAGGGTCCAGGCCTGGCTAAGAGAAGGGGGTCCTGTGGGGGGGGTGGGCAGTTACCCTGCCCTGGAGTGTTCGTCCAGCACCCAGTCTGGGTCCTCCCGCCAGTGCCCAGGCCTGGCTGAAGAGGCAGTTCTCAGTTGGTGGCTCCCTCAGGGCCAGGTCCTCAGACCCTGTCCAGCTGCTGTCATCGCTGAGGGAGCCAGGCCCCCAGGACCCAGCTGGCCCTCAGTCTCCTCAGGCCGCCCTAACAGTGGGGGCCAGGTCCCACAGACCGTCTCCCATGCAGACTGCCTGTGCCATTAGGTCGCAGAGGCAGGGACGCGGGAGAGGTTCGCCACCAGCTCAGGGTCTGGGCCCGGCCAGTGGGTGGTCTTGGCAAGGGCTCTGGAGCCCTGCAGGACACAGCCCCAGCCTGTTCCCTGGGCCCCCCAACTCACCCGCCAGCCCGAGGCCTTCCAGGCCCCCAGGAGAAGACCTGGATTTCCCTCTTACCTCACTCTCCACCTGACGACCCCCACTCCCCCAACGTTTGACTCAGTGCCCCTCTAATGGTCACCTGTTGACAGTTGCTTGCTTGGGGGAGGGGCCCACTGCAGCATCGACCAATGGCTGAGCAGGACCTCTAATGCTGCTCTAACGGTCTGCATTATTGGTCTCGGGGTAACTGTTGCCTGGTAATGGGGTGCGGAGTAACAGAGGGCTGCACACTGCAGCACTGTATTACATCCCCACCCCCATCCCCTGCTTTTGGGGGACTATGAGTGGGAGTTGTAAAGACAGTAATTAACAATACGGTATTGTATACTTGTAATTTTCTAAGAGAGTAGATCTTAAATATTCTTACCACACACACATTTAAAAAAAGGTAATTATGTGAGGTGATGGTTGTGTTAACTAACCTTATCATGGAAATCATTTCTCAATATATCCATGTATCAAATCATCACGTTGTACATCTTAAATTTACACAATGTTATATGTCAATTATATCTCAATAAAGCTGGAAAAAATACATAAATTTTCTCTTATCTGAATTATAATAACCCCTATATGGTTTACTTAATTTCAATCCCACCACCTGTGGCAGAGACAGCTACATGCTATCCAATATACTATCTTTTTTATCCTAAATAACAGAATTCAGATTTTAATTGAAGCAGCAATGTGCTCAGCTGAAGGATTATCCTGCCTCTCTTGCAGCTGGGTGTGTCCATGTGATTAAGTTTGGGTCCCTGAGATGGAAGCAAAAGTGTTGTGTACTACTTTCTGTGATATTTCCTGAGAGGGATGCTTGAGGAGAGGGGACCCAAGTGAGAGGTCAACACTTTTTATCCTCTACAACCTTTTTCTTCCTTCCTCCTTCCCAGAATGTGTATATGTTTGCTGTAGTGACAGTAGGCATTTCAGATCATGAGGTGACCTTGAGGATGGAAGGGTCAAAGAAAATTGCACTGAACAACTTAAACAGGCAAGGAAGACTTTATCCAGACTATTGCAATAGGGGTCGAGTCTATTCTAGTAGGAGAGAGAATGAACTCAACTCCAAATACAATAGGGACAGCTTGGGATTTATAGCTAATAGGCAGGTCGAGGGAGTCAGTGGATGGAAAATTACTAAGAGGAACTTGGTTAGGTATCAAGAGTTGGGGAGATTCTTGTTAAACTGGTTTGGCAGTCTTCTTGCTGAACTGGGTTCAGTAGGCCAAGGACAGAAGGCCAAGGATAAGGTCTATTCCAGAAGAGGGCTCAGAGAAGCCTCGTTAAAGTGCAACAAGGAAGAGCCAAACTGAACTACACGTTGTTTCTGTTTCTTTTGCTTTAACCTTTGCTTTCCGCTGCTTTTGTTCACTAAAAGGATACTGTCTGTACATATGGCCTGCCTTGGGGAACACTGCCTTTGTTCAGGGAAACATCCGGAACCTGTTCCACCTGTGGATGGCTACAAGAAAGAAGAAATTAACACATCCCCTCCCCGAGGCTGGCCATTCTGGGTGATATTTGCAAAACGTATGGCCTTTTTACTTTACTTCCTCATCTCCTCCTCCTCTCTGTGCTATAAAAGAAACTGGCACCCAAACCCCAATAAGATGGTTATTTTGAGACTTTAGTCTGTCATCTTCTCAGTCTGCCGGCTTTCCGAATAAAGTCATATTCCTTGCCTAAACACCTCGTCTCCGATTTATCGGCCTGTCGTGCAGCGAGCAAAGTGAGCTTGGACTCGGTAACAAAAGTTTTTGGTCAAGGAGGGAGTCCTTGTCAGACCTACATGTTAAGATAGTGGAGCAGTAAGAAAGGAGTCTGGGTACTTAAGACAAGAAAAGGAAATAAGACGTATCAAAAACTGCAAACCCCAGGAAAACAAATGACAAAGCAATATAACTAATAAACTGATTTGGCAAGAATGGAAGTACTTAAAAAAATCAACTGTAAAAAATTAATTGTATTTCAGCAATAATCAGAAAATATAACAAAAAAACATTTCATTTATAATAACTAAAAAAGTTCTAAGTTCTGAGAAATAACTCTTAAAGGAGATTTCAAATACTTTCGTGTATAAAACTGTAAAATCCTAATGAAGGACAATAACAATCTCAATATAGGGATGGATATCCCACATTTATGGAGGGGAAGCTTAATATAGGAAAAATGTCAACTCTTGCCAAATTAAATATAAATTCAAGGTAATTCCAATGAAAATCTCAAAAGGAATTTTTATAATATTTGACAAGGTGATTAAAAATGGATGTACAAGGATATTTATGTAAGAAGCATAGCTAAGAATATTCTGATGAAAGGAAAAGAGGGGGACTTTGTTAGATACTGAATTGTAAAACTAAACATTAAAAACAGGGTATTTTATATAAAAATTCAAATAGAAACAGAATATAAAAACCTGAAACAGAATCATGTGTACCTGAGAATTCAGTAATGTTTATCCTCTTTTCTCTTATAGTCAATTATTTTTTCATCTTACTTAAGAAATCCCTTCCCACCTCAAGGTCTTTAAGATATTTACCTATATTTTCTACTAAAGGTGGAAAATGTGATGCAATATAAAATGCCGAACATAACCTTTGAAGTATTCTTACCAAAAATGTTTAACCTGAATCTAAACTCGGTACTAGATCTAACTTCCAGGTAATATAGATCACAGAGGAACAAGTTAAAGAATACTTTAAGTAAAGAATCAGAAAAATTCAGAATGTGGAATATTCTGTTAAAACTACTGACACAGACTCTTAAAAATTAGTATTATGGAAAAAAAAATGGTTCTAGATCAAGAGGGATAGAGTAAAAGAACAACTAAATGCAATGCATGCATCTTGACTGACTTCTGGTTCCCTGTCTTGCCTTAAAAAAAAAAAAAAAGGCTTTTTAAAGAAAAACTCTGAAAGTAATTTTGGGCATAAATGGAAAAATATTAACATGGACTGAATATTAGGTGATATTACAAAACTATTCTGATTTTTCTTAGATGTGATAATATTATTGTGGTTAGATAGGAGAATGTCCTTATTCTTAGCAAATACATGATGAAATATTTAGGGGTGAACAGTGATGATATTTGCAACTATTCAAATCAGTCAGCACACCTCACAGAAAATCTGCCATTTAAAGTTTTCTAGGATTCTAATTCCTTTTGATTTTCATTTTTTAATACCTAAACTTCATAGAACATATTTATTTCCCAATACAACATTTTCCAGCCAATGATTAGGAAAGTAACAAAATGATGTATGGGGAAAGCTTTTATGTACACTGTAAATACAAATGGTACTCTATCAATGATGTGTAGATGATATAAAATGTGTGCCAAGGGTCAACAAAGCAGACGCATAGCCATATCAATTGCTTGGTGATGAGGAAGTAAGGCGTTAAACACTTTAAATCCTAACATGACAGCTTGTTACTTATAGGCATTGTATTCTGTTTCACTTGCATTTTAGGAAATTGCTTGGGGATTTGGAGTTGTTGTTAATATTTACATTTTATGCAGTTAAAATAATGGGAGGACTTCCCTGGTGGCCCAGTTGTTAAGACTCCATGCTTCCACTGTGGAGGGAGGGCATGGGTTAGACCCCTAGTTGGGGAAGTTCTGCATGCCACGTCATGTGGCCAAAAAATAAAATAAAATAAAATAAAATAATGGGAAATGACTTCTTGTTTGGTGTTTTTTGCACAGATGTTTACACACACAAACATAAACACACAGAGGAAATAATTATACCAAATGTTAATAATTGTTGCATATAGGTAGTGGATATATGTCAGAAGACTTTTCTTTCAAGTTTTCTATGTTTGAATTTTTTAAAATAAAAAGTAGCACAAAGATTAAAAAGTACTATAAAATTATATGACTTTATGACTATGTAGAAGAAAAGGCCATTTTAAACAAGGTAAGTCAGAATACATCAAAATATTACATACAAGAGACATCTAAGCAACTAAGCAATTAAGGTAGAAAAAATTATTTTCAACATATATAAGAGAAAAACATATTTAGAATGTAAAAGAAATATAAATTCAATAAGAAAAAGCAAAAAGCCCAGCACCCCAAATACACACACACACACACACACACACACACATATATATGTAAAGGCATGAACACAAAATGTATAGAAAAAAGAAATACAAATAGCTGGTAAAGTTCAGCTCTAGCATTAAAAGAGCTTGGAAGTCAACACTCCCAACTTTACAAGATAAAGTTGAATAAACCAAAAATCAATAATTTTCCTGGACCCATGAGAGAACTGAGACTACAGGGCAAACCATCACCCTGAGATCTAGAGAGATATAGGCAAATCCAGAGTGTTGTAGCCAGATCTGCTTACCTGGAGCAGAAGCCACTGGAGCCATAAACTGGTAGGAACACGTATATAGTAATTTTGACAAATTGTTGGATGCTGATGTAGACTAGTATGAGAGGAAGAAACTCCTGAGAACTACAGTCTTAGGGGTGTCCCACATTTTCTTTGGTCTTACCTCCAAAACCCCACTAGGTTCTCACTGTAAGGATCTGAGGAAGATCTTGTCATGACTCTAGCAGAGGGAATGCACACAGAGAGCTCTGCATAACAAACGATAACAAACATAACTTTATCAGAGCCTTATCCCAGCTGGAGTTCTTACTTTAGCCGCCTCTAGCCTTCCTGTCTCCCCAAAGGGGAACGAAGGTTTAAACCATGAAGAAATACTTGTGAAGTCACAGGCTGGAGACTTAGGCCCACTAAAAAGATTGAGATTTAACTGGAAAAGTATAGAACATTCCCCATCCCCCATACCTTACCACCACACCAGTAGGGCTCTGTATAATAACGATAGATTATTGTGGTAGACCCTCAAGATACACACTCTTTCTGAGGAGGAGTACAGATCTAGATATGACATAGATGTTGAGATCATCTGTTATTTTAATATAACTAATATGTTAAGATTCTAATGGGAAATGTAGACAATGTACAATAATGGGTGGGTGATGTAAGTAGAGAAATGGGCACTCTAGGAAAATAGTCAAAGGAAATGCTAGAAATAAAAAGCACTGTGACAGAAATGACTCTTCGTGCCTTTGATAGACTTGTCTGTTGACTGGACACAGCCAAGGATAGAATCAGTGAGCTTGAAGATAGGTCAATAGAAATGTCCCAAAATAAATGCAAAGAGAAAAATGAATTTAAAAACAAAACAAGAGGACTTCCCTGGTGGCACAGTGGTTAAGAATCTGCCTGCCAATGCAGAGGACACGGGTTCGAGTCCTGGTCTGGGAAGATTCCACATGCCATAGAGCAACTAAGCCCATGTGCCACAACTACTGAGCCTGCACTCTAGAGCTCGCGAGCTACAGCTACTGAGCCCGCATGCCACAGCTACTGAAGCCTGCGTGCCTAGAGCCCATGGTCTGCAACAAGAGAAGCTACCACAATGAGAAGCCCGCACACTGCAACAAAGAGTAGCCCCCGCTTGATGCAACTCGAGAAAAACCCGTGTGTAGCAATGAAGACCCAATGTAACCAAAAATAAAAAACAAAACAAGAAAACAAACAAAAAACAGAACAGAACTTCCAAGAACTATGGGGCCATTTCAAACGTAGAACATGCATGTAAGTGGAATACCAGAAGGAGAAGAGAGAGCTGAGTAGAATTATTTGAAGTAATTATGGCCAAAACCTTTCCAAAATTAAAGTTTGACATACACAAAACTACCACAGATCCAGGATGCTCAGAGAATACCAAACAGAATAAATACAAAAAATTTAAAAACGCACAAAACCCACACACCAAAAACCCAAAGAACTACACTTAGGCATATCAAATAGCCGGTAGACATATGAAAAGATGGCCAACTTCATGAAAAGATACAAAAGAAAATGAGATCAATTAGCCAAAATTAAGAAAAGTGTATATCATGTATCAGGGACGTTGTGTATTACAGGATACTTTTATATCCTGCTGGCACAAATGAAAATTAATTTGGCAACTCCATGGAGAATTTGGCAATCAGTTAAAACTTTAAAAATACGTAATCCAACTACCCCACTAGCCAGCTTCTCCTTATCTACTGAGAGAAGCAGCCACAGAAGCACAAGTAGGCAAGCATTCAGAAACTGATGACAGCAAAACACTGAAACAATACTCATGTACATCAGAGAGATGAGGGCTAAATAAAGCACAGTATTCTATGTAGAAGTTAGAAATAATGACGTATATATATTTGCACACATTTAAGAATGACATTTTCCAAGAAACCGTTGAAAGAAAAAGGCGAACCTTACAGACACACACAGAGAAATCACAAGTCAAGGATTTTCCTTAGACATATGTCTATGTACCAAAGCATGTAGGAAAATGTTTGTGGAAGGACACACACCCAAATGTCAAGTGTGACGACTTTTTTTTAAAAATAAATTTATTTATTTTTGGCTGCGTTGGGTCTTCGCTGCTGCTCACGGGCTTTCTCTAGTTGCCTCGAGCAGGGGCTACTCCTCGTTGCAGTGTGCAGGCTTCTCTTATTGTGGAGCATGGGCTCTAGGCACGTGGGCTTCAGTAGTTGTGGCATGCGGGCTCAGTAGTTGTGGCTCGTGGGCTGTAGAGCACAGGCTCAGTAGTTGTGGCACACAGGCTTAGTTGCTCCGTGGCATGTGGGATCTTCCCGGACCAGGGCTTGAACCCGTGTCCCCTGCATTGGCAGGCGGATTCTCAACCACTGAGCCACCAGGGAAGTCCAAACAACTTCTAAAGAAGTGATTGGGATTGTTATGATGAATCAAAGGACTTTTGTTTTAAAAGTAATATCTCCGTTTTTACAAATAAGAATGTATGTATTCCTTTTGTAATTAAGAATACATTTTTTGGGCTTCCCTGGTGGCGCAGTGGTTGGGAATCTGCCTGCCAATGCAGGGGACACGGGTTCGAGCCCTGGTCTGGGAAGATCCCACATGCGGCGGAGCGGCTGGGCCCGTGAGCCACAACTACTGAGCCTGCGCGTTTGGAGCCTGTGCTCCGCAATGGGAGAGGCCGCGATAGTGAGAGGCCCGCGCGCCGCGATGAAGAGTGGCCCCCGCTTGCCACAACTAGAGAAAGCCCTCACACAGAAATGAAGACCCAACACAGCCAAAAGTAAATAAATAAATACATTAATTAATTAATTAAAAAAAAAGAATACATTTTTTTAATTTTAAAAAATCATAAAAGGATGCAAATATTTATCCAAGAGAGTAATGGAGATCATGTGTTTTTTTAAAACAGCTTTACTGAGATATAATTCACATAACATACGAGTCACTCACTTAGCATGAATAATTCAAAAGTTTTTAGTATATTTACACAGTTATTTATTTATTATTTATTTATTTATTTTGGCCACACTGCACAGCATGTGGAACTTCCCTGACCAGGGATCAAACCAACACCCCCTGTAGTGGAAGGGCGGAATCTTAACCACTGGACCCCCAAGGAAGTCCTATTTACACAGTTATACAACCATCACCACAATCAATTTTAGAACATTTTCATCATCCCCAAAATAAACTTGTACCCTTCAGCAGTAACTTCCTGTTGTCCCCAAACCCACTAACCCTAGGCATCCACTAATCTACTTTGTGTCTCTGGACACAAAAATCTACTCTGGGTGCTTGCTCTGGACATTTTATATGAATGGAATTGCACAGTATGGTCTTCTCTATCTGGCTTCTTTTACTTAACATGTTTTCAAGGGTCATCCACATTGTGGCATGTATCAGTACTTCATTTTAGTGACAAATAATATTACATTGTATGGTTACACTACATTTTATTTATCCACTCATTAGTTGATGGACATTTGGGTTGGTTCTACTTTTTGGCTACTGTGAATAATACTGAAATGAACGGTTGTGTACAAGTTTTTCTGTGCACATTCAATTTTCTTGTGTAAATACCTAGGAGTATAATTGCTGGGTAAAATAGTAACTCTATGTTTAACATTTTGAGTTCTGTCAAACAGATTTCTAAAAAAGCTGCCCCACTTGACATACCCACCAGCAGTGTATACGGTTTCCAACTTCTCCACGTCCTTGCCAACACTTGCTATTATCTTCTTTATTATAGCCATCCTAGTGGGTGTGAAGTGGTGAGGTTTTATTCTTAATAGCAAAAATTTTTTGAGACAATCTCCATGTTTATCATTGGGATTTTGGTAAAATAAATGATAGCAAATCCATACAACAGAATACTATGAAGCTAAAAATTTGTGCTCCATACTTATATTTACAAACAAGAAAAGTTGTCCATGATACAGTAAAGTATGCACATTGCAAACCTGCAATTTTCTCTAGTTGGTACAAGTTTGCATTTTCTTATATTCTACTAAGTATTTATTAATTTTAAAAGTAAAAAAGTATAATGCTATAGTATTTCCGTAAAGAACAGGGATTTACTTCTACCAAGTTAACTGATGGTAAAAAAGAACAGAATGTTTTTTTGCGGGCAGAGAGGAAAGAGGTAAAAGCTAATAGACCAAAGGGACAGAAAACTTGACTCTGAAAAGTTAATCTGCTTAAGAATAAATGTTTAAAGCACTAGTCCATAATAATGGTAAAGGAAGAATTAGTCTACAAATGTTGCTTGATAAGAAGGCAATTTGTTTTGGTTTTTTTTTTTTTGGCTGCGCTGGGTCTTCGTTGCAGCACCCTGAGGCAGTGGGATCTTAGTTCCCCGACCAGGGATCGAACCCCTGTCCCCTGCATTGGAAGGCGGATTCTTAACCACTGGACAACCAGGGAAGTCCCAAGAAGGCAATTTGGACTAAACTCATACCATATGCTATTTCAAGAAAATAATTTATTAAAATTAACTTTAAAAAAAATGTGACAATGTTCTAATAAAAATAGAGAATGGTTGGTGAGAGTATCTGAGCACATATGCTAAAAAGTTCATTTTTTTCCAACATGTTTTTTCAAGTTGATAATAAAAGGAAATCCATGGATAAATGCTTAAAGATTATGAAAAACCCATGACCCTCCTCTGCTGCAGCTGTAGAGAACATCAATAGCCTTTAAAGCCATAAAACAGTCCTAGCCATTGTTAGTTTTCACAAGTGAGTCCTAAAGGACATTGGGTCTTACCTTCTGAGATCATTGCTATATCCTGTGGATGTTACCTATAACCGCTAAAACGTTTATGTTTCTGATTCACTGCTTTAATAATGTTATGCCCTGATAATTATAGTTCCATTCATTCTCTTTAAGCTCTTCTCCCAGAGGCAGGGAGATAAAATAACATTTTAGTTCATAGAAGACTACACTGTTGCAAACAGAAAAGCCTAAATTAAATGGAACATGCTTACCACTCATTTGCCTTATCACCAGAAAAGTTATTACATGCACTAATAATGAGGATTACATAAGTATAGATATGCATAAGTGTGGGTATACAACTAGACTGAGTTGTGGTTAAAATAACTCATCTTTATAAATTGAGTCTTGTAAACCTCAGACAATAGTGCAAATTATATGAATCTATAGAGTTATAGTTACACTATCTATATATCTAAGTTTTAAAGTGCTATTTTCTTTGATATATTCTTATATCAATAATGGCTGTGTTCTTTACTGTGATATCCTAAATATATTTTCAAAAATTCCTAATTATCTTTGGGATGTTAGACTAATACAATATTGAGTTCTAGAGAAATTAAAATTCAGAGAGAGGAAATAGTTACCACAAAAACCTCAGCTGTGTCAGTACTTATTTATTCTTATCTATGTATAACTCTACAACCGTGATGGTAAAATAAATATTTACAAATACAAAAATAAGAGTAATTTATTATTAAAAACTAGAGTTTTAAAGCTTTAATTACATTGTCATTGAAACATATTGTTTGTACTTAAAAACTTATTTGTAGTGTCTGGAACATGCTTTAAAAATACTACAGAAAAAACAAATTCAGAGAAGACTAGTTGAAACAAGGTTGGCAAAAGTTTGATAACTGTTAAAGCTGAATGGTACATGGGTTGGGTGGGTGAGAGGGGGGTGTTCATACTATTCAGTCTACTTTTGTGTATGTCTAAAAATGTTTAAGATAAAAAGTTAAAGTAATAAATGTTTTGTTTGGCTAGATTATATATGGACATGTGTGGAAGACACGGCTGTCTCACCAGAGTGTGAATTTCTATTTCTCAAAAGCCTGCTATTATTTACATGGTCTCTTTTTAGGTCTTGGGGCTCTTCATGTCTATAAACAACTGAAAAACCAAGATTAGGCTCCAACAAGTACAGAAATTCTGTACTCTTGTCAGTTTCCTCACTTCTGTAGGAGCTAAAAAAATCGAATGGTCCCTGGGTTGCCTTCAACACAGCTAAGGCTGCAGCCATTTGTCATTCTCAGTTATTTTTCCTTCCATTCTTGTCAATTGATCAGTATTCTCTGGGGTTTTATTTATTGACTTTTTTAAAAAATGTTTCCTTTCTCCAAGGCTAGGTTCCAAATCCATAAACTTTGGGGTCTGACAGGGCATCTTTCCACCAGACCATCTTTATTGCTTCCTAGGTGACCACTTGATAACCCCAAAGTCTTGCTCCCTCACCTTCTTGGTATAACTCAGGAGGTAAGAAAAAAAAAAGGAACGCTGAGAATTTATCAGGCATGATTGATGAGTTCCAAAAAGTTCAAGGTGGTTAAGGGCTGTCCTAATTGTCAGGTCCACAATGTGGGGAAAAGTTGTTGAAAATGAGAACAGTTTATCCTTTCTATGTGGGAGCCCTTTTTAAAAATTACATTGTTAATTCATTTGACTCTTCAGATATTGTGTAAACCTTTTCAGGATGGTGGAAGTGTTAAAATGACGACTGGCAACAAAAAGACTTCCAAATACTAGGTTTGATGCTGATGAATCTCTAGAGTTTTACAAACTTTTTATTTTTAGTCATCTGAGTGTGAGTGAGATACTATCTCATTTTGGTTTTGATTTGCATATTCCTAATACAAATAACACCTAACGGTGTTGAGCATCTTTTAATGTGGTGATTGGTCATTTGCATGTTTGACTATTCAAATACTTTGACCATTTAAAAATTGGGTTATTTGTTTTTTTATTGAGTTGTAACTATTCTTCATATATCATGAATAAAAATTACTTATCAGATATATGATTTGAAAATATTTTCTGTGGGTTGTCTTTTCACTTTCTTACTGGTGTCCTTTGAAGTACAATATTGTTTGAGTTTGATGAAATCAACTTACCTGTTTTTGTTTGTCATGTGTGCTTTTGGTTGCATATAAAAGAAGCCATGTGAAACCCAAAGGTTACAAAGATTTAGTCCTATGTTTTCTTCTGGGAGTTTTATAGATTTAGCTCTGACATTTCGATCTATGATCCATGATCCGTTTGAGTCCATTTTTATACATGGTGTGAGGTCAAAGTCTTCATTCTTTTGTGTGTGCCTATCCAGTTGTCCCAGCATCATTTGTTGAAAAGACTGTTCTTTCCCCCATTAAATTGTTTTGGCACTCTTGTTGAAAATCAATTGACTGTAAATGTAAGGGCTTGTTTCTGCATTCTCAATGCTAGATGTCTATACTTTGTGCCAAGAATACGCTGTCTTGATTACTGTAGCTTTGTAGTAAGTTTTGAAATCAGAAAATGTGAGTCCTTCAACTTTGTTTTACTTTTCTGTGTCCCTTTCAATCCATATGAATGTTAGGGTCAGCTTGTCAATTCTTACCAAAATCAGGCTGGGATTTTGATAATGTGCTGAATTTGTATATCAGTTTGGGGAGTATTGCTTTCTTAACAATATTCAATCTTTCAATATATGAATATGGGAAAGCTTTCTCATTTTAAGGTCTTCTTTAATTTCCTTCAACTAAGTTTTATAGTTTCTAGTAAACACCATCTTGCACTTCTTTTGCTAAGTTTATCCCTAACTACTTTTTGAATAAAATGAAATTGTATTCTTAATTTCATTTTTGGATTGTTCATTGTTTGCATATAGAAACACAATTGATTTTTGAATATTGATCATCTAACCTGAAACCTTGATGCACTCACTTGTGTGGACCCCTTAAGATTCTCTATGAATAAGACCATGGATTCTGTGAATAGAGTTTTACTTCTTCCTTCCCAATCTGGATTCCTTTTATTTCTTTTTCTTGCCTAATTGCCCTGTCTAAAATCGCCAGTACAATGTTGAATAGAAATGGGGAGAATGGACATTCTTGAACAGGCTTGTTCCTGATTGTCTTAGTCCTTTTGGACTGCTATAACAAAAATACCATAGACTGGGTGACCCAAACAGCAAATATTTATTTCTCACAGTTCTGGAAGCTGGGAAGTCCAAGATTAAGGTGCTGTCAAATTCCACATCTGGTGAGAGCCCACTTCCTGGTTCACAGACAGCTATATTCTTGCTGTGTCCTCACATGGTAGGGGGGCAAGGGAGATCCCTGAAGTCTCTTTCTTAAGGGCACCAATCCAATTCATGATGGTTCTATTCTCATAATCTAATTAACCCTAAAGGACCCACCTCCACATACCACGACATGAGGATTAGGTTTCAACATATGAATTCTGGGGGGACACATTCAATCTATAGCACTTAGCACAAGAGAAAATTTTCTGCCCTTTACCATCAACTATGATGTTAGCTGTGCATTTTTCATAGGTGTCATTATTAGGTTGAAGAAGTTCTCTTCTATTCCCAGTTTGTTGAGGCTTTTTTTTTTTATCATGAAATGTTATTGTGTTTATCAGATGCTTTTCTGGATCTACTGAGATGATCATATGGCTTTTGTTTTTATTCTGTTAATACGATGTATTATTTTGATTGGTCTTCATATATTGGACCATCGTTGTATTCCTGGAATAAATCCTAGTTGCTTATTTATGGCATATAATCTTTTAAAAATTAATTTATTTTATTTTTTAAATTTTATTTTTGGCTGTGTTAGGTCTTTGTTGCTGCACACGGGCTTTTCTCTAGTTGCGGCGAGCGGGGGCTACTCTTCATTGTGGTGTGCAGGTTTCTCATTGTGGTGGCTTATCTTGTTGTAGAGCACAGGCTCTAGGTGCGTGGGCTTCAGTAGTTGTGGCACGTGGGCTCTAGAGCGCAGGCTCAGTAGTTGTGGCGCACGGGCTTAGTTGCTCCGTGGCATGTGGGATCTTCCTGGACCAGGGCTCAAACCCATGTCCCCTGCATTGGCAGGCAGACTCTTAGCCACTGTGCCACCAGGGAAGCCCTATGGCATATAATCTTTTTTATATGTTGCTGGATTCCATTTACTAGTAATTTTTGAGAATGTTTGTGTCTGTCTTCATAAAGGATATTTGCCTCTAGTTTTCTTTTCTCCTAATGTCTTTGTCTGATTTTGGCATCAGGGTGATACTGGCTTCAAAGAATTAGTTGAGAAGTGTTCAATAGCTTTTGAGCATTTATTTTGAATAAACTAATCCACACGTTTTCCCTGATCCATATGATGTTCGTGAGAAAAAGATACTTTTATCAAGATTTTTGATGATGTTGTGCATAGAACACAAGTCATTTGCTCAAGGTCACAAATAGTTAATTTTCAGAACTGGGACTTGAATCTCAGGCCTGTCATAATCTGAAGCATACAATCTTCCTAACAAGCCATTTTATTTCACATTTTACTCTATTCCCCACAGTTCTTTTCTTCCCTCACCTCTGTAATTGCTGCATCCATACTCTTCTTTCTTGTCTAAGAATTTCTCCAGCAAACTTTGCTCCATCAAGTCCTACTCATTCTATCTACTTCCTCCATCTTCCACTCATAACATCTTAGTGTTTTTTTATTCGTTTGTTTTGTTTTTAGCTATTTTTACATATTAATCATCATCCTGTTTATTCTACTAGAATAAACCACCCTATCCTTTATATTACTGTCCCTGGCTCTCAAGTCACCCTAATTCACATCCTCATTTTAGGGTGACCCTAAATTATATCTATACCTGAATTGCAGCTTGATTGTGAACAAAAATAATTGGTATTCACTCTCTTGATTATCCTTTTGGCTTTGTTCCACTGATTTCTGGTACTAAATATTATTGAGTAGAAACTTGACACTAATCTAAGTTTTTCTCCTTTAAGCAACTGTAGGTTTTCTCTGATGCTGGAGTCTTCTTCTAGCTTACAGACCAATAACTTTGGTCAAAACTGAGACATATTTTAGTTTTCTGGATCAATTTCCCTTAAACATGACTCCTGATCTTGGCACATGGGTTCCATCTGTTACTCTGCTTGCCCTCTACTCTCTTCATGGCAGTTCCCTCTCCAAAGTCTATCTTTCAAGATAAGCACCTAGTCTTCCTGAAATGATTTCCCCCCCTATGTCTGGAGTCTTCTCTAATAGGATTTACTAGCTCCTAAGCATCACTCTCACTTCTGTTCACCAGTCCTCATTCTTTGGCATGCTTTTACTTAATATCAGCTGTATTGGGAAGTGCTCATGTGTATTTTGGGGTTCATGGGCTTTTCCTTTCTCCGAACTTCACAGAAACTGGAGTTTTCTGTTTTGGTCCCTTTTTGTGACTTTTAATTGTTTCCAAGAGGTGAAAGGGATAAGATTCACATCTAAGCTGTTGTACTACGGTAATGAATCCTTCCTCCCCCTCCGTCCCCCCCGAGTTTGGGGAGTCAGGGATCAAACCATGGAAGACTGGAGAGGAATAAAATATAACTCTAAACTCTGCAAAGGGAGGTAGAAATTTGTGAAAGGAAAATCAAAATGGAGTCGGTATTACGAAGAGAGCTCTCTAAAATGTAGCTGGGAGGCCATGGAGGAAGTATGACATGCATGCCTCAGCCCAGATGGAATCTCAACTTCCAGAAACTCAAGATGCTTGGAAGACACTTCCCCTAAAATAACTCAGTGACAGCCTATCCCTTAAGGACAAATATTTCCTTTCCTGCAGTCAGAGTTAATCATAATTCCTTCCAGACAACTTTAATAACTTTGTGGGGTTTGCCTTCATAAGCCCCTGACTCTTTCTCTTCTGGAACACTCTTTCGGTTTTACCCAAATCTGTCTCCCGAAATGCAATTCCTAACACCCCAACAAATAAAATCTTTTCTTATTTGCAGCCTTCTGCGTTTTCTTGGAAGACAAACTGTACCCATGAAAACAAGATCCCTAAGGCATGGAAGGGTGTGGGATCCACAGCCATACAAGGAACAGAGATATGATTTATAAAACACAAGTTTGAAACTGTGTCAGACGAATTGGTTTGCTTCTCCAAAAGGCAAATAAAACTGATGGTACCAGAACATGCACCCTGAAGTATCACTGTTTTCCAGGTGAAGAAAATGAGGTAACTCATCCAATTTCACCTATGGCCTTACACAGTGGGGCCATCATCAGAGTCAACACTACCATCCCCAGCAAACACACTGCTGGACGCTCCTGATAACCCGTCCCCATCAGCCCCATTCCAGGCTGTCTGATTACTCTCCTTCAGTTTCCCTGGTGCGGTTCGGGTCTGAGACCCCTAGGTTACCGCTCCCCGATCAGCATAGGTCCTACACCACGGTAATCCACGGAGGAAGGCAAAAATGACGTCTTAGTCAGTCCGGAATATTCTCAGAGTGAGCTACAACTCTTAGAAGAGTCCTGGCCGCCACTCTGTCCTTCACTGCGGCAAGCTCTGCCCAAGCAGCCAACCAAGACAATCTTCTACGTGGGCGGGCGCCTCACCCATTCCAGCTCTAGACTACATTTCCCAGAAGCTCTTGCGGCTCCAATCAACTTCCGGCGCGAATCGAGCGACATTATTCTATTTCTCAGGGAATTTATGGCTCCCTGAGATTGGCCCGGCCCTAGGAGGAAGCTTGTCTCCGGGGTGTGGGGACTGTATCTGGATCTCCAGCCTCCTGGCAGCAATTCCGAGAGGGGAGAAGTGTGGCTTGGCCCAGGCTGTGCAGAAAATCCGAGGGTCGGGAGACATCTTGTCCGAGCGGATCTGGCTCCGGACTACATTTCCCAGACACCCTGGCGGGTATAGGGCTGACCCTTCACTGGCCTGCGGGACCCTAAGCCTCCGGGGAAGGGGAAGTGAAGGTGAGCAGCCTAGGTCCTGGGGGCTCGACTAGGTTCCGGAGGTGCACCCCTGGGGGTCCGAAGGGACGGTCCAGGCGGGTCCGGAGTCTCGGTCCTGTATGATTTGATAAGACTGGGGGAGGGTGAAGTGTGGGATTCCATGCGTGCGATTGTGACCTTATGTAACTGTGCGCGCTGTGTGCGCGTGTGATTGTATATCCCTGTGGTGGGTGTGTCACTGTGACTGACCATGCGCGCGGAGCTCTGTGTGCAGGTGTGACTGTGGATATCCTCGTTTGGTGTGTGACTGTGAAAGCGTGCGGCTCTGTGTGTGTCGGTGTGACTGTGCCTCCGTAGTGGGACTGAGATTGTGTGTGTCCATACAACTTTGTGTCATTGTGTGTGTTGGGGCGGTGGGGAGTGCTGAGAATCTGTGATTATGTTACTATGGCTGTGTTATCTGAGGGCTGCGTGTGATTGTGGTTTTATGAATGTTAGCAGTACTAAGTGTACTGATGTCTGACTGTGTGAGGATGTGTGAGTGTGATCGTGTAACTTTTTGTGGCACTGAGTGTGCGGTTGGAGGGTGCCTGTAATTGTGCCAGGCTAACAGTGTGTATGTCCCAGTGGTTGCTATGTTAGGTCAGGACAGATTTTGGTCGTGGGCAGCAGACTTTTCCCCTTCTGAAACCAGGAATGCTCAGGACAGCCTAGACTCCTCTGACCTCTCTCCATCCTTCCTCTCCATGGGTGGCAGGTGTGGGTCCAGAGTAACCTCTGATCTGATCAGTCTGAGCCACAAGAAAGCCCTGGCATTTCATGATTCCTTTCTCCTTCCTCAGCTCTGCTTTATCTCAGAGAGGTCCCCAGAGGAGAAGGAGGAATGGCTGTTGACCAAGCCAAATACAAGGTGCGCTGGGGTTTCCTTTTTGCTTTATAAGTACCCTGGTGCACATATGCACGCTTTCCTAGGGTATAAACATACCAATGGAATTGCTGGACCATAAGATACGTGTGTATTTTCAAATTTCCTAGATAATGCCGGACTGATTTTCAATATGGTTGTACCAGTTAAATTCTTACCGGCAGATTATAAGCATAGTCATCCTGTATTCTAATACTTGGTCACTTGGTATTTTAATTTTTGATGAATCTTCTGATATATCACGTGGTTTTAAAAGTATAACATACATTCTAAAAAGTACAGAAATGGAAGTATATGACTTGATGAATTTTAGAAAATGAGCATATTCGTTTAACCAGAGCTCAAATCAGATCAGGAAGTAGAACATTACCAGCATTCCAGAAGCCCGATTCTTGTTCCATCCACTCACTAACCACCTCTCCCGAAGATAACAATTATTCTGTTTTCTATAGCCATAGATTAATTTTACCTGTTCTTGAATTTTATATAAGTAGAATCACAGAATATCCACTCTTTTGTGCTTGACTTCTTTTTATTCATCATTACATTTTACATGTAATATGAATGTACTATTTAATAATATTATGTAGTATGAATATGTGAGACTCATCCACGTTGCTTCATGTAGTGTAGGTCATTTATTATTGTTGTTGCTTAAAATTCCATTGTATGAGCATACCACAATTTATTTATCCTTTCCATTATCTATTGGTATTTAAGCTGTTTTCAGATTGGGCCTATTATGAGCAAGGCTGCTATGAACATTCTTGTACATGTCTTTTGGTGCACATATGAATGCATTTCTGTTGGGTATATCCCTAGGAGTGAAATTCCTGTGGCATAGGTTATGCAAATATTCAGCTTTAATATATACTGACAGTTTTCCTAAATAGTTGTATCAATTTACACTCCTGACTCACTCTCATTGTATGGGAATTAGACTGTGGGACAAGAAGCTTTACTAGAGATAAAGAACAATAGTTCATAATAAAAAGGTTAGACTACTAGTAGGATATTACAGTTCTAAATACATAGACTTTCATAAAATGACTTCAAGTATATTTGAGAGAAGTAAAAGAAGTAGTAGACAAATCACAATCATAGTGGGGGATTTTTAGCACTTGTTTCAATAGCTGATAGAACAATCAATAGAAACTGAGTAAAGCTATATAATATTCGGGCAGTGTGATTGACAAACTTGACTTAAATGATATATGTAGAACAGTGTACCTTACAACTACATTATATATCCTTTTCAGATGCATATGAGACATTTATCCAAATTTATCATGTGCTGGACCATAAAAGGAATCTCAGTAACTTTCAAAGGATTGAAATAATACTGTATGTTTTCTGACCACAGTGGAATTCAGCAGAAGTCAATAACAGAATGATATTTAGAAATATCCCAATGTTTGGGATTTAAGTAATTGTCTTTATAAATAACTGGTGAATCAAAGAAGAAATTGCAATGGAAATTAAAAATATTTTGAACTGAAAGATAATGAAAATATAACATCAAAATGTGGGGTGTTGCTAAAGCTAAACCTGAAGAAAATATATAGCTGTAAATGCATACGCTAGGAAAGAAGAATGTTGAAAAATTAATGATGTATGTTTTCATCTCAAGAAGTTAAGGAAATAAAACTTAATACTAAATTAAACCCAAACAAAGCAAAAAAAAAAAGGAAATAATAAGAATAAGAGCTCAATATAAATTTATGTATATTGAAATATAAAGTAAATATATAATTGAGAAATTAACTCCAAAAGTTTATTTTGGGGAATCAATAAAAATTGATAAACTTCTATAAAAACTTAAAGAAAAAAGGGGAGATAAGACACAAATTACCAAATTAGATATAAGGAAAAAAAAAAACACTATAGGATAGATTTAAAGCTGAGCTCCCAGTTTTTGGTCAGTACCTGGGACTAGGTTGTACAGTATAAGAGCATTAGAACCTGAGCTGGTGATCATTAAGCTGAGTACCTTTTCAACTTCATCAGACATGTTGATTTCTGTTTTTAGTATAGATTTTTAATTTTGTAACTCAGTTTCTTTTTTTAAAATTATTATTTATTTATTTATTTTGGCTGCATTGGCTCTTCGTTGCTGCACACGGGCTTTTCTCTAGTTGTGGCGAGCGGGGGCTACTCTTTGCTGCAGTGTGCGGGCCTCTCATTGCCGTGGCTTTTCTTGTTGCGGACCACGGGCTCTAGGTGCACGGGCTTCAGTAGTTGTGGCCCGTGGGCTCAGTAGTTGTGGCTGGCGGGCTCTAGAGCGCAACCTCAGTAGTTGTTAGCACACAGGCTTAGTTGATCCGCGGCATGTGGCATCTTCCCAGACGAGGGCTCAAACCCGTGCCCCCTGCATTGGCAGGCAGATTCTTAACCGCTGCGCCACCAGGGAAGTCCTAGTGGTGTTTTTTTAAAAAACTTAAATCTTCCTAATTAATATCACTACATAATTATTAAAGGTTTAATATTGTTAATAAAATGTTCATTTCCTAGGTGATAATGGATTGAGTATGCAGTGAGCTCTCATTTGGGACGTTCAGCTTATTTATTATTTTATTTTACCCCATTTCTATTTGGTTTTGTGTGTGTCCACTGGTGCTCACTAACTGTGGAATACCTTTTCTATCTTGGGTTATTGTGTGAGGCCGCAGGTATGATGGGTCCTTCCTGATATTGGTACAGTTTTTCCTTTTTCTGGAGCTAACTGGCTTTCTCGAAATATGCTACATTTATACTTTTCAGACAAGCACCTTTTACCAGAAATATAAACAATAGGATGATTAAAAAAAAACCACAAATGTAATCACTCACTAATTATAAATAGTTTTTTAAAAAATCCTATTTTTGGGCTTCCCTGGTGGCGCAGTGGTTGAGAATCTGCCTGCCAATGCAGTGGACACGGGTTCGAGCCCTGGTCTGGGAAGATCCCACATGCCGCGGAGCAACTAGGCCCATGAGCCACAATTACTGAGCCTGCGTGTCTGAGCCTGTGCTTCACAACAAGAGAGGCCGCAATAGTGAGAGGCACGCGCATCGCGATGAAGAGTGTTCCCCGCGTGCCGCAGCTAGAGAAAGCCCTCGCACAGAAACGAAGACCCAACACAGCCATAAATAAATAAATAAAAATTAAAAAATTAAAAAAAAAATCCTATTTTTATTCACCTTCTTCTTTTGTGGACTTTATAACAGTTTTTCTCTCACATGTTATTATGGATTTAACAACATTTTCCAATGTATCAATTAACTGATAGTTGTCATAGACTCCATCATCGTACAAGGAGGAGTGGCAGGAGAAGTATAGTATGTTATTGCATAAATTTTCATTACTTGGCCAATGAGAGACCCTTTTAGGAGAC
Source organism: Balaenoptera physalus (assembly GCF_965194825.1). NCBI lineage: Eukaryota > Metazoa > Chordata > Mammalia > Artiodactyla > Balaenopteridae > Balaenoptera > Balaenoptera physalus. Next base: position 15,471,011 of record NC_138900.1, on the reverse strand, counting down.
TCTTAAAAGGCGTCCTTTTAGCACAACACCTGATACTTCTGAAAATAGCCTTACCTTTTGACAACAGCAGAAGGTTCCAGATCTAACCCCCCCAAAAAAAATTTCTTTTTCTGTTCTACAACATGCAGTCAGCTATTATCCAGGAACCCTCTTTTCTTTCTTTCTTTTTTTTTTTTTTTTCTCATCTTCACTTTTCTTCTTTTCTTCTTGGAAATGAATAAAAGACCAAAAACAGGAGATCTCTCTTATACCTGAGAGTTTGTTGGGCAACAGTGCTGCCACTGTTGGGCTACTTTAAGTGATGCGAGAGCTCAAAAGTTTTGTTTTTAAGGTTTTGCATTCACATTATTTTTCTCTAATTTTCTTATGTTAAGTGATTTTTTTTCAACATTCAAAATTTTCTCATACTTTGATAGATGACTGGGGGCAAGGGAGTAGAAATTAATTGAGGCGGCAATTAAATTTGAGACATTTCTACAATAAACATATATTATGGAATAACAAGCAAAAAATGCTTTTTTTTTAAATGATAAAACAAGACAAAAGAAATTTTACACTCAGGTGGGTGCCTCCTTCCTCAGGAAAAGGACTGTGGGCATGACAAGTACCTGAAGCTATTAAATATTAGCTTCATTATACAGTGATTGAATACTCCAGTGGTGATCCTATGACTTCATAAGGCTATTAACTTTCTTTATGACTCTATTAACCTAAAAATGAGCAGGTGTAAGAGTTGGAAAGTTAGAATACAGATAGTGTTTTTGCAAGATAAGCACTTGGTGTTTTGAGGAGACTTAGTCTGAATTAAAATAATTTGGGTGGTGCAGATGAAAAAGTTAACTAGAGTTTACTCAAGAGAAAATCGATGAGCATCAGTCTCTCCAGTTTTGTTGGCCCTAAGCCCTTTCTGTCTTAATTTCTTCCCCAAACCATTCTCATGGTTTGCATGCAAACCATGCAAAGATATGCTGATTCCCCTTTCCCATTAGCCACTCAGAATGTTTATGCCACCATCAGTTTCTTTTCCTTACTAGGAAATAGAGTTATTATCTGTTCCACCATGAGTGGAATGCCCTTGGGAAAGTAATGAACTGCAATGGAAATTACATTAGAAAAGCATTCTAAACAATTGGGTTCTTAAAAACTAACTTTACTCAACATTATTAGTCATAAGGAAAATGTAAATCAAAATCACAATGAGATACCACTTCATACCTACTAGGATGGCTGTGATAAAAAAGACAGACAATAAGAAGTGTTGGTGAGGATTTGGAGACATTGCTGGTGGGATGTAAAATAGTGCAAACACTTTAGAAAAGAATTTGGTAGTTCTTAAAAAAGTTAGAGTTACCATATGACCCAGCAGTTCTACTTCTAGATATATACCCAAAAGAATTGAAAACGTTCACATGAAAACTTGTACATGAATGTTCATAGCCATTCACAGTAACCAAAAAATGGAAACAATTCAAATTCCTATCAAATGATGAATGAATAAACAAAATGTGATCTATCTATACAGTGGAATATTATTTGCCAATAGAAAGGAATGATGTTCTGATACACGCTACAACACAGATATACCTTGAAAACTTGCTAAGTGAGAGAATCTAGTCATAAAGGACCATATATTGTATGATTCCATTTATATGAAATGTCTAGAATAGGCAAGTCCATAGAGGCAGAAAGTAGATTAGTGGTTGCTTAGGGCTGGAGGAGGAAGGGAAATGGGGATTGACTCTTTTTTATATATATAAATTTATTTTATTTATTTATTTTTGGCTGCATTAGGCCTTTTTTGCTGCACACAGGCTTTCTCTAGTTGCAGCAAGCGGGGGCTACTCTTCGTTGCTGTGTGCAGGCTTCTCATTGCAGTGGCTTCTCTTGTTGTGGAGCATGGGCTCTAGGTGCACGGGCTTCAGTAATTGTGACACGTGGGCTCAGTAGTTGTGGCTCGCGGGCTCAGTTGCTCCGTGGCATGTGGTATCTTCCCGGACCAGGGATCGAACCCATGTCCTCTGCATTGGCAGGTGAATTCTTAACTACTGCGCCACCAGGGAAGTCCTGGGATTGACTCTTAATGGGGTTCCTTTTAGGGGAGATGAAAATGTTCTAAAATTGGATTGTGGTGATATACTAAAAGACATTGAATTATATACTTTAAATGAGTAACTTACATGTTGTGTGAGGTATATCTCAATAAAAATTAGTGGATTAGAATCTAGATAAAACAATATTGTCTGTGACTTTATAATTGTTGAAGCCAGTTAGTGGGTACATGGAAGGTTTTTTATACTATTTAAATTCTACTTTTATGTATGTTTGGAAATTTCTGTATTAAAAAGTTAAAACAAAAAACTAACCTAATGCCTTATAGTGAAATACTAGAAGCCTTCATAGTAAAATCAGGGAGAAGGCACTATCAACAGTATTATTTAACATTTTTTTTTTCCTAAATCTATTAGAAAAGCAGTACTGCATAGGAAACAACTAGAAAACGATTGCTTTGTTCTTTCCCATAACTTCTACTATCAAGCTTCTCTGTGAGCCATTTGATTTCTTGCCCATGGATAAGGTTTTCAGTCAGTGTTAGATAATAAACAGTGTCCATTTCACTGAACTAATCAATACCATAAACTTTAAAGAAAAAGTATAACCTTCTTACTCCTTGAGCTAGGAGTTTGCAGTGAGATAGCTTTGATGATTGCTTCTGTTTCCTTTTCCCGAACTTTTTCTCCATCCCACTAGGTATTCTCAATTCATGTGGTAAGAGTATGTTTGATTTTGTAAGAAGCTGCCAAACTGTCTTCCAAAGTGGCTGTACCATTTTGCATTCCCACCAGCAATGAATGAGAGTTCCTGTTGCTCCACATCCTGGCCAGCATTTGGTGTTATCAGTGTTCTGGATTTTGGCCATTCTAATTGGTATGTAGTGGAGGGGGCTTTTACTAAGACATTAAAACATATTTTTAAATTATATAGAGAATGTGGTACTGGCAAAATAATAAAGAGATCACTGAATCAAAATAGAATCACAAATAAATCCAAACATGTATCATCTATGATAAGGGTAGCATTTAAATCAGTAGAGAAAATATATTCCATAGTCATCTATTCTAAGGCTCACTTTTTTTTCTCATTTCAACATACCTGAAATCAGGTTATGTCTTAAATAGTTTCTTTCTTTCTTAGTGGCATATAAAATAATGGTGCATTTTAAGTCTTATGAAATATTATTCGCATGTGTTTTAGGTACACCAGGGTAGCCCTCTCTGGGGGAAAATGAAGTAGGATTCTTAACTCATTTCTTATACTAAAATAAAATTATAATTGATAATCTTATTCCATTGTCTTTTACCAAATAATTTTATACCAAAATAAAATAATAATTGATTAAAGATTTAAATGTAACAAATGAAAGCATTAAAATTTAAAAAGAGAAATTTATATAAGTATGTATAGGTAAGAAAGATCTTATCCCAGAGCTAGAAAAGTTGACGTTTTGACTGTTTTGTGTGGGTAAAACACATAAGCAAAGTTTTTTGTTTGTTTGTTTTGTTTTTTAACAAATCAGAGCTAGAACATAAGGTTGAGGAGTGCCTCAGTGTGGGTATGGGTGCAGGGGTGTGGTAGCGGGAATTTGACTTTCTCAGGCTTGGGAAATGAGACTTGATTAGGGAAGTCTTTAGTCCTTCTAATTAGATTGAACTGTGTTCCTGGCTAAAAGCACCATTTAGGTGAGTCTGGCTTGGGGACCTGAGGGCTGCAGAGGAGGGATCTGCTCAGGGCAGGTCATAGCAGCGCCCTCTTGGGTTCAGAGCAACAACAGCACTGAGATTGGGCAAGGTCTTGCCTGAATCACTGGCTGAGGCAGGAACCTGGGTTGCTTGGGTGAAGGAGAGGCAATATGAGTCTGTGTTTCTTTGGATCGACTAGCCAGGATCCATCTTACTGCAGCTAAAGCCTGGGGTTTCTGGAGCTGAGATAGGAGGGGGATTTATTCCATATTCCCACTCACTAGAGTTATATCCTAAGACCAAGGGAAGTAGAAGTAGTTTTGCCTGGAGAGTCTGAAAGCTGTAAAGCCAGTGTTGTTTCTAGAGCATTTCTTTGCTTCCCCAGGCCTGTCTTCTCAGAACACTATCCTTTTCCAGGAGAACAGCCCCAAGGAGGAGTGATCATCTCCTGGAATACGGAAAGCCATGGCCCAGGTGAGTTAGTTGATGCTCTTTCTTACCGTCCTGACATTCAACTCATTCTAAGAAAAAAAAAAAAAAATTTTTTTTTTAAAGGGCATGTGAGCATTTGCTTTCTTTTTCCTGACATTTCTGGCTATGAGGGTTCCTTCAGGTCCTGGTCCCTGTTTTCTCTCATTCTAGTCAGATAATCCTATTATCATTCCTAAATGCTCCTCTTCTTTTGACTTAGTTTTAATATTTTCATTCAGTAAATAATTGAGCGTCTCTTTTCTCAGCCCTCTCCCAGGGACTATGATGGAGAAGAAATGCATTTTCTTAAAGGAAACAAGAGTAGATTTGTAGGATAAACTTGTCCTGTCTGGGCAGTGATTTGACGAGGTGGAGGTATGAGTTGCTTAGCTGAGACAAACATGGAAAAGCCAAGATTATCTCTACAGATCAGTATTCTCCAGTAAAATAGGATGGGAGGTGGTATTGGTAGCTCCAAATGTTAGAGTGTTGCAAGGTCTCCTGGTTTATGGGGCTTGGAGGATTCTTGGGTTGGTAGCTGATACAGGCAGATCTCTGTGACTTTTTTAGGGTATCCATGAAGAAGTCCAATTTAAGTTTGAACAGGAAGTGTGAGTCATGAGGAATTTCCAAATGAATCACCAATTTTCTTTATCTCAGAAATAAGGATAAGGATGATGGATGATTATAGTGAGTTCAGCCACTTCATAAATTGTTGAGATCAGAGGTCTCAGAAGAACCTTCTTTAGAAAGCTTTGTTATAATAAATTCCAGACACAGAAAAGTAGTCTTGTGAACTACCATATGCTCACAATTAAGTTTCAATTATTGTCAACTCACAGTCAATCTTGTTTCATCCATACCTCTACCTGTTTCTTCCATGCACACTCCCTTAACCTCACTCCCACACACAGGATTATTTTGAAGCAAATTCAAATTGGTATGTATCTCTCAAGGATAAGGTTTATTTTTTAAAAAAAAAATCATTATGCCATTATTGCGTCTGAAAAAGTTAAAAATCATTTGTTAATATCAATATCCAATCAGTGTTCAAATTTTCATAACTGTCTGCTTTTTTAATCATTTAATTGAATTAGAATCCAGAGAAGGACTGTGCACTGCAATTGGTTGATATGTCTCTCCAGTCTCTTACTTTGTAGGTACCCCTTCCATCTCTTTTCTTTCTGTGCAGTTTTTGTTGTTGTTGTTGGGAAAGAAAAACAGATTCATTTGTCCACTGTTTGGATTTTGCTGATTTCTTCTTTCTGGTATCACTTAAGTGTTTCCTGAGAGTCAGTAGTTAGGTCTAGTAACGTGATCAGATTCAGTTGGGATTTTTTTGTCAGGAATATTTCCTAGGTGGTGATGTGTGATTCCATTAGGGGGCATATTATTTCTGGTTCTCTTTCCTTTTGTAATGTTAGCCACCAGTGATGATTATTATCTAGATTTATTAATTCATTAGAGGTTGCAAAATGATATCTAAATTCTGTCATTCCTTCTTCATAGATTAGGTAGAGTACTATCTGTAAAGTAAAATGTCTCATCAACTGTTTGGTTACCCTAAAGGACAGTTTGTATGGGAAAGAATGTTTGATTCTTACCCCTTATTTACCAGTTTTTAAAATAATGAGTTGGTTTCTTAGAATCCTACAAAGATGGCTAGAAATTTTTTGTTCAATATTATTATGAGCTCATGGATTTAAACATTTTTGATCTGATCAGTCCATTACGTTTGATCCTCAAATTATGCCATCTTTGGCCAATGGGAGGCTTTTCAAGTAGGCTCCTGAGTCCTTTTAACATGATTCTAGTAGTTTTTGATAGCGCTCTTGTTTTCTGATACAACAGAATGTTCAGACTCATCCTGTGCATTTGACTCAATTCTGAAATTGTCTCCTTCCCAACTTTGGTTACTTTTATTTGAATACGATACTTAGAGACCACAATCTAGACACTAGGGATGCTCATCGCTACTGGGTTAATTATTGTTTCTAAGCCTTTTCTATGGACTGAGTGAGGAATTTTTTTTTTTAATACAAAATAAACTGACAACTCTTGCACCTATTTCTAGGATCTAAAGATTCTGGTTCTTAGTGACACCAATATAATTGCTCTTTGCTTTACTCCCAAATATGAGCACAGTAGTCTCTGAAATATTTCTTTTTGTTACACAAATAATACATGTGTCTCTTGTTTCAGGGATCAGTGATGTTCAGTGATGTGTCTATAGACTTCTCTCAAGAGGAGTGGGAATTCCTGGACCCTGTTCAGAGGGACTTGTACAGAGATGTGATGTTGGAGAACTATAGCAATCTGGTGTCAGTGGGTAAGGGCATCTATCCCAGTAATTTTGAGTTCTCTGGAATGTCTGTTTCTTCCACAGTGAATTTCTCAGCTGCTTTTCGAGCTACCAGCTGAATTTCTGCTCCCTGTTCCCAAGTAAATGGTATGAACTGAAATGAAAAGGAAGAGTGGGAAATGGGCAGCTCCAATTGGCTGTGGCTGAGCTTCATCTTCTTTGTTTGACTGTTCCTGTAGTGGCATCTCTTCCTTGATCATCAAGGGACTGGATCTTACTTCTGGATCTGATTTACCCACAGCATAACCATGTTCCATATCTTTTCTTGTGAGCAGGACTTTACATTCCTAAGCCTCAAGTTATCTCCTTATTGGAACAGGGGAAAGAGCCCTGGATGATTGGCAGAGAGCTGACAAGAGGCCTGTGTTCAGGTGAGTGAGAAATGATTGGACAGAAGCAGGGCACTACAGGCAATAACTCAGTTGATCAGTGAAGAAACAGCACCTTTGAGATGTTATCTTGGAAGCTCCCATCAAAACCATAGGCCTGTGGGAAAAACTAAGTCTTTTTAGCACAAGTTTACAAATGACCTGTTTCATTCCTTCCCTCACTTACTGCTCTGTCGACTACTCTTCTCCACTCCCCCTCTTAATTTCAAGTAGAAGGTGCCCTTCACATCCCCCACAAAGAAAACTCTTTTACCCATATTTTAGATTCAGTTCCTTGCTAGCTTTTCTTCCTCTTCGACTCATCTAAATGTTTTCTGTTACCACTTCCAAAATAGTATATGTGTGTGTGCGCGCGCATGGGCACATGTCTGCATGTATCTGCACTGCCCCTCCCCTCCAAGTACTAGTCTTCCTTATAGCCGCTGGCCAATGATTTGGATTCCTTTGGATAGAATTGAGGGAGTTCATGAACTTGGATGAAAAGAAAAAAATACATCTTTATATTTAGTATCCTCTAATTGAAATTTAGCATTTCTTCCTGTTATGGTATATGCAACAAACCATAGTAGTGTTAGTAGTTCCTGTGACTTTGACATGAATGGAAATCACAGATATTTTCATATCATTTTATTGTTGCTGTAGACATATTGAAATACCATTTATGCTCATCACTATTTCAGAATTACTATAGTATTAGGCTCACTGCTAGGTCTTACTCTTTAATGTGTTAATAAAGAAGAAAACTCCAGGCAGAGGGAAGAACCCCTCTGAAGGCCCTTCTAGGAGGGAAAAACTTGGTGTGTTTGAAGAACTGAAAGAAAGCCAGCGTTGTTGGGTCCCAAGAGCAAGCATGAGCGGAGTGTGAGTCGAGATTGGAGAGACAAGTAGGAACCACATTATTCAGCCTTTGCCAGTGATTGTGAGGAGTTTGGATTTTGAGCAGTGGAAGGCCAGGCCAAATGTCATTTTGGTGCCTGAAGAGGTTAAAGACTGTGAGAACTTGGTGGGGATCTGGGTTAGGAGGCTACTTGAGTGGTCTGAGTAACAGATGATTCTGGTTTGGAATAGGGTATTCGCAGTGGAGATAGAAAAGCTACTGAAGAGCTTAACTAGATGAAAGTTGCTGAAAGATCCTATGGAGGTAGGAGGAAAAAGAACATGCTGAAATGAATTCCCTGTTTCTGGCTTGAGATGTTCTAATGGGCTCCATTTTGACATCTTCACACTGTTTAATTTGCCTAAAATCTCCATTTTGGGTAAGAAATTCCTTTATAATAATAGTTATCAAATACTGAACACTTTACTCAAAGACATTCACTTACACTTTTCCTTACGCTCTTAGTAATCATGAATTAAGGATTATCTCCCTTTTACAGGTGAAATGGGGACTAGAAAGGTTAAATAATTGCCTAGGAACCTACAGTAAGTAACTCTCAGTGTTGGGACTCAGCTCTTATCAATCTGCTTCTGACTCCTGTCATCTTTCCATGGTAGTATCTTGCACTGTGTCTTATTATTATTATTTTTTACAATCCTTGTATGAAACTCCTGAGAATTATTTTTCCCTTATATTGTTCTTTTTTTTAAATTGAAGTATAGTTGATTTACAATGTTGTGTTAGTTTCTGGTATACAGCAAAGTGATTCAGTTATACATATATTTTTTTTCAGATTCTTTTTCATTATAGTTTATTGTAAGGTACTGAATATAGTTCCCTGTGCTATACAGTAGGACCTTGTTGTTTATTTTATGTATAGTAGTTTGTATCTGCTAATCCTAAACTTCTAATTTATTCCCTCCCCCAACATTTCCTCTTTGGTAACCATAAGTTTGTTTTCTAGGTCTGTGAGTCTGTTTCTGTTTTGTAAATAAGTTCATTTGTATCATTTTTTTAGATTCCACGTATAAGTGATATCATACAGTATTTGTCTAACTTACTTCACTTAGCATGATAATCTCTAGGTCCATCCATGTTGCTGCAAATGGCATTGTTTCATTCTTTTTTATGGCTGAGTAATATTCCATTGTGTGTGTATGTATGTGTGTGTGTGTATATATATATATACCACATCTTCTTTATCCATTCATCTGTCAATGGACATTTAGGTTGCTTCTATGTCTTGGCTATTGTAAATAGTGCTGTTATGAGCATTGGGTGCATATATCTTTTCAAATTATAGTTTTCATCTTTTCTGGATATATGTCTGGAGTGGGATTGCTGGATCATATGGTAACTCTATTTTTAGTTTTTTAAGGAACCACCATACTATTCTCTATAGTGGCTGTACCAATTTACATTCCCACCAATAGTGTATAAGGGTTCCCTTTCTCCACACCCTCTCTAGTATTTATTATTTGTAGACTTTTGGATGATGGCCATTCTGACAGTTGTGAGGTGATATGTTATTGTGGTTTTGATTTGCATTTCCCTGATGATTAGCAATGTTGAGCATCTTTTCATGTGCCTGTTGGCCATCTGAATGTCTTCTTTGTTTTTTTTGGGCTGCATTGGGTCTTCATTGCTGTGTATGGGCTTTCTCTCTAGTTATGGCGAGTGGGGGGCTACTCTTCATTAAGGTGCACGGGCTTCTCATTGTGGTGGCTTCTCCTGTTGCAGAGCAAGAGCTCTAGGTGCACGGCTTCAGTAGTTGTAGCACGCGGGCTCAGTTTGTTGCAGCACGTGGGCCCTAGGGCGTGTGGGCTTCAGTAATTGCAGCTAATGGGCTCAGTAGTTGTGGCATGTGGACTCTAGGGTGTGCGGGCTTCAGTAGATGTGGTGCACAAGCTTAGTATTTGTGGCTCGCAGGCTCTAGAGCACAGGCTCAGTAGTTGCGGAGCACAGGTTTAGTTGCTCCACAGCATGTGGGATCTTCCTGGACCAGGAAGCGAACCCGTGCCCCCTGCATTGGCAGGCGGATTCTTAACCACTGTGCCACCAGGGAAGTCCCCTGAATGTCTTCTTTGGAGAAATGTCTATTTAGATCTTCTGCCCATTTTTTGATTGGGTTGATTTTTTAAAAAAATATTTATTTATTTGGTTGCACAGGGTCTTAGTTGCAGCATGTGGGATCTTCATTGCTGCGTGAGAACTCTTACTTGCAGCATGTGGGATCTAGTTCCCTGACCAGGGATCGAACTTGGGCCCCCTGCATTGGGAGCACAGAGTCTTAGCCACTGGACAACCAGGGAAGTCCTGACTGGGTTGATTTTTTGATATTGAGCTCTATGAGCTATCTGTATATTTTGGAAATTAAGCCCTTGTTGGTGGCATCATTTGCAAATATTTTCACCCATTCCATAGGTTGTCTTTTCATTTTGTTTATTGTTTCCTTTGCTGTTGCACTGTGTCTTTTTTCTCTCTGTCTGCCTTAAACTTCAGCAGTCTCCCCTCTCAGTCACTGCAGTGGTACATGAGCAAGTCTCTCCCTTGTCCCGAGATCAGCATCACAGAATTCCAAGGCAAACAGTATTTTCACTGAATCCCCAGCACATAGCATGCTCTGAGTCTTCCCTATCTGCTACTCACATCAAATCAGTTCATTGACTTATATTAGGCTGTTCCCCCATCTGCCTGACCCTCTGTAATCGCTTTTAAATTGCATCCGGTATGCCCTTTATTATGGACCCTATTCTGTTTTATCCCCAACTGGGTGTACTGCAGTTTAATTCTGACACTAACTACCCAGAGTTAGCTTAGACCCCACAGGTTAACAGCCAGTCTTACACAAGACTGCCCTCACTTCTGACACCAGCTGCAAGTCTCAGGGGTTCCTCAGACCACCCACACTTCTGACCAACTGGCTATAAATTCGGGATTTCCATGGCCCCTGCAGGCTTTGCTAGAATGACTCACAGAACTTAGGAAAGCTCTATACTTACAATTGCAGTTTTACTGTAAAGGATACATATCAGATGAGTTAGGGTAGGATTCTGGAGGCAGAGGTTCCATACCCTCTCCCTGTGAAGTCAAAGTGTGTCACCCTCCTGGTGAAGCGCCTCAATGTGTTCACCAACCAGAAATCTCCACTGAGCTTTGGTGTCCAGAGTTTTTATTAGGGCTTAATTCCATTGGCATGATTGATTAAGGCATTGACCACTCAATCTCTAGCCTCTCTCTCCACCCCAGAGGTCAAGCAGCTGAAAGTCCCAACCCTCTAATCATATGCTGGGTCTTTCTAGTGACCATTCCCCATCCTAAAACTATCTAGGGGTCCACCATGAGTCACCTCATTAGCATAATGAAAACACTGCTATCACTCAGGAAATTCAAAGGGTTTTTGAAGCTCTGTGTTAGGAACTGGGGACAAAGATCAAATTTATACTTTATTATACCACAGAGCCCAAGAATCTCCCCCTATATGCATTTATTCCTCTCAGTAGACCTTTAATGGAGGTAACAAATTGTCCACTTTTTGTAATATATATAGTATGATGATGTACTCTGTTTCTTACATACACATACATACAAGCTTATATAGATGCATATATAACTAGTCATCTTTTAATACGCCCAAGCATTGTATATTTATCAACTTTTCCAGATGATTCTGATCCACATCAGTACTTGAGAATCATTGTGGTTTCCTATTTCCATAGTCTCCTCCTGCTGCTTTCTGCATTATAGCTCCTTAATTTTGTGCATTTCTTGTCCATTTTTCAGATTAAACAGATATACTTGAGAACTCTGTGTCATTCACTACCAGATATTATTTTCACTTTAATTTTTCCATTTCTATTATAAAAGTGTAACTTTTCACAAATGAGGTGGGGGAAGAATATTTACCATTTTATTTTCTTTCAGATCTGGAATCAATGTGTGAAACCAAGTTATTATCACTAAAGAAGGAAGTTTATGAAATAGAATCATGCCAGAGGGAGATGATGGGACTTACAAAGCATGGCCTTGAATACTCCAGTTTTAGAGATGTTTTGGAATATAGAAACCACTTTGAAAGACAAGTGGGATATCAAAATGGGCATTTCAACCAAGAAATATTCACTCATGAATACATGCCCACATCTATTCAACAGACATTCTTTACTCTACATCAAATAATTAACAGTGAAGAGAAACCATATGAATGTAAGAAATGTGGAAAGGTCTTTAGTCAGAATTCACAATTTCTTCAACATCAGAGGATTCATATTGGTGAAAAATCTTATGAATGTAAGGAGTGTGGGAAATTCTTTAGTTGTGGCTCACATGTTACTCGACATCTGAAAATTCATACCGGTGAAAAACCCTTTGAATGTAAAGAATGTGGAAAGGCCTTCAGCTGTAGCTCATACCTTTCTCAACATCAGAGAATTCATACCGGTAAGAAACCCTATGAATGTAAGGAATGTGGGAAGGCCTTTAGTTATTGCTCAAATCTTATTGACCATCAGAGAATTCACACTGGTGAAAAACCGTATGAATGTAAAGTATGTGGGAAAGCCTTTACTAAGAGCTCACAACTTTTTCAACATGTGAGAATTCATACAGGTGAGAAACCCTATGAATGTAAGGAATGTGGCAAAGCTTTTACTCAGAGCTCAAAGCTTGTACAGCATCAGAGAATTCATACAGGTGAGAAACCCTATGAGTGCAAAGAATGTGGCAAAGCCTTTAGTAGTGGCTCAGCACTTACTAATCATCAGAGAATTCACACTGGGGAGAAACCCTATGATTGTAAGGAATGTGGGAAGGCTTTTACTCAGAGCTCACAACTTCGTCAACATCAGAGAATTCATGCTGGTGAGAAACCTTTTGAATGTCTTGAATGTGGGAAGGCCTTTACTCAGAACTCACAGCTTTTTCAACATCAGAGAATTCATACAGATGAAAAACCATATGAATGTAATGAGTGTGGAAAGGCCTTTAATAAATGCTCAAACCTTACTCGACACCTCAGAATTCATACTGGTGAAAAGCCCTATAACTGTAAGGAATGTGGAAAGGCATTTAGTAGTGGCTCAGATCTCATTCGTCATCAGGGAATTCATACTGATGAATAATAAAAACTAAAGTTCTTGTCACCTTCCTGATATTTTAAACAACAACAACAAAAATTCATGTGTGATAGTTACCCTCTTTCACTATTTTTTGTTTCTTAATTTTATTTTATATTTCTTTTTAATCCAAATATATTTTACTCTAAGTTATGAATTTGGATTCTAAATTGACATTTGCCTGTCCCTCTCCCTCACTTCCCCCACCCCATGTTGTACTAATGGCAGTTCAACAATTTTTTCCTTTACTATTATTTTGTTCTACCTTCTTGGAGATAGATTATATTCCTGTTTATATTTGCTTGAGTCTCAAGGCTATGCTTTCTTCTCTGATATATATATTTGTACTTATACCAACATCACACTGTTTAAATTGTGTGACCTTGTATTTTGTAATTCCTTGTAGAATTAATTACAGTATAACCTTTTTTTGAAGTCACTGTTAGTCTTTTTGTTTCATTTCACAAATTTATATTTTTTTATTATAAAACAGGATATAAGAAAACTAGAATTTAAAAAAGCCAAGATTAATTGTGATCATACCAACTATAGATGATGACTCTCAAGTTGGTAGAGCAAATCCTACCAGACTTTGTTTTTAAAGAAAATGTAGTCATGGTACACATGTTGCACCTTCACCTGGTACACATGTGTTGGCTTTTATAATGCTACAAAATATGATTGCCATTTCAGTAAATATAGATTTTTATCTTTATTGATGTACTTAATGACTTTTTTAAATGGCCTTATTTATTATTCATGTTATGGTTGCATCTAATTGTTTTCAGTTATAAAATCTTCCCTGGCTAATATGACCCAAAATTTATCTTTGGATGCTTGGTTTTTTCCTTTTAAAACATCTATTTTAGTTGCTGAAATTATCCATATTTTCTCCTTTATAAACTGTTTTGTTTCTTTTCATCAACCCTAACCCTAAGCTCATACTAGAAAGGTAATTAACTACTGTTACTGGTATTTTTTATGCTTCCAGGTTTTTAAAACTTTTTACTTATATATATTAGTGACATTTTATTTTTTATGTATTAGTAAATATAATCACGTTCTATGTATTGGTTTGTTGTGAGAATTCAATGAGTTAATAAAGTGTTTAGAACTTTTCCTATCATGTAGTAAATGTTTAGTGAAAGTTGTCCACTATTATCATTGATACACCCATTTTCATAATTATCGTCATTATTATTTGTGGAAAGGATTTTAACCATGTTGTTTACTTTTGTCTAAATCAAAGAGTTAATAATGAAAAAAGAGAAATGAGTGTAATGAACATAGGAAAGCTTTTCCTATCACTCATTATTCTACATGAAATTTCAAAAGGGAAAAAAAAAAGTTTGCGTGGGTAGTCTACATTCAGACTCTATTTTCTATGCTGCACAAAGACTAATACCCTGTGGATACAATGTTGGGTGGTTGAAAGCACAGTCAAATAAGCAGGAAGAGATAAGAATATTTTTCCTAATAATTAGTTCCCAAAAAAGAAAATATACAGGGCACATTATTTGACCAGAATGGGGGAGACAGTAACAAGAGGATGGCCAGCAAATATCTGAATATTAATTTAGTGTCCCCTCTTGATTAACATGGGTTAAGGAACTAAAACCTTAATATACACATTATTTAAATGTGAATGAATATGAGAACACAATTGAAAAACCTGTGGGACTTCCCTGGTGGTCCAGTGGGTAAGACTCCGTGCTCCCAGTGCAGGGGCCCAGGGTTCAATTCCTGGTCAGGGAACTAGATCCCACATGCATGCTGCAACTAAGAGTCCACATGCCACAACTAAGAGTCTGCGTGCCGCAACTAAAGGTCCCGCATGCCACAACGAACATCCTGTGTGCCACAGCTAAGACCTGGCCCAGCCAAAATAAATAAATAAATATTAAAAAAAACAAACCTGTGAGTGGCAGCCAAAGTTGTATTGGAAGTTTTATACCCAGTATGCATGCATACATTAAAATACTAGACTTTTCCAGTAAGCGGCCTGAGATGACCTCTAAAAATGGTTTGCTATTCACTTGGCCCAGAAAACGCCACAAAATCATGCAAGTCAAGAGGTTCAAATCTTTGTGTTCACTTTAAGAACACTCATGAAACTGCCCAGGCCATTAAGGGTATGCATATCCGAAAAGCCACCAAGTATCTGAAGGATGTCACTTTAAAGAAGCAATGTGTGCTATTCCGTCGTTACAAAGGTGAAGGTGGTAGGTGTGCCCAGGCCCAACACTGGGGCTGGATGCGGGGTCAGTGGCCCAAAAAGAGTGCTGAATTTTTACTGTACATGCTCAAAAATGCAGAGAGTAATGCTGAACTTAAGGGCTTAGATGTAGATTCTCTGGTCATTGAGCACATCCAGGTGAACAAAGCCCCCCAAGATGCGGCGCAGGACTTACAGAGCTCATGGTCAGATCAACCCATACATGAGCTCTCCCTGCCACATTGAGGTGATCCTTACTGAAAAAGAGCAGATTGTTCCTAAACCAGAAGAGGAGGTTGCCCAAAAGAAAAAGATATGCCAGAAGAAACTGAAGAAACAAAAACTTATGGCCTGGGAATAAATGCCGCAAAAAATAAATGCAAATAAAAGTAAAAAAAAATAAAATACTAGAAAGATCATTAATAAATAAAATCAATATAGAACGCAGGGAGATAAAACAAGCAAAAATATATCTAAAACGGGTAGAGAAAGGCATTATTAGTTATAAAATGCAGAAATAAATGACAGAAACAAATAAACAATCTAAAACAGAAAATTTATTTGACTGAAAAAAAGTAGACAAACTAGTGATTCAGGTGGGGGAGTACAGGTGACGAATGAACAGCACTGTGAATGAGACATTGAAATGACTACATATTTAAATTTAAAAGGACACTATCTTTCTGGGTGATTAAAATTTTCTGGGATTAGTGGTGTTGTACAACTTTGTGAATATACTAAAAACCACTGAACAGTATACTTTAAAAGGGGGGTGAATATTACGGTATATGAATTTTATCTCAAAAAACTTAAGTTAGTACTATAGACATTTTTATAATATATCTGAAAATCTGGACAAAGTATCTGATTTTTATAAAGAAATGGGATTGACTTGATATCAGAATTGACTAGAGAAGAAGTGTAAAATCTTAATAGACTCCTTTCCAAAAGGAACATTTTAAAATTAAACCAAAAAAATAAATGTCATGGGAATTCCCTGGTGGTCCACTGGTTAGGACTCTGCTCTTCCACTGCTGGGGGCCAGGGTTCAATCTCTGGTTGGGGAACTAAGATCCCACAAGCCAAAAATAAAAATAAATTAAAAAAACAATGTCACACAGCTACAATAGAGACACCAAATTAGATATATTTATAGATGAAACTATGAAATGTTTTAGGAACACTTCCAGGACATAGACTGAGGTAGCAAGTTACCTGTTTTTATGAATCTGTCGTAATCCTAAAGATAAAACTTACTAGGAGAACACAAAAAGATAATATGCCCAAAATCAGTTATGAAAATATGCAATGTTAAAAATTAGCAAATCAAATCTAGTAATCTATTGAAAGGAGATAAATGTTTGTCACAATCTGAATTTTGGAACAAAACATTTCTAATAAATCCTTATTCAAACTTCTTACTTTCTGAAACTTGGAAATCAAATTGATTTAGTTAACGTAGTATTCCTTAGTATTTTAACTCAGGAACCAAATAAATTTGGATAGCAAGGCATTCTTGGAATACAACACAAGATAATTCACATGGAATTTCTAGAGTTTAAATAACTAAAGCACTGTAAATGAAAATATACTATCAAGCCTCAATATATTCTAGCTGCACCCTTCTTTTCTTATCAGTATTTGACAGAACGGGATATGTTTTACAAATAAACTTGAGTTATCCTACCTGCTGTAATATCATTCATTTATACCCTGCATTCATTCATTCATTTATTTATACCCTGTCTACTTGTCACTTGAAGAGTCTTTAAAACAGCTAATGAATCCAATCATTGCCATGCATTTGGTATGAGGATGTAGTGGGAGGTGGGAAGGAGGTTGTTAAAACAATCACAGAATTTCAACTCTCATGGCAATTTGAATATAGAGTATGAAAGGTGTTCATTCCCATGATAGCAAGAAAACCTGGACAAAATAAAAATCATACTTTCCTATGGGACTATCTAGGAGTGGTCGTAGGGAGTTACCTGGCGGTCCAGTGGTTAGTACTCCATGCTTCCACTGCAGGGGGCACAGGTCTGATCCCTGGTCAGGGAACTAAGATCCCACATGCCGTGTGACAAAAAAAAAAAAAGTGGTAGAAGCAGTGAACTGAATTCCTGATAAAAATAAGCCCTTGATGGGTAAACAGATTACTGCATGACTTTGCATTCTTGGATGCAGTGCATGGTATGGGTATGGATATGGATGGGTGAAGGTGTAGGCCTGACAGATGAAGAGACTTTGCAGAGTTAAAAAGACGTTAGTAGAGCCTAAAGATACTTAGGACTTTTTGAATTGATAAGAATCTGGAAAAAACCCAAATGCAAAAGATTTTAAACAATACTGTCAACCAACTTTACCTAATTGACATTTATTTAATGGTACTCTCAATCAGCACAATACACTTGCTTTTCAATGACATAGAAAACACTAAGATAGACTACATGTTGGGCTATAAAATAAGATTCAGGTACTGTCAAGGGAATAACATACAGATTATATTCTTTAACACCGAGCTAAATAGAGTTCAATGGTTTTAACTTTAGGTGTATGATTCACCTAGAATCACCTAGAATACTTGTGTATGGTATGAAGCATAGATTAAGGTTCATTTTTTTCCCTCACATAAATAGTCAGTTGTTCCAGTACTTCTTGTTAAAAAAGACTTTCATCTCTTTCATTGAGTTGCTTTGGTATTTTTATCAAAAATCAGTTGACCATATATGTACACCTTTATATTAGCAATGTACAATTGTAAAATGAAACAAAAATCAGTTATAATAGTATCAAAAAGTATAAAATACTTAGGAATAAGTTTGATAAAAGATATGAAAGATCTTTATATGGAAAACTACAAAACATTGCCAAGGAAAAAGACAAAATCTTTTTTTTGTGGCCATGCCACTCAGCTTGTGGGATCTTAGTTCCTGGCCAGATATTGAACCCAGCCCTGGCAGTGAAAGTGCTGAGTTCTAATCACTGGTCAGCCAGGGAATTCCCTCGATAAGATCTAAATAGATGGAGATACCATGGCTGTGGATTGGAAAACTCAATGTCTTTAATAAAATTTTCCCAAATTTATCTATAGATTCCAATGCCATCCTAGTCAAAATGCCAGCTTGCTTTTTATTTTAAATTGATAGAAGTTTTCTAAAATTTGTATAGGAATCCAAAGACGTAGAACAGCCAAAATCGGTATTGAAAAAGAGCAAATTGGAGGACTTGTATCTGATTTCAAGACTTGCTATAGAGCTATGATAAACCAATAAAGACTGTGGTGCTTGCAAAGGATAGACAAATAGGTCAGTGGAGTAGAATAAAAAGTTCAGAAATGGACCACAACAAACCCCAGAGTTCAACTTTTTCCTCCTAATCGTCATTAATGTTTGTGAGACACACACCTGGGAAATGTTTACTTAACTAAAATACATGAGTAAAAAGTAAAGTTTAGGAGATTATTGTAGGTAGTATTTGGGGTTAGGAGTTTTTCATGTCTGTAATATTAGATCCTGTAGAAAGTCTCTAGTTAGTCCTGCTCTGCAGAAAAATGCCTCTCACCAAAGATCTCATAAATCTTTCCTTCCTCTGTAACTTCTCCTCCAGTCATATCTTATGAGAGACTGAATTATGGTAATGTTTACAAGAATAAGTGATATACATTAAATTGCATCATTAAAAACGTTTGAGAAAACCAGTTATTTTTAGTCTAAGGAAGAAAAATCTCCAAGAATTGAAGACTTTAAAAAGACAGAAAATGTCTCTGGAATTTCAGTTCAGCACTGGCTTTGATTCTAGTCCTGTTTTAATATTTGAATAGGTACTGTCAGAAATAGAACTTTTATTTTTCCTTACATGTATACACTTTTAATATATCTTTTATTATATTCCTCTACAAAAATTACAAGAGTAATATATTTTAGCCACAACTAGTAAAAAATGAAAAAACATATAAATAATATCTGCACCCACCCCAATTCTTTCAGACCTATGTACAATTTCAACAAAGCTTATTTACCTTTTCACACCTTTCTCCTTGCTCCTATCAACATTACACACATATCTGATTTGTCTTTGTTCAAATTTTTTTTTAATTTTTTAAAAATTTATTTATTTTTGGCTGTGTTGGGTCTTCGTGGCTGCACGCAGGCTTTCTCTAGTTGTGGCATGCAGGGGCTACTCTTCGTTGCGGTGCACGGGCTTCTCATTGCGGTGGCTTCTCTTGTTGCGGAGCACGGGCTCTAGAGCACAGGCTCAGTAGTTGTGGCGCACGGGCTTAGTTGCTCCGTGGCATGTGGGATCTTCCTGGACCAGGGATGGAACCCATGTCCCCTGCATTGCAGGCAGGTTCTTATCCACTGCACCACCAGGGAAGCCCTCAGATTTTTTAATGGCATCAGGCTATGCACTATTTTCTCTAATTTGCTTTGCTCAAGCAAGTCTAACTTGTACATTCCCTCAGATCAATAAGTATAATCTTACTCTTTCTAAGATTACGTTGCACATTATATTCTTGATGTTGGTTATTTGTGCCTTTTCTTTTTCACTTGATTAGTCTTTGTGGTTTATTACTCTTTTGAAAGAACGATTTTTTGCTTTCTTGATACTCTCTATTGTGTGGACGTTTCCAATTTTATGTATTTTTCTATTTTTTGGTTTAATTTGCTGTAAAATTCTTATATCATTGATTTTCACCATTTCTTCTTTTCTAATATGTGTATTTACAACTACAAATTTCCCTATAAACTTTACCTCATCCCATTAAGTTTCTTAAGTTTTATTTTTATTATAATTTAAATAATTTTATAAATTCAACCATAAAATTTTCTTTGATCTGTGTTTTTAAAAAACTCTTTATCTTGAAACACTTATAGATTCACATTAAGTTGCAAATACACATATAGGGAGATCCCATGTACTCTTCACTCATTTTCCCTCAAAGGTAATGTTTTGCATAACTATAGTACAATAGCAAAACCATGAAATTGACATTGGTACAATCCGCAAAATTTAACCAGTTTTCACCAGTTTTATATGCACTCATTTCTATATGTGTAGTAATAGTTCTATATAATTTTATCAAGGGTGTAAGTTTCATGTAGCCACGATATACAAAACTGTTTAATCCCCACAAGGCTACCTTATGCTACCACTTCATAGCCACACCCACCCCTTCCCACATCCTTAAGCCCTGGTAACCATTAATCTGTTTGCCATTTCAATAATTTTCTAAATTTCAATAATGTTATATAAATGGAATCATATAGCATGTAATCTTTTTGTGATTGGCTTTTTATTCCCTCAGCATAATTGCCTTGAGAGCCATCCAAGTTGTTGCATGTACCAGTTTGTTCCTTTTTATTGCTGAGTGTTATTCCATGGCATGAATGTACTGCAATTTTTAAACTATTCTTCCATTTGAGGACATTTGGATTATCCCATTTGTTTGTCATTACTATTTTCCTCTTTCTTGAATTATCCTGGATAAAGAACAACTTTTTATTTTTCTACTTCCTATCTCTTTTAGCTTGTTAGTTATGAAATTTTGACTCTTTTTCAATGGTTACCATAGAAAACACAGCATGCATCCTTGGCTTAACGAAATCTATTATACATTAGTGCTTTTATGTCTCCTCACAGCATAGAACATTACTTTCTTTTTATTTACTCACACATGCTTTTTTGTGATATTGGTATATTCTTTAATTTTCTACAAATTGAAAACCCTATGAGATATCACTATTATTTTATACATTTCAATATTCACTTAGATTTACTGATGTATTTACCTTTTTCGTTGCTCATTTATTCCTGCATCTCTGTGCTTCTCTCTGGTCTCTCTCTCTCTCTCTTTTTTTTTTTTTTTTTTTTCACATTTTGGCCGTGCCACGCAGCATGTGGGATCTTAGTTCCCTGACCGGGGATCGAACTGGTGTCCCCTGACACAGAAGCGCAAGTGTTAACCACTGGACTGCCAGGGAAGTCCCCTTTCTCTGGTCTCATGTTCCTTCTGCTGAAGAACTCCTTTAGTATATTGTTTTATTGGATTTCTGCTAATGATGAATTCTTTGGAGGGGTTTTGGGGGTTTGGGGAGTCTTTTTATTTTGCCTCCATTTAAAATACTTTTTTGTCATGCAAAACTTTAAAAACACACAAAAGTAGAGAGACTAATATGTTTGCTGTGTAGCCATCACCCAGATTCAACTATTATCAACTCATTGCCAATCTTGTTTTATCTATTCCCTTACCCACTCAACCCCTTCCCCAATTATCTGAAGCAAATTTCAGACAGATTTAATTTTTCTTATAAATATTTCCATAAATATTTTTAAACATAAGCACTATTTTTTGAATGACATAATCATAATATCATTATCATACCTAAATATTAACAGTAATTCCTTTATATAATCACATGTCCAGTGAGGGTCCAAATTTTCCTGATTGGTTCCTTTTTTTTTTTTTTTTTTTTTTACCAGTTTGTTCAAATCAGGAAATCAGGATCCAGAGAAATTCCATACATTGCAACTGGTTGGTTTGTTTTCTAATCTTTTAAAAAAGATTTCCCCCTCCCTTTCTTTTTTCTTGCAACTCTTTATTCATGAAAACCAGGTAATTTGTTCAGGACTTTCCCAAAGTATGAAATTTGCTGACTCTATTCCCTTGGTTTCATCTCATGCTCCTCTGTCCCTGGTAATTCTTAAAAACTAAAGAGCTAAAGCCTTAATCAGATTTTGGTTTAATGTTTTTTTGTTGTTGTTGTTTTGTTTTGGCTGTGCTGCGTGGCTTGTGGGATCTTAGTTCCCCAACCAGGAATTGAACCCAGGCCCTTGGCAGTGAAAGCGTGGAGTCCTAACCACTGGACCACCAGGGAATTCCCTAGAATGCTAGAATGCATTATTGACCCCCAAATTCTTCACACTTCCCTGAATCCACCCATGTTTCCATTATCTCTTGCTGCATAATGCATCACCCCCAAATTTAGTGGTTTAAAGCAATCATCATTAATTATTATCTCATGGTTTTGTGGTTGACTAGAGCTTAGCTAGGCAGTCCTCTCTCAGGTCCTCTCATGCATTTGCAGTCAGATAGTGGCTCATATTTGCTTTCACTTTAAAGTATTTTATTTATTTATTTATTATTTATTTAGTTGCGTTGGATCTTCGTCGCTGCGAGGGCTTTCTCTAGTTGCAGTGAGCGGGGGCTATTCTTCGTTGCAGTGTGTGGGCTTCTCAATGCAGTGGTTTCTCTTGTTGTGGAGCACGGGCTCTAGGCGCGCACGGGCTTCAGTAGTTGTGGTGCACGGGCTTAGTTGCTCCGCGGCATGTGGGATCTTCCTGGACCGTACTTCGGCAGGCGGATTCTTAACCACTGCGCCACCAGGGAAGCCGTTGCTTTCACTTTAGATTTTTCTTGTTTTAATGCAACATGAATTGGTCATCTGTAGAGTCAGTTCATTCTTGATACTTTGTGATTCTCAATTTGTAGAACTATTTCTACTTTATCCTTCATTTTACCTTCCCAAGAATTTTCAATAACTGTTCACTTCTTGCCTTTACTTCTTTATACTTTTCTTCCCATTGAGTGATCACATTTTTCATCACCTAGATTTCAACATCTTTCTTTTCAAGTTTCAACTTTAGTCTTTCAATTCTTCCATGTTTCAGAACCACTTATTGATTGTGTTCATGAGCTGTACAATAATCTGTTTCATTATAACCTACAAATTGTTCTCTTTCATCCTCTGTTAACCAAATTTTCAGAAAAGGAGACCTGATTAAAATGAAGAGGTGTTTATTTGGGGTTTGTTAGGACTGCAGCCAAGGAGATACAGATTTAAGAAGCACCTAAACTGTGTTCCGCTGGGCTACAAAATGGAGGAAGCTTATAAAGGCAAAAAACCACAAGTTTACATAAATTGCTTTTCAAGAGTTAGGATTGGAGCTGCCACGAAAAGAGTGCTTGTTAAGCAAGGATTGGTTGGGGTTCAAAATGATTACACAGTTTCAAAGTTACATAGCCACACAAATATAAGGTTATAGGTAGCAGCTGCTAGCAGATATTGTTTTGAAAACTTGGCTGATGGTGTCCTTGAGTTTGATATAGTTCAAAAAATTCAAGCTCTTAGTGATGCAGGAATATGTCTGAAACCACGTCCACAGTGGCCACATGGCTCCATTTTTTCCCCACTTTATTTTTTATTTTTATACAATTTTTAAAGGTTACTTACCATTTACACTTATTACAAAACATTGGCTATACTCCGCATGTTGTACAATACATCCTTGAGCCTATCTTACACCCAATAGCTTATGCCTCCCACTCCCCCACTCCCCCACTCCCCCACTCCCCCACTCCCCCACTCCCCCACTCCTGTATTTGCCCCTCCCCTCCACTGCTAACCACTAGTTTGTTCTCTATATCTGTGAGTCTGCTTCTTTTTTGTTATATTCACTAGTTTGTTGTATTTTTTAGATTCCACATGTAAATGACATCATGCAGTATTTATCTTTCTCTGTCTGACTTATCTTACTTAGCATAATTCCCTCCAAGTCCACCCATGTTGCTGCAAATGGCAAAATTTTGCTCTTTTTTTATGGCTGAGTAAAATTCCATTGTATATATATACCACATCTTCTTTATCCATTCATCTGTTAATGGACACTTAGGTTGCTTCCATGTCTTGGCTATTGTACATAGTGCTACTGCTACTGACCAGGGTTCTTGGACTCTTTAATCAATAGAAATTGATAAGAGGCCAGATGAGAAATGCAGGCAAGGCTTTATTGGGACTTGTGCTACAGCACTAGGGAGCAAGAACAAGTAACAGATGTCCTTGCCCGATCCTCGAGGAGGGGCAGCTGGTCCCTTAAATGCGTGAGAGTAGGAGCTGATCAGTGGGTTGGGCCATATTCAGGGATCATTTGCTCCCAGCAAAACCTCAGGGTTTTGGCCTTTTTGTATCTTATTGTTCATAATTGCTCTGACTCTGCATGTGTGCAGTTATTTTTAGTCTCTTATAGTTTCCTTTGTATTTTGTTGCTGGAGGAGACATTTGTCCAGGTGCAAGCACTCCAGTATAGGGTCCGAGGTCCCAGGTGCCAGCCTGTCTCACTGCTATGAACATTGGGGTGCATGTATCTTTTCAAATTAGAGGTTTTTTTTTTTTTTCAGATATATACCCAGGAGTGGGATCACATGGTAACTCTATTTTTAGTTTAAGGAACCTCCGTACTCTTTTCCAAAGTGGCTGCACCAATTTACATTCCCACCAACAGTGTAGGAGGATTTCCTTTTCTCTGCACCCTCTCCAGCATTTATTACTTGTAGACTTTTTGGGGATGGCCATTCTGATCGCTGTGAGGTGATACCTCATTGTACTTTTGATTTGCATTTCTCTAATAATTAGCGATGCTGAGTACCTTTTCATATGCCTGTTGGGCATCTGTATGTTCTCCTGAATTCTGTGCTGGGTTTAACAATGAAAGCTCATGTTGAGTGCTACACATGGTATGGGAGGATTTCTGGGTAATTTTCTTAAAAGCAAGATTCCTGAGTTCATTTGCTTCCCTCTATTGCTATTCCTTCATTTTTCTTCTTTTCTCTCCTCTTCTCATTTGTAGTTGACTTGTTTCCCAAAGTTTGAGACTTTCTAGTATTCCAATCTTTACCATTTCCAGGCTCAGAATTAGAACCACTGTCACTCTCTGCTTGTAACAGGGCAAAACAAGAAGCAGTAGTGGGAACAGAACTAAATACCACTGAGGCTATTGTAAAGATTTTTCTTTTAAAATACTTGTGTGAAGAATAAGTCCTCATTCATGAATGAAAGCTAGATTTCACCCGTAGACTCCTAACTGATGCTCCAAAACATATTCGCACAAAGTACATAGAGAAAGATAGAGTGCTGGGTGAGATCTAACTCAAGCAGAGTAGTGGCTTCAAAAACTGGAGGGTCCCATGAACTGGCAGTGTCTCTAGGTCACAGCCACAGCTCAGGCACATGGGCCTGGGGTCTGGCACTGGTCTCTCATGTCGAATCCCCATCCACCTGCCCTGGGCACAGCAGAGTGGCCACATCACTTCAGGGGCTCCAGAGTGCGTGCCCACCTATATTGCCTTTTGTGACCTACCCTTGGAAGTCATATACTATCATTTCCAACCACAGGCTCAACTAGTTCAAGGAGAGGGACTATTGAATTTCTCTTCTTCTCAAAGTCATATTGAAAGAATATGTGAGATAGGGAGATCTTATTGTGACTATTTGGAAAAAAAACAATCAGTCACAACACTCTTGCCTTGAGTGCACTATATGCAAGATATAGTTTCCCTGCCCTTTATTTTGGATTTGGCCATGTGAGTTGCTTTGGACAATGTGCACATTCTGAGCCTAGGCCTTAAGAGGTTTTGTATATTTCCACTTTCCCTCTTCATTATTAGCCACTGCCATGAGAAATATGTGCCCTGGCTACCTTACTGTCCAGAGACAATGAGAGCTGCCCCAGTCAAATCACCTCAGCTTAACGCATGGAGGAAAAGCTAACCCCCAGCCAACCTGCAGATGTGTGAATGACTATAAATGCTTGTTGTTTTAAACCAACTTTCTCACATTTCTTTTTTTTAAAATTAATTTATTGTTTGGCTGCGCTGGGTCTTAGTTGCGGTACGTGGGATCTTCGTTGCCACATGCGGGATCTTTAGTTGTAGCACGTGGGATCTTTAGTTGCGGCATGAGGGATCTAGTTCCCTGACCAGGGATGGAACCCAGGCCCCCTGCATTGGGAGTGCAGAGTCTTAACCACTGGACCACCAGGGAAGTCCCACATCTCTTTTTCATGGTGAACTTAAGGAAGTTCTTTTTGGCTTTTATGATTGACCCCAGTTAGCCATAATACCCTAATTGTGCAGAATAATCTTTATCAATTATTATCACTTTGGACCCAACACTCAAGAGGCTAAAAAGAAAACAGCTTCATTTTTGTCTCTCATTGTCTCTTTAAACATGCTCAGTGGAGCTAGATCTTCTTTGAACCTCTTAAAATTTAATTAGAGATCATGATTTTTCTGAGCACTCCTACTTACTACAAATGGCTTCAGCTCAGTAATATAAATATGCAGTCTTCATGGCAGATTGAAAATTAAAACTTCTTCTTCTGCTTTGATCTGCTTGCAGTTTATGGCAAATAGTATTTTCCAAAAATGGCTGTGACTATATTTTTGTTTCCACGTGGTCTTCCAGAACCTTGCCACTTTCCCATCAGGAAGTGGAGTCCATGTTCCCTCCTTTTGAATCTGGATGGGCTTTTAAAACTGTAAGTGGAAATGATGTTATGTGATTCTGAGGCTAGACATAAAAGGTGGTACAACTTCCATCTGGATCTTTCTTGGGACTCTTGCCTTGAGAACCTTGAGCTGCAATGTAAGATGTCTTAGGCTACCATGCTATTAAGAAGCTTAAACTACCCTACACAGAAATACCACCTGGAGAAACCCTGAGATTACATGAAATAAGAGATGTCCAGCCAGCTCCCAGTTGCTCCTGGAACTTCACACTGTTCCATGTTCAGCTATCATGAAAAATCTGAGCCAGAGCTGTCCAGATAGGCTGTTTCTGAATTCCTGACCCAGAGAAACCATGAAAGATAATAAATAAATGGTTGCTGTTGTTTGAAACCATTAAACTTGAGAGACTGGATATACAAACACAATACCAGATCGTATACGACAACAGAACTCTGACCCACAAACTCTGCAGTAAACAGCTGGTTTCCAACCAGAAAACCAAACTACAACTTTGGCAGCAATCAGCCCAGAACAGTCAGAACTTGGTCAATACCAGCTTCCCTATTTTTTGCCTCTGCTTCCAACTCAGAACCAACCAGAGAAAGCCAAACCATCACCCCCAAACCAATCACATAAGTTGCACTGCTTGTAGTTGGCCCACCTCCAGCTTCTCTATGCCAATAACCTCCATTCAGAATATACCTGAAGCCTTCCCTTTTTTCACTATAAAGCTTTGCCACTCCCCTGCCTGCCTTTGAGTCTCTGCCAAACACAGGTGACCGTGGCCTGTAATACCAGTCATTTGAAACAACCTAACGATAAAGAGAAACATTAATTACATAAGTGGCATGTAGAATTTACAGAATATTGTGGAAAACCCCTTAATGTTCAATATACATATGATTTAAAAAGTAGGTTAAGAAAATACAAATATTAATGTGAAAGGATACTAGTTTAAATATAGCTATGTCTAAATACAGAAATTACTGTTTGTTTGTTTATTTATTTATTCATTCCTGGTTGTAGACGGTGGGAAGAGGCACCCGTGTGGTTTTGCGTTTGTATGTCCAGTCCTAGCAAGGTGGATGATCCCACGTGAGACTTCGAGTTCACCTGTGCCGGCCTCGCCACGCCCCCATCGCGCCTTGGGGAGGGGCTTGGAGAGCGCCCCAACCTGCGCAAGGTCTTCTGGGAGATGTGGTCCCGTCGCCTGGCCGCCTCTTCTGCTTGCGCACGGGCACCACCGGCTGGGCCTTCTGGGTCTCCGGCGCGGGTAGGTCGCGCTGGTTCCGTGGAACAGCGGCTGGTGAAGGCCCCGTGGCGACCTCCATGCCCAAGACCTCCGGGCCTAAAGAGGTGAGTCCCCTCGCTGGCTGAGGACAGCAGGAATAGCCAGGGGTCCCCGGGTCCTGCGAAGGGGGAACGTGAAAACCGAAAGTCCGGTAGTCTCGGGGTCCGAGGGGCGACGCAGGGGCTTCTTGGTTTTATTGACGTGGGGGTAGATGGCTGCGACTACCATTTACCCCCATCTACTACCAACAAGGGGATGGCGTGTGCCCTTGTTGGTGGGCCTCCCGGCATCCTTGGGTTGGGGGTTGGAGGCAGGGGTCCTTGGATTTAGGGGACAGCCCATGACGGGCATTTTGGTTTGGGAGGCTCCGCTGGTGCATTGCAACCCCAGGTTGGTGGGGACAGGACAGTGAGGCAGGGTCCAGGGATTTGGGGGTGTCGACTGAAAAAAAAAAAGCACAGCCTAAAAGTTGAGAATTATGTTTTATTTGGTGAACTTTCTAAGGACTTAAGACCAGGACGCAGCCTCTTAGATAGCTCTAAGGCAGGGGTCCCCAACCCCCGGGCCACCACCGGGTACCGGTCCACAGCCTGTTAGGAACCAGGCCGCACAGCAGGAGGTGAGCAGCCGGAGAGGGAGAGAAGCTTTCTATGCCACTCCCCATCGTTCCCCATCACTCGCATTACCGCCCGAACCATGTCCGTCCCCCAGCCCCACCACCGTGGAAAAATTGTCTTCCACGAAAGTGGTCCCTGGTGCCAAAAAGGTTGGGGACCGCTGCTCTAAGGGACTGCTCTGAAGAGGTAAGGGGGAAGCCAGGATATATAGGAGGTTTGCAACAAAAACGGGGCAGTCGGAGCATCAAAAGATTACTGTTAATTAGGAAAAAACCAGACATCTCAAGTTAATGAATTTAGCGCTTTTCTGTGTATGGGAAGATGCGAGAGTCTGGGCTCATTGAAGTCATTCTTTTGATATGTACCTTAGCTATCTAGGGCCAGTATCCTGCTTTTCTCCATCCTGAATCCCCTCAGGGTTCACAGTTGGGGGTGGCTGCAGTGGGTACTGGCTTGCTGGCCACAACATCCTTTGTTTACTGATATGGCAGGCGGCATTCTTAGTCCACTGGGGGAGCATATTGGGGCTGTATGTTCTGAGGTGTTTGTCTGGGCAGCTAGATCTGTGCTTGGGTTTGGGAGATGTGGGGAGGAATTAGGAGGTGGGTGCCCCTGGGTTTGGGATATAGTGAGGGTCATGAGTCTTGGTCTCTATGGTGACAAGATGTTCTGACATCCCTTAGTTTGGAGGTGACTTGGACTTTGAGGAGGGGGGCCAGAGTCTTGGATCCCCCCTTTTGTTGTAGATGCTCCTGTGAGGCCACCTTCACCTCTGACTCAGAGGGCTTTTTCTATAAGTGAGCCAAGGGGTGTGTTATCAGAGGGATGGACAGATTGTGCTAGCCACCGGGGTGGGCTGTTCCCCCAGCCAGGCCCTCTGTGAATTGCCAAAGGCCTGCTGCCACTCTGCATCTGAGAAACCCCAGAGCTTAAAGTGGTCAGCAGCTTCTCTAAGCTCCCAGGTGCTGTGGAGTTAAATGACCTTCCCCTGGGTACTTGCCTCTGGGGTAGCAAAACCAGGAATATCACACCTATAATCACCTCCACAGTTATCTGCAAAAGAGAATTCTCCACACTGTTGGCCAGTGAGGGCTGTAGGGGAGTTGTATTTCCTTTGTTGTCTCTTTGGAAGTTATAGTTCCAGGTTTTAAAGGTGGAGGTGTCCCAGTTGTGAATTTGGTATCACAGGTGACTCGTAAGTCACAGGCCTGGCTGTATCTCTGCAAAGCCTCTCTGAGTGCAGAGGTTGCGGGATGAACATGCTCTACATTCTCGTTGGTCTTTTAGGTCAAGGTTGGCTCATGGCTCTTTTATTTTCCTTTAGGTAAGGGTGGATCTGCAGAGACTGAGTATGAGGATTTCTGGCCTGTGACTCAGGCCTCATTGCTCCTGGCTCCCCATTCTGCCCTCTTTGGAATCTGCTGGCCCTGAGAGATCTGTGAAAAGAGGAGAAAATGGCCCCAGGGTTCCTGGCAGCAAGACCCTCAGTGAGTGATTTTTAACCTCTTTCATGCAGTAATCCCTGTCCCCAGTTAGATGACATGTTTGTTCACTGCCTCGAAGTGCCCACCAGGGCTCTAAGACAAACATGAAACGTGGCACAGCTTTGGGAAACTCCAGAGGAAAGCCCACTCTCTCACCTCAATTTACCTCCCCCCTTGACCCCATCGGTATCAGAGCTCTTGGCACACCTTAACCTTTGCCCCTACTTTCCATTAATTTAGTCCACAAATGGTTCAGCCTCTCTTCCACATGCCCTGGTATGTACTGTGTACATTGGGAAGTATTGTCTTTTTTTGAGGGCTTGTAGGCCTTGTTGAGGTGGTTTGTTTGTTTGTTTTCCTTACTGAAATGGATTTTAAAATTTAAGTGGTATTAAATTAACAAGAATTGCAAGAATAGTACAAATTACACCTGTATACCCTTCATTCACATTCATCAATTGTCAACTTTTTGCCAGTTACTTTATCATTCCATCTCTATATGTATATTTGTCATTTTCTGAATCATTTGAGAGTAAGTTGCAGACATCATCTTTTACCCCAAATTACTTCAGAATGCTTCTCCTAAAAACAAAAGACAGTTCCTTAAATAGCCATAGTATAATCAGGGAATTTAATATTGATACAGTACTATTATCTAATCTCCAATTTATAATAATAAAAATTTGCCAGTTGCCCTAATAAGTGTCTTTATGCCCCACACCCCCTGCCCTTACCTGTCTTTAGTCTTCTTTAATCTGGAATACTTTCTTAACATTTCTGTCTTTATTGATCTTGACATTTTTGAAAAGTACAGGCTTGTTATTTTAAATGTTCCTCAAATTGGATTTGTCTTTTGGTTCTTCATGATTAGATTAAGATTACACACTTCTGGCAGGAGTAACACAGAAGTGATGTGTCCTCAATTTGTCATATCAGTTGACACAGAATATTGATTTGTTTCATTATGATACTAACTTTGATCACTTAATGTTAAGTCTGCCAGGTTTCTCCACTGTAACTTTTCTATTTGAGGATTGGAGAGGAAGGGAACAGATCTCTTAAGCTGGATGTCACTATCATGTGGAAGGCATATCAAAATGGGGACAGAGAGGGAATAGAATCTTATATAGAAGATCGCCACAGTGGTCCAGATAAAAGCTGATTGTGTTCTGGACCAGGGTGATCACAGTGAAGATGGAATGAAACAAAAATATTCAAGAGTTAATGGTGGGGTGGCAGTGGGGGAGAACTTCCCTGGTGGTTCAGTGGTTAAGACTCCATGCTCCCAATGCAGGGGGCCTGGGTTCGATCCCTGCTCAGGGAACTGGATCCCACATGCCACAACTAAGAGTTCACATGCCACAGCTAAAGATACCACATGCTGCAACTAAGACCCTCTGTAGCCTAAATAAATAAATATTAAAAAAAAAAAGAGTATGGGGGGAATAAAATCAATGAGATTAGGTATTTAATTGAGGGAGGTGTCAACTATAGATTTCTGAGTTTTGCAACTACATGCATGGTGGTGTGATTTTCTGAGATAGGAAATAGAGGGGTTACCAGATATTGGCAGTTATGTGTGGAAATGGGGAATCAGGAAGTGTGCCAGAATCCCAGAAACAAACAGATAACACACTTATAAGGAATGATCAAAGAAACTTTCATGAAGGGAGTATTTGTAAGTTTTTCAGAGACCATTGTGGGATGGTTTCAGCATCCCTGGATTAGCAACATAATGGAGCCCTTACCACCACAGGCTGAAATGGTTAAGAAAGAGAGCAGTTCCTGGAACCTGGTTTCTTCTTTGACCCTTTGGTTATTTGGGAGTATGTTGTTTAATTTACACATATTTGTGATTTTCCTAAATTTTTTCCTGTTATTGATTTCTAATTTCATTCCGTTGTATTCAAAGAACATAAACTTTATATTATTTCTGTAATTTTAAATTTATTAAGATTTGTTTTATGACCTAGCATATGTTCTATCCTGGAGAATGTTCCATGTGCTTGAAAGTTCCAATATTACTGAAGAATATATGTATTCTGTTGTTGTTAGCTGGAGTGTTCTATACATGTCTGTTAGGTCTAGTTGGTTTATAGTTTTTTTTCAAGTCTTCTATGTCCTTGTTGATCTTCTATTTAGTTGTTCTATCTATTATTGAAGTTGGAGTATCAAAGTCTCCAACTGTTATTGTTGAATTATCTATTTCTCTCTTCATTTCTGTCAGTTTTTGTTTCATGTATTGTAGTGCTCTGTTACTAGATGCACTACATTTTTATAAACATTATATCTTCCTGATGGATTGACTCTTTTATCATTATAAAATGTCCCTCTTTATCTCTAGTAACATTTTTTGTTTAAAGTATGTTTTGTCAGATATTTGTATAGCCACTCTAGCTTGCTGTGATTTGTGTTTGCATGCTATGTATATTTTTTTTCACCTTTTAACTTATAATCAGTTTGTATCTTTGAATCTAAAGGGTGTCTTCTGTAGATAGCAACTAGTTGAATCATGTTTTTTTTTTTTAATCTAGTCTGATAATCTCTGCCTTTAGATTGGATTTATAGGAAGCCATTGATTTATCATTTCGTTTCTAAACAAAGAAGTACTTTCTACCAACTTGCAGAAAGTATATACTAATAAGTAATTGTTTTCCTTTAAAAATTACCCATTGAAAAACTCTTTGCACATTCTATAAAACTGGCCTGTATTCTTCAAAATGTTAGTGTTATAAAAGACAAAGAAAAGCAGAGGAACTGTCTAGATTAAAGGGCACTAAAGATACATGACAGTAAATTGCAGAACTTGCAATTTACTGAACTGAGTCTTCTCTCAGGTTAGAATATTTTATAAAGGACATCATTAGGATAACTAGAAATGGAATATTTTTGATTGATGGAATGCTTTTTTATGTAATCTGTGACATTTCCTGAATTTGATATTTGCACTGTGGTTATGTAAGAGAATAGCCTTATTCTTAGGAAATATACACTGAAAGATTATGGGGCAAAAGGGCATGATGTACATCTCCTACTCTTAAATGGTTCAGAAAAAAATTATGTGTGTGTATTTGTGCAGAGAGAGAGTGAGAATGGTAAAGCAAATGTGGCAAAATGTTTTAACAAAAAGGTGATTCTGGGTGAAGGGTATATGGGAGTTTTTTATGTTATTCTTGTGACTTTACTATAAGTTGAAATTACTTTCAAATGAGGTTTTTAAAAAGCTGTTTGAAAATGATGGTGCATTTCGTTGATAGAATACTATGCAACCATAATGAAGGAGGAAGAAGCCTTTTAAGTACTAGTATGGAATGTCCTTCTGAATCTATTTAGGAAATCTTGATTGTGGTGGTAGTTACACAATATAGATGTTTGTCAAAACTCATCAAACTGTACCCTGAAAATGGGAGCATTTTACTGTGTATAAAGTATACCTCAAAGTTAATTTTAAAATACAACTCTATAGTTAGGGGAAAAAATTGCAAACCAGTGTGCATAGTATGCTATTGTTTGTATGAAGAAGAGAAAAAAAGGATATGTGACTTTTTCTTGAACATATGCATATTTAAGGATGGATGCATAAAAAGTGTTTAACTTTTAACAGAAATATTTAAACTTAAATGCATATTACTAAGCTGAAAGAAGCCAGTTAGAAAAGGCTACATGTTGTATGATTCCAACCATATGACATTCTGGAAATGGCAAAACTATGGAGACAGTAAAAACGTCAGTGGTTGCCAGGGGTGGCTGGGAGAGGGAGAGATGAATAGGCAGAGGATTTTTAGAGCAGGGAAAATACTCTGTATAAAAGTATAATAGTGAATACCTGTCATTATAAATGTGTCCAGATCCATTGACTGTACAGGAGTGAACCCTAATTTAAACTAAGGACTTTGGGTGATTATAATGTGTCAGTGTAGGTTCATCAGTTGTACCAAATGTACCATTCTGGTGGGGGGGGGGTGTTGATAATGTGGGAGGTTGTGCAATCTGGGGAAGGTTGTGGGGCAGGGGTTTTATGGGAAATCTCTGTACCTTCCCCTCAATTTTGTTGTGAACCTAAAACTGCTCCAGAAAATAGTCTTTTTTTTTTTTTTTTTTTTTTAAGTTTAACAGAGGTTGTGTCCAGGGAGGAGAGATGGGGAGAGGGAGACTTTTGTCACTATATGTATTTTTACACATATAAACATATGCACATTGTAATACTTTTTCAAAAATAAAAATAAAAATTCTTGGAAAAGAAAAGCTATTTGAACAGAAAGGAGTTTAGGAAAGTGATCGTTTTAGACAACAAATTTACAAAAATAAAGAGTGTTTTTATAATAACCGTAACTGATTAGGAAATTAAATGAAGGGGGACAGATTCACAAAAGCAACAAGAATATCAAACACATTGCTTTGAATCTAAGAAAGAACATGCAGGATCTTTAAGAAGAAGGTAACAAACTCTCTAAGGGACAAGAACATTACCCATTGTTCTTAGATTTTAATAAGTGATTTAAAGTTCCACATGTATTTGGAGCAACATGAAATGGTTTTAAATTAAGAATCTTATAGAAAAATAGATGTTCCAGAACTTGCGGGAAAATACATGTATATAACACATGCACGAACTTTTATCAGTGTCAAGAATATGCTGTTTGTAAAATACATGAACATTTAGTAAGCTCTAAATTTACCACTCTCTGTGTGTTGTAGATTTTAGATCTAGATATCTTTTTTTACTGAGTTAGAAGTGCAAAGGAAATGTGCAAAATTTATGACACCCTTTAAGGTAGCAGTAGAAATACAATCTAGTGTATAAATCAAGAAGTGGTGGACTGTTCAGGGACCTTTGGCATTTTTCAGAGTTTTTAATTTTTAAAGGCTTTTATTGTAAATGTTAACGAGCACAAGGTAATCAGAGAATTTTTGGAAGCTCTAGAAAAGACAGAAAAAGAAACTCATAATTCCACCAGTTTTCAATAAAAAAATAGAAAGTAGAAAGTGAAATGTCCCCCATTTATCCAAAGGTAACCATTGTAAACAACTTGTTCTCTCTTTCCAGAAATTTTTTTTGCATTTGCTCCTAAACCCACACAGTACTGTGCATATGGTTTCTAAAATGAAAATATTAATAATCTGCAGTTTGCATTTTTTTCTCCAAACATTGTAACATGGACCTCTTTCTAAGGTAATCTATAATGTTATCTTCTCTTTAAAGAAGTTTTAAAAACTGGGTGTTATTGCATGACTTTGCTAATTAGAGTTTTTTAGAATCACCATAACTTATTAAATTTTTGCAAAAACTTTTAAAAGTGAGATGTAAATTACATGCAATAAATTGCACAAATCTTAAGTACATCTTGGTGAATTTTTACATATATATACACAGCAATGAAATCACCAACCAAGTAAATATACAGAATATTTCTGTCACCTTATAAAGTTCCCTTTGTTCTCCCTCCCAGTCAGTTTCCCCCATAGGCAACCACTATTTCTGATTAGTTTTGCCTGTTCTATAACTGCATAAATACAGTTTGTACTCCCTTCACTCAGCATAATATCTCTGAAATTCATCCAGCTGTCACCTTAACATTTTGTTATGTCACTTCTTATTCTGTAGTTTATATTTGTTTAAAAACAAAATAGCATAATATTTTGCTTGTTAAACATATTGCTTGTTGTAAATAGAAAAGTACAATTGGATATAGAGTTGAATGTGGAATTATCCTGTGTCCAATTTCCCATCCAATGCATTGAGAATCATTTACATCTATGTAAAATACTCATACTTTAAAAAAAAAAATTTACAAAAGTAAATCTTAACGCAATTTGGCTGCTTTCTCTGTAAAGTTACTCTAAAGTTGCCTTTCTTTGTCAGTATATACAGAACTGCCTCATTCTTTAGCAGATATTCAGTATTGTGTGGTCCAGTGTGGATGTACTTTCAGATAAGTGAAAGTTTTTCAATATTACAAATGTAACTACAATAAATATCTCTGCACTCATATCTTCATGCTCTTGTGCAAGTCTGACATGTAGAATGGAAAGTGTGGGACCAAAGGTGTTCTGTACATTAAAAAACATTTTTTTTAGTGAACTGAATTTTTTGTATTGAGGATTAATTGACACATGATAAACTGCACATAAAATGTTCAATTTTATATTCATATATATATTCATGAATATATATGAATATATTCAATTTTGACATTTTTATACACTCATGAAACCATCATCTCAATCAAGATAATCAAAGCATCTTATCACCCCCAAAAGTTTCCTTGTTCACTTTTGTAACCCTTGCTTCCTGACCCTCCCTGCCCCCTCAATTTGAAGGATACAATCAAATTGCTCCCCCCCAGAAGACTGTACCTATTTATGTTCTAACAGCATATGAGACTGATCATTTTCCTACAGCCTCACTCGTGATAAGGCTTTCAGATTTTAAAACATTTACTGACCTGATAGCTAAAAAGAGAAATTCAAGTATTTCACCAGTTCACCTTTTGAGAATTGTGGATTTGTATCCCAAAAGTGGCAGATTTCCAGGAAATCTTCACAAAGGAGGCAGAATTTGCCGCCCTGCGACTTGATCAACCTGTGAAGCTACAGTCCTGAGAAAGCCAGAGCTGGGTACTCCTAGGAAGTAGGGTCATGCCTTGTACGCAGTGGATGCTTAGTAAACATTTATCACCTTAACTGAGCTTTAGTTTATTAACTGTGTTCTCACTTAAATAGAGAAGTCCAGGAC
This sequence comes from Balaenoptera physalus, assembly GCF_965194825.1. Lineage (NCBI taxonomy): Eukaryota > Metazoa > Chordata > Mammalia > Artiodactyla > Balaenopteridae > Balaenoptera > Balaenoptera physalus. Next base: position 15,434,434 of record NC_138900.1, on the reverse strand, counting down.
CCAGCCTGAAGTCTGGGCTGCTGGGACATCTCCTCTCCTGCCTACAGGAACAAAACAGCTACCTGAGCATGAAGGCTGCAGGAGGTCCCCCACATACAGGAGTTCCATCTTTGGTGGAGACAACACCTCCTGAAACTCCCTCTGGATGTTCCAGGTGGAGTTTGGAGAGGCTGAAGAGAGATTCCCTCAGCAGAGCCACTGGGGCTGAGGGGATTCCCCTCCTAACAGGGAGGGCAAGATGTGGGACAATGTAGAAGCTGGAGTGACCTCAAAGAGTAAGGAGAAAGGTGAGAGTTAAATCATTACCAAGGCACACAGTAGGTATTCAGTAGGTTTTTGCAAGGAGGGAGGGAGAAAGTGTTTGGGTCGAAGGGCCATCTGTAAAAGTAGAAAGAGAGGAAAAGGCTTTCTAGGGGAGGGCCTAGAAAAGTCAGGTAATGGTAAACAAGGACCAGTGTTACCAGCTGAATACAATGTGCCCTTTCTCCCTTCTTGGTAACTAAGACACTGGTCTGCTTCAGTGAGCCAGGTTCATTTTTCACTGCTTCTTTCTTCTTACCCAGCACTGCCTTCTGAGGTTTCTGCCCTTCTTCAGGAAGAGGAGGAAATGCCCAAATTACAGGTAAATTAGAGTCCACTTTCTCTCCCTGAAAATATCACCCACATACCTCATTTTGGGGATTGGGGAAGGAGAGCAATATAACACGTATATTGTGCTGGCCCTGGGCTAGACATATGTTGCTCCAGTTTCTCAAAAAAGTCTGAACATTGCTGGTAGGAGTGACAAAATGGTGTAATATACTTTGGAAAACAGTTTTAGAGTTTCTTATATAATTAAGCACACACTTACCATTGACCCAGAAATCCCACTGTATTTACCCAGAAGAAATGAAAATAGATGTCCACACAAAAATCTGTATGCGACTATTAGCAGCTTTGTTTATAGTAGCCCTGAACTAAAAACAACCCAAATGTCCATCAACTGATAAATGGATAAATAAAATGTGTTAATCCATATAATTAAGAACTACTCATTAAAAAAAAAAAAAAGAAAAGAAACAAACTGCTGATACATATAACAGCATGAATGAATCTCAAAAGCATTATGCTGAGAAAAATAAGCCAGACACAAAAGAGTACATACTATGTGACTCTGAGACAGGCTGGGCCCTCGACCTTTTGCTGCAGTGCTTGCACCTGGACAAACATCTCCTTGAGCAACAAAATACAAAGAACTATAAGGGACTAAAAATAACTGCATTCATGTGCAGTTGGGGCAAATTCTGGACAAAAGATGCAAAAAGACCAAAAAAATTCAGCTGCCACTTCTGAAGAGCTGGGAGCAAAAGCAGGGTACTGCACATGCCCCCTGCGCTCAGCACCACCAAAGGGTTGGGCAAAACACCTAAGCCACCCCTCTGGCCCGACCCCTGGACACACCCCTACCCTCACCCCATATAAGGAACCAGCTCACCTTCCCCCCTCTGGGAGCAAGGGAAACTGTTGTTTGTTTTTGCTCCCCCTTGCTGCAGCAGGGGCCCCAATAAAGCCCAGCCTGAATTTCTTATCTAGCCTCTAGTCAATTTCTATTGATTGGGGAAGAACCCCAGTTGGTATCAATTCCATTTATATGAAGTTCTAGAACAGGTTAAATTAATCTATAGCTGTTCTGTGCCTTCTCCTCTCTCTTCATGCTCTGAACAAACCCTTCCCTAGTAGAGAACCCCCTCTTCCCCACAGTGGTAGCCACTATTCTGACTTCTAGTACTGTAGATTAGTTTAGTCTGATTTTGAACTTTTTAAATAGAATCAGGAGTACATACAGTACTCTTTTGTGCCTGGTTTTTTTTTTCAATATTATGTTGTGAGATTGATGTATATTGTTTCATGTATATGTAGTTTGTTCACTTTCATTTCAGTACAGCAGTAGTTTCTAAAACTTTTTGTTTCAGGACCCCTTTACACTTTAAAAAATGGCTTTTATTATGTGGGTTATCAATATTACCAGATTGGCGGTTCAAGCTAACAAAAATTTAAAATATTTATTAATCCATTCAAAAATTAATCCATTATAGTTAATGTCACATTTTATGAAAAGTACTTAATTTTCCAAAACAAAAAAATAAAAAAGGGCTTCCCTGGTGGCGCAGTGGTTGAGAATCCACCTGCCAATGCAGGGGACACGGGTTCGAGCCCTGGTCTGGGAAGATTCCACATGCCGCGGAGCAACTAGGCCCGTGAGCCACAATTACTGAGCCTGCGCATCTGGAGCCTGTGCTCCGCAACAAGAGAGGCCACGATAGTGAGAGGCCTGCTCACCGCGATGAAGAGTGGCCCCCGCTTGCCACAACTAGAGAAAGCCCTCGCACAGAAATGACGACCCAACACAGCCATAAATAAATAAATAAATATTAAAAAAAAATTTTAAAAAAAGAAGAATGGAAATGTTTTATATTTTTGCTAATCTCTTTAATGTCTGGCCTAATAGAAAACAGCTGGAATCTCATATCTGCTTCAACATTTTCTCAGTTGCAAGATCACACGACATGTAGCCTCCATATTGTTGTAAGAGAATGAGAGTGTATAAGCCTTGAGAATTATTATGAAAATAATATTGACTTTACAGACCCCCCTGACAGGGTCTTGGGCAACCTCATGGGTCCCTGAACCACAGTTTGGGAATTGGTACTGAATAGTAGTCCTTCATGTAACTCTACCAGAGTTCATATATCCTTTCTATTGTGGATGTGTGAGTGGGGATTTGGGGCCCATAATAAACATTGTTAATATATAATTATCAGAGGGAGGTTTCCTATATAGCATTTCTTATTAACCAAAGAGTCCTTATTGTTGATCTATGTCTTGTTCCTTCCCACACAACTGTCCACTCACTTTTCTTGCCAACTGGAATTCCCCACCTCCCTTCCCTCTACTCACGTTTTAACCATCCCACAAGGCTGGTACCTGGCTTTCTCCATGGTACCTGCCCTCATGGCCCCAATCCACCTTGGACTCCTTCTCTGGACCCTTCCCCAAGTAAATCTCAAGCTTATTCTGATTCATAGAATGTTGTGTGGATGACACCTCTGGAATTGTGTAGCTTTTGGTGCACTGTGGTTGAAGTTTGAGTCTTCTCACCCAAAGAGACTTTAAGGGCTGAAGCATTAAAAAAAATGTGCCTCATGTATCTTTTCAATCTTCTACATGATATAACACAATCAAGTGCATGGATGTGTGCCTAAGTTAGTCTAACTCAGGACCCTGGAAACTGTCAGGACCTCTTATAGATGTCACTGGTGCTTGTCAGCTGCGTTCCTCTGTGGGAATGGGTATGTCTGAGGGTGACTTTGTTGTTTTAGGAGCTGGTGACGTTCCAGGATGTGGCTGTGGACTTTACCCAGGAGGAGTGGGAGCATCTGGATCCCTCTCAGAGGCACCTGTACAGAGAAGTGATGTTGGAGAACTATGGGAATCTCATCTCCTTGGGTGAGAACAGCATCTTCCTGAACCCATCTGCTTTCTCTCGGGTTCAGTTGTATAGAGTAAATCCTGAGGGGATTTGCATCTGGGGGTCCACATATTCCAGATCCCTTAATGGTAGTGGGTATCAGATTTGAGAGTGCATAGAAATACCTGAGGTGAAGGCAAGAAATGCCAGTTCCTGTCCAAATTAAAGGAGACTAAAGAGATAAGACAACTAAATGTAATGGCTTATTCTAGATAAAAAATATCTAGGAAAAGAGTGCTAAACGGAACATATTTGAGACAATTGGCATCATTTACAAATTAGCTGTGAACTAGATACTAATACTGCGTCAATGTTAAGTTTCCTGATTTTGATGGCTGTACTGTGGTTATGGAACAAAATGTCCCTGTTCTTAGGAAATGTGTACTGAAAGAATTTAGTCATAGAGAGCCATGGGGCCTGTAACTTTCTCTTAAGTGGTTTAAAAAAGAATTGTGTGAGAGAGAATAATAAAGTAAATGGGCCAAATATTAACAATTGGTGACTATGGGTTAGGGTTCTACAGGCATTCTGTTCTGCGTATCACTCTTGCTATTTTTCTCTAAAGTAAAAGGTTATCCAAAAAATCTGCGTCCCTAGGTTCTATCACCAGGGCTACTGATTCAGTGGATTTGGGATGGAGTCTGCATTTTTATAAGTCTCTTCAAACCACACTTTGGGCAGTGCTTCTCTGGTGGACACAGAATCATTACTGCCTGTTCACCCCACTGAGAATTATTACTGTTGTATATTGCAAATAGGCCTCTTCACTGAAGTTCCTGGAACTCCTGGAACCATTTTTTTCTCTGGGGGAGAAAATATTTGTTTGTTTGTTTATTTATGTGTGTGTGTGTGCGCCTACATATATATAAATATAAAATGTGATTTTGATGCGCAGTGGTTTTATTCACCTTTCCCAGTCTTCATAGGACCTTCATGAATACCAAGTGATAAGATTGACTTGTGGCAGGGTCCTTGTCCACATCATATTGCCCTAATCCACCTGTCTTTCCCCTCAAGCAGGACATCTGCTGTCCAAACCAGAAATGATTGCCCATTTTGAACAAGAAGATGATGTGTGGATGGAGGAAAAAATACCAAGAAGCTCCTATTCAGGTGAGAGCCAGTCAGCCAGGAGAAAATGCCATTAATAATCCTATGAATCCATGAAGGGGTGGGTAGCAACTTCAAAAATATATATTATTTGACTTTTTATGCTGATAATTTAATTGAAAATATTTAAATATTTATTTGATTGGAGGCAAATATCTTTTTTTTCACATCTTTATTGGAGTATAATTGCATTACAATGTTGTGTTAGTTTCTGCCGTATAACAAAGTGAATCAGCTGTATGTATACATATATCCCCATATCCCCTCCCTCTTGCGTCTCCCTCCCACCCTCCCTATCCCACCCTCTAGGTGGTCACAAAGCACTGAGCTGATCTCCCTGTGTGATGCAGCTGCTTCCCACTAACTATCTATTTTACATTTGGTAGTGTATATATGTCCATGCTGCTCTCTCACTTCGTCCCAGCTTACCCTTCCCTCTCCCTGTGTCCTAAAGTCTATTCTCCATGTCTGTATCTTTATTCCTGTCCTACCCCTAGGTTCATGAGAACCATTTTTTCTTTTTTTTAGATTCTATATATATGTATTAGCATACGGTATTTGTTTTTCTCTTTCTGACTTACTTCACTCTGTATGACAGACTCTAGGTCCATCCACCTAACTACAAATAACTCAGTTTCATTTCTTTTTATGGCTGAGTAGTATTCCATTGTATACACGTGCCACATCTTCTTTATCCATTCATCTGTCAGTGGACACTTAGGTTACTTCCATATCCTGGTGATTGTAAATAGTGCTGCAATGAACATTGTGGTACATGATTCTTTTTTTTTTTTTTTTTTTTTAATTTATTTAATTTATTTACTTTTGGCTGTGTTGGGTCTTTGTTGCTGCGTGCAGGCTTTCTCTAGTTGCGGTAAGTGGGGGCTACTCTTCGTTAAGGTGCACAGGCTTCTCATTGTGGTGGCTTCTCTTGTTGTGGAGCGCGGTCTCTAGGTGCGCAGGCTTCAGTAGTTGTGGTACGTGGGTTCAGTAGTTGTGGCTCGCGGGCTCTAGAGCACAGGCTTAGTAGTTGTGGCGCATGGGCTTAGTTGCTCCGCGGCATGTGGGATCTTCTTAGACCTGTGTCCCCTGCATTGGCAGGCAGATTCTTAACCACTTTGCCACCAGGGAAGCCCCATGACTCTTTTTGAATTATGGTTTTCTCAGGGTGTATGCCCAGTAATGGGATTGCTGGGTCATATGGTAGTTCTATTTTTAGTTTTTTAAGGAACATCTATACTGTTCTCCATAGTGGCTGTATCAATTTACATTCCCACCAACAGTGCAAGAGGGTTCCCTTTTCTCCACACCCTCTCCAGCATTTATTGTTTGTAGATTTTTTGATGATAGCCGTTCTGACCGGTGTGAGGTGACACCTCATTGTAGTTTTGATTTGCATTTCTCTAATGATTAGTGATGTTGAGCATCCTTTCATGTGTTTGTTGGCAATCTGTATATCTTCTTTGGAGAAATGTCTATTTAGATCTTCTGCCCATTTTTGGACTGGGTTGTTTGTTTTTTTGATATTGAGCTACATGAGCTGCTTGTATATTTTGGAGATTAATCTTTGTCAGTTGCTTCATTTGCAAATATTTTCTCCCATTCTGAGGGTTCTCTTCATTTTGTTTATGGTTTCCTTTGCTGTGCAAAAGCTTTTAAGTTTCATTAGGTCCCATTTGTTTATTTTTGTTTTTATTTCTATTTCTCTAGGTGGTGGGTCAAAAAGGATCTTGCTGTGATTTATGTCAAAGAGTGTTCTTCCTATGTTTTCCTCTAAGAGTTTTATAGTATCTGGCCTTACATTTAGGTCTTTAATACATTTTGAGTTTATTTTTGTGTATGGTGTTAGGGAGTGTCCTAATTTCATTCCTTTACATGTAGCTGTCCAGTTTTCTCGGCACCACTTATTGAAGATGCTGTCTTTTCTCCATTGTATATTCTTGCATCCTTTATCAAAGATAAGGTGGCCATATGTGTGTGGGTTTATCTCTGGGCTTTCTATCCTGTTCCATTGATCTATATTTCTGTTTTTGTTTCAGTACCATGCTGTCTTGATTACTGTAGCTTTGTAGTATAGTTTGAAGTCAGGGAGCCTGATTCCTCCAGCTCCATTTTTCTTTCTCAAGATTGCTTTGGCTATTCAGGGTCTTTTGCATTTCCATACAAATTGTGAAATTTTTTGTTCTAGTTCTGTGAAAAGTGCCATTGGTAGTTTGATAGGGATTGCATCGAATCTGTAGATTGCTTTGGCTAGTATAGTCATTTTCACAATGTTGATTCTTCCAATCCAATAACATAGTATGTCTCTCCATCTCTTTGTATCATCTTTAATTTCTTTCATCAGTGTCTTACAGTTTTCTGCATAAAGGTCTTTTGTCTCCTTAGGTAGGTTTATTCCTAGGTATTTTATTCTTTTTGTTGCAATGGTAAATGGGAGTGTTTCCTTAATTTCTCTTTCAGATTTTTCATCATTAGTGTATAGGAATGCAAAAGATTTCTGTGCATTAATTTTGTATCCTGCTACTTTACCAGATTCATTGATTAGCTCTAGTAGTTTTCTGGTGGCATCTTTAGGATTCTCTATGTATAGTATCATGTCATCTGCAAACAGTGACAGTTTTACTTCTTTTCCAATTTAGATTCCTTTTATTTATTTTTTTCTTCTCTGATTGCTGTGACTAAAACTTCCAAAACTATGTTGAATAATAGTGGTTAGAGTGGGGATCCTTGTCTTTTTCCTGATCTTAGAGGAAATGGTTTCAGTTTTTCACCATTGAGAACGATGTTGGCTGTGGGTTTGTCATATATGGCCTTTATTACGTTGAGGTAAGTTCCCTCTATGCCTACCTTCTGGAGAGTTTTTATCATAAATGGGTGTTGAATTTTGTTGAAAGCTTTTTCTGCATCTATTGAGATTATCATATGGTTTTTATCTTTCAGTTTGTTAATATGGTGTATCACATTGACTGATTTGCGTATACTGAAGAATCCTTGCATTCCTGGGATAAACCCCACTTGATCATGGCATATGATCCTTTTAATGTGCTGTTGGATTCTGTTTGCTAGTATTTTGTTGAGGATTTTTGCATCTGTGTTCATCAGTGATATTGGTCTGTAGTTTTCTTTTTTTGTGACATCTTTGTCTGGTTTTGGTATCAGGGTGATGGTGGCCTCGCAGAATGAGTTTGGGAGTGTTCCTCCCTCTGCTATATTTTAGAAGAGTTTGAGAAGGATAGGTGTTAGATCCTCTCTAAATGTTTGATAGAATTTGCCTGTGAAGCCATCTGGTCCTGGGCTTTTGTTTGTTGGAAGATTTTTAATCACAGTTTCAATTTCAGTGCTTGTGATTGGTCTGTTTATATTTTCCATTTCTTCCTGATTCAGTCTTGGAGGTTATGCTTTTCTAAGAATTTGTCCATTTCTTCCAGGTTGTCCATTTTATTGGCATATAGTTGCTTGTAGTAATCTCTCATGATCTTTTGTATTTCTGCAGTGTCAGTTGTTACTTCTCCTTTTTCATTTCTAATTCTGTTGATTTGAGTCTTCTTCCTTTTTTTCTTGATGAGTCTGGCTAGTGGTTTATCAATTTTGTTTATCTCCTCAAAGAACCACCTTTTAGTTTTATTGATCTTTGCCCTTGTTTCCTTCATTTCTTTTTCATTTATTTCTGATCTGATCTTTATGATTTCTTTCCTTCTGCTAACTTTGGGTTTTTTTGTTCATCTTTCTCTAATTGCTTTAGGTGTAAGGTTAGGTTGTTTATTTGAGGTTATTCTTGTATCTTGAGGTAGGGTTGTATTGCTATAAACTTCCCCCTTAGAACTGCTTTTGCTGCATCCCATAGATTTTGGGTCATCGTGTTTTCATTGTCATTTGTTTCTAGATATTTTTTGATTTCCTCTTTGATTTCTTCAGTGATATCTTGGTTATTTAGTAGTAGCCTCCATGTGTTTGTATTTTTTACAGTTTTTTTCCTGTAATTGATATCTAGTCTCATTGTGGTCGGAAAAGATACTTGATACAATTTCAGTTTTCTTAAATTTACCAAGGCTTGATTTGTGACCCAAGATATGACCTATCCTGGGGAGTGTTCCATGAGCACTTGAGAAGAAAGTGTATTCTGTTGTTTTTGGATGGAATGTCCTATAAATTTCAATTAACTCCATCTTGTTTAATATGTCATTTAAAGCTTGTGTTTCCTTATTTATGTTCATTTTGGTTGATGTGTCCATTGGTGAAAGTGGGGTATTAAAGTCCACTTCTATTATTTACTGTCGATTTCCCCTTTTATGGCTGTTAGCATTTGCCTTTTGTTTTGAGGTGCTCCGATGTTGGGTGCATAAATATTTACAATTGTTATATCTTCTTCTTGGATTGATCCTTTGATCATTATGTAGTGTTCTTTGTCTCTTATAATAGTCTTTATTTTAAAGTCTATTTTGTCTGATATGAGAATTGCTACTCCAGCTTTCTTTTGATATCCATTTGCATGGAATATCTTCTTCCGTTCCCTCACTGTCAGTCTGTATGTGTCCCTAGATCTGAAGTGGGTCTCTTGTAGACGGTATATATATGGGTCTTGTTTTTGTATGCATTCAGACAGTCTGTGTCTTTTGGTTTGAGCATTTAATCCATTCATATTTAAGGCAATTATTTATATGTATGTTCCTATTACCATTTTCTTAGTTGTTTTGGGTTTGTTTTTGTAGGTCTTTTCCTTCTCTTGTGTTTCCTGCCTAGAGAAATTCCTTTAGCATTTGTTGTAAAGCTGGTTTGGTAGTGTTGAATTGTCTTAACTTTTGCTTGTCTGTAAAGGTTTTAATTTCTCCTTCGAATTTGAATGAGATCCTGCTGGGTAGAGTAATCTTGGTTGTAGGTTTTTCCCTTTCATCGCTTTAAATATGTCCTGTCGCTCCCTTCTGGCTTGCAGAGTTTCTGCTGATAGATCAGCTGTTAACCTTATGGGGATTCCGTTATATGTTATTTGTTGCTTTTCCCTTGCTGCTTTTAATATTATCTCTTTGTATTTAATTTTTGGTAGTTTGATTAATATGTGTCTTGGCATGTTTCTCCTTAGATTTATCCTGTATGGGACTCTCTGCACTTCCTGGACTTGATTGACTATTTCCTTTCCCATGTTAGGGAAGTTTTCAACTATAATCTCTTCAAATATTTTCTCAGACCCTTTCTTTTTCTCTTCTTCTTCTGGGACCCCTATAATTCGAATATTGGTGCATTTAATGTTGTCCCAGACGTCTCTGAGACTATCCTCAATTCTTTTCATTCTTTTTTCTTTATTCTGCTCTGTGGTAGTTATTTCCACTATTTTATCTTCCAGGTCACTTATCCGTTCTTCTGCCTCAGTTATTCTGCTACTGATTCCTTCTAGAGAATTTTTAATTTCATTTATTGTGTTGTTCATCATTGTTTGTTTGCTCTTTAGCTCTTCTAGGTCCTTGTTAAACGTTTCTTATATTTTTTCCATTCTTTTTCCAAGATTTTGGATCATCTTTACTATCATTACTCTGAGTTTGTTTTCAGGTAGACTGCCTATTTCCTCTTCATTTGTTCAGTCTGGTGAGTTTTTAACCTTGCTTCTTCATCTGCTGCATATTTCTCTGTCTTCTCATTTTGCTTAACTTACTGTGTTTGGGGTCTCCTGTTTGCAGGCTGCATGTTCGTAGTTCACGTTGTTTTTGGTGTCTGCCCCCTGTGGGTAAGGTTGGTTCAGTGGCTTGTGTAGGCTTCCTGGTGGAGGGGACTGGTGCCTGTGTTTTGGTGGGTGGGGCTGGATGTTGTCTTTCTGGTGGGCAGGGCTGCATCCAGTGGTGTGTTTTGGGGTGTCTGTATGATTTTAGCCAGCCTCTCTGCTAATGGGTGGGGTTGTGTTCCTGTCTTGATAGTTGTTTGGTATGGGGCGTCCAGCACTGGAGCTTGCTGGCCGTTGGGTGGAGCTGGGTCTTAGCATTGAGACGGAGATCTCTAGGAGAGCTCTCGCCGATTGATATTATGTGGGGCCAGGAGGTCTCTGGTGGTCCAGTGTCCTGAACTCGGGTCTGCCACCTCAGATGCTCAGGCCTGACACCTGGCCGGAACACCAAGACCCTGTCAGCCACATGGCTCAGAAGAAAAGGGAGAAAAAAAGAAAGAAAATTAAATAAATAAAATAATTTTAAAATTTTTTAAAAATTATTAAAATAAAAAGAGCAATAAAAAAAGAGAGAGAGCAGCCAAACCAGTAAACAAATCCACCGATTATAACAAGTGCTAAAAACTATACTAAGATAAACGTAAAAATCAGAAACAAGTCAGTCGCAGACAGCAAACCCCAAGTCTACAGTTGCTCCCAAAGTCCACTGCCTCAAGTTTGGGTTGATTCGCTGTCTATTCAGGTATTCCACAGTTGCAGCGTACCTCAAGTTGACTGTGGGGATTTAATCCGCTGCTCCTGAGGCTGCACAGAGAAATTTCCCTTCCTCTTCTTTGTTCGCACAGATCCTCGGGTTCAGCTTTGGTTTAGGCCCCACCTCTGCATGTAGGTCGCCCTCAGGCATCTGTTCCCGCCCAGACGGGATGGGGTTAAAGCAGTAGCTGATTAGGGGGCTCTGGCTCACTCATGTGGGGGTGGCGAGGTGGCGGGGTGTGGGAGGGAGGGGTATGGTAGTCATAATTGGAATTGACATTGCAACAGCCTGAGGCGCGCCATGTGTTCTCCCAGGGAAGTTGTCCCTGGATCATGGGACTCTGGCAGTGGCGGGCTGCACAGGCTCCCAGGGGTGTGTGGATAGTGACCTGTGCTTGCACACAGAATTCTTGGTGGCCACAGTAGCAGCATTAGCATTTCATGCCCATCTTTGTTGTCTGAACTGTTAGCCGCGGCTCGCGCCCGTCTTCTGGAGCTTGTTTAGACGGTGATCTGCCTTCTGTGGGCAGACAGGGAAGGAATCTCCTCTCCTTGCGCACCCTGAAACAATGGTTTCTTTCCTCTTAGGCAGGTCCAGAGTTTTTCCCAGACTCCCTCCCGGCTAGCTATGGCGCACCAGCCTCCTTCAGGCTGTGTTCACACAGCTAACCCCAGTCCTCTCCCTGAGGTCTGACCTCCGAAGCCCGAGCCTCAGTTCCCAGCCCCCACCCGCCCCGGTGGGTGAGCAGACAAGCCTCTTGGGCTGGTGAGTGCTTTTCAGCACCAATCCTCTTGCGGGAATCTCTCCACTTTTCCCTCTGCACCCCTGTTGGTGCGCTCTCCTCTGTGGCTCTGAAGGTTCCCCCCTGCCCACCCCCCGTCTCCACCAGTGAAGGGGCTTCCTAGTGTGTGGAAACTTTTCCTCCTTCACAGCTCCCTTCCAGAGGTACAGGTCCCATCCCTATTCTTTTGTCTCTGTTTTTTCTTTTTTCTTTTGGCCTGCCCAGGTACGTGAAGATTTTCTTGCCTTTTGGGAAGTCTGGGGTCTTCTGCCAGCGTTCAGTAGGTGTTTTGTAGGAGTTGTTCCACATGTAGATGTATTTTTGATGTATTTGTGGGGAGGAAGGTGATCTCCACGTCTTACTCCTCCACCATCTTGAAGGTCCCCCCCCATATCTTTTTTTATAAAAGCATTAAATGCCCAAGCTCCTCAAATTCACTTGTAACCAGCATTACCATTTTCTTAGTTCCTCATTAAAATTTTGACAGTTGTTCACTCCATAATTGTATGAAAGTTACATTTTTAGCTTTTTGATAATTATACTTTGACAACATTAACCCATTTGTAGCTCATGGAATATGACTTGGTGTTTCTAGTAACATTTAGTTTCCTTGACTAAGGAAAAGGTCCCCAATATCTTCCCATTCCCCTTGAAGCAAAAATGAAAAATCTAATGTCAGGAGGACAGAGACCAGCAACAACACTTCTTCACTCAGTGAAGTTTCTTTGCCTTACCAGTACTGCCCAAGTGTGTCCAGGAGTACCGTGCAGCCTCAGACAAAAACCTCTGCTCACTTTCATCATCTAATTTTCTTTGTCCCAGGAGTCAAGGATGAGAATGATGGGATTCTCTCTTGGCCAGTATCTCCAGGAGAAAAACCCTATAGCTGTCCCCAGTGTGGCCAAGACTTTAGCCAGCTCAGAAACCTTCTAATTCACCCGTGAACCCGTACGGGAGAGAAGCCCTCTCCATATGACGGGGGTGGAAAAGCCTTCAGTGAAAGGACAATGGACCTTAACCTTCCTGTGCTCCTTCCAGGAGACAAGCCCTACCGATGCATGGAGTGTTCCAGAGTCTTCAACTCAGAATCTGCTCTGAGAAGGCACAGGAAGGACCACATGGGAAAGAAACCTCACACATGTGAGGAATGTGGGAAGGACTTCAGCCGTAGCTCCAACCTGTCCATCCATCGGCGAGTACACACAGGCGAGAAGCCCTACAGATGTGGGGTGTGCGGGAAGGACTTCAGCCGCAGCTCCAACCTCTCTATCCACCAGCGCATCCACACAGGTGAGAAACCCTTCAGGTGCTGCGACTGTGGCAAGGACTTCAGCCGCAGGGCAGCCCTGCAGATCCACCAGAGTGTCCACACAGGAAGGAAGCCTCATGCCTGTAAGGTATGTGACCGGGGCTTCACCTCACGCTCTACGCTGGCACGACACCAGCAGGACCATGCAGGAGACAAGGCCTATGTGTGTGACACATGTGGCCGGGGCTTCAGCCAGAGAGCCAACCTCTACCTGCACCAGCGTGTTCACACTGGGGAGAGGCCATTCCGGTGCGAGGCCTGTGGGAAGTGCTTCAGCTGGAGCAAGGACCTGGGTATCCACCAGAGGGTCCACACGGGAGAGCGGCCCTACAGGTGTGAGGCTTGTGGGAGGGACTTCAGGCATCGTTCGGCCCTCAAGAGGCACCAGAGGGTGCACACAGGGGAGAAGCCCTACCCCTGTGCCGTGTGTGGGAAGGGCTTCAGTCAGAGAGTCCATCTGCAGACGCACCAGAAAGTGCACTGTAGGGAGAGGCTTCCAGGATTGGGCTCTGCACATGCAGGTGCCTTCCGCAGCCAGGGTGAATGCCAGGGCATGGGTGCTGAGGTGCACAACATGGATCAGGCTTAATGATGTTTGGCATTTATTAGTATTTATACAGAAAAGAGAACAGATCAACAGCACTTAGATAGATGGAGAAATAGAACATTTTCAGCCCTCCCAAAAGACCTCTGCATGCTTCTTTCCGCTCACTACCCCACAAAGGGAGTCACTATCCTGACTTCTAAAACCATAGATTGATTTTGCAAATTATAGAATATCATACAAGTGGAATTACACAATATGTAATCTTTCATATAGAACTTTATTCACTCAGTGTCTGCATCCATGTTGTTGCATGTATTCAGAGGTTCATTCATTTTATTACAGAGTAGTATTCCATTGTTTGAATGAACCACAGTTTGTCCATTCACCTGTTGATGGACATTTACATTTGGGTTATTTCCAGGTTTTCCAGGTTTTGTTCGTTATGAATAAAGCTGCTGTGAGTATTTGGGTACACATCTTTGTGTGGACATATACTTTAATTTCTCTTGGGTATATACTTAGGAGTAGAATTGATGGGTTTTTTTAAATTAATTTTTTTAAAGATTTCTTTGATGTGGACCATTTTTTAAAAAGTCTTTATTGAATTTCTTACAATATTGCTTCTGTTTTATGTTTTGGTTTTTTGGCCGTGAGGCATGTGGGATCTTAGTTCCCCGACCAGGGATTGAACCTGCACCCCCTGCATTGGAAGGCAAAGTTTTAACCACTGGACCGCCGGGAAAGTCCCTTGATGGGTATTTTAAAACTTGTAAAAAACTGGGCTTAGTATTGTCTTGTACATTGGATTTTTACATATACTTGGAAAATTTCAAACAAATACAGAAATGGAACAGTGTAACAAACACTCATGTCCCCATCATCTAGCTTCAGTAATCAATTCATGATGAATTTTGTTTCCTCTATTCCACCCTGCTCCCTCACACACAGTCCTGAAGTATTTTAAAGCAAATCCTAGACTAGGATATTGTGTCATCTTTATATAGTATATATCTTCAAAAAATAAAGATTTGTTTAAAATGTTTTTCCAAAGAATCACTCTGTTTAAAAATTTTTTTTATTAAGGTGAAATTCAGAAAACATAAAATTCACCATTTTAACCATTTCAGAATATATTATTCAATAGTTTTAAATATATTCACAATGTTGTACAACCATCTCCACTGTCTGATTCCAGAATATTTTCATCAGGCCAGAAAGGAACCCCGTTACTATTAAGCAGTCACTTTTCATTCTCCCCCTCCCCCAGCCTCTGGCAACCACTAATGTACTTTCTGTTTCTATAGATTTGCCTATTCTGGACACTTCATATAAAAGGCATCAGACAATACGTGCTCTTTTATGTCTGGCTTCTTTCACTTAGCATAATGTTTTCAAGGTTCATTTATGTTGTAGCATATATTAGTACTTCATTCTTTTTATGGCCAAACAATATTTCATTGTATGGATATACAGCATTTTAAAATCCATTTTTAAGTTGACGGACATTCGGATTGTTTCCAGTTTTTGGGTTTTATGAATAATGCTACCATAAACATTCATATACGAGTTTTTCATTGAGCATATGCTTTTAATTCTTTTGGGTATATATGGAGGAGTGGAATTAGTGGGTCATATGATCATTCTGTTTTACTGTTTGAGGAACTGCTGAATTGTTTTCCATAGATCCATTTTATCTTGCCATCAGCAATGTATGAGAGTCCCACTTGCTCCACATCCTCAGCAACACTTGTCATTTCCCATATTTTGTTTGTTTGTTTTGTTTTTAATCATAGCCATGCTAGTGGCTGTGAAGTGGTATCTTACTGTGACTTTGATTTATTTTCCCCTATTTACTAATGATGTTGAACTTCTCTTTATGTGTTTACTGGCCATTTGTATATCTTCTTTATAGAAATGTCTATTCAAGTGCTTTGCCCATTTTTAAATTGGATTGTTTATCTTCTTGTGTTTGAGTTGTAATAGTTATTTATATAATCCCAGGCCCTTATGAATATATTATTTGCAAAGATTTTCTCCCACTCTTTGGGTTGTATTTTCATTTTCTTGTTGGTGTCCTTTGATGTGTAAAAGTTTTTAATTTTGATGAAGTCCAATTTATTCTTTTCTCTTGATGCTTGTGCTTTTGTGGTCATATTTAAGAAATAGTTACATAATGCAAAGTCACAAAAAGTTATACCTATTTTTCCTTTTAAGAGTTTTATAGTTTTAGCTCCTACATTTACGTTTGATCCATTTTGAATCAATTTTTGTATATAGTATGAGGTAGAAGTCCAAATTAGTTCTTTTGTATGTTGATACCCAATTGTCCCAGCACCATTTGTTGAAAAGACTATTCTTTCCCCATTGACTAGTCTTGAACCCTTGTTGAAAATCAATTGACTATATGTATGGGTTTATTTCTGGACTCTCAAGTCAATTCCACTGAGCTGGGACTTCCCTGGCAGTCCAGTGGTTGGGACTCTGCACTTCCACAGCAGGGGCCGGTTTCAATCCCTGGTCAGGGAACTAGGATCCTGCCTGCCACACACCATGGCCAAAAAAAAAAAAAAAAAAAAAAAAAAAAATCAACATCAATTCCATTGATCTATATGTCTGTCTTTATGCCAGTACCATACTGGTTTGATTACTGTAGCATTGTAGTAAGTTTTGAAAACAAGAACTGTGAGTCCTCCAATTTTGTTCTTCAAGAAAAAAGATATTTTTGGCCATTCCTTTGCAATAACAATATGACTTTTAGAGTCAGCTTGTCCATTTCTGCAAAAAAGGCTATTGGGATTATGATATGGATTGCACTGACTCTGCCGTAACTTTGGGGAGTATTGTCATCTTACCAACATTGTCTTCCAGTCCATGAACACAGGATGTTTTTCTGTTTATTTGGTTTTCTTTAATTTCTTTCAACAATATGTTTTGTAGTTTTCAGTGTACAAGTCTTATACCTCATTAGTTAAACTTATTCTTAAGTATCTTCTTAATGTTATTGTAAATGGAATTGTTTTCTTAATTTCATTTTTGGGTTGTTCATTGCTGGTTGTACGGAAATACAACTGAGTTTTGTATATCAATTTTGTATCCTGCAATTTTGCTGAACTCGTTTATTAGCTCTAATGGTTTTTTAGTGGATTCTTTAGAGTTTTCTATAAGATCATATTATCTGTGAATAAAGATAGTTTTATTTTTTGCTTTTCAACTTGGATACCATTTATTTCTTTTTCTTGCCCAATTGCCCTGGCTAGAACTTCCAGGACAATGTTTAAGAGACCTGTTGAGAGCAGATATTCTTGTATTGTTTCTTGTTTTAGAAAGGAAAGCTTTCACCATTAAGTGAGATATTAGTTATAGGTATTTTCATACATGCCCTTTTTCCTTCATTCTGTTAATATAATGTATTCCATTAATGGATTTTCCAGTATTGAACCAGCCTTGCATTTCTGGGATACATTCCATTTAGTCATAGTGCATACAGTAATTCTTTTTATAAGCTGCTTTATTCAATTTGCTATTATTTTGTTGAGGATTTTTGCATCTATATTCATAAACAATATTGGTCTCTAGTTTTTCTCTTCTGTGATGTATATAACTGGCTTTGATATGAGGGTAATATTGGCCCCGTAGAATGAGTTAGGAAGTGTTCCCTCCTTTTCTTTTTGAGGGGAAAATTTGAGAAGTATTGTTAATTTTTCTTTAATTGTTTGGTAGAATTCACTGGTGAAGCCATCTGATTCTTAACTTTTCTTTGTTAGAAGTTGTCTCAGTCAATTCGAGGTGCTATAACAAAATACCATAAACTGGGTGGCTTAAACAACAAACATTTATTTCTCACAGTTCTGGAAGCTGGGGAGTCCAAGATCAAGGGGCCAGCAGATATGGTGTCTGTTCTTGCTGTATCCTCACATGGCAGAGAAGAGAGACTGAGAGACAGAGAGAGGGAGAGACAGGGCGCACTCTCTGGTTTCTTCTTCTTACTAGTCCCATCATGGGCACCCTGCCATCCTGACTTCATCTAAACCTAATCATCTCCCAAAGACTCCACATCCAAATATCATCATGTTGGAGGTTAGGGCTTCAATATTAATTTTGTGGGAGATACAAACGTTCAGTCCATAACAGAAGTTATTTGTTTACTGATTCAATCTCTTGTCATAGAAAGGCATACTTCTCTTGAATAGGTTTTGATAGTTTGTGTGTTTCTAGGAATTTTCCCATTTCATCTAGGTTGTCTAATTTGTTACCATAAAATTGTTCATAATATTATTTTATAATCCGTTTTATTTCTGTAAGGTCAGTAGTAATGTCTCCTCTTTCATTCATGATATTAGTAACTTGAATCTTCTCCCTTTTTTTCTTAGTCTATTATTACCAATTTTGTTGATATTTTCAAGGAACTAACTTTTGGTTTTGTTGATTCTCTACTGTTTTTCTATTTTTTTGTTTATATCCTTTCTAATATTTATCATTGCCTTCCTTCTGCTTACTTTACATTTCTTTGCTCTTCTTTTTCTAGTTCCTTAAGGTGGAAGGTTAGGTTATTGATTTGAAATTTTTCTTCCTTTTAATGTAGCAGTTTATAGGTATGAATTTCCCTCTGAGTACTGCATTAGCTGTAGCCCATAAATTTTAGTGTGTGGTGTTTTTGTTTTCATTTATCTCAAAGTATTTTCTAAATTTGTTGTGATTTTTTTCTTTGATTAAGAATGTGAATTAATTTCCATGTATTGTGAATATTCATATTTCCTTCTGCTGTTGATTTCTAATTTCATTCCATTTTGGTCAGAGAAGATACTATGTATGGTTTCAGAGTTTATACATTTATTGAAACTTGTTTTGTGATATAATGTATTGTCTGTCCTGAAGAATATTTCATGTACACTTGAGAAAACTGTTTATTCTGATGTTGTTGGGTGGAGTGTTTTATATATGTCTGTTCAGTCTAGTCAGTTTATAGTGTTATTCAATTCTTCTATTTCCTTGTTGATCTTCTATCTTGTTGTGTGTCCATTAAAGGATGTGAGGTATTGAAGTCTTCAGCCATTATTATTGAACTATTTCTCCTTTCAATCTTGTCAGTTTTACTTCATATATTTGGGGGCTCTGTTGTTAGTTGCATATATGTTTGTAATTGTTATATCTTTTGATAGATTGACATTTTAATTTATGTATAATGTCCTTGTCTTTTGTAATGTTTTCTGGTTTAAAGTCTATTTTGTCTAATATTATAACAATTCCAAGTCTCTTTGAATTATTAATTGCATAAAATATCTTTTTCCATCTTTTCACTTTGAAACTGTGTCTTTGGATCTAAAGTGAGTCTTTTGTAGAGAGCATATAATTAGATCTTTTAAAAAATCTTGTCTGCCAATCTCTGCCTTTAATTGGAGAGTTTAATCTGTTTACATTTAAATAATTACTGATAAGACAGGACTTCTGCCAGTTTGCTATTTGTTTCATATGTTATACATGTTTTGTTCCTCAAATTCCTTCATTATTGCCTTCTTTTATTTTTAATCGAATTTTTTTGTACTGTACCATTCTGATTCCCTCCTCATTTCTCTTTCTGTATATATATATATTTTTTTTTCTTAGTGATTTCTTGGGATTACAATTGACATTTTATTTTTGGCCGTACAGTGTGGCTTGCGGGCTCTTAGTTCCCCGACCACGGTTGAACCTGAGCCACAGCAGTGAAAGTGCTGAGTCCTAACCACTGGACCACCAGGCAATTCCCTACAATTGACATTTTAAACTTATAACAATCTAGTTTGAATTAATACCAACTTTGCCTCGGTAGTATACAAAAACTCTGCTCCTTTACAGCTCTATCCCCTCTTTTTATTATTGTCACAAATTACATCTTTATACAGGTGTGCCCATCAATATAGATTTATAATTATTTTTTCATGCAGTTGGCTTTTTAAAAAAATATTTATTTATTTATTTGGCTGTGCCAGGTCTTAGTTGTGGCACATGGGATCCTTGTTGCTGCATGCGGGACCTTTGTTGCAGCATGTGGGATCTTTAGTTGTGGCATGTGAGCTCTTAGTTACAGCGTGTGGGATCTAGTTCCCTGACCAGGGATTGAACCCAGGCCCCCTGTGTTGGGAGCATGGAGTCTTAACCACTGAACCACCAGGGAAGTCCCCATGCAGTTGTCTCAATTCATATAGGGGTCAAAATGAGTTATAGACCAAATATACACTAATACTGACTTCTATATTTACCTATGTAGTTACTTTTACTGGCATTCTTTATTTCTTCATGTGGATTTGGGTTATTTTCTAGTGTCATTTTGTTTCAGCCTGAGGGACTCTCTTTAGCATTCTCTGAAGGGCAGGTCAATACTAATGAACTTTCATCTGGGACCGTCTTAATTTCTTTATTTTTAACGGATAGTTTAACTGGCTATAGAAATCTTGACTGACAATTTTGGTTTTTCTTTTTCAGCACTTTGAATATGTCATCTTACTGCCTCTGGCCTTCATGGTTTCTAATGAGAAATCAGCTGTTAATTTTGTTAATGATTCCGTATACATGATGAATGGCTTCTCTCTTACTGCTTTAAATATTCTCTCCTTATCTTTGACTTTCAACAATTTGATTATAACGTGTCTGCCTGTGAATCTCTTTCAATTTGTCCTATTTCGAGTTTCTTGAGCTTCTTAGATGTATAGGTCCATGTTTTTCATCAAATTTGGAAAGTTTTTGGCCATTACTTTCAAATATTCTTTATTCCTCTCCCCTACCCAGTTTGAGACTACCATTTTATGTATGTTTGTATGCTTGAAAATGTCCCACAGGTCTCTTATTCATTTTTCTTTTTCTTTTTCTTTTTGCTCCTCAGACTGGATAAGTTCATTTGATTTATCTTCAAGTTTGCCAATTGTTTCTTCTGCCTGTTCAAATCTGCTATTGAATCTTCTAGTGAATTTTTCATATCAATTATTGTACTTTTCTGCTCCAAAATTTCTATGTAGTTCATTTTTGTAAATTCTTTTTCTTTATTGATATTTTCTATTTGGTGAAACATTGTTCTTGTGGTTTCTTTTCACTCTTTGAACATATATAAAATAATTGATTTAAAGTCTTTGTCTATTAGGTCTTTGTCTAGAAATTCTTTGTCTGTCTGAGCTTTTTCAGGGACAGTTTCTATTAATTTCCTTCCCACCCTCCCCAGTGGATGAACTGTACTTTCTTTTTATATATTTATTTATTTATTCATTTTTGGCTGTGTTGGGTCTTTGTTGCTGCGCACGGGTTTTTCTCTAGTTGTGGTGAGTGGGGGCTACTCACTATTGTGCATGGGCTTCTCATTGTGGTGACTTCTCTTGTTGTGGAGCACGGGCTTTAGGCACGTGAGCTTCAGTAATTGTGGCACTCGAGCTCAGTAGTTGTGGCTCATGGGCTCTAGAGCGCAGGCTCAGTAGTTGTGGCACATGCGCGGGCTTAGTTGCTCCGCGGCATGTGGGATCTTCCCGGACCAGGGCTCGAACCCATGTCCCCCTGCATTGGCAGGTGCATTCTTAACCACTGCGCCACCAGGGAAGCCCAATATTCAATATTTGAACTGGGTCAGAGGATGTAGCTTGAGGGGGAATACTGACTTTTCCATATAGAATTAAATAAATGGAGGAAGAAAACTGATCAAAAATGCCTGAAGGCATAGGGAAAAAGAAAAGCAGAATTTTTTAAAAATGAGTCAAAAAGTAGCAATATATCTTAGTGACTAAGCTTGTTATATCATAGTGACTAAGCTTGTGGACTTGGAAGCCAATCTTTGTGGGTACAAATTCTTGCTTCCCACTTTCTGTGTAACATTGGGCAAAGCTTCCTAGTACCTTTTCTGGTCTTATTTTCCACATCTAAAAAATGTGAATAATTGTACATTTCTTAGGATGAAATGGTATAATCCATAATCCATTGTTATAATCAGTATAAAATACTACACATAGGCCTGGCACATAATAATTGTTCAAAATATTGTTACTATTACTATTATTATTAATTCAATAAAATAATGTGTTGAGTTATTGGATGGAAAGACAAAGATTCTAAGATTGGAAAAGAAATTTTGAGCTACATGCTGTTTTTAAGAAACAACTAAAATAGACTTGTACAGGTTGAAAATACAGGGATTTTTTAAAAAGATATCACAGGAAAATGTTAACAAAAGATTCAGGTATAGCAATATTAAAATATCAAACAAATAGAAAGCAAGGAATAATATTAAATATGGCATAGCTGATTCACTTTGTTATAAAGCAGAAACTAACACACCATTGTAATGCAATTATACTCCAAGAAAGATGTTAAAAAATAAATAAATAAATAGGGCAAAAGGAGATTAAAATTCTATACCACTAGAAGAGAAAAAAAACTAAACAAATGAGTAGAACCAAAGGCAGGAAAGAAAAGAAGAGGAAAACAAAATAGATAGGATCCTTGAAAATGAAGGGAGTAGTGAGTTTAAATCATAAGCACACAGATATGTTAAGCATAAATATCCTATTAGGAGAAAACCACTTCGTAATTGTATAATGTTAATTTTTTGGTTTTGATAATTGTGCTATAGTTATTTCCGACGTTAACATTTGGGGGAAGATGATAACACACAGAAACTCTCTGTACTATTTTTGCAACATCCAGGGTAGCTTGTAGTTAAAAAGCTAAACAATTATAGAACCAGGGGATAAGGCTAATAAAGCAAATAGGGCAGAATGTTAGAATGAGTCTAATTACTCAGAGAGATGTGAGAGGTTATTACTTCTTTAAAAATTATCAGCAAAATAACTTGGAAATAAAAAGTGAAATCACTGAAATAAAAATAGTATAATAAGTGGGCTGGATGGAAGAATAAATACGGTTTAAGTTGGACATGTTAAACAGGAAGATAGATCTGAGGAATTTGCCAGGATGCAGTGCAAATGGCAAGTATGAAACAACAGCTGAAGGTCATAGAGGAATCTGAAGGTCTACTGTATTCTCATCTCATAGAAATTCTAAAAGGAAAGAGCAGCCAAGAAGAAGGGGAGGAAAACAGTCTATTCCCTGCAGCTGCAGACTAATGGTCCAAGGGGCCACAAATGGTTCTGAGTGGTCATGTGTTGGCAGCTGTGGTAGAAAAAGGCACCCTCATGGGTGGCTTCTGGGAAAGAACATTTATCCAGACAGTCTCAGTGCCCATTAAAAGCTGAAATTCACAGACTCTTCAGTGAGCAATTCCAACCTAGAACAAATGCTCAGTACAGTGTTTCAATGAAAACAAAGCATTGAAAATAATTTAAATATCCACCAGTACAGGAATGGGTAAATAACCATGGCTCATTTTTTTTTTTCCTAACAAAAAATATTTTAATGTAGGAATCAACATGTGAACATTATATTTAGGTGGTAAAATTCAGGTTACAAATATAAATATCAAATAATATCATACTTCTGGTTTAATGGAGAACAGTTGTGACAGTCATGCTTAGCACCTTGGTTAAGTAATGAGAGAAATGGGTTGGGGTGTCATAGAGGTATGCAAAAATTTAACAGTTCAAATGATCCTTAGCCCTTCTGAGAAAATGTAGATGGCAAATATGTGGCAAATATTTCTGTAATATGGTGGTTTCAGTCCATTAGTGAGTGTTCTGTTCATGCATTTAAAGTAATGGCAGATGTTTCTGAGCACTGAAAATTAGATTCAAAGTAAGTCTTTGCTCAACAAGTTAATGATACTATGAATCCCTTATATTTAAAAATATAGTTTATGGAATCTTAAAAAAAAAAAAGGTTCTGAAGAACCCAGGGGCAGGACAGGAACAAAGACGCAGACGTAGAGAATGGACCTGAGGACACGGGGAGGGGGAAGGGCAAGCTGGGATGAAGTGAGAGAGTGGCATGGACACACATACACTACCAAATGTAAAACAGCCAGCAGGAAGCAGCCACACAGCACAGGGAGATCAGCTCGGTGCTCTGTGTCCACCCAGAGGGGTGGGATAGGGAGGGTGGGAGGGAGACGCAAGAGGGAGGAGATACGGGGACACATGTTTATGTACAGCTGATTCACCTTGCCATACAGCAGAAACCAACACACCATTGCAAAGCAACTACACTCCAATAAAGATGTTAAAAAACAACAACAACAAAATATATAGTTTAAATTTGTAAAGTTTAAGGTAAAGCATACTTGTTTTCATAGTTATTTTTAGATATAATTGAGACTACACTACCATATATAATCAGCTATACTGCTGTGCACAGTTAATTCCAGTTACCGTATTTTATATTTGCTGATCATCAACAGTACACAATTCATGCTCCAAAAGAAATATATCAATCCAGCAAAATGGTTACATTTAATTTTATTTTAAAGACAGATTAACTAAATTTAAGGAAGAATTGGCTTTTCTTGATAGCTCATTTTCAAATTACTGATACAAACTTACCGGAGAGTAATTATTTATTTTGCCTAACATCAAACAATCTGCAAAAAGTTTCCAAGATAGAGGCATTCCTTGTTCCATTTCCAAAAATAAATAAAGGCTTTCTAACTGAAAGCATTTACATTCCTAGCTCTCTAAAGTAAACATTAAAAAACAAAGTACAAAAAATGATCTCTTGGCTTCTGAATAGCCCACTTAGTTACATAAAGTATTTTCTGTCCCAACACTTTCTCAAATTCAAAAGATATTTACTTCCTAAGAACATGACAAACAGTCTTCATTTCAAACCATTCAGTCCGTTTCCATGGCAACACTGCAGATTCCTTGGCCACCGTAAGTTGCATTAGTTGACTGTGGAATTTCTCAATCTTCTTTACACCTTGAGCTTGGCCTGTTCTATACACCAAACAAACTAAATCATCTGTTACTTTAATATACAAACTCCCATCAGAATGCCTATATTTGAGAACCACACGTGCCTTCATAGGGTCTGCGAGGTAGAGTTTCTCCGCTGCGCGACTGAACTCCTCGCAGGTCTGGTACTGTGGCATCGTGGGCCCGCGGCAGAACAGGAGAGAGAGGCAAAGCTACGGACCGGAGGTGGAGGCGGCGCGATGCGGCCCACCTACCTCCCTACCTCTCGCAGCCACCTACCGCGGCAGGGGCCCAGCCAATCCCGGCTCATTTTTACTATGAAACAATATGCAGCTTAAAAGAAAACCAGAAATATAAGATCTATATGTACCAAGATGGAAAAATTCCCAAGAGATAATGTTAACTAATCAAACCAGATATAAAACTATGTATAATTTATATACACAAAACGAAACTATTTCTATATATGTTTTATATTCTTAAATAAGATCATTAACATATACACACTACTATATATAAAATAGATAACCAACAAGGGCCTACTGTATAGCATAGGGAAGTATACTCTATTTTGTAATGACCTATAAGGGAAAGAATATGAAAAAGAATATGTATATGTATATATTTATAACTTAGTCACTGTGCTGTACATCTGAAACTAACATGACACTGTAAATCAACTATACCTCAATAAAAAACAAAAACAAATAAGATCAACACTACGGACTTCTCTGGTGGTCCAGCAGCTAAGACTCTGAGCTCCCAAAGCAGGGGGTCTGGTTCAATCCCTGGTCAGGGAACTAGATCCCACATGCCACAACTAAGAGTTAGCATGCCACAACTGAGAGTCCACATGCATGCCGCAACTAAAGATCCCGCATGTGCAACTAAGGATCGTGCACGCCGCAGCGAAGATCCCGCATGCTGCAACCGAGACCCGGCACAGCCAAATAAATAAATAAAAATAAATTAATTAATTTAAAAAAAGATCAACACTAAAAAATGTACACACAGGTAACAATTACTTAGAAAATGTAATAACACAATTAATATATATCATTATAAAACTAAATAAAAACTTAGGATAGGTCTAAGAATAGGTCTTAGAATAAAGCCTCAGAATAGGTCTAAAAGGAATTATGGAAGATCTACTTGAATAAAAGTATAAGATTTTACTGAAAGACATAGAAGACCTGAATAAAAGGAAACAGATACCATAATTCCCAATAGGTAGATTTAATGTTAAAATGTCAGTTCTTTCTAAAATATTCTATAAATTCTAGGCCATTTCAATCAGAATCCCAGCATCGTTTCTTTAGTAGAATTTGAGTAGCCCATCCTGATACTCATTTGCAAGACAAAATGGGCCAGAAGAGCCAGAAAAGTTTTGGAAGATAATTACATAATGGAAGGACTTGCCCTATCAGAAGTCAAATAGTCTGCAGAACTTCAGTGTGTTATTGGGACAGTAACAAACATGGAAGAGAGGGGGAAAAGATGACTCTTCAGTAAATGGTGTTTGGACAGTTGTTTATCCATCTGGGAAAAAAATAGTTACATCTCTACCTTACACTCTACCCTGAAATAAATTCCAAGGGAAATTTAAAAATCAAAACTATAACAATTAGGTGACAAAGTTTTTTTTTTAATCTAAGCACGAGGATATCTTTGCGTATAAGAAACAGAACCCAGAATCCATAAAGGAAGAGACTGATAAATGTAACTATGCAAAAACTGAATATTTAAAAGTCAAAAGACACTATCCCCTCCACCCAGGATGTGTACGTTGAGATTGAAGCCTCTGGGAGCAAATTCCAATCCAGCCCAGTGTGGGAGGCATGCAGTCTTAGCCGGAGGTAACTCCTGGAGGAGACAGTATGTCTCTCACAAAAAGCAAAGCCCTTACCCTTGACTTGGAATGCACTCTTTGTCCCAGGCCTGAGGAATGTAAAAGAGATTAGCAAAGCTATCTCAAGCCGGGAGACCTCAGGGAACTGAGAGTCCTGGTTGTTCCTTATGGCTGGGGGCTGTGTGTGTGCCTGGTTAAGGGAAGATAATGTTCAAGGATGGTCGTTGTAAACTTGTTGACGTCCATGGTGGTGACTGAACTGAGACGATAAGCAGTTCTATGGGTTCATTGTCTAATAATGAGCTCCTCTTCTGTCTGTATAAGATTCAGTAAATTCTAAATAAAGTGCCTTGCAACCATCAGTTGTCTTGGTCCTTCTGACCCCATACTCGTGGTGCTATTCAGTCCCTTACCCCTCTCCGTCGGGACCTGGAAGACCCCCTGCGGTAGCTGGACCGTCGCAGCCCAGGGGAGCAGAGACTTGGGACTGACTTCCCCTCAGACCCCTGCGGGTCAGCGGTGCACCTGGTACAGACTGGGAAACCTGAGCAGGCAAATATAGGGTGCCAGGAATAATGATACTGACTCACGTGGACACATCTCCCACCGCTCCAATCCCCAACTTTGCCATGCTGCAACTCTGCCCTTTCCCCAAGTGCCTCGGATTTAAAACCCTGCGGAAAAGATGATTCTCCTATCACAGACTGGGGAATCTAAGTGGGCTACGGTGTGGTAAAGGACTCTGTTCTCTTCCCCTCCCCCAACCCCACCCCGCCATAGCTACCCCGCACCTGCCCCCTCCCCCCAAATCCCAACTGCTCTCTTGGGTAGAGCGAGAGAGGGCATGTCTAGCAACACGCGGCAAATGCCTGGGGTAGGAGACGAGTGAGACTCGCGCAGTGACGAAGGAAACACATAGCCCCCAGATTAGAGAAAACGGCGGGAGACTGCACACTGGACCCTCAGGGGGACGCGCTGGACGAAAGCTCGCCAGTTAGACAAAGAGAAATCGTCGGACCTGAAAAGCCCTTGGTTCCCATAGCAATGTCTCAGTGTCCGCTGGTTCACGGATTTCTTTCCCAGGGGCCCTTTTTTGTTGGGAGGGCTTGTCCCTGCCGGTCACTCACAGCAATGGCCTAGCGTCCCAGGCCTCCAATTGGCTCCTTTGTTGTTGAGAGGCCCCGCCTTCACCAGTTATTTACATCCCGGCGGTACCTCCCACCAGGTCTCCCATTGGACCCTGATGCGACCCAGACAAAAACTTCTTCCTAAAAGCCTCCGGTGTTTGGGTGTCTGCCGTTTCTAAAAAACCACCACCAACCCCGCCCTTCACTCCGAGGTGTCACTGTCCCTCCAGACCGCACCCAGTGGTGGGTGGAATCGGTGCACTTGGCCGGACCCCGAATACATACTGACTCACTGACCTTACACAATCTCCACCACTGACACACAGATCCTGATCAATGACCCCACAGGTCTGGCCTTCACGTAGCCCCTTCACTGATTTCACAGACACCCCATCACTGATAATGCAGATTCTCGCATCCCTGACCCCACAGACTTTCCCATCCCTGACTCCGTAGAACACCATCTCTTACTCCACAGACCTATTAATAAGGGGTTATATTCAAGGAGACTGTGTTGACCATTTTACACATCCATTTAGTGTGTGTGTGTGCTGAATACCTGACTTAGGTAGATTTTAGCATCTTGGTGGCCAATGCAGTTTCTTTGCCTTTTCTTTTTCTTTTTTCTTACTGTAGTAGCATCTTTAAAGACCTCACCCCAGTAAGTATGGAGTACCGTTTATTAGTGCCTATCCTTTATTGAATCCTTGTCATACGCATTTATTTTCAATCATAGAAGTCACAATTCTTGTATATAATTCAAGGACACTAAAGATGCAGATATAAGAATGAGGGTTTTTTAAATATTATTATCTGTTTTTGGCTTCTGCAGATCATAAGTTCATTCACTTGTCTCAGATCACTAAATATATACTTTGTTTCCTTAAAAAAATTCTGATGAAAACCTTAAAAAGAGTAAAATTCTTTAGGAACTAGTGGGAAAACTCCATGGAGATGTTTTAGAAATAATGGTCCTAGGGCATCTGAAATGACACGAACTAAATCTTGATTTCTCTGTCAATTACAAAAATGTGGACTTTGGAGGAAATACTATATAAAAAGATACACAGACACTGTTTTATTGAGATATAATTCACATACCGTACAAATCACCCACTGAAAGTGTAAAATTAAATGGCTTTTAGGGCGCAGGGCGCTTTCGCTCGGTTGCGGTGCTCCGTGGTGCGGTGGGGCGGCCTCTGGGGCTCCCAGCCCTTCCCGGACTCCGCTTTGGGCTGACAATGCCCCCTGGCCACGTTAGGGCTTCCCTCTGCCATTTAGGGAGGGACACCGGTGCCCTCAGCTGCCTCTTGTGGACATGAAGGCTGACTTTCTTTTCTTGACCACGTAACCAAGAATAACCAGGTGACATGAGTTAGTCCCTCCTTTCAGAGGAGTGACCTGCCATCGCTAGAAACCACAGGATGGTTCCTACAATAACGTGGACCCAACCCCAGGAGACACTAAGTGAAAGAAAGCAAAGTGCGGAAAAACACACTGACAAGCTGATCCTAATATTCACTAGGAAATGCAAGGGACCCAGAATAGTCAAAACAACCTTGGAAAATAAGGACAAAGTTGGAGGACCTCACACTCCCCAATTTCAGAACTTACTGCAAAGTAACAGTAATCCAGACAATGTGGTACTGGCATCAGGATAGACATGTGGATTAATGGAACAGATTAGAGAGTCCAGAAACAAACCCATACACCTATAGGCAATTGATTTCAATTAGGGTGACAAGCTCATTTAATGGGATCAGAATATTCTTTTCAACAAATGGTACTGGGACCACTGCAAAAGAATGAAGTTGGATCCCTAACCATACCATATACAAAAGTTAATTCAAATTGATCAAAGACCCAAATGTAACCTCTAAAACTGTAAAACTTTTAGAAGAAAATGTGAGAATTCCCTGGCAGTCCAGTGGTTGGGACTCCACACTTTCACTGCTGAGGCACCGGGGTTCAGTCCCTGGTCGGGGAGCTGGGATCCTGCAAGCTGCACAGCCAACAAAACAAAACAAACAAAGAAGAAAACGTAGATGTAAATATTTATGACCTTAGAGTACACAATGATTTCTTAGCTATGACATCTAAACCACAAGCAACCAAGGAAAAAAATTAATGGGACTTCATCAAATTTTAAAACTTTCATGTGTCAAAGAACACTGTCAAGAAAGTGAAAAAATCCACAGAATGGAAGAAAATATTTGCAAGTCATATATCTGCTAAGTATTTATTACCCAGAATATATAAAAAACACAACTCAATAATAAGAAGACAACCCAATTGAAAAATGGACAAAGGATTTGAATGGACGTTTCTCCAGAGAGGGTATACAAAAGTTCAATAAGCCCATGAAAATATACACAATTTCCTTAGTCACTAGGAAAATGCAAATCAAACGCACAATGAGAAACCACTTCACACCTACTAGGATGAGTACAGGAAAAGAAAAATGGGCAATAACAAGCATTGTCCAGGATATCAAGAAATCAGAACTCTCATACACTGACGGTGGGAATGTAAAATGATGCAGCAGCTTTGGAAAATCGTTTGGCAGTTCCTCAAAAAAGTAAACGTAGAGTTACCGTATGACCAGCCAGGTTTATACCCAAGAGAGTTGAAAACATATGTTCACAAAAATGTGTACCTGACTATTAAGAACAGCATGATTCCTAATAGCCAAAAAAGAGAACAAATATCCATCAACTGATGAATGGATAGACAATATGTGTCTCTCCATACAGTGGAATCTTTCTTGGCCATAGAGAGGAATGAGCAGTGACGACACACTACAACATGGATGAACCTTGAAAACATTGCTCAGAAGCCAAAACACAAGGCCACATATGTATGCAAATCATATGCATCCATAGATGTAATATCCAAATACTGCATATATGCATTTATATGCAGTGTTCAGAATAGGCAAATCCATAGAGACAGAAAGTAGATCACTGGTCTCCAGGGCTAGGAAAAAGGCAATGGGGAGTGGCTACTAATGGCATGGAGTTTCTTTATGGGGTCATGAAAATGCCCAGGCATAAGTGGTGGTATTTCCACAACCCTGTGAATATATTAAAAACCACTGAGTTGTACACTTTAAAATTGGTGAATGGTAAGTTTTGTGGAATATGAACTATATCTCAAATAAACAAAAAACAAGTAGGTTACAAAAAAAAATTAAATGACTTTTAGTATATTCACAAAGTCGTGCAAACATCACCACAAATTTAGAACATTTTCATTACCCCCAAAGAAATCCTAAATCCACTCTTCTATTTCCTCCCAACTCCCCTACTCCTGGACAACCACTAATCTACTTTCTGTCTCTATATATTGGTGTAGTCTGGACATTTCATGTAAGTGGAATCACATAATATGTGGTCTTTGTGACTGGCTTCTTTTACTTAGCACAGTGTTTTCTAAGTTCATCCATGGTGTAGTGTCAACCTTAAAAATAAAATGGCCAGTTATTTTATGAGCAAAATGGGCTTATTCAGGGGAAGCAAAGAACTGCATTTCAGGACAAGCATGTTATAGGAAAAACTATAGGCAAGTACAACTGGCAAAGGAGAGGAACAGAAAAAGGAGGAGGCTGGGAGGGGCTGTTTTGAACTAAACCATTGGATGAAAGAGTTCATGGTGCAGCGTTTCACATTGGCTGGGCTTGTTGCTGGGCAAGGAGAATTCTTTCCCTTCAGGTCTGTACCACTTCCTCTTGGGGTGTGTAATTGAAATCAAGTGGTAGTGTGTGAGGTCTCCCCCTTCCGCCTCCATTTTAAATGAGATTTCCTTTATTCTGTTTCACAGTAGCATGTATCAGTACTTCATTCCTTTTTATTGCTGAGTATTATTCATTTGTCTGGATATACCACATTTTATTTATATATTCATCGGTTGATGGATATTGGGTTGTTTCCACTTTGGGGCTATTATGAATGCTAAGAACATTCAGGTACAAGATTTTGTGTGAACATATGTTTTCATTTCTCTTGACTATATACCTAAAAGTGGAATTGCTGGGTCACTGTCACTTCTTGAGGCATCCATTTTCTGTCGTGAGCAGTTTGATTTTAACACCTTGGAAGGCACTGAGGTGGATAATCTGGGATGTGAGTCTCCCAATCCTTGGTGCTAGGAAGGATGTGGCCTGCATTTGATCCTATATATGTGGAGGGGGCACTGTACATAAGGATAAACTTAAGGGAGTTTATTGCTTGATTTTGAAACTCTGCCCAACAATTGTAAAGGAGATAGAAATGTTTGGATTCAAATAGAAGAAAAACATATTCCGGTTAAAATTCTCAGTTTTCACCAGCTTGTAATGTAGGGATCTATATCGAAGAATGGCAAGGTTTTTACGCGTATTTTCTGCGTAATACTAAACTATATATACTATAATAATACTATTTTGGGAACAGTCTCCAAGTGGAAGAATGGGGCTCTGGACTCTGTGGGTGGAGATTAAAGTCGAGGGGCACCGTGGGTCTCTGGGGTGACCAAGAAAAAAAAAAAATGCAGCAAGGCCAAGAACCCCTTTGAAATGGAAAAAATTTAAATACGCACACGAAAAGGAGTTTGCTGAAACTATACCAGTCGGTTGTTGCTTATAAGCGCAGCGTTGCGCTCAGAACCTGAGGTAAGCGGTAGAACATTGAAATGGCTGTCATTTGAATTAAATGCAATGTCTGCTGCCTGCCCACTCTGTATTGATTGCTGGTTAGAAACGTGCAACCTGCCCCTGGGCTCGGTTTTGCATAGGGGAGCTTCACAGAAAGCGTCTGTTTGATTTCTTGCATTAATGTCTCCCCTTGTCCATTTCCTTAATTTTATTACTTATGATTTATTAGCCCAGTGATGAGACCGGCTGTGTGCAAAGTCAGGTCTCGGAGTTAACGGGGTCGTAGCACCTGGACAAGGCCGGAGGGTCTCCAGCGCCGGGTGTAAATCTCAGAGAAGGAGCAAACAGCGCGAAGGGTTGATTGTAAAGTCCGGGCGGGGTGCCCAGCGCAGGAATTCTGAAGCTGAGACTAGACTCGCAGGACACCTTTTGTTAATGTTTGTAGGCGAGTCGACCGCAAACGCTTCTTATTGGCCAACATGAGCGAAACCTCCCCTCCTTTGCACATCCATTGAATAAGAGCTCTGTTTATACATATTTGAGGATACCCGCGTTCTTGCCTTCCCCCTTTGCGTTGCCTGGAGACGGTGTTCTGTCTATTAACAGTTGATCGTGTTTCCCATTGGCTACCGTTTCCTTCGGAAGCCCGCCCCCACAAGAAGCCCCAACGAGCGCCGGGCCAATAAAAGCAGTCCTGGCGGACTGTACTAAACGTGGTAGCGAAGCTGTGGTTGTCCCGGCAGGGGACTGCTGGACAAGGGACGCGGCTGGGCTGGAGGCGCCGCGCGGCGGGAAGTCTTCCGGGTCCATGCAGCGCGCCTGGGAAGTCGGCTCTCAAGGGGGGAACCGGGACTCCGGCTCGGAACCTGAGTGGTAAACTCCGAGCTGCGGCCGGGCCCTTCCCCTTTCCGACAGAACTTGGTGGGCGGCCTAGGCGCTTGGGCTAATCTACTTGGTTTCCCAACCTCCGACTCTCAGGGTCTCGGGATTAAAAGTGAACACAGGGATTTTTTTAAAAGCCCACCCGGTTAAAACGCCCTTTTATTTTTCCGCAGGGTTGGTTGGTTTGTTTCAGAACGCCCTGCGGGGGCGGAGGGAGGGGGGAGTTGGCCGACGGGTTCAGGTTTATTAAATAAAATTAATTCCTGGTTTAGAGTGTGCTAATACCGTAGCGCCCCAACCTTTAAAAAATCCCATTTTTGCTAGCTATATTATTTAGTGGGATGTCTTGTGATAAGGACAGCCAATTACAGTGGCTTTGGGATTTTGTTGCTGTTGTCCTCACTGAAACAAAATTTTAGTTTTGGTTGTCCTAACGGCAACTTCTCAGGCATCATAAAATCTTAATTTGAGAAATGGCTGTGAAAATCACAGCAAGTTACTTTGGAATTTTTTTCTTTTAAAGGAACATAAATTTCCGCTTTTGGTATTGTATTGTTAATAATGATTCCCAGTTTCTTTAAAATCTTATTTTTTGGCAGATATATAGAGAATGGCTTTTGTGAAAGGTACAGCCAGCTAAGGAGGTTTGGGGATTTTGTTTTGTTTAAAGAATGTAACCCTGTAAATAACAAGGTCCTACTGTATAGCATAGGGGACTATATTCAATATCCTGGGATAAACCATAATGGAAAAGAATATAAAAAAGAATATATATGTATATATATATATGACTTAACCACTTTGCTGTACAGCAGAAATCAACACAACATTGTAAATCAACTATATTTCAATAAAAAAAATGTAATCCTGGTTTTGACTCTTTTTAAAAAAATATTTTATTTATTTATTTATTTTTTATATTTATTTTTGGCTGTGTTGAGTCCTCGTTTCTGTGTGAGGGCTTTCTCTAGTTGCGGCAAGCGGGGGCCACTCTTCACTATCGCGGCCTCTCTTGTTGCGGAGCACAGGCTCCAGACGCGCAGGCTCAGTAGTTGAGGCTCACGGGCCTAGCCGCTCCGTGGCATGTGGGATCTCCCCAGAACAGGGCTCGAACCCGTGTCCCCTGCATTAGCAGGCAGACTCAACCACTGCGCCACCAGGGAAGCCCTGACTCTTTTAATAATGGTAATAACACCACCTTCCCAGCTCTTTTAAAACATTACTTGGTAGATCCCTTATTTTCATAGGACTTATTTCATATGTTTGGATGAGAGACCTAATGTGGGCTTTTTATAAAGCAGCCCTTACACTCTTTATAGGCCTTGTCCTTAATCCTCAGCATCCCTCTGCTCCTGACATTGGACCTAAAATTAAATTGAGTTTTTGTTGTTATGGGAGAGTTGCAGAAATATCCAGCACTAACCACTGTCTCCCCCTGATATTTCTCCACATCTTTGTACTGAATCCATTACTCAAATGGGTGTCCCTTTTCTTGGATGCCTGGAAACCATGACTGTATAGCCTTCTGACCTCCCTGCTGAGTTAACATTCTTTTCTCTCCTCTCTCTTTTCTTGTCCAAACTTGAGTTTGTGACTCTCAGCTCCTTTATGACCAGCCTTTTGATGCTTTTGGCTCCTTCTGACTCAGGAGTCCTTACTCCCAGTTCCATGAGCCAAATTTTAGAGGACCATGAGAAAGTCCCATCTAAATTTTGGTAGTCCCATCTAACTGAAATGGAGAGTTTCCTTCTATCCTAAATGTAGGCTCCCTGGGTATGGAGCTTTGTTAGCAGTAGAGTCCATAGCAGTGTTTATGTCGTAATACAGCATCTCCAAGTAGCCTTTATGGTTCTCACTGCTTCCCAATGATGGTTCCTAATGACAACCTGCCACTCACTGTTGTTACTCCTGTGTTAAAGTGGTTGGTCCAGGGACTATGTTGCGTAAGAAGTTACACCCAAATTTAGTGGCTCAAACAAAATATTATGCTCATGGGTTCTGTAGGGATCAAGAATTAAGACAGGACACAAGCAGGGCCAGCTTTTCTCTACAATGTCTGTGGCCTCAGCAGGGAAGACACAACAACTAGGGGCTGGAACCATCTGAGGACTCATTCCCTTGTGTCTGGTGCCTGGGCTGGGATGTTTGGAAGCCTGGGCTCAGCTGGGACTATCCTGTGGAGTGCCTACACATGACTTCTCCATATGGCCTTGGCTTCCTCAGAGCCTGGCAGTCTCAGGGTAGTCACACTTACTACAAGGCACAGGGCTCCAAAGGCGGGTGTTGCAGTGATCAAGGTGGAAGGTGCATGGTCTTTTATGACAGCTTTGTAAGTTACAGAGAATTACTTCTGTGCTCTGTTAGTTTCAAACAAGTCCACTCAGAATCAAGGAGACAGATGGTGGACCCCACCTCTCAATGGAAGGAGTGTCAAGCAATGTGCAGCCATTTAAAAAAAAACTTTTATACTGACACGCCTATTAATATATCAAAAAATTTTAAATATTGTGATAGCTGCATTTCTATGTAATTGTTTGAAATCCTATGAATTTTATGGCATGCATTTTACAGCATTATTCTGAGAAGGATTCAAGGACTTTCTCAGATGTAAGAAGGGTCTAGGACATAGAACGGCTCAGGCTCCTTCCCAAGATTTGAAGTGCACAGTTTCAGCCCTGGTTTATTGGTCAGGACAGGACTTTCTCATTTGTCTTGGACTCAGTGGTGATTTAGAAATCGGTCTGTGACCTTTCTTTTTTTCTGGTTTAATTTTTTTCTGTTTTTCTCACCTCAATAGAGATTAGGAGATGCTTTTGCAGCCCTGTTCTTCTGTCTCGGATGCATTTGAAGCCAGTCTTTAGACTCATCTTACTGGTTTTGCCAAATGACATTTTCATCCTCGTGTATATTGCATTTTCTTTTATGACCATTCATCAGTTTAGAAGTGTGTTTACTTTCCTGAGTTTTCATTTTCTTATTTTTCTTCTGTCATGTCTAGCTCCCAGAGCAAATACCAACCAAAAAGAATAACTTGAGGGATGTGGAGAGATACTTTCATTTCACTTATCACCAAATAGGTTGATGTTTAGTAACTGAGCATTAGACACAGGCCTGGGAGGCCAAAGGCCTCATTTAAATCCCAGATCCAGTCTTTATTAGCTATCTGACCTTGAACCCAGCAATGAACCTCTCTGTGCCTTTGATT
Source organism: Balaenoptera physalus (assembly GCF_965194825.1). Lineage (NCBI taxonomy): Eukaryota > Metazoa > Chordata > Mammalia > Artiodactyla > Balaenopteridae > Balaenoptera > Balaenoptera physalus. The sequence continues at coordinate 15,398,262 of NC_138900.1, read as the reverse complement.
CATCATGAGGAAAATGGTGGTATCCAGAGTTACCAGGTTCACATTAATGACCCAGAAGTGCCTGGTCTTCATCTGGTCCTTGCTCCTCGAACCTTTGCCCGTTAATTGAAGAAATGCTGCTATGAACACTTCCTGGAGGTATGGCTGGCATTTATTCTTGAAACAGTTTACAGAAATCTCCTTCGCGTTTTCAGCCTCTTCCTCTGCTTTCTGTCATTCCTAAACCTCCTCACTCAACCTGGTGTGATCTTAATTGTGTGTGTTTGCACAGATGTAATTTTTGGCTTATATGTGTCTTCAAAGCCTGATTGCCCACTCCTGACCTCTACCAGTATATGGAGTTTCTCAGGACCTGCTCCCCAGCCCATCCTTAGAGTCTCGTACCCACCTCCCACCCGCCAACTGCAACTTTATTGCTTAAACAGTTCATGGTGGGCATTTCTTCCTGACATTGTATTATATTATATTATATTGGGTTATTGTTCTCTGTGTATCTGTGCTGTGCTGCACTTCATGGAAGCAGGTGGGCCTGGGTAAGAATTTGCCTTCTGCTGAAGAAGGCTCATGAGTTGTTGTTGAACAGGGGAGAGACTGGGTTGATGTTACTTAAGGGCTTCCCCTCAGAAGGGAAAGACTGAACCTTCTCAGGCAAATCTTGTTTTTTATTCTTTTAGGTCTGAGTTTTGAACATATCTTGCTAGAGGTTGAAGAGGTAAGGCTAAGCTTTCAACATTCACACTGAGAAAGGCCTAGGAGGTGACTTGGGCCACAGTTTCGGGTGGCAAAACTGTGGATAGTAGGAAAGTCTAAACATAACCCAGAGGGAAATGAGAAAAGGGCCTCAGAAATCAGGGAAAAAAATCCCAAAGGGTCTCTTTCCCTCTTTCCCCATGGTATAGCTGGAATGTGTATTCCCTTCCCTGTTCCACCCCCAAAAAGACATGAGGCCACACACTGCAGTGCTAGTGAGGGACAGAGGAGCTGTGGGCATGAGAATTTGATCACTCATTCAGACTCACACCCAGATACTTGTGTGTCACCTCCTGGTGTCCCCCCACTGGATAAGTGCTTCTCCAGGCCCAGCATATTTCAGTTGAGACATGCAGTCTGTGTAGTACCTGATGGTTTGGTTGTGACCTGGTGTCATAGTGATAATAGAGACAGTGACCCTAACAGTTTAATGACCCTTCATCCTGTGAGTAGGTAACTGGGAGATAGATACTGTAAGTATTGTAGTCTCTGTCTTAGTCACCTGTGATGGTTTTTTAATTTTTCACATACACTGTTGAGAATGTTTTAATAATTATAGATAATAGAGAAACTACTAATCACTCTAAAATCCTCCTGTTTCTTGGTCTAGAGCTGGGACTGGACCTCCCAGCAACAAGGAACCCTGAAGGCCAGAGTAAAAAGGCAAGTACTTCCCTTTAAATCTTTCATCCGTTTTTTTTTTCTCCCCGTTTCTTCTCTTTCTTCTTCTTTTTTATTTATTTATTTTTTAATGCACATATTCTTAAGTACTTGGAGACTCTTAGCATGGTGGTAATTAAACTGGATTTGTACTTTTTTCATTGGAAAATTTAGCACGTTTTAAAATAATATATTTATTTATTTATTTATTATTTTTGCCATGCCAGGTCTTAGTTGCAGCACGCGGGATCTTTGCTGCGGCATGCAGACTTCTTAGTTGTGGCATGCAGACTTCCTAGTTGCGGCATGCAGACTTCTTAATTGCGGCATGCGGACTTCTTAGTTGCGGCATGCAAACTCTTAGTTGCGGCATGCATGTGGGATCTAGTTCTCCAACCAGGGATTGAACCCCAGCACCCTGCATTGGGAGCAAGGAGTCTTACCCACTGGACCACCAGGGAAGTCCCTTAGGCCATTTTTGCTTATTACTGTAACTAATATGTTCAGTTTTATTTTTATCATACTATTTCATGCATTCACTCATTCACATTACATTATTTTGTCTTCTGGACCATTTAAAAATATATATATTTATTTATTTGGCTGTGTCGGGTCTCCGTTGCAGCACATGGGATCTTTCGTTGCTGAGCTCTTTGTGGCGCATGGGCTCTTTGTGCGGCGCGGGGCTTCTCTCTAGTTGTGGCCTAAGGGTTTTCTCTTCTCTAGTTGTGGTGCAGGCTCCAGAGTGCATGGGCTCTATAGTTTGTGGCACGTGGGCTCTCTAGTTGAGGCGCCCGTGCTCAGTAGTTGTGCCGCAGCATGTGGGGTCTTAGTTCCCCGAACAGGGATTGAACCCGTGTCCCCTGCACTGGAAGGCAGATTCTTTACCATGGGACCACCAGGGAAGTCCCCTGGACCATGTTTTCTTTGCTTTTATTTTCTCTTGTGATAGTTGATAGCATACAACCAATATTTAGTTTTAATAAGTGGTTAATTTTATACTTTTCAAAAACATCTTTGCTGGCACATTTTCTATAATTATTCAATTCAAAAATAATACAAGGACTTTGGACTCCTCATTTTAAAATGAGGAATTCACGATGTATTTTAACTTTCCCTGCTCAACTTTTTAGGCCATGCCAATATCATCTGGGGTACATTGTGGGACACATGTTTATTAATGTTGACATTGTTTACAATATATAACCTGTTTTTCAGGAATCCCTTTAGACTTGGACATTCATTTACTTATATTTATGTCAATTATTTAGACAATCTCTGGTTAATGGTGGCAGTGCTTCATTTTATAACTTTTCAAACCTTGAGACCTTAATTTTGTTTCGTCTGCTAGGTTTAGGGATTATAGCTTTGGTTAAAGTTTTCAGAAGAGGTGCATCAGTAACAGATAGGTGGCATTACGTATCTCACATTATCTTTCCTTTCCTTGGCACATGAACAGCATCTGGGCTAGGCAAAAAACTCTTGGGTCACAGAACTCCCCCTTCACACTGTACTGATATTCCTTCATTTTTCCCTGTGTTTGCTGTGGTAGAATCTGGGATCAGCTGAATTTTTTTCTAAGTGACTTACAAAAGAACCAAAATCCTTCTCTTTCATTATGTTCACATCATTTTACAGGGTTATAATTGGCTTATTCAGACCCCAGGATAGAAAATGACCCATCTGAAGACCTCAGGCTCCAACCATATCACAAGAATTGTCTGGTTTTGTTTGTGTGATTGTTTTATTATTACTGCCAGGTTTCGATGGTGGATATCCCCTCAGAGAATATTCCAGATTCCCTGAGTAGTTTCCAGGTCCAGGTCCTGTATCCCTCTTCTGTTCTCTGAAATAGTTCCTGTCAGAGTGGGAAGACATGATCTTGGATATTTAGTTTCAATCCTTTATGAAAAGTTGTAAAGATAATTTTCCACCCTTAGCTGTAAAGCACTTTTGGTGGGAAATGTAAATTCCCCTAAGAGGATTCAACTCTCATTTGGGTTACCCTAATTTCAAAATTTTTGGCTGTTAGAATTTTCTTTAATGTTCATGAAGAAGTATTTTTTTATTTCCCATGAAGATTCATTCTCCTTAGCAGCGAATTTTGAACTTTGTTTTCTTAAACATCCAAATTAGGTTTTCCTTTAGTTTTCTCTGTTATTGATGTCTAACTTAACCTTAGAGGTGGGCTTCCCTGGTGGCCCAGTGGTTAAGAATCTGCCTGCCATTGCAGGGGACACGGGTTCGAGCCCTGGTCTGGGAAGATCCCACATGCCGTGGAGCAACTAAGCCCCTGCGCCACAACTACTGAGCCTGTGCCACAACTACTGAGCCTGTGCCACAACTACTGAGCCTGCGCTCTAGAGCCCGTGCTCAACAACAAGAGAAGCCACTGCAATGAGAAGTCCGCGCACCGCGATGAAGAGTAGCCCCTGCTTGCTGCAACTAGAGAAAGCCTGCGTGCAGCAACAAAGACCCAACACAGCCAAAAATAATAAAAATAAAATAAATAAATTTATTTTTAAAAAAACAAAAGAAATTAGAGGTAACTTTTAATTAAAAAAGGGCATAGTATAGAGATGACAAGAGGGCACCTTCAACCCCAGCATGGAAATGAAGTTCCTATTCCAAAAAGAAACATCCTCACAATCTCAGCTTACTGATTTGGCGCTTCAATTCTCTTACAGTTTATACTTGGATGGGAGTCGTGGGGGAAGGAGACACTCTTCAGCCATTTTGATATTGGGTATTTATGTATCATTTCTTCCGAAGTCTCTTCTCATTTCTATTACAATTTGTTTTGGGAGCTGTCAGTGATTTAACAGTATCTTTTAAAACTTTTTATAAAACTAAGTAGTTTTGTTTGTCAGCCCAGTATCCACTAGTGTCACCCATGCTACCCTTCTGCTGTGCGCAGATGGCGGCAAGTCCACACCTGAATCTCTCCTGTGTCCCCCACTGTCAACAGCCAAAGGTACTCACCAGGGGAGTCTGCCATCCCCTTCTGTTCACCTCTACTGTGGTCCCCATGTTCCTACCTCCCTAGAGACCATTTCTCTCCAGAGCAGTGGTTTTCAAGAGAAATATAATGCAAGCCAAATATGTAATTTAAAATTTTCTAGTATCTGCTTTAGAGAAATTAAAAAGAAACAAGTGAAATTAATTTTAATAATATACTTAGTTAACCCAGTATATCCAAAATATCATGATTTCAACATTTAATCAATCTAAAACTTATTAATGAGTTAATTTGCATTCTTTTTTTCAAACTGTGTCTTCAAAATCTGGAGTGTATTTTACACTTAGGCATTCTCAGTTTGGACTAGATGTATTTCAAGTGCTCCATGGCCACATGAGATGGCTACCTTATTGGACAGTACAGCTCTAGAGAATGATTTTATGTACACTCTTCATCTCTCTTCCAGCCTCCTTTATTCTCATTTGCCCCAACACCCCCCAGAGTCTGTGACTATTGCCTCCCTCTCTCCTTTCTTTCCATTTGTCATGATCTTTTTTTAACATGGAAAATCATTTCCTTTCTTAAAATTCTGGCCTGATTTCTTCTGTCTTACATTCCACTAACCCCCATTTCAGGGGGTGACACACCTTTTTGTCTTGGTTGGGCATTTGCTTGCCTCCTAATGATTATTTTCTTTGACCCATTAGTTGACTTAGTTGACTTAGATATTGTTCCCATTTTTTAAAAATGTATCTTTCTTGACAGATCTCTAAATTAATTTTAGAGTTAAACTAGAAATCATAAATTTAGAGGTTTGTATAGAGTCCCTTATGTTTCTGCCTTGATTTTTAAAATAGCACATATAGGTAGATGTATTTTAAGATTCTAATATCTCTCTCTAAGTATTGCTTTGCCTCACTGAATATTTTTGATAATTATTTTTATATCTTTTCTATATATTTTAGGGTTTCCATTAAACTGATATAGAATTATATCAGAATAATTTATTTAAAAAAACTCCTACTTGAATGGGAGTGACTTTTACCTAGGAAAGGACATAAAAATGGGTGTCTTGAAGAAGTTCTTTCCTGTGCTATAATGGAGTGTTTTCAGGAAACAACGTGTCAGACATTCCCCCCCCCCCGCCACTCCCCCAGGAGGGAAGGTGGAAAGTAGGGGTTCTCAGAGTGCCAGGGTCACAGATTTTTCTGGAAGGTTTACATGGGGACCCTGGTCGGGCCCATCACTACCTGACGGAACACTCCCTGACTGGTACCTTGTACTTGTAGACATGATGCCGAAAATGCTCTTTCAGTGTCTTGAAGGTTTTTATATTTGAGAAGTTTACAGAGAAACCCCTAGCAAAGGCTTCAGGTCCCTTCTGCTTCTTTGCTCTTCAGTACCTCCCCTAGACCTAGTGTTAGATTAGTTAATAGTGTGGTCCTTGGACCAGTAGCATCAGTGTCACCTGGAAATGTGTTAGAAAAGCAGATTCTCAGGCCCTGCTGAATCAGAAACTCTGGAGGTGGGGCCCAGCAATCTGTGTTTAAGAAGCCCTCCAGGGGGGTCTGCTGTACCAAATTTGAGTCACTGACACACGTCTGCTCTCTACCTGGCCCTTGCACAGGCATCTGGATCCTCTTGGAATCACCACTCCCCAGTGCCCTATCTTGGAATTTTCTAGTCCCTCCTACTTGAAGGCTGTCTTCCACAGCCCCTACACTTCCTGGCCTTGGTTTCTAGTGAGTTCTGTGGTATGTATGTCCATGTTTGTTATATTCTGGGAGGGGTGGCCCAGGCTGTGATTTGCCTCCTACTGCTGCAGGCATTAGTGGTGTTCAGAAGGGAAGGGAGAAGCTGTGCTCGTGTGCTTCCCACTAAACAGAGAGACTGACACTCTCTATAGCTGTTTTATTTTTACTTTATCTCCTTGTCAACTTCACAGTGTAAATGCAGTTTATGTAAACATCTCTACTGGGAGATGCATAAATATAAGTATTTATGTGAACATATAAAGTCTGCGTATGTGGATAATCTCCCCATACATATCATTTATTTATCCATCATTACATACCTGTGGTGTCTAGCTGATTCCTCTACCTTACTTCTGTCTCTGTACCCATCTCTACCTGAACATGTATTAAATATTTTATTTTGAAAATAGACAAATATTATGTTTCCTTTGTGTTTTCTCTTTCACGGTGGAGCCTTCCTTCTGCTGGGGCGTCACTGTGAGACCAGCAGGACTCAAGGTCCTTTGGGAGGTCCTGGCTTCTCCTGAATCCTCTCTCACCTCTCCTGTTCTAACTGCTCTCTCTGGCCAGCTCTGCTGGAACAGAAGGTATTGCCTGCCACCCTATGGCTGCAGGTGACACAGCAGAGGTGTGGGTGGCTGTCTCTTGACTGATTCCTAGTCTTGCCTCTGAACCTGAGTTCCCACATGCATGGATTTAAGCACTGTCTTTCTGAGGAAGGGATTGTGCTCATTTTCCTCATCTCCTCTTGAGGGGCTGTTTCCCGTGTTTATTGACTCCTCGTTTGTGCCCATCACTTGCTAATGTTATCCATGCTGCCCTCTGTCTCTGTGTAAGATGGGAAAGCCTCCACACTTGACTCTGTCTCTTGTTTTTCATCCAATGTTACTCCCTGAATATACCCTCCAGGGGTATCTGTCTTCTTCCTTCCACATCTAGCATGATCCTTGTGTATCCACCTCCCTAAGGACTGTTAATACATATTTTTAAAAATTAATTTATTTATGGCTGCGTGTGTCTTTGTTTCTGCGTGCAGGCTTTCTCTAGTTGCGGCGAGTGGGGGCTACTCTTCGTTGCGGTGAGCGGGCTTCTCCTTGAGGTGGCTTCTCGTTGCGGAGCACATGCTCTAGGCACGCAGGCTTCAGTAGTTGTGGCACGCGGGCTCAGTAGTTGCGGCGCACAGGCTTAGTTGCTCCGTGGTATGTGGGAGCCACCCGTACCAGGGATCGAACATGTGTCCCCTGCATTGGCAGGTGGATTCTTAACCACTGCACCACCAGGGAAGTCCCAAGGACTGTTTCTTTATAGTGATTTTATGCACAAACTCCATATGTTCTTCCTGCCTCCTGTATCCCCATGAGCACCTCTCCCTGCCCCCATCTAATTATTTCTTCCCTCTCTTATATCCTATTGTTCTGTTCGTTTTCTGCCCTGAAAGTTGACTGCTAGCTTTTAGTTTTCTGCCTTAATTTCTAAGTCATAGATTACTTTCAGGCTAAAAGTTTCCTTCTAACCACTGTTTTATTCCTCATCATTCATTGGAAATTAAATCAATTTTTAATAATTTGACTCATCAGTGATTTAGACTAGCCCTTCTTCCCCAGTTCTGGAGTTTTGTTTTTCCCTTTTGTGGTCATTTTTATTTAAACTTTTGACCTTACTGAAACTAGAACTTCCGTCCAAAAATGTATATAGAGCTTAAGTTTTTGCCCTGTTTTTTTTGGCACTGTGTTTATGGTGGTATCTCTGGGCACTCAGGTAACCTTGTTCCACAGATTTCGATCTGAAGTATTTTCACTATTGTTTCTTCCAATGATTTTGTAGATTGCAGGTCAATTTCTTGTTCAACTTATCAGTGACACAGCAGTTTGTATGGCTTTTAATTTCAAAGAATATTTTTTCACTTTTTTCTTTTTAACTGATTTTTATCTGATGTTAATTTTAACCAGATATGTTCCCTAGGTAGGCATGACTAGATTTCTTTCCATTGTGTTTATAATTTAAGTGGATTTTCACATCTTTGAGCCTCAGAGCCCAGATAGGAGTGTGGGAAATAGGACTCCTCAAAGGACAGAGATTAAATCTCAAAGCTCTTAGATTTATTAAGCAAACTCAGGTCCAGGGTAAAAGGGTTCTGTACCCCCAATTCCAATGTGTGGGGTTTTTTTCCTCCACACATCCAAGCAATTCTGGGACACCAAATGAGTGTCCTACAATTCAACTCAATTCTGACACTGTTTACCCAGAGATAGCATCAGATTCCACAGGTGAGGGGCTCAGTCCTGCAAGACTGTTCCCCACTCCACCCACCCAAGATACCAGTCATAAGTCCAGGTTGTCACCTGGGCTTCTGACCAACTGGCTATAGATTGGAGGTTCCAACAACCCCCTCCTCATTTAATTTGCTGGAGTGGCTCACAGAATCCAGAGAATCATTTTACTTACTAGATTACCAGTTTATCATAAAAGATTATAACTCAGGAACAGCCAGATGGAAGAGATGCATAGGGCAAGGTATGGGGGAGGGGTGCAGAGCTCTCATGCTCTCTGAACACGCCACTCTCCCTGAATCTCTACCAACCTGGAAGCTCTCCAAACCCCATCTTTTTGGGGTTTTATGGAGGCTTCATTACATAGGTGTGATCGATTAAATCATTGGTCTTTGGCGATTGATTCAACCTCCAGTCCCTTTCCCCTCCCTGGAAGGGAGAAAGGGGAGAAAGTTCCCAGAGCCCCATCATCACCCAACCTGCTGTTATGTTTGATTTATTATAGATAACCTGTCAGCCTGGATCTCTCTTCACAGACTGTGTACACATGTCTACACATAAGGATCTGGATTATCTCAGGATCCCACCTCCTCGGCTCCCCCTCCCCCTCCATCCCTTCTCTGACACTTTTCAGTCCCTCCATTTCATTTGTGCTCCTCTCAGCCCCATGCCTGACTTTGGTGCCCATTGAGTTCTTTTAGAAACATTCTGCATTCAGGGATATGAAATCCTTGGTGAGGTCTGTCAAGGATTGGAATAGGGTGCTGGGCTGATCCTCCTTCCTGAACCCCTGTGCAGTCGGGGAGGCTGATGCTAACATGCAAACCTTTTTTTTTTTTTTTTTACTTCTCCAGGCAAAGGGATATTGGGGAAGATTCTGGAGTAGAGTGTTAAGATTTAAGAGTATTCTTTGAATATTTGCACCATGATGGGCCTTGGAGGTGCCTTGAGGGTGGTGCTTTGAGTGGAGTAGTTATCAGGAAATTGTGGATTTTAAGGAAGTCAGGAAAGAAAAGATCACTCACAATTCAACAATTCAGGGTAAGCTCCTAAAGGACTCTTTCTGGCTACTTAATGCCCAGAAGCCAAGCCCTCACCTCTTGTCAAAGCTACAGGCCAGTAGGTGCCAATGAGGTTCATGTAGCATCAGATCTATCTATGCTTTTCCTTAATGTGGATTTTGGGTACAGAATTTAAGGAAGCACCAAAAACACTCAGTAATCAAGATAAATATTTTAATGTATTATCTTAAAAATAAAAATGATGAACAAAATCTCCCCTCCCCTCAATCCATGATGAACAAAACTGTCAAATTATGCCTCCTCTTCACCCCTCTCTCCCTCATCATCACCACCACCATCACCACCAACACAAGCTCGTAAAGTTTCCTCCTAGCGATACTTGTACCAGGGTTTGCTGGCTCGAGCCGCGGGGCTTCATTATACTACTACTACCAGGGAACCTTTTCCTCTTTACCCAAGTCCAGCCTCTCCACTCCTCAAAATCCCGGGCACACAAGACGAAAGCCACTCCCACCGCCATTCCAAGTTGGCCCAAGCCAATCCCGCTCTCTCCGAAAACAGCCTTGGTGTTCCCTGTCTATACTGGCGCCCCCTCCCAACCTCGGGGACGTAAAGCCGGTGTCGCTCCTATCTGGGAGTCCCAACACAGCATCACCCCGCTTCCCCACCCTCCAAGTGCTTTACTCTGAGCCGCGCCCACATCGGCCCGCCTCTGGTCCAGCCCGTGCCGACCCTGGTTTCAGCTCCGGGAAGGGGACACCAGTGGAGACTTTGGTGGGGAAGCTTAGCTCCCCCGCGCCGCTGAAGGTCAGTGCGCACAGTCTGGTCACCCGCCGCCGCAACACCGGGCTCCAGGACCACATTTCCTAGGCTTCTCGGGGGTGTCCGCGACGCTCTCGTGGCCTGCAGATCTCATTGGCCCTCGGCGGAGAAACTGGTGAACCTTGCGGTCTGGGCACCTTAACAACGGGCTCCTAAATTTGGCTGTATAAGAGGTGGATGTGAGAGTCACCCTGCGATGGAGAAGCCCACGCCCCTCTCCTCTCCATCCCAAGACTACACTCTCCAGAGGCCTCTGCGGCCACTTCCGCCCTCCCTTCCGCTCGCCCCTTAGCGTGAGGAGTTGGCGTAACAGGAACACTTCCGGCCGGTGGAGTCCGCCCATTAGGCCGGTTAGCAACGGGGTAGACAACAGTATTCGGGTCCTTCTCAAACCTCTGCTCTTGGTTCCCGAGCTTCAGCCTCAGGATCGGTAACGTGCACCCCGCGTTCCGTGAGTGCCCAATAGTCACTGCCTCGTCCACTCAGCACGTCCCCATGCTTGTCCCGGTTTTACTCACGACGACACAGTCTGCCTTAGGGACAAACCCTTACTCCGCTGCTGGGGGATATGGGCTTCACTCTCTGGCCAGAGCTTGGGGCTGAGCTTGAGGGTGCTCGGTCACCCTGGGCCCTTTCTCCAGGGGTCTAGATGGGAATTGGCTTGTGGTGGTGAATTCTGTGACACTCCCAATCCCCAGTAGTGGGGCTCTGGAGCACACCCCGCCTGCACTTGGGAGGGGTTTTCCAACTAGGCATGCTCTTATATCTCTTCACATCCTCAGATCTGCCTTCTGAGACTTTGCCCTTCTTCAGGGAGAGCACTCAGGAGATCAGGAGAATGGCCACGGGGCTCCTGAAAGCCAAAAAAGAGGTGAGAATTTCCGTAAAATTCCATCTTGGCTGTCAAGAGGATGAATCCATTCCCTTTTCTTGCTCTGGAGGCTGCCTTGTTGGTATTGGGCAAACTCTTTCCTGGTCCTGGAGGAGTGGCTTACATGGAGTTTCCCTCAACATTTCTTTCTGCTCCATCCATACTTCAGTCATCCTCGAAGTAGTTAATTGTGAACAACACACATGGAGCAATTTAAATAAAAATACAGGGACATCCAGGCTTAATTGTCCAGTGATAAGGATGAAAGGCAGGGACAGCAGAGTAGACTGTGGCCTGAAGTGGCTGGGGAGGACTTCCAGGAGAAGTAGGGCTGTTTGAACTACCCCTGCGAGTCTGGTAAATTGGAGAGTTGGTGAAGACATACCAGTGGGAGGGCAGGAAGAATGATTAGTCTGAGGCTGGGCCACTGGGCACACTGCCCTTAACACAGTGTGGGAAGATCGTATTTTAGGTTGATTTTTAAATAATGTACTGGTGAAGATACAGACTATCTTCACTAGTACATGGTATGGTCTGACCTGAATTTTACATTTGAGAGCATTTTCAGCATCTGACAATGGGGAGATTTCACCAAAAATTCTGGATTGCTTGCCTCTCAGAAAATAAACTGCACTCTACTTTGGTGTCAGGGAATTTGAGCTGAACAGTGTCTGCATCATTTGGACAGGTCCTGCAGTCTATTTGCTGTAGTTTCCACAGTATCCTCCATACTGAGGTTGAAACCATTGAAATCTAACGTTTTGCCTGTCTCTCTCATTTTTATTACCTGCCTGGCCCCTGAAGGATTTTCGTTTTCCACCTCTGAGTCTGGGTGGCCAGGTTGAGTGCCAGGCTGAGGAGTGTAGACTTTGTCTTTGAGTAAGATAGATTTTGAAGGATGTTGAGAAGGGATTTGACATAGGAAATCAGAGCTATAGGCATATAGGAACTTAAGGGGAAACTTTCTAACCCCTGAGAATGGTGACTATGATGAGTTTGACTTAATTGAATGTGACTGATATTTATTGAGCACCAACACAGTTGCCAGGCTTGTTTACTATCATTTTTGATATGCACTAACTTGGTTATTTCAGATCTGCCTTCATTGTCTTGATTTCTTATTTTTTTAAATACATTTATTTATTTTAATTATTTATTTTTGGCTGAGTTGCGTCCTCATTGCTGTGCATGGGCCCTCTCTAGTTGCGGCGAGCAGGGGCTGCTCCTCGCCGTGGTGCGCGGACCCCTCATTGTGGTGGCTTCTCTCGTTGCGGAGCATGGGCTTTAGAGTGCAGGCTCAGTAGTTGTGGTGCACAGGCTTAGTTGTTCCACGGCATGTGGGATCCTCCTGGACCAGGGATCGAACCCGTGTCCCCTTCATTGGCAGGCGGATTCTTAACCACTGCACCACCAGGGAAGCCTTCTTGATTTATTCTTAATCCTGGTCTCCGTGTTAGAGATTTACAATTTCCTAAGCATTATCAGAACAACTTTGAGAGTTCTGCATTTCTCATTTGTAAAATATTATATTCATCTGAAAAGTGTTAGTACCAAGAATGCATAGGAAATCTGGGGCATTTCCTAAGGTAACATTGAATCTTTTGTGTGTACTTTCTTCACCACTCATAATGTTACTAGGGAAGCATTCTGATTTTCTGGGAAAAGCCAGAAATTTGTGTGAGCTGACTTTTCCTGCCCTTAATACTTTAAAAAAGAAAAAAGAAAAAAAAGCATTATGAAAACTTGATCAAAGTGCACAAGCATTTGAACTGATAAGTTGTTTAAGATGAAACCTCTGTGCCTAGAGGAGTAGCTGGCACACATGATATGTTTGGTGCCTGGAGGAACCATACCTTAAAGAAATTAATTTGAAGGAACTAATAAGTAACAAGGGAGTTTCTGTTTGTTTTGATATGTTATTTGGGGCATGTAATTAACCACATATTTCAGGGTGTTTGAGGAGAATTTCCAGGTACTCTAATATGCATGACATCTGAATTACACAAAACAATTTAAGCAAATATACAGTAGGATATTAGCTATCACTGCCTGAGAGGGTAAAGTAGAATTTGTAACAAATGAGTTGGGCTGGCAGGCACATGATGTTACTAATTCTTAGTATTTTCTCCTTGATTCCATTGAACAAATTTGCTGAATGTTTACTGTTTGCAGAACTCTTGATAGACTACATTCAATGATGTGTAAAGCACAGCCTGCACACTTATGAGTCTTGCACTTTATTTTTAGATTTCTTTATCATTGGAATTTGGTTAATTTTATATACATACACACACACACACACACACACCCCTACATACATACATTTTGATAGACCTTAATGATAAGATGGTATTGTATTAAAGCTAGTGACATTATATCTACTCAGACCCATTTTTTAATAGATGAAGAAGGAACAACCAACATTTATCCAACTGAAAGCGATTTCAATATTAGTGCTTTGAGTGAATGATCCAATCCATTAGTTCTCAATTTGGGGGAACATTTAACTTGTTCCCAATATTTAACTGTTGCAAATAATGCTTCTGTGATCAACTTTGTGCATGAAATTCTTTTATAGATTTGTATTTATTCTCAAAACTAAAATATGACAAGGTGACCAGAAATAAATATTTTGAAGCAGTGAGCACTCACACCAGTTGGAGCTTTGGAACCCTGCTTGTTCTAAAACATGTGATCCTATCAATTATTTCTTCCTTTTTTGAGATTCCCTTGTTCCATCACCATGTTTCACTTTACATTGTGCAGTTTTTTTGTTTTTGTTACACTGTGCAGTGTTACATTCCCAGGGTAGACCTGCCAGTGGAGATCTTCTTCTTCTCTCATGTGAATGTTCACAATAATGTCCTGATTTGTTTCCCCATGTTGATATGTTCCTTTGCTACCCATTGCATCTGTAATCCTCACCTCCCCCAAACATTACAGTAACATCACTTTTCTGTTCAGAAGTCTTCCTTCAGTGTCTCAACAACAGTGTCTTAGATATTCAGGGCAGTCTTCACTTCAAATGTGTTCTGTTTATGACATCATGTTCTGATTATTCATTCTGAAAATGTGTTTATTGCCAGCACAGTGGAGTAATCTCATATACACCTTTAATTTAGATTAGATTCACTTTTTAGGCACTTGGCTGGAAAAAGGCAGAAAAATAACTATTCAAGTCATTCAAATAAATCTATCCTCTATCACCTAATGACTTCATGCCTGGGAGGCAGTGAGAAATGGGAGGACTGAATCTGTTGCTGTCTGAATCTCTCTTAGGAGTTTGTGACAGCATGAGCATCTTGGCAATCAATTAACCTTGATCTCAAGGTTAATATTACTTGCAAAGTATTTTTCATATAACGTGACTCCTTTATCAATGTATAGGTTAGCCTTTGCTTCATAACAAACTACCCAAAACTTACTGACTTAAAACAAAATAATTTAGGAACTTCCCTGGTGGTCCAGTGGTTAAGACTCCGTGCTCCCAATGCAGGGGGCCTGGGTTCCATCCCTGGTCAGGGAACTAGATCCTGCATGCTGCAACAAAAGGTCCCGCATATAGCAACTAAAAGATCCCGCATGCTGCAACGAAGATCTCACACACGGCAACGAAGATCCCGAGTGCTGCGACTAAGACCCGGTGCAGCCAAATAAATAAATAATTATTTAAAAAGAAAAACAAAAATAATTTATTAGCACACAATTTGATAAGTCAGCATTTTGAGCTGGGCACAGATGGATGTTTTGCAGGTTTCACTTGTGCTCTTGTTGCTGCAGTCAGCTGGTGGTTTGACTGGGGCTGGGTGACTATCCATGCATGACAGTTACCAAGCTGGTTGTCTCAGGTGTGTTGGTTTTTCTTGGTTCTTTTCCATGTAGGCTTGGGTTTGTTCTAGAGACTCTGCTTAGGCTTGATCAAATGATGGTCTTGGGTTTCCCTACACAGCAAGAGAGAGGACAACCGCAATGGACAAGCACGTTTTAAGCCTCAGCTCGTTGTTATGTTTGCTAATGTCGCTTTGATCAAAGCAAGGCACATAGCCAAGTGCTGAGTTTTGGAAGGGACTAACACAAGGGTGTAGATATAGGGAGACGTTATACAGTGGGGTTCATTACTGTAACTACCCTCTGGTCCCAGTGATCCATGTCCTTCCCTTGTGCAAGATAAACTCACTCCCCTCCCAAGATCCCCAGAAGTTTCATCCTCAAAGTCCAGTATCATATGTATATCAGTCTGGATGTGGCTAAGGCTTCTTCAGTGAAACTCCTTTTGAGTCAGAGATGTATACTAAAAAGACAATTTATTTGTTTCCCTCTACCCCCAGCTACCCACCTAGCACACAGTGGTGAGACATGGACAGGAAAACTGCAATATACACTCCCATTCAGAAAGGGGAGGAGTTGGAGGCATATAGGAGGCCTCTTCATTTTGAACTGTCTCCAGCCCTTTTAGTCAAACTGATATGACTTCTTTAGAGTATATATATATATATTTTAAATTTTATTTTATTTTATTTATATATTTTTGGCTGCATTGGGTCTTCGTTGCTGTGCGTGGACTTTTCCTAGTTGCGGCGAGCAGAGGCTACTCTTTGTTGCAGTGCGCGGGCTTCTCATTGCAGTGTCTTCTCTTGTTGCAGAGCATGGGCTCTAGGCACGTGGTCTTCAGTAGTTGTGGGGCACAGGCTCAGTAGTTGTGGCTCATGGGCTCTAGAGCGCACGCTCAGTAGTTGTGGCTTACGGGCTTAGTTACTCCGTGGCATGTGGGATCTTCCCGGACCAGGGCTCGAACCCATGTCCCCTGCATTGGCAGGCAGAGTCTTAACCACTGTGCCACCAGGAAAGCCCTGATATGGCTTCTTTAAAAACTCTTTGGGTTTCCCATGTATCAGATTATATTACTCTATTAAACAAAAAGCTACAATCACATTTCCTTTCCAGATAGGCCTCTCATCTTTGGGCAGGGTGTCAGTGCTGTGGGACAATACCTGTAAGAATCTCAGAAGCCCTTTTGTCTACTAGGCATCACCTTAACAATTTCAGAGGTCATAACATTTGGGTCTTTTAGCCAAACTCTTGATCTTTACCCTGAGGCCATTTCTTATTTTGAGACTCTTGCTGGCTGGAGAGACTGGAGATGTAAAACAGTTTTATTTTCCAACCCAGCAAGTCCTGGCTTGTCTATATTTCCTCTAAATTATGCTTGCAAACTGCTTAGTTGCTTCTTTAACTCTTCTCTTTCTATACATTATCATGTATAGAAGCTAGCTAGAAGCATCCAACTGAAGCTTTTAACAGGCTTTCAGGAGATCTGTTTAGTCGGATGTGAGAATTCATTAGGTATTTTTTCTTTATCCTAAATTAGTTCCCCAGACTGCTAGCTGTGTTGCTACTCAGTGGGAGAGGTTTGAAATGGATCATCCAGTTAGTGTTTACCACACCCTCCCTACATGCATGGGTCTCAGACAAAGAAACCATGAATCTTTCTAGAGCTGCAGGAATACCAGTTGTATTAAACTTGTTGAAATAATGTAGGTTGGTCTGTAACATAGCTTCTTTGTCAGAGATTTTCAGGGTATGTGTGTGTGTGTTTATTCTGAGGAGGATCTATAAGATCAGATCACTACAGGGACTGGGCAGGAACTTGAATGAGTGAATAGTCTTTTTCTCTCTAACATTTAATTATGAACAGCTTCAAACATAAAAAAAAAAAATACAAAGACTTGTACCTTGACGTTCATATACCCACCACCTAGATTCAATAATGAGTATTTTGCAACATGTGCTTTACCACCTGTCTATTCACATGTGTAGTCCTCTACCATCAGTTCAAGGGTAGTATTCAAATATTGCCTTACATGCACAGTAGAGGACAGAGTTTTATATTCCTTTGACCTTTCAGACTCTCTGTAGGCTGCTACAACCTGCCTGCTCTCTTTCCCAACTAGCCACTTTTCATTCTTTATTCCCTCCCATCTCACATGCCTTGTCTGGAGTACCTAGCCTGCCTCGCTCCTTCATCCTTTGAATCCTGCCTAGCCTTTAAGACCAAGATCATACTGCCCTCTCATGAAACCATTTCTGATCTCTGTATCCTACAGTGACCCCTCCCTCTCCAGATTCCTCTGACCCAGTGATTTGCAACCATGACTATACATAGGAGCCCTTAAAAGTATAAAAGCCTTATCCCTGAAGAGTCTGATTTTATTGATTTGTGGTGGGACCCAGGAATCCGTAATTTAAAACACCACACAGAGAATTCCCTGGCGGTCCAGTGGTTAGGACTCGGCATTTTCACCGCCGAGGGTGTGGGTTCAGTCCCTGGTTGGGGAACTAAGATCCTGCAAGCTGCGCGGCACGGACAAAAACAAAACAAAAACCAAAAAAACAAAACAAAAAAACCTCACCACACACTTACTGTGTGGAGCAGTCAGTTGTCTGAGTCCTTACATTTATCAACTCATCTGATCCTCAGCACAACCTGGGAGATAAGCACTGTTATTCTCAGTTCAGAGAAGAAGAAACTGAGGTGCTGAGAGGTTAACTAATTTGCCTAAGGGTACACTAGTTGGGGACAGGTAGGTTCCAAATCCAGGCAGAGTGTTTTGAATCCAGGCTCTTCACCACCATCCACTTCCATTCCTCAGGCCTGAGCAGCGCAAGTGGCAGTGTGAGGGAGGGGAAGGAGTGAGCCCTGCCTGAAGTATACGTAGTGGTGGGTTATTCATCCCCTGCCCCAGAGGCTGAGCTGCTTCATGTAGAACATAAATGCTTAGACCAAGTAGTCTCTGAAATTCTTCAAACTCAGCAAGAGGATTATTCTTTTAATGTAGTGTGTATGATGTCTTCCTCCTCTTCCTGCTTAGATTTAAAGCTCCCAATGTGGAAGAACTTTTGCTTTTATCCCCCATGGCAGTGAGCCTAGCATGTTGACAGTGATAGGTGCACAATGATGCTGGCTGGATAGAGATGGGAGAGTAATGGTCTTTGAACTATTGGCACGAAGGTCATGTATGGGAGGAGAAAAATTCTTTTTTTCATTGGCTGTACATTAGACAAAAGACATATTTACAAGAGAAAAACAATTGGAAATTTATTAACATGTGCATCATGCATACACACATGGGAGTACTCGGTGATGGGTAACTCAAAAGGGGTGGTTAGAACTTGAACTTATATAGCATCTTAACAAAATAGCAATAACTTTAGAGATGTGACAAGACAAAGGAAAAGGACTTTGAGTTTCTAGGCAGCAAATTGTGGGAAGGTTAATAATATATGGGGGAACTAATGGAAGATAAGGGCTAGTTAGTAAAGATTTGCTATGTAGATTTCTCTGGCGCCGATCCCTGGGCTGATAAGGGTCTAGAGTTGTATCTTGTGATTAATTTCTGTCCTCCTGGTAGAGAGGGGAAGGGGGACACCTTTGCAAATTTATGTTCTGCTTTTAGGCAAATGGGAGAGGGCAGAGAGCTTTTCTTGTGTCTGCTTATTAATTGCCTTCAGCTCAAAATAATCCTTATGCCAAAGTGGCATATTTTAGAGTGGTATATTCTGTTACCCTTTATTCATCATCCATAGTCAGGTCTAGAAATCTTCTCTACCTCCTCAGGGATGCCTTTTGATCTCTCATCCTGAGGTGTGGAGAAGGCAGACTCCTGGATGAGCAGAGGTGTGTTTTGTGTTAAAAGGCGTTCATGGCGTTCGGGGATGTGGCTGTGGACTTCACCCAGGAGGAATGGAGGTTGTTGACCCCTGCTCAGAGGACCTTGCACAGGGAGGTGATGCTGGAGACTTATAACCACTTGGTCTCACTAGGTAAGAAGGGCTTCCCGTAGCACTTAAAGTCTGGCTCACAGAGTATTTTCTGTATGTCACGAAGAAAGGCTACTCACAAAGCAGCTTTGTCTTAGGGTTGGGCTTCAAAACAAAAATTTACCTTTTTCCTCAGGTGGCTCTGGATTCAGTAGAGTTGAAAGCAGGTAGATTTATTCATATTGTGTATGCCACTCTGCATTTTTTTTTCTTACTTTATCTTGCCCCAAACCCAGGAGATTTTCATTCACCGTGTTAATATGCTGTTTTTCTGATTGGAGTCACCTTTTCTTACTTAACCCTTCTACTGCAGAGAGTTCACTAGGTCCTCTGTATCACCCTCTGGGTTTCCCTCACCATTTTGGCTCTGAGTTCTGGAATGGCCCCTTGAGCTCATAACCAAGAGTCTCCTTTTTTTCTTTCCTTATGAGCAGAAATTCCATTTTCCAAACCAAAACTCATTTCTCAGCTGGAGCGAGGGGAAGAGCCCTGGATAGAGGAGAGACAACGTCCGCTGGTTCTCTGTCCAGGTGAGTGTGACACAGGGTAGTTGGAACCGTCTGCAGCATGGCAGGTAGGGAAGGATGAGGCATCTCTCAGGTACTGGGAGGAAGCTCTTTTCTAGGCCCCTAGGTCCCTGGTAAGGCTGCCTGGCATGACCTCTTTTCCAGAATATCATCGTCAGTTAAGGGAGGGACTTTCCTGGTTTCCTTGTCGCTTCCCTCCACCAGGAAGCCTCCCTTCCTCTCACTTGGCATTGTTTTCTGCGGGGGATACTTGTGACCAGTTCAGTCTGCTGCCATTTTCAGAAGTGGGCTTCATCCTATTTATTTTTGACTTGATATTTGGAAATTACTTCAAAATTACAGAAAATTTTCAAAAATAAAAATAGTACAAAGAACATTCTTATGTCCTCTACACATACACATATATGTATAAATATATATGGCATATATGTTTTTATAAAATGGCATCATAAAATCACCTACTAATATTTCCCCCAGTTTGCTTTATCATTGGCTTGTGTGTCTCTTGTGTGCATGCTCTCCCTTCTCCCTCCACCATACGTATATTTGTGTGTGTGTGTATATGTAGGTTCATATGTGGATGTATGTTAAAAGATTTTCTAAGAATGGTGATATTCTCATATAACCACAGTACAGCTATCAACTTCAGTAAACTTAACTTCAACACAATAATTTTATCTAATACCTATCATCTACCTCTCATAATTGTCAGTAGACACAGTAATATTTTTTCCTCTCCAGAACATGACCCAGTAGTGCATTTACATGGCATATCTATTTAGTCTCTCTTAATATAGACCATTTCAATACCTCTCTTTAGAAGTATACAGTTCCACAGCTCCTTTTTTAACAGCTTCATTGAGTTATAACTTATATACCATAATCTACTTATTGTAAGTGTACAGTTCAATTATTTTGAGTAAACTTTTAGAGTTCTGTGATTATCACATCCACACAACTTTAGAACATTCCATCACTCTAAAAAGTTACCTTGTGCCCATTTGCATCTATTTCTCCTCCCATTTGAGCTCCAGGAAACCAATGGTATGCTGTCTCTATAGATTTGCTGTTTCTGGACATTTTATATAAATGGTCTCATAAAATATATATTTGTCTTTGTATCTGGCTTCAATACATAATGTTTTTAAGGTTCATCCATGTTGCAGCATGTACTGGTAATTCATTCCTTTTTATTGCCATATAATATTCCATTGTATTGATATACCACATTTTGTCTAGCTATTCACAGGTTGATGTGAATTGGATTGTCCACTTTTTGGTTATTGTGAATAGTGCTGCTAGGAATAGTCATGTACCAGTCTTGATGTGGACATATGTTTTCATTTCTCTTGGGTAGATAACTAGGAGTAGAATTTCTGGATTGTATGGTATGTTTATGTTTAACCTTTTAAGAAACTGCATAATTATCTTCCCAAGTGGCTGTACATTTCTATTAGCATTTATGTTTTACATTTCTATTATGTTTATATTTTCTATTTTTGCATTTTCTAGTAGCAGTGTTTTAGAGTGTCAGTTTCTCTACATCCTTGCCAGCACTTGGAATTGTCTCTAATTTTGATTACAGACATTCTAGTGGGTATGTAGTGGTATTGCATTGTGGTTTAATTTGCATTTCCCTAATGACTGATAATGTTAATCTTTTCATGTGCTTATTAACCATTTGCATATCTTCTTTGGTGAAATAGCTACTCAGTTCTTTTGCCCATTTTTAAGTTGGATTGTTTGTCTTCTTTCTGAGTTGTAAGAATTTTTCATATATTCTAGACACAAGTCCTATATCAGATACAGGATTTTCAATTATTTTCAACTATGAAATGAAGTTTCAGAAAAAAGACAAGTCTGTGGATTGTCTTTTCATTCTCTTAATGGTGTCTTTTCAAGCATAAAGGCTTTAAATTTTGATGATGTTCAATTTAACAATTTTCTAATGGATTGTGCTTTTTGTGGTATAACTAAGAAGTTTGCTTAACTCGAGGCCACATAGATTTTCTTCTTTGGTTTCTTCTAGAAGTTTTATACTTTTAGCTTTTACACTTAGGGCTGTGATCCATTTTTAGTTAATTTTTATGTGTCATGTGAGGTGAAAGTCTAAATTCATTTTCTTGCATATGAATATTCAATTGTCCTGGCAGTATTTGTTAAAAATAGTATGCTTGATGTAGAGAATGGACTTGAAAGCACGGGGAAGGGGAAGGGTAAGCTGGGATGAAGTGAGAGAGTGGCATGGACATATATACACTACCAAATGTAAAATAGATAGCTAGTGGGAAACGGCCACATAGCACAGGGAGATCAGCTCGGTGCTTTGTGACCACCTGGAGGGGTGGGATAGGGAGGGAAGGAGGGAGACGCAAGAGGGAGGAGATGTGGGGATGTGTGTATATGTGTGGCTGATTCACTTTGTTATAGAGCAGAAACTAACACACCATTGTGGGGCAATTGTGCTCCAATGAGGGTGTTAAGAAAAAAAAAATAGTATGCTTTCCCTCATTTAATTGCCGTGGCTCCTTTGTCGAAAATCAGTTGACTGTAAATGATTCATTTCTGGACTCCTAATTTTGTTCCATTGATCTCTATGTTTCTTCATATGACAACAGCACACTATCTTCATTACTGGGGTGTTATAAAGTTTTGAGGTTGAGGAGTGTAAATACTCTAACTTTTTCAAAATTATTTTGGCTATTCTATGTTTTTTGAATTGACACATAAATTTTGGGTTCAGATTGTCAATTTCTACAAAACAAAACAAGCTTACTCTCGTTTTGATAGGGTTTGCATTGAATCTATCAGTCAATTTAGGGAGAATCACCGTTTTAATAATATCGAGTCTTCTAATCTATGGTTGTCTATTTAGGACTTTAATTTCTCTCAGCAATGTTTTAAAATGTTCGCCTTACATGTCTTGTGTCAAATTTATTCCTCAATATTTTATTATTATCTATGTTATTGTGAATGGTATTGTTTTCTTAATTTCATTTGTGGAATGTTCATTGCTAGTATGTAGAAATACAATTGATTTTTGTGTTTTGAGCTTTTATCATATTACCTTACTAAATACAATGATTACTTATTGTCTCTTTATTGAGGATTCCTTGGAATTTTGTACCTCCTGGATCATATAATCTGTGAACAAAAGAGAGGTTTACTTCTTCCTTTCCAATTTAGATGTCTTTAACTTCTCTTCCTTGTTCTGCTACTCCCCTCCTTTAGCCTTTTGGCTAGAACTTCCAGTGCAGTGTAGAATGGAGTTGTTGATAACAGACATTCTTGTCTGGTTTCTGAACTTAGAGGAAAATATTCAGTCTTTTATCATTAAATATTATGTTAGCTGTAGGTTTTATGTAGATGCCCTTTATCAGGTTGAGGAAGTTCCATTCAATTCCTAGTTTGTAGAGTATTTTTACTAAGAATGGGTATTGGATTTTGTTAGATATTTCTGCATCTGTTGAGATGTTCATGTAGTTTTTGTCTTTATTTTGTTAGTATGGTGTATTTCATTAATTGATTTTCAGATGTTAAATGAGCTTTGCATTCCTGGAATAAATCCTACTTTATTATAATGTATAATTCTTTTTAACTTGCTGCTGGATTTAGTTTGCTAATATTTTGTTAAGGATTTTTTTCACCTCTGTTCATGAAGGGTATTTATCTGTATTTTACTTTCTTTTTGATATCTTTGTCTGCTCTGGTATCAGGATAATGACTACATATAATGAGTGGTGAAATTTTCTCTCCTCTATTTTTTGTAAGAACTTGTGAAGAATTTGTATCATTTCTTCTTTAAATATTGGTTAGAATCCCCCAGTAAAGACACTTGAACAAGGGCTTGTCTTTGTGTGAAGACTTTTAATTACTAATTCAGTCTTGTTACTTGTTACAGGTCTATTCAGATACTCTAGTTTTTATTGGGTTAGTTTTGATAGTTTGTGTTTTTCTAGAATTTTTCTGTTTTGCCTTTGTTGTCCAGTTGTTGGCATAAAGTTGTTTATACTACTCCCTTTTAATCCTTCTAATTTCTGTGAGGTCAGTAATGATGTTCCCTCTTTCTTTCTTGATTTGGTAATTTCTGTCTTCTCTATTTTTTCTTGTTCATTCTAGCTAAAGATTGTTCAATTTTGTTGATCTCTTCAAAAATCAACTTTTAATTTCATTGATTTTCTCTACTCATTCTGGTTTTCTATTTGATTAATTTTTTATAAATGTGTATTATTTCTTTCCTTCTGCTTATTTATTAATTTGCTCTTTTTGTAATTTCTTAAGATAGAAACTTAGACAGTTGATTTGAAACCATTCTTCTTCCTTAATGCAGGCATTTAAAGCTATAAATCTCTCTCTAATCACTTCTTTAGCTACATCCCATAAATTTTATTATGCTGGGTTTTGTTTTCATTCTGTTCAAAATATGTTTCAATTTCTCTTCTGATTTCTTCTCTGTCCCTGAGTTACTTAGAGGTATCTTGTTTAATTTCTACATATTTGTGGATTATCCATCTTTCTTTCATTTGTTGATTTCTAATTTCATTCCTTTGTGGTAGAAAAACATGCTTTATATAACTTTAATGTTTTTAAGTTTATTGATATTTGTTTTTTGGCCTAGTATATGATCTGTTCTGAAGAATGGTCTATGTGCACTTAAAAAGAATATGCATTCTGCAGTCATTGGATGGAATGTTCCATACATGTCAGTTTGGTCAAGTTGATTTATTAAGTTTTCTGTATCCCTGGAGATTTTCTGCCTAGTTGTTTCTATTATTGAGAATAGAACAGTGTAATTTCCAATATTGTTGAATTATCTAATTCTTCTTTTAGTTCTGTAAGTTTTTGTTTCATGCATTTTGGGGCTCTGTTTTTAGTTGTGGATACCTTTATAATTGTTTTATTTTTCTGATTTATTGCCCTTTTCTCTTTATGAAATACCCCTCTTTTTGTCTAGCAATAATCCATGTCTTGAAATCTATTTTGTCTACTATTAATATAGTAGCCATTCCAATTCCCTTGTGATTACTGTTTGCATGGTATATCTTTTTTCATCCTTTTAACTTTTAACCTACTTGTGTTTTTGGATCCAGAATGTGTCCCTTGTAAATAGCACATTGTTTGATATTGTTTTTTTAATCTAGTGGGATAATCTCTGCCTTTTGTTTGGAGTGTTCAGTTTGTTCATATTTAATATAATTATTGATATGGTTTAAATCTGTCATTTTGCTATTTATTTTTAATATGTCTCATGTCTTTATTTCTCTAGCCCCTTTTATGGCATATTGTTTTTTTTTTTTAAATTTAAGTGTACTATTTTAATTTCACTCTTGATTTTAAATTTGTTTTGGAGTTATTTCTTAATGCTGCTCTAGGAAATAAAATATGCACCTTAATTTATCACAGTCTACCTCTAATTAATACTAACTTAGTTCAAGTAAAATATTTATACATATATTATAAAGCCCACAATATTGTGTTATATTTATTGCCTTTTATAATAGTTTTTTGTATTTTAGAGAAATTAAGAGGAAAATATACATATGTTATCTTTTATATTTACCCACATATTTACCAGTTTCAGTGGCCTTCATTTCTTTCTTTTCTTTTCTTTTTTTTGATCCTGCCACGTGGCATGCGGGATCTTAGTTCCCTGACCAGGGATCAATCCTGCGCCCCCCACAGTGGAAGCACGGAGTCTTAACCACTGCACTGCCAGGGACGTCCCTTGGTGGCCCTCATTTCCTCTTGTGGATTTGAGTTAGTGTCTCGTGTCATTTCTTTTCAACCTGAAGGACTTACTGAGTATTTCTTATAAGGCATGTTTGCTATCAACAGATACTCTGAGTATTTGTTAATCTGAGAATATCTTTATATCGATTTCTCTTTTTTTTTTGGCTGCATCATGTGGCTTGTGGGATTGTGGGATTTTAGTTCCCTGACCAGGGATTGAACCTGGGCCCTCAGCAGTGAGAGCTTGGAGTCCTAATCACTGGACCTCCAGGGAATTCCCTCAATTTCACTTTTGAAGCATAGTTTTGTGAGAATAGAATTCTTCATAGATAGAAGTCTTTTCTCTTTTATTTCAGCACCTTAAATACATTATTCCACTGCCTTCTGGTCTCCATTGTCTCTGATGAGAAGTTAGCACTAGTCATATTGTTTTTCCCCTTGTACATGTTGAGTCATTTTTCCTTTGCTGTTTTCAAGATTTCCTTTTTGTCTTTTTTTTTCTGATAGTCAACATTTTGGCTATGATGTGTCTAGCTAGGATCTCTTTGTGTTTATTTTGGGGTTTGTTGAGCTTGTTGGATCTGTAGATTGTTTTTCATCAAATTTGGAAGTTCTTTTTTTTTTTTTTTTTATTTTGGAACTTTTTAAACCATAATTTCTTCAGATTTTTTTTCTGCTCTTTTCTCTCTGTCTTCTCCTTCCTGAGTTACCATTACACATAGGTTTGGTTTACCTGATGGTGTCTTACAGGTTTCTGGGGCTCTTTGTTTTTCTTCAGTCTTTCTTTAACTCTGTCCTTCTGTTTTAGGTAATTTCTATTGATTTATCTTCAGGTTCACTGGTTCTGGTACAAAGTCAAATATGTTGTGGTATCTCTCTAGTAACTTTGTAATTTTAGTTATTTTACTTTTTAATTTCATAATTTCCTTTTGTTTCTTATTAATTGTTTCTGTTCTTTATTGAGATTCTCCATTTTAAGTTGTTATCATACTTACCTTTAATTTTTCACACATTGTTTTCTTTAGTTCTTTGAATATATTCATAGTATCAGCTTTGAACTCTTCTTTTTTTTTTCCCCCTATATCAGCATCTGGGCCCACTCAGCAACAGTTTCTATTGGCTGCAATTTTTTCCCTAGGTATGTGTCACTCTTTCCTGTTCCTTTGAAAACTGGATATTTTAGATATTATATTGTAGCCATACAAAAAACAGGTTGCAGGCTGGATTATAAAAAATAGATCTTGGGAAGTATGGCTGAATGGGAGACAGCTTGTGATGTGAACATATTATGAATGACCAGTGGGCAAAGCAAAATGGCCTAGGCAACCCTACCTATGACTGCTTTGACTAAAAACATTCTTTATTCAGCAGGATCAAAGCTAGAAATTCAACCTTGTCCCTCCTGTCCTCTGGCATTCTCTAGTCAGCAAGCCCTCAGCCAACATGTGTGGCTCAGTCATCTCCCTCAGTTTTTCTCAAGTTTATGTGCAGGAAATCATCTCCATTCAGGGAAACAATATTCAGAAGATCAGAAACAGCAGCAGGAGCAACTCTTTGATCAAACCTGCTCAAGCAACAAAGCAGAAATTCAAGAGAGAGAAGAAGATTTCAAGCTTTTGTTTGGGAGAGTAAGTAAAAGCAGCACTTCAAAGGCATTGTCCAGAACCCTGGAAGAACAGCCAGTAAGGCCCAAGGAAGACAACACAGTGGTGGACATAGGGCCCAGCCCTGCCCAGAGGACAAACCTAGAGGAAACAGACAGAATATTACATGGTTTAGAAGTCTCAGGATTTGGAGCAATCAAATATGGAGAGTTTGGGCTAGGCTTTATCAAGGAGTCAAACCAGCTCAGCCTCCAGAAGACGCACACAGGGGAGACCCCTTACATGTACACTGAGTGGGGACAAAGCTTTAGCAGTATGTCAGTCCTCATCAAAAACCAGAGGACACACTCTGGGGAAAAGCCTTATGTGTGCAGGGAATGTGGACGAGGCTTTACCTGGAAGTCAAACCTCATCACACACCAGAGGACACACTCAGGGGAGAAACCGTATGTGTGCAAGGAGTGTGGACGAGGCTTTACTTGGAAATCAAACCTCTTCACACATCAGAGGACACACTCAGGGGTCAAGCCTTATGTGTGCAAGGAATGTGGGCAGAGCTTTAGCCTGAAGTCAAACCTCATCACACACCAGAGGGCACACTCTGGGGAGAAGCCTTACATTTGCAAGGAATGTGGACATGGCTTTCGCCAGCATTCACACCTCATCAGACATAAGAGGACACATTCAGGAGAGAAGCCTTATGTTTGCAGGGAGTGTGAGCAAGGCTTTAGCCAGAAGTCACACCTCACTAGACACTTAAGGACACACACAGGAGAGAAACCTTATGTGTGCACAGAATGTGGGCGTCACTTTAGCTGGAAATCAAACCTCAAGATACACCAGAGGACGCACTCAGGGGTTAAACCTTATGTGTGCCTGGAATGTGGGCAGTGCTTTAGCCTGAAGTCAAACCTCAACAAACACCAGAGGTCACACACAGGGGAGAAGCCATTTGTATGCAGGGAGTGTGGGAGAGCCTTTACCCGGAAATCAACCCTCATCACACACCAGAGGACACACTCAGGGGAGAAGCCATTTGTATGCACAGAGTGTGGGCGAGGCTTTAATGATAAGTCAACCCTCATCTCACACCAGAGGACACATTCAGGGGAAAAGCCTTTCATATGCAGGGAGTGTGGTAGAAAGTTTAGCCAGAAGCCAAACCTGTTTAGGCACAAGAGGGCACACTCAGGGAATATACCCTTTGTGTGCAGGGAGTGTGGACAAGGCTTTTGTGATAAGTTAACTCTCATTACACACCAGAGAGCACACTCAGGGGGGAAGCCTCATGTATGCAGGGAGTGTGGGCAAGGCTTTAGCCGGCAGTCACACCTTATTAGACATCAGAGGATCCATTCAGGAGAGAAGCCTTATATTTGTAGGAAGTGTGGGCGAGGCTTTAGTCGGAAATCAAACCTCATCAGACATCAGAGGACACACTCAGGATAGAAACCTTGTGTGGACAAGTAGTGAAACCTTTAGCCAATAGTCACACTGCATGAGACACCAGAAGTCCCACCCAGGGCTGTAGCTTTAGTAATAAGTCAGCCATTGCCAGACACTAAAGTAGAGACATCTTATGTGTGATGGGGGTGTTCACGAGACTAATGGTAAGGGTCAACATCTCCAATCCACCTGAAGGAGAATTGCTGGCCCATTTTCAGGGGCTCTGGCTTTCCCTAGTGGGGATGCTAGGTTGTGGAAGGTCTCTCAGGTAACTTGATGGAGAGAATACTTATAAAGTAGGTTGAAATTAGAGAATTGATACTATTCCAATATCATTTCCCAAGTATACTTGAACACTCCTTCCACAGTAACCTGGATGTTACAAAAACAGCAATTCTAGAATCCGTCTCTTGATGTCTGTCTTACCTTCTGAGAACAAGAGACAGAAACCATGGCTGATTTAATCTTGGTTCCACAGAGCATGACCCAGCAGAGTCAGCTTCAGGGAGAGTTTGGAAAATGGTCAACTCATGGGGACAGAGATAGTGCTTGGGTAGAAGGTTTTATTACACAAAAGGCTGACAGGGAAGAAAGATTGTAGGCATCCTAGCTCTAAGTTTGGGAAGAGGTGTCCATTTTTGGAAATATCGTATCTTTGCTTGCTTCCTGGGGCTTTCTCTGGTTTTCAGGTTGAATCCATACTAAAAATGTTTTTATTGACTAGTGTTTTTAGACTAGAAATGTACTATGTAGTGTTATGAAGAAAGTATGTACACATATACAGAAATATAAAATAAAATTACTTTCTATTCTTCTTTGAGTTACCATACAGCATCCCATTAGTAATTATTTGGTTTAAATTTTTCCAACCATTGTAAAATATACTACTTTTTTGGTTGAGAATACTCTTTGAAAATGGCAGTGTCCCACAAATTCATTTAGAGTCGTGTCCCAAGGCCCAGTTTCTTTTCATGAAACTTGACTAAATGACTGTGAATTTTATCTGGAAAATAAGTTTTCTAAGAACAGGCAGGAAAATATAGAAATTGTATAATAACTTATCTTTTTATCTCTGTACAGGTATTTAGAATAGATTTGAAAACATAAAAGAACAAAGTATATGAGTATTTAGAAAGTGGTGATGTAGGATTTAAAGTACAATACTCAGTGGTTGGGTCATTGGCTTTCAGTTTAGGGAAAAAATAAACATAGGTCCCAAAGTCTCGATATCCAAAGGAGTTTGAGTTAGAGAATCACTATCTCAAATAATATGAGGTGTAAGAGTCATAATTTTTGTTCAAAATCTAAGTTTGAGTGGAGTGAGCAGAACCTGGTGAAAAATTATGAAATACTATCTTAAATGGAGCAGCTGGCATGGCCTGCCCTTCTTAGCCCTCCCCATGGTAAATCCTGGCCTCATGCTATTACATTTTCTCAACAGAAAAATACCTTTTGAGTTTTAATCTCTTTAAGTCTTAGAACTTAATTACTCTTTTCCATAAAATCATGTCACAAAAATAAAGATTCCAAAATTAAACATGTACCTTTCACCAGTTTTTTAGCTTTCAGAAGGAATATTTCAGTTTTCAGTGTAATTGCTTCATAAAAAATAAAAGATTTTGCCTTAAATTGTTTAAAACTCTCAACAGGAAAAAATAGAACACTGCTGGTATATGAAGATTTAAATAGATTCAAAGGGATACAAACTCTGGGAAACATTTCTATGGAGCAGCAACCAAACAGAAAGATCTGGAAATGTTCTGAGAAATAGGTAGAAAGAAGTCCCATCCTTTGACCCTGCCCAAGCCCACCTCTACTGATTCTTAAACCCACATCAGGCCTTCTGCCTAGAACCTCTCAGAAGAGACAGAATTAGGACAGGTAACCTGAGTTGTCTGCCTGGGCCTAGCATTAAAATCTGTGTGCAAATTTGGAAACTGATTAGGAGGCAAACACCACGTGGTATTCAGATATGTGAATCCTCTCAGTCTTGGAGGTTTTTTTTTGTTTTGTCTTTCAATCTGTGTCTGGACTATCCATGCAGTAGTGCCCCATATTTCATAACCCGAGGTGACAGTTGTAGATGTTTAAAACAGACAGAAAATGTGCCCCAGAGCAACCACTGCCCATCCTACCAATCCTATGGTAAGTAGTAGCCTATACTGCAGAAAATTTTGAAGAAAAGATGATGAACAGTATGAAACAATGAATATTGCTTCAAATCCGTTAAGCCTGTTATGGTCACCATTGAAATGTTCCATTTTAAAAGGGGTAGCAGTAAATTTTAATGTAATTGTTTCATTTAATTCTAATTCTAATTTATTATTATGGATCAGTGGTTCCCTAAGTATGGTCAGAGGATGTTTGGGGGCCCTTTCAAGTGACCTGCATGGTCAAAACAAATTTCATTATAACACTAAGACATTACTTGCTCTTTTCTGTTGTGCTGAAATTTGCATTGATGGTGCAAAAACAATTGTGGATAAAACTGCTGGGCTTCTAGCATGAATCAAGGCAATGTCACCAAACTGTACTACTAGTATTATTGTATTTTTTACCACCCCCTACTGTGGTAAAAAAAAAATGCAAGTTCCACTTAAGAATGTTCTTCATAAAAAAGTAAAAATTAATTTTGTTAAATCTTGACCTTTGGATACAACATTTTTAAATTATACTGTTAATTTTGAGATAACTGTAGATTCACACACAGTTGCAGGAAATTATATAGGGAGAGCCCATGTACTCTTTACTCACTTTACTCCAATGGTAATGTCTTACAAAATGATACTATAATATCACAACCACGATACTAAAATTGATATGTACACATCTTTTAAAAACTTTACGTGATGAAAAGAGAAATACACATAAAGTCCTTCATGCTGAAGTATGAAGTTGTTTCAAGGAAGTGCACTTCAATGATTGATTTGTGAGCTGAACGAGCTACCTTTTTATGGACACCAATTTTATTTGAAAGATTAGCTGACAAATTTTGAATAAGGTGACTCAGACTTGGATATTTGGTAGACATTTGTAAAAAAATGAAGTGATTTTTTAAAACAGTAAAGAAAACTGACAGTAATTTTGTTAATTTGACTTTCAAGCAAAAAATTAGAATATTGAAAAACAAGTTATCTGCCACCATGAACTTGACAGTTTCCCAATACTTAACTCCTTTGTGATGAGATTGGGGATGATTTTAATGAATGTGATTTTATAATACCATATAATGAAATATGTTGATGGAAGATTTGCCTAATTCATTGAACCAGTATTTTCCAAACAATTAGCACATAATGCTGCAAAATCATCTGTGGGTATATTGAAGTATAAGACAGACAAATGGATTTCAAGAGATAAAAGCCAGATTCCACATCATAAGTAACCTTTAAGAAATTACCACTTGTTGATTTTTGGTGTAGTGTCAAAGGATAATGTTGACAATTACCTGAACAGGCTATTAAAACACTCCTCCATTGTCTAACTCTATATCTATGTCAGGCCAGATTTTATTTATGTCAACAGGTTAAGTGCAGGAGCACATATAAAATACCAGCTATATTCTATTAAACTGGACATTAAAGAGATTTGCAAAAATATAAAACAATGCCACTCTTCTCACTTTTTTTTTTTTTATGGTGGAAAATATTCACACCCAAGTGAAAGTGAAACACTTTACTTTTCCCCTTTATGTGTGTTGTTTCTAGATGTTTATGGTCTGTAACCCACACAGAAAATACTACACATACACACACATCAGAAAAAAAGTTGCATGTTATAATACCTAACATACTATTAACATCTATGCTTTATATAGTTTAAACTAGGCATAGAAGAAACAAATGCAAAGAAAATACTTAACACCTACTGACAGATATAAACCTACAACTTGAGGTATGCTGCTCTATGTAGACAGAACACAAACTTGGGGCATATTCACTTCTAGAACTAAATGATATAATTAATCTCCTTCATGCTTTTGGCTATGTCTCTTTCTGACTATACTTGGCAATTTTTTTTTCTATTTTTTAAATCAAAGAAGCAGCTTTATGCTTTTAATCATTTCTTCAGTGTGTCTTTTTTATTTTATATTTTGTTAATTTCTGTTACTATTTACTAATCTCAAGCTAATTTCTTTTTATTGTATTGATTTTTCAAGCTTATTTAATCATAATTTGATTTATCTTCCTTTTTACTGTTCTGAAAGTCAATTCATTTCTAAGTGGCATATAATTTTCATTTTTATTTTCTCTTTTAGACAAGAATTACTGTTTTAAAGAGTGCTTACAAATGGCTAGATGGACATATTCATTTTTACAACATCCTAGTATTTAGCTTTTTATTTTGTGATTTCTTCCATTTTAATTCATAAAGTTCAGTTTTGAATGTGATCAAGCTGTGTATCATAAAGCAAGTATTTAATGTGTGAGTGTGTATATCTATTTTAATAATATGCCAAAATTAACACAAACGGTTATAAAATTTGATATTTTTCTATATAGTTATTTTATTCTCCTGTTGTTTTATATTAATGATCTGTATTTTAATTTATTAATTTATATTATATGTTTAACACATGTAAAATTAAATCTGTGATATAAATGTAGGTATAAATATTATTAATAGAACAAATGCCGTTGTGTTCACCCCAGCAGAAGAAATAAGCCTTAATTATTTTTAAAAACATAGTATTTCCATTTCTGTAAGTGATATAATAAATAAATTTATGATCATGTTAGGAAGCATTTCTTCATGTATTTCAATCAAATTTTGCTTAACATATTTCAAAGCTGTTTTATTTAGACCTGTAGAAATTAATAACATTTCTTCTTGATGAATTTTTCCCTTTTAAAACCCATTCAGTGCTTCTAATTAGTCTGCTCTCAATATTGTTGCACTTGTCTTTTTTGGTAGTATTTACTTTTCTCAATTCTTTGTTTTCATCTTGATACTCATTTTGTGAATAGAGTGTCCTATTCAACATAGTGCTGGAAGCCATAGTCAGAAACAATTTGGTACAAAAGAGAAATGAAGGGCATCTAAATTGTAAAGGAAGAAGTAAAACTATCTCTGTTTGCAGACATCATTCTATACACAGAAAATCCAGGTGAATCCACAAAGAAACTACCAAGCCTAATTAACAAGTTCAGCAAAGCTATAGAATACAAGGTTAACACACAAAAATCAGTTGTATTTTACATATATATATAACTGAACCACTTTGCTGTATACCAGAAACTAACACAACATTGTAAACCAACTATACTTAAAAAAAAAGTTGTATTTTCATACGCCACCAATGAACCATCAGAAAAGGAAATTGAGAAAACCATCCCATTTACAACAGAATCAAAAAGAATAAAATACCTAAGAATAAATTTAATGAAAGATGTGAAAAGACTTCTACACTGAAAACTATAAAATTGAAAAGAAAAAAACCTATAAAACTATATAATTTGAGAAGACCTCAATAAATGTAAACATATGCCATGTCCATGGATTGGAAGACTTACAATTGGTAAGATGTCAGTACTACCCAAAGAGATCTACATATTCACTTCAATTCCTATCAAAATTCTGATGGCCTTTTTGACTAAAATAGAAAAGCTAGTCCCCATATTTATGGAATTGAAAGGGGCCTGAAGTAGCCAAAACAATACTGGAAAAGAAAAGCAAAGTTGTAGGACTCCCGCTTCCTGATATCAAAACTACTTACAAAGGTACAGTAATCAAGAGTGTGGTACTGGCATAAACATAAACATATAGGCAAACAGAATAGGATTGAGAGCCCCATTAATAAACCTAAACTTCCATGGCCAATAGAATTTTGATAAATGTGCCAAGACCATTTAATGGGGAAAGAACAGTCTGTTACACACATGATGGGACAAATGGATAACCTAATGCAAAAAAATGAAGTTGAACCCCTACGTTAGTCTACATACAAAAATTAATTCAAAATGGATCAACAACTTAAATATAAGAGCTAAGTTGTAAAATTATTAGAAGAAAACAGGAATAAATCTTCTTGACCTTCTATTTGGCAGTAGATTCTTGGATTTGACACCAAACATATGAGCAAAAAAAAAAAAAAGATAAATTGGAGTTCATAAAAATTAAAAACTTTGTGCATCAGAGGATATTAAGAAAGTGAAAGGACAACCTACAGAATGGTAGAAAATATCTGCAAATCATATATCTGATGAGGATTTAGGATCCAGAGTATACAAAGAATTCTTACAGGTCAGAACAACAACAACAACAACAAAACCCACAATTTTAAAATGGGCAAAGGTCTTGGGAAGACACTTCTCCAAAGAATATATACCAATGGCCAAAAAGCATTTAAAAAACATTCATCATCATTGGTCATTAAGGAAAGGCAAATCGAAACCACAGTAAGATACAGTTTCACACTTATTAGGATAGCTGTAATAAACAAAAGATGAGAATAAGAAGTGTTGACAAGGATGTGGAAAATTGGGAACCTTCATACATTGTTGGTGGCACAATGTAAAATGGTGTGGCTACTATGGAAAACAGTTTGGCAATTCCTCAAAAATGAAACATATAACCATATTACCCAGCAAATCCACTCCTAGGTACATACCCAAAAGAATGGAAACAAGTACTCAAAAAATACTTGTTCATGAATATTCATAGGAGCACTATACACAGTAGCCAAAAGGTGGAAAGAGCCCAGATGTCCATCAACAGATGAATGGATAAACAAGGTATAGTAGATACATACAATGGAATATTATTCAGCCACAAAATGGAGTGAAGTACTGTACTGATACGTGCTACAACTTAAATGAATTTCAAAAACATTTTGCTAAGTGAAAGAAGCCAAAAAAAAAGTCACATATGTCACATAAGAAAAGGTCACATATTCCTTTTACATGAAATATCCAAAATAAGCAAATCCATAGAAAGCAGATTAGTGTCTATCTGGGAATGGGAGAAGGGCAATGGATAGTGATTACTTAGTGGATATGGGGTACTCTTCTGAGGTGATGAAAAATTTGAAACTAAGATGGTTTCATAACATTGTGAATGCATTAAATGCCACCAAATTGTACTTTTTAAAATGGCTAATTTTATATTAATTGTGAATTTCACCTCAAAACAAATGGATGGAAAAAGATATACCAGAATAAAGTAGACTTCAGAGCAAAGAGATTTACCAGAGACAGAGAGATACACTACATACTGATAAAAGAAAAACCAGAAAGACGATACCAAACGTAAATATGTATGCACCAAATAATAGAGCTTCAAAATACATGAAGTAAAACCTAACAACTGAAATGAGAAATAGACAAATCCAAAATTATACTTGGGGGCTTTAATCCCCCTCTTTGAGTACTTGAAATAATGACTAGACAGAAAATTATCAAAGATTTAGAATAAATAGCAGTCAACATGATCCAACTGACATAGAACACTCCATTCAACCACAGCAGAATACATGTACTTTTCAAGTACCAACAGAATCTATAACAAAATCAACCATATCCTTGGCTATATGATAAACCTGAAAAATTTTTAAATACTTGAAGTCATACAGAGTTTCTTCTCCAACCACAGTGGAATCAAACTAGAAATCAGTAACAAATATAATAGAAAACTCTCAAACCACTTGGAAATGAGAAAGGGGACCTTGCAAACATTAAAAGGATACGTAAATACTATGAACCACTCTCCACCCATAAATTCAATAACTTACATTAAATGGGCCAATTCTTTAAAAAAAAAACACGAAAAACAGAAACAAAACCCTCTTACCAAAACTCATGAGATGAAGCATAATATGAATATTCCTATAAGTATTAAAGAAATTGAATCTAGGGAGTGACACCAACAAGGGCTAAATAAGATGTCCCTCACTTATATGCCCCCTTCAGCAATAATTTGGCATCCACCCATGAACAAAAGTGACTTTGTGGGGTCTTTGTGATCCAGTGAAACCCCAGTGGAGTCCAAGACTGAGGAGCCATTTTGATAAGGTTTGTTCGTACTCAGGCAACTGACCCACCAACCATGGTCCTGGCTACAGACCAAGAAACGGCTCTGTACCCCAAGAACTCAGCTACAGTCCCATTTGACTTTGGTTCTGTCACCAGTACCATACACTAAGGAACCTGGAAGGATGAACGTGCACCTATGCATTGGGTAATAGACCTCAGTCCCAGCTGTAGACCCTGAATTGGTGTGTGAACAAGTTCTATTCCTTTTCAGCTGGGGTTCAGGAGTCCCTAGAGGTAAGCCCACCAAAGCAATCTGAGCTCAGTCAGATTGTAGATTCTGAAAGACTCTTATAACTGGGCTCCAGCCCATCACAGCCACAGTCCATGAAGTCTTGTTGACACAGGGACTTTGCAGGAGACATTCCCATCTCTGACCCTGTAGATCCTGAAAGGGCCCTCAGCAGCTACAGTCTGCCAACAGTCCTGAGGGTCCAGGTTCCCAGTAGGAGACACTTCATTTCCATCCCCAGAGATCCTGAAAAGGCCCTATCCTTGGCTCCAGCTCCTTCCAGCCACAGTCCATGAGCAGCCCTGCTGGCACAGGGACCCTATGAGAGACACATCTGCATCTCAGGAGATCCTGAAATGGCTCTATACTTGGCTCCAGCCTTTCTAGCCACAGTCAGGGAGCAGTTCAGCTAATCCAGGGACCTGGAAGGAGAAACACCCATCTGTACCTCCACAGCCAGGTTTGTAGACCTCAATTTTAGCTGTGGAAACTGAAACAGCCCTGGGGCTTGGTTGTAGCCCCTCTCAGCCACAGTTCAGAGCCCGTCCTTACCACCCAGGGGCCCATCCAGTGACAGTAGCAGCCCTTCCAGGGACCTGATGGGAGCCACACCCATCCAAATGGTATAGCCACTTTGAAAGACAGTTTGGCAGTTTCTTATAAAACTAATACTCTTACCATATGATCTAGCAATCATGCTTCTTCATATTTACCCAAAGGAGTTGAAAACTTAGGTCCACACAAAAACCTGCATAAGTATGTTTATAGCAACCTTATTCAAAATTGCCAAAATTTGGAAGCAACCAAGATGTCCTTCAGTAGATGAATGGATAGATAAACTCTAGTACATCCAGACAGTGGAGTATTTTTCAACATTAAAAATAAATGAGTTACCAAGTCACAAAAAGGCATGGAGAAATTTAAATACACATTACTAAATGAAACTCTGAAAAGGCCATGTACTTCCAACCACATGACATTTCAGAAAAGGCAAAACTATGGAGACAGCAAAAAGATGAGTGGTTGCTAGGGGTTAGGGAGGAGGGCTGAATAGACAGGACGCAGAGGATTTTTAGGGTAGTCAAACCATTCTGCATGATACTACAATGGTGGATACATGTTATTATATATTTGTCAAAACCCATAGACTGTACAACACTAAAAGTGAATTGGAATGTAAATTACAGACTTTGGGTGATAATGATGTGTCAGTGTAGGTTCACCAATTGTAACAAACGTACCACTGAGATTTGGAATGTGGTAGTGGGGGAGGTTGTACACGTTTGGGAACAGGGAGTATATAGGAACTCCCTTGTACTTGGAGCTCAGTTTTGCTGTGAACCTAAAACTGTTCCAAAAATTAGTCTGTTGTTTTAAATCATGAAAATTTCTGTCTTTAAAGCATTAGAAATTTAAAATTATACTGGTAATTTTTTTCCTTGAAAATTTGAAACGAGTTCACCAGTGAACTCTCTGAACCTGGTAGCTTCTGGGAGTTAAGCATTTTGATACTTCTTTGATTTCTTCCATAGTTATTAGCCTTTTAGTTTGTTCATACATTTAGAGTCAACTTTTATAATACAAGCATAACATCTATTTCTAGCAGATATTCATATTTATTTTTATACACTTATACAGATTTTTATATGAGTAATAACTCTTGTAACAGCTTTTGTATTTCTGGTTATTTCCCCTTCTTTTTTTTTAATTTTTGTGTTTGTGCTTCTTCTGTTCTTTTTGATAATATTAGTAGGTGATTTATCTATTTTATTTTATTTTCTAACTCCAGATTTTGGATTGATATATTTATGCTACAGTATTAAATTTCATTTATTTCTGTTCTTTTATACTTTT
Source organism: Balaenoptera physalus (assembly GCF_965194825.1). Classification (NCBI taxonomy): domain Eukaryota; kingdom Metazoa; phylum Chordata; class Mammalia; order Artiodactyla; family Balaenopteridae; genus Balaenoptera; species Balaenoptera physalus. Next base: position 15,359,916 of record NC_138900.1, on the reverse strand, counting down.
TCATTAGTTTCATTATGATGTTCTCCTACTTATATGATCTGAATGCAAATCAAAACAGTAGTGTAATATTTTTCCCTTCAGATTTTTACAAATGTAAAATATTCAGTATCAGTAAGATGTCAGGAAAAAGAAGGGTTGCCAGATTTAGCAAATAAAAATGCAGGATGCTCAGTTTAATTTGAATTTGTGATAAACAGTGACTAATTTGTCAGTATATCCCAAGTATTGAAACTCAGAGTATATGGCAATCCTAAGCAAGGGGCATTGTCAAGCTTTGTTGGTGCAATTAAGTTAGTATAGTCTTTTTTTTTTTTTTTTTTTATGGCTGTGTTGGGTCTTCGTTTCTGTGCAAGGGCTTTCTCTAGTTGTGGCAAGCGGGGGCCACTCTTCATCGCGGTGCGCGGGCCTCTCACCATCGCAGCCTCTCTTGTTGCGGAGCACAGGCTCCAGACGCGCAGGCTCAGTAACTGTGGCTCACGGGCCTAGTTGCTCCGTGGCATGTGGGATCTTCCCAGACCAGGGCTCGAACCCGTGTCCCCTGCATTGGCAGGCAGATTCTCAACCACTGCGCCACCAGGGAAGCCCAGTATAGTCTTTTTGAAGGGCAATTTGGCAAGATCTAAAGTATTTTAAATGTATTCAGAGAATCTTTTTCCTTATCTCTCATAAGGAAACTCTTGCTCATATGTACAAGTATAATATGTGTGACTGTTGATTGGAGCATTGTCTATAATAGAGAATTCCTGGAAATATCCTCATACTCAAGTATCAGGGAATTGTTTTAAAAGATATGATACTCCCAAATAAAGTATACCCACACTTATAGTTCAGCTCTGTGTGTGGAATATTACCGAGGGTAAATTAAGAAAGTGAACCTTAGAGCATTGCTCATGTTTCCCACTTATGGAAATAAACTATCTATGCAAATGTGTGTGCGTGTGTGTGTGTACAAATGCACAGAATTGAAGATGTTCACGAAATAGTTAACAGAGGTTACCCTTGGGGAAGAGATTGACTTGGTAAAGAGTACTGAGTGAAATCTGACTTTTGACTTTATACTCTTTTGCATCCTCTGGATTCTGCCCAGCCATAAAATATTAATTAATTATAGTAACTAAAATTAGACAGCCTGCCCATACCAAGAGTTAGCAAGGATCTGGAGGATTTGGAACTCTCACACACTGCTGGTGAGAATGTAAAATGGTACAACTACTTTGGGGAATCGTTTGGCAGTTTCTTTTTTTTTTTTTTTTTTAACATCTTTATTGGAGTATAATTGCTTTACAATGGTGTGTCAGTTTCTGCTTTATAACCAAGTGAATCAGTTATACATATACATATGTTCCCATATCTCTTCCCTCTTGCGTCTCCCTCCCTCCCACCCTCCCTATCCCACCCCTCTAGGTGGTCACAAACCACTGAGCTGATCTCCCTGTGCTATGCGGCTGCTTCCCACTAGCTATCTATTTTACGTTTGGTAGTGTATATATGTCCATGCCACTCTCTCACTTTGTCACAGCTTACCCTTCCCCCTCCCCTTATCCTCAAGTCCATTCTCTAGTAGGTCTGTGTCTTTATTCCCACCTTACCCCTAGGTTCTTCATGACCTTTTTTTTCCCCTTAGATTCCATATATATGTGTTAGCATACTGTATTTGTTTTTCTCTTTCTGACTTACTTCACTCTCTATGACAGACTCTAGGTCCATCCACCTCACTACAAATAACTCAATTTCGTTTCTCTTTATGGCTGAGTAATACTCCATTGTATATATGTGCCACATCTTCTTTATCCATTCATCCAATGATGGACACTTAGGTTGCTTCCATGTCCTGGCTATTGTAAATAGAGCTGCAATGAACATTTTGGTACATGACTCTTCTTGAATTATGGTTTTCTCAGGGTATATGCCCAGTAGTGGGATTGCTGGGTCATATGGTAGTTCTATTTTTAGTTTTTTAAGGAACTTCCATACTGTTCTCCATAGTGGCTGTATTAATTTACATTCCCACCAACAGTACAGGAGGGTTCCCATTTCTCCACACCCTCTCCAGCATTTATTGTTTGTAGATTTTTTGATGATGGCCATTCTGACTGGTGTGAGATGATACCTCATTGTACTTTTGATTTGCATTTCTCTAATGATTAATGATGTTGAGCATCCTTTCATGTGTTTGTTGGCAATCTGTATATCTTCTTTGGAGAAATGTCTATTTAGGTCTTCTGCCCATTTTTGGATTGGGTTGTTTGTTTTTTTGATATTGAGCTGCATGAGCTTCATTGCTGGCTTTGAAGAAACAAACTGCCATGAATTCTATAGCCACAACAAGTGATTTCTGCTAGCTACCTGAAAGAGCTTGGAAGCTAATCCTTTTCTAATGAAGCCTCCAGATGAGAATGCAGACCAGCTGACACCTTGATTTTAGCCTTGTAAGACCCTGAGCAGAGGACCCAGGCAAACTATAGCCAGATTCCTGACCCACGGAAACTATGAGATAGATAAATGGATTTGTGGTAATTTGTGACATAACAATAGAAAAATAATACACTGTTAATTTTATCTATCTGTTTTTTCACTATATGTGAAACACTAACATATTTCTAAAAGTCAAAACTACACAAAACAGTTCACCAAGAGGAGTAGAATTCCCTCAATCACTTCTATTCCCTTCCTTCCCCATATGCTCTTCCTCTTCTGGATTTGAACTCAAGGCATAAGAATGATGTTTAGCTGTGGGCTGATGTGCCAAAGCCAGCAGTAAATAGATACTGCAACAATTAGATTTTTTCAACTAACATGGAGAAGCAGCAATGAAAATTAGATCAAACAAAAGCTGGATGGCTCTCAGAAGAAATTCACATAAGTTCCTTGTAATATATAAAAATATAGGTAAATGGATATGCATTTAGATATTTTAGGATAAAATTTAAATGTTTTAGTGTGTATCATTTTACATGATTTCACACTAAAACCAAGCTTCTGTAATTAATCAACTGATTGCACTTGATAAAAGGTATCCACTATGAAAATAAATGATATAAAATGCATTTGATATAACTGTTCAGCTGATAAGCCACATGAACTTCTTGCTAAGTGGAGAGACAAATGCCTTCATTGTAAAAGCCACTTCCTGTTGGGCATTATATAACTTCCATCTTAATTGAAATTCCTAAATTATTATTCTTGTACCATCCTTTCCACTGAGCTGTACACACATATATCTAAATGCCTACTTGATATCACCTCTTTGATACCCAACAAGCATCTCAAAGTTAACATGACCCCCACCCCCATCCTAGACACCTGCTACATACTTGTTGTTTTCTGTCTTGGCAAATGATACTACCATTCATCCAGATGTTCAGGACAAAAATTTAGGCATTATATCTAACTTATTCTTTCCTTCATATTCACATCCAAGCATCAGCCATTCCTGTTAGTTCTACACTTAAATTTCATCCCACTTTGACCATTTTTCATTGACTTTACCATTTACTACCCTAATTCAAACCACCATCATATCTTAAGACCAGTGGTCTCCAAAATAAATCATATAGAAGCAAAACTGCCCACTGACAATTAGAGACCTGAGTCAACAGGACAAGTGGAAGTCCTCAGCCAGGCCCTTCTCTTCTCACCCCCCATCCTTGTTCCATGCCATAAGGGGCCTTAGGTTTAGACACTCCATCTTGCATGTCTAAGCTCTGTCTAATCTCACCAAATAGCTTCCACTTGGCCACCATGTACACATAAGCAACACATTCACCTTTCAGAGGACAGATCAAGGGATGGAGCTTTGGACACAGAAGAGATGTACAGGCTCTGGAAGCAAGCTTGAGGCTACTTGAGTGAGGAATTCTCGGATACCCAAAGCATGGTCTGAAGGGGGTTGTGAGCTCTGGACATGCATGTCTCTTTGCATATGGACTTCTTCTCATCAGGAAGGAAAGGTCTTGGCCAAAGGAAGGCCAAATTGTGGCTCTTTGTTTTGTTTGTTTGTTTGTTTTTGTTTTTAAAGTAAGCTCTGTTTTTTTTTTTAATTTATTGATTGATTGATTGACTGATTGATTGCTATGTTGGGTCTTTGTTTCTGTGCTAGGGCTTTCTCTAGTTGCGGCAAGCAGGGGCCACTCTTCATTGCGGCGCGCGGGCCTCTCACTATTGTGGCCTCTCTTGTTGCAGAGCACAGGCTCCAGACGCGCAGGCTCAGTAGTTGTGGCTCACGGGCCTAGCTGCTCCGCGGCACGTGGGATCTTCCCAGACCAGGGCTCGAACCTGTGTCTCCTGCATTAGCAGGCAGATTCTCAACCACTGCGCCACCAGGGAAGCCCTCTTTGTTTTTTTGAAAGATATTTATTTATTTATTTATTTATTTGGCTGTGCCGAGTCTTAGTTGCAGCACGTAGGACTTTCGTTGCTGAGTGCGAGATTTTTGTTGCCATGTGGGATCTTTTTTTTTTTTAATTAATTAATTAATTAATTTTTGGCTGCGTTAGGTCTCTGTTGCTGCGTGTGGGCTTTCTCTAGTTGCGGCAAGTGGGGGCTACTCTCCATTGTGGTGCGCGGGCCTCCCATTGCAGTGGCTTCTCTTGTTGTGGACCAAGGGCTCTAGGTGCCCGGACTTCAGTAGTTATGGCACGTGGACTCAGTAGTTGTGGTGCATGGGCTTAGCTGCTCCGCGGCATGTGGGACCTTCCCAGACCAGGGATCAAACCCATGTCCCCTGCATTGGCAGGCGGATTCTTAACCACTGCACCACCAGGGAAGTCCCATGTGGGATCTTTTTAGTTGCGGCATGCAGGATTTTTTTTTTTTTTTTTAGTTGTGGCATGCGGGCTCTTAGCTGCAGCGTGTGGGATCTAGTTCCCTGACCAGGGATCGAACCTGGGCCCCCTGCTTTGGGAGCGTGGGGTCTTAACCACTGGACCACTAGGGAAGTCCCGGTGTGGCTCTTTGTATGTTAATAATTATTAAAATGTTAGAGGTATTTGTTATTTTAATCAACTGGGTACTAATAATTATAATAACTAAATCTTTAAGAAAATTTTGACACAGAGCATTTTGGTCACAGGATAAGAATTAAAATTTCATTTTTGTTGCAGAGAAGTAAAACAAGATTTAATAAAAGATTTTTGAGGATAAGCAATTGTTACATTAAGATAAAATTCAGTGATGAAAGTGGAGTGGAAATGATTTCAAGTAAAAGGTACCATGCAAAATTTCTAAATGTTAAAAAAGAGCTTGCTTATGTGTGTTTAATGAATGATGAAGATATCTAGCATATTGAAAACATGCTAGAAATTATATCTTTGCATTATTTAAACTTATGAAAACATTGTAGGTGTCAACTTAAAAATGTAAAAGGGAGTACATTATTTTTAAAAATTGTTTCAAGGGGAATGTAGCAAAACATATGAAAGACCACTGCTCTGATAAAGGAAGATCAAGCTTAATAAATGATGTGTCAAGGTATACCATCACAGACATGTATGCTATTGAGAAGTAAATAAGGTTGACTCCTGTACCACACCAGCTATCTGAACTTTCATAAGTTGTCACACCTCTGAGTCCAAATTCTCCCAACTGTAAAATTGGATAAGAATATTTATTTGTAGTATTGTGAGGAACAAATCAGATAACATTTACAAAGGAGATTACACAGTTCTTGGCTCTTATAAGTTACCCATTAAATTTAAATTCTCTTCCCTAGAAATTAGCAGTGGGTTTTATATGTATCTGGATTTGACAATCACAAATTGTGGTGTGGGAGGTTCTTCACTAGCGTTAATGTTAGGGTATGAATGCTTTCCAAACATCTCAATAAGCCGTGTCAAGTAAGCCCTGGTAAAATCGTGCTTTATTCTTCCCTCCACAGGGTTATACAAAAACATTCTAGGGCAAAGAATACGGATGGTCAATTAAAATAACTAAGACAAGAAGTCGTTCTTGGTTTCTTCATTCTCAATTTTACTTCATTCTCAATTCAAAGAAGAACTACTGCCTTCAAATAAGAAATAACTGAAAAAACAGAGCTTATAAATACAGAGTACAGTTTGGTGGTTGCCAGGGGCAGGGTGCGGGGGTTGGGCAAAATGGGTGAAGGGGATCCGTTATAAAATAAATCATGGGGATGTAATGTACAGCATGGTAACTATAGTTAATAATACTGTATTCCATATTTGAAAATTGCTAAGAGAGTAGATCTTAAAATTTCTTACCATAAGAAAAAAAATTTTTTTGTGACTATGGTGATGGATGTTAACTAGACTTACTGAAGTGATCACTTTGCAATACATACAAATATCAAATCATTACATTGTGTACCTGAAACAAATGTAAAAGTCAATTATACATCAATAACTAATATACATAATAGTCTACAAATCACATACCATGATTCTCACACTTGTTAGGATATTGAGGACTGTGACATCATGAGGGCAATTAGTGGTTCACCATGAAATATTTATATTCGATAATAAATAAAGTTGGGGAAAGGTATATTCATTATAAAAATTACAACAAAATAGGTAAAAACATGAGTGCATCGAAATAACTACATATTAAACTAGACGTAAGCTATTTCAGAATTTGTATTGCTTTGTTATTAAGACACCATTACTAAATATGAGCCAGTTTTTGTCACCTACTAGGATTCCTTTATAAGGAAGTAGAAACATTGTTAAGAAAAGTTCCTCGGAAGAAAAATAACTTGGAAAGCTATATTAATTTATTTTCCAGCAAATTTTAAAATGCTCATGTGCTGATTACTTCCCTGTTGTTGTTTCAGCTCCAAGCATGTCTTTCTCTTATTCTGTGATGCCAGGGCTGGGACTCTGACAAAGACATTTCCCATTCTCCCTTGCTAGCTGGCTTCCTGTTATAGTTTGCCAATGGAGGCATTAAAGGGATTTTGGGAGACAGAAATGGAGAAGGAACCCGCTTCGTATTTTCCAGTTCTTTTAGTATCTCTCTAGCAGCATCTAGATATAGCTAGTATATCTCTAGCAGAATCTCTCTAGCTTGCCTGTAGAATCTTTCTGCTTTCCCAGCACCAGTACCAAACCTAGTTAACAGCCAGGCTGACACCCCTCTTCAGAGCTTTTAGGTTCTAGTAAATCCATCTCTTCCCCTTTGTTCCCCAAGCTCTAGGGTTTAGCTGCTTCCTGAAGTTACAAATCTCTCCCCTTTTTGCTCTTTGAGGCCTTCCTTCAAAATTGTATAATCAATTTCCTGTCATTAAATCTTCTGTTTGAAATTCCCAGTATAGTTCTGCTTTCTTGATTAGACCCTGATAAACAGAGTCCTACGACAATTTCTTTGAGCAGTACAAACACTTATAAGGTTGACATACTTTGAGGACCACTGCCGTACTCTACTGGAGATGACTGGGCTCAAACCAGTGTTGGACTTGGTGGTATGAGACAAGAAAAATAAAGGACAAAAAGTCTTCTTATGATCAATTACTGACATATGAAGAGATAGTCATATATACAGTTTCTCTGAAGGTACACCTTAACAGTCAGGAAGTATCTTAAATTTCTAGCACTTTAGAATGAAACATCCAAGAAGATCTCTAACCTGCGTGATAGTTAAGTCCAGGGAAGAGCTGTGTGATGTATTTGTCAAGCACCAAACCACAATTATCATCCAAAGAATTCTTTTTTTTTTTTGGCTGCATCGGGTCTTAGTTGTGGCATGTGGGATCTTCGTTGAAGCATGTGGGATCTTTCATTGCAGCGCGGGCTCTTGTGATGCGAGGGCTTCTCTCTAGCTGTGGCATGCAGATTTTCTCTCTCTAGTTGTGGCGCATGGGTTCTAGGGCACATGGGCTCTGTAGTTGTGGTGCTCGGGCTCCAGAGCATGTGGACTCTGTAGTTTGAGGCACGTGGGCTCTCTCGTTGAGGCACCCCAGCTCAGTAGTTGTGGTGGGCAGGCTTAGTTGCCCCGCAGCATGTGGGGTCTTAGTTCCCCGACCAGGGTTCAAACCTGCGTCCCCTGAATTGGAAGGCGGATTCTTTACCACTGGACCGCCAGGGAAGTCCTATCATCGAAAGAATTCCTAACTGGTAAATTTCCCATTAAAGCAACCCAACTATTAAATGTTTGTAGAGCCTTAAAAAATAATTGCTTGCTTTCTTCTGAATGTAACAATGCAATGTAACAACAGTTTCACAGAGTAAACTGCAAATCACTTCAGTCCTAGTAGCCAGACTCCCTTTGTCTAAGACTCTGGGGCTTTAGCTATTAGAGGGCTCTTTCTGGGGAAGGGATTAGAGGGAACCTCCAAGGATGTGTTCTTATTTCAAGAACTTCCCTTTGCTTCCACACACCCCTACTTACCGAGATCTTGAGTTGGGTGCACCTTCCCGATCTTCCAAGGTCTGGGGAAGAATGTTGATTTGTTTGGAACCTTCACTGACAAAGACTCTCTCCTTGACCAAACTTTTAGTCAGACTCCTCTGAATCCTCTTCTTAACTAGGCTTCAACCTTTGGGCTTCAGTGTTTGTCTTTGCAACACCCACTTTTAGCAAGAATTCGGTCATGTCAGTTTAGCTTGAGTTCTTGATATCTGATCACTCTCAATATCTAATTAAATTCCTCATCCACCCAGGTGGTATCTGATCACTCTGGCCAGCCCTCAGCAAGAATCCTGTTGGTCAGTATAGTGAGAATTCCCCCCTACCCTTTATGTCTCCTCTTTGTAATTTTCCATGAACTGACCACCCCCCAACCCCAACTTGCTCCTTGCCTATAAATCCCCACTTGTTCTTGCTATATTTGGAATTGAGCCCAGTTCTATACTGAAGTCTCTTTCCCCCTATTGCAATAGTTCCTGAATTTAAAAAACAAAAAACAAAAAACAACCCCCTCAACTACTGTTCAGCTCTGGTTTTCTTTAACATCACTCAGGGGTTCACATTCTTGTCCTCCTGACTGTGGACAGTTTTTCTTAAAGCTGGGCCCTAATTAAAGTTGTAAAGTGAAAAGGAGAAACAGCAATAAACCCCAGAGCTGTTGGCTACAACATTATAACTGGCTTTGGTGCAAATGAGCATCTTCCTACAACTGGAATATAATTACCCTCTGTGCCTGGCATCACATATGGGGCAATCAGAGAAGGGATAATAAAAATGAGGATAACACTGACCCCACCCATGGCCGGAGGTGAAGGGTTGGGTGGGGGTGGGAGAACAGTTAGACCTGGAGACAGGCTCACACACAGACACACAAACACTCTTCTCCCACGTACTCAACCCTAAAGACAAGCCCAGAAACACCGCCCATTATGGATAAACTCCTGCGATCTCTGGGATAAGAACACAGTTACAGAAACGTCATGCCCAAAGTCAGCCACAGTTCCTCACACACCCACAATCACTCTCCCATTCTTGGCGTGACAGACCCACAATCTGTCACACAACGACCCACACTCACGGGGCGTGACTGAAAATACAGAAGCTCACTACACCGACAGAACCCGTCGTCCCGTGGTGAGTAAGTACAAAAGTGTGCAGCGACAGTCACACACACAAGCCGCCCCACCTGAGCATTCAATAACAGTCACGGACGTGCGCAACTTCACCATTCCCTCACACACAGTAGCCCAGAGTCATTTGAGCGCCCAAGATCGCCCAGGGTCGCACACAGCGCTCCGGGTACCCGCACCTGCAGCTTCGGTCACCTGTAGCGCAGGCGCGATGTCTAGGCGTGCCTCGGGGCCCTCTGGGAAATGCTGTTCTTTCCGCAAAGAGGCCGAGGCGCAAAGCGTTCTGGGGCTCGTGGTCCGCGGGGTCGGAAGGAAAAGCTGAGTCGCTAGTCCAGGTTCCTGCAGCTGGGGTTTACCCAGCCGAGCTCGGGGTCCCGCGCGCCTCAGTCCCCGCCCCGCTCCGCCCCGCAGGGGATTCTGGGAGGCGACGTCGCTGGTCTCGGGTCGTTGGGCGTGTTTCCCAGAGCCAGCGGCGCCGGGAGGTGAGTAGGGCCTGGCTACGCGCGAGAGCCAGAGGGCAGGGCCGGGCTTGGGGTGGACCGGCAGGGAGCGGGATGGAGACCAGGAGGGCGCCGCCGAGGAGACTGTGTGACAGGCTGCGGATGTGACAGGGTGTGATCTTCTGTGTCACCGTGTATGTGATTGTGCGCGACTGTGACCGTCTGCCTCCGGTAGACTCCGAGTCTGTGTGTGTTTGTGCGTGACTGTCTCCGCAGGTGTAACTGTGTTATTGTATATGGGTTTGTGAGAAATTGCGGGTGTGACATTGTGTGTGTGTGTGTCGCTGTGTGGGTGTGTGTGTGACTGTGTTTGACCACTTGTCCCTGTGGATGTAACTGAGTTTGAATGTGTGTGACAGAAGGTGTGATTACGTGCCCATGACCATCTATCTCTGCAGGTATAATTTTGTGTGAGTAATTGTGGCAGGATGTGTGACTTTATGTGGTATGTCACTATGCATGAGATTGTGTGTGACTGTCTCTCTGTTGGAGTAACTGTGTATCATCATCTCTATCTTTGTGTTAATACCACTGTGTATGTATGTGACATTACAGTCGCAATTATGTGACCACATATATGTGTGTGATTGGGTGAGAATTGAATTTGTATGTGTATGTCAGACCTAGTGTGTGATTGTGAGACACAGAAAGATTAAAATTACTCACCCACATTCACACAGTTACTAAGTGACAGAATCAGGACTTAAGCCCAGGCTATTTGGCTCCAGAATCCTTGCTGTTAATTGCTAAACTCTCTTGATCTTTCCCACGCTGTGAGGGTGAAAAGTGGGGGCCCTGAGTTCTGAGGGTGTTGGAGAGGATTGTCTGTGGTCTTGGACTGGGACCCTTCTGGACATGGAACTTAACCTGAGTCTCTTCGTTTGGTCCCATTGTGAGTAACAGAACCCAATCTAAAGGCACTGTAGTGAAACCATCCTCATATTGGCTGCCTTTGGGGGAGGAAAGCCCAACCTGAAAACCCAGTCTTCCTCTCCTTAGGCCATGGAGTTTGAGATTTTAGGTTTGTCCTTGTCAAAACTCTTCCATGTTTGGTGCTGAGAGAGGCTGATCCATGGCTCTTTTTCTCACATACCAAGTGAACTAAGTGTTTGGGTCTGACTTTACGTAACAAAGAAAAATGCTCTCATTTCCTTTTCAACTGTGTGTGTAAAATCTAAGTGGCAATAAGGGTGGCACTTCTCTATGCCAGGAGTTGGCTCAAGCAATCTTGACAGTGAGGAAAGGTTCTGACAGTTGGGTTGATTTGCCCAAGGTCACGTAGCCAATGAGGAAAGGAGTGGAGAGTCAGTGTGTGTCTGGGGGTCTATATAAAGCGCAAGTCTTTCCCAACACCTTTCAGAGACTGGTGGTTCATCTCAAATTTGAAAAATATTATTCAGATGATACACAGCGATTTGAAACAGCAATTTAAAAGCTATTTCTTTTATGCAGGTGCTACTTAGAGCTCCCAGGTGCTGAGAAGACTTCACTGATTCTCCTCTTGGGTTGCAAAGGCTTTTATGGACAAATTCAAGCTGCATTGCACTAAGGAAATAATTTTCTTACAGATTGAGTTGGTTAGTGCAGAGTAGCCCAGAATTAGGGGGTTGTATATCTTAAATTCTAAGTCAAACACAACTGTCTTTGTTTTCAGAGTGAAGAAATGTTGGCTCTGAGAAGACAAGGAACTTGTTTCAGGCTGTGCAGTTTCTTGTTGGTTTGGTATTGAAATTTGTCAGTGTTTGCCTCAGGCTGAATTTCTGTGGAGTAATAAAGGTAACACCTGCTGCCCCTGAATATGCTTCTCTAAAAAACATATAGCATTGATTTCTCAGGTTATGTTGAATATTTCCCATACAAACATTGTGGTCTCTTGAAAGAGGACCAGTCTTTGAGCCACACTGCAGTTTGAGTCTTATGACTTTGAGTTAGCTGTTTAAGCTTTTTGAACCTCAATTTCACTTGGTGGTAAAATGGGGATAATAATACCTACCTTTGCAGTTTTGTGAAGATTAAATAAGATAATGACATACACAACATGTGTAACATTGCTATTTATATTACAGGAGCCACAGTAAGATTTATTTATTTGTTTATCAAATATGTTTTTAGCACTTACAGTGGTTCTGGCATTATTCTAGCACTAGAGATATACCAGTGAACCCAATAAATCCTGGCTGTCTTAAATCTTATACTATTGTTTGGGAAGACAACAGTTAACAGAAAAAAAAAAAGTAACATGTCCAATGATGTTAAATGCTAAGAAGAAAAATAAATCAAGATAAGGAAAAATAATAACTGGAAGAGAGATTCTCTTTAGGTAGAATAGGGAGGTCCCTCCAATCTTGTAACAATTGAGCACAGATAAGAATGAAGAGAGGGAATGTGCCGTGTCCAGGCAGAAGGAAAACCCAAGGCCACAGCCTTGAAAAAGGAGTGTGGACAGTGTTTGAGGAACTATAAGGAAATCTGTATGCCTGGAGTGGGGCGAATAAGGGGGAGAAGAGTGGGAAATGAGGTCTAAGGGGCAGCCAGGGCTAGATCATAAATTGTCTTATTGGCGATAGGATGGACTTTAGATTTTGTTGAGTTCAGGCTGTGTGTCCTTAATATTAGTCAGGACTTCAGGGGTTAAGTTCAACTTTGGCCTTTTTTCTCAGATCTTGGAACGGGGTAGGGCTGGTCCATGTAAAGAAACTAGGGACCATAAAGGGGCAAAAAACTCTGTGAGTCTCAGATCAGCAACATAGGGCTGCTCTGCCATTTTTTTTCTTGTTTAACTCTCCCTTCTCAGGACTTTGTTCTCCAAAAGAGAAAACTGAAGAAGGAAGGAAGAATGGCTGTTGGACTATGTAAAGCCATGTCCCAGGTAAGTTGATGTTTTCACTTTGTTTCCAGAAATTCCACATCATTTTTCAGGACTTTGGGACCTCAGAGAGAGTCACAAGTAGCCCAGTGAGCACTCTCTTCACTTCTCTCTCTCCACTATTTGTTCATATAATCCTTCTACAAAACATTTAGTTGCTTTTTTTACTCAGTGTTGTGCTTAAATGTATGATGGAACAGAATTTTTCCTCTTTAGATGGATCACGATTTGTTGTGTTGGAGATGAATGCAAGTGAAATAAAGGATGGAGTGTGATTATCAAATAGGGAGGTCAAGGACGGCTTTTCTGAGGAAGTGACAGTTGAGCAAAGAAAAACCTGAGTGAAAGTAGGGAGTAAGTTTTGTGGAGATCTGGGGAAGGGCTTTAAAAATGTAGAAGGAATAGCAAGTACAAAGTTACTGTGGTGGGAGCATGTTTGATATGTTCCAGGGATAGCAATAAGCCAGTATCCTCAGAGGGAAATGTGCACTGTGAGATCAGAGCAGTATCTGGGGACCAAATTATGCAGGCCCTTAAAAGTCATGACCAGAACTTTGATTTTTGTTCTGAAGGTGAAGGAGAACCATTGGGGTGTTTGTGATGTGATTTGATTTATGTTTTAAAAGGAAAATAAATAGCAGAGAAGTAAGAGTGGAAGCAGGGAGGCCAGTCAGGAGACTGCTGCAGTAATCCAGGTGGGAGGTGATAGCTGCCTGGACCATGGTGGTGGCATTGGAGCTGGCGAGATTCTGGGTGTATATTGGAGATAGAAAGTATGGGATTTGATCAGGGATTGGTTGTGGCGTATGAGAGGAAGAAAGAAATCATGAACGACTACAAAGATTTTTGACCTGGGCAATTGTGTAAATGGTCATGCCATTTACTGAGATAGGAAGACAGGGTGGGATGAGATAAGAATCAAGAATTGAGTTCTAGATATATTAAATTCGAGAGACCTGTTGGATATCCAAGTAAAGTATTGATTATATATCTAGAGTTCAAGACTGGAGATGTGAATTTGAGAGTCATTAGTGTATTTAAAGCCATGGGACAGGATGAGATTATCTTGAGGGTAGGGTTGTGGCGAATGTAGATAGGAAAGAGGTCCAAGGACTGAGATTAAGGCATTGAATATAAGAGGCTGACAAGAAGAGGAGGAACCAGCAAAAGAGACTAAGAAGGACTGATGTAGAAGGAAAACCAGGAGAGTGTGGGTCCCGGGAGTCAATAGTAGAAAGCATTTCAAGGAGATGATCAACTGAGTTAAATTCTTCTGAGAGAGACTGAGGAAGAAGCTAGGACCATATGGGAGTACTTGGCAAACAACATTTTTTAAAAAATTTCAGGGTTTGGTGACCTTCAGGGATGTGGCTCTAAATTTTTCCCAAGAGGAGTGGGAATGGCTGGACTCATCTCAGAAGGATTTGTACAGAGATGTCATGTTGGAGAACTACAGGAACTTGGTATGGCTTGGTAAGGATATGTATCCCCCATAATTCAAATCTTCCCTATGAGGTGTTTTTGCTTCCTCCATTGGGAATATCTAGGGCATCTTAAATGCTCAGCTGGATTTCTACTTCGTGTTCCCAGGAAATTATTCAAAGTAGTTTCATAGAGTTATAAATGAGTATAGTTCCCTTTGCTCTAGAATGTTGGTTTGGGATAGCAGCATTAGTATGGCGTGGGAATTTTTTTAATTGCAAATTATGGGGTCCCACTATAGACCTACAGAATCTGGGAATAAGCCTAATAGTCTGGGTTTTAATGAGCCCTCCAAGTGGTTCTGATGCCCATTAAAATTTGAGAACCACTGTGGCTTCTGATTTAGTAGGTCTGGGTTGGGGCAGCCTGAGAATTTGCATTTCTAATAAGTTCCTAGGTGATGGTTCTTCTGCTCTAGTACTTTGAGAACTGCTATGGAAGAGGCTTTGTCTTTCTCATTCTCCATTCAAGCATCTTTCCATTCTCTGGCCCTTCCTCTAATGGCCTTTCTTGCCTAATGACCAAGAGATTGAGTCTGAGTCTGGAACAGCAATAGCAAGTTGATTTGTTTATCTATCTGTCTGTCTTGCTGGCTCTCATTTTTCTTCTCCTGTAAACAGGACTTTCCATTTCTAAGCCCAACATGATCTCCTTATTGGAGCAAGGGAAGGATCCTTGCATGGTGGAGAGAGAGATGTCAGATGGTCAATATGCAGGTGAGTGACGGGGAACAGGGAAGGCTGTTGTAAGGTGACAGCCCAAGTGGTCATAAGAAGACTGCCCTGCATTTGAGGAGGCTGTCCTGGGCTTCAGGGGGTCATTTCCTCTCTATTTCTATCAAGTTATAGTCTCAATAATATTTCTACCTATACCCTAAATCTTGTTCCTTTTAAGTTCTTTCCCCTTTATGGACAGAGTTATATACATTTCTAGATTTCTTTTTAGAGTTTTTATTTTTATCAAAGTTATGCATGCACATTGGTTGAAGAGACAAGTTGTTTTATAAGGCTTATTCCTTTTAAAAAAGGAGGTCTCTTGCCCTGCTTCCCAGTTTCCCTCTCCCTAGAGGGATCCACTTTCTTTACTTTTGCAGCTTCTTTTGGTGTTTCCTTCATGTCTCTAATAAATATGTTTATGTTGCTATTTCTTGATTGTTTTTTTCAGGTTTAGTCCTCATCCAATATCTTCACTAAGAAAATAAGAATTTAGTACTTATCCTGAATCCAACATGTGTGTGAGCATGCACGCGCACACACACGATTTCTATCTTCCTATCTCACCGATATCATAATTTTTTAAGTTTTATTTATTTTTTTAATTGAAGTGTAGTTGATTTACCACGTTGTGCCAATCTCTGCTGTACAGCAACATGACTCAGTTATACACATATGGACATTCTTTTTTTTTTATATTCTTTTCCATTACGGTTTATCACAGGATATTGAATATAGTTCCCTGTGCTATAAGTAGGACCTTGTTGTTTATCCATCCTATATATAATAGTTTACATCTGCTAATCCCACACTCCCAGTTCTTCCCTCCCCCACCCCCTCCCTCTTGGCAACCACAAGTCTGTTCTCTATGAGTCTGTTTCTGTTTTGTAGATAGGTTCATTTGTGCCATATTTTAGGTTCCACGTATAAGTGATATCATATGGTATTTGTCTTTCTCTATATGACTTATTATGGTAATCTCTTAGTTGCATCCATGTTGCTGCAAATAGCATTATTTCGTTCTTTTTTATGGCTGCGTAGTATTCCATTGTGTGTGTGTGTGTGTGTGTGTGTGTGTGTGTGTGTGTGTGTGTGTGTGTGTGTGTGTGTGTACGTACCACATCTTCTTTATCCTTTCATCTGTAGATGGACATTTAGGTTGTTTCCATGTCTTGGCTATTGTGAATAGTGCTGCTATGAATATAAGGGTGCATGTATCTTTTTGAATTATAGTTTTGTCCAGGTATATGCCCAGGAATGGGATTGCTGGATCATATGGTAATTCTATTTTTAGTTTTCTGAGGAACCTCCATACTGTTTTCCATAGTGGCTGCACCAACTTACATTCCCACCAACAGTGTAGGAGGGTTCCCTTTTCTCCACACCTTCTCCAGCATTTGTTATTTGTAGACTTTCTAATGATGGCCATTCTGACCGTTGTGAGGTGGTACCTCATTGTAGTTTTGATTTGCATTTCTCTAATAATTAGTGATGTTGAGCATCTTTTCATGGGCCTGCTTGCCATCTGTATGTCTTCTTTGGATAAATGTCTATTAAGGTCTTCTGCCCATTTTTCGATTGAGTTGTTTGTTTTTTGTTGTTGAGTTGCATGAGCTGTTCATATATTTTGGAGATTAAGCCCTTGTCGCATCATTTGCAAACATTTTCTCCCATTCCATAGGTTGTCTTTTGGGTTTTTTTTATGGTTTCCTTTGCTGTACAAAAGCTTGTAAGTTTGATTAGGTCCCATACCAATATCTTAATTTTTATTGAATCACTGTTCAGTGTTTACATTATTATGGCTATTAAGTGCTAGTCATAGCTGTGCTGTGCATATACCAAGATTACTTTTTCTGTACTTTTTATTTTTCTTGGCATTAATAATTATCTGGGGTTTTGTCTATTTTTTTTCCTTAGTTTTCTATATACATATTCCTAACTCAATTCTTAACTCCTGATCAATTGTTTAAATCTCTTAAGACACTCAGACACATTAGGTTATCTATTGATTTTACCTTCTTGGAGAAATCTCTCCAGAGTCTTCAGATATGCTTCACTCTAGACAAATGGCTCATTACATTTGCTTGCATTCTATTTGGGTTTATCTAACGTTTTCTCATGATTAGATTGAGGTAGTGCATTTTTGAAAAGAGTGCCACAGAAATAATGTTGTATCCTTCTCAGTGAGTGCATCATACCAAAGGATTGATAATATTGATATATCTTATTATCAATGATGTTAATTTTCATCACTGGGTGAAGGTGGTATCTGCCTGGTTTCTCCATTGTAAAGTTACTATTTTTCTATTTATAATTAATAAATATTTGGGGAAGATACCTGATACTATTCAGTTTCTTCTGAAACTTTTGCCCACTAATTTTAGCATCCACAGCCCTGTTGGATCTTGTCTGCAACAATTACCACTGTTGTGGTATTGACCTGATGTTGACATTTTTATTTCCTTCTTTTCTTTACACATATTAACTAGGATTGTTCTGTCTGGAAGAGCTGTTTCATCTCTCCCATTTGTTTATATATTAAAATATTTCTTCATATTTATGGAATGATGGGGTTTTTTTTTCCTGTGAGTTAAAACTACTGTATCATTATTTTGTTGCTCAAAGTGTTCCAGCTTTGACCATTGGGATCTTCTTCAAGTTGGTTCCTATGACCTTTTAACATGCCCCACTTCGTGGTTCCAGGTGTTCCAGGTTCATCTTGTTTTCCTTTCCCCAGCCTTCAATCAACCACTTCTCCAAGGAGCCCTGGTTCCTTTTATTGGGAAATGATGTTTAGAAACCAAGGTCTGGGTACTAGGTGTACTTATTGCTACTGGAAGTGATTTCTTCTAGGCCCTCACAGCAGATTGAGCTGGAAAATATATGTATGTATACTAACACACACTTCTAGACAGACACACACTTCTATATTTATTTCTGCCTCTGTTTTTTTTTTAATATATTAAATTATTGGTTTATATTGATACCTTGATTTTAGTCCTACCCTCCACAGGGTTTATCATAGCCTTTCTCCTTTACTTATTTGTAATTTCTTCTTCTGACAATGAGAAGCAATGTATTTAATTATTTGCTCAATTTAAGTATACACACAAAGTAGTTTCAGAATTTCTAACCTATTCCTCTGTGAGGAATAAATTTACTAAGTAGATTACATTATTTGTATTTAGGTACAAATGTACTTTTTTAGTCTTAAGTATTCAGTCAAAAACTATTTTCCAGAGTTACTTAGGTTAGTTCTTCTAGGTTCATTTGTTTCTGTTGATTCCTACTACATCCTGGTTGATTTCAATTTTTTTTTTTGTATCTGAAACATTACTGTGCTCCTAAGAATCAGACCTTTACAAGAATGTATCCTCAGAAAAGTGTTGCTCCCTCCTTGTCCTTACTATCTTGTTTCTGTTCCCTACTTCTTCCTGCCCCTTTCTTACCCACCCCTTGTAGATCACCAGTCTTTATTTTCAGGTTTGTCCTTTTTATGTTTCTTTTGCACAAGTGAGCAGATATACCTGTAGATTTGCGTTTGCTCTTTTCACTTAGCTATAATGACATGGTTTGAACTACGAGGGTCCACTTATATGTGAATTTTTTCAATAAATACTTACTACATGATCCGAGGTAGGTTGAATCCATGGATGCTGAACTGCAGATTTGGAGGGCTGACTGTAAAGTTATACCCATAGCCCCTGCATTGTTTGGGGGTCAGCTGTACAGGAAATCACTCCATATGAGTTCATGGAGAGCTTCCTCATTTTTCTGACAGCTGCAGAATACTCCATTCTGTGGATGTTATGGTAATTTATTCAATACTCTATAATGTGTGAACATTTAGGATGTTTGCAGTAGTTTACAATTACAGACAATGCTGCAATAAATAACCTTGTAAATATGTATGTTCCTTTTGTTGAGGCTTTATTTTCAGGGTTGTTTCGTAGATGTAGGTGTGCTAAGTAAGTGCATATGTAGTTTAGGAATTGCCAAATTTCTCCCCAGAAGGTTGTACCTGTCTGCTTTTTGTATTAGTTTCTTATGGCTGCTGTAACAAATTACCACAAATTTAGTGGCTGAAAACAACACAAATTTATTATCATATAGCTCTGGATCCAGGTCAGAAGTTGAAAATGGGTCTTACAGGGCTAAAATCAAGATGTTAGCAGCCTGCCTTCCCTCTGAAGGCCCTCAGGGAGAATCTGTTTCTTGCCTTTTTATGCTTTCTTTAGGACCTTTATCATCTTTTCATTTTCAACTTTGTAAAATCACCTTGTTTTAAACGTGAGCTTTATATGCAGTATAGAATTGAGTTTTGCTTTGTGAACCAATCTGGATATCATTTCAATTTAATAGGTGAAAGTCCAACCACATTTTTGATATGTTTGGGCTTAATTCTGTACATTGTTTTGTGTTATATTTTCTGATTTTTACAGTTTTAAAAAAAGACTTTAACTTGTCTGTTTTCTTAGGCTTTTTTTTGGTCGTGTAATACTATAGTTTTTATAATAATTAGAAAGATTCTTCTTTTGTTCTAGTGCCTTCACGGTTATAGTGCTCTGTTTCTTTAGACAGTATTTATTCCTTCTATTACTTGATCGGTCAGCTTTAAAAACTAGCCTTTGATTTTTTTACCTGTTACAGATGAGTCAATAAGTAGCCTTGTTATACTCCCCACCTTCTCTTCCCAAATTTTGTTACTTGTATGCTTTTTACATTGTCCAGGCATATTATATTTACATGCTCTTGTGTCACATTTATCCCAACCTTTCCTTTTGTCTTAATTCTGTAGTTAAATATATTTAGTGTTTTCCACTAGGTCATTTTCCTGAAATTTCTCTGGACATCTCTGGATTGGCTGAAATCTGCTCTCTAGCAGTTTCCTCAAAAAGAGTTCATGCAAACAATGTCCCCCTAAGCTCTACCTTGTTCATAATTGGCCATTCTTTCCTTAAGTTGCTTATAGTATAGTATTGGTGTTGAATATTGTTACAAAGAAGTCTGATGCCAGCTTGATATTTTCCCTTTATGTATAAGTGCCTTTATATTTTGTTCTGACCTCCTAGATGGTTCTTTCTTTCATTTTAAAGTCATTTTATCAGGACATGTTTTAGTCTTGACCATTTTGGGTCACTTTTTCCTGGTAGATATGTTCTCTCTCAGGATGGAGAGTCAAGTTTTTATTTCTGGAAATATTTTTTTCTTTTTTTACTGATGAAGTTAAAAATATAGGAAAGTATAGAGAATAATAATATAGTAAAGATTTCCTATTGATGAACAATTTTTGTATTTCTGAATTGCATACTTCATCATGTGTATTATTTATTTAATATACTGCTTGATTCAATATTTAATATTTAAGAATTTTGCCTGTTATCCATGAGATTGGTCTGATATAACAACGGTGAAATAGATCAGTGGAACAGTGAAGAATGTACAAAAATACACCCACGTATATATGAGAACTTAGTATTAGATAAAGGTGGTTTTTCAAATTAGTGGTGCAAAAAGATTTTCTTGAAAGTTATGGATAATATTTGTATAATATTGGGTTTTGGAAAGTCTTTCTTAAAATGACATAAAGGCCAGGCTCTATAATGGAAAAATTGGAAGATTTGAGTTCATACAAATTTTTTAAAAATTTTATCAGAAGCATTATAAATCAAGATGACATGTGACAATAAAATTATAAATGAAAATGACATGTGGTTTGAGGGAGAAAAATGCTCATAAAGCCTTAATGTCTTAAATTTATAATGACTTCTATAAACCACTTAAAAGAAATGCCAGTGTAATTAAAATATATGCAAAGTACGTGAATAAGGAATTCACCAAAGAAGAAACCACAAAATATATAAAAGGTACATAAATATATATGCAAATGCTCAATTTTATAATCAGTGAATTGCAAATTAAAACAATAATGAGGTACTCTTTACTTGTAAGGGCAAAGATTTTTAGAATAATGTTAGCCAGTGTGAATGAGTTCGAAGACATATTTCATGTTGCTGACAGGAATGTAAATTGATAAAAAAAGTCAGAACCATGACTTTCTCCCCTCTTTCCCCCAAGTAAATTCTTTAATTTCTTCTATAACAGTTTTCTTTCTCCCTGCAAAGGTAAAAAGGAGACATTTGCTTTCTTCATATTTTTCAGAAGGGGGCTCTTTGTATGAAATCAAGGCATTATCTCCAAAATGGTACATTGATGAAGAGGAAATATCCCAGGGGATGATAATGGAAAGACTTACAAGTTATGGCCTTGAATCCTCCAGTTTCAGAGAAGCCTGGAAATATGAGGGTGAATTTGAGCAGCATCAGGGAAATCAGGAAAGGCATTTCAGGCAAGTGACAACTCTTAAGGAAATCTCTGCCATGAAAAGAGACAATGAATATAATAATTCTGAGAGAAATGTTCTCTTGAACTCAGTACTTTTAACACAACAGAGAGTTCCCACAGTAGAGCAAGTACATAAATTTGATATTTATGATAAAATGTTCCCCCCAAATTCAGTTCTAACTGAACATAAAAGACTACATGCTGAGAAGGAATCTTTGATAGGTAATGAATGTGAAGAATTCAACCAGAGTACATACCTTAGTAAAGATGCAGAAATTCCTCCTGGGGAGAAGCGTTACAAAAGTAATGATTTTTCAGATCTCTTAAGTTTCCACTCATTACTTACTCAACATCACACAACTCATCTTGGAAAATTATCCCATGGATACGTTGAATGTGGTGCTGCCTTTAGCTGTTACTCGTTCTTTACTCAACCTCAGAGAATTCACAGTAGAGAGAAACCATACGCATGCAATGACTGTGGAAAAGCCTTTAGCCATGACTTCTTTCTCAGTGAGCATCAGAGAGCTCATACTGGGGAGAAACCATATGAATGTAAGGAATGTAACAAAGCTTTCAGACAGAGTGCTCACCTTGCTCAACATCAGAGAATCCACACTGGAGAGAAACCCTTTGCATGCAATGAGTGTGGGAAGGCCTTTAGCCGTTATGCCTTCCTTGTGGAACATCAGCGAATTCACACAGGAGAGAAACCATATGAATGTAAGGAATGTAACAAAGCCTTCAGACAGAGTGCACACCTTAATCAACATCAGAGAATTCACACTGGAGAGAAACCCTATGAATGTAATCAATGTGGAAAAGCCTTCAGCAGACGCATAGCCCTTACTCTGCATCAAAGAATTCACACAGGAGAGAAACCCTTTAAATGTAATGAATGTGGAAAGACCTTTGGCTATCGCTCACACCTTAATCAACATCAGAGAATTCACACCGGTGAAAAGCCCTATGAGTGCATCAAATGTGGGAAGTTTTTTAGGACTGACTCACAACTTAATCGACATCATAGAATTCATACTGGAGAGAGACCTTTTGAATGCAGTAAATGTGGGAAAGCCTTCAGTGATGCTTTAGTTCTAATTCATCATAAGAGAAGTCATGCAGGAGAGAAACCCTATGAATGTAACAAATGTGGGAAGGCCTTCAGTTGTGGCTCATACCTTAATCAACATCAGAGAATTCATACTGGAGAGAAACCTTATGAATGTAATGAATGTGGGAAGGCTTTCCATCAGATCTTGTCCCTTAGGCTACACCAGAGAATTCATGCTGGAGAAAAACCCTATAACTGTAATGAATGTGGGAACAATTTTAGCTGTGCTTCAGCTCTTAGACGACATCAGAAAATTCATAATAGAGAAACTCTCTGATTATGTATAACAAGTGTAAGAAAGAAAACATTTAGTCACCATTCAGTCCTTATTAAATAAATATCAGTGAGTTCTTCAGTTGGTAATTCTATGAATGTAGTACCTATGGAGAAGCTTTCAGTTCATGAGCATCCCTTATTTGAAATAGCCTGAGTAGTAGACATCTATTACTTTTGGATCTGTTCTGTACCCCATTTGAGACTTACCTCACCCTCAATGCATATCATTCTGATGAAATTGTTTAATCAGGGAGAGCAGTAGATTGCTCATAGGCAGGCCAATTATTTTCTTCAAACTCATGATAGATAAGGGATTTACAAATGTCCCTGTCTAGACCAGTAGAGTCCTAGGGGGTTATTGTTATGGGTAGTAAGAAAAGATTTTTTTTTTCCCCACCCCAGAATTGCAAGTTTCAAGGATTTAGTAAGGTTAAAAACTCACCAGTAGCCTTTTTGCCACCACATGAAGAAAGCCTTCCCAGGATAAATCCAACACAAAGGAAAACTGAGGTCAGAGACAGAAATCTGAGGATGCTGTTTGATCTTCTGGATCCAGTCATGTCTGAAGTCTACACCATTTTTTACTTTTTCATTTTTGTGATCCAATAAATTTTCTTTTTTCTGCTTATGTTAATTTGATTTGGGTTTTTGCCTCTTGGAATCGGAGTCCTGACTCATACACCCCATGTTTGCTACACATCTGAGAAAGCCTTAATCTTTTATATGGCATAATTGTTTATCCTGAGTATAAACCTCATAAGTATATAAAAGTTAAATACACAGCCTTCATAAAGCTGAGAGAATTGTTACATTTTATTTGTTGATAAAAACTAATTTAGTATTCATTAGTCTGTTTCACAATAAGGAAGAATTTTTAAAAATTCACTTAGTAAAACTTATTACCAGGCTTTCTCATAGGGAATTAAAATCATTTGTGGCAGTGACTCACTATAGGCCTTTAAAGAAAGATTGGCCAGCTAAAAGAGAATAATGGATCCATTAGTTTAATGAATGGCTCTTCATCTTAAAGGAATTATTTGATTTTCTACTTTCAGCGTGGGTTTAAACATATCGTGATAGAATAAGATAGAATTGTAAATGAGGTCTTCTTTTGTGGGTGGGTTGTAAACTTGGTTTAAGAAGTTTATGGATAACTTCTTTGAAACTAGACATATTAGACAAGACATTGCTGGCAGACAAAAAGAATGAGCCATTTTCAACTAATGGTTAAAGTAAAGCAGTTGGAGCCTAAAATTTTTAGAGTATAAATCATTACTATTCAGAGTAATGAGGAACAGGAGGGTGTGGGGCAGTATATTCCTGTTTTATCTGAGTGGATATACGAAGGTAAACTTTAATATGGAGACGTTGCCACTTTGAACAGTTAGAACCAGTTATAATCTTGGGCATTGTCTGGAGAGCATCTATAAAAACAGATCAGGACAAATGAATTATGAAAAAGTGAAGGATTTACATGTGAATATATGTGCGTGGAGCAAAACAATGACTACTAATATAATAATGTCTTTAATAGTCAATTTATACTTATATCTAATAAAAATCTGAAAATTATTTTTCTTAAATATTAAGACAAATTCCCTTTGAACAACTTAAATTACAGATCTAGTATAATTGAATACTTCAAACCTTGAAGAGAAACAAATATAATGGTTTTAAAACACTGCCAAACTTGCATTATATCTATAATATATTAATAATCGTAAGCTAAATTCATGTAATCATTCCTTTATTCTCTCATATTTTCTGGGGGTATAGGAACACTTATTTTAATATTTTCTAAGGGTTTAGTTATAACTTACATCAGAAAGCTCCTCAGGGTTACTCTAAACTTACTAAGCTTAAAGGAAAAAAAAAATTAACTCAGACCAGTGATGAGTCTGAGTTGTTCACTAATTGATTCTTGATCTAAGTATGGCACCTGATTTCTTCCTCCAAGGTGATATAAACCCAAGCCACTGATGCTGTTTTTACAGTTAAACTTCACTTGTAATGTTGATAAAATCTGTTACACCCATGCCTTTAGCACAGGTGTTTGTATTTTACAATCTGATGTTTCTCCTCACAATGAGGTACCTAAATTTTGTTTATCTGCAACTATACAATCCATTGTCTTATTGTGATATATTGACTTGACCTTTTAGCATTATTAAAAACTCATGCTTTATTAGTACCTTATAGATATTAGGACCAGCTAGAGATTTCCTATCCTAAGAGATAAGAGTTTTAGTCTGTTTAGTTAATTATCTTTAGGACATGAACTAATCCATTGAGAACACACTGGTTAAACCTTTTCCACTTGGTTGAGTGTGATCAATGACAATGACTTTTTGGATTTCTTTTTTAATCTGGTTATTGTGCTGAACATATCTTTCTGCCTCGTTACAGTTTATGCAGTTTTTGCTTGTCATATAGAAGAGTTTTCTTTATTTACTCTTGCTTAAGTAGAAGGTTTGTATTTGTGTGTTTATGTGTATGTGTTTTATTTAAAATTTTTGTATTGAGCACCTACTCTGTGCCAGGCTTTGTTCTAATCCAGGCTTTGGACGTAACAGTTGTGAGTTAAACAGACAAAAATCCTTGCCTTCATAAAGCTAATTTCTAGTGAAGAAGATAGACAATAAAAAATATATGTAAGTAAAACATATACTATGTAAGAGAGTAACTTCTAAGGAGAAAAAGATGAAGGAAGAGCTGGGTGACCAGGTTGATATTTTAGATTGTGTGGCCAGTGAAGTCCTCTTTTGAAGTTAACTTTTGATTAAAGACCTGGGAGAGATGAGAGATCTGTCTATTCATGCTACATATACACGTACACACATATACACATGTATAGGCCTTATCTACCTAATGGAAAGGAAATGCATATATGTATATGTATGTGTGTGTATATATATATGTTTTATACTTTGTTCTTACTAAATTCTCATTTCATTATGCCTCTGTATTTGTGTATTGCATTTTAACATTTTTCTTTTTAGTCTCATGAACTCATGGCCTTCTACAGTCTTAACACATTTTAATTATAATGTATATATATATTTTGATGCTCAAATTATCAGAATTTAGCCATTGGGGCCACTTTAAGCTAACTCCTTGCTCCCTTCAGCACTGCCCTGACATCTCTGCAAGCAACTTTACTTTCTGGCAATAGTAGGATATTCCAGACCCATCCTAAATGTTTTCTGTCCAAAGTTAGCTACCTTCCAAGGAATTTAGGGAGGGAGAAAACAAGCATATACTTTTGAAATGAGACAAGCTGGGACCTGGAACCTGGCACCCTTTGCTACAGTGCATGCACCTGGACAAATGTCTCTTGGAGCAACAGAATACAAAAAAAACTATATAGGACTAAAAATAACTGCATGCATGCGCAGTTGGGGCAAATTATGAACAACAAGATACAAAAAGACCAAAAACCCAACTGCGACTTCTGAGGTGTCGAGGGCAAACCAGGGTACTGCACATAATCCCTGCACACAGCACCACCAAGGAGGTGGGCCGACCACCTAAGCCACCCTTCCAGCCTGACCCTCACCCCATTTAGGGATCAGCTCACACCCCCACGCACACACCAAAAGCGAGCAAGGGCATCTGTTACTTGTTTTCGCTCCCTTGTGCTGCAGCATGAGTCCCAATAAAGCCTTGCCTGAATTTCTCATCTGGCCTCTTAGCAATTTCTATTAATTAAGGAGTCCAAGAACCTTGGTCAGGAACAGAGAGAGGTTATGAAATCAGAAATAGGAGTTTTCAAATAATTTTTCTCAGCAAAAGGTCTTGCTAGATGGATTTGGGGACCTGAGAAAGAGTCTAAAGTAAGATTGCATTTTCCTTATATACTATATTTTCTATTTTCTATCGTTCCTCTTGCCCAAGAAGAAAAAGATGGCCCACAGTAGAGCTCATTTTAATAAGAAATATATATTAATTACTCTATAAAACTTGAAATTGTTTTAGGATTTGTGAACATTGTTTCAATAACATTGTTAAAAAACAGCCATTTGAAAATTGATGATAATTTAAAATTGCCTCAATTGATGTAAATGAGTCAAAAGGAAATGTGGCTAAGCTTCTTCAGGTGTGTTAAAATTCCACTTGCTCTCTTCCTCCTAATAGAAGGTTTTCTTTCTTTTTAAAAGTATTTCAGACATCTCTTCCTGAGCAAGTGCAAAGGTTTATGTGATGTATTGATAGAAGTAAATTTCCCATGGATTCCTGTACCCTTTTAGCAGTTACTGTATTTGGATGCTAGGACTGCACATGAATTGGGGGCAAAATTGCTGCTATTATGATTGGGTCCCTTTTAGAGACAGCTGGAAAAAATGTTTCCTTTTTAGAGCATCATTTCACATTGATTCTAGTTCTTAAAATATTTACTGTACCCTACTTTATTCACAGAGCTCGGGACAGGGAGACAATAAATTGTATGATAGAGAAAAGCAGATTGCTTGAAGCCATGAGTTGAGGCTACTTTAGTGACAGAAGAATGAGTCACTTTCCTGGTCAGCTTTCTTAAGGCATTTGCGTGGGGTAATTTCTCACATGTTCTTCCAGAAAGAGTAGTGGAAGTATCCACTCTTTTGATTATTGGCACATGTATAGATGTTGGCGTTAGACCTTCACGTGGATGTCAGGTCTTTTAGTTGGGAGAACCTGAAAAGGTGATTATACTTCTTTCAGAGTCAGTTTGGTTATCTGTAAAACTAAAATAATTACAGCCTTCCACGTTTTTGTGAGGATTACTTGACTGTAATATATGTAAAAAGTTAACATGGCAATTATTAATGATGAAATTAAGTAGGAAGTTGAATTGCATGGCTGAGAGCCAGCTGCTTATATGAGACAGAATTGCAAATTCAGCCCCTGTGTCCTGTTTCCCAGTGTGTGGAGTCTCAAACAGCAGTGCTCCTAGCCCTTCTCTCTGATCCTGGAGAGGGAACTGCAGTTCCAGAGTCTCTTCAGAGCTCCCTGTTGGGATATATGGAGCTGTTAGGACTCTGCCTTCTATTAAAATAGAGGCCAGGAAGGGTATGGCTCTTGGTTTTTAAATTTTGCATTTATACTTTTGGACCTCAATTCCTAGTATATTACCAAAATTGTTTAGTCTAACACTCATTTCTTGGTTCTTCCCCCTGTCGCTCCCAATTCCTAATCTCCCCCATGGGAACATACACAGCTATGTTTGGTATGCATCCTTAAATGTGTATATATCCCCTATCAAATAAGTCATGATGTGTGTTTGAAATTTATATTATTGGTATTATGCTATAAAAGTGTCACTCTTTTCTACTCAGTACCATATTTTGGATTGATCATATTCTTCTATGCACAGTGCTGTTATGCTATTCAGTGCTTCTAACATTTGCATAGTAATTCATAGTAAATGTTTACTACTTTTAATTTATTCATTTCTGCATACAACTCGTGGCTGGCACAAAGAACATCCTGGTATGTGTCCCCTTGTGGACCTGAACTAGATTAGACTACTTGCTGTAGAATATTGTGCAAAGGATTTTTTTGCACAATGTTATGAGGTACAACCAGATTACTTTCTAAAATGGCTGCAACTATTTACATTCTCCACAAGAGCACCTCTGTGTCCTTGTAAACACTTGATAAGATTTATCTTCCTTGAATGTTTTAGTTTGCATTATTGTTATTGACTACTGGTGAGTTGAAGTTATATCTCTATACTTCCTCATCATTTGGACCTTCTATCAAGTGGGTCTTTATTTTTTTAACCATGTTTAACTTTTATCAAATAGGTCATCAAATCTATTTACAAAAGTTTAGTTAAAATGTACTTGTAAGTCCATCTGGGCTTTAGGCTTTTTCTTCTTTTGAGGGGATGTTTCTATACTATTTCAGTGTATCAGATTTATTCAAATTTTGTTTCTTGTGCCAACTTTGGTATTTTATATTTTCTAGAAATGTATTCATTTTGTTTAGGTTGTCAAATTTGTTTGCAAATAGTCATTCATAAGATTCTTTTATAATTATTCTAACTTCATTTGGATTCTTACTCATTTTCTCATTTACATCTTTGCTCTTTTATTTTTATCAGCTTTGACAGAGGTTTACATAACTTACTGAGCACTGATCTTCAAAAAAACCTATCTCTTGGTTTTGTTATCCTTTTCTCTTATTTTTCCTAATTCTTTATTGATTTCTTCTGCCCTTTTTGTTTGTCATTTAATTCTTTTCTGAGTGTGCTCTGTCCTCTTAATTTACATTTTTTTTAACATCGTTATTGGAGTATAATTGCTTTACAATGGTGTGTTAGTTTCTGCTTTATAACAAAGTGAATCAGCTATACATATACATACATCCCCATATCTCCTCCCTCTTGCGTCTCCCTCCCACCCTCCCTATCCCAACCCTCTAGGTGGTCACAAAGCAGCAAGCTGATCTCCCTGTGCTATGTGGCTGCTTCCCACTAGCTATCGGTTTTACATTTGGTAGTGTATATATGTCCATGCCACTCTCTCACTTCGTCCCAGCTTACCCTTCCCACTCCCCGTGTCCTCAAGTCCATTCTCTATGTCTGTGTCTTTATTCCTGTCCTGCCCCTAGCTTCTTCAGAAGCTTTTTTTTTTTTTTTTTTTTAGATTCCATATATATGTGTTAGCATACGATATTTGTTTTTCTCTTTCTGACTTACTTCACTCTGTATGGCAGACTCTGGGTCCACCCACCTCACTACAAATAACTCAATTTCGTTTCTTTTC
Source organism: Balaenoptera physalus (assembly GCF_965194825.1). Classification (NCBI taxonomy): domain Eukaryota; kingdom Metazoa; phylum Chordata; class Mammalia; order Artiodactyla; family Balaenopteridae; genus Balaenoptera; species Balaenoptera physalus. The sequence goes on along the minus strand of NC_138900.1, from coordinate 15,330,383 downwards.
ATGGTTGAGTAATACTCCATTGTATATTCCAAATCTGCATTTTTTAATTGAGAATTTAGTTTTTTGTTTTCCCTGAAAATGTATTTAAGTTGTATGTTTCCCTCTACTACATAAGTTGTGTCCTACAGTTTTGGCATTTAGCGTTTTCATTGTTGTATTCTGTCCTATGCTGTTGCATTATGCATTTCCACATTTTTTGTAATTTATTTTAGGGGTTCCTCTTTAACTCACAATTCTTGGCTATCTTTTTGTTATTTGTTTCTAATGCTATTACATTAGAGGTTTATATTAATTCTTTGGAATTGAATGAGTCTTCCTTTATAGCCTCATATGTAATCAATTTTTATAACTGTTACATGTATATTCAAAAAGTATATGTATTTTGAGCTTTTGAGTGTAAATTTCTCATCTGTTAGGGCAAACCATTAAACTACTGGATCTTTATCAATCTGATAAGTGGGAAATTATATCCCAGTGCAGTTTTTATTTGCTTTTTTCTTATTATGAATGGGTTTGAGCTTCTTTTCTGTGAATTGTCTATATTTCTTGCCCAATATTCAATTGGAAAGTGACCTTTTACTTATATAGTAGGGAAGTTAGCTCCTTATGATGTGATTTGCAGATTTTTTTCCAGTGTATTATTTGTTTTTTGAATTTGCTTACAGTCCTCTTTTGCCATGCAAAATTGATTTTTATGTTATCTAATTTACCAATATTTTCTTTTAAGGCTCTTAAGTTTTGATTCATATTTAAAAGGCCTACATCTTGAGACAATTTAATATGTTTCACATGATTTCTCCTTCTGTGCTTTCATTTTTTTTACATTTTAAGTTTTTTCGTAAGAATCTCATTCTACCCCCATATGACTACCCCATTTCTCAGCATCATTTACAAATAATCCACCTTTCCCACTTATTGTAAATGTGAACTCAAGCATATACTAAATAAACAGATGTAGTTTGGTACATTTATGTATTTCCTATTCTTTTAATACCTGTTATATTAAGTCTACTATCTCTTGTCAATTGTTTTCAGAGAGGGGGTTTTGCCATCTCTGGCTATAATTGTGAATTTGTCTGTTTTTCTTTTTTGGTTCTATAAGCTTTTGCTCTATGTGTTTTGAAGTTCTTGTATTAAATGCCTAAACCTTTGGGATTATTATGTACTCTTAACTAATATATCCCCGTATCATTATAAAATGAACTTCTTAGTCCCTGGCAATATTCTTTGCTCCCAAACCTACTTTATCTGATATTAATATACACACTGTAGCTTTCTTTTAATTAGTCTTAGCATAGCATATCTTTTCCCATCCTTTTACTTTTAACCTATTTGTGTCTTTCTATTTAAAATGCGTTTCTCATGAAGAGCATACAATTGGGTATTGTTTTTAAAACTCAGTCTGCAAATCTCTGTTTAATTGCAGTGTTTACACCATTCACATTTTAAAAATTGTTGAAGTGAAATTTACATAATATGAAAATAGCCATTTTTAAGTGAACAATTTAGTAGTACTTAGTACATTCACAATGTTGTTCATCCACCACCTGTCTAGTTCCAAAACATTTTCATCATTCCAAAGTAAAACCCCTTACCCATTAAGCAGTTTCTCCTCATTCTCCCCTCAGCCCCACTAAGGCAACCACTAATCTGCATTCTGTCTCTATGGATTTATTTGTTTTGGATATTTCATATAAATGGAATCATACAATATGTGACGTTTTGTATATGGCTTCCTTAGCATAATGTTTTGCAGGTTCATCCATGTAAGCATTATTTGTACTTCAGTTTTTTTATGGTTGACTAATATTCCACTGTATGTATGTACCACATTTTGTTTATCTGTTCATTGTTGGATGTTTGGGATATTTACACCTTTTGGCTATTGTGAATAGTGCTGCTGTGAACATGTGTGTACTTGTACTTGTTTTCAGTTCTTTGGGTATATACCTAGGAGTGGAATTGTTGAATCATATGGTAATTCTGTGCTTAACTTTTTGAGGAACTGCCAAATTGCTGTCTACAGTAGCTGAAGCATTTTACATTCCCACCAGCAGTATACAAGGTTTCCAGTTTTTCCACATCCTAACACTTATTTTCCTTTTTTAAGAATTATAGCCATCCTAGTGGATGTGAAGTGGCACTTCGTGTGGTTTTGATTTGCATTTCCCTAATGACTAATGATGTTAAGCATCGTTTTGTGTGCTTGTTGGCCATTTGTATATCTTCTTTGGAGAAATGTCTATTCAAGTCCTTTGCCCAAATTTTAATTGGGTTGTCTTTTTATTGTTGAGTCATAAAAAGTTATTTATATATATTGGATACTAGACCCTTATCCTATACATAATTTGCAAATATTCTCCCTTTCTGTCAGTTATCTTTTCACTTTCTTGATAATGTTTTTTGATGCACAAAAGTTAATTTTTATTTTCATGAAGTCCATCTTACCCAACCAATGAGATGTGAGCAAAAGGGATGATTATCATTTCTGTGCCTGCTTTATCTGCCCTTCCTCTACCCTATTTGCTGGGAGATATTGAGAATTTTAATACTCACCTTTGCCCCAAAGATGGAAACTACTTGTTCAGGAAGGCAGAGCTATCCCACCAGTCCTGGACTGCTCACCCTTAGACTCTTACATGAGGGAGAAATGTATTATATTTAGGTCACAGTATTTTGGGGTCTTTATTATATCAGCATAATCTACACCCTAACTTATACAACTCCAGTGTGCCATACAAATATTACCATTTTCTCTTCGTGCCATGATAAAGGTTGGGAAGCACCATGATCTGCACCATTTCTTCTTGGTCCCTTTTGCTAGCCCCTCCTCCTCAGTGTCATAAAGGGGAAAATCCTTTCTCTCCTATCCATCCAGGTATTTAGCTTATTCTGGCCCCAAGATATACATTGAATACCCCTAATTCTTGTAGAAAAGTTGAGCATATAATGGGTGTTGGCCAAAGGAAGCTATTGCCTTGCCTTGGGAGGCACGTGGGGTAAATAAAGGTTGGTGGGCCCTGGTGCTGGAAGCCCCCAGGATGTCCCCCTCCACCAACCCCCCAGGAGTCCAGCACCCATGAAAGACTGTACCTGCATTATGGGTTGCCCTGGCATAGTGTTTCCTTCCTATTTGGGAGACAAGTCTTTTTCTCCTGCTCTGCTTGACCTGAGACAAACAACGATACCAGGTAAAACGAGCCTCTCAAAGTTTATCTTTCAACTCTGAGCTCGGTTATAATTCAATGAGCTACCAAAATTAACGTGAGCTGCTAGCTCCTTGGCTTGTTGGTCTCCCTGGACAAGCATCACCTGAGCGCTCCTCTCCTAGGAAGATCCTCCCACCTCTGGGGCTTGACCCTTTCCTTCCGGTCTCACCCATACTCCCCCTCCCCTCACCTCCTCCACTCCCCCGAACGGAGCTTATTCCTTTCCACTTGTGATTTCGGTGCCTTCCGTCCCACCCCTCCCTGAAATGCCCCGTGTCTGTGCAAGGGCACCACTTGGGACCCCAGCCCTAGTTCTTCCCGCGGATCAGTGGACGGGTCGGGGCTTTCTTTGGCTCTGGGGCGTATCCGGGGCCGCCCCTCGCGCGCGTTACAGCTCTCCGAGCACCGGCGTCTCCCTCCTAAACTACAAGCCCCAGAGCCCTTCGCACCTGAGCGTTTCCAGCCGTCTCCCTGCCCCCCGCCCCAACTACATTTCCCAGGGGCCACTGCGGCCCGATTCAGTCTGGTGACGTAGCGGCGTCGGTGGCTAGCGTTTCTCAGCGTGAGGCAGGTAAGTGTGTTTCCGTCCGGTTCTGGGGCGCTAAGCGGTGCGACCTGAAGCTCCAGAGGGGTCAGACTGTGCGGGCCGAGGAGGTGCTGTCTTTCGGTCTTTGTCCGGGCGAGAACGTGTACGTCCGGTTTGTCGGCGTGCGTTCGTCTGTGTGTCTACCAGGCTGCTCCTTCGAGTGTGTGTGTCAGTGTGTGTCTTTTTGTCTTGTGTTGCTACGAGGGTTGCATGTGTGAGGCCACAATAGCGTATTTGTGGGGCCTACGCCTGATCTGGTGTAGTGCGTTACCATGGGTCTGTGATTAAGGGGAGATTGTTGCAGCCTGTGTGACTGACGCTGTGTCACCACGATGGTGAGACTGTGTGACCCTGTGTGGCTGTGCCAGTGTGAGCGTGCGACAGCTTTTGTGTGGCTGCCGCCGGGGGTAATCCTTAGTAACCCAGTGATTCCTTGGTGTTCGTGAAGTTCGTGAAGCGTTTCCTTTCTCTCTGCCTCAGATATGGCTGCCTCTACCAAAGTAGATAGGGTGAGTGACTGAGAATCTGGCTTCCTTGGAGGAAAGGCCTGAGCCTTGCCTTTCTGCATTCCTCTTCCCTGCAGTGCCTCGCCTAAAAGTGGGCTCAAGCGGAGATAGCAGTACCAATTTGTGGAGCACGATCATGGCTCTCCCGGGCCGTCATTTTCTAGGGTCTCTGATGCCTACAGCTGTGAATCCCTCTTGCTTCTTCCTCCTTTTCCCCAATAGCCTTAGAGAATCCCTGGGAAAATGACCTCTAGGAGAGAAGACAGGAATTTGAGTTTCAGTTTGAAGCCTTCAAGCACAGAGATTCTCCTGAGTTGCAGACTCGGTCTTGTAATGTGAATTCACAGATGTGGCCCCATATAGCTAAGAGAAGACGGCTGGAGTTTATGCTCCTCAAGGCCGCACTGTCTCTTACCTAAAGAGGGCTAGTTTTGGAGTCAGAGAAACCTATATTCTACTCTGGGCTCCATCACGTCCAAACCATGTCATTTTGGATGAGTTATGTTAACCTGGTTTCCATCATCTGTAAAATGGGGGGAAATACTTAACATTGCACTTTGTTTTATGTTTTTTATTTTTTCATTTTTTGAGAATCAAATGAGATAATATATACAAGTTCTTACCTAGTTGCTAGTATTACTGATATCATTATTGCTATTAGAATTATTAAGGTAATTTAAACACATCGTTTGAACATCTCTGGTGTGTACTTGCCCTGTTCAGGAGAGAAAGTTGTGAACTCCATCCCATTGAACCTAAGGCAAGTTCTGTGGCAAAATGCAGCCATTTTGTCAAGGATGCAGGCTGTACCTTGGTGTCTAAGGGACTCAACTCCAGCTTTTGAGGGTTTTTTTGGGTTGAAGAATCTTCATGTGTTATCAAGGGCCAGAGAAGGAAGTGGAGTGAGTTTCAAGTTGTGTGTTTGGAAGCTGCAAGACAGGCCTGCAGCCTTCTATCTCCTTTTTCCTCCTCCAGACCTACAGGACTCTGTACTCCCCACCAGAAGAGCCTGAACGGAGAAGTTTGTACCAATTAAGCCTTAAAGCCATGGCCCAGATGAGTTGGTATCTTCCCTCTTTCTTCTAACACCATCTTGTTTATCATGACTTATGCACGACATTTTGTCTAAAGTTTGCTATCCTAACAGGTTTCTCTGAGCAATTGGTCCTCAGTTCCTTGCATCCCTAGAGATGAGAGGGCTGAAGATATGTTCTCAATTTACCCAATTCTTACTCTTATCATCCCTGCTCCCCCGACCCTCTCTTCATGTATTTATTCAGGAAACTAATTCCACCCATCCAGGGAACTTTGTGCTCCCCACAACCCTGATGATGCAGAAATACACATCTTGGAGAGAATTGAAAACCTTTGTAACTTATGTTGTCATGTGGAATATTTACCAGCCCATGAGGCACAGGCACTGCCAGAAAGACATAGGCCAGGGATGGAGCAAGACGTTAGAAGGACCCTTTTCAATCTGAAATGAACCCTTTCATTTCAAGATTGGGGGAAACTGGGGAAGGGCGGGTGTCCCAGGTTTTGAATAGGTCATTTTGGAAGATGGTTGGTGCAGCAGCTGTTTACCAACAGATGAATCTGTAAAACTCTAAGACTGATACATTCTCTTTGCATTTTAACATTTCTGAATTGGGGATGCCTTTTTTTCAACCAATGGCGTCTTCAGTTCGGTGAAATACAGTAACATTACCCACCTCATAAATAGTAGTTTTTAAGGCCAAAGAGGAGATAGTCCTGAGAGACCTGACAGGGACCACCTTCTTTAGGAGGACTTGAAAAGAAGGTTTGTGATTGAGGCCTTTAACACAGAGATGTGGGTCAACGGGGTAGGGGTTTGGGCAGGGAAATGATAAGAGATGAAGCACGGGGTTCATTGTTGTTCCTGAAGGGTCCAGTTTAAAGTTGATGCAGTTTGAGTAATGACCATGTATGTGGAACTCTGAGTCAGCTTTACCAGCTCTCTGTCATCAGGGTGTAGTGTGGCCCAATGGACTGTTACAAGTCACAAGTAAGGAGCTGATCTCCTTGACCTGAAATTTGGGGATTCCTTGGACGGGTTCCCAGAGGTCCTTGAACTCTAAGAAGTTGTATGTATGGAGTTGCATATTGGGGCCTAGGTGTATTTTTCTAGGGATCAGATTTTAAAAATTTGACTTAATTCCCAGAGAAATAACCCGTGTCCTAGCTCAGGCTGGTATAATAAAATACCATAAACTGGGTGGCTTACAAAAACATTTCTCACAGTTCTGGAGGTTGGAAGTAACATCAGGGTGCTAGCTACCATGGTTGAGTTCTGGTGAGAACCATCTTCCAGGTTACAGACTGGCAGCTTCTCCTTGTATTCTCATGTGGCCCAAAGAGGGCGCTCTGTTCCCTTCATCGCCTTCATCCCATTTATGAGGTCTCTATCCTGATGACCTAATAATCTCCCAAAGGTCCCACCTCCAAATACTATCATATTGAGGGTTAGATTTCAACATGAGAATTTTGGGAAGACATAAACATTCAGTCCATAACAACTCCCAAAGTGTCAAGAACCCCTGGACTAGAATCCCAAGACTATAAGAACTGGCAAGGGTGTTTGCAATAATCTTGCCCTAAATCAGTGCCCTACAATGAATGCATTGCTGAGTAATTTATGGTTTGTGCAATCACAGAACTTTGTATAACCATAAATCATATTTAATTATTCAACAGTTAGTTACACTTGAATATAGACTGGGTATTAGACGATGTTAAGGACTTACTGTTAATTTTTTTAGGTGTGGTGCCATTATATTAGGTGTCATTCTTTAGAGATGTAACCTGAACTATTTAGAGCTGAAATGTCATCATATCTAATTTAAAGTAGTTAGCAAAATATACATAAATCAAATATGGCACTCTGTAAACAATCATTAAGCATAGGTGATGAGTATATGCTTGTTTATTGCTCTCCTTTATTTGAAAAATTTCATAATAAAAATGTTTTTAAAAAGCATAGGTAGATTTTTTAAAAAAAAGACTATTTTAGAGAAATTTGAGGTTCATAGGAAAATTAAGAGGAAGGTACAGAGGTTTGCCATATATGTCTTGCCCCCACACATGCATAGCCTCCCCCATTATAAACATCACCCACCAGGGTGGTACATTTGTTAGTTGATAAACCTACACTGACAATCATAATCACCCAAAGTCCATAGTTGACCTTAGGGTTCACTCTGTGTTGTACAGTACATTTATCCATCATTATAGTGTCATACAGAGTATTTTCCCTACCCTAAAAATCCTCTATGATCCACCTATTCATCCCTTCCTCAACCCTTATCCCTGGAAACCACTGATCTTTTTACTGTCGCCATAGTTTTGCCTTTTCCAGAATATCATATAGTTGGAAGCATACAGATGTGACTTTTTTTAGATTGGCTTCCTTCACTTTTGTGCATTTAAATTTTCCTCCATGTCTTTTCATGGCATGATAGCTCATTTCTTTTTAGCACTGAATAGTATTCCATTGTCTGAATGTACCACAGTTTATCTATTCACCTACTGAAGGACATCTTGGTTGCTTCCAAATTTTGGCAATTGTGAATAAAGTTGCTGTAAACATCCACTGAATGTACCACATTGTCTGGTACATTGTCTGAATGTACCACAGTTTATCTATTCACCTACTGAAGGACATTGTCTGAATGTACCACAGTTTATCTATTCACCTACGGAAGGACATCTTGGTTGCTTCCAGATTTTGGCAATTGTGAATAAAGTTGCTGTAAACATCCACGTGCACATTTTTTGTGTGGACATACATTTTCAACTCATTTGGGTAAATATCAATGAGTGATTGCTGGGTCAGCGGTAAGAGCATGTGTAGTTTTGTAAGAGACTGCCAAACTGTCTTCCAAAGTGGCTGTTCCATTTTGCATTCCCACCAGCAATGTATGAGAGCTCCTGTTGTTCTTCATCCTTGCCAGCGTTTGGTATTGTCAGTGTTCTAGATTTTTAGCTATCCTAATAGGTGTGTAGTGGTTTCTCGTTGTTTTAATTTGCATTTCCCTGATGACATGATATAGAGCATCTTTTCATATGCTTATTTACTATCTGTATATTTTTTGGTGAAGTGTCTGTTCAGATCTTTTGCCTATTTTTAAAATCAGGTTGTTTTCTTATTGTTGAGTTTGAAGAGTTCTTTGTATATTTTGGATAACTCCTTTATCAGATACATTTTTTGCAAATATTTTCTCCTAGTGTGCAGCTTGTCTTCTCATTCTTTTGACATAAATATTTTTCCTGTTTTTTGAAATAATCACTTATGGAAAATAAATAAATAGTATCATTAGGGAGAATATTAGATAATAGACACAGTGATGAACCAGAATACTCCAGAAATTAAATTGTATTTAAATAGTATTTATGGAGAAAAATATAAATATTTTTAAAGATCTTATAAAATAAATATATGTACTGTATTTATTTATTTTAATTTTTGTCTGTGTGGTCTTTCTCTAGTTGCAGCAGGCGGGGGCTACTCTTTGTTGCAGCGCGCGGGCTTCTCATTGTGGTGGCTTCTCTTGTTGCGGAGCACGGGCTCTAGGCACGCGGGCTTCAGTAGTTGCATGGGCTCAGTAGCTGTGGCTCACGGGCTCCAGAGCACAGGCTCAGTAGTTGTGGCACATGGGCTTAGTTGCCCCATGGCATGTGATATCTTCCCAGACCATGGTTTGAACCCGTGTCCCCTGCACTGGCAGGCGGATTCCCAACCACTGCGCCACTAGGGAAGTCCCCTATAGGTCCTGTAAAACAGTGTTGCCCACCATCCAGTTCTACCAGGATTAAGTCATTGGCTAATGACTGGAAGGAATTCAGGACAAAAGACAGGATAAGGTACCAGCCCTGCAATCTTTGGGGATCTTCTCTGGTCCCCAGACAGGCCATCAAAATGTTGACCTAAAACACACTGCCAGATGTTTCTCCAGATGGGTTTATTTGGGATCAGCAGAGAATTGCAGTTTGGGTCTGCAACCATGTTGAGCCTTGTGCAAGACTGCCCCCCATGGCTAGGGAAGGAGAACACTTTTATAGAGGGGAAAAGGAAGTTGGGAGGGCTACAGTAGACAAAGCTAGGCAAGAAGAGTCTTTCTTCCTGTTGGGCTCTATCATTGCAGGGTGTGAGCGCTCCCCCTTCTGGTCTCCTGACTCGATTTAATTGAGGTTTCTGTCATTAATTTTTGACATGTTGAACCCATGAACACAAGCCCCACTGGCCACCAGAGCCAGGCTATCAAGGGATGTATTCTCTGGGCAACAGCCACAAAAGCTGGGGCACCTGATGTGTGCACCAGTTTTTTGTCGGAGATACCTGCGATCTGGGGTGGGGCAGGGGAAGAGCATGAAGATGGCAGCCACCAGCCTTGATATTAGCTGCAAGCCTCCCTGGTCTCTGGAAAGGATTGTATTTGGCCCCAGATGTGTGTTTAATTAGAAGCCTAGCCCTGAGGCCACAGCTATGAAGATAAGCTAATAGGCCTCTTTCACAGAAAGACTGGGCATTTCAGTCAGCTACCTCTCCATTGTGCCCCAGGTTGGGAGGAGCAGGGTGTAGCTTGTTATGAACATTTTCTCCGTTTGCTACAGTCCTGTACAACCTGTGAATATACGCCCTGCTGGCCACCAGAGCCAAGGGGCATCCCCTGGGCAGCAGCCACAAAATCTGGGACTCCAGATGTGTGCACAAGCTCCTTTCTGGGAGATACCAGCAACATGGAGTGAGGCAGAGGGATAGTGCAAAGTTGGTACCTGCCAGCCTTTCTGATCTTTGGAGAGTATTTCAGTAGACTTCTAGTTGTGTGTTAAGTTAGAAGCCTGCCCCTCAGGCTGAAGCTTTAAGATAAGCAAATAGGCCTCTTTCACAGAAAGCCTGGGGGTGTGTTTCATGCTGCTACCTCTGTGCTGTTTCTTGTAAGAGCAGCCAGGTAAGAACTGTTTCTGTTACCGAACCAAACTTGGGTCTGCTTCCCTGCGTGCAGTGAAGCCAATCTGCTGACACTGGGTTGTGCTGAAGGAAAGTGCAGCATTTATTGCAGGGCGCCAAGCAAGGAGTCCAGGGCAGCTAGTGCTTAAAAGACCTGAACTCCCTGAGGGCTTTCAGGGAAAGGTTTATAAAGACAGGGTGAGGTTTCTTTAATATTGAGCTGAATGAGCTGTTTATATATTTTGGAGATTAATCCTTTGTCCGTTGATTCGTTTGCAAATATTTTCTCCCATTCTGGGGGTTGTCTTTTCGTCTTGTTTATGGTTTCCTTTGCTGTGCAAAAGCTTTGAAGTTTCATTAGGTCCCATTTGTTTATTTTTGTTTTTATTTCCATTACTCTAGGAGGTGGATCAAAAAAGATCTTGCTGTGATTTATGTCAAAGCGTGTTCTTCCTATGTTTTCCTCTAAGAGTTTTATAGTGTCCAGTCTTATATTTAGGTCTCTAATCCATTTTGAGTTTATTTTTGTGTATGGTGTCAGGGAGTATTCTAATTTCATTCTTTTACATGTATCTGTCCAGTTTTCCCAGCACCACTTATTGAAGAGACTGTCTTTTCTCCATTGTATATCTTTGCCTCCTTTGTCATAGATTAGTTGACCATAGGTGCGTGGGTTTATCTCTGGGCTTTCTATCTTGTTCCATTGATCTATGTTTCTGTTTTTGTGCCAGTACCATATTGTCTTGATTATTGTAGCTTTGTAGTATAGTCTGAAGTCAGGGAGTCTGATTCCTCCAGCTCCGTTTTTTTCCCTCAAGACTGCTTTGGCTATTTGGGGTCTTTTGTGTCTCCATACAAATTTTAAGATGATTTGTTCTAGTTCCGTAAAAAATGCCATTGGTAATTTGATAGGGATTGCACTGAATCTGTAGATTGCTTTGGGTAGTATAGTCATTTTCACAATGTTGATTCTTCCAATCCAAGAACATGGTATATCTCTCCATCTGTTGGTATCATCTTTAATGTCTTTCATCAGGGAGAAAGGGAGAAGCTCAGAGTTGTGAGTTTCCTCCCAATTGTAGGTTGCTGTGCCAAGGGTGGGGTTTATGGTGAGATTGCCTCTCAGCCTCTCCCTACCTGTTTGGTTTTTTAAATTTTATTTATTTATTTATGTATTTAACATCTTTAGTGGAGTATAATTGCTTTACAATGGTGTGTTAGTTTCTGCTTTATAACAAAATGAATCAGCTATACATATACACATATCCCCATATATCTTCCCTCTTGTGTCTCCCTCCCTCCCACCCTCCCTATCCCACCCCTCTATCTGCTACCTGTTTTGATGGGGGTTTTTTCCTTGTTTACCCAATACATGGGAGTTCCTCAACTAATTTTTGGATTTCTTTCAGAGGGAATTGTTCTGTATGTAGCTGTAGATTCATTGTGTCTGTGGGAGGAGGTGATGAGTTCAGGATTCTTCTATGTTGCCATCTCAAACTAGATCCTCATTCCGCCCTTTTCTTGAGGAATAATGCATGTCCAAATTCATATAGCTCTATTGACCCGTCTGTCCTGTGAAATCTTAGAAGTAAAACAGACTTCATTCTATCCTATTTTCTCTGTCCCCCTTTAGTCCCAGCTGGCACTTTTTCTGCTGCTATAATCCCATCTCTCTTCCTGGCTCCAGCTGAGATGGGTGATTAAACGCATTGGTAATCTCTTTATGGAGTGACTGTCCAGCCACACTCTTGGTGTTCTCTCCAGAGCACATTTTCTCATTTTTTGCAACGTGGATAGGCTGAGAATTTTCCAAATCTTCAAGATCTGGTTCGTTTTTGCTTAAAAGTTCCTTCAATTTATCTTCCTCTCCTCCCTCATTTTATAATAAACATTAAGAAGAAACCAGGCTGCACCTTCAACACTTTGCTTAGAAATCTCCTTAGCTAAATCCAAAGTTTTCACTAATTTCCACAAAACACTAGAACACAGTTCTGCCAAGTTCTTTGTCACTTTCTAACAAGGATCACTTTTCTTCCAGTTTCCAAGAGCATGTTCATAATTTCCATCTGTGAGCTCACCAGAATCAGCTTTAACATCTGTATTTCTACGAACAGTCCCATTAATGCAATCTAGGCTTTTTTCTTTTCTAAATTTATTTATTTATTTATTTATTTTTGGCTGCTTTGGGTCTTCATTGCTATGCGTGGGCTTTCTCTAGTTGTGGCGAGCAAGGGCTACCCTTCGTTGCCGTGCGCGGGCTTCTCATTGTCGTGGCTTCTCTTTGTTGCGGAGCATGGGCCCTAGGTGCGCGGGCTTCAGTAGTTGTGGCACATGGGCTCAGTTGTGGCTTGCGGGCTATAGAGCAGAGGCTCAGTAGTTGTGGTGCACGGGCTTAGTTGCTCCTCAGCATGTGGGATATTCACACACCAGGGCTCAAACCCATGTCGCCTGCATTGGCAGGCGGATTCTTAACCTCTGCGCCATCAGGGAAGTCCGTAGGCTTTTTCATACATACACCTCAGAACTCTTTCAGCCTCTACCCATCACCTAGTTCCAAAGCCATAACCACTTTTTTTTTTTTTTTGGCATTTGTTACAGCAGCATTCCTACCTCATGGTGCCAAAATCTATCCACAACAGTCACTTTCCAGCTTAAATCTATTATTGTTTCCCTTTATCCAGTGGAAAATACCTGATCTTTTCTGCATGAAATGCTTCATCATCTGGCCTCTGATTACCTAAAGTAATCTCTCTGGACTGCATATGATTTTCTTGCAGTCTGCATAATCCCCACTCATTCTGCCACTTCTGTGATACTACACATGAGGTTTCCTTTACCTAAAATTAAAATATCTGTTACTGTATTCCCAGTTTTTATGGGGTTTATTTAATCTGTCTATATTTATTCAGGGAAGGCTTCATGCCCTCCCCAGGGCTATGTCATGTACTTTCTTCTGCTCTCCCAAAGCCTTCTGTTGTCTTTAAAACATTTACCAGAGTGACTTTTTCCATTTAAAATAGCTTCTTTGAAATTATACATGCTGTTTGTAACATATTAAAAAAATACACAGATGTAACTTTTATTACAATTATTTTAATGTAATTTTTACATAACTCTCTTTTATCCCTATCTGTAATCCGTTCAAACTCACCGTGTCCTTAAGTTTGTCTCCTTGTGAAAAAATGAAAGACAAATGTTATTGGTTTTTGTTGCTTTTTTTTAATTTTTAAAATTTTATTTATTTTTGGCTGTGTTGGGTCTAGTTGCAGTGAGCGGGGGCTACTCTTCATTGTGTTGCACGGGCTTCTCATTGTGGTGGCTTCTCTTGTTGCACAGCATGGGCCGTAGGGTGCATGGGCTTCAGTAGTTGTGGCTCACGGGCTCTAGAGCGCAGGCTTAGTAGTTGTGGTGCAGGGGCTTAGTTGCTCCAAGGCATGTGGGATCTTCCCGGACCAGGGATCAAACATGTGTGCCCTGCATCCGCAGGCGGATTCTTAACCACTGTGCCACCAGGGAAGTCCCATTTTTTGTTGCTTTTATTTTTAATTTACATAAGCAATATGGTGCAATAAACTTTTTAAAACTTTTTTCACTCAGCAAAACCATGTCTAGTTCTTTTGTTTGTACTGCTCCATAATATTCCACCTGATTTTATTTGGCCATTCCCTGAGTGAGCGATACTAGATTGCCTCTAATTCCTCCAACAAACTCCACCCCTCCAACAGCATAACAAACAAGACTATGATTAAAATTCTTATACATATCTTACAGAAATGTGAAATTTTCTCTGGGATATATACCCCAGAGAATGAGATTGGTGTATCATAGGGTTCACTTATACTTAATTTGACCAAGAACTGCCAGGTCACTCTCCACTATGACTGTATATTCCTGGTAGTATTGTATAAGAGTTCCTCTTTCACCACACCACTACCAACACTTGGGATTATCCAGCTTTCTAATTTTCACAGTCAGCTATGTATAAATTGTTATCTTGTCTAAATTTTGTTTACCTGACTATTGAAAAGTTTGAACATTGTTTCTTTGACTTGTTAAATATTTGGTTTCCCAGTCTGTAAAATGACTTCATATCTTTTTCTTGGAGGTATCTACTTTTTTCTTTTTGATTTGTATAGTTTAGTAGCATATTCTAGTTGATAGTCTAGATGATAGTTACATGTTAGTGCTAGATGTTGCAAATATCTTCTTTCAGCCTATCATTTTTTTTCTGGTAACTTTGGGGTCCTTTGCTTAATAAACATTAATTTTGGTATAGTGTAAGGCATCTTTGAAATTCTTTTTTACCTATAATTTGTGCTTCCTTGGATTTTGTTTTAAGGTCTCCCCAGCTGAAGTCACAAATATATTCTACAGGATTTTTCTCCCATTTATCTTTCACAATTAGGTTTTTATTCCACCTAGAATCCTTATATGTATAGGACTTATGGTCAGAACCCACTTATATTTTTCTCATGTAATAAGCTACTTTACTAATATAATTTTCTAATAGTTTATCATTTCTTTACTACTAAAGAGTGTATATATATGTGTGTATTTCTCTATTTACTTCCGTTGGTCTATGGGAAAGTTAACTAGAGGGAAGCGTCCACACAAAATTGCTCTCACTTCTGACACCAATTCCAAGTCTGAGGGGTTCCCAAAACTACCTTAAGTTGTCTTTTTTTTTTTTTTATTCATTTTATTTTTAATTTCTTTAGTTTTGGCTGCATTGGGTCTTTGTTGCTGCATGCAGGCTTCCTCTAGTTGCAGTGAGTGGGGGCTACTCTTCATTGCGGTGCACATGCTTCTCATTGTGGTGGCTTCTCTTGTTGCGGAGCATGGGCTCTAGGTGCATGGGCTCAGTAGTTGTGACTCGCGGGCTCTAGAGCACAGGCTCAGTAGTTGTGGTGCACGGGCTTAGTTGCTCTGTGGCATGTGTGATCTTCCCACACCAGTGTTTGAAAACGTGTCCCCTGCATTGGCAGGCAGATTCTTAACCACTGCACCACCAGGGAAGTCCTTAAGTAGATTTTAGAATAAGATTATAAGGTAGCTCAAAAAATCCCACTGGGATTTTATTTGGAATCTCATTGAATTTATATATAAATTTGGAGAAATTTGATATTTTTGATATTTTTATTTTCCTAAGTCATCTGATCCAAGAACATGGAATATCTTTACATTTATTCAAAACTTCCCCTTTAAGAGTTTAAAGGTTTTTCCATAGTGGTCTTGTGTGTTTTGTGTTAATTCTTAAATATTCATTGCTAGTGTGGAGAAATTTTATTGTTTCTAATAAAATGATCTTGAATCTAGCAGACTAGCCAAACTCTCATAGTTGTCCAATAGTTTATATGTTCACTTGGTTGGATTTTCTAAGTAAATGAATCTTAACGTCCTCAAATATTGAGTTTTATTCCTTCCTTTTCAGTCCTCACACATCTTATTTTTGTCATCTTAGATCATTGTTTAGGAATTCCAGTAATATGTTAAACAATGCAAGTGGTACCAGTCATTCTTTTCCTGTAACCTATGTTTAAAAGGATTGACTAGTTTCTTCATTATGAACTACATTTTGCCATGGGATTTTGCTGTGTATGTTACACATAATTAAGAAAGGTCCCATTTAGTCCTACTTTATTGGAGGTTTTTTTCACCCCAATGACTAGTCCTTGAATTCAATCAAATTACGTTTCTGTACCATTCGCATTCCAAGGAACATCACTGAGGGAGCACCTTTTTCTCTTATCCTGAGGAGGCAGGGTCTTTATTCCTTTTCACTTCTGAGTTCCTTGTATCTCTGTCTTTAATGCAGGGCTTTTCCTCCTACTGATACAAGTGGGATACTCCCAAATCCCTGCCCTTCCCGTGCAGGAGATGGGAGACCTATCCTTGACAGCTCTTCTCTGTCATTTGCTTGCTCTGGAAACTTGACTCTTTTGTAATCAATGGGATATTTATGGTGGATTAAAAATGGGCCACAAATCGTTCAACGTTTTCGCATTGTGGGGAGATACCTGATTCCTCACTTCTTGAATCTAGGATGATCTTAGTGGTTAGCTTGACCAATTGAATATGGCAGAAGTAATGCCTGTGGCTTCTAAGGCTAGGTCATAAGAAGCTGGTGCTTCTGCCTAGTTATCTTGGAATACTCACTCTTGGGATGCTCCATATTGGAACCCAGCCACCATACTGTGAGAAGTTGAAGCCACACAGAGGCCGTATATAGATGTTCCTGGCAACTGCCTCAGGTGAGCTCCTAGTCAACAGCCAGTGAGCCAAAGTGGATGTCCCAAATTAGATGAAAGACATGAAACTACACCTCCAAGAAACTTAATGAACTCCAAGCAAGGTAAACTCAGATCCCCACTGAGATGCAGTATACTAAAATTCTCAAAAAACAAAGAGAAAAGTCTTGAAAGCAGCCAAGATAGAGACTTGTCACAAACAAGGGATCCTTAGTAAGATTAGCAGCTGATTTCTCATCAGAAACCATGGGGGTCAGAAGGCAGTGGGATGAAACATTTAAAATGCTGGGGTGGGTGGAACAAAAAACAACAAACACTGTCAACCAGGGATTCTATATTGGCAAACCACTCCTTCAAAAATGAAGGAAAAATTAACATACTTCCAGATAAACAAATGCTAAGAGAGCTCATGTCTACTAGACCTGCACTGCAAGAAATGCTAAAGGGAGTTCTTAAGGCTGAAACAAAATGACATGAGACAGTAACTCAAAGCAATACAAAGAAATAATGATCATTGACAAAGGTAATATATAGATGTATACATTAAAGCTATCACCACTGTTTTTCAGGTTTGTAACTCTTTTTGTTTCCTATATGACTAAAAAGACAAATGCATACAACAATAATTATAAGTCTATGTCAATGGGCACATGATGTATAAAGATGTAATTTGTGAAATTATAACATAAAAGTTTGGGATGGAGCTGGATAGCAGCAGAGTTAATGTGTCGTTAAACTAAGTTGGTATTAATTCACACTAGATTGGTATAAATTTAGGGCATTAACTATTAATTCCCAAATTGCAACCAATAAATTACCTTAAAAACATACTGAAAAAGAAAGGGGGAATAAGAATTACATTGGAAAAGGCATTATTAGAAGAACTGAACAAAAATCATATAAGACATATAGAAAACACATAGCAAAACAGAAGAACTATGTTATCAGTAATCACTTTAAATATAGATAAACTTACAAATTAAAAAACAAAGGAAGCAGTATGGATTTTTTGATAACTTGATGCAACTGTGTGCTGCTCACAAGTGATTCATTTTATACCCAAGTCACAAATAGGCTCAAAGATAAATGATGGGAAAAGATATTCTAAGCAAATGAATAGCAACCAAAAGAGATCTGGAAGGAGGGTCAAGATGGCAGAGTAGTAGGATGTGGAGCTCACCTCCTCCCACAGACACATCAAGAATACATCTACATGTGGAACAGTTGTCACAAAAAACTAACTGAAAACAGGCAAAAGATATCCTATACAACCAAAGCGGCAAGAAAGATCAACATGTAACTGGGTAGGATGGGGAAAAAAAGGCATCAGGTCAGGACTGGCACCCTGGGAGGGATTTGTAAGGAAGAGAAGAAGGTCCACACGGGTAGACCCTTGCCCTGGAAAGGGAGCATATTATATTGACTTACAATCTGGGCATCCCAGTCCTAGGGTCCTGAACAGAGGAGACAAGTCACCTTGCCTACTGGGAAATCTACTGAGACAGACAGGAGGATTGAAGAAGCTTAGACTCTCCTCTCAAGGAGTGTGTGTGTTCTGGCTCACTAACAATCCATGCAGAGAGAGACTTGCAGTAGTGGGTGCTGCCTTGCCACGCTTCCCAATCTGAAGGGGCAAATACCTTGGACCTGCTCACTCCTCATCACGGCCTGGCATGAGGTCAGGGCAAAGATTCAGTCTAACTATGCAGAGATAGATCAGGGTGCCTAGGATGTGATCCAGGCAGAACCATGGAGACCATTGTCATTGCATGCACAGGGGAGCAGCAGGGCTAGCTGGGCAGACATTGCAATGTGCAGACCAGGTGGTGCCACAGGAGTGGCTAAGCACTGAATCCTGGGCAGAAAGGCCCTGGGTGAGGACTCAATCTAGCTATAAAGAAGCAGCCAGAAGGGCCTGGGGCGTGATCCAGGGGGAGCTACGGAACCCATTATCGGTGTGTAGAAGGAAGTGGCAGCTCTAGTGGCAGAGCCTATTGTAAGCATGCACATGGCGGCAGCAGGTCCAACTGCATCAGACACTGTCAGCACACTCACTGGGCATTGCCACAAGAATGCACAGCAGCTAAGTGCTGAAACTGAGGCAAGCTGGCCCTGGGCGAGAGTACCCAGCAATTCATTTCCCAGTGAGGGTGCCCCGGCTCTGCTGACTACACACTGCACCTAGTGCCAGATCTGGGGCAGACAGATCCTGGGAGAAGTCTGCTACAGAGTCAGACCAGATCCCAGGCAGCAACACAGCCACCTCAATTCCTGCAGCCACAACACCCTGACACCCAGCCCCAGTCTACTGCACACCACAGCCTTGCACTACATCTGGGATGAACAAAACAGGAAGAGACACGACCATGGGCTGCTTGTGAGCAGATGCCTACTCAGGCAGTGCATGCATAGGTTCTCTGTGACCACACAGGCCTCACCTGGTTTAGCAATCACTTCCTTTGGGGCAGGACATGAACTCAAGGGCAATGGAACCTGATTGAACTTGACCTCGGGGCTTCTACCGTAACAACTGGAGAGCAGACCCAGCCCTGGAGAGGGTGATGACAGCCACAGGGTAAAGAGGAAGCACCTCCTCACATCCAGAACAGGCTCAAGGCACCACAATGCAAATCACACCCCCTATCAAGGGGATAATGGCCACCACACTCTGAGGAAACACATGGCTGGCATCCATGCCAAAAACAGCCCTCACACCAAAAATATTGGACACACAGCCTACACAGGGATGCTCTCACATAAAAACAGCTCTTCAAGAGCACGGTGGATAACTGTTTCTTCTAAATTCATAGAACAGAGAAAGTTAAGTGAAGTGAAAGAGCAGAGGGATTAATCCTAGTTAAAAGAATAAGAGAAATCCCCTGAAAAAACAAATAATGGAACAGACCTTAACAGTCTGCTAGACCCTGAGTTCAAAATGGAGGTAATAAAAATGCTAAAGGAATTAAGAAAGATTACCAATAAAAATTCAAATCACTGTAATAAGGAACTAAAAACTATAAAGATGAATCAATCAAAAATAGACATTCAATTGCTGAGATAAAAAACAATCTAGAAGCGATGAATAGCAGACTAAATGACACAGAAGAACGAATAAATGATCTGGAAGATAGAATAATGGAAATCACCCAATCCAGAACAGCAGACAGAAAGATACATTTTAAAAAATTAAAGTAACATACAGGATTTATGGGATAATATAAAACCTGCCAACCTATGCATAATAGGGGTTCCAGAAAGAGAAGGGAGAGAAAAGGGAATTGAAAATGTATTTGAAGAAATTATGGCTGAAAACTTCCCAAACCTAAAGAAGGAAACAGATATCCAGGTACGGGAAGCACAGAGGGTCCCAAACAAGATAACCCAAACAGACCAACACCAAGACATATAATTAAAATTCCAAAAGTTAAAGAGAGGATTCTAAAGGCAGCAAGAGAAAAACAGTTACAAGGGAACCCCCATAAGCAATCAGCTGATTTCTCTGTAGAAATTTTGCAGGTCAGAAAGGCCTTCCATGATATATTCAAAGTTCTGAAAGAAAAAAACCCACAATCTAGGATACTCTACCCAGCAAGATTATCATTTAGAATAGAAGGAGAGAGAAAGAATTTCTTAGACAAGCAAAAACTAAAAGCATTCAGCAATACTAAACCTACCCTGTAAGACATATTGAAGGGTCTTCTCTAAATAGACTAAAAGCAAGAATATATAGGAAAGGGAAAATCACAATAAGAAAGGCAAATATATAAAAGGATTGAAGACCACTTAAATGAGCCAGTAGATTTTAAAAGTCAGAAAATTTTGTAAAAGCAATTATAACTACAAGTAACAGCAAAAGGATAAACATAAATATGTAAAATAGGACATTAAAATCACAAAATGTGGGGGAGGGGAGTTTAAAATGTAGATATTTTAGAACGTGAACTTGTATGACTATCAATTTAACACAAGTAGATATAGTTATGGGCCAACATACTTGAGTGCCACAGTTACCACAAATCAAAAACTTACAGTAGGGACTTCCCTGGTGGCACAGTGGTTAAGAATCTGCCTGCCAGTGAAGGGGACACAGGTCGATCCCTGATCTGGGAGTATCCCACATGCCATGGAGCAACTAAGCCCATACGCCACAACTACTGAGCCTGCACTCTAGAGCCCACAAACCACAACTACTGAGCCCACGTGCCTAGAGCCTGTACTCCACAAAAAGATAAGCCACCGCAATGAGAAGCTTGTGCACCACAATGAAGCGTAGCCCCTGCTCGCCACAACTAGAGAAAGCCCGTGTGCAGCAATGAAGACCCAACGCAGCCATATATTAATTAATTAATTAATTTAAAAAGTTCATTATTATTGTCTATCATCCATCCATCTATTCACTCACTCACCATCCCTCTATCCATCCATGTATCCATCCATCCTCCCTCCCTCCCTCCCTCCCTTAAAAAAAAAATCAATAAGGCAACAGAGGTCCTAAATGATATAATAGACCAGTTAGACTTAACAGATATCTGTAGGACATTCCATCCAAAAACAGCAGAATACATGTTCTTTTCAAGTGCACTTGGAACATTCTCTAGGGTAGACCACATACTAGGTCACAAAATAAGCCTCAACAAATTTAAGAGGATAGAAATTATTTCAAGCACCTTTTCTGACCACAGCAGTATGAAACTAGAAATCAACCACAGAAAGAAAAACAGGAAAATAATGAACTGATGGAGACTAAACAACATGCTACTAAAAAAACTAACGGGTCAACAACGAAATCAAAATAGCTTCAGAGAAATGAAAATGAAAATACAACCTTACACAACTTATGGGATATAGCAAAAGCAGTAATAAGAAGGAAGTTCATAGAGATACAGGCCTTCCTCAAGAAACAAAAAAGTCTCAAACAACCTACCTACCACTAAAAGAATTAGAAGAGTCAACAAAACCCAAAGTCAGTAGAAGGAAGGAAATAATAAAAATTAGAGAGGAAATAAATAAAATGGAGATCAACAAAAATAGAAAAGATCAATAAAACCAGGAGCTGTTTTTTTTTTAAAGATAAAATTAACAAACCTCTAGGCAGGCTCACCAAGAACAAAATAGAGAGGACATCAATAAACAAAATAGGAAATGAAAGAGGAGAAATAAATGATATCATAGGAATACAAAAAACCATAAGGGAATACTATGAACAGTCATATGCCAACAAATTGGGCATGATAGAAGAAATGGACAAGTTTCTAGAAACATAGAGCCTGCCAAAACCGAGTCAAGAAGAAACAGATAATTTGAATAGACTGATGACTAGAAGTGAAATAATATCTAGAATTTAAAAAAAAAACCCAAAAACAAAACAAAACCAACCTCCCTCTAAACAAAGGTCCAGGGCCAGATGGCTTCACTGAGGAATTCTACCAAACATACAAAGAAGAACTTATACCTATCCTTCTCAAACTCTTCCAAAAGACTGAAGAGGAGGGAACACTCCCAAATTCATTTTATGAAGCCACCATCACCCTGATACTAAAACCAGACAAAGACACTACAAAAAAGAAAATTACAGGCCAATATCTTTGATACAGATGCAGAAATACTCAACAAGACATTAGCAAACCAAATCTAACAATACATAAGAAGGATCATACACCATGATCAAGTTGGATCATTCTAGGATGGTTCAACATACGCAAATCAATCAATGTTATACACCACATTAACAAAAGGAAAGACATAAACCACATGATCATCTTAATAGATGCAGAAAATGCATTTGACAAAATTCAACATACATTCATGATAAAAAAAATATCTCTCACCAACGTGGGTATAGAGTGAAAATACTTCAACATGATGAAAAAACATTTATGACAAACCCACAAGCAACATAATACTCAACAGTAAAAAGTGAAAGCCTTCCTGCTAAATTCAGGAACAAGACAAAGATGCCCACTCTCCCCACTTCTATTCAACATAGTATTCAAACTCATAGCCACAGCAATCAGACAAGAAAAAGAAATAAAAGATATGCAAATTGGAAGAGAAGAGGTAAAATTGTCACTATTTGCAGATGACATGATACTCTGTATACAGAACCCTAAAGACTCCACACCAAAACTATTATAACTAATAAATGAATTTAGCAAGGTAGCAGGATACAAGATTAATATACAGAAATTTGTTGCATTTCTTTACACTAACAGTGAAATATCAGAGTATGTAAAAAAAAAAAAAATCCCGTTTAAAATGGCATCAAAAAGAAATACCTAGGAATAAACAACCAAGCAGGTTAGAGACCTATATGCTGAAAACTATAAAACTGAAGGAAAACTGAAAATGATTCAAAGAAATGGAAAGATACCCCATGCTCTTGGATTGGAAGAATTAATATTGTTAAAATGGTCATACTGGGCCTTCCCTGGTGGCACAGTGGTTAAGAATCCACCTGCCAATGCAGGGGACACGGGTTCGAGCCCTGGTTCAGGAAGATCCCACATGCTACGGAGCAACTAAGCCTGTGTGCCACAACTACTGAGCCTGCACACCTAGAGCCCGTGCTCCGCAACAAGAGAAGCCACCGCGTTGAGAAGCCCGTGCACCGCAATGAAGAGTAGCCCTCACTCTCCGCAACTAGAGAAAGCCCGTGCCCAGCAACAAAGACCCAACTCAGCCAAAAATTGTTGGGAACCAGCTGCAAGCTGACACAGTTCTTGCAGCTTAAAGCATGGCAAAGACCTGCTTAATCCTTGACAGGACCTGAAAGAGTTATTAGAGAAGATATGAGTCTTGGCCCGTGAGGTTGCTTGCGGTTTCTGTAAGTATAGTTTGTCCTTGGCATGCTTCGGTAGTCACAGTCTGTTCTCACGCATGTTTATATCCTGGTTCACAGAATGTTTTGTACTATAACTTCAACACTAAGGAAATACTGTCTGATGATTTTAACAAAAACATGTATTGTCTACTGCAATATATAAAAAGAGGTTTGACGAGAAATAAAGTGTGTGTGTTTATACACCACCCTCCTGACCCTGTCTCTTCTTAATCCCCTCACCTGCTCTCAGGACTTGTTCCTCAGTCTTACAGCGACTGACAAGTGGCACCCGAACAGGGACCTGAGTACGTGGGCTGTTGAGAGGGACCCCGGAAATATTTCACGCACAGACATATACAGGGTAAGTTGGATTGTACTGGGGGATATTTTAGATGTAGCCTTTCTTTCTGTTTTGTTCTCATCAGGAGTAAAAATGGGGCAAACTGGAGCTAAGGAACGACAACTTTTCGTTCAGCTACTATATGTTATCCACTCGGGGCATTAAGGTTACGCATAAACAGCTTGATTGTTTTCTTCATTTGGTGCAGGAAATTTGTCCATGGTTCCCAGAGGGAGGAACTGTTAATATTCAAACATGGGAAAAAATAGGTCAACAATTGAAAACTTTCTATTCCCTTCATGGACCTTCTAAGGTTCCTGTGGATACTTTTTCATTTTGGAATTTGATAAGAGATTGTCTTGATCCAACTCATGAGATTCAGAAATTATTCAAAGCAGCGTCTTTACGCTGCTTCCCTTCTGCTCCTCAGTTACAAAATTTGCCTGAGGAACCTGTTTCTCCTACTGCGCCTCCCTTGTTGGCGACCATGCCATCTTCAGAGTCCCTGGAGGATGATGATGAACTATCCCCAGAGGATGAGACTGAATTGGAGGAAGAGGCTGCACGATATCACAATCCTGATTTTGATGATGGCATTTTTGCAGCTCTTAAGAATGTGCCTGCTGAATCTGAAAACTTCCCTATATTTGATAAAACTTCATTTACTGCTTTAGCCCAAGCTTTAACTTGGGTAAAACATTTTCATGATGTTACTCAAGATGCTTCCCTAGCCCCTATTGCGCATTCTTCTGGCTCTTCCTTGCCAGCGAAAGCCCCTGATGAGTCCCCTTCAGTAAATCAGGGGTCTATTTCTGTTTCTTCTACTTCTTCTCTGCCTGTGAGTCTTTCTTCTCCACTCCAAACTGCTTTATTTCAAGCTTCTAAGCAGGGGGAAGATATATCTTCTTTGGGGTTTGAAAACAAAGAAGGGGGAATATACCACAACCCTGCACAATTTATTGCGACGTTCTTTATATACTTTAAATTTTTTGAACGTAGATAAGCAAGGACAGACAGCTGCAGAAAGATTTTGGCATCCTCGTGCCTTGCCTTTTGCTGAAGTCCGTTGGCGGGATCCTCTGACTAATCAATGGAATGGTCCAGATCCTGTACTAATATGGGGACGAGGGCATGTTTGTGTGTTTCCTAGGGACCCTAAGGATCCTCGTTGGATACCTGAGCGCCTCGTGAGAGTCTATGGATCCGGACCAGATGGTGAATTCCCTCCCCTGCAATATGGATCCGGACCGGATGGTGAACTCTCTCCCCCACCATATGAAGAGAACGCGGCTCAACGACACTCCCAATCCTCCCGAGAAACCAGCTCT
This sequence comes from Balaenoptera physalus, assembly GCF_965194825.1. Classification (NCBI taxonomy): domain Eukaryota; kingdom Metazoa; phylum Chordata; class Mammalia; order Artiodactyla; family Balaenopteridae; genus Balaenoptera; species Balaenoptera physalus. The sequence goes on along the minus strand of NC_138900.1, from coordinate 15,305,378 downwards.
CCAAGCTCGTCAGTGTCGTCTCTCCTGCATCACGTGGATGGCCAACCCTCCAACATGGGGCAATTGAAATGACTGACCCAGAAGGCGGAGGAGATGTTGATGCAGCAGCAAGTGACTAAGTCCCCACAAACGTTGTTTGTGGCTATGTTGGCTATTATCTCTTGTCAGGTAGTTTTGGGTAATACTGATGCTTATTGGGCATATGTCCCTGATCCTCCATTACTTCGCCCTGTAGAATGAAATGATCCCTCAATTCCTGTTTATGTTAACGATACTTCCCTTTTTGGCTATCCAAGCAGTGATTTTATTACCCCTCTCACTGTAACTCGTTTTTCATATACTGCCTTTTCTTTGCGGGCCCCTATCTGTTTTTCCATTCCTGCGTTTTGGTATAACCAACACGAACGATACCGGCATGGATGTCTTTCGGTAGGACCCAGGTCTTCTTATACATAACAGTTCCAGTATCGGGATGAAACGTGATCTCGCAGGAATGGATTCTGAATATTATGAGGCTCTCCACTCCTTATTTTAAGGCTACAGAGGATCATCCTAAGGACTTGCCTCCCTGCACTCAACAATATTGTCCCCCTTTTCTAACCCCTCAGAACCTTTATGGTCATATCCTCCGTGGCATCGATGCCAATATTCTACACCAGTGTGGCATCGAATTAATTCCTCATACTACTGAAGCTGTTTTGGACTGGTCTTTTCCTCAACCTTTTGCTGAACTTCTTATTAATAAGATTGAATCTCTAGGGGGATGGGTGGAGGGTGTCCTCTCCACCAATTTAGGAAATGTACAAAATAATATTTGGAAGTTGATGGCTGCTGTGGGGCCTGTTGTCCTTTCACATCAACAACATCCTGTTAGGAACTTAACCGCTTTTGTTATGGCTTGTGTTCCATCACCCTATGCTATTCTTACTGGTTCTGTCTACGTTTTTCAAAAAGAAGGGTTTTATGGCATACGTTGTGATAATTGTAATTTGACAAATTGTATAAGCACGGGGGAATCAAATCGGGGATTTCTTCTTGTTCATCAGCCTCCCTTTGTTATGCTCCCTGTAAATGTTACAGGTCCTTGGTATTCTAATTCAGGTTTGCAGGTCATGCATGAACTTTCCCTTCTTTTACAATGGCCTAAGCGATTTTTGGGGCTACTTATAGTTGGAATTACAGTGATCGTTGCAGTCATTGCTTCTGTAGCTGCTTCTGCTACTGTGCTGACTCAAAGTATTCACACTGCCACATTTGTGAATAATTTAGCTGCTAATGTCTCTAATGCTTTGGGAACTCAAGAAACTATTGATAGAAAATTAGAAAGTCATGTTAATGCGTTGGAAGTTGTTCTTATTCTTGGAGACCAATTAGCTGCTCTAAAAACTGCCTTTTCTATGCATTGTCATGCAGAATTTTCTGCAGTCTGTGTAACGTCTAAGCCATGTAACGATTCGCAGTGGCCTTGGCCTCAGATTAAGAATCATTTATTGGGAATTTGATCTCATTCCAATCTATCCCTTGATATTACTCGCTTACATGAGGATATCACAAATATCCAGCATGCAGCTCCCCTAGATGTAAATCCAGTGGAAATTGCTCGAGACATATTTACCCAGATTACACGTACTTTTGCCCTGAGTTCTCTTATTAACCTCCTTTATCCTATAATTAATTGTTATTGGTATTTTAATATTATTGTGTATTTGTTGTTTTCCAGTCCTCCTGCGAACTGGCTTACGAGCAATTGCAGAACTCCGAGCTGGACTCTACCACCTCACATTAAAAAATAAGGAAAGGGGACATGTCGGGAACCAGCTGCAAGCTGACACAGCTCTTGCAGCTTAAAGCATGGCAAAGTCCTGCTTAATCCTTGACAGGACCTGAAAGAGTTATTAGAGAAGATGAGTCTTGGCCCATGAGGTTGCTTGCGGTTTCTGTAAGTATAGTTTGTCCTTGGCATGCTTCGGTAGTCACAATCTGTTCTCAAGCATGTTTATATCCTGGTTCGCAGAATGTTTTGTGCTATAATTTCAACACTAAGGAAATACTGTCTGATGATTCAGTTTGGCAATTTTAACAATAACATGTATTGTCTACTGCAATATATAAAAAGAGGTTTGACGAGAAATGAAGTGTGTGTGTTTATACACCATCCTCCTGACCCTGTCTCTTCTTAATCCCCTCACCTGCTCTCAGGACTTGTTCCTCAGTCTTACAGCAACTGGCAAAAAATAAATGAAGGGAGGGAGGGAGGAAGGAATTTATAAAAAAAAAAAAAATGGCCATACTACCCAAAGCAATCTACAGATTTAGTGTGATCCCTATCAAAACACCCATGATGTTTTTCACAGAACTAGAACAAATAATCCTAAAATTTATATGGAGTCACAAAAGACCCAGAATTGCCAAAGCCATCCTGAGGAAAAAGATCAAAGGTGGTGGCATAACCCGTCCAGACCTCAGACAGAACTACAAAGCTACAGTAATCAAAACAGCATGTTATTGACATAAAAACACATATAGATCAATGTAAAAGAATAGAGAACCCGGAGTAAACCCAGACACCTACAGTCAATGAATCTACAAGAAAGGAGGCAAGAATACACAATGAAAAGACAATCTCTTCAATAAGTGGTGTTGGGATAGTTGGACAGCTACATGCAAATCAATGAAATTAAAACACCATATATAAAAGTTAACTAAAAATTGTTTAAAGACCTAAATTTAAGACATGACACCATAAAACTCCCAGAAGAGAACACAGTCAAAGAGCATTCTTGGACATAAACCACAGCAATATTTTCTTAGATCAGTTTCCCAAGGCAAAACAAATAAAAGCAAAAATAAACAAATGGGACCTAATCAAACTTTAAAACTCTTGCACAGCAGAGGAAACTATCAACAAAACATAAAGACAACCTACTGAATGGGAGAAAGTATTTGCAAACAATGCAACCAACAAGGGGTTAATATTCAAAATATACAAACAGCTGATACAACTCAATATTAAAAAACAACATAATTTAAAAATGAGCAGAAGACCTAAATAGACATTACTCTAAAGCAGACATACAGATGGCCAACAGGCACATGAGAACATGCTTACCATTGCTAATTATTAGAGAAATGCAAATCAAAACCACAATGAGGTATCACCTCACATCATTCAGAATGGCCATCACCAGAACTATAAATAATAAATGCCGGAGAGTGTGTGGAGAAAAGGGAACCCTCCTACACTGTTGGTGGGAATGTAAATTGGTGCAGCCACTATGCAAAACAGTATGGAGTTTCCTTAAAAAACAAAAAATAGAGCTACCATGTAATCTGGCAACCCCACTTCTTGGTAAATATTTGGAGAAGATGAAAACTCTAATTCCAAAAGATACATGTGTCTCAGTGTTCATGTAGCAGCACTATTTACAACAGTCAAGACAGGGAAACAACCCAAATGCCCGACTGGCTTAAGAAGACATGATATGTGTGTGTGTGTGTGTGTGTGTGTGTGTGTGTAATGGAATATTAGTCATAAAAAAGAATGAAATATTGCCATTTGCAGCAACATGGATGGACCTAAGGAATATTATACTTAGTGAAGCAAGTCAGACAGACAAATATTATATGATATCACTTATATGTGAAATCTAAAAAATAATACAAATGAATATACAAAAGAGAAATGGATTCACAGGCACAGAAAACAAACTTATGGTTACCAAAGGAAAAAGGGAGGGGGGGAAGGGATAAATTAGGAGTATGGGAGTAATAGATACAAACTACTATACATAAAATAGATAAGCAATAAGGATTTACTGTATAGCACAGGAGATTGTATTCAATATCTTATAATAACATATAATTGAAAATAATCTGAAAAAATACATATATATGTAACAATCACTTTTCTGTATACCTGAAACAAACACAATATTGTAAATCAACTATATTTCAATTTTTAAAGGTTTAAAAGTTAGTTGTAATCTTTAAAGATATAAAAGTATCCACTAGAGGAACTAAAAAAGTGATCTTGTGTAGATAGATTAAAACACAAAATGGGTTTTAGGTCTAAATTGTTATAAGACAAAGGAAATTATCTATTGATAAAGGTGTCAATGCATTTAGAAGATAAACATACTTGCACTAAACAGCAGAGCCTCAAAATATATGTAGTAAACATGGACAGAATTGTTGGGAGAAATAGTTCTACAATAGTTGGGGACTTAAGTACCTTATTTTCAATAATGAAAAGTATATCTAGATAGAAGATCAATAAGTAAGTGGAATTGGACAACACAAAAACCAACTAGCCCTAACAGACATATTTGGAACATTCCACCCAACAACAGCAGATACACATTTTTCTGAAGTGCACATGGAACATTCTCCAGGATCATAAAGTAATTCTCATTTTAAACAACTGAAAGCCTACCAAGTATCTAACTAATATGAAACAAGGTTAGAAGTCAATATTAGAAGGAAAATTGAAAATTTTGCAAATATGTGGGAATTAAACAACATACTCTTTAAATGACCAATTGGTCAAAGAAGAAATCACTGGTGAAATTAGAAAATACTTTGAGATGAAGGAAAATAAAAACACAACATACCAAAACTTATGAGATTCAATGAAAGCAGTTCCCAGAGGGAAATGTACAGCTATAAATACCTATATTAAAAAGGAAGAAAATTTTAACCTAACTTTACATCTTAAGGAACTAGAAAAGAGGAGCAAACTAAACCCAAAACCAGCAGAAGGAAGAAAATACAGACAAAAGCAGATACAAAGAATAAATGAAATTTAAAAATAGAATCAGTGAAACCAGAAGTTGGTTATTTGAAAAGATTGAAATTGACAAACCTTTAGATAAAGTGTTTAAGAAAAAAAAGAAGATGCAAATAACTAAAGTTAGAAATAAAAGTGGGGACATTACAAACTTTACAGAAATTTAAAGAATTATAAAAGAGTACTACAAATAATTGTACACCAACAAATTAAATAATGTAGATTAAATGCACAAATCTCTAGGCACAAATTACTGAAATTGACTCAATAAGAAATAGAGAATTGCAACAGACCTGTAACAAGTAAAGAGGTTGAATCAGTAGTTCAAGACCTTCAAGAAAGAAAAGTCCAGGTCCAGATGGCTTCACCAGTGAATTTAAACTTTTAAAGAAGGATTAACACCAATCCTATTCAAACTCTTCTGAAAAATAGGAGAGAATTATCCCTAACACATTCTATGAAGCCAGCATTATCCTGATATAAAGCCAGACAAAAATACCACTAGAAATGAAAACTACATATAAATACCTCTCATGGATATAGGTACAAAAATCTTCAACAAAATATTAGCAAACCAAATCCAACAGTATATTAAAAGGATTGCACAGCTTGACTAAGTGGGATTTATTCCAGGAATACAAAGGTGCTTCAACATAAGAAAATAAATGAAGTTAATACACTTCATTAATAAAGCAAAGGCGAAAAAAACCCAACATGATCATCTCAATTGATGCAGAAAGGCACTTGAAAAAATTAAACAGCCTTTCAGGTTAAAAATGCTCAGCAAACTAGGAATAGAAGGGAATTTCCTTAACATGATAAAGGGCATTTATGAAAAACCCACAGCTAACATCATCCCCAGTGGTGAACATCTGAAATCTTTTTCCTTAACACCAGGAACAAGACAAGAATATCTGATTTCACCATTGGTATTCAACATTGTACTGGAAGTCCTAGCCAGAGAAATTAGTCAAGAAAATAAAAGGCATCCAAATTCTAAAGGAAGAACTAAAACTATCTCTGTTTGCAGATGACATGACTCTATACATAGAAAATCCCAAAATGTCCACAGGAAAAAACTGGAGCTAATAAATTTTAGTAAAATTATAGGGTACAGGATCAGCACAAAAAAATTGTTTTTCTATACACTAGCAATCAACAATACAAAAAGGAACTAAGAAAATTCTATTTATAATAGCATCAAAAAGAATAAAATATGTAGGAATAAATTTAACCACAGGAGTGAAAGACTTGTACACTGAAAACTATAAAACACTGCTGAACAAAATTAAAGACATTATTAAATGGAAGGACATTCCATTTTCATCAATTGGAAAATGTAATAGTGTTGTATTACTCTACTAGGTCTGCCATAACAATGTACCACAGACTGGATGGCTTAAACAACAGAAATTTATTTCTCACAGTTCTGGAGGCTGGATATTCAAGATCAAGCTGTTTGCAGATTTGACGTCTCCTGAGGCCTCTCTCCTTGACCTGCAGATGGCCTTTTCTCTGTACATGCACATTTCTGGTATTTTTTCCTCTTCTTAAAGAACAAAATTCGTATTGGATTAGGGTCCCACTCTTATGGCATCATTTAACCTTAATTGGCTCCTTAAAGGCCCTATCTCCAAATATAGTCCCATTGTGGGTTAGGGCTTCAACATAGGAATTGGGGGACACAATTCAGTTCATAACAACTAGTAAGATGGCAGTAATCCTCGAAGCAATTTACAGATTCAGTGCAATCCCTATCAAAATTCTAATACTTTTTTTTTCAGATTGGAAAAGGTGATCCTCCAATTTATATGAAATTTCAAGGGTCCCCAAATAGTCAAAACAACACTGAAAAAGAAAAACAAAATTGGAAGACTCACACTTTCCCATTTCAAAAACTACTTCAAAGCTAGAGTAATCAAAACAATGCGGTACTTACATAAGGGCAGACATATGGATCAATGGGATAGAGCTTAGTCTAGAAATAAACCCAAATATCCATACCAGATTGATTTTTGGCAAGGGTGCCAAGAAAATTCAATGGGGTACAAATAGTTTCTTTAAGAAATCTGCTGGGACTACTGGTTAACTACATGCACAAGAATCAAGGTGAACTCCTGCCTCACTCCATTTACAAAAGTTAACTTGAAATTGAACCATGACCTAAATTTAAGAGTTCAATTATCAGATTCTTAGAAGAAATATAGGGGTAGATCTTCCTGATCTTGAATTTGTCAACTGATTTTTAGATTTGACATAAAAAACACAAGAAGCAAAAGAAAAGATAAATTGAAATTCACAAAAACTATAAACTTTTTCTACAAAAAGACCTTATCAGGAAAGTGAAAAGACAACATATAGAAGAAAATGTTTGTAAATCATGTACCTGTTGGCCATTTGTATCTTCTCTTGAAGAGACAGAAATCCTAACACAACTCTGCTTGCTTGTGGTCTATTTTAATTAAATGTGTGTGTGTGCACGCACACACAGTACCACTCTATTATACTGTCAGATTTTTCTTGGAATTCCGTATGTTCTTTTCATACTGTAGATTAGACCTAAAACTGATTCCTACCTTATCCCCGACTGCCTCGATTCCTGTTTCTCTGCATACTCGATGGGTTAGACCAGCAAAAATCACAAGGCTGACTTCAGTGGTCAGTTTGGATATGTGCCTTAGTATCCCTAATAATGGTGAGACCTTCATGAGCAAGGGACACCTTCGATGGTGTACATTGTTCATGAGAAAATAGCTAGAACTGATAGGGATCTTCATTACTTGGTCTCATCCTGCTCAATAGTTTTTCAACTGTGGTTCCAGGAAGGAAGCTCTAGTTAGATCCCACAGTATTTATCAAGATTCTTCCTGCTGGTAGGAGCAAAGCTCCATCTAAATTACCTTCTCAATTAGGTTATTTGAAACTCAAGTCACTTCAAGGAAAAGAATAGTGGAATTTTCTCTGTAAAGGTGACAATTACTCTAGTAATAGGCCAGTCTCTTGTCTCTTAAATATTAGCTCTGCATCTTTTTTTGTTGCCTTTTTTATTTTGGCCTTTGTTGGTCACTTAACTTTTTCCAGTATTCAGCTTTAAAATCCCATTCCAGAAGTTAACTGGCCATTTATCCCAGAGAAAAATGGAAAACATCCTATGATTAGGAAAAAGGCAAGGATGCCTTCTCTCACCAGCGTATCTGGAAGCCCCAGCCAGTGAAATAAGACCAGAAAAGTAAATAGAAGGCATACAGATTGGAAAGAACAGCAGCAACAACAACAACAAAATTGTCTCTATTTGCAGATGACATTGTTTTCTATATAAAGAATGAAAAGGAATCTACAAAACAAAAATATCCCTCTCTTGCCAATGAAACAGTTAAGTTTATATCTAACAATATATGTACAGGAGCTGAAAACCAGAGGACACTGATGGAAAAACTCAAAGATCTAAATAAGTGAAGAGACATATTGTGCTTATGGATTGGAAGTCTCAACACAGTAAAAATTTCAATTTTCTCCCATGTAAAATAAAGGTGTACTGCAATTCTTATCAAAATCTAAGCAGCATTTTTGAAAAAAAAAAGGTGGATCTAAAGTTATAAGGAAAAGCAAAGGAATTAGGATAAAGCAGTTTTGAAAAAGAAGGATAAAGGGAGAAGAATCACTATTTAGCTACAATAATCAAGACAGTGTGGTGTTGGTAGGGTGACAGATACATAAATCAATGGAACAGAAAAGAGTTCAGAAATAGACTCACATAAGTCAGCCACCTGATCTTTTACAAAAGTGCAAAACAATTGAATAGAAAAAGGATAATTTTTTTCAACAAATAGTGTTGGAACAATTAGACATCATAGGCAAAAAAAATGAACCTTGACCTAAATCCTATACCTTATACAAATTAACTTAAAATATATCATAGACTAGGTAATATCCACATTAAACTTTAAAATTTTTGTGCATCCAAAAAAACCAATATTTTAATAATGCAAATATTTGACAAATGGTTTGTATACAGAATATAACACTAAAAATTAAAAATTAATTACCCATTAGGGCCACACCCAGTGGCAGTGAGGTAAGTTTGCCTCTGCTTCACCAACAGGGTAGTATCAAGCAGGATGAACTTCCATGGTGGCCCAAAAGCACTGAGGTTGAACTAGGTAGTTCCAAGCAGTGCTGCTCAATAATCAGCTTCTCACCCTCCTCAGTGTTATCAGGGCCCAATGGGGAGCTGAACTTTCATCCCCACTTAACACACTCTAGCAACAAAGGTGGTGCTAGCCAACACCCTTTCCCCACTTTCATCTTCCCCATCTGTTCTAGCTGGGCTGAATGGAGAGCTTAACTTCCACCCCCATCCACTGAAAATGAGGCGGGTGGCCATGTTCGACTTTTGCTGGGGTGGAGTCTGTGGGGCCTAGCAGGGTGCTGAACATCTACCCCAACCTGGACTTCTAAGCTACACCTAAATAGAGTAACTGCCTGGATAAAGGAAGGCTCTAGAATCTAACAACACAACCCCCAAAATGTCAAGAATAGAACTGAACATCATTAATTGTATCAAAAAACAGGAAAATCTCAAACTGAATGAAAAAAAAGACAATCAAGAGACATCAACACCAAGATAAATTAATCTGACAAGAAATTTAAAACAGCAATCATAGAAATGCTTCAATGAACAAATTATGTACACACTTGAAACAAATAAAAAAATGGAAAATCTTCGCAAAGGAAGGGAGAATATAAAGAACAAAATGGAATTTTTTTGGGGGGGGCTCTGTTGGGTCTTTGTTGCTGCGCGCGGGCTTTCTCTAGTTGCGGCGAGCAGGGGCTACTCTTCATTGTGGTGCATAAGCTTCTCATTGTGGTGGCTTGTTGTGGTGCATGGGCTCTAGGGCGCACGGGCTTCAGTAGTTGTGGTGCACATGGGCTCAGTAGTTGTGGCTTGTGGGCTCCAGAGCGCAGGCTCAGTAGTTGTGGTGCACAGGCTTAGTTGCTCTGTGGCATGTGGGATCTTTCCAGACCAGGGATCGAACCTGTGTCCCCTGCACTGGCAGGTGGATTCTTAACCACTGCGCCACCAGGGAAGTCCCCAAAATGGAATATTTTTAACTGAAAAATACCGTAGCCAAAGTAAAAGACTCAATGGATGTGCTCAAGAACAGAATGGAGGGGAGAGAGGAAAGCATCAGTGAACTTAAAGACAGAACAAGAGAAATTACCCAATATGAACAACAAAGAGGGAAAATATGCTGAATCCTGGAAGGAAAGGGGAAAGTCAGGCTGAAAAGGCATTCAAAGAAATAATGGCAGAAAATTCCTCAATTTTGGCAATAAACATAAGCCTACAGATTCAAGAAACTGAGCAAACCCCAAACAGGATAAACCCAAAGAAATCCATGCCAAGACACATCATAATCAAAATTCAGAAAATTAAAAACGAGAAAAAAAATGAAAGCAGCATGAGTAATGATACATTACCTGCAGAGGAACAATGATTTAAATGACAGATTTCTGATCAGAAACATGACGGCCAGAAGGAAGTAGCACATTTTTCAAGTGCTGAAAGAACTGTCAATCCAGAACTCTATACCGGCAAAAAATATTCTTCATGAATGAAGGTGAAATGAAGACATGCTCAGATGAAGGAAAACTAAGAATCTGTCAGGAGATCTATTCTAAGGAAGTTCTTCAAGCAGAAGAGAAATGAAGGAAATGTGGAATATCAGGAGTGAGGAAAGAACATAAAGTAAAAATATGGGTACATTTAATAGATTATCTTTCTCCCGTTGACTTTCCAAAATTATGTTAGATGGCTGAATCAAAAATGGCTACATTATCTCATGTAGTTCTTAAGGTATATAGAGGAAATATTTAAGATAACTATGCAATAAAGTGGGGTAAATTAAAGGAGCTCAGTTGAGATAAGGTTTTGAACTGGTTCAATGTTAACAAAAATAGACTGTGATGAGTTACATATGTATAATGTAATACCTAGGGCAACTACTAAAAAATTATACAAAGAAATGTACTTAAGAACTCTATAGATAAGTCAAAGTAGAATTCTAAAAAAATGCTCAAATAACCCACAGCAAGACATGAAAAGTGAAACAGAGGAACAAAAAAACAGAACAAAACAACAAATAAAGTGGCAGAGAATGTTCATAGCAGATTTGTAATAACCCCAAATTGGAAACAACTCAAATGTCTTTCAATGGCTGAATGTTTAGAGAAACCATGGTATACCGATACCATAAAAAACTACTCAGAAATTACCCAAAAAAGAACAAATTATTTTACCTGCAACAAGTGGAATTGATCTCAGGAGAATTATGTTGAGTGAAAAAAGCCAATCTTAAAAGGTTATATAGTGATTACATTTATAGAGCGCTCCTATATGAAGAAATTATGGAGAATAGATTAGTGGTTGGCAGGGATTAGAAGTGGGGAACAGGGGGAGGAAAGAAGGATGGTTGTGACTACAAAGGGATAGAACAAGGGATCTTTGTGGTGTTTCAAGTTCTATATCTTGATTGTGGTGGTAGTTACACAAATTTACACTAGATAAAACTGTATAGAACTAGAGATACACATACAGAAGTGCATGTAAAATCAGTGAAATCTGATACAGCTTGTGAATCACACTAGTGTCAAATGTGATACATAACTATAATTACATAAAACATTACCATTAGGGGAAAGCGGATATAGGGTACACAGAGTACTCTAGGTTATTATTTCTTCAATTTCTATAAATCTGTAATTATTTCTAAATAAAAACATTTTTTGAAAGTCCCAGTAGAAAAAAATAGACAAAATACATGAATGGGCTATTCACAGAAAAGGAAATTTGAGTTCTATAAATATTTGAAAGGCCTGAATATAAAACAGCTGTGGTATAGGAAGAAGTGAACTTTCACATCCACTGAGCTCTTACCTGACACATAAAAATCACCAGCATTTGAATTCCCATTTAAGGATCTAGAAACCAAAGAAAGATTTGTTGAAATACATTGAAACTGCTTCTGCTCTGATACGGCTTGATATTTTACATTAACATTTTACAGTATGCATGAATGGTCTTTCTCCCTCAATTTGAACCAACCCAAATGCAGGTGATTTTGTTTTCCAAATGGAGAGTCAGTTACCCCAACAACTGAATATTTCTTTTGTTTCTTCACTGCTTTCAAATAGGGAAGAACTTGTGTTTAAAATAGAAATGAAAAATTTAAAAATTGGTCTCAAAGGTTACGGTATGCTTCTGATGTGTGTATCCTAATTAACATTATGAGGAGAGGGTAAGCAAAATATTACCTTAATTCAGGTTTGGTTTGTGTATTATTAAAGATATTTTTCTATAAATGTTAGTATCTGATCAAAAATAAGAATCCATTTTAAAATTGTTTCTATAGGTCCAGGTTTTCTCTATCCATTTGATTTTTTAAAAAATAAATGTATTTTCTTTTTGCCTGTGTTGGGTCTTCGTTGCTGCATGCGGGCTTTCTCTAGTTGTGGTGAGCAGGGGCTACTTTCTGTTGCAGTGCATGGGCTTCTCATTGAGGTGGCTTCTCTTGTTGTGGAGCACAGGCTCTAGGTACATGGGCTTCAGTAGTTGTGGTGCACAGGCTTAGTTGCTCCATGGCATGTGGGATCTTCCCAGATCAGGGATCGAACCCGTGTCCCCAGCATTGGCAGGCAGATTCTTAGCCACTGCATCACCAGGGAAGTCCCTATCCATTTGATTATTTTAGAGAAACAAGAAAATAAAGACAGGCAAGAGAGAATAAAAAAACAAAACCCACAATATAATTTTGACAACCAGATTTGTTACTACTGTCATATCTGCTTTCATTCTTTTATTAAAGAAATATTACAGATAAATATAACAAGTGCCTTCACTTCCTAAAAGGCAACCAATGTCATATATGTATCCATGATCAATACACAGTACTGTTCTTTGCATTGTTTTATTAAATTTATAGAAATGTTATATCATGTTTCATTGTACATTTTGCTTTTTTCTGTCAATATTATGTAATCTATCCATGTAATGATATATCAAATTTGTATCTTTAAATATTGTGTTCTATCATACAAATAATCACATTGTATCAATCTATTCCTCTACTAATGGAAATGTATGTTCTTTTCAATTTAGAGTAATACAAACCATGATGCAGTGAACATAAAGAGATGCATGAACACATGCATCTCTGTGCATATATGTGGGTGCCTCTGAAGCCAATACACCAAAGTAGAATTGAATGTTCCATATTTATGTGTTTTTAAAGAAATTCTGTTACTCTAAAGTAATAAATATAGTCTATTTTTTCATTATATAGAATTTTTCTTCTTATATTCTAGTCTTCAATCTGGGTTTTATTTTTTATATGGTATAAAGAACTAACATTTTTTGTTCATATGAATCTTCCATTTATTGAATAGGCCATCCTTTTTCCAATGATTTCAATAGCACTATAACACACAAAATTCCCATGTCTTTACTCCAGTCTTCAATTGTTTCCACTGATTTATTTACTCATAAAGAACACACTGTTTAAATGCTATAAGCTTTGAATAAATATGCAATGATATCTAGTAGTCTATCTTCTCTTTTGTTTTTCACGTTTGTTTCAGCTATTTGTGGCCCTTTACATTCCTATATAAAATATTGAATCAGTTTGTGAAATTCTTAAAATATAAGTAACTGGTAAAAACTTTGAGTGGAAGTACTTTAAACTTAGTGATTTGTGAGAAAAGTTATATTTTTTTACCATGTCAAGTCTTTTCAGAAAGTGTTATTTTTCTCAAAATTTCAAGTGGGACCTTTTGTGACCTTCAAAATGTTTTATAACTTTATATATATGTGTCTTGTAATCCATTATTGTTTATTCTCAGATATTTTATATCAAGATATTTTCTAATTAACTATTCTAGTATGAGAGGTTATTTTAAGAGTTTTTTTTTTCTCCAATCTTCTTTTTCTTGGTAAAGAGATTGGCTAGGAGCTCAAGTATCATGCTGACATGCTGATGCAAATATCTTCCTTCAGGTTTTAAAGAGAATGCTGGATAAATATTATCATTAGATAAGATGTCTGCTGAAGATTTCTGACGATCAGCTTTCTCATTATACAATTTGTCTCCTTGGTGAGAACTGTGTCACAAATGTGACTTCTTCAAACGGCTTTCCCACATTCAGTTTTCTGCTCTAGATCCGATAATGTAATGTGCAAGGAGGTGCTAATTCCTTCCGAAGGCTTTTCCATATTCACAAGATTCATAGAGTTTCTATTTCTAATGAGTATGAATTCTCTGGTGTCTAACGAGGTGTGACTTTTGGCTGAAAGCCTTACCACACTCATTACAATGATAAGGCTTCTCACCTGTATGTTTTCTCATATGAAGTGTAAGAGATGAGATTTGAGAAAAGGCTTTTCCACATTTACTACAGTCGAAGGGTTTCTCACCTGTATGACCTCGTATATGTATAGTAAGGGAGGAACTTTGGGAGAAGGCTTTTCCACATTTATTACATTCATAAGGTTTCTCACCTGTATGACCTCTCATATGTACAATAAGGGAAGTTCTTTGAGAGAAAGCTTTTCCACATTCATTACATACATAGGGTTTCTCACCTGTATGACTTCTCATATGTAAATTAAGCAATGAGCACTGAGAGAAAGCTTTCCCACATTTATCACATTCATAAGGCTTTTCCCCTGTGTGACTTCTCAGATGAAGAGTAAGGGAAGCAATTTGAGAGAAGGCTTTACCACATTCATTACAATCATAAGGTTTCTCTCCAGTGTGAACTTTCTGATGTGTAATAAAGTTTTGCTTTTGGCTGAAGGCTTTACCACATTCATTACATTCATAGGGTTTCTCTCCAGAATGAATTTTTTCATGAGCAATGAGATTTGATTTCTGGCTAAAGGCTTTGCCACATTCCTTACATATATAGGGTTTTTCTCCAGTGTGAATTCTCTGGTGTCTAACAAGATTTGACATCTGAATGAAAGCTTTCCCACATTCATTACATTCATAAGGTTTCTCTCTAGTATGAATCTTCTGGTGTGTAATGAAGTTCTTTTTGTGGCTGAAGGCTTTTCTACATTCCTTACATTCATAAGGTTTCTCACCAGTATGACTTCTCAAATGTACAGTAAGGGCTGAGCTTTGAGAGAAGGATTTTCCACATTCATTACATTCATAAGGTTTCTCACCTGTATGAATTCTCACATGTATAATAAGCATGGAAAACTGAGAGAAGGCTTTTCCACATTTATCACATTTATAAGGTTTCTCTCCTGTATGACTTCTCATATGAAGAGCAAGAGATGCTATTCGAGGGAAGGCTTTACCACATTCATTACATGCATAAGGTTTCTCCCCAGTATGAACTTTCTGATGTGCAATGAGGCTTTGCTTCTGGCTGAATGCTTTTCCACACTCATTACATTCATAAGGTTTCTCTCCAGTATGAATTTTTTCATGATCAATGAGATTTGATTTCTGGCTGAAGGATTTCCCACACTCCTTACATGCATAGGGTTTCTCTCCAGTATGTATTCTTTGATGTCTAATGAGATTTGACATTTTAATGAAAGCTTTCCCACATTCATTACATTCATAAGACTGCTCCCTACTGTGGATTTTATGATGTTTAATGAGTTTTTCCTTTTGGCTGAAGGCTTTTCTACATTTTTTACATTCATAGGGTTTCTCTCCAGTATGAATTCTCAGGTGTCTGATGAGGTCCAAAGTTTGATCAAAACCTTTTCCACAATGATTACACTTAAAGGGGGTTACTACAAGATGGGATAAGCTATTGCCAAATGATTTCATAGGTTCGTTATATTCACAATGTTCTTTTCTTATAAGGATTCTCTCATTATAACAGTTGAAATTATTATGTTCTAAACACTTTCCAAATAAGTCGTATTTATAGAGATTGTGACTGGAAGGAAAAAAGTCTGAGTTTGGAGAAAATGCATTTGTTAATTTCTTATGACAGTCATTCACTTTTTCTTCAGTCAGTGTTTTTGTGAATTTATCTTCAAGTTGTGTCAAAAGTCTGTCCTGGATTTTCTGATGCTCATCCATCCCCCATATTTCTCCTAAAACAAATTGCAAATAAATATCACTTGTAAATTTTTCCAATATTATATCAAAAAAAATTTTTTTTAATATACTAGTATGGGATTAATTATTAGCTTATGGCCTAGTGTCCTATTAAGCAAATTCCAGGTACATATATCTCCTATTTCCTAAGCTTTAGGAAATTCCAGGAAAGGAAATATGAGTAGAGACAGATATTTATGAATACAAATAGCTTTGACTGCTTTTAAATGGGATCTGAAAGAAAAAAGGTAAACTGTTGGATAAATAAGAGGGAGAATTCAGAATGTACAAATAAAGTAAGAAGAAATAGCGATAGAGAAAAAGACAAAAACAGGAAGCTAAAAAATCATAAAAGTATTTTACAGGACTCCATTTAAATAAACTTTTATAAACTGTTTGACATAATTTTCTGGAAAATATAAATTACCAAAACTGACTCTATAAGATGTAGAAAACAAATACCAATTTCCACAAAATAAACAGAAAAATATGAAAAGAAATACCCCAAAACAAAACAAATAGAAAAGGTCCAGAGATATTATCATGGGAATTTAAACAAACATCTAAGGGACAGCTGTCATGCTGTACAAAATATTATGAAAGAAAAAAGAATTCCCATTTTTTTGTGTGTGAGACAAACATAATATTAACACCAACACCTGATAAAGATGACAACCAAAAAAGCAAACTATACACCAATTTCATTTTTGAATATCAATGCAAAAACTCTACATAACAAAATGACCCACAAGAAAAAAAAAGTGACCCAAAAGCACATTAAATATAAGACATACATATGTTGTTTTTTTCCAGGAATATAAGTATGTTTCAATATTAGAAAATCTATTACTAAAAGTAAATACATTATAGGTCAAAAGTGAAAAATCAAGTAATCATTTCGAAAGATATTAAAAAGATGATAAAATTCAACACCTATTTTCCATAAAAATAACTTTATAAAATGGGAACAGACAGACACTTATTTAACTTGAGAAAAAGCACAGTACAACTTAAACCCTGGCACTGTTCTTAATGGGAAAAATCCCAAAGCATTCACATTAAAGTCAGGAATAAGAAAAAGATAAGTACTATCACAACAATTATTACAGTACAGGGTAGTGTATTTAATAAGAGAAAGAAATGAGGTATAAAAACTTGGAAAGGAAAGGTAAAGTTAACATTATTTGTCAATACTAAAACTGTTAACTTGTAAAATCGATTCACCTGAAAAATTATAAAAAGTAAAAAATTAAATTCACTATATATAGTAAATTAATATTCAGTTTCAGTAACCTTCATATAAATGAACAACTATTTAGAAAATATAACAAAAGACTACACTTACAATGACAACAAAAATATGAAAAATCTGGGAATAAATTTAATAAGAAATGTCTAAAAATTATAAGAAAACTTTAATATGCACACACAGATTTGAACAAATGAAAGTGTTATAAGTTGAATTGTGTGTTCCCCCTTTAAACTATATGTTTAAGCCCTAACCCCCAGTACCTCAGAACGTGAAGTTATTTGAAAATAAAGTCATTGCAGATGTAATTAGTTAAGATGAGGTCATACTGGAGTAAGGTAAGACCCTAATCTAATATGACTGGTGTTCTTATAAAAAGAGTGCCACATGAAGAGACAGAACACAGGGAGAACACTATGTGAAGATAAAGACACAGATTGGAGTTATGCTGCCACAAGCCAAGGAATGTCTGGGGATACCAGAAGCTAAAAGACACAAGGAATCTTCTCCTGTAGGCTTCAGAAGGAACATTGCCCTACTTACACCTTGATTTTGTATTTCTAGCCTCTACTTCGTTATGGCAGCTCTAGGAAACTAAGACAAAAGGTGTATCACATTCCTGGAAAAGAATATTTGACAGCAAAAATGGTAATCATTTGCAAGTTAACCTATCAACTTAAAGTGGTTTCAATAAAAATGTTTGAAAATGCAAGTAAATAATAGCTCAAGGGAAAATGATACTAGGGGTTGCCAGCAGAGAGGAAGACATGGGTAAGAGAAGAAAAATTACTCTTCAATATATATCCTATTGTACTTAAAAAAATGTGTACTACAAGTATGTATTATATATTTTTAAAAGTAAATAAATAAAATTGTTCTGAACAATACAGTAATTAATAAAATGAGAACAAACAATAGGAAGGTAAAAATTGGATAAAAGAATCAGAATAGGGACTTCCCTGGTGGTCCAATGGGTAAGACTCTGCTCTCCCAATGCTGGGGGCCTGGGTTTGATCCCTGGTTGGGGAACTAGATCCTGCATGCATGTCGCAACTAAGAGTCTGCATTTCACAACTAAGAAGTCCATATGCTGCAACTAAGAGTCCACGTGCTGCAACGAAGATCCTGCATGCCGCAACTAAGACCCAGCGCAGCCAAAGTAAATAAATAAATAAATATTTTAAAAAAAGAAGAATCAGAATATAAAACTGGAAGAGCCTGCATAGCATGATTGAAAGGGAAAACAAAGAATGGGAAATTATGCTTAAATATGGCCTCACAAATACATGAATTTATCTCTGATCCTACACAAAACCACACTAAAATGAGATAAGGAAAGAAAAAGATATAAACTAATAACAAAGACAAAGACCACTCTTCCACCCTAGAGAAGATGGGAGATTACTCTCTTGAGAAATATAAGCAGAAAGGCTCTAGAGGCAAGGACACCAGGCAGAGAAATTCAGAGATAAGGAACTGGCTCAAACGTAGAATAAATGAAAGTCTACATACCCAAGGGTGAGACATTCAGTCCCCAGTGGCTGCTTAGCTCTAAGATAGGAAAATGGAGATTTTTCTCCCTCTCTGCCAGACTGAGAATAAAGTAAAGGAAAAATGCTTGTGAAGCTATAATGCAGGTGAAGTTAGAGACGTGGTTGCAGATTATAAATGTAGAAAAGAAGGCAGAATACTAAGCTTAAGCTATTGAGTCCCCGCAGTTCAGGGAAACAGAAAAGCTCAATTAAGCAAAAGGTGTTGAGGGAGAAGGTAAGATCAGGTCTTTAAAGTACTCTCCAAGCAGAAGTGAAAAAGAGTTCCAAGGGCAAGATCAAAATATCAAATGTGACAGAAAAGACTCCATGTTTTAAGATGGTGGAATGAAAAACTATCTGATCTCTTTTCCTCTATACAAACAGGAATGAAAAGTCATTGATTCTTCAATGATCCTAGGTGGTGGCTGTAACTCCAATTATAATAAATGAGTTAGTGTTGACAAATACAGTGAAGGGTGGAATAGGGAAAAAAGGATTCTAAGAGAAGATAGCTGTTCATGCTGATCTTGGGCAGAGCAAGCAGCTGACATTGTCAAAATGGATATCACACCTTGAAGGGCAGAATTAATTAACACATGATTACAACATGGAAATTTGGGAGTGCAGACTGATTACAGGAGACTTGACATCCCAAGGTATGTCAAGGAAGCCAGGACTGAACAAGGAAACACTGTGAAATACTGTCTTTTTAGGAAGAAGTCTGTTGGGGTGAGAGTGTAATATTCAGAGTTATGAGAAGACTTGCAGCTGCAGTTCCTTTTTGTATGAGAAGAAATAAAACCTAAACATATATTCACACAACCATGTAGAATAAAAGGCTTTAGTATGAAGAACAGATGCATTCCTATATATCAAGAGTCAGCAAACTTTTTCTTAAAGGTCAGATAGTAAATATTTTAGGCTTCGTGGGTCATATAGTCTTTGACACAACTATTCAACTTTGCCTCTGCAATGTGAAAGTATTAATAGTCAAGATGTAAATGATTCATTGTGGCTATATTCCAGTAAAACTTTATTTACAAAAACAAGTGGCTGGCCTACAGGTCATAGTTTGCAGATTCCTGCTCTAGATCAGAGAACTTTCTTTCCTTCCCTAACAATACCCTTCTTTAAAAATCAGGTCAAGGAGGAACTATCCTCACTCATAAATGAGAAGGTACTGGAATCAGATCTCTAAAAAAGTATAAGAGAAAAAAGAAAAGAAACATGAGATAAAGAAAGCAGACAAAAAATTCAAGCTAAAACAATTGACACATAGTAAATGAAAATCTTGATTAAATGTATTGCCATGAATGAAAAAACTTAATGAAAATACCAACTATAAAAAGAGCTCAAAATAGAAATATAAATGCATGAGGAAGAAACAATGAGAAAACAAAAAGGGCTAAAAAAAATTAACTAGCAGAACCAAGAAAGAAAGAAAAGAGAAAAATAAAACCATCCAAAATAATGAACACCATGCAAGTGGGGGGAAAAAAGAGAGAGACAGATAGGCTACATAAAGACTTTTAGGGACTCCCCTGGTGGTCTAGTGGTTAAGACTTTGCCTTCCAGTGCAGGGGGTGTGGGTTTGATCCCTGGTCAGGGAGCTAAGATCCCTCATGCCTCGGAGCCAAAAAATCAAAAAACATAAAACAGAAGCAATACTGTAACAAATTCAATAAAGACTTTAAAAATGGTCATCAAAAAAAAAACTTAAAAAAATATTTAACGACTTTAAGTATTGAAATTACAGTAGGGTAACCTCATATTGCAAAACAAGATAGTGGATAAAGCAGAAATTCTGAAGCATCACTGGGCTTATAGGAAGTAGCATAAATCTCCAAGAACACTGCAGTCCTCTCCAACAACCATGCCTGAACACCATACACACAAAAAATGAACAAAATAAAAACAAGTATTAGCCAAAACCAGGTCTGAGAGAGAGCAGACCTGAAAGCAACCTGCAAGACGGATCTGTCTTGAGTACCTATGCAAAGCCTTGTTAACTAAAGTATAAGGCTCTTGGGCCATCAATTAAGAAGAGAAGCTCAACTAAGATTCCTACAAAAAGCCAGGACCTTCAAAGAATGTTCAACTGATCCTCACTTGGTAACGCCTCTTGGCACCCACCAGAAGCACATGCAAATCATCTTCAGAGGAAAGCAACCCCAATTTAGGACAATAGAATTAGCACAAATTAAGATTTTAAAAATTTAGATTTAGAATCAGCAATCATCAAGTATGTGAAGAACCAAAATACACTGAGTCCTCAAAAACAAGATATTTAAACCTGAGAACTTAAAATACTGGAACTGTCAGATACAGAATACAAAAGAGCTATGTACAGTATTTTTAAAGAAGCAAAAGATAAAAACACAAAGCTGAAGAAGCCACAGAAATTACTAGGAAGAATCAGAAAGATGTGAGAAGAAAAAAACATAGCAAAAACAAAAAACAAAAACAAAAAGAAGAGGAATTTACAAAAATACAAAATACTACTAAAAATTTTTTCAAAGGTGGATGAGTTAAAAAGATGAATAAACACGGTTGAAGAGAGAATTAGCAAACTGGAAGATATATCTGAAGTAATTACTGAGAAGGCAACACAGAGATACAGAGGAAGAAAATAGCAAAGGAAATTTAAAAATATGGAGGAAAAAAAAAGGTCTAAAATCTATCTAATATGAGTCTCAGTAGTAGAGTGTTAAGGCAATGAATGAGAGCCAATATTTGATGATGCTAGCTGAGAATGTTGCAGTATTTACAGAAGACATAAATAAGAAGACAACACTATGAATAATTTTATAAAAACAGATTTGAAAATACAGATGAAACAAATTGTTAAATATAACAGATGGCCCGGGAACATCAATATATGGTAACCTTCTTAAAATACAGAGGAAATTTAAATATTTATGGCAATTACTTTGTTCAACTCTGTGAAAATTAATTTGAAAACCAGGATTAAAATGGATATCTTTCTGGAAAATTACAGCCTATTATCAAAAACTATTGCCAAGAGAGACAAAAACATCTATATAGAACAATTATAAAAGGAACAATGGAGAAAAGCTGTCAAAGAAACTTCCCTCAAAAATCTGCAAGGTCCAAATAGTTCAACAGGTAAGATAAATAAAAATTTTATGGGAGTTTTATGCCAATGCTATATAAATGTTCTAGAACGTGAAGAAAAGCTTCTAAATTTTATTTATGAAACCAGTGTAACATTGACTTCAAAGCTTGACAGTTAGGATATTTAAATTCATAGCGAAAATGTAAGTATGATTCATTATTATGTAAATAATATTCACCCATATACACAAAAGGAAAAAGAATCATATGATAAATCTCCTGTAAGAAAAGATTGTTATTTTAACTATGTGAACTTTAACGGCGGCAAAAAGTACTTTAAAGAGCAATGAGTGACCAGAAAAAAATACTAGAAATACAAGAGAAAGGGCTAATCACCATAATGTTAAGAATTCATATAAATTAAGAACTCAACAGAAAAAATGGGGCATAAAACACAAACTGTTCACAAAAAAGAAATATAGATAGATTTTAAACATATGAAAAGATGCTTGCCTTCATTTATAATAAAGGAAATGCAAATTCAAACTATAGTAAGTTATTTTTCACTTATCAAACTGGCAAAGATTTAAGGAATGCTAATAGACTAAGTTGCCAAAATTGTTAGAAGTATAAATTGTTATCTCCTTGAAGAGCAAAAAAAGACATCACAATATCTTTCAAGTTAAAAATATATGTATGTATATGTATGCATGTATATGTATATATGTGTATGCATTATACATATGTATACACATGTATCACAAACACACAAGCACATGCATATATACGTGACAAATGTAGCAGAAAATGGGAGATAACAGAAAAGTAGCACTGACTTTAAAACTTTTATTGAAGTAAAAGGACTGTAGACATTACTGAAGTATGAGAGCAAAAGCTAAATTACAGTGGGAAGTGTGACTATGGGTACAAAATATGATGCTAAAGCATTTACAATGGAAGGAAAAAGAGAAAATAGTAAAGGACTCTAAATGCCAACAAGTGTATTTAAACAACTTCAATTCTGTAAATATCTGAACGTAAAAGGAAAGGAGCCTATGTAAAAAGGTGGGCAGAAAGACTAGAATGATTATCAAAGCAAAGCTGGGAATGAATTAGGAAATGTTGATATCTAGAACACAGGTAAGAAAGCTAACTGGTCTTTTAGGTTCTGAGGAAAGAAGTTAAACATGCTATCTAGAAATGAGATCTTACATATATAAAAAATTCATACCAATTGTCACTACAAAGTTCTATGGCCTTAAAAAAATTAACTTTGAAGAACATTTCAGAGTGATCAAAAACTTACAGATTAACAATTAAAGGGCCCTGGCCCCTCCTCACCTGTATGGTTCCTTCCCACTAACCTGGACAATGTCTCTTTGACACTTCTTCCTCCACCACCCATGGTTCTTCTTCTTGCTCCAATTTGAAAATCACATCAGGTTTGGTGAATGGACATCCTGTCAAAGGGAAGTGACATAAGATTTGGGCATAAATACTAGGAACAATCATTCAAGAACTGAGGCTGGCCCAGGGAAACCAGGCTTTCTGAAGGACAAGAAAACTATCTTTTCTGGGGATACTGTCCCTTGAAACATAACCAAGGATGACATTTTGCTTTGAAAGCTGCAGCATGCACATGAATGTGAGCAAAGGCACCTAAAGGCCAAACTCAGTCTAACATTTAAAGGTTCCACACATTTCAGAAACACTGGGGGAAAAAAAGGTAATCTACTCCCAGAGTTTGAGTTATATGGGAAACTACCCTTACCCACAGTGATTAAGTTGTTATAGTTTTCTAGCATCACATTCCGGTACAGGTTCCTTTGAGCAGGATCCAACTGCTGCCACTCTTCCTCAGTGAAGTCAATAGCCACATCTTTGAATGTCACTGTTTCCTGTAACAACATATTCCCACTCAATCTGGAGTCATCCATCTTAGATGTAGTGGACAAAACATATTGAAACTTGTTCTGATAGTACACAAAGGTAAGAGATTATAAAATAAATTTTACCTGTTTTTGTTATTGTCTGAAAGAAAAATATCATTTTAGCAACATCCTGTTAGTTTATGTTCATTTATTGATTTAGCAAGCACACATCTTTAATAACTACTGTGAGTTAAAGAGATCTTGGGTACTAATTTATACTGAGTGTAAAAACTGGGGGAATACAAAACTTTACTCAAGTTAATTGGTCTGGGAACTCACTAGATCCCTGTGATTCATTGGTACATGAAAAAATGAAAATAGGATTTGGATGGAAGCAGAAATGGGGAGAGAATGACTTTGAAGTATAGTAGGAACATCCAAACAGATATTCATTGATTTAGCAATTGCACATATTGTTCATTAGATCAGAAGAAATCTAAATTGAAAATGAGGATTTATTGTTCATAAGCCTATAACAGGTGTCTGCAGCCACAAAAACTGGATATATTTTTGTTCAGAGTTCACATATACTGAAAAAAGAGTGCCACAAATAGAATGCTACAAATACCAACAGATATAGAAAAAAGATTAGTTAATGAAGTTTTTTTAAAATGGTCTGAACTTGAATTACAACCAGAACTGTGAGAAAACAGCACCAAGAAAGATTAAAGTGTCAGAAATGAGAGACTGGTAACAAATTTCTTCAAAGAAGTGTGATTTGAACATAGAAATCAAATGCACTTTTCCTAGTTAAAAACCAAAATGCCCCAAAAATATAAACATAAGAAAAAATCTTCAACAGCACTGGAACAAAGGTAGCTGTCCATATTTCCTATACTTTGAGAAATTTCTATGAGAGATGGGGTAAGATAAAAGGAAATCACCAGGAGCTAACTCATAAAAAATGTTTCTGATAATTTATTTCTAGGTCCTAAAAGGACCCTATGACCATGAACATCCACTAAGGTTGAGAGTATGCTGTGGGAATAATGGAAACTCCTCTTTTGGAGCCCTTTTCTGCTAAAGATCAAGGACTTGTAAACAATCAGGCTTAAGAAACCAAAAGCAATCATGGCAAAATAAGACATCCCTCTGCAGTGGCCCCACTGCAAAAACAGTAATTTGGCATCTATCCATGGACAAAAGTGCCTTTGTGGGAACTGTGGGGTCCAGCACCATATGCTAAGGGACTCAGAAGGAGTCTTGCCTACCCACACATTGAGTTATAAGCATACAGACCTCAGTCCTGGCTATAGACCCTGAGAGGCATGTGAACTGACTCTAGCCTCTCTTGGTCATGGTCCAGGAGCCCCCAGAAAATGACTGTCTTAGACAAGCACCCAATAGAAGACAGAGCTTTTGTGAAAGTACACGTCTCCAGCCAAGAAGTTCCAGTACATCAGTGGAGCAAAAAATACAAGTTTGGACTCATCAGAGAGGGTAAGAGGAACAGTTTGACTTTACCTACTTCACTCTTCCACCAAGGCAACACAGTTTAGGGCCAAGAGAAATCTTGGCCCATGATTTCATTCATGAAGGAAAATAAGAATGTGTGAATACCCTGCTTTCCCAGCTATGTGGGATGGTGCCAAAGAGTGTCATTTTTCTCTCATCACATCCAAAGTACTGAATTGTGAGCTGCGTCACTGAAAAGTCTGAGAGAGCAGGAGATAACATTCTCAGAGGACGTTACAGAGAAGCGGATCTTACTAACTGTGCTAAGGACACCATCAAGAAGAAAAAAAGAGAGGAGTCAAATAAATAAAATAAAAAATGAAAGAGGAGACATTATGACTGATATCACAGACACAATGACCATGAGAGACTGCTATGAACAATTATATGGTAACAAAGTGGATAACCTAGAAGAAACATAGAAACATACAACCTACCAAGACTGAATCATGAAGAAATAAAAAATCAGAACAGACCAATATTGAATAAGGAGTTGAATCAGTAATCAAAATCTTTCAATAGAGAAAACCCTCCCCTCCCACCAAAAAAAGAAAAGCCGAGGACTAGATGGCTTCCCTGGTGAATTCTACCAATCATTTAAAGATGAACAGATGCCAGTCTTTCTCATACTTTCAAAAAAAGATGGAACTGGAGGGAACACTCCCAAACTCATTTTACAAGGCCAACATTACCCTGATACCAAAGGCAGATAAGGACACTACAAGAAAAACTATAGGCAAATATCTCTAATGAATATAGATACAGAATTTTTCAACAAAATATAAGCATACTAAATTCAACAGAATGTTAAAAGGATCATACACCACAATCAAGAAGGATTCATTCCTGGGATGCAAGGATAGTTCAACATATGCAAATCAATACATGTGATACATCACTTTAATAGAATGAAAGACAAAAATTATATGATCATTTCAATAGGTGCAGAAAAAGCACTTGACAAAATACAACATCCTTTTGTGATAAAAACTCTCAACAAACTGCGTATAGAAGGAACATACCTCAGCATAAACAGGGATATATATGATAAGCCAACAACAATATAATATCCAATGGTAAAAGGTTGAAAGCTTTTCCTTTAAGATCAGAACAAGACAAAGGTACCCACTCTCACCAGACCTATTCAATATAGTATAGGTAATCCTAACCAGAGCAATCAGGCAAGGAAAAAAAATACATTCAAATAGGAAAGAAAGAAGAAAACTGTCTTCCGTTTTTTTTTTTGTTTTTTTGTTTTTGCATATGATATGATCTTATATATAGAAAATCCTAAAATCACCACCAAAAATACTGTAAGAACTAATCAACGAACTCAGTAAAGCTGCAGGACACAAAACCAACAGACAGAAATCAGCTGTATTTGTATACACTAACAACAAAATATCTGAAAAAGAAATAAAACAATCCCATTCACAATAGCATCAAAAACAACAAAAATACTTAGCAATAAATTTAACCAAGGAGGAGAAAGATCTAGACACTGAAAAATATAAGATTTTGATGAAGGAAACTGAAGAGGACACAAATAAATGGAAAGATATCCCATGTTCATGGATCGCAAGAATTAATATTGTTACAATGTCCATACTACCCAAAGCCATCAATAGACTCAATGCAATCACTATCAAAACTGCCAAAGACTTTTTTCGCAGAAACAGGAAAAAGTGATCTTTTTATGGAAAAACCCGAAGGAACTTTTTGGCCAACCCAATACAATTTGTATGGAGCCACAAAAGACCCCAAATGGCCAAAGCAATCTTGTGAAAGAACAAAGCTGGAAGCATCACATTTCCTGATTTCAAACTATATGACAAAGCCATAGTAATCAAAACAGTGTGGTATCTGCATAAAAATAGACACATGGACCCATGTATAAGAAATGAGAGTCTAGAAATAACCCCCTTGTATCAGTCAACTAACATTTGACAAGGGAGTCAAGAATATTCAATATGGGGAAAGGATAGTCTCTTCAATAAATGGTGTTGGGAAAACTGGATAATCACATGCAGAATAATAAAACTGGACACATCTTACACCACTAAAATTAACTCAAAATGGCTAAATATTTTAAATTAGACCTGAAACAGTAAAACTCCTAGAAGAAATCATAAGGATAAAGCTCTTGACATTGGTCTTGGCAATAATTTTTTAAATATGACATGAAAAGCATGAGCAATAAAAGCAAAAATCAATAAGTGAGGCTACATCAAACTAAAAAGCTTCTGCACAGAAAAAGGAACAATCAACAAAATTAAAAGGTGATCTGTGGAATAGAAGAAAATATTTGCAAATCATATATTTGATAAGGGGTTCACATCCAAAACAAAGAACTCATATAACTCAATAGCAAAAAAACCCAACTTGAGTAAAATTGGGCAGAGGAACTGAATAGACATTTTTCCAAAGAAGACATACAATTGGCCAACAGGTACATGAAAAAATGCTTGACATCACTAATCACCACGGAAATTCAAATCAACACCACAATGAGGTGTCACCTCACACCTGTTATAATGGCTATCATCAAAAAGACAAGAGATAAAATATGTTGGAAAGGATGTGGAGAAAAGGGAACCCTTGTTCACTGTTGATGGGAATGTAAATTGATACAGCCACTATGGAAAACAGCACAGTACAGAAGTTCCTTAAAAAACTTAAAAATAGAATTACCATATAATCCAATAATCCCATTTCCAGGTATATGTCCAAAGGAAATGAGAACAGGAGTTTGAAGACATATATGCACTCCCATGTTCACTGCAACATTATTAACAGTAACCAAAATGTGGAAACAATATAAGTGTCTGTCTACAGATGAATGTATACAGAGATGTGATATATACGTATACAATGGAATATTATTCTGCCATGAGAAAGATGGAATCCTGCAATTTGCAACTCCATGGATAGACCTTTAGGGCATTATGCTAAGTGAAGTAAGTCAGACGAAGAAAGACAATTACTCTATGATATTCCTTATATGTAGAATCTTGAAAAGTCAAAATTATAGAAATAGAGAACAGAATGGTGCTTGCCCAGGGCTAGGAGGTGGGGGTGATGGGAAGATGCTGGTCAACAGGTATAAACTTCCATTTATAAGATGAATAATTTCTGGGGATCTAATGTACAGCATGGTGACTATGGTTAACAATACAGTATTATATACTGGAAACTTGCTGGAGAGTAGATCTTAAATGTTCTCGCCCTAAAAAAGAAATAATTATGTGAGATGATGGAGTTTTTAACCAACTACTGTGATAATAATTTTGCAGTATATAAGTGTATCAATTCAACACGTTGTACACCTTAAACACAATGTTACATGTCAATTATATCTCAATAAAGGTAGAAAAGAAAATTTTTAAAGAAATGAAAAAAGAAAAAAAAAAAAGAAACCAAAGGCAAAGTGTCAGGGTAAAAAAACACTGAAAGGACTTCCCTGGTGGGACAGTGGTTAAGAATCTGCTTGCCAATGCAGGGGACATGGGTTTGAGCCCTGGTCCAGGAAGATTCCACATGCCACGGAGCAACTAAGCCTGTGTGCCACAACTACTGAGCCTGCACTCTAGAGCCCGCGAGCCACAACTACTGAGCCCATGTGCTGCAATTACTGAAGCCTGCGCACCTAGAGCCCGTGCTCCGCAACAAGAGAGGCCACAGCAATGAGAAGCCTGCACACCACAACGAAGAGTAGCCCCCACTCGCCACAACTAGAGAAAGCACAGCGACGAAGACCCAATGCAGCCAAAAATAAATATATAAATAAATTTTTTTAAAAAACACTGAAATGCACGGGATAGTTGGGACTTCCCCTTAAGTGGGATAAAGACCAAAATAAGCTCAGAAAAAGTACCTGGTGAGGAATTACAGCTAAGGAGAAAACATAATGCAGAAAGCTACTCCTACTATAATGGTTTCATTAATCACATGAAAGGATAAGAGCACATAAGATGAATTCTTGCTGACAGTGCCTCAGCCTCAGATTTCTCCTCAGGGAGTTGTATTTTCCTCAGTAAGTTGGATCAATAAACTAATAAATAAATTACAAAACCAACACCACAGATTTTGCAAGAAAATTGTAATTGCACCCTGCTCAAGAGTGACAGAATCCAAAAAGAAATCATTAAAATAAACTTGACGAAAATACTTTTTTAAAAATTTAGTAAATATGAAGCATAATCTTAATATAAGAAATCTAGAACTTATATACATAAATCCCCATAATTAAAAATTGATATTTTAAGCATAAACACTGAATTAGGCACATAAGTTTAATGAAGAAAAATAAATTTAAAAAATAAACATACAAAATTAGGAATAAATACTGAAACAAACTGAACTTCAATGAAATTAATAATTCAAAAAGAAATATGAAACCAAGACTGATCTCAAAATGAAAAAAAAAAGAAAAAAGAAAAGAAATCCAGAACAGTTGATACTGTAGCACAGACTTTTACTCTTCTATCCCAATATTTATTTCCCCCATTTCCAAATTTTTGGCTGGGCATATGGCCTCCTGTGCCATTATCATTCTTATTACCATTCTTCATCTCCTTTGAAGCTAGGTATTTTTATATAAGGTTCTGGACAATAAGATGAAAGGAGTATTATGTGCAACTACTGGTAAGTGAGCTTAAAGGGAAGAGGTATACATTTTCTCCCCAGCTTCCTCCTTCCTATAGACTGTTAAGTAACTATGATGACTAGGGCAAATATAGGCATTTGGGATAATGAGGTAGAAGCCAAGTATTAGAGGATAATGAGGTAGACAAATGAAATAGAGGAATCCTGGGTCTCTCTGCCTTAGAGATACAGGACCAGCCCTGATTTGTTGGTACCTGAGTTCCTACAGAGACTAATAAAATTCTGTCCTGTTTAAGCAACTGTTATGTAAGATTTCTGTCACAGTCAATAATACTAGGTAAATCTATTAAGACAGATAAATGCTTATGCTAGAAAGAGAACACTTCAAAATGCTATCTTTGTGGCAGCCATAGAAATATGCTCCCAGATCCCCTTCAAGAGAACCAGCTGTGAGACGCATAATTGGTGAACAACCTCCAGCTGCTCTATCTTTAGTTCTACTACTGTGTTCATGCTGAGACCATGCTATGCTCAAGCCTCCACTGGCTATTTTTCCAGCCAAAGGCTAAGCACAGTGAGGGTATTAGGGACTGGACCATTTTACCTGACATGGGACTCCTCTAATGGGAAAATTTTGGTCAGCAACTCCCCACTGGCCTGGATGAGACTTTCTCACAGCTGCATGAAGGTCTGAGATGGCAGAATAAAGAATCAGCAAGCTTAAAGATCGAGAGATCAATAGAAACTATACAATCTGAAGATGAGGAAAAAAAAAAAGAGTGAAGAAAAATGAACACAGACTAGGAGAAATGTGAGACAGAAATAAGTACATCCACATACACATAATATGAGTACCAGAAGGAGAGGAAAGACAGAAGACTACTCAAAGAAATACTGGCTGAAAACTTCCTAAATTTGATTTTTAAAAAACACTAATATACATATCCAAGACACTCAATGAACCCTAAGCAGGATAAACACAAAGAGATACAAACCTAAACACATCATACTCAAAATGCTGAAAGTAACAGTACAGAGAAAACCTTAAAAGCTGCAAGAGGAAAACAATCCTTTATCTACAAGGCAGCCACAATAAAATTAACACCTGACTTCTCATTAGAAACAATGAAGGTCAAGGCAATGGGACAGCAATATTTCAAGTGCTGAAAGAAAAAACACTATCAACGAATAATCCTGTAACTAGCAAAGTTACCTTCAAAAATGATTATACTAAGTGAAAGAAGCCAGACACAAAAGTCACATATTTTAGCATTCTATTTATATAAAATATCCGGAATAGATAAATACAGAGACTGAAGGCAGATTGGTGGTTGCCAGGGGCTGGGGGAGAGGGGAAGGGGGGAGTAAATGCTTAATGGGTATGAGGTTTTATTTTGGGGTCATGAAAATGTTTTGTAACTAGATAGAGGGGTGGCTGCACCACATTGTGAAGGTACTAAATATCACTGAATTGTTTGCTTCAAAATTATTAATTTTATGTAAATTTCACCTAAAAAAAAAGATGAAATATATTCCCAGAGAATTCATTGCTAGCAGACTGGCCTAACAAGAAATAATAAAGGAAAAAAAAAAAAGAAATAATAAAGGAAGTTCCTGAGGCTGAAGGGAAGTGACACCAATCATTAATTCAAATCCTCATGAAAAAATGAAGAGTTCAAGTAAAGCACTAAGCAGAATACAGAACACACAGCAGCCTTGTCAATTTAATTTTATTGTCCTAGGCACTCTGTTCTATGTTTCTGGAGATGTGAACATTTGCAGATGAAACTTAATATGGCAACAAAGAACAAAATGATGTGATATTCTTGCGCTAGGGTTAATTTTTTGCTTCTGGATGGATGTGCTTTGTCATCAGTAATATCTTCAGACCTTCCATGGCCTTATTTATACTGCCTTGGGCCTCTCACTGGCACTCACAGATTCCAAACGTGTAACCAGTATACTAGTTTTGAAACGCTTTTTAATGTATGTTTCCTTATTCTTCATAACCTTTCTCCATTTTAGTTTTACTGTAAAAAGAAAGACAGAGGGGAAGATGACTGGGGGAAACCCTTTCTTCCCCCTTGGAGGCCTGGGATAGAGAAGAAAGGCCATGGAGGTAGGGACATAGGCAGTTAAATGTGTGCTCAGAACTTCCCACACTCCAGGGCATTAAGGTGAAGTAAGAAAGGTAGTGAATTAAGAGGGCAAAGTGTCATGGTCAAATTGGGGGAACTTTAAGTAGCCTTTGTGTCCCATGTAGCATATATCCTGAGTAGGGAGTGATAGGACCCTTGCAGAAGGCAAGATGACACCACAGACTATTGCACATGGAAGCCAGGGATTCTTTGGAGGTTATGACAGAGACTCAGAGTCTATGGAGACAACAAGATCCAAGGGAGGAAAGTTGAAAGGAGGGGGCCCTTGGATCATGACTGAGCTGAAAAACATACCACAAATTCATCAGCTACAGAATGCCCAGAAAAAGAAGCCAGCTAAACTAGATTCAGTGGATACCAGTCAGCACACATCCATAGAGAATCACAGAGGACCCTCTTCCTCCCAAAGCTATGAAGATTTTCTTCTATATCTCAGATACCACCTTAAGGGAGGACAGGGGTTTAGAGGGGAATCTGAATAACTGAATAATTATTCAAAGAAACAGTTTACTGGTAGGACTAAGTTTTGAATCAGACTGCATCAAAACTAGCTTTTCTTTTCATGCTACTGATCAGAACTCATAAGAGATAGGCGAACAAATTTTTAAAATAAAGAAACTATATTTTTAA
This sequence comes from Balaenoptera physalus, assembly GCF_965194825.1. Taxonomy (NCBI): domain Eukaryota; kingdom Metazoa; phylum Chordata; class Mammalia; order Artiodactyla; family Balaenopteridae; genus Balaenoptera; species Balaenoptera physalus. The sequence continues at coordinate 15,272,833 of NC_138900.1, read as the reverse complement.
CATACATATCAGTGTTGTATGAGTAATTCTGTGACTCATACATATGAAGTCATTGAATAAAGTTAAGGGACAAAGAAATATGGACTATATGTATGATGTGAGGAGGTAAATGGCTTTCAGACAAGGTTCAAATTCTCTAAAGAATTTACAATCACAAAATTTACTTTAATAGAACAGTATTGGCCTTGGGCAAAATTCATCTTCATAGTTTAAGACATCTTGTCCAAAACAGCATTCACTGAGGATGTGTGATAGGTACAGAACTCCTGCTAAATAAAACAGGCTTGCAAGGAACTTATATCTTGGCTTCACCTTACCTTCTAACACCAGAATCAAGAAAATCTGCTTTCAGTAAAGTTCTGGTATCAGTTATGTATACCTTAGTATAAATTAAATTAATGTATTAAATATCCAGGAAAAAAATATTCAAGTGGTTCCCCCAACCAGGTTACAGGATTAGTTTAACATTCAAAAATCGATGACTTTAAAGGAGGAGGATCAAGTTGGTGGAGTAGGAGGACATGGAGCTCACCTCCCGCCATAAACACATCAAAAATATATCTACACATGGAACAATTCTCACAGAAAACCAACAGGAAGCTGACAGAAGGACTCCTATACCTAACCAAAGCTGCAAGAAAGATCTCCACAAAACTGGGTAGGATGGGGGAAAAAAAGGCATCAGGTTGGGACCTGCACCCCTGGGAGGGATCTGTAAGGAAGAGAAGGTCCACACAGGCAGACCCTCGCCCTGGGGAATGATCAGGTTGACTCACAATCTGGGCATCCCAGTTCTGGGGTCTTACATGGAGGAGACAAGCCCCCTTGCCTAATGGGATCTGCTGAGACAGAAAGAAGGGCTAGAGAAACCTAGATCCTACTCATGAGGTATGCTAGAGAAGCCTAGACCCTACTCATGAGGTGTGTGCATATGATGGCTTGCTAACAATCAGGATGGAGAAAAGCTTGCACCGGCAGCTGCCACCTCACCGCACTTCCTAATCCTAAACAGTAAATGCCCCAGCCCTGCTCCCTCCACACCACAGCCTGGTGTGAGATCAGGGGAAAGATTTGTTTAGCTCCACAGAGACAGACAGGGGGCTCCAGGGGTGTAATCTGGATGGAGCCATGGAGCCATTGTCAGCGTGCACACGGGAGGGTGGGTCTAGCCAGGGGAGACACTGTCAGCACGCACATCAGGCAGCAGGTCTAGCTGGGCAGACATTGTCAGCACATCGTGTAGTGCCACAAGAATGCATAGTGGCTAAGCACTGAATCTCGGGCAGGTAGGTCCTGGGAGAGGGCTTGATCTAGCTATGCAGAGACAGCCCAGATGGCCTGGGGTGTGATCTGGAGGGAGCCACAGAGCTTCACTGTCAGCTTGCGCACAGTGGTGGTGGCAGCTCTAGCAGTGGAGACTTTTGTCAATGAGTGCACAGCGGCAGCAGAACCAGCTACAGCAGACAATGTCAGTGTGTGCACTGGGCAGTGCCACAAGAATGCATAATGGCTAAGTGCTGAATATTGGGCAGACAGGCCCTGGGCAGGAGTGCACAGCAGTTTGTTTCCCAGCGAGAGTGCTCCAGCCCCACCCACTCAACACAGCAGCTTAGCACCAGACCTGGGGCAGACAGATCCTGGGAGAAGTCTGCCACAGAGGCAGCCCAGATCTCAATTCCTGCCCACCTCAATTCCTGCAGCAACAACACCCCGACACCCAGCTCCAGTCTACTCCACACCACAGCCTTGCACTAGATCTGGGAGGAACAAAACAGAGAAAAGGATGCACCTTGGGCTGCTTCTGAGCAGAACCCTGGACACCTACACACGTGGCACATAGGTTTGCTATGAGCGCATGGGCCTCACTTGCTTCAGCATTCACCTTCTTTGGGGTAGCGCACGCACTGAAGGGCAATGGAGCCTGAGAAACCTGACCTCAGGACTTCTACTCCAACATTTGGGAAGCAGACCCTGCCCCTGACAGGGTGGTGACAGCCATGGAACAAAGAAGAGACCCCACCTTCCATCTAGTACAGGCTCTGGACACCACAAGACCAACTATCAAGGGAATAACAGCCAGCACACTCTGAAGAAAAACGTGGCTGGCATCCATATCAAAACCAGCCCTCGCACCAAAAATGTTGGACACACACAGTCTACAAAGGGACACTCCCACGTAAAAACACCCCTTCAAGAACACAGTAGATAACTGTTTCTCCTAAATTCACAGAAGCAGAGAAAGTTAAGTAAAATGAAAGAGCAGAGGGATTACTCCTAAAAAAAGAACAAGAGAAATCCCCTGAAAGAACAAATAATGAAACAGACCTCACCAGTCTACTGGACCCCAAATCCCCAAAAAAAGGGTAATAAAAATGCTAAAGGAATTAAGAAAGATTATCAATAAAAATGAAGATCACTGTAACAAGGAGTTAGAAACTATGAAGGTGAACCAATCAAAATTAGACAATTCAATTACCAGGATAAAAACCAATCTAGAGGCAATGAATAGCAGACTAAATGATACAGAAGAGCGAATAAGTGATCTGGAAGATAGAATAATGGAAATCACCCAATCAGAAAGACAAATTAAAAAAAAAAAAAGAAAGAAACATGCAGGATCTATGGGATAATATAAAATGTGCCAAGCTATGCATAATAGGGGTTCCAGAGGAGAGGAGAGAGAAAAGGGGATCAAAAATGTATTTGAAGAAATCATGGCTGAAAAATTCTCAAACTGAAAGATGGAAACAGATATCCAGGTACAGGAAGCCCAGAGAGTCCCAAACAAGATGAACCCAATCAGACTCATGCCAAAATATATCACAACTAAAATCAGAAAAGTTAAAGAGAGGATTCTAAACGCAGCAAGACAGAAATAGTCAGTTAGAGGGAACCCCCATAGGCTATCAGCTGATTTCTCTATAGAAACTTTTCAGACCAGAAGGGAGTGACATGACATATTCAAAGTCCTGAAAGGAAAATACCTGCAACCTAGGATACTCTACAGCAAGATTATCATTTAGAATAGGAGGAGAGATAAAGAATTTCTCAGACAAGCAGGGCTTCCCTAGTGGCACAGTGGTTAAGAATCCATCTGCCAATGCAGGGAACACGGGTTCAAGTCCTAGTCTGGGAAGATCCCACATGCCACGGAGCAACTAAGGCTATGCGCCACAACTATTGAGCCTGCGCTCTAGAGCATGAGAGCCACAACTACCGAGCCCACGTGCTGCAACTACTGAAGCCTGTGCACCTAGAGCCTGTGCTCCGCAGCAAGAGAAGCCACTGCAATGAGAAGCCTGCACACCACACGAAGAGTAGCCCCCGCTCACCGCAACTAGAGAAAGCCCACGCACAGCAATGAAGACCCAACACAGCCAAAAATAAAATAAATTAAATAAAATTTTTAAAAGAAGAATTTCTCAGACAAGCAAAAATTATAGAATTCAGCAATACTAAACCTACCCTAAAAGAAATATTGAAGGCTCTTCTCTAAATAAACAAGAAACAAGAATCTATAGGAAAGGGAAAATCACAATAAGAAAGGTAAATATATAATAAGATTGAAGACCACTTAAGCCAGTACATAGATTAAAAACAATCAAAAAAATTTTTTAAAGCAACATAACTACAATTAATAGCAAAAGGGTAAAACATAAATATGTAAAATAGGACATCAAAATCACAAAATGTGGGGGAGGTGTAAACTTGTATGACTATCACTTTAACACAAGTAGAGATAGTTATGGGCCAACAAACTTGAACTCCACAGTCACCACAAATCAAAAACATATAACAGATTCACAAAAAACAAAGATAGGAACTCAAGCATAAAACAAAAGAAAACCATGAAACCACAAAGGAAAAAAAACAAAAAGAAGAAATGAACAAAGAACTGGAAAAACAACTGGAAAACAAGGTTTAAAATGGCAATAAGTATATACCTATAAGTAATTACTTTTAATGTCAATAGACTAAATGCTCCAGTCAAAAGACACAGGGTGGCAGACTGGATAAAAAAGAAAGAGCTACCATATGATCCAGCAATCCCACTCTTGGTTATATATCCAGGAAAAATGAAAACTCTAATTTGAAAAGATACATGCACCCCAATGTTCATGGCAGCACTATTTACAATAGCCAAGATATGGAAATAACCCAAGTGCCCATCAAGAGACGAGTGGCTTAAGAAGATGTGGTATATATACACAATGGAATGTTAGTAGCCATAAAATGAATGAAATATTGCCATTTGCAGCAACATGGATGGACCTAGAGAATATTATACTTAGTGAAGTAAGTCAAAGACAAATATTATGATATCACTTATATATGGACTCTAAAAAATAATATAAATGAATCTATATACAAAATAGAAACAGACTTACAGACATAGAAAACAAACTTATGGTTACCAAAGAGGAGGGGGAGGGACAAATTAGGAGTATGAGATTAACTGATACAAAGTACTATACAAAAAACAGACAGGCAATGAAGACTTACTCTATGGCACAGGATATTATATTCAATATCTTGTATTTATATTTCAACACCTATAATTGAAAATAATCTGAATATATATATTTATAACTGAATCTCTTTGGCTGTACACCTGAAACTAACACAATACTGTAAATCAACTATACTTCGATTTTAAAAATTGATCACTTTAATTGACCAAATTAACAGAAAAAAAGGAGAAACATTATTTGATCAAGATCACATATATGGGCTTCCCTGGTGGTGCAGTGGTTAGGAATCTGCCTGCCAATGCAGGGGACACGGGTTCGAGCCCTGGTCCAGGAAGATCCCACATGCCACGGGGCAACCAACCCCATGGGCCACAGCTGCTGTGCCTGCGCTCTAGAGCTCGCGAGCCACAACTACTGAAGCCCGCGCGCCTACAGCCCGTGCTCCGTAACGAGAAGCCACTGCAATGAGAAGCCAGTGCACCACAACAAAGAGCAAAAGCAGCCAAAATAAATAGATATAATAAATTTACTTTTTTTAAAAATCACATATACAAGAAAATTGTATGACAAAGGTCAATACCGATTCATGATAGAACCCCTTAGCAGGCTAGGAATAAAAGGAAATTTCCTTCATCTGTAAGAGTATTTACAAAAAAACTTTCATGGAATATCATACTTACTGGTGAATCATTGAAAGTATACCCTTAAGACTGAGAAGGAAACAAAGATGACTGCCACCACATCTATTCAGCATTATACGGAACATTTAGCAATTGAAATAAGGCAAGAAAAAAGGGAGGGCATGAGAATTCAAAATGATGAAAAGTGTCTATTTGCAGATGATATATTTGTAAACATAATTCAGTTCAATTTGAAATAAAAACCTAAGCAGCTTTAATTGTGGAAATGGACTAATTCTAAAATTTCTAAGGAAATATAAATCACTACAAATAGCTACAGCAATGTTAAAGAAAAACAAAGATGGAGGATTTGTTTTCATTATCAGATACCAAGATTTATAATAAAAAAGACATGGTAATTAAGATAGAATGCTATTGACATAAGGAAAAATAAAACAATGGAAGAGGATGTAAAGTCAGAAATACATATATTAACATGAATATGTCTTGAAAACAATATGGGGTGAAAAAAGTGAGTTGAAGAACTGTCAGTCCATTATGTTCCTTATTATTTAAAAATCTAAAACAGAGAGCAACATTATATAATATTCATATATACAAATCAGTGTGGTAAAAACATAAAACCATGGACTCTTGATATACATAAAATTCATGAAAGTGACTGACTCTGGGGACAGAGTATCTGTAATATTCTAATTATTTTACTGAAAAAAATCTCAAAGCAAAAATGACAAAATATTCAATGTGCTAATTCCAGGTATTGGGTATATGGCTGTTTATTCTATTTCTCCCTCTCGCTTCCTAGATTTTTAAATAATAATTTTTTAAAAAGATGAGAGAAGACAGAGAGAGATGGAAGCAAAAGCAGCTCTGTATTAGTTCAATTTTCTGTGTTCTCACTGACTTCAAGTTTATTCTCATCAATTCCTTCTTCTATTTTCTCACATTGTTTCTAATTTCTAGAACTATATTTTGTTCATTTTGTTTATATTTATTAACATATCATTATTATTCAGCCTGCAGGTTTTCTTCTGTACATTATTTTCTAGATGTTCTGTAACATAAATTTTTATGTCTTTCTTGATCTAAGTTGCTTATGCTAGTTTTAAAATTTCCATGTGGAAATGTTTTCTTTTTGAATTTTTATTATTAACTTCCTATGTAACTGCATTCTGGAACATGCACAGTTTGTACTTTTGAAATTTATTGAGTTTTATTTAGGCCTAATATACGGTCAGTTTTTAGTTTTTCCATATCTAAAAAAAGGATATTAATTGATTCCAGGCTATAAGCTATGATAATCAATTAGCTCTATCAAATTATTATTGGTAGTTATGTTCATTTTGTTGTCTGCTTTATGTGTCTATCATGAGCTAAGACAGATCAATAAAAGTTTCCTATTGATATGTTTCTTCTTATTTTCACAGTATTCCTTATAGTAAATTGTCTGCAGTTTATTTGGTACAGAAGTAGTCCTAACCATTTATCTTTATTACCTAACACACTTATCAGCATTTTAAAGCACCGTTCTTTTTGTTTTTTTAAAGCTTATAGTCTTGGATGAATGGATAAAGAAGATGTGGTACATATATACAATGGAATACTACTCAGCCATAAAAAAGAATGAAATAATGCCATTTGCAGCAACATGGATGCAACTAGAGATTATCATACTAAGTGAAGTCAGAAAGAGAAAGACAAATACCATATGATTTCACTTATATGTGGAATCTAAAATATGGCACAAATGAACTTATCTACAAAACAGAAACAGACTCACAGACACAGAGAACAGACTTGTGGTTGCCAAGGGGGAGGAGGGGAGGGAGAGGGATGGGCTGGGAGTTTGGGGTTAGTAGATGCAAACTATTACGCTTAGAATGGATAAACAACAAGGTCTACTATATAGCACAGGGAACTATATCCAATCTCCTGGGATAAACCATAATGAAAAAGAATATTAAAAAAAGAATGTATATATGTGTATAACTGAATCACTTTGCTATACAGCAGAGATCAGCACAACATTGTAAATCAACTAAACTTCGATAAAAAAATAAAGCTTACTGTCTTGAATTTTATAGTACCTAATATTAACAAATAGCCGTTTTTCTTTCTTTTAAACTGCATTGATATGGCTTTACTTAAACAATGTTTAAATTTTCTCTGGGTCAAAAGCTTCCCATCTATAAAATGAAAATGTTGGAATAAATATTCTCTTAAATTCTCTTTGAAGAGTTAATCATTCTCAATAGAAAAGGGGACAGCTAGGAAAATGATGAGATTCTTTCATGAATCCTGGATTTTTTGACAGAGTGTAAAAATATAGTCTTTTCTAACAGGAAATTTTGCTTTTCTAATTATCATATGTTTATTTACTACCTAGAATCCAGTTAGTAGTTTGCCATTGGTAGTTCACTATTTCAGGTAACATTACCTATTCCATATTAGGTTTGTGAGGAGATATAATATTCAGCAATTTTTGCTATTAACTTTCTTATCTTGATTAATGGCAACACTAACACCTTTTTTGAAAAATGGAACTGTAGCATAAGTTTTGATTCCTACCTCTTCTTCAACACCTAGGTACAATGTGTCAACAAGTTCATTTGACTCAGTCTCACCAATACCTCCTAAATCTCAACTCTTCTATTTCCCCTATATGTTAAAGTAGTGGAACAGGAGAATTAAACAATTGAATCTTTTTTTTCTGATAGCTCAGAGACTATTTGAGGGTCTCATAGTAGTTGAGGTTTTCATTATGAATACTAACTGCCACTGAAGAGAATGAGAAAATAATTCTTATTTGAGCCCTGGAGTTATGGTTTTTTATTCAATAAGTTACCGACTTACTAGATGTGCCTAGCACTGGTTTAGAGCCTAAGGATATAGCTGTAAGACAGACATAAATTCTGGTCCTCCTGGAATGTGCATACTAGTTGAGGGAAACAAATTAAAACATAAACATGTAAATAGGTAAGATAGAATAAGATAGTATAATGGTTGATCTTATGTGTCAACCTGACTGGGTTGCAGGTTGCCCAGACATTTGGCTGAACATTACTCTGGGTGTGTCTGTGAGGGTATTTCTACATGAGATTAACATTTGAGTCAGTAAAGTGAGTAAAGCAAATCGTCCTCCCTAATATGGGTAGGCCTCAGCCAATCAATCAAAGACCTGAATAGAACTGAGTAAGAGGGAGCTGTTTGAGTTGGGACTTTAGTCTTTTCTGGTAGCTTTACTAGCATGTTCAAAGTTCCCCAGGGATAAAGTTTGTCTGTTCCAAGTGTGGAAAAAGCTAGTATCACTGAAAGACAGTGAATGAGGGAGGGTATAGCAAAAGATAATGGTAAAGAAATAGGAAGAAGGCATATCATGAAGGGTTTTGTAAAGGACAATAAGAAATCTGGATTTTATTCCAAGTGTAAAGGGAAGCCATTAGTTGATTTTAATCAGAGAAGTTAACACCTCAGGTTTTTAAATTATCACTTCGGTTGTTCTCTGGAGAATGGACTACAGATGGTTAAGAACGTATGCAGGGAGATTAACAGGCAGTTACTAAAGTACTTCCAGGTAAGAGATGATACGGCCTGGGTTACAAGAGCCATGGAAATGTTGACAAGTGATCAGATTTGAGATATGATGAAAAACTGGACTAATCTGATGATTATTTTAGAAAATCATTTTATTTGCATTTCATTAATCATGAGTGAGGCTGAGGTCATACAGGACTGTGGTTAAGTTTACAGGCTTCACAGTTACACCACCTGGGACTAAATCCTGATTCTACTACATCCTTTACCTATGACCTTGAGCAAATTTCTTAATCTTTCTATGCTTGTTTCTTAACTCCTGAAAAAAAAATGAAGATTCTTTATGAAGTCTATGTGAGGTAATTGATGTAAAACTTTAATTAACAATAGAGATTAGTTTTTATTATTATTTACAATTTTTATCGGGCATTTGTTCTTACTTTTTCAATTTTGGATTTCTTTTTCATGTCCTATATGCAGTTTTCTATTGGATTTTAATTTGGTTTGTAAATAGTATTTAAATACCAGATTGGGTCTGCCATATGTATTATTAAGATTGTTGTCAAGTTTTGTCAATTTACTTTATGGTGATTCTATCAATAGGAGAATATAATTTTTACGTACTCAAATTTAGTTGACCTTCTTTTTTACTGCCTATGAGTTTGATATTATGCCAAAAAACCAGCTAGTGACTGTAGAAAATATACTCAAGATGGTTGTCTTGCAGTAGTCAGAACTCTCATACACTGTTAAGAGTACAATTTTGGACAATCACTTTGGAAAACTGTTTGGCAGTATCAATTAAAGGTAATCTTAAACATAACTTATGACTCAGAAATTCTACTTTGGTAGAAAGAAATATGTACATATGTGCAACAAAAACCTACAAGAAAATTCATAGGAACAATATTTTAATTGTTCCCAAATAAAAACTACCTAAATGCCTATCAGTAATCGAATGGATACATAAAATTATGGTTTATTCACATTAATTAAATAATATACAGTAGTAAGGTTAAGTAAACTACTTACATGCAATGATTCAACATGAATCTGGCAAACAAAATATTAAGCAAAAGAAGTCAGACACAAAGTATATAGGTTACATAAAGTTTAAAAATAGGCATAAATAATCTATAGTGATATAATCTGAACAGTGGTTACCCCTGGGGTGAGGGTAATAACTGGGAAAGGTGCAGGAGTCTAATGGGTGTTAGTGTAATATTCCATTTCTTGATCCAGGCTTATGCTGGTTAAACACATGTATTCACTTTGAAAATTAACTGAGGAAAAAAACTAGAGATACAGAGAAGCTGCTAGATAGGGGCACCTGGTCAAAGAAAGGTATATCTCAGTATGGCAAAGCTCTGCGCTAAGGGTGAAAAGGCAGTAAAGTGAGATTTGTTCAATAGCTAAGAGTGCAGGATAAATCTGAAAGAGAAAGATTCCAAAGGAAGTCTGAAGAAAAAGGATGAAGTTCTGAGGAAAAGGAAATGTCCTTGAAGAGGAGACAGACATTACTTATTCTAAGAGTAAAATGAAGAAGAAATAAGGAACCACGGATTCAATTCATTAAACCCACAAACATTCACAAAAACCACATATACCAGGCATTGTTCTAGGGGCTGGAGATACAGCAGTAAACCAAATAAAGCATACTCTTTGTTCACATTCTAGTGGACTAAAATTATAAGAATTTACCATAAATGATTACTTCAGACTGTGGCTGAATCTCTGCAAACACACATGGAAAAAGATAATTATACAGGGTCATTTGAAAGACACATCCCATCTATTTCTTCAGATAGTCTAGCTTTTTTTATAAATAAGGTATGAAAGCACAGAATAATGTGGTAAAATGCATTAATCTTAAGTGTACAAACTGAGACATTTTTATACATTTATGTATTTGTGTACCTACCACTCAGGTCAAAATACAGAGCATTTTCAGCATACTAGAAGATTCTCTCATGTCCCTTCCCAGTAAATACCCCTTCAGGGGTAACCACTATTTTCTATCACTGAGATTAGTTTTCTAACTTCATATATATGCAATCACATAGAATGTACTCTTATTTCTGACTTCTCTTATGACACATGTTTGTGAGATTATCTATGTTGTTATAAGTAGCAGCAATCTGCTTTGGGGAGTGTGTGTGTGTGTGTGTGTGTGTGTGTGTGTGTGTGTGTGTGTGTGTGTGTGTGTGTGTGTGATGTGTATAGTGTCCAACTGCATGAAATACTATAATTTATTCCATTTTCTGTTGATGTTGATTTGCGTTCTTTCCAATGCTGGGCTATTTTGACATATATTCTTTGCCTTATCCTCGATCAAAACAGACCATCAGTGGGGAGTTCCCTGGTAGTCTAGTGGTTAGGATTCGGCACTTTCACTGCCGTGGCGTGGATTTAACCCCTGGTTGGGGAACTGAGATTCTGCAAGCCGTGTGGCATGGCCAAGACTTTAAAAATTATTAAAAAAAAAAAAAAAAAGACCACTAGAAAACCTGGGTTTACCAACTACGGGAAGTCTCACTACAATGTATTCATTGACCTAGGTGCCAATGAAAAACTTACTTCTGCTAATAAATGTTCACTTTTATCCTTATGGACAATGCAAATTATGTAATGAATTTCTGCCCTTGTTTACCTATTATAATGAAATTCAAAATTGAAGCCCAAGTTTAATCTCTCTGAATGAAAGCATTTCTGCATAATCATATTTTAACTCTTTCCTGGTCTTAACCTTCCAACTCTGTTTCCTCTGAAAATATGTTTTATCTCTACAGGATTTTCCAATTTAGTGTATGGATTACTGCAATTCCCTTAAACTGCACTGTAAAATAAGGCAGGGAACAAATATACTACTTAAAATTTACCTGCAACTCAGTCATTTCCTTTTCTTTCTGGGAGTGGACTGGGCCTGAGAAGGCAGAGCTGGAGAAGAGAATAAAAGCCATTAAACAAGGTTTGTTTTGCAGTTTAAGAAATCTGCACCCACAAGGTAGATTAAAGGTCACTCTATAGCAAAATGATACTTGGAGCCATCAGAAAGGCCAAGAATATACATTCCCCAGGTATAAAGATGACTACTACATCATGTGGAGCTTATGCATATGGTGAACAGGAATAGGAGTACATATGTAGGAGATGCCCCATGAATTTATCAATAGCTCTGTATCAGAGAATAAACAGTTCACGTGGAGCAAAAAGATATATAGCTTCATGAAAGCACATCACCAAGAAAATTATGAAACTGACAACATACCTAAGGTATTTTAATGTACTGAGACTTTTAAAAAGAAATATTTTAAGTATAAACTAAATGGGAATTTAACTAAAATGGTGATGATTTTATATTTTGAGAAAAGAGTCAGGAGAAGTTTATGTGTGTGAGTGATGTGTATCAGAGGTACTGGTGGTGGTAAGAACGTTTAATTCTTATTTTCCATAGTATAAAAAATCTAAATCTGAAAAGTGTCAAATAATAGCAGGATAAACATATGATTTGGAAAAACGGAGTAAACAAAAGAAGGCACAGTTAAGAGTTCAAAGTGATTCTTTCTGGGGACAGGAATTAGAGATGGGGAGAAAAAAGGAACAGGGTATAGTTTTTCTTATTCTTATTACAAGTCTAGTAGCACTATTTGATTTTTTTAAAAAACAATTAACATATTATTTCGCCCAAATACAAACTGAATCATAAAACAATGTACTATGTACAATTAATAATATTATGTGTTATGTAATATTCATAATATAATGTACATGCTTATACGCATGGGGTAAATAATGCATGATTATACGTATAATGTAGTATGTACTATCAACAGGTTAATGCAGGGGTCCCCAATCCCCCGGCGGTCCGCGGCCTGTCAGGAACCGGGCCGCACAGCAGGAGGTGAGTAGCGCGAGAGCATGGCACTCCCCATCGCTGGCATTACCACCTGAACCATCGCTCGTTGGCATTACGGCCTGAATCATGCCCCCCGCCCCAGTGGAAAACCTGTCTTCCAGGAAACTGGTCCCTGGTGCCAAAAAGGTTGGGGACCTCTGGGTTAACATACACGCTTATAAGCATGGGGTAATTAATTAATGCACGGTTATACATATAATGTATTATGTGTGGCAGCAGTCCCCAACCTTTCTGGCACCAGGGACCGGTTCTGTGGAAGAAAATTTTTCCACGGATGGTGGCGGGGGGGATGGTTCAGGCGGTAATGCGAGCAATGGGGAGTGGCAGATGAAGCTTTGCTTGCTTGCCCGCCGCTCACCTCCTGCTGTGTGGCCCGGTTCCTAACAGGCCACAGACCAGTACCGGTCCGCAGCCCGGAGGTTGGGGACCCCTGATGTATGATATAATATATATGCAATTCCAGGACACCTAAATCAATCAACTCTCATATCAACACAACGAGGCCTATATTATGGACAATGCTCAGAAATTTGTGGATCAAATCATAGTTTTATACCCATTTTAGTACCACTAAAATACTTTGAAAAATGATCCGCATCAATATTATAAATTCATTAAGAAGCTAAACAGCATTAACCTGTTAAGTTAAAGACTGGGAGTTAGGGGGACTTCCCTGTTGTCACAGTGGTTAAGAATCCGCCTGCCAATGAAGGGGACATGGGTTCGATCCCTGGTCCGGGAAGATCCCACATGCTGCGGAGCAACTAAGCCCCTGCGCCACAACTACGGAAGCCTGCGCACCTAGAGCCCGTGCTCCTCAACAAGAGAAGCCACCGCAATGAGAAGCCCGTGCACCACAACAAAAAGTAGCCCCCGCTTGCCTCAACTAGAGAAAGCCTCGAGCAACAACAAAGACCCAATGCAGACAATAAATAAATAAATAAATAAATAAAAATACCTTAAGAAAAAAAAAAAGACTGGGAGTTAAAACTCCCCTTAATGATATGCTACAACTGGATATATCAACATGATTTATTACTAGTCTATCAATAATTCTACTCCTATTTATTATATTCCAACTAAAAATTTCAAAATATATTATTCAAACCCAGAGTTGATGTCTACCAAAATACAAAAACAACCTACCCCTTGAGAAACAAAATGAACGAAAATCTATTTGCCTCTTTCATTATCCCAACAATAATAGGACTTCCTATCATTATCTTAATTATCATATTCCCAAGCATTTTACTCCCAACACCTAATCAACTAATCAATAACCATATAATTTCTATTCAACAATGACTAGTTCAGCTAACACTGAAACAAATAATAGTTATTCACAATCACAAAGGACAAACCTGAGCACTAATACTAATATCACTCATCTTATTTATTGGATCAACAAATCTATTAGGACTATTACCACATTCATTTACACCTACTACACAACTCAATAAATCTAGGAATAGCAATTCCCCTACGGGCAGGAACTGTAATTACAGGCTTTTGCCATAAAACAAAAGCATCCTTAGCTCATTTTCTACCACAAGGAGCACCGGTTCCTCTTATTCCTATACTAGTAATCATCGAAACTATTAGCTTATTCATTCTCAACCAATAGCTTTAGCCGTACAATTAACAGTTAACATCACAGCAGCACATCTATTATTCCTTTAATTGGAGGAGTGACTCTAGCATTGCTGAATATTAGCACCACCACAGCCCTCATTACATTTATTATCCTTGTATTACTTACTACCCTCGAAATCGCCATTGCCATAATTCAAGCTTATGCATTTACCTTAAGAGTAAGTCTTTATCTACATGACAATACACAATGACCCACCAAACCTATGCATATCACATAGTAAATCCCAGTCCCTGACCCCTTATAGGAGCTCTCTCAGCCCTTCTAATAATAACATCAGGCCTAATTACATGATTTCACTTCACTTCAACATTATTATCACTAGGCCTTAACAACGTATTAATGATGATGAGGCATCATCCGAGAAAGCATTTCCCAAGGCCATTATACATCAGTTGTTCAAAAAGGACTTCGATATGGAATAATCTTATTATTTCAGAAGTCCTCTTTTTTACTGGCTTTTTTTGAGCCTTCTATCACTCAAGCCTTACCCCTACACCTGAACTAGGTGGATGCTGACCACCAACAGGCAGCCGTCCCCTAAATCCATTAGAAGTAACACTTCTTAATACCTCTGTGTTAAGGGTATCCATTACCTCAGCCCACCACAGCCTCATAGAAGGAAACTGCAAACACATACTCTAAGCTCTTATTACAATTGCCCTAGGCTTTCATTTTACAAGTCTACAGGCCTTAGAATACTACAAAACATCCTTTACAATTTCAGATGGGTCAACTTTCTTCATAGCTACAGGATTCCACAGACTACATGTAATTATGGCTCTACTTTCCTTATCATTTGCTTCTTACGTCAATTAAAATATCACTTCTCATCTAACCATCATTTTGGCTTCGAAGCTGCTGCCTGATATTGACATTTTGTAGATGTAGTATGACTATTCCTTTACATATCCATTTATTGATGAGGATCTTATTCTTTCAGTATTAAACAGTACAGTTGACTTCCAATCAATTAGTTTCAGTATAATCCAAAAAAGAATAATAAATCTAATACTGACATTAATTACAAACATAGCACTAGCCTCACTAATTGTATTAATTGCATTCTGACTTCCCCAATTAAATATTTACACAGAAAAAAATAAGTTCTTATGAATGTGGGTTTGACCCCATAGGATCAACACATGTACCATTTTCCATAAAATTTTTCCTAGTAGCCATTACATTCCTCCTTTTCAACTTAGAAATTGCTCTCCTTTTACCCTTACCCTGAGCATCTCAGACAAATAATCTAAAAACAACATTCATTATAGTTTTATTCCTAATTTTATTACAAGCAACAGCCTAGCCTAACCAAAAAGGACTAGAATGAACTGAATATGGTAGTTAGTTTAAACTAAAATAAATTATTTTGACTTGTTAGATTATGATTAAGTTCATTACCAAGTGTCTTTAGTATATATAAATATTATTATAACATTCACAGTATCTCTTATAGGATTATTAATATATCGATCTCACCTAATATCTTCACTATTATGCCTAGAAGGCATAATACTATCACTATTCATTATAGCAACCCTGATCATTCTAAATACACATTCTACCCTAGCCAGCATAATGCCAATTGTTCTGCTAGTATTCACAGCTTTCAAAGCCGCACTCGGACTGTCCTTACTAGTAATAGTATCAAACATATACAGCACTGATTATGTACAAAATCTTAATCTCCTCCAATGTTAAAAATTATTATTCCTACAATTATACTAACACCACTAACATGACTATCAAAGAACAGCATAATCTGAATTAATACCACAGTCCACAGCTTATTAATCAGTCTTATGAGCCTTTTCTTCTTAATCAATTTAATGACAATAGCCTCAACTTTTCGCTAATTTTTTTTCCGACTCCTTATCAACACCATTATTAATTTTAACATGATTCTTCCCATTAATACTAATAGCCAGCCAAGTTCACCTATTCAAACAATCATTAACTCAAAAAATTATACATTACCATGCTAATTATATTACAAATATTCCTAATTATAACACTCACTGCCATAGAATTAATCTTATTTTATATTTTATTTGAAGCAACACTAGTCCCGACACTTATTATCATTACCCAATGGGGTAATCAAACTGAACGACTTAATGCAGGAGTTTATTTCTTATTTTATACACTAGTAGGATCGCTTCCACTCTTAGTAGCACTAGTACATATTCAAAATATCACAGGCTCACTAAATTTTCTAATACTTCAATATTGAACACAAGCAATATCCATCTCCTTATCCAACATTTTCATATGACTAGCCTGTATAATAGGCTTTATAGTAAAATACCCCTTATAGCCTTCACCTTTGATTACCTAAAGCATATGTAGAAGCCCCCATTGCAGGATCCATAGTCCTTGCAGCCATACTACTAAAACTCGGAGGCTATGGTATATTATGAATTACAACAATACTAAACCCATTAACAGATTTCATAGCATACCCTTTTCTCATACTCTCCTTATGAGGAATAATCATAACGAGTTCAATTTGTTTACGCCAAACAGACTTAAAGTCACTTATCACATATTATTCTGTCGGTCACATAGCACTTGTTTTCGTAGCCATTCTTATCCAAACACCTTGAAGTTATATAGGAGCCACCGCTCTAATAATTGCCCACGGCCTCACATCATTCATATCATTCTGCCTCACAAATTCAAATTACTAACAAATTCACAGCCGAATGATAATTTTAGCCAGAGGTCTACAAATATTCCTCCCATTAATAGCAACATGATGACTACTATCAAGCCTAACAAACCTAGCTCTACCCCCAACTATTAAGCTAACTGGAGAACTATTTGTAGTAGTATCATCCTTCTCATGATCAAACGTCACCATTATCCTAACAGGAATTACTATAGTAATTACTGCCTTATACTCTCTATATAAGTTAATCATAGCACAACAAGGCAAATATACAAACCCTATCAATAATATTAAGCCATCATCCATACGAGAAAATGCTCTCATAACTCTTCACATTTTACCTCTCTTATTCCTATCGTTAAGTCCCAAAATCATTTTATGGCCCTTGTACTGTAAATATAGTTTTAAAAAACACTAGACTGTGAATCTAGTAACGGAAGACTAAACCTTCTTGTTTACCAAAAAAGTATGCAAGAACTGTTAATTCATGCCTCCATATCTAACAGTATGACTTTTTCAAGCTTTTAAAGTATAGTATTGATCCATTGGTCTTAGGAACCAAAAAATTGGTGCAACTCAAAACAGAAGTAATAAACTTATTTACCTCTTTCACACCAGTTACACTATTTATACTAACAATACCAATCATAATAACAAACACCAACATCTACAAAAGTAACATATATCGATCCTATGTAAAAACCACTATCTCATATGCTTTTATCACCAGCTTAATTCCAACAATAATATTCATTCACACAGGACAAGAAAGAATTATCTCAAGCTGACACTGAATTACTATCCAAACCCTTATATTATCACTTAGCTTCAAACAGATTCTTTCTCAATAATATCTGTGCCAGTGGCATTATCTGTCACATGATCTATTATAGAATTTTCAATCTGATATATGCACTCAGATCCTAACATCAATCGATTGTTTAAAAACTCCTTTTTCTTATCACAATACTAATTCTTGTCACTGCTAACAATCTCTTCCAGCTTTTCATTGGATCAGAAGTAGTTGGAATTATATCTTTTCTACTTATCGGGTGACAACATGGATGAGCAGATGCAAATACAGCTGCTCTCCAACCAGTTTTATATAATCACATTGGAGATATTGGATTTATTATTATCAGTAGCATGATTCCTATTTAAACGCATGAGACCTACAATAAATATTTATACTTAACCTAAATCACCCAAACCTGCCTCTAACAGGACTTGTATTGGCCACAACTGAAAAATCCGCCCAATTTGGCATCACAAATGACTTCCCCCAGCAATAGAAGGCCCTACCTCCATCTCAGCCCTACTCCACTCAAGAATAGTTGTAGCAGGTACTTTTCTACTTATCCGCTTTTACCCTTTAACAGAGAATAATAAATTTATCCAAACAACAATATTATGTATCGGAGCAATTACCACATTATTTACAGCAGTATGCGCTCTTACCCAAAATGACATTTAAAAATTCTTGCCATCTCTACTTCAAGCCAATTAGGCCTTATAATAGTAACAATCGGTATTAACCAGCCTTACCTAGCATTTCTCCATATTTGCACACATGCCTTGTTCAAGGCCATACTATTTACATGCGCTAGATCCATTATTCATAGCCTAAATGATGAGCAAGACATTCAGAAGACAGGTTTATTTAAAGCAGTACCTTTTACCACAACAGCCCTCATTATCGAAGTCTCACACTGACAGGAATACACTTCCTCACAGGATTCTACTCTAAAGACCTAATCATCAAAATCGCTAACATGTCATATACCAACACCTGAGCCCTACTAATAACTCTCGTCGCCACATCCCTTACAATTGTCTATATCACTCACATTATTTTCTTTGCACTATTAGGACAAACTTTTCCACTTTAATTCTAATTAATGAAAACAACCCACTCCTAATCAATTCTATTAAATGTTTACTAACTGGAAGTATTTTCTCTGGATTTCTTATCTCCAGCAATACTCCCCCAACAACAATTCCACAAATAACTATACCTTATTATTTGAAACTAACTGCCCTTGCTGTAACCATCTGGCACTGAAATCAACCTCACCACACAAAACTTAAAATTTAAGTACCCTTCAAATTTCTTCAAATTTTCCAACCTCCTAGGGTATTTCTCCATTATTATACACAACTTCCCACCAGACTTAAATTTATCAGCAAGCCAAAAATCACATCAGCCTTCCTAGATTTAATCTGACTAGAAAGTATCTACCAAAAACTACTTCCCTTATTCAAATAAAAATTTCTATGCTAGTATCAGACCAAAAAGACCTAATCAAACTATATTTTCTTTCATTCCTCATTACCCTCACTCTAAGCATAATTCTGTTTAATTACCACGAGTAACCTCTATAATAACCACAACACCAGTAAGCAACGATCAACGGGTAACAATTACTAGTCAAGTACCAGAGCTATACAATGTCGCAATTCCAATAGCCTCTTCACTAAAAAAACCCAGAATCTCCCATATCATAAATTACCCAATCCCCTAGTCCATTAAACTTAAATACAATCTCCACTTCTTCATCCTTTAAAACAGGGGTCCCCAACCCCCGGGCCACAGACTGGTACCGGTCCACGGCCTGTTAGGGATCGGGCAGCACAGCAGGAGGTGAGTGGTAGGCAAGCGAGGGAAACTTCATCTGCTCCTCCCCATCGCTCACATTACCACCTGAACTATGCCCCCCATCGCTCGCATTACCACCTGAACCATCCCCCACCCCACTACCCGCCGACCGTAGAAAAATTGTCTTCTACGAAACTGGTACCTGGTGCCAAAAAGGTTGGGGACCACTGCTTTAAAACATAGAATACTATTGAAAATTCTATCAACCCTGAAAGAAATATACCTAGAACGGTCTTATTAGAAACTTAAACTTCAGGATACTGCTCAGTAGCCACAGCTGTCGTATAACCAAATACTACCAACATTCCCCCTAAATAAATCAAAAATGCTATTAGACCCAAAAACGAACCACCAAAATTCAACACAATCCCACAACCAAAACCACCACCTACAATCAACCCAAGTCCACCATAAATAGTTTTTTTTTAAATTAATTTATTTTATTTTATTTATTTTTGGCTGTTTCGGGTCTTTGTTGCTGTGCGCGGGCTTTCTCTAGTTGTGGCGAGCAGGGGCTACTCTCCATTGTGGTGTGCAGGCTTCCCATTGCAGTGCCTTCTCTCATTGCGGAGCACGGGCTCTAGGCACGCAGGCTTCAGTAGTTGTGGCTCACAGGCTCTAGAGTGCAGGCTCAGTAGTTGTGGTGCACAGGCTTAGTTGATCCACGGCATGTGGGATCTTCCCAGACCAGGGCTCAAACCCACATCCCCTGAATTGGCAGGAGGATTCTTAACCACTGCGCCACCAAGGAAGCCCTAGGTGAAGGTTTTGAAGAAAAACCCACAAGACTAATTACAAAAATAGTACTTAAATACAATGTATGTTATCATTATTCTTACATGGAATCTAACCATGGCCAATGACATGAAAAATCATTGTATTTCAACCCTAAGAACACTTAATGACCAACATCTGAAAATCATCTATTAACAAAAATTAACAATGCATTTGTCGATCTCCCAGCTCCATCAAACATTTCATCATGACAAAATTTTGGTTCCCTACTGGGCATTTGTTTTTGTTTTTTTCTGGGTTTTTTTTTGGCCCTGCCACAAAAAGATCCCCGCCCTGGCTTGCAGGGATCTTAGTTCCCTAACCAGGGATTGAACCTGGGCCCTCAGCAATGAGAGCACAGAGTCCTAACCACTGGACCACCAGGGAATTCCCTAGTTCTACAAATCTTGACAGGCTTATTCTAGCAATACATTATACATCAGATACAATAACCACTTTTTAATCAGTAACACATATCCGAGACGTAAACTATGGATGAATTATCTGATATCTACATGCAAATGGGGGCTCCATCTTTTTTATTTGCCTATTTATTCATGTAGGACAAGGATTATACTATGGATCCTACACCTTTTTAAAATATTTACTTATTTTATTTATTTTCTTCTTTTTAAATTTTTTTGGCTGCATTGGGTCTTAGTTGCGGCACGTGGGATCTTCGTTGAGGCATGCAGGATCTTTTGTTACAGCACGTGGGCTCTTCGTGTTAGAGCTTAGGCTTCTCTCTAGTGGTGGTGTGTGGGTTTTCTCTCTCTAGTTGGGGCGTGTGGGCTCCAGGGCGCATGGGCTCTGTAGTTGTGGCCCTCGGGTGAGCACATGGGCTCTGTAGTTTGTGGCACGTGGGCTCTCTCATTGAGGCACGTGAGCTCAGTAGTTGTGGCAAATGGGCTTAGTTGCCCCATGGCATGTGGGATCTTAGTTCCCCGACAAGGGATCGAACCCATGTCCCCTGCATTGGAAGGTGGATTCTTTACCACTGGACCACCAGGGGAGTCCCAGACCCTACACCTTTTCAGAAACATGCAACACTGGAATCATCTTATTATTTACAGTCATAGCTACAGCATTCATGGGCTATGTCTTACCTTGAGAACAAATATTCTGAGGAGCAACAGTTAATACTGTTCTCCTCTCAGCAATCCTATGTATCCGCACAAGCCTCGTCGAATGAATCTGAGGTGGCTTTTCAGTAGATAAAGCAACTCTTACATGATTCTTCGCCTTCCATTTTATTCTCCCATTTATAACTGCAGCACTAGCAGCTGTCTACTTACTATTCCTCCACAAGACAGGCTCCAATAATCCCACAGGAATCTCATCTGATATAGTCAAAATTACATTTCACCCTTACTGTACAATCAAAGACATCCTACGTGCCTTGTTACTAATTTTAATACTAATAATATTAGTGCTATTTTCACCCAAACTACTAGGAGACCCAGACAACTACACCCCCGCAAACCCTCTCAACACACCACCTCATATCAAGCCAGGGTGATATTTTCTATTTGCACATGTTAATTCTATGATAAATTCCTAATAAACTAGAAGGAGTATTAGCCCTAATCTTTTCAATCTTAATTCTAGCATTTATCCCAATTCTTCACACATCCAAACAACGAAGCATAGCATTTCCATCTCTCAGCCAGTGCCTATTTTGAGTACTAGTAGCAGACCTATTAACACTAACATGAAGTGGAGGACAACCCGCAGAACACCCCTTCATTATGGTATTTGTCTTTCTGTTTCTGAGTTAGTTCACTTCACATGCTAATCTCTAAGTCCACCCATGTTGCTGCATTTCCATTTATTTTTAATTTATTTTCTTTCATCATGTTTTTTTTTTTCATTTTCAGCATACAGTGCCTGTACATACTTTGTGAGATTTATTAAGTATTGTATTTTGGGGGTGCTAATAAAATGGCATTTAAAATTTTACTTCAGCAGCAACATGGATACAACTAGAGATTATCATATTAAGTGAAGTCAGAAAGAGAAAGACAAATACCATATGATATCACTTATATGTGGAATCTAAAATATGATACAAGTGAACCTATCTATGAAACAGAAACAGCCTCAAAGACATAGATAACAGACTTGTGGTAGCCAAGCAGGAGGGGAAGGGGGAGAGATGGAGTGGGAGGTTGGGGTTAGCAGATGTAATCTATTATATACAGAATGGATAAACAACAACGTCCTACTATATATATAACACAGGGAACTATATTCAATATCCTATGATAAACCATAGTGGAAAAGAATATTAAAAAATGTACATATATGTATAAATGAATCACTTTACTGTACAGCAAAAATTAACACAACATTGTAAGTCAACTATACTTCCATAAAAAATAAGAAATAAAAAAATTCTATTTCAAATTCCAATTGTTCATTGCTGGTATATAAAAATAACAGACTTTGTATACTCATTACATATCCTACAACCATGCTAAAGTCACTTGGTAGTTCTAGGAGTTTTTTTAAATATAAATTTATTTATTTATTATTTATTTTTGGCTGCGTTGGGTCTTTGTTGCTGTGCGCGGGCTTTCTCTAGTTGTGGTGAGCGAGGGCTACTCTTCATTGCAGTGTGTGGGTTTCTCATTGCAGTGTCTTCTCTTGTTGTGGAGCATGGGCTCTAGGTGTGCAGGCTTCAGTAGTTGTGGCACACGAGCTCAGTAGTTGTGGCTTGCAGGCTCTAGAGTGCAGGCTCAGTCAGTAGTTGTGGCACATGGGCTTAGTTGCTCTGCGGCATGTGGGATCTTCCTGGACCAGGCCTCGAACCCATGTCCCCTGCATTGGCAGGCGGATTCTTAACCACTGTGCCACCAGGGAAGCCCTATTCCAGGAGTTTTTTATAGTTCTTTGGTGTCTTCTATTTAGAGAATCATGTTGTCTACAAATAGAAAGTTGTATTTCTGTTTTCCAATTTGTATGCCTTTATGTCTTTATCTTGCTTTGTTCACTGGCTAGGATTTCCAGTAGGATGGTAAATAATGGTGGTGACAGAGGATATCCTGGCCTTGTTCCCAGTCTTAGGGGTAAAGCATTCAGTATCTCATCATTAACTATAATGTTAGCTCTAGTTGGTTTCTGTCTCTGTTGTTGTCTTTGTCAGAATGTAAAGAATGTTCCCTTCTATTCCTAGTTTGCTGAGATTTTTTTCATGAGTAAATGCTGAATTTTCTCAAGTACTTTTTCTGCATCTATTGAGATAATCATATGATTCTTCTTCAGTCTCATATTATGGTGCACTACAATAACTGATTTTCAAATAATGAACTTGAAGTTCATCTTGCCTTCCCAAGATGAATCCATTTGGTCACGATATATTATCTTTTTATATACTGCTAAATTCAATTTTTCAATTCAATTTTGAGGATTTTTGTTTCTAAGTCTGTGAAAAATATTGGTCTGTAGTTTTCTCTTCTTGTAATGTCTGTCTGGTTTTGGTATCAGGGTAAACCTGTTTCATAAAATAAGTTGGAAAGTGTTCCTCCTCCTCTATTTTCTGGAAGAGTTTATATAGAATTGTTACAATTTCTTCCTTAGATGTTTGCTATTTCACCTGTGAAATTACCTGGGCATAGAGTTTCCTTTTTAGAAAGTGTTTTTTTTTTAAATTGAGGTATAATTGACATATAATATTATATTAGTTTCAGGTATACAGCACAATGATTTGATATTTGTATACATTGCAAAATGATTACCACAATAAGTCTAGCTAATACTCATCACCTTACATAGTTACAAAATTTTTTTCTTGTGATGAGAACTTTTAAGATCTACTCTCAGCAACTTTCAAATACACAATACAGATTATTTTTAACTATAGTTGTCATGCTGTACATTATATGCCCATGATTTATTTTATTACTGGAAGTTTGTACATTTTGACCCTCTTCACTCATTTCACCCCCCTTCCCTCTCCACCTCCCCCCTCCCCTCCCCTCTGGCAACAACCAATCTGTTCCCTATAGCTATAAGCTTGGATTTTTGTGTGTGGGGGGTGGGTTTGTTTGTGTTTTTAGATACCACATAAGTGAGATCACATGGTATTTGTCTTTCTCTGACTTATTCCACTCAGCATAATGCCCTCAAAGTATATCCATGTTGTCACAAATAGTAAGATTTCCTCTTTTTTATGGCTGGATAATATTCCATTGTGTTTACATACCACAATTTCTTTATCCATTCATCCATCGATGGACACATAGGTTGCTTCCGTGTACCAGCTATTGTAAGTAATGTTGCAATGACTGTGGGAATGCATAAATCTTTTCACCTTAGTGTTTTTGCTTCCTTTGGATAAATAACCCAGAAGTGGAATTGCTGGGTCATATGGTAGTTCTAATTTTTATTTTCTGAGAAACCTCCATACTGTTTTCCATAGTGGCTATACCGGTTTCCATTCCCACCAACAGTGCGCAACACAACACATCCAAACCAACACTCATTTCTTATCATTTTTATAAAATTGGTTCCCCCACTCTTTTTTTAAAATTTATTTATTATTTTTGACTGCATCGGGTCTTAGTTGTGGCACACAGGCTCTTTCGTTGCGGTGTACGGGCTCTTCATTGTGGCATGGGCTTCTCTCTAGTTCTCTCTAGATCTCTCTAGATCTTTTACTTTGTTTAATGGCTAAACTATTATTGTTTCAAATTGCTTGACTGTTTTCCTTTGTTTCTGCATTTTCTCACTTCTCTGATTAAATTTGCTCTTTGGAACACACCCCCAAAAAGTCTGCATCTACCTTCAAATAATATGACACTGCTTCACTTGTAGTATAAAAACCAAAACAACATATTCCAAATTCCTCCCATCCTTTGTGTTATATTCGTCATATATTTCACTTTTACCTATGCCATAAACATACAATATTTACTTTAGATGACCATGTATCTTTTAGAGCAATTACGTATAAGAAAGGAAATGAATTTTATTTGAATTTCATTGATTCCAGTTCCAATGCTCTTCATTTCTTTGTGCAAATCCAAGTTTGATTGATATCATATTCCTTCTGTATCTCCTGTAGAGAAGGTCTACTGGCAATCAGCTTTTTTTAAATACATATATTTATTTATTTATTTATTTATTTTTGGCTGTGTTGGGTCTCATTGCTGTGCGAGGGCTTTCTCTAGTTGCAGTGAGCAGGGGCTACTCTTCATGGCAGTGTTCGGACTTCTCATTGCAGTGTCTTCCCTTGTTGCGGAGCACAGGCTCTAGGCACACAGGCTTCAGTAGTTGTGGCACGGGGGCTCAGTAGTTGTGGCTCGCGGGCTCTAGAGTGCAGGCTCAGTAGTTGTGGCGCACAGGTTTAGTTGCTCCGCAGCATGTGGGATCTTCCCGGACCAGGGCTCGAACCCGTGTCCGCTGCATTGGCAGGTGGATCTTAACCACTGCATCACCAGGGAAGCCTGCAATGAGTTTTTGATTGTCTGAAAAAGCATTTCATTTATTTATTTTTTTATTTTTGGCTGCATTGGGTCTTCATTGCTGCATGTGGGCTTTCTCTCGTTGCGGTGCGCAGGCTTCTCATTGCGGTGGCTTCTCTTGTTGAGGAACAGAGCCTCTAGGCGTGCGGGCTTCAGTAGTTGTGGCTCGCAGGCTCTAGAGCACAGGCTCAGTAGTTGTGGCTCATGGGCTTATTTACCCTGCACAGGCTTCATTGCTCTGCAGCATGTGGGATCTTCCCGGACCAGGGATTGAACCCATGTCCCTTGCATTGGCAGGTGGCTTCTTAACCACTGCGCCACCAGGGAAGTCCCTGAAAAAGTATTTATTTTTCATTTTTGAAGCATATTTTTGCGTGGTATAGAATCCTGTATTGATAGCTTTTTTCTTTTAGTACTTTAAAAATTTGTCTCCATTATCTTCTTGCTTGCATGATATCTGATGAGAAGTCTGCTGTATGTGATTCTTATCCTTGTCTCTCAGTACGTAAAGTTTCTATTTTCTTGAAGTTGCCTTCAAGATTTTCTTCCTTATCTTTCTTTTTCAGCAGTTTAAATATGATAATGCCCAGGGACATTCTTGGTGGTCCAGTGGTTAAGACTCTGTGCTCCCAATGCAGGGGGGCCAGGTTCAATCCCTGGTCAGGGAACTAGATCCCACCTGCCACAACTAACAGCCCGCATGCCACAACTAAAAGATCCTGCATGCTGCAACTAAAGATCCTGCATGCTGCAATGAAGATCCCGCATACCACAACTAAGACCTGGAGCAGCCAAATAAATAAATAAATAAGTATATTTTTTAAAACTATGATATGCCCAAAAGTGTTTTTCGTTTTTGTTTTATTTGTATTTATCCTGCTTGGTGGTCTCTGAGTTTACCAGTTTGGTGTCATTAACTTTGAAAAAGTTTCAGCCATTATTTCTTCAAATATATTTTCTTCATTCTCTCTCTTAACTGGGATACCAATTAAGCATATATTAGACTTTTTATACTGTCCCATACCTCTTGGATGCTCTATTCTGGCTTTTTTCACCCACTCTTTTTCTCACTGTGTTTCAGTATAGGTAATTTCTATTACTCTAAATTGAAGTTCACAGATTCTTTCTCCAGCTGTGTCCAATCTACTAATGAGTCTATCATAAACATTATTCACCTCTGCTGTGATTCTGATTTCTAGCATTTCTATTCAACTTTTTCTTATAGTTTCCATCTCTCTGCTGAAATTACCCATGTGATCCATTACATATTAGTCATAGTTATTCTAAATTCCTATTGGGTTGTTCCAATATCTATGTCATATCTGAGTCTGGTTCTGATGATTGCTTTAGCTCTTTGAAGTGTGTTATTTCTTACCTTTTCACATACCTTATAATTTTTTGGAAAGCTGGACATCTTGGGTAGTACAGCAAATATAAAGTTAAGTATTTCTTATGCTTACAGATTAGCATGCCTTTCCTTCTGCTAGGTTTTTAACACGGGGGTTTGAGTCAGCAGATGGGTGGGGTTTAGGTTTTTCATTGCTGTGGTTACCTTCATTGTATCACAGGCTTCAAATTCTTCTAAAGATACCTGTGTTTAAGGTATGGGTTGGTTTACCAGGCATGTTTACTCAATATATGTTTCTCCCTTGGCGATGAGTATTCCATCTGTGCTGTTCCCCACAGAGAATCTCTCTTGCAGGTCTCCCAGCTATGTTCCACTATTATTTTTATTTGATGCTTGTTATCCTCATGGGCGGATTGGGCAGTAGGGGTTGGTAGAGGAAAGCAGTCTCTTATATTCTCACTAAGCCTAAGTCTCAGGCAGGCCCCATGTCCCTGGGTCTTGGTTATGTATGTGGCTTTCATGAACGCTCTTGCCTCTCCTCCAGCTGTGTGCTAGGTCTAGCACATATTCCTTCCCCACTCCCAGAGGTAGTGCTTTTTTTTCAGTTCACTTTCTTAAATTGCTATAAGTTTCCACCTGTGCCCTAAGGTAACAGTTTTTGTTGCTTTTTATTATACAAACTAAAGTTTTTTATTCTGCAGCAAAGATGGGTCTGTGCTGTTGTTCCCTTTCCCAAAGCAGCACCACAAGGAAAGATATCACAGGGTTCTCCTCCATCTTCACAATGAGCGTCTGATGGGATTCCTGGAGGAAAAGCCTAACAGAGATTGAAAACTCCCAAATTTGCAACTCCCTCAGTGGCTTTATACTCTTGCTGGCCCACATTCAACCTCTGACAAGTTGTTTAAAAAATTTAACTGTATCTTCTTACTGGCTTATATGGTGTCTGGCAGTATCCACCCCATGTGAGTGAAGGCTCAAGTCCTGTTTCTCCCAGAAGGCATCTGTTTTTCCTCAGATTTCAGGTTACTTGGTTGCCCTGTGACCTCAGTTCTCTGATGAGTTCAAAAAAAGTTGCTAATCTGCAGTTCATCCAGTTTTTTCCTTGTTTTAAGGGTGGAGGCAGAGCTCTTTACATCTATGTCCCTGAGCAGAAACCCAAAGTCCCTCCATTACAATAAACTTTTAAGAACTGCTTCACTTGGAAGGCACACAGCAAAAGTTCCTCAGCTTATTTTGGCATGGGGCCCCAAAATACCTCCCACATGAAGTTAGGATTAAGATGGTATCTTAATGTTAAGTAAATTAGCTATGTTGGAGTTGCTGCGGGGAAGTGTTACAGGCAAAGCAGTAGTGATTGGCAAGGCGTCAGGGAAAAAAGAATAAATTTGGAGGAATTCAAAGTGGACTGACTGGAGAAATACTTTAAAAACAAATTCTCATATTAGATGTTCTATTCATACCAAATGTTATTTTTCTTGTCCCTTTGTAAAGAACTTACTTGAGGTATATCCATTTTTTCAGTTTCTGAACTACTATGCATACTTCCCTCCTGAAATGAGCTCAGTTACAGTTAAAAAACAGTAACAGCTTGGGCATCTGTATCATCATCATCGTCATTATCATCATCTCTGCCTGCTTGAATCCAAATTTTGCCAAAAACTCCAAAATCATTGAGAGCCCCACCCCGGCTGCATTTCCCAAAGCAATTCTCTAGATAGTTTGAGCTAACTTACATACTGGGGAAATGGCTCCATCGTGGATGAGTATTTTCTTTCCACCACCAAAAATCACATGGGAGGGGGGCACAAGTTATGGTTATGTGCTTTTTAAAAAAAACACAGTGCACTCACTCCCTTAAAAGCCACTGCATATCATTTCCCCCTACATAGAAACCATTCCCTGATTGCTGATCAGCTGCATCCTTCACTTGACCAATGCCTTCTTGTCCTTAAGTCAAATTAAGAACTACTTTATCCAGGGAATTCCCTGGCAGTGCAGTGGTTAGGACTTGGCACCCTCACTGCTGTGGGCCCAGGTTCGATCCCTGGTTGAGGAACTAAGATCCTGCAAGCCATGCGGCATGGCAAAAAACAAAAAACAAACAAACAAACAAAAAAACTACTTTATCCCTTGATCAGGATACCCCTCTATTGGATCTATCTTATTCCTACATCCCATGAGCTTGCCCAACATGTGGCATTTATCATTCTGCCATAGCATTTGCTGATTCGTCTCTCTCCCTAGGACTGTGAATCACTTATGGCAGGGACTACTTATTTGGCTTCTTTATGGCCTAGCACAATAATTTACATTTCAAAGGGTACAGTAAAAGTTTGTGCAGTGCATTTAAAATAACTATGACTAACATGTTCAGGGCTCTAATGAACAAATTAGGAAAAGAGATAATGTAAGGAGAGAAATAGACACTATTTCTATAGACACTATAGAAATAGACACTATAAGAAAGAATCAAAAGGAATGCTAGCAATCAGAAATATATTAACAGAGGTGACCTAAATGGGAAGGAAATCCAAAAAAGAGGGATTATATGTATACATATAGCTGATTCACTCTGCTGTACAGCAGAAACTAACACAACATTGTAAAGCAACTATACTCCAATAAAAATTAATTTAAAAAAATACACTAACAGAAACGAAGGCATTCAGGAAGAGGTAGAATTGTCATTATATGTAGATGACATGATACTCTATATAGAAAACCCTAAAGACTCCACACAAAAAACTATTAGAACTTATAAATGAATTCAGCAAGGTAGCAGGATACAAGATTAATATAAAGAAATGTGTTGCATTTCTTTACACTAACAAAGAAATATCAGAAAGAGAAAATTAAAAAAAAAAATCCCATTTAAAATCACACCCAAAAAAAACCCACCTAGGAATAAACCTAACCAAGGAGGTAAAAGATTTATATGCTGAGAACTATAAAACATTGATAAAGGAAACTGAAGAAGATTCAAGGAAATGGAAAGATATCCCATGTTCTTGGATTGGAAGAATTAACATGGTTTAAATGGCCATAGTACCCACAGCAATCTCCAGAGTTAATGTGATCCCTGTCAAATTACCCAAGACATTTTTCACAGAACTAGAACAAATAATCCTAAAATTTACATGGAACCACAAAAGACCCAGAATTGCCAAAGCAATCCTGAGGAAAAAGAACAAAGCAGGAGGCATAACCCTCCCAGACTTCAGACAATATTACAAAGCTACAGTAATCAAAACAGCATGCTACTGGCACAAAAACAGACATATAAATCAATGGAACAGAATAAAGAGCCCAGAAATAAACCCACACACCTACAGTCAATTAATCTTTGACAAAGGAGGCAAGAATATACAATGAAGACAAGACAGTCTCTTCAGCAAGTGGTGCTGGGAAAGGCGGACAGCCACATGTAAATCAATGAAGCTAGAACACTCCCTCACACCATGTACAAAAATAAACTCAAAATGGCTTAAAGACTTAAATGTGACATGACACCATAAAACTCCTAGAAGAGAACATAGGCAAAACATTCTCTGACATAAATCACAGCAATGTTTTCTTACGTCAGTCTCCCAAGGCAATAGAAATAAAAGCAAAAATAAACAAGTGGGACCTAATCAAACTTATAAGCTTTTGCATAGCAAAGGAAACTATCAACAAAATAAAAAGCCCACAGACTGGGAGAACATATTTGCAAACGAAGCAACTGACAAGGGGTTAATCTCCAAAATATACAAACATCTCATGCAGCTCTTTGTCAAAAAAACAAACAACCTAATCAAAAAATGGGCAGAAGATCTAAATAGACATTTCTCCAGAGAAGACATACAGATGGCCAAAAATCACATGAAAAGATGCTCAACATCACTAATTATTAGAGAAATGCAAATCAAAACTACAATGAGGTATCACCTCACATCAGTCAGAATGGCTATCATCAAAAAATCTACAAACAATAAATGCTGGAGAGGGTGTGGAGAAAAGGGAACCCTCTTACACTGTTGGTGGGAACGTAAATTGATACAGCCACTATGGAGAACAGTATGGAGGTTCCTTAAAAAACTAAAAATAGAACTACCATACGACCCAGCAATCCCACTACTGGGCATATACCCTGAAAAACCATAATTCAAAAAGAGACATATACCACAATGTTCACTGCAGCACTATTTACAATAGCCAGGACATGGAAGCAACCTAAGTGTCCATCGACAGATGAATGGATAGAGAAGATGTGGCACATATACACAATGGAAAATTACTCAGCCATAAAAAGAAAGGAAATTGAGTTATTTGTAGTGAGGTGGATGGGCCTAGAGTCTGTCATACAGAGTGAAGTAAGTCAGAAAGAGAAAAACAAATACTGTATGCTAACACATATATATGGAATCTAAAAAAAAAAATGGTTCTGGATAACCTAGGGGCAGTACAGGAATAAAGACGCAGACGTAGAGAATGGACTTGAGGATGTGGGGAGGGGGAAGGGTAAGCTGGGATGAAGTGAGAGAGTGGCATGGACATATATACACTACCAAATGTAAAATAGCTAGCTAGTGGGAAGCAGCCACATAGCGCAGGGAGATCAGCTCGGTGCTTTGTGACCACAAAGGGATAGGGAAGGTGGGAGGGAGATGCAAGAGGGAGGAGATATGGGGATATATGTATATGTATAGCTGATTCACTTTGTTACAAAGCAGAAACTAACACATCATTGTAAAGCAATTATACTCCAATAAAGATGTTAAAAAAAAGAACTCAACCATGTTAAAAAAAAAAAAAACTAAAAGTAGAGTTACCATATTATCCAGCAATCCCACTCTTGGGCATATATCCTGAAAAGACAAAAACTCTAATTCAAAAAGATATATGCACCCCATTGTTCACAGTGCCACACTATTTACAATACCCAAGACATGGAAGCAACCTAAATGTCCATCAGCAGATGAATGGATAAAGAAGATGTGGTGCAAATCAAGCCTTGGTAAATTTAAGAAAATTGAAATCGTATCAAGTATCTCTTCCGACCACAACACTATGAGACTAGATATCAATTACAGGAAAAGATCTGTAAAAAATACAAACACATGGAGGCTACACAATACATTACTTAATAACGAAGTGATTACTGAAGAAATCAAAGGGGAAATCAAAAAATACCTAGAAACAAATGACAATGGAGATACGACGACCCAAAACCTATGGGACGCAGCAAAAGCAGTGCTAAGAGGGAAGTTTATAGCAATACAAGCCTACCTCAAGAAACAGGAAACATCTCGAATAAACAACCTAACCTTGCACCTAAAGCAATTAGAGAAAGAAGAACAAAAAACCCCAAATCCAGCAGAAGGAAAGAAATTATAAAGATCAGGTCAGAAATAAATGAAAAAGAAATGAAGGAAACAATAGCAAAAATCAATGAAACTAAAAGCTGGTTCTTTGAGAAGATAAACAAAATTGATAAACCATTAGCCAGACTCATCAAGAGAAAAAGGGAGAAGACTCAGATCAATAGAATTAGAAATGAAAAAGGAGAAGTAACCACTGACACTGCAGAAATACAAAAGATCATGAGAGATTACTACAAGCAACTCTATGCCAATAAAATGGACAACCTGGAAGAAATGGACAGATTCTTAGAAATGCACAAACTGCCGAGACTGAACCAGGAAGAAATAGAAAATATGAACAGACCAATCACAAGCACTGAAATTGAAACTGTGATTAAAAACCTTCCAACAAACAAAAGCCCAGGACCAGATGGCTTCACAGGTGAATTCTATCAAACATTTAGAGAAGAGCTAACACCTATCCTTCTCAAACTCTTCCAAAATATTGCAGAGGGAGGAACACTCCCAAACTCATTCTACAAGGCCACCATCACCCTGATACCAAAACCAGACAAAGATGTCACAAAGAAAGAAAACTATAGGCCAATATCACTGATGAACACAGATGCAAAAATCCTCAACAAAATACTAGCAAACAGAATCCAACAGCACATTAAAAGGATCATACACCATGATCAAGTGGGGTTTATCCCAGGAATGCAAGGATTCTTCAATATACGCAAATCAATCAATGTGATACATCATATTAACAAATTGAAGGAGAAAAACCATATGATCATCTCAATAGATGCAGAGAAAGCTTTCGACAAAATTCAACACCCATTTATGATAAAAGCCCTGCAGAAAGTAGGCATAGAGGGAACTTTCCTCAACATAATAAAGGCCATATATGACAAACCCACAGCCAACATTGTCCTCAATGGTGAAAAACTGAAACCATTTCCACTAAGATCAGGAACAAGACAAGGTTGCCCACTCTCACCACTATTATTCAACATAGTTTTGGAAGTGTTAGCCATAGCAATCAGAGAAGACAAAGAAATAAAAGGAATCCAAATCGGAAAAGAAGAAGTAAAGCTGTCACTATTTGCAGATGACATGATACTATACATAGAGAATCCTAAAGATGCTACCAGAAAACTCCTAGAGCTAATCAATGAATTTGGTAAAGTAGCAGGATACAAAATTAATGCACAGAAATCTCTTGCATTTCTATACACTAATGACAAAAAATCTGAAAGTGAAATTAAGAAAACACTCCCATTTACCATTGCAACAAAAAGAATAAAATATCTAGGAATAAACCTACCTAAGGAGACAAAAGACCTGTATGCAGAAAATTATAAGACACTGATGAAAGAAATTAAAGATGATACAAATAGATGGAGAGATATACCATGTTCCTGGATTGGAAGAATCAACATTGCGAAAATGACTCTACTACCCAAAGCAATCTACAGATTTAATGCAATCCATATCAAACTACCACTGGCATTTTTCACAGAACTAGAACAAAAAATTTCACAATTTGTATGGAAACACAAAAGACCCCGAATAGCCAAAGCAATCTTGAGAACGAAAAATGGAGCTGGGGGAATCAGGCTCCCTGACTTCAGACTATATTACAAAGCTTCAGTAATCAAGACAGTTTGGTACTGGCACAAAAA
Source organism: Balaenoptera physalus (assembly GCF_965194825.1). Classification (NCBI taxonomy): domain Eukaryota; kingdom Metazoa; phylum Chordata; class Mammalia; order Artiodactyla; family Balaenopteridae; genus Balaenoptera; species Balaenoptera physalus. The sequence continues at coordinate 15,238,669 of NC_138900.1, read as the reverse complement.
CAGAAATATAGATCAATGGAACAGGATAGAAAGCCCAGAGATAAACCCACACACATATGGTCACCTTATCTTTGATAAAGGAGGCAAGCATATACAGTGGAGAAAAGACAGCCTCTTCAATAAGTGGTGCTGGGAAAATTGGACAGGTACATGTAAAAGTATGAAATTAGAACACTCCCTGACACCATGCACAAAAATAAACTCAAAATGGATTAAAGACCTAAGTTTAAGGCCAGACACTATCAAACTCTTAGAGGAAAACATAGGCAGAACACTCTATGACATACATCACAGCAAGATTCTTTTTGACCCAGCTCCCAGAGAAATGGAAATAAGAACACAAATAAACAAATGGGACCTAATGAAACTTAAAAGCTTTTGCACAGCAAAGGAAACCATAAACAAGACCAAAAGACAACCATCAGAATGGGAGAAAATATTTGCAAATGAAGCAACTGACAAAGGTTTAATCTCCAAGATTTACAAGCAGCTCATGCAGCTCAATAACAAAAAAACGAACAACCCAATCCAAAAATGGGCAGAAGACCTAAATAGACATTTCTCCAAAGAAGATATACAGATGGCCTACAGACACATGAAAGAATGCTCAACATCATTAATCATTAGAGAAATGCAAATCAAAACTACAATGAGATATCATCTCACACCGGTCAGAATGGCCATCATCAAAAAATCTAGAAACAATAAATGCTGGAGAGGGTGTGGAGGAAAGGGAACACTCTTGCACTGTTGGTGGGAATGTAAATTGATACAGCCACTATGGAGAACAGTATGGAGGTTCCTTAAAAAACTACAAATAGAACTACCATACGACCCAGCAATCCCACTACTGGGCATATACCCTGAGAAAACCATAGTTCAAAAAGAGTCATGTACCAAAATGTTCATTGCAGCTCTATTTACAATAGCCAGGACATGGAAGCAACCTAAGTGTCCATCATCGGATGAAAGGATACAGAAGATGTGGCACATATATACAATGGAATATTACTCAGCCATAAAAAGAAATGAAATGGAGGTATTTGTAATGAGGTGGATGGAGTTAGAGTCTGTCATACAGAGTGAAGTAAGTCAGAAAGAGAAAAACAAATACAGTATGCTAACACATATATACGGAATCTAAGGGAAAAAAAAAAAAAAAGGCCATGAAGAACCTAGTGCCAAGACGGGAATAAAGACACAGACCTACTAGAGAATGGACTTGAGGATATGGGGAGGGGGTGGGGTGAGATGTGACAGGGTAAGAGAGTGTCATGGACATATATACACTACCAAATGTAAAATAGATAACTAGTGGGAAGCAGCCGCATAGCACAGGGAGATCAGCTCGGTGCTTTGTGACCACCTAGAGGGGTGGGATGGGGAGGGTGGGAGGGAGGGAGATGCAAGAGGGAAGAGAAATGGGAACATATTGTATATGTATAACTGATTCACTTTGTTATAAAGCAGAAGCTAACACACCATTGTAAGGCAATTATACTTCAATAAAGATGTTAATAAAAAAAAAAAGATGTGGTGGACATATATATAATATATATATAATATATATATATACAGTGGAATATTATTCAGTCATAAAAAAAGAATGAAATAATTTGCAAATTTGCCATTTGCAAAAACATGGATGGACCTGGAGATTATCATACTAAGTGAAGTCAGACAAAGACAAATATATCACTTACATGTGGAATCTAAAAAATAGTACAAATGAATCTATATACAAAACAGAAAACAGACTCACAGACATAGAAAACAAACTTATGGTTACTAAAGGGGAGAGGAAGCAAGGGAGGAATAAATTGAGAGTATGGGATTAACAGATGCATATAAAATAAACAACAAGGATTTACTGCATAGCACAGGGGACTATATTCAATATCTTGTAATAAACTATAATGTAAAGTATCAAAAAAAGAATATATATATGTATAACCAAATCACTCTGCTGATAACCAAATCACTCTGCTGTACACTTGAAACTAACATAATATGGTAAATCAACTATACTTCAACAACAATAAAAGTCCAGAATTTTCCAAAAAATATTTATATGGGAAAAAAGAAGAGGAACCAAGACTGTCTGAAGAAATATCTGATTTTAGGGCTGGAGTGGGAAAACTACAAGATGAACCTAGAACATCTTGTGCCAGAAATTAAGGAAGTGCTCAAAAACTGATAGGGCCATGTTAAAAAGATAAAGCAACAGGCTCAAAGAGGCTCCCACTGGCCAAATTAGGGGCAATTTGAGCATGAAAATAAATATTTACAGTAATAAATTATAACCTACTGAATAAAATAAGAATCCATGAGCTCAACGGGATATAAACCAGTAGGGAGAAAGAAAAGCTCTTCCTTTGCACTATAATGCCAACCAATAAATGTAAAAGGAATAATATAAACATAAAACCACTTACCAGCTGGATAGTGGTTCAGACTGAAGCTGTCAATGGAGGCTAAGAATGGGTAAAGTTTCAATGAGGAACAGGATTTTAGCACCATACTGGAACATTTTCCAACAGTTAAAAAGAAAAATAGAACTTTACAGTGAAGACATCAACATGACTAGATGTTCAAGGTTAACATCACCAGTGATGGGACAGAATGACATAATGAGAAAATCAAAGTTTGTCAGGAATACATGCCTGAGTCTAGGCATGAAGAAACATCCAATGGAATCAAGTTGAGTGCCAGCCTACAGAATATAAAGCCTGTATTCTTTTAAATTCTCAAGGACATGATAGACAGAATGACTGAGGAACTGTTCCAGGTTGGAGGAGGCCAAAGAGACATGACAACCAAATGCAATGTATGAAGGAATCCTGTACCTGAAAACTAAAAAAGACATTTTGGGGGGACTTCCCTGGTGGTGCAGTGGTTAAGACCCCATGATCCCAATGCAGGGGGCCCACGTTCAATCCCTGGTCAGGGAACTAGATCCCACATGCATGCCACAACTAAGAGTTCGCATGCCACAACTAAGGAGCCCACGTGCCGCAACTAAGGAGACGGCGAGCCACAACTAAGGAGCCTGCCAGCTGCAACTAAAGAGCCCACCAGCCACAACAAGACCCGGCACAACCAAATAAAAATAAATAAATATATATATTTTTTAAAGTATGAAGAAAAAGACATTTTTGGGACAACTGGCAAAATTAAAATTTGAACAGGTTCTCTAAATGGCAATGTTGTATCAATGTTGATTTCCTGACTTATTGGGAGGTCCTTGTTTAGGGAAATACACACTGGAGTATTTAGGGGATGAAGGATCAGGTCTGAAGCTTGTGGTCAAATGGTTGAGAAAAAGACTCATTGTGTGTGTGTGTGTGTGTGTGTGTGTGTGTGTGTGAAAGAAAGACAGAGAGAGATATCACAAGTTGGTGAATCTGGGTGAAGGCAATAAGAGAGTTTTTCTGTACTGTACTTGCAAATTTTCTGTGAGTTTGAAATTAGTCTGAGATCATTTTTTTTTAATTAAAATTGCTTAGTGCTGATGGAATTCTAAAAAGAAAAAAAAAGAATGCCTTCAATGGACTCATCAGTAGACTCAACATGACTGAGGAAAAAATCAGTGAACTTGAAGACAGGTCAACAGAAACTTCCCAGTGCTCACTTCAGCAGCATATATACAAAAATTGGAATGATACAGAGATGAATAGCATGGCCTCTGTACAAGGATGACATGCAAATTTGTGAAGCATTTGATATTTTTTAAAATGATGGGGGGGGGCAGGGATAGAAATGTAGAGCTTTAGAATGCATTCAAACTTTGATTATTATCAACTTAAATTAGACCATTATAAATATAAGTGGGTTTATGTCTGTCTCATGGTAACCATTAACCAAAAATTTGCAGTAGATAACAAAAGATAGTGAGAAATGAATCTAAGCATACCAATAAAGAAAGCCATCAAACCACAAAGAAAGAGAGCAAAAGGAGAAGAAAGGAACAGAGGAACTACAAAACAGCCAAAAACCAATTAACAAAATGGCAATAAATACATACCTATCAATAATTACTTTAAATGTAAATGGATTAAATTCTCTGATCAAAAGACACAGAATGGATGAATGGATAAAAAAAACAAGACCCATCAATATGCTACCTATAAGAGATTCACATCAGTTGTAAGAACACACACAGACTGAAGGGTCCATCTTTTTCCATGATGATATTCCATGCAAATGGAAACCAAAAGAAAGTTGGGATAGCTATACTTATATCAGACAAAACAGACTTTAAAACAAAGACTGCCATAAGAGACAAAGAAGGGCATTACATAATGATAAAGGGGTCAATCCAACAAGAGGATAAACATTTGTAAATATATATGCACACAACATAAGAGCACCTAAATATATGAAGCAAATATTAACAGATCTAAAGGGAGAAATAGGCAGCAATACAATAAGACAATGGATAAATCGTTCTGACAGAAAATCAATAAGGAAACATTGGCCTTAAACAACACATTAGACCAGATAGACTTAACATATATACAGAAATTCCATCCAAAAGCACCTGAATACACCTTCTTCTCAGGTGCACATGGGACATTCTCTAGGATATGACAGGCCACAAAACAAGTCTTAACAAATTTAAGAAGACTGAAATAATATCCAGCATCTTTCCCAACCACATGGTATGAAACGAAGTCAATTACCAGAAGAAAACTGGAAAATTCAGAAATATGTAGAGACGAAACAACATGCTACTGAATAACCAATGGGAACAAAGAAATCAAAAGCAAAATCAAAAATGTCTTGAGACAAGTAAAAATGGAAGTACAATACACCAGAACTTAAGGAATGCAACAAAAACAGTTCTAAGAAGGAAGTCATAGCAACAAATGCCTATTTCAAAAACCAAGAAAAATGTCAAATAAACAATCTAACTTTAAACCTCGAGGAACTAGAAAAGAAGAATAAAAGAAGCCCAAACTTAGTTGAAGGAAGGAAATAACAAGAATTAGGGCAGAAAAAAATGAAATAGAGACTAAAAAGACAAGAGAAAAGATCAATGAAACCAAGAACTGATTCTGTGACAAGATAAACAAAATGGACAAACCTTTAGCTAGACTCACCAAGTAAAAAGAGAGAGGACTCAAACAAAATCAGAAACAAAAGAGGAGATGTTACAACTGATACCACAGAAATACAATACAAAAGATAAGTGACTATTACAAACAATTATACGCCAAAAAATTGGACAACCTAGAAGAAATGGATAAATTCCTAGAGACATACAACCATCCAAGACTGAATTATGAAGAAACAAAAAATCTGAACAGACCAATTACTAATAAGGAGGTTGAATCAGTAATTTAGAACCTCCCAGCAAACAAAAATCCAGAACCAGATGGCTGTACTGGTGAATTCTACCAAACATGCAAAGAAAAATTAATACCAATCCTTCTAAAACTCTCCCAAAAATTAGAAGAGGAGAAAACACTTCCAAACTCATTTCACAAGTCCAGCATTACCCTGATACCAAAACCAGACAAGTATACCACAAGAAAAGACAATGAACACAGATGAAAAATCCTCAACAAAATATTAGCAAACATGAACTCAACATACATTAAGATCAAACACCTCAGGGCTTCCCTGGTGGCGCAGTGGTTAAGAATCCGCCTGCCAGTGCAGGGGACACGGGTTCAATCCCTGGTCCAGGAAGATCCCACATGCCGCAGAGCAACTAAACCCATGCACCACAACTACTGAGCCTGCGCTCTAGAGCCCACAAGCCACAACTACTGAAGCCCGTGCGCCTAGAGCCCGCACTCCGCAACAGGAGAAGCCACTGCAATGAGAAGCCTGCGCACCACAATGAAGAGTAGCTTCCACTCGCCACAACTAGAGAAAGCCCATGTGCAACCACGAAGACCCAACGCAGCCAAAAATAAAACGAATTTATTTTTAAAAATTTTTTAAAAAAAGAATCAAACACCTCAATAAAGTGGGATATATTCTAGGGATGCAAGGATGGTTCAATAACCACAAATCAACAAATGTGATACACCACATTAGCAAAATGAATGATAAAAATCCATATGATCATCTCAATAGATGAAGGAAAAGTATTTGACAAGATTCAACATCCATTTTTGACAAAAACTCTCAACAAAGTGGGTATAGAGGAAATGTACCTCACATAATAAATGATATATATGACACGCTCAGAGCTAACACCATAGTTAATGGTGTGAAGCTAAGAGCTTTTCCTCTAAGACCAGGAACAAGACAGGATGCCCATTCTCGCTATTTTTGTTCAACATAGTACTGGAAGTCCTAGCCAGAGCAATTAGGCAAGAAAAAGAAATAAAAGGCATCCAAATGGAAAGGAAGAAGTGAAACTTTCATTATTTGCAGATGACATGATATTATACATAGAAAACCCTAAAGACTGCCAAATAACTGTTAGAACTTATAAATGAATTCAGTAATGTTGCAGGATACAAAATTAATATACAGAAATTGCTGCATTTCTATGCACTAATAATGAACTATCAGAAAGAAAAATTAAGAAAACAATTCCATTCACAATTGCATCAAAAAGAATAAAATACCTAGGAATAAGCTCAACCAAGCAGGTGAAAGACTACACAATGAAAACTATAGGACACTGATGAAAGAAATTGAAAAAGACACAAATAAATGGAAAGAAATTCCGTGTTCATGGATTGGAAGAATTGATATTGCTAAAATGTTCATACTACCCAAAGCAAGGTATAGATTCAATGCAATTTCTATCAAAATTCCAATGGAATTTTTCACAGAAATAGAACAAACAATCCTAAAATTTGTATGGACCCACAAATGACCCCAAATTGCCACAGCAATCTTGAGAAGGAATAACAAAGCTGGAGGCATCATGCTCCCTGTTTGCAAACAATACAAGACTTCTCTTTGTTTTGTGTGTTTGTTTTGTATATACTTTAAAATACTTTGTTTTGTATATTTGACTTTCCAACCATGTAAATGTCTTACATGATTATAAAACAAAATTAAAACAAATGTTAAAACAAAAGCTAAAATAATTAATTAAATTAAATTAAATTAAAACAACAACCAAAAAAACCCATAAGCTATACCTAAAAATCAAAAGCAGAATGAAACAAATGAACCTACTCATATGTTACATTTGTGGCTTAACCACACACAGAGAAATTAGTTCTAGTTACTTTAAAGCACAATAATTGGGTTATACGTCCCTAGAGAGACAACCCCAAAGCAAATAGATCTATAAAGAAACATTAAATTATTTGCAGTAGGAATATTTTAAGTACTAATAATATTGCTCTGAACTATCTTATTTATACATACATATACACATCTACAGATGGATGGATTAATAAATAAAAGACACAAAAATGAAACCAAAGTAGAAACTCATAATTCTAAATTTTTTTGATTGCAAATAGCAGTACGAACTCATGGGGTCTACTCTGCTGAGAGTATATTTCCAGCTACAACATTAATAAACATTGAAAACATATCACGTGAAAGAAGCCAGTCACAAAAGACCACATATTGTACAATTTCATTTATATGAAATGTCTGAATAGACAAATTCACCGAGGCATAAATCAGATTAGTGGTTCATTAGACTGGGAGGAAGGAGGAGAATATGAGATTGACTGCTAATGGGTACGATAATTCTTTCAGGGAGGACAAAAATGATGTAAAATTACACGATGGTGATGGGTGCACAACCCCGTGGATTTTTTTCAAAAACATTCCGTTGTACACTTTAAAGGGTAAAATGTATGGTATGTGAATCAAGCTACTAAAAAAAACTACAAGAATATATTTCCTAGCTCTGCCCACCAAAACAAAAAGCCTAGAAACAATGACCATGTCAGTAGCAATAAGCACCATAACTGGGGTTTTCTCCCAACCATTCTAGCTAGTCCCTTTCAGTCTTTTTTGCTGCTTCCTCCTCATTTTCCAGACTTTCTCATGTTGAAGTGACCCAGAGATAAGTCCTTTACCTCTATCATTTTCCATCTACCCTACCCTCTAAGTGATCTCTTTAAATATCACCTATATGCTGATAATCCCCAAATGTATGTCTCCAACCTAGGTCTCAGATCTTTCTTTTGAACTTCAGACTTGTATATCCCACTGCCAACGTAATATTTCCACCTGAATGTCCAATGGGCATCTCATACTTCAGATACAATATTCCAAACTGAAATCTCACTATCTCTCTATGCCCCAGGTTCTTCCTACCTTCTTTCCCTTCTCAGTTAATGATAACTCCATTCTTCAAGTTGCTCAGATTAAAAAATATTGTGTCATCTTGTCACACTTACACTCCACATCAGTTCTATCAGCAAATTATGTCAGCTTTACCTTTAAATTATATCCAGTACACGACTACTTCTCACCAGTTTTACTACTCTGGTCCAGGTCACCAACATCTTTTCCCTAGATTAATGCAATAGTTTCCTAATTGGTCTCTCTGCTTCTGCCCTTGTCCCTGCCCTCTTCCCCTATTCTTCTTCTCATAATTCTCTCATCAGAGTAACCAAGGCAATCCTCTTAAGTCGTAAGGAGATAATATCACTTGCATGTTCAAAACTCTCCAATAGCTTCCCATCTCATTCACAGTAAAAAGCCAAGATCCTTAACATGGCCCATAAGGCCCAATCTGATCTGCCCTCCTTCCCTCCAATTACTTTTCTTCTCTCATTTGCTCTATTTCAGCCACACCAGCCTCTTTGTAACAGGCATATTCCCACCTCAGGGCTTTTCTAACTGTTGTTCCCTCTTCCCTTAATTATGTGCATAACTAGCACCTTTATTTCCTTCATATCTTTGTTATTACATTTTCAGGATGCATTCTTAACTACCCCATCTAAAACTCCAAGTCTCATCCCTGATTCTATATATCCTCCTGCTTTACTTCTTCTCTTAGAATGTTTCACTATTTAATGTATGTTATATTTAACTTACCTCATTTATTATCTGGCCCACAACAATGTAAGTACCATGATAGCAGAGAGTTTGTCTCCTTTGTTCAATGCTATATCCCAAGTATCTATAATTATTCCTGTCACACGCAGCATTCAATAAATGGTGAGTGGATGAATGAATGAATCCTCAGTACCTGAAGAACCTGGAAAAGAAATTTGAAAATAGAACACTGCTTTAGAAAAACACCTAATTCACACAAAAAAAGATTTTTAAATGGTTGACTTCAGTAGTAATCAAATAACTGCAAATTAAAGAAATTATTTTACATCTATGAGGTTAACAAAGATTACTAATACTAACGATAACCATTGTTATCAAGGGTGTATGAATATAGGCAATCTTATACTATGCCAATAATACTGTAGATTATTGGAACCTTACAAGAGAATAACTGGATAGAATTAGGGAGTCTTTAATAAGCACATATATCTCAACCTATCAGTCCCACTTCTAAGAGCCTGCCCCCCACCAAAAAAAAATTAGGAAAGTGCATCATAACATGCCAAATAGTTGCTGATAAACCCATTCTTTATAATGGCAAGAAGTTGAAAAGAACCAAATTACCCATCAACAGGAGTAAATGCATTAAAATGTATACCATAAAGAAACTTTTGAATGATGACATAGATGTGTAATTGTTTAAATGGAAAAATATTAACTGCACATTGTTAAATGGCATACGTAGATTACAGAACTGTATGTATAGCGTGATTCCAATTTTATAATATACGAATGCTTATGTATGTATTCACAGAGGGAGGGGTGAAAAGATGGGAAATAAATTTTGATAGTGGCTGGTAGAAGTATGAATGCTTTTTGCTTTCTTGGAGCTTTTCTTTATTTTGTGATTTGGGGGAGGGAGTGAGGGGCAAGGCGCATTGTTACTAAGCACACAAAACAACGTGGCCAATACACAGAAATAAAATTTTAAATAAATACTGAAACAACGTGTTGGGGCTATTGATATCTCATAGAAAAACATATTTACGATTACCATCTCCAAAGAAATGAAGCACTGGTACAAACAGTCTCACAAATCTACACACACAACCGAACTCTGCCTTTTATCGTGGTTTGCAGGCACGTTCATAGTGAAACAGAAAAGGAAAAAAGCACATCCACAAACTCCGCCTGCACACACGACTCCACGGCCACATCAGTCACAGACAAATGTCTGGCAAATAAAGTCCTATCAAGCCACACGCTCACAGTCCTTCACACGTCACTCCCACGGCCTCAGGGAACCACCCGCACGGGCAAAGCCCTGCCCGGCGTCCTCCTCCAACAACACAGGCACCGGGTGGTCCGCAGGCCCCTACTCCACCCAGCACAAAGAGTCCCGGACTCTGAGCTCGCGGCTTCCCGAGCACTCACCACCGAGCCCGCAGACACAGGCCCCAATTCCGCACCTCAGCGCCGCCCAAGTGGCACAGCCGGTGCAGCCCGAGTTAGGTAATCCATTAAGGTCAGTGCCGGCTGTGGCCGAAGGCAGCACAAGCCTCGGTCCGTTAGACGCAGGATAACTCTTCCCAGAGCCCCTCGCGGCTCGCCGGGGCGGGACTGGCCCTCCAGTTGACGAGTAGCGGGAATAACCAACCGCTGCGTTGAGGGGCTCTCAGATCTGCCGAGGGGCCTCAGCTGAGAGTTTTGCGGCAGCTGCCTCCAGTGAGTCCGGCCCTCGGAGCCTGGGAGTGCCACTTGGTGCTGAGACGAATCTGAAAAGGTCCGCAGTTTTCCTGCCCCGGACTACATTTCCCAGAGGCCTTCTCGGCCCAAATCTATTTTCTGCGAAAAGTCGCCTCCTCCTTACAGTTGTCTGGATCTTCGGGTTCTAGGCGTTACGGTACCTGGCCCGTGAAGGAAGCACCGCTGAGTCGGTTTCGTTCCGTCTGGTCCCGGCTCCACCTGGGACTGGACTTCAGTGGGGTGAAAGTGGGGCAAGGTCTGGGCACCGTGAAGAGACGAGATGGGCCAGCCTGAGCCTCAAGCTCCTGGAGGCAGTCAGAAAAAGAAGGAGTACGGTTGCGTGATCGGGTGTGGGAGATTTCAGCGGTGGAATTTGTGGTAGGGAGTCTATGGGCTCGAGAGACTCTGAGGTCCAGTGACTTTAGGGTCGTGCGAATTTGCGACCATTCGTGTGACCATGGTCGCGTCGTCTGTTCTAGTGACCTCTTGATTCTGACTCTGCAGTTTTTCAGAGACAATGTGCTGTGTCCGTTCTTTGTGTTTCTGCTTTTCTGACGGGCACGTGTTACAATATTGAAATTTACGTGGTTAAGTCAATACACGAGTCACCAAAATATTAAATGGAAAAAAACTACAGAGATTCGTGATTGTGTATTACTGGAAACACCCACGCTTTTTTTTTTTTTTTATTTACACTGTGTTACTCCACATTCCGTGTGTGTTATATGGACAGAAGTGATACAGGTAATCTAGAAAGATGTTGTTGAAGAAGGCAAAGACACTGAGCCATCAAATGAAAGGTCATGTCAATAATTCAAAGTAGCCTCGACATCAGGAGTGAAAAGTGTAAGTTGAAAAGTAGACAAGTAACCAAGTGCAAAAACCTAAGAATCCAGCAACCCGGACTATATGTCACTCTTGCCCTAAAGACCTGATTTCTTTTTTCAACATTTCATATGAGTTCCGCTCTGATTTAAGAATTTAAAAACAATTGACAATGAAAGTTGAAGACCCACTGCAATAATTTTGCAGTAGAGACCAAAATGGAGAAAATATCCAAGAAAACACTACTGTATGCTTTTGTGCAATAGTATGTTGGCAAAGAGAACAGAATACAGTAGACTACAGCATGCTAAATATCAGGAACTTGTAGTCGTTGAAGGTATCAAAGAGGCTTCTGGCTCATAAGCTTACAGTGAAGCTACACAAAGCCTAAAGAACTATGTTATCTCTAGGAAGCAGAATAAGATAGTCTTCCTTTCACAGCCTTCCTTTCACTAGATGATAATAGGCACTGTTTCCGAAAAGTGTGAATTTCTTTCTGGGAAGGGAAAAGAGGCTCCCAAACGCTGCATAGAGAGAACATGTCCTCTAAATAAGTTTTGCTTATTTGTCTCATGTGTCTTTACCAACAGTATATTTTTTCTGTCAACTGTAAGAATTATTTTTTGCTAATTATTTTGTTAAAAGATGAGAAGAGAACAGAGTTGGTTCTATGTCCATTCAGCTTCCTGATTTCATTTTTTATACTTGTAAATTTGTCTATTTCTCCTTTTATTTCTGTTAAGCTTTGCTTTATATATTTTAAAGCTCTCTTGTTGGATGATACATATTTAGAGTTGTAATAGCTTCCTGTTGGATTGATCCAATAGGAAATTATGGAATCTACCCTTTATAATATCGCTTTTTGTCTTAGTCAGTTTTGATATTACTGTAGCTTCACCATCCTTCTTTTGGCTAGTGCATTATCTTTTTCTACCCTTTTGCTTTTAACTGTTCTGTTTTATTTTTAAAGTATGTCTCATTAAACAATATTATTTTAAAAATAAATAATGACAATATTACTCTTTGACATATTTAGTGAATTTACATTTAATGTAGTTGGGTTTTGGTCTACTACCTTAGAATTTGTTTTCTTTTCGGCCTCGCTTTTTAAAAAATTTTAACTTTTTATTTTGAAGTAATTCTTGATTCTCATGCAGTTGTAAGAAATAATTCAGGGAAATCCCATATACCCATTATCCAGTTTCCCCCAGTGGTAACATCTTGCAATACTATACACTGTATCACAACCTTGACATTGATACTTTCAAGATATTTCCATCATCACAAGAATACTTTATGTTGTCCTTTTACAGCCATACCCACTTCCCTCCTTCTCTTAACCCCCTCCTTAAGACCTGGCAACCCTAATCTGTTCTCCATTTCTATAATTTTACCCCTTCAAGAATGTTATGTAAATGGAATTATAAAGTATGTAATTGGACTATTGACTTTTTCACTCAGCATAATTTCCTGGAGATTCATACGTGTTTTTACATATGTAAGTAATTCATTCCATTTTAATGCTGAGTAGAAGTCCATGTGGATATGCCACAGTTTGTTTAGCCATTCATTCATTGAAGGACATATGGGTTGTTTCCAACTTTTGGCTGTTATAACTAAAGCTGCTACATACATTCATATACAATTTTTTCGTGTGTATGAAAACAAATTTTCATTTCAAACACCAAGGAGAGTTTTAGAAGGAATTTGTCCATTTATTTATTTTTTTAATCTATCTGGAATTTTCACTGAGATTGTATTGAATATATAGATCAATTGGGGAGAATTGACATCTTTAAAATGGTGACTCTCATAACCATAAGACACAATATGAGCACAATATATATCTTCTTTAATTCCTCTAAGCAATATTTTATATTTTTTAATGTACAGATAATGAAATATTTTGTCAGATTTACCCCTAGGTATTACAGCGTTTTTGATGCATTGTAAATGGTATTTTTAAAAATTCAATTTCCAGTTGTTCATTGCTGGTATATAAGAAATACAATTGATTTTTGTATCTTGTAGCCTGATACCTTGCTTAAGTCACTTAGTATTTCTACTAGAGTTTGGAGGTTCCACTGGATTTTCTACATAGATGATCGTGTCATCTGTGAAAAAAGACAGTGATATCTATTCCTATTGCAATCGGCAGATATAGTATGGACCCACCCACCCACCCAAAATATGGTTGGGATGTTGAGACTGATGACGCCACACACACACCAAGAGGGTATGAAAAGTTTTATTACTCACACAATGAAGCTTTCTAGGAAAAGCAAGGCAGGTGTCCCAAGAAAGTCTGCAAATTGTTTGCAAAAGCAAGGAAAGGAAATTGGCGTGGAACGTTTATGGCAGAGGCTTGTGTGGTTTAAATCTCCCGCTAGTGTCAAAAAAGAGAGCTCCTGAGCTTGCCCAGGTTGGGGGCACAAGAGAAATAAGGAGTGAAGCTCAAAGCTGTAAGCAGCTTCTTCTGCTGCTCCTGGTGCTGCTTGTGTGCGTGTTTGGTGTGGACCTGGCGAAACAGCAGCTGAGGAGACTCCGGAGATCACCATGGCTGCCAAAAAGACCAAGGAAGGACTGAGAACAATGATCATATTAATTTGAAGGTGGCAGGGCAGGATGGTTCTGTGGTGCACTTTAAGATTAAGAGGCATACACCACTTAGTAAACTAATGAAAGTCTATTGTGAATGACACGGTTTGTCAATGAGGCAGATCAGATTCCGATTTGACGGGCAGCCAATCAATGAAACAGACTCACCTACACAGTTGGAAATGGAGGATGAAGATACAATTGATGTGTTCCAGCAACAGACAGGAGGTGTCTACTAAAAAAGGAACCTGCTACTTTACTCCAGAACTCTGTTCTACAGACCAAAAGGACATTCTCGATTAGAAAAATGCAATTTGGTTCCACCACATCCTAACTACTACAGTACAGTTTTCTCTAGTCTTTCATTTTCCTCTTCCCCATTCCTTTATTGTACGTAAAGTAACTGGTGTATGCAGAAGCATATTGCTTTATTTTTTATTTATTTATTTTTAAATTTATTTTTGGCTGCGTTGGGTCTTCGCTTCTGTGCGAGGGCTCTTCTCCAGTTGCGGCGAGTGGGGGCCACTTTTCATCGCGGTGCGCGGGCCTCTCACTGTCGCGGCCTCTTCCAGTTGCGGAGCACGGGCTCCAGACGCGCAGGCTCAGTAGCTGTGGCTCACGGGTTTAGTTGCTCCGCGGCATGTGGGATCTTCCCAGACCAGGGCTCGAACCCGTGTCCCCTGCATTGGCAGGCAGACTCTCAACCACTGCGCCACCAGGGAAGCCCCCATGTTGCTTTCTTAAAAACTAAATTATGGCCAATGGTATGTTTTGATTGACATCAAATGAAAATGGGATGGGGGAAAACACTAGTTCTGTGAAAATGTCCCCTTTCCATTAGTGGTATGCTTGGTCACCTCTTATCTTTATATGCCAGTAAGTTATTTTGCTCTCGCTGTTTAACAAAAAAAAGGAATATAAAAAATCCTTGCATACCTTGTTCAGCTGGAGAATTTTAATGTTTTTCATTTATCATTGTTAAACCAAGGACAATTTTATGACTTTTTTCTATGTAGATGTCACAAGTAAGGTAGTCTCTTTAAGTAGGGATAAATTACTCTAAAAGAACTAAATCCTAAAATAGTACAAATAAACTTATTTCCAAAACAGAAATAGAGTCACAGATGTAGAAAACAAACTTATGATCACCAAGGGGGAAGGGGGAGGTAGGATAAATTGGGGGATTGGGATTGGCATGTACGCACTACTATATATAAAATAGATAACTAATGAGGAGCTACTGTATAGCATAAGGAACTCTACTCAATACTCTGTAATGACCTATATGGGGAAAGAGTCTAAAAAAGAGTGGATATATGTATAACTGATTCACTTTGCTGTACAGCAGAAACTAATACAACATCGTAACTCAACTATACTCCAATTAAAAATTAATTTTAAAAAAAGAAAGAAATCCTAGATAGTTTTCCCTTCAAGACAAGCACTTGTTGTTTAAATAAACTTCTTGGTTTGGTTTTCTTTTTTAAAGGTATGAGCAGGTAGGGCTTCCCTGGTGGCGCAGTGGTTGAGAGTCTGCCTGCCAATGCAGAGGACATGGGTTCGAGCCCTGGTCTGGGAGGATCCCACATGCCGCGGAGCGACTAGGCCCGTGAGCCACAATTGCTGAGCCTGCGCGTCTGGAGCCTGTGCTCCGCGGCAGGAGAGGCCGTGATAGTGAGAGGCCCATGCACCGCGATGAAGAGTGGCCCCCGCTTGCCGCAACTCGAGAAAGCCCTAGCACAGAAACGAAGACCCAACACAGCCATAAATAAATAAATAAAAATTTTTAAAAAAAGCTATGAGCAGGCAAACATCAAAAAATGAAATTAGGCTCTTCATCACACTATCAAATCTGTATGCTGTTTATTTCTTTTTCTTTCCTGGTTTCTCTGGCTAAAACCTTCTATACAAGATTGAACAGAAGTGGAGACAGTGAATATCTTTGCCAAGATCTTACTTAGAGGGAAAGTATTGGTTTTTTTGGTTTTTGTTTTTTCTTAATTTTATTTATTTATTTATTTATTTATGGCTGTGTTGGGTCTTCGTTTCTGTGCAGGCTTTCTCTAGTCGTGGCAAGCGGGGGCGACTCCTCATCGCGATGTGCGGGCCTCTCACTATCGCGGCCTCTCTTATTGCGGAGCACAGGCTCCAGACGCGCAGGCTCAGTAACTGGGGCTCACGGGCCCAGCTGCTCTGTAGCATGTGGGATCTTCCCAGACCAGGGCTCGAACCCGTGTTCCCTGCATTGGCAGGCAGACTCTCAACCACTGCGCCACCAGGGAAGCCCCAAGTATTCAGTTTTGTACTATTAAGTGAAATGGTAGCTGGAGATTTTTCATAGATGGCCTTCACTGAGTTGAAGCTTTTTTCTTTTTCTGATAAGTGTATTTATCAAGAATGGATGTTGAATTTTGTCAAATGCTCTTTCTGCATCTGAGATGGCAATACGTATTTTCTTTCTCTTTTAGTTTGTTAATATGTTGAATTACACTGGACTTCAAATCTTAAACCAATATTATATTCTTAGGATAAACACCACTTGGCCATTGTTGCATTATCACTTTTTTATATTGTTGGATTCAATTTGCTAAACTTTTATTAAGAACTTTTTGCAAAAAGGTTCATGAGGGATATTAATCTGTAGGTTTTGTGGGGGCGGGGCAGGTGGGGTAATTTTGTCTAGTTAACTCATAGAATGAATTGGGAAGAATTTCCTTCTATTCAATATTCTGGAAGAGTTTGTATAAAATTGTTATTATTTATTCTTTAAATGCTTAAGAGAATTTTAAATGTTTAATAAAAATTAAAATTAAATAGAAATGTTTCATAGAATTTACCAGTGAAGCCATCTGGACTTGGCTTTTTTTGTAGGAAGGGTTTTTTTGGTTTATTTTTTAAGATTTATTTATTATTTATTTGTTTATTTTATTTATTTATGGCTGGGCTGGGTCTCAGTTGCAGCACGCGGGCTCTTCGTTGTGATGCACGGGCTTCTCTCTAGTTGTGGCGTGGGGGTTTTCTCTTTAGTTGTGGCGTGCAGGTTCCAGGGTGCGTGGGCTCTGTAGTTTGCGGCCTGTGGGCTCCAGTTGAGGCGCGCAAGCTCGGTAGTTGTGGCACACGGGCTTAGTTGCCCTGCGGCATGTGGGATCTTAGTTCCCTGACCAGGGATCGAACCCACATCCCCTGCATTGTAAGGCAGCTTCTTTACCACCGGACCACCAGGGAAGTCCCTGTAGGAAGGTTTTTAATTCCAAATTCAATTTATTTTATAAATATAGGGCTATTCAGGTTAATTATTTATTCTTTAGTAAGGTTTGATAGTTTGTGTCTGTCAAGAAATCTTTCTATTTCACCTAAGTTGTTTAATATATTGGATTAAAGTTTCTATGCTGTACTTTGTCATCCTTTTAACGTTTGTAGAATCTGTAGTGATGTCACTTCTCTCATTCCTGATATATCTCCATTTCTTTCCTGACCAGTCTTGCTACAGTTTTATCATTTTTATTAATCTCAAATAACTACCTTTTGGTTCCATTGATTTTTCTTTATTTTTCTGTTTTCTATTTCATTGATTTCTGCTCTATTTATTATTTCCTTTGTTTTGCTTACATTGTGTTTAATTTGCTCTTCTTTTTCTGGTTTCTTAAAGTGGAAGATGAAGCCACTGATTTGAGACCTTTGTTTTTTGTTAATATAGACATCTAGTTTCTAGAAATTTCCCCTTGAACACAGTTTCAGTGGCATCTCATAATTGCTATGTAATATGTTATCATTTTCTTTCAGTTCAACATACTTTCTAACTTCCTTTTTGATTTCTTTTTTAATCCATGCGTTATTTAGACATGTGTACGTTTCCAAATACAATATTCAATAATTATCCAGATATCTTTCAGTTACTGATTTCTAATTTAATTCCACTGTGGAAAGAGGCTTGTTTTGTGGCCCAGAATATGTTTTATTTTTGGAAATGTTCCATGTGCCTTGAAAAAAATTAGTATTTTTTGCTGTTGTTGGTTGTAATGCTCTGCAAATACCAATTAGTTCAAATGACAGTGTTTTTCAAATCTTCTATGTTGTAACTGATTTTCTGTCTACTTGTTCTAGCGATTACTGAGAGTATTACTGGAATCTCTGACTTGTAATAGTGGATTTATCTCTTTCTCCTTCCAGTTTTATCAGTTTTTGTTTCATGTATTTTGATGCTATTATTAGGTGCATGAACATTTACAATTGTTATTTTCTATTGATGAACTGACCACTTTATTATTATGAAATGATCTTCTTTATCTCTGTAATATTTTTTGCTCTGAAACCTACTTTGTAGATATTTATATCCACTCCAACTTTCTTTTTTTTAACAGTTTTATTGAGATGTGATTTACATACCATATAATTCACCCGTTTAAAGTGTATTTAATTCAATGATTTTTGGTATACTACATTATTACATTTTTGTATTATTGTAAAATACATAACATAAAATTTGCCATTTTAACAATTTTTAAGTGTACAATTCAGTGGCATTAAGTACATTCAAAATGTTGTGCAATCATCGCCACTATCTATTTCCAAAACTTTTCATCAACCCAAACAGAAACTTTGTAACCACTAAGCAATAATTCCCAATTCCTCCCTCCCCGCAGTAACCCCTAATCTATTTTCTTTCTCTATGAATTTGCCTAATCCAAATATTTCATATAAGCAGAATTATACAATATTTGTCCTTTTGCATATGAGTTATTTCACTTTGCATAAATTTTTCAAGCTTCATTCATGTTGTATGTGTCAGAACTTTATTCCTTTTTATGACTGAATAATATTCCATTGTATGTGTATAGTACACTTTGTTTATCCATTCATGTTTTTTCCACCTTTTGGCTATTTTGAATAATACTTCAATAAACATTGGAATACAAGTATCTGTTCAAGTCCCTGCTTTCAGTTCCTTTGGATATATACCTAGGAGCATAATTGCTGGGTCACATGGTAATTCTATGCTAAACTTTTTGAGGAATTGCCAAGCTATACCATTTTATATTTTCACCATAACTGTACAAGGGTTACAAGTTCTGCACATCCTCACTAACGCGTGTTATTTTCAGTTATTTTGAAAATACCCATCCTAGTAGGTATAAAGTGGTATCTCATAGCTTTATTTGCATTTCCCTAATTACTAATGATGTTTAGTCTTTTTATGTGTTTATTGGCCATTTATATATCTTCTTTGCAGAAATACATATTCAAGTCTTTGCTCACCTTTTGAATTGGGTTGTCCTTTTGTTGTTGAGCTTTAGGAGTTCTTTATATATTCTGGGTATTAAACCCTTATCGGATATATGATTTACAAGTATTTTCACCATTCTGTGGGATGTCTTTTCACCTTCTTGATGATGTCATTTGATGCGCGAAAGTTTTTAATTTTGATGAAGTCCAATTTATCTATTTTTTCTTCGGCTGCTTGTGCTCTAGGTGTCATATCTAAGAACCCACTGCCAAATCCAAGGTCATTCCAGCTTTCTTTACACAGCATTAGCATGGTATATCTTTTTCCATCCTTGTACTTTTAACCTATTGGTATAGTTATATTTAAAGTGAATTTCTCATAGGCAGCATATAGTTGAGTTGTGCTTTTTTATCCGATCTGATACTCAGTCCCTCTTAATTGGGATGTTCAGATCATTTATATTTAATCTGATTATTGATATAAACCTTCTATCTTTCAATTTGTTTCCCACCTGTAATTTGTTCCCTTCTCCTCTTTCTGACTTCTTTTGGATTAACTGAGTAATTTTTATGACTCCATTTTATCTCCCTTGTTGGATAATAGCAATAACTCTTTGTTTTGTTAGTTAAGTGGTTGCTTTAGGGCTTAGCGTGTACATCTTTCACTTAACACAGTGTCCATTCAAGTGATATTATATTACTTCCCATAGAATATTGGAACCTTTACATTAGTTTATTTCCACGCACTTCTCTTCTCCTGGCATTTGTACTATTGTTGTCATACAATTTGCTTCTATATTTGTTAACATATATAGTAATACTATAGATACCCTTAACTACATTGTTTTCATTCTTGCTTAAACAGTAATTTGTATTTTGGCAATAATTATATAATAAGAAAATAGTATTATGTGTTAACCCTGTAATTACCATCTCTGGTGCTCTTCACTCATTTGTGTAGATCCAGATATCTATTTGTTATCCAAATACACATATAATAGGTCTCTTGAATTTCCCCTTCCACTCACTAATATCTTATTCACCATTTTTTAAAATGATTTATTTATTTATTTATTTATTTATTTTTGGCTGTGTTGGGTCTTCATTTCTGTGTGAGGGCTTTCTCCAGTTGTGGCAAGCGGGGGCCACTCTTCATCATGGTGCACGGGCCTCTCACTGTCGCGGCCTCTCCTGTTGCGGAGCACAGGCTCCAGACGCGCAGGCTCAGCAGTTGTGGCTCACGGGCCCAGTCGCTCTGCGGCATGTGGGATCTTCCCAGACCAGGGCTCGAACCCATGTCCCCTGCATTGGCAGGCAGACTCCCAACCACTGCGCCACCAGGGAAGCCCCACCATTTTTTAAAGCTTATTTTCTCTGTGTCTATCCCAGCACCTCAAATAGCATCTGGCACACAGTAGGTGCTTTCTAATCGGATACCACAGGGCAGAATTCTTCACACAAACCTACATCCATTAGTATAATCCTCACGGTCTGTCATACACACTATCATACCACAGTCCTACTCCACTCTCCACCAGTCAGTCACTTTCTATCATAGCACATTCTCACAGTTAACATCACAAATGTCACACACAATAACACACATGGTCACAGAAATGCACCATGCTCACTCCAACACACAGAGTTTTGCATAGTTACTCTCACAGAAACACACACACAATGACAGAATCAAAGGGTGGTGCACTAACTCACAAAATCAGTCAGGTGACAGAAACTTAAACAAATAAAAACTTAAAATATAATCACTGTTGTTCTAAGGGGGTATAGAGTCAGGTTAAGGAGCCGTGGAGTGTCGGGGGAGAAGTGTAATCAGGGAAGCCCTCTTGGAGATGAGACATTTGTATCTGAACGTAGGGAACTTTGAAGATACCCGACATAGGAGCCATTTTAGGAAGAGGGGACACAGTCACATCCACCATCACTAAATCACAAACACAGGAACCATATGCAAAGGATGACACTCTCTACCCTGACCCCTCCCCTCCTGCCTTCAAGGTAAACCATTCCCTAGGAACGCCCTAGGGAAGGCGGGACTGGGTGGAAGCATAATGCACTTGCGCACTCCGCTCCCAACTGCCCACCACACACCACACACTTTTTTCAGGTTCCCCAGCTCAAAGAGAGGAACTCACTCTTCACGCACTTTGTGTAGACGCGAGCGCACTAGCGCGCGCCCACACACCACCCGGCCCCCTGCGACTAGCCCAAGGCTTGTAATTCTCTGCTGCGTTGCTTAGAGAGGTGAACCGAAACCCTGTGCCTGCGCACTTCAATCCCAGACCGTCTAGTGTGACGCTCGGCCAGTCTCTGTGGCAGACCCAGGCTCGGAGCTGAGAGGAATCATCGGGTCTTCCAGGCTCCTTCTGCAAGGCCAGGGAGAGGTCGGCGTGGCAAGAGCCGGGGCAGAGGGGGCGGTGTTACGAACCCGCAGAGGAGCTGAGCTGTGGCAGTTGAACTCCCGGGTGCCGAGCCTTTTTCTGGTCAGGACTACATTTCCCAGTGGCCCCCGCGAGCACTGGGCCCGCTGCCCCTTTGTGTCCTCCGGAGGCCAGGTCGCTTCTTTCCGGGCCCGCGGAGGCTGGGTTCCCTCAGATTCAGGGCAGGAGGTGGGCCCGAGAGGAGGTTACCCGAGTTTTCCGGGCTTGGACGTGGTCTTCCGGTACTTCAGTTCTGCAGGTAGGAAGTGGGTTGAGGAGCGGCCTGTGGGTCACCCTGACGTCGGTCCCCGGGCCTTCTGTGTGACTCTTCGTGTGAGACGGGGTTGAGACCATATGGTGCGTGAGCCTGTCACCCGATGTGCCTGTACACATCGTATCTGTGTGACTGTGGGTGCGAGTGAGTCGATGGTTGGTGCCACAGAGGGCGAGACTGTGAGCGGGGGCGGGAGGGTACTCTCTGTCTCCCGTTGTTCCTGTATCCTCGGCCTCTTTGTGACTGGAGTGTGAGATCACCGGTTGTGATACCCTAGTATTTGAGGCTGGGGGCTATGGGAGAGGGTGACGGTGTGAAACTGCCCGTACCCGTGGCCGCTGTGATCTGTGTAAGATGGTGGTTGGCGCTGTAGTTTTTAAGAATCTGTGGGTGTGTGTATGTTGTGTTTTTTTTTTTTTTTTGCCGGGGGGGGCGCTGAGTGAGACTCTGTGCCACCAGTATCTATTAAAGCTAACCAGGTGATGCCAGTGTGCCACCAAGTTTCAGAACCACTGATCTACTGGAGAGGAGAAGGAAAGTGGAGTCAGGAAGACCTTTATTTGATCTCGGTGCTGTTATTTATTAGCTGTGTGTCTTTATGCAAATGATTACATTACTTGGAGTTTTTATTTGTAAAAATCTAGAAAATCTCTTGTTAAAATAATAAATTAGGAAGTGATTTAGGCACAGGTTAAATTGTATGCAAGCAGATTTCTAGGTCTCCATTCTGCCTTCTCTCTATTGGAGGGAAGGGTGCAACAGAGGAAAGAGAAGCAAAAAAATTCTAGGCTAGTAATTCTGGATGCTGCAAGGAAAGCCTAGTTTCTCATGTTCTCTTCCCCATCTCACTCATCTAAGGACACTGCCATTTCCCAAGAGAAGAGTCAAGGGGAGGAAAGAATGGCTGTTGGACTTCTTAAAGCCATGTACCAGGTGAGCTGGTGTTTTCTCTTTCCTGAAATATTTTCCTGCTTTTCAAAACAAGCAGACATTAATTTTCCTTCTGCTGAAACTTTTCTGGGTGACCAATCATGTCACTTCTTAAAACCCTCCAATGGATTCCCACCTGCTTCTGGATAAATGTTGAAGTCCTTGCCTTGGCTTGCAAGGCCCTACATAAACTGGTCCCTGGCTAACCCTCTGACCTCATCTAATTTTTCCCACTCTGTATTTCACTCACTCGGTTCCAGCCACACTAGCTTCCTTGTAGTGATTTGAGTACATTCTTAACTCATGGCCTTGCACTTACTGTTCCCTCTGCCTAGAATGCTGTTCCCCCAGATACAGACCAACTTCTTCATTCTGGTCTCTGTCCAAATGTTCATTCATTCAACAAATTTTTGCTAAGCACCTATTAACTAAGGAGGCTTAATCCTAGTCTTCTTTTCTGCTCTATCTACACTCACTCCTTTGTTGATCTCACCCTGTTTCACAGCTTTATATACCATCTATATGCCAACAACTACCAAATTGTATACAGCCCAGAAATCCAGAATCATATATCCAACTACCTACTCAGCATCTTCATTTGGTTGTGGAATGGATACCTCAAATTTAGATGTCTCAAACTGAGTGAAATGAGCCATTGGAAGTTTGGGAGCATAGGAGTGGCATGATCTGATTCCCATTTAATAGGATCACTCTGGCTGCTATTGAAAATAAACTGAATGGGACAAGGATAGAAACAGGAAAATCAATTAGAAAACTCTTACATACTTCCCCATCTAAGATGTTCAAGCTAAAAGTCTTCCATTAGGAAATTCTGTTTGTCCTGCCTTCAAAATATATCCAAAATCTGACCACTTATTACTACCACCAGTTTCCATTCTGGTATAAACCAACATCTCTCACCTGGATTATTGCTATGCTCTTCTAACTTGTCCCTCTACTTACACCCTAACTGTCTTTAGTCTATCCCCAACAGAGCAGCCAAAGTGATCCTGTTACGTATGTCATATTATGTCATTCCTCTTCACATCAGGGAGAGAAACAATGGAAAGTATAGACAGCTCTTTAAAATAGTTTAGCTGTAAGGGAGGAAGAGAAATGAGTGGTAACTGAAGGAGAAACTGTAGTCAACAAGGTTTTTTAAAGATGGGTATATGTCTGTGGGCTGATGTTAAAGATTCAATAGAAAGGGAAATTGAAGATGAAGAGGAGAGAGGAGGGAATTGCTGGAACACTGTGCTTGCGTAGCTGAGAGCATCTGAGGTCTGGGATACAAGTGGAGGGGTTTGGCCTTTGCTAGGAAAGTGGGCTGTTCATTTATAGTAATAGGATCAAGTTAGAGTTTATGGGCCAGATGCAAGTAGATGTGTAGATGTTGTGGGAATTTGTGGAAATTCTCTTTAAATGGCTTTTGTTTTTTCACTGAGACAAAGCAAGATCCTTAGCTGAGAGTAAGGATGGGGGAGGAGGTATTGAAGATTGAAGAGAGAGAAGAAAGTATCAAATGGTCATTTAGGAGGGTGGGGGAAATGAATGGACTAGAGAAGTGTATCATGTAGGTAGGTAGAAATGTATCATTTTGGCCCCCTGGAAGTTAGTGATCATGAATTTAAAGTGAGACCAATTAGCATGGTTTCTCTAGCAAAGTTCAGCTGTGCAGGGTACAGAAACAGAGTATGCTGAGTATGCTGAGTGATGGCTGTGGTTTAACCAGGTGAGTATAGTTAAGTGAGAGGGGGCCGGGCAGTTGAGGGTATATGCATGGGGGTGATTATAACAAATGGTTGTTCTAGGAAGTGAGGGTATGTGGGGGTGAAGAACAGTGAAAACGTGGTGAGATCAATGATTTGTAGGTTCTAATGGGGTCGAAGAATTATCCTAATTGGGGTACCAGAGGGAAAAAACTGGAATATAGAAGGTGGAAGTGAGAGTGGGAGAGTTGAGCTTATGGAGGGTTTTGTACTTATTGGTAACGACAAGGTCTAGGG
This sequence comes from Balaenoptera physalus, assembly GCF_965194825.1. Taxonomy (NCBI): domain Eukaryota; kingdom Metazoa; phylum Chordata; class Mammalia; order Artiodactyla; family Balaenopteridae; genus Balaenoptera; species Balaenoptera physalus. Next base: position 15,213,689 of record NC_138900.1, on the reverse strand, counting down.
CATGATCATGAAGTGAGCGACTGTAGAAGTGTGGAAGACAGGCTTATTGGAGAAGATGGGGTCAGAGAACTGAGAGGCCAGGCTGTTGGGAGGGTTATTTATATGGATATTGAAATGACCAAAGCTTATGTTTGATGGGAGTAGCATTGGAGAGAGAACAGTGAGCCAGATGCTAAAGTGTTCAAGTAATGCCAGAGAATTTGTATCTACCAGGAATTGGTAGATAATGGAAACAAGAAGTGATAGTGACATAGCCTGATTTCATGAGGTTATAGGCAGGCAAAAAACTAGGTATATTTTAGGGAAGAGGGTGGGGCAATGGTATGGAAACAAGTGTAAGGAGCAAAGAGGTCACCTACCTCACCTCCACATGCTGTAGTACAAGGGATGTGAGAAATAAGACAGTCACCACATGACAGGGCTTCAGGGAAAGTTGTCTTCTCCGCTGGGAATCATGTTTCTGTAAGGCAAAAAGGTTAAGGGAACTGTTGACTTTCTTTAGACTGGTTTGATTATAATTATGAATGGATTTTGAAACCAAGTATTTGGTTAGAGTTCAAATATTTTAAGAGGTTCTTTGTTAGAGGTCAAATATTTTAAGGTTAGAGTTTAAGCTCCTTATGTTGACATTGTAATTATTTTCATTGACTGTATAAATTAACTTAAAGAATCAGTGAAAAAATGTGTATGTTGTATATAAAAATTTTATACATTTATTATACATATTTATGTAAGCTAAGGAAAACATTTTTGGAAGCATGTATACCACATGAACCAAACTTTTAACAGGAGCGTTTCTGCAGTATATGAAGGATGTTATTGCTAGGGCAGAGGGAGAAATTCACAAACTACTTAATATAATTAAATAAGAAAAAAAGTTACTGTGTGTTGAAAAAACACTTTAAGAATTTTTATTTTGTAGAGACAGTTTTTTTAACTATGACAAAATTGTATCAAATGCCCAATTAAAAATCTTGCTTTGACAGATTCACCTCTTCTAATTTTGTAAAAAAAGAAAAAAATTTATGAGTGTGTATGTGTGTGTGTGTATCCATCCCCACAACACATAATGTATGTTAGTTTTCATCAGGTGGTCACATTATAGAAACCTGGAATCCAGCTGAATCATAGCATAGCTCCAAGTTTTTAAGAACTTTGCTCAGCCCCTATAAGCAAAAACAGTATTATGAGTGGAACACTCATTTCTTTACACAAAATTTTAAGTACTCTCTATAAAAGTATTTGAATTTTAATGGAATTGATCATTTGTTTTGCTTGTTCTAGAACAATTTTCAGAGATACAGCAAGCACTTTATGGTCTCATTTTTGATCCTCTTATAGCTTCTTGAACTTTGCAAACCATTCATTCATTAATTCAGTTTATTCAGCAAATATCTGAATGCCTCATGTGTGCCAGATACTGTTCTATAACTGGGATATAGCAGTGACCAAAACAAAAACATACTCTGCCCTCATGGACTTTACATTTTAATGGAGGTGAGGAGCAGACAATAAATAACAAAATAATTAAGTATCATGGAGAAAAATAAGGAGGGTTAGGGGAATAGGGAACTGGGGTAAGAGCATTGCTTTTTTTATATGCAGAACGATCTGAGAAGTACAAAAGCCCTGAGGGGGAACATTCTTGACATATTTGAGGATGTAATGTATGGGAGAGCCCTGTGCACCTGGGGCAGAATGAATGAGGTGAGTATGGGAAGAGATGAGGTTGTTTCACTTCATTTATTTATTTCATTTCAGGAGTTGGTGACCTTCAGAGATGTGGCTGTAGACTTCTCCCGAGAGGAGTGGGATTGTCTGAATTCTTCTCAGAGGCATCTGTACAGTAATGTGATGTTGGAGAACTACAGGATCTTGGTATCACTGGGTAAGAATATCTTCTTGTAAAATTGAGCTTATACTCATAAGGGGCACTTTGCTACCACCATTGTTGTGAATTTTTAGATAGCATCTGTAGTGCTTGGCTGAAAGTCTGCTGCCTGTGCCAAAGTAACGGGTTAATATTTGTGGAGTTGGCAGTGAACAGGTCTATTATTAATCTGTGTTGGAAGCTTCAGCTTCCCTGTCCTTTGAATACATGTCCTTATCACAGTTTTCTCTGGCTTACTGCAAGCTCCCTCTTCCCTGATGATCAAAGAATTGGATGTGAGTTCTGGGATATCTACAGCATGACCAAATTCTGTTTCTTATATGCAGGACTTTGCTTTTCTAAACCAAGTGTGATATTATTGTTGGAACAAGGGAAGGAGCCCTGGATGGTAAAGAGAGAGCTGACAAAAGACTTGTGCTCAGGTGAGTGAAGAGGAATAGGCAGGCAAAAACCTTTGCAGGTGACAGCACAGCTTGACTCAAAGGTATCACACCTCTTCACTCTTCTTTGTTGTTGGCATGTTCCTCTCAAATGTCCTAGGTCTTAGTAGAAACTTGAGTCCTTTTAGTGTGTTCTCCCAAAGTTGATATTCTAAACTGTCTCTCCTTTCACATTTTGCCCCCTCTTATTTATTCTCTGAGTCCCCTTCCTTCCCAGTCTCATAAACCTCTTCCAGTCTTTAAAAAAATCTTTTCCTAATCTGATGAACTTTTGAACTTTTGATGAACTACTAACAGCTGTAACTGAAGTAACAAGTTCAAATCCTGACACTTACATGCATTGGAACTTTGGGCAAGTTACTTAACCTCTCTGTGCCTTTGTTTTGTCATCTGTAAAATGGGATAATATTTTTAAGGTGCTTTCAACAGTTCCTATCTCATATTATGAGCTCAAAAGCTGTTAGCTGCTAGTATTATAATAGTAGTAGTTTATCTCTAAATGCCTCATTTTTCTCTTAATGGTCAGTTCATTCATTCCTTTAATCAACATTTATTGAATTTGTACTTTAAACAGAGTACTTGCAAGATGCTAGGGTATTATACATTTATGTAAATAATCAAATAGTTGATAGGCTTGTAGCAGAGATAAAATATGACTGAAAATGGCACACATGAAAAGAAAGCTGACATGAAGGAAGCTCAGAGAGAGGTGAGAGAGGAGTCTGCTTAGCTGGGAAGATGGTCTTTAACAAAAACACAGGTCAGGGACTTCCCTGATGGTCCAGTGGTTAAGACTCCTCGCTTCCACTGCAGGGGGCGTGGGTTCGATCCCTGGTCAGGGAACTAAGATCCTGCATGCGGTGTGGTGAGGCCAAAAAAAAAAGGTCAGAAGCTAGAAAACATTTGAGGGGTTAGCTTTGTGGTGTAGGAAGGATTTTCAGATAGGCATAGGAAGCATTAAGGTAAAATGAAGGACTTAAAGTTCAGAAGAAAATTAGGGTCATTGTAAACATCTCTGTCAACACTACTCCCCAACTCATTCCCACCCCTTCCACTACCTCTCCCCAATCTTTTATGTTCATGTTCAGTTTTCTAAGGAAAAATTTTGATATAGAACTGTAGTATCAAAGAATACGTGGCTAAATTTTATTTATTAATTATTATTATTATTAAATAAATCATACACACATAAATATATTAGACTAAATATGTACTTTAGGTAATAATATAACAAAAAATGTACCTGCTTCTTAACTTAGGATATAAAAGATTGTCAATGCCATTTTAGGTCCTCAAGGGCCCCTGCCTAGTGATATATCACTCTCTACCCTTGGACCATCTCTACCACTCACTAGGGTAACCATTATCCTACAATTTTGCTTATCATTTCTTGACTTTTCTTTATTGTTGGTGCCATATAGCCCTAAACAAAATACTTATATTTGCATATTTTCAATTTTTTATACATGGAAATATAGTGTACAGATAATTCTGACTTTTTTCAACTCAAAATTATATTCCTGAGATTCATCCATGTTGATTTTAGTAACTATTTTTCATTGAATTTATTTTTCCTGTTGAAATGTAATGTATTCCACTGTGAAAAATCACAATTTATCCATTGAAGGGCATTTGAGTTGTTTCAGTTTTATGTTATTATAAATGTTACTGCTATGAACCTTATTATACATGACTGATGGTGTACATATGCTGGAGTTCATGTAGAGAATATAGCCAGGAATTTACTGCATCATGCTATTTTACTTTCCAGATTACTTGTACTAATTTACATTTCTAACAGCTGTGTATAAGAGTATTCATTGCTCCACATTCAGAATTGACAAATTTTTAAATTTTTTGCAAATTTGATGGGTATGAAATATTATCTCCTTATACTTGTCATCTGAATTTCCTTGATTACTAAAAAAATTTGGCATCTTTTTATATATATAAATGGCCATTTTGATTTCCTCTTCTGTGAAGTGCCTGCTCAAGTCCTTTGTTCAGTTTTGGGAATATATATATTTTTTATGAAGTATAGTTGATTTACAATATCATATTAGTTTCAGGTGTACAACATAGTGATTTGATATTTTTATAGACTATACTCTATTTAAAGTTATTATAAAATATTGGGTATATTCCCTGTGCTATACAATATATCCTTGTTGCTTATTTATTTATTTATTTTTTGCTGTGCCATGCGGCTTGTGGGATCTTAGTTCCCTGACCAGGGATCGAACCCAGGCCCACTGCAGTGAAAGCACCAAGTCTTAGCCACTGGGCCACCAGGGAATTCCCACTTATTTATTTTATACATAGTAGTTTGTACCTCTTAACCCCCTACCATTATCCTGCCCCTCCCCCATACCTTCTTTGTACTGGTAACCACTAGTTCATTCTCTGTATCTGTGAGTCCGTTTCTGTTTTGTTATGTTCATTTGTTTGTTTTATTTTTTAGATTCCACATATAAGTGATAACATACAGTATTTGTCTTTCTCTAACTTATCACTAAGCCTAATACCCTCCAGGTCCATCCATGTTGTTGCAAATGGCAAAATTTCATTCTTTTTTTGTGACTGAGTAGTATTCCATTATATATATTCACATACATACATATATATATATATAGGTATATATGTCACATCTTTATCCATTCGTCTGTTAATGGACACTTAGATTGCTTCCATATCTTGGCTATTGTAAATAATGCTGCTATGAACATTGGGGTGCATGTATCTTTTTGAATTAGTGTTTTTGTTTTCTTCGGATATGTACCCAGGAGTGGAATTGCTGGATCATATGGTAGTTCTATTTTTAGTTTTCTGAGGAACCTCTGTACTGTTTTCCATAGTGGCTGCACCAATTTACATTCCCACCAACAGTGCAAGAGGGTTCCCTTTTCTTCACATTTGTTATTTGTGGTCTTTTTAATGATAGCCATTGTGAAATGTATGAGATGATATCTCGTGGTTTTGATTTGTGTAGCTTATGTTTTTGATTTTGATATTTTGTTTTAAGAAACCTTTCTATATTCTGAAGTCATATGGGTGTTCTCAAATTGTCTTCTAAAGATTTTCCTTTTACATTTAGGGCCATAATCCAATTGAGATTGATTTTTGAGATTGAAGTAAGTATTTAATTTCTAAAACCAAACGTCCCAGACATTTACTGAAGAAATGAGCTCTCTTTGCTTATTGTTCTGAATGTTACCTTTTAATATATCAGGTTATAGTATATTTATGGGTCTGATTTTGAGCTCTGTTCCATTCCATTGATCTCTGTTTTCTTACGCCAGTACCACACTATCTTAAATATTTTAATGTAATACTTCAATATCTGTTAGGGTAAGTCCTATACCTTGTTTATGTTCTTCAGAATTTCTTGTTTGCCCTTTGGCCATATAACTAAAGTTTAGGTCAATTTCCACTAGAAAACAACAAAAAGCTATTGGCTTTTGGTTCAAATTTTATTCTATATATCAATTTTGGAATTTTTTTTAATTTGTGAACATAGTTTATCTCTCCATTTACTTAGGTCTTTAAATTTCCTTCAAATGTGTTTTGTAATTTTCTCCATAAAGGCCATGCACATCTTCTATTAGATTAATTCCTAGGCATTTTAGTTTTGTTCCTGTGTTAAATGTTGTCTGTGTTTTCAATTTGTTGCTCATACATAGAAATAAAGTTAACTTTTGTACTTTGACCTTATATCCAGCAACATTGCCAAGCTCTCCCATTAATACTAGTAATTTTTAGATTTCCTTGGCTTTTTCTGTGGGCGGGCATGTCTGTGAATAATGGCAGTTCCTTCATTTTAAATTCTTATACCCTTAGTTTCTTTTTTCTGTTACCCTGTCTTAGATCACCAATATGGTATGAACCAAAGTAGTGATAGCAGGCATTTTTATCAACTTCTGGTCTCAATGAAAGTGCTTTAATATTTTGTAATTAATAATTCTGATGTTTAAATGTTTCTGGTAGATACCCTTTCATTACTGTTTGCTAGAGTTTTGATTGTATAAAGCTTTTGAGTTTTAATGTCTTTCTGTAACTGTAGATGATTAGATGATTTTTACTTTTTCATCTGTTTATGTAGTGAATTACATATGACATTTTTAATGTTGAACCAATCTTGTATTCCTGAGACAAACCCATCTTGATCTTTTCCATTCATTGCTAGCTGCTATTTGCCAATATGTTATTTAGTTTTTTTGCATCTATGTTTGTCAGTGAGGTTGGCCTTCAGTTTTTCCCTTCATGTACTCTTCTTGTCAGATTTTGGAATCAGGGTTGTCCAAGTTTCATAAACCCTGTTGGTGAGTATTCCTCTTTTTCTTCCTTAGAAGAATTTGGGTAAAATTTTTAAAATTTGTCTTTTGAATGTTTGGTAGAACTTTGTTCATCTTGGCCTGGGATTTTTTGTGTGTGAAAAGAACTTAAACTAATAATTCAATTTCTATTATAAGATTTTGTTTTTTATTCCTCCTATAGTCATGGAGTTATGGTATTTTTTCTAAAAATTTATAATTCTCATGTAAGTTTTCAAATTTATTAGATAGAGTTATTCATTATTTTCTCTTATCTGAAGTTGGTAGTATATGTAATTATGACCTCTTTTTCCTTCTAAAAAGGGAGAAACAAATCTTTCAACTTATTAATGTTTTCAGACATTTTTTACTTCACTGATCCTCTCTAATTTATCTTTAAAATGTTTTCATGTACTTCTCCTCTACTATTTTATTTCTCCTAAATTTTTTATGCTACTTTCTCTCTCTCTCTTTTCTGCTGGCTTTTAAACTTAGATAATTCAGTGTTTTTGAGGCTTTCTCTTTTCTATTATAAGCATTTAAGACTATATTAGGAATATAGTTCAAATGTTTTGATATGTAGTATTTTTGTTATCATCGTATATCTTAGCATTTTCTAATTTCCATTGATTTTTTTCTTGACTGTGAATTATTTGGAAGCTTTAAGTTGCAAATTGAAGTTTTTTGTTTGGTTTAACTACATTGTGATTGGAGGATATGGTCTAGTTAACATGCATTCTTTGAAATACTTTGAAACCTCTTTTACATCTTAGGGGTTAATTTTGGTAAATATACTGTGTGTTCTGGAGAATGTCTGCTGCTTGTGGAGTACAGCATTTGATATATGTTCATTGGATTAAGCTCATTAATTGTGCTGGTCAATTCTTCTGTGTATTGATTTTTTTTTTAAATCTCTTTGAGCATTATTTTGAAAGTATTTTATAAGGTGATATGTTTGGGGGATTATCTTTCTGGTAATCCCAGAATGATTATCTTTCTGGTGAATTCTTATATTATTGTTACTCTTTAAATCTAGTGATGATTCTTCCCTTAACTATTTAGCTTAATATTAACATAACTATATTAGCCTTCCTTTGTTAATATTTCCTTAGTTTAGTTTGTCCCACCCCTTTACTCTCTTACTTTCTATGTGGTTTTTTTTTGTGAACAGTATATAGCTAAACATTTTTTTGTCCAGTCTGATAATCTAATTGTGTTCTTGTTGAGTTTTAGGAGTTCTTTATGTACTCTGGATATTAACCCGTTTTCAGATACATGATCTGTAAATATTTTCTCCCATTCCTACTGTGGGTTGCCTTTTCACTCTGTTGATTATGTCCTTTGATGCACAGAAGTCTTTAATTTTGTCTACTTTTTTCTTGCCTGTGCTTTTGGTATCATAACCAAGAAATCATGGCTGAATATAATGTCATGAAGATTTTTCCCTATGTTTCCTTCTAAGATTATTTTAGTTTTAAGTTTTAGGTTTAAGTCTTTGATCCATTTGGGGTTAATTTTTGTATATGGTGTAACAACTTCTTTGTTTTGCATGTGGATATTTAATTTTTCCAGCACCATTTATTGAAAAGCCTGTCCTTTCTCCATGGAATGGTCTTGGCATGCTTGTGAAAAATCATTTGACCATGTATGTGAGGGTTTATTTCTGAGCTCTCTGTTTTCTATTCCATAGGTATATATATCTATCTTTATGTCACACCACACTGTTTTGAGTACTGTATCTTTGTAATAAGTTTTGAAACCAGGAAGTGTGAGACCTCCAACTTTCTTCTTCCTTTTCAAGATTCTTTTGACTATTCAGGGTCCATTGAGATTACATATGAATTTTTGGATCAATTTTTCTATTTCTGGAAAAAGCATTGGGATTTTGATAGGTATTGCATTGAATCTCTAGATAGTTTTGCGTAGTTTGGACATCTTAACAGTATTAACTTCTAATCCATGAACACAGGATGTCGCCATTTATTTATATCTTTAATTTCTTTCAGTAATGTTTTGTAATTTTCATTGTAGAAGTCTTTCACATTCTTGATTAATTCCTAAATATTTTATTCTTTTTTGATGCTATTGTAAATGGAGTTGTTTTCTTAATTTTCTTTTCAGATTGTTCATTGTTAGTGTATAGAAATGCAACTGATTTGTGTGTGTTGACTTTGTATTCTGCTACTGTGTGGAATTTGTTTATTAGTTATAACAGGTGTTTGTTTTTCTTTTGTGGAGTGTTTAGGATTTCTACATATAAGATCATGTTGTCTACAAACAAACAATTTTATTTCTTCCTTTCTAATTTGGAGGGTTTTTTATTTGTTTTTCTTGCCTAATTGCTCTGGCTAGAGTCATTTCTGACTTTAGTTGAATTGCTCTTTTTTCTTAATCAGTCTTATTAAAGGTTCATCAGTTTTGTTGATCTTATTGAAAAAACAACTCTTGGTTTAGTTGATTCTTTCTATTGCTTTCTTAATTCTCTATCTGGTTTATGTCTGCTTGAATCTTTATTATCTTCTTCCGTCTTCTAGATTTGGCTTAGTTTGCTCTTTTTCTAGTTTGTTAATATTGTTGATTTGAGATCTTTCTTCTTTTGTGATGTAAACCTTCACAGCTATAAATTTCCCTCTTAGCACTGCTTCTGATGCATCCCATAAATTTTGGTATGTCATATTTTTATTTTCATTTGTCTTAAGATATTTTTAAACTCTTCCGTGATTTCTTCTTTGACCCATTGGTTGTTTAAGTGTGTGTTGTTTAATTTCCACATATGTGTGGATTTTCCAATTTTTATTTTGCTATTGATTTCTAGTTTCATTCCATTATGATTAAAAAAGATAGTTAATTTGATTTCAATCTTTTTAAATTTATTAAGACTTGTTTTACGGCTAACATATAGTCTATCCTGGATTCATGTTTATTTTCTTGATGAATGTTAGGATTTAAAAAAAAATTTTTTTTTATTCATGGTGTTTTTGTTTTTGATTTTTTGGCCATGCCACACAGCTTGTGGGACCTTAGTTCCCCAACCAGGGATTGAACCCAGTCCCAACGCAGTGAAAGTGCCGAGTCCTAACCACTGGACTGCCAGGGAATTTCCTAAAAAAAAAAAAATTCTTGCAGTGAGTTTGCCAAACTGCAAAATCTGAGAGGACAGCATTCCACAAGATTGTACTTATTTCAAACACCAGCTGCAAGTTAGGGGATCCTCAGGGCCACCCTCATTTCTGACCCACTGGCTACATGTTTGGGAGTGCCTACAGTCACCCTCAGGTTTAATAATTCACTAGAATGACTCACAGAACTCAGGGCAAGAGCTATATTATGATTACAGCTTTACTATAACAAAGACTACAAATCAGAACTAGCCAAAAGGAGAGACACCAAGGGTGAGGGCGGGGAGAGTTGCAAATGTGAAGTTTCTGTTGTCCTAAGGGCCCACCAGGCATCTCAGTATTCAAAAGAATATTACCAACCAGGGAAGTTCTCACAAGCTTCAGTGTCCAGAGTTTGTTTTGTTTTGTTTCATTATGTAGGCATGATTGAGTGAATCATTACCCAGCATGACTCAATCTCCAGCCTTCCTTCCTTTCCCAAAAGTCAGATTGATATCATGGTGGCTCAGAGCTCCAACCCTTTAATCATATGGTTCGTCTTTCCAGCATGGTTAGCCTCCAACCTGAGTCATCTATCTCGTTAGCAAAAACTATCTAGGGGCTCATCATGAGTCACCTTATTAGTATTAACTATCAGGTGTAGTCCAAGGGGCTCACCATGAATAACAAAGACACTCCTTCCAGGAGTTTAGATGGCTTAGAGGTTACCTCCTGGGAAATAGGGACAAAGGCCTGCCGAATTCCTTATTGCACAGTTCTTTTAAGAAATCACAATAGGCTCTGACTGTAATTGAATGGACATAATAGGTAAATTTAGTCAGACTTTGTGGCTTTACATTGTTGGTTCCTCATATACAAAAGCAAAGTGTGCATCTTCTCCCTTTATTCAAATTTTTTGGGGTGGTCCATCATTAGAATTGTAAAGCTTTTGTTCTTTTCTTATAAAGTTTATTTCTAGGGTTTTTTCCCTCTTCATTGTTGTTGTTGTTGTCAATGTTAAAGATATCCTCTGAGATTAATTATTTTCTTTATGCTTTCTTCTATTGCTTTTTAAAATTGATTCTAAAATTGCAAAATAATATTCTTATTTGAAAAAAAGAAGTATAAATAGTACAGTAATTTCCCACATAGCTTTTATATTCTATTCTATATTCTATTCTTTTATTTATCTAATTATTCATATGTGGTGTTTTGCAAGCCCCAATGTATACTTTGTATATAAAGAAAGATAATTTTTATTAATGGTTACTATTACTAGCTGTCTTTTTTTGGGGGGGGCCACAACACACGGCTTGGGGGATCTTAGTTCCCTGACCAGGGATTGAACCTGTGCCCTTGGCAGTTAAAGCATGGAGTCTTTAACCACTGGACTGCCAGGGAATCCCCTTTGTGACATTTCTTGTCCTCCCGTGACATTTCTTAATAATATATTCCAAACTGTGTATATTATTGTGAAAGTATATTTTATACTTTTTCAGTATAAAGCATTGAACAAGTTGATTTTTATTATAACCTTTAATATCATGTGGTATTAATGTTCTCAGCCCTGATTTTTTCTTGCTTACATTTGTCCTTCTTAATCTCTTTGAGTTTCTTCTCTTTTCCTGAATATCTTAATGTTGGAGTGCTCCAGGGTTCCCTCCTCGCTCCTTTCTCTTCTATCTACACTCATTCTCTTAGTAATTTAGTCTCTTTAAATACCATCTATATGCTGGCAACTCCCAATTTAAAAATCTCTAGTCCAGACTTCTATCTTTTTTTTTTCTGAATTATAGTTGATTTACAGTATTATATTAGTTTCAGGTGTACAGCATAGTGATTAAAAAATTTTATAGAGGAGCTTCCCTGGTGGCGCAGTGGTTAAGAATCCTCCTGCCAATGCAGGGAACATGGGTTTGAGCCCTGGTCCGGGAAGATCCCACATGCTACAGAGCAACTAAACCCGTGCGCCACTACTACTGAGCCTGCGCTCTAGAGCCTGCGAGCCACAACTCCTGAGCCCGCGTGCCACAACTACTGAAGCCCACGCGCCTAGAGCCCGTGTTCCGCAACAAGAGAAACCACCACAACGAGAAGCCCACATGCTGCAACGAAGAGTAGCCCCCACTCACCACAACTAGAGAAAGCCCGCATGCAGCAACAAAGACCCAATGCAGCCAAAACTAAATAAATACATTAAAAAATTTTTTTAATTTTATAGATTATACTCCATTTATATAATTATAAAATATTGGCTCTATTCCCTGTGCTGTACAATATATCCTTGTAGCTTATTTATTTTATACATAGTAGTTTGTACCTCTAAATCCTCTACCCCTATCTTGCCTCTCCCTGCTTCCCTCTCCTCACTGGTAACTACTAGTTTGTTCTCTGTATCTGTGAGTCTGTTTCTGTTTTGTTATATTCATTTGTTTGTTTTATTTTTTAGATTCCTCATATAAGTGATAACATACAGTATTTGTCTTTCTCTGTCTGACTTATCACTAAGCATAATACCCTCCAGGTCCATCCATGTTGTTGCAAATGGCAAAATTTCATTCCTTTTTATGACTGAGTAGTATTCTGTTGTATCAGTATATATATACCACATCTTTATCCATTCATCTGTTGATGGATACTTGGGTTGCTTCCATATCTTGGCTACTGTAAATAATGCTGCTCTGAACATTGGGGTGCATATATCTTTTTTATTAGTGTTTTCATTTTCTTTGGATACATACCCAGGAGTGGTATTGCTGGATCATATGGTAGTTCTGGTTTTAGTTTTCTGAGGAACCTCTGTACTGTTTTCCACAGTGGCTGCACCAATTTACATTCCCACCAGCGGTGTAGGAGGGTTCACTTTTTTCCACATCCTCACCAACGTTTGTTATTTGTGGTCTTTTTGATGACAGCCATTCTGACAGGTGTGAGGTGATATCTCACTGTGGTTTTGATTTGCATTTCTCTGATGGTTAGTGATGTTGAACATCTTTTCATGTGCCTGTTGGCCATCTGTATGTCTTCTTTGGAAAAGAAGTTCTTCTGCACAGTTTTTAATCGAGTTGTTTGTTTTTTTGACATTGAGTTGTATGAGCTATTTATATATTTTGGATATCAACCCCTTATCGTAGACCTCTACCTTAAACTTAGTCTCACGTGTCCATCTGCCTTCTCAACATTTCCATTTCAAAGTCTAAAAGACATATTAAGTTTATGATGTTTAAATCTGAACTCTGGATCTTCTATACCTCACTACCTAAGCTTGCTGTACCCATAGCCTTTCCCATCAATGTTGATGGCTATTCCATCCTTCCATTGTTCAGACCATGAACTTTGAAGACATGCTTGTCTCATCTCTTTCTGTTACATTCTATATCCAATCTGTCAGTATATCCTCCTGGCTTTTCCTATAAAATATACCTAGAATCTGACCACCTCTGTATACCTCCACTGATATCTCTCTGGTCTGAATCATTATCATTTCTCACACTGATTGCTACAATAGTAGGTCCCCTTCCTTCTCCCCTTGCTCTCCACCTTCCAGTATTTTCATTAAATCATAACTAGATATCACTTCTGTACTCATACCACTTCAGTGGCTCTCTATCTCACTCAGAGTAAGACCAAATTTCTTAGGTGGCCTATAAAGCTTTAATAATCTGATTATCCTTTACCCCCTGACTTCATCTACTACTACTCAGTCCTCTCCAGCCACACTGGCCTTCTTGCTATTCCTCAAACAAACCAAACATGCTTCTACTTTTAGGCTGTTTCTTCTGCCCAGAATATTCTTTCTTTAAATATCTAAGTAACTAACTTTTTCACTTCCTTCAAATCTTTGCTTTAATTTTTTGTTTGTTTTTGGCTGAGTTGGGTCTTCATTGCTGCATGCGGGCTTTCTCTAGTTGTGGCGAGCTGGGGCTACTCTTTGTTGCAGTGCGTGGGCTACTCATTGTGGTGGCTTCTCTTGTTGTGGAGCACGGGCTCTAGGCGCACAGGCTTCAGTAGTTGTGGCATGTGGGCTCAGTAGTTGTGACGCACGGGCTTAGTTGCTCCATGGCATGTGGGATCTTCCTGGACCAGGGATCAAACCCGTGTCCCCTGCATTCGCAGGCGGATTCTTAACCACTGTGCCACCAGGGAAGTCCTGCTTTAATGTTAACTTATTAATGATTCCTACCTTTAACTTCACCAACACTCCTGAGCTCTCTTACCCTGCTTTTCTTTTTCTGTAGCACTTAGTACCTTCTAACATACAATAAAATTTACTTATTTAGCATTTAATTTCTGTCTCCCCCAAGAACATAAGATCCATGAAGGTAAGGATCTTCGTTGACTCCAATATGAAAGCATATAGAACAGTACCTGGTACAAGGTTCAATGAATGTTCTTGAAAGAAGTAACTATAAAAATGGAGATTATTTCAGTTCCTGTATTATTCATACATGCATAAAATTATAACTGAGCCCAATCACCTACATAAGTCCTTCTTGACCTGAGATTTACCTTATTGATATTCTTATAATTCTAATCATTCCTCCTCAAGTTTCTCTATGACCTATTTGCAGTTTCTGTTCTTACACACTTCAGAACTACTTTCATAAATGTACCTTCTGGTACATAATAGAGTAGACATTTTTTTTCTTATTATTTTTCAGACTGGGAATCTGTGTGTGAGACTGAAGAGTTAACCCCAAAGCAGGACATTTATGAAGTGCGATCATCTCAGAAAGTAATAGAAACACTTACAAGCTGTGGCCTTGAGTACTCCAGTTTGAAAGAAGAATGGAAATGTGAGGGCCACTTTGAGAGGCAACCAGTGAATCAGAAGGCATGTTTCAAGGAAAAGACAATCACTCATGAAGAAGCCCCTGTTGATGAAAGAGGACAAGAATATAACAAAACTTGGGGAAGTTTCCATCCCAGCACACTACTTCATACACAACAGATAATCCCCAAAGAGGAGAAAGTACATAAACATAACACACATAAAAGCTTTAAAAAAAAATTAATGGCTATTAAGCCCAAGAGTATCTATACAGAGAAGAAACTTTTGAAATGTAATGACTGTGGGAAAGTCTTCAGTCAGAGCTCATCCCTTACTCTTCATCAAAGAATTCATACCGGAGAGAAACCCTATAAATGTGTAGAATGTGGGAAAGCCTTCAGCCAGAGATCAAATCTTGTTCAACATCAGAGGATTCATACTGGAGAGAAACCCTATGAATGTAAGGAATGTAGGAAAGCCTTCAGTCAGAATGCACACCTAGTTCAACATCTGAGAGTTCATACTGGAGAAAAACCTTATGAATGCAAAGTGTGTAGGAAAGCCTTCAGCCAGTTTGCTTATCTTGCTCAACATCAGAGAGTTCATACTGGAGAGAAACCCTATGAATGTATTGAATGTGGGAAAGCATTTAGCAATAGATCATCTATTGCTCAACACCAGAGAGTTCATACTGGTGAGAAACCTTATGAATGTAATGTCTGTGGGAAAGCATTTAGCCTTCGTGCATACCTTACTGTACATCAGAGAATACATACTGGAGAGAGACCCTATGAATGTAAGGAATGTGGGAAGGCTTTCAGCCAGAATTCACACCTTGCTCAACATCAGAGAATTCATACTGGAGAAAAACCTTATAAGTGTCAGCAATGTAGGAAAGCATTTAGCCAGATTGCCTACCTTGCTCAACATCAGAGAGTTCATACTGGAGAGAAACCCTATGAATGTATTAAATGTGGGAAGGCTTTTAGCAATGATTCATCCCTTACTCAACATCAGAGAGTTCATACTGGAGAGAAGCCTTACGAATGTAATGTTTGTGGAAAGGCTTTTAGTTACTGTGGATCCCTTGCCCAACATCAGAGAATCCATACTGGAGAGAGACCCTATGAATGTAAGGAATGCAAGAAAACCTTCAGGCAGCATGCACACCTTGCTCATCATCAGAGAATCCATCTTGGGGAGTCACTGTCACCACCCAATCCAGTCAATCACCAAGTCCTGTAGACTATCTCAAAAATACTTCTGGAATTTATACTCTTTTCTCCATCTCTAATGTTGTCATCCTAGTCTAAGATTCATCTCACCTGGATCACTCTATAGCTTTCTAACAGGTTTTCCTGTATCAACTTTTGGTCCCCTTAAATTCATTTCCCACCATGCACCCAAACTGATCTTTTTCAAGTGTAAGAATACACACATCACTGCCTCCAGTTACGTTTTTTTGGCTTGCTGTTGTTCTTAAGCTAGCATTCACAGTCTTTAAAACTGTCTATGAGGAGCTTCATTATCTGGTTCTTAGATACCTTTCAGCCTTATTTTATTCCAGTCTCTCTGGGCAGTAGGCACTTCCCAGGACTAAGAGCTTAGATTCTGGAAAATCATAGCTCTACCACTACTGTAGCATTGTGTGATTTTGAGTAACTTGCTTGACTTATCTAAACCTCAGGGTTTTCTTTAGTTCTTAAAATAGGGATAATAAAGGATACTGTATTGTAGAAATGTGAGTATTAAATGAAATAGTGTCTATTGTAGATTGGTGCATATTAAGTAAGAAATTTGCATGCAAAGTACTTAACATAGTGCATCAAATATAGCAGATATTCAATTTAATAATAATAGCTAACATGCATTGAGTGCCTACTATGCACCAGGCACTGTTCTACATACTCAACATATATTAACTCATTTAATCCTTACAGCTAAAACAAGATTCCTTAGTGGACAAAGCAGAACATCCATGGGAAGCAGCAGGTCAGAACTGGGGAAACCTAAAAACTTTAGAATATATGTGGGAGTGTTTGTACTCTAGGTGAGTAATTGATACAGACAAAAGTAGTAGAACTATAACACAACCAGTTTTAGGAGGTTTCTAAAGAAACAATTGGATAAACTAATTAAAGAAAATGAAGATTCACTGAGAAAAATACAGAACTTATATTTAGATCAAGAAAAGAACAGAGAGTATTGCAGTTAACTCCAAAAACCCAATAAACAGAAATTTATACTGTAGAATAAAAAGACATCAGTCCCAGGTAATTGTATGGGTGAATCTAGGTGATTTCAAAAGCATTTAAACTGTTTCATACCATAGAAAAAGTATAAAGTTTATAAATTTTTATCAAGTGATTATAAAATTGAAACCAAAAGTGGACTGAGGGAAGAAAACTACAGTCAAATGTAGTTTGACGACATTTATATATATACACACATGCATATATATACTTTCATTCATTCAGTAAATTTTGAGTAACTACTGTTTGCCACACACTGATTTAGACATGAGGAGATAAGATGATCAATACAAAGACCATGTCCTCATGGAGTTAAAACAATAGATTTTCTAGGCCCAGAAAACTGAAGAACAATAAAATAAATTGAAGGGTATTATATAGCCTAGGCTGAAGAGACTCAAAATAACAAAGTTATCAGTTACTCCTAATTTACAACTTCACCGCAGTTCCAACCAAAATTCCTCAATGGGCCTTTTTGCCCTTTAATGTCACAGCTTTGTTTTGAAATTCATCTATGAAGTGTGAATTCTAAAGAAACAAAATTATCGAATCTAATCTATTTGTAGAAATTTTGCATATGATAAAGATGGTTTATACCAGTAGAGGAAGGATGGATTTGGGAGTAGTAAAATAATTGACAACGTACATCATGGCAGTAAGGGAAAAAAATAAAACCACAATGAACTATTTCAAAATCATCACATTAACAAAAGCATCACAGTACCTATTACTGGGAAGATGTGGAGCAATAGGTGTATTCATACAGTGCAGTTGAAAATAGTTTTTTAAAAATAATTTATCAATATCTATTAAAGTTGAAGATGTGGATACTCTTTGACCCAGCAATTCCACACTTAAACCTCTACAGAGCCTCTCCTTATGTGTTCAGGGAGATGTACATGAACACCCACTTCAGTGTTGTTTGTGAAAATGAAAAGTTTAGGGTAAGCAAAACAATCATTAGCGTTTAAGTAAGTTAGAATTGAAATTAATGAACTAGAGGTACTTTTATCAATATGGATACATCTCAGAAACAATATTGAAATCGAACTAGAGGGTATTTTGTATGATATGGTTCATCAAATTGTGATGACCTCTGGGGAGGGAGAAAAATGAGATTGAGGAAAGGATGCAAAGGGAGGTATCTTTTAATCATTACTTTCTTTAAAAAATAACTGGCCATTTACTCTAAATTGATAAAGCTGGTTGTGGGTTTTTATTCCCTGTATCTTTCTATATGTTTAAACTATTTCATAATTAAAAAAACATTTAAGTAATGTTTGCTTTTGTCAGTTATTCCTTCACTATACCTCAGGCATGCCATATTCACCATTCATCCAATCCATAGTCACCATTTTCTTCAGAAAGAAGCTCGTATACAATTGCCTTCCAGATGCAATCACTGTTAACAATTTGGTGACTATCCTTCCAGGCATCAGAGTTTTGAGAATGACTATATTTTTACGCTGAGAGTTTTATAGCCTACTTACTGCATTTTTTTCCCCCATCATTCCTTTTTTCCCCCAGCTTTATTGAGGTAGGATTGACAAATTAAAATTATATATATTTAAGGTGTACAACATATTGTTTTCGTATATTTATACACTGTGAAATGATTACCACAATCAAGCTAATTAATATATCCATCACCTCACAGAGTTACCATTCGTGTGTACTACATTTTATCATCAATATGATTAACAATCACTCGCTATTTCCCCCCAGCCACTCCAGGCCCTGGCAACCGCTAATCTACTTTCTGCTTCTATGAATTTGACTATCCTGGACATAAGTGGAATTATACAATATGTTGTGTTTTATGACTGACTTCTTTCCATTAGCATAATGTTTTCAAAATCCATGTTGTAGCATGTATCAGTACTTCATTCTCCTTTTAAAAAAATAGACTTTATGTTTTAGAGAAGGTTTAGGTTCACATCAAAATTGAGTGAAAGGTACAGAGATTTTTTCATATGACCCCCAACCCCACACATGCTTAGCTTCCCCCATTATCAACATTCCCCACTAGAGTGGTACATTTGTTACAGGTGATGAACCTACATTGGCATATTATCACCCAAAGTCCAGAGTTTACATTAGTTTACTCTTGGTATTGTTTATTGTATGTGTTTGGATAACGTTATGATGACACAAATCCACCATTATAACATACAGAGTAGTTTCACTGCCCCGAAATTCCCTGTGTTCCATTTATTTATCCCTGCCCACTAACTACTGGCAACAATAAATTTTTTGTTGTGTCCTTCATTTTGCCTTTTCCAGAATGTTATGTAGTTGATATCATACTGTATGTAGCCTTTTCAGACTGACTGCTTTCACTTAGTAATATGAATTTAAATTTCTTTCATGTCTTTGCATAACTTGATAACTAATTTCTTCTTAGCACTGAATAATATTCCATTGGCAGGATGTACCACAGTTTGCTTATTCATTCACCCGCCAAAAGACATCTTTGTTGCTTCCAAGTTTTGGCAGTTATGAATAAAGCTGCTCTAAACATCTATGTGCAGGTTTTTGTGTGTACATAAGTTTTCAAATCCTTTGGGTAAATACCAAGGAACCCAATTACTGAATCATATGGTAAGAACTTCATTCCCTTTTATTGCCCCAAATATTCCACTTTATGGTTATGCCACATTTTATTTATCCATTCATCAGTGGGTGGACGTTTGGATTGTTTCCACATTTTGACTATTATGAATATTGCTGCTCTGAACATTGTGTACAAGTTTTGTGTGGACATATATTTTTATTTCTTTTGGATATATAACTAGGAGTGGAATTCCTAGATCATATGGTAATTCTTTTTTTTAATTAATTAATTAATTAATTATTCATTTTTGGCCATGCCAAGTGGCATGCAGGATCTTAGTTCCTCGACCAGGGATCAAACCAGTGCCCCCTGCAGTGGAAGCATGGAGTCTTAACCACTGGACCGCCAGGGAAGTCCCATAGATCATATGGTAATTCTACATCTGACTATTTGAGGAACTACCAAAATGTTTTCCAGTTACCACATCATTCTCAATGCCAATGTATGAGGGTTCCAATTTCCCCACATCTAAACCAACACTTATTATTGTTCATCATTTAGATTATAATCATCCCGGTGGGTGTGAAGTGGTACTTATTACCTATGGTTTTGATTTGCCTTTCCTTAATGATGTTGAGCATCCTTTCATGTTTATTTGCCGTTTGTATATCTTTGGAGAAATGTCTATTCAAATCCTTTTCAAATTTTTAAATTGGTGTCTTAGTTCAGGATGCTGTAACAGAATACCATAAATTGGGTGATTTTAAACAACAAACATTTATTTCTCATAGCTCTGGAAGCTAGAAGTCAAAGATTAAGGCACTGGCAGATCTGATGTCTGGTATGGACAGTCTTCCTGGTTTGCAGATGGCCACCTTCTCATTATATCTTCACATAGCCAAGAGAAAACTCATCTCTTTGTTTCTTTTTTTTGACAGCACTAATGCCATTCATGAGAACTACACCCTCATGACCTAATTACCTCCCAAAGGCTGCACATTCCAGTTGTGGGTTAGGATTTCAACATATGCATCTGGTGGGGTGGGGGACACACTCAGTCCATAACAGTGCGGTTCTTTTTATTGTTGAACTGTAAGAGTGCTTCATATATTCTAAATACAAATTCTGCTATGGTCTGAATGTTGGTGTGTCCCCCACCCAACCAAAATTCACATGTCAAACCCTAATGACAAATGTAATGGTATTTGGAGGTGGGGCCTTTGGAAGATGATTATGTCATGAGGGCAGAGCCCTCACAAATGGGATTAGTGCCCTTATAAAAGAGCCCAGAGAGCTCACTTGCCCCTTCTGCTATGTGAGGACACAGTGAAAAGACATCCATCTAAGAACCAGAAAGTGGACCCTCATCAGGCACGGAATCTGCCAGCACCTTGATATTGTACTTTCCAGCCTCAAGAACTGTGAGAAATACATTTCTGTTGTGTAAAAGCCACTCAGCTATGGAATTCCTTATAGCAAAAGGACTCAGACAAGTTACTTATCAGATATGTTATTTATAAACATATTCTCCCATTTTGTAGGTGTCTTTTTACTTTTTTGGTGGCACCCTTTGAAGCAAAACAGTTTTTAATTTTGAAGAATTCCAATTTGTCTATTTTTTCTACTATTGCTATACTTTTGGTATCATATCAAAGAAACCATTAATCTAAGGTCACAAAGATTTACACCTATGTTTTGTTCTAAGAGATTTATAGTTTTAACTAAGACATATTTCTGCATCAATTGATATAATCATTCAGATTTTCCTCTTCATTCTATTAATGTAGCACGTTACATTGGTTTTCGTATATTGAAACACCCTCACAGGACTGGGATAAATTCCACTTGGCCACAGTGTATAACTAGCATATTATTGCTAGTATTGTGTTGAGGATATTTGCATCTATATTCATAAGGGATACTGGCTTTTAGGAGTTTTTTCGGTTTTATTTTTTGTTTTTGGCTTTGATATCAAGCTATTGTTGGCCTCATAGGATGAGTTTGGAAGTTTTCCCTTAAATTCAATTTTCAATTTTTGGGAAGACTTTAAGAAGTGTTGGTGTTCATTATTCTAGAATTCGCTAGTGAAGCCACCTGGTCCTGAGCTTATCT
The DNA here is from genome assembly GCF_965194825.1 of Balaenoptera physalus. Lineage (NCBI taxonomy): Eukaryota > Metazoa > Chordata > Mammalia > Artiodactyla > Balaenopteridae > Balaenoptera > Balaenoptera physalus. The sequence goes on along the minus strand of NC_138900.1, from coordinate 15,192,261 downwards.
TTGTTGGGAGGTTTGTGATTATTGATTTAATTTCCTTTTTTGTGATAAGTCTGTTAAGATCTTCTATTTCTTCTTGAGCTGCTTTTTGTATTTGTGTATTTCTAGGAGTTTGCCCATTTCATCAAGGTTATCACTTTGGTTGGCCAACAACTGTTTGTATTATTCTCTTATAATCCATTTTATTTATGTAAAATAGATAGTAACATCCCTACTTTCACTTCTGAAAGTGATTTAGTGATCTAATTCTTCTGTCTCTCTCTTTATACTCATAGACAAAGGTTTATCAATTTTGCTGTTATTTTCAAAGAATCAACTTCTGGGTTTGTTGATTATTTTTACATAGAATTCTCTATTTAGTTTATCTCTGCTCTAATATTTAGTATTTGTATTCTTCTGATAGCTTTGGGTTTAGCTTGTTCTTTTTCTAGTTTCATATGGTGTAAAGTTAGGTTATTATTTTATTTATTTATTTATTTTTGGCTGCAGTAGGGTCTTTGTTGCTGCACACGGGCTCTCTGCGGCGAGCGGGGGCTACTCTGTTGCAGTGCATGGGCTTCTTATTGTGGTGGCCTCTCATTGCAGTGGCTTCTCTTGTTGTGGAGCACAGGCTCTCGGCACGCAGGCTTCAGTAGTTGTGGCACATGGACTCAGTAGTTGTGGCTCGTGGGCTCTAGAGCACAGGCTCAGTAATTGTGGCGCATGGGCTTAGTTGCTCCGCAGCATGTGGGATCTTCCCAGACCAGGGCTCGAACCCGTGTCCCCTGCATTGGCAAGCAGATTCCTAACTACTGTGTCACCATAGAAGTCCCTAAAGTTAGGTTATTGATTTGAGTTTTTCTTCTTTTTTTAATGTAAATATTTATAGCTATAACTTCCCCTCTGATTTGGATGTGTCCCATAAGTTTTTGTATCTTGTGTTTTTATTTCAATTCGTCTCAATATATTTTCTGATTTCCCTTGTGATTTCTTCTCTGATACGTTGGTTAAGAGTGTGTTTAATGTCCACATTTTTTGTGGATTTCCCACTTGCCTACTGCTACTGTTATTTCTAGTTTCATTCCATTGTGATTGGTAAATATACCTGGTACATTTTCAGTCTTTTAAATTTTACTAAGACTTGTTTTGTGGCTTACTATATATCTATCCTGGAGAATGTTCCATATGCACTTGAGAAAAAATGAGTTTTCTGCTGTTATTGGGTATGTACTGTATATGTCTGTTGGTACAAAGTGTTGTTCAAGTTCTCTATTTCCTTACTGATCTTCTGTCTCATTGTTTTGTTCATTACTGAAAATGGAGTATTGAAGTCTCCAACTACTATTGTGTAAAAATTTCTACCTTCAATCATGTCATTTTTTGCTTCATATAATTTGCAGCTCTGTTTGTAGGAGCATATTATGAACAGAATGTTTGTGTAACCCTTAAATTCATATGTTGAAGTCCTAACCTCTAATGTGGTAGTATTTGGAGATGGGGCCTTTGGGAGGTAATTAGGGTCACATGAGGTCATGATGCTGGATACCTCATGATGGAATTAGTGCTTTTATAAGAAGAGACACCAGAGAGGTTGGTCACTCTATTTCTCTGTGCTTGGACAAAGAAGTGACCATACTGACACCCTGATCTCCGAATTTCTGCCCCCAGAACTATAAGAAAATTAATTTCTGTTTCTTAAGTCACCCAACTTATGGAATTTTGTTATGGCACCCCAGGCTGACTAAGACAGTGCATATATGTTTATAATTGTTATATTTACTTGATAGATTGAATCTTTAATCAATATCTCTGTCTGACCTCAGAGATAATAGGACAGAAACTTTAGTGGCCATACACAACATGGAATACACACTTTCCAAAAAGGGTTTGGAGAAGTCACTAAACAAATGGATGGCTGCAGTCCTCAACAAAAAAATCAGCAAGCCCTGAGGAGGAGAAGAATTTGATTTCCACAGTTACAACGTTATTTTATTCAAAATGTCCACATCTCAACAAAAAATTACAAGGCATACAAAGACAATGGAAAAGTATGTCCCATTCATATGTTAAAAAAGAATTTGACAGGAACTATCACTGAGGAAACCCAGACATTGGATTTACTAGTCAAATACATTAAGCCAACTATCTCAAATATACTCAATGAGCTAAAGAAAACCATGGACAAAAAAACTAAAGGAAATTTTTAAAATATATGAACAAAAATGAATGTCAGTCAAAAGATAGAAATTATAAAAAGGAACTAAAAAGAAATTCTGGAACTGAAAAGTATAATAACTGAAATGAAAAATTCACTAGAGGAGTTCAGTGGCAGATCTGAGGGAGGCAGGAAACTTAGTGAACTTGAAGATAAGGCAATTAAAATGATCTAGTCTGAAGAGCACAAAGAAAAAAGAGTGAAGAAAAATGAAGAAAGCCTGCAAGACCTGTGTGACGACATCAAGCATACCAATATATGTGTAATAGGAGCCCAGAAGGAGAGAGAAAAGAACAGGAAAAATATTTGAAGAAATGCCTGCCAAAATCTCCCCAAACATGATAAAGAAATGAAATATATACATCCAAGACTCTCAATAAGCTGCAAGCAGGATAAGCTCAAAGGGGTCCACACTGAGACATGTAATATTTAAATTATTGAAAAGCAAAGAAAAGACAACATTGAAAGCAGCAAGAAGTAATCAATTTGTCACATACCAGGGAGCTTCAATAAGATTAACGGCTCATTTCTTATCAGAAACCGTGAAAGACAGTGAAATGGTATAGTTAACATCCTGAAAGAGAAAAACAAAAACAAAATGTTGACAGTTGTTCTATAGCTAGCAAAATTATCTTTCAAGAATGAAGAAGAGGGGACTTCCCTGGTAGTCCAGTGGCTAAGACTCTGTGCTCCCAATGCAGGGGGCCTGGGTTCGATCTCTGGTCAAGGAACTACATAACGCATGCTGCAACTAAGAGCCACATGCTGCAACGATGATCCTGTGTGCCGCAGCTAAGACCCAGAGCAGCGAAATAAATAAATAAATATTTTTAAAAAGAATGAAGAAGAAATTAAGATATTCCCAGATAAAAACTGAAGGAGTTTACTAGTAGACCTTCTGTTGTGACTTCGTTAAATTAACATTTGGGCTACTTAAGAGCCCCAGGGTGTTGGGTGGTGAACTGCAGTTGAAAAAAAGGTCACAAAGGAATTGAAATAGAGAAGTTTATTACTCACAGGTCCTGGAGGAGGTACACAGCACGCCTCAAGGGGCCATGCAGGGAGGTCAAGGGTGCAGGCAGAGAGCACAGCAGGATGTAGGGCACATGCCTTTATTAGGGTGTGTGGGTAGAGTGTTTTGGGGTTCCCATGCTAAGGCCAGATTGGTTGATTCAAACCAAAAAGAATGGGGTTTCAGTAAGCTTTGTGGAGGTCTTATCAAAGGGGAAGGCCCTAGGAGGCAGGGGAGTCTGTTTATTACAAAGGCCGTTGGGGGGTTCCTATCAGGAACTTACATTTACTTGTGACTCTGTGGGTAGTTACTTATGGCATGTGCTTGGTGGGGGAGCTAGTGTTAATTCAAGGCCCTTGCAGGTCACTTGACTACACAAAATGGATGCCAAGGCAGCAATGTTATGAAATAGTTTAGCTAAACTCTCAAGACCTTCCTTATAAGAAATGCTTTAGTCTAAAATAAAAGGACAGTAGATAGTAACTTGAAGCCATAAATACATAGGAAAATATAAAAACCAGTATTATTGTACTTGGTTGGAACTCCTCTCTTTTTTCTCTATGACTTAAAAGCAAAGCATAAAAAAGAATAAATTTATGTTAATGGATACACAATGTATAAAGGTATGACCTGTGACAATAATATGAAGAGGGGGAAAAGAGATGTACAGGAGCAGACTGTATACTAGTGAGGCTAAGTTGGTATTATTCAAACTATGTTATAAAATTTAAGATGTAAATTGTAATCCCCAAGGCCAACACTAAGAAAGTAACTAAAAATATACAGAAAAGGAAAAAAGAGAATCAGTCATATACTACTAAAAATTTAACTAAATACAAAAAAAATCAACTATGTACAAAAGAAATGGAGGAATTCAGGAACAAAAAATACATAAGATACAGAAAACAAATAGGTAAATAGCAGAAGTCCTTCCTTATTAATTACTTTAAATGCAAATGAATTAAACTCTCCAATTAAATGGCAGAGATTGGTGGAATGGATCCACCAATTTATATGCTGTCTATAAAGGACTCACTTTAGATACAAAGACATAAAGAGACAGAAAGTAAAAGGATGGATAAAGATTCTCCATGAAAATAGTAACCAAAAGAGAGCTGGGATGGCTACATTATTGTCAGACAAAATAGACTTTAAATAAAAAATGATTACAAAACACAAAGAGGACAGTATATTGATTAAATGATTCAATATGTCATTGAAAATTCAATTAACAATCAAGTTAAGAAAAAGAAAGAGAATTTTATTTGAGCCAAACTGAGGATTATAACCTGGGAGACAGACTCTCAGAAAGCCCTGAGAACTGTTCTGCCTGTTAGAATTCAAAGGCACACTCATATACGTTTCCAAGACAAAAGATCATACATCAAAACGATATAGTGATATTTTACATCAAGTTCACCAAGGATACAGTCCAGGTAAGCACATACAGAGTGAGCAGCAAGTCACTATGACCCCCTACAGAGTTGGGAAAGAATGCTATTCCTTTAAGAAGTTACATTGCTAGCATCAGAAGTAAGGGGAAAAAAATTATCCTAACAGTTGAGCAAGGATTCCCATTTTTGAGGAGGTCTGGTTAAAGTGTAAAGCAGATGCACACTGCACATTACGGAGGGGGGAAGGCGGCCCAAATGGACGGAGAGAGAGAGAATTTTTTGTTTAAAATTTCTTCTCCTGCCTTAAAGTATAAATTTTATTTCATCAAATACATTCTTTTTTTTCTTTTTCTTTTTCTTTTGGCTGTGCCACGTGGCTGGTGGGATCTTAGTTCCCTGACCAGGGATCGAACCCAGACCCATGTCAGTGAAAGCACTGAGTCCTAACCACTGGACTGCCAGGGAGTTCCCATCAAATACATTCTTAAATACGTTTTTACTATAAATTCTTATTTACCAATGGAAATTGCCTTTTTATTTCTTTAATTCTAGAGATACATATATTTTAAAATTTCAAAGAATTAGCAAAGTTTTAAGAAATATCTCTCCACGCACCATTAACATGTCATTTTTTTTTTTTTTAATGGGAGATCTTTTTTAAAAAAATATTTATTTATTTTGGCTGCGCCGGGTCTTAGTTGCAGCATGCAGGGTTGCAGATTTCTTAGTTGTAGCTGGCATATGGAATCTAGTTCCCTGACCAGGGATCAAACCCAGGCCCCCTGAACTGGGAGCGCAGAGTCTTACCCACTGGACCACCAGGGAAGTCCCAACTTGTATTTTTTTAAATACGTATTTACTTGGATTGAGTAAAACAATATTGGCTACATTTTTTTTTTTTTTGGTACCAGATATTATGACCAGCAGTATGGAAAGAGAGATAAAAGATATGAATTAGTTCTAAAGCATATCATAGTTTAATTGGTGAGGCCAGAAGAGTGTAAAATGTAAAAACATAAAATAGTGAAACTAGGCAATTCCCTGGCGGTCCAGTGGTTAGGACTCCATGCTTCCACTGCAGGAGGCCTGGGTTCGATCCCTGGTTGGGGAACTAAGATCCTGCATGCCTCGCAGTGAGACCAAAAGTAAATAGATACATAAAATAAAATAGTGAAACTAGTTAGAAATGTAAGGCAAATATTCTCAAAATTCTAGCATAATCATAGGTTTTTATTAGTTTCTCCATTTGGGAGGAGAGGGTAGTGACATTACACTTCTCGAAAACTAAAAAGAAATGCAAAGATGGGACAGCATTTTTAAAAAACTCAAGAGGTAGTGTGGACCAAGGATTTTGTATCCAGCCAAGTTTTCCTTCCAGTACAAGGCCATAGAAAAATAGTTTTCAATATGTATGCATTCCCATAGTCCTTCTGGAGGAATCTATTAGAGGGCAAGCTTCATCCAATCAGGAGTTTACTGGGAGGGCTTCCCTGGTGGTGCAGTGGTTAAGCATCCGCCTGCCAATGCAGAGGACATGGGTTGGAGCCCTCGTCGGGGAAGATACCACATGCCGTGGAGCAACTAAGCCAGTGCGCCACAACTACTGAGCCTGCACTCTAGAGCGCACGAGCCACAACTACTGAAGCCCCTGCGCCTAGAGCCCAAGCTCCACAACAAGAGAAGCCACTGCAATGAGATGCCTGCGCACCGTGACAAAGAGTAGCTCCCGCTCGCTGCAACTAGAGAAAGCCCGCGCAGCAACAAAGACCCAATGCAGCCAAAAATAAATAATAAATAAATAGATTTATATTAAAAAAGTTTACTGGGAAAAACTTCAGTAAAATGACTGAAAGTCAGCATTTAATATACTTATTATATATTATTACATATTATACATATCCAATGGTTTACCCAATTTTCCTCAAAATAACACCTTGCAAAATTATAAGGCAATATCACAACCAGGATATTGACATTGATATAATCTGATGATCTTATTTAGATTTTCCCAGTTTTACTTGTACTCATTTGTGTGTGTATCTACATGTCTCTGTGTGTTTAGTTCTATACAATTTTATCACATGTAGGTTTGTGTATCCACCAACTTTGTCAAAATATAGAAGAGTTCATCACAAGAATCCACTGCATTGTCCTTTTATAACCACCCACATCCCTCCTGTTCTTTCATTCCCCTATCCTTAATCCCTGGCACCCACTAATCTTTTCTACATCATATAATTTCAGCATTTCAAGTATGTTATATAAATGGAATCATATATTATGTTACCTATTGAGATTTTTTCTTTCCAATCAGCATAATTCCCTGGAGGTTCATCCAAGTTGCTGTGTGTGTCAATAGTTCATTCTTTGTTTTAAAGTTTTAATTGCTGATTATTATTCCATGGTGTGGATGTACCAGGTTTTTTTTAACCAGTCACTTGCTAAAGGACATCTGAATTGTTTTCAGTTTTTGGCTATTTCAAACAAAGCTGATATGAATATGTGTGGACTTTCAATTTTACGGTTCAATACATTTTTTATTTCCCTTGAAACTTCCTCTTTGACCCATGAATTATTTAAGTGTGTGGATTAATTTCCAAGTGTTTGATGTTTTCTTATTGCTTTCTGTTTTTATTGATTCTAGTTTGATTCCATTATGGTCAGAGAACATATCTATATGATTTCAATTCTTTTAAATCTGTTGATGTTTGTTTTATGACCCAGCATACAATCGATCTTGGTGAATGCTCTATGAGTCCTTAAAAGAATGTATATTCTGCTGTTAGTGGGTGGAATGTTCTATAAACATTTAATTATATAGTTCTAAGACTGAAATAAAAGTAAAATGAACAATGTCACTAGGACCATCTTTGTATTTACATTCTGGTATATCTGTGTTAAGTTTTCTATAGGGGATATATCTATTCTATATCTATATGCTTAATATGTCTATATATTAAGTCATTGGGCATATGCATCTTTAAAGCTAATAGGTATTGCCTATGTTTCCAAAGTAGTTATGATTTTCACTCTCACCAGGAGATGAAATTACCATTTCTCCAAATCCTCACCAACTCTTGATACTTGCCAACTTTATTTTTGCCAATAGACATTTGTGAGCAGGTGTCTGTGTAGTTCTGGTTCACATCCCTGATTACTAATGAGGAGGAACAATTTTTCTTATGTTTATTGATAATTTAGGTTTTCTTTTCTGTAAAATGCATATGGATTTCTACACTTTTCAACTCACTTATTTGAGTTTTTCTGACTGAAAGCAGTTTGCATTTTGAAGATATTCATCCACCCTTGTGCCAGTTATCAATTTATTGCCTCACAGCTCCAAATTTAACTTTCAGTACCTGCTGTACTATAATGGACTGGCTTCTAAGCATTTTCTCCTTTAGAGTGAGCATGATGTTGAGCTTTTCAATAGGCTTCTCTTACTGGACCTGGTGTGCAGTGTTTTGCTTTTCCTTGCTCCTTTATGATTGTTTAGTAGTGCGGGTATGTGAGAACATTCAGTGCTGTTCTGCCCCAGCCATGTACCTAGAGAGCATATAGTCTCTTGGAACTCTGCAGCCCAGCCAAGGCCAGCAGACTAACTTCCTGATGCAGATAATGTGAACTGTAGTCCTTGGGCCACAGCAGCTTCTGACTCTCCCCAGGTGCCCACACACAAGTTGTGGGTCACTTATGCCCTGGCAGTTTCCCATGGCCCTTTCAATGCAGACACCGTGTTCTCCAAACCTTGTACCAGCACCTCAACTATACCAGTTGCAATTCAGTTGTGTCCCAAAGGTTTGTTTCCTGTTTGTTCGATGACTATAGATCAGCTCTGGCCCTGGAAACCCACCAAAATTCTCCACCATCCAGTGGGCTGAAACCACACCTTCTGTGAAACTTGAACTGAACCCCAGAGTTAGAGATGGGGCCCACCTTCAAAATTTATCTTTTCTTTGATATTCTCGCTCGGCCTTTGGGTACTCTTCAGAGTTCTTTTACATCTTGCAGTTACTCTTCTACCACAGTCTGATATTTCTTTATACTCCATCTTGATCTAGAACTGGAAGTAAAATATATCCTTTAATAGCCACATTAAATATTTACTTTAACTGGAATTAATGATGCATTAGGATTTATTTCTATGCTCTTATAGAAATTAATCTTTGAGCAAATGAGACGGAAATTGCATATCACTTCTGATAATGTTTCACTGAGTCACAGGACCATAACTGGTAGGGGAGAATGGGAAATTTGTTATAGAGCTTGGTAGCCAGGTGCCCAGGAGGAAAATGAGAATTTTGGAATTCTGTCAGAATTATGGTACATCAACAAAAGAATTATATATAGCTATAAGAATAATATGCCACCATAAGAACAAATGAACTCTTCATATCTGAGAAGCTCTCAGGGACAAAATATATTTTCCGAGAATGAAATATATCCCATCTTATATGCTTTCTTAAAACGTGACACTCTCCCATCAAGATATACCTGCTTAGTATGATCCTTGACATTGATCTTAGTAATATTTTTTCTCATCTGTCTCTTCATGCAAGGGAACAAAAGCCAAAATAAAACAAATGGGACCACATCAAATTAAAAAGCTTTTCCACAGTGAAGGAAACTATCAACAAAACAAAAGGGCAGCCTACTGAATGTGAGAAAATATTTGCAAATAATATATCCAATAAGGGGTAAATACCCAAAATATACAAAGAACACATACAACTCAACATCAAAAAAAACAAACGACCTAATTAAAAAATGGGCAGAGGACCTGAATAGACATTTTTCCAAAGAAGACATACAGATGACCAATAGACATATGACAAGATGCTCAACATCACTAATCATCAGGGAAATGCAAATCAAAACTGCAATGAGATACCACCCCACACCTGTCAGAATAGCTATCATCAAAAAGACAACAAATAGCAAATGTTGGCAAGAATGTGGAGAAAAGGGGACCCTTGTGCATTGTTGGTGGGACTGTAAATTGATGCAGCTACTATGGAAAACAGTATGGAAGGTCCTCCAAAAGTTAAAAATAGAACTGCCATATGATCCAGCAATTTCACTTCTGGGTATTTACCCAAAGAAAACAAAACCACTAATTCAAAAAGATATATGCTCCCAATTGTTCATTGCAGCATTATTTACAAGCTAAGATATGGAAGCAACCTAAGTGTCCATCGATAGATGAATGGATAAAGAATATGTGGTATATATATTCTATGGAATATTAGTCATAAAAAATGAAATCTTGCCATTTTTGATAACATGAATGGATCTAAAGGGTATTATGCTCAGTGAAATAAGTCGAAGACAAATACCATATGATCTTACTTATATGTAGAGTCTAAAAAACAAACAAAATGAAAACACTCGTAGATACAGAGAACAAATGGGTGGTTGCCAGAGGGGAGAACGGGTGTTTGGGGCAGGGGGATAGGTGAAGGGGATAAAGAGGTACAAATCTCCAGTTATAAAATAAATAAGCCATGGAGATGCAATACACAACATAAAGAATATGGTCAATAATATCGTAATAACTTTGTATGGGGATAGACGTTACTAGATTTATCATGGTGATCATTTCATAATGTATGCAAATGCCAAATCACTATGTAGTACACCTGAAACAACATATTTATTGTATGTCAACTATATTTCAATAATAAAAAATAAGTGCTTCAGAAATTTTTAAAAAGGTGTAGCTGCTTAAATCAATAGAGAATGGCAGAAGTGAAATTATGTGACTTCCAAGGCTAGGTATGGAAGCATCTTTTTATTTATTTATTTGGTTGCGCTGGGTCTTAGTTGGCAGGTGGGCTCCTTAGTTGTGGCAGATGGGCTCCTTAGTTGCGGCTTGCCAGCTGCTTAGTTGTGGCATGCGAACTCTTGGTTGCGGCATGCATGTTGCATCTAGTTCCCTGACCAGGGATCGAATCCAGGCCCCCTGCATTGGGAGCTTGGAGTCTTAACCACTGCACCACCAGGAAGTCCCCTGGAAACATCTTTATGGCATATTGTATTTTCCAAATAATGGCCACAACATATCCTATTCTACTAGCTCTTATTTTGTGACACTTCTTTCATTGAGTTGTAACTGCCTCATCCAAAGGAGTATGACACAATGATGTTATGTGATTTCTGAGGCTAGATCATAAAAATTTCATGCACTTCTATCTTCTTCTTTGGGACACACTCTTGGAACCCGTCATCATGTTAAGCAGCCACATAGAGATATCACGTGTAGGCATTGTGGCTGACCATCCTGCAGTCCAGTTGACAGTCAGAATCAACTGCCAGGCATGTGAGCAAGTGAGTCTTTTGATGATTCTAGCCTTCAGCCATCAAGTGACTCGCAGCTTTCAAGCCACCCCATTTGAGATGAACTGTTGCTGCCAAGCCCTGTGCAAATTTTTGTAGATGTGTGAGCTAAATAAATGATTGTTGTATTTTAAGCCAAGTTTGGGGCAGTCATTACACAGCAATAGAAACTTGAACGATTGCCAAAACGTGTTAAATGAAAAAGCAAGGCACATTAAAAATATAGTTTATATATTTTTAAAAAACAAATGGAAAAAGACTACGAGTTATATATATATATATATATATATATATATATATATATATATATATATATATATATATATATATATATATATGTATTTCATAACATATGTAGTTTCATATGGACAATTTACATAAATGGGTCATTTCCTGATGGATTCGTACCATAGCCTGGGGACTGTTTGGGGGATTTGAGTCATCGGCTTTTGCAGGCTAGGATAGGGTTTCATTAACAGAACATTTCCCTCAAAGCTTTCCCTCAGGAAGCTTTCAAACTACTTGCTATTGTTTAATTACAATGCCAAAGATCGTTGGGTAAATACAGTTTTAAGCCTGATGATTTCTTTTGCTTACTGGCCCCCTTGCTCTTTCAGTTTTCTAGCCTTTTAAAGTTCTCAGGCAATTAATTACACTGTACATTAAATATCTCATTTTAGTGACTATTTCCTCTCTCTTTTCTTTTAAACCCCAAACCTCTCATCTCCCATACTTCCAGCTAACCTTGCTTACCACTTCATGAAAGCACTGAAGGAATCAGAACACTTCCCAAGACTTCTTCTATGTCATTTACTCACTTCCCAGCATCTGCACCCCATATCCTGCCATTTTATTGCCTGGAATAAGCCTCCCATGGTATCACCTAAAAACCTAATCCTTCCATCCACTAATCTTATCCCCTCTACCTATATAAGGTCATTGCTCCAGTAATTCTCACTTCTTTGTCCTGAATCATCCACTCGCTGCCGCCCCCCCCACCCCCGCTTACTGGATTATTCCAATCAGCATACAGAATTGCTATTACTTCTCCCATCCTGAAAACAAACAAAAACACTCCTATTCCTACTGCTACACTAATTATTAACATATTTCTTTGCTTTCTTTTGCAGCAAAACATCTCCAAACAGTGTATCCAATTTCTATTCTCTTATCAGGCTTTCACTTCAATCACTCTAAAACAAAGACACCAAAAATAACTCTGCTCTTTTCAAGGTCAACAGTAACATCAATATTGCTACATCCAGTAGCCAATTCTCAAGCCTTGCACAATTATGTAACCTGCCAACGGTATCTGATACCATTGATCATCCTTCCTTTGACTCACTTTCATTTGGCTTCTGTAGTGTCACACTCTCGGTTTTCCTTCCATCTCATGGTCTTCCTTAGCGTCTTTTGCTGGTCTGTCCTTTTATCCTTGAACTCTTAATGTTGGAACACACTGTGGATCAGTCTTTGCTATTCTTATTCTCTCATTTACATGTAGGTCCTTAAAAATCTTAGCCTGCCTCCTTATTTTAAATAAGTATAGGCAATAACTACCAAATTAATATAATCTCTACCATAGTACAAGCTAGAACAACCAAGTGCCCACTCAACATTATCATTTTGTGTCTAAAAGACATTTCAAACACGTTCAAAACTGAACTCCCAGTCTTCTCCCACAAAACTGATGGAACTGTAGCTTTCCATATCTCAGCTGATGGGAACACATCTTTCCAGTTGCTTGGAACCAAAACCTTTGAGTTAATGTCACCCTGGACTTCAGATGCTTGGAACCAAAACCTTTGAGTTAATGTCACCCTGGACTTTTATCTTCCTCTCAACAACTGACATCTAGTCCCGAAACAAATCTTGCCTGCTCCATTACATTTACCATATATCTGTAATCCAACCACTGTTACCATCCTGTTCTGAGCCACCATCATCTTTCATCTGAATTAATGCCATAGCCTCCTACCCACTTAGTTTTTTTGTTTGTTTTAACACAATAGCAGCATGTCAGATCATGTCCTCTGCTCAAAACTCTCCAAGGGCTGCCCATTTCCCTCTGAATAAAATCCAAAATGCTCACAATGACTTACAAGGCCTTACAAGATATGGCCCTGTTATCTGACCTCCTCTATCAATCATCTCCTTGCACAGACCTCTACAATAGCTTCCCTGATATTCCTCAAATACACCAGCATAGTCCCATTGTGAAGCCTTTGCTCTAGCTTTTTCCTCTGTCTGGTACGCTCTTCCCTTAGATAACCACAGACTTACCCCTTCATACCTTCAAATCTTGACTCAAATCTTTCCTTCTCCATGGTCTACTCTGATCATTTTATTTCATACAGCAACAAATATTATCATATTCCTCTCAACTCCTTTTGAATGACCTTTCCCCCCCATACCATTTATGTTCTAACATATTCTACAATTTATTATTATTCCATCTCCTCCTGCTAGAATTGCTCATTAATACAGTATATCCTAAACACCTATGATAGTGGCTGGAATATAGTAAATACTTAATAAATATAACTAATTTTAAATGACAGGCTTGGGTGGGGAAAGCATTTTAAAGTCATCTTTGCTAGGAGGCTCACTGCCTTTGCATGGTTGGGGCAATGGTCTCATTTTTTGTTCAGACTGCTACTTTAAATCACTATAAGTGGCTTCAGGTGGGGGCAGAGAATCAGTTTGGTGTTTTGTATCCCACAAATTTCAAAATTGTGAATTTACCATCAACCTGGATTGAGCACCTGCAGGCCTTACATAACATCTTTTAACAAAGCAATGTCACTTTCAATCTCTGCTAGCAGCCTCTCTGTAGCTAACTCTACACTAAATTCATCTCTTTCACAGGACATTACTGAAAGCAGCAAGAAACATCCAACACACACATTCTGAATCACTCCTTCCATTTCCCCTAACATTACAGCCTTAATTGGTACAAGATCTTCCTTGTAAGATGGTAAGGAGTCTGCTCATTTCAGTTTCCTAGCCTGAAACGAGCAGATCCTCATTCTCCATCGCCCTAAGTTAATGCCGTATTTGAGATTTCTTTTACCCACAGCACTCCACTTCTAGGTGCAAAATTTTATATCCATAATAATTACTAATGTCAATAACAAAATGACAACAGCATCAACAAATAAGAAGTTTAATTTTATATAAAGAAATACAGAAGGCAGGCAGACCCGAATTTGTATGGCTGTTTCGTAAAATCAGCATAGGTGTAGACATGTTCTGTATTTCTGCTCCAACATCCTTAATACCCAGATACCATTCTCAAAGTCCCCATAAAATTGCCAGAGGTGCAGATTAAATATCCACATTGCAGGCAGGGAAACAAAAAAGTGCAGAGAGGAAATAAGGATTTCTTAAATGTCCTATTCATACAAACAACACTTACATCTTGTGGATCTGCAAGGGAGGCTGAGATAGCTTTTCAGCCAAGAATTCTATTACTGAAGAAGGGAAAATGAATATTGGGTAGGGAAATAGCAGTCTCTGACACAGATTCTTATCAGTTTTCATTGCAAAATAGTCTATAATGTCAGTTTTTTAGTTTAATTCAAAAGCTGTGCATTCAAGTTTTTAAAAATTTCCTAGTATAAAGATTTATTTTGGCTATCCAATTTTTTTCATTTCTAAGTAACATTCTTGAACTGTGGTCAGAGATGGTAGAAAATATGAGCTTTTGGACTTTGTTACAATTCACTTCACACCTCTTCAACAATCCACTGATTAAATGTACAGGGTTTTTTTTTTTACACTATGAATTTCCTCATACACCATATGGGATGAGATGTGAATGAAAGTTTTCTCATATTCATTACAGTATACAGTGCCCCCCACTCAGAAAATCAGGGTTAAATGTTAATGAAAGATTCTCAACATTCATTATACTAATAAATGTCCTCCTCTCATGCAAATTCTCTAAAATAACATGAGTCATAATGATAGCTTATATCTGTGATATGCTATGTTGAAGGCACTGTCCTAAGAACTTTATTATGTAATAACTTACATAATACTTCCAAGAATCTTATAAGGAATTAGTCTTAGGTCTATCTGATAATTGATTAAACCAAAGCAGTGGTTAATTATCATG
Source organism: Balaenoptera physalus (assembly GCF_965194825.1). Taxonomy (NCBI): domain Eukaryota; kingdom Metazoa; phylum Chordata; class Mammalia; order Artiodactyla; family Balaenopteridae; genus Balaenoptera; species Balaenoptera physalus. The sequence goes on along the minus strand of NC_138900.1, from coordinate 15,177,208 downwards.
TTAAATGTCACAAAGGAAATCAACTGAGTCAAGATAATGTTGAAAAAGACATATGCTATGGCTAAAAGTCTTCCTATATTTACATTAACAGAATTATTCTCTATTATAATTTGCTAAAGTTTAGTAGGTTTTTCTATATGGATTACATTATCATTATCTTTCCCCCATACAAATTCACTGATGCTGAACTTTATGAAGCAAATGTGTTTGAATATTCATTTTAAGAATTCTTTGATGATAATGAATTAATGACCAGAGAAGGCTCTCTATATTAGTCACAAGCATCAGATAATTCATATATAAACTTGTGAGCCATGACTGAAGTCTATTTCACATTCCTTATATTCAAAAGATTTCTCACTGATATGAACCCTTTGATGTTGAGTTAGTTGTGAACCACGAGTAAAGGCCTTCCCACATTCCTTACACTGATACGGTTTCTCACCAGTATGAACTCTCTGATGTCGAGAAAGATGTGAGCTCTGAGTAAAGGCTTTTCTACACTCTTTGCATTCATAGGGTTTCTCACCAGTATGGATTCTCTGATGTAGAGTAAGTTGAGAACCGTGACTAAAGGCCTTCCCACATTCCTTGCATTCATAGGGTTTTTCTCCAGTGTGAATTCGCTGATGTTGAGTAAGTTGTGAACCACGAATAAAGGCCTTCCCACATTCCTTACACTGATATGGTTTCTCACCTGTATGAATTCTCTGATGCTGTATAAGTAGTAAGCCACGAGCAAAGGCCTTCCCACATTCATTACATATGTAGGGTTTCTCACCAGTATGAAGTCTCTGATGTTGAGAAAGATGTGAACTCTGCGTAAAGGCCATTCTGCATTCTTTACATTCATAGGGTTTCTCACCAGTATGAATTCTCTGATGTTGAGTAAGCTGTGAGCCACGAATAAAAGACTTCCCACATTCCTTACACTCATAGGGTTTCTCACCAGTGTGAATTCTCTCATGTTGAGTAAGTTCTGAGCCACGACTAAAGGTCTTTCCACATTCTTTACACTCATAGGGTTTTTCACCAGTATGAATCCTTTGATGTCGAGTAAGGAGGGAGCCACGATTAAAGGCCTTTCCACATTCCTTACACTGATAGGGTTTCTCACCAGTATGAATTCTCTGATGTTGAGTAAGTTGTGAGCCATGACTAAAGGTCTTTCCACATTCCTTACATTCATAGGGCTTCTCATTGGTATGAATTCTCTGGTGTTGAGTAAGTTGTGAGCCACGGATAAAGGCCTTCCCACATTCTTCACATTTATAGGGTTTTTCACCAGTATGAATCCTCTGATGTTGCATAAGTAATGAGCCGCGAATAAAAGCCTTTCCACATTCCTGACATTCGTATGGCTTTTCCCCATTGTGAATTTTCTGATGTTGAGAAAGCTGTGAGCCACAAATAAAAGCTTTGCCACATTCCTTACATTCATAGGGTTTTTCACCGGTATGAATTCTCTTATGAAGAATAAGTTGTGAGAGCTGCGTAAAGACCTTTCTACATTCTTTACATTCATAAAGTTTCTCACCAGTATGAAGTCTCTGGTGCAGAGTAAGTTGTGAGTTCTGAGTAAAGGCCTTTCCACATTCTTTACATTCATAAGGTTTCTCCCCAGTATGGACTTTTTGATGTCGGGTGAGTTGTGAGCTTCGAATAAAGGCTTTCCCACATTCTTCACATTTATATGGTTTTTCACCAGTATGAATCCTATGATGTAAAATAAGTTGTGAGCTCTGAGTAAAGGCTTTCCCACATTCCTTGCATGCATAGGGTTTCTCACCAGTATGAAGTCTCTGATGAAGACTGAGTTGTGAATCACGACTAAAGGCCTTCCCACATTGCTTACATTCATAGGGTTTTTCACCAGTATGAATACTCTGATGTTGAGTTAGGTGTGAGGCTCGTCTAAAAGCCTTCCCACATTCCTTACATTTATAGGGTTTCTCAGTAGAATGACACCTGGGAAGTTGAGATAAATAAGTATGCTGATTGAAAATAGACATTTTTTCATATATGATCATCCCTTGACTGAAATATTCCTCCTGATTTTCTTGTGGCTTTTCCAATGTGCCTTTGACTTCCAAATAATCTCTGGAATTGGACTCCTCAAGATCACAGTTTTCAAGCCTGGCACTCATTTCCCATTGGGATAATTCTGTTTCGTAAGTGTCCTCTTTTGGAGTTAAGTCCTTGTTTGCACCCCTTGAAGGCAAGTCTGAAAAATAAGAGATAAAAAATTTCTTTTGTCATTTCAAAAGACCTTCCACAGTAGAAAAGACTATATGTGAAAAAATATATATGGAAATAATATCCATAGGAAATAACTGGCTTACCTCAGAGTTTTTCAAATATTGTGTACTACTTACCTTTCACATCACAACCTGATACATGCAAAGTTTCATAAAACAATACCTATTCTGTTTTCTATTCTATTCTACACTACACTATTCTAGTCATCTTTTTCTCTCCACCCCACCTTCTCTCTCTCACACAAAAAGTCAAAAACCACTAAACTGATTTCATGCTGCAGTAATGTGTTGCTACCCGGAGTTTGAAAAAACATTAGCTTAGGATGATTTCATATATTAATATGTATAAAGGGCACACAAGTGATCAGAGAATAATGAAAACTATACTTAGAAGATAAGGGAAGGGACTTCCCTGGTGGCACAGTGGTTAAGAATCCACCTGCCAATGCAGGGGACACAGGTTCGATCCCTGGTCTGGGAAGATCCCACATGCTGCGGAACAACTAAGCCCATGCACAACTACTCAGCCTGCGCTCTAGAGCCTGCAAGCCAAAACTACTGAAGCCCGCGTGCCTAGAGCCCATGCTCCACAACAAGAGAAGCCACTGTAATGAGAAGCCTACACACCGTAACAAAGAGTAGCCCCCACTCGCTGCAACTAGAGAAAGCCCTCGCGCAGCAACAAAGACCCAACACAGCCAGAAACAAATAAACAAATAAATTAACTAATTTTTAAAAAAGAAGATAAGGGAAGAGATTAAGAAAACCTTTTAGGTCAGTAGTTCTCAAATTTTGGTGGGGATCAAAATCACCTAGGGACCTTAAAGATTCCCAGATAACCACACAAGACTAACTGAATCTGAATCTAGTGAATCAGAAAAGAGAGCTTGGAAATCTCTTGTTTTAATGCTTCCCCCTAACAGATTCTGATTCAAATTCAGATTATGATTTGCTATCTTTGCCTAAAATTTCTAAATAGCTTCTAAATTAAACTTCTAAAATAAAATCCAAATGCCTTCCATGACTTTGAGGAAGCTCTCCATGGTTCCTACCTAAATATCTGATTCCCCATGAGCCTTCTCAGCTTTGCTCACTATTTGCCAAACATATTAGATTCCTTTTAGCTCTGAAAATCACAAAGCCTATTTCAACTTACAACTACCTAGAGCCTGTCCTATGTCTCTGGACTGCTCTGAATGAGATACTCTATATAAGCCAATTCTCATCCTAAGGTCTCAATTTAAATACCAGTTCCTGAATCTTAAACACTTATTTCTGGTAACAGAAGACTAGATAATTTAAATGAACCTTTCTAATGACGAGAGCAATTATACAAATTGGACAAAATATAAATGGCACTTGACTAAAGGCATTAGAGAATTCATGTAAGAATAAAGAGTTGGTGGGCTAAAAGTTGAAAGATATGAAAACTCAGAGAAATAAGCCCAACATTTGGGGCTACTTTTCCATTTGGGGAGGTCTTACAATTCTAGAAAAGGCAAGTGAGATGTGGAGAAACTAAACAGTGTTTTGGACCATTTCATGGGTCTTGGGTGACAATAATTGGAGAACAAGGCTCAACATAAATTCTCCATACTTTGGGTTGGGAGCCCAGAGGGCTACAATGAGGAATAGGGAGAAACAGTAGACCAGTCTGGGCAGCGTCTGAAGTCTGAATCATATTTGAATCATCTCAAACTCAGATATCTGGACTGAGGTAATTCAAGATCGCTTGCCATAAGCAAACCTAAATCTTCACTGAAGATGAAGGCTTAAAATTGCTTTTATAATTTCTCTTTACAGTGTCTAGCACTCAATAAAAATTGACCAGGTGAATGAGGATACAAGACAATTTAACTAAAAATCAGGAGAAAAAAGACAAAAGAAACAGACCTATGAGGGCTCTAGTTATGTATCCACCACCACAGTAATGATAAACAACAACAGTTCTATTATTCCTAGATACTCTTGTGCCATCCCTTTGCAGTAGATCTCTCTTCACCCTAGGGGCAGATGCCTGGAAACCACTGATCTGCGTCTTCCTCAATACCTCCCTACAGATGCAAACAAAAGTACATCCATACTAAATCTATGATAAAAATGCAAAAAGTGATCATATGACTCTTCAACTGCCTAGTCTCTTGCATACTACTTCCTAGGTGCTAACCATGGTTATCTTCTTTAGTTCTCCCTATCCTTATCAATTAAAATACCAAGTTGCTTTTGTTTACTTATTTTTACTTTACCCTGTTTTGTTTCCTTATGCCCTCATGTCTTTTCTTATTTACTCTTCTATCCAAGGCAATTCTATCTGTTCATCCCAGAAGAATATCTTTTATCATTTCTCAGGCACTGCTACAGGTCAAAGACATAACGAAAGGCCTCTGTAATCTTACAGAATGTTGGGGATGTTGGAGAGAAAAAAAATCAATTATTCAATATAAGGGAAAGAGTCTGGAGTGATAAAGTTCCTGGTATTCTATTTTAAAAGAGTAGGTTGGATGGACATATAGATCAAGAAAAAGAACACACACAAAATTCTAATACACTACATAATGGAAATGCAAAACAGTACAACCATGATGAAAAAGAGTTTGGTTGTTTCTTATAAAGATAAACATATATGCAGCATATGATCCAGCAGCCATAGGTATTTACACTTACATCCAGATAAACATCTGTACGCCAAAAATTATAGTAGCTTTATTCATAATCGCCAAAAAAATGGAAACCCAGATGTCCCTCAAAAGGTGAGTAAATCAACAAACTTTGGTATTTCCATACAATGGAACAATACTCAGCAATAAACAGAAACAAACTATTGATTCATGCAATAATATAGATAAATCTTAAATATATTTTACTAAGTGAAAAAAGCCAGACCCCAAAGGCTATAAATTTCAATTCTCATTTGTATAATATTCTGGAAAAGGCAAAACTGTAGGACTGAAAATAGGTCAGTTTTCATAGGTTGGAGGGAGGAAGGATCTGACGACAAAGAGATAGCATGAGGGATTTTAAGGGTGTAATGCAACTGTTGTATATTATGACTGTGACAGTGGATACACTTGATATGTAATGGTGCATCAGATTTCCTGAAGAACACACAAAAAAATGTTGGATAAAACATGACAAACCACTTTCTAAAAGTAAGCCAAGCAAAAAAGAAAGTAAAGAAGATCCACAGGGGACACAATGAAATAAAAAACAGAAACTAGAGAGGTAAACATGTTTTGAAGCCACACCTATCTTCAGGATATTTGCTGTCTTCAATGGCCTACATTTGAATCTTAATGATTAAAAAAGAAAATCCAAGAGACAAGGCCTTGGACCAATAATAGGTCAGGGATTAGAAATAAACCTCTTCACAAAATTGGAACCATCCAAAGCCTACAGTTCAGAGGGAGGAAAAAAATCCTCTGGCGTCAAAGGAAAAAGACAAGAAAATCTTAGTCTTAGCAATTTTAAGAAACCTGACTTTTACTCTGAGATGGGGAGTCATTGGAAGGTTGTGAGAAGCAGCATGACAAAATCTGACTTTGCTTAAAAATGATCCTTCTGGTTGTTTTGTTTAAATTAAAAAAAACAAAAACAAAAACAAAACCAGATAGTCAGTGGGAAAATACAGAAGCTAGGTGGATAGAAGTTAGGAGGCTATAGCAATAACCCACATGGCTCAGCCTAGAGTGTGGAGGAAGGGGTGGAGAAAGTGAGATGTCTTTGGATTCTGGATATATTTTGAAGGTATAATGAAGAGGATTTCATGATGGATTGAACATGCAATATAAAAGAGAAAAGTCAAAGAAAACTCTAAGTATTTTGCCTGAGCATCCAGAACAATAAATGTGCTGTTTACTGAGAACTTCTCATTATAGTAGAAGGTTTGGGAGAGAATATCAAGAGCTTGGTTTTGAACTATTTGGTTTGGGACTTTACATGGTAAAGATGTTGAGTAGACAGGCGTATATGGGGTTCTGGGGACATACATGGATTAGATTTATAAATTTGGGAATCGTCAACAAATAGATGACACTTAAAACTATGGGATTTGATGAAATCATCCAGGGAGCCTTTGGATACAGAAGAGATGGGAAGAGAAGGGAAGAAAAGATAAGGGAAGTCTGAGGATTGAGCCCTCGGGCACTTCAACATTTAGAGGTCAGGTGGATGAGAAGAAACTAGCAAAGGAGATTAAGAAGGAGCAGCCAAAAAAAAAAAAAAAAAAAAAAATGAAGGAGCAGCCAATGACAAGGAAGATGGAGAAAAATTAGGAGAGTGTGGAGTCCCAGAAGCGAAGTAAAGAAAGTGTTTTAAGGAAGAATGATCAATTTTGTCACATGCTGAAAGATGAGGTAAATGGTGACTTCTAATTTAACAAAGTCTTTAGTGATATGGAGGATACTAGTGATCTTCACAAGATAGTTTTGGTGGAGAAATGGGGATAAATTTTGATTGAAGCAGATTTAAGACAGCATGGGAGAAGAGCTGGAGGTAGGGAGCGTGGAAAATTCTTTTGAGAAGTTTTGTTGTATATAGTAGCAGAGAAATGGGGCTGTAGCAAGAGGAAAATATGTGTTTAGAGATTTGTGTCTGTTTTGTTTTTCCTTTTAAGATGAGCGAAGTTACATGTTTGTGTGCTTGTAAGTAGCTCTCTGCAGGAAACAACTCTTTGCAGGAACCAGCACTTTGCAGAAGGCCTTTTGCCTTGTCACTTCAGCAAAGCTATATTTTAACTAACTTTTACACCAGATGCCCCCATGCTTAACTAACCTCCAGTCCAATCACACCTTTGAAATCTACTGATCACACAATGCCCTGCCTAATCTGTTGATTCTTTCCTTAAAGAAGCAGAAATGAAGAATAAGTAATTAACAGATGACTGGATCCTTTCCCCAGCCTTCCCTTCAGTAATCCCACGAGCAAACTACATGAACAAGATAGCATCTAAAGGAAGATCACAACAATCAGTAAGTCTGCATGTAATGGAAAATGACGAGGAATCTGACCCCCTACCTTAATGATTAACTGAGATCGTTTCCTCTTTTGTCCCTTTAAAAACTTTCATGGCCAAGCAGAATCTTTGGAGTTGGTTCTGGGACACAAGTCCTCCTTCTCTCCAGGTTGCAAGCCTCCTGAATAAAGCAACCTTTTCTTTGCCAACCAACACTTGTCTTTCAAGTATTAGCTTTCGAGTGGTGAATAGCCGAACCTGAGTTTGGTAACATGCTGATAAAAACGATTATAACAGATATAGACAAGCCGATGTTTCAGGAGACTAAGAGAGCAATCACTTCAACAATGTCCTCAAACAGATGAGTAGGACTGGCATTTAGTATATAAGTGAAGGTACTGGCCTTAGATAAAAGCACAGAAAGTCATCTATGATAATAGGAAAAGAGGCAGAATGAGTACGGGTGCAGGGAGGTAGATTGATGAAGCTTAAGTTTGTAGAAGTTCTTTATCAGTTTCCAGTGAAATCAGCTCAGGGCAATCATCTTATAGTCAGGCAAGAGGAATCAGAACAGTCATGGCCTTAGGCAACTAACAACTTAGCTCTGAAGTAAATAAGCAAAAATTGATAGCCGTACAAAGAGAAACTGGTAAATCCACAGTCAAAGTAGAGGACTATAATATTGTGATATAATAAGAAGCAGTATATTTGGACTTTGTCCCTGTTTTCTGGGAGAAAACTCCTTAAACTCTCAGAATTTCCTGAGTGATAAAGGTAAAAAGAATGTTTTTAGTTATTCGTAACATGTCCCTTTCAACCACATGAGTTTATGTTAATGAGGTGAGTTTTGGAAAGCCCCCAAGGACAGGAGCTGGTTGCCAGGGGAACCAACCATGTAATTAAAGCATTGGAACTTTCAGCCACTCCCCCACCTCTGGAAAAGGGAGAGAGGTTGGAATTTGAATTGCTAATGGCCGCTGAGTTAATCAATCATGCCTACATAATGAAGCCTCCATGAAAAATCCTAACAGAAGGGGTTCAGAGAGCTTCTGGGTCAGTGAACACAATGAAGTGCTAGAAGGGTGGTGCACCTGGAGAGGGCACAGAAGTTCTGCAACTCTTCTCCATGCCTTCTTATAGTGTAAGCCTTACAGTTGGTATTTTTTTTTTTCTTTTTTGTAATGCAAGAGTATGACTTAAGCTTTGACTGTCAAGGCATTCACTTCAACCATGTCTGTCTGGATCCAATAAACACATTGCCAGGCACATGATTAGATAAAGAGGCAGGCTGAATCAGGCTGTCTCCCCACACTGAGGCTCCTTTGTTTTAGAGATCTTGATTGATTTCAATAACTGACCATTTGGGCCACTTGTTTTTTATCTTCCCATGCTTTAAATTCCCACTCCTACATTTTAAATTTGCTAATAAGGAGTGGGCTCATGAAATTCTAGGCCCCCACCCTCAATCCCAATAAAAACAGAACCCGAGGCCCACATGTGCACGTGGGCACTGGCTCTCTCCCTTCCTCTCTCCCTCATTCTCTCTCCCCTGACAACCTCGCTGTGTGGCCTCAGATGTGCTGTGTAACTTCCAAGTCCTGTAAGTAATAAACCTTTATTTTTTCAAAGTTTCCTGATGGGTATTGCTGAAGGGTGTCTTGCGGTCATAATAAGAACCACAAGGGCTGGTCTGGCCATAATACTGATTATCAGTAGGCTGATTCCAGCACAAAACACTTATCCTGTGCATTTCTTCCATTTAGTTGCTCCTGAGTTGTATCCTTTATAATAAACTGGTAAGTGTAAATGTTTCTCTAAGTTCTGTGAACCACTGTAGCAAATTATTGAACCTGAGATTTATAGCCCGTGAGAAACCCTGATTTATATAGCCAGTCAGTCAGAAGTACAGGTGACAACTGGGGACTTGCAATTGGCATCTGAAGTGGGGGGGCAGTCTTGCTGCACTGAGCCCTTAACCTGTGGGGTCTGCACTAACTCTGGGCAGTTAGTGTCAGAACTGAGTTAAACTGTAGAATATACCCAGGTGGTGTCCACCAAGAACTGGAGAACTGCTTGGTGTGGGAAAATCCACACATCTAGTGTCAGAAGTGGTGTGTGAGTTGAAGGAAACAGTAATTTTTTTTCCCTTTTAGAACATAATATAAACAGACAAGAAATAAAAACAGAGAAGACTGGAACATAATAAGATAGGTAGATAGATAAAACTGATAACATGTTAACACGTTATAATAAAATTAGAAATTACAAAAACATACAAAAATAATATGTAATCCTAGAATTAAGTAACTCAGATACTTCTATATAATGTTTGGCATAAAAGGAAAATGAAAGAAAAATAAAACCTACAAACAATTTAGAACTAAATACCAAGAGCAACCTTGTGTGAAATCTCATGAGATTCAGCTAATGTAACACAGAAAACTTACAGCCTTAAATGTACTTATTAGAAAACAAGAAATAATTCAAAACAAGAGAATTAAGGTTCAACTGAACAAGGAGAGGGAGAAATAAACAAAACAAAACAATTAGCTAGCTAAAAATCAGAAAACTAGTAAAGTAGAATGTAGAAAGAATAGAAATGGCTACCAAAAATAAAAGTCAATTTTTTGAAAATACCAATAAATGATATAAAAATTTGACATGCAGGAAAAAAATCAGATTGAGCACAAATCCAAAACACTGGAAAGGAAAAGACCTTAAACTCAAAAAATCCAAAGGAGTTAAAAAGTGTTTATGACAAAACCCTATGTATAACTCAAGAGTAAATTACAAAACTAGATGAAATGGATGAGAATAATTTTTAAAATGACCCATAAAGATAGAAAATCTGAATATACATCAATAACCACATAAGAATTTAAAATTTGAGTTCAATGTCTGTTCTCCTAAAGGGCAACAGATACTGATGACTGATGGTATTATTGGCAAGATCATATATAACTGTTGTTGAACATAAAAAAATATGGATATCCACCCAAGTCATTTTACAAAGTTAAATGAACTCAGGTAACAAAACTGGACAAAGAAAGCTCACAAACAATCCAATCTGTGGAAAACTAATCCAATCTCACAAACAAACATAGGTAAACTTTTAAAAGAAAATATTAGCAACACAGAATCCAGCTGTGTATTTAAGGACTAATACATCATTATCAAATAAGGTTTACCCCACAAATGCAGAAATAGTTCAACATCAGAAAATGTATTTTAAGACCGTCTATTAAAAACTCTAATGGCTCTTCCTTAACCTAATTAAGGGTATTTACCAGAAACCAACAGAAACATACTTAATAAAAAAAATTTAAATTAAACATTAGAAGCATTCCCAATAAAGTTTGAAAAAAGACAGTAATTGTTTTCAAATTGTGATAGTCAAGTACTCAGCTCCTACTGATTAGTTTTCACAAAATGGTACAAATAGAAAAGAAAGGGATCATACATTGTATGTAGAGAACAAAATTATCTACCTAGATATCCAACATGATCCATCACAAAACTATTAGATATTTCTATAAGGTTATTATCAACTTACAGAAAGCAGTATTTTGCTCTACCTATATATGTATGTATACATATGATTTTTGTCTGAGAACAAAATATTCCTATTTATAATATCAACAAAATTTATAAAGTACTGAGGAAATTACTTAACAAGAAATGTGCAAGACCTTTTAAAAAGGCAATGAAACTTTACAGAAGGACATAAAAAGAAAAGTAGATATAGCATGTTCAAAGATAGAAGGATTCAATATTGCAAGTATGTGAATGGTGCATCAGATTTCCCCAAAACACCATGAAATGCTAGATAATATATATCAAATATCCTTTTACAAGTATGCCATGCTTAAAGGAAAATAAAGCAGATCCAAAGGGGGCAAAATGAAGAGATCATCAGATACTAGAGGTCAGCATGCTCTGAAGTCACAGCTACCCTCAGGACATTTGTTGACTTCAATTGCCTAAAAGTTTATACCTTACTGGTATGAAAAAAAACCAAGAGACAAAAAGCCTTGGGCCCACTAAAGGTCAAGGACTAGCACTGAACCTCTTCACAAAATCAGAACTGTCCAAGGCCTACAGTTCAGAGAAAGGAAAAAAAATCCATCTGATCTCAAAGGAAAATGACAAGGTACATTTTTGTCTTGCCCTAGACTCTCAGTGAAAAGAAGAAAAAATGCTATGGATAATTCATCATTACACAAGAGCCCCTATGCTTGCAAGAAACTGCAGAATTAGACCGGTTCGCCAGAAATTGTAATTGTTGAATGATACATGTAATATAAATGCTTAAAATATATGAAAATATAAAATATAAAATCAAAACCATGAGGAAGAGAATATATAGAAGAAAAGTACGATCTAGGGGAGAGGGAAAATAACAAGTTCTAGAAATAAAATAATATAATCAATTATATTAAAATCTTAAAAAAAAATCTTACAACAGCCAGAGAGAAAATACAGATTACTTACAAAAGGAACAACAATGAGACAGATGGTAGACTTCTCAAGAGCAACAACAGAAGCCAGAAGACAGTGGAATAATATCTTCAGAGTGCTGAGAAAAAAATAATTGTCAGTATAGAATTCCATACCCAGTTAAATCATCAGGCAAGAATGAAGATGAAACAAGCTTATATTGCAACAACAACAGAAATATAAATGAAGAGTATTTACTAACAATAAGTCTTGCTTAATGTATTTCATGATAAATAAAATGATCGCAGTATGAAGGTATGATGGAAGAGGAATAGTGTGCAAATAAAAGGATATTCATGTGAATAAATCTACAACCAAATATTGCCATTTTGTAAAACAAAAATAATGCCCATTTTGAAAGAAAACAGAACTAAAATATTAGCCAACAATAACATTAAATAGGAAAGATTAACCAAAGTTAAAACATTCTAAGATTCTTTATATTGTCCTGGGAGAAGGGAGACATTAACTATAGCCTTTCTTAAGTATGTACTTGTTAAATGACACAAGCAATAATGATAATGATTAAGTGACCAAAATAGGCAGAAATACTCTCAAAATATTTAAACTCACCAGTAATCACGGCAATATGTTATTCAATTTTTTATCTACAAATTGACAGATATTTTTAAGTGATGATATCTAATGTTGGTCAAAGTGTAGAAAAAGAGTAAGTCATACACTGCTGGTACACGCCTGACAAGAATTTTGTGAAAATAAAATATGTATTTGACATAGAGATGAAAATATCACATCTCTCTATAAACCTCAACTCACTGCCACAGCAGCCACCAATTTATTTCAAGGTAGATACAGTCCTTGATATCTGTGTTTTTTAACTTGTTGGCCTTGAAATCCTAGGGATGAGAGTGGGGCATATAGTTTATTACAAGACCTCTACAAAGTAGTATGCAGACCAAATATTATATGTGGCTTGAATAACTATGTTTTATTATTAATAAAAACAATGAATATCTAGTAAAATATTTAATTTCCATTAAAAATGTATATTTTTTCAAACATTATAATTAAAAAACTACAAAACTGCATTTGCATTAAGATGAATAAAATGCATGTGATAAAAAACTAAAGATAACCAGTAAAAGCATACAAATAGTGTATATCTTCCAAACTAAACAAGGGAGGAAGTGGAGTTTAAGAAAAAAAACAAAAAACAAAAAAACTGTACCCATCCTGATTAAGGAAAGATTTTAAAAGGAAGCAAAGAAGATCAAGAGAGTAATCCAAAAGCATAAAATAGGAGAGAAATAAATCCAAGCATACTGGCAATAACAATTAAATTTTAAAAATAAATTCTCAGATAATATCATATTACAGTAGTTATCAAACATGTCTGAACATTTATTTGAACAAGCTAAGGAACTTCAAAAAATAATATCTCTGTCCCGTGCCCATAGATTGTGATTTAATTGGTCTGGGATGTGGCCTGGGATCTGGAATTTTTAAAAGGACTCCTGCTATTTCCAAAGTGCATATAAACTTGGAAATAGGGACTTCTCTGGTGGTCCTGTGGTTAAGACTCCGTGCTCCCAATGCAAGGGGCCTGGGTTCCATCCCTGGTCAGGGAACTAGATCCTGCATGCTGCAACTAAGAGCCTGCGTGCCACAACTACAAGATCCCACATGCTGCAACTAAAGATCCTGCATGCCACAATGAAGATCCCGTGTGCCGCAACTAAGACCCGGTGCAACCAAATAAATAAAAATACTTTTCTAAAAGTTTAGAAATAATTTCTATATATTTTTCCAAAGTGATTATGCCAATTGATACTGACATTAGTAAGGTACAGAACACTTAAAAAAACAGATCTACTCACATATAATTCATATACCTACAGTTCATTCAGAGTACATACAATTCAACAGTTTCTAGTATATTCATAGAGTTGTACAATAATCACCACAATCAAATTTTATAACATTTTTGTCACCTCAAAAAGAAACCTCATACCTATTGGCAGTCATTTTCAATTTCCCCATTTTCATTTTCCAATCCACCCTCACATGCCAGCTCCCACCCCAGTGCTGGGCAACCACTAATCTACTTCCTGTCTCTATGGATTTGTCTACTGTGGACATCTCATATAAATGGAATCATACAATATGTAGTCTTTGTGTCTGGCTTCATTCATTTAGCATGTTTTCAAGGTTCATCTGTATTGTAGTATGTATCAGAACTTCATTCTTTTTTATTGCTGACTAATATTCCATTGTAAGGATATACCAATTTTACTCATCTATTCATCAGCTGATAGACATTTGGGTCATTCCACTTTTTGGCTTTTATGAATAATGAGGTATATAGCACTTCTGCATTGAAAAGTTGTAAACACTTGGTACTGTAATACTTCTCAATTTTTGCCAATCTAGGGCGTGTGAAATAATTATCTCACTGTGGTTTTAATTTGCATTTCCTGATTGCTAGTGAGGTTGAACAGTTTTTCATGATTATTGGCTATTTGCATTTCCTTTTCCTTGAACTGCCTATAAATGTCTTTTACCCAATTTTTCAAAAAGGTTATTTACCTTTTTCTTAACCATCTATAGGAGCTTTTTATATTCTAGATACTAAATGAATTCCTGTCAATATGCATTGCAAATATCTTCACCAAATTCACGGCTTGCTGTTTACTTTTTTTATGATGTCTTTTTATAAAGAGAATAATTTTCATGCAGTCAAATTTATCAACCTTAGAATGATTATTTTTAAAAAGAACTAAATAGAACCTTTAGAAATGCTCAATTTAGTTCTCTGTCACATCTGTTCCTTTATAAAAATCTTTTATTGCTTTTCATTTTTGTAATTTAGTTTCTTTCTTTAAGTATTTCACCAATAGTTTATATTTACATTTAAAAATTCCAATATGTTAAATCTTTTACCATGCGATCTGTTGTTTCCTTAGATTACTTATCAACTCACCTGTGACCTGTTTCCTCGTGGGTTTGATGATCTTTGTGAGCTCATCTTTTGTTGATTAATTTGTGAGAATTCTAAAAGCCCTCTTACTTTCCTCCAGAGAGAATATGCATTTGCTTCGGCCAGGATTCAGAGGGCACCACCTTAGAGAATAAAATTTCAACTCCTTTTTTTCTATTCTTTAACTATCCTTATTTCTTATTACTCTATCATTCACTTTTCTTTAGATATAATGTTTTTCTATTCCTCCTACAGAGTTAATGCCCAGCCCAAGCCCTTTACACCTACTACTCCAACTGCCTGGAATACTGTTCCTCCAGATACTGGCCTGACTCATGCCCTTACTTTGGTAAAGTCTTTGTTCAAATATTACTTTCTTAGAGAGGTTTCTCCAAAATCTACCAATCTAAAATAACCTACCCCCCCATTCCCCATTTAGTTCTTTCTCTGCCTATTCTACTTCACCTTTATTCATACTGTTTATTGCTACCTGCAATTTTTTATATTTATTAAATAAATATATGCACATAAATATGCACACACATACACATATATTTTTGTTTCCCTATTTATTTTGTATTTCTCCCACAAGAATGTAAGTTTCAGCAGAATAGGAACCTTCTTTAGATCATTATTTCTCCAATGCCTACTACAGTCGTTGGCATAGAATAGGCCCCTCAATAAATAAATATATTTTGAATAAATGAGTACATTTTAAAGAATGGAGACAAATTATATGTCTAAATACAAAAAAAAAAAATCTGGAAAGGAACTGACTCCCAAGTTTACATAAAAGCATTGTTACAGGGGGAAAAGAGGAGTGAAGGGGCAAGAGACAATTATATTCCAGTGATTTGAAGAGTCCAAAGACTAAAGTCATCATTTAGATGGGAAAATCACTTATTAAAGTTTTAACTGATATATGCTCTGTCCCTTATGTTGCTACAGGAAAAAAACAATGAACTTTCTTCAACAATCACAGTTTCTTCCTGAGCTATTTTCCAATAAAAGGTGGTTCTAGCATATTCATTCAGTGTAAAATACAAAGTTCTTAAAATGTGATGTTCAACTGCAAAACACAAATAAGAGAATTTTTTTTTGTAATGGATTGTGTTCACTTGAATTGTTAGTGAAATGCATTGATCCACACTGTCACTATATAAATAATGTAAGCTCTTCTGTTGTCAGAAAAACCATACATTTCTCTATTAAAAAAATATTTAGAGTTGCTTTGGCAGATCTAAATTGTAACAATGAATCATAGCCTGTTTTTTCTGGCAATATTGCAAGTGTCCCAGAATTCAATTCTCTCCCTTTGTTCATCAAGGAACACAGGAAGGAAGACAGGCAATTATATTTGAAGGATGGAGAAGATAAATGTGCCCAATGAAACCATCCATGTCTACTTCCAGTAATTTGAAACTATTCCTTGGAGAATAATAAGAAATTCAGTTAATCACTTAAAAACAACCTTGAAATAACAGAAAAGAAAGCAGCCATTCCAAAGGTAGATACTGAAATACCAGGGGTAGATATCCTTACCTAGTGACACCAAGTTACTATAGTTCTCCAACATCACATCTCTATACAAATCCCTTTGTGCAGAGTCCAGGCATTCCCACTCTTCCTGAGAGAAGTCAATGGCAACATCCCTGAACATCACTGATCTCTGAAACACAAACATAATACTAGTTGTGGAAATAAAGAAAATATTTTTTCAATGGAAGGGGAGATGACAGAGAGCTCTCCACGAAGAAGGCAACAGAGCAAATAGGCTGGGAAGCCTCTTACATGGATAAGACACTAAAGAAATTGGTGCTTCTGAAGTTCCTTTTTATGCCTGTTGCTGTAGATATTTCCTGCATATAGAATATCTCATTTTACACATAAATCTGAGAATAAAGTCAATGCAATGTCCCAATTGAAAGAAATAGCATACACAAGCACCCTGTACAATAGGTATCTTACATATCATGCATTCTCAACAAATGCAAGTTTCTCTTTCTTCTTCTCTATTTAAGAAGGAAATAATTTGGTATAATTTTCTGTAAAACCTTATAAAATTTCTATCTTATAAGATTTGCATAAAATTAAAGAATTTATTGAAACATCAGGTTCATCATTATATCAGAATATTACATCATAAGCATTTTCCTTGTTACCAATAATTTAGTAAATATTTTAAATAGACTGTAGAATAGCTCCATATAATGACTATATCTGACTTAATAAGTGTGCATCATTGAACACTTTAGGTTACATAAAAATCTTGTAAGCATTTTTTACTTTTGGGAGTTTATAATTCTCAACAGCATCATCACGTAAATAATGATCTTTCTTGTTACTATTAATCATTTAAAAACGTACCTTTTCTTTATTCTAAGCAACAGAAAGGTAGAAAAGATAATCTAAACTTACACATTCAAGATTAGCACAAAATGTTGAATCTCAAAATGATCCATGTTACTGGTATTCGTCAATCACGGATTCCCAGGGAAGATCCCTGATCTCTCTGTATTCAATCCCTAATATGTTCCTTATCTTAAAAGCTCACAAAGCACGAGCTTTGCCATGTATGGACACTAAGCCCAGTCAAGACCAAATCCTATCTTGTCTAACCAGGAAATGTAGGTCTAAAGAGACGTTCAAATTTTTCTCATGCGTGGTATGTACAAATCTTAAAAAATCAGGGACTCTGCTTTTGTTATATCAGTGTTCCCAGTCAAAGATGCTCACTGGACTTTTGCATAAGTATGTGAATAAAGGTTAGATTAGAAAGACATACATAGGGAAGACACTATCACTTATAAGAATGGAAAAAACTGGAAAGCACACTCATGAATGGGGTGAGTCAGGAAGGAACTTTTAGGAATAAGGAATGCAAACATGCACATATTCTGTAAAAAAGTGATTATTTAAAGAGGGCACAAAGAAGCACTGATTTACCTGAGCCATGGTTTTTACAGCTGCAAGAAATGATCGATCATCTTCTGGATTCCTATCTTAGAAAAGCACAGAGTCTGGAAAAGGCAGTACCGGGGAGGAGAAACAGAACCATGAGACCATGCTTTCTGCAAAGCTCCAAATGGGTAAGTTAGAATTATCTTTGTTGTTCTCCTCTTCCTGTCTCTTTCTCCCATCCCTAAAATATACACTAAGCAGGGGAGATACAGGTGGTGATTCTTACCCTGGTCAAACTCAATGCTCTCTCTATATACAAAGAGAAAACATTTACAACTTCTTTACTGTTTCTGAAATGAAACTTATAGGTAATAAAACACATTTATATACATTATACCAAAAACAGAGATAATGACCAACTGTTAAATTTTAATATGTTAATGACCATACACAACTACATAGAAGGCTCAAATAGTTAAATACTTAGGCTTACAACTACTTAAAATGAACACTTTTAGATTTATAAGATTACAATATTCAACTTAATATGGTTGACATCTTTTATTTATAGTTGACATTTTAAAATAAAGGCCATATATGCATGTATGTGTGTGTGTATGTGTGTGTAGAATCAATGAAATTCATTACCTACAAATGAAGACTTCTACAAGTATGTGATACTGGCAAGTCATATCACAAGCAGTGTTGCCGTCAGTGCCATAACGTTTTAAAATGGTTTAAAAAAACTCAGTAAATTTCTGAATAAAACAAAGTACAATCTTTTCTCAATCAAACTATGGTAGCATTCCTGGAAGATTTAGCTGACAGTAAAACCATGCAATAATAGTAAAATAGATAAGTGCAGCAATTCAAAAAAATCAGGCAAAAAATGCTTTACGTGAGAGGTGCCAGACCCAGATAATTATAAACACATTTTTCCCCCAGCTATGGTCCTCATTTTGCAGGTCACAGAGAATTTCTTTGTTATGCACTTCAGGACATCTAGAAGTTGGCAAATTACTGCCCACCGATTATTTTTTAAAATAAAGCTTTACTGGAACACATCTATATTCATTCACTTATATACTGTCTTTGGCTACTTTCACACTATAATGGCAGAGTTGAACAGCTGCAAGAGAGACCATATGGCCCATAAAGCCTAAAATATGTACTGTCTAGCCTTTTACAGAAAAGCTTTCTAAGCTGTGATCTAGATCCATGGTTTGCTTCAGTCCTTCAAAAGCCAGAAGCCTTCACCCTCAACCCAGTTATTTAAACATTCAAAAGAACCCAGCTATATTTCGAAAACATCCCTAGGGAAAGTCACTGCCCCTACAGAGAATCATTGATATAGGTGATCAATAAATATTTAATTAGAAATTCCACTTCTTCCAGCTACAATAGATAACTGTGCCCATCGTAACAATAAAAAAAGAATTCAGATAAGATGTAAATTCAGAATTAAAAAAAAATTCATCACAGAGCTGAAGACACAAATAAATTTAAATGAACTAAACTCCAAAAAGTGCCAAGTTCTTCATAAAAGACATGTATATGGATACTTCCATCCCTGGCAGGGCTTAAACTAAATTTTACTTACCTTAAAGGTAGACAGTCCAACTATTCCAATAAAAAGACAATGTCAAGGCAAGATAAAAAAGCAAATTCCAATTGTATGCTCTTTACGAGAAATGCACTTTAAATATAAACAGATGGGTTAAAAGTTAAATGGAGAAAGCAAGAAACTAATACAACATTGTAAAGCAACTATACTCCAATAAAGATTAAAAAAAAAGTTAAACGCAGAAATATATACCATACAAACACTAAGCATAAGAAAGCTTGTGTACCTGTATTAATATAAGGCAAAACAGACAAAGAGTAACACTGGCAATAAATGATAAATTCATCAAGAAAACACAGCAATCCTAAATGTGTAAAGACTTAACAAAAGAGCATCAAAATATATAAAGTAAAACTTGAAAGAACTAAAGGAAGAAATAGACAAATCCACAATCAGATTTGGAAATTTTAACATCTTTCTCTCAGTAATTGACACAACAAGTAGATTCTTAAAAATCAGTAACAATATAGAGGATTTATACAACACTATCAAGTACCATGATATAACTGATACCATACCCAACTGTCAAGAATACCACACTCAACTGTCATGAGCTGAGCTGTGCTAGAGAGAGCTGAGCTGCTGGTTGTCAGAAAAGCTGACGAAGACAAGACAACAGCCAAAATGACAGTACCAGTCAAGCCTTTAATCTTTAATCACTTACTAATCAGCTAGTATAAGCAAGAGGCTAACCGAGAGAAAGTACTGAGTCCCCCACTGTTCCATTCTCCCCCATGGAACAGCACCTACAGAAGGTCTAATGGATAAACACAGATTTATGGAATCATCTCACTGCCAACGGAGTACCAAACAAAAGACCCCTCCCACTTCATGGAGAGGGAGATGGGGGAAGGGTTAGGAGTAGAAAAGTCACAGTGGAGAAAAAGTATCTTCAAGGTTTGCCTCCCTATACATGATAAGGAAGTCTGTGCCTGATAAAGCGGTATCGTAATGGAGGCACTTGGGGTAGGAAGGCAGATGTGCATAAGAGCATGGCTGGCTGGGAGGCCTGAGTCCTAGGACTGCAACTCCTTAGGATACTGCGATGCATGGCTAGGCACTAAGTCAGGTGTGGGAAAGAAACAAAGTATCAAAAATATTTTAAATTTGAATCATTCAGAGTATATTTTCTGGTCTTTGTCCACACACTATTAAATTAGAAATAACAATAAGAGGTCTAGTAGTACCTTCAAGTATTTGCAAATTAAACACACTTCTAAATAACTCTTAAGAAGAAATCACAAAAGACATTAAAAAATATGCTGAACTGAATGACAATGAAAACACAACTTACCAAATTTTGTGGGCTGCAGCAAAAACAGTATTTAAAGGAAAATTTATAGCTTTAAATGCTAGGAAAAAAGGAATGTGTACTATCAGTTCCCACCTTAAGGAGCTGGCAAAAGAAGAACAAACGAAGCCCAAAGTAAGAGGAAAAGAAATAATAGAAATAAACACAAAATCCACAATGGATCCAAAATGGATTTTAACAGAGAATCAACAAAGCAAAAAACTTGTTCTTTCAAAAGATTAATAGAGTTGATAAGCTCCTAGCAAATCTATGAAGAAAAAAAATTACCAATATGGAGAAGAGAATACTGATCTTACAGGCATTAAAAGGATAATGCAACCCTATGCCAATAAATTTGACAATATGAATGATATGGACAAATTACTTAAAACACAAATTATCAAAAGTCACACAAGAAGAAACAGAAAATATAAACTGCCCCATAGATATTACAGAAATCGAGTTTTTAGTAAAACAAAATAAAACACCCTATCTACAGAGAAGACCTAGATGGCTTCACCAGGAAGTTCTACCAACATTTAAGGCAGATATAATACTATTCCTTCACAAACTTTTTCAGAAAATAAGAAAAGGAGTAGACATTCTCTTTTACATTTTGAGGCAAAAAACCCATAATATCAAAACCTGACAAAAATATTGCAAGAAAAAAATTTTAGCTCAATATCTCTCGTGAACACACACACAAAATTATAAGGTGGTATCAAATAGAATCCATTTGACTTTGGAACTGTGAGTATGTTTTGTATAACTATAAGACGAAATTAAATCAAACTGGAAAAAAATCCCTAAGAACCAAAAGCAAAGTGAAACAAACTTACCTGTTCATAATACTAGCAGGGTAAACACAGAAAGGAAGTGGTTATTTCAAGGAATTTTAAAATACGTACATTTGACATTAGATTCCTAGTGCAATATAACCTACAGACCAAATAACTAATAACAAATAACCAAATAGCTATTTTTCAGTAACTATACTATTATTAATATTAATAAATAATATGTATTAAATATTATTAACAAAAGTTTTATTAAATAAAATAATAAATTATTATTAATAATATTGGCATTGTTATTCTAAAACAGACAATTCTGAAATGATTACACACACATACATCAATGAGAATAAATCAAGTATGTAATTATCTTAATGTTATTAAGAATAAAGATTTTCAGAGTACTAAAAGAAATACAAATGTAAAAATCAAGAAAAACTCTATAACCTTTAAATTCAATTGGAAATATCATTATAAACTCAGGATGTATTTTTCTCCTTCTAAAAAATACATATTTAACCAACTCTGTAAAGACCTACAAGCAATAACAACCAGAAGCAATGAGAACTCCTACTATCCTAATTGTGGCTTCTTAAAACCACTTCTCACTAAAAGGAACCAGGGCTCCACAGAGAAGTGGCTGATTTCATGTTTAACACAGGAAAATGGACAAGATGGGCCTAGAACATGTTGTCACACCAGAAAGTTTGGAATCTACCACAAACTCCAACAGTAATCAAAAGGAATTCAAAAGGAGCCAAATCAGAGGTAGTAAACAGGATCCCACTGGCAACAGATGGACAGTTTGAGTATTAATAAGAATAACTGCTATAGACTGAAACATACCAAATATATTTGAATCTACAAGTTCATAATGATAATTTAAAAGGAAAACACACGATAAACTTTGGAAGATGCTGAAAAATGAGAGTAAAATCAAGCTTTTATCCTACTTCTTTTGCATAAGCTATACTTCAGAGTAACCAAGACATTGGTGAGAGGATGGCTCCCTTTACAGAAGTATCCCAGCTAATAAATGCAAAAGAAGTGATAGAATTAAATAATATTTTGTGACTTCTGATAAAATAATGGATTCCAAATAAAGATTATCAATGGCTGCTAACATCACATAAAGGAAAACAACCAAATATTCACTACTTCATAGATGTATATATCATTATGTATGAAGGATTAGCATAAAACAAACAAGCAAAAACACAAAAAACCTGAACCTGATCAAGCCTCTAGAAATGCCAGTTTACAAGAAATACAGGTTAAAGGAACATGTTAAATAACACCACGTATATGCAATCAACAAAATCCAGAATATGGGTAACTCTGTAAGAAACTCTGTTTCTGGAACAAATAAAACTGAAAGAAATGAGAAAAAGAAAGATTTAAGAAATATATCTTCTTATTACATTAAACGGACATTCTTTGGATCTTTTTTTTTGGACAGGTTTTTTTTTTTTTATTGAAGTATAATTGCTTTACAGTATTGTGCTAGTTTCTGCTGTACAATGAAGTGAATCAGCTGTATGTATACCTACATTCCCTCCCTCTTGGACCTCCCTCCCCCCACCCCATTCCACCCATCTAGGTCACCACAAGCACCAAGCTCATTGTTTGGATCTTGATTCTAACAAACCATAAAAAAATATTTATGGGCAATGGGGAAAACATGAACACTAACTGGCTATTTTATGACATTAAGAGAGTACTGAGTTCTTTTTTTCTTTTTAATAGTAATGACATTGTGGTTATGTTTTTAAAATAAAAAGTCCTTATATTTTAGAAACACCCACTAAAATACTTGTGAATGAAATTATATATCTGGAATTTACTTCAAAATAATCCATGCTTTTTTGGGTCAGGGGAGAGAGTAGTAGAACCATAGATGAAACATGTTTAGCCTTAAACTGATATTTGTTGAAGCTGAGTGATGGGTAGAGTACACAGGGATGCCTTACACTATACTTTTAGTTTTGCATATGTTTGAATTTTTCCATAATAAGAAGTAAAAAAGAAAGACTTGAAGGATAGAATCCAAATATGAACTATGATTCATTCCTAAGGAGGGTTTCTGAGTAATTTTTATTTTCTTCCTTGTTTGTTTCCTTTTGTATTTTCTAAATCATTCCAACAAACATGTACTACTTTGATGTCGTAAAACTAAATAATAGCTTCCTGAAATTTAAAACAAGGGTATGCTATGGTTAAAAAGAGAAATTCTCAATAAATTCAGAGAAAAAAGAATATTTAACAGTATAAAGACAGACTCTAAGACTTTTTTTTTGAAAATTTGGGTAATGGAGAAAAAAGTAAGAAAGGGGAAAAATGAGGAAATGGGCCAATTTTATTATTACTCAAGGTTGTGATTTGGGTAGAATTTATGTCAAAAGCATTAAAATAAACTAAAAGTAGGCCACTTCTAGAAATTTGCTCCAAAGATAAACCATAGAAACAATATACACAGTTATCAACAAAACACTGGGGAAAAAACCACCAATGCCCACCTGTAGGAGACTGGCTGAATAAAGCAGTATATCCACACAACATAAAATGAAGCTATTAAAAAGAATGAGGAGGATCTCTATAGGCTGCTTATGCAGTGATCTCTGGGATACATTAAATATGTGAGAAAAAAAAAGGAAAGTGCAGAACAGTATACAAGGAATGCTCCTTTTTGATTAAGAATGAAGATGATAAAAAATACATACATATACATACAAACACATACACATAAACATATATATATCATTTGAAAGAAAAATAGAAGAATAAACCAAAGAGAAGCACAGGTAGTTATCTACAGAGGGAAGAAAAACAAGGTGGAAGAGACAGGAATGGATGCTAGACTTCTCTAAATTCATCTTGTTCTACAGTTTTGATTTTAGAAATATGTAAATATCTTATTTAATTTTAAAACAAAATTAAATCAAAGTGGTGGGAAAACAATCCCTAAAAGTAGAAAGCAAGGTGAAACAAATGAGCCTGTGTCTCTCAAGTTGATGACTTAACTATAGGAAAGGTGTTATTATAGGTGACTTTAAAAACACAGTAATTTGATTATAGATCCTTAGTGAGTTATCTCCCATTGAACTCCAAGAAGTCTTGGTTGTTTTCCATATTCATAAGATTAGTAAAAATGTTGGTATTGTTATTTTGAAACTCTTTCTCTCAATCCAAAAGGAAGCAGAAAATATGGAAAAAGAAATAAAGAAGAGATGGAACAAATATAAATGGAAAGATGACGGATTTGACCCAAACTATACCAATAATCACACTAAATATAAATGGTAAAAACACTCCAATTAAAAGACAGATATTGTTAAACTGGATAAAAACACAAGATCCAACCAAATGCTGCCTACAAGAAATGTACTTTATCAGAACACAAATAGGTTAAAAGTAAAAGTATAGAGATATACCATGCTAACACTAATGAAAAGAAAGCTGAAATGGCTATGTTAAATATCAGATAAAGTAAATGTTCAGAGCAAAGAATATTACAAGACCATTTCATAATGATAAAGGAGTCAATTCAACATTAGGACATATAATCTGAAACATTTATGTACCTAATAACAGAGCTTCAAAATAAATGAAGCAGAAACTGATAGAAACTACTGTACAAAGAGAAAGAGGTAAATCCAACAAATTCAATACGGGTACAGAAGATTTAAACAGTACCAATCCATCTGACCTAGCACATATGTATAGAACATTCCACACAACAGTGGCAGAATACAGTCTTTTCAAGTGCACATCAAACATGTACTAGGATAGACCACACATTCTGGGTCATAAAATAAATCTTAATAAATTTAAAAGAATTCAAGTCATACAAAGTATATTCTCTGAACAAAATGGAATGAAAATAGAAAATCAGTAGCAGAAAGACCTCCGGAAGATCCTTAAAATGTTTGAAAACTAAATAACATGTTACTAAATAACCCATAAGACAAAGAAGAAATAAAAAGGCAAACTAGGAGGGATTTTGAACTGAAGGCAGAATAACTGAAATAAGATTGGCAAGTGATAACTTTTAAGCTGGGCATACGATAGTACAGAGGTACACTTCTGTGTACCTCTGAAAATTAACAAACTTTTAAAAAAGTTAAAAAAACAGAATGCTGCTATGTCAGAAATAACACAAAAGAACTCTTCCTTTTTAAATTTATGGATCTCAAATCCATTCTTCCTCAGTTTAACCGCTATTGGGAAGCATCTATCACAATTAACTGCACATATTCCTTGCTCTCAATCTACAGAAAACTGCCTTGCCCCTCCATCATTTGAGAAGGCTTACCTAGGAAATTTCAAAAAGAAGCAAAGATTCAGGACTTCCCTGGTGGCACAGTGGTTAAGAATCCGCCTGCCAATGCAGGGGACATGGGTTCCAGCCCTGGTCCAGAAAGATCCCACGTGCCACAGAGCAACTAAGCCCACGCACCACAACTACTGAGCCCACGTGCCACAACTACTGAAGCCTGCGCGCCTAGAGCCCGTGCTCCGCAACAAGAGAAGCCACCGCAATGAGAAGCCTGTACACTGCAATGAAGAGTAGCCCCCACTCGCCGCAACTAGAGAAAGCCCGCGCACAGCAACGAAGACCCAACGCAGCCAAAAATAAATAAACAAAAAAACCCCCCAAAAAACCCCAAAGATTCCTATGTCCTGAAAAAACAAAGGCATTTCACGAAACAAAGAGAAAACATCTACGCACCTTGGAGCTTGCTTCTGATTGTATAACAGCCATTCTTTCTTCCTCTGGGCGCTATTCTGAGGGAAAGAAAAAAGAATCATGAGATACTGGGCCTTTCTTAGGGTATACTCTAAATTAGAACGCCACCAATCTACCCCTCATTTAACATAGAGGAAAGTCAAAAGGAGACTAGAACAGTTCTGCACTTTCTGTATTAGAAAGAAGGGCCAAGTTCACAGCCATCTTGGGCTAGAATTTGTTTCTGAATTCAAAGGTGTCTGCTGGAGACGGAGTCCTGAAGGGGAGTGCTACAGGTTCTCAAGTGTATGGCTGACTCCTCTAGCACACTCTCTGGAAGTATTCCCACTCCTGGAATCCCATTACATTTCCAAGTGACCTGTCTTGAAGGTGCTATCAGCTCTAAAATTCTCATCTCAAGTCCAGATCTGTGCCTTAGAAATAACTAATACTCTTCATTCAGGGGTTCAAATTTCTGATTTCTTCCTTCCTGTCACTTCTCTGCATCCAAAACCCTTAAGGC
Organism: Balaenoptera physalus; assembly: GCF_965194825.1. NCBI lineage: Eukaryota > Metazoa > Chordata > Mammalia > Artiodactyla > Balaenopteridae > Balaenoptera > Balaenoptera physalus. The sequence continues at coordinate 15,150,705 of NC_138900.1, read as the reverse complement.
TATAAGGTGAAAGAGCACCAGCAAGCAGCAGGGAAACTACATCTACAATCCCAGGGCAAACTAAGGATGGATATGAAAAATGAAGCACTACAGGCAATGTGTGAAATGGGGGGTGGGGGGTAGGGTGTGGTAATCACTGTGGTCAAAAGAGAAATAAGTCAAGTCCTCAGAGGAGGACAAAGCCACAAGGGATTCTTAATCCATAGGCTGACTCAGCCACAGAATGAACCCCAGAAATTACCAAAATGCAATTTTACCTCTGTACCCCACTAAACTCCCATAAGATCACAGACTATAAAATATACAAATGACTCACAAAGTCACACACAATCACATTTCCACAGTCACACAGCCAGAGTCACAATCACCAAGTTAATGCTACACTGTCTGACCACCTAGTCTTAAAACCCAATCATACACAGAGCATACACACAATCACTCAAGCATATACGAGCACCCTGTTGGGGACACACACAGCCCAAAATAACCTTTCACAACAGCACTTTTACTCTCTTCATACAGTCATGAAAACGGCACACAGTCATCCAATCAGATAGTCAGAAAAACACAACCAAGTACCAGGTCAAGGAAACAAGCAATCACAAACATCGTGTCACAGAAACAGTGTCGTAACACTTCGAAGTCACAGGCAAACCCTAGTAACACACATACAAAACTTCAAAGTAACACAAGCACTTCCAAACACCCTGTCACAACAACACTGTCGCACACCTCAGGGTCATAAGCACGCAGTCCACACGCAATTACACTGTCACATAAGCACATTTCCAGTCAAGTAAGCACGCGGTCACAAACAAAGTCACAGCAGTACTATCACAGCCTCAGAGTCAAAACAACTCACACTCACACAAACGCTTACACACAAAACCACAGTAGCACACGACCATTCGCCCATACAGTCACCAATACCAGGCTGGCTGTCGCGCGCGCGCGTACACACACACACACACACACACACACACACACACACACCCCACCAGGAGACACGGCCACCCACGTAATTGCAGTGACTCTTCCTCCGAGCGTTTCCACCCTGGCATTCCGGACATACTCACCTCGACAGAGGGTGCAGTTCAGGGTCCAGGACCTGGTGCCCGGGATCCCAGCCCGGTTTCGGGTTCGCCCGCCCTGCGGGAGCCAGGCCAAACTCCTCCACAGACGCAGCCCTCTCCCCACGCGAGGTCCCCAAGTCGCGCGAACAAACGGAAATGAAGCCGCGTTCGGGACGCGGTGGCTCTGGGAAATGTAGTCCAACACCGGGCAGGCTGTGGCTGGCCAGCGAGAACGTTAGGAGACCCAGTCCACAAACTCTCCGCTGGGTTCGAGGACCCGGCTGCTAGAACTAACTCGCCCCAGCTGCCGCGCCCCGGAGATTTCTGGGAGAGCCCGCCTGCGCTCAGTGCGCAGGCGTGGGGCGCGCTCGCCTCGGGCAGTTGGCCCCTGAGACCGCGGCGAGTGTTGAGTGGGTTCGGGGTCTTATACACATCAGGAGAAAGTGGGACCCGCCGGTGGGGCAGGTGCAGGGGACCAGCCTGAGCGTCAGACTGGCAATGGACCCTCTGTGTGCCTTGTCAGGCCCTTTGGTGCTTGTGAATATTTGCGAGACAACGCGAGATATTTTCGGGTGGACTGGGAGTCCCTCAGTGGCCGAGTGTATGGTTATATTTCTGCCTGTGTGTGATTCTACGTGCTGTTGGGTGTGAGGTTATTCGTACTTGAAGCTGCACGGTAATAGCATTTTATAACTGTGTGGGATTGTCTGACGTATTAAGGGACCTCTACTTTTGTAGTTTGTTTTGTGCCATAATTGAGTGTGGTTGTGTGACTGGTGATGATTTGCGTCAATATAAAGGTACTTTTCTTGTGCCTATATCTTCAGAATGTCTGTTAGGAGTTTGACTAGCAAAAGAGCATATATGTGACTGTGAAAAAACGATGGATGGTCAAATTATTTCTTCCTTGAACACTAATTTGATGATCTGGAAAAGGTTATTCATTTGGCAGATAATTTAGACATGATTTTTCTATTGGATCAAATAAATGTATTATGGGGAAGAATGTAAAATCAACATAGTTGGGTTTTGTTTGTTTTATTTTTTAAGAAAGATAATTTCAAAGGTAGCCCTAGGGTAACTGCTTTTTCCTCTGCCACAGCCCTTCAAAGTAGGCATTCTTTCTTTTCTACTATTAAGGGGACATTATTGGGTAAGTTTGAGAGGCCATCCAACTAATAAAACAATAAAATAACTTTATGCATAAGAAGAGTGAATTTCATTAGAGTCCAGCATTAGTCAGATTTCCTGAATTCTAGGTCAAACCCTTGTCCCCATTTTCTTTTGAACATACCTTGGCTCACAGAGAGAAAAGAACTTAGGGCTGTAGGTCTGTTGGCAAGCCTGGACTTGTCTTCGCTTGCTTCAAGACCTCATGGCCTTTTTAAAAAAAATAATCACAAACTTGTGAATTTCCAGCACAAAGGAGATGGAGCTGTCATTTCACCACTTCTTCGGAGGGGAAAGCTCATAAAGCTTTTCTGATTTTCAGGACCGTTTACCAAATACTTTGATCTCTTCCAAATAATGTGAATGGAGTAGCAAGTTTGGTGACCAAAATTGTTGAATGAATGAACCTGTGTGCTTGATCCAGTATAGCTATGTGAAATAAAGATGGTCAAATTGCACTGACTTAGAGGGAGTCGAAGTGTTAAAGTGGAGCAAAAATTTTGTCAGAGTATACATGGGAGACGTAGATTGGTTTTTTGTTTTTTGTTTTTTTTTTTAAGAGATGACACATTCTGGTTTCAAATTGGACAGCATGCATTGATCTCAAGCTACCTCTGTTTGATTCTGGGTTATCTCTTTTGGCTTTTGAGTAGTTGTGATGATTGCTTGCAAGAGAAAGGAGGCTATTGTTTAAAGTAAAAAACAGGAATTATTAACCTGAGATGAATAGGTTCCGTGTGGATGGGCTTCTTATTGTATATTAAACTTGTGACATTTTGTATGTATAGATAAATGTGATTTTTCTTTTTCAGAGAAAGTATAGGCAGCTTTATCAGATTGACAGAGGTACCTTGACCCAAAAAAGTGAAGACCTTTAGAAATACAGACTGCAGGAGCTGAGGAGGACTATTTTTTAGCATACCATGTAATATACTTAATATAAAAAATAGTATATATTTTTTGGAAGGATTTGGCTCCTGTCAATGGTAACCTTTGAGGCTAGAAGAGAGGACTTACAGTAAAGGGGAAGAAGTGACAAAGAGGACTTTAAGCATTACTGATAATCTATTTTTTCCTTATAAGGAAAACATATTACTCATGTATTTAATTTTAAAATTCAAAAGAAAATGGAGATGTTGAAGATTTTGGAGCAAGAAAGTGAGTCAAGAAACCTAAACTCTGTGGAAGCAGACAAAATCCAGAAAAATATGCAGAAGACTGCAGAGAGGAAGGAAACTCAGGCAATAATTTTTCATAGGCCCCAGGTGCCTTGTTGTTTATCAGCTGGCAGTTTCAGATTTATGTTATGGCCTATTTTGACCTTGTAGACTCTTAAGGATTAGTTACTGCTTCAGCCCAGCAACTAGAGCCCTGTGGTAGTGGTTACCCGTGAATAGCACTGGTGAGTATATTCTTTTTCCTGGCATTGGATCATTTTCTTTGAGACTCTTTATCAATGCTGGCCAATGATTTTGACCTTCTGCCAATAGACTGGGTTTATACGAGTACATATGAGTCAGTCATTTAATCAGTGATCTCAGGAAAGTATTTGAGGTACTCTAGTATTTTTATAATTATTTTTCACTAAGTTTTTATTTAAAAAAATTTTAAGCTATAGGAAAAGCAAAAGAATATTATAATGATGTACATTCTATATCCTTTACATACATTCACCAGTTTTTAACATTTTCTTAATCTCTGTCTATACCTATTTACATATTTTTGTTTGTTTTTTGCTCTATTTATGAGTAAGTGCAATATTATGAGTATTCAATATCAAGAAAACACATAAGAAATTTAACATTGATTCAGAATATCTAATATATAATCTGTATTTAAATTGCCCCAGTTGTTTCCCTGATATCCTATATGTGCATTTAAAAAATTGATACAGGGACTTCCCTGGTGGCACAGTGGTTAAGAATCTGCCTGCCAATGCAGCGGATGCGGGTTCGAGCCCTGGTCCAGGAAGATCCCACATGCCACAGAGCAACTAAGCCCCTGTGCCACAACTACTGAGCCTGCGCTCTAGAACCCGTGAGCCACAACTACTGAGCCCACACGCTGCAACTACTGAAGCCCATGCGCCTAGAGCCGGTGCTCTGCAACAAAAGAAGTGACCACAGTGAGAAGCCCGCACACCGCAACAAACAGTAGCCCTCACTCGCCACGACTAGAGAAAGCCTACACGCGGCATCAAAGACCCAACACAGTCAAAAATAAAATAAATAAATTTATTTTAAAAATTGATACACAATCCAAATCAAGGTCACATATTGCATTGGATGGGCCCCTTTTTTTTAAGCCATAAATATTTATATCTCACAGTTCTGGAGGCTGGGAACTCCAAGATCAAGGTACAGGCAGATTTGGTTCCTGGTGAGAGCCCTTCCTGGGTCTCCATCTCGCTATTTTCTCACATGGTGGAGAGAGGTCATACCTTTTTAATGTAGAGAAGTATTCCCCTTACCTGTTTTGTGTTTCACAATGACATTTTAAAGAGTCGAAGAGTCTAGAACGTTTGTCTTGTACAGTGCCTAACATTCTGGATTTGTTTGTTTTGTCATGATTAGGTTAAGTTTAAATATATTTGACAAGAATACTAGGGGTGGTGCTGTATACTTCCTATTGTATCACATCAAGAAGCACATAATTTAAGTTTGATCCATTATTGGTAATTCTAAAGTTGATCACTTTGATTCGAGTAGTGTGTGTACCTGATTTCTCCATAATAAAAGTTACTTTTTTTCTTTGTAAGTCAAGAAGTAATCTGAAGAATATTTTGAGACCATTTCACATATAACATTTTGCCTAATGTTTTTAGCATCCATTGATGATCCTTGCCTAAGTAAGTTATAAAATTAGGGCTTGCAGTGGTGATTTTTAATTTTATCATTCTCTTTTATAAAAGCTTTGCCTTTCCCCCCTTTTCTTCTCTATCTCTGGTTTTTCTCTTTTGAGTATCTCTGACTGATGGATTATTTTGTCATTTGAAGTATTTTAGTACAAGGAACAAAGTATTTTAGTCCATTTATTACCATCATTCTTTGTGTTGCTCAGATTGTCCAAATTTGGCCTCTCAAGCTGGCTCCTGTAATCCCCATTTGTCTTTGAGCAATTCCTTACTTTTTGACACAGGTATTGAAGACTTATATTGTACATTCTCTGTCCCAGGCCTGGAGTTAGCCACTTTCTGAGGAGATTTTTTGAGATGATCTTTTCAAATATATATCCTTAACAAAGATATAGTTATTTGTGGTGCACATGCAATGAATGGAATGTTATGCATCCAATAAACTTGGATTTATAAAGATAATAAATTTTAAATTAACAAGAATGAATCTTAAACATTTAATTCAGTATTATATTGGTGATATCTACCCATGTTCATTATTAATGTGCTATATAATATATGTGAATGGCTAGATAGATAGTCCTATTCTATTGTTTAGATTTACCACAATTTATTTAAATAATTCCCTACCGATGAACATTATGTTGCCATTCTTTTCAACATAATAAATGATACTCCCATCAGCACTCTTTTGCATTCACTTATGGGCACCTGTCAGATTGTTACTTCTGAGAAATCAATAAAAATGAAGAGTTAGGTTAAAGATGAGGATATTTATCAAGCATTATAATATAAAAGGTATTAGGTACTTAAGAAAGATACAAAGATAAAAAGTTGTTTTTAGCCTAGCAAAGAAGATAAAAGCTTTACTGAAGTAACTCTAAGAGTATATAAAAGTCATTTCCAAGTTACAAATACATGTTCTGGAAGTTCAGAGGAGGGATATATTCTTCCCACAGGGACTACTGTTATCTCATGTACAAAATATAAAGGACTCAAAGAATCTCTTGATATTAATGGATTTTGTGAGGTCAGCTTTACTTGCAGTTTTTCTCTTGATGTCCTTATTAAATAAAAACTGAAGATAGTTGAATAAGGTAACTTGATAGCTGTTTGGGATAGTTTGGTCCAACTGGGCTGGTTTAGAAGTAAAGTTAAACAGACTAACACTATTTTAGGTACCTAAAGGTTTAAATAACTTCCAGTAATTATGTTTTAGGCAGGAATTGAACACACAACTGTATATTTCACAAACAAAAAACTCATTCAAATTTCAAGAACTCACAATAAACTCCAATTAGGAAAAATATAGCAATAGTTTAAAAATTATCCAGAGTCTCTATTTCTTTTTTTATTATTTGAAAACAGCTTCTATTAACCAAGTATAAAAATGTTAGAAAAATATACATGTTCTTGAGCATAATAAATGGTCATTATTGAAAAATGTAGAAATAAACTTAAGAAAAAGAAAAATATCACTGATAATCTCACAGCCAAGAGATAACCACATTTTAGGTTTATCTTTCCAAATGCCATTTAAATATTTATATAGTCACAGAAAATGATGTCATATACTATATACTGTTTAATAATCTGCCTTTTCCGTGTTTTGAAACATAAAATATTGCATTGAAATTCATATAACTTTAAAATGTTCATAATATTTAAAAACAGACCATTAGGGTTTTGAAGTAATGATGGAATACATTTTGAGTATTTATGACTGAGTTGTTAAAAGTTGTTAATATGGTATATATTTTATTGCAACATGTATATTAAATATTACATGGAATCTGTTGAGCATCATAATTTCTTTTAATCATTCTACACTTGTCAGAATGCTGGAACATATCTGAATAGTTCCTCATTCATGATGGCCATCTCCTGGATCTTGATCCTGGCTTTGGGTGATTAGGAATTTGTCATTGCAGGGGCTAGTGACCTTCAAGGCTTCTCCTAAGAGGAGTAGAGATCATTGAACTCTATACTGGAAAACTAGATGGATCTCATCTGGCTAGAGAAGGACATCTTCTTACCAAAATCTTAAATCTACCATCTGGAGCTTGTTTGTCCCTTTGTGTTTTTCCCAAGTGCTTGCCTGAAATTTTGGTCCATGTTCTCAGAAAATAGAGCTTTGCAGAGTTGTGCAAAGACAACTCTGCCCATAGCTATATTTTCCCATCGTTCACACTTTTCTCTAGGTCTTCCTAGGATGGCCTTGCTTTCCTGATAACCATGGAAATGGGGCTCAGTTATTGAACAGCCAGAGCCTGGCCTGTTCCTTACCTTTTGCTATATGTAAGATGGTTAGATTCTAATCTCATTATAATGTCCTTATTGAATCATGAGATAAACGTAGTTGAAGGACAAGCAACAAGAGTCTAGGTGAGTGAGGAGAAATCACACAAGGTGAAACCATTGCCTAATAAAGTTCAGTTTTTCAGTTAACAGGAATTATTACAATGTTATTTGAAAAGTTGCCTTAGAAGCTACAGTACAATGGGGGAAATTAAAATTAAGTCCACTTCAGTATGACCTAGCAAAAGAATTTAATTTTCTTTCCCTCTGTTAACTGGTAGCTTTCAAAGATAGTTTCTATTAAATTTGGGTATATATAAAAGAATATTTATTAAATATATTTAAGGTGTAATGACTCACAATACAGCAAAACCTGTGTACCAACTACTTATTTTAAGAAAGAGAATATTACTACTAACTTTGAAGGCCCCTGCATATCTACTCCCTTTCCTCTCCCCTCAACCATAATAGTTATCCTGAATTTTGTGTTCATAATTCTGTTGTTTTTCTTTATAGTTTGAACCACGTACCCCAAAACTATGTTGTTTATCTATGCATATATTTTAGTTTTATGTAAATATTTTATACATTTATGATTTGCTTTTTAAAATTATTTATTTATTTATTTTGGCTGCTAAGTGTCTTAGTTGCGGCACACTGGATCTTCATTGCGGCACACTGGATCTTCATTGCGGCACGCAGGATCTTTAGTTGGCGCACACATGCTCTTAGTTGCAGCATGCGGGCTTCTTAGTTGCAGCAGGGGGACTTCTTAGTTGTGGCATGCAGGCTCTTAGTTGAAGCATGTGAACTCTTAGTTGTGGCATGTGGGATCTAGTTCCCCGACGAGGGATCGAACCTGGGCCCCCTGCATTGGGAGCATGGAGTCTTACCTACTGGACCACCAGGGAAGTCCCTATGACTTGCTTTTTTTGTCAACATATTAGTGTGAGATTTAGCCATATAGCTATAATTCATTTTCACTGCTGTATGGTATTCTATTACATGAGTATATCATGTTTTAAAATCCAGTTTCTATAAATAGCAATGTAGATTGTTTCAAAATTTGATATTACAGTGCTGCTATAAACATTCTTGTACATGTTTACTGATGGATATGCAGAGGTTGCTCTAGGGCAGAAGTTTGCAAACTTTTTCCATATAAAGACATATAGGAAATACTTTAGACTTTGCAGGCCCAATGGCCTCTATTACAACTCATCAGTTCTGCCATTGTAGCATGACAGCAGCCATGGACAATATGTAAAAGAATGAGTGTGGCTGTGTTCCGATAAAACTTTATTTACAAAAACAGGCAGTGGCAGGATTTAGCCAGTGGGCCATAGTTTGCCAGCCTCTATTCTAGTATATATATTATGAATGTGCTATCACTAAACACAGGGTATTTGGAGCATGCAAATATCTTCAGCTTTACTAGACAATGTGCAATATTTTCCAAAGGAGATTTTTCAATTTTTATTCTTTACTAACATTTGAAATTCTGAAAATTTTAAGTTTAGGCTGATCTGGTATATGGATATGAAATGAAATCTCATTTTGGTTTTAATTTGTATTTCCCTGATTAAGGTTAAGTTTTTTTGTTTTTGTTTTGAAACATATGTTTATTGGCCATTTGTCTAACATGAAATGCCTATTAAAGTTCTGTGCTCATTTTTTTCTTGGGTTGTCATTATTAATTATAGAACTTTATAAAAAATATTTTGGGTGTTTTTTTGCTAGTCATATGTGTTGAAAATATCTTCTCCCAGTTTATAGCTTGTCTTTTCATTCTCTAGGGAATCTTTTAATAAATAGAAGTTCTCTGTTCAATGTCAGATTTATTAAATTTTTTTTAAAGACTTGTTCTTTTTTTGTGTTTTAAGAAATCATTATCTTACACTAAGGTCATAAATTTAGTCTCCTACATTATCTTCTTAAGGGTTTATAGTTTTGCCTTCCACATTTTTGGTTGTTATAAAATCTTTTGGGGGATTTCCCTCATGGCACAGTGGTTAAGAATCCGCCTGCCAATGCAGGGGACACGGGTTCAAGCCCTGGTCCGGGAAGATCCCACATGCCATGGAGCAACTAAGCCCTGTGCTCTAGAGCTCGTGAGCCACAATGACTAAGCCCCGCGTGCCACAACTATTGAAGCCCACATGCCTAGAGCCTGTGCTCCACAACAAAGACAAGCCACTGCTATGAGAAGACCACGCACTGCAATGAAGAGTAGCCCCCGCTGGCTGCAACTAGAGAAAGCCCACACGCAGCGATGAAGACCAATGCAGCCAAAAATAAATAAATAAATAATACTTAAAAAAAAAATCTTTTGGAATCAATCTCTTTCTGTAAGATAAAGGAGTGTAATTTATGTGTGCATGCGCAGCAGTTGTCCCAGAATATGAAAACGCTATCTTTTCCCCTATTATTGACGGTCATAAATTAGGTTATATGTATGTATGTCTTTATTCAATCTGTTGATCAAGTTATTTTTCCCTGTAATGTGTACATGCTCTTGATTAACATAGTTTTATAATAATTTTTGGTATATGATAACACAAAGACCTATTTGGGACCTTATTAATCTTCTCCAGTATATTGCTTTTTCTATTTCCTTTATTTTTTATTCTTATCTTTATTATTTCCTTGCTTTTACTTTCTTTTGGTTTATTCTGCCATTTTTTCTCAAATTTTCACTTGGATAATTACAGAATTAACTTTTATGCTTCTTTCTTTTTTAAAAAAAGTTATTTTAGTTGATTTACTGTTGTGTTAATTTCTGCTGTACAGCAGTGATTCAGTTATATGTATATATACTTTTTCATATTCTTTTCCATTATGGTTTATTAAAGGATATTTTTGTTTGTTTTTTGGCTATGCTGTGTGGCTTGCAGGATGTTAGTTCCCTGACAAGGGATTGAACTTGTGCCTCCTGCAGTGGAAGCACAGAGTCCTAACCACTGGACCACCAGGAAAATCCCTATTACAGGATATTGAATATAGTTCCCTTTGCTATAGAGTAGGACCATGTTGTTTATCCATTTTATATATAATAGTTTGCATCTGCTAATCCCAAACTCCCACTCCATCGCTCCTCCACCCCACCTCCCCCCATTGGCAACCACATGTCTGTTCTCTGTATCTGTGAGTCTGTTTCTGTCTCATATATCATTTGTGTCATATTTTAGATTCCACATATAAGTGATATCATATGGCATTTGTCTTTCTCTTTCTGACTTACTTCACTTAGTATGATAATCTCTAGGTCCATCCATGTTGCTGAAAATGGCATTTATGTCATCATTTTTTATGGCTGAGTAGTATTCCATTGTATATATGTACCACATCTTCTTTATCCATTTGGCTGCTGATGGACATTTAGGTTGCTTCCATGTCTTGGCTATTGTAAATAGTGCTGCTATGAACATTGGGGTGCATGAATTAGAGTTTTCTTGGGATATACGCCAAGGAGTGGGATTGCTGTGTCATATGGTAACTCTACTTTTAGTTTTTTAAGGAACCTCCACACTGTTCTCCCTAGTGGCTGCACCAATTTACATTCCCACCAACAGTTTAGGAGAGTCCCCTTTTTTCCACACCCTCTCCATCTGGTGGCAGATGTTAACTAGACTTACTGTGGTGATCATTTTGCAATATATGCAAATATGGAAAAATCATGTACACCTGAAACTAAAATAATGTTTATGTCACTTATACCTAAAAAGAAAAAAAAAGATTTCCTACCTCAAGGAAAATACCCTCAAAATTTCATGATGGAAAAAAACCTTGAAATCATTTAACACAATCTATCAAACAAGAAAAAAAATTTCAGATTATTTTTCGTATACCAGAATTGTTTTTATTTTGGTACATTTATCTTAAGCCAAATATTAATTTTAAAACTTAGCTATTAAGCATTCAGTCAAAATGTGGTTTCAATGAACTTCTCCAAGGAACAGTATTAATGAAATTTTAATTTAAATTTTGTACACACTGGAAATACATTTTAAATGTATTTCTTCATTTGGGTCACCCTCAAAGAAGCTTGAAAAACACATCATATTCCAAAACCATATACTAAGGGAATGAAAATGACTTGAGGCTGTGTCAAGTCATTTTTCCATCATAAACAAGTCTTAGAAATATAATTTCTAAGCTCTGGAATTATAATTAACTTAGAAAAGGTAAATCAGACATTCTGGATAAATGGTATTCTTTTGCATTCTTTTAATTGTATGTTAGATGTTATTTATATTTTACTTAGAGTATTTATATCTATTATCATTTACAGCAATTATCGATTATTATCTGCTCTTGTTTGATTTTGAAACTAGGGCTATGCTACTAGCCTCACAGAATGAGCTTCAAAAATTTTATTAGGGGAGGGGTTTTGAAAAATTTCAAGTGTAGAACTAATTGTTCCAGATTTCTCAAAAAACACAAACTACTAGGGAGGTGGTCTAGTGGTTAGGATTTGGCGCTTTCACTGCCGTGGCCTGGGTTCAATTCCTGGTTGGGGAACTGAGATCCTGCAAGCCACGCAGCACGGCTAAAAATAAAAATAAAAATAAAAACAAAACCCTACAAACTACTAAATCTCAACTAAGATAAAGCAGATATCCCAAATAACCAGATAACCATAAAGAAATTGAATTTATACTGTAAAGCTCCCCAAAAAGAAATCCTGGGGCCCAGGTGTCTCCACTGGCAATTTATTACAAACATTTGAAGAATGAACACAGATTTTACACAACTTCTTCCAGAAAATAGAAGAAACACTTCCCAACTCATTTTATGAGACCAGTATTACACTGATCCCCAAGTGAGACAAAGACTTGGGGGAAAAAAAACCCTCATAATTTTAGACACAAAAGTCCTCAACAAAATGTTAGCAAATCAAATCCAACAAGGAAATTATACAATATACTGAGTGGGATTTGTTACAGGTATACAAGACACATTTGACATTTTAAAAAATCAATGTAATCCACCATATCAACACGTTGAAGAAGAAAAATCCTATGATCAACTGCTTCGGAAAAATTTCAATTGCTGCAGAAAGAGCATTCGATAATATCCAACATCCATTCATGATTAAAAAAAAAAACCTCAAGAAGTTAGGAACAGAGGGGAATAACTTCAATTTAAAAAAGAGCACCGGGAGGGTGGAGTCAAAATGGCTACTAGGACACAGAATTCACGCCTCCTCACAACTAGGGCATCTACCAGGCACCGGTGGGGGACCATGGACACCTAAGGGGATGGGAGAAACCCCCAGCGACCGGGTAGGACGTGGGGCATGAGGGGAGAGAAGCGGGAGGAGAAGTGGAGGTGGGATGGGACTGGTGCTCCTGAGGGACGGCTGGGGGAGGGGAAGGGATCCCACGCCCAAAGGGGGAAATTGGGGAACAACTGGGAGGGCAGAGGATCAAAAGGGAGCGTGGCCAGCTTTCCCCTGCCCACTTGGGCCCCCAGGAACCTGCTGAGATCCCGGGTCTGATCCCCTGCCCACCTAGGCCCCCACCAGCCACGTGGGTCCTGAGGGAGTGGGAGGGAGGGAAGGGGGAGCAAAAGTAAAGGCCAGACCTCTGGGATCGGCACCCCTGAGGGGTGGCTAGGGGAGGCAAGGAGTTCCTACACCCAGCGGGACCCACTCACGGTTAGGGGTCCAATGGCGACAGGGGAGACCCTGTGGGAGATAGTGGGGGAGGGGCGCAAAGGAACAGAAGGGAATGAGGCCAGTGCTTTCCCTGTCCACTTAGGCACCAGGGAGACTGTTGGGCTCCCAGGCCTAATCCTCTGCCCTCGGAGCCTCTCCTGCCATGCAGAACCAAAGCCCTGCCCTTACACCCCCACCCAGCACCCTACCTCTACACTCAGAGACCCCCTCCAACGAGCTGGGCCTAAACCCCACCCACACTCCATCACTCAGGGATCTAACTACAAACTCCAAAACCCCACACTGCAGAGACTCTCCTTTAGACGTGCTGCCTCTCCCCTTCTGTGCAGGTCTTAAGCAGAGGCCCCGCCCCACACTTGAACTTTGCCCCGCCACTCCCTGCCCCACACTCAAACGTCAACCCCCCCCACCCGCCTAGGTCCCCCAGCACCCTAAACCCTACCCTTGCCTAAGTTCCACCCCTGCCTAAACTCTGCCCCCATGGCCAGGGCTTTTTTTTTTTTTTCTTTTTTCCTCTTTTAGATTGGGGTTTTTTTTACCTTGTTGATTCATTGTTGTTGATTCTTTTACACTTTTATTTTTCCTAACAAATCTTTTATTTTTCTACTTTTTATTCTTTATACTTCGTTATTGTTCTCTCCTCTTGGCTTGTTCCCTCCCCCCCCCCTTTTTTTCTGTTGTGGCTTTATTTTACCTTGTTGCAGTTGTTTCAATTATAGTTTTATTTTTCCTAATATATTTTGTATCTTTCTAATTTTATTTTGTTTTTTATTCTTCAATATTGTACTGCTCCTTTTTTTCTTTTTTCCCGCACCATGTACCTTGTGGGAGAATCTTGTTCCCAGGTCGAGGGTCAGGCCCAAGCTCCTGTGGTGGGAGCTACAAGTCCAAACTGCTGGACTAACAGACAACCTCAGACCCCAGGGAATGTCAATTGTAGTGAGGCCTCCTGGAGGTCCTCACCTCAGCACCAAGACCCAGCTCTATCCAACTGCCTGCAAACTCCAGTGCTGGATGTCTCAGGCCAAACAGCCAGTAAGACAGGAATACAGCATCACCTATCAAAAAAAAAAAAAAAAAAAAAGAAATGACAAAAAAATGTGTTACAGAAGAAGGAGCAAGGTAAAAACCTACAAGACCAAATAAATGAAGATGAAATACGCAACCTACCTGAAAAAGAATTCAGAGTAATGATAGTAAAGAGGATCCAAAATCTCGGAAACAGAACGGAGAAAATACAAGAAACATGTAACAAGGATCTAGAAGAACTACAGAGCAAACAAACAGTGATGAACAACACAATTACTAAAATTAAAAATACTCTAGAAGGAATCAATAGCAGAATAACTGAGGCAGAAGAACGGATAAGTGAGCTGGAAGATAAAATGATGGAAGTAACTGCCAGGGAGCAGAATAAACAAAAAAGAATGAAAAGAATTGAGGACAGTCTCAGAGACCTCTGGGACAACATTAAACGCACCAACATTCGAAGTATAGGGGTCCCAGAAGAAGAAGAGAAAAAGAAAGGGTTTGAGAAAATATGTGAAGAGATTATAGTAGAAAACTTCCCTAACATGGGAAAGGAAATAGTCAATGAAGTCCTGGAAGCACAGAGAGTACCATACAGGATAAACCCAAAGAGAAACACACTGAGACACATATTAATCAAACTACCAAACATTAAATACAAAGAAAAAGGTTAGCAGCTGATTTTTCAGCAAAAACTCTACAAGCCAGAAGGGAGTGGCAGGACATATTTAAAGTGATGAAGGGGAAAAACCTACAACCAAGGTTACTCTACCCAGCAAGGATCTCATTCAGATTCGAAGGAGAAATTAAAACCTTTACAGATAAGCAAAAGTTAAGAGAATTCAGCACCACCAAACCAGCTTTACAACAAATGCTAAAGGAACTTCTCTAGGCAGGAAACACAAGAGAAGGAAAAGACCTACAATAACAAACCCAAAACAATTAAGAAAATGGTAATAGAAACATACATATCGATAACTACCTTAAATGTAAATGGATTAAATGCTCCAACCAAAAGACATAGACTGGCTGAATGGGTACAAAAACAAGACCTGTATATATGCTGTCTACAAGAGACACACTTCAGACATAGGGACACATACAGACTGAAAGTGAGGGGATGGGAAAAGATATTCCATGCAAATGGAATTCAAAAGAAAGCTGGAGTAGCAATTCTCATATCAGACAAAATAGACTTAAAAACAAAGACTATTACAAGAGACAAAGAAGGACACTATATGATGATCAAGGGTTCAATCCAAGAAGAAGATATAACAATTGTAAATACTTATGCACCCAACATAGGAGCACCTCAATACATCAGGCAAATGCTAACAGCCATAAAAGGGGAAATCGACAGTAACACAACCATAGTAGGGGACTCTAACACCCCACTTTCACCAATGGACAGATCATCCAAAATGAAAATAAATAAGGAAACATAAGCTTTAAATGATACATTAAACAAGATGGACTTAACTGATATTTATAGGACATTCCATCCAAAAACAACAGAATACACTTTCTTCTCAAATGCTCATGGAACATTCTCCAGGATAGACCATATCTTGGGTCACAAATCAAGCCTTGGTAAGTTTAAGAAAATTGAAATTGTATCAAGTATCTTTTCCGACCACATGCTATGAGACCAGATATCAGTTACAGGAAAAAAGCTGTAAGAAATACAAACACATGGAGGCTAAACAATACACTACTAAATAACCCAGAGATCACTGAAGAAATCAAAGAGGAAATCAAAAAATACCTAGAAACAAATGACAATGAAAACACGATGACCCCAAACCTATGGGATGCAGCAAAAGCAGTTCTAAGAGGGAAGTTTATAGCAATTACAATCCTACCTCAAGAATCAAGAAAAATCTCAAATAAACAACCTAACCTTACACCTAAAGCAATAAGAGAAAGAAGAACAAAAAACCCTCAAAGTTAGCAGAAGGAAAGAAATCATACAGATCAGATCAGAAATAAATGAAAAAGAAATGAAGGAAACAAGGGCAAAGATCAATAAAACTAAAAGCTGGTTCTGTGAGACGATAAACAACATTGATAAACCATTAGCCAGACTCATCAAGTAAAAAGGGAGAAGACTCAAATCCACAGAATTAGAAACGGAAAAGGAGAAGTAACAACTGACACTGCAGAAATACAAAGGATCATGGGAGATTACTAAAAGCAACTATATGCCAATAAAATGGATAACCTGGAAGAAATGGACAAATGCTTAGAAAAGCACAACCTTCTGAGACTGAACCTGAAAGGAAGAGAAAATACAAACAGACCAATCACAAGCACTGAAATTGAAACTGTGATTAAAAATATTCCAACAAACAAAAGCCCAGGACCAGATGGCTTCACAGGCAAATTCTATCAAACATTTAAAGAAGAGCTAACACCTATCCTTCTCAAACTCTTCCAAAATATAGCACAGGGAGGAACACTCCCAAACTCATTCTACGAGGCCACCATCACCTTGATACCAAAATGAGACAAAGATGTCACAAAAAAAGAAAACTACAGGCCAATATCTCTGATGAACATAGATGCAAATATCCTCGACAAAATACTAGGAAACAGAATCCAACAACACATTAAAAGGATCATACACCATGATCAAGTAGGGTTTATCCCAGGAATACAAGGATTCTTCAATATACGCAAATCAATCAATGTGATAAAACATATTAACAAATTGCAGGAGAAAAACCATATGATCATCTCAATAGATGCAGAAAAAGCTTTTGACAAAATTCAACACCCATTTATGATAAAAACTCTCCAGAAAGTAGGCATAGAGGGAACCTACCTCAACGTAATAAAGGCCATAGATGACAAACCCACAGCCAACATCGTCCTCAATGGTGAAAAACTGAAACCATTTCCTTTAAGATCAGAAACAAGACAAGGTTGCCCACTCTCACCACTATCATTCAACATAGTTTTGGAAGTTTTAGCCACAGCAATCAGAGAAGAAAAAGAAATAAAAGGAATGCAAATGGGAAAAGAAGTAAAACTGTCACTGTTTGCAGATGACATGATACTATACATAGAGAATCCTAAAGATGCTACCAGAAAACTACTAGAGCTAATCAATGAATTTGGTAGAGTAGCAGGATACAAAATTAATGCACAGAAATCTCTTGCATTCCTATACACTAATGATGAAATATCTGAAAGAGAAATTAAGGAAACAGTCCCATTTACCACTGCAACAAAAAGAATAAAATACCTAGGAATAAACCTGCCTAAGGAGACAAAAGACCTCTATGCAGAAAACTATAAGACACTGATTAAAGAAATTAAAGAGGATACAAACATATGGAGAGATATACTATGTTCTTGGATTGGAAGAATCAACACTGTGAAAGTGACTATACTATCCAAAGCAATCTACAGATTCAATGCAATCCCTATCAAACTGCCAATGGCATTTTTCACAGAACTAGAACAAAAAATTGCACAATTTGTATGGAGACACAAAAGATCCCGAATAGCCAAAACAATCTTGAGAAAAATAATGGAGCTGGAGGAATCAGTCTCCCGGACTTTAGACTATACAGCAAAGCTACAGTAGTCAAGTCAGTATGTTACTGGCACAAAAACAGAAATATAGATCAATGGAACAGAAGAGAAAGCCCAGAGATAAACCCACACATCTATGGTCACCTCATCTATGACAAAGGAGGCCAGAATATACAATGGAGCAAAGACATCCTCTTCAATAAGTGGTGCTGATAAAACTGGACATGTAAAAGAATGATATTAGAACAGTCCCTAACACCATACAGAAAAATAAACTCAAAATGGATTAAAAGCCTAAATGTAAGGCCAGACACTATTAAACTCTTAGAGGGAAACATAGGCAGAACACTCTGACATAAATCGCAGCAAGATCTTTTTTGACCCACCTCCTAGAGTAATGAAAATAAAAACAAAAATAAACAAATGTGACCTAATTAAATTCAAAAGCTTTTGCACAGCAAAGGAAACCATAAACAAGATGAAAAGACAACGCTCAGAATGGGAAAAATTATTTGCAAACGAAGCAACTGACAATGGATTAATCTCCAAAATATACAAGAAGGTCACGCAGCTCAGTATGAAAAAAACAAACAACGCAATCCAAAAATGGGCAGAAGACCTAAATAGACATTTCTCCAAAGAAGATATACAGATTGCCGACAAACACATGAAAAGATGCTCAATGTCATTAATTATTAGAGAAGAGCAAGTCAAAACTGCAATGAGATGTCACCTCATACTGGTCAGAATGGCCATCATCAAAAAATCTACAAATAATAAATGCTGGAGAGGGTGTGGAGAAAAGGGAACCCTCTTGCACTGTTGGTAGGAATGTAAATTGATACAGCCACTATGGAGAACAGCATGGAGGTTCCTTAAAAAACTAAAAATAGAATGACCATATGACCCAGCAATCCCACTACTGGGCATATACCCTGAGAAAACCGTAATTCAAAAAGAGACATGTACCACTATGTTGATTGCAGCACTATTTACAATAGCCAGGACATGGAAGCAACCTAAGCGTCCACTGACAGATGAATGGATAAAGAAGATGTGGCACATATATACAATGGAATATTAGTCAGCCATAAAAAGAAATGAAACTGAGTTACTTGTAGTGAGGTGGATGGACCTAGAGTCTGTCATACAGAGTGAAGTAAGTCAGAAAGAGAAAAACAAACACTGTATGCTGACACATATATGTGGAATCTAAAAAAAAAAAAAGGTTCTCATGAACTTAGGGGCAGGACAGGAATAAAGGCACAGATGTAGAGAATGGACTTGAGGACACGGGGAGGGGGAAGTGTAAGCTGGGACGAAGTGAGAGAGTAGCATTGACATATATACACTACCAAATATAAAATAGCTAGTGGGAAGCTTCATGGCACAGGGAGGTCAGCCCGGTGCTTTGTGACCACCTAGAGGGGTGGGATAAGGAGGGTGGGAGGGAGACACAAGTGGGAGGGGATATGGGGATATACATATGCATATAGCTGATTCACTCTGTTATACAGCAGAAACTAACACAACATTGTAAAGCAATTACACTCCAATAAAGATGTTAGAAAAAATAAAGATAAAAAAATAAAAATAAAAAAGAGCACCTGCACAAAACCTACAGCTAACATAATACTTAACAGTGAAAGACTGAGAGTTTCCCCCTAAGATCAGAAACAAGGCAAGGATATATACTTGTACCACTCTTACTCAACATAACACTGGAAGTAATAGTCACCATAATAAGGGAAGAAAAGAAACAAAAGACATATAGACTAGAAGAAAAAAACTGTCCTTGTTTATAGCTGACATGATTATCTATGTAGAAAATCCCAAGGAATGTACAAAACAAAAACTTCCAGAACTAATTAGTGAGTTCTGCAGCAAGATAATAGATTACAAGATCAATATACAAGTTACTTGTAACTCATATACAAATTATATTGATATTACAGTCTATGACTTTGTTGTAGAACTCACAAATTATATAATTTGTATATTGATTTGTATATACGTATATATACATATATAATTTGTGTATACTAGTGATTAATAGGTAAAAGGAAAAACACAACACCATTTACAACTTTTCCAAAGAAAATGAAACACTTAGATATACACTTATAAATCATGTATGCGATCTGTATGCCAAAAATTACAAATCCTAATAAGAGAAATCAAAGACTATATTAGTTTTCTAGGGCTGCCATAACAAATTACCAACAAACTTAGTTTAAAACAACTTAACTTTATTTTCTCACAGTTCTGGGGGCTAGAAGTCCAAAATCAAGGTATTGGCAGGGCCATGGTTTCTCTAAAGGCACTAGGGGATGATTCTTTCTTGCCCTTTCCAGTTTCTGGTAGTTATTAGTAAGCCTTGGTGTTCCTTGGCTTGTAGATGCATCATTCCAACCTTGCCTCTGATTTCACATAGCTTTCCCTATGTGTCTGTGTCCATATTTCCTCTTCTTATAAGGATACTAGTCATTAGAGTAGTGCTTACTCTAATCCAATATGACCTCACCTTAATTTGATTACATCTGTGAAGCCTCTATTTCCAAATAAGGTCACATTCACAGGTACTGAGAGTTAGGACTTGAATATTTTGGGGAACACAATTAAACCCACAATAAAGACCTAAAAATGGAGAGACATATCATGTTCATGGACTGGAAGACTCAGAGAGTAAAGATGTCAATTATCCCCAAATTGAAATTCTATTACAACTCAGCAAACTCTTTTTTTGTACATATAGTTTATTCTAGAATTTATATGAAATGGCAGAAGACCTAGAATAGTTAAGTCAATTTTAAAAAGGTAAAGTGGGAGGAATCACTCTACCCAATATTAAGACATCCTACAGAGGGACAGTAACCAAGACAGGGTGGTATTGGCAGAGGGATAGGCACATAGATCAACAGAAGAGAACAGAAAATCCAGAAATAGACATACACAAATATAAAGGCACAAAATCAATTTATTGAAGGTAGCCTTTTCATCAAATGGTACTAGAACAACTGGACACCCATAAGGCAACACAAACAAAGAAACAACATGAAGCTAAAGTTTATAATGTATGCAAATATTAACTCAAAATGGATCACAGACTTAAATGCAAAACATAAAACCATGAAAACTTCAGGCAAAAATGTAGGAGAATATCTTTGGGATCTGGAGCTAGAAAAGGAGTCCTTAGATTTGACACCAAAAGCTAGATCCATAAAAGGAAAAAGTAATAAGCTAGACCTTATCAAAATTAAAAAGTTTTGCTTTTCAAAAGACCCTGCCTAGAAGGATAAAAAGCTACGCACTGGGGAAAATTTTTGCAAACTACATACCAAACAAAGGACTAGTACTGACTAGAATGAAGAAAGCACTCTCTCACAATCCAACAGTTAAAAAAAAGATACAATTCAAAATTAAGGAGTAAAAGACACAGTCATTTCACCACAGTGGATACAGGGATGGCAAATAAGCACACCATCATTAGCCACTAGGGAAATGGAAATTATAACCACAAAGAGATACCATTACACAGCTATCAGAATGGCTAAGATAAAAAGTGGTGAAAAAACAAAATGCTGGTAGAGATACAGAGAAACTGGGTCACTCATGTTCCTGGTATGAATGTAAAATGGAAAAGCCACTTTGGAAAATGATTTGTCCATTTCTTATAAGAGAAACGTTCATTCACTATATAACCCAGAAACTACTCTCTTAAACATTTAGACCAGAGAAATGGAAGTTTATGTTCACACAAAAATTTATACAAAAATGTTCACAAGCAGCTTTATTTGTAAGGGCAAAACATTTTTTTCCCCTTAGGGTTTCGTTTTAGTAAGAATTTTGATTCAGAACGAGGTATAACCTCACATTAATATTAGAATGTTTTGTTCCAAAAGGATTTACCTGATGCTTAGTAAGAGTGATGAAAGATTTACTGTACGTATTGTATTTGTAAAGTTTCCTTCTCATTTGAATTCTGTAATAGTATATGATTAAAACACTAAATAAAAGTAATGTTTACAATAATAGCTAACATTTATTAAGCATTAACTATGTAGTACACATTGCTTTAAGGCTTTACGGTATATGTATTTACTTCTTTAAATTGCACAACACTATGATGAAATGTATGATATTAATGGAAACTAAAACAAACGGGTTAAGTAACTTTTGCAAAGGAACACCCACATAGTAAACGGTGGAGATCAGATGATACTGTACAAGAGAACCCTACATTTTAGGGTTGAGCTCTCATATGAATTCACTAATGTCTAACTAGGATTGAAATATGATGGAAAGTAATTCTGCACTTATATTAATCTAGCCTTTCTTAAATGTGAATTCTCTGAAGGTGAGTTACTTATGAGTTTAAGTAAAAAAGGATTCTCACATTCATAATCTGAATTTTCTGATGTCCCAAAGCTGAATGTCATGGGCAAACAGGTAAAGGATTTACTAAATTAATTTTTTCATACAGTTTTTCTCCATTATGAAGTTTCTGATGTTGAGTAAGGTGTGAATGACGTCTAAAGTTCTTACCACATGCATTACATTTATAAGGCTTCTCGCCAGAATGAATTCTCTGATGTTGAGTAAGCTGTGATCCACGATTAAAGGCCTTTCCACATTCGTTACATTTGTATGGTTTCTCACCAGTATGAATTCTCTGATGCTGAGTCAGATGTGAACCACGAATAAAGGCCTTCCCACATTCATTACATTCATAGGGCTTCTCACCAGTATGAACTCTCTGATGGTAAGTTAGCTGTGAGCTACGAATAAAAGTCTTACCACATTCCTTACATTCATATGGTTTCCTACCAGTATGAAAAATCTGATGTAGATTAAGTTGTGAAGCACAAATGAAGATCTTCCCACACTGCTTACATTCATAGGGATTCTCACCTGTATGAATTTTCTGATGTTGAGACAGTTGTGAGCCATAAATAAAGGCCTTTCCACACTCTTTACATTCATAGGGTTTTTCACCAGTATGAATTCTCTGATGCTGAGTAAGATGTGAGCCACGAATAAAGGCTTTCCCACATTCCTTACATTCAAAGGGTTTTTCACCAGTGTGAATTTTTTGATGTTCAGTAAGTTGTGAGCCACGAATAAATGATTTCCCACATTCTTGACATTCATATGGTTTCTCGCCAGTATGAATTCTCTGATGTCGAATAAGCTGTGAGCCATAGTTAAAGGCCTTTCCACACTGCTTACATTCGTGTGGTTTCTTACCTGTATGGATCCTCTGATGTTCAGTAAGTTGTGAGCCACGAATAAAGGACATCTCACAATCTTTACATTTATAAGGCTTTTCACCAGTATGGAGTCTATAATGTAGAGTAAGCTGTGAACCATAACTAAAGGCTTTCCCACATTTCTTACATTGATAGGGTTTCTCACCAGTATGAATTCTCTGATGTTCAGTAAGTTGAGAGCCACGAATAAAGGCCTTTCCACATTCCTTACATTGATAGGGTTTCTCTGCAGTATGAACTCTCTGATGGTAAGTAAGTTGTGAGCCACGAAAAAAGGCCTTCCCACATGCATTACATTCATAGGGTCTTTCACCAGTATGAATTCTTTGATGCTGAGTAAGATGAGAGCTACGAATAAAGGCCTTCCCACACTCTTTACATTCATAAGGTTTCTCTCCAGTATGAATTCTTTGATGATAAATAAGTTTCGAGGCACAGATAAAAGCTTTTCTACATTCCTTACATTCATAGGGTTTCTTAGCAACATGAACTCTCTGATGGTAAGTAAGTTGTGAGTCCTGAATAAAGGCCTTTCCACATTCTTTACATTCATAGAATTTTTCATCAGAATTTTTCTGATGTTCAGTCTGTTGAAAGCCAAGGATAAAATATTTTCTGCATGCTTTACATTCACAGAATTTCTCAGTAGAATGAATTCTCTGTTGTAACGTAAGGGATGTGGTTTGACTAAAATTAGGCATTTCTTCATAAACTACTAGTTGCCTAAAAAGTCCCTCTTTATTTCCTAAATGGCTTCCAAACTGGTCTCTGCAATCCTTATCATCTTGAAAACTTTTGCACTCACACTTACGGCTTGTAAGTTGTTCTATTGTCTCCCACTGAGATGCTTCTAGTTCATAAATTTCTCTTTTTGATGATAGCTTCTTGTTTTCACACCTGGATCCCCAGTCTGTAAGATAACAAGTAAACAAATGCTATTTTCATATTCCTGGAAAAATGAAACTTCTAAGGTAGAAATGGTGGACTCAAACTGAGTATCATACTCATAAGATGTCAGTGCAACCAATGGAACAGAAAAGAAAAATCCATAAATAGACACAATTGTAAGTGTAAATTTAGCATAGAATAAAGGTAGCAGCTAAAACCAGTAGGGGAAAGATGAACTCTTTTTTAATAAATGAAAGTGATAAACATAAGGATAAACATAGGAGACACTGCTTTGGGAAAGATCCCCAGTGCTCTCCTTACTTGCTGCAAATAATGAAACCTTCCTTCTCCCTTAAAAAAACAAAAACAAAAAGCAATACAACATAAGGATAAACATACAGAAAAAAGATGAAATTGCATTAGTACCTTAGACCTTACAGTAGGATAAATTCCAAATGGATCAGATACCCTTACTTAGAGAAATGAAAACACAGAAATAACTAGAATAAAACTTGGGTGACTTCTTCTATAACTTAGGAATGGGGAAATTTTTCCAAATCACAACTTGATAAAAATGACCACACTGGGACTTCCCACGTCCACGCTTCCACTGCAGGGGGCATGGGTTCAATCTCTGGTCGGGGAACTAAGATCCCACATGCCGTGTGGTGGGGCCAAGAAAAAATGATGTTGGATTAATTATCTATGTAGAAAAAGTAAAATTTAAAAAAATGATGTTACAGTAGAAAACAAAAACAAAAGAAAAGGTTAGCATGTCAAAAACACATTAAGGAAAGTAAAAGGACAAGCTGGGAAAAAATAGATATGTATAGGTATCTATACTTATGTGAACTCTATCTCAAAATTGCACTAGCGGGACTTCCCTGGTGGTCCAGTGGTTAAGACTCCGTGCTTCCACTGCAGGGGGCACAGGTTCGACCCCTGGTCAGGGAACCAAGATCCCACATGCTGCGTGGCACAGCCAAAAAACAAACAAAAAATAAAGCAAAAAAAAATTTTTTTTTAATTGCACCAGCAAATTTCAAAAATTCTGATGCAGAAAGTTTTCACTGAAGCATAATTTGTTACAGAAAAAGATTAACAATAACCCAATTGTCCATCAGTAGGTGGCTGGTTGAAATAATTCATGGTATATCCACATCGTGGAGTACTACGAAGCAGTTAAAAAGGAATATCTCTTTATATTAATGTGAAGTGCTGACTGAAATACACTTAATTATAAAAGAAATGTCGAGCTTCCCTGGCGGCGCAGTGGTTAAGAATCCACCTGCCAATGCAGGGGACATGGGTTCAAGCCCTGGTCCGGGAGGATCCCACATGCCATGGAGCAACTAAGGCCGGGTGCCACAAGTACTGAAGTCCGTGTGCCTAAAGCCCATGCTCTGCAGTAAGAGAGGCCACCGCAATAAGAGGCCCACGCACCGCAACGAAGAGTAGCTCCCGCTCACCGCAACTAGAGAAAGCCCACACGCAGCAATGAAGATCCAATGCAGCCAAAAATAAATAAATTAAGAAAAAAAAAAGAAATGTCAATAAAAGTATGTATAGTTATGCTCTTTTTATCTTAGGAAGGAGAGGAGGTGGAAGAAGTATAAATGTGTAATACACATTTGCTTTTATTTTCAAAAGGGGAAGGAATAAACCCCATAGTTACAGGGTAGGGAAGGAACAGGTGGAGGAGCCAGCAATAGAAGTCAGATTTCTTTGAATATAACTTGTTTTGTAGATTTGACTTTGGAGGTATATAAATATATTAAATAATTATAAAACAAAATTAAATTACAAGAAAGCACAGCTTAAAAATTGAAAAAAAAAAAAGAACCAGTATTTACAATTGGTGGCATAACCATACAAGGAAACTACTTCAAATAACTTCCAAACATAGTAATTTGACGGTGAGATATACCCTATGAAGGGAACAAAAAACTGCCAAAACAATTATCTCAAACTGTTTTGAGTAATCATATAGTTAGTGGTAGTGTTGATCTTCTTATTTTAGAGGCCTCTTGTATAATGTGGGATAAAATATGTAATTATGTGATACTCTAATTGCATCATTCTTAGTGTCCTTGATAACTGGGACTCCTGGCATGGGAGAAAATAGATGCAGCTGTATGATCTTAAAAAGGGTTAAATAAAAAGCCTATAATTCAGAATCTGAATTGAATTGGTATGAACTCAAGCTATAGTTTATCTTATGTTTTTTAATTAAGACTTTATTTCTTAGAGTAGTTTTAGGTTTACAGAAAAACTGAACTAAGTCCAGAGAGTTCCCACATGCTCCCTTTTCCTTCCCCTCCAGGTTCCCTTATCAGTAATAACTTAATATCTTGCATTGGTGCAGTATATTTGTTAAAATTGATGAATCTATATTGATACATTACTTTCTTCTATTTCTGTTCTCCCTGACTCACCCTAGCCACACTTATCTGTTGATCCTCAAAAGGATCAAACTCACCGCTACCTCAGTTCCTCTGCAACTGCTAGTCTCTCTGCCTTAAACTGCTCTTCTTGGGAATTCCTTGGCAGTCCAGCAGTTAGGACTCTGAGCTTTCACTGCCAAGGGCCTGGGTTTGATCCCTGGTTGGGGAATTAAGGTCCCACAAGCCACGCAGGGCAGCCAAAAAACAAACAAACAAAAAACCCCAAAAAACAAAAACCTGCTCTTCTCCCAGAATTTGCATGGCTTACTCTAATCATGTCTCCTCTCAAATGCGAGCACTTCAGAGAGCCATCCTTAACCACTCTTTCTATAAGAACACCTCCCCCCATTACTTTGTGATTCTCTATGCTTTTTGTTTTGCTTCCTAACACTCATCACTCTTTGTATATTTTTATTTGTTACTGACTATTTCTTCTGCTAGGAAGGATCAATGGGGATAGGGAATTTTTCTTGTTTACTGTTATATTCTCAATACTTAGAATATAGAGGGTATTTAAAAATATTTGTTGGATAAAGACTCATACAGGTTTCACTGGATCAAAAATATAAAATGTTAAAATGGTTATCATTGAAAAAGGAGGGCTATTCCCTGCTTGAAAATACAGGGGAACATGAAAGAAAACAAGGGAAGTGGTAAATGGAGCAAAGAAGGGGATTCCTTAGGTAACTGATGCTAAAACACTTTTGTCCTCCAGGGCTCAGGATTTTACTCCACAGGCCTAGGAGTAAAAGGCCTTGGTTGGGTCTGTGAGGAGAACTTTGGAGCTAATAACTCAAAGGTGTGGCCAACTTATTAAGGAATTTAACAACGGCCTCCCTTTGCCTGATCATCTCTTACTCACCTGGGCTCAGACCTCTTGTCACATCCCGTACAACCTTCCAAGGGTCCTTCCCTTGCTCCAATAAGGAGAGCACATCTGGCTTAGAAATGGAAAATCCTGCTTATAAGAATGGAAATGGATATGGTTACATTCTGCTTGTCCAGAATTAAAATTGAGTCCACTGTTCATCAAGTAAGAAGGTCAATTACAGAAAGATTCAGAGAAAGGATATCTGAAGAAAAGAGTAGATAAAAGTGCCCAATGGAGCTGTCCATTTCAAAGTCTATAAGGCACAAAAATTTATTTGGGACTAGGGGTCTGAAATTCAGCTAGGCACTTGGAAACTTTTCTAAATTTCACAAAGACTGAAGTTGAATTATTGGGAACAGACAAAATTACCCAGTGAGACCAGGTTGCTGTAGTTCTCCAACATCACGTCTCTGTACAAATCCCTCTGTTCCAATTCCAGGCACTCCCACTCTTCCTGTGAGAAGTCTATGGCCACATCTTTGAACAACACCAACCTCTGAAATGACAACCCAGGGTTAATGGTAAAATAAAGAAATATTTTTTAGAAGTAATGAGAGGAGAAGAAAAGTATTACATACAGTGGCCAAAACAGAAATACATTGAAGCTGGAAGCTTGCAATATGGCTAAATAATGGAAAGGAAGGGAGTGTGATAAATGCAGAGCACCTAAATAGTTTCTAAACATTCCTATTACTCTGTCATAGCTTCTTGTGAACAGTTACAAGAATGAACAAAAGCCAGGTAAGTGGAGTTCTCTGATTAAATGAAATACAGTGTGCAAGCACATAACACATGCAAATTCTCAAATAAGTTGCATATTCCTTCCTCCCCTCTTCCCTTTAAAGAATTGAAAATAAGAAAAAGGAAGGAAGGAAGGGAGGGAAGAAAGAGAGGATGGAAGGAGGAAGGGAGGGAGAAAAAACAGAAGAAAACAAAACTGATGGGCCCATTCCAAATGTCTTTTAAAATGTTTATCTTAGAAAATAAGATTTCTATATAATTTAAGAATTTATTTCCAACTCAAGTCTCAGAATAACTTAGCAATAATATTCTTCCTTGTCCTAGCAAATCCTTTCATAGACATCATTTTTATAAGGTATATAATATTCCATATTATAATTATAATCATTTTCTTTTTTTCTTTTTGCTGCACAGCGCAGCTTGTGGGATCTTAGTGCCCCCACCAGGGATTGAACCCTGGCCCTCGGCAGTAAAAAGTGCAGAGTCCTAACCACTGGACCGCCAGGGAATTCCCTGTAATCATTTTCTTATTTTCCAGTATTTAGTTTGTTTTCCTTCTCTAACATCAGCTCTGTTTCTAAAATTCGCAAATATCTAACCCTCTGGCTGATCATTTTACCACTCATCATTGCTCACTGTACACTTTGCTTATTCTGAGCAACGGAAAACCAATGAAAGATGAGCTAAACTCACACATATGTGGCCCCTGACTTACACATTCTATTCAAATTTGAAATGTACCTTGTCACTGGTATTCACCTCTGAGGTATTCACTGACATGACATGCTCCTCTCTGTTCTCAATCCTACATTTGATCACATTTCCAATCTTAAAAGCCTCACAGACCAACGATTTCACCACATTCTGAGATAAACAGCAATTTTCTATCCTAATCAACCAGAAAATGGAGGTCAATGAGAAAGACTGAATTTTGCAAGTGTAGTCCCATCTCATCAAACCATATTCTGACACAAGAGGTTCTACTCTTTCCTTAATACATTTCCTGATTTGCAGAATGGATCCCTAAATATGGCTAGAGAAGAGAGGGGTGGGGCTTAGTGAGGCAGAAAATCTGGAGATAAAGAATATTGAGCATTCATATCTTAGAAAACAATGACTATTTGATGAGGGGAAGAAAAAACACCAACTCACATGGGGCATGGCTTAGAAGGGCAAATTATTAGTCCTCCTCTGGCTTCTTCTCATGGAGAAGTGCTGAGTTCTGAGAATACAGAGTCAGGAAAGAAAAAGGAAACCGTGAGAATAGGCTTCCTTCTAAATGACTAAGTTAAGATAAATATTTCCTTCCCTTTTCATGGCACCTGGTCCCTTCCATGCCCCAATATATATATTGAGATTTGCAGAAATATAAACAATCAAATCCCTTCCCCAATCCCAAAAAGCATAGATATGAAGAATTAATTTATGCTAAAGCAGTACCCAATTCCTATGATGTTCTTAGGGTTCTCTGACCCGTCCTGAGTGGTTAACATTTTCAGACTAGGGGCCTCTGATCCAAAATGTATCCAAGTCATACTTGCTTCAAGGACAATGATGGGGCCCTCAGGCC
Organism: Balaenoptera physalus; assembly: GCF_965194825.1. Lineage (NCBI taxonomy): Eukaryota > Metazoa > Chordata > Mammalia > Artiodactyla > Balaenopteridae > Balaenoptera > Balaenoptera physalus. The sequence continues at coordinate 15,121,277 of NC_138900.1, read as the reverse complement.
TAGAAGTGCTCTGTATCCATGTAGGCCAAATCCTGGAACAAACACTTCCCACAACTAAGATCTGCCTTTTTCCCCCAGGCCCAACACACTAAATAGCTCCGGGTGCCTCACTGGCTCGTTCTCACATTCCAAGGTGCAAGAAGCATTTTGAGTTCAAATTGTAGGCTTCATCCAGGCCACGTGAAGTCACACTAGACTCATCAAGTAACCAAGGAACAAATCCAAAGCATTCTTTTTGTTTTTAATTAATTTTTTAAAATTTTATTTAATAAATTTATTTTTTGGCTGCATGGCTTGTGGTATCTTAGTTCCCCAACCAGGGACTGAACCTGGGCCCTCGGCAGTGAAAGCACGGAGTCCTAACCACTGGACCGCCAGGGAATTCCCCAAAGCATCCTTTAACAGAAAACTGCCTGGGGACTTCCCTGGCGGTCCAGTGGTTAAGACTCCTCGCTTCCACTGCAGGGGGCACAGGTTCAATCCCTGGTTGGGGAACTAAGATCCCGCATGCCACGTGGCGCTGCCAAAAAATTAAAAACAAAAAAAGAAGGCTGCCTGTTGCATCCAATCATAGCCTCAGCTGAATTCAGGAATTCTGGAGGCAGCACTCCCTTGTTATCCTGCTGAACATCATTCTGCCTCTAAATGTAAGGCTGGGGATGACTTGAGAAAGTGGCTGTACAACAAATAATTTCCACAGAGCACATACTACGCACTAGATTCTTTATACAATTAACACTTACGTGATCAGCAAACAGGTCTGTGAATTTAACCACTCTCTGCCCCCACTGGCTATAGAATCTTCCTTATACTTGTTTCTTTTCGTAACAGCTTCATTGACATATAACTCACATTCCATAAATTCATCCTTTTAAAAATACAACTAAGCGGTTTTTAGTATACTCACAGAGATGCACAACCATCTAATTTTAGAATATTCTTATTATCCAAAACCCCATGCCCCTTAGCAGTCACTTCCCACTCTTGTTCCCTCAGACCCTGGCAACTGTTAATCCACTCTTTATATCTACACATATGCTTATTCTAGTCATTTCATATAAATGGAATCATACAATATGTGGTCTTTGTGATGGGCTTCTCTCACATAGCATAATGTTTCAAGGTTAGCATATGTTGCAGCATAGATTAGTACTTTTGCCTTTATACATATTGCTAAATAATGTTCCATTGTATGGATACACCACATTTTTCCCATTCATCAGTTGATGGACATTTGCATTGTTTTCACTTATTTATTGTTACTAAGAATAATGCTACTAAGAACATTCACGTACATGTTTTTGTGTGGACATATGTTTCATTTCTCTTAGATATATACACCTAAGAACAGAATTGCTGGATCATATGGTAACTCCATGTTTACCTTTTTTTTTTAAAAAAAATTTTATTTATTTATTTATTTATTTACGTCTGCGTTGGGTCTTCGTTTCTGTGCGAGGGCTTTCTCTAGTTGCGGCGAGCGGGGGCCACTCTTCATCGCGGTGTGCGGGCCTCTCACTATCGCGGCCTCTCTTGTGGCGGAGCACGGGCTCCAGACGCGCAGGCTCAGTAGTTGTGGCTCATGGGCCTAGTTGCTCCGCGGCATGTGGGATCTTCCCAGACCAGGGCTCGAACCCGTGTCCCCTGCCTTGGCAGGCAGACTCTCAGCCACTGTGCCACCAGGGAAGGCCCATGCTTACCTTTCTGAGGAACTGCCAACTCTTTTTCAAAGCAGCTGCATCATCTTACAGTTCCACCAATATATCAAAGTTCCATTTTTTCCACATCTTCGCCATCTTTTGGATTAAATTCATTCTAGTGGGTTTGAAGTAGTATGTCGTGATTTTGATTTGCATTTCCCCAATGATGTTGAACATCTTTATGTGCTTATTTGTCATTTGTATATTTTCTTTGGAGAAATGTGTATTCCAATTCTTTGCTCATTTAAAAAATTTGGTGGTACTTCCCTGGAGGTCCAAGTGGCTCAGACTCTGTGCTTCCACTGCAGGGGACACGGGTTCGATCCCTGGTTGGGAATGCCTCATGGCGTGGCCAAAAGAAAAAAGGAAGAAAAAAGAAAAAAATTTTGGTTATTTGTCTTTTCATTGTTCAGTTGTAATAATTCCTTATATATTCCAAAATACAATTCCCTTCCTGAACTTGTGATTTTCAAATTTCAGGTCCCACTTTGTGGGCTGCATCTTCACTTTCTTGGTGGTGTCCCTTGAAACTTGAAAGTTTTTAATTTTGAGGAAATCCAATTTATGTATTTTTTCCCCTTTGGCTGCTTGTACTCTTACATTTAGGTCGATGGTGCATTTTGAGTAAATTTTTGTGTGTGGCATGAGGTACAAGCCCGTGATAAAATATTTCACAAGTGCTGTCTTGACCCAACGTTGATGTCATGGCTAAAAACTCTCAATTCCTCTTCATAGGAAGTTTGCTAAACCCACACCCTAAGGTCTAACACAATGGACCTTTGCCAGGCTACCCACGGATACCTCAGTAGCCTTGCCATTGTACACAATCTTAACTGCATCCACCTTTTTCCAGGAGCACAGGTATGACATTATATGGACGACATCCTCCTCTGAGGAGATTCATTTAACATGCTCATTAAGAACATAAAAATACTCACAAAAGAGCTCACAAAAAAAGGCATAGGCCACTGCCTCACACATAATGCAAAGCCCTGACACCTTGGTTAAATTCCTGAAAAGTATTGGTAAAAACAGGACAACTCTATGCCTGACACTGTCAAGAAACTACAATAAAATCTCTCAGCACCCATAATGTCTTTCAGTCTTATTTGGGTCTGGAAGCAACATATTCCTGACTTACAAATTTTAGTTAATCTCACTGAGCTGTTACTTACAAGTCATCCCACCTTGGAAAGGAACCCTTCCAACAAAAGGCTCCAGAATCTGTTCAAATTAAAATCAGCAGTCACTCCTGTTAGTGCCCTCAGAGACTCCTTCTCTGCAGAGGCTGCAGCAACCTCCTCTCATGCCTCTGGACCCCCTCTGACGGCCACCAGGTGCCTAAAGGCTTATGATGCAAGAAACTGACCCTTTTGGTCCTATGCTATACACCATTAGAGTGACAACGGCTGGCTATATACTAAGATCTCTTGGGGATAAAGGCTTTCCAAGACCCTAAGCCTGGGACTCTCTGAACCCAGATGCCTACTATGCCTTGGATCATGGAGGCAGCACCCCCACAAACTCAGCACAGTTACATCCTATAGGCTCAGCCAAACCTGAGCCCTCTGGAATGTTCCATCTACAGGAGGGAGTGGTCTTCCCTGTCCTTAGTCTCTTGCCAGATGCCATGGTGCTAGAGGAGGTCTCCCCTCCCTCAGAGCCCTTGACTAGGAATCCCCCTGGGGTTAACTAAGTAAACAGCAATGTGAGCTCACAGACTTTATGGATAGCACTGCCACCATCATAGGTGATGGAGCTCAGTGGAATGTTGCTGCTTTCCATTCCTTAACTAGGATGTTCCCCATAAAGGACAGGATCCAAGGATCAGAACAAGTGGTCAGACTTTAGGAAGTCACCTTTGCACAAATGTCCTGACAAACAAATGGTCCCATCTGCATATTTTTACAAACTCTTGGGCCACTGCCTAAGAGTTGTTCCTTTAAGGGTAAAGAAATTTGGGAATCTCTTGCCTTACAGATACTCAAATATAAATCAAAGTCACTCGTCTCTACATACACAAGGACTCACCAGGACAATCCTTATTCCCTTCAGAGTTCCAGACATTACTAGTAGTGACCAAGGCATACATTTCACTTCTCAAAACACACAATGCTGGGCTCTTGGGAAAGGCATTCAATGGAACTTTCATCTCCCAATAGGTCCCAGGCAGCTGGCTTCATTAAGAGACACAATGGTCTCTTTAAACAGCTCCCTTTTAAATGGCAATGTGTATGGGGATATATGTATACATATAGCTGATTCACTTTGTTGTACAGCAGAAACTAACACAGCATTATAAAGCATTTATACTCCAATAAAGATGTGAAAAATAAATAAATAAATGGCAGAGTGGCAAAAGGACACCTACATGTGTCTCTCTCTTGCCTCAAGCCTTAATCTCTCTTAATTTAAGGCCCCCTATCTGACTCACATCTCAAAGAAACTTTAGGAAACCTCCTTATCACTATTTCCTATATTTAGAGGGAGTATGTCTCGCCCTCCATGCACATGAAGACTCATCACATATGAGGTCTTTTAATAATAATGTCTCCCTCTATCTTTATGGATTTTCAATCCTGCTGCCATTTCATAAGGGCTGTAGGTCAGATCGAGGGCACATACTCTCCTCAGACCCATTAACCATATATTGTCCCATGGGAGAAGCAACTGTCCACCTGGTATGTGATCAATTTGAGCCTGAACTTTCCCTACCCAGGAAACCTTCTCCAATATTTGGATTATAAGGTGTTGAAAATTAATCTGGGATCTCCTTCTGATCCCATCCGGGAAATTCAAATTGGTGCATGTAGGCTAAGCCTCTTAATCTATAGGAAATACAGAAAAACATGTTAATGATACCAGACTGTGGGAAACTATACAGAACAAATCGCCCAGTTTCTTCAACAAATACATTATAAACCAATCGCAACACATAGGTCTTATTTGGACCCAGATTCAAAGAAATTTTAAAATCTAAAACAGATATGCCCTGAGAGGAAGTCTAAACTCTAACTGGATATCTAATATTTAAGAAATATTGTTTGAGAGAAAATAATGGTATTGTGATTAAGTTTTTTAAAAGACCCATCATTCACATAAAAACTGAAATGTTTATGGATGAAGTAATACAACATCTGGCATTTGCTTCAAAATAATTCTGGGGTGGGCAGAGGTATAGATCAAACAAGACTAGCTATGAGTCAGTCATCATTGAAGCTGAATAAAGGATGGTACATAGAGGTTCATTACTATTTTGTCTATTTTTGTACAGTTTGAATTTTTCATAATAAAAAGTTTAAAAAAATGCTGATCATGGCTCAGTGAATTGATTTTACCTCACACACAAAAAAATACGGTAACAACCCCATAGTTTGAAAAACTCTACAATAGCATATTAATGATTTTCTTAAGCTTTCCAACAACTAGCAAAGTACCTTGAATAAAACATAAAATCAAAAAGTAGTGATTAGTAAAGTAATGATACAGCCTCTCTGAGGGAAAATACAAAGTATTAAAATTTAAAGTCCACACATAAGTTGGCCCAGAAAGTAGCATTCATCCTACTAATAAACTCATCAAATGAGCGTCTATATTTATCCCACCACCGTTTATAATAGTAAAAGACTGATAGTCATCTGAAAGTTGGTAAGGGTCAGTTTTTAAACATGGAGGTATGGAATATAGTTCAGCTATAAAAAACGAATAAGTCCGTCATGTACTAATATATGCATAGAATCCCCCTGGAAGTACTCAAGAAACTAGTCACACTGGTTGCCCTCTGAAGTGGGAAAACTATGTGACTAAGGGCAGAGCTGGGAAGGAGAATTCGCTGAATGCTCTTTTGAACCTTTTAAATACTTACAATATCATCTCTTAAACAATAAAATTGAGAAGAAAATACTAAAAGAAAGGCTTCAAATTTCACTCTATGGGATTTACTCTATTCCTTCAAAAATCTTAGCAAAGGACTAAGTATACAGGCAGCATTAAAATATTTGGCACATGAATATGTGTACCTCAGGTTAAAAGGAGAGAAATGGAGTGTAACATCTTCTTTGGGTCCATTCCTCTAACCTCCCCCCATCCCCATTATTCTTTGGAATAGCGACGCCCAAGAACCAGATCACTAAAAGGATCCTTGCTATAGATTTTCGAGAGGCAGAAAGATATATCCTGAAAATCCAGAAAGCAATTCAGAGACAAAAAAGAGAAAAACAACTTACCTTGGATAAAACTCTTAGTTGTCCAACAGCTACTCTTCCCTTGTTCTCTGGTCACCTGTGTCAGAGAAGTTGGTAAGAGTTAATCTTGAGACACCAAGCCTTTCTTTGAACCCAGACTGATTTGTTAGAAACAAACATCTTCTACTCTCCCTGCCCCACCCCACGCCCCCCACCCCACGAGTTAAAGTAGACACTCAGCCGAAGCTCAGCGAGTGACCTGAGCAATGATGCCCTCCCTCTTTGGGAACCAGAGTGGAAGTCGAGAATCCGCATAGGGCTCCCCAGGTGGATTCCTGAGGGGAGACTGGAATCTTACTACCTCGATTTTTGCCTCCTCTCTTCTCAGCCCCCCGAACTTGAGGCTGTTTCTGGCTCTAAAATTCTCATTCTGAGATCAGGTCTGTGTCTTGGAGACAAGCTTCTTTATCTGGTCATTCTCGCAGCTTAACACAACCGCTCTCACGTCTGAAGACACAATTACCACTCTCTCAAGTGGTCACACACAAAATCATGCAGTCCCACAGGCACATCACGTTACACACACACACACACACACACACGCACACACACAGTGAAGTGCTAAGGCCTGAGGCTCTAGACACGGCCGGCCTTTGTCCCGGGGCTCAGACAACGCCTCACCTTCTGCTTCTCCGGCGTCCTGCCGGGTCCCAGTGGTCCGGGTCCAGATCAACAGTCCGCGCTCCCTCAGCCGCTGCGCGGCTCAACTCGTTCCAGCATTAACAGCGCCGACACCCTAGTAGGAAGTGACGTGAAACCTAGTAGGAAGTGACGTTACACCCGCAGGCTTCTGGAAAATGTAGTCCAGTACCCAAAAGATCCGAGAGAGCCAGCAACCCAACCCTTCCGAGCCCCTCTCAGACCGTACTCCTCCCAAGAGTACAATCCGCGACCGGCGGGTCCTCCGCCGACTCCGCGAATCACTCCGCGCGTCTGAATGCCTTTCCCAGCTGTGATGTGGCGCCTCCGGTCGCGCTCTGGCATCTCTGGTCGCGCTCTGGCGGGAAGCTTATTTCCGGCCGCGGGGACTTTTGGGACGTGTAGTGTGGACTAAGAGCCCTAGAGGGCCAAAAGGGGTCGTCCCGTTCTCTCAGCCTCAGATTACCACGGGTTGGCGGTGGGTGCCGCCACAGAGTCCTAAGGCTCTAGCAGGTGGAGGGTAAGATAGAGCGGATTCCAAGTAGGCTAAAGGAGATGAATCTCCAGGCCGTTACCGCAGCCTGGCCTGTGGAGGAGGACGTAAGGAGAGTGACCCTTTACTGCTGGTGAGTGCATTTGCTTCAGTTTGTGACCTTGGGGGTGTGGTTGTACAGCTGTTCCTGATACAGTTTTTATGATTAAAAAAAAAATTAAGTGTTTAAAGTCCACTTTCTGAATGTAACATGCCAAAGAGTGCCCAAATCGTTAAAGATGGGTGAATTTTCATAAATTGCTCGAACTTAGAGTAACTGTTACTGAATACAAGTTCGTGTGCCTGAAGCACAGTGAGGCCAAACTGAGGTGTTGGAGTTTGGAGCAGAGAAAGGTTTATTGCAGGGCCAAGTAAGGAGAATGGGTGGCTTGTGCTCAAAAACCCCAAACTCCCTGCTGGTTTTAACAGGCAAAATTTGGGGTGAGGGCTGCCGGGTGTGTGACTTTCTTCTGATTGGTGGTGAGGTAATAGGGCAGTGTTCCAGGACTCTTGTGCTCAGCCTGAAGTTACCAGCCTCCACCTAGGTGGGAGCCTTAGTTCCTGCAGAAGAATGCAAAGATATGATTATGTATATTCTTGAGGAGGAACCAGGATGCTGCTTTAATGGTTGCATTATGGTTTCTTTTTTTTTTTGGCCACGCCACTCAGCATGTGGGATCATAGTTCCCGGACCAGGGAATGAACCCATGCCCCCTGCATTGGGAGCATGGAGCCTTAACCACTGGACTGCCAGGGAAGTCCCATGCACTATAGTTTCTTGACTGGTCATTCTTGGTTTCTGCATTCCCTTACTTCCTTGATTAGTAAGTGTTTGAATCTGCTGTTTGGTATTCAGGAAGGTCTAGGAGGCTGAAGCCTTTATCCTGCAAATAAGAAACTGGGGACACAGAAAGGTTTTTGTGCCCAGGAGGCCCCCACAGGGTTCTGATCAGTTTCATAACTAGCACCCCAGAAGTCCCCTACTGGTCTCCTGTAAAGATATCCATCACATGACTTACAACAATACAGATTAGTTTTGCCTGATTTTGAACTTAACATAAATGCAATCATATTGTATGCACACTTTTTAACCCCTTTGGTCTGACTTCTTTTGCCAAATATTCAGTTTGTGAGATTAATTGATAAAGTTCACTTACTCTCATTGTTGATGGTATTTGGCTTGTTTTTAGCTTGGGGCTACTAGGAATAGTGCTTTTGAACAGTCTCGTTTGTGTATTTTGCTGTGTATATGTGTGCATCTTGGAGGGGAATTTCTGGGTCATAGGTTATGCATATGTTTAACTATAGTAATACATTGCCAAAAGGTTTTCCAAAGTGGTTTTCTGATTGCAGCTATGTATTATAGTTCCAGTTGCTCTGTATCCTAACACACACTTTATGTGTTTCCTTTTTAACCTTTCTGGTGGGTGCATGGTGGTTTTCATTTGAATTTACCTGATGTGTCCATTTGTATATCTTCTGTAACATGGGACGATAACTGCCAGCTTTAGTATTAATTTGGACAGACAGGAAGAGGACCAAGAGAATCTGGATCCTCTTGTAGAGGTCTGTGCTGTTTAGATTGTGTTGATCCAGTGCCTTCAATAGTGCCTCTCTTTCCTTACCACCTTTAAGAACAAATAGGACTGGAGTAAAGGCAAAGGTCCATCCTTCCCTAAGAGGGACCCAAGGCCACCTGCACTGGTCAAGGTATGTTGGGGACTTGACAGTGACCAAGGTTACCAAACATTCTAAGCCCTTTTGGACATTGGGACATAAGTTACTGCGGTGCTAGGAAGCACCCTTGGGTGTGGTCAAAAAAATTACTTGAAGCGGTTAATAATAACTTCCAGAAATAATTTGGAAAGTAATTTCCAGATTGATCAATAGACTGGTATAACTTTATAGGTGGACTCTTTTGGAGCAATACCCACTCAAGTGGTTGTAACTGATACTGCTGAATGTGTTGTGGTAACAGATGTATTAATTATAGGTAATAATTCTCTTGACCATTAGGGATGTTCCCAATGGCGAAATGCCACAATTAGAACAGTGGTAGTGATGCAAGTACCCAACCTGGAGCTTACTAGACTTCTTCAGTATAGTCATGCAGTTACTGTGAAGCAGTATAGGATACTGGGGAAGGAGGACAGAGGGAGTAGAAGAGGTCAGAGGTCACTATACTGATCAAGGAGCTAGTGGAGGAGGAAGTGCTTAAAGAAACTATGTCACATAATGGCCCTCAGTGGCCAGTGAAAAAGACAATGTTATCTGGCTCTGGACTGTGAACTACCAGAAGCTCAGTGTGGCAGTATTCTCTCTCACACGTGCAGTTCCAGTATTAACAATCACGGAGTCTGTAATGCAGACTGAAGGAGTCTGTCTTGCAGTGGTTGGTGGACATTGCTAATACCTTCTCAGCATCCCGTTGCATTCTGCAAATCAGTGCCAATTTGCCTTCACAAGGTTCTAATTACCTTTATTTTATCATGTTGTCATAGGCTACCTAAACTCTTCACAATTCATCATTAGTGAATAGGCCGGGATCTAAAAAGGCTGAAATATTACCAGAGATGTCCTGATACCATTACATTGATGGCATTATTCCGATTGGAAGGGCTAAGCACAGCATATAGACTGCCTTTCATAAGATGAGTCAATTATCTGAACCAGGGCTGGAAGATTAAGATCCCAATAAGATACAGGGGCTAAACACTGAAGGAAGATTCTTTGGAACCATGTGGGCTGCCCAGAGAAAAAGCCCTGAGCTTTTTAAAGAAAAATTGTTGGCCTTAAAAACTCCAGCAAACAAAATGAGGCACAACATGTGATATAGGCACGTTTGGGTATTGGAGGCACTTCATACCTCACATGAGGATCCTCCTAACCCACTATATAAGATCACCCAAAAGGGGCACTGTCCAATAACAGGCCTTAGAAACTATCCAACAAGCTGTACAGGCTGCCCTTCCATTCTGGCCAGTCAGCCCTAACAAGCCTTTTGAGCCGCAAGTGTCAGCAACTGACATTTATGCAGACTGGAGCCTGTAGCAAAAAGATGTGGTCACTAGGCAATGACATTCCCTTGGGTTTTGGACATGCACGTGTCTGACACCGTCAACGAGTATTATTAGTTTCCTAGGACTGCCACAACAACGTACCACAAACTAGGTGGTTTAAAACAGCAGAAATGTATTGTCTCACAGTTCTGAAGGCCAGAAGTCCAAAATCAAGGTGTTGGCCTCTCTCTGAAGGCTCTAGGGGAGAATCTTTCCTTGTTTTTTCCTTATTTCTGGTGGTTTCTGGCAATTCTTGGCATTCCTTAGCCTGTAGACACATCACTCCAATCTCTGGCTCTGTTATCACATGGCGTTCTCTTCCTATGGCCGTGTCACTGTGTCCAAATTTGCCTTTTTTAAAAATAAGGACAACAGTCATATTGCATTTAGGGCCCACCCTAATCCAGTGTAACCTCATCTTAACTTGATTATATCTGCAAAGACTGTATTCCCAAATAAGTAAGTCACATTTATGGGTTCCAGGTAGCCATGAATTTGTAGGGGACACTATTCAATCCAGTACAAAAAAATACCCCGTTTCAGAGACAATTACTGGCTCGTTATTAGTCACTGGATACTGAAGACTAACAAACCAATAGCAGGTTGTGTTACACAAACATCCCTATCCTGGGTTAGAAATGTGAATACCAACAAAGTGAATATTGCACAACAGCATTCATTTTTAAGTGGAAGTGGAATATCCAGAAAAGAAGCAAACTGGTCATTCTTGGCATCTCACATCTACATGAATAAGTGACTAGTCATTCTCCAGATGCAGTTATGTCAGATGCAGTGTCTGTTCCAGCACCTTGAGCTTCTAGGGAGCTTCAATACAGTAAGATTCCTGAGTATTCCTGGGTGTGGTTCATGGACATATCAGCTAAGTTAAAAACAGATGGGATGTACTAGACCACTGCTGCTGTGCAGCCTCAAAGAAAAATGCTTAAAGTTGTGCATGGAAAAGAGAACTCTGCTTAATGGGAGGAACTGCAGGCTGCGATGCTTCCCCTGGAAAATATCCCTCAAAATGTACCTTGTTACATTTTCACTGACTCATGGGCAGGAGCTAGTGCACTGGCGATGTGGTGTTGTACCTGGCAGTGGGACAACTGGATAATTAAGTTTCAGCCTCTGTGAGGATGAAGCATTATGGCAAGAGATTGCACAAGACCCACATCCCTTGGTTGTAACCATGTGGATGCCCATGGAAAAGGGTTTTAGGAGGACCAAGTGTCAGCAACTGACAATATGCAGACTGGAGCCTATGGCAAAAAATCCACTAGGCAATGACATCCCCTTTGGTTTTGGACACAGCACATTCCTGACACTCTCAACCAGTATATTAGTTTCCTAGGGCTACTACAACAAAGTGCCACAAACTAGGTGGATTAAAACAACAGAAATTTATTGGAATGGAATCTATGAGATCATCAGATAAGGACCCAGGTAAGGGCCATGGCCACCTGGATTCACAATCACGCGTGTATAGATGATCCATCTATAATTCAGGACTGAGCCCTAAAATGAGACATAGTGATTCCAACACAAGAGGTCAGGAAAGCCCAGCAAATATGCCTAGGCTGTCAGCTATGCAGTTGAGTAGCAAAGAGAACTCTTGGATACATAGCCGGGGGTACCAGACCTGGCCAGTCCTGGAAAATAGACCATATAGGCTCTCTCTGTTCCACCCAAAGGTACTGGTGGGAATTGACTGCAATAAACACCCTTTCAGTGTATAGCACTGCCATCCTGTCCACACAGCAGATGGGGGCCATACTTTTCAAAGACTCTTAGATGGAATAGTATGGTCATCTAAGCCATAGATGTGTTACGTTGTTATCCACTTGGATTCCCTGAACATATCCAATCAGACAATAGTGCCACCTTATAACAAAAAAATATGCTGCAACAGGCAGCTACATGGGATATTCACTGGACCTTTTATGCCCTGTATCATATGCAGGCAGCAAGTGCCATTTAAAGATGGAAAATGGAAAGATGGAGAAACTGAAAAGATAATTGGACAACTGAGACAGCTCCCAGTGGAGCACATACTTAAGACAGGCAGTTTGGGCACTAAATGTGGCAATTCTCCCAAAATGATAACCTTCCATTTAAATAGAGTGTTTAATTATGAGGTTGGAGAGGATGGAAGAGGCCCAGACTGCTGTCAGAAACCCAATCTACATAATTAACTTCTCACTCTACCTTTTTGCCTTCCACACATACCCTTGGAGAAAAGGGGGCTGGGAAACTCTAACCTAGTACTTCTTTTGTCTCCTGGCTGTACTTGCTGAATTTAGCAATTATGAATATTGATGATAATGATCATGAATATGAGGTGATGTTTTAAATTTTTGTTTTATTTTTAAGGGGAAAAATAATGTTTATCACCTTTTATCACCTATATGCTTGCCCAAATTCTATGTTTTGTAACCCCCCAAAATCCTCAAAGTGGAGGAATTTTAAATTTTATTCATGTTAGCTAAGGCAAGGACTGAGATTCAAAACCAGTTCTCTCTTGAGTTCAGAGCCTGTGCTCTGCCTACTACATTAATATCTTTAAAACAAACAAACAAACAAACAAACACTTCATTGGGACTTCCCTGGTGGTCCAGTGGTTAAGACTCCACACTCCCAATGCAGGGGACCCAGGTTCAATCCCTGGTCAGGGAACTAGATCCCGCATGCGGCAACTAAGATCCTGCATGCCGCAGCTAAGACCCAGTGCAGCCAAATAAATATAAATATTTAACCCCCCAAAAAACCCCACTTTGTTAAGTATGATTGCTATAATACAAAAAACTGATAATACATTAATTTGATGAGTTTGGAGATAAGTACACATCATGATCATGATCATGATCACCAGAATCAATGCCATAAACATATCCATTACCTCCAAAAGTCTCCTCCCACCCTCTTTATTTATTATTATTTTTTGTGTGATAACACAGACTGTAAGATCTCCCCTCATGGCAAATGCTCAAGTATACAATACAATATTATTAACTATAGGCCCTAGGCTGTACAGTAAACTCTAGGACTTACTCATCTTGTGTATCTGAAACTTGAACCATTTGACTATTACCTCCCCATTTCTCCTTCCCTAAGTTTTTATTTTTAAATAGACTAATAGCACCTTTCTCTAAGAGTGCTTGTGAGGATAACATGAAATCTGACATGAAGTAAAGGTCCAGCAGTCAGTACTAGCTGTCTCCCACAGCTTCTCAGCCCTTCCTGTTTTTTGGACTTGGGCCCTTGGCTGGGGCAAAATTGTGTGCTAAGACCAGTTGTAACTCTGCTCCTCACATCGGGGCAGGGGCAAGCTAGACTCCTTCAGGGTTCTCCTTGTCCCATCCCTTCCCTCATCTAACTTTTTTTTTTCTTCCAGTTTTATTGAGCTATAATTGACATACAGTACCGTATAAGTTTAAGGTATACAGCATAATATTTGACTTACATACATCATGAAATGATGACCACAATAAGTTTAGTGAACATCCATCATCTCAAATAGATACAAAAGAAAAAGAAAAAATTAATTTTTCCTTGTGATGAAAACTCTTAGTATTTATTCCCTTAACAACTTTTGTATGTAACATACAGCAGTATTAATTATATTAATCATGTTATATATTACATCTCTAGTACTTATTTATCTTATAACTGGAAGATTGTACCTCTTGACGACCTTCATCCAATTCCCCCTCCTCCTACCCACCGCCTGGGGTGACCACAAATCTGATCTCTTTTTCTATGAGTTTGTTTGTTTTTTTGTTGTTGTCATTGAAGTATAATAGATCTACAACACTATATTAGTTACTGGTGCACAACATAGTGATGCAATATTACTATATATTACAAAATGATCACCACGAGGTGATGACTCTTAAGGTGGTGCTGGCATGGTCCACACAACAGGAGTGGAGGAGGCTCTAGGATAGTACAGGTGTAGTAAGAAACTGCTGAGGCATCTAGGGATGAGTTATGCCATATGGTATCAATAAGACATGGGGGATATTGGAAAAAGAATGAAGTGATTGCTGCAGGGACTGGTTGGAGACTGATCATATGGCTGTAGAAGAGGAACAACCCTGATCATTGGTATAGAACACTTAGACCTTTTGAGGTGAGGGTAGAGGGAGGGACCATTAATCTCTCTCAACTCTTATCCCTGTCCAGCACCTGGCCAGTTTATCCCAAACTGTCACCATCACGTCAACATAACTGTTGACCAACAAATAGTCCTAATCAGAAACCTTCCAAGAGCTGCTGACTTCAGAAGGGAACAGCCTCCACTTGAAATGATAGAACAAGATTATTTTTTGACACTGATAGGATTTTCTTTAGCCTATTCTCTTGTTTTTCAAACTGTTAATTATTCTAAACTCTCTAGGATGAGTGGTAATAGACAATTGTATTGCCCTGGACTTCCCACTGGCCAGTACAGGTGATGTAATATGTGCATACATTGCAAACATTTCTTGCCACACTTGGATCATTGAAACAGGGAAAGCAGAGCAACCCATTTTTCACCGTGGAAAAAAAGTGTGTTGCTCTCTTAGGTTGATCCCAATGGCAGCTGGGACATATTTAGCTGACTTGGCTCCAGATTGGGCCTACTAGAAGTCATTGTTGTGGTCAGTGGTCACTATGTTTCTTAAGGCAATGGAACATATTTGGTCCAAGCCTCTATCTATACAACTAATTAGAGTATCAGATGGGGTAGCCTATGATCCTGAGAATTCTTAGCTGGATACTGAACGGTTGGGGCGTGGAATTGTGGGGAACAGCTCCATTGTTCCCTACAGTTGCATGGACCCATGCAGGTGAAGGCTTGAAATACAGCTTACCTGCGTCTTGGCAGAATGCCTTGTGATTCTCCTAGAACATGAAAGGTGGGAGGCCAGTAAGGAGCTGCTACCAGGCCATCTCCTATTTGCCTCCTTGTGTTAGAACTTGGGAGGCTGTTTTGAGATAGTTTCTAATCACCTTCAGGTTCTGGTAAAGTATGGGGCTTTCTGCCCAACACCGCCCGCCCCCCCCCCCCCGAACAGAGCTGCAAAAACAAAACAAAACAACACACCACCAACAAAAGAATAGAACTGCTGAATATTAAACTGCTTAGCTGCAGTCTGGGACTGACTTCTCAGCAATGAAGTTAGTATCCCACAACTCACAATGCACTCATCCAGCCCCTTTGTTTCAGTGCCATCCTTTTCGGCATCTAGAACAAGGATCATAGGGAGCTTGGTGTCTTTTCATTGTATACATAAGTAATAAACTGTCCAAGTCTAAGAGCGGTTCATAGTATTTTACTGGTTGAAACAGTCAGGCCTTGTCTTGTGTACGTGAGCTTGACAAAGATCTTTAAGAACTGCTAACAGTGTGTTCAAAGCAATCTAGACTTTTTCTATCATGCTCTTTACAATTCTTCCAGTCTCCTATTTTCACTCCCACATTTTAGTTATTTGTTACAGCAGCACTTCACTTCTGGTATCCAAATCTATTTTAGTTTTCTATTATGGCATAATAAATTAACAAAAACTTAGCATCTTAAAACAGCACCCACTTAAATTTGGTTCAGTTCAACCCACTCACAGTTATTAAGCATCTATAGAGACCTTGGGGGATATAGCAATGCGTGTGAAAAGTCCCCTATCTTCTTTAAGTTTTTGTGTTTTGTTGTTTGGCTGCGTTGGGTCTTCATTGCTGCACGCAGGCTTTTTCTAGTTGAGGTGAGTGGGGGCTACTCTTCACTGCAGTGCACAGGCTTCTCATTGCGGTGGCTTCTCTTATTGCAGAGCACAGGCTCTAGGTGTGCAGGCTTCAGTAGTTGCAGCATGTGGGCTCAGTAGTTGCTGCACACAGGCCCTAGAGCACACAGGCTTCAGTAGTTGCAGCACACAGGCTCTAGGGCGCGTGGGCTTCAGTAGTTGTGGTGCGTGGGCTCATTAGTTGCGGCTCATGGGCTCTAGAGTGAAGGCTCAGTAGTTGTGGCACACGGGCTTAGTTGATCCACGGCATGTGGGATCTTCCCGGACCAGGGATCAAATCCATGTCCCCTGCATTGGCAGGTGGATTCTTTTTTTTTTTTTTTTTCAGGTGGATTCTTAACCACTGCGCCACCAGGGAAGTTCCCTTCTCTAAGTTTTAATAGCTGGTGTTTTTTGATCATTTGCATTTGAGTATTTTTGGCCTTTTTTTCTCTTGATGTAAATCATGATTAAATTAGACATCACGCCACTGTTTTCTGTACATGGCATTTGGTAATAAATTCAATATTTTTGCTATAAAAGAAAACACCCATTTATTAGCTCACAGTTCTGTAGGTCAGAAGTCCTGTATGACATGACTGGTTTTCTGCTTAGGGTTTCATAAGGCTTAAACAAGGTGTTAACTGGCCTGAGTTCTCATTTGGTGAGAAAAAGTGACAGACAACCCAATAAAAATAGGCAATAGGCTTGAACAGACACTTCACAAAAGAGTACATTTAAATGGCTAACAAATGACATAGGAAAAGATGCCAAAAGTCAGTACTTCTCAGAGAAATGCAAATTAAAACCACAATGTAATTCTACTACATGCTCAGTAAAATAGTTAAAATTGAAAAGACTCACCATATCAGTTGTTGATGAGGATGTGGACCGAATAGAAATCTCATACATTGCTACTGTGAATGCAAAATGGCATAGCCACTTTTGCAAAACTGGCAGCAGGTAGTTGGCAGGATAAGGTCCCCCAATGATGTTCATAGCCTGGATATATTAGGGTTCTCCAGAATAACAGAACATATATATATTCTGTCAACCTGGAATTCTAAATATATCTAGAAAAATTAAAATAAAATACATATTCTGACAAACAAAAGCTGAGATATTTAATGGCAGTGTACCTGCACTAAAGTAACTGCTAAAGGAAATTTTTGATGTAGAAGGAAAATTATGCCAGATGGATCAACATTTTTTCAAAGAAATTTTTGGACTTTGTGTAAACTATAGAAATATTGCTCAGCTTTTTTGGAGTGAACAATCATCTAGATTTAACTGAATACACTTGGGAATTTAAATTACTGATTTATTTAGGATGTTACACAAATATTCATAATTGGTACCATAAGTTTTGTTTTCCCCTTCTAGTTTAAAATTAAGGTTATGCAAGAGTCATAGAATTAAATATCAAACTTTCATGTTTAAATATTCTATGAGGAGATCCTTAAAGTTTTGGTAATCTTGCCTATAAAAAGTATCAGGCAATTTCTTTAGAAATGGCTAGATGTTTATTCAGTTTTTATTGGACTGAGTGTTCCTATCTCTCTTGACTCAATTCTGGAGATCTCTATTTTTGAAAAATAAGCATTTTACTTTTTCAAAATTACTGGCAAAAAGGGTACATATGCTACCCATAAAATCTCTAATTTGTAGTAATGTCAGTTTCTTAGTCATAATGCTTATCTCCCTTTTTTTCACCAGAACTTCTAAAATTGTTTCCTTCAAGAAACACCATTTGTGCTTTTCATCCATTTAGACTTTTCATTTTTCTATTTCAGTTATTTTTACCTTCATTTTTACAAATGCATTCCATTGTCTTTAGATACTTCTGGGGTTTTTCTTAGTTTCTCAAAAATATATACTTATTTTAAAATTTTCTAGTATTCTAATACATCCATGAATGTAGAGCTGTAAATTTTCTTCCATGTAGTTTTGTCAGGCACCATTTTCTATGTAGAATACCCACTATTATTTATTCCTAGTGAAATTGTAATTTGTGTTGATTTCACCCTTAATCAAAGGGCAATTTAGATAAGAATTGAATTAGTATTTGGATATTTTGGCTACCCAATGTGTTCTAAGATAGATAATGTGTTCTATAATATTACTATTTTTTGTACACTTCTCATTATTCTGATAGTTGTGGTCTCAACCACCCCATACCCATTTATGGACATTTTTACTCTGGTATGTCATGATTCAGCATAAAGACTGAGTTCTACAGGAAGGCTTTCCTACATTTTAACATCTTTATTTAATTTTGGTTTTAAGTTTATTTCCGATATGAAGTGTCTTGTTATTGCATAAGGTATATATTGTGGTTAAACACCATTCCATAAATGAAAGAGATGAAGATTATAATTGCTAACATTTACTGAACAAGTCACCAGTTACATAGATGGGTTCATTAACTCATGTAATCCTCATTACACTCTTTGACAGTTACTATAGTCACCTCCATTTTGCCATACTTGAAGTATAATACATAAGGTTGAAAGCAATATTACATTTCTACAGATTATAAATGGTATGTGTATATATATATATACACACACACACACATATATACTTATATATGTGTGTGTGCCGTTGCGTAAAAAGGCTCTTGAAAATAAAATAAAGTAAAATAAAAAGGATCTTGAATGAAACTGCCAACAGTGGTAAATTTAGGGAAGAAACTAGGGTAAAGGAACTAGACAAAAGGGAGTTTAGCTTATCTGTAATGTTTAAAATTTTTTGAAGTATAAGGCACCCATGGATAATTTCAGAAATAAAAAATAAAGCAGACAAGTATACAAAATGTGCAAACAGGATATTGAAAGAATTGTTTATAAAGGCAAAATTTAGAAGGTAAATATATTTTATCAACAGATTGGTAAAATAATAGTAGAGCCACACAGATAAACACTAACTCCATTCAAGTAAGGATAATGATACAATATTTACTGACTTGGAAAACTGTTCATGATGTATTCTGTCAGAGAAAATGTAGTTTATGAAATATGATATTTTCTTTAAAAATTTTCTGAGAAGACTTGTTTTGACAATTTGAGAGTGGTTATTATAATGGTTGATAGGATTAAAGGTTTCTTTTGTGCCTTCTGAATTCCTCTGAAAAAATTAATAAAATTAATAAAATATTAATATTAAAAGGAACTCTCTTCAAAAAAAAAGTGGTATAGTTCTATTTATATTAAGATATATAAAAAGTAAAAATAATTAAGACAAAAAAGTACAGGTACAGTTACAGATATATATATGTATATACATATACATACACACATATACATATGAATACTTAAATTGTTGCCCTGAAACTTAAGTTTATATAAATAAGAATAAATCACCAAACCAGTAGGAAAAGCAACTAGAGAGAATAAGTAGTGATGGGTTCAGAATCTTGGAGAAAAAGAAGTCAACTCAGAACTGTAATGCACAACTAAAAATTAAATTAATATTGACCGGTAAATAATTAATTTTAATGATCAGTAAAGATACATAGGACAAAAATACCTTAGAATTAAATTAGGAAAAATAAAATGAAATCCCACGGTTATTCCTTAATAAGTTCTCTGTTGTTTAGGGTTGATCTGGCACAAAATAAGTTTTTATTTTCCTCATTCACAGTTATAAATTCTGATATTAAGTAAGAAATGAACTGTGGTCTTCTGACATTTACTGTATTCCTACGCATTTAGGTTGTGAAAAGTAAATAAAAGCCCTTTGTATTAATTATGGGATACCTCATCAGCATGAAGTCCTATCTCAAATTAGGTAAATATCCATACTTGAATGCCTTTCCCCACAGATACCTTTCACTTTCTTACCAGCATGACCTTTTTGATGTTGATTAAGATTTGAACTACGTACAAAAACCTTCCCACATTCATTGCATTCATAGAGTTTCTCACCATATGAATTCTCTGATGTTGAGAAAGATCTGAGGAACGATGAAAGGCCTTTCTACATTCCTTACATTCAAAGGGTTTCTCACCGGTATGAATTCTCTGATGCCAGATAACGGCTGAGCTACTGCTAATGGTTTTCCCATATTCCTTACATTCATAGGGTTTCTCACGTATATGAATTCCCCAATGTTGGCTAAGGCCTGAAGGGTGATAAAAAGCCTGTCCACATTCTTTACACACATATGGTTTCTCACCAGTGTGAGTTCTCTGATGTTCTGTAAGTATAGAAATGTTATGAAAGGTCTTTCCACATGCCATACAAACATAGGGCTTCTCACCTGTGTGAATTCTCTGATGTTCTATAAGTTTTGAACTGCTACAAAAGGCCTTTCCACAATCCTTACATACACAGGGTTTTTCACCAGTATGAACTTTCTGATGTCAATTAAGGGCTGAACTACTTCTAAATGCCTTAGGACAATTTTTACATTCATAGGGCTTCTCATCAGTTTGAATTCTATGATGTATTAAAAAATATGATGCACTTTTAAAGGCCTTGCCACATTCCTTACATTCATAGTGTTTTTCACCAGTATGGATTCTTTGATGTCTTTTAAGATCTGAGGAATAATGAAAAGCTTTACCACATTCTTTACATAGATAAGGTTTCTCACCAGTGTGAATTCTCTGATGCAGAATAATGGCTGATATACTACTAAAGGCTTTTCCATATAACTTACATTGATAAGGTTTCTCACTGCTGTGAAGTCTCTGGTGAATATAAGGTCTGAGGAATGATGAAAAACCTTCCCACCTTCTTTAGCTAGACAGGGTTTCTCACATGTGTGAATTCTCTGATGTGATTTAAATATTGAACCAGTACTAAAGGCTTTTCCACATTCTTTACACTCATAGATTTTCTCCTCAGTATGGATGCTCTGATGTTGTACACTGTCTAAGGCCCCACCACATTCCTTATGTTCATAGGTTTCACCAGGAAGCATGATCTGAGGCTGAGTATGTTCTGAACCTCTACTAATGGCCTTCCCATATTCCTTATAGTTACTGAATTTCTTGCCAGTATCAATTCTCTGATGTGCAGTTAGTTGAAAGTCATGCACCAAATCTTCCTCATAGTCCCTGCATTCACAGGCTTTCTCTTCAATATAAAGTTTTTGATATAGAGTAAAAGATGTGTGCTGACTGAAAGTGTGTATATTTTCATAGTTGAAAATAACTTGATTAATTTTTTTTCATGAGATCTTTGTTTTTTCCCAGTCTTTCTTTCACATTCCCAGTCATCTCTGTAACAGGAACACTCAAGTCCATGTTTTGTAAGATGTCCCAATATAAACCATTGGGGTGATTCTATTTCATAAATTTCCTTCTTCAGAGATAATTTCTTGGTTTCAGGCCTAGATCCACAGTCTGAAAGAAAGCACAATAGAAAACAGTCACTTTTGTTTTTCATTCACTGTTTTTTTTCCTGGAAGAAATGAAACTTTTATGGTATAAACGGGAATTAAACTTCAATTAGGGGTCAAGATGGTGTACTAGGAGGACGCAGAATTCATGTCTCCTCACAACTAGGGCACCTACCAGGCACCGGTGGGGGAACCACGGACACCTAAGGGGATGGGAGGAACCCCCAGCGACTGGGTAGGACATGGGGCATGAGGGGAGAGAAGGGGAAGGAGAAGTGGAGGCAGGAGGGGACTAGTGCCCCTGAGGGGTGGCTGGGGGAGGGGAAGGGATCCCACGCCCAAAGGGGGAAATTGGGGAACCACTGGGAGGGCAGAGGATAAAAAGGGAGCATGGCCAGGTTTTCCCTGCCAACTTGGGCCCCCAGGAACCTGTTGAGACCCCGGGCCCGATCCTCTGGCCACCTAGGCCCCCTCCAGCTGTGCGGGTCCTGAGGGAGTGGGAAGGAGGGAAGAGGGAGCAAAAGTAAAGGCCGGACCTCTGGGACCAGCACCCCTGAGGGGTGGCTGGGGGAGGGGAGGAGTTCCTACATCCAGCAGGACCCACCCACAGTTAGGGGTCCAGCAGGGATGGGGGAGACCCTGGGGGAGATGGTGGGGGAGGGGTGCAAAGGAACTGAAGGCAATGAGGCCAGTGCTTTCCCTGTCGACATAGGCACCAAGGAGCCTGTTGGGCTTCCAGGCCTAATCCTCTGCCCTTGGAGCCTCCCTCGTGCCACGCAGAGCCCAAGCCCCGCCCCTACACCCCCACCCAGGGCCCCACCTCTACACTCGGAGACACCCTCCAACGCGCTGGGCCTAAACACCACCCACACACCCTCACTCAGGGACCCACCTCCAAACTCTGGAACGCCACACTCCAGAGGCCCTCCTTTCCACGTGCTGCCTGTCCCCCTCTGTACAGGTCCTAAGCATAGGCCCCGCCCCACGCTTGAATATCACCCTGCCTAGGCCCAGCCCCATGCTCAAACATCACCCCCCACCCGCTTAGGTCCCACCCCACCCTAAACCCCGCCTCTGCCTAAGTTCCACCCCAGCTTAAACTCCCCCCGATAGCCAAGGCTTTTTTCTTTTCTTTTTTCCTCTTTTACATTGGGGTTCTGTTTTACCTTGTTGATTCATTGTTGTTGATACTTTTATATTTTTATTTTTCCTAATAAATCTTCTATTTTTCTACTTTTATTTTATTCTTTATACTTTGTTAGTGATCTCTCGTTTTGGCCTGTTCCCCCCCACTTTTTTTTTTTCTTGTTTTCTTTTTTCTGTTGTGGATTTATTTTACCTAGTTGCAGTTCTTTCAATTATAGTTTTATTTTTCCTAATATATTTTTTATCTTTCTAATTTTATTTTGTTTTTTATTCTTTGATATTGTACTGCTCCTTTTTTTCTTTCTTCCTTCTTTTTTTTTTCCTTTTTTTTTTTTTTTTTTTACCGTGCCACGAACCTTGCGGGATCTTGGTTCCCAGGCCAGAGGTCGGGCCTGCTCCTGTGGTGGAAGCTCTGAGTCCAAACCGCTGGACTAACAGAGAACCTTAGACCTCAGGGAGTATCAGTAAGAGTGAGGCCTCCCGGAGGTCCTCCCCTCAGCACCAAGACCCAGCTCCATCCAACTGCCTGCAAACTCCAGTGCTGGACGTGTCAGGCCAAACAACAAGTAAGACAGGAACACAGCACCACACATCAAAGAAAAAAAAAATGAAACGACAAAAAAATTTGTCACAGACGAAGGAGTAAGGTAAAAACCTACAAGACCAAATAAATGAAGAGGAAATAGGCAACCTACCTGAAAAAGAATTCAGAATAATGATAGAAAGATGATCCAAAATCTCGGAAACAGAATGGAGAAAATACAAGAAACATTTAACAAGGATCTAGAAGAACTAAAGAGCAAACAAACAGTGATGAACAACACATTTACTGAAGTTAAAAATACTGTAGAAGGAATCAATAACAGAATAACTGAGGCAGAAGAATGGATAAGTGAACTGGAAGATAAAATGGTGGAAATAGCTGCCAGGGAGCAGAATAAAGAAAAAAAGATGAAAAGAATTGAGAACAGTCTCAGAGACCTCTGGGACAACATTAAATGCACCAACATTTGAATTATAGGAGTCCCAGAAGAAGAAGAGAAAAAGAAAGGGTTTGAGAAAATATGTGAAGAGATTATAGTAGAAAAATTCCCTAACATGGGAATGGAAATAATCAAGTCCAGGAAGCGCAGAGAATACCATGCAGGATAAACCCAAAGAGAAACACACTGAGACACATATTAACCAAACTATCAAAAATTAAATACAAAGAAAAAATATTGAAAGCAGCAAGGGAAAAGCAACAAATAACATACAAGGGAATCCCCATAAGGTTAACAGCAAAGTTTTCAGCAGACTCTACAAGCCAGAAGGCAGTGGCAGGACATATTTAAAGTGATGAAAGGGAAATACGTACAACCAAGATTACTCTACCCAGCAAGGATCTCATTCAGATTCGAAGGAGAAATTAAAACCTTTACAGATAAGCAAAAGTTAAGAGAATTCAGCACCACCAAACCAGCTTTACCACAAATGCTAAAGGAACTTCTCTAGGCAGGAAACACAAGAGAAGGAAAAGACCTACAATAACAAACCCAAAACAATTAAGAAAATGGTAATAGAAACATACATATCGATAACTACCTTAAATGTAAATGGATTAAATGCTCCAACCAAAAGACATAGACTGGCCGAATGGATACAAACACAAGACCCGTACATATGCTGTCTACAAGAGACACACTTCAGACCTAGGGACACATACAGACTGAAAGTGAAGGGATGGAAAAAGATATTCCATGCAAATGGAAATCAAAAGAAAGCTGGAGTAGCAATTCTCATATCAGACAAAATAGACTTTAAAATAAAGACTATTACAAGAGACAAAGAAGGACACTACATGATGATCAAGGGTTCAATCCAAGAAGAAGATATAACAATTGTAAATATTTATGCACTCAACATAGGAGCACCTCAATACATCAGGCAAATGCTAACAGCCATAAAAGGGGAAATCAACAGTAACACAATCATAGTAGCGGACTCTAACACCCCACTTTCACCAATGGAAAGATCATCCAAAATGAAATAAGGAAACACAAGCTTTAAATGATACATTAAATAAGATGGACTTAATTGATATTTATAGGACATTCC
The DNA here is from genome assembly GCF_965194825.1 of Balaenoptera physalus. Lineage (NCBI taxonomy): Eukaryota > Metazoa > Chordata > Mammalia > Artiodactyla > Balaenopteridae > Balaenoptera > Balaenoptera physalus. Next base: position 15,096,754 of record NC_138900.1, on the reverse strand, counting down.
ATCCAAAAACAACAGAATACACTTTCTTCTCAAATGCTCATGGAACATTCTCCAGGATAGACCATATCTTGGGTCACAAATCAAGCCTTGGTAAATTTAAGAAAATTGAAATTGTATCAAGTATCTTTTCCAACCACACGCTATGAGACTAGATATCAATTACAGGAAAAAAGCTGTAAAAAATACAAACACATGGAGGCTAAACAATACGCTACTAAATAGCCAAGAGATCACTGAAGAAATCAAAGAGGAAATCAAAAAATACCTAGAAACAAATGACAATGAAAACAAAACGACCCAAAACCTATGGGATGCAGCAAAAGCAGTTCTAAGAGGGAAGTTTATAGCAATACAGTCCTACCTCAAGAATCAAGAAAAATCTCAAATAAACAACCTAACCTTACACCTAAAGCAATTAGAGAAAGGACAAAAAACAAAAAACCCCAAAGTTAGCAGAAGGAAAGAAATCATAAAGATCAGATCAGAAATAAATGAAAAAGAAATGAAGGAAACAATAGCAAAGATCAATAAAACTAAAAGCTGGTTCTTTGAGAAGATAAACAACATTGATAAACCATTAGCCAGACTCATCAAGAAAAAAGGGAGAAGACTCAAATCCACAGAATTAGAAATGGAAGAGGAGAAGTAACAACTGACACTGCAGAAATACAAAGGATCATGAGAGATTACTACAGGCAACTATATGCCAATAAAATGGACAACCTGGAAGAAATGGACAAATTCTTAGAAAGGCACAACCTTCCGAGACTGAACCAGGAAGAAAGAGAAAATATAAACAGACCAATCACAAGCACTGAAATTGAAACTGTGATTAAAAATCTTCCAACAAACAAAAGGCCAGAACCAAATGGCTTCACAGTTGAATTCTATCAAACATTTAGAGAAGAGCTAACACCTATCCTTCTCAAACTCATTCCACGAGGCCCTGATTCCAAAGCCAGACAAAGATGTCAGAAAAAAAAGAAAATTACAGGCCAATATCTCTGATGAACATAGATGCAAAAATCCTCAACAAAATACTAGCATAAAGAATCCAACAGCAGGGCTTCCCTGGTGGCGCAGTGGTTAAGAATCCACCTGCCAATGCAGGGGACACGGGTTTGATCCCTGGCCCAGGAAGATCCCACATGCCGCGGAGCAACTGAGCCCGTACGCCACAACTACTGAGCCTGCGTGCCTAGAGCCTGTGCTCCACAACAAGAGAATCCATGACAATGAGAAGCCCATGCACAGCAACGAAGAGTAGCCCCTTTATACTCCGATAAAGACGTTAAAAAAACCAAAAAGAGTAGCCCCTGCTCGCGGCAACTAGAGAAAGCCCGCGCGCAGCAGCAAAGACCCAATGCAGCCAAAAATAAAAAACAAAAAAAATAATGATCATAGATTTTTTGTTGAATTTTATTTCATGATAGCTCAAATTTTTCTTGTGACTACTGAAAAAGCTTTTTTTTTTCTATTGGATCTTCTATTTCTTAAGAATATCTGTACATGAGTTAATTGATTTCTGTATGTTTTTAAAGTAAATTTATTTATTTATTTGTTTTTGGCTGCGTTGGGTCTTTGCTGCTGCATGCGGGCTTTTCTCTAATTGTGGTGAGCGGGAGCTACTCTTTGTTGCAGTGCACGGGCTTCTCATTAAGGTGGCTTCTCTTGTTGTGGAGCACAGGCTCTAGGCACGCGGGCTTCAGTAGTTGTGGCACGCGAGCTCAGTAGCTGTGGCTCCCAGGCTCTAGAGTGTAGGCTCCGTAGTTGCGGTGCACGGGCTTAGTTACTCCGCAGCATGTGGGATCTTCCCAGACCAGGGCTCCAACCCGTGTCCCCGCCATTGGCAGGCGGATTCTTAACAACTGCATGACCAGGGAAGTCCCAATTTCTGTATGTTAACTTTCTACCGAGGCAACTTCAGACTGGTCTCATAATTTAAAAGGATAATAAAATATAACTTTTTTCTTTTAAGTGAAGCCACAAAGTAATGGTCTCAACTCTCCCTGATTTCCAAAATAAGTCTGTGAATATCAGTGCAGGATATGTAACAGAGTCAAAGAAAACTAAGTTTTCTCTTATAATTCAATAACTCCAACAGATTGTTTACATTATAGGACTGTGTGGTGTAATTTTTTTGCAATGATGGAAATGATCTATAATATGTTGTCCAATACAATGGCCACTGGCCACAGGTGGCTATTGAGCCCTTGCAATGTGCCTGATGAGACAGAGGAAATTAATCTTAAATTTTATTTATTTTAAATCTAAATTTAAATAGCCTCATATGGCTTACTGGCTAATTATTGGACATTGCAGAGTAAAGATGTCATAGGAGCTGAGAAATGGGATTGGTTGGGGGTAAAGAACTACTTAAAAGGAGTTGTTTTGTGCTATGTATTCCTACCCCTGTGGAGGAAAAGATGGGTTGCTTTCCTCTTGCCTCAAAAACAAGCAATGAGACCTTTAGCTTCAATTCTAACACCCTTATACACTGTTTATTATTTTGAAACTAAATACTAGTATTCCAGCTGGTTTCCTATTAGGCTTTGCTAATATGGAGTACCAGAGGAAAACTGGCAGGCTTAAGGAGGGAAAAGAGGCTGGCTGGTTCACTCCTCTTTGCTTCCCATTTCTGTATTGGTAACTATTCTTTGTTTCACTGCCCAGAAATGCTTCTTTGCATTGTGTGGCAGAAGGCAGAATTTTAAGATGACTCCCAAGGACCCATGCCTAACTGTAGGGCAGGACCTGTAACTTGCTTCTAACCAATAAAGTACAGCAAAGGTGATGGTATTATGATATATCACTCCTATAATTATATTAAGTTACACGGCAAAGGTGAAGGGATTTTGGACACATGAAATTAAGGTCCTTAAACAGGTAACTTTAATTAAATGGGAGATTATCCTAGATCAGCAGGAACTAACCAGATGTGCCTTTTAAGAGAAGGTCTACAGGTCAGAGACAGAAGATGCCACCAGGGAAGTCCCTTATCTTTTGATATACAATAGTTCTTGATGTTTTGAGAATTTTGCCTGTGTAGACTGTCTGGATATAGTTTATAGGTAACCATCCATCTCTAATTTAATTTCATTGCACTACTAGTGTTTCTAAATCTTCTACAGTTAATGCTGGAGACTTAGAATTTTCGTACATGCATTCTTTATTTTTAAAAATTATTACTGGGGCTTCCCTGGTGGCACAGTGGTTAAGAATGCACTTGCCAATGCAGGGGATACGGGTTCGAGCCCTGGTCTGGGAAGATCCCACATGCCGCGGAGCAACTAAGCCCATGCGCCACAACTACTGAGCCTGCCCTCTAGAGCCCGCGTGCCACAACTACTGAAGCCTTCGTGCCTAGAGCCCGTGCTCCACAGCAAGAGAAGCCACCGCAATGAGAAGCTCGTGTACCGCAACGAAGAGTAGCCCCCGCTCACTGCAACTAAAAAAAGCCCGCGCACAACAACGAGGACCCAACGCAGCCAAAAATTAAATAAATAAATAAATTTAAACTTTAAAAAATAAAGTTATAAAAATTATTACCAAGTAGTTATATGTATAACCTATATAATCTTTGCTTAGTTTATTTTCATTTTTTTCTGATATTGCAATACATGTCTGGATTTAGAGCTATAAATTCTTCTATGAGTAATTTTGCCCACTTCCCACAGGTGTTGCTGTGTAGGATACTCAGTATCCATTATTTCCAAAGAAATTGTACTTTAAGCTTTTATTTCATCCTTAACCAAATGTGAGTTTAAACATGCATCGGATCAAGAGCCAGATGTTCCCACAATAAAATATTATTTTTAATTAGCCAGATAATGTGGGCAGTAATATTATCAACAGGGTTTCATGCTGATGTGAATTTTAGGATTCAGCATAAAGGATTAGATTTGAATGAAGGCATTATTCATAATATGTTTATGGTTTTTCCTTCAGGCTAAGTCATCTCATGACTAAGAAGGAGTGATGATGATGACTTTGCTTCCACTAACTAGAAGTTTAAAGTTTTTCTCCAATATTAAATTTATGCTATTAAGTCAAATGTGCACCATAGTTAAGAGACTTTCTATAAATAATAAAACAGTCAAAGGAAAAAATAATTTTGACAATGGATTATATTTACTGAGTATGTTACACTCTTAATTATAAGCCATTTAAATATATTAACTCATTTAATCCTTACAAAACCAACATATGCTAGTGAATATAGCCTTGTCCATTTTACATAAAATATAAATATAATAATGTATGAAAGGATTTGTTCCAACAATTTGACAATAGTTATATCTCCTTGGGAGGATTAAAGGTAATTTTGTTGGCTTCTTTGTAGTTCTTAAAAAATTCAGAGAAAATTATTACAATAAAATCATTTTATTAAAAATATCAATTTATATATACAAATAAAGATGTCGTTTTATCAATATTAAAATATACATCTTAAAGTAGTGATGTTTTTAATAAAATGGTTCAGATGCAAAGATATATACAGGTAGAAGTGTACTTTAAAAAGATCAACTGAAGAGTCTCCAAATTGGATGTTGGGGTATAAAAAGGCTGTCATTAAATCCAAGCTTATAATAATAAGAATATAAAATGTCATCAAACTGCATATAAAAAGTATCAGGAAATAGTTACTGAATAAGTGGTATTGGAATAAGAATTCTGGTGAGAACAAAATAAATTTTAATATTTAATGCACAACTTAAAATTATATAGTATTTTAGCTATGCATAATTATATCATAATTATTACAATTTTATGCAATTGTAATTATATCTTGTAATTTTACATAATTATAATAGCTATATTACAATGATAGGTACATAAAAAATAAAGTGGATTTAAAGTATTTTAAAATAAAAAATGCAACAAAAAAGATTTTTCACTTTCTACACTCATGATTAGAAAGTTTTAGAAATTTAGACAGGAATGAATGGATAAAGGCCTTCCAATATTAATGTTATTCTTATGGTAGTCCACTGTGAAACACATAAGGCATTCTCATATTAATTATATATCTATATTTTCTCACCAATGACGTCCTTAGATTTTCCCTATTAATTATATTTCTAGGGTTTATCTCTCATGTCTGTTACCTGAAAGACATGCTTAAAAGTCTTACAGATCTTCCTTTCATAATATTTTTTTACCATTATGAACTTTTTTTTTTGACAATTTAGCTTAATGTTAATAAAATGTTTCCCAAGCATTATTTTAACCAGGTACCCAGGTTTAAGTTATGAACATTGACAGTGTCCATTTATATAACCAATACTTGAAGTTGTTAAAGACTTAACTGTTTTCTAATAATTAGCCTATTTTCTACACTGCTTATTCACATATGTCCATTAACAAATGGAATGTTGTCTGTTACATTTATTGGTTTGTGAGTGTTTTCTGGAAAACTGCAGTGTCTGTGATGACCGATTTCCATGCTGGCATTGCATGCATCCAAATATTAATGCACAGAGGCACAGAATTAGAGCAATGAGAGCATATTCAAACACTAGCACGCCCCATCCCCCCTTTTATTGCTTGTTTTGCTTAGTACTTCTCAAAACAAAAATAAGAATCTCAAATTTAACGTTCAACTACCGAAGAAATAATAACAGCAGGGCACATACTTAGGGCTAGAATGAAATTTTAAGCACTAGCTGGAGCAAAACAGTAGACATTGGTTTATATATATATATATGTATATATGACCTTGTTATCTAAAACTCTTCTCAACCAGGGTCTTCCAAACAAATTGTAAACTCATACCAGCATGACTTAGGTTCAAGCATACACATGGAAATAACAGTGTGTTCTTTGGGATTTTAAGTGAGTACAAACTCTGACTATCCAAATTTGAATTCAGGTCTTGAGGAAGTGAAAAGCTTGTTTGTACTAAGCAAGTGTGGTACACTTCTACTGAAGTAATCACTTGGGATGATTATATCTAGACTATCCTTGGTTTCATCCAGTAAAATGCAGAGGGTACAAACAGGAAAGCATGCCTGCCAGTTAAGGGTTCAACAATGCATGATTTTTATTCTCTTTCTCTGAGAGCTTGTATCAAAAAAATATATATTAAACCAAGGAAAATAACTGAAGATTTATGGGCCTCTTGTGCTTTAAAAAGGAAAATAAAAAAAGTAGCCACTAATTTGCTCAGACAGAGCAGGCTTACACTGTCCTGTATTTTGAAGATTTTAAGAATGTTTCTTAAGGTAGGAGGAAACGAAAACATTCACTGTCCCTTTCCAGAATTTAAACAGAGGGCAGGAGACATTCTTTACACCCAAATAAAACTATGGCAGCAGTTCACATGTGACCAAGGTGAATGTAGAATGGAGATGTTCTAAACACAGCTAGGACTCTCAGCGAAGCTAATACACTAAAATCATATGATTACATTTTGAAAGAAAATGCACAAAAACCAAATAGGAATTTTGAGATTTTTCATTTGAAGTAAATCTTAATGCTATTAAATTCACAAATATGCTAATTTAAATACCCAATTCTATTATCTAAAACGCACTTTGCAAACATACAAATATCTATTCTCTCCACATGTCAGAGCCCATTCATTTCATGGTTTGGAAATAGGGAGAATAGATCCCCTTAAACTGCAAGTCAGCAGGTGTTTCTTTACAGTTAACTTTAGCAAAATTCATACAAAATAGTAATTAACAATGATCTTCTTTACTTGTTAACTCACAAGGAAACACCTTCAAAACTGCATTTTGTTAAAGTTTCTGTACTAAAATGTAGAAAAACTGAACTACACAAATATTGAAAAGTTTAAAATTCCTTTTTTATTCCTGGTACCACTACCACAATTTACAGGGCAGTATACCTGATGTAATGAAAAGAAAAAGAAAAAGAAAAAGCTACAACAGATAAAAGACCTCAGGAATGTACATCTAATTGACACTACATTGCATTAATCAATAGCTGCACTTTTTGCAAACTGTGGCTATGACAGTCCTGAACAAGAAGGGTTTCCTGTTTAAGCTGCAGTAACTTTTCTGACTATGGATCATCGTTCCTTCTGTGGCAGATTTTTACAGTTCCTCTAATGCATTTGGGACGACTGTCTCAAAGTAACCTGCAGCTTTCCTGACAACTCCTCGCTCTCTCTCCTGCTAAGAACTGTAGCCCTTTTCTCCTGAGTTTTTAGAACCTTCTGCTACCATATCCACCACTTCCACCACCAGATCCATAACCACCACCATAGGGACTTCCCGAGCTTCTTCCACCAAAACTGCCCCCCTTCATGGGTCCATAATTTGATTGCTGTTGTCCACTATAATTTCCAAAATCATTAGAGGTCCCACCACCACCATAGTTACCTCCAAAATTTCCTCCTTCATTGTAACCATCATATCCTCCACCACTGCCACCATATCCACCACCTTGGTTTCCATATCCTGGTCCACCACCACCATAGCCTCATCTACTACTGTAACCAGGACCACCGCCATAATTACCACCGTCCCCTCCAAATCCATTATATCCACCATCACCTCCTCCATAACTACCTCTGGTGCCACCACCTCCACCACCATAGCCTCCTCTTCCACCAAAGTTTCCACCACGGCCAAAGTTACCTCCACCACCTCCAAAGTTTCCTCCACGACCCATAAAGTTGCCAGATCCACCTCCACGACCTCTGTGATCCAGCAGATTGCATTTCTTGTTTAGAAAGGGCCTTTTTAACTTCACAATTATGCCCATCAATAGTGTGGTATTTCTGAACAATCTTATCAACTGTATCATGATCATCAAAAGTTACAAAAGCAAATCCTCTCTTTTTTCCACTCTGCCTGTCTTCCATAACTTCTATGGTTTCAATCTTGCCATACTTTTCAAAGTAGTCTCTCAAATTATATTCTTCTATATCTTCTTTAATACCACCAACAAAAATTTTCTTCACTGTTAGATGGGCACCAGGCTTTACAGAATCCTGTCTAGAAACAGCTCTCTTTGGTTCCACTACACGCCCATCAACCTTGTGTGGTCGAGCACACACTGCTGCATCCACCTCTTCAACACAAGAGTAAGTCACAAAACCAAAGCCCCTGGAACGTTTTGTTTGGGGGTCTCTCATCACCACACAATCTGTAAGTGTGCCCCATTTCTCAAAATGTTCTCTTAAGCTATCATCTGTAGTTTCAAAGCTCAGACCACCAATAAACAGTTTTCTCAACTGTTCTGGTTCCTTTGGATCATGGCCCTCCTCCCCCCGGTGGCGGCGGCGACGGCCGGAGTCGGGCTGGAGGCGACCGGGTGGCGGTTTTACCTCCATTTTGAGACCGGACTCGCCTTTTCCAACTCGAGTTCAATATGGGACCGACCATTATGAACTTTCTGATGGCGATTAAGATTTGAACTTCTTGCAAGAGCCTTCCTACATTCCTTGCATTCATAAGGTTTCTCACCAGCATGAATTCTTTGATGCAGAATAAGGTCTGAAGAATGAAGAAAGGCCTTCCCTCATTTGTTACAAGTATATGGTTTGTCACCAGTATGAATTCACTGATGCCAAGTCAGGTATATTACACAATTTAAAACTTTCCCACATTCATTACATTCCCAGCCTTTCTCACCAGTGTGAATTTTCTGATGTTGTGTAAGTATTGAATCTCTACTTAGGGTCTTTCCACATTCCTTACATTCATACAACTTTTCATCAGCATGAATTAACTTATGTCGAGAAAGCTCTGATGAACAACGAAAGACCCTTCCACATTCCTTACATATGTAGGGTTTCTCAGCAGTATGAATCCTCTGATGTTGAGTAAGTTCTGAAGACTGACGTGAAGGCCTTCCCACATTCCTTACAAACATAGGGTTTCTCACCTGAATGAATTCTTTGATGTGCTGTTAAGTATTGAGACAGTACTACAGGCTCTTCCACATTCCTTACATTTGTTGGGTTTCTCACCAGTATAAATCCTCTGATGCCGAATAAAGGCAGAAACATTGCTAAAAGCCCTAACACAATACTTACATTCATAAAGTTTCTCACCAGTATGAATTCTTTGATGTTGACTAAGGTATGAGGAATGATGAAAGGCTTTTCCACATTCTTTACATTCATTGGGCTTCTCACCTGTGTGAATCCTTTGATGTACTCTAAATATTGAACTAGTACTAAAGGCCTTTCCACATTCATTACATTCATAGGGTTTCTCAACAGTATGAATTCTCTGATGACGAATAAGGGCTGTACCATTATTAAATTCTCTAACACAATAATTACCTTTAAAGGACTTCTCGCTTGTATGAATGTTCTGATGTAGAAAAAAACGTGAGGCATTAGTAAAGGCCTTCTGACTTTCCTTAAATTTATTATATTTCTCCCTAGTAAAAATTATCTGATGTTGTATAAAGTCTGGGCCACTATTCAAAGACTTTCTACATTCCTCACATTCATAGGGTCTCATACTGATAGGCACTGTGTAATATAAACTAAGTTCTGAAGTGCTACTAAGGGACTTCCTGTATTCTTTATAATCATAGAATTTTTTGTCAGTATGACTTTCTTGATTTGTAGTAAGTTGTGAGTCTTGTCCATAGGTATTTTTATGTTTTCTGCATTCATAAAATTTCTCTTTAGTATTAAATGTTTTATGTAGAGAAAGAGATGTATGCTGAAAGAAAGTGGCAATGTCTTCAGAGGTACATGACACTTGGCTAAAATGTCTTTCCTGAGATCCCTGTTTAAGTCCATGCTTTGTAAACCCTTCCATTATAACCCGTTGGGATGAATCTATTTCATAGTTATCCTTTTTCAGAGATACCTTCTGGTTCTCAAACCTAGATTTATATTCTGAAAGAAAACACAAATAAAAACATTCACTTTTTTTTCTTGGAAGATACAAAACTTTGAATAAAAAAGGGAGATTTACAGTGACATTAATGTCTATAAATGTGAATAGAATATGTAGTTTTGATATGGTGGTACAATTTGAAAAATAAAGAAAATGTAGAAATTGAAAAGTGATATAGGAAGGTAAGAGGGAAAGTGATTAAGAAAAGATTAAATCAGTGATTGTCAAATTTTGGAACAAATTCAAAGTATATTTTGGCAAAAGAAAAAGTTTGACAACATAGCCTTTCTCTCTCACACATTCAGTGTAGCAAATAAAAATGATACAACCACCATAGAGGGATATTTGCCAGTTTCTAGCAAAATTTATCCTTTGACCCAGCAATCCCAGTTCTAGGAACCCAAACAGGTACTCTTGGGAAAAAATCTGAAAATATTTATGCAGAAGCATATCCACCACAGAACTTGTTGTAAGAGCAAATGATTAGAACCAATCCAAATAGCCACTAGCTTGGTACTGCTCAAACTCATTATAGTATATGGACAAAACAGAGTTCTATGCAACTGCATAAAGAAATGAGAATCATCTAGGTATTCCTATGGAGTGATCTCCATGATGTATCTTTTTAGAGTGAAATAGCAAGGTGGAATAAACTATCTAGTGTATGCTACTATTTATATAAGAAAGGGAATGCATGAAGATATATACATATGTGTTCACATTAGAAAAAACAATGAAAGGATAAACCATAAAGTTTATAAAAGATTTCATAGGTTGGAGGGAATGAAAACAGTGGAAGGGGAGAAGAATGGAAGCTAGGCATCTATGAATTTATGCTGTTTTGTAGGTCTGACATTGGAACTGTAAATTTTAATAAATTTGTAAAGCAAAATTAAATAATAAATACAAAAATATAAAAACCAAAATTGAATAGATGAACCTTGTTAGGTTGTGCCATTGGGTTGTGCCATAAGCAGAGACATAAAGTAATTCTAATGCTGCTGAAATACAAGATTTGATTGTACATTACTAGTGGGTTACCAAACACTATTGAAAATGTTGCATGGTAGTGATCTGAGTGTTCTTATTACTTAAAATGTACAGTATATTTTATGTACATTTTCCAAAAATATATTGAAAAAAATAAGAGGAACAAAGGGGAATAGTCTCAATTCATCTGATGAGGCTGGGTATAAAATGAGACAAGGACAGTATTTGAAAAAATAATTATGATTCAATATAATTAATGGATATAGATGGGTATAGATTCTAAACAAAATATTACCAAATTGGATCTAGTAATTTAATTAAAAACCCCAAATCATCATGACAAATTGAATTCATTCTAGGAGTATCAAGTTAAATCATAAGAAAATTTGTTAATGTAGGTCATTAACAAAAAAAATAAACAAAATTCAGCATCCAGTCATAAAGTAAACTCTTATAAGTTATGAATAAAATAGAATTTCTTTATACTAATGAAGTGTATCCTCACAAAAATACAGCAAAAATACACATAACAATGAAAGTTTAAAATCAAGCCCAAATTCATCTTTGTGGTATTCTTTCCAAAAACCCCCAAATCCAATCTAATCATCAGAAAAACATCAGACCAATACAAATTGAGATATATTCTACAAAATACCTGACAAGCATTTTGTCATAACTGTCAAGGTCATAAAAAACTAAGAAACTGGGCTTCCCTGGTGGCGCAGTGGTTGAGAATCTGCCTGCTAGTGCAGGGCACACGGGTTCGAGCCCTGGTCTGGGAAGATCCCACATGCCGCGGAGCAACTGGGCCCGTGAGCCACAACTACTGAGCCTGCGCATCTGGAGCCTGTGCCCCGCAACGGGAGGGGCCGCGATAGTGAAAGGCCCACGCACCACGATGAAGAGTGGACCCCGCTTGCCACAACTGGAGAAAGCCCTCGCACAGAAACGAAGACCCAACACAGCGAAAAATAAATAAAATAAATAAATAAAGTAGCTATTAATTAAAAAAAAAATTAAGAAACTGTCACAGACCACGAGACATGACAGTAGAAAAAAGACATTAATGGAAAACCATGAAATCTGAATCCGTTCTACAGTTTAGTTAATAATAATGTATTGGACTCCCCTGGTGGCACAGTGGTTAAGAATCCACCTGCCAATGCAGGGGACATGGGTTCGTTCCCTGGTCCAGGAAGATCCCACATGCTGCAGAGCAACTAAGCCCATGCACCACAACTACTGAGCCTGCGCTCTAGAGCCCACAAGCCACAACTACTGAGCCCATGTGCCGCAACTACTGAAGCCTGCGCACCTAGAGCCCATGCTCTGCAACAAGAGAAGCCACTGCAATGAGAAGCACGCATACTGCAACGAAGAGTAGCCCCCACTCACCGCAACTAGAGAAAGCCCGCATGCAGCAATGAAGACCCAATGCAGCCAAAAATAAATAAATAAATTAAATAAATTCATTAAAAAAAAAAGAGAAGCCACCACAATGAGAAGCCTGTGCACCATAACAAAGAGTGGCCCCCGCTCACTGCAACTAGAGAAATCCTGCACACAGCAACGAAGACCCAACACAGCCATAAATTAATTAATTAATGTATGTATGTATGTATAAATCTTGGGTTCTTAGTTTTGACAAATATACCACAACAATATAAGGGAAACTGACATTGGATGAGGGATATATAGGAACTCTTTACACTATTTTTGCAACTTTTTTGTAAATATAAAATTACTCCAAAATTTAAAGTTTTTTAAAAAAGAAGAAAAATTATGACCATAAAAATCATGAAAAAAGATGAAGACAGTAACACTACTTCTTTTTTTTATATTAAACTTTAAAAAATTTTTTTATGGGAATATAGTTGCTTTACAATATTGTGTTAGTTTCTACTGTACAGCAAAGTGAGTCAGTACATGTATACTTATGTTGCCTCTTTTTTGGATTTCCTTCCCACTTAGGTCACCACAGAGCACTGAGTAGAGCTCCCCATGCTATACAGTAGGTTCTCATTAGTTATCTATTTTATACATAGTATGAATAGTGTATATATGTCAATCCCAATCTCCCAATTCATCCCACTCCCCTTTCCCCCTTGGTATCCATACGTTTGTTCTCTACATCTGTGTCTCTATTTCTGCTTTGTAAATAAGATCATCTATACCAATTTTTTCAGATTCCACATGTATGCATTAATATACAATATTTGTTTTTCTCTTTCTGACTTACTTCACTCTGTATGACAGTCTCTAGGTCCATCCACATCTCTACAAATGACCCAATTTCGTTCCTTTTTATGGCTGAGTAATATTCCATTGTATATATGTACCACATCTTCTTTATCCATTCCTCTGTTGATGGACATCTAGGTTGTTTCCATGTCCTGGCTATTGTAAATAGTGCTGCAATGAACATTGGGATGCTTGTGTCTTTTGGGATTACGGTTTTCTCTAGGTATATGCCCAGTAGTGGGATTGCTGGGTCACGTGGTAGTTCTATTTTTAGTTTTTTAAGGAACCTCCATACTGTTCTCCATAGTGGCTGTATCAATTTACATTCCCGCCAACAGTGCAAGAGCGTTCCCTTTTCTCCACACCCTCTCCAGCATTTATTATTTGTAGATTTTGTGACGATGGCCATTCTGACCAGTGTGAGGTGATATCTCATTGCAGTTTTGATTTGCTCTTCTCTAATAATCGATGCTGTTGAGCATGTTTTCATGTGTTTGTTGGCCATCTGTATATCTTCTTTGGAGAAATGTCTATTTAGGTCTTCCACTCATTTTTTGATTTGGTTGTTTGGGGTTTTTTTGATATTGAGCTGCATGAGCTGCTTGTATATTTTGGAGATTAATCCTGTGTCAGTTGCTTCGTTTGCAAATATTTTCTCCCATTCTGAGGGTTGTCTTTTCGTCTTGTTTATGGTTTCCCTTGCTGTGCAAAAGCTTTTGAGTTTAATTATGTCCCATTTGTTTATTTTTGTTTTTATTTTCATTACTGTAGGAGGTGGGTCAAAAAAGATCTTGCTGCGATTTACGTAATAGAGTGTTCTGCCTATGTTTTCCTCTAAGATTTTAATAGCGTCTGGCCTTACATTTAGGCCTGTAATCCCTTTTGAGTTTATTTTTGTGTATGGTGTTCTAATTTCGTTCTTTTACATGTAGCTGTCCAGTTTTACCAGCACCACTTATTGAAGAGGATGTCTGCTCCATTGTATATTCTGGCCTCCTTTGTCATAGATTAGTTGACCATAGATGCGTGGGTTTATCTCTGGACTTTCTATCCTGTTCCATTGATCTATATTTGTTTTTGTGCCAGTACCATTCTGCCTTGATTACTGTAGCCCTATAGTATAGTCTGAAGTCAGGGAGCCTGATTCCTCCAGCTCCGTTGTTTTTTGTTTTTTGTTTCCTCAAGATTGCTTTTGCTATTCGAGGTCTTTTGTGTTTCCATATGAATTGTAAAATTTATCTCGTTCTGTGAAAAATGCCGTTGGTAATTTGATAGGGATTGCATTGAATCTGTAGATTGCTTTGGGTATATAGTCATTTTCACAATATTGATTATTCCAATCCAAGAACATGGTATATCTCTCCATCTGTTTTGTGTAGTCTTTGATTTCTTTCATCAGTATCTTATAGTTTTCTGCATACAGGTCTTTTGCCTCCTTAGATAGGCTTATTCCTAGGTATTTTATTCTTTTTGTTGCAGTGGTAAATGGGACTGTTTCCTTAATTTCTCTTTCTGATCTTTGGTGGTTAGCGTATAGGAATGCAAGATATTTCTGAGTAACACTACTTCTGTTGAACATTTCCTGGAAGGTGTTACCACTGCAGTAAGACTAGAAAGAAGCATCCAAGTTAGAAGCATAGGAAAACAAGAAAAAAACTGAAAATATTTGCAAATTTCACGATTAGTGAAAACTCTACTAATTATTATTCTACTAATTAATGAGTTGTGACAAAAATCAACACATATAATGCCAAGAAAGAAAAGTCAACTTTATATCTTTTTAAAATTTGCCACTGAATATATATGGAATGATTTCTACACATCTTATTAATAATAATAATAATAAAAAGAAAACCAGGACAGTAAAAAAGGATGCAGAAAGAATAATATCCCATGTAAAAGAGGAAAGAAGAATTGAGAATATAAATGTGAGTGTGCTTTGACAAAACAAAAACGATAAATCTGACTAGACATACAACAAAAGGTTAACTAGAGTGGGGATGGCAATGGATGAAGCAGTTAAGTATTCAAGCATGACTCCTCTAAGTATAATTGTTATATAGTCTTGACTTTTTTTTTTTTATGGCCATAACAGCAGCATTTTCCTGTCAGTCCTGATTTTTTTTTTTTTTTTTTTTTGGCTGCATTGGGTCTTCGTTGTGGTGTATGGGCTTCTCATTGCAGTGGCTTCTCTTGTTGTGGAGCATGGGCTCTAGAGCACAGGCTCAGTAGTTGTGGCGCACAGGCTTAGTTGCTCCGTGGCATGTGGGATCTTCCCAGACCAGGGCTCGAACCTGTATCCCCTGCATTGGCAGGCAGATTCTTAACTACTGTGCCACCAGGGAAGCCCTAGTTTTCACTTTTGAACCATATATATGTTTTATATATTCCAAATATAAACTTAAAAAATCTAAACTCAGCAATTAAACTGTATATTAAATTGAAAATGCAGAGAAAAGTATTAATGTAATAAGTTTTCAAACTGTACTCTGGAAATCCTTAGTGTAACATATTCTAAGCAAGAAACAAAAGAAAAAGAAAAAAAAAACAAAAGAGCAAGAAATCTTGAACGTGACTTAAATTTTTTGGTCAGTAGTTGTGTTGATATTCTAATTCTGAAAGTATTCTGTGGCACTTAGGAGAGAAGATTCGAGCAAATATACTCATGTTGTGGGAAATAGGGTTTTTTCCCTGTTCAAGGGAAAGTTATAAAATTGAAATGCAGGAAAGTGAGACAGAACCTTGTCTTTTGGATCTGAATTAGAGTTATTAGAATGATTCAATGACAAAAACATCTTTCCTGACTCTTTCCACTGAATGGGTATAGAAGCAATGACAGCTCAGTAGTAGTGATACTCAGATATTGGTTGATGAACACCATTCCCTATTAAAAGAAACTAAAGCTTCTTAACGAGCTGGCTAATTCCAAGCACAGAGATTATTCAGTAGTGATAAGGGGGGATATGCATCTTCCAATGCAAAGATCTGACAGTCATTTCCATAACTACTTGATCAAAATTACCATCAGTGCAATGAGAACACTTCACTTTGCCTCCTAATAAGATGAATTAAGAAGTACACAACCCTACCTGAGTATCAGATCAGACCCAAAATTTTTTAATGGGAATGTAATCATTGGTGGCAATTAGATAAATCCTGAATGCAAAACACTCTACGACAGTTTGGCCTTCACTTTAAAAGGTTCTTCTTTTGGGGACTTCACTGGTGGTCCAGTGATTAAGACTCCATGCTCCCAATGCAGGGGGCCTGGGTTCAATCCCTGGTCAGGGAACTAGATCCCGCATGCCACAACGAAGATCCCACACACAGCAAACAAAGATCCTGCGTGATGCAACTAAGAACCAGTACAGCCAAATAAATAAATAAATAAATAAATATTAAAATAAAATGTTCTTATTTTGAAAAATATAGAATTTATTTATTTTTTTAAAAGGTACACATTCCAGAAGATGATGTAATAAAATTGAACACAGGCATTATATGCATTGCTGAGAAAAAGCTTTAGAAATTTCCTGCAAAAGGGAATTCCCTGTCAAGTCCAGTGGTTAGGACTCAGTGCTTTCACTGCCGGGGCCTGGGTTTGCTCCCTAGTCCGGGAACTGAGATCCCACAAGCCGTACTATGTGGCCAAAAAAAAAAAAAAAAGCATCAAGAAATTATGGGGGAAAATCCATTTACAACAGAAGGTATAGAAAAATGGCAATTTTAATTAGAAATTGAAATTGGAAGATTTGGAAGGCAACCTAATTATTCATAAACTGATATATTATAATGTATCTATATTATAATACTGATATAATATATAAAAGTTTATTGGGATAGGAAGGCATATGATATAGTATTTTAGAGGAAATTCATGATGCATTTATATACATCTAATGTGTGTATATATATAGAGAGAGAGAGAGACACACACACACACATACATAAATGCATGTAATATGTGTTCTATAGCTAGCTATTTCTTTATGGACTGTAAAAACTCATTTTCAAATTAATTTTTTAAACTTAACTTCTATTTGTTCACCTGTAATTCAGATAAAAACATGTCCATTATGTCTACACCCTTTTGATTTGATTTGGAGAGGCAACATAGCTTAGGAGCTTGGAACACGTACAGCTTGGGTTCAGACCTTATCTCCAAAACTTACTAGCTGTTGACCTTGGACAAGTTACTTCAAGTCCTTGTGCCTCAGTTTCCTCTTCTGTAAGTGGGGGAAAAAAGTATTAAAAAAAATAAAAATCATGTCATAGCTCTGCTTAAAATCTTCTATTTATGTACCATTTTACTCAGAAAAAGTTCAACCGCAATTTACAAGGTCACCATAAACTGACTCTTTCCAACATACACCTCTCTGATCACATCTCATACTCCTTTCCTTGTTTACTCTGTCTTAGACAGATTGGCCCTTGGTGCTTCTCATACACAATGAGCCTGCCTGCCTCAGGACTTTTGTAGTTACTGTGCCCTCTGCCTTAAATCATCCTTCACTCCCACTCTATTACATTGATTGCATGTATTAATGCGATTGCTTGATCATCAACCTTTACCTCAATCTTTTCTCGTCTGCAATCTTTGCCTTCCCATTACAAGCACATAATCTTTACACCCCAAACTCTCTACCAAGGTGACTGCAATCACTCCCAAGGCTCCAACTATTATAGCTCTGTGAGGCTTTTCCACCTTTCAATCTTAGCCATTTCTTCTGGTTGCAATATGTGAACTCCTCTTACAATTAATTGTACTTTTTGAATGATTTGAAAAGATATTTTCCCAATCCTCAGGCTATACATTTCTTAATAGCTCATATTATTTTATAACCTCTATGTCTCCTAGAAAAATATCCTCCACAACATAGAATATAAGGGAGTGTCGGTTGAAAGCATGAATACATAATAAAGTAATGAATCCAAAAACTAAATATACTAAATACCAAAACGTTCAAGGGAGTGACACATATATAAACCAAAAGACAAAAGAGAGTGAACCAATAAGAAGGAATAAGATCCCAAATAAAGGTAGAAGCTTGTCATCAGAATCACCTGCTATGAATAGGAGGGAAAAATGAGAGAAAAGAAGCAGAGATAGGGTTATCTTGGAGGTGGAGGTGTGGGCATTTGGAAGCTCATAGTGAGGTTTACTTTTCTATATAGTTGTGGACCTCTGAGGGGAGATTTACCAAAATATCTCAAAGACATGGTCTCCTCATTGAACAACTAAGTTACATCCTGCACTCCTCTCCTCTTGCATGACCATCAGTCGCTTACCTAGATACAGGTCCCTTGTCAGCTCACTGTCAAAAACACCCCAAGGCTCCTTCCCTTGCTCCAATAAAGAAATCACTTCTGGCTTGGCAATGGAAAGTCCTACTCATGAGAGAAGAAAGATTTTTATGTTGTAGATGTTCCAGCACTCAAATCCTGTCCTGTGATCAGCAAATAAAGGAGGATGTCACTATTGCAAGGGCCACAAAAAGCAGAGAAGATGGAACCTTGGCCTTAGGCCTAACGATGCTGCCCAGACTCTGCAAAGCTCAAGCCATTTCTTTAGGAATAGGGAGAAGAAATGCATAGGATATATGAAAGGCGTTGAAAAATTCTTCTTGGGGGAAGCACGTAATCCAGAGGGCAAATTAAGACTTTTTGTAGATAGTTGTGCTTACCGACTGAGACCAGGTTGCTATAATTCTCCAACATTACATATCTGTACAAATTCCTTTGAGTTGAGTCCAGGCATTCTCACTCCTCCTGAGAGAAGTCTATGGACACATCCTTGAATATCACAAATTCCTGAAATGAAAATTGTGTAATGAAAATAAATGATTTCAAGATGGAATGAAAGACAAACAAAAAAAGATAAAAGTAGAGGAAGTACAGGAGAATTTTACAGGAAAGAAGAGAAATGGAAAGCAAACAGTTTGGGGTCAATGCCTGTGATGTGAGTGAAGAATAGAGAGTTAGTGTTAATCAGTGAGCAGGTCTCACACAACCCAGTTCTTTCAGACAAAAACTCCTGTGCACAGTGAGGATTCTGAGACCCTTTCTGATTTAAAAGTATACTAAATTCATTTAAGACGAATATCCCAATTAAAAAGCCAACAGGCATATAGTATATTCTCAATAAAGAGGAGTACCCTCCTGCTTCCTCCTCTCCCCTGAAAACTCAAGTTATAAATAATTGGTAGCCCCTTGGCAGGGTATCAAAGGATAGAATTTTACAATAATAGGAATATAAAGAAGACCTGAACATTTTCAACAATCAGAAAACAGGTCACATGAAGGCACCAGGAAACAGAAACACAATGGCCTGCTTAATAGTACCCTGAAATGAAAAAACAAGTGAACAAAAGAAGAAAAACCAAAAAAATGTGATGAATTTTTCAATAATAAGAGAGAAATGAGTTCTTGACTAGAGTTACTTATCCAGCCAAAATTCACACTAATGTGAGGGTTGTATAGGACATTTCTAGATAAGCAAAGGCTCAAATATGTATCTCCTATGAACGCTTTTTCTTTCTTTTTCCTCTTTTATTGTTTTTCCTTTTATTTAAAACAGATTTTTCAGCTTTAATGAGATATAATTGACAAATAAATTGTACATATTTAAAATATACAAAGTGATGATTTGACATACATATACTTTGTGAAATGATTACCACAACAAGGTTATTTAACATATCCATTGCCTCAAATACTTACCTTTCTTTTTTGTGGGGTGGGGGGGTGAGAATACTTGAGGTCTACTCTCTTAGAAAATTGCAAGTACAGTATAGTCACCACAATGTACATTAGATTCCCAGAGCATCTTATAAATGAAGGCTTGTACCCTTTGACCAGCATATCCCTATCTCCTCCACCCTCCAGCCCCTAATAACCACACCATTCTATTCTGCTTCTATGAGTTGGACCTTTTCTTTTTTTTTTTAGATATACACATAAATTAAACCATATAGTATTTGTCTTTGGCCAATTTCACTTAGCATAATGTACTCTAGATACAGCCATGTTGTTGCAAATGGCAGAATTTCCTTCCTTCTCATAGCTGAATAATATTCCATTATATGTATGTATATCTAGCTATCTATCAATAGAAAAAGAAAAAGAAAAAGATTCAACATAGCAGAGTGGCAAGAGAAGGTCCCAGTGAGTGATGAATATCTCATATCCATTTTATCTGTTCATCCATCAATGGACACTTAGGTTGTTTCCATATCTTACTGTGAATAATGCTGCAATAAAAATGAACATGGGAGTGCAGATAACTTTTCAAGATACTGATTTTGTTTCCTTTGGATATATACCCAGAAATGGGACTGTTGGATTATATAAGGGTTCTATTTTTAATTTTTTGAGGAATCTCCATACTGTATTCCATAATGGCTTTACCAATTTTCATTCCAAATAACAGTGTACAAAGATTTCCTTGTCTCCACATTCTCGCCAACACTTATCTGTTGTCTTCTTTAAAAATATTTATTTATTTATTTTTTTTTTTAGGCTGCCCTAGGTCTTAGTTGCGGCACGTGGGCTTCTTAATTTGCGGCATGTGGACTCTTAGTTGTGATACGCATGCGGGATCTAGCTCCCCAACCAAGGATCGAACCCTGGCCCCCTGCATTGGGAGTGCGGTGTCTTACCCACTGGACCACAAGGTAAGTCCCTGTTGCATTTTTTTAAATTAATTTTTATTGGAGTAGAGTTGATTTACAATGTTGTGTTAGTTCTTGCTGTACAGCTAAGTGAATCAGTTATACATATATCCACTTTTTTTTAGATTCTTTTCCCATATAGGTCATTACAGAGTACTGAGTAGAGTTCCCTGTGATATGTTGTCTTTTTGATAGAAGCAATCCTAACAGGTATGAGGTGATATCTCAATGTGGTTTTGATTTGCTTTTCCCTAATGATTAGTGATGTTGAGCCCTTTTATGTACCAGATGGCCATTAATATATCTTCTTTGGAAAAATGTCTAATCAGGTCCTTTCCCCATTTTTTAATGAGGTTATTCACTTTTTGTTTGTTTTTGCTATTGAGTTGTATAAGTCTTTATATATCATGGATATTAATAGCTTTATCAGACATGTGGTTTGCAAATATTTTCTCTCATTCTGTATGTTGCCTTTTCATTTTGATGACTGTTTCCATTGCTGTGCAAAAGCTTTTTAGTTCGGTGTAGTCCTACTTGTTTATTTTTGCTTTTGTTGTCTGTGCTTTTGGTGTGATATCCAAAAAATCATTGCCCAGACCAGTGTCAAGAAGCTGTTCCCTATGGTTTTTTCTAATAGTTTCTTCTAATAGTTTTATGGTTTCAGACCTTACATTTTCTTCCTTTTTTTCATTCTTTTTTCTTTGTTCCCCTCTGAGTTATTTCAAATGACCTATCTATGACCTCACAGATTCATTCTTCTGCTGGATTAAGTCTGCTGTTGATGCTCCCTATTGCATTTTTCATTTCATTCATTGCTCTCTTCAGCTGGAAAATTTGTTTGGTTCTTTTTTATGATTTCTATCTCTTTGTTAAACTTTTTGTACATTTTTAAAATTTCATTGAATTGTCTTTCTGTGTTTTCTTTTTTCTCACCAAACTTCCTAAAAACAAATATTTTGAATTCTTTATCAGGCAAATTGCAGATCTCCATTTCTTTGGGGATGGTTACTGGAAGATTATTGTATTCCTTTGGTGGTATCATGTTTCCTTGATTTTTTGTGTGTGTTCCTTGAAGTCTTATGTCATGTTCACATTTGAAGGAGTCTCTTCCTCCAGTCTTTACTGAATGGCTTTGGGAGGGAAATACTTTCTTTCAGCCTTTTCTGTGGACTTCTTTTTTCTAAGAGAGTAGTAGAGGTTGTGTTATATTAAGATCAAGTACTAAAAGAGCAAAGAGTTACACAAGGAATCAGGGGGAAAAAAGCAACATGGCAGAGGGGCAAGAGAAGGTCTCAGTGTAAATATAAACCAGGAAAACTAGGACATCAGCTAGGAAACAGAGATAAAGAAAAATCTGTCCAGATGGAAGCAGTGGGCACATGGAAGACCATGAGAGACTCTCCAGGAAATAATGTTTGACTATGTGAAAATTGCTATTAATATATATTACATATTAATAATATATAACATAGGGACTTCCCTAGTGGTGCAGTGGTTAAGAATCTGCCTGCCCATGCAGGGGACACAGGTTCAAGCCCTGGTCCAGGAAGATCTCACATGCTGTGGAGCAACTAAGCCTGTGCGCCACAACTACTGAGCCTGCACTCTAGAGCCTGCAAGCCACAACTACTGACCCACGTACCACAACTACTGAAGTCCATGTGCCTAGAGCCCATGCTCTGCAACAAGAGAAGCCACCGCAATGAGAAGCCCACACACTGCAACAAAGAGTAGCCCCTGCTCACTGCAACTAGAGAAAGCCCGCGCACAGCAACAAAGACCCAATGCAGCCCCCCCAAAAAAAAGCAAAAGAAACTAACACAACATTGTAAATCCACTATACTTCAATAAAAAAATTAAAAAAAAATAATATATAACATATAATATGTAATTAACATAAATATAAATATTAAATGCTGTTAATATATATAAATATTAATAATATATTAGGAACATTGTTACATTTTGAACAATACTTACTAGAAAGCTAGGCAAAAAATTAAAATTAAAAAATCCACCCAGAAAATTAACTTCAGAAAAAAATGAAAATTTATACAAACATCTCACAAGATGACTATTTAGTAATGACTTTTTGCTTCAAAAGCTTTCAAAAGTTAAAGCACTTTTTCTACAATGATGCTTTTCTTCTTTCAAAATAGTGACTTTTACTCCAAAACACACTAAATAAATACATTATAAGAACTGATATGAGAACATTATATGGTTTTAGGCAAAGTCAAACATCAATTTATTCTATACAACCATTTTCAGTTAGAGAACATCATATGGAACACATTTACAATGTTGTGACATTTGGATGAACTTCAACTATTCTGTTGCATACTTTGGCAGGTGAGAAGAGTGAAGAGAGAGTGTTGTCCAGCACTCTTTGGAATGTTATGCATATGTACTGTTTCAACACACTGTCATGCTTACCCTGTATTTTGCCTTAAGGCAGTTTGTATGTGTGCTATTTATTTTAAAGCTTATAAGATAACAAGGAGCCCAAATAAGGTTGAAAAATTGGTGATGAAAATGGTGCAGAAAGAAAAATATATATTCAAATATATATTCAATTGCTTCATAAGTTACAATGTGAAAATAATTGGAAATATGGGAGCAAATGCCATTAGTTGATGGTAAGTGCCTTTTGGGAGTAGGGCTGAAACTACATGACAATACTTGAAGCTTAAAGTTTGGTGGAGACTTTAGAGTTTTCTACATACCCAAAGTATGTCATCTGCAAATAGTGACAGTTTTACCTCTTCCCTTCCAATGTGAATGCCTTTTATTTCTTTTTCTTGTCTGACTGCTATGACTAGGACATCCAATACTATGTTAAATAGAAGTGATGAGAATATGCATCCTTGTCTTGTTCCTGAATTTAGAGGGAAGTCTTCCAGCCTTTCACTGTTGAGTATGATGTTAGCTGTGGGCTTGTGCTAAATGGCCTTTATTGAGATAGGTTCCCTCTATACCAACTTTGATGAGTGTTTTTATCATGAGTGAATGTGAATTTTATCTAACAGTTTCTCTGCATCTACTGACACAATCCTTTTGTTAATGTGGTGTATCATATTGATTGATTTGTGAATATTGAACCAGCCTTGCATTTCTGGAATAAATCCCACTTGATCATGGTGTTATGATCCTTTTTATATACTGTTGGATTCAGTTTGCTAATATTTTATTGAGGATTTTTGCATCTACATTCATCAAAGATATTGGTCTGTAATTTTTTCTGTAGTGTCTTTGTTTGGTTTCAGTGTCAGGGTAATGATGGCCTCATAGAATGAATTTGAGAGTGTTCCACCCTCTTCAATTGTTTTGAATAGTTTGAGGAGGATAGGTATTAGCTCTTCTTTACATGTTCTGTAGAATTCCCCTGTGAAATTGTCTGGTCCTAGACTTCTGTTTGCTGGGAGTTTTATTATCACAAATTCAATTTCACTACAAGTGATCAATTTGATCAAATTGTCTGTTTCTTCTTGATTCAGCCTTGGCAGGTTTGTGTTTTTAGAAATTTGTTGCTTCTATGTTGTCCAATTTGTTGGCATATAATTCTTCGTAGTATTCTCTTATGATTTTTTGTATCTTTGTGAGGTATCAGTTGCTATTTCTCCTCTTTCATGTCTTATTTATTTAGGTCCTCTCTCTTCTTGGTGAGCCTTGCTAAAGGTTTATCAATTTTGTTTAACTTTTTAAAAAACCATCTCTTGGTTTCATTGACCTGCTCTATTATTTTGTTGTTGTTGTGTTGTTTCTATTTTATCTATTTCCCCTCTGGTCTTTATTATTTCCTTCTTTCTGCTCACTTTGGGGTTTGTTTGTTCCTTTTCTAATTCCTTTAGATAGTTGGTTAGGTTGATTATTTGAGATTTTTCTTGTTTC
This sequence comes from Balaenoptera physalus, assembly GCF_965194825.1. NCBI lineage: Eukaryota > Metazoa > Chordata > Mammalia > Artiodactyla > Balaenopteridae > Balaenoptera > Balaenoptera physalus. The sequence continues at coordinate 15,072,129 of NC_138900.1, read as the reverse complement.
TTGAGGAAGACCTGTATCACTATAAACATCCCTCTTAGAACTGCTTTTGCTGCATCCCATAGATTTTGGAGACTTGTGTTTCCATTTTCATTTGTCTTGAAGTATTATCTGATTTCCTCTTTGATTTCTTCATTGATCCATTGGTTTTATGGTAGCATGTTGTTTAGTCTCTACATATTTGTTCTTTTCCCATTTTTCTGTTGATTTCTAGTTTCATACTGTTGTGGTCAAAGAAAATGCTTGATATAATTTCTATCCTCTTAAATTTATTGAGACTTGTTTTGTGGCTCATCATGAGATTTATCTTGGAGAATGTTACATGCGCACTTGAAAAGAATGTGTATTCTGCAGATTTTGGATGTAATGTCCTGTAGATATCTATTAAGTCCAACTGGTCTATTGTGTCATTTAAGACCACTGTTTCCCTATTGATTTTCTGTCTGGATGATCTGCCCATTGATGTAAGTGGGGTGTTAAAGTCCGCTACTATTATTATATTATTACCAGTTTCTCCCTTTCTGTCTGTTAGTGTTCGCTTTATATGTTTAGGTGCTCCTGTATTGGGGACATATATGTTAACGAGTGTAATATCCTCTTCTGATTGATCCCTTTATCATTATATAATGCCCTTATTTGTCTTTTGGTATAGACTTTGTTTTAAAGTGTTTTTTGTGATATGAGAATTGCTGCTCCCCCTTTCTTGACGTTTTCGTTTGCATGAAATATCTTTTCCCAACCCCTCACTTTCGGTCTGTGTGTGTGTCTTTAGCTCTGAAATGAGTCTCTTGTAGGCAGCATATAGATGGGTCTTGTTTTTTATCCAATCAGCCACCCTGTCTTTTGATTGGAACATTTAGTTCATTGACATTTAAAGTAATTATTGATAGGTATGTACTTATTGCCCTTTTATTACTTGTTTTCTGGTTGTTTTTGTCGTTCTCTGTTCATTTCTTCATTTTGTTTCTTCTATTGTGATTTGATGATTTTCTTTAGTAGTATGCTTGTGTTTCTTTCTTTTTAGTTTTTGTGTATCTGTTGTAGGTTTTTGATTTGTGCTTACCATGGGGTTCATATATGTTGACCTATAACTATATCTACTTGTTTTAAACTGATAGTCATTTAAATTCAAACACATTCTAAAAGATCTACACTTTTTACTCCCCTAACCACATTTTGTATTTTTTTTAAAATATTTATTTATTTATTTGGTTGCACTGGGTCTTAGTTGTGGCTTGCGGGTTCCTTAGTTGTGGCTTGCCAGCTCCTCAGTTGCAGCAGGTGGGCTCCTTAGTTGCGGCAGGTGGGGGTCCTTACTGGCAGCTTGCCAGCTCCTTAGCTGTGGCACATGAGTTCCTTAGTTGTGGCATGAAAGCTCTTAGTTGCAGCATGCATGTGGGATCTTGTTCCCTGACCAGGGATCGAACCCAGGCCCCCTGCATTGGGAGTGCAGAGCCTTATCCACTGAGCCACCAGAGAAGTCCCCATTTTGTATTTTTAATGTCATATTTAACATCTCCAGGTTTATCTCTTAACTGTTTATTGTAGTTATATTTGCTTTTACAATTTTCAGTCTTTTAATCTTCATTTTGGCTTAGTTAAGTAGTTGATCCTCAGTCCTTACTATATATTTGCTTTTCCTAGTGGGATTTCCCCGTTCCTATAGATTCTTACTCCTTTTCCACTTAGAGAAGACCTTCTAACATTTCTCTTATGGTAGATTTAGTATTGATGAACTCTTACTTTTTGCTTTTCTGAGAAGTTCTTTATCTCTCCTTCGATTCTAAATGATAATCTTGCTGGGTAGAGTATACTAGGTTGCAGGTTTTTCCCTTTCAGCACTTTGAATATGTTATGCCACTCCCTTTAGATCTGCAAAGCTTCTGCAGAAAAATTGGCTGCTAGCCTTATGTGGATTCCCTTATATATGACCCTTGTTTTTCTCTTGCTCCCTTCAGAATCCTGTCTTTATCTTTTTTGTTTGTTTGTTTGTTTGTTTTGGGCATGACCCGAGGCATGTGGGATCTTAGTTCCCTGATCAGCGATGGAACCCATGCTCCCTGCAGTGGAAGCACAGGGTCTTAACCACTGTATTGCCAGGGAAGTCCCTCTGTCTTTAACTTTTACCATTTTAATTTTATGTCTTTATGTGGGTCTGTTTGGGTTCATCTTGAGACCCTCTGTGTTTCCTTTACTTCGATATGTTTCTTCAGGTTTGGGAAATTTTCAGCCATAATTTCCTCAAATATATTTTCTTTCTTTTTTTTTAATTTTTATTTATTTATTTAAAAAATTTATTTATTTTATTTATTTATTTTCAGCTGTGTTGGGTCTTTGTTGCCACATGTGGACTTTCTCTAATTGCGGCGAGCAGGGGCTACTCTTCCTTGTGGTGCACGGGCTTCTCATTGTGATGGCTTCTCTTGCTGCATAGCACAGGCTCTAGACATGCGGGCTTCAGTACTTGTGGCACGTGGGCTCAGTAGTTGTGGCTCACGGGCTCTAGAGCGTAGGCTCAGTAGTTGTGGCGCATGGGCCTAGTTGCTCCGTGGCATGTGGGATCTTCCTGGACAAGGGCTCGAACCCATGTCCCCTGCATTGGCAGGCGGATTCTTAACAACTGTGCCACCAGGGAAGCCCCTCAAATACATGTTCAATTCCCATCTCTCTCCCTTCTTCTGGGACCTGTATAATTCAAATGTTGGTATGCTTAATGTTATCCCAAAGATCACATAAATGGGGACTTCCCTGGTGGCGCAGTGGTTAAGAATCCGCCTGCCAATGCAGGGGACACGGGTTCGAGCCCTGGTCCGGGAAGATCCCACATGCCACGGAGCAACTAAGCCCATGCACCACAACTACTGAGCCTGCACTCTAGAGCCTGCGTGCCACAACTACTGAAGCCTGCATGCCACAACTACTGAAGCCTGCGTGCCTAGAGCCTGTGCTCCACAAGAGAAGCCACCGCGATGAGAAGCCTGTGCACCATAATGAAGAGTAGCTCCCTCTTGCTGCAACTAGAGAAAGCCTGTGCGCAGCAACAAAGACACAACGCAGCCATAAATAAATAAATAAATAAATATTTTTAAAAAACGATCACATAAAGGGTTATCATTTTAAAATTTTTCTTTTTCTTTTGCTGTGTGTGTTTTTTTAAAGCCTACAGCACCCAGTATTTCCAGGCAGTCTCTCATCCAAGTACTAACCAGGCCTGACCCTGCTTAGCTTTCCGAGATCAGGCACATTCAGGGTGGTATGGCTGTAGACACTTTTGCTGTTCTGATTGGGTGATTTTCATTAGTCTATCTTCCAGATCCCTTATGCATTCTTCTTTGTCATTTAGTCGCTATTTCTTCCTTCTAGTGTGTTTATTTCAGCTACTTAATTCTTCAGTTCTGTTTTTTTTTTAATATTTTCAGTTCCTTGTTAAAATTCTGTGTTCATCTATTCTTTTCCCTAATTCAGTTAACATTCTTATTTCCAGTGCTTTGAATTCTTTATCTGGTTAATTATTTCTGTTTCATTATTTTTTCAGGAGCTTTCTTTTGCTCTTTCAGTTGAGACCAATCCCTCTGAATTTTTCTTTCTTTCTTTCTTTTTTTTTTTTTGGCTGTGCCACATGGCATGTGGGATCTTAGTTCCCTGACCAGGGATCTAACCCATGACCCCTGCAGTGGAAGCATGGAGTCTTAACCACTGGACTGCCAGGGAAGTCCCTCTGACTTTTCATTTTGCTTAACTTTCTCTGCCTCTATAAACTTAGATGAAAGTTACCTATTGCAGTCCTGAAGGGATGTTCTTATGTGAGAGTGTCCCTATACAGACTGCAGGTGCCCAATGCCTCTGGTGGGAGAGCTGGATTTGTTGTGGACACAATCACATCTTTCCTCAGGGTGTGCTGGCAGCTATCATTTTGGTAGGAGGTGGGGCTGGAGATGGAGGGGCTAGAGCTGGAGCTAGGAGTGAGGTGGGACTTCTCTGCTCAGTAGCTGTCACTGCTCTATTGGGGGCGGGGTCCGATTCCAAGTTGTTGGAGCAGAAGTCCTGAGGATCAGGCCCAAGCTGGCTCTGTTTTCTTTAGGTGTGTGCTTTCCCCTCTCCCAGCACCAGACCCCTTGCCCCAGGTGGGGGGCGCTGAAGCAAGGGGGGGGCCCTGCATGGGCGCTCAGCCCATGTCAGCTATAGACAGAGGTCTGAGCTGTCTCCAATGTGCTGCCCAGGCAGACACCAGCAGTTGCTTCCCTTGCTCTGTTCAGATGCGGCCCTGAGTGCTGGCAAAGTTCATCTTACTCTTTCTAATGCATTCAAACTTTTTTTTTTCTACTGCTTCAACAGAGTGCTGGAATCTCTCCTCAGGAAACCTGGACTTCTAAAAGGCTCTCTCATCTGTGGGTGTCTGCTCAAATCAGCAGTCTCCAGGTTTACCTTAATTGCAGCCAAGAGGGACTAGGGCTGATTCACAGACTCCTGCTGGTTCAACAGCCCATACCAAGGACTGTCCACCTATTACTTGATACACAGGTGGTTGAGACTCCTCCCAGGTCCCTTGGTACATAGTGTTGGATCCCACAACACCCACAGAGGCAATTTGTGGATGTATGCCAAGTTTTAGTTGTTAAAAGGGGACGTGTGTGCAAAATTGATGGGCATCTTATGCCACCATGAGGCTGATGTTATTCTTCAGTGTTTAGATTTTTATGAAGGATCTATCCTATTTTTTAAGTTTTAGAAGCATAAGTTTCATGAGGTATTTTGCCTTCTTACACTTACAGTCTTTATTTTTCTTTAAGATGAATTATTCCCTGTTCAATAAGGAATAAATGTTAATCAAACTTTTCCTGTATTCACTTACATAGATGTCTTTTTTCCGTGATAATGTCTTTGATGTTGAGTAAGGTATAGATCACATTTAAAAGTTTTTCCATAAATAACAAAGACTGAGAAGATAACAATGATGATGGCTAAACTAACCAAGTATTTATTATGTGATGGGCACAACTGTAGAATCCCCATAACCAGCCTCTGAAGTACACTAATTAGGCCCACATTACCATAAACACATCATATATGCATACAAAAGGATCTGGAAGAATAAGTAAGTTGGTTATGTTGGGGAAGTAACTAAGGTTGGGATGTTAGTCAAAGGGAAGTACAATTTTACCTATAATGTATAAATCAGTAAAAGCAGAAGAGAGCCACATATTATCTCTAAAATGAACAACAAATAAATAAAGCAGACACATTCAACAGGGGCCAACAAGGTAACTCTTTATAATGGCAAAATTTTCAGTATTTGACAAAATGGGGGTTTGATAAAAACAGGTAAATACTTTTAAGCCAATGGAATAGTAACAATATATTCACAGACAAAGAATATTAAAGGCTGGTTATAGCATAATCACACTTTCTCTCAAAAGCAATGCCAGATGTAATCTTACAGGATTTGCTCCAAAAATTTGACAGTGATTGTCTATGACTGGTAAGATTACAGATAACTGTAGCTGTTTTTTTTTTACTCATATCTACATTTTTATGGAGGAAAATTGTTCTGCAAAAAGAATAATATAAGTTTCTAAAAGGAAAATAAAACAATCTTCCCAAAGGTACATATCCATAAGATACTAAAGGATATGTAAAAGTAACAGTAACTTAACACAAACAGGGTGACACACAGATACACAGACAGATATGCAAATTTTAAAAACAAAGACTGACCTGATATTGAAGCTTTATATGTATAAAAATAAACTTACCATCAAACATGCAATAAAAATATATAAAAATAGATATGGTTATTAAATAAATGGTGTTAGTATGAGAAATGGGGGAGGGAGAAAAAGGGTAAATTAGACCCTCAATAATTTAAAATAATTTTAAAATGCATCAGTAATTCTGTATACTTCACAAAAAATTAAGAACATTAAAAAGAAAGTAGCAGGGTTAGCCCCCAAATAAACTTCGATGCTTAAAATAAACGCATTATACAATAAAAAGGTTTTTCAACTTATAATATTCACAAGTATGAATTTTCTGAAAGTAATGAAGGAATGAATTTAGATAAAAATATTCAAATATTTTATTCAGAGTGTTTATTTTCTGTATGAATTTTCTCAGACTGACTAACTGGTAAAATATAAGTATATGTACCTTAGTTACATTTGTAGGGACTCTCACTAGTATGAATTCTCTTTATTGTATGGTTCCTTAACTACGTAATTCCAATTTATAGAGTTTCTCATTCACAGAGCTTCTTACCAGCATGACTTTTCTTATGTTGCTGAATTTCTGAACCCCTCTCCAAAGCCTTCCCACAGCCCTTACATTCATAACGTTTCTCACCAGTATGTATTCTCTGATGTTGAGTACGGCTGGAGCCCGTACCAAAAGTCATCCCACATTCCTTACATTCATAGGGTTTCTGACCAGTGTGTATCCTCTGGTGCCGATTAAGGGCTGAACCACTACTAAAGGACTTTCTACATTCTTTACATTCATAGGGTTTTTCACCTGTGTGAATTAGCTGGTGTTGAATAAGTTTTGAGCCACTACCAAAAGCCTTCCCACATTCCTTACATTCATAGGGTTTCTCACCAGTATGAATTCTCTGATGTTGAGTGAGGTCTGAACCACTACTAAAGGCCTTCCCACATTCCTTACACTCATAGGGTTTCTCACCAGTGTGCATTCTTTGATGCTGAATAAGTTTTGAACCACTTCTAAAGGCTTTCTCACATTCCTTACACTCATAGGGTTTCTCACCAGTGTGAATTCTCTGATGTTGAGTGAGATCCGAGCCACTATTGAAAGCCTTCCCACATTCCTTACATACATAAGGTTTCTCACCGGTGTGAATTCTTTGATGTCGAGTAAGGGCTGATCCAAAACTAAAAGCCTTCCCACATTTGTTACATATATATGGTTTCTCACCAGTATGAATTCTTTGATGCCGCGTAAGAGCTGAACCACTACTAAAGGCCATTCCACATGCTTTACATTCATAAGGTTTCTCACCAGTATGAATTCTTCGATGCTGAGTAAGGTTTGAACCACTGCCAAAGGCTTTCCCACAATCCTTACATTCATAAGGTTTCTCACCTGTGTGAATTCTGTGATGCCGAGTAAGGGCTGATTCAAAACTAAAGGACTTCCCACATTCCTTACACTCATAAGGCTTTTCACCACTGTGAATTATCTGATGTCGAATAAGGCCTGATCCAAAACTAAAGGCTTTCCCGCATTCCTTACATTCATATGGTTTCTCACCAGTGTGAATTCGCTGATGGTGAGTAAGGTTTGAGCCACTACCAAAGGCCTTCCCACATTCATTACATTCATAAGGTTTTTCACCAGTATGAATTCTTTGATGGTAAGCAAGGTTTGCACCACTACCAAAGGCCTTGCCACATTCTTTACATTCATAAGGTTTCTCACCAGTATGAATTCGCTGATGTCGAATAAGGACTGATACAAAACTAAAATCCTTCCCACATTCCTTACATTCAAGGAGTTTCTCATCAGTATGAATTCTCTGATGCTGGGTATTGAAAGTGGGTATGTCTTCAGGAGTAAATATCATTTGACTGAAATGTCCTTCCTGAGATTCCTGTTTTCTCTCAAACTGGCTTTTACATTCCCAATCACCTCTGAAACTTGAACACTCAATGCTGTTTTTTATAAGTTTTTCCATTATCTCCCATCAGGATGATTCTATTCCATAAATATCCTTTTTCAGAAATAATTCTTGGTCTCAACCTTGATTCACAGTCTGAAAGAAAATATAAAAACATTCACTTTTTTTGTGTTCTGGGAGAAATGAAACTTTTATAATAGATAGGAAAAGACTTAACTGAAACTCATTTTCATATAGAGTGGCTTATACAGTTCTCATATATGATTGGGCATTTTGACAAACAGATAAGGAAACAGAATGAGAAGAAACACTAGAAGGTGAAGGAGTTATTTAGGAAAAGAGATTAGGTCAATTGTTCCTAAATAGTGATTTAGATAAAAATACCCTAAAGACATGGGGAGCTCAATAAATATAAAGATGTCCAGGCCCCAACTCAATTTTGTTAACTAGTGTCATATACATTTAAAAATGAGTATAATTATCATTTAACCCATTTCTTAGGGTTGTTTGGAGCTTTAAGTAACTACACCAGGAAGGAAAAATCTAGGCTAGATGGTCATAAATTGCATATAATCTGATGGAGATAGAAGAGAAAGTTACTTCAGATGTAGCAGTATCTTGATGAAAGATTAATGAACTGAGTAAGTCTGGAATGAGCAATAGAGAGTGAAGATTCTGTTGTGGTTAGAATATAGTTTGTTTATGCCATTTGGTAAAATCCGAAGTCTTGAGGCTAACCTTGGGAGAACCTTGGGAGAACAAAAAAGGGGACTTAGCAAAGGCCAAAAGCAGAGTAATTGAGAATGTAGTTTTAAAATCAGAGAAAAGGGACAAGAAGATAGGAGGTAATGTGATACTTCTGGAAAATTACAAGGAGGATGCAGATAGATGAGTACTCTGAACCCTAGCTCTGATGATTATTGAAATAATTCTGAAATCACATTAATGTATTGATATTTACACAGTTGTGTAAAGTAACGCCACAGTGTTTGGTAGCTATTATTTTGGAAGACTTATATGCCATAAAAGTGACCAGGAAAATAAAAGGATTCAGAGACATCAATTAAGACCCTGAACAAATAAATAACTCAAGCCACAAAAGGTGAAAACATTTCAGCTCCATTCTCTTCCTACAATACTCAAACAGCAAGCTTGTTTAGACTCGGCCTAAATATGTCTTGAAATTGTTCTTTCCATCCCCACTGTCAGTAGATAATTCTAGCCAAAATTATGTTTTACTTGGATATGAAAGCAGTATTTTATCTAGCTGCTTGCATTTCCAGTTTTGCACGCTTAACAGCCAGAGTGATATTCAGTCTGGCACTGTTCTGCTCAGAATGCTTCAATGGTTTCCCACTGTCCCTCGGATAAGACCCACACTCCTTAACTTGGTCTTTAAAATTCCTCAGAGACCTGCCTACTGCCTGCCTCTTCAAGATGATACCTCTCTCCTATCAGCAATAAGCCCTAGTTACACTGGCCTTACTTTGTTCTTCAAATGCACTAAACTGTAACATGCCCCTCCCCAACAATTTAATCTGCTTGAAATATTCTTCCATACCTCCCTTCCCACTGCCCCTACTCTTCACCTGCAAGTTCTTGGTCATTGTTCAAATCTCTGCTAACTGGCATACCCTAATAAAGATCTTTTCTAAATACTCAGTCTTAATTTTGCACATCTCGCCATTATTTCTCAAAGCACTTTTTTACTTTTCTTTTTTTCTTCCTTTCTTTGTGTTTACTGTTTGGTAATGAATGATTACACATTTATCCCCTACAATTGCAAATTTCCTATATTTTTTAAAGCCTTTATCGAATTTGTTACAATATTGCTTCTGTTTTAGTATTAGTTTTTTGGCCCCAAGGCACGTGGGATCTTAACTCCCCGACCAGGGATCAAACCCACACCCCCTGCATGGGAAGGCGAAGTCTTAACCACTGGACCGCCTGGAAGTCCCCAGCAAATTTCATATTTTTTTGAGTGTTTGCTTAATGTCTGTCTGCTACCATAGAGCCAAGATTGAGGAAGGCAAGGGTAATGTCTGTTACTTTAGTCAGATTGAACCCTGGCACACACAAAAAGATCAAAATACATTTACTGAATGGCTAATATAATAAGTTAGTCTCAAAATTCATTATTCTTAAAAATAAACTTCTAAAAACAATATTTCTCTAGAAAAGGATATACTTTCTCTCAAACAGTGAAAGTGAATCACAGGTGGTTATTCCTGTCCTTTATAAAAACTTATTAAAAGGAATGAACTGGCTTTTTAACAAAAGGAACCCACAAAGTCAAAGAAAATTGAAGAGGAAATAGCAGTAACAAAACTTTTGAAGCTGGAAAGCGTGAAGAGAAATGACGAACAACTTAACAAAGAAAGATGAAACCTAACCCAAAAGTAAGGAAAACCCGGAAGGGGATGATTTATGCTGCAAACCCCAGAAAGGCTTAAGAAATGGGAGCATTTTTACATACTTAAGAAGGTCTACTAACTGGCATACAAAAAGTTAAATCAGCTTCTCAGTGTCCACTCTATAATACTGATACAAATATCATCATTTGAGGAAATCCTGTAACATAAAATAGATTAAACAAAGCCCAAGGGAACTTAGAAGAGAAACCACATAGGAAAACAAAATTCCAGAAGCCACCACTAATATCTTCAAAGGGATATGAGAAGCCATTTCACATGATAGGAGAATAGGATAACATAAAAGGAATAAGAGGCAAAAAAGAATACTTAGAAAATGAAAATATAAAGTGGGAATTAAAACATATCATTAGAAGAGTTAAAAGATAAATGAAAAATCTCTTTAAAAAGTACAAAAATATGGAAGTAGAAAACAGGAAATGTATAACACAGGGAACTATATTCAATATCCTGTAATAACCTATAATGGAAAATAATCTGAAATATATACATATGTGTATATATATATATAACTGAATCACTTTGCTGTACACCTGAAACTATCACAATATTGTAAATCAACTATACTTCAGTTAAGAAAAAAACAGAAAATAGGAAAGACATTGGAAGGTCATGCAAGCCAGGTCAACATCTAATGGGAGGAGATCATTCTTGAAAGTGTGCTAAGCATCTGCCAAGTATCAGGCAGGATGTCAGAAGGAATGAAGGAATCTGAAAATTGCCATTTTGAAATCACCAATCTAATAATTGATTCAGGCAAGGATCTTCAATGGATTCTAAAATCAGAAAGTGAATGGTCAAGATAAGGGATATTCACTTACTCTCTTAGCATCAATCCACATATGATTTACTAACTAAAAAGGGAAACATGTACCTTTATACTGGAAAGGTTTGGTACTCAGTACCTTTAACCTTAAACGATGAAACCTGGTATCATCAACAGTGGAACAACCTGACACTCTGCCTTCTGATGTAATGCAATAGAATACACCGTACCACCTTTGTCAAAATAGGTAAGCTGAATCTAAGCCTCCTATTTCCATAAGAAAACCATCAGACAAATGAAGGTTGTGAGACATTCTATAAGGCAACTGTCTTGAATTCAGTGTCATACAAAACAAACAAAAATGAGAGGCTGTTCTAGATTAAAAGAGACCAATGAAGCCCAACAACCAAAATAATACATGAATCCTGATTGGATCTGAGATCAAGCAAAGAACCAAGTAAATAAACAAAAACATAACATCAGCTAAAAAAAGACATTTGGGGGAACCACTGGAGAGATTTGAACATGAAATGTTTGAGGTGGTACTAGCGAGTTTATATTAATTTTCATAGATTTGATATGTCATTGTTATTGTTTGGAAAATGTCCTTATACTTAGGAGATGCATGCTAAAAGTATTAAGGGTAAAATGTCAGGATGTCCCCAACTTATTTTCAAATGATTCAGGGGAAAAAAATGCACACGCACGCACACACACGTGTGTGTGTGTATTTAGAAAAATAAAGCAAATGTGGTAAGATGTTAACAATTGGTGATTTTAGCTGATGGCTATATGGGGCAAATAACTGAATATTCTTTCAAATTTTCTGTATGTTGGAAAATTTTCAAAGAAAACAGAAATCAGAAACAGATTGTTTTTAAAAGTAGCATTTAAGAAGATTTTCCAGAACTGAAGGACACAAATCTCCACAATAAATGGGCTCGCTTGATACCTAGTATAAAGAATAAAAATTATTCACACTAAGATATAATTTCATTAGGTTCCAGGACAGTAGGAACAAAGAAAATACCCTAAAAGAATCCAAACAGTAAAAAAACAGTGCATATATAAAAGACTAGGAATGAAAATAGCTTTGGAGTTCCCCAAAATATTCTAAGCCAGAAGTCCTAAGTTAAAATTTCTGAGAGAAAATAATAATTAGAATCCCATGCCCTACCAAAGAACCAATGCACTGGTTCAAACAGCCCTTTCAGATATGCTAGAACTCACAACAAATTTAACACATTTATCTCTTCTTACATGCCATCTACATCAAAAACCCATTTTGATATCTGGAGTTTTCTTGGAGCAAACCAAGAAACAGGAAGGAAATAAATAGGAATTCATAGTCTTGCCATGATTTCCATGTGAAAGGTAGAGACTTGATTGGGAAAGAATGAGATCCTTAAATATGGAACTGGGACATCTGGTTGGGACCCAGATGAAACTGACAATCTTGAACCTCCAACTTGCTTTGGGCCTCTCTTACCAGTGGAAGAAGCTTGCAATCCAGTGTCTGGGAGACTAGCTTTCCTCTGACTGAAAACCCTATAATAACATCACCTGGAGCAGTACCTGAAAAGGCATGCTAATTCTCCTCATGACCCACCAGAACCATTCTGTTGCCACTAGACCTGTAACAAGGGTCCAACCTCAGCATGTTCCAGAGGAACAAGTAGATATTATGAGCCAGGAGGAAATAACTTACTATTAGTTTGCAAGGGCTGCCAAACCAAAATACCACAGACTGGGTGATATAAACAACAGAAACTTATTTGCTCACAGTTCTGGAGATTAGAAGTCCAAGATCAAGGTGTCAGCAGGTTTGGTTTCTTTTGAGGCCTCTCTCCTTGGCTTGCAGATGGTTACTTTCTCACTGTGTTCTCACATGGTCTTTCCTCTGTGTGAGCATCCCTGGTGTCTCTTTGTGTGTCTAAATTTCCTCTCATATAAGGATACCAGTCAGATTGGTTTAGGATCCACCCTAACAGCCTCGTTTTAATCATCTCTTTTAAAACCCTGTCTCCAAATATAGTCACATTGTAAAGTACTGGGGGGTTAGAGCCTCAATATATGAATTTGGTGGGGGACACAATTCAGTGCACAATATTCACTAAAACAAAGGTTATGGGAGCACAGTGACACTACTCTAACTATCTTTTTGTATAGTTTTAACGTTTGAAACCATGTTCATAAAATCAAATAAACAAGAATATTGGCACAATATTCACTAAAACAAAGGTTATGGGAGCACAGTGACACTACTCTATCTTTTTGTATAGTTTTAACGTTTGGAACCATGTTCATAAAATCAAATGAACAAGAATGGATTAATATTAATTAAAAAATCAAACAGAATACAAAGGGAATAAATGAACCTAAAAGTATTTGAAATGAATAACATAACCACAATGAAGGAGCAGATTAAAAACTGAATCCAAGGGGCTTCCCTGGTGGTGCAGTGGTTAAGAATCCACCTGCCAATGCAGGGGACACGGGTTCGAGCCCTGGCCCGGGAAGATCCCACATGCCGCGGAGCAACTAAGCCCATGCGCTACAACTACTGAAGCCCGCACGCCTAGAGCCTGTGCTCTGCAACAAGAGAAGCCACAGCAAGGAGAAGCCCGTGCACCGCAACGAAGAGTAGCCCCCACTCACCACAGCTAGAGAAAGCCCGTGCGCAGCAACGAAGACCCAAGGTAGCCAAAAATAAATAAAATTAAATCTTTAAAAAAAAAAAAAGACTAAAAAGAGACATGATAACTAAATTCAATGTGTGATCCTAGACTGTATCCTGGATAGCAAGTCAGGGAGAGAGGGTGTGATGTAAGTAGGATGAATTGGTACAAAGAATATTATTGAGACTAGCAAAAAATTTTGTATATAGACTGTTACATAACAGTATTGCACTGTTGTTTAAATTTCTTATTTTAGTGACTGTACTGTGGCTATGTAAGAGAATACTCTTGTTCTTAGGAAATAACACACTGAAGTGTTTAAGGGTAAAGAGGCAAATGTCTGCAACTTATTCTTAAATGGTTCAGATAAAATGTATGTATTGTGTATGTGTGTGTGTCCTCACATGCATATATAGAGACACAGAACAATTGCAAGTGCACACAGGAATGATAATACAAATGGGACAAAATGTAAACAATTGGTGAATCTGAGCAAAGAGTACCCAAGAATACTTGGTACTATTCCTGTAACTTTCCTGCAAGTTTGAAACTTAATCAAAATTTAAAAGTTACCCCAAACAAGACATATTCCTAAATAATTCTCATGTTAAATATGAAACTAAATAGAAATATAAAATACCTAGAAATGAAGTGAAAAGGAGATCAATACATGTAAAAAACCTGGACACAGGAAAGAAAATTACCCCCCAAAAAGAAAATTTAATAACATTAAACTCCTTTTAAAAAATAAAACTGATTTGAATTCCATACTGAAACAAAAGAATCTCAAAAAAAGCAGAAAAAAATTAATGAAGATTTAAAATATGTAAGATTCACAAAAGTCAAACATTGCTTTTGAAAAAAAATGAAGACTGCTGATTAAACACGTATGTATACCATCTCCTTTAGGTTTTATCCCAAAACACCACTAAAATGACCAAACGGTGATATTTTCCTATTGTTAATGGCTGGTAAGGGCACAGGTATGACAGATACTACTGACTGCCCCCCTCAAAATCATCCCTCCCCTACTTCCTTGCTACAAGAATTTTTTTCCATAGTTTTTTTTCATCAGCTCCAGAAAATGAATCATGATTTGCCTAGGCCAGTGGTTCTGAATTGATTGCTATTAGAATCAATTAGGTAGCTTTTTAAAAAATTCTAAAGCTTGAACCCCACTCCAGACCAATTAACTCTTAATGTTTTTCTTGTCATCTTGTATGACTTTAAGTCATTAATTCTCAACTGTGGCAGCACACTAGACTTACCTGGGGATCTTTTAAAAATGATGATGTCCAGGTTATATCCCAGACCAATTAAATCAGAATCGCTGGGAGTGGGACCCAGACATCAGTAACATCAGTAAGGTTAAGAATAACCAGCTTAAATTAAATGAAATAATTAACTCTCTGTTCTGTTTGTTGCAGTTGTGTTTTTCTGCCTTATGCAGCCAAAAGTAACCTAACGGCAGTGGAAACACAGGTTCTAGCAGAGTGAGCTGGGTGTACTGGAAGTGTTTACTGAAGCTTAGAATATGTGTACTCTATTATCTCCATGATTTCATATTATAAAATATGGCCTTACATGAAGCAATTAAAATGAGCTCTATACTTAAGTGAACAATTCTCCACACAGAATAAAAAGCACAAACAGTAACAGTAACTACAGAGTGACTACTAACTGACACTAAGTAAATGGGCAGGTCCTCTTTTAAGTGTTTTATGTAAACCAACTCAATCCTTGGACCCACTCTGTAATTCAGTTACTTTCCACATTTTGCAGGATACACTTATAATCCTTTTTATATAGAAATATTTTTAAGTGACAAAACAGTACCACATACACATTTACATGTGTATGCATGTAAAAGGATATTTAAAAAGGATAAATAATTAACTGAAAACAGTGGCTACCTTTGGGTACTTTGGGTAGATACCTTGGATTGGGGATTGTAGTTACATCAAACCTGAACCCCTTCATAACATACAAATTATTTTTATAACAAAATTATAATTATTAACTAAATATAATTTAACTAAAAAAAAAAATTTAAAAAGGAAAGCACTAGCATTTGGCCTAAGGAGATGCTCATTGTTTATAATGGCAATAATTTGTAAGCAAACCATGTTCAAAAAAGGGGGCTTGGTAAAATGGTAACATGATAAGGCCATTGCAACTCATGGTAATAAAGATAAATGTGTAAAGACATGGACAGTTGTTTACAATGTATTGATATTTTGGCATGATAAAGACGGGTTACAGGTCAGTGGCCATAGTATGATCACATTTAGAAATAAATTCTCAGTATTGACAGCAGTTGTCTTTAACTGACAGGATTACAGATAACTTTTGTTACTTATTTGTGCTTCTCTGTGTTTTACAAATTTGTTGTAATAAATAATTTTTTTGTAATGAAAGAAATAGAGAATACAGCTATCTTCAGAAAAGTGACATATTTGACCAAGTATTCAAAGATTTTAAAAAAGAAATGATCTAGACATGGCACAGGTACAAGCACAGAGACATAAAATTTAAAAATTCAAATACATAATACAAACTATTTAAATAACATAACAACAGGTAGGCAATGCACAATGGAATACTAGTCAGCCATGAAAAATAATGAAATCTTGCTATTTGCAACCATGTGGATGGACCATGAGGGTATTACGTTAAGTGAAGTAAGACAGACAGAGAAAGAAAAATACCCTATGATCTCACTTATATGTGGAATTTAAACAAATAAGCAAACAAAAACCAAGCTCATAGATACAGAGAACAGATTGTTGGTTGCCAGAGACAGGGGGTGAGGGGGTGGGGTTGGGTGAAATGGGTAAAGGGGGTCAAAAGGTACAAACTTCCAGTTATAAAATAAATAAAGCTTGGGGATATAATGTACGGCGTGGTGTAGAGTTAATAATACTGAATTGCATTTGAAAGTTGCTAAGAGAGTAAATCTTAAAATTCATAAGAAAAAAAATTGTAACTATGTATGGTGATGGATGTTAACTAGACTTACTGTGGTGATCATTTTGCAATACAGTTGACCCTTGAACAACATGGGTTTGAACTGAGTAGTTTTACTTATAAGCAGATTTATTTCAGTAGTAAGTACTATAGTACTACAGGATCTGTGGTTGGTTAAATCCGAGAATGCAGATACAGAGGAACTATGGATGTGGAGGACCGACTATAAGTGATATGAAGATTTTTGATTGTGCAGAGTCAGCGCTCCTAACCTCCACATTAAGGGTCAACTGTATGTACAAATACTGAATCATTACATTGTACACCTGAAACAAATATAATGTTATATGTCGATTATACCTCAGCAATTAAAAAAAAAAAAGATCTTCTGGGACCCACCAAAAGACTTTGGGACCCACCAAAAGACTTTTTAGGCAACCACTTTATACCATAATTGATTTAGAGGTCCCAAGAATGGGAAGTAAAGGAGAGGGGAGCTAACATTTATTGAATTTCTGATGTGTACCAAGTGTTCTACATATCCTATTTCATTCTCAACAACATTGAGAATGAGAACCTCTTGTTTACAGGTTAAACAGCTCGTAGGTGGTGTAGCTGAGATCAGATGTCACATTTGATACTAGAATCCCTAATTTTTATACCATGTTACAGAGACTAGTAGTGTAGGTAAAATAACCTGAGGGATGATTTGTTTCTTTTTTTTCTGAGGGAGCCAATATTTAAACTAAAGTGTTAGTGAGAATAGATGGCAAAGAGGCAGAGGCAGAAACTGCCTGATGGAGGATAGTGCGGGGGAGGGGGTTGAGGGGGCTGGGGAAGAGAAGTGGAAAGAGTAGTTAAAAAAGAAATATAATATAGGGAGAACAGCAAAAGGTACCATACAAAACTGACTTGATTAGACAAGAATGTTATTAAAATAAAAATATTAGACAATAAATATCTACATCTGTATCTAAGTCTATATCTCGTTTTTATATCCCCCACTTCCAAAAATGTATTTGAGGAGGCTAAGAATAAAGAAAAAATTTTAAATCATACACAAAGGTCATACATCATAGGTATTCAATGTCAAAAACCCAGGCTAAGATTATTACTACAATTGATCATTTCTGAAGTGCTCAAATTCCTGGCAATCAATGCAAAAGGGAAATACTATATACGATGGATTAAATTATTCCTATTTGCCAAGGACTATTTTTTTTTTTTTCTGGCAGCGCCTTGCGGTATGTGGGATCTTACTTCTCTGACCAGGGATCGAACCTGTGCCCCCTGCATCGGGAGCTCGGAGTCTTAACCACTGGACTGCCAGGGAAGTCCCTGCCAAAGACTATTTCCAGGAGATAATGAAGACCTTGATGAGAAACATGCAGAAAATGTAATATCAATTGAGAGATTCATGTTATTAGAAGATTCCCCAAATTTCTACTCACATAATTATAGACACAATGCAATTCAATCAAAATCCCAAAAGATGTTTGAGTGGAACCAAACTATTTCAAAAATGTATATGGAATGCAAAGAAACACAAATAGCCAAGACATTCTTGAGGAACAAGAAGGTAAGAGGACTTGCTCCAAATATTATAAAGTCACAGTGAATAAGATAGCAGAGTATTGCTGCAAGGGGAGACAAACAGAGCAATGGAACAAAACATAAAGTCCAGAAACAGATGTAGCCATAATGGTCACTTGATTTTTGACTACAATGGCACTAAAGCTCAGTGTAGAAAAGATGAACTTTTCAATAAATGATACTGGAGCAACTGGATACTCACATGGGGGATAAAATGAAATTGAATCCCTACCCTACACAAATCAATTCCAGGTAGTGTAAAAACATACACGTTAAAGCTAAAAACTAGGAAGCTTTTAGAAGAGAACACAAGAAAATCTTCATTACCTTGAGGTAGCAGAAAATTTCTTAAACAAGCACTAACTATTGAAAAAGATTTCATCACATTGAAATCCAAAACCTCTATTCACCCGAAGACACCAGAGTGAAAAACCAAGTCAGAGTAGAAGAAAATATTTGTCACATGTGCAACTGACAGTAAACTAAAATATAGAAGATACATGTTATGTATATATATTTTATATATATATTCAACTGCTATAAATCAGTTAGAGAAAAACAACCCTGTTAAAAATTGGCAAAATATTTGAACAAGCATTTCACAAAAGAGGATATCCAGGCGGGCAAGAATTAGTGTTCAATTTCATTGATAATACAGGCATATCAATTAAATGTGATAACACTAGATATCTACCAAATTGGCAAAAATTTTAAAGTGTGACGATGCCAAGAGCTGGCATGACTGTGAAATAAAAGGAGCCTTTTTAAATTGCTGATTCAAGTAAAAAACTTGCATAGTATATTTAGAGAACAGTCCGGCACTGTCTAGTAAAATTGAAGATGCGCAAAACCCTATCCCTCAACAATTTAATTACAATTTTAGTATATATATTAAAGAAATACAAGCACATGTGTACCAAAATACGTGCACAAAACATTTGTAGTCACATTGCTTATAGCAGCCAAAAACTAGAAGTCAAATGTCCATGAAGAGTAGAATAGATAAGTAGTAAATTGATACTATTATACAAGATAGTATATAGAGAGCAATGGAAAAAAATGAACTGTAGTTATAGGAAATATGAATGAAGCTCACAAACATTTTTCATGAAAAAAGACACAAAAGAATGTCTATTCACACAAAGATAGAAAACAGACAAAAACTAAATCTATGTGGTTTTGGAATTCATATCAAAGCTCTAATGAAAGACAAAGAAATGATCACAGTGCTTATCACCAGAAGAGCATAATTGTTTGTGATTGTGGAGGGGTACATCAGAGGCTGCTTTAGAGATGGCTGTATTCTTTTTCTTGACCTGGGTATTCCTTACATCAGTCTTTATAATTATTTGCACAAATGGGTGTTAAATGCCATTTCTGTATCTAATTTGAAAGAAAAAAAAAGACATAGGCATTCAAATAAATATGCACCTCTAAAAATGTTTCCAATATTAAATTATGTGGGGAAATACTTAAATATAATTTTATGTGAAAATGTAGGCTATAAAACGGTAAATGCTGAATAAAATCAATTTTTAAATATCACACTTTATATATGTACATAAAACATACTGGGAAGAAATTATCAAAAAGTTAGCATTGGTTTTAACTGGGAATTTAAATTTTCTTCATTAGGAATTGCTGTACTTTTGAAATTATTTAAGATAATTTCACTTTTATAATAAAAAATATATATATTTTTAAGAGAGCATAAAGAAAAATTAAAACATTTGTCAAATTAGGAAGAGAAAGTCACGTGTGTGGGTTGGGTTTTGGAGCAAATCACATTTCTCAAGGGAAAAATTCCATAGATCAGGTCACCTGACAGGCAAGAATTTTCAAGAGAAGGAAAGCAAGTCATATCCTGACATAGAAAAGAGGATTTCAGGAAACAAGGGGAAACGACAAGCTACCTTGCAGGTGCCTTGTGGATGTTCAACAGCCATTCTTTACTCCACTCTGGAAGACTCTGCAAGCAGAGAAGAGCTGGAGAAAGAGAAAGGAGTCAGGAAAAACCAGGCTCTTCTGGGAGCCCAAGTCAACCTACCACCCACCACCTACAGATATTAGGTCAGACAAGTCTTGGGCGTCCTGCTCAATACCAGCATTACAGACAAGCACGGTCATTTGCAGTTCTGGGCAGAATGTGTTCCTGAGCTCACAGAGGTCTCCTGGTAACAGAGCGCTGGAGTCACAAAGGCACAGACAAAGGCGCCCCACACCTACAGTGCTATATGGATACATAATCATAGGAACTCACACCACGGGCCCACAGGCACCACAGACCTCAACAAAATGGGCTGCAGACGACCACGCAATCATACACACACCGGGACAGTCAGTCACAATCGCAGTCATAGGCACCCCCACGTACTCACATTCCCAGTGACATACATTATGGGGGCAAAATGACAAATTCACACGCACCCTACCACCAACAATATCACACACACACACCAAGGGGAAACAGTCACAAATCTCACAGTTAAGCCATCCCACACCCATGGCTCAGCAAATGATCATAAATACACACACACACACACACACACACACCAAGTGTATACACAGTTTTACAACCGCGGTCAAGGAACCTCACACTCGCAAACAGTGCCACACCCGGTCATACAATTAAACCCCCATCACACTTGCACAATCAAAACCACAATCAAGCCCGTCTCCCGCCCTCACAGTTTGGTACAAGGTCACACAGACACAGAGACACAACCACAATCAGACACACTCCTCATGATCTCCCCTTCCCAGCTGGCTCCCGTAGAGGCCGAAGGTTCCAGACACTCCCGGCTCCAACCCCGGGCTCCAGGCCATCTCACCTACGACTCCTCCGGTCTGGTCAGCACCGCTTCACTCTACTTGAAACAAATAGAGCCCAACACCTCGCACAGCACCCTGAGGCCGTTTGCCCCAGCCCGTCAGAAAATCCCGTCCACTCCTCAGGAGAAGATCTAGTTCTCGCGGGAGGGAGCACTAGGCCTAGAGGCCTCTGGGAGATGTAGTCCAGAAAGCGACAGGCTGCTAAAATCTATCTCCTCTTCATCCTGATTCCCCCTGGCCCCGGAAGCCTGGATCCGGCAGCGCACCTGAGGCTTCCGCGAGTCTCAGCTGACAAGAACTCCCTCGACCAAACTTTAGTCAAGTCGACTGCACTGACTCAATCACCCTGCCCAGTGGCTATAAATCTCCAGCTACTGTTACATACCCAGTTGAGTTCAATCTCTCTTCCCTATTGCGATAGTCTTTATAATAAAGTCTTCCTTATCTGTTTACCTTGTCTGGTGCAACTTCTTTGACACATCCCAGCCTCAGGTTGCGGTTCTTTCAGGTTTTGGCGCTCACCCTGCAACATCCTGGGCCTCACGGCCTCCTGGGAAATGTAGTCCAGGACTTTGCCAGCGGCGGAGTGGAGCCGGCCAAGATAGACTGCGTTCCCTAGGCGCTGAGGCGGTACGTGGCCTCAGTTAAATGCCCAGGAGGCTGCTAAGAATTACGCTTTGCCCTGGGAGCGTGCAGATGCCTAGAGGCAAGCTGCCGCGGAAAGTGTCGGGGAGCCAGAAGGGCGAACCCGAATGCGGGACGTGAGTGTCTGGGACCAGAGCAGCCTAGAGAGTTTTAAGGGGAGAAATCCACAAGCCCAGTCACGTATGCGAGAGTGGGTGAAGGAGGACCCGAATGTGAGACCGTGATGAGATTGCGTGTGTGACTACATTTAGGGGTTAGTTGAACGGAAGAGAGACTGCATGCAGGTAAATTGATGAGTGTGAGAGAGAGGTGGGATCAAGATTATAAGTGGCTTTGTGAGGATGGAGGGTCATAATGTGGGCTTGTGTGGTTGGGAGTAATTGTGTGTGTGTGTGTCTGTGTGTGCGTGGTAGGGCAAGATTGTGTGTGTATGAAAGTATGTGTGTCATCACGTGACTGTGGGCCACTGCATGGGTGGCTGAGATAGTGGAGGAATCTGAATCCTCTCAGCCTCATTTCCTCTTCAAACTGAGATAATAGGATATGTCTTCCCGTAGATTCAATTTTAAGGAGAAAAAGCTCCCTGTTGATATAATAAATAACTTATACCATTTTAATATAAACACTTAAGATTCCAAACATTTTGTTCTGGAATAGAATACTGAATCAGTATGACTTTTTTTTTTTTTTTTTTTTTTTTTTTTTTTTGCTGTGTTGGGTCTTCGTTTCTGTGCGAGGGCTTTCTCTAGTTGCCGCGAGCGGGGAGCCACTCTTCATCGCGGTGCGCGGGCCTCTCACTATCGCGGCCTCTGTTGTTGCGGAGCACAGGCTCCAGACGCGCAGGCTCAGTAGTCGTGGCTCACGGGCCCAGTTGCTCCGCGGCATGTGGGATCTTCCCAGACCAGGGCTCGAACCCGTGTTCCCTGCATTGGCAGGCAGATTCTCAACCACTGCGCCACCAGGGAAGCCCCAGTATGGCTTTTTAAACAGGGTGTATTTTATTATGGGGGTGCCTGTTTTGGGTTATGTCCACAAACTTATCCCCAGACGTTTTTCTCTTCTCTGTTCCTTGGGAGACATTGATGAAGTAAATATTCAGAGATGTGATTGTTCAGTTCAACCAGGAGGCTCAGCCACAATTAAAAGATGTTTAGAGGAAGTTGTATAGGTATATGATGCTGGAGAACTAGAGCAACATAGCCACATTAGGTATGGATAGCTTCTCCGTATAATCCAACTTTTGAAAGTAAAGTGACATCTCTGATATATTTAGAATCTTTACATGGCATAATGGTTTCAGCTTTGAGATGTAGGCTTCAGATATTCTCGAGCCCTCTGTGACATGATTGTATATGCTCAACCTTTAAGGCAAAAGGTTATTTACTTTGTTCCTCTTTATATGGTAACTTCCTTAAAGGCCCAAGGTCAGTCTGAGTTTGGAGATGGTGCTTGAATTCAAGCCTTTTGTGATTTTCCTATATACAGGCTCTCACGTCACCAAACTGCATGAAATCTTCAAGTTGGGACAAGAAGATAGGCCATGGGAGGTGAGTAGAAGAAATGAAAAGGAGTGGGAGCCTTTTCTGTACAAGTGAGTGAGTGGGAGCCAGGCAGATGTGCCTGGGACAAGGGAGAGCACAGATAGATGTTCAGTGAGGGAATTTACACCATAAAATGTTTTCCAGGTTTTGCTATATAGACCCTACTCTTCTTGAGTTTTAGTTGATGTGAATCCTTCACTCATCATTCTTCCTCTATCAGTGCCCTCTTTATTTAAGCAGATCCTAGAGGACCATATTCTCTTCATTCTCATAGCCTACATATGCAGTCAGTCCTTCATACATCTGCAGTCTTTTAAGACTCTTATTGTTTCACGCTGCTGTTTCTTCTTATTACATTCCATTTCTATCTTTCCATTGCTAAAAGCTTCAGGGTTATAGTTTACCATTGTCATTGACATCCCACAGTCATATTTCAGCAATCTCCATTACCACGAGAAGCTGCTAGCTTAGAAATCATTACTACTTTCCTCTTAGCTCCCCTCTCTGCCAAGTTTTTTATTTCATAATTGTTTTTAAAGGAATCATCTCATCGATTTTAAAAATTTAAATAAGGTTATAGTGAAAAAAGAAGTCTCCCTTTCAGTATTTCTCTTCTCCACATGCATCTACGGTGACTAGTTTCTTATGTTAACTACTTTGAGTTATTCTATGATTATACCAACATATCTGTATATATAACATCTTTATTTTTCACAAAGGTTAGTATAGTATAAAGCACCTTGTTTTTTACTCACTATTATTTCTTAGAAGACATTCCATATTAATATATATTCCTTATTCTTTCTTATGATGGTATAATGCTTTATGGTTGGGAAAATGTCATACTTTAACTAATACTATGTTAGTGAATTTTTAGGATGTTTTCAGGTTTATGCAATTTTGGAATGAAATCCTTATATATTCAGCTTTGCACAGATGTGCATGTGCATTTTTCGATTTCTTCTAAGAAGTGCTGGGTCAGAGGTTATGTATAAGTATTTGCAGTCCACAAAAGATGAATCACTTTCCATTTCCACCAAAAAATTTGTGAAAGTGCCTATTTCCTGTTGCTGTCAAAATGTATTTCTTCATTCAGCAGATATTTATGGAGCCCTTTATCTGTGCCAGATGCTGTTCTAAGCCCTAGGAAAGCATCAGTGAACAAAATGGTCCAAATTTCCTGTCCTCAAGGAGTTTACATTCTAGTCTGGGAAAGTGACCAGTGAACGTGTAAATGAAGTATATAGTGTTCCAGATAAAGGTAAGATCTGTAGAGAAAAATGAAGCTTGGAAATAGGATAGTGAGTGACAAGGGAGTTGTGATTTTAAGTAGAATGGTTAGGAAAAGCCTTCCTAAGAAGAAAATATTTGAGCAAAAACAAAAGGAAGAAGCAGTGACATTTGAAGATATTTGGATAAAGAGCATTATAAGCAGAGAAAACAGCTAAACATAAATGCCATAAGTTAGATACAAGCCTGGTGTATCCAAGGAGCAGCAAGTAGGCCAGCGTGACAAAGTAGAGAGTAGTAGATGAGGTGAAAGAGCTAATGAGAGGACAGATTATGTAAGGCCTTGGAGAATATTTTAAGAAGTTTGGTTAGTCTTAGCAAGATGTAAAAGCAATAGTGGGTTTTGAACAGAAGAGTGACATGATCTTATATTTAAAAGACATCATTTGGGGTGCTGAGTAGAGAGTAGGGTGTAGGGGGACAAAAAAAGGAAGCAGGGAAACTAGCCAGTGGGCTGTTGGAATAATCCAGGTAAGAGATGATAATGATGACTCGGTCTAGGGTGATAGCAGTGGTAGTTAGGAGAAATAGTTGGATTCTAGATATATTTTGAAGATAGAGCTAAATGGATCCGGTAATAGATTTGATGTGTGATATGACAGAAATAGAGGAACCTAGGCCAACCTAAATATTGCAGCCCAAGAAACTAGAAGAACAGAATTGTCATTTACTAAGATAAAACTATAGAATGAGCAAGTTTTAGGGGGTAGATCAAGAGTTTGGTCTTTGCTCTGCTAAACCACTGAGATCAGTGAGATAAGAGGAGAATTCTAAGGAAATTTATTAGGATAAAACTAAATATACTAACAGGTTGTTCTGGGTTGAATGGTGACACCCCAGAGATATGTCCACATCCTAACCCCCATAGACCTGTGAATGTGACCTTATTTGGAAAAAAGGGTCTTTACAGATGTAATTAAGTTAAGGATCGCTAGCTGAGATTATCCCGAATTATCTGGATGTGACCTAAATCCACTTACAATAGACAGAAGATGAGAAGATATAGAAGAAGGCTGTGTGAGGGCAGAGGCAGAGATTGAAGTTATGCAGCAACAAGCTAAGAACACCTGAGTCTAGTTCTGATTGTTGCTTTGTGTTTTGGGAGCGTCTTGATTTTTCTTGCCTTTTCATATGCCTTGAAAGTTTTTGTTGTTGTTGAAAGCCAGACATTTTGTTTAGGACAGTAGTGTGCAGAAAAGGATTAACATAGCAGACCTGAGACTTCTTATCCTTAGAAAGGCCTGCTTGAAGTTTGGCCCTTGGCTTGCAACTAGAACTTGGATTTTGAGAAGATTCCCATTATCCTCACTGATAAGGATGGCTTACTATGCCTAAAGTGTTTGTGCAAACAATATAATTTACGCTGAATACCTGCTTTCCTTCTGAGAGTCTGAAATTCTGGTATGTGCCAGGCAGAGACTGCCTATGTGACTAGGCCCCAATAAAAACCCTAGGTACTGAATTTCTAATGAGCTTCCCTGGTTGGTACCATTTCACATGTATTGTCACAACTCGTTGCTGGGGGAATTAATGGGCTGTGTAACTCACTGGGAAAGGATCCTTGGAAACATGCGGCTGGTTTTTCCTGGACTTTGCCCAATGCACCTTTTCTTTTTTGCTGATTTTGCTTTGTATTGTTTTGCTGTGAGTTCTCCCAGTGAATCATTGAACCTTGGAGGGAGGGTTGATCTTGGGGTCCTGCAACACCATAGTAACTGAGGAAAATAGTTTTTATGCCTGAATGGGGGCATACATTTACTTCTGCAAAGCCTTTAGTGTGGAGTTTTGAGTTAATCCAGTTAGGAGTTTTAACAACTAAGCAAGGTAAGAGAGTCATACAATTTGATTGCATTTATGTAAATTTCAAAGATAGATAAGTGACAAACCAAGACATTATTACATTAACAATCAGGATAGTGGTCAGCTGGGGTCTGAGGGGTCAGAAATGATCATATGGGGTGGGCGTTTCTTCTTGAGGTACCCACAATTGTCATGGTACGAACGCGGGCTGGAAAAGAATTTCCAGACACAAGGCAGAATGAAAAGAAGATAGAATTTTTTAGAGGGAAGGGGCGCTGCCAGAACAGCGGGGCGACTTCCTGATAGCCAGGGAGAGTCGACCCCGAGCAAGGGTTACTGGTCTGTTTTTATAGCCAGGGAACAAAGGAACCTGCGAGTCATCTGCTGATTGGGCAGGGTATGTATACTTTCAGTGTGCAGAGCGTGAGAAGAACAGGACAAATATCTTTCCTTATATGGGATGGGAAAGGGACAGGGCATGCTGCTTGGGAGGGCTCTGGGACATTGTAATGGTCGCAGTGGGACAGAGTGATAAGAGTCTTGTAACTCTTTGTTCCGGCAATGTTGGCCCTTTGAGTTTATCTTGTTCTTTGTCCTTGGAGCACCACAACAATGTACTGTTTCTTCACTTGTATGGCGTTACACTGAACTTACACATTCTATGCAGTTTTCTTCAGGTGTTTTCTATTTCACAATAAAAAAAATTAAAGAAAAAATATTTAAAGGTTACCTGATGATTTTGAAAATATTGAAAAAAGTACTCCTCCATCAGAAAGTTTAGATATACATCTAAATGACAAGCACATAGGAAAGGACGCAAATGAGAAAAGCTGGCAAGTATTAACTTCAGCAAAAAGAATGGCTCAGACATGAATAACATTTACACAATACTAATGTAACCATGAACATTAATTTAAACCACTTTAAGGGTAATTGGAATAAGGTATTTGTCTGCTGATGTGAAGGATATTACACCTGGGTTCAAGGAGGAGCTGCAATGGCTACACAGACAGGGGACACCCCTCCCCCTCTCCCGAGTGGTGCCCCATAGATCCTCCCCTTTATCCTACCCTCAAGCCGGGGCTTGTGGGATAAGAGGTATCCACCCTGCCAGACCGAGACTCAAGACCTTTCTGCCACATCATATGTGTCACATACCCAGGCGGCGAGCTTGCAAAGAAAAGAATTACACGCTCCTTCCAGAGGTATTTTCCACGGCTCTGGACTACATTTCCCAGGGGCCATCGCGTTCACGGCTACTTCCCGTCGAAAGACCGAGTTGGCTTATGGTCCAAGTTCCCAGAGAGGGCCATCTGCGGAGGAAGAGTAGCGTGGAGTCGTCAGTTGAGACTTGCGTTCTAAACGCTGCCTGGAATTCGTTGACGCTTTGCCAAAGATAGAGCGGTGTGAGGACAAGGTCTTTGCCGAGCGAAGTGACAGGGTCCAAGACCGAGGCCTGTGAATTGAGACCACTGGGCTCTGGGCTCTTCAAGGTTGTCCCGGCTCCAGACTACATTTCCCAGTGTCCGCCGTATCCGAGGCAAAGTTCTGTCCGCACACCGGCCCTTTCAGGACCATAGCAGGGGTCGTGCGCGAGTCCCTGAGGAACATCCACAGCTTGAGGGAACCGCAAAGTCGAGTGAGTCTAAGACCCGGAAGCGGAATGACCCCTGAGAGGCCGAGGCCGCGGGGAAGGGCAGTGAGGGGCTAACATTTTCGGAGTCTGAGGCTTTACCAGCCAGCAGGTGTGGGAAGGAAGACGGTGGGGAGTTGAGTATGCGTGTCCGCGCGCGCTAGCCATCGCGACAGGGAACCTTGGGTGCTTGTGTGAAATTGATACAGAAGCAAGGTGTGGGAGTGATCGCACGGGAACCGTAGAGGTGTGTGTGTGTGGACGGTGCGATGGTGACGGGAGCAGTATGTGATTGTTATTTAGGTGTGACTGTGCATGTATATGATTGTGACTGCGTCACCATGTGCGTGACCGTGTGTGTAAATATGGTAGCAGCAACTGTGGGGCCAGAGACAAAGAATTGAGCATTGCATTTAGTAACATTCACAATCTTTCGTGAATGTGTGGAGAGCAGTTTCTGTGTGGCTATTAGTTGGATTGGAGTAGGGTAACGTAGAATGAGGGGAGAGGAATGGGAGACAGTGTGCACCACATATTCGAAAAGTTTTTCTGTAAATATGAAAATGGAACAGCCGCTGGTGTGGGAGAAGTGACCTATCAGTATGCTGGTGGGAATGAGCCATGAGAGAAGGAAAAGAAGTACAGGTAAGTGTGAGTAAGCCAGGCTCATCTGTGTGGTGTGTACTGAAATTTCAAGAATAAAAGAAGGGTAGTAGCGTTGCAGCGAGTGAGCCAGGAGCTCAAGTTTTGAAAAAACAAGTGGAAAGAAATATACAGTGTTTGGTAGATGTCAGCAACAGTGAGGTGTGGTGAGTTATATATGATCTCTTGGCATGAAATTCAAAGGTAGAGCTTTTGTGGAGGACGAAGGGAGAAAGGTCTGAGAGTAATAAGAACAAGGAGGACACCTGCCCCACTTCCAGACCCAGTGGCAAGAGGCTGTAGGGGGATTTAAAAAAAACGTAGAGAGGGCTGCAAGAGTCCTCTGGAGAGAGCCAGGTTTCTGTTAGATCCAAAGGTGAACGGAGTGTTCAGGGAGGTGGTTGAGGATAAAAGAGGGGTTTATGACTGTGAATTCCAGAGGGCATACAGGAAAGTGTCAGGAGTTGAGGAGGGGTGAGAAAATGGGACATCCAACTGATGGGGAGTAGAGCGTCTGAAAAGAGAGATGATCAAGGAGCCTAGGGCTTTTTATGATGCACGTAAACATGGATGCAGGGAATACAGATGCTTATTCTGGTTGGATTCACGGCAGTGTTGGAGAGGTAGTGTTGGGCTAGAAAGGTGGACTTTTGAGAATTCCCTCCGAAAGAGGGAAGCTGAGGATGGAACATTTAAGAGTGTTTGGGGTAGGCAGAATAATGCCCCTCCAAGGATGTCTGGACACCTGTGAATGTGTTACCTTACAAGGCAAATGGGATTAAGTTAAGGACCTCGAAGTGAGGAGATTATCCTAGATTATCCAGTTGGGCCCAAACTAATCACCTGGGTCCTTAAAGTCAGTAAATCTTTTCCAGCTGAGTTTAGAGTCAGAGGGAGATGTGATCACAGAACAGTGGTCAGAGAGATGCAAAGTTGCTGGTTAGATAAAGGAAGGTAGCCTTGAGCCAAGGAGTGTTGATGGCCTCTAGGAACTGGATAATGTAAGGAAATTAATTCTCCCCTGGAGCCTGCAGAAAGGAACACAGCCCTGCCGACACCTTGCTCTTAGCCCAGTGAGAACCGTGTCAGACTTTTACCTAACAGTAAGATAATAAAGTTGTATTGTTTTAAGCCACTGCATTTATAATTTGTTACTCAGTAGTGGAAAACTAATATAGTGGTATAGTTTCTTAGCCTCAGCTCTGTGGAAGGGTTTTGAACCGTGTGACATGAGAGAAACTCAATCCCTATTGATAAAATTTAGGGCTTTAGGTAAAGCACATAGGCCCACTCTTGTAATTTACAGTTTTGCTGCATTGTGATATTTTTTAACATTGGAATTTAATGAATTTTTCTTTGTGATCTAACATATGGTCAGTCTATAGTTATTTGTTTTGCACTTGGTTTATCTTGAATTGAGAGAAATGTGTTAAAATTCTCTATTATTAATGAAATTTTATCTTGTACAACCTGTAACTTCTCCTTCATGAAGCTTCCTGCTGTTAGTTGATATATAGATATTCATAATTGTTATATGTTTATTGTGAATGGTAGACTTTAGTATTTTAGCATCCTCAAGATCATGGCCCTTGCTTATTTGTTTGTTTGCATTTTGCCTTGTATATATTTCTCCATAATTTGTAAAATAAACCTTTTTTGAAGTTTATCATATATAGAGACAAGTGTATACATGATGATACAAACAACCAATACAATCAAAATTGTACACCTTGAGTTACCACAAAGGGAACACCCATGTAATAAGCACCCAGATCAAGAGATAAACCATTGCCTGCATTCCAGAAGTCCCTCTTGTGCTCCTGTTCAGTCAGTAGCTTCCCCAAAGTAACCACCATCCATCAGTTTCATCTGTTTTTGAACTTATGTGTAAGTGGAGTCATATAGTATATAACCTTTTGGCTTCTTTTGTGCAACATTATGTTTGTGAGGTTCATCCATATTGTATGCAAATATAGCTTACTGTTTGCATTGCTAAATGCACTAGTATTCCAGTGCATGAATATACCGACTATATTTGTCCATTCAACAGTTGTCATACAGTTGATAGACATTTAGAACTCTTTATGTCCCTTGTACCTGAAGGACAGCTTGGCTGCATGTCAATTCTTTGACTCCCTCATTTGTTTTTCCACAAGTATATTGTAGGAGCTACCTCACTATTTGGGGCACTGAATTTAGCAGTCTAATGACAACTGAATTTCCTTTTTCTTATAGGTGACTTGATATTTTTATCTTGATTCCCCATGGATTTTAGTCTAATAATTTTATTAGGAAATGTTTTGGTACAGACAATTTGAGTCATTTTCTCCAGCAATATAGTGTGTATTTTCATTATGCGTATTCATGCATTATTTCAGAAAATTATTCTTAAATATTAAAAATGTAGTTTTTAATATTCTCTTCTTGATTTGGATTTCATCTCTAGAGGCTCTGCTTAGTTGCAAGTTGGATCACTTCTTTTTTTTTAAATTAATTTTATTGAAGTATAGTTGATTTACAATGTTGTGTTAATTTCTGCTGTACAGCAAAGTGACTCAGTTATACATATATATATATATATATATATATATATACTTTTTCATATTCTTTTCCATTATGGTTTATCACAGGATATTTTTTTAACATCTTTATTGGAGTATAATTGCTTTACAATGTTGAGTTAGTTTCTGCTGTATAACAAAGTGAATCAGCTGTAAGTATACATATATCCCCATATCCCCTCCTTCTTGCATCTCCCGCCCTCCCTCCCTATCCCACCCCTCTAGGTGGTCACAGAGCACTGAGCTGATCTCCCTGTGTGATGCAGCTGCTTCCCACTAGCTTTCTATTTTACCTTTGGTAGTATCATGGGATATTGAATGTAGTTCCCTGTGCAATGCAGGAGGTCCTTGTTTATCCATCCGATATATAATAGTTTGCATCTGCTGATCTCAAACTCCCAATTCTATCCTCTCTCACCACCCCCGCATTGGCAACCACAAGTCTGTTCTCTATGTCTGTGAGTCTGTTTCTGTTTTGTAGGTATGTTCATTTGTGTCGTATTTTAGATCCCACATATAAGTGATGTCATGTGGTATTTGTCTTTCTCTTTCTGACTTACTTCACTTGGTGTGATAATCTCTGGGTCCATCCATGTTGCAGCAAATGGCATTATTTCATTCTTTTTAATGGCTGAGTAGTATTCCATTGTATATATTTACCACATCTTCTTTATCCATTCATCTGTTGATGGACATTTAGGTTGTTTCCATGTCTTGGCTATTGTAAATAGTGTTGCTGTGAACATAGGGGTGCATGTATCTTTTCAAATTATAGTTTTGTCTGGGCATATGCCCAGGAGTGGGGGTTGCAGGATCATATGGCAACTCTATTTTTAGTTTTTTGAGGAACCTCCATTCTATTTTCCATAGTGGCTGCACCAACTTACATTCCCACCAACAGTGTAAGAGGGTTCCCTTTTCTCCACACCCTCTCCAGCATTAATGATTTGTGGATTTTAATGATGGCCATTCTGACTGGTGTTAGGTGATACCTCATTGTAGTTTTGATTTGCATTTCTCTAATAATTAGCGATGATGAGCATCTTTTCATGTGCCTATTGGCTATCTGTATGTCTTCTCTGGAGAAATGTCTATTTAGGTCTTCTGCCCATTTTTTGATTGGGTTGGTTTGTTGTTGTTATTGAATTGTATGAGAAGTTTGTATATTTTGGAAATTAAGCCCTTGTTGGTCGCATCATTTGCAAATATTTTCTCCCAATCTGTAGGTTGTCTTTTCGTTTTGTGTATGGTTTCCTTTGCTGTGCAAAAGCTTATAAGTTTGATTGGGTCCCGTTTGTTTATTTTTGTTTTTATTTCTACCGACTTGGGAGACCTAAGAAAACATTGGTATGATTTATGTCAGAGAATGTTTTGCCTATGTTCTCTTCTAGGAGTTTTATGATGTCTTGTCTTATATTTAAGTCTTTAAGCCATTTTGGATTTACTTTTGTGTATGATGTGAAGGTGTGTTATAACTTCATTGATTTACATGTGGCTGTCCAGCAAGTTGGACCACTTCTGACTTTCATTTTTTTCTTATAATAATTATCATCTCTTTGTTTCATTTTGTTCCATTTGCTAACTTTTTTTTTAAATTTATTTTATTTATTTATTTTTGGCTGCATTGGGTCTTCGTTGCTGTGCATGGGCTTTCCCTAGTTGCGGAGAGCGGGGCTACTCTTTGTTGCGGTGCGTGGGCTTCTCATTGTGGTGGCTTCTCTTGTTGCAGAGCACGGACTCTAGAGTGCAGGCTCAGTAGTTGTGGCACACGGACTCAGTAGTCGTGGTTTACAGGCTCTAGAGTGCAGGCTCAGTAGTTGTGGCACACGGGCTTAGTTGCTCTGCGGCATGTAGGATCTTCCCGGACCAGGGCTCAAATCCGTGTCCCCTGCATTAGAAGGTGGATTTTTAACCACTGCGCCACCAGGGAAGCCCCATTTGCTAACTTTTATATTTTTTGTTCCATGCTGTACTTTCTGTAGTATTTGTCATATGTTGTGCTCTTTGTAATTATTCTTCATTTCTAAAGTGGTTTTGCCTATGAAGTGGTTCTCTTTCATTCTTGAATTGTACTAGCTTTCATATGTGGTCTGCCTATCACTTCCTCCCCTTTCCTGAGATCATTGTACCATTTGTGCATGTAGTCTTGCTTCTGAGCTGTGATTGTATCATAAATTTTAAAAATTCATATTGGAATGTTAGCTAATAATTTTAATCTTCTCTGAAATTTTTAGTGAGTTTTCTTTATACATGGGGAATTTGGACACTCTTTTCAAACTTTTATCTAACAATATCTTTGGACACGGTGTTTCTAATTTTGTTTTTGGAGTGTGATTTTTTTTTTTTTTTTTGGTATACCTGTCACTGGCACTTTCCTGTGAAAAGGTGAACGGGGCAAAGGTAGTTTTTTAGGTTCTTCTGCTCAAGAGTTCGTTCCTCTGTTACTACAATAGAACACAGTTTCTTTAAAAGATAACGCCTCTGAATATCCAGGCCTTCTTTGTTGTTCAGAACCTAACCTGGTTCAGGAAGACCCCTACTATCAGCTCTGAGAGCCACAGTGTCTTCTTTTCTGCAATTAAAGAATACAGTCAAGCTCCCAATTCATTCAATGAGGCTAGTATTACCCTGATACCAAAACCAAACAAAGCGTATCTCATAAAAATATGATACAAAAATCCTCAACAAAATGCTAACAAACCAAATCCAGCAACGTATGAAATGAATTATGCAACATGTCCAAGTGGAATGTGTCCCAGGAATGCAAGGTTATCTGAACATCCAAAAATCAATTAATGTAATGCATCATATCAATAGAATAAAAAACAAAAATTACATGATCATTTTAATAGACACCAAAAAAGCATTTGACAAAAGCCAATACCCTTTCATTATAAAAACACTATAAACTAGGAATAAAAGGGAATTTCCTCAATCTCGTATAGGTTATCTATAAAAATCCTACAACTATTAATGGTGAATGTCTGAATGCTTTTCCCCTAAGATGAGTAATAAGACAAGAATGTCTGCCTTTGCCACTTTTATTCAATATTGTGCTGGAAGTTTTAGCCAGGGCAATTAGACAAAAAAAAAAAAAAAAAAGCATCTGGGTTGGAAAAGAAGTAAAACCATCTCTATCTGCAGATAACATGATCTTTTCTATAGAAAATTCTAAGGAATACATACCCCAAAACACTGTTAGAACTAATAAATAAGTTTAACAGAGTTTCAGGATACAAGATCAATAAATAAAATCAATTGTATATTATACACTTGGAATGAACAATCCAAAAATGAAATTAAGAAAGCAGTTCCATTCACAGTAGCACCCAAACAAATAAAATATTTAGGAATAAATTTAACAACTGAAGGTGAAACTCATACTCTGAAAATGACAAAACAGGTATTAAGCAAACACTTGTACATAAATGATCATAGCAGCATTATTTATAATAGCCAGAAGGTGGAAACAATCCAGATGTCCATTAACAGATGAATGGGTAAACAAAATGTTGTCTGTCCATACAGTGGAATATTATTCAGCCAGTATTTCAGGAGTGAAATACTGATACATGCTACAATTTGGATGAACCTTGAAAACTTTATACTAAATGTTTTCACAAATTTGACAACCAGTCACAATAAGTTCACATACTATATTATTCCATTCCTATGAAAATCCAGAAAAGGAAATCTGTAGAGACAGAAAGTAGATTAGTGGTTACTTAGGGTTGAGGGAGAGGTGGAGGGAGAGTGTAGGGGGTTGAGGGGACAGGGAGTAATAGCTAAAGGATACAGGATTTCTTTTTGAGGTGATGAAAATATTCTAAAATTGACTTGTGGTGGTTGAACATGTTAATTTGCTAAAAAAAAAATTGCTCACTTTAAATGCATTAATTGTAGAGTATATGAATTATATATCAGTAAAACTGCTTAAAAAATAAAAGAATGCAGCCTATGTGTTTTGCCACCTTAAATCCCCCTGACATCTGTATGCCTCCTTTTACCACCTCCACCATCAATCACCTTTTCATAGCATTCCTACTCACATGCACTCATTCAGGGTGTAGTCTACTCCTCATAGGAATGAATGTTTCTTATGTCTTCTTTGGAGAAGTGTCTATTTAGAGCTTCTGCCCATTTTTTGATTGGGTTGTTTGTTTTTTTGATATTGAGCTGTATGAGTTGTTCGTGTATTTTGGAGATTAATCTCTTGTCGGTTGCATTGTTTGCAAATATTTTTTCCCATTCTGTAGGTTATCTTTTCATTTTGTTTATGGTTGCCCTTAGTTTTGTGGTATGAGTGCTTTAGATGAAAATGAGTCAGTAAGTATTATACACTTTGTGGGACATAGAGGAGATAGATGAAAGGCCACTGTTGTACAGGGAGGTGCACAGGAGGGCCCTGGGCAAATGCACTGGGCTCCCAGATTGGAGAGTTTCCCTGGGGATGTCTAACTTTGGGTCCTTATTGTTAAAGGGGTTATTCAGAGCAAGTCAGAATGGCCTTATCTCATATCCCGAATATCCTGATCCACGTCATGATTTAGCATTACTGATTGGACTGAAACTTCATCCTGCTGTATTTGAGTCTCTTGGGTTTTGGATAGGGCCAGGATTTCTGCAGATTCCCTCTGACCTTCCTTCAAGGAATAAGATGGTATTCTTATTCCATTTGAAAGCTCTGAGGAAAGCCTGATCTCTCATTATTCCTTCCCTCTAGCTCTGCTTTCTCAAGACTGCTTCACCGTGAGAGGAATCTAGAAGACTGAGCGACTCTTGGAATTTTAAGTTATGGCCCATGTGAGTTGGAATTTCTTTTCCAAAAATATAACCATTTATATCACATCATGTCAATATTTTTATTCCTTATCCTTAAACTGCTTACCTGAGTCACTATTCAACGTAGTAAGTGATAGTTGTGAAACAGTTCGGTGCCTTCCCTAGAGGTCCCTCTTCTCTCCAACATGGCATTCAATACCTCCTGTGACCTAATACTTTGGCAGAGCACTGAAGGAAAAGATATTGTTTAAAGGAAATAGTAGAGACTTTTAAAAATCAAAACTGTGGCTCAACAAGGTGGAATTGTGTGACTAAAAGGGACCCACTGCATGAAAGCTTTTATTTACTCTATATAATGAGGTGTTTCAATTAAGAAAGATGGGAGTTGGTGTTAGTTGGTATTCATTTTAGTAGTGGCACTTTGTCATGCTTTTAGATAGAGAATATAAGAGGAGGTTGAGTTCAGAGAGCTCTGGGATTTTGCCAGGATATCAATGAGAGAGTAATATCATTAACAAGACATGCGCTGATAGTCAGCTGACAGCCTAGATATTTTATACATTCTCCACAGAAAATGGTATTCAGTTAGAGAGTGTATCTCTTAAGAATTCTTTCAACTTCAACTAATAGAAAATTCAAGTAAAAGAAGCTGAAAGAAAAAAAGAAAACTATTCTCACATAGTAAATCTAGAGTTGATTATTCCAGGCTGTTATAGCCTCTTGGTGGTATCAACAAAGAACTCATATGATATCTATTATTCTGGGCTGCCATCCTGTTGTCTTGATGTTTGTTACAAGAAGGCCATAACAATGTTGTGACTGAGCAATAGGAGATTTTAAGAGCATATAGGCACTTGGCTTCAGGGACACTAATTTCCATATCATTTCCCCCCACACTACAGGCAGCCAACTCCAGTTTTTTGCTGAATGTATGGACCTCTTCCTGCAGTGCCCTTTTCCATCTTTTCCCCATCCATCTAAAA
Source organism: Balaenoptera physalus (assembly GCF_965194825.1). Classification (NCBI taxonomy): domain Eukaryota; kingdom Metazoa; phylum Chordata; class Mammalia; order Artiodactyla; family Balaenopteridae; genus Balaenoptera; species Balaenoptera physalus. Next base: position 15,035,357 of record NC_138900.1, on the reverse strand, counting down.
GATTTCTTTTAACTTCACTGTTGATGTTTGGGTTTGTCATTTCAGCAATTGATGATGTTCAGGGATGTAGCTGTAGACTTCTCTCAAGAGGAGTGGGAGTGCCTGGACTTGGAACAGAGAGCTCTGTACAGAGACGTGATGTTGGAGAACTACAGCAACATGGTCTCACTGGGTAAGATTCAGAATTTGACCCCAGAAATTCCTGATACCTACATTGTGAACTTTTGGATTGCCTTTCAAGTGTCTAGGGGGATTTCTGACCTATTTCTGGGAAAATGGTTTGTGCTTTATAAATTTGGCAATAGTCATCATCATTGGGAAACTCCATCTTCCCCATCCTTTATGCATTTTTCTTGCCCTTTCTAATAACTAAGGGACTTACGGAACCCTTACCACGTGGTAATTTCCTATTTCTTATTTTCTGATCAGGACTTTGCCTTTATCAGCCAGATGTGTTCTCTTTACTGGAGAAGGGGAAAGAGCCCTGGATGGTTTTGAAGGATGAGACAAGAGGACCTTGCCCAGGTGAGTGAGGGCTGAGCAGGCACAAGGAGGCCATCATTGCAGATAACACCCAGCTGTTTAGTGAGTCAGTAACATCTCTGTAATATTGGTCTAGAATTTCCTCCTCAGAGGCCAAAAGCCTGTGGATAAAGGCCTGAGACCTAGAAATAAAAGTAACCTTTTCAACATGAATTTCCAACTGAACCTCCTCTTCAACTCCAAATGCCACTCCATTTCAGTGCTCTCAGTTTTCCTTCATGTTACGAAAATGTAAATGCCGTTCTTTTTCTCCAGTGGTCAGTTTATCTATGGTTTGGATTAAGTTTCTTCCCATTTCTTTTTTTCCATTTTGATATTTGTAAATTTCATAACTCTCTAAAAAAACATTTTTGACCCTGTTTTTCATTTTACCTGCTATCTCTTGAATTTTTCTTATTTTGCCTAGTTTCTCCTTGCTTCTGCATATTCTTCATTAATTAACTCTTTCTTTTAAGCAACATTTATTGATTTTATAATTTCATTTTAGGTTAAGAAGGGTTTACAAAGAGTCTGTAATCAATTAAGAAACTTGGTATTCTCTCCTATGACTGGAGCATTTTCATAAATTTCTGCAGAGTAGGCTTTACATTAAGAGAAGGCCTAATAGGCTGCTTTTTTATGGTTTCTTGCTACAGTGAAGAGGAAATAGCAGGAGAGAGGTTAAGGCTATTGGAAGACAATGAGGAGAGAGTACAGTGTCATAGAAGACAAGTCCTGGCTGTCAAAAGGAAGCAAGGGGTATATTTGGCAGCTAGATGGTAATTGATGAATTTTCTGTTATGGTCAGGAGTCAGGTTGAAATAACTTACTCTTGGAGCTTCTTTTTTATTGGAAATATCAAGGAAGGAAAATAAATTTTATTCCCTTATTGGAATCATGTTTCTAAATTCCAGAACCTATATTGATGTTTTAAAATTGTTCTTTTTCCGAGCTATTGATATATGGAAAAACTTGAATGAATCTCAAGGATGTTATGCTGAATGAAAAATGCCAATCTCAAAAGTGTAATTGACATATAACATTCACATACTATATGAATTCATTTATACAAAATTCTGGAAATCACAAAGTTAGAGACTGAGAACATATTAGTGGTTGCCAGGGGTTAGGAATGGGCAGGGAGCAGTAGTGGTGGTGGTTATGACTATAAAGAGATAGCATCAGAGAGAACATCTTTGTGGTGATGGACTCTTTCTGTATCTTGATTATTGTGGTGATTACAGGAATCCACATATGTGATGAAATAACATAAAACTATACACATATATTGTGCCAATGTTTATTTCATGATTTTTATATTGTAGTATAATTATGTAAGATGTATTCATTGGGCAAAACTGGGCAGAGGGTACACAAGACTCTCTGGAGTATCTTTGCAAATTCCTGTGAATCTATAATTATTTCAAAATAAATGCTTTTAAACCTTACTTTGTTCTATAAGGTATATAAAATTTTCTCTCGTATTTTTATTCCCTAAATACTACCACGTATGTTTTTAATTTTAGTTTATTTTTACGTATTATGATTATACTATTATATATTAAGGTTGTTCTACATTTCTTGTTACTGAAGTTACCACTCTTGGTACACATCAGTCATTCCTGGGATTTTTCTGCATTAGATGATACTTATATTTCAGATATGAGATTCCTTAGCCAAAGGGTTCAAAGTTAGAAAATCATGTGCCCAACTAATTTAAGATACTTCATTGAAAAAAGTTATTTTAAATCATACAAAATTATATGAATAATTTAAATAACCTGTGCTATTTATTTATAACCCATAACTGTTTCATCCATGTTTCAGTAGAGGGCCATGACATGTTCTCCCTAATTGCAGTTCTGCCTATTCTTTCTTATATCAACCATTCCAATAATTCATTCTCCTAATTTCTTGGTTCTGTTTTGTTAAAGGGAGTGGGAATTTAGGCAGTCTAACTGTAGATGCTTTATTTTTCCCAACCTTTAAAAAATTTTTTTTATTGAGCTGTAATTGACATACAACATTATATTGGTTTCAGGTATACAACATAATGATTCGATATTTGTATACACTGTGAAATGACCACTACAATAAGTCTAGATATTCTCTATCCCCATACACAAAATATGCCATATAATATTATTGACTATAACCACCATGCTTTGCATTATATCCTCATGACTACCTTATGTTATGACTACTGGTTTGTACTTCTTGACCCTCTTCACCCATTTCGCCAAACCCCCCACCCCTTTGGCAACCACAGTTCTGTTCTCTGTGTCTATGAGATTTGTTTTGCTGGTAAGTTTTTGATTACTGATTCAATTTCCTTACTACTAGTAATCAGTCTATTCTGATTTGTATTTCTTCATGATTCAGTCTTGGAAGATTGTATGTTTCTAGGAATTTATCCATTTCTTCTAGGTTGTCTAATTTGTTGGTGAATAATTTTTCATAATAGTCCCTTATGGTCGTCTGTATTTCTTTGTCATCAGTTGTAACTTCTGTTTCATTTCTGATTTATTTGAGCCCTGTCTCCTTTTTTCTTAGTGAATCTAGCTAAAGGTTTGTCAATTTTATTTTTTTAAAGAACCAGCTCTCAGTTTCATTGATCTTTTCTAGTATCTTTTTTTTTTTTTTTTTTGGCTGCACTACATGACTTGTAGGATCTCAGTTCCCCAGCCAGGGTTTGAACCTGGACCACAGCAGTGAAAGCCCAGAATCCTAACCACTAGACACCAAGGAACTCCCTCTAATATCTCTTTAGTCTCTTTTAGTGAGACTAGTCTCACTATTAGTCTCTTAGTCTCTGTTAGTAATTAGTCTCTATTAGTCTCTTTAGTGATCTTTTATTTCCTTCCTTCTACTAACTTTGGGCTTAGTTTGTTGTTCTTCTTTTTCTAGTTCCTTTAGGTGTAAGGTCAGATCGTTCATTGGAGATATTTTTGTTTCTTGAGGTAGGCCTGGATCACTATGAACTTCCCTCTTAGAACTGCTTTTGCTGTAAGACATCGCTTTTGGTATGTTGTATTTCCATTTTCATTTGTCTCAAGGTATTTTTTGTTTTCTCCTTTGATTTCTTTTTTTAATTTTTATTTATTTATTTATTTATTTATGGCTGTGTTGGGTCTTCGTTTCTGTGTGAGGGCTTTCTCTAGTTGCGGCAAGTGGGGGCCGCTCTTCCGCTCTTCATCGCGGTGCACGGGCCTCTCATTATCGCGGCCTTTCTTGTTGTGGAGCACAGGCTCCAGACGCACAGGCTCAGTAATTGTGGCTCACGGGCCCGGTTGCTCCGCGGCATGTGGGATCTTCCCAGACCAGGGCTCGAACCCGTGTCCCCTGCATTGGCAGGCAGATTCTCAACCACTGCGCCACCAGCGAAGCCCTCTCCTTTGATTTCTTCGTTGACCTATTGGTTGTTCAGGAGCATGTTATTTAATCTCCAAATATTTGTGATTTTTCCAGTTTTCTTTTTGTGATTTGTTTCCCATTTTATACTGTTGTGGTCAGAAAAGATGGCTGATACGATTTCAGTCTTCTTAAATTTATTGAGACTTGTAGCATACTATATGATCTATCCTGGAGAATGTTGCATGTGCACTTGAAAAAAATGGATACTCTGCTGCTTTTGGAAGGAATGTTCTGTATATATTCAGTTAATATGGTCTAATGTGTCATTTAAGGCGCATGTTTCTGTATTGATTTTCTGTCTGGATGATTTATCCATTGATGTAAGTGGGATATTACAGTCCCCTACTATTATTGTATTGCTGTCAATTTCTCCCTTTAGGTCTGATAATATTTGCTTTATATGTTTTGGTGCTCCAGTGTTGGTTGCATAGATATCTACACGTGTTATATCTTCTTGTTGTATTGACCTGTTTATTATTATGCAATGCCCATCTTTGTGTTATATTATAGTCTTTTAAAAAAAATCTATTATGTCTGAAATAAGTATAGCTCCTCCAGCTTTTTTGTTGTTGTTGTTTCCTTTTGCATGAACACTCTTTCCATCTCCTCACTTTTAGTGTGTGTGTATTCTTACACCTGAAGTGAGACTCTCATAGGCAGCATATAGATGGGTCTTCTTTTTTATCCATTCAGCCACTATACGTCTTTTGAATGATGAATTTAATTCATTTACATTTAAAATAATTATAGATAGGATATACTTACTGCCATTTTGTTAATTGTTTTCTGGCTGTTTTCTGGTTCCTCTTTCTTCTCTTGCTCTCTTCCCTTGTGATTTGATGAATTTCTTTAGTTTTTTTTTTTCAGATTCCATTCTCATCATCTTTTCTGTATTTATTATAGATTTTTGCTTTGTGGTTACCATGTGTGTGCATGTGTGTGTGTGTGTGTGTGTGTGTATGTATATGTACAGTCTACTTTAAGTTGATAGCAAGTTAAATTGAATGCAGTCTAAGACTCTACATTTTTACTCCTCTCCTCCCACATTTTGTTTCTGATTTCATATTTTACATCTTTTCATTTTGTGTATCCCTTTACTAATTATTGTAGTTATAGTTATTTTTATTACTTTTGTCTTTTAACTTTTATGTTAGCTTTATAAGTGATTAGTCCACTACCTTTACTAGATATTACCTTCACCTGTGAGGTTTTTTTTCATATGTTATAGTGTCCTAATTAGTGCCCTTTTCCCAGCTTAAAAAAGTCCCTTTAATATTTCTCGTAAGGCTGGTGTAGTTGTAGTGATCTCCTTTAGCCTTTGCTTGTCTGGTAAACTCTTTATCTCTCCTTCAATTCTGAATGATAACATTGCCAGGTAGAGTATTCTTTTTTTTTTTTAATTTTTATTTATTATTTATTTATTATGTTTATTTTTGGCTGTGTTGGGTCTTCGTTTCTGTGTGAGGGCTTTCTCCAGTTGCGGCGAGTGGGGGCCACTCTTCATCGTGGTGCGCGGGCCTCTCACTATCGCGGCCTCTCTTGTTGCGGAGCAGAGGCTCCAGACGCTCAGGCTCAGTAGTTGTGGCTCACGGGCCCAGTTGCTCCGCGACATGTGGGATCTTCCCAGACCAGGGCTCGAACCCGTGTCCCCTGCATTGGCAGGCAGATTCTCAACCACTGCACCACCAGGGAAGCCCAGGTAGAGTATTCTTGACTGTAAGTTTTTTACTTTTAGCACTTTGAATATATCATGCCACTCCCCTCTGGCCTGCAAAGTTTCTGCTGTAAAATCTGCTGATTGTCTTATGGGGTTCCCTTGTGTGTAACAAGTTGTTTTCTCTTGCTGCTTTTAAAGTTCTCTCGTTATCTTTAATTTTTGACATTTCAATTATATTGCATCTTGGTGTGGATGTCTTTCAGTTTATCTTGTTTGGAACTCTCTGGGGTTCCTGGATCTGGATGTCTGTTTCCTTCCCCGGGTTATGGACGTTTTCAACCTTATTTTTCACAATAAGTTTTCTTTCTCTCTCTCTCTTCTCCTGGGACTCCTATAATGTGAATGTTGTTCTTCTTGATGTTGTCCCATAGGTCTGTCAAGCTATCTTCAGTTTTAAAAACTTTTTTTTTTTTTGCTCTCTGTTTGGGTGAGTTTCACTACCCTGTCTTCTAATCACCAGTCCTTTCTTCTGTTTTATCTAGTCTGCTGTTGAACACCTCTAGTGTATTTTTCAGTTCAGTATTCTTCAACTCTGTTACTTCTGTTTGGTACTTTTTTATATTTCCATCTTTGTTGAAGTTCTCTCAGTGTTCACTCTTCTCCCAAGGTCAGATGCTCCTCAGCATTTTTATGACCATTACTTTGAACTCCTTATCAGATAAATTACTTATCTTCATTTCATTAAGATATTTTTCCTGGGATTTTATTTTGCTTTTTCATTTGGAACATATTTCTTTTTCCCTCATTTTGCTTGACTCTTTTTTTTGTTTGTTTCTATGTATTAGGTGAAACAGCTACCTCTCCCAGTCTTGAAGGAGTGGTTATAGGAAGACTAGGGCTGTGTTTCAGTCTGCTGTCTGTGCAGTACCCTGGGGGTAATAGCCTGCCAAGAACTCTCTGATTGTTTCAGTCCCATGGAACCCAGAAACACAAGCCCCCCCTGGCCCTCAGAGCCAGGTATTCAAGGGATGTCCCCTTGGATGTGGGCTTGGGTATGTGGATGTCCCCCATGTTGACTCGACTTGTGTTGGGTGGGGCTGCAGAGGGCACCAGGCTGGGGCAAGACTGCCCAATGGGTTGGGTGTGGCTGTGGGGACACACCAGGCTGGGCAAGCCCAGTCACCAGCTTGGGTGGGACTGTGGAGAGCACATCCCACTGGTGCTAGCAAAGTAGAGGGAGAGTGTAAAGTGGCACCCGCCAGCACCTCCATCCCTGGAGACAGTTACAACAGATCCCAGCAGATACTTTAATATTAGCAAAAGGATCTCCATATATGGTTTAGGCACTTTGCAAACTTCTGCTTTTTCCCTGGGTCTTGGGGTGAATAAGTCTGTGCACAAGCCCTTTAAGAGCAGAATCCCCATTTCCTATAGCCCTTTGGTTTTCCTGGACATAAGCCCCATTGGTTTTCAAAGCCAAGCATTTTGAGGGCTCATCTCTCTAGTGTAGGTCCTAAGGTTTGGGGTGTCTAATGTGGGGCTCGAACCCTTTGCTCCTCATAGGGAACTCTGTATTTGTGAGAGCCCTCCCAATTGTGAGTTGCCACACCAGGGGTGGGGTTTTTGGAAAGACTACTTGTCTACCTCTCCTGCCTGTCTCAGTGTGGCCCTTTGATCCTTTGCTGTGGAAGAGCTTTTCAGTTAAGTGTCAGGTCTTTTTCAGAGGGTATCTGTATTTAACTAGATTTGATGTGTCTGTGGGAGGAGATGAGTTCAGGATCTTCCTATGTTTTCATTTTGAACTGCCCTCCTATTTTTTTCCAGTCTTTATGATTGAGTCTCTAAACTACTAACATAAAATTTGTAGACTTCTTGAATGAGTTTTTGTAGAGCATTCAGCTTAGTTTTCATGAAAACAGACAACCTTTCTCTCATATTTCTTTACATAATGTTATTAAAAAATATAAATAAAATATCAGGAACAGTTGGTATAAACAGGTTTGGAAGCAAACAGCTGATTCATGGTAAGCACATGGGCATCCTAGAGGTAGCTACTACTTGAATGCTTTTGTATATTGTGGACATTAATCCTTGTGTTTTCTTAAGGATTGGAGGGCATTGGTTCATGTGGAGGTCAGGAACAAAATAAGTTTCAGTGTAGCTTCACTAAAAATGGGTCATTTTTGGGCTTCCCTGGTGGCGCAGTGGTTGAGAGTCTGCCTGGCAGTGCAGGGGACACAGGTTCGAGCCCTGGTCTGGGAAGATCCCATATGCCGCGGAGCAACTAAGCCCGTGAGCCACAATTACTGAGCCTGCGCATCTGGAGCCTGTGCTCCGCAACAAGAGAGGCCACGATAGTGAGAGGCCCGTGCACCGCGATGAAGAGTGGCCCCCACTTGCCACAATTAGAGAAAGCCCTCGCACAAAAACGAAGACCCAACACAGCCATAAATAAATTTAAAAAAAAAAGGGTCATTTTTAATTAAAACCTTCTAATAATTTAATAGGATAAAGGCTATTGATTTCTAGTGAGGACAAGTATTTCCCCTGAGTTGTTTACTGATTTGCTACTCATATTTATTCGATAACTGTCTGCTCTGTGCTTGATTTATCTGTATCACTTGTTGGCTTAATACTTTTTATTTTTAGTGTGAATGGGCATTCACATAAAGAAAACACTAATACACTAGTGCCTAGTTAGAGTGACTAAAATGATATTTGTTTTCTTTAGGATTTTAGTTTTCTTTTATTTTGGTCCCAAAATTTTTATTTTACAACTTAATTGAAGTATAATTGGAGATAATAAACTCCACATATTTGAAGTTACAATTTGATCTTTTTTGACATGTGTATGTATCCATTAAATTATCACTATAATCAAGACAACAAACACTTCAGTCATTGCCAAATTTCCTTGTGTCCCTTTGTTATCCATCCCTTCTTCCACCTCCATCTGAAAGAAATCACTAACTTGGTCTCTGCAACTCTATCTAGTTAGTTTATATGTTCTAGAATTTTATATAAATTGACTTATACAGTGTATACTTTTTGGCCTTGTTTCTTTTGCTAGCATAATTTTCAGATTCATCTGTTGTTGTGTGTATCAATAGTTTATTTTTTATTTCTCTGTAGTATTCCATTCATGGGTATGCTGTAATTTATTTATTCATACACCTGTTCATGGACATTGTTTTTAAGATTCTCAGCCATTATCTTTTCAAATATTGCTGCTTCTTCCATTCTTCTCTGTGTAAGTTTCCACTTACACTTGTGTTTAATCTCCTAACTGAATCTTCTATGTCATAATGCTTCTCATGACTTTTCCAATCTTTTTCTCATAGAATTTTTCTTTTGACCTATATTGGTTTCTTGTTCTCTGATGAAATGATCAATTTTATGTTTTAGCTTCTTGAGCATAGTTATTTTTAAACTCTGTCTCATAAGTCCAATATCAAGAATCTTTATAGGTGCATTTCTGCTATCTATTGTTTCTATAGTTTCTATATTCATGTTGTCTGGTTATTTCTTTAATTTCGTGCCAGACACTGTTTGCCAAATGTGAAACTAATCACTAGGATATCTTCCTTTATAGAGAATTTCTGTTCGCTTTTACCAAGTTCTGAAGCATTTTTGTTGTTATCTCAATCCGTTGCCCTCCTTGGTCACTGGGATAAATTGAAACTGAGCTGTAGTTCCTGTGTAGGTCTACCTCTGTTTTACCCACATTCCTAGGTTATGGTCCTTCAGTTATAACTCATCATGAGAGATGTTTAGGACGCCCCCTGTAGACAGACCCTAGATACCAATCTCTGTTACTTTAGCCTTGAGAACATGTCATATGTTCTATCAGTCTCTAAGCCAAATGCTAATACCAGTACAAATTTTTTTTTTCTTTTATTAGAGTATAATTGCTTTACAATGTTGTGTTAGTTTCTGCTGTAGAACAAAGTGAATCAGCTATGTGTATACATATATCCCCTCCCTCTTGAGCCTCCCTCCCAACCCCCCCAGTACAATTTCAATAGTAGAAATTGGATAAGCCCTTCAGCATATTCAAATAGTAGCAGTTGTAGTATTTTCTTGCTTTGATTTTACCAATAAATTTGATATCCCATGGAGATTTGGTAAAGGTCACTTGAGAAACGGCTTGAAAGCATAAAATCGAATGGATGAGCAATACTATAAACTCAAGAAATAAATAAAACAAAAACACCTTGGTTGGGATCATCTGACAAAATATGACTTGACTAATAAGCACAGTGGAGAAAATGAGCAGGGCAAAGTATTTAAATGTGCATAGGCAAATGGAAGAATGAGTAAGTAGGTATGATTCCATTTCTCTGAGCTAGCATGGATATGCTTTTGTTTCCTCTTATCTGTACAGAAAGTAATGTGGAATTATGTGTACTCGTTTCAGTAGATATGGAAGGGATTAGACAATGAGGTATATTACATTTCACATGATGCCAGTTGTGCTTCCTGATCCCTGATTTTTGTAATATTATCCTTTACTCCCTCCTATAACCGCCCCCCTTTGCTTTTTTTTTTTGACGTGTAGTGTATTTTTTTTTAATAGTAATCTTTTATTTATTTATTTATTTTTATATTTATTTTTGGCTGTGTTGGGTCTTCGTTTCTGTGTGAGGGCTTCCTCTAGTTGCGGCAAGTGGGGGCCACTCTTCATCGCGGTGTGCAGGCCTCTTCGCTATCGCGGCCTCTCTTGTTGCGGAGCACAGGCTCCAGACACGCAGGCTCAGTAGTTGTGGCTCATGGGCCTAGTTGCTTCGCGGCATGTGGGATCTTCCCAGACCAGGGCTCAAACCCATGTCCCCTGCATTGGCAGGCAGATTCTCAACCACTGCGCCACCAGGGAAGCCCCTGTATTTTTTTTTTACAGAATTTTTTTTGATACCTAACATGTGCTAAGTGTTGATTTACCATACTGGGTAAAACATTCTTAAGTCTTTAAATTGATATCCCATGATTGGGGTAGTACCTGCACTTATTTTTTTGTTGTTGTTGAACTCCTCAGATGAAATTGACCTGAACAAAACTTTATATATATATTTTTAAAATTTATTTATTATTTATTTTTGGCTGTATTGGGTCTTTGTTGCTGCACGTGGGCTTTCTCTAGTTGTGGCGAGCGGGGGCTACCCTTTGTTGCGGTGCATGGGCTTCTCATTGCAATGGCTTCTCTTGTTGCGGAGCACGGGCTCTAGCCTCGTGAGCTGCAGTAGTTGTGGCATATGAGCTCAGTAGTTGTGGCGCATGGGCTTAATTGCACTGCAGCATGTGGGATCTTCCTGGAACAGGGCTCAAACCCATGTCCCCTGCATTGGCAGGTGGATTCTTAACCACTGCACTGAAGTCCCTGAGCAAAACTTCATATATTTAATCACCTGCCTCAGCTTTTTTACTTCCTTTAAATTTCTATTTATTTCTTGCCCTTTTTTCATATTGCCCAGAATTTGAGAATTTGTTAAGCCATTCACATTTCATATGCTCTATTTATTTTATTTTATTTTATTTTATCTTATTTATGTTTTGTGGCTGCGTTGGGGCTTTGTTGCTGTGCGTGGGCTTTCTGTAGTGGCGAGCGGGGGCTACTCTTCGTTGCGGTGCACAGCTTCTTATTGTGGTGGCTTCTCTTGTTGCGGAGCACGGGCTTTAGGCTCACGGACTTCAGTAGTTGCAGCACATGGGCTCAGTAGTTGTGGCACACGGGCCCTAGATCGCATGGGCTTCAGTAGTTATGGCACATGGGCTCAGTAGCTGTGGTCGTGGGCTCTAGAGCGCAGGCTGCGTAGTTGTGGTGCATGGGCTTGGTTGCTGTTCGGCATGTGGGATCTTCCCCGACCAGGGATCAAACCCGTGTCCCCTGCATTGGCAGGTGGACTCTTAACCACTGTACCACCAGGGAAGTCCCTGCTCTATTTATTTTAGGATTTACTTCTTATATCTACATTGGAAATTTTAGTTCTTTTTGAACAGTAAAACAGTATGAATTTGTTTTCTTATTTTTCAGACATGCAATCCAGGTGTAAGACCAAGACATCACCAAAAAATGACATTTTTGACAGAGGATTACCTCAGTGGGAAATAATGGAAATTTGTAAAAAACATAGCCTTGAATGTATATGTTTTAATGGTGATTGGGAAAGCAAAGGTCAGTTTGAAACACAACAGGAAAACCAGGAAGAATGTTTTAAGCAGATGATACTCACCTGTGAAAAAATTCCCACATTTAACCAGCACACAACTTTTAATCTACTTCAGAGACTTAATACAGTAAAGAAACTGAATGAATTTAAAGGGTGTAGGAAAGCATTTTGTTCTGACACAGACTGTATTCAACATCAATTAATTCACACTGGTGGAAAATTTTGTGCCGGTAAGGAATGTGAGAAGACCTTTTTTCCTGATTCAGAACTTACTCAATATCAGACAGTTTGCACTGCTAAGAAAACATATGAATGTAAAGAATGTGGGAAGGCTTTTAGTTTGCGCTCAAGTCTTACTGGTCATAGGAGAATTCATACTGGTGAAAAACCTTTTAAATGTAAGGAATGTGGGAAGGCCTTTAGATTTCATTCACAACTTAGTGTCCATAAGCGTATTCATACTGGTGAGAAATCTTATGAATGTAAAGAATGTGGCAAGGCCTTTAGTTGTGGCTCAGACCTTACTCGACATCAGAGAATTCATACTGGTGAAAAACCCTATGAATGTAATGATTGTAGGAAGGCCTTTAGTCAGCGATCACATCTTACTAAACATCAGAGAATTCACACTGGTGAAAAACCTTATGAATGTAAGGAGTGTGGGAAAGCTTTTACTCGTGGCTCACACCTAACTCAACATCAGAGAATTCATACTGGTGAGAAATCTCATGAATGTAAAGAATGTGGAAAAGCCTTTATTCGTGGTTCAAATCTTGCTCAACATCAGAATGTTCATGTTGGTAGGAAACCCTATGAATGTGAGAAATGTGGGAAAGCCTATATCTGGAGTTCACACCTTGCTCGACATCAGCGAATTCATACTGGTAAGAAACCTTTTGAATGTAAGCAATGTGGGAAGACTTTTATATGGGCCTCATACCTTGCTCAACATGAGAAAATTCATAATGAGAGAAAACCGTATGAATGTAAGGAATGTGGAAAGACCTTTATTCATGGTTCAGAGTTTAATCGACATCAGAAAATTCATACTGGTGAGAGAAACTATGAATGTAAGGAATGTGGAAAGACCTTTTTTCGTGGTTCAGAACTTAATCGACATCAGAAAATCCATACTGGAAAGAGATCATATGAATGTGAAGAGTGTGGAAAAGCCTTTCTCTGGGGTTCACAACTTACACGACATCAGAGAATACATACTGGTGAGGAGCCTTACGTATGTAAAGAATGTGGGAAGTCTTTTATCTGGGGTTCACAACTAACACGACATAGGAAAATTCATACTGATGCAGAACCCTATAAATGTAAGGAAAGTGGCCAGATCTTTAGTCACCATTCTTATTTTGCTGAACAGAAAATTCACAGTGGTGAGAATCTTTATCAATGGAAAGATTATGGGAACACCATTAGTCATGACTCATACTTTGCTCAACACCAGAGTATTTACACTTTTGAGAAATCCTATGAACGTAAAGATTTTGAGAGGGCATTTTCTCCAGACTCTCACTTTATTTCACTCTTGTGAAATCTTGTGATATAAAAATGTAGGAAAAATCTTTATTCATGACTTGTTAATTGATGTCAGTTAATTCCTTCTTTTGAGAAAGCCTGTAGTGTAAATAACATTGGAAGACCTTTTGACAGAGCACACGACACACTCAACAGCAAAGAATTCCTAATGCAATCTATATTAATAGAGGAAAGCTTTACTGATTGGTTATCAATTATAGAATATCAGGGTAAAGTCCTACAAGTAAGATGATAGTGTGAATCCCTTCTGAATCATTCTCAAAAGATTCTCCACATCATTGATATTATGCTGCATAGAACTGAAGTCTAACTCGTAGGGAAACTTTCCATCACTACTTAAATCTTGTTGCAGTTCCACAAAATCACACCAAAGGTGAATTTGTGTTTTGTAATTAATCTGGAAAAGCCTTAAGCTGTGTCATACAACTTATTTGGTATGTCTTAGTTTCAGTACCTCTTACCTCCTAATTTTTTGGAAAGTAACTTAATACTATGTTTGCTTACTTATTAGATTGTAAGGGTTAAATGAGTTTGAGGATTTAAATGACTTAATGACCATCATTAATAATAGTATTAGACCATTTCTATGAGAGGAAGACCTTAAGAGATTATAGACAAATATGCCATCTGTATGTATGTCTTATTGAACAGCAGAATGTTAATTCTGAAGAAAAACTGGTAAAATCGAATGAAGCAAAGAAAGCTTTGATTCAGTATTAATTTCATTTTCTACATAAAAAAACTCATACTATAAAGAAAGCCTTATGGTTTTCATGAAAGTGGGATTGTTGAGTGCTCAGCATTTTTTAAGGCATTTGGAAGGGATTTGTTTCTAACAAATTTCTAAAGCCAAATGGCATAATCCATTTTATCTCCACAATTAAATTTTGGAAATTAGAAAATAGCCAAATGAATTCTGACCTCTTGGAAGTTTAGTGCTACATATATAAACAATTCTCAGATTAATGAGTAGATCAAAAGTGAAATTACAGGCAATTTGGATGTGAATGATAATGAGACTCCTGTAAATCAAATCCTATGAATGTGGCCATAGCACTTCTCAATGGAAATTGCTCTGTGTATAAAACCAAGAAGATTGAAGGCAGTTTATTTCTTGTCACCACTGTATCTCCAGCTCTTAGAACAGTGCCTGTCATATTGTGGGGTCCAAATATTTATCAAGTTAAATAATAATTACTCAAACAAGCTAGAATAAGAGCAAATGCCTCCAAGTGAATTGATGGAAAGATTTAATGAAAATAATGCAAAAATCATGGAATAAAGAACAATACTAAAGGATTTTTATTTTAAATCAAAAGTTTCTTTGAAGAAAACTATTATTTACTAGACTTTGGCAATGCCTCCACATTTTAAGAAAGGAGAAATGTGATATAACCATATGTTTAGAGGAATTTTTGAAGGTCATGTAAATATATATAAACTATTAGACACAAATTTTTAAATGTAGAAAATAAAGTTTATTTTCTAGGAAAACATTATCTTAAGTGATTAAAATTTGAGAGTAAATAAAAAGGGCTAATTGGAAGCAAACTTTTAAAAAAAAATGGAGGACCAGATAATTGTATAGGCTACCCCCTGAAGGAACAGAAAATCCTATGGAAAAATTGTTCACTCATGCTAAAAGACTAAATAACATAATTCTGATAATAAAATTAGATGTAGCCCTTGAACAACATATTCCAGAATAATTTCATTCATGAACATACATGAAAAAAAAAATATGATAGTCAAATGATATTTACTCAGAATGTTTAACCTCTGATCTGGATGGGTGGTAATTCTACAGTTTAAACAACAGCAAAATATGATGAAAATGTAACCTTCTCAGTTTAGTACTTAATAAGTTTATTCTATGTGCATTTTCTTGGTACCTTTTAGTATTACATGAATTAAGGAATAGTGAATATATGGACATATATTTAGCATATTTATAATTCAGTTATTTAACAGTAGTTAAACAGTATTAGGGGGGCTTCCCTGGTGGCGCAGTGGTTAAGAATCCGCCTGCCAATGCAGGGGACACAGGTTCGAGCCCTGGTCCAGGAAGATCCCTCATGCCACGAAGCAACTAAGCCCATGCGCCACAACTACTGAGCCTGTGCTCTAGAGCCCGCGAGCCACAACTACTGAAGCCTGCAAGCCTCGAGCCCGTGCTCTGCAACAAGAGAAGCCACCGCAGTGAGAAGTCCACACACCGGAACAAAGAACAGCCCCCGCTCAATGCAACTAGAGAAAGCCTGCGCACAGCAACTAAGACCCAACACAGCCAAAAATAAATAAATAAATAAATAAATTTAAAAAAAGAAACAGTATTAGGGAACAGTACTTCCCTCCAAATTACTGTCTTCTATGGAATTTCACAACTCATGGGAAAAATAAAAAAATTTTTTGTTATATTGCTTTATTATTAATAAGCTATTTCATTCATGCTGACTAAACTTTTTTTAAGGTGACAAGTACACTGAGAAAAATAACATTTAGAACTTTCTGGACATCCATATAAAGATAAGTATGAGACATTCCGTTTTCCTTTGGCCTGGACTGCCTTGTTGAGTGTATTATCTACTACTCCTATCTCCTTCATGGTGAATTTCTGGATCTCCTTGAATGCCTGAGGTACATGCTTCTTGAGCTCCACTCCATTGATATGTTTGTGAATATTAATAATGTCTTCTCTAGCCTATCCTATAGATGACAGAAAGCCCTTAGTTTTTCCCTAACCACCTTTCTTCTCAGGAGCCATTTTACTACAACCATGTTGGAAAACAACTTGTTATAATTAGTCTTAGTGCATCTGGATAAAATGTAGGGGATAAAAGTAGATTCATTCCTGGCAGTGTAAAGCAGGGTAAATTCCCAGCTAATCAAGAGATCTAAATATCCAAAAGGGGGGAAAAAAGAGAAACTTAACAAGTACTGTGAGAAAACATGAGTGAATTCCTTTATAACCTTGGAATTGCGATATCAATAACTATGAATCAAAAATCCAGTAGAAATAAGGAGGGAGAAGTCAATTTTCTGTAGGACTAAAGCAATATTAACAAAGATACAGGAAAATTACAAATTGGAGATATTTGCAACTATATCACGAACTAATAACCATAAAGAGTCTAAAAGTTGAGATGAGAATATAAGTAACACTACATTGAGATACCACTTCAACCAATCAGATGGACAGAAATCCAACAAGGTATTAAAATGTTCTATTGGCAAGACTGGAAAAACAAGGACTCTCACATTGCTGCTGAAAATGTAAAACAGTACAACTCTTATAGGAGGGAATTGAGCAATGTCCACGTGTAATCTCTATGCATATCCCATAAGACCCAGACCCTTGCTTCTATCCTAAAGATACATTGGTAAAATTATAAAATGTGGTATGCACAAAAATTTTAAAAATACTATATATAAGTGCAGCAGACTGGAAACAATCCAGATGTCCAGCATAAACTGGTTTAATTAACATATTTATGTAACAGTGGAATATCGTGCAGCTGTATACTTCTATGGAGCGATCTTCATGATAGGTTAAATGAAAAAATAGGTAAGTGGAAAATAATATGTATATTATGCTAACATTTGTGAAAGGAAGAGAGGAGTACTATATATACCTATACTTTCAAAAAGAAAGTGAAACAACAGTTGGGCGGGAGCAAGGATGGAAGGTAGTTATCTTTGGTTGAACCTTGTTTTATATTTTTACTTTGGATCCATGGAGATACTTTACATACTGACTTTTGTTTTAAAAAAGAAGTCAAAGGGGAAATAGCAATCCTAATATCAAAACCAGTGAATTTGATTCACCATCAGCTTATTACATAACAATGTAAAGAAGAATAATTTCAAATGATGTTAAAATATTTTGACGTAGTAGGAGAGCTATATCTCAAGGACAAAGAGAAATACAAAGAAATCTATGCTTGCTTTACTAGCCTTTTGTTAATGGTAATATTGATATTATTGTAGGTGAGTCCAAAATTAAGTACATAACAATTTCATGAGGATTCAATTTTTGCAAAATAAAAAAGAAGTAAAATGCCTGTAGTCTTTCATGTGAATTGAAAGTGTGCATTTCCTACCTCTGTCCAATGAAGGAGTCTAAAAACATTAGTGACATGGAAGCAGTGAGCACCATGTTTTCATGTGTACAATCTGTGGTTCCTAAATTCTGTTTTCTATAAAAAGAAGCAAGGGCTCCTTGGAGAAATGGCATATGAACAGGTCAAGGGTAGGAGATGTATATATGATTATCCTGACATATCTTTTATGCCTAAAAGCAAGAAAGCTGTCAAAGACTGTAGAATCATGTCAACCTGAAGGAACTGACCAAAGGTAGGATAATCTGAGCATGTAAAAGCTATTGCAGTGGACTGAAACAGTGATTGTAGGTAAACCTTCCAAATTCAAAATGAAAAATTTTTTGATAGAACCTTTTATGGAGCTTGCCAGAGTACCAGCTTATTCTGAAAATTTGATAAGGAAAGGAACAAAAGTAAGCATTTATCATTTTTACACACACACACACACTACAAATCAGGGAAAAAAGAATATAGAGCTACTATAATTCTCCTTTTTGCAAGTCTTGAGACTATAATCGATATTTAATATTTCCTTCAGATACTTATTTCATGTTCCCTTTGCTAACAGCATCGCAGATTATATTCCCTCCATCCCTTTTTTTGTCCAAGATTTTATTATAAAATTTTCAAACATACAGAAAAGCTGAAAGAATATTACAGTAGACCTCATATGCCCACTGCCTAGACTCTACCATTAACTTTCAGCTGGGAGTTATTGTTGGGTTGACACATTTGTTCCTGAAGGGTCTGAGCTATTCATCCTGTCCCTTTGGAGTTGCTATTGTAATCCATTAATTTTTACCAGTGAACATGGAAGTGCTAGAAACACCACAGAGGATTTCTCTGGGTTCCAAATATACTCTTTCCTGCCTCTTTTTGATAATCAGGATGATTTTCTGTGGATGTCATTCTTTGACATCTTTCCCTTGCCTTTTTGTCACTGTTATAAGAGCCCCAAATGGCAAAATGGCAGATTCAGTTATAAGGTCATTGGAGTCATTCTGTCCCCTAGCAGAAGGTTCCTTTGGAACTAAGAATTGAGAAATAGCAAAGCCCAAAATAGGAATGGAAAGCAAAAATATTAGTGGTTGGGTATGAACACTAGTTACTGGGCCTGGTGAGATGTAATAATGAAAGGACCTGCTCTGTTCTTTGTTTCCTAGACCTATCCTGGTTTTTTGAGAAAGAGCAACATCCTGAACAGTACTCCAACCTAAACAAGGGTTTTTTCCTGCCAGATGGCACCATAATTAAGTTTACAATTACTTATTCTACCATTCTATTAAGACAGACTACTTTGGGTTGATGGGATCCATGGTAAGACAGGTAAATCTCATTGTCATGTCACCACTACCTTATTTATTTTGCTTTAAAATTATGTATTCATTTAGAACCACTGTTACATGGGATTATAATGATGGTGAATAATACATTCAGTAAGTCCCTCAATGGTGGATAGTAATAGAAAATCCTTAATTAATCACCTGTTTCTCCTCCACCCCATATGGCCATCATGTCCCCCTCCATTATGAAAGTGTAGTCAGTATATCACCAAAAGGGTGACTGGCCTTTTTTAGAGAAAAGTGACATCAGGCTTCTGTTTAAACGTTTGCAGGTTGGGCACTCAGCAGTGGCAGTATCCAGATTAGCCTTGTTGAAAGGAAGTCAATGTTCCTATGTATAACCTCCATCCCTGCCATTCATTACAACTGAGTGAATGGTAGTGGAGCTGGGTAAAGAGGTTGACTGACATTCTATCTACTTCTCTGGAGTCTTCTCTAAAATGGATGCACTTTGGTGAGCATTCACATAGCACACAAATATCTTCATACTCTGTGCTTATGAAGAAATATAATGCTGCAGAAGTCTATGGCTCGGCCAACATAACGTGGTCAAGTTTTCTTCCTTAGTCAACTGATCATGTTGCCCATGGGGCTATAGATGTTATCTGTGGGAGAAGTAGCAATGAGAATAGATGCCACATGGGAGTCTGAGCCAATTACTTGTGAAACTGTATCTTCAAAAATTAATGATGGACTTCTGCACGCATCCCAGATGTCTTGAAAGAATAAATAATACCAACTTCATGGTGAATAATTCGACATGTATGGTCATGTATTATCCTCTGGTTAGCCATGCAGTATCTCTTAGGGTAAAATTAGACATCTGGAAGAGGTCTTGTGTTTGCTTCAAAATTCTAGGGTTCTTCTCTTGGTTCTCCTATTAAGGAAAGAAAGAAAATTAAAATTTAGAAATACACATTTACAATAGCATTAAAAATAACTGATAAGAATAAGTATAACAAAAGACCTCTACAGAAAACAATGAAAGCATATTAAGAGAACATTTCAAAGACTTGGATAAAATGAACTCTTTACCCCAGTAATATGTTAAAGAATCAATGTTGTAAAGTTGCTTGTTCTCAAAATTGACCTAGAGATTTAAGCAAACCCAATAAAAAAAAATGACAACAGGAATTTTTCAAAACTTAACCAGCTAATTTTAAAATTTATATGGGAATGCAAAGGGTCATGAATAAGAAAGACACTTAAAGAATAAGAACAACAGGGAAGAACATCCTATCATATATTAAGAAATAAATGTATAGATAGTAATACAGGATGGTATCATGCATATGGATAAATAGACCAATGGAACCAAACAAGGATGTCAGAAATAGATCCATTCTTATAGGACCACTTAATTAGTTATAAAGGTGGCAATACAGAGCTCTGGGGAATGAACACCTCTTCAGTAACTTGTTCTAGAACAATTGAGTATCCATATAAGAATGCAATCAAGCAGTCATGGAATAATACATGGAAATGAATTCCAGATGGATTGATGATTTAAAAGCAAAAGACAAAATAAAACTTTTACAACATAACATCTGAGAATGTTTCATAACCACAGAGTACAGTATAGTTCCTAAACAAAACATTTTAAATTTAAACAAAGGAAAAGTGTGATATGTTTGCATTCATTTTATTAATCCTGTTAATCAAGTCACCATTAAAAGACTGAACAGTTGACTGCTTCTGACCAAGATGGAAAAATTGGCCAGATTTACTTGTACAGCTGAAATAACTAAAAAGGTGAACAAGATAGGTGAAACAATGGTTTTCAAGACATTGAACATTTTTAAATGTTCAATTCCAATGAAGGATGATGATCCCTGAGAGAAGAAATGAGATGACCCCTATGATTGCACAGTTTATAGCTGGGAGGGGTAACCAAGGTGGAGCCCAGTGATCTCTTAGTGTTGAAATAGGATGAGGAGCCCAATGAAGCCAATGTCATCGGAATTTACAGGGCAGAACATCAAAAAGGTGAGAATTACACAAAGATTTTCAGAGATCTGCAGAGAATTTCCCTTAAGTACTCATCAATACATTTATGTGAAAAAACTACCTTAAGCCAGGGAAAAATTACCACCTGAAAGAATTGGAGGGAACTTACACAGAGCTCATAGAGGTCTAGGAATAATTCCTGCTCTCAACAGCCAAAGTGGAAAACCTGAGACTTCACATAGGATCAAGTAGAGTACTCAAAGGATTTTACTTCAGTTGTGGGGAAATTTTGCCATAGACTAAGCCCTACTCTGAGGCCACCTGACAAAGCTTAAAAGTGTACCTCAAAAGGATCAAACTTTCCAAATAACGGCATCACAAACAAAGATAAAAAATATAGGTATACAAAAATATGCAGCACGTAACAGGGCAAAATTTATGTCTGGTATCCAATAAAAAAGTATTAGGCATCCAACATCCATTAATGAGAGGAACTCAGCTAAGAGGAAAAGAAGGAATTTCCTCGATCAATAAAGAGTATCTGAAAAGCTAACAGCTAACATCATACTTAATGGTGAAAGACCTACTACCAGGAACAACAGAAAGATGTCTGGTCTCAACACTTATACTAAGCATTGTATTAGAGGCTCTGGCCAGTGCAGGGGGAGGGGGGAAGTATCCAGATTGAAAGGGAAGAAATAAAACTACATTAACAAATGTGAATGTCTATATGAAAAAACTCTGATGGCATCTACAAAAAAAGCTACTAGAACTAATAAGTGAGTTTAGTGAGGTCGCAGGATAAGGATTAGTATACGTAAATTATTTTCTATGTACTAGCAATGAACAATCTGAAACTTGAATTTTAAAAATGGCACTTAGAACACCTTCAAGAGCCTTAGATACTTAGTGACAAATGTAGAAAAAGTGCAAGGTATATACCATGAAAATTAAAGAACACTGCTGAGAGAACTTAAAGAAGACCTAAATAAGCAGGGGGAGAGAGAGACTATGTTCAGAGATTGGAAGACTTCATACTATTAAGGTGTCAGTTCTTTCCAAATTGACTTGTAGATGAAATGAAATTCCAACCAGAATATCAGGAAGCTTTTAGCTTTTTTTTTTTTTTTTTGTGGAAACTGATTCTAAAATACACGTGGACATGCAAAGGATATGAAACAGGCAAAACAACTTTGAAAAATAATAACAAAGTTGAAGGACATGGACTACCTGACTTTGAGACTTATTATAAAGCTAAACTAATCAAGATTGTGTGTTATTGTAATCAAGATAGACAAATAGGTCAATGGAACAGAAAAGAGTTCAGAAATAGACTCAAACATGTATATGGACAACTGATTTGTGGCAAAGGTGCAAAGGTGGCTTAATGGATAAAGGTCTTTTCAACAAATAGTGCTAGAAAAAATGAATATGCATATGCAAAAAAAAGCTTTGGTTTATACCTCACACCATATTAAAAATAACCAAAATTTATCATAGATATAAAATGTAAAACCTAAAACCATACAACTTATAGAACTTTGGGTTAGGCCAAACTTTCTTGGGCATTATACTGAAATTTAAAGAACAATTTGATAATAATTCATGAAAATTGAAATTTTCTGTTCTTCAACAGACACTTAAGAAAATGAAAAGGTTAGCCACCAACTGGGAAAAATATTCTCCAGTCATACTTGATAAAGGATTTTAATATGAAAAGAATTTTCAGGGCTTCCCTGGTGCCGCAGTGGTTGAGAATCTGCCTGCTAATGCAGGGGACATGGGTTCGAGCCCTGGTCTGGGAAGACCCCACATGCCGCGGAGCAGCTGGGCCTGTGCGCCACAGCTACTGAGCCTGCGTGACTGGAGCCTGTGCTCCACAACAAGAGAGGCCGCGACAGTGAGAGGCCCGCACACTGCAATGAAGAGTGGCCCCCACTCGCCGCAACTAGAGAAAGCCCTCGCACAGAAACGAAGACCCAACACAGCCAAAAATAAATAAATAAATTTATAAAACAAAAGAATTTTCAAAACCCAATAATATACTCCAATATAAAAATGAGCAAAAGATTTGAACAAATATATAACCAAAGAACATATACAGATGTCAAATAAATGCATCTAAAGATATTCAACATCATTAGTCATTAGAGAAATGCAAGTTAAAACAGATAAATAAATATTATGCCACCTATTAGAATAGTTAGCATTTAAAAAACTGAATATACCACATGTTGCAAAGGATGAGGAAAAACTGAATCTCGTACATTGCTAATGGGAATTTAAATAATACAAACACTTTGGAAAACATTTTGACAGTTTTAATTAAAAAGTTAAACACACATAAATAGGAACCAGAGTCTCATAACCTAATACTTCAAATGTCAAGGAAACAATTAAAAAATTCTTCTTATACCGAGAACCAGGAAAATCTAAATGTGAGTGGGAACAAACAGATGTAATTATCTGATAATGAGTTAAAGCTGCTGTCGTAAAAATGCAACAAGCATTTGAAAACACTCTTGAATCAAATGAGAGAGAAAGACTGAGAGGGAATATCAGGAAAGAAAGAAAAGATACAAGAAAGAACCAAATGTAAATATTTGAACTGAAAAATACAATAACTAAATTTAAAAAATCACTGGGATGGGCACAGTAGCAGAATGGAGATGACAGAGTAATCAATTAACTTGAAGATACATCAAAAGAAATTATCCATTCTGAACAACAGAGAGAAAATAGATTGAAAAAAAAAAAGTGGAAGCTCTTAGCCCTTTGGGACAACAATGAAAGATCTAACATTCGTATCAGAATCCCAGAAGGAGAGGAGAAAAAGCAGAGCTGAAAATATATTTGAAGAAAGAGGGTTTAAAAACTTCTCAAGTATGGGACTTCCCTGGTGGTGCAGTGGTTAAGAATCTGCCTGCCAATGCAGGGGACATGGGTTCGAGCCCTGGTCCGGGAAGATCCCACATGCTGTGGAGCAACTAAGCCTGTGCACCACAACTACTGAGCCTGTGCTTTAGAGCCCACAAGCCACAACTACTGAAGCCTGTGCTCTGCAACAAGAGAAACCACCACAATGAGAAGCCCACACACCACAACAAAGAGTAGGCCCCGATCGCCGCAACTAGAGGAAGCCTGTGCACAGCAACGAAGACGCAATGCAGCCAAAATAATAATAATAAAATAAATTTTAAAAAAGTGTTCTTCGTTAAAAACATTTCCTAAATAAATAAATAAATACATACATACATAAATAAATAAATGGCCTAACCATCACTTATAATTTCACTCAGAAGCGAAATTGCTGGCTCTTTTCATGCCTAGCGTAGCCATGGCTCATGGTCCCAAGAAGCACCTGAAGCGCATATCAGCTCCAAAGCATTGGATGCTGGATAAACTGACTGGTGTGTTTGCTCCTCATCCATCTACCAGTCCCCACAAGCTAAGGGAATGTCTCCCCCTAATCATTTTCCTAAGGAACAGATGCCGTAATGGGAGATGAAGTAAAGAAGTTCTGCATGCAGTGTTTTATTAAGATTAATGGCAGGGTCCGCACTGATATAACCTACCCCGCTGATTTTATGGATGTCACCAGCATTGACAAGACTGGAGAGAATTTTCATCTGACCTATGACACCAAGGGTCGTTTTGCTGTTCATCGTATTACACCTAAGGAGGCCAAGTATAAGTTGTGCAAAGTGAGAAAGATCTTTGTGGGGACAAAAGGAATCCCTCATCTGGTGACCCATGATACTCACACCATCTGCTACACTGATCCCCCCATCAAGGTGAATGACATCATTCAAATTGATTTGGAGACTGGCAAGATTACTGACTTCATCAAATTTGACACTGGTAACCTGTGCATGGCGACTGGAGGTGCTAACCTGGGAAGAATTGGTGTGATCACTAACCAAGAGAGACATCCTGGTTCTTTTGATGTAATTCATGTGAAAGACGCCAATGGCAACAGCTTTGCCACCCGTCTCTGCAACGTTTTCGTTATTGGCAAAGGCAACAAACCATGGATCTCTCTTCCCCATGGAAAGGGTATCTGCCTTATCACTGCTGAGGAGAGAGACGAGACTGGCGGCCAAACAGAGCAGTGGATAAAATGATCTCTAGGTGACATGATTGGAAAAGTCTTTGTACTTAATTAAAGATAATACCACATTTTTTTAAAAAAGTGAAATTGCTGGATCATATGGTTTTTATTCTTTTTTTACATGAGCATTTACCAGCTGTAAGTTTCCTTCTTTATGGTGCTTTAGCTGCTTCCCAGTTTTGTTGTGTTGGGTTTACATTTTCATTTATTTCAAAGTATTTTCTCATTTTTCTTGTGATTTCTTCTTTGACCCATTGGTGTTTAAGACTATTGTTTAATTTCCACATATTTGTCAATTCCCCACATTTCCTTCTGTTATTCATTTCTAACTTAAATTCCATTATGACTGGAGAACATTCTTTGTATGATTTAAATCCTTTTAAATTAATTAGACTTGTTTTCTAGCCTAAAATATGGTTTATCCTAGCAAAAATTGCATATATACTTGAGGAAAATGTGTATTTTGCTCTTATTGGTTGGAGTTTTCTATATATGTCTGTTAAGTCTAGTTGGTTATGTTGTTTAAATCTTCTGTTTCCTTGATGGTCTTCTGCCCAGTTGTTTTATCCATTATTGAAAGTGAACTGTTGATATCCCCAAGTATTATTGTTGAATTATCTATTTCTCCCTTTAATTGTCAGTTTTTGCTTCATATATTTTGACATTTTGTCTTTAAGTTTATCCATATTGTTGCAGGTGTCAGAATTTCCTTCTTTTTAAAGTCGGAATAATATTACATTCTATGTATCTGCCACATTTGTTTATTCATTGATCTAGTGCTGGACACTTGGGTTGCTGGGTTATGTGCCTATATGGATTTTTTGTTTTGTTTTGTTTTGTTTTGTTTTGGGCTGTGTCAGGTCTTAGTTGCAGCACGCAGGATCTTTGTTGAGGCATGGGGGCTCTTCGTTGTGGCATGTGGGCTTCTTTCTAGTTGTGGAGCACAGGCTCCAGGGCACGTGGGTTCTGTAGCTATGGCACGTGGGTTCCAGAGCCCATGGGTTCTGTAGTTTGTGGCACGCAGCCTCTCTAGTTAAGGTGCACGAGCTTAGTAGTTGTGGCGTGTGGGCTTAGTTGCCCCGTTGCCCCGTGGCATGTGGGATCTTAGCTCCCTGACCAAGGATCGAACCCACGTCCCCTGCATTGGAAGGTGGATTCTTTACCACTGGACCACCAGGGAAGTCCCTGCATATATGCTTCTAATTGTATGTTTTCTTGATTGGATTGATGCTTTTTGATTATAGAATGTATCTCTTTGTCTCTGATAATTTTGTCTTGATGTCTGTTTTATCTGGTAGTAGTATAGCCACTCCAGTTTTGTTTTTCTGCTGTTTGCGTGGTATATCTTTTTTTCTGTCCTTCAGTTCTGAAATTTTATCTTTGAATCTTAAGTGTCTCTTGTATTCAGCATATAGTTGAATCATATTTTTAAATTCTCTGCTAACCTCTACCTTTAATTGGAGTGCTTAATCTATTTACTTTTACTATACTCATGAGAAAGAACTTCCATTTTGTTATTTGTTTTCTATGTCTTACATCTTTTTTTTCCCTCTGTTCCTCCATTACAGCCTTCCTTTGTGTTAGACATTTTTCTATCGTGTCATTATAATTCCATTGTCATTTTTTAGTACTTTTTATTCAGCTATTTTTTGTGGGTATTGCAATAAATATCTTTATTTATAATGGTCTGTTTCAAATTAATTGCAATTTAATTACAATTGTATCTAAAAACTTGCTTCTCTTAAGTTCCATTTT
Source organism: Balaenoptera physalus (assembly GCF_965194825.1). Classification (NCBI taxonomy): domain Eukaryota; kingdom Metazoa; phylum Chordata; class Mammalia; order Artiodactyla; family Balaenopteridae; genus Balaenoptera; species Balaenoptera physalus. Next base: position 15,008,796 of record NC_138900.1, on the reverse strand, counting down.
CTTCTTCCTCTCTTGTGCTGTTATTGTCATACAAATTACATCTTTATACATAGCATGCTGATCAAAAATGTATTTGTAACTCTTGCTTTATGCAGTTGTCTTCTACATGAAATAGGAGAAAAAAAAGAGTTACAAACAAAATGTACATTTATATTGTCTTTTATATATTTGCCTGTGTAGTTACCTTTCACTGGATAAAGAATTCTTGGTTGGCAGTATTTTTCCTTCAGCACTTTTAATATATCATCACACTGCCTTCTAGCAGTTATTGTTTGTGATCAGAAAACAGCTGTTAGTCTTGCTGAGGATCCCTTGTACATGTTGAATTTCTTCTTCCTTGCTGCTTTCATGATTTTCTCTTTATGTCTTAGCTTTTGACAGTTTATGGTGTCTCTGAATGTGGATCTCTTTAATGAATGTGTAGATTTGTTTTTCACTGAATTTGGGAATTTTCAAACATTATTTCTTGAAATAGTCTTTCTGCCCTGTTCTCTCTCTTCATCTTCTTTTTAAAAATTATTATATAAGTTTCAGGTATACATTATAATTCAACATCTCCATACACTAAAAAGTGGTCACTTCCAAAAATGTAGTCACAATCCATCATGGTACAATTGACTGCCTTCACCCGTTGGCCCACCCTCCAGCCCACTTCTCCTCTGGTAATCACCAATCTATTCTCTGTATCTGTGACTTTGTTTTTATTTTGTTTTGTTCATTTTCTGTTTTGCTTTTTGTTTTTGAGTTTCCACATATGAGTAACAATTATATGGCATTTGTCTTTTTCCTTCTGACTTATTTCACTTAGCACAATAGCCACCGAGGTCTATCCATGTTGTCAGAAATGGCAAAATTTCATTCTTTTTTATGACTGAGTAGTATTCCTATAAATATATGTACCCCATATCTTCTTTATTCATTCATCCATCAATGGAGACAGGTAATTTCTATATCTTGACTTGTATATAATACTGCAGTAAACATAGCGTGCACATATATTTTCAAGTTAATGCTTTTGTATCCTTCAGATAAATACCCAGAAGTGGAATAGCTGTATCATATGACAGTTCTAGTCTTAAAATTTTGAGGAACCTGTGTACTGTTTCCCATAGCAGCTGCACCAATTTACAATCCCACCAGCAGTGTGCAAGAGTTCCGTTTTCTTCACATCCTTTCCAACACTTGTTAATTTTTGTGTTTTTGATAAAAACCATTATAACAGGTGCAAGATAAACTTTCATTATGGTTTTGATTTGCATTTCCCTAATAATTAATGATGTTGAACATCTTTTCATGTGCCTGTGGCCATTTTTATGTCTTCTTTGGAAAAGAAGACCCCTATCAATCAGCCTGTCCAGATATTCTGGGGGAGGCTCTCCATACTCTTTCCCTCCCAAGGAAGAAGTAGACAACTGTGATTTTTGCCCACTCACTCTTCTTGAGCTGAGGATGGGGAGTTATGGTACCTACCAAAACAAACCAGTGTCTGTTTTCCCCCAGTTGGATAATTGTGTCATACCTGTCAGACCTCTAAGACTGTTATGTAAGATGCCAGTTCTTTGGGTAGCCCCAGCAAAGTTGGAGTATTGAACACATGTATCAACTCTTTCCTTCCCCACAGTGAAGTTGAGGGCTGGTATTTCTCATCTGCTCACTTTGCTGAACAAAGGCAAGGATCTATGGTGTCTACCAGCCAAAGCCACCATCTCCATTCTCCACTGGGTGACTAGACTTTGCTGGACCTGTCGGAGCTCCATGACTGGCAAGACAGTAGCCAGTATTTTGGGGAGCTCCCTAGAGTGCAGGATGTATGAACTATCTGCTTTCCTTCCCTGTGTGAGGCTGGTAGCTAGGGGGCTTCTCACTGATCATTTGGTATTGCACCAGGGACTGAGACTTTGGCGGGATGGTGTCCCATACCTCCCTACAAGTTTTGGTCAGTCGGGTTTTGCATTTTCTTGGTGTGCAGAAGCCTGTCAATTAGTTTCTAGATTTCTCACAAAGAGAATTTTTCCATGAATTGCAGAATCAGTGGGTTTGTTGGGGAAAAGAGGGTCCAGGACATTCTGTTCCACCATATTGCTGACATTCCATTTATATGTATCTTAAATTTCTTTATATTTTCCCAAAGGTCACTGGGGATCTCTTCTTTCAGTCTTTTTCTCTCTGTGCTTCATTTTTCCTGGCATGTTTTTGAGTTCACTGATTTTTTTCTTCTTTTGTGTTTAATCTCTAATAAAATTTTCTTCTTGGATAGTTTTCTTTTCTAGAAGTTCCATCTTGTTCTTTTATATATCTTCCATTTCTGTTTTCATTATATTTATGGTTTAAAAAGTCTTCAGTATATCAAGTATAACAGCTTCTTTAATAATGTTATACTAATACCATTTTCCCCGCCACTTCAGTCTGGGCCAACTGGTTGATTTTTCCTGGTCTTTTGTCACATTTTTCTACTTCATCATATAGATACTGGACATTGTGAAATTTACATTGTTAAATGGTGGTTATTGTTATTCTTTTAAAGTGTTGAGCTTTGCTCTGCAGGCAGTTACATTACTTGCAAGTTGGCTTGATTCTTTTGAAGCTTTTAAAAAGCAGTTTAGGATAGGTCTGAAGTGTTTGCTTTACAGATAGTTTAGCTCTACTCCTAATACATAACTCTTCTGGGCTACCTAATAAATAGTATGGGTGACCATCCCATCAGGGTCAGAATTAGAACATATCTTTGCTCTGTATCAGCTCTGGGCATTTTACAAGTAGCAGCTCCTTAATTACTTTTTGCCCGGTCTTGTAGGATCACACCCTACTTCTTTTAGGAAAGATTAAAAAGTACTTTTTTGTACATTTCTGAAACTCTTCTCTGCATACCTCCCTCCTCAACCTAACTGCCCTGCAACTTGCAGGCATGTCAGTCTCATGGTCCTCATTTTCTCAACACAGTAACAGCAGGATGCTCTCTCTATTTGGGGCCGCCTTTCTCATTATCCAGAATGTGTCTCTAGGTGGAAAGTTGGTGTGATCATGTTGCTCACTACATTTGTTTCTCTCTGTCAGGGATCAGGTCCTGTCCAAACCTGTTATTCCATCATGACTCCAAAGGAATTCCATATTTTTTGCCCCTGCTGATGTTATGGGGAATGAATACTCTCATACATTAATGATGAGAATGTAAATTTACTTTTTTAAAATTTGGCATAACCTGTTAATATAAAAAAAGTACACATAATTTGATTTAGCAGTCTAATCTGTAGGAATATATTCTATGGAAATAAAAAACCAACATGCAAAAATAAGCATATAAGGATATTTATTGCACTGGTTTGCAGCAACAAAGAAATAACTTGAAAGGAATGGATAAAGAAGATGTGGTACATACATACAATGGAATATTACTCAGCCATAAAAAAGAACAAAATTGTGTCATTTGCAGAGATGGGAATGGACCTAGAGACTGTCATACTGAGTGAAGTTAAGTCACAAAAACAAATATGGTATATTAATACATATATGTGGAATCTAGAAAAATGTTAAAGATGATCTTATTTGCAAAGCAGAAATAGAGACACAGACGTAGAGAACAAACGTATGGATACCAAGGGGGAAGGGGGGGTGGGATGAATTGGGAGATTGGGATTGATATATATACACTACTATGTATAAAATAGATAACTAATGAGAACCTACTGTATAGCACAGGGAATACTACTTGGTGCTCTGTGGTGACCTAGAAATGGGAAGGAAATCCAAAAAAGAGGGGATATATGTATATGCATGGCTGATTCACTTTGCTGTATAGCAGAAACTGACACAGCAGTGTAAAGCAACTATACTCCAATAAAAAAAAAAACCACACACACACCATAAAACAAAAAACAAACAAAAAAACCCCACAAATGACCATGAATTTAAAAATCTCCTGGTTGTACACTGAAAACAAACAAACAAAAACAAGAAAGAAAGAACCTGAATACCCAGCTTGGGGGGAATGGGTAGGATATATCATGGCATTGCTGTTACAATGTTCCTGTTTTATTGTAGGCATTTTAAATAAGAAAAGCACAGTGCACAAGAGACATACCAACCAAATGCAATGTGCAAACCTCATTTAAATCCTACTCAAATAAACCAACTATAATTAATAAAATTTGTAAAATGAGTCAGCTGTTCAAGATACACACTGAAATATGTAGAGGGCAAATGACATAATATACTGGCTTGGCTTTAAAATATCCTAGCCAAAAATATTTGGAAGATGAAACAAGAAAGGCAAAAAATGGGTGATTATTAAAAATATGTGGTAAGTTCACGGCTGTTCATTTTACTATTCTATTTTGGTATACATTTGAAATTTTCTACAATAAAAAGTTTAAAGAGGGACTTCCCTGGTGGTGCAGTGGATAAGACTCTGCGCTCCTAATGCAGGGGGCCCGGGTTCGATCCCTGGTCAGGGAACTAGATCCCACATGCATGCTGCACCTAAGAGTTTGCATGCCGCAACTAAGGAACCCACATGCCGCAACTAAGGAGCCAGTGAGCCGCAACTAGGGAGCCCACCTGCTGCAACTAAGACCTGGTGCAACCAAATAAATAAATAAATAAATAAATTTTTTTAAGTTTAAACAAAATAAAGCAAGTTACAGATAAATGGGTACTTATCCCATTAAAACATACTCTTATTACATTCAGCTGTGGACCATATTTGAAAACAGAAGGAAACAACAAAAAATAAAAACCAAAGTTTTAACAGTAGATGGTTGGGAGATAGTGAAGGTGATTTATTTTTTAATTTTTATTTATTTATTTTAACATCTTTATTGGAGTATAATTGCTTTACAATGGTGTGTTAGTTTCTGCTTTATAACCAAGTGAATCAGTTATACTTATACATATGTTCCCATATCTCTTCCCTCTTGCATCTCCCTCCCTCCCACCCTCCCTATCCCACCCCTCTAGGTGATCACAAAGCACCGAGCTGATCTCCCTGTGCTATGCGGCTGCTTCCCACTAGCTATCTATTTTACATTTGGTAGTGTATATATGTCCATGCCACTCTCTCACTTTGTCACAGCTTACCCTTCCCCCTCCCCATATCCTCAAGTCCATTCTCTAGTAGGTCTGTGTCTTTATTCCCGTCTTACCACTAGGTTCTTCATGACCTTTTTTTTTTTCCCTTAGATTCCATATATATGTGTTAGCATACTGTATTTGTTTTTCTCTTTCTGACTTACTTCACTCTGTATGACAGACTCTAATTCCATCCACCTCACTACAAATAACTCAATTTCGTTTCTTTTTATAGCTGAGTAATAAAGAAGATGTGGCACATATATACAATGGAATATTACTCAGCTATTTTTTAATTTTTTGCACTATTTCTTTGGTATGGCGTAAACTTTAATATGGAATGTTGTAAGAGGAATGTAATGACTTTTGAAAAGAATTATATGCATGTAAGGGAAATAAAGCTTAATTTTGAACAGTTATGATGATATCAATATATCTTAAAGTAGCAACTAAACCAGTATTGCAGCCACGACTTCCATTTGTCTTTAATAATCCTTTGATTAGTGTACATTCCTATCCCCTCCCACTACCTTAAAAGGTAAACCCTAAGTTTTAAAATTTGATTTATGAAATAAACATAACAGTGCTGAGATAATTAGCATTCATTCAAGTTTCTCCTGTTAAACAATCTTGTAACAACAGCATCAAGAATAAAAACCTTACTAAATTGATCTAAGATGACAGAGTAGGGAAACGATTGTGAAAATTTAAGCTAGAAGGATTGTCCCTGTATAGGTTAGTGACTGATTGTAGAACAGAAAAGCATTATACCACCCACTAAATTTAAATAACTGCAATTATGCCTTAAATTTCCTCTTATAATTATTCCTTTTGGTCAAGAATAGATTTCTCGAAGTGTGTTCACAACACAAAATATTAAGTATTATGGAATAGAAGGGATTCATGGTCAGGACTGGGAAACAATGGGTTAAACAAGGTAATATTTTCTTTATTGCGGGACTTCTTACAATTTTTTAATTTGGCTTGTTCAAAGTGGAATTCATTAAGCCAATAAGAAAATTTGGTTATGCATGGCCTTATATGCAATGAGGCAGAACACTTCATCTCCAAAGGTATTTTGAGATTATTATTTCTTGAATGTATCTTAGCAAAATCTGGTTCTGGGTATTTTCTACAAAAGGCTGCTAACATGCATATATATTACTTGTCAGAGGTGTTATCAATAACTTATTATCATTGTAGCACATAACATTCTACTTACATTCCATTATTTACATTTTCTTTAAATTTAGTTGGGCAATAATGGTAGTCCCTGAATTGTAAACAACTGACCAATGATGGCACAGTTTGTCTAATCTGAGCGGAGAATGCATGACTGCATTGGCATCACCGTGGTTACACTAATGATTCAGAGTGTTCTAATGGTTCTCAATCACACTTATCTTTTTGTTGTTGTTTAAAAAATGGTGGATTAACATTTAGATTATAATTTTGTAATATATATGTAAAACCAGTGTTTTTTAGAGTGGGGATAATGAACAATATTAAGTTGTGAAGACAACTAAGTGGGCTGCAGTGTTCATTACAGACTATGTAATAGAAAACAGCAGAGTGCCTCGCATATGGAAAAGTATTGTCTTGGGAAATTTTGTATCAATTCTTCTATCAATGTCTTTTATTTTACTTTTATTATTATCTTCTTTTATTTTACTAATTGTTATTTATTTCCATTATGTACTAATACATTTCATTATATATCGTCATAGTATCTGTTCCTTGAATTGTAAAAGAAAAACATAATTCATACTTTATAATGTTCAAAATAATTGCATGCACAAACATGTCTGCTAATTAATTACTTGTTAACTGGGTTTTAAATGTTTTATATTATTCAGAAATCCCTGAAAGAAGTCATGTAAGTGGTTTAACTTGAATTTAAATTATGTTTGGGAAAATTGGTTAGGGTACTTGAATGGGTTGGAAACATTATTTTTCCCATTTGAAGTAATGGGATGTAGGGAGGCTCTGAAGTTTGGGCATCAGAAAATTTACTGTTCAACATGTTATCAGGAATAGATTAGGTTCAGATAATGAGGAAAAACTGTAGTTGGTAAATTTTGCTTTGATTTCTCATTTAAGACAATATTTTATAGGTTTTTTTTAATGGCATTAACTTGGCTATCATTTTGTTGGTAAATTCTTTTATCCTTAAAGTAGTAATTAGAAAATGTGGGAAATGACTTCTGCTTTTGTAATTTGTTGTAGAAAAATCACCTCTCCTTGATTTTATAAAAAAGCTCTACAACCGTAAAGAAATTTCTTCCATAGAGTTTCTTTCCAGTATGAATTTTCTGGTGCAGCAAAATTTATGAGCTCTAAAATAGAGGCCTTCATACTCTTATTATGTTCTAAAGCTCTTGTCATAGAATAAATTATTTGGGTTCAAAAGGGGATAGATGGTAATAGAATGTTTACATCTTTCTATGGCACTTATAAAATATTCCACCATTTGACTTCTCTAATAGCATTAATAATGATGATAATAATAATGATAATAATAATAACGATAATAACACTGAATATCAGATACTGTCCAAAGGGAGTTACATGTGTTTAATCACTTACAATTTGATCATTATTATACCATTATAGTATTTTACACATAAAGAAATGGAGGCACAGAAAAGTTAAGTAACCTATCCAATTTCACAGTTAGGAAATATTAAAATAGAGATGGTGCTCAATAAAGGATATAATTCAGCATTACATTCCAGGGTTATAGAGATTTTTTTAAAATGTTTAATGGGTTCCAGAAGTCATTTATTTCTGCATTCATGAAGTTAATATAAGATTTCTAAAAATGAGTTGATTTTGAACACAATCAAAAGGATGTCCTATATTCATTACAAACATAATATGAGTTCTCTAATATTCCAGAGCTGCTGAAGATGGGTGAAGGCTTTCTTATATTAAATCATATATAAAGCTTTCTCAATTATGAAGCCTCATATGTTGAATAAGTTGTGAATGACGTCTAAAGTCTTTACCACACTGGATGCATGCATAGGGTTGCTCACCAGTATGGATCCTTTGATGTAGAGTAAGTTCTGAGCCACGACTAAAGGCCTTCCCACATTCCTTACATTCATAGGGTTTCTCACCATTATGAGTTCTTAGATGTTCAGTAAGGTGTGAACCACGAATAAAGGCCTTCCCACATTGCTTACATTCATAGGGTTTTTCACCTCTATGAATTCTCTGGTGTTCACTAAGTTGTGAGCCATAAATAAAAGCTTTGTCACATTCCTTACATTTGTAGGGTTTTTCACCTGTATGAATTCTCTGATGATATGTAAGTTGTGTGGTACGAAAAAAGGTCTTCCCACATTCCTTACATTCATAATGCTTCTCACCATGAATTTTCTCATGTTGAGTAAGATATGCACCACGAATAAAAGTCTTTCCACATTCCTTACATTCAAAGGGTTTCTCACCTGTATGAATTCTCTGATGTTCACTAAGTTGTTTGCCACAAATAAAGGCCTTTCCACAGTCCTTACATTTGTAAGGTTTCTCACCTGTATGAATTCTCTGATGTTGAGTAAGATTAGAATTAGAAATAAAGGCTTTCCCACATTCTTTGCATTTATAGGGTCTCTCACCTGTATGAACTCTCAGATGATAAGTAAGTTGTGAGCCACGAGAAAAGGCCTTTCCACATTCTTTACATTCATAGGGTTTCTCACCTGTGTGAATTCTCTGATGTTCATTAAGTTGGGAGGCACATAAAAAGGCCTTCCCACATTCTTTACATCTGTAAGGCTTTTCACCAGTATGAACTCTTTGATGATAAGTAAGGTGTGAACCAAGAATAAAAGCCTTTCCACATTCCTTACACTCATAGGGTTTCTCACCACTATGAATTCTCTGATGGTAAGTAAGCTGAGAGCCAAGAATAAAGGCCTTCCCACATTCGTTACATTCATAAGGTTTTTCACCACTATGAATTCTCTGATGGAGTGTATATTGTGAACAATAACTAAAGGCTTTTCCACATTTCTTACATTCATATGGTTTCTCTCCTGTATGAACTCTCTGATGTTCAGTGAGTTGTGAACCACGAATAAAGGCCTTCCCACATGCTTTACATTGATAAGGTTTTTCATTAGTATGAATTTTCTGATGTTGAATCAGATCAGAACTACGACCAAAGGCCTTTCCACATTCCATACACTCATAAGGTTTCTCACCATTCTGAATCCTCTGATGTTGAATATAGGTTGGCTTTTTGCTGAAGATCTTCCTACATTTCTTAACGTCAGAGTGTTTTTCTTTATTATGACTTTTCTTATGTTGAATACGGCATGACAAGTAGCTGAAAGCTTGTTTACATTCTTTACATTTGTACAATTTTTCCTTGGTAGGATTTATCTGATGAAGAATAGGGGACATGGAATGGCTTTGAGTGGCCTCTTCTTTACAGGTAATTTTCATGTGCATGTATGGTCTTTCCTGACTTCTCTGTTGATCCTCAAACTTGCCTTTGCACTCTGTATTTTCTCCAAGCTCATTGCACTCAAGGTTATGGCTGATAGGTTTCCTCATATTCTCCCATTGCAGTGATTCCATTTCATAAGTTCCCTTTTCTGGACATGACTTTTTGGTCTCACAGCTGTATTCCAAGTCTGTAAAATAACAAGAAAGCAAATTCCTGCTGTTTTTGTTTGTAAGAAAAAATAAACCTTCTAAGGTAAAAATGGCAGATAAAATGATAATTCTCATAAGAACAGAATGGCTTAAACATTGCTAAAAATTTTGTGCAATTTAAAAAAAGGCACAAGGAGAGAACATAGAATGAGGGGAATTTATAGGGGGAAAATTAATTAAGAAAACAGATTAAGTCAGTGGTTCTCAAACTTTGGAGTGGATTAGAATCACCAAGGAAGCTTATAAAATTACCACAAAAACACCCCTGGAAATAAACAAACAAATGCCTGGGTGGATAGCCAATCTATCAACAAATCCTATTAGCTCTCCTGTCAAAATTTATCAAATATCTGACCACATCCACTACAACCACATTAGGCCAAGCCACCCATCTCTCACTGTAATAGCCTCTTATCAAATTCTTATGCATTTTAGACTCCCTCACATGCTGTTCCATCTGCCACGAATGCTCTCTGCAAGGCCAATTCCTTTTTGTCTAAAACGTACTAACTTAAATGCCAGCTGCTCAGAAAGACTATCACTGAAAACTCTAATTGGGTCCATGCCATGTCCTTATTCTCTACATCTGCACCTTCTTCTTCATTCTTGTTTCAATCTTTGCAATTTTGGAATTACATTTTCTTTATTTATGTTGATCCTCCTATTCCTCAAGCTTCAAGTGTAGGAAAAATACGCCTCTTTATAGCTATTCCCCAGAACATAGAAAGCAAACACAGTGTTTTCTTTTTCCCTTCATGTATTTTTTCAGGTCTTTCTTTCCAGTATCTTCTACTCAAGGCCAAATGTTCTCATATTTCCCAGAAAAGCATAAGGTTCTATAATGTTCTAGAAATAGTGACAACTTCATACACTAAAGAAAATTTTATGTTATTCTGAACAAAGTTGAGAGATGGGTGTAAATTTTCAAATGTAGAAGAACACTATCCACTGTGACTGGAGCCCCAGGCACACTCTGGCAACACTGCATATAGGCTGTAGAATGTAATAGAGGATGGTAGTGGGAAAGAAAATAAACATATATCAGTAAATTCAAGTTCAAACGGTCTTTTAGAAATAAGAGTCAGAAATCTGAGGAAAACGTGCTTTTGCTAAAAAGTACAACGAAACTGTAAACTGTAAAGTACAACGAAACTGCAAACTATAAAGTACAATGAAACTGTAAACTGTAAAGTACAATGAAACTGTAAACAGTAAAGTACAATGAAACTGCAAACTGTAAACAAAAACCCCCACACGGCTCAATTTAACACCAACTCGTCAGCAAAATGTACTGGGATGAGAGTATCTGGCTTCTACTTTCTGTCAGAGAAGCACAATATGGTTTACAAGACAGTAGGAAAGAAACCAACTGGAATATGGTGATTAACGGAACAGTGTAAGGGACCAGATAAATCCAGTTTAGATTCCAAACTGCTCTCCATGTTATAGTAACATGATAATAAAAATGGGAAGAAATATAAGTCTAATGATTCTGGGGTGGGAAGCACTGTGAGACCACACAGGGTAAGGTGCTAAATGACAACCTAGTGGGATAAAGAAAGTGAAGATAAGAATACCCAAATCTTAAAACCTTTCTGAGGGTGAGGAGTATGTATGAAAAGGTACTCAAGTAAGTAGTTCTTTTTATTGTCATTAAATCAATGCAAGAATAACTGGGAAAACTGCAAAAGGGGTGATGGCTGAAGACAACAAAATGGAGTCTGAAAAGCAGAAGGCATATTGAAAGGCCCCTTTGACTCTTACCCCCTCGAGTCCTACTGAGTCTATCTCCTAAATAGCTCTTGAATCTGTTTCCTTATCCCCAACACCACTGCCAACACTCCGAGGACGCCCAAAGCAACTCCCATTTGAACCATGACAATAACCTACTCAGTAACGTCATGAGACCCATCCTTCTAATCTCCATCTGGCAGTCAGAGTAATATATTAAATGTGTAAATCACATTATGTCACTGTCCTATATAAGATTCTTCATAAGCTTGCAAATGCTTTTGGGATAAAATTCAAACTTGTTAGTAGCATTTTTCAAACTGCTTTCGACTGCAACCTCACAATAAGAAATGCATGTTATATTATTATGCATGTTATATTGTGAGTACACATGCACAAACATAAACAAGACAAATAGGTCATGAAATTATCTTTTTTACATGTGATGCATTCTAATATTTTATTTTATTTTCTCTTCTGTTTTATTTTATTTATGAAACAAAACTAAACCAAAAAATAAAAACAAATGCTGCTCACATTCAATAAAGATGTTAAAAAACAAACAAACAAAAAACAAATGCTGCTCACAGCCTATCAGGTCATTTCATAACCCCTAGAAGGTGCTGCCTGGCCTGGCTTCTGCCAGCTTCTCCAAACTCACACCTGGTACCTCTCACTTACTAGGCTCCAACTACAAGGGTCTTCTTTGAATATCTCATATACACCAGGCTCTATCCTCTTATAGCCTTCAGTACATTGTTCCCTCTGCTAGGAATGCTCTTCCCTCTACCCTCAGCCTCCCTACTGGCTTTCCATCCTTTCAGGGCTCATCTGAAATGTCACAGACCTTTGCAATTCCTGAAAAGCCTTCCCCAAACCCAGACTTCTAGCAACACTGCACCTACAATTCTTTCTTCTATTAAGACAACCACTCCACTCACTGCAGCCTAAAAGAAAGGCCCCCATAGCTTTTGGTGCTGGTAAGACCTCCACATCCTGCTATTAAGGCTGGTTTCTCCTGGGAGGTCTTGATTTCCATAAACTCTTGTGTGACAGTCCCATCACTCTTAGTTTGTAACAGAAATAAGCACCCACCTTCCCCAAAGAGACCACTCAGGACCAATACTGTAATGCTTGACATCTCTGGGTATCCAATTACCTCTGAAAAGCCCTGGCTTCCTGGGTCCTTGGTCATCACTAAGACTCTCATCCCAATCCAGGTCTGGACATCCTCTGTTATGACCCAATGTCTACTGCATGCTAACCAACAGACCTTCTGGAACTCACAGTATACTTTCCAGAAGTACTCTAACCTCAGCCTCCCTTCTGATTATCCTCTTCACCTTCTTGCTCTGATTGAAACCTTGAGCACACTGCTTCCCCTGAAACACTGTTTTCCTTCACTTCATTCCACCTACCCTCTCCCATAGCAGATATAATAGACCTTGTTGTTACCAATAATCACAACACCTCTAAAAGTTCAGTTTCGAGCAATCATCCTTTTGACCACTACCACCCATATTTCATTTACCTTATACCATCTCTCTATTATTTATCTCCATCTTAAAGACTCTCCTTTGAAATCAAAACAAAACAACCTCTCCTTTGATTCTTTGGTTCACTTTGCAGCTCCTATCCATTTACTGTACTCCTTCCTGGCAAAACTTCTCAAAAGAGTTGTCTGTACTTCCTGTCTATACTTTGTATTCCACTTTACTCCCCTCATAACTAACATTTTGCTGTATTTACTTCCAGGTTTTTTCCCTGAACTTTTATGTAGTTACATATACAAACTTGAATCAAACTTCTTTTTCCTCATTATTATATCATACTTCTTTTTCCTCACTATTATAATACTGTTATTTAAAACTTCTAAAGCATTTAAAAACTCTGTTTGTACCTTTGAGAGCTCCTCAAATGGGCCTTCCACACTGCCTGGTGAGTTAACTCACTATCCCACTGTAGTTTTTACTGTTGACTTATTTCTTCTTCATTCTCTTTTTAATCCTCTACAATCAGGTTTTTGTTCCTCTCATTTCCAAACCTACTTTGTCAGGGTCACCAATATCCTTCATCTTGCCAAATCCAATAGTCAGTTCTTAGCCTTCATCTTACTTGAGCTCTTAGCAGTATCTTTCACAGTTAACCACTCTCTCCTTGTGTTTGTCGTGGCTTCCAGTACACTGAATTCCCAATTACTTCCTAGATCACATGTTATTCAGGAAGCTCCTCAATTTCCTTTGCTGGATCATTTTTCTCTTCCCAACTAAATGTTGGAATGCCCCATGGTTTAGCCCTTGGACTTTATTTACCTTGCTTTCCATCTAAACCAATCCCTCCGTAATCTCATCTCGTCCCATCATACACAGATTAATCCTATATTTATCTCTTCAGTCCTGACTACCCTCCTGCAGGCTTTCAAATGTGTGTCTAACTTCTCTATGGAGATATCTAATGGGCATCTCAAATGCATAACTCTTGACTTCCATCTGCAGGCTTCCAAATTCTGATGCCTCTTTCTATTTCCAATCCTTCAGCAAATCCTATTAATCCTACCATCAAAATATAACCAGAATATAACCCATTCTCATCACCTCCACATATTAAACCCCATTCCAAGCCACTATTATCTCTAATATAGACTCTTGAACCAGTCCTCTAACTGGTCTTCTGCTTCCATTCTTACCATCTTCCTACACATAACACCCAGAGTGATCTTTAAACAATAATCCCCTACTCATCTGCACAAAAGTCTCCAAGGGCTCCCTATCATACCTAGGATAAAACCTCACTCCTTGAAATGGCCTACAAGGCCTCATATGATCTGATCTCTGCCTATTTCTCTGACCGCATCTCTAATTTCCACTTTCACTCACTCTGTTCTAGCCACACTGACCTTCTTGCTGATCCTCAAATAAAGGAAGCTCAGCCTCTCCTCAGGGCGTTTGCACTTCTGTTCTCTCTGCCTGAACACACACTTGCCTTATTTTTACACAGCTAATTTCTTTCCGGTCTCAGTTCAAACGTTACCTCCTCTGAGAGATCATCCCTGCCCATCCTAATCTAAGAACACAATAAGCTCTCAACAAACGTTTGCTGGTTGGAGATACTTAGCTAAATAAAAAGAACAACTGGGAAAAAACTCAATCAAGAAATAGAAAAAAGGACTGTCTTGGAAGAAACCAAAGGTAGTTTCCTCATTAAAGCAAAAGGGGGGGACATCCCTGGTGGCACAGTGGTTAAGAATCCACCTGCTAATGCAGGGGACATGGGTTCGAGCCCTGGTCTGGGAAGATCCCACATGCCGCAGAGCAACTAAGCCAGGGCGCCACAACTACGGAAGCGTGGGTGCCTAGAGCACGTGCTCTGCAACAAGAGAAGCCACTGCAATGAGAAGCCTGCACACCGCAATGAAGAGTAGCCCCACTCACCGCAACTAGAGAAAGCCCGCGTGCAACAACGAACACCCAACACAGCCAAAAGTGATAAATAAATAAATAAATTAATTAATTAATTTTAAAAAAAAGGGTGGGGTGAATGTAGGAGGAAGAGCGGTAAATGGGAGTTGGAAAGGAAGTTCCTTTGGGAACTCATGTCGATATCACCTTCCCGCTCTCCCTAGGTCTCAAGTCTTCTTTCCACAGGCCTTTGACGGGAGCTTCACACAAACATTGCAAAGTGTTGTCACTTCATAAAGCAGCTGTATTATTATCAGCAATAGCTGATCCTGCGTGGCCAGCTCTTATTCACCTGAGCTCCATCTTGTCATGGCTCTCACCACCATCCAGGGCTCCTTCCCTCGCTCCAGTAAGGAAAACACGTCTGGCTTAGGGATCGAACATCCAGCTTAAAAGAAAAGAAATGGGACATGGTCATGGGATGAAGAGTCCCAGATTCAAATCCAGTCCATTGGTCATCAAAGAAGAGAAATTGACAGGAAGTGATGAAGGAAGATGTGAAGGTCCGAAGGGTGAGAAATAAAAAGGTACACAGTGGGGCTATCTACTTCTACTTTTAAAAAACTCAAACATTTCCTTAGGGAATAGAAATCAGAAATTCACAATGAAGGAGGCAGAAAGTATGGGAGACAAATTCTGAAAACTGTGTAAAATGATCTTACCCAGTGAGATCAGGTGGCTGTAGTTCTCCACCATGACCTCCCTGTACAAATCCCGCTGAATGGGGTCAAGGCATTCCCATTCCTCCTGAGAGAAGTTGATGGCCACATCCCTGAAAGTTACCAACCACTGAAACAACAAATCCATTCATTATTTGTGAAAATATGATGATGATTTTGAGGTGAAATGAGGTAAGAAGGAGGAGGGCATTGAAGGAAGGGGGTGATATAATAAACAATATGCCATGGCCGAACACCTGTAACATTGAAGGAAATTGGGTGCCTGAACTGTAGTGTCAACATGATCCTTGATCACTGCTATTGCCACAGACAAAACTTCCTATGTATACTAGGACAATTCCATTATCCAGAAAGGTCTGGGAATACAAAAGGCCAGATGATTGCAGTTTCCCAATTAAATGAAATATTGTATGTAATCACAGAGCACTTTAAGCTTTCTAATTCTCAATAAATAATAAATAAATTCTCAACTAATGGGTTCTTTCCAAAATTATCTTCTGTCTTTAAAGAAAAGGATAAACCAAATTGATGAAATCTTTCCAAACAATTTTTTAACAAATCTCTGGACTGGAACATAGAATTTGGATATAACTTAGAATCTTTTTGAAGATTCAAGTTCATTAAGTCACTATATTATGTCACCAAATATAATGGACATACAGTATTTTCATTTTATGGATGTAATGATCTGCTTATTTGGGAGTATTTAAAACAAATTCTTTAATGTCTTTAATGTTCTTTAATGTCTTTACCTCTAGGAATCTAAAATTCTCAAAAGAGTATACATCTGGCAGATTTTATTTGCTCCCACTTTCTGTGTTCCTAGGCTACAGCAGGCTGATGGATGCCAGTCTAGGTGCACACAGGCATCACTCTGACACATTCTGGCCAACTCCAAGGTAAGCCTTGCCTCTCATTGGTTTCTTGGCAAGAGGGATGTGGTAGGTAGACTAATGACCCCACAAAGATGTCCATATCTTAATCCCTGGAACCTGTGAGTATGTTACCTTACATGGCAAATGGGACTTTGTAGATGTGATTAAATTAAGAATCTTGGGGAGATTATCCTGGATTTTCTGGTTGGGCCCAATGGGATCACAAGGGTATTTTAAGTGATAGAGGGAGGCAGAAGAGTCAAAGAAGGAGATGTGATAATGAAAGCAGAGCTCAGAATGATGTGATTGCTGGCTCTGAAAATGGAGGGGACCCTTGAGCCAAGGAATGTGAGCAGCCTCTAGCAGCTGGAAATGCAAGAAAATTGATTTTCCTCTGGAACCTCCAGAAGGAACACAGATCTACCAACACCTTGATTTTAGCCCTATAAGACTGATTTCAGATTCCAACCTCCAGAAGTATGACAGTAAGTTTGTGTTTAAGTCACTAAGTTTGTAGTAATTTGTTACAGCAGCAACATGAAACTGTACAAGAGGCAAGATCTCTTTCTTCTCAGGACTCAGTTCCCCAACCAATTTCAAAAGCCTCACAAAAAAATCTCACCACACACTGAGATTGGGAACAACCAGCAGAAATGTTGTCACTTCCAAGTGGAAAACTGAGGTTTGTAGAGATGAAAGTCTATCATGTGTCTCATTTAACTACCTCACTAAACCACTGTGCTAATACTACTCTTAAGGGGAGATATTTCTGCTTCCTCATGGCTCCTGGCAGAATACCATCTGGTGCAGGGAAAAACATTTAGAGAAGAATGAAGCTCTTTGCTACGATCGCTCACTGGAATGGGAGAAATTTGGGAGCAGTTCCTTTACAGGACTAAGCAACGCAGAAAATATGGGAATAAACATATCTGGTGTTCATATAACCCAACAAAATGATTGCACTTCAGGGAGGAAAGAAGAAACAGCAACTCACGTGAGGCATGGTTTTGAGAACTGTCAGAACTGATCAACTTTCTGGGTTCCTCTCCTGGAGATGTGCAGAGTCCTAAGAGGAGAGTAGGGCTGGAGAAGGAAAACAAAGCCATGAGAACAAGCTTGCCTCAGAGCCCACAAAATGAGCACCTTGGAACTACCTTTATTTCCCCTCTTTGAGGGAAGTTTGGGAAAATCTCAGCCCTCTTACAAATCCAGTGGAATCCAGATAGAGCAGAGGGAATTCAGGCCAGACTTTTCCTTAATCCCCATGATGCTGAACAGGACCCCAGAGGGTGCCAGTTTCCATGGGCATCTTACATCTCTAGGATAGGGGAGTACCCAGGGAGCCCTGGGGAGCAGCGCTTCCCCAGGGCCCACATTCTAAGTGAGATGCTTCGCTCCCATGCTTAAAGGCTCAGGCCCACAAGACTGCTCCTGACTTCAGAAGCCAATCGCAAATCCCAGGCCACTGTACTTCTGACCAACCAGCTATAAATTGGGGGCTCCTACAATCCCCTCCTAAGGTTCTATACTTTGCTAGGATGGCTCACAGAACTTAGGAAAGCACTTCACATATGTTTACCAATTTATTATAATGGATACAATTTAGGAGCAGCCAAATGGAAAAGATGCATAGGGCAAGGTATGGCGGAGGGGGAGCTTGGAGTTTCCAGTGCTCTCTTTGGGATTGCCACCTTCAAAGCACCTCAAGGTGTTCACTAACCCAGAAGCTCATCAAATCTAGTTCGAGAGTTTTTATAGGGCTTAACCTCCAGTCCCACCCTCCCCTTTCCTGGAGGTCAGGTCAGTGGGTGGGTTGGAAAGTTCCAACCCTCTAATCATTTGGTCTTTCTGGTGATCAGCTCCATCCTGAAGCTATCTAGGGGCCACACTCCAAGCTACCTCATTAGCATAAATTCAGGTGTGATCAAAAGGGGTTCATTACGAATAACAAAAGACACTCCTATCACTCAGAAATTTGCTAAGTTAGGAAAACCAAATAGTTGATGAAGAAAAGTTCTTATTTATAGAACTCCAGCTAAGAAATGCAGAAGGAATTGAGAGAATTTTTTTAAAAAATCACTATATGTAACCCTTAATAAAATAATAGATCTCAGCATCAATCATAAATGGATGTTATAACCTCTACGTCAGTGTTTCTTACCCTTCTTTTTCATTATTAGTTCTCCCAAAGCCTTTTAAGACAACTTTTCTCCTGACAACACTGACCTATGAAATTTTAATACCACAGATATACTGTATGTGTGTTTATGTAGTGTCCACAAACCATTATAATATTTAATATGAGTTTTGTCCCCCTCCCTGCCAAGAACCAAGTTTCACCCCCGTGGGGGCAATACCCCTCCTTCTGCCATTGAGAATGCATGCTTTAGGTGAAAGAGGAAGAGGGCATTTTATAAAGGAAGAATTAAGTGGACAGCACTTGAACACCAATCAACATGGCATCACCAGAAGTGGGACACCAGACTTTAAAAAACCTCAGGATGTGATGTCACAGGAAGTACACAACATGACCTATGAATTATTTTTGCCTGAAAATGTGATTTAGGCAAAATATGATCTGAATCTGATCAAGGCTCTAGATCTAACTACCCCTTAACAGAAATATGTAGCATAGGGGAACTAATTATATGACACCACAAGGAAGAAATTAGCCAAAAGGAGAATGCACAATGTTCTATAAACAAATAACCTAGTTTTTCTACAAATCAATGGCAACAATTAAAATAAAATAAAAACAAAAAATAGAGAAAAGAGTTATGGATTAAAGAAACTTAAGAGATTTGACAGGGACTTCCCTGGCGGTCCAGTGATTAACACTCCATGCTTCCAGTGCAGGGGGCCAGGGTTCAATCCCTGGTTGGGGAACTAAGATCCCACATGCCAGTCCTCCAAAATATTAAAAAAATTTTTTTTAATAAAAAGAGATATTTGACAACCAAATGTAATGTGTGGACCTATCTGAATCATGATTTGAACAAACCAATTGTAAAAAAAAATCTATCTTCCAAAGAACTGGGGAAGTTTGAATATATACTGGGTATATGATATTATGGAATGACTTAGTTTTTAAAGTTGAGATAGCATCATGGTTATTATTTTAAAATATGTCCTTTTGGTTACATAAGCATACATGTGATTAAAATACACTGAAATACTAAAGGAAAAAGGGGGATGGATAGGTATAAGAATATTTGCAAATGTGTTAAATTACGGCTGAGCGTTGGGCACATTGGGGTCGTATTATTTTCTACCCTGCTTGAAAATTTCCATACAAAGTTAAAACAAAAGTCCACATTTCCTCCAGAAAGTATAGTTATCTTTCATCAAAAATCTTAGACCAGAAAGGGCTGATTTGTCATCAGGTGGAAAAGGAGAGGTGCAGGTGTGGTTGGTGAGTAGAGTAGACTGGTGAGGCCATCCCTGGAGTGCCATGATTCACAGGGATAGCAATGCCTAAGGACAGTCACTGGTTTCTCCTAAGGTTTCTCCTTAGGAAGATGTTGCAGGAGGTAGCAGCATCTTGAAAAGAAGAAACTCGAGAGAAGAAAGAAAATGGCAACATATTTTAGAAGAGACTTTTAGCTGTGCAATATTTTTTTCCTTTCCTCTGTATACTTCTGTTGGAAAAAGTAGAACAGAGAAAAAAGAATCAAAGGATATCAAGCCTTTCCCAGAGCCGACCAAACAGTTTAGGACCAATTCCCACAACAACTTCAGGCTGAGAGAGGGATCAGTTTTTCCCCATAGGGTTCTCAAAGTAGAATGGGGCATCCTGTTTGGGTGGTCTTCTGCCTTCCTGGGGCATAAACTCTCACTGTAGGGGCATCTTCAGAATAGCCTCGTTCTCTGGAACTGCGGCACCTGGAACCGCGCGATTCTCAACTGGAGAGACTCTGTCCCTGTCTCATGGCGGGAGAGTACACAGTCACTAAAGGGGCACAGCAGCCAAGTGCGTTAGAAGGCGGCAGGTGAGCCCGTCACGCGGCCACAAAAGCGCGCGCACACTCACACACCCAGCACTGTGGAACGTTCATGATAACATCTCCCTGCTCCCGTTGGCCGGGAACCAAAGTCACAGCGCCGCTTTTGCCGGCGGAGAGCGACGCCAAGTGCACACTCATACCTGCGGCGCAGAGGAACACAGCTGATAGCACCACGCCTCCGCCGCTAGGAACCGAAGTGAAGCGGCCGACGACCAGCGGAGAAGGGCACAGCCACTCCGCACTGGCAAGGCCGACTTCCGTAAGGAATTCACCTGAGTGCTACGAAGTTGGAGATACGTAATCCAGAGCCAGGATCGTCTCGATTCCTGTCAGCACCGAGCCCCAGCCGGCACACCGGTATTCCCAGCACCTTATAAGAACTTCCTTCTGGATGCTCCAACCCAAAGGCAGCGTGCGGGTCCCAGCGAGGTAGTGCACTCACCTACCGCTACAGACTGGATCCTTAAGCCAAAGAGTAACGGAGTAAGTGTACGAAATGGCGCAGGGACGCGGTGGCCTCCGGGAAATGTAGTCTTAAACATGAACCCGGCCCGATCCAACAGAATCCAGAGGCAGTGGCCACGTCCTGTGGTCCGGAATCGGGCGCGCCTCGGGGTTCCCTTGCTTGAATCCGAGATCTCACGCTGCTGCGGTGTGAGCCGACCTATTTCATTTTACTCAAGTGACTTCCCAGAGGTTCTAGAAAATCCCAAAGAGGTTACCAGAGCTTGAGTCTTGCAGTGATGCCTTCAGAGAAATGTAGTCCAGGGCTGAAAAACCTGCAGAAGTCTAGGAAGCAGGGTCCAAATTTCTTAGACAGAGCTCTGGCCCGGCCGAGGTGACGGTGACTAACGGGTTGCTGCTCAAAGGGGTTCAGGGGTGTGATGCTTACTTCATGGTCGTGTGTGTGTGTGTGTGTGTGCGCGCGCGCGCGCCCGCGCAAGTGCAAGTGTCCTCTACAGGGAAAGGGAAGACTGTGGGGAGTGTGATGTGTGTCAGATTGTGCTTGAGACTGTGAGGAATGTTAGTGAATAAGCATGTGATCCATTTGGGATTGTGTTAAATGTCTGGGGATGGTGTGACTATAGCTTTAAGGATGATGTATGGGATTAATCAGACAGTCTATGGTTAAGTATTTTATAACTTGTAAGAAAATGCTTTTTCTTTGCATGGTTGTGAATTTAGAATAGATTCCATGGAATTATAGAAATGTTAAGTGAAGATACATTGAGAGTTCACCTGTAGTAGTGAATGTGGGAAAAGAAATGTGTGAGCATAGTATTGTGAGAGTGGGTATGACTGTCTCATGATGCAGCTCTGTGTAATAGTGGTATCTTTAAGCTTCAGTTTCCTCACCTGTAAAATGAGGTTAACATTCGTGTAACATTTGGAGCAGTGCTGTCCAATAGATATTTCTGCAGAACTGGATTCCATGTGCGATGTCTGTGCTGTCCAGTACCATAGCCCTGGCCACATTTGGCTATTGAGCACCTGAAATGAGACTAGTTTGACTGAAGAACTAAATTTTTTATTTTGTTTAATTTTAATAAATTTATATTTAAATAGATGTATGTGGCTAGCTAAATTTGACAGCGCAGTCTGAAGTATCAATTTGCCTTCAAGATTTGGAGGGGGAGAAACTTAAGTAATTTCATCTAGCAAATAATTTGAAAAATGAGTTTTACATTGAAATGAAGAGAGATGAAAAATGCAAATTCAGCTTTAGTCTTTATTTTGGGGGGAATAATTTGCATAGAGTCCACAAATATTACTATATACCGCAATGATTTTTTTTTACATACCACACACAGATCAAGATAAAGAACATTTCGGGAATTCCCTGGTGGCGCAGCGGTTAAGAATCCGCCTGCCAATGCAGGGAACACGGGGAAGATCCCACATGCCACGGAGCAACTAAGCCCGTGTGCCACAACTACTGAGCCTGCAGTGCTGCAACTACTAAAGCCCGGGTGCCTAGAGCCCGTGCTCCGCAACAAAGAGAAGCCACTGCAATGAGAAGCCCGCACACTGCAACGAAGAGTAGCCCCGGCTCTCCGCAACTAGAGAAAACCCGCGCGCAGCAACAAAGACCCAACTCAGCCAAAAATAAATAACTTAATTAATTGATTAAAATAAATAAATAAAATAAAAGGTAAAGAACATTTCAAGGACGCCAGAATGTTCCCTTGTGCCCCATCCTGGTCATCTCTGACTCCACCTAGAAGTGACCATTATTTGGACTTCTAGCACTGTAGATTAGTTTTGTGAATTCTTGAACTTCATTTAAATGCAATCAGTGTAATGATATGTGTCTGGCATGTTTTTTTAAAAAAATATTTATTTATGCATGCTGCGCCGGGTCTTAGTTGTGGCATGCGGGATCTTGTTGCAGCATGCAGGATCTTTAGCTGCAGCATGCAAATCTTAGTTGCAGCATGCATGCAGGCTCTAGTTCCCTGACCAGGGGATGAACCCGGGCCCCCTGCATTGGGAGCTCAGAGTCTTACCCACTGGACCACCAGGGAAGTCCTGTGTCTGGCATGTTTTTAATCAACATTATGGCTCTGAGATGAGTCCTTGTTATGGAGTATAGGAATAATTCCTGTAGCCAGCTAGTAAATATTTTAGGTTTTGTGTGCCAGATGTTCTCTGTCACAACTGCTCAACTCTGCCAGTGTAGCATGAAAGCAACCATAGACAACATGTAAACAAATGAGTGTGGCTATATTCTGGTAAAACTTTATAGACACTGAAATTTGAATTTCATATAATTCTTACATGTTGCAAAATGCTATTCTTATTTTTATTTTTTTTTACATCATTTAAAAATGCAAAACCTTTCTTAGGTCATTGGCCATACAAAAATAGGTGACAGGCCATATTTTGTCCGTAGGCTGCAGTTTTTCAATTCTTACTATGATTTATTCATTCTATATTGACACACATTTGTGTGATTTCCAGTTTTTTCTTACTATGAATAAATCTGCCATGATCAATCTTAAAATATTTTTTGGTACACATAGCATTCATTTCTATTAGGAATCCAAGAGTGGAAGAGCTGGATCATAAAGTAGGTTTACATTTATATGTGTAGGTACTGTCAAACCATTTCCCAAGGTCTTTGTGTCAGTTTACACATATGTCAGCAATGTAAAGGATTCCAGTCGCTCCATATCCTCTTGAACACTTGGTATTGTTAGTCTTTTTAAATTTTTACAATACTAGTAGGTGGGTAGTAGTATCTCAGTGTGATTTTAATCTGCATTTCCCTGATTAATACTCACTTTAGCATCCTTTCATATATCAACCATTTGGATAACCTCTCTGAACTGCCTGTTTAACTCTTGACCATTTCATTAAAGTCAGTTTGTGGGGTTTTTTTTCTATTTATTTATAGTTATTTGCATATGCTGGGATATGAGGCCTTTTGTAGGATATATTTATTGTAGATATCTTTCCCAGGATATGGCTTGCCTTTCACTCTGATAATGAAGTCTTTTTTTTTTTAACATCTTTATTGCAGTATAATTGCTTTACAATGGTGTGTTAGTTTCTGCTTTATAACAAAGTAAATCAGCTATACATATACATATATCCCCATATCTCCTCCCTCTTGCATCTGCCTCTCACCCTACCTATCCCACCCCTCTAGGTGGTCACAAAGCACCGAGCTGATCTTCCTGTGCTATGCGGCTGCTTCCCACTACCTATCTATTTTACATTTGGTAGTATTTATAAGTCCATGCCACTCTCTCACTTCATCCCAGCTTACCCTTCCCCCTCCCTGTGTCCTCAAGTCCATTCTCTACATCTGCATCTTTATTCCTGTCCTGCCCCTAGGTTCTTCAGAACTTTTTTTTTTTTTTTTTTTAGATTCCACATATATGTGTTAGCATACGGTATTTGTTTTTCTCATTCTGACTTACTTCACTCTGTATGACAGACTCTAGGTCCATCTACCTCACTACAAATAATGCAATTTCATTTCTTTTTATGGATGACTAATATTCCATTGTATATATGTGCCACATCTTCTTTATCCATTCATCTGTCAATGGACACTTAAGTTGCTTCCATGTCCTGGCTATTTTAAATAGTGCTGCAATGAACATTGTGGTAAATGACTCTTTTTGAATTATGGTTCTCTCAGGGTGTATGCCCAGTAGTGGGATTGCTGGGTCATATGGTAGTTCTAGTTTTAGTTTTTTAAGGAACCTCCATACTGTTCTCCATAGTGACTGTATCAATTTACATTCCCACCAACAGTGCAAGGGGGTTCCCTTTTCTCCACACCCTGTCCAACATTTATTGTTTGTAGATTGTTTGATGATAGCCATTCTGACTGGTATGAGGTGATGCCTCACTGTAGTTTTGATTTGCATTTCTCTAATGATTAGTGATGTTGAGCATCCTTTCATGTGTTTGTTGGTAATCTGTATACCTTCTTTGGAGAAATGTCTATTTAGGTCTTCTGCCCATTTTTGGATTGGGTTGTTTCTTTTTTTGATATTGAGTTGCATGAGCTGCTTGTAAATTTTGGAGGTTAATCCTTTGTCAGTTGCTTCATTTGCAAATATTTTCTCCCATTCTGAGTGTTGTCTTTTCATCTTGTTTATGGTTTCCTTTGTTGTGCAAAAGCTTTGAAGTTTCATTAGGTCCCATTTGTTTATTTTTGTTTTTATTTCCATTTCTCTAGGAGGTGGGTGAAAAAGGATCTTGCTGTGATTTATGTCGTAGAGTGTTCTGCCTATGTTTTCCTCTAAGAGTTTTATAGTGTCTGGCCTTACATTTAGGTCTTTAATCCATTTTGAGTTTATTTTTGTGTATGGTGTTAGGGAGTGTTCTAATTTCATTCTTTTACATGTAGCTGTCCAGTTTTCCCAGCACCACTTATTGAAGAGGCTGTCTTTTTTCCATTGTTATATTATTGCCTCCTTTATCAAAAATAAGATGACCATATGTGCGTGCATTTATCTCTGGGCTTTCTATCCTGTTCCATTGATTTATATTTCTGTTCTGTGCCAGTATCATACTGTCTTGATTACTGTAGCTTTGTAGTATAGTCTGAAGTCCAGGACCCTGATTCCTCCAGCTCCGTTTTTCTTTCTCAAGATTGCTTTGGCTATTCGGGGTCTTTTGTGTTTCCATACAAATTGTGAAATATTTTGTTCTAGTTCTGTGAAAAATGCCATTGGTAGTTTGATAGGGATTGCATTGAATCTGTAGATTGCTTTGAGTAGTATAGTCATTTTCACAATGTTGACTCTTCCAGTCCAAGAACATGGTATATCTCTGCATCTATTTGTATCATCTTTAATATCTTTCATCAGTGTCTTATAGTTTTCTTCATACAGGTCTTTTGTCTCCTTAGGTAGGTTTATTCCTAGATATTATATTCTTTTTGTTGCAGTGGTAAATGGGAGTGTTTCCTTAATTTCTCTTTCAGATTTTTCATCATTAGTGTATAGGAATGCAAGTGATTTCTGTGCATTAATTTTGTATCCTGAAACTTTACCAAATTCGTTGATTAGCTCTAGTAGTTTTCTGGTAGCATCTTTAGGATTCTCTATGTGTAGTATCATGTCATCGGCAAACAATGACAGCTTTACTTCTTCTTTTCCAATTTGGATTCCTTTTATTTCTTTTTCTTCTCTGATTGCTGTGGCTAAAACTTCCAAAACTACGTTGACTAATAGTGGTGAGAGTGGACAACCTTGTCTTGTTCCTGATCTTAGTGGAAATGGTTTCAGTTTTTCACCATTGAGGACGATGCTGGCTGTGGGTTTGTCATATATGGCCTTTATTATGTTGAGGTAACTTCCCTCTATGCCTACTTTCTGGAGGGCTTTTATCATAAATGGTGTTGAATTTTGTCAAAAGCTTTCTCTGCATCTATTGAGATGATCATATGGTTTTTCCCCTTCAATTTGTTAATATGGTTTATCACACTGATTGATTTGTGTATATTGAAGAATCCTTGCATTCCTGGGATAAGCCCCACTTGATCATGGTGTATGATCCTTTTAATGTGCTGTTGGATTCTGTATGCTAGTATTTTGTTGAGAATTTTTGCATCTATGTTCATCCGTGATATTGGCCTGTATTTTTCTTTCTTTGTAACATCTTTGTCTGGTTTTGGTATCAGGGTGATGGTGGCCTCGTAGAATGAGTTTGGGAGTGTTCCTCCCTCTGCTATATTTTGGAAGAGTTTGAGAAGGATAGGTGTTAGCTCTTCTCTAAATATTTGATAAAATTCACCTGTGAAGCCATCTGGTCCTGGACTTTTGTTTGTTGGAAGATTTTTAATCACAGTTTCAATTTCAGTGCTTGTGATTGGTCTCTTTATATTTTCTGTTTCTTCCTGGTTCAGTCTGGGAAGGTTGTGCTTTTCTAAGAATCTGTCCATTTCTTCCAGGTTGTCCATTTTACTGGCATATAATTGCTTGTAGTAATCTCTCATGATCCTTTGTATTTCTGCAGCGTGAGTTGTTACTTCTCGTTTTTCATTTCTAAGTCTATTGATTTGAGTTTTCCCCCTTTTTTTCTGGATGAGTCTGGCTAATGGTTTATCAATTTTGTTTATCTTCTCACAGAACCAGCTTTTAGTTTTATTGATCTTTGCCATTGCTTCCTTCATTCCTTTTCCATTTATTTCTGATCTGATCTTTATGATTTCTTTCCTTCTGCTAAGTTTGGAGGGTTTTTTGTTCTTCTTTCTCTAATTGCTTTAGGTGTACAGCTAGGTTTTTTATTTGAGATGTTTCTTGTTTCTTGAGGTAGGATTGTATTATAAACTTCCCTCTTAGAACTGCTTTTGCTGCATCCCATAGGTTTTGGGTCATTGTGTTTTCATTGTCATTTGTTTCTAGGTATTTTTTGATTTCCTCTTTGATTTCTTCAGTGATCTCTTGGTTATTAAGTAGTGTATTGTTTAGTCTCCATGTGTTTGTATTTTTTTACTGATTTTTTCCTG
Organism: Balaenoptera physalus; assembly: GCF_965194825.1. Lineage (NCBI taxonomy): Eukaryota > Metazoa > Chordata > Mammalia > Artiodactyla > Balaenopteridae > Balaenoptera > Balaenoptera physalus. The sequence goes on along the minus strand of NC_138900.1, from coordinate 14,981,343 downwards.
TAATTGATATCTAGTCTCATAGCGTTGTGGTCAGAAAAGATACTTGATATGATTTCAATTTTCTTAAATTTACCAAGGCTTGATTTGTGACCCAAGATATGATCTATCCTGGAGAATGTTCCATGAGCACTTGAGAAGATAGTGTATTCTGTTGTTTTTGGATGGAATGTCCTATAAATATCAATTAAGCCCATCTTGTTTAATGTATCATTTAAAGCTTGTGTTTCCTTATTTATTTTCATTTTGGATGATCTGTCCATTGGTAAAAGTCGGGTGTTAGAGTCCCCTACTATGATTGTGTTACTGTCAATTTCCCCTTTTATGGCTGTTATCATTTGCCTTATGTATTGAGGTGCTCCTATGTTGGGTGCATAAATATTTACAATTGTTATATCTTCTTCTTGGATTGAACCCTTGATCATTATGTAGTGTCCTTCTTTGTCTCTTGTAATAGTCTTTATTTTAAAGTCTATTTTGTCTGATATGAGAATTGCTACTCCAGCTTTCTTTTGATTTCCATTTGCATGGAATATCTTTTTCCATCCCCTCACTTTCAGTCTGTATGTGTCCCTAGGTTTGAAGTGGGTCTCTTGTAGACAGCATATATATGGGTCTTGTTTTTGTATCCATTCAGCCAGTCTATGTCTTTTGGTTGGAACATTTAATCCATTTACATTTAAGGTAATTATCGATATATATGTTCCTATTACCATTTTTTAAATTGTTTTGGGTTTGTTATTGTAGGTCTTTTCCTCCTCTTGTGTTTCCTGCCTAGAGAAGTTCCTTTAGCATTTGTTGTAAAGCTAGCTTGGTGGTGCTGAATTCTCTTAACTTTTGCTTGTTTGTAAAGGTTTTAATTTCTCCATCAAATCTGAATGAGATCCTTGCTGGGTAGAGTAATCTTGGTTGTAGGTTTTTCCCTTTCATCACTTTAAATATGTCCTGCCACTCCCTTCTGGCTTGCAGAGTTTCTGCTGAAAGATCAGCTGTTAACCTTATGGGGATTCCCTTGTGTGTTATTTGTTGTTTTTCCCTTGCTGCTTTTAACATTTTTTCTTTGTATTTAATTTTTGATAGTTTGATGTGTCTTTGCGTGTTTCTCCTTGGATTTATCCTGTATGGGACGCTCTGCGCTTCCTGGACTTGATTATTTCCTTTAGGTAAGTTTTCAACTATAATCTCTTCAAATATCTTCTCAGTCCCTTTCTTTTTCTCTTTTTCTTCTGGGACCCCTATAATTCGAATGTTGGTGCGTTTAAAGTTGTCCCATAGGTCTCTAAGACTGTCCTCAATTCTTTTCATTCTTTTTTCTTTATTCTGCTCTGCAGTAGTTATTTCCACTATTTTATCTTCCAGGTTACTTATCCGTTCTTCTGCCTCAGTTATTCTTTTTATATATATATAAATTCATTTATTTTATTTATTTATTTTTGGCTGTGTCAGGTCTTCGTTGCTGTGTGCGGGCTTTCTCTAGTTGTGGTGAGAGGGGGCTACTCTTCGTTGTGGAGGGCGGGCTTCTTATTGTGGTGGCCTCTCTTGCTGCGGAGCATGGGCTCTAGGCATCTGGGCTTCAGTATTTGCAGCACATGGGCTCAGTAGTTGTGGCAAACAGGCTCTAGACACAGGCTCAGTAGTTGTGGTGCATGGGCTTAGTTGCTCTGCGGCATGTGGGATCTTCCTGGACCGGGGCTCAAACCCGTGTCCCCTGCATTGGCAGGTGGATTCTCAACCAATGCCACAGGGAAGCCCTGCCTCAGTTATTCTGCTTTTGATTCCTTCTAGAGAATTTTTAATTTCATTTATTGTGTTGTTCATCATTGTTTGTTTGCTCTTTAGTTCTTCTAGGTCCTTGTTAAACGTTTCTTGTATTTTCTCCATTCTATTTCCAAGATTTTGGATCATCTTTACTATCATTATTCTGAATTCTTTTTCAGGTAGACTGCCTATTTCCTCTTCATTTGTTTGGTCTGGTGGGTTTTTACCTTGCTCCTTCATCTGCTGTGTGTTTCTCTGTCTTCTCATTTTGCTTCACTTTGTCTCCTTTTCGCAGGCTGCATGTTCGTAGTTCCCGTTGTTTTTGGTGTCTGCCCCTAGTGCCTAAGGTTGGTTCAGTGGGTTGTGTAGGCTTCCTGGTGGAGGGGACTAGTGCCTGTGTTCTGGATCTTGTCTTTCTGGTGGGCAGGACCGTGTCCGGTGGTGTGTTTTGGGGTGTCTGTGACCTTATTATGATTTTAGGCAGCCTCTCTGCTAATGGGTAGGTTTGTGTTCCTGTCTTGCTAGTTGTTTGGCATAGGGTGTCCAGCACTGTAGCTTGCTGGTCGTTGGGTGGAGCTGGGTCTTAGCATTGAGATGGAGATCTCTGGGAGAGCTTTCGCCGTTTAATATTACATGGAGCCAGGAGGTCTCTGATGGACCAATGTCCTGAACTTGGCTCTCCCACCTCAAAGGCACAGGCTTGACACCCGGCTGGAAGAAAGAATAAAAAAATTAAAAAGTAATAAAAAAAAAGGAAAGAAAGAAAGAAGAGAGCAACCAAACCAAAAAACAAATCCACCAATGATAACAAGTGCTAAAAACTATATAAAAACAAACAAACAAACAAAACGGAAAGACTGAACCCTAGGACAAATGGTAAAAGCAAAGCTATACAGACAAAATCACACAAAGAAGCATACACATACACACTCACAAAAGGAGAAAAAGGAAAAAAATATATATATCTATATATTAAAAAAAAAGGAGGCAGAGAGCAACCAAATCAATAAACAAATCTACCAATTATAATAAACTCTAAATACTAAACTAAGATAAACATAAAGCCAGGAACAAATTAGATGCAGAAAGCAAACCCCAAGACTACAGTTGCTCCCAAAGTCCACTGCCTCAATTTTAGGATGATTCATTGTCTATTCAGGTATTCCACAGATGCAGGGTACATCACGTTGACTGTGGGGATTTAATCCACTGCTCCTGAGGCTGCTGGGAGAAATTTCCCTTTCTCTTCTTTGTTCGCACAGCTCCTGGGGTTCACCTTTGGATTTGGCCCCGCCTCCGCGTGTAGGTCGCCTGAGGGCGTTTGTTCCCCCCCCAGACAGGATGGGGTTAAAGTAGCAGTTGATTAGGGGGCTCTGGCTCACTCAGGCTGGAGGGAGGGAGGGGTACGCAATGCAGGGCAAGCCTGTGGCGGCAGAGGCCGGCGTGACGTTGCAACAGCCTGAAGCATGCTGTGTGTTCTCCCAGGGAAGTTGTCCCTGATCACGGGACCCTGGCAGTGGCAGGCTGCACAGGCTCCCAGGAGGGGAGGTGTGGATAGTGACCTGTGTTTGCATACCGGCTTCTTGGTGGTTGCAGCAGCAGCCTTAGCGTTTCATGCCCGTCTCTGGTGTCTGCGTTGATAGCCACGGCTCGCGTCCATCTCTGGAGCTCATTTAGGCGGTGCTCTGAATCCCCTCTCCTCGTGCACCCCGAAATAATGGTCTCTTGCCTCTTAGGCAGGTCCAGACTTTTTCCGGACTCCTTCCTGGCTAGCTGTGGCACACTAGCCCCCTTCAGGCTGTGTTCACGCAGCCAACCGCAGTCCTCTCCCTGGGATCTGAACTCCGAAGCCCAAGCCTCAGCTCCCAGCCCCCACCCGCCCAGGTGGGTGAGCAGACAAGTCTCCCGGGCTGGTGAGTGCTTTTCGGCACCAATCCTTTGTGCGGGAATCTCTCCACTTTGCCCTCTGCACCACTGTTGCTGCGCTCTCCTCCATGGCTCTGAAGCTTCTCCCCCACCCCCCCTCCCAGCCCCCGTCTCCGCCAGTGAAGGGGCTTCCTAGTGTGTGGAAATTTTTCCTCCTTCACAGCTCCCTCCCAGAGGTGCAGGTCCCGTCCCTATTCTTTTGTCTGTTTTTTCTTTTTTCTTTTGCCCTACCCAGGTACGTGGGGAGTTTCTTGCCTTTTGTGAAGTCTGAGGTCTTCTGTAGCGTTCAGTTGGTGTTCTGTAGGAGCTGTTCCACACGTAGATGTATTTCTGATATATCTGTGGGGAGGAAGGTGATCTCCACGTCTTACTCCTCCACCATCTTGAAGGTCTCCCCTGAAGTCTTTTGAAGAATAGTTGCTCTTAATTTGAATGAAGTTCAATTTATTAATCTTTTGTTTATGGTTGATGTCTTTGCCTACCATAAAGACACGAAGGTAGAATTCTATTTTTCTTCTAGAGGCATTATTGTTTCAGCTTTCTCATTTAGGGCTATAATCCATCTCAAATTAATTCTTTTTATTTCTTTTGACGTGAAGGTCAAGAGATTTTTTCCCCCATATGCATAACAAGTTCTTCCAGCACTATTTATTGAATTTTGGTGATAAGACAAGTGACCTTATATGTGTGCATCTTTTCTGTACTCTATTTTGTCTCATTGGTATATTTAGTTATTCTTGTACTAATAAAAAGCTGTTTTTTGAATAATATTGAAATATCATGGTATAAGTTTTAAATTTATTCTTTTTCATTATATTGGCTATTCTAGGTCCTATTCAGTTCCCATATATATTTTGAGAACCAGCTGGTTGATTTAAAACCTGGAGGGGGCTTCCCTTGTGGCACAGAGGTTAAGAATCCACCTGCCAATGCAGGGAACCCTGGTTGGGGAAGATCCCACATGCCACGGAGCAACTAAGCCGGTGCGCCACAACTACTGAGCCTGCACTCTAGAGCCAGCGAGCCACAACTACTGAAGCCGGCACACCTAAAGCCCGTGCTCCACAACAAGGGAAGCCACCACAGTGAGAAACCCGCACACCACAACGAAGAGTAGGCCACGCTCACTGCAACTAGAGAAAGCCCACACACAGCAATGAAGACCCAACTCAGCCAAAAATAAATAAAATAAATACATTAAAAAAAAAAACCTGGAGGGATTTAACTGGCTTTCTTTGACTCTAAAAAAAAAAAAAGGTGACTTGATCTTAATACTGAGTCTTCCAATTCGCAAATATGGTATATCTCTCCATTTCTTTAGGTCTTCTTTAATTTCTCTCAGCAATGTTTTATAATTTTCATTGGAGAGGTTTTATGCCTTTTAAAAAGCAGCTTTATTGAGATATAATTAACATACCATAAATTTCTCCCATTTAAAGTGTTTAGTTCAAGTGGTTTTTAGTATATTCACAGTCATGCTACCATCCCCACAATTTCTGATTTTAGAACATTATCATCACCTGAAAAAGAAACCCTATACCCATTAGCAGTCATTACCAATTCCTGTCCCCTACCCCCCAGTTCCAGGCAACCATTAATCTTCTATCTGTGTCTATGTAATTGTTTATTCTGGACATTTCATATAAATAGATTCATACAATATTTATTTTTTGTGACTGGATTCTTTCACTTAATGTTTTCAAGGTTTATCCTTGTTGTTGCATGTATCAGTATTTTATTACTCTTTATTGCTGAATACTATTCTATTGTACAGATATGCCACATATCTTGGGGGAAAACATTCAGTCTTTCTCCATTAATTATGATGTTAGCTGTGATTTTTCATAGATGCCCTTTATTAGGTTGAGGAAGTTTTCCTCTATTCTTTATTAGGTTGAGGATGTTTTCCTCTATGATATCATGAATGGATAACAGATATTGTTAAATGTTTTTCCTATGTCTATGAGATGATCATGTGCTTTCTGTCCTTTATTAATATGATGTATTATATTGATTAATTTTTGCATTTTTTTTTTGTTTTCTTGGGTTTTTTTGGCTGCACTGGGTCTTCATTGCTGTGTGTGGGCTTTCTCTAGTTGCGGCGAGCAGGGGCTACTCTTTGTTGTGGTGCACAGGCTTCTCATTGCAGTGGCTTATCTTATTGTGGAGCATGGGCTCTAGGTGCGCGGGCTTCAGTAGTTGCAGCACACGTGCTCAGTAGTTGCAGTGCACAGGCTTCAGTAGCTGCGGCACGGGCTCTAGGGCATGCGGGCTTCAGTAGGTGTGGCTGTGGGCTCTAGAGCACAGTCTCAGTAGTTGTGGCGCACGGGCTTAGTTGCTCCAAGGCATATGGGATCTTTCTGGAACAGGGATCGAACCTGTGTCCCCTGTGTTGGCAGGCAGATTCTTAACCACTGTGCCACCAGGGAAGTCCCTGATTTTTGCATGTTAAACCAACCTTACATTCCTGGCATAAATCCCATTTGGTCATGGTGTATAATTTTTTTAAAAAAATTTGCTACTGGATTCAGTTTGTTAGTATTTTGTTGAAGATTTTTGTGCCTTTTTGTTACTTTTGTGTTTTTGTTTGCTATGGTAAATACTTTTGTTTTAAAATTTTACTGTTTAATTACTCGAAGCTAGTATACATGGACACAATTTATGTTTTTATAGTCACATATCCAGTGATCATGCTACATTTATTTATTCAAATACTTTTATAATTCTTTTGAATTTTCTACATACAAATTATGTCATCTGCAAATATTGCTATATTTCTTCTTTTCCAATCTTTATACCTTTTCCTTCTTTCCTGTTTATTGCACTAGCTTGGGCCTCCAGTATGATGTTGAATGTGAGTATTGGTAGTAGATTTCCTTGTTTTGCTCTCTTGAAGAATCCAGCAAGTATGTTATCTGTAGGTTATTTAAAGATGCTCTTTATCAGATTGATAAAAGGCAATTTTCTTCTATACCACTTTTGTTGAGAGTTTTTATGAATTTGTACATGATTCATATTTTGTATTCCATCAAATATTTGGAAGAATTCACCAGTGAAAATGTCCAGGAGTAGAGTTTTCCTTGTGGGGAAATTTATAATTAAACATTTATTTTTCTTAACAGAATTACTCAAATTTTATATTTTTTCTCATGTCATTTTGGTAAGTAATATTTTTAAAGGAATTTTCCATTATTTGAAGTAGTCAAATTTATTGGTATAAAGTTGTCCCTAATGCCTTCTTATTTATCCTTCAAAACCTATAAAATCTTTTTCCATACCTGATATTTGTAGGGTTATTTTCCTCTTTCTTGGTCAGTCTTGCTAAGGCTTATCAATTTTGTTAAACTTTCAAAGAACTGGTTTTTGGCTTAGTTTATTTTCTCGATTACTACTTTGCTTTCTATTTTAGTGATATCAAACTTACCTTTATTACTTCTTTTTAAATACTTTCTTTGGGTTTAAATTGATGTTTTTTCTTTTAGTTTCTTACAGTGGAGGCTTATACCATTCATATTCAATATTTTTTACTTAGTGATATATGCATTTAGAGCTAGAAACATGCCTCAAATTACTGCTTTTACTAAAACCCAAGTGGGTTTTTTTTTTTTACAAGAGAACAAATCCTACACTTTTATTTATTTACTTTTCAATAAGTTTAAATCCTTGAAAGGTACAGCATCACACGGATTCTGTGTCCAATGGCCTTAGCAAGAAGATTGCTTTGGAATTTGGCATGAACCATGCCACTGTTTCCATGAACACGCATTATCTTTCCCCAAATTACTCTGTTTGTGAGGTTTTCCATCAGGAGTTACTGTGTTGTTCTTTGCTTTGTACATATAAGTACATCTCTTGCCTAGATAAAATTCAGTTTCATCTTTAGCATATATACCTTCAACTTTCAGGAGAGCTGTGTGCTCCCTCTGGTTCCATAGACCCCACTGATAGCCAGCAAAAATGGCCTTGGACCACAGCCTTCCAGATATATTTGTCATTTTAGAAGTCCTGTTCCCAACAGGCCCCCACTTATTTGCCCCCGAAGTTCAGCTGCGGGAGCTCCACACACCTCCACAGGGTCCAAGATGGTTGAAAAAGCCCAAGTGTTTTTTTTATTATTATTATTAAGGTCAAAATATTTTAAAATTTCTATTCTGCCTTATTATTTGACCCATTGATTTTATAGAATTATATTGCTTAAGTTCAGATAACTTGGGAATTTTTCAATATTTTGTTTTGTTATTGTTGTTGATTTTTAGTTTAATTCCATTGTGACCACACAACATACTGTACATGATTTCAATCCTATGAAATGTATTAAATCTGCTTTATGGCCCAGTGTATAGACTATTTTGCTAAATGATCCATGTTCACTTGAAAAGAATATATATTGTCATTGCTAGGTGTTGTATTCTGTATTTGTTAAGCTGGCTAATTGTGTCATTCTCATATTGTTACTGATTGTTTTGGGACTACTTATATATGAGTTAACAGGACTTGTGTGTTAAAATCATTTATTTATTAAAGTGGCTTTATCTTTTTCTCCTTTTTATTTCTGTCAATCTTTGCCTTCAGAGTAGAATTCTAAAAATTCTCTCACAATGAGATATTATCTCAGTAGCTGACTGGCAAAACAAGTTTTAAAGTGTTACAAGTGTTGTCAAGGATGTGGAACAACTCTCAACTATGTGGCAGTTAGTGTCAATTAAAATGATTCTGGAAACTCTTTGACATCACCTGGAGAAGCTGGGAAGCACATGCCCTAGAACAAAGCAAGTCCACCTGTAACTATTATACTTTAGAGTTATTCTTACACAGACTTTTAAAGGCCTACAGAAATGTTCAAAACAGCACCACTTGAAATAGGATGGAAAAATCTGGAAACAACTCAAATATCCTTCAAGAGGCTATATAATAAAATTTGGCAGATGTACACAGTAGAGTGCTGCCCAACATTGAGAAAATGAACAAATTCCCAGAACATAATGTTGAGTTTTTTTTTTTAAGTGACAATACATAGAATGTAATTTCACTAAATTTCAAAACACATGCAAATCTAAACAATATGTTATTTGGGGATATGTACTTACATGGCAAATCTATGAAGAAAACCAGGGGAATGACTAAATTCAGGTGATGGTTAACTTTATGGGCAAAGGGGGAGGAATGTGATGGGGGAGGAGCATCTAGGACACTTCAGGGACTTCCCTGGTGCTCCAGTGGGTAAGACTTTGAGTTCCCAATGCAGGGGGCCCAGGTTCGATCAATCGTTGGGGAAATAGATACTGCATGCATGCCACACTAAGAGACTGCATGCTGCAACTGAGTCTGCATGCCGCAACTAAGAAGTCCGCATGCCACAACTAAAAGATCCCACATGCCACTACTAAAGATCATGCACGTGGCAACGAAGATCCCACATGCCGCAACTAAAACCCAGAGCAGCCTAAATAAATAAATAAATAAATATTTAGGACACTTCAAAGGAATTGATAATAACTTTTTCTTAAGCTGAGTGGTAGGTCTACAGAATTTATTTTCATTCATTCAACTGTACTTATGTTCATATATATATATGCTTGTGTGTGGAATTCTAAGTTAATAAATAGGCTCAAAATGAAACAGGATGAAAATATGAAATAGCTGAACAATTGTATTACTGAATTCAAGCCAAGGAATTCTCTGACACAACCCAAAGAATTAAAGGAATACAAGAAGCAAGAATATAAACCCAGAGAATGTATTCAGGAGAACTTGATGAAGATAAAACTAGAAAATAATGACATAGAATATTAAAAAAAAATACAGTTGACCTTGAACAACACAGATTTGAACTGTGCAGGTCCACTTATACATGGATTTTTTTCAATAAATACATGTTATAGTACTACATTATTTGCAGTTGGTTGAATCCTCAGATGTGGGACCTAGGATGTGAATATGGAAGACCAACTGTAAAGTTATACACAGATTTTCAACTGCACAGAGGGTCAGGGCCCCAACCCCCGTGTATTTCAAGGGTCAACTGTACAACAAAAACTAGTTTTTTAAAAAATGACCAAAATCTTGTCATTTGAAAAGAGCAAGGGTAGACTTTTGCTTACATACAGTGAGTAGGTCACATACATTTATTTCCCATCACTATCCAAAATGAGATGAAAATAACAATGACAACAAAAACAAATGTGAAGACAAAACTACAACAAATAAGAAAATTCAAGGAACTCTGGTATGAGAGAGCTTATGAGTGAGATAAATTAAGCAATTTACAAATCCCCTGAAAGGCCCAGGTTCCACAGAAAAGGACCGTGGTTAGGTATGGATCTGGAAGTAGAGGACTGGTTGAAAATTTATACACAAACTCATTACCCTGCTCTTCCCCCTCTCCAGTTAATTTTGCTCCCTTGTCTAATAAAATACATTTGATCTCTGGATAAATTGATTTTGAGACGATGTAGAGGATGCACAAAGAAGGGCAGACAGACACAGTTAGAATGAGTAATAACCACAGTCTGAAATCTTCTTAAGCTTCTTTCCCTATCCTGGTCCCAGTCACCAGCAACTCAACACATAACCTTCACAGGCAGGAAACTGGAGGAGTCCTCTAAGGAGAAACTAAAGAGCAAAGAGAATAGAATTCTGTGGGTGTCCCAGAGAAAAGATTGCTTCTGAAATCCATCAGTCGGCAGGCTCTAACTCATGACTGAAAGTAAGGATTACCACATGGTTGAGAAAAGTACCTAAAATGAAAGACAGAGAACAATTCAAACAGGAAAAGGGAATTTGGTCATAACAAAGATAATACATGTAGCTAAGAAAATTTTAAATAAATAATATTTAAATAATTGAATGTCATACCTATCACATGCATAATATAATTATATATTATTCATATAATTATGAATCAAATATAATGAATATAATATATATACTATATATAACATTAATATATAATTTCATAAATATCAGAGAAGATATTGCATTCCTAAAGAACAGTATACTATATAGAAAAAAAACATGAGAGAGTTCTAGGAAATTAAAAATATGAATTATTAAAAATTAAATAGAAGTAGAAGATAAAATTCCTAGAGTTGAGTAAAAAGATAGAGAAAATAGGAGGAAAACATTTAGAAGCTTAAGCCATGTAAGTTCTATCAAATAATTCCAGTGAGAGAGAGGGAAGAAGGAAAGAAAGAAAGAAAATACACAAAAATTTTCCAGCCTAGAAGTACATGAGTCTCTAGAATGAAAATATCCACCTGACACCCAGCATTAAAAAATTTTAAAGAGGGATTTCCCTGGTGATCCAGTGGTAAAGAATCCGCCTTCCAATACAGCAGGACGCTGGTTCGATCCCTGGTCAGCGAACTAAGATCCCACAGGCTGAGGGGCAACTAAGCCCGCATGCCACAACTACTGAGCCCAGGCACCTCAGCTAGAGAGCCCACATGCTCTGGAGCCCACATGCCACAACTAGAGAGAAGCACATACGCTGCATGGAAAGATCCTGCATGTTGCAACTAAGACCCAACACAACCAAAAATAAATTAAAAAAAAATTTTAAAGATCCACACCAAGGAACAAAATTACAAAATTTTAGTACATTGTGTGATATATATCACCCTAAACATTCCAGGAGGGTTGGGAACACAGATTACGCACAAAGAAATAGAAAACAGATGACAAGTCTTTCCAAAAGCAACATTAGCTACTGTAAGATTTTATCTGAAGTTATGCCTTCAAATTCTAATTTATAGTAGAATTCTCACCACAGGCAATAAGTGAGATTGCAGTAAAGGTATTTTCAGACAGTAAGAACTTAAACATTTACCTCAAAGCCATGCATTTGAACGAAGTTGTTGGAGAGAGGCAATCAGCAAAAATGAAAAACATACAAAATTAACAAGACTTGGAACATAGGAATTCAATTCTGGAAAAGGGAGAAGGTAAGTCTTACAGAAACCCTGCAGTCCAGACTGGAGCTACAAGATGATGGCTGTGAACGAGATTCGGCAAGGGGGAGAAAACGTATCAGATAAGTCTGAACATTTGGAAGAATCATTGCTTAGAGCTTGACACTTTGGAGGGGTGGGGGGAACATTTAGAAAAGGGTAGCAATAGGAGCAAGAAGTACATATACATATAAACCAAGTCAGCTAAATCCACAATAAAAAAAATTGTGTAAAAAATATACTTGGCTCTGAAGCACAAAGATATATTATCAGTATATAATTACCAAATACTGCTTTAACCAATAACTGTGATATAGTCATATTTGGAAGTGGTAAAGGGAGAGGACTGAGGGTGGGAGGGTCTTGTTTTAAATGAGGTCTGAAGTTTTGATCATTAAACAGGACATTTAAATTATTTTAACCACTAAAATGAGACTGATTTTTTAAAATAAATTTATTTATTTATTTTTGGCTGCACTGGGTCTTCGTTGCTGTGCACGTCTTTCTCTAGTTGCGGCGAGTGGAGGCTACTGTTTATTGCGGTGCATGGGCTTCTCATTGCAGTGGCTTCTCTTGTTGCAGAGCTCAGGCTCTAGCCTCGTGAGCTTCAGTGGTTGTGGCACGTGGGCTCAGTAGTTGTGGCACACGGGCTTAGTTGCTACGCAGCACGTGGGATCTTCCCGGACCAGGGCTCGAACCCAGGTCGCCTGCATTGGCAGGTGGATTCTTAACAACTGTGCCACCAGGGAAGCCCGAGACTTATCTTTTAACGAACAGTGGTAAAAGGAATTTTTTATTACCTAAGAGTGACTAAGGACGTTATTGGGCTCCTATACAAATATATAATTTTTACTCCCCTTCATGTTACTATGTAGTCCTCGTTTCTACATTTTGGTATGGGTCCAGAAATACATTATTATGATCCTATCATAATAAAGGAGATAATTTTGTCTCCTTTTCCCCCCAGTATTTATGCCTGAAATTATTTTACTTAATTAATTGCCAGTCATAATTCTGAAGGCACACCTAACCACCATGTAATTAATCAAAATGCCACACATCCAGCCTCATACACAGAAACAGCGATGCACAAGCACAGACCCTGTGGAAAACCATAACCAGAGGCGTTGGCCTATCAAAACCATTCCAGAAATAATACACGGTGGAGCACAGCCACATTCACGGATACACACAATCTCACGCACTTCACTAACCAAACGCGCAGACTTCCGGCTTCAGAGCTGGGCATAATCGTCCATTCTCTGCGGAGTCATCGCAGTACCCCATGCAAATAATTACACGCAAGAACAGCCCCATGCACAGAAACAACCCTGACCAGATTACACACTCAGGCACACTGGCATCCAGCCGGCTCCGGAATCCTGGCGCCTGGCAGGTTTTACCGCCCCGTTCCAAACCCATCTGCTCCCTATAGAAGAAGCAAGGGAGCACACGCACTCCTCTTTGCGCCTGCGCACTAGTGACTGTGCGGAGAATTCCCCGCAATCTCCGGGAGGGGCGGGTCGCGGAGCCGATAACCAATGAAAAAAAAGCCAGAGGCCAAGACACTTCCCGCAGGGTAGCAGGCCGGAATCAGTCTCAACCTGTTATTCGAGGGTTCATTTTCACGGGTCTGAGGTTTCCTGGCGCCTCCTCAGCCTTTCACCGCCTCCTACACGCTTGGAGGAGGCGTGGGACTTGCGTCTGACAGAGACAGGCACTTCCCAGAACCCCAGCGTCACAGCCCTGGGAAAGAGCTGTTCTCCTGTGCCTGTTCCATTGGAGTGTGGTGAGATGGGAACCCGTGCAGCCGCAGCTTTTCTCGGACACCTATGTTTGGGAGGGGACAGGCGGCACTCTGGAGACCCGACTGCGCATGGGAAGCAGAGGGTTTAGGGCATTTGGGGCCTAGAGTCTTCTGCCGCTCTATGTTTCTCCCCAGGGTTCCACCAGGTTGGTGCGGGTTGACCTCGTGTTAGGCTGCAAGCCTTGTAGTTGCCCAGTAGCGGGTTGCAAGAAAGAGCATGGAGACAGCGGTAGAGACATCAAGGGTTTATTGGATAGGGAATCTTTCAGCTCTGAAGCAAAGGCCCTGGGGTGATACCCCACTGTGTATGGCAGACATCAGGCAGGACACAGGCAGTAGTCTTCCTCTGGGGGGAGGAGGAGGAGGAGGAGGTTACTAATTATAGGGGAATTGATGTCAGGTGGGCTCATTGGTTTCCAGGGAAACCAGTAGAAGAGTGTGTCCCTCACTGCCCCTTTGGTTAACAACCATCACTGGGGCAGGTGTTGCCCCTTGATAAACTAGCATGGTGTAGCCGTTCTGGTCTTGATCTCAGAAGGACAGCAGTGAGCAGTGGCTTGAAGTGAGATTTTAGTTCCCTGCCCAGGAATTGGACCTGGGTAGCCCAGATGAAAACCAGGAATCCTAGCTGCTAGACCACCAAAGGCTAGGGGCTAGAAGCAAAGTTCCCTTGGCTCTTGCCTCATTTGAAAAATGAATTTCTCAAGGAGGCAAAAACTGTAAAAACAGGTACAGAGTTTATTGTTAGAGACACAACACAACAAGTGGGAGAGCACACGGAGAAACAGTTTGTTTATTTAAGACAGAAGCAAGACAGAGATACGTACCCGGAGAGAAAGGGTGTGGGTGTCCTCCCTAATGAGGAGGAGCGCAGTAAAGAGGAGGTCAAATCATTGGGGCTCGTGCTGCAGCACAAGGGAGCAAAGACAAGGAACAGGCACCCTTGCTCACTCCCTAACAGGAGCTGCTTGGGTCCTTATATGGGGTAACAATGGGAGAAGATCCATGGGTTGGGCAGGAGGCGTAGCCTAGGTGGTCAGCCCACCCCCTTGGTGGTGCTGTGTACCATGCTTTTGCTCCCAGCCCCTCAGAAACGGCAGTTGGTTTGTGGCTTTTTGTATCCTATTGTTCATAATTGCCCCAGCTGTGTGTGTGTGCAGTTATTTTTAGTCCCTTATAGTTTCATTGTATTCCGTTGCTCAAGGAGATGTCTATCCAGGTACAAGCACTCTGGTAGAGGGTCCCAGGTCCCAGCCTATCTCAGAAGGACCCATAGGACACTTCCGGAGAAACGAAGGCAATGAACGGCCTCAGGGGTGACCAGCTGCAGTGTCAGAACTGCAGCGTATCCAGAGCTGTGAACCCAGACATTCTAGTCTTCTACTTTCTTTGCGTGCATGTGAAAGTGAGGGGCAGAGATGGTAGTGGAGACTGGGTTTTGACCAATCTTCAAAAAAGATCAGATATCTCAGGCACCCCTTTCCCTGGCTACTGCCATTCTCCACAAAAGTCATGTGAGAAGGAGAGAATTGCTGCTGCACATCAAAAAATCAAATTCAAGGTGAGTTTGTGCTTCCTCTTTGTTCCATGAAATGCATTTCGTTTTTCAGTATGTGGAAACATCTGGTGTCCTCCTGAAACATTTTCATTGACTTACCCTTAAGTCTTCCTTCCACAGGGAAAGTCACAGTTCCTGGGGATAGATCCCATTCCCCAGTGCACCCAAATGTCCTTCTGGTTAATTATTTACATTTTGCAAATGATTTAATTCTTCCTGTTGACTCTTTTATTAAGCATTCTTAGGCTGTAGAAATGCAACTCTGGAGGATAATAGACTATTATTTTAGACAGTGATTTATTAATGAAGAGAATGTACCTGCTTGGAATCACACAGTGGATATTCTTAACCTTCTACAAAGGCTTGAGATCAAAAGCAAATAGGGCAGGAGATGGTTTGACTGATTTCAGTCAGTGACAAGGACTTTGCTTTGTGAAACTTTTAAGAGTAGGAATGTAATTGGTGGTTTGAGAGGCCTGTTTCAACTAGGGTGGAGATCCCACCACCACTCTACTCCAGAATACCTAATGGTATTTTTTGTACTGGTCAGGTCTACTTCCTGGTTTGTCAGCATAACTTTGTTTCAGGCCACATTTTTGTGTGATGTGTGAGCAGTATGGTATAATGGCTAAGAGTGTGGGTCTAATACCTGGGTTAAAATCCTAGCTCTAACACTTGCTAGGTGTGTGAGCTGCTTGGGTAGTTTATTCAACCTCTCCTTGCCATAGTTTCTTTCTTTTTTTCCAAAATATTTTGTAAAGACTATTTTTTTTAAGAGCAGTTTTAGGTTTACAACAAAATTGAGAGGAAAGTACTGACATTCCCTGTATATCCCCCATCCCAATACATACATAGCTTACCCCATTATTAACAACCCCCACCAGAGTGGTACTTTTTTTTTTTTTTTTTTTTTTTTTAACCAAGGATGAACCTACATCAACACATCATAGTCACCCAAAGTCCATAATTTACCTTACTGTTGTACCTTAGTGTTGTACATTCTGTGGTTTGGGACAAATGTATAATGACTTATATCCATCATTCCAACCTCATAGAGTATTTTCATTACCCGAAGAATCCTCTGTTCTCTGCTGATTCATCTCCACCCACCCCCCACAAACACTGATCTTTTTATTGTCTCCATGGATTTCCTTTTTCCAGAATGTCTTATAGTTGGAAGCAGACAGTATGTAACCTCTTCAGATCAGCTTCTTTCACTTAGTACTGTGCATTTAAGTCTCCTTCATGTGTTTTCATGGCTTGATGGCTTATTTCTTTTTTAGCACTGAATAATAGTCCATTGTCTGGAGGGACCACAGTTTATCCATTCACCTACTGAAAGTCATCTTGGTTGCTTCTGAGTTTTGGCAATTATAATAAAGCTGCTGTAAACATCTGTGTGCAGGTTTTTGTGTGAACATGTTTTCATCTACTTAAGGTAAATACCAAAGATCTTTATTGCTGGGTTGTACGGCAAGAAAGAGTATGTTTAGTTTTGTTAAAAACCACCAAACTGTCTTCCAAGGTGGCTGTGCCATAGTTTCTTAACTGGAAAATACCTACCATGTAGCATTATTATGAGGGTTAGATGAGTTAGTAGTGTAAAGTCCTTAGAATAGCCCCTGGCACATACTAAAAGCTCAGAAAACATTGCCTGTTATAATGTGGTAATTCTGGGTCATTCCCCCTCAGCTTTCTGCAGATCAGGAACAATGACAGTGTGAACTTAAATTTCTTGGCACTTGTAGGTAAGAAAATGAAGCAAATGCTAAAGTCATGTAGAGTGGCATTTAACTCTATGCTATTTACCTTCCTTTATGTGATTCCAGGAAACAACTGAATCCTTGATTCCCTCCCCCCTCATTTATTGAGATATACTTGACATATAACATTGTGTAAGTTTATGGTGTACAGTGTGAAGATTTGGTAAATGTATACATGGTGAAATGATTACTACATAGTTAGCTCTGTGCGTATATGTGTGGTGAGAACGTTTAAGATCTACTCTCTTAGCAACTTTCAAGTGTACAATACAGAATTGTTAACTATAGTCACCAAGCTGGACATTAGATCCCCAGTTAGATCTTCTAACTGGAAGTCTGTACCCTTTAACCAACGTCTTCCCGTTTCCCCAGTGCCCTAGCACCTGGCAAACTCCGTCCACTTTTTGTTTCAACGAGTTTGGTTTTCTTAGACTCCACATATAAGTGAGATCATACAGTATTTGTCTTTTTCTGACTTACGTCACTTACTGTAATGCTTTCAAGGTTCATTCATGTTGTCCCAAATGACAGGATTTCCTTTTTTTTTTTTGGCTAATATTCCATTGTGTGTGTTTATCTATATCTATATATAAAGAAAATGTGTTGTATGCACATATCACATGTACATTTAACCCATTTTCTTTATCCATTTATTAGTGGACACACAGGCTGGTTGCATGTTTTGGCTATTGTAAATAATGCTGCAGTGAGCACCCCTGCGAACATGGCACTGCGAGCGGCGCGGAGCGTGCGGGCCGCGGTCTACAGCCTGCGCGCCATCTCTGCGCCCAACGCGCCATCTCTGCGCCCAACGCGCCCTGCCCGCCGCGGGCCTGGGGACTGCGGGCGGGCGCCATCCGGGCGCTGCGCACCGGACCCGCTCTGCTGTCGGATCGTAAATTCACAGACAAACATGAATGGGTAATAGAAAAAGGTGTTGGAACAGTGGGAATCAGCAATTTTGCACAGGAAGCTTTGGGAGATGTTGTTTACTGTAGTCTGCCGGAAGTAGGGACAAAATTGAACAAACAAGGAATTTGGTGCTTTGGAAAGTGTGAAAGCTGCTAGTGAACTATTCTCCTCTATCAGGAGAAGTAACTGAAATTAATGAAGCTGTAGCAGAAAATCCAGGACTTGTCAACAAATCTTGTTATGAAGATGGTTGGCTGATCAAGATGACACTCAGTAACCCTTCAGAACTAGATGAACTAATGAGTGAAGAAGCATATGAGAAATACATAAAATCTATGGAGGAGTGAAAATGGAACCCCTAAATAAACTAGTTTGAAACAACTTAATCTAGCATAGTTGTCTTAAATTAATGGTGGATAGATTTTTCAAAAGAACCTTTTAGCAAAAGAAACTACTTGCAAGAATGTTGCCTGAAGAAAATACCCCTTAACTGCCTAATGACTTCAGATAAACACTGCATCTTTTTCACAACACCCTATAATTTTTAGGCTAGTCTCCAGTTATAATATTCAGAATTCCTGAAATTACCTGTGGTAAAACTAGTTATAAAAATTATGTAATTCAAGGATAACATTGTTATCTTAACCTTGTATAATACTGTAAGTTGCTTACAGCCATCCCTGGATTTGGGTCAAAATACTCAATCAATATTCCCACTGGAAATACTCAATCAATATTCCCACTGGAAATAAGTGGCAGTGGAGAAAAGTTTGTTAGTTGTATAGCGTCCAGTGAAGAACATTACTATCTTAATTTTGCAGTATACTGTGTTTGCTGGTGCTGTTTCTATACAGTGAAGCAACAGCCTTGCAGGAAAATAAGAAACAGTTTAATAATAAAATATTCAACTTCTTAATTTAAAAAAATAATGCTGCAGTGAACGTGGGGGTACAAGTAAATCTCTTTGAGACAGTGATTTCATTTCCTTTCTGTATATACCCAGAAGTGGGATTGCTGGATCATATGATTGTTCTATTTCTAAGTTTTTGAGGAACTGCCATACAGTTTTCTATAATGGCTGCACCAATTTACATTTCTACCAGCAGTGTACAAGGGCATCCTTTTCTCCACATCCTTGACAACACTTGTTATCTTGTCTTCCTAGGGATAGACATTCTAACAGGTGTGAGGTGATATCTCACTGTGGTTTTGATTTGCATTTCCCTGATTAATGATGTCAAGCATCTTTTCACATACCTGTTGACCGTTTGTATGTCTTTGGGAAAATGTCTATTCAGATCTTCTGCCTTTTATTGATTTATCTTTTGGCTGTGCTGTGCAGCATGTGGGAATCTTAGTTCCCCAACCAGGGATTGAACCCGTGCCCCCTGCAGTGGAAGCACAGAGTCTTAACCACTGGAAGGGAAGTCCCTTCTGCCCATTTTTTAATCAGATTTTTTTCTCTTGAGTTGTATGTGTTTCTTATATGTTTGAGTTATTAATCCCTTATCACATGTATGGTTTGCAAATATTTTCTTCCACTCTGAAGCCTGCCTTTTTATTTTGTTGATTGTTTCTTTTGCTGTGCAGAAGTTTTTTAGTCTGATGGAGTCCTACTTGTTTATTTTTTCTGCTGTGGCCTGTGCTTTTGGTGTCATGTCCAAAATATCATTGCCAAGGGAATTCCCTGGTGGTCCACTGGTTAGGACTCCCCACTTCCACTGCCAGGGGCCCGGATTTGATTCCTGGTTGGGGAACTAAGATCCTGCAAGCTGTGCAGTGTAGCCTATATGTATGTGTGCATATATGTATATGTGTGTGTGTGTGTGTGTGTGTGTGTGTGTATCATTGCCAAGACCAGTTTTCCCAGTGTTTTCTCCTAGTAGTTTTATGTTTTCAGGTCTTACATTTAAGTCTCTAATTCAATGAATTAGAGACTTAATTTTTGTTAGTGGTGTAAGATATGGGTCCAGTTTCATCTTCTTGCATGTGAATATATCCAGTTTTCCCAGCACCATTTATTGAGGGGGCTATCCTTTCCCTATTGAGTATTTTTGGCTCCTTTGTCAACTATCAGTTGACTGAATATTTGTGAGTTTATTTCAGAGCTCTTAATTCTATTCTATTGGTCTATGTGTCTGTTTTTATGTCAGCATTAAACTGTTTTGACTAGCTATGTAATATAGTTTGAAATCAGGACATGTGATGTCTCCAGCTTTTTCTTCTTTTTCAAGATTGTTTTAGCTATTCAAGGTCTTTTGTGGTTCCATACCTATTTTAGAATTGTTTTTTCTATTTCTGTGAAAATGCCAGTGGAATTTTGATAGGGATTGCATTGAATCTATAGATAGCTTTGGGTAGTATGGACATTTTAACAATATTAATTCTTCTGATCCATGAACGCAGAATATCTTTCATTAATTTGTGTCTTCTTCAGTTTCTTTCATCAGTGTCATAGTTTTCACTGTACAGATCTCTCATTTCCTTGGTAAAATTTATTCCTAAGTATTTTCTTGTTTTTGATGCTATTTTAAATGGAATTGTTTTATTTCTTTTTCAGATATTTCAGTGTTATTGTATAGAAATACAACTGATTTTTGTATGTTGGTTTTATATTCTGCAGTTTTACTCAATCTGTGTATTAGTTCTATCAGTTTTTTGGTGGAGTCTTTAGGATTTTCTACATGTAAGTTCATGTCATCAACAGACAAATTTTACTTCTTCCTTTTTGATTAGGATACTTTTTATTTATTTTTCTTGCCTGATTGCTCTAGCACTTACAGTACTATGTTGAATAGGATTGGTGAGAGAGGGCACCCTTACATTTTTCCTGATCTTAGAGGAAAAGCTTTCAACCTTTCACTACTGAGTATGATATTGGCTGTGAGTTTGTTGTATATGGCCTTTATTATTTTGAGATACATTCCTTCTATACCCAGTTTTTTGAGAGTTCTTATCATGAAAGGAATTTTAATTTTGTCAATGCTTTTTCTGCATCTAATAAGGTGATCCTATGATTTTTATCCTTCAGTCTATTAATGTGGTATACCACATTTATTGATTTGCATCCCAGGGGTTTATTCTTGCATTCCAGGGATAAATCCCACTTGATCAATCCCACTGTGATCCTCTTAATGTACTGTTGAATTGGGCTTATTAGTATTTTGTTTAGAATATTTGCATTTATATTCATCAAGGATATTGGCCTGTCGTTTTCTTTTCTTGTAGTGTCCTTATCTGGCTTTGGTCTCAGAGTAATGCTGGCCTTGTAAAATGAGTTCAGAAGTGTCCCTTCCTTTTCCATTTTTGGAAGGGTTTGAGAAGGCATGACATTAACTCTTCTATAAATGTTTGGTGGAATTCACTGCTGAAACCATCTGATCCTGAGCTTTTCAGTACTGGGAAGTGTTTTGTTTTTTTAAAATTATTTATTTATTTATTTATTTGGTTGCATTGGGTTTTAGTTGTGGCAGGTGGGCTCCTTAGTTGAGGTTCGCTGGCTTCTTAGTTGTGGCATGTGGGCTCCTGAGTTGTGGCAGGTGGGCTCCTTAGTTGTGGCTTGCTGGCTCCTTAGTTGTGGCACACGGGCTCCTTAGTTGTGGCACACGGTCTCCTTAGTTATGGCATGTGAGCTTTTAGTTGTGGCATGCATGTGGGATCTAGTTCCCAGACCAGGGATTGAACCTGGGCCCCCTGCATTGGGAGTGTGGAGTCTTAACCACTGTGCCACCAGGGAAGTCCCAGTATTGGGAAGTTTTTGATAACTGATTCAATCTCCTTACTTGTTAGTGGTCTATTCACATTTCCTATTTCTTCATGATTTAGTATGGGTAGGTGTATATTTCTAGGATTTATTTCTTCTAGGTTATACAGTTGTTTCTGTATAATTGTTCATAATAGTCTCTTATCTTTGATATCAGTTGTAATGTCTCCTCTTTCATTTATAATTTTGTTTGAGTCCTCTCTTGTTGAGTGTAGCTACAGGTTTCTCAATTTGGTTTAGCTTTTCTAACAACCAATTCTTAGTCTCATTGATATTTTTTCTGTTTTCCTTTCTAGTGCCTATTTCATTTCTGCTCTTTTGATAATATTTTGCTCTTCTGTCTGCTACTTTAGTCCTACTTTGTTCTTTCTCTAGTTCCTTGAGGTGTAAAGTTAGGTTAATTATTTGGGATCTTTCTTTTTTCTTAATGTAGGCATTTATCATTATAAACTTCCCTCTTAGAATTGCTTTTGCTGCATCCCACTTGCTCAGTTCTCTTAATGAATAATATGCAGAAAGGAACATACTTATTAATTTAAAGGAGACCAGGACTTCCAACTAGTCAATTAAACCTCTGTGTGTGTAAGAAGGAAATGCTAGTAATCATCATCTGATTTGACAAGCCTTATACGTATTTACACCTTAAAGATTATAGAGATGTCACTAGAATAGCAAATCACCAAGATAGTCATTCAGAATTTCATACTTTTTTAGAGATTTGAAGTTATTCTCATAGATTTTAGCAATAATCTCTGAAGTCCAGGTATCTTACAAGATTCCATGATAGGAACAACAATTCCAAGGACATATTTTTAATAATATTAGAAAACATAGTAAGGTGCTTATAGTTATAAATATTCACGTACTCTGTATTGGACAGGGTAACAAAGCTAAGCCTTTGTTAATATTCTCTATTTGTCATTTTATCACATCGGAATTTTTATGTTGTTTTATAAGGTAAGAATGATATCTCTTTCATTGTAAATTCTAAGGTTGGGGAGGAGACATCACCTTTTTCTTCTGAGAAACTTTTTTGCTAATATTGTTAATTAAATAGATTTGCATTCTCCAGACAAATCTGAAATTTATTAATTAGTATTATTAGACATGGCTATCAAATCCCACAGAACCTACAAAAAGAATTCTTGGAGGGCTTCCCTGGTGGCACAGTGGTTGAGAATCTGCCTGCCAATGCAGGGGACACAGGTTCGAGCCCTGGTCTGGGAGGATCCCACATGCCGCTGAGCAACTGGGCCCATGAGCCGCAATTACTGAGCCTGCGCGTCTGGAGCCTGTGCTCCGCAGCAAGAGAGGCTGCGATAGTGAGAGGCCCGCGCACCGCAATGAAGAGTGGCGCCCGCTTGCCATGACTGGAGAAGGCCCTCGCATAGAAGCGAAGACCCACCACAGCCATAAATAAATAAATTTAAAGAAACTATCAATCATTTAAAAAAAAAAAGAATTCTTGGAACTAATAGTAATTTTAGCAGGATCACAGAGTACAAAATCAGTATACAAAAGTCAGTCATGGACTTCCCTGGTGGTGCAGTGGTTAAGAATCTGCCTGGCAATGCAGGGGACATGGGTTTGATACCTGGTCCAGGAAGATCCCACATGCTGTGGAGCAACTAAGCCCGTGCACCACAACTACTGAGCCTGCACTCTAGAGCCCACAAGCCACAACTACCAAAGCCCGTGCACCCTAGAGCCTGTGTGACACAACTACTGAGCCCGTGTGCAGCAACTACTGAAGCCCGCACACTCTAGGGCCTGCACGCCGCAACTGCTGAGCCCGTGCTCTACAACAAGAGAATCCACCGCAATGAGAAGCCCGTGCACTGCAGCGAAGAGTATCCCCCAGTCGCTGCAACTAGACAAAGCCCGCACACGGTAATGAAGACCCAATGCAGCCAAAAAAAAAAAAAATTTTTTTTTAAATAAAAAAATTTTTTTGTTTAATTTAAGAAAAAGTAAGTCATCTTTGGGACTTCCCTGGCGGTCCAGTGGTTAAGAGTCCCCCTTCCAATGCAGGGAGCAGGGGTTCAATCCCTGGTTGGGGAACTAAGATCCCACATGCCGTGCAGTGTGTGGCCAAAATTTTTTAAAAATAATAAAAAATAAAAAAAGAGTCAGTCATTTTTTCTATACTGGCAATGAACACCTAGAAGTTGAACTTTTAAAAAAAATACTTATATGTGTATGTATAACTGATTTACTTTGCTGTACACCTGAAACTAACACAACATTGTAAATCAGCTATACTCCAATAAAAATTTTAAAAATATAAACAGTTTTGAAAAGACTTACTTAGGAAATTTCAAGTATTCGATACAGTATGGTTAACTATAGTCGACTTGCTGCACATTATCTCTCTAGAATTTCTTCATTTTGCATAACTAAAACCTCGTATTCCAGTTATTTGTGTTACATGTAGATTCTGTTCATGTCTTGAAAATATTAAATATTTATATTCAATAAAATATAAGTTAAAAAAAATTAAAAACAATACCATTTTCAATAGCTACCCAAAAAGTGAAATGCTTAGGTATAAATGTAACAAAATATTTACAGAATCTATGTGGAGAACTATGAAAGAATGATGAAAGAATTCAAATACCTAAATATATTTATTTATGTTTTCACATATAGATTTTTTGTTTGTGAATATTCAAAGCAGTTTTATTATCACTGGACAAAAACTATAAATAACTCAAATGTCCATCAAAAAGTAAATAGATAAAGATATTTTTGTACATCCACAAAATGGAATACAGAGCAACAACAAAAAAGGGATGTCAAAATAATTATGCTAAATGTAACAAACAAAATACCACTTATATAAAATTGCCAAAAATTTATACTAATATATAGTCACAAAGAAAGATCAGTTTTTGCTTGGGGATAAGGAATAGAAGGGAGGCTATATACAAAAAGGCACCAAGAAACTTTTGCAGGTGATGAATATGTCCATTATCTTGATGTTTTTGCAGGTATATACACATGTAAAAACACAACAGACTACACTTAATTTTTTTTTTTTTTTGGCTGTGTTGGGTCTTCGTTGCTGTGCACAGGCTTTTCTCTAGTTGTGGGGAGTGGGGGCTACTCTTCTTTGCAGTGCGCGGGCTTCTCATTGCAGTGGCTTCTCGTTGCGGAGCATGGGCTCTAGGCGCGTGGGCTTCAGTAGTTATGGCGTGTGGGCTCTGGAGTGCAGGCTCAGTAGTTGCGGCACACGGGCTTAGTGGCTCCACGGTATGTGGGATCTTCCCAGACCAGAGCTCGAACCCATGTCCCCTGCATTGGCAGGTGGATTCTTAACCACTGCGCCACCAGGGAAGCCCTATTTTTTTTTTAATTTTTATTTTATACTGGAGTATAGTTGATTAACAATGTTGTGTTAGTTTCAGGTGTACAGCAAAGTGATTCAGTTATACATATACATGTATCTCTTCTTTTTCAAATTCTTTTCCCATGTAGGTTATTACAGAATATTGAGCAGAGTTCCCTGTGCTATACAGTAGATCCTTGTTGGTTATCTATTTTAAATATAGTAGTGTGTGTATGCCAATCCCAAACTCCCACTTTATCCCTCCCCCACCACATATAGATTTTTATTCATGTATTGGATCACTCAATATTGTTAAGGTGTCAGTTCTTTCCAATTTGAGCTATAGATTTAAGTCAATCCGAATCAAAATACCAGAAGTCTTTTTTGTAGATATCAACAAGTTGATGCTAAAATTTTATGGAAAGACAAAGGAACAGAAATAGCCAATACAATTCTGGAAAAAAGTTGTAGGATTCACATTACCTGATTTCAAGACTTAATATAAAGCTATGATAATCAAAGCAGCATGTTATTAGTGAAAGAATAGATATATAGATCAAGGGAATAGAATAGAGACTCCAGAAATAGACTCATATGTATATGGTCAATTCATTTTTTTTCAGTATAGCACGAAGGCAGTTCAATGGAGAAAGGATAAGTCATTTCAAAAAATGATGCTGGAATAATTGAATGTCCATATGCAAAAGGATAAAAAAATAATTAACCCTGACACAGACCTTACCCCTTAATAAAAAATTAACTCAAAATGAATTATAGACCCACATATAAAATGCTATAAAACTTAGAAAATAGGAAAAATTCTGCACAGCTTTGGGTTTAGCAGTAAGTCAGGTATTTTGTAGGATATTCATCAGTTTGGATTTATCTAATGTTTTCTCATGATTAGATTCAATTGATAGATTTTGGAGGGAAGAATACCTCAGTGGTGATGTACCCTCTTCAGCACATCACATCAAGGGATACAATATGTGCTATTACTGGTGATGTTAGCCTTGATCACTTGGTTAAGGTAATGTCTGTCAGATTTCTCCATTGTAAATTTACTGTTTTTCTCTTTGGAGTTAATAAATTTGGGGAGGTACTTTGAAGCTACATGACTATCTTGTTTCTCATTAAACTTTCATTCACTGATTTTAACATTCATTAGTGGATGTTGCCTGCAACAATTAAAATTGTGATTAGCTAATGATGATTTTTTTTACCTTCCTTATTCTATATTTACTAATAAGAATTCTTTTATAAGGAACTGTTGTCCCTACCTTATTTATATGTGTGTATGTCATTTATATGTGTATGGATCCATAAATATTCATTTATTATAATACACATACAGACAGATACACAATCCAACGTTGTTATTTTTTGCGGGGGGTCAAATTGTTCCTTTAGCCTTTGGGGGCTATTCTATTTTTTATTTTCTTAATTTTTATTTTATATTGGAGTATAGTTGATTTACAATGCTGTGTTAGTTTCAGGTGTACAGCAAAGTGATTTAGTTATACATGTACATATATCTATTCTTTTTCAAATTCTTTTCCCATTTAGGTTATTACAGAATATTGAGTAGAGTTCCCTGTGCTTTACAGTAGGTCCTTGTTGGTTATCTATTTTTTTAAAAAAAACTGGTATAGGGAAGTTTATAGCAGCTTTATTCATGATTGCCAAAACTTGGAAGTAACCAAGATGTCCTTCAGTAAGTGAATGGATAAATGAACTGTGGAACATCCAGACAATGGGCCGCATGGCATGAGGGGTCTAGTTCCCCAACCAGGGATCAAATTCATGCCCCCTGCAGTGGAAGCGCGGAATCCTAACCACTGGACTGCCAGGGAATTCCCTAGTTATCTATTTGAAATATAGTAGTGTGTATATGTCATTCCCAAGCTCCCAATTTATCCCTCCCCCCAATCTTTCCCCTTTGGTAACCGTAAGTTTGTTTTCTAAATCTGTGAGTCTGTTTCTGTTTTGTAAATAAGTTCATTTGTGTTTTTTTTTTTTTTAGATTCCACGTATAAGTGGTATCATATGGTATTTGTCTTTCTCTGTCTGACTTACTTCACTTAGTATGATAATCTCCAGGTCCATCCATGTTGCTGCAGATAGCATTATTTCATTCTTGTTAATGCTTGAGTATTCCATTGTATATATGTGCCACATCTTCTTTATCCATTCATCTGTTGATGGACATTTAGGTTGCTTCCATGTCTTAGCTATTGTAAACAGTGTTGCAGTGAACATTGGGGTGCATGTATCTTTTCGAATTACAGTTTTCTCCAGATATATGCCCAGGAGTGGGATTGCAGGATCATATGGTAGCTCTATTTTTAGTTTTTTGAGGAACCTCCATACTGTTCTCTACAGTGGTTGTACCAATTTACATTCCCACCAACAGTATAGGAGGGTTCACTTCTCTCCACACCCTCTCCAGCATTTATTGTTTGTGGATTTTATTTATTTATTTTTGGCCATGCCAGACGGCATGTGGGCTCTTAGTTCCCTGACCAGGGATCAAACCCGTGCTCCCTACATTAGGAGCGCAGAGTCTTAACCACTGGACCGCCAGGGAAGTCCTGTTTGTGGTTATTTTGATGATAACCATTCTTACTGGTGTGAGTTGATATCTCAATGTAGCTTTCATTTGCATTTCTCTAATAATTAGCGACGTTGAACATCTTTTCATGTGCTTCTTGGCCATCTGTATGTCTTCTTTGGAGAAATGTCTATTTAGGTCTTCTGCCCATTTTTCAATTGGGTTGTTTGTTTTTATGATATTAAGCCACATGAACTATTTGTAAATCTTGGAGACTAATCCCTTGTCGCTCACGTTGTTTGCAAATATTTTCTCCCATTCTGTGGGTTGTCTTTTGAAAAAGATACTGCTGCAATTTATGTCAGAGAGTGTTTTGCCTTAGTTTTCCTCTAAGAGTTTTATAGAAACTCACATTTAGATCTTTAATCCATTTTGAGTTTATTTTTGTATATGGTGTTAAGGAGTGTTCTAATTTCATTTTTTTACATGTAGCTGTCCAGTTTTCCCAGCACCATTTATTGAAGAGAATGCCTTTCCTCCATTGTATGGTCTTGCTTCCTTTGCCATAGATTAATTGACCATAGGTGCGTGGGTTTATTTCTGGGTTTTCTATCCTGTTCCATTGATCTATATGTCTATTTTTGTGCCAGTACCATACTGTTTTGATGACTGTAGCTTTGTAGTATAGTCTGAAGCCAGGGAGCCTGATTGCTCCAGCTCTGTTTTTCTTTCTCAAGATTGCTTTGGCTATTCAGGGTCTTTTGTGTCTCCATACATATTTTAAGGTTTGTTGTTTTTTGTTGTTCCAGTTTTGTGAAAAATGCCATTGGTGAGTTGATAGGGACTACATTGAATCTGTAGATTGCCTTGGGTAGTATAGTCATTTTGACAGTATTGATTCTTCCAATCCAAGAACATGGTATATCTTTCCATCTGTTTGTGTCGTCTTCCACTCTTTTCATCAGCGTTTTATAGTTTTTAGAGTATAGGTCTTTTGTCTTCTTGGGTAGGTTTATTCCTAGGTATTTTATTCTTTTTTTGATGCGATGGTAAATGGGATTGTTTCTTTAGTTCCTCTTTCTGATCTTTCGTTGTTAGAAATGCAACAGATTTCTGTGTTTTAATTTTGTAACCTGCAACTTTACTGAATTCATTGATGAGCTCTAGTAGTTTTCTGGTAGTGTGTTTAGGATTTTCTGTGTATAGTATCATGTCATCTGCAAACAGTGACAGTTTTCTTTCTTCTTTCCCAATTTGGATTCCTTTTATTTCTTTTTCTTCTCTGACTGCCATAGCTAGGACTTCCAAAACTATGTTGAATGAAAGTGGTGAGCATGGACATCCTTGTCTTGTTCCTGATCTTAGAAGAAATGCTTTCAGCTTTTCACCACTGAGTATGATGTTAGCTGTAGATTTGTTGTATATGACCTTTATTGTGTTGAGATATGTTCCCTCTATGCCCACTTACTGGAGAGTTTTTATCATAAATTGGTATTGAATTTTGTCAAAAGATTTTTCTGCATCTATTGAGATGATCATATGGTTTTACTCTTCTATTTGTTAATGTGGTGTATCACACTGATTGATTTGTGGATATTGAAAAATTCTTGCATCCTTAGGATGAATCCCACTTGATTGTGGTATATGATCATTTTAATATATTGTTGGATTCGGTTTGCTAGTATTTTGTTGAAGATTTTTGCCTATGTTCATCAGTGATATTAGCCTGTAATTTTCTTTTTTTGTGGTATCTTTGTCTGGTTTGGGTATCAGGGTGAGAGTGGCCTCATAGAATGAGTTTGGGAGTGTTCCTTTCTCTGCAGTTTTTTGGAATAGTTTCAGAAGGATAGGTGTTAATTCTTCTCTAAATGTGTGATAGAATTTGCCTGTGAAGCCATCTGGTCATGGACTTCTGTTTGTTGGGAATTTTTATTTTATTTTATTTTATTTTATTTTATTTTATTTTATTTATTTTTGGCTGCATTGGGTCTTCGTTGCTGCTCGCAGGCTTTCTCTAGTTGCAGCAAACAGGGGCTCTTCTTTGTTGCGGTGTGCGGGCCTCTCATTGTGGTGGCTTCTCTTGTTGTGGAGCACAGGCTCTAGGCATGCGGGCTTCAGTAGTTGTGGCACTTGGGGTCAGTAGTTGTGGCTCGTGTGCTGTAGAGCACAGGCTCAGTAGTTGTGGCACACAGGCTTAGTTGCTCTGTGGCATGTGGGGTCTTCCTGGACCAGGGCTCAAACCTGTGTCCCCTGCATTGGCAGGCGGGTTCTTAACCACTTCACCACCAGGGAAGTCCCTGTTGGGAGTTTTTAAATCACAGTTTCAATTTCAGTACTTGTGAGTTGTTCATATTTTCTATTTCTTCTTGGTTCAGTCTGGGAGATTGTACCTTTCTAAGAATTTGTCCGTTTCTTCTGTGTTGCCCATTTTATTGGCACATAGTTGCTTGTATTAGTCTCTTATGATCCTTTGTATTTTTGTGGTGTCCATTATGACTTCTCCTTTTTCATTTCTCATTTTATGCATTTGAGCCCTCTCCCTTTTTTCTTCATGTGTCTGCCTAAAGGTTTATCAATTTTGCTTATCTTTTCAAAGAACTGGCTTTTAGTTTCATTGATCTTTGTTATTATTTTCTTCGTCTCTGTTTCATTTATTTCTGCTCTGATCTTTATGATTTCTTTCCTTCTGCTAACTTCAGGGTTTGTTTGTTCTTTCTCTGGTTGCTTTAGGTGAAAGTTTAGGTTGTTTATTTGAGATTTTTCTTGTTCCTGAGGTAAGTTTGTATTGCTATAAACTTCCTTCTTAGAACTGCTTTTGCTGCATTCCATAGGTTTTGGATCATTGTGCTTTTGTTTTCACTTGTCTCTAGGTATTTTTTGATTTTGTCTTTGATTTATTCAGTGATCCATTGGTTGTTTAGTAGCATGTTGTTTAGCCTCCACATGTTTGTGTTTTTTACAGTTTTTTTCTTGTAGTTGATTTCTAATTTCACAGCATTGTGATTGGAAAAGATGCTTGATATGATTTCAGTTTTCTTAAATTTACCGAGGCTTGCTTTGTGGCCCAGCGTATGGTCAATCCTGGAGAAAGTTCCATATGCACTTGAAAAAAATGTGTATTCTGCTGCTTTTGGATGGAATGCTCTATAAATATCAGTTAAGTCCATCTGGTCTAATGTCCATCTGGTCATTTAAGGCCTGTGTTTCCTTACTGATTTTCTGTCTGGATAATCTGTCCATTGATGAGAGTGGGGTGTTAAAATCCCCCGCTATTATTGTGTTACTGTAGATTTCTCCTTTTATGGCTGTTAGTATTTGCCTTATATATTGAAATGCTCCTGTGTTGGGTATATATTTATTTAAAATTATTATATCTTCTTCTTGGATTGATCCCTTGATCGTTTCGTAGTGTTGTTCTTTGTCTCTTTTAACAGTCTTTATTTTAAAGTCTATTATGTCTGATAAGAGTATTGCTACTCCAGCTTTCTTTTGATTTCCATTTGCATGGAATAGCTCTTTCCATCCCCTTACTTTCAGTCTGTATGTGTCCCTAGATCTGAAGTGGGTCTCTTTTACCCATATATATGGGTATTGTTTTTGTATCCATTCAGTGAGTTTATGCCTTTTGGTTGGAGCATTTAATCCATTTACATTTAAGGTAATTATCGATGTGTATGTTCTTATTTCCACTTTGTTAATTGTTTTGGATTTATTTTTGTACGTCTTTTTTCTCCCCTTCCTCTTTTGTTCTCTTGTGATTTGATGACCATCTTTAATGCTGCGTTTGGATTGATTTTCTTTTTTGTGTGTGTAGCTATTATAGTTTTGGGGTTTGCTGTTCCCATGAGGTTTTAATATAGCAGTCTAGAAATGTATTGATACAAGATTGTTTTAAGTTGCTGGTCTCTTTCCTGCCTAGAGAAGTTCCTTTAGCATTTGTTGCAAAGCTGGTCTGGTGGTGCTAAATTCTCTTAGTTTTTGCTTGTTTGTAAAGCTTTTGATTTCTCTGTTGAATCTGAATGAGAGCCTTGCTTTGTAGAGTGTTCTTGGCTGTAAGTTCTTCCCTTTCAACTCTTTTAAATATATTGTGCAACTGCCTTCCAGCCTGCAGAGTTTCTGCTGAAAAATCAGCTGATAATTTTATGGGAATTTCCTTGCATGTTATTTGTTGCTTTTCCTTTGTTGCTTTTTTTTTTTAAAACATCTTTATTGAAGTATAATTGCTTCACAATGGTGTGTTAGTTTCTGCTTTATAACAAAGTGAATCAGCTACACATATACACACGTTCCCATATCTCCTCCCTCCCGCATCTCCCTCCCTCCCACCCTCCCCATCCCACCCCCCCAGGCGGTCACAAAGCACCGAGCTAATCTCCCTGTGCTATGTGGCTGCTTCCCACTAGCTATCTATTTTACATTTGGTAGTGTATATATGTCCATGACACTCTCTCACCCTGTCACATCTCACCCCTCCCCCTCCCCATATCCTCAAGTCCATTCTTTAGTAGGTCTGTGTCTTTATTCCCATCTTGCCACTAGGTTCTTCATGACCTTTTTTTTTTTCCTTAGATTCCATATATATGTGTTAGCATACTGTATTTGTTTTTCTCTTTCTGACTTACTTCACTCTGTATGACAGACTCTAACTCCATCCACCTCATTACAAATACGTCCATTTCATTTCTTTTTATGGCTGAGTAATATTCCATTGTATATATGTGCCACATCTTCTTTATCCATTCATCCGATGATGGACACTTAGGTTGCTTCCATGTCCTGGCTATTGTAAATAGAGCTGCAATGAACATTTTGGTACATGACTCTTTTTGAATTATGGTTTTCTCAGGGTATATGCCCAGTAGTGCGATTGCTGTGTCGTATGGTAGTTCTATTTTTAGTTTTTTAAGGAACCTCCATACTGTTCTCCATAGTGGCTGTATCAATTTACATTCCCACCAACAGTGCAAGAGGGTTCCCTTTTCTACACACCCTCTCCAGCATTTATTGTTTGTAGATTTTTTGATGATGGCCATTCTGACTGGTGTGAGATGATACCTCATTGTAGTTTTGATTTGCATTTCTCTAATGATTAATGATGTTGAGCATTCTTTCATGTGTCTGTTGGCCATCTGTATATCTTCTTTGGAGAAATGTCTATTTAGGTCTTCTGCCCATTTTTGGATTGGGTTGTTTGTTTTTTTAATATTGAGCTGCATGAGCTGCTTGTAAATCTTGGAGATTAATCCTTTCTCACTTGCTTCATTTGCAAATATTTTCTCCCATTCTGAGGGTTGTCTTTTGGTCTTGTTTATGGTTTCCTTTGCTGTGCAAAAGCTTTTAAGTTTCATTAGGTCCCATTTGTTTATTTGTGTTTTTATATCCATTTCTCTAGGAGCTGGGTCAAAAAGGATCTTGCTGTGATGTATGTCATAGAGTGTTCTGCCTATGTTTTCCTCTAAGAGTTTGATAGTGTCTGGCTTTACACTTAGGTCTTTAATCCATTTTGAGTTTATTTTTGTGTATGGTGTCAGGGAGTGTTCTAATTTCATACTTTTACATGTACCTGTCCAATTTTCCCAGCACCACTTATTGAAGAGGCTGTCTTTTCTCCACTGTATATGCTTGCCTCCTTTATCAAAGATAAGGTGACCATATGTGCGTGGGTTTATCTCTGGGCTTTCTATCCTGTTCCATTGATCTATATTTCTGTTTTTGTGCCAGTACCAAACTGTCTTGATTACTGTAGCTTTGTAATATAGTCTGAAGTCAGGGAACCTGATTCCTCCAGCTCCATGTTTCGTTCTCAAGATTGCTTTGGCTATTCGGGGTCTTTTGTGTCTCCATACAAATTGTGAAATTTTTTGTTCTAGTTCTGTGAAAAATGCCAGTGGTAGTTTGATAGGGATTGCATTGAATCTGTAGATTGCTTTGGGTAGTAGAGTCATTTTCACAATGTTGATTCTTCCAATCCAAGAACATGGTATATCTCTCCATCTATTTGTATCATCTTTAATTTCTTTCATCAGTGTCCTATAATTTTCTGTATACAGGTCTTTTGTCTCCTTAGGTAGGTTTATTCCTAGATATTTTATTCTTTTTGTTGCAGTGGTAAATGGGAGTGTTTTCTTAATTTCACTTTCAGATTTTTCATCATTAGTGTATAGGAATGCAAGAGATTTCTGTGCATTAATTTTGTATCCTGCTACTTTACCAAATTCATTGATTAGCTCTAGTAGTTTTCTGGTAACAGTTTTAGGATTCTCTATGTATAGTATCATGTCATCTGCAAACAGTGACAGCTTTACTTCTTCTTTTCCGATTTGGATTCCTTTTATTTCTTTTTCTTCTCTGATTGCTGTGGCTAACAGTTCCAAAACTATGTTGAATAATAGTGGTGAGAGTGGGCAACCTTGTCTTGTTCCTGATCTTAGTGGAAATGCTTTCAGTTTTTCACCATTGAGGACAATGTTGGCTGTGGGTTTGTCATATATGGCCTTTATTATGTTGAGGAAAGTTCCCTCTATGCCTACTTTCTGCAGGGCTTTTATCATAAATGGGTGTTGAATTTTGTTGAAAGCTTTCTCTGCATCTATTGATATGATCATATGGTTTTTCTCCTTCAATTTGTTAATATGATGTATCACGTTGATTGATTTGCGTATATTGAAGAATCCTTGCATTCCTGAGATAAACCCCACTTGATCATGGTGTATGATCCTTTTAATGTGCTGTTGGATTCTGTTTGCTAGTATTTTGTTGAGGATTTTTGCATCTATGTTCATCAGTGATATTGGCCTGTAGTTTTCTTTCTTTGTGACATCTTTGTCTGGTTTTGGTATCAGGGTGATGGTGGCCTCGTAGAATGAGTTGGGGAGTGTTCCTCCCTCTGCAATATTTTGGAAGAGTTTGAGAAGGATAGGTGTTAGCTCTTCTCTAAATGTTTGATAGAATTCGCCTGTGAAGCCATCTGGTCCTGGGCTTTTGTTTGTTGGAAGATTTTTAATCACAGTTTCAATTTCAGTGCTTGTGATTGGTCTGTTCATATTTTCTATTTCTTCCTGGTTCAGTCTCGGTAGGTTGTGCATTTCTAAGAATCTGTCCATTTCTTCCAGGTTGTCCATTTTATTGGCATAGAGTTGCTTGTAGTAATCTCTCATGATCGTTTGTATTTCTGCAGTGTCAGTGGTTACTTCTCCTTTTTCATTTCTAATTCTCTTGATTTGAATCTTCTCCCTTTTTCTCTTGATGAGTCTGGCTAATGGTTTATCAATTTTGTTTATCTTCTCGAAGAACCAGCTTTTAGTTTCATTGATTTTTGCTATTGTTTCCTTCATTTCTTTTTCATTTATTTCTGATCTGATCTTTATGATTTCTTTCCTTCTGCTAGCTTTGGGGTTTTTTTGTTCTTCTTTCTCTAATTGCTTTAGGTGCAAGGTTAGGTTGTTTATTCGAGATGTTTCCTGTTTCTTGATGTAGGCTTGTATAGCTATAAACTTCCCTCTTAGCACTGCTTTTGCTGCATCCCATAGGTTTTGGGTCGTTGTGTCTCCATTGTCATTTGTTTCTAGGTATTTTTTGATTTCCCCTTTGATTTCTTCAGTGATCACTTCGTTATTAAGTAGTGTATTGTGTAGCCTCCATGTGTTTGTATTTTTTACAGATCTTTTCCTGTAATTGATATCTAATCTCATAGCGTTGTGGTCTGAAAAGATACTTGATACGATTTCAATTTTCTTAAATTTAGCAAGGCTTGATTTGTGACCCAAGATATGATCTATCCTGGAGAATGTTCCATGAGCACTTGAGAAAAATGTGTACTCTGTTGTTTTTGGGTAGAATGTCCTATAAATATCAATTAAGTCCATCTTGTTTAATGTATCATTTAAAGCTTGTGTTTCTTTATTTATTTTCATTTCGGATGATCTGTCCATTGGTGAAAGTGGGGTGTTAAAGTCCCCTACTATGATTGTGTTACTGTCGATTTCCCCTTTTATGGCTGTTAGTATTTGCCTTATGTATTGAGGTGCTCCTATGTTGGGTGCATAAATATTTACAATTGTTATATCTTCCTCTTGGATCGATCCCTTGATCATTATATAGTGTCCTTCTTTGTCTCTTGTAATAGTCTTTATTTTAAAGTCTATTTTGTCTGATATGAGAATTGCTACTCCAGCTTTCTTTTGATTTCCATTTGCATGGAATATCATTTTCCATCCCCTCACTTTCAGTCTGTAAGTGTCTCTAGGTCTGAAGTGGGTCTCTTGTAGACAGCATATATATGGGTCTTGTTTTTGTATCCATTCAGCCAGTCTGTGTCTTTTGGTGGGAGCATTTAATCCATTTACATTTAAGGTAATTATCGATATGTATGTTCCTATTCCCATTTTCTTAAATATTTTGGGTTTGTTATTGTAGGTGTTTTCCTTCTCTTGTGTTTCTTGCCTAGAGAAGTTCCTTTAGCATTTGTTGAAAAGCTGGTTTGGTGGTGCTGAACTCTCTCAGCTTTTGCTTGTCTGTAAAGGTTTTAATTTCTCCATCAAATCTGAATGAGATCCTTGCTGGGTAGAGTAACCTTGGTTGTAGGTTTTTCTCCTTCATGACTTTAAGTATATCCTGCCACTCCCTTCTGGCTTGCAGAGTTTCTGCTGAAAGATCAGCTGTTAACCTTATGGGGATTCCCTTGTGTGTTATTTGTTTTTGTTCCTTTGCTGCTTTTAATATGTTTTCTTTATATTTAATTTTTGATAGTTTGATTAATATGTGTCTTGGAGTGTTTCTCCTTGGATTTATCCTGTATGGGACTCTCTGTGCTTCCAGGACTTGATTAACTATTTCCTTTCCCATATTAGGGAAGTTTTCAACTATAATCTCTTCAAATATTTTCTCAGTCCCTTTCTTTTTCTCTTCTTCTTCTGGGACCCCTATAATTCGAATGTTGGTGCGTTTAATGTTGTCCCAGAGGTCTCTGAGACTGTCCTCAGTTCTTTTCATTCTTTTTTCTTTATTCTGTTCCGCAGCAGTGAATTCCACCATTCTGTCTTCCAGGTCACTTATGCGTTCTTCTGCCTCAGGTATTCTGCTGTTGATCACGTCTAGAGTATTTTTAATTTCATTTATTGTGTTTTTCATCATTGCTTGGTTCCTCTTTAGTTCTTCTACATCCTTGTTAAATGTTTCTTGCATTTTGTCTATTCTATTTCCAAGATTTTGGATCATCTTTACTATCATTATTCTGAATTCTTTTTCAGGTAGACTGCCTATTTCCTCTTCATTTGTTAGGTCTGGTGTGTTTTGACCCTGCTCCTTCACCTGCTGTGTGGTTTTTTGTCTTCTCATTTTGCTTATCTTACTGTGTTTGGGGTCTTCTTTTCACAGGCTGCAGGTTCGTAGTTTCCGTTGTTTTTGGTATCTGTCCCCAGTGGCTAAGGTTGGTTCAGTGGGTTGTGTAGGCTTCCTGGTGGAGGGGACTAGTGCCTGTGTTCTGGTGGATGAGGTTGGATCTTGTCTTTCTGGTGGGCACGTCCACGTCTGGTGGTGTGTTTTGGGGTGTCTGTGGCCTTATTATGTTTTTAGGCAGCCTCTCTGCTAATGGATGGGGCTGTGTTCCTGTCTTGCTATTTGTTTGGCATAGAGTGTCCAGCTCTGTAGCTTGCTGGTCGTTGAGTGAAGCTGGGTCTTGATGTTGAGATGGAGATCTCTGAGAGATTTTTGCCGTTTGGTATTACGTGGAGCTGGGAGGTCTCTTGTGGACCAGTGTCCTGAAGTTGGCTCTCCCACCTCAGAGGCACAGCCCTGATGCCTGGCTGGAGCACCAAGAGCCTTTCATCCACACGGCCAAGTACGGGGGGAGTTTCTTGCCTTTTGGGAGGTCTGACGTCTTCTGCCAGCGTTCAGTGGGTGTTCTGTAGGAGCAGTTCCACGTGTAGATGTATTTCTACTGTATCTGTGGGAAGGAAGGTGATCTCTGCGTCTTAGTCCTCCGCCATCTTGCCCCTCCTTCTGTTGCTTTTTATATTTTCTCTTTGTCTTTAATTTTTAAAAATAAATTTACTTATTTTATTTATTTATTTTTGGCTGCATTGGGTCTTCATTGCTGTGCGTGGGCTTTCTCTAGTTACGGCGAGCAGGGGCTACTCTTCGTTGCGGTGCACAGGCTTCTCATTGCGGTGGCTTCTCTAGTTGTGGAGCACGGGTTCTAGTCACGCAGGCTTCGGTAGTTGTGGCATGCGGGCTCAGTAGTTGTGGTTCATGGGCTCTAGAGCACAGGCTCAGTAGTTGTGGTACATGGGCTTAGTTGCTCCATGGCATGTGGTATCTTCCTGGACCAGGGCTCGAACCCATGTCCCCTGCATTGGCAGGTGGATTCTTAACCACCGCACCACCAAGGAAGCCCTTGTCTTTAATTTTTGTCAATTTGATTAATATGTGTCTCAGCATGTTCCTCCTTGGGTTTATCCTGCCTGGGACTCTCTGTGCTTCCTGGACTTGTGTGACTGTTTCCCACGTTAGGGACATTTTCAGCTATTATCTCTTCAGATATTTTCTCAGGTACTTTCTCTCTTCTCCTTCTGGACCCCTATAATGAGAATGTTGGTGCGTTTAATGTTTTCCCAGAAGTCTCTTAGACTGTCCTCATTTCTTTTCATTCTTTTTTCTTCATTCTGTTCCACAGCAGTGATTTCCACCATTCTGTCTTCCAGATCACTTATCCATACTTCTGCCTCTTTATTCTGCTATTGATTCCTTATAGTGTAGTTTTCATTTCAGTTATTGTATTGTTCATCTCTTTTTGTTCTTTAGATCTTTTAGCTGTTTATTAAACATTTCTCGTATCTTCTCAGTCTGTGTATCTTAATTCTTACATGGCCAGGGTGGAACTTTTTGACATTCCAAACTGGTTCTTGCATGCCTAATTAGAGAAAGTGGGCTTAATAAAACATCTTTTCAAAATTCTGACCCTGAGAGAACAAAAGTATTCTTGGGAGAAAGTTTGAAGTTATAACTCTTATCATGTCCTTGAAATGTAAACACATCCTACATTTCCTGAGACTACAGTCTTGGCTCAACTAGTAGAAACTAAAACTGAAAAAAGAAAAAAAAAAAAAGGGGAAAAGAGGCCTTTTAAAACTCAAGCAGGAAAACTATGAGACCTCTGTGTCTATTTGGATATATGTATGTCTGTGTGTACATTATAAATATGATATGTCCCTACCTCCAGATGATATTACCAAAAATAATTTGTAAAAGAGCTGTATTTAATTGACTTAAAAGTAAGTACTTAGAAATCAAATACTTCTGAATGTAACTTAAGCTAGCCCAAATTTTTAAGAGTTCATATGATCTAGGATTAATCTTTAATAAGTGAAAACAAGTTTTAGTTGATGGTTTTATTAATATAGACACATATTTAAAGTCATCAACATTAAATATAATACTTTTATTGTACCTAGGTTTACTAAATGCAGTAAGCTCATATTATCTCTGTTATAAAATTTGTCAACAAGATAATTAACTTGGTATGATGATATTTTCAAAACTAATGAAATAGAGATAAATGGGATCAAAGTATTTGGGTGAACTCTTTAAGAATGATTACATTTTATGATGTGTCTACCTGAAAACAGTTTCTCCGGATATTTGTTAACTTGAAACTTCAGAGTTCTGCTACATTAAGTTAAATGATGGCAATTCATTGACTGTCTAGATCACTTTTAATAAGGTAAAATACTGAAACATTTATTGCTAAAGAAATCTATGTTGACCTACTTTAGACCTCTTATTACAGAGAGACTAAATATGTTTGAGATTATTAATAAATGTATCTTGTGCATTATTATTGAAAGATTGTACTATGAAGTGGCATATATTTCTAGAAATTAATTTAAAAAAGGGAGCTGTGAGGGACTTCCCTGGTGATCCAGTGGTTAAGACTCCATGCTCTCAATGCAGGAGGCCTGGGTTCGATCCCTTGTCAGGAAACTAGATCCCGCATGCCGCAACTAAAGGATCCTGTGTGCCGCAACTAAGATCTGGTGCAGCCAAATAAATACATAAATATTAAAAATAAAAATACTTCAGGACTTCCCTGGTGGCACAGTGGTTAAGAATCTGCCTGCCAATGCAGGGGACACGGGTTCGAGCCCTGGTCTGGGAAGATCCCACATGCCACGGAGCAACTAGGCCCGTGGGCCACAACTACTGAGCCTACGCGTCTGGAGCCTGTGCTTCGCAACAAGAGAGGCCACAATAGTGAGAGGCCCGCGCACCGCGATGAAGAGTGGCCCCCGCTCGCCGCAACTGGAGAAAGCCCTCGCACAGAAACGAAGACCCAACACAGCCATAAATAAATAAATAAATAAATGAATGAATGAATGAATGAATCCACCTGCCAATGCAGGGGACGTGGGTTCGATCCCTGGTCCGGGAAGATCCCACATGCCATGGAGCAACTAAGCCCGTGCACCACAACTACTGAGCCTGTGCTCTAGAGCCCACGAGCCACAATTACTGAGCCTGTGCGCTGCAACTACTGAA
Source organism: Balaenoptera physalus (assembly GCF_965194825.1). Classification (NCBI taxonomy): domain Eukaryota; kingdom Metazoa; phylum Chordata; class Mammalia; order Artiodactyla; family Balaenopteridae; genus Balaenoptera; species Balaenoptera physalus. Next base: position 14,941,497 of record NC_138900.1, on the reverse strand, counting down.
GCCTATGTGCTGCAACTACTGAAGCCTATGCGCCTAGAGCCTGTGCTCTGCAACAAGAGAAGCCACTGCAATGAGAAGCCTATGCACCACAATGAGGAGTAGCCCCTGCTCGCCACCGCTAGAGAAAGCCTGTGCGCAGCAATAAAGATCCAATGCAGCCAAAAATAAATTTAAATTTTTTTTAAATAATAAAAAGGGAACTGTGAGAAAAGAGTTTTAGGCATGGTCAGGACTAAGATTAGATTGAATTTAATTAAAGGAATGAATTTTAATATTGAAAATGAAATGGCACAAAACTAGAATTTGGTTTTTTCTCTGTAAAGAGGATAAAATTTTCTTGTACTATTGATCTGATTTTGATAACATATTGTACAGTTTTTTTACCTCTTAGGCAGTCTATTGTATCTTTCTGAATTTGCCCTTGAAATCTTTTATTGTCACTTTGGTTAAATGAATAAGTATTGTTTCACAGTGACTTATGATCTTACTTGGCCACATGTCTAAAACCTTTTGATATCTTTGAAAGACTTCCTCAAATCAACTTCTAAATAAAGTTCTTCTGATCTCTAGCTAACTTTGGGATGCTTCAGAGGGCCCCTAAACATCTCAAAGGGAAATATTAAACTAATTAGATTTATCTGGTATGTTAAATTACATGGGAAACATGGTCAAATGAGTAATGATAAACCTTCTCAGGTTATGTTGTATGGGTTGTTAATATAAATAGTCTAGAAATTATATGAAGTTCCTAAAATTTGAAATGTCCTGGTGTGTTGTCAATCATAATTCTAGTTATTATGTTAAAATGTTGTATGTCACAGAAATAGTCAAATTTCCATGACAGTGGCATTGTAATCAGGTCTTCAACCATGTTTTGTGTTTTTTTTTAAATTAATTTATTTATTTATTTATGGCTGTGTTGGGTCTTCGTTTCTGTGCGAGGGCGCTCTCCAGCTGTGGCGAGCGGGGGCCACTCTTCATCGCGGTGCGCAGGCCTCTCACTTCGCGGCCTCTCCCATTGTGGAGCACAGGCTCCAGACACGCAGGCTCAGTAGTTGCGGCTCATGGGCTTAGTTGCTCCATGGCATGTGGGATCTTCCCGGACCAAGGCTCGAACCCGTGTCCCCTGCATCGGCAGGCAGATTCTTAACCACTGCGCCACCAGGGAAGCCCTGTGTTTTTTTAATATTTATTAGGCTGCGGCAGGTCTTAGTTGCAGCATGTGGGATCTTCGTTGTCATGTGCAGGATCTTCACTGCTGCATGCAAGATCCTTCAGTTGCTTCATGCAGGATCTTTTAGTTGTGGCATGTGGACTCTTAGTTGTGGCATGCATGTGGGATCTAGTTCCCTGACCAGGGATCGAACCCGGGCCCCCTACATTGGGAGCATGCCATCCTAACCACTGGACCACCAGGGAAGTCACTAACCATGCTTTTAACTTTAAGTCTTTTGTCATTTATAGGCAGTTGTTGTCTTACTCTTATGCTTTTGCAAAAATGCTTGTAGATGAATTGCCTTTATGCTCCAAAGCAAAATTAGACCCAGAAGTGAAAGCACTTCCACTTTTTATGAGGGCTGTTTCAACAGTGGCTTGCTTGTGTAAGGTTACTGAAGAAATAGGAATGGGGTCTCCTTTAACTATTTATTATATGTCCCACACTCAGTTGAGTGTCTTCTAAACTCTTACCACACACAGCACTATTCTGTAAGCTGACTAACTTCTTATGAAATAGTGTTGCTTTCTGCACCTAATATTACTTTGGTTCAAAGTAATAACTTTAACCTTGCAGCTTTGCTTCCAGAACCACAGGAAGAAAACAAACATGACTGCATTTTGTTAATTGATTATCATCTTGCTCCCAGGAATGACTTACAAAAAGCTCCTACTGGTAATGCTGATCTAATTTGAATTACAGATGGGTCATACTTAAAGAATGAGAAAGTACATTACCAAGTTGGATATGTAGTAATGCCCACAGTGGACATAAATGAAAGCTCTTATTTACCAAAAACAAAGTAAGCACAATAACCTCTATTAATTGCCTTAACCAGAGCTTGCCAACTAAAGACCAGATAGCAAATATTTATACTGACAGTCACTATGCTTTTGGAGTAGCACATGACTTTTGAATCCTATGGAAACAATGAGATTTTTTAACCTCTTCAGGACAACCTATTTTTTTTTAACTTTTGAATTTTATTTTATTTATTTTTTTATACAGCAGGTTCTTATTAGTCATCAATTTAATACGCATCAGTGTATACATGTCAATCCCAATCGCCCAATTCATCACACCACCACTTGCACCACCCCGCCGCTTTCCCTGCTTGGTGTCCATACGTTTGTTCTCTACATCTGTGTCTCAATTTCTGCCCTGCAAACCGGTTCCTCTGTACCATTTTTCTAGGTTCCACATATATGCATTAATATACGATATTTGTCTTTCTCTTTCTGACTTACTTCACTTTGTATGACAGTCTCTAGATCCATCCATGTCTCAACAAATGACCCAATTGCATTCCTTTTTATGGCTGAGTAATATTCCATTGTATATATGTACCACATCTTCTTTACCCATTTGTCTGTCGATGGGCGTTTAGGTTGCTTCCATGTCCTGGCTATTGTAAATAGTGCTGCAGTGAACATTGGGATGCATGTGTCTTTTTGAATTATGGTTTTCTCTGGGTATATATGCCCAGTAGTGGGTTTGCTGGATTGTATGGTAATTCTATGTTTAGTTTTTTAAGGAACCTCCATACTCTTCTCCATAGTGGCTGTATCAATTTACATTCCCACCAACAGTGCAAGAGGGTTCCCTTTTCTCCACACCCTCTCCAGCATTTGTTGTTTGTAGATTTTCTGATGATGCCCATTCTAACTGGTGTGAGCTGATACCTCATTGTAGTTTTGATTTGCATTTCTCTAATAATTAGTGATGTTGAGCAGCTTTTCATGTGCTTCTTGGCCATCTGTATGTCTTCTTTGGAGAAATGTCTATTTAGGTCTTCTACCCATTTTTGGATTGGGTTGTTTGTTTTTTTAATATTGAGCTGCATGAGCCATTTATATATTTTGGAGATTAATCCTTTGTCCGTTGATTCATTTGCAAATATTTTCTCCCACTCTGAGGGTTGTCTTTTCGTCTTGTTCATGGTTTCCTTTGCTGTGCAAAAGTTTTTAAGTTTCATTAGGTCCCATTTGTTTATTTTTGTTTTTATTTCCATTACTCTAGGAGGTGGATCAAAAAAGATCTTGCTGTGATTTACGTCAGAGTGTTCTTCCTGTGTTTTCCTCTAAGAGTTTTATAGTGTCTGGTCTTACATTTAGGTCTCTACTCCATTTTGAGTTTATTTTTGTGTATGGTGTTAGGGAGTGTTCTAATTTCATTCTTTTACATGTAGCTGTCCAGTTTTCCCAGCACCACTTATTGAAGAGGCTGTCTTTTCTCCACTGTATATTCTTGCCTCCTTTATCAAAAATAAGATGACCATATGTGCATGCGTTTATCTCTAGGCTTTCTATCCTGTTCCATTGATCTATATTTCTGTTTTTGTGCCAGTACCATACTGTCTTGATTACTGTAGCTTTGTAGTATAGTCCGATGTCAGGGAGCCTGATTCCTCCAGCTCTGTTTTTCTTTCTCAAGATTGATTTGGCTATTTGGGGTCTTTTGTGTTTCCATACAGATTGTGAAATTTTTTGTTCTAGTTCTGTGAAAAATGCCAGTGGTAGATTGATAGGGATTGCATTGAATCTGTAGGTTGCTTTGGGTAGTAGAGTCATTTTCACAATGTTGATTCTTCCAATCCAAGAACATGGTATATCTCTGCATCTATTTGTATCATCCTTAATTTCTTTCATCAGTGTCTTATAATTTCCTGCATATAGGTCTTTTGTCTCCTTAGGTAGGTTTATTCCTAGATATTTTATTCTTTTTGTTGCAGTGGTAAATGGGAGTGTTTTCTTAATTTCACTTTCAGATTTTTCATCATTAGTGTATAGGAATGCAAGAGATTTCTGTGCATTAATTTTGTATCCTGCTACTTTACCAAATTCATTGATTAGCTCTAGTAGTTTTCTGGTAGCACCTTTAGGATTCTCTATGTATAGTATCATGTCATCTGCAAACAGTGACAGCTTTACTTCTTTTCTGATTTGGATTCCTTTTATTTCTTTTTCTTCTCTGATTGCTGTGGCTAAAACTTCAAAAACTATATTGAATAATAGTGGTGAGAGTGGGCAACCTTGTCTTGTTCCTGATCTTAGTGGAAATGGTTTCAGTTTTTCACCATTGAGGACGATGTTGGCTGTGGGTTTGTCATATATGACCTTTATTATGTTGAGGAAGGGTCCCTCTTTGCCTACTTTCTGGAGGGTTTTTATCATAAATGGGTGTTGAATTTGTCGAAAGCTTTCTCTGCATCTATTGAGATGATCATATGGTTTTTCTCCTTCAGTTTGTTAATATGGTGTATCACATTGATTGATTTGCATATATTGAAGAATCCTTGCATTCCTGAGATAAACCCCACTTGATCATGGTGTATGATCCTTTTAATGTGCTGTTGGATTCTGTTTGCTAGTATTTTGTTGAGGATTTTTGCATCTATGTCCATCAGTGATATTGGCCTGTAGTTTTCTTTCTTTGTGACGTCTTTGTCTGGTTTTGGTATCAGGGTGATGGTGGCCTCGTAGAATGAGTTTGGGAGTGTTCCTCCCTCTGCAATATTTTGGAAGAGTTTGAGAAGGATAGGTGTTAGCTCTTCTCTAAATGTTTGATAGAATTCACCTGTGAAGCCACCTGAGCCTGGGCTTTTGTTTTTTGGAAGATTTTTAATCACAGTTTCAATTTCAGTGCTTGTGATTGGTCTGTTCATATTTTCTATTTCTTCCTGGTTCATTCTTGGAAGGTTGTGCATTTCTAAGAATTTTTCCATTTCTTCCAGGTTGTCCATTTTTTTTGGCATAGAGTTGCTTGTAGTAATCTCTCATGATTCTTTGTATTTCTGCAGTCTCAGTTGTTACTTCTCCTTTTTAATTTCTAATTCTATTGATTTGAGTCTTCTCCCTTTTTTTCTTGATGAGCCTGGCTAATGGTTTATCAATTTTGTTTATCTTCTCAAAGAACCAGCTTTTAGTTTTATTGATCTTTACTATCATTTCCTTCATTTCTTTTTCATTTATTTCTGATCTGATCTTTATGATTTCTTTCCTTCTGCTAACTTTGTTTTTTTTTTTTTGTTCTCTCTCTAATTGCTTTAGGTGTAAGGTTAGGTTGTTTATTTGAGATGTTTCTTATTTCTTGAGGTAGGATTGTATTGCTATAAACTTCCCTCTTAGAACTGCTTTTGCTGCATCCCATAGGTTTTGAGTCATCGTGTTTTCATTGTCATTTGTTTCTAGGTATTTTTTGATTTCCTCTTTGATTTCTTCAGTGATCTCTTGGTTATTAAGTAGTGTATTGTTTAGCCTCCATGTGTTTGTATTTTTTACGATTTTTTCCTGTAATTGATATCTAGTCTCATAGCATTGTGGTCTGAAAAGATACTAGATACAATTTCAATTTTCTTAAATTTACCAAGGCTTGATTTGTGACCCAAGATATGATCTATCCCGGAGAATGTTCCATGAGCACTTGAGAAGAATGTGTATTCTGTTGTTTTTGGATGGAATGTCCTATAAATGTCAATTAAGTCCATCTTGTTTAATGTATCATTTAAAGCTTGTGTTTCCTTATTTATGTTCATTTTGGATGATCTGTCCATTGGTGAAAGTGGGGTGTTAAAGTCCCCTGCTATGATTGTGTTCCTGTTGATTTCCCCTTTTATGGCTGTTAGTATTTGCCTTATGTATTGAGGTGCTCCTATGTTGGGTGCATAAATATTTACAATTGTTATGTCTTCTTCTTGGATTGATCCCTTGATCATTATGTAGTGTCCTTCTTTGTCTCTTGTAATAGTCTTTGTTTTAAAGTCTATTTTGTCTGATATGAGAATTGCTACTCCAGCTTTCTTTTGATTTCCATTTGCATGGAATATCTTTTTCCATCCCCTCACTTTCAGTCTGTATGTGTCCCTAGGTCTGAAATGGGTCTCTTGTAGACAGCATACATATGGGTCTTGTTTTTTATCCATTCAGCCAGTCTGTGTCTTTTGGTTGGAGCATTTAATCCATTTACATTTAAGGTAATTATCGATATGTATGTTCCTGTTACCATTTTCTTAATTGTTTTGGTTTGTTATTGTAGGTCTTTTCCTTCTCTTGTGTTTCCTGCCTAGAGAAGTTCCTTTAGCATTTGTTGTAAAGCTGATTTGGTGGTGCTGAATTCTCAGCTTTTGCTTGTCTGTAAAGGTTTTAATTTATCCGTTGAATCTGAATGAGATCCTTGCTGGGTAGAGTAATCTTGGTTGTAGGTTTTTCTCCTTCATCACTTTAAATATGTCCTGCCACTCCCTTCTGGCTTGCAGAGTTTCTGTTGAAAGATCAGCTGTTAACCTTATGGGGATTCCCTTGTGTGTTATTTGTTTTTTTTCCCTTGCTGCTTTTAATATTTTTTCTTTGTATTTAATTTTTGATAGTTTGATTAATATGTGTCTTGGTGTGTTTCTTCTTGGATTTATACTGTATGGGACTCTCTGTCTGCTTCCTGGACTTGATTAACTATTTCCTTTCCCATATTAGGTACGATTTGAACTATAATCTCTTCAAGTATTTTCTCAGTCCTTTTCTTTTTCTCTTCTTCTTCCGGGAACCCCTATAATTTGAATGTTAGTGTTTTTAATGTTGTCCCAGAGGTCTCTGAGACTGTCCTCTGTTCTTTTCATTCTTTTTTCTTTATTCTGCTCTGCAGTAGTTATTTCCACTATTTTATCTTCCAGATCACTTATCCGTTCTTCTGCCTCAGTTATCTGCTATAGATCCCTTCTGGAGAATTTTAAATTTCATTTATTGTGTTGTTCATCACTGTTTGTTTGCTCTTTAGTTCTTCTAGGTCCTTGTTAAACGTTTCTTGTATTTTCTCCATTCTATTTCCAAGATTTTGGATCATCTTTACTATCATTATTCTGAATTCTTTTTCAGGTAGACTGCCTATTTCCTCTTCATTTGTTAGGTCTGGTGGGGTTTTGCCTTGCTCCTTCATCTGCTGTGTGTTTTTCTGTCTTCTCATTTTGCTTAACTTACTATGTTTGGGGTCTCCTTTTTGCAGGCTGCAGGTTCGTAGTTCCCGTTGTTTTTGGTGTCTGTCCCCAGTGGCTAAGGTTGGTTCAGTGGGTTGTGTAGGCTTTCTGGTGGAGGGGACTAGTGCCTGTGTTCTAGTGGATAAGGCTGGATCTTGTCTTTCTGGTGGGCAGGTCCACGTCTGTTGGTGTATTTTGGGGTGTCTGTGGCCTTATGATTTTAGGCAGCCTCTCTGCTAATGGATGGGGTTGTGTTCCTGTCTTGCTAGTTGTTTGGCATGTGGTGTCCGGCACTGTAGCTTGTTGGTCGTTGAGTGGAGCTGGGTCTTGGCATTGAGATGGAGATCTCTGGGAGATTTTCACCGTTTGATATTACGTGGAGCTGGGAGGTCTCTTGTGGACCAGTGTCCTGAACTTGGCTCTCTCAACTCAGAGGCACAGCCCTGACGCCTGGCTGGAGCACCAAGAGCCTGTCATCCACATGGCTCAGAATAAAAGGGAGAAAAAAAAGGAAGAAAGAAGAAGATAAAGTAAAATAAAATAAAGTAAAATAAAATAAAGTTATTAAAATAAAAAACAAAATAATTACTAAAAAAATTTTTTAAGTAATTAAAAGAAAAAGCAAGAAAGAAGAGAGCAACCAAACCAAAAAACAAATCCGCCAATGATAATAAGTGCTAAAAATTATACCAAGAACAAACAAAAAAAAAACGGACAGACAGAACCCTAGGACAAATGGTAAAAGCAAAACTATATAGACAAAATCACACACAGGAGCATACACATACACACTCACAAAAAGAGAAAAAGGGAATAAAATATATATATCGTTGATCCCAAAGTCTACCTCCTCAATTTGGGATGATTTGTTGTCTATTCAGGTATTCCACAGATGCAGGGTACATCAAGTTGATTGTGGAGATTTAATCCGCTGCTCCTGAGGCTGCTGGGAGAAATTTCCCTTTCTCTTCTTTGTTCACACAGCTCCTAGGGTTCAGCTTTGGATTTGGACCCGCCTCTGCGTGTAGGTCACCTGAGGGCGTCTGTTCTTTGCTCAGACAGGGCGAGGTTAAAGGAGCATCTGATTTGGGGGCTCTGGCTCACTCAGGCCAGGGAGAGGGAGGGGTACGGAGAGTGGGCGAGTCTGCGGCAGCAGAGGCAGGCATGACATTGCACCAGCCTGAGGCGTGCTGTGCATTCTCCTGGGGAAGTTGTCCCTGGATCACGGGACCCTGGCAGTGGTGGGCTGCACAGGCTCCCGGGAGGGGAGGTGTGGATAGTGATCTGTGCTTGCACACAGGCTTCTCGGTGGCGGCAGTAGCAGCCTTAGCGTCTCACGCCCGTCTCTGGGGTCCGCGCTGATAGCTGCGGCTCGCGCCCATCTCTGGAGATCCTTTAAGCAGTGCTCTTAATCCCCTTTCCTCACGCACCAGGAAACAAAGGGGCAAGAAAAAGTCTCTTGTGTCTTCGGCAGCTCCAGACTTCTTCCCGGACTCCCTCCCAGCTAGCTGTGGTGCACTAGCCCCTTCAGGCTGTGTTCACGCAGCCAACACCAGTCCTCTCCTTGGGATCCCACCAAAGCCAGATCCTCAGCTCCCAGCCCCCACCCATTCTGGCAGGTGAGCAGACAAGCCTCTCGGGCTGGTGAGTGCTGGTCGGCACCAGTCCTCTGTGCCGGAATCTCTCCGCCTTGCCCTCCGCACCCCTATTGCTGCGCTCTCCTCAGTGGCTCCGAAGCTTCCTCCTTCCCCCACCCACAGTCTCTGCCTGCGAAGGGGCTTCCTAGTGTGTGGAAACCTTTCCTCCTTCACAGCTCCCTCCCACTGGTGCAGGTCCTGTCCCTATTCTTTTTTCTCTCTTTTTTCTTTTTTCCTTTGCCCTACCCAGGTACCTGGGGAGTTTCTTGCCTTTTGGGAGGTCTGGGGTCTTCTGCCAGCATTCAGTAGGTGTTCTGTAGGAGTTGTTCCACATGTAGATGTATTTCTGATGTATTTGTGGGGAGGAAGGTGATCTCCACATCTTACTCTTCTGCCATCTTGAAGCTCCTCCTCTTGTTACATTCTAATTGGCCTTACATTACATTTCTTAATGAACTAACATCTTTATGATGTTTAGTTTTCCAGTTGTTTACCTAAAACAATATATCAGCCAGTTATTTTGTCAGCAAAATGGGTTTATTTGGGAACAGCAAAGAATTGCAATTCAGGACATGCAATCTATGGCAAACCACAGGCAAGTCCAAAGGAGAGAGTTTTTTTGTTTTGTTTTGTTTTATAGAGGAGAAGAGGGAGTGGGAGTGGCTATTACAAAGAGTTGATTGGAGGAAACTAGGAGCTTGAAGTGAGTGGCATTTTATTGGCTGAGTTGTGACAGTTGCTCACTGGCTGGGCTGTTGCCAGGAAAGGAAAAATTCTTCCTCCTACTTGGTAGTAAAGTAGTATCCTTCTTCCTGTTGGAGATGCAAAGTACCTCTCTTCCTATTGGGTATGCAGTTGACATGAGTGGTTGGTTTTAAGAACTCCGCCTCTGGCCTCCCAAGTCCTTTTTAAAGGGTGTATGTGTGTATTTCATATATAATGTCTAATTTAACTTTTAAAATTAGTCCTTTTTAAATTAGTTTGTTAATTTTCACATTTTCCCCTTTTGATCATGATCTTTCTCTGACACCTGAAACTAACACAGTATTGTAAATCAACTGTACTTCAGTTAAAAAAATAAAAGATCTTTCTCTGAAAGCATCACTGATCAAGAGTCAGGTTTTTCCTGGTTCAGCAGCCTTTTCTCCCTCAGTGCTAGGAAGGACCTTTCCTGGGTGTCCTGTCTCACACTGGATGGAAAGCGCACAGATTGGAAATCTGTTGAGATCACATTTGAATAACAAGGAGTATATTTACAAATTTTTGTTAAGTGTCTACTTAGGAGTGGAATTTGGTGACACTGGATATACATGTTGAACTGTGATACTTTCAATTTTCCTAAGCAGTTGTGCTAGCGTGCATTCCCACTATTAGTGTATAGGAGAATTCTTGTTATGCAACCTTAAAGGCATTTGATATTGTTTCTCTCCCATCTTTTCATTTTAGCCATTCTGTTGAGTAGTTGGTAGCATTGTGTTTTAATTCACATTTCCCTGAAAATTGCAGTACTGCTTTATTTTTGTTGACTATTTGCATACCCTCTTTTAAGAAATGCCCATTGAAGTCTTCCACACAGTGTTCTATTTGGTTGGCTGGGTTTTTTCTTACTGGTTTTTAGGAGTTGATTTTTATTCTGGATACAACTTGAGATATATCTATACCTATATAGCTAAATATCTATGTATAGCTATCCCTATCTATCTGTATATCTCCACACATTAATCTACCCATCACCCATTAATCTTTAATCTTCCTTGCTTTTTTGGTACAGGAAATCCTAGACTCAACTCATACCTTCTCTGCTTCAGATCAGAAATCCACAAGTACTCCAAAGAAACCAGGGTTCGGGTGTATGTGTGTATTTCATATATAATATCTTGCATATGATGGCTTACCTTTTACTCTCTTATTGATGACTTTGATGAACAGTAGTTCTTAATTTAGAGAAGCAGAAAATGTGCTTGTTTTTTCCTTTTGAACTATCAACTTTCCAAGTACAGAGTTATTTAAATAGCCACCTTGCTGACATTGGAAATTTTCTTTCACATATATATATTCATTGATTTTCATTGATTAAATGCATTTCAATAAATGATCATCCATCTCCCTCCCTCGCTCTTGCTCTTGCTCTCTCTTGTTGTCTCAATGTTAGCCTGGCTTGCTTCTTAAGCTGCTTCCTATGTTATTTTGACATCACTCACTGATCTGTGCAATCTTCCTTACTTTTTGGCACAAGAATCCTGGACACACATACCTTCCTTGCTTTAGATTAGGAATCTGCAAATTCTCCAAAGAGCTCAGGTTGATATTAGTAGGGAATAATACTTAAAGACCACAGTTTGGATGATAGGAATGTGCATTACTGTTAACCTTTCCTAGGGAATAATTCATTGACAGGCTTCTCTGTTTTTTCAAGAGAAGTTGGTCTATTTACACTTTATCTTTTTGAGAGTTGGTTTTGATCAGTTCTTTTCCTTAAAAAAACTATTTCACGTATAGATTAAAATTTATTTACAAAATAATCTTGCATAATTAAAATATATTCTTTTAGACATTTCCCCTTTGTCAGTTAAAAGTTTTCTCTTCCTCTTTTTTCTTTATTAGGTAGGCCAAGGATTTATTTCTCTTACTGATTTGTTTTTAAGAATGAGCTATTTTATGTGTACCCCATCTTTTTCTATTTTTTGACTGATTGCATTTTGTCTTTATTCCTTTCTTTTGCTTTACTTCAGCTTACATTCCTTTTCTATCTTTTTGTAGGGTGCTTACTTCAGTGTTATATTTAGGTTAATATAACCATTTAAGTCTTTGACTTTTTCTGAGCACTAAATTGGTATGCCATCCATTCTGATGTTATTTTTGTCATCAAAATTTTCTAGAAAGTCTGATATTTTAATTGTTTTTAATATTTATTTATTTATTTAGGCTGCACCGGGTCTTAGTCGTGGCACACAGGATCTTCGTTGTGGCATGCAAACTCTTAGTTGGGGCATGCATGCAGGATCTAGTTCCCCAACCAGGGATCGAACCCAGGGCCCCTGCATTGGGAGCACAGAGTCTTACCCACTGGACCACCAGGGAAGTCCCTGATATTTTAATTTGTATTTCCTCATTGAAACAACAGTTGCTTAGTTAAGTACATTGTTTACAAATAGGAGAGCTTTTAATTTTTTGCTGTTATTATTTAAATTTTTATTGTGTTATGTTCAGAGATTGTTTTGTTTCAAACTCCCTCCATTTTTATACTTATATTGTAATCACGGAAAATTTCTTCTCCATTCATTTCAAATTGAACCTTACATCCACTATTTAGATTTTTCGTAGGCTCTTCTTTTATCTAGATTGCCACCCTCCAGGTTTTATCCCAAATATCCTTTTTAATAGATTCCCTGACACTCCTAGTTTCCCCAGACAATTTCCTCATGCCATTCACTTACTCTGCTCTCTCCAAAATTATAGTCTCCTTGTTCAGTTTTTAAATAACTGTTCAGTTTGATAACATGACTGCTATAATATCTAAAAATCATTCAGATACTTTTCCATAAAGAATAAGAATGGTTGGTTCTAGATGTAAGGGGATAGAAGGGAAATCTGTGAAATGTTATGAAGTAAGCAGACTGAGCATCCAGGAGGGTTGAATAATAGTAAAACTCAACTGAATATATGTTAATTATACACATCTCTATGCACAGCAGGGAATGAACAATATTGGTGGAGATGTCTCTGTTTGACTGGATAACTGCTTAAAGAATTATTAGGTAAAACAAGGACCTTTTTCCTTTTATACATTTGGCTGAGCTACCTTGAATTTCCTTTAGTTCTCATATATATAGGAAGTAAAGTAGGAAAAAGTGCATTTAATCACTGCAGTAAGGTATGAGAGATTAGAGGCAGGGAGAAATGTCTTTTGAGTGTTGTGAAATTATTTAAATTAAGTGATTATTATGATATTCAACTGCATTACAGTGACTTTGTAATGTTTTCTTCTAGTATCATAATTTGACAGTTATTTTATTCTACAGTTAATCATTTAACACCTGCTATGTACTGGTGAATTTATTTATTTTGAAAGAAATAGGAATTATATCTTCCTTTGGGATGGTTTGGGAATCAGAAACAGCAAAGCAAAGCGAAAATTAATGTATATGTGTTGAAAACTGTGACATGAAGAAAAGAATCATGATGTTGTGATTGAGAATAAACAACATGGATCTACTTATAGTCAGCAGGGCAAGCATTTCTGTGCAAGAAATGTTTCACCTAAGATGAAAGGATGAATAGTCAGCCTTTCATTGAGCCCAGGAGAGGTGATTCTTAGGAGATGAAATAGCCTGTAAAAAGCTGTATGAAATGGAAAGGTTGTGGACATAATCTAGGAGCTGAACACCAGCAAGTGTCCTAAGAGAGTAAAGAGGACAGTTTCTTCCAAAGAAGTCTTTAGGTAAGCAAAGGCCATATTATATTCTATGGTAACGTGTTTGGATTTTATTCTAAGAGTAAAGGAAATGATTAATATTATTAAATGGGAACTCCTAAACTTTGATTTATATTGGAATCATCTTGTGAAGTTATTAAACATGTAGATGCCCAATGACTCCTCTAGATTTGATTCACCTTGGTCTGGGGTGGTACCCAAATAGCTGTACTTGTAAGAAGCTCTCCAGATTATTCTGATTGACACCTAAATTTCAAATCACCACAATCTTACATAATCTCTCATTATTCTCTCAACTCATATTGTTTTGACTTCAAACTACCTAATTATATTGTAAGTTCTTTAAGCCATTTATTTCTTTTCAAGAATTGTTTTCATTTTGTATCCTATTTTTAAGATAGAAACTATGTTTTGCTGGCTGCTAGAAAATAATCTTTGTTTGCTTTTTTGTTTTCTTTTAGGTTTACTCTTCAGGTATAAGACCAAGAAGTTATCTCCAGAGAAGGACATTTATGAAATCAGTTTATCCCGATGGAAGATAATAGGATAAAACTCCTTGTCTTAAAGGATCTATTTTGAGAAATAAGTGGCAGAGCAAAAGTGAGTTTGAGGGTCAACAGGGACCTCGAGATAGATATTTCAGTCAAATGAAAATCATGTATTATAACATGCCAACATATAGAAAACATTCATCTTTTACTCTGAATCAGATAATTCATAATAGTCAGAAACTTTATGAATATAGGGAATATGGAAAACCCTTTAGTTGTGGCTCAAATTTTGTTCAACATGAGAAAATTTATTCTGGTGATAAACTTTTGATTGTAAAGAATGTGGGAATACGTTTAATAGTGTCTATCGGGAATTCCCTAGCTGTCCAGTGGTTAGGACTCAGTGCTTTCACTGCCGTGGGCCCGGGTTCGATCCCTGGTCAGGGAACCAGGATCCCGCAAGCCACGCAGTGTGGCCAAAAAAAAAAAAAGTATCTATCATCTAAGTGTACATCAGAAAATTCATACTGGTGAGAAACTCTATGAATGTAATGAATATGGGAAGGTCTTTAGTTGTAGCTATCAGCTTACTCTGCATCAGAGATTTCATACTGGTGAGAAACCCTATGAATGTCAAGATTGTGGAAAAGCTTTTCTACTTATTTTTTTCCTTACACAGCATCAGAAAATTCATACAGGCAAGAAACCCTGTGAATGTAAGGAATGTGGGAAAACTTTCAGTGCATGTGGTCAACTTACCTGTCAGAAAATTCATACAGGCAAGAAGCCCTGTGAATGTTAAGGAATGTGGGAAGGCCTTTAGACTTGATTTTTACCTCATTGAACACAGAAGAATACATACAGGTAAGAAACCTTATGAATGTAAGCAATATGAAAAAACCTTTAGTGTGTGTGAACAGTTTAATTGACATAAAACAGTTCATACTGGTATAAAATCTTTCAACTTGTAAGGTATGTGGGAAGGCTTTTGTAGTGGCAACCTTAGAGTACATCATAGAATGCATACTGGTAAGAAATCATATGAATGTAAGGAACGTGGGAAGACTTGTGGGAGTATATTCTCAAGCTAGTGTACGTAAGAAAATTCATACTGATGTGAAACCCTACAAACGTATAGAATGTGGGAAGGCCTTTAAATTTAGTTTCTACTTTACTGAGCATCAGATAATTCACACTGGTGAAAAGCCCTATGAATGTGGGGGGGCCTTTATTCATAGAACAGATCTAAAAGAACATCTGAGAATTCATTCTGGTTTAAAACTCTATGTATGTAAAGAATGTGATAAGGCCTTTGGTTGATGTGGACAGTTGACTCAACAGCAGAAAATTAATACGGGTATAAAACCCTATGAATGTAAGGAACGTGGGAAGGCCTTTAGTCGTAGTGGAGACCTTAGACCATATCAAAGAATTCATACTGGTGAGAAATCCTGTGAGTGTAAAGAATGTGGGAAGGCCTTTAGACTTAATTCATACTCTACTGAACATCAGAGTTTTCATACTGCTGAGAAACCCTATAAGTTATGTAGGAAGGTCTTTAGACAACATTCACATCTTTATCGGCATCAGAGAATTCATAATGTAATGGAATATGAGAAAGCATTTCCATGTCATTTTCTGTTTATAGAATAGCAAAATATTCATGCCAGAAAGAAATTCTGTCAATGTGACTCTTTTGCCAGACATGCTAATTTAGTAAGTGTGTAACAGCCTTCTAATACCTCTCAATCCTTAAATTTTAGGAAGTTCGTATTAGGAAATAAACCTGTTAATGTAACTGTTAACCAAGAATTCCAAGAACAGAGACCTGGTTGAAGAAAAAAAAAAAGAAAGAAAGGAAAAAAGCGCTTTTATTTGGGGTTTGTTAGAACTGCAGCCCAAGAAACACAAACCCAAGAAAGTACTCGAATTGTGTTCTGCTGGACTATAAAATGGGGTAGGCTTAAAAAGGTAAAAAACTGCCAAGTTACATAAGTTGTCAAGAATTAGGATGTGAGCTGGCAAGAGGTAAGGTGCTTGTTAAACAAGGATGCTTTGGGGTTCACAATGATTACATAATTGTGTCAGGGGGTGGGAGACTTTAAACTACAGGGTTGCAACTAGCAGCTGCTAGCAGATACTGTTTTGAAAACAGCTGGTGCTGTCCTTGAGTTTAATACAATTCAGAGAAAATTCAGGTTCTCAGTGATGCATGAATGTGTCTCAGACCAGATCCTCAGTGTCCGCCAGATTCCATTTTTGTATGCCTGAACTATGAATACTGCATTATAATTTCAATTTGTCATCAAAATAATTGTGGGGAAGTTTTTAATCAATGACATATACTTATCATCATTGCCTTTACTATCTATGTGATAGTGGGCAACACATTTACCCTTCTGTGTGTCATTTGTAAAATGGTACCCACCTAAAAGTGTGGTTGATAGTTTATAACATGTACAATATTTTGCAAAAAGTACCTGGCCAAAAACTCCTTTGAATGAATAATGGATATGATTATTATTTTTATTATTATCAACATTATAATTAGTGAGTTTCTTAATATAAAGACATAATGAAGGTAACAAATTTAGAAAGCCATTCATCACTTACTGTATTTCAGGAAATTCATCTTTGATAAAATTCATAAGAATATAAAGAACATGTAAAGATCAAATGCAGACCTCATTGCTTAAGTTCTACCAGAAAATTAGAGCTGAAAAGTAACCCTAAGGATTTAGTGAGTGTGAGAATATTAAGAATATAGCTGCTGAAACATCAGGGAATGGTGTGAAGGATTTTACCAATAATATAGAAGTTAAAAGGATAACAGCAAACTGCCTAGAAAATATTTACCAACTTTATTATGAAAAATTTCTGACAAAAACATAGAACGCATTCTATAATGAACATCCATTTACCATTCACCTAGATTTGAAGATTTACTTTGTATATTTGCTTCATTTTTCTATAAAATATAATTTTTGCTGTACCATTTAAGAGTAAATTGTAAACATTATATCACTTTACCCTCAATAAATCAGTTTGTATCCTAGAAGTTAGAATAATACATATTACCCAAATATTATAATCACACCTTAAAAATTAATTCTATACAACATTCTAATATGCAGTCCATATTTAATTTTCCCTAATATTCTCAAGAATATCTTTTAACAAGGATTCACTCTCCAGGCTCATACATGTTAGTGGTTATGTCACTTTTAAAGTGAACAGCACTCCCCCATCTTTGTTTCATGGTTATGTTTTTTTGAAGAGTCCATCACAGTTGTCTTAGAATGTCTTGAGTTCTTGGTTTGTCAAATTTATTTCCTCATAATGTTGTTCATCTTGTTACATTGTTTCTAAATTGGAACTTAAGTAGAAGCTTGATTTGCCTCTTGTTAAACATTTTTAGCAAGAACACTTCACAGGTATTTGTGACTGCCAGATCTCTCATTATAAAACTATCTATCTTATTTTTTTGCAATTAGTAAGTAATTGGGTAATAATTTGCACCTCCTTTTGGAAATGTATAATAATCTTATGTATAAAACAAGTAGTAGATTAAACTAAAAGTCAAATTTTAAATTATAAGCCATTCAGAAAGGACTGGTACTGAAATGTCTGTATTTCAAAATTTGTGAGATGTAGCCAAACCTCTTTTGATGCATACAGGAAACTAAAATTAAGGGATGGGACTTTTTGTTATCTCCCACCTCAGCACCTATTCCAATGTCTTTCTCATATATTAGGCACTTGATAAAACTTGAAAAAAATAAGCATTCAAGTGAAAAAGTTAAAAAATTACAAAATAAAACAAATGCTAACAGAAGGAAGTAGTTAATGCAATTTAAATTAGAAATTAATTTTAAAAAACACTCGTTGACTTACCCAATTTTTCCAAATTTGATAAAAGGAAAGAAAAGAAAAATGACACAATTATAGCATCATGAATAACAATAGGGATATTATTAACACAGATACTGATGTTCTTTGTGAGGAAATATTATGTAAATTTATTTCAATATATACAAAATTCCAGTTAATGAATTATTTTCTAGAAAGTGAACTTTATTGAAATTGATAAAACATAATCAAGCCTGAAGAGACTATTAATGACTGGGAAAGTTAAATTTAGCCAAAAAGCTCCTTTTTATAAGCCAGCAGATAATCCTTAACAGAATTTTCCCAGTTCATGCTGCATGACTGATGTAATCCAAATGACAAAACTAGAGAATAGTTATTAAAAGGCAAAATCTAGATGAGTTCTAATTAAATAGAAAAGGCCAAAAGCTAAATAGAATATTTGTCAGCAAAATGATATAAAAGCATTATGCAGTAAATTCTCATTTATTTGAAATAAACCAGCATTGGAAATTTCTAATTATGTACATATCTAGCTTAAATGATCGAAAAAAGAATTGATAAAGTTCTGTTATCTTCTAGATTCATTCTTTTAGCCTTACTATCACTGATATTGTGCTGATTTCTCAAAATGAAAAAGTGCTCTCTCATTTTAACATTTTGAAGATGATACAATTTAACAATCAGTGGCGTCCTATAATTACTTTCAAGTAAATACCAACCAAGATTTTTATGTGTATGAAAAGCTTTCATTGGTATTTTCTGCTAAGATCAACAGTGTTCCAGTATCAAAACATTTTATATTTGATGGAATATATTGTATGTATACACACATGCCTATACACACTCTAGACATAAGGATAAATTTAATTCTTTATAAGAATTTCTTGAAAACAAATGTCAAAACAAAGGTACTTCAATGTTTTTGTTTAAATTTTAATAAATGGTGCTGGGACTATTATACATACAATACATACCACATATAGGCAGCTCCTGAAAATCTAAATAACTTCTGGTGAATATCATCAGAGAATACCTGAAGTACTTGGCATTAGATCATCTAAGGAAACCAGATGATCTAAGACCAGAACACGAGAGAATATACACCACAATTTAAAAAGTAAGTGTGGCATAATGTGATCTATGTCTAGGGTTTGTCACAAGGAACACGAGTGGAGACAGTGTCAACAGTGAGATTGTTTGCTGGGAGAAGTAATTTCACCTAGCATATCACCCTTCCTTAAACTAGTTAGCAAGTACTATTGTTTGCTTCTGGGAGAATGTGAGAGGCTACTGATTGATATTATTCTGGAAAAAATAGGAGCATCCCTACACCTAGGACTAGCTGGCAAGAAATTTTGTACCACAACAGACCTCCTGCTAGCCTGTCTCTCTCTAAAAACAAATCAGAGTACAAATCAAGGCAGCACATCCTAGTCCTGCCCTGAAGCAGATTACATCAAAAGGATCCTCAAGTGTAAAACTGAGTATATGTCAGGATTACCAAACATTTGATAAAAGTTGATTCTCATATAATTAATAGAGAAACAAAACTAACCAACTGGAAATACTACCAGTAGAATAAACAGAATAGGACTTTAAAGTATGAATTGAATCCTCAAAATGATGTGAACATATATACTATATCCCCAAAACAGAATCTACTAGAGATTACACAAGTTATTTAAATGTTTGTTTTTACAAAAATAACTCAGTAGAGGGACTTCTGTTTCTAAAAAGATGGAATACATGTCCTTTTCCCTGTTCTTCCTGCTAAATACAACTCAAAACTCTGGACATTATATATAAAACATACAAGATGACTCTCAAAGATGAAGAGAAGCTAGGGACCACAGGACCTAAGGAGCAACATGGGGTGAGTTCTGCATGTTTCATTTATATCCCAAACTTGGAGCTAAAGAAGCTGGTAATTGAAATGCTAATGTGCAGAGACTGCAAGAAAAGCCTATTCTCTCCAACCAGAGAAACAAACAGGAAAGGACAGCCTAACAAGACATGAAACTTTTAAACAACTGCTCTACTTCAGGCAAACACCACCAAAAAAATCTGTGGCCCTATCCCCACCACTGACACCAGGGGCCAAATGGAGACTCTAGCCCTCTGACCTTTATCAGGTTGTAAAACAGTATCCCCAATGTCCCCACCAGATTGTGTCAGAAAAAGTCGAGTATGAAGTCCAGCCTTTAATGGGCCCCTCCACTACCAGTACAATGTCAATGGTGCCTAAATGGGGAGCCTGATCTTCCATAACCAATGAAAATATTGTTCAGGAAATGAGAAATCAAGAACAGCCTCAGATGAAAATGATTTTTAACAACAGGCATACCCTCAAAGAATGACTTCCAGGATTTGTTGCCAACAAAACTACCCCCAAAGAATGCCTAAAGAAATACCTGTAAAAAAAAAATGAAACATTAAAGAATCGTGAAAAACAAGGAAGGTAGAAAGAACACCATAAGAGCAAAACTGTGGGTACAGTAGACTTTCCTTTTCTTTCCTTAATTATGTTTGACAGTTGAAACAAAAATCATAACACTGTCTAATGTGGTCTTCAAGAAATATTCAAGTCAATTAGAAATGAGAGAGAAGAAAGGAAAAGTAAGGTTTCTACACTTACAGTGGATAAATGTTGAACCATTGTACTTCAGTATGTACAGTTGGCCCTCCATGTCTGTGGGTTCCACATCCACAGGTTGAAAATATTTGAAAAATAATTCCAGAAAGTTCCAAAAAGCTAAACTTAAATTTGCCACATGCTGGCAACTATTTACATAGCACTTACATTGTATTCCCAACTATTTACATAACATTTATATTTTATTAAGTATTATAAGTAGTCTAGAGATAATTTATAGTATACAAGCATGTGTGTAGGTTACATGCAAGTACTACACCATTTTATGTAAGTAGGGAATAGAGCATCTGTGGATTTTTGTATATGCAGTGGGTCCAGGCATTAATACACTGTACCAGGGGACAACTGTATATATTATGTCATGCCTAGATCAACTCTTAAAAATATATATGAGACCCACAAATACTCTGAACAGAAAAATAGCAGAGTAGGAAACTACAGCAGTCCATCCAACCACAAAAGTAATTAATAGACTGGCAAAAACAGAATCAACTTTTTCAAAAATCTGGAAAATAATCAAAAGCATACAGCATTCAGAGAACTGCTGAATCAAGAAAAAAAACAAGTGTTATCATACTAAGTGAAGTAAGAAAGACAAATACCATATGATATCACTTATATGTGGAGTCTAAAATATAACACAAATGAACTTATCTATGAAACAAACAGACTCAAAGATATAGAGAAAAGACTTATGGTTGCCAAGCGGGTGGGGTGGGGGAGGGATGATTGAGAGTTTGGGATTAGCACATGCAAACTATTATATATAGAATGCATAAACAACAAGTTCCTACTGTATAGCACAGAGAACTATATTCAATATCCTGTAATAAACCATAATGGAAAAGAAAAAATAACCAAGTGAATCTCAGAGTTTTGTGGTATTTTAATTTACCTTGATCCCATGCCTCATTCCCCAGTTCAGCAGCAGTCTTGACTTCAACAGCCCACACTCCCAATACTGCTACATAGAATCTATAGGAAAGGGGAAATCACAATAGGAAAGGCAAATATATATTAAGGATTGAAGATTACTTAAATAACCCAGTATGTAGATTAAAAATAAATTTTTAGAATTATAAAAGTGATAACTATAATAAACAGTAAAAGGATAAACATGAAGATATAAAAGAGGACATCAAAATAAGAGTCTGGGAGGAGGGAAATATAAAAATATACATCTTTTAGGGGCTTCCCTGGTGGCGCAGTGGTTGAGAGTCTGCCTGCCAGTGCAGGGGACACGGGTTCGAGCCCTGGTCTGGGAAGATCCCACATGCCGTGGAGCAACTACGCCCGTGAGCCACAACTACTGAGCCTGTGCTCCGCAACAAGAGAGGCTGCAATAGTGAGAGGCCCGCGAACCGCGATGAAGAGTGGCCCCCGCTTGCCATAACTAGAGAAAGCCCTCGCACAGAAATGAAGAGCCAACACAGCCAAAAAAAAAATTTTTTTTTTAATTTTTAAAAAAAACACATCTTTTAGAACATGATTTAACTTGAATGATTATCAGTGTAAAGCAAGTAGATATAGTTATGGGTCAGCATACTTGAACTCCACGGTAACTACAAAGCAAAAACATACAATAGATTCACAAAATATAAAATAAAATAAAAAGAAAGGAACTCAAGCATATCACAAAAGAAAATCATCAGAAAAAAAAAGGACTGCAAAACAAGGATTAAATGGCAATAAATATACACCTATCAATAATTACTTTAAACATCATTGGACTAAATGCTCCAATCAAAAGACACAGAGTGGCAGATTGGGGGAAAAGAAAAAGAACCTGCAATATGCTGCCTACAAGACACTCACTTCAGGGCGAAAGACACACAGACTGAAAGTAAGGGGATGGATAAAGATATGTCATGCAAATAGAAAAGAAAAAGGGGGTAGCAATACCCATATCAAACAAAACAAAGGCCATAAAGTAAGACAAAGGCATTACATAATGATATAGGGATAAATACAAGAGGAGGATATTACATTTGTTAACATGTACACACCCAAAACAGGAGCACCTAAATATATGCAGCAAATACTAACAGACACAGAGGGAGAAATTGACAATGCAATAATATTAGGAGACTTTAACACCCCACTAACATCAATGGACGGATCATACAGACAAAATAAATAAGGCAAGAGAGATCCTAAATGACACAATAAACCAGTTGTACTTCATTGATATCTACAGGACACTACATCCAAAACAAACAAAAACAAACAATACACATTCTTTTCAAGCATCCATGGAATGTTTTCTAGGATAGACCACATACTAGGTCACAAAAGTCTTAGCAAAGAAGAGGATAGAAATTATTTCAAGCATCTTTTCTGACCACAACGTTTGAAACTAGAAATCAACGACAGAAAGAAAACAGGAAAAGAAGGAAAACAGAGACTAAACAACATGCTACTTTAAAACCAATGGATCAATGATGAAATCAAAGAAATCAGAAAACTCCTTGTGGCAAAAGAAAATGAAAACACATTACCAAATCTATGATACACCAAAAACAGTTCTAGGAGGGAAGTTCATAATGATACAGGCCTTCCTCAAGAAGTAAGAAAAAAATCTAAAAAAAAAACAAAAAAACAAGCTAGGGACTTCCCTAGTGGTCCAGTGGTAATGAATCCACCTTACAGTGCAGGGGACACGGGTTCGATCCCTGGTCAGGGAACTAAGATCCCATATGCCGCGGGGCAACTAAGCTTGCATGCTTCAACTACAGAGGCTGCGTGCTGCAAACTACAGAGCCCACACACCCTGGAGCCTGTGCACCACAACTAGAGAGAGAAAACCCACATGCCACAACTAGAGAGAAGCCCACACACTGCAACAAAAGATCCCACATGCCTCGACAAAGATCCCACGTGCCTCAACTAAGACCCGACACAGCCAAAAATAAATAAAATAAATAATAAATAAATCTTAAAAAAAAACCCAACCTAAACTACCACCTAAAACAATTAGAAAAAGAACAAACAATGCCCAAAGTCAGCAGAAGAAAGGAAGTAATAAAGATCAGAGAGGAAATAAATAAAATAGAGATTTTTAAAAAACAAGAGGGCTTCCCTGGTGGCACAGTGGTTAAAAATCCGCCTGCCAGGGCTTCCCTGGTGGCGCAGTGGTTGAGAGTCCGCCTGCCAATGCAGGGGACATGGGTTCGGGCCCTGGTCTGGGAAGATCCCACATGCCGCGGAGCAACTGGGCCCGTGAGCCACAACTACTGAGCTTGCACGTCTGGAGCCTGTGCTCCGCAACAAGAGAGGCCACGACGGTGATAGGCCCGTGCACCGCAATGAGGAGTGGCCCCCACTCTCCGCAACTGGAGAAAGCCCTCACACAGAGACAAAGACCCAACACAGCCAAAAATAAATAAATAAATAAATTTTAAAAATCCGCCTGCCAATGCAGGGGACACGGGTTCGAGCCCTGGTCTGGGAAGATCCCACATGCCGTGGAGCAACTAAGCCCGTGTGCCACAACTACTGAGCCTGTACTCTAGAGCCCGTGAGCCACAATTACTGAGCCTGCATGCTATAACTACTGAAGCCTGCGTGCCTAGAGCCTGTGCTCTGCAACAGGAGAAGCCACTGCAGTGAGAAGTCCATGCACCACAACGAAGAGTAGCCCTCACTCGCTGCAACTAGAGAAAGCCTGCGCACAGCAACTAAGACCCAATGCAGCCAAACATAAATAAATAAATTTTTTTTAAAAATAGAAAAGATCAATAAAACCAATAACGGGTTCTGTGAAAAGTTTTAAAAAATGGACAAACCTTTAGCCACACTCACCAAAAAGAAGAGAGACAGGATCCAAATAAAATAAGAAATGAAAGAGGAGAAATAACCAATACCACAGAAATACAAGAAATCATGAAAGAACACTATGAACAGTTATATGCCAACAAATTGGACAAGCTAGAAGAAAGGGACAAGTTTCTAGAAACAGCCTGCCAAGACTGAGTCAATTAGAAACAGATAATTTGAACAAACTGATCACTAGAAGTGAAATAGAATCTGTAATTTTAAAAACTCCCTACAAAAAGAAGTCCAGGATTGGACGGCTTCACTGGGGAATTCTACAAAACATATAGAGAAAATTTAATAACTATCCTCAAACTATTCCAAAAAATTTAAGAGGAAGGAACACTCCCAAATTCATTTTTACAAGGCCACCATTACCCTGATACCAAAACCAGACAAAGACACTACAAAAAAAGAAATTACAGGTCAATATATTTGATGAATATAGATGCAAAAATCCTAAACATATTAGCAAACCAAATCCAGCAATACATAAAAAGGATCATACACTATGATCAAGTTGGATTTATTCCAGGTTCACAGGGATGGTTTAACATTAGCAAATCAATCAATATGATACACCACATTAACAAAAGGAAGAATAAAAATCACATGATCATCTCAATAGACACAGAAAATCCATTTGACAGCATTCAACATCCATTCATGATAAAAATTCCTATCAAAGTATGAGAGTATACATGGAACATATCTCAGTAAAATGAAGGCCATTTATGACAAACCTACAATTAACATAATACTCAATGTGAAAAGCTGAAAGCCTTTCCTCTAATATTTAGAAACAAGTAAAGGATACCTGCTCTTGCCACTTCTATTTAATACAGTGTTGGAAATCTTAGCCACAATCAGATAAGAAAAAGAACTAAAATGTATCCAAATTGGAAAGGAACAGGTAAAACTCACTATTTGCAAATGACATGTTAACCTATATAGAAAACGCCAAAGTGCCCACCCCAAAAATATAAGAAGTAATAAATGAATTCAGCAAAGCTGCAGGATACAAGATTAATATACAGAAATCTATGGTGTCTATTTACAATAATAATGAAATATTAAGAAAAAGTGGGGAAAAATCCCATTTAAAAGTGTCAAAAACAAATAACTAGTAATAACCTTAACCAACGAGGTGAAAGACCTATACATTGAAAACTATAAAACACTGATGAAGTAATTTGAAGATGATACAAAGAAATGGAAAGATAACACACACTCTTGGAAGAATTAATATTGTTAAAATGGCCATACTTCCCAAAGCAATCTACAGATTCAATGCAGTCCCTATCAAAATACCCATGACATTTTTCACAGAACTAGGACAAATAATCCTAAAATTCAAATGGAACCACAAAAGACCCAGAATTGCCTAAGCAATCCTGAGAAAAGAACAAAGCTGGACGTGTCACCTTCCTTGACTTCAGACTGTACTACAAAACTCCAGTAATCAAAACAGCATGATAAACTTCACTGCAGCACTATTTACAATAGCCAAGACATGGAAGCAACCTAAATGTCCATCAAGAGATGAATGGAGGGGGCAGCCCTGGTGGCGCAGTGGTTAGGAATCCACCTGCCAATGCAGGGGACACGGGTCCAAGCCCTGGTCTGGGAATATCCCACATGCTGCGGAGCAACTAAGCCTGTGTGCCACAGCTAATGAGCCTGTGCTCTAGAGCCCATGAGCCACAACTACTGAGCCTGCATGCCACAACTACTGAAACCTGCACACCGCACCTACAGCCTGTGCTCCACAATAAGAGAAGCCACCGCAATGAGAAGCCTGCATACTGCAACGAAGAGTGGCCCCCGCTTGCCACAGCTAGAGAAAGCCTGTGTGCAGCAACGAAGACCCAATGCAGCCAAAAATAAATAAATTTAAAAAAGAGAGATGAATGGATAAAGAAGATATGGTATATATATACGATGGAATATTAGCCATAAAGAATGAAATAATGCTGTTTGCTGCAACATGGATGGACCTTGAGATTATCATACTAAATAAAAGTAAGCCAGACAGGGGGCTTCCCTGGTGGCGCAGTGGTTGAGAGTCTGCCTGCCAATGCAGGGGACACGGGTTCAAGCCCTGGTCTGGGAAGATCCCACATGCCACGGAGCAACTGGGCCTGTGAGCCACAACTATTGAGCCTGCGCGTCTGGAGCCTGTGCTCCACAACAAGAGAGGCCGCAATAGTGAGAGGCCCGTGCACCACGATGAAGAGTGGCCTCCGCTTGCCACAACTAGAGAAAGCCCTTGCACAGAAACGAAGACCCAACACAGCAATAAAATAAATTAATTAAAAAAAAAAAGTAAGCCAGACAGAAAAAGTCCAGACAAAAAGGCAAGTATCATACGATATCACTTATATGTGGAATATTAAAAAAATGATGCAGGGACTTCCCTGGTGGTCCAGTGGTTAAGACTCCACGCTCCCAGTCCAGGGGTTACAGGTTCAATTCCTGCTCAGGGAACTAGACCCCGCATGCTGCAACTAAAAGATCCCACATGCTGCAATGAAGACCCTGCATGCGGCAACGAATATGCTGCACACTGCAACTAAGACCCAGGGCAGCCAATGAATAAATAGATAAATATTGTTTTAAAAAGATACAAATGAACTTATTTACAAAACAGAAGTAGACCCACAGATACAGAAAACAAACTTATGGTTACCAAAGGGGAAGTGCGGGAGAGATAAATTAGGAGTTGTGGATTAACGTACACACTACTATATATAAAACAGATAACCAACATGGATCTACTGTATAGCACTGGGTACTATACCTAATACTTTGTAATAACCTATAAGGGAAAATAATCTGAAAGATGTTATATGTATAACTGAATCACTTTGCTCTACACCTGGAACTAACAACATTGTAAATCAACTATTCATAAGTAAAAAAAAAAAAAACAACAACAAAAAACCCAGCATGGTATTGGCACAAAAATAGTCATGCAGGTCAATGGAGCAGAAGAGAGTCCAGAAATAAACCTACGCACCTATGGTCAATTAATCTATGACAAAGGAGGCAAGAATATACAATGGAGAAAAGACATTCTCTTCAACCAGTGGTGCTGGGAAAACTGGACAGCTAAATGTAAGACAATGAGATTAAAACATTTACCTCACAACATATACAAAATAAACTCAAAATGGATCAAGAACCTAAATGTAAGACCGGAAACCATAAACTCCTAGAAGAGAACCTAGGTGAAACCTGTTTTGACATAAATCGTCACAATATTTTCTTAGATCAGTCTCCCAAGGCAAAAGAAATAAAAGCAAAAATAAACAAATGGGACCTAGTTAAACTTAAAAGCTTTTGTACAGCAAAGGAAACTTTCAAAAAGACAAAAGGACAACCTACAGAGTGGGTGAAAATATTTGCAAGCAATTCAACCAACAAGGGGTTAATATTCCAAAATATACAAACAGCTCATATAAATCAATATGAAAAAACAAACAACCCAATCAAAACATGGGCAGAAGACCTAAATAGACATTTCTCCCAAGAAGACATACAGATGGCCAACAGGCACATGAAAAGATGCTCAACATCACTAATTCTTAGAGAAATGCCAATAAAAACAACAATGAGATATCATCTCACAATGGTCAGAATAGTTATCATCCAAAAGTCTACAAATAAATGCTGGAGAGAGTGTGGAGAAAAGGGAACCCTCTTACAGTGCTGGTTGGAATGTAAATTGGTACAGCCACTATGGAGAACAGTATGGAGGTTCCTCAAAAAACTAAAAATAGACTACCATCTGATCCAGCAGTTCTATCCCTGGTATATATTTGGAAAAAACTAAAAACACTAATCAGAAAAGATACATGCACCCCAATGTTCATAGCAGCACTATTTACAACAGCCAAGCTATAGAAACAACCCAATTGCCCATCAACAGATGAATGGATAAAGAAGTTATGGTAGAAAACAAATGCTGGAGAGGGTGTGGAGAAAAGGGAACCCTCTTGCACTGTTGGTGGGAATGTAAATTGGTACAGCCACTATGGAGAACAGTATGGAGGTTCCTTAAAAAACTAAAAATAGAACTACCATATGACCCAGCAATCCCACTACTGGGCATATACCCTGAGAAAACCATAATTCAAAAACAGACATGTACCACAATGTTCATTGCAGCACTATTTACAATAGCCAGGACGTGGAAGCAACCTAAGTGTCCATCGACAGATGAATGGATAAAGAAGTTGCAGCACATATATACAATGGAATATTAGTCATCCATAAAAAGTAAAAAACGAAACTGAGTTATTTGTAGTGAGGTGGATGGACCTAGAGCCTGTCATACAGAGTGAAGTAAGTCAGAAAGAGAAAAACAAATACCGTCTGCTAACACATATATAAGGAATCTAAAAAACAAAAATGGTTCTGATGAACCAAGGGGCACGACAGGAATAAAGACACAGACTTAGAGAATGGACTTGAGGACATGGGGAGGGGGAAGGGTTAGCTGGGACGAAGTAAGAAAGTAGCATTGATATATATACACTACCAAATGTACAATAGGTAGCTAGTGGGAAGCAGCTGCATGGCACAGGGAGATCAGCTTGGTGCTTTGCCACCACCTAGAGGGGTGGGATAAGGAGGGTGGGAGGGAGATGCAAGAGGGAGGGGATATGGGGATATACATATGCATATAGCGGATTCACTTTGTTATACAGCAGAAACTAACACAACATTGTAAAGCAATTATACTCCAATAAAGATGTTTTAAAAAAAAAAGTTATGGTAGAGATTGGTTCAAGATGGTGGAGTAGAAGGACGTGCGCTCACTCCCTCTTGCAAGAGAAATGGAATCACAACTAACTGCTGAACAGTTATCGACAGAAAAACACTGGAACTCACCAAAAAAGATACCCCACATCCAAAGACAAAGGAGAAGCTGCAATGAGATGGCACGAGGGGTGCAATCACAATAAAAT
This sequence comes from Balaenoptera physalus, assembly GCF_965194825.1. NCBI lineage: Eukaryota > Metazoa > Chordata > Mammalia > Artiodactyla > Balaenopteridae > Balaenoptera > Balaenoptera physalus. The sequence goes on along the minus strand of NC_138900.1, from coordinate 14,912,444 downwards.
CAAATCCCATAACTGCTGGGTGGGTGACTTACAAACTGGAGAACAATTATACCACAGAAGTCCACCCACTGGAGTGAAGGTTCTAAGTCCTACGGAGGGTTTCCCAACCTGGGGGTCTGGAAATGGGAGGAAGAATCCCCGGAAATCAGACTCTGAAGGCCAGCGGAATTTGATGGCAGGACTTCGACAGGAATGGGGGAAACAGAGACTCCACTCTTGGAGGGCACACACAAAGAAGGACCCAGGGGGAAGGAGCAGTGACCCGACAGGAGACTGAACCAGACCTACGTGCTAGTGTTGGAAGGTCTCCTGCAGAGGCAGGGCATGGCTGTGGCTCACCGCAGGGACAAGGACACTGGCAGCAGAAGTTCTGGGAAGTACTCATTGGCGGGAGCCCTCCCGGAGTGGAGTCCACACACCATTAGCCCCACCAAACAGCCTGCAGGTTCCAGTGCTGGGTTGCCTCAGGCCAAACAACCAAAAAGGAGGGAACTCAGCCCCACCCATCAGCAGAGAAGTGGCTTAAAGTTTTACTGAGCTCTGCCCACCAGAGCAACACCCAGGTCTACACACCAACAGTCCCTCCCATCAGGAAGCTTGCACAAGCCTCTTAGCTTCATCCACCAGAAGGCAGACAGGAGAAACAAGAAGAACTACAGTCCTGCAGCCTGCAGAACGAAAACCATAATCACAGAAAGAAAGACAAAATGAAAAGGCAGAGGACTATGTCCCAGATGAAGGAACAAGATAAAACCCCAGAAAACAACTAAATGAAGTGGAGATAGGCAACCTTCCAGAAAAAAAATTCAGAATAATGATAGTGAAGATGATCCAGGACCTCAGAAAAAGAATGCAGGCAAAGATCGAGAAGATGCAAGAAATGTTTCACAAAGACCTAGAAGAATTAAAGAACAAACAAACAGAGATGAACAATACAATAAGTGAAATGAAAAATACACTAGAAGGAATCAATAGCAGAATAACTGAGGCAGAAGAAAGGATAAGTGACCTGGAAGATAAAATAGTGGAAATAACTACAGCAGAGCAGAATAAAGAAAAAAGAATGAAAAGAATTGAGGACAGTCTTAGAGACCTCTGGGACAACATTAAATGCACCAACATTCAAATTATAAGGGTCCCAGAAGAAGAAGAGAAAAAGAAAGGGACTGAGAAAATATTTGAAGAGATTATAGTTGAAAACTTACCTAATATGGGAAAGGAAATAGTTAATAGGTCCAGGAAGCAGACAGAGAGTCCCATACAGGATAATTCCAAGGAGAAACACACCAAGACACATATTAATCAAACTATCAAAAATTAAATACAAAGAAAAAATATTAAAAGCAGCAAGGCAAAAACAACAAATAACACACAAGGGAATCCCCATAAGGTTTACAGCTGACCTTTCAGCAGAAACTCTGCAAGCCAGAAGGGAGTGGCAGGACATATTTAAAGTGATGAAGGAGAAAAACCTACAACCAAGATTACCCAGCAACGATCTCATTCAGATTTGATGGAGAAATTAAACCTTTACAGACAAGCAAAAGCTAAGGGAATTCAGCACCACCAAACCAGCTTTACAACAAATGTTAAAGGAACTTCTCTAGGCAGGAAACACAAGAGAAGGAAAAGACCTACAATAACAAACCCAAAACAATTTAGAGAATGGTAATAGGAACATATATATCGATAATTACCTTAAATGTAAATGGATTAAACGCTCCAACCAAAAGACACAGACTTGCTGAATGGATGCAAAAACAAGACCCATATATATGCTGTCTACAAGAGACCCACTTCAGACCTAGAGACACATACAGACTGAAAGTGAGGGGATGGAAAAAGATATTCCATGCAAATGGAAATCAAAAGAAAGCTGGAGTAGCAATACTCATATCAGATATAATAGACTTTAAAATAAAGAATGTTACAGAAGACAAGAAAGGACACTACATAATGATCAAGGGATCAATCCAAGAAGAAGATATAACAATTATAAATATATATGCACCCAACATAGGAGCACCTCAATACATAAGGCAAATGCTAACAGCTATAAAAGATGAAATCGACAGTAATACAATAATAGTGGGGGACTTTAACCCTCACTTACATCAATGGGCAGACCATCCAGACAGAAAATTAATAAGGAAACACAAACTTTAAATGACACAACAGACCAGATAGATTTAATTGATATTTATGGGACATTCTATCTGAAAACAGCAGATTACACTTTCTTCTCTCAAGTGCACATGGAACATTCTCCAGGATAAATCACATCTTGGGTCACAAATCAGGCCTCAGTAAATTTAAGAAAATTGAAATTGTATCAAGCATCTTTTCTGACCACAATGCTATGAGATTAGAAATAAATTACAGGGAAAAAAAAGTAAAAACACAAACACATGCAGGCTAAACAATACGCTACTAAATATCCAAGAGATCACTGAAGAAATCAAAGAGGAAATAAAAAAATACCTAGAGACAAATGACAATGAAAACACGACGATCCAAAACCTATGGGATGCAGCAAAAGCAGTTCTAAGAGGAAAGTTTATATCAATACAATCCTACCTCAAGAAACAAGAAACATCTCAAATAAACAATCTAACCTTACACCTAAAGGAACTAGAGAAAGAAGAACAAACAAAACCCGAAGTTAGTCGAAGGAAAGAAATCATAAAGATCAGAGCAGAAATAAATGAAATAGAAACAAAACAATAGCAATATCAATAAAACTAAAAGCTGGTTCTTTGAGAAGATAAACAAAATTGGTAAACCTTTAGCCAGACTCATCAAGAAAAACAGGGAGAGGAGTCAAACCAACAAAATTAGAAATGAATAAGGGGAAGTTACAACAGACACCGCAGAAATACAAAGCATCCTGAGAGACTACTACAAGCAACTCTATGCCAATAAAATGGACAACCTGGAAGAAATGGACAAATACTTAGAAAGGTATAACCTTCCAAGACCAGGAAGAAATAGAAAATATGAACAGACCAATCACAAGTAACAAAATTGAAACTGTGATTAAAAATCTTCCAACAAAAGTCCAGGACCAGATGCTTCATAGGTGAATTCTATAACAAATTTAGAGAAGAGCTAACACCCATCCTTCTCAAACTCTTCCAAAAAAGTGCAGAGGAAGGAACACTCCCAAACTCATTCTACAAGGCTACCATCACCCTTATACCAAAACCAGACAAAGATACTACAAAAAAAGAAAATTACACACCAATATCACTGATGAATATAGATGCAAAAATCCTCAACAAAATACTAGCAAACAGAATTCAACAACACATTCAAAGGATCATACACCATGATCAAGTGGGATTTATCCCAGGGATGCAAGGATTCTTCAATATACACAAATCAATCAATGTGATACACCATATTAACAAGCTGAAGAATAAAAACCATATGATCATCTCAATAGATGCAGAAAAAGCTTTTCACAAAATTCAACACACGTTTATGATAAAACTCTCCAGAGGGACTTCACTGGTGGCACAGTGGTTAAGAATCTGCCTGCCAATGAAGGGGACATGGGTTCGAGCCCCAGTCCGGGAAGATCCCACATGCCATGGAGCAACTAAGCCCATGCGCCGCAACTACTGAGCCTGCGCTCTACAGCCCACAAGCCACAACTACTGAGCCTGAGTGCCACAACTACTGAAGCCTATGTGCTTAGAGCCTGTGCTCTGCAACAAGAGAAGCCACTGCAATGAGAAGCCCGTGAACCACAGCGAAGAATAGCCCCTGCTTGCTGCAGCTAGAGAAAGCCCACGCACAGCAATGAAGACCCAATGCTGCCATAAATAAATAAATAAATAAGCAAATACTTTTATTTATTTATTTATTTAAAAAAAAAACTCTCCAGATATTGGGCATAGAGGGAACCCACCGCAACATAATAAAGGTGCTATACGACAAACCCACAGTAAACATCATTCTCTATGGTAAAAAACTGAAAGCATTTCCTCTAAGATCAGGAACAAGACAAGGATACCCACTCTCACCACTATTATTCAGCATAATTTTGGAAGTCCTAGCCATAGCAATCAGAAAAGAAAATGAAATAAAAGGAATCCAAATCAGAAAAGAAGAAGTAAAACTGTCACTGTTTGCAGACGACATCATACTATACATAGAGAATCCTAAAGATGCCACCAGAAAACTACTAGAGGTAATCAATGAATTTGGTAAAGTTGCAGGATACAAAATTAATGCACAGAAATCTCCTGCATTCCTATACACTAACAATGAAAGATCAGAAAGAGAAATTAAGGAAACAATCCCATTCACCATTGCAAGAAAAAGAATAAAATACCTAGGAATAAACCTACCTAAGGAGGTAAAAGACCTGTACTCAGAAAACTATAAGACACTGATGAAAGAAATCAGAGATGATACAAACAGATGGAGAGATATACCATGTTCTTGGATTGGAAGAATCAATATTGTGAAAATGACTATACTACCCAAAGCAATCTACAGATTCAGTGCAATCCCTATCAAATTACCAATGGTATTTTTCACAGAACTACAACAAAAAAATCTTAAAATTTGTATGGTGACACAAAAGACCCCAAACAGCCAAAGCAATCTTGAGAAAAAAAAATCTGAGCTGGAGGAATCAGGCTCCCCCACTTCAGACTATACTACAAAGCTACAATAATCAAGACAGTATGGTACTGGCACAAAAACAGAAATACAGATCAATGGAACAGGATAGAAAGCCCAGAGATAAACCCACGTACCTATGGTCAACTAATCTATGACAAACGAGGCAATGATATACAATGGAGAAAAGACAGTCTCTTCAATAAGTGGTACTGGGAAAACTGGACAGCTACGTGTAAAAGAATGAAATTAGAACACTCCCTACACCATACACACAAAGAAAACCTCAAAATGAATTAAAGACCTAAATGTAAGACCGGACACTATAAAACTCTTAGAGGAAAGCATAGGAAGAACACTCTGATATAAATCACAGCAAGATCTTTTTAGACCCACCTCCTAGAATAATGGAAATAAAAACAAAAATAAACAAATGGGACCTAATGAAACTTAAAAGCTTTTGCACAGCAAAGGAAACTGTAAACAAGATGAAAAGACAACCCTCAGAAAGGGAGAAAATATTTGCAAATGAATCAACAGATAAAGGATTAACCTCCAAAATATATAAACAGCTTATGCAGCTCAATATCAAAAAAAAAAAACCCAGTCAAAAAATGGGCAGAAGACCTAAATAGACATTTCTCCAAAGAAGACATACAGATGGCCAACAAACACATGAAAAGATGCTCAACATCACCAATTATTAGAGAAGAGCAAATCAAAACTACAATGAGATATCACCTCACACCTGTTTAGAATGGGCATCATCAGAAAATCTACAAACAATAAATGCTGGAGACGGTGTGGAGAAAAGGCAACCCTCTTGCACTGTTGGTGGAAATGTAAATTGATACAGCCACTATGGAGAACAGTATGGAGGTTCCTTAAAAAACTAAAAATAGAATTACCATACGACCCAGCAATTGCACAACTGGGGATATACCCAGAGAAAACCATAATTCAAAAACACACATGCACCCCAATATTTATTGCAGCACTATTTACGATACCCAGGACATGGAAACAACCAAGATGTCCATCAACAGAGGAATGGATAAAGAAGATGTGGTACATATATACAGTGGAATATTACTCAGCCATACAAAGGAATGAAATTGGGTCATTTGTAGAGATGTGGATGGACCTGGAGACTGTCATACAGAGTGAAGTAAGTCAGAAAGAGAAAAACAAATATTGTATATTAACACATATATGTGAAATCTGGAAAAATGGTACAGATGAACCGGTTTGCAAGGCAAAAATAGAGACACAGATGTAGAGAACAAATGTATGGACACCAAGGGGGAAGGGTTGGGGGGAGATGAATTGGGAGATAGGGATTGACATATATACATTAATATGTATAAAATAGGTAACTCATAAGAACCTGCTCTATAGAAAAGTGAATAAAATAAATTTCAAAAATTCAAAAAAAAAAAAAAAAAGAACCTGCTGTATAGCACAGGGAACTCCACTTCACTGTACAGTAGAAACTAACACAACATTGTAAAACAACTATACCCTAATAAAAAAAAAAGTTATGCTATATATACACAATAGAATATTATTCAGCCATAAAAATGAATGAAATTCTGCCATTTGCAGCAACATGGATGGACCTAGGGAATATTATGCTTAGTGAAATAAGTCAGAGAGTGAAAGACAATTACTATATGATATCACTTATATGTGGAATCTAAAAAAAAAAAGACACACTAATGTATATGTAAAACAGAGACTGACTCAGATAAAGCAAAAAAAACTAGAGGGTGCTAAAGGGGAGAGGAAAGAGGGAGGGGCAAATTAGGAGTATGGGATTAAGAGATACAAACTACTATGTATAAAATAGATAAGCAATAATGATATATTGTATAGCACAGGGGATTATAGCCATTATCTTGTAATAAACTTTAATGGAGTATAATCTGTAAAAATACTGAAGCACTATGCTGTACACCTGAAACGAGTATGATATTGTGAATTAATTATACAAATAAATAAATAAGAAGGCATAATAAAAAAAACAATAAATGAATCATATTACATGGATCAATTTAATGAAAAATAAACTATTACTAATCATTATGAAATAGATAATTTGAAGAGCCCTATACAACTATTAAGGAAATTGAATTCATAATTTAAAATCTCCCCCTGGGCTTCCCTGGTGGCACAGTGGTTGAGATTCTGCCTACCAATGCAGGGGACACGGGTTCGAGCCCTGGTCTGGGAAGATCCCACATGCTGCGGAGCAGCTGGGCCCGTGAGCCACAATTACTGAGCCTGTGCGTCTGGAGCCTGTGCTCCGCAACAAGAGAGGCCGCGATAGTGAGAGGCCCGTGCACCGCGATGAAGAGTGGCCCCCACTTGCCACAACTAGAGAAAGCCCTCACACAGAAATGAAGACCCAACACAGCCATAAATAAATAAATAAATAAATAGATAGATAGATAGATAAATACACAAATTAAGCAATGTGAATACCATAAAAAAAACTCTCCCCCAAAATACAATCTCTAGGCTCAGATAAGACCCAACACAGCCATAAATAAATAAATAAATAAATAAAGCAAGCAAGCAAGCATGACACAAATTAAGCAATGTGAATACCATTAAAAAAAAAAATCTCCCCCAAAATACAATCTCTAGGCTCAGATAATTTTGGTAGAGAATTCTTCCAAACTTTTTTTTTCCTTTCTTTTTAGCTTTCCACAGGATCAGTTGAACTGCCAAACATTTAAAGAACCAACTCCAATTCTAGACAATCTCTTCGAGAAGCATAGGATCACTTATGGAGCCAGAACGAACTTTATACCAAATGCCAGTATTCATTCTATGAAGCCAGTATTGACTAGACACCAAAACCAGACAGTCCAAAAAAGAAAACTACCAACAAATATTTCTCATGAATATAGCTGCAAACTCCTTAGCAAAATACTAATTGAATTTAGCAGCATATAAAGAATTACTATTAATCATGCCAAGTAGGGTTCATTCAATACATGCAAGGCTGGTTCAATATTTGAAAATCAATGTAATCTGCCATATTAACAGACTAGAAAATTACTTGAGCATATCAATTGATGTAGAAAATGTATTTGACAAAATTCATAACCCATTCATGATTTAAAAAAAAAACTTTCAGAAACTAGGAATGATTGGGTAGCTTCTTCAACTTGATAAAGAGTATCTACAACAAATCTACAGTTATCATCATATGTAACGGTGAATGACTGAATGCTTTACCTGTAAGACTGGGAACAAGGCAAAGACGTTCACTCTCACCACTGCTACTCAACATAACTCTATAAGTTCTACGCAGTGAAATAAGGCACAGTAGGGATTTAAACATTTACAGCTCAGAAAGGAGTGCCTAAAACTGTCCCTTTTTGCAGATGATGTGATGGTTTATGTAGAAAATCCCACGGAATCTACTACAGACGAACTTCTAGAAATAAGTGATTTTGGCAATGTCATAAGATACTAGATCAACTTGCAAAATCAGTTGTATTTCTATTACTAGCAATGAACATGTGGAAACAAAAATACAATACCATTTACAACTGTGTCAAGAATTAAATACTTAGGTGCAAATCAAACAAAACAAGTACAGCACTTATAAGCAGATAAGTACAAAACACTGATAAGAAATTTAAGATCTAAATAAATAGGTATTCCTTGTTAAGAGATTGGAAATTCAACATAGTAAAATGTCAGTTCTCCCTTAACTGATATACAGGTTTAATGCAATTCCTATCAAAATCTCAGCAAGATTTGTAATACAATATTCTAAAATTTATGTGGAGAGACAAACTGCAGTAGCTAATACAATTCTGAAAAAGAAGAATAAAGTGGTAAGATTCCATCTACCTAGTTTTAAGGCTAATTACATAGCTATAGTACTCTACTGTATGATATTGGCAGGGGTTGGGTATAAAGTCAATGGAAAAGAACAGAGGATAAAGAAATAGCCCTACGCAAGTATGGAAAATGGATTTTTGACAAAGATGTAACTCAGTACAATGGAAGATGGATAGTCTTTTCAACAAATGGTGCTGGAGCAATTGAATATCCATAGGCAAAATAACCTACCTAAAAATTATAACACATACAAAATTTAGCTTACAATAGATAATAAACTGTAAAAGTATAAACCTGTTAGAAGATAAAACACAAAATATTTCTGACCGAATTATTGGTGGTGACACATTACACATGACACCAAAAGCATGATCATAAAAGAAATAAGGGATAAATTAGACTTTATCAAAATATAAAACTTTTGCTTTGCTAAAACCTTGTTAAGCAGATGAAAAGACAGGCTACAGACTGGAAGAAAATATTTGCATACCCAACCAGAAATCCAACAAATCCCAATAATCTAACAGAGAACTCATAAATAGAATATATAAAGCACCCAAAACTCAGCAGTTAAAAACAACAACAACAACATTATATTTAGAAAATGGCCAAAAGGCATGAAGAAATATTTCACCGAAGAGAATTTATGGATGGCAAATGAGTACATGAAATGATATTTGGTGTCACCAGCCATTAGCTAAAGCAAAATTAAAACCACTATGACAAACCACCACATGCCTATTAGAAAATCTAAAATTGAAAATAGCAACAATACTATAAATTCTGGCAAGGATGTTGAGAAATGGATCTCTTACATATTCCTGGTGGGAATGTAATATGGTATAGCCACTCTGGAAAAATAGTTTGGCAATTCTTTAAAAAATAAATGGCGGGGGTGGGGAGTAAATTAGGAGTTTGGGATTAACAAATACACACTATATGAAATAGATAAACAAGGACCTACTGTATAGCACAGGGAACTATATTCAGTATCTTGTACTAACCCATAGTGGAGAGGAATCTGAAAGAGAATATATATATATACACACACAAACTGAATCACTTTGGTGTACACCTGAAACTAACACAACATTGTAAATCAACTATACTTCATTTTAAAATATATATATATATATATATAAACTTACCATATAACACAGCAGTTGTACTCCTGGACATTTATCCCAGAGAAATGAAAGAATTTGCCCACATAGCATTGTATGCCTGATTGTTCATAGCAGCTTTATCTGTAGTAGCCTAAAATGGAAACAACAAAAATGGTTCTCCATACCATGTAATACTACTTAGCATTAAAAAGGAATAAACTATTGATACATGTAACAATTTAGATAGATCTCAAGAACATTATGTTTAGTTCTGGAAGCCAATCTCAAAGGGTCATGTACTACACAATTCCATTTATATAACATCCTTGAAATGATGAAATTATAGAGATGTGAAACAGATTAATGGTTTCTAGGGGTTAGGGATGGTGGGGTGGGGTGCAGGTGTGATTTATAAAGGGGTAGAGTGAGAAACATCCTTGTCGGGGTGGAATAGTTCTGTATGTTGATTGCAGTGGTGATTACATGAATCTATGCACATGATAAAATGACATAACTATATAAACACATTGTACCAATGTCTAATTCTGGGCTTTGATATTGTACTCTAATTATGTAAGCTGTAACCATTGGTAAAAACTGCGTGAAGTATAATCAGGACTATCTTTGCACTATCTTTGCAACTCCCTGTGTATCTATAATTATTTCAAAGTTTAAAAGTTAAAAAAAAAACTTTCAATAAATGGGCTGAAAAGCAGAATGCACACAGCTGAATTGTGAATTAGGAAGCCAGGGATTAAATTGCTATACAGCCCAGAAGAAACCAAATGTAACAAAGAGATGCAATGTATGGAACAAAACAACATAAAAGATAGAAACTGATTTTCCACCAACCATTTAATATAAGTCCCAGAAGACAATAGAGCTAATTGAGGAGAGATAGTAGTAATCAATGAAAATTACCTCAAAATAAAGAAGGATGTAAGTCCTTAATTTGAGAGAGGCCTACCAAGTTAATAAAATTCTATTTAATAACTAATTCTGACATATTTTTCATTTTAACATCTATGAAACTGAAATGCATCTTTATATCAGAGACATGTTATAGTTTAATTCAATGTTTTCTTTCCTTTTCAATGGTACATAAAATAACTGCGGTCCTAAACGTGACATCTTTGAAAAAATTAAGTAAAAAATAAGTACCTACATCTAGGTACATTTTAGCAAAATTTCCAAAGAGAAATAAAAAGATAAAATACTGAAAGCTTCAAGAAAGATTTTTAAAGTTTACTTTCCTAGGAATAAGAAATCAGTTTGGGACAGAAATCTGTTTGCAGCTGAACTTGGTCCTCTCCCTCTCAGACTGCTGTCAAGGTGTCAGCTGGGGCAGCAGTCATCTCAAGGCTCAAACTGGGAAGGATCTGCTTCAAAACTCACTCATATAGTTGCTGATAGAATTTGGAGTGTGCTTGGTTCCTCACTGGCTGTTGGCCAGAGATCATCCTTAGATCACAGCATGGAAACTTGCTTCATCAGAGAAAGCAAGAAAAACCAGAGTGTTGTGAGCAAGACAAAGTTACAGACTTTTATAACCTAATCTCAACAGTGAGATCCCATCACTTTTGCCATATTTTATTCATTAGAAACAAGTCACTAAATCTAACCCACACTAAAGCAAAGGAGATTACAGAAGGATGTGAATACCAGGAAGCAGGGATCATTGGGAGCCATTTTAGAAGCATCCTATCTATTGTATCTTATTATGTGCTACTCCATCTCCCATCCCTCCCTAGACAATTTTCTCATTTCTGAGCCAGAGAATACTGTTATAGGTTAATCCAGAGTCACACATATATCACCTGAAATCAGTACATGCCCTTCAGATACAAAATGGACCCTACTACAGGTTTTCACCTCTCAGTAATTCCCAGCATGGATCTGTAAGGGGGCTCTAATCATTTCCTTGCCCACCCCTAAAGGCTTCACAAAGCCTGGGATTCCACCACAGTCTTTGTTTTGTTTTGTTTTAGAGAGTTCAGCTTTTTATTGAACATGTAACAAAAGAGGTTTAGTCAAAAAGATCAAAGCCCATGTCAACATCAGACTCCTCAAATTCTTCTTTCTTTGCTTCCACTTTCTTCTCCTCAGCTGGGGCAGAAGTGGTGGAGGGGGGACGACCTCCTGCTGGTGCAGGATCAGCTGCTGGGGCAGGTCCCTGAGCCCTTATATTGCAGATGAGGATCCCAATGCCAGAGCCTTTGCAAACAAGCCTGGCCAGAAAGGTTCAACATTTACACTGGCTGCTATAATTAGGGCATTGATCTCATCCTCCATGACCGTAACCTCATCGTCGTGCAGGATGAAAGCCCAGTAGATGCAGGTGAGCTCTGAGATGGAGGCCATGGTGTGGGCAAGTGCTAGCCTCAGGATGAAGTGAGGACCTAAGCCTAAAGCAGCCTGCAGCTTCCTCAGAAGGACTGAGCACCTTAGCAGCAGCTGAGGCCCATCAACACTAAATCCTATTTTATCTGCAGACATGGGTCTATGGAAAAGTTCAGAACTTTCCCATGTGCAAATGAAATCATCCTTTATCATCAAATTGCAGAACTGACAAGAGATGGTCAAGTATCTCTCTGAAGGGACTTTGTTTTTGCTTCACCTCTGGTCTAGACAGAAGACTGAGTACCTAGGAGATGCTGATTTCTCCAGTACACATATGAACAGTGGTTTGAGAAGACTGGGGCACAGAGGAGGGACCTGGAGTGCATTCCTCCAAAAATGGGAGGAACTGGGGAAGTTTCAGAATAAAAAATTAAAGTCTTCACATAACCTAAAAAATGACAGAATTTAACACTGAAAACCAACTTACATGACCCATGGGTTTAGAATTGCAAGAATTAGACAGTCTTCCTTGGAATTCATCTATTCAAGAATCCTAGAATCCAGGGAAGTCTTATCTGGGAGGAGGAAAAAAATGAGGCAATGAGACCAGATTTGCCATGGAGTTCACAAAATGTCAAGTTTTTTCTCCTCCATTTTTTTCTTCCAAACCACCCTCCCCCCATATATACATTGGGAAGATAAGGTGGAGTCTAGGGACCTCTATGCTTTCTGCAAACCCTAGGGAACCCTGACGTAAACAGACGGACTCCTAGCAGATGTTCTCCTGCATTAAAGCAGAAGTGTGGGCACTTTAACAGGATTTCCACCAGTACTGCATTCTGGGATGCTGAGCTACACTTGTGACTAGACTGTTCAAACTTGCTTTTCCAGGCCAGAGGAGGGGCCATATCATCCATATAGAACCTCCTTTAAGGTTTCTGGAACCTGGTTGATCTTCCACATCTGAAGTGAGAAAACTGCACAGACCATGCATTCTTCTAAGCCTACATTACAACTCTCAGATTCTCACGGCTCATCACTCTCATTTAGTATCCAGACTGGGAAGGATGAAATCATGCCCACTGTATCCAGCCAAAAATGAATAAATTTTGGTCTTTTTTTCTCTTTTAGTCCTAATCATCAGACCCTGCTATGAGATTAAGAACCATCAATTAGCAGGCTTTGTTGAAGGGCCAGGTGTCCACGAGCCACACACATTAATCTACACTAGGGAGACATCAAGAGTCTATTATTAAATGGTGCCATCCTTCTTCCCCTTGATTATTTAAATTGAAGTATAATACACATAAAGTATGTAAAAGACACTGATCTTAAGTATACAGCTTGATTATTTTATGTGTACAAGAGGGTGACTACCACCCAGACTGAGATAGAGTTTTTCTAACATACAAGTTTCAGTCATGCCCCTTCCCGGTCTATACCCCCGGGTGACCAATAGTCTGACTTCTATCATAATTGATTAGTTTTACCTACTTTTGAACTTCACATAAATGAAACCATACAGTACATACTCTTTTGTGACTGACTTATTTTACTCAGCATAATACCTTTAAGACTCATCTATGTAAATGTACCAGTACTTTCTTTTTTCATATTGTTATGTAGTACAATTTTCTTATGCATCCTGCTAGGGCATTTTTGTTGGTAACATTTTGGGGTTAAAATAAACAAAGCTGCTATTAACATCCTTACCCATATAATTTTGTGGATAAATGTAATCATTTCTCTTGAATATATACTTAGAAGTGGCATTGGGACTCCCCTGGTGGCGCAGTGGTTAAGAATCCACCTGCCAATGCAGTGGACACAGGTTCAATCCCCGGTCTGGAAAGATCCCACATGCTGCGGAGCAACTAAGCCCATGCGACACAACTACTGAGCCTGTGTGCCACAACTACTGAAGCCCGCGTGCCTAGAGCCTACGCTCTGCAACAAGAGAAGCCACCGCAATGAGAAGCACACGCACCACAACGAAGAATAGCCTCCGCTCGCCACAACTAGAGAAAGCCGGCGCACAGCAATGAAGACCCAATGCAGCCAAAAATAAATAAATAAATTAAATATATAAAAAAAGAAGTGGCACTGAGGGTCATAGGATAGTATATCTTGCCCTTGATTTCATAGAAAAGTTAAAGATACTCTTATAAGAGCTAGTGTATTTATGCTGAATGACTTTTCTTTACCCCTTCGTGTTCCAAATACATATTTGAACAAATCTATGTTTTCTAAGTATAACTATGTTGGATTACTGGGTAGAAAAGTATGGCTAGAAGTTCCTGAGTAATGAATGTATTGATTAAGTCTCATTGCTGTTTTTCTTCATATCTTCCTGACCTTCTAGCCATAATGTTCTTCAAAAGCTGCTGAAACATCTTATACTAATAATCTCACTTTGCATCTAACATCAGTGTAATAAAAAATGTAAAAGACATAACATCAGTGTAATAAAAAATGTAAAAGACATGTAGCTTGCTGCATGAATCCATTCATTTCCAGAGATTCCATGAATTCAAAATAATTTTCAGCTTGCTAGAATGTCTTCCATCTATATCTTCAGAGGTATATCATCTTAATTTAGTCTAGAGGCCTTTATCACCCCCTACTTTAGATTTATTCCCGTAAGAATTACATTTTTCTTGCTCAATTATAAAGAGCTGAAGGATAGCAACTACACTTTTAATGCTAACCTTCAAACACTAGCCCAGGGCCTGCCATATTGTTAGCAATTACTAAATATCTGATAATCATTCAGAAATATAACTTCTAGGAAATTGTCATTGGGAAAGAGTTATAAAATGCACAGTGATACATGCACAAGGATGTATATCAAAGAATGATGTACAATAAGCGTAAGTTAGAAATGTAAATACCTAATAAAAGATTAAATAAATTATTATCACCAATAAGGTGATATATTATGCCATCAATAGTGATGGCATATTCCACAGATCTGTTAATTCATCATATTCCTGATGAAGTACTGAGATGGAAGGCATTAAAAAATGAATACATTGAAAGGTGATATTCAATCATAATTTTTTTAAATGGGCTTTGTCAAACTTCTCAGATGTGAATCTCAGCTATCACAATAACTAACCATGTGCTCTTGGACAATTTAGTTTTGGGGGCCAATTTCATCATCTTACTTTAAAATGGAGATAATAATTTAGGGCTAAGTAAAATACAATGAACAGGTTTTAAACACACACAATTGAAGACCCAGAGGGAGAAAAGGGGCAGAAGAATATTTGAAAAAATATTAGCTGAAAAATGTCCCAAACTAAATCCATCAGGCCATAGTTCAAAGAAGCTCTCAAAAGGCCAAGAAGAATAAATGCAAAGAAAACTCTGTTGAAAAACCAAAGAAAAAGGAAATTATAAAAAGTAGTGAACGGGGCTTCCCTTGTGGTGCAGTGGCTAAGAATCCACCTGCCAATGCAGGGGACACGGGTTCAAGCCCTGATCCGGGAAGATCCCACATGCCATGGAGCAACTAAGCCCGTGCGCCACAACTACTGGGCCTGCGCTCTAGAGCCGGTGAGCCACAACTACTGAAGCCCACGCGCCTAGAGCCCGTGCTCCACAACAAGAGAAGCCACCGCAATAAGAAGCCCGCGCACCCCAACGAAGCGTAGCCCCCACTGACCGCAACTACAGAAAGCCCACGCGCAGCAACGAAGACCCAACGCAGCCAAAAATAAAATAAATTTAAAAAAAAAAAGTAGTAAGGAATCACTAAGCCGCTGCCACGGACTCAGCAGCCTCCCCCTCGAGCCCCCTCGCTTCCCAATGCTCGGTCCTCCGCGCCTGCCTTCTCCAGCTGCGGCCTGCGGAAGGCCGTTTCCACAGAGGAAAAGGAATTGTATCGTATGTCAGCTATCCAGAACCTCCACTCTTTCGACCCCTTTGCTGATGCAAGTAAGGGAGATGATCTGCTTCTTGCTGGCACTGAGGATTATACTGACAAAAGAATTCAACGGAGAAACGGCAGGAAGACTCTTACTACAGTCCAAGGGATCGCTGATGATTACGATAAAAAGAAACTAGTGAAGGCATTTAAGAAGATATTTGCCTGAAATGGTACTGTAATTGAGCATCCAGAATATAGAGAAGTAATTCAGCTACAGGGTGAACAGCGCAAGAACATATGCCAGTTCCTCGTAGAGACTGGACTGGCTAAGGACGACCAGTTCATGGGTTTTAAGTGCGTTTGGCTCACTGAAGCTTAAGTGAGGATTTCCTTGCAATGAGTAGAATTTCCCTTCTGGCCCTTGTCACAAGCTTAAAAACCTCACAGCTTGTATAATGTAACCATCTGGGGTCTGCTTTTAACTTGGACTAGTGTAACTCCTTCAACTGAAAAGAGCCAAAAAAAAAGTAGTGAGAAGTAACAGTAAGACTGAGAACTGACTTCTCCAAAACAACAAAACTAAAGCCATAACAATTAAGTAATCTGGGACTTCCCTGGCAGTCCAGTGGTTAAGACTGTGTTTCCACTGCAGGGGGCACAGGTTCGATCCCTGGTAGGAGAAATAAGATTCCACATGCCACTGGTGTGGACCAAAAATAAAACAAAAAAAAAACAAAACAAAAAAAACAATTAAGTGATCTCTTCAATATGCTGATATAAATGTCAAAGCCAGAATTCTATACTACATAAAAACAGCCTTCAAAGAAGTAGACTGGGCACTTATTCTTGAAATAGGTTTGCCTTATCTCACTTATAATTCCACAAAACTGAATGTATTGTTCATATTATCCCACTCAACACTGATTTTGACGATGGAACTTACTGTACAGCAAAAGAAGTGAATCAATGAGCTAAAATCCATGGATTCACTAGGTTTAGGTATACATCTCCTGAATTAACTGATATTATACAATGGTGGAAAGAACTACTAAAGAGTCAATTATGTTGTCAGCTAAGAGGAATACCATGTGATGTTGGGGCACTATCCTGTAAAATGTATTTACTTGAACCAGAGATCAGTACATGGTACTATTTCTCCAATAAACTTTTATACATGGATAGGTTCAGGAACCAAGGGTAGAAGGAAGTCAGACTAGATATTCTGTGGCTCACCACAAATTTTGGTTCCCATCAATATTGGGTTATGCTAATTTAGAGATCTTAGTGGTATTTTGATAAAACTGAAATTCTCACTTTCCATTCCTAGCCAGAAAGAATCACAATATACAAGATAAAGACATTTTGTACTTTTTGATATAAGCAGATGCTACCATTCGTGGAAGATGTACCAGATAGCTAAAACTGTCACCATCCTGTGCCAGCAATAATGAGGCAGCTCCATGACACAGTCTATGGAAATCTGCTAAAGCTGTGAGTTTTGAGCAGAATCCTGACTGCCAATCTGTCCCAGGAATAACCTGCCTATGTCTTCCGCCCAGCTGGTGGACAACTTCAAATGCTGTGTGTACATGGAGCCTGTCTACTACCATGACCTTGCAGTAACTAGGAACTTGATTTAAGTGTGAAATAGAGACATAAAATAAAACCCCAAATATCCAGGACACAATTACACACACACACACACACACACGTGCATATCAAGAACTAGGGAAAATCTCAAAGTGGATGACAAAACATAATCAACAGATATCAAGAGGAAGTTAACACAGATATTGGAATTATCTGACATGGATTTTAAACTATGAAAACTCATCCAAGATGAATAGTCTGGTAACTATTAATTAAATCCATAATTTACAATCTTCAGAAGAAGAAACCTCCAGGCCTGTATTAGGGTTCTTCAGAGAAACAGTACCAATATGATATCAAAGGAGATTCGTTTTAAGGAATTTGCTTATATGATAATGGAGGCTGAGAAATCCCATGATCTGCCATCTGCAAAATGGAGACCCAGAAAAGCCACTGGTATAATTCAGTCAACAGTCCAAAGGCCTGAGAATGAGAGGAGCCAATGATGTAAATAAATCCCAGTCTGAGGGCAGAAGATGAGGTGAGATGTCTCAGCTCAGAAAATAGGGGAGGGGAGAATTCTCCTTTCCTCTGCATTTTTGTTCTATTCAGGCCCTCAATGGATTGAATAATGCCCACCCACATAGAAGAGAGCAAACTCACTTTACCAAACTCACTGATTCAGATGCTGATCTCATTCAGAAACATCCTCACAGACACACCTAGAAATAATGTTGAGCTAGGTATCTGGGCATCCTCTGATCCAGTCAAGCTGACACATAAATTTAACTACTACAAATTCACACTGTCAAATTGGCACTCATACTGCTCTCCTTAAACCATACTTAATCTCCAAATAAAAACAATAACAAGGTCATAATTTCACCTAACATGATACAGCTATTCTGGATCCAACTGAAAACTCAGTAAATTTTTCCCAGAAGAGGATGCAAAGTCCTTGGGTGATCTTCACCCTTCTTCTAGGTACCCTGTAATTTAAATATGATGATGTAAAATTAACAATATTAAATACTATGATATAAAGTCAATACTTGAATACTGTGATGTAAAGTTATAAGGTATGGGATCAAGAAAGAAAAGAATATAAGCATAAACACACAGGTTCATAACAAAACAAGGAGGAATACTCATGACAATTACAGTCCTCATTTCTGTAACTAGTCACATGATCATGCTTCTTTACCTGGTGGAGTGACACAAATTTTCATTCCTGAAGGGTCTGGATCATTAGTAGTCCTGCCTGGATTGGGTTGTTGTTTTCCACTGACCTTAGTCACAGGGCCATGGTGATAAGAGATGCCCTAAGTGATCTCTTGTATTCCAGATGTACTCTTCCTTACCTCCATCGTGGGATAGTAGTCCAATTTCCCCTCGGTAGTCAGGATTGATCATCCTAGCCAACACTGTAACTCTCCTTTGCCTGTTGATTCAGAGGTATGAGACCAAGCTGGCCAGGTAGCAGTCTGAACTTCCAATTCACTGGAATCATTATTGTGCCACCTGGTGGAAGCAGTCTTCCCTCTGGAACTAAAACCTCTCACCCAGAAGGGCATGAAGTCATGGGAACGGGAAGCAAAAATTTTGATAGTGGGTCACTAGGGGTAATAGTTTTACCACTCCCATTTCCACCTGTAAAGGAAAACCTACAGTTCTTCCCTGTGTTTCTTCCTTGTGCGTCTTTACTATTCACACAGAACACTTCACTTCTGACACTTCTGGTCACCAAATGTTGGGGGTGGGGCCGCAGTGCATGGCGGGGTTGGGGGGGTTCAGCTGGGTGTCCTACAATTTAGTGTCAGACACACAGGTTAAGGGCTCAGTCCCACAAGGCTGCTCACCACTTCAGATGCCAATTGCAAGTAGTAGGTCCCCATGTTACAACTTCTGTCTGATTTGGCTACAAATTCAAGGTTCTCACGACTCCCTCCTCAGGTTCAAGTAATTTGCTAGAGCAGCTCATGGAACTCAAGAAAACACTTACATTTACCAGTTTACTGAAGGATGTGATAAAAGGATACAGATGAACGGCCAGATGAAGAGAAACACAGGGTAAGGTATGGGAGGTCCCAAGCACAGGAGCTTCTGTCCTTGTGGAATTTGGGGGTCACCCTCCCAGTGTGCATGTGGTCACCAACCTGGAAGTTCTTCGAACCCTGTATTTTGGGGATTTTTATGGAGGTCTCATCATGGAGGCATGATGGATCACTAACCCCATTTCCAGCTCTTCTCCCTTCTCAAGAGAAAGGTGAGCAGGGTTGAAAATTCCAACGTTCTAATCATGCCTTAGTCTTTCTGGAGACCAGCCCTCATCCAAGAACCATCAAGGAGCCCACCCAGAGTTGCCTCATTAGAACAGAAGATACTCCTATCACCTAGGAGATTACAAGGATTTCAACAGCCCTTTGTCAGGAGCCAGGTCAAAGACCAAATATTAGAGTAAGAGATGCTCCTAGTGTTCTTATCACTTAGGAAATTACAAGAGTTTTAGGAGCTCTGGGCCAGGAACTAGAGGCAGAGACCAACATATATACAGTTGACCCTTGAATGGGTTTGAACTGTGAGGGTCCACTTATACATGGTTTTCAATAAATACCACAGTACTACACAATCCAAGGTTGGTAGAATCCACGGATGCAGAAACACAGAGGGCCGACTATAAAGCAGTATGCAGATTTTTGACGGCATGGGGTATCGGCACCCCTAAACCCTGGGCTGTTCAAAGGTCAACTGAATTTTGTTATCTCACTTTATTCCTTGACCCCTGTATCCATGAATCCTGGCTACTAGAGAAACTACCACATATTGGATGCTGATTCAGAGCATATACAGCCTTCTGGAGAACCCAGACTCAGCCTGCAAGGTACTGCCACCAGCTGGATCTATAACTGAGTCTTCAAAAGGCCATGCCACCATTCTATCAAGCCAGCTGCTTCAGGATGGTGGAGAACATGGTAAGACCAGTGAATTGCATGAGCATGGACCCATTGCTGCAGTTATTTTGTTGTGAAAGGAGTTCCTTGATCAGAGGCGATGCTGTGTGGAATATCATTACAGTGGATAAGGCATTGTATGTATACAAGTCCACGGATGGCAGTTTTGGCAGAAGCACTGCATGCAGGGATGGCAAATCTGTATCCAGAGTAAGTCTCTATTCCGGTAAGGACAAAGCGCTGCCCCTTCCACAATGTAAGTGATACAGTGTACTCAACCTGCCACCAGGTAGCTGGTTGAACACCTCTCAGGGAATGCTGCTATATTAGGGATTCAGTGCTTGTCTCTGCTGGCAGAATGTGCACCCAGCAGTGGCCACAGTCAGGTGGACCCTGGTGGGTGGAAGTCCATGTTTCTGAGCCCATGCATAATGTCCATCCCTGCCACCACTATGTTCCTAAGCCCACTGGATGATAATGAGGGTAGCTGAGAAAAGAAACCGTTATCCACAGAACAGGCCATCCTATCCACTTGATTATTAAAGTCCTCTGCTGAGGTCACCCTTTAGTGGGTATTTATACAGGACACAAATATCTTCAAATGTTTTGTCCAGAGAGGCCTATCCACACATCTCTTTCCCAGATTTCACTGTCACCAAATTTCCAATCATGTTCCTTCCACCATTATTCCACATCTTTAGTATCCATTCCCATACTTGTTCCCTGGATTTGCCTGTAAAAATTAGGAAACTCAAGTAATTCTTTTGGAGTGTAGCACACCTCCTCCTGGGTCACACTCTGTACTTCACCTTTAGGAGTCTGCTGGGACTTGAGTCCAGTGAGAGGCCCAGAAACAAAGCGGGGTGGTGGGGATGGTTTCTGAGGATAATCAGCCTCATCTTGCATGGCCACCGCCTCAGGGGAGGTCATGGCTTCTTCAGGCAATGCAGGGTTAATCCCCTCAAATGGAGGTGGAAATGCCATCACCACTGTGGGTGAGGGTGCCACTTCCATTAGTAAAGCAGACTCTAAACTCAGGAGCTCAACGTCCCCAGCTTCATCCCACATGTCTCCCAACCAACTTATAGGATGCTATTCTTTCCCAATCTATGTCCTCACTTTAACACTATTTATTCAGCTAAGAATTTTCCAAATCTTTACATTCTGCTTCAAAAACTCCATCTTTAAGTCATTTCTCTCTTCTTGCACTTCATTATAATCAGCCAGGAGGAGCAAAGCCACACATTAAATTTCATTGCTCAGAAGATCTACTTTCCACAAAATACTAGAACACAATTTAGCCGTGTTCTTTGCCACTATAAAAAGAATGACCTTTCCTCCAGTTTCCAATAATAAGTTCCTCATTTCCATCTAAGACTGCAGCAGAATGGTCTTTACTGTCCATATTTCTACCAACATTTTGTTCATGATTATTATTTCCTAAGACTGAGGTTTTCTCTTCAGCTCTCCTCTTTTCTGAGATTTCACCAGAATCACCCTTAACATCCGTTATTTTTTGCATGCACGTCAAAACTCTTTTCAGCCTTTATCCATTCACTATTCAGTTCCAAAGCCACTTCCATGTCTTTTACGTTAGTACCCACTTCTGGTACAAATTTGTCTTATTCAGCTTGGGCTGCTGTAACATGGTACCACAGACTGGGTAGCTTGTAAACAAATTTATTTCTCACAAGTTTGGAGGCTGGAAGTCTGACATTACGGTGCTAGCACAGTTAGTTTTGGTGAGAAACATCTTCCAGATTGAAAACTGTCATCTTCTTGTTGTATCCTCCTCACATGGCAGGAGAGGGTGAGAGAACTCTCTGGGGTCACTTTTATAAAGGTACTAATCTCATTCAGAAGGGCTCCACCCTCATGACCTAATTATCTCTTGAGAGGCCCCACCTCCTAATACCATCACGTTGGGGGTTAGGATGTCATCACATTTTAAGGAGACACATTCAGTCCATTGCAAGGCCCAAATGGTTTCACTGGAATATTCTACCATTCAAAGGATAATTAACACCAATTCTACACTACCTCTTCCAGAAATTAAAAGGAGGCAACATTTCCAAACTCATGTTATGA
This sequence comes from Balaenoptera physalus, assembly GCF_965194825.1. Lineage (NCBI taxonomy): Eukaryota > Metazoa > Chordata > Mammalia > Artiodactyla > Balaenopteridae > Balaenoptera > Balaenoptera physalus. The sequence goes on along the minus strand of NC_138900.1, from coordinate 14,890,005 downwards.
GGACACCATCAACCTGATACCAAATGAGACAAAAATAGAACAAAACTATAGACCAGTATCCTTCATGAATATAGATGCAAAAATCCTCAACAAAACATTAGTAAATTATAGCAATCACAGCCAAGTACAGCAATATATATATATATATTTAAAGTACACACTACAGACAAACGGAGTTTACTCCAGTGATATAAGGCTTAATCAATATTTGAAAATCCATGAAGGTAATCCATCATATTAACAGAGTAAAAAAAAAAAAAAACTCATTCTATTCATTATATCAATTGGTGCATATTTCAAGTAGAATTTCAAGGAAATAGAGAGTTCATGACAGTGTTTACAGGTAGCAAAGGGTTCTCAAAGTTATAATGGGCCTGAGAGGGGAGGAAAACGCAAATATGTGGTGCTGTCCTGAAAATGTCACCCCAGGGTAAAGATAAAGCCAACTTTCATCCTTTCTGTGAAACAGCGTGGCTTCTAAGAATTTCAAAGTCGTTTTTCCACAGTAGCCTCACAGGGAACCCAATACAGAGAAGAGCCTGTTGATCTTTTGTCTAATTGAATGAACCCTAATAAAAATCATAGAAAACAGTCTTAAAGAGAATTGTACTACCTGAAGCACTGCAAGCTTGAACTTAGTGGGAAACAGTATAAAGTAAAAAAGGGCCTTTGGATGCCGAAACATCTACAGGCTAAAAACAGTCTGAGAAAACTACTCAGCTGTAAACACAGGCAACGTTTTATGAAGAGAAGAAAAAAAAATTCAGCATGACTCCGGGTAGAACCAAAGAGACCTCAGTGTGTAAACATGCTGCTACTTGGGAGCAGAGACATACTTAAATTGGGTTCTGTATTATGCAGTAATGCAATCCACTGAATATCACAGCTTCCCAACAACAACAGAGAAATGCTGTGAGAAACTAACCTGTTACATATTTTTTTAGAACTAAGTATTCAAAACCTTGTGTGTTTTTTACATTTAACACCATCTTAATTTGTACTAGCCACAATTCAGTCTCTCAATAGCTCAATTTTAAGTGCTCAACATGTTGCTAGCAGCTACCTTATCAGATAATACAGTTCTATTCCATTAATTTCCACAAGTAGTTGTAATTGCTCTTTTTACTCACTCTTGAAATATACGAAGTACTATGGGACAGGCACTACAACAGATGTAGCATTAGGTGAACTAGATAAAATCTGGATACTCAATCTTAATTTCCCAAATACATTATAGCACATTTAATATCCCTGTGTGTAAAACTTTAGCAATATCCGTAAGTTCTGATATGTAGCCATTTACAAACATCATTCACTTTAAGTGGGTTATAATTTCACAGATATTTTATCTTTAAAAAAATTATGGAAAATTTTAAATACATGAAAATAGAGAAAAGAGCAAAAACAAAATAAGCAAAAACCACGCACCTGACTCATCTTACCATGATTTTGACAAACAAGTTATCCATCTTCACTTTTCTTTTGCATGAGCCTTTTAAAGGTAATTCTAGACATATTTTATGTATATAAACTTGCTAATTTATCTCTAAGACACTTTTACATAAACACAATGCTATTTGCACATCTAACAAGAACATAATTCTTAACATTATCTAATACTGTCAATAGTCCCATTTCCCCAACTGTCATAAAAATGTCTTTTTTACACTTGTTCAACTTGTGATCTAAATGAGAACCACTCATTCATTGTATTTGATACATCTCTTAAGACTCTTTTAATATCTAAGAGTTCCACCTCCCTTTTTTCAATCCATTTTATTGGTTGAGAAGCTGTCATTACTCTTGTAGAATAACCCACATTTTAGATTTGTCTGCTTCTTGTTGTATCATGTAATTTGTTCTTGTTTCCTGAATTTTCTCTAAACTGGGAGTTAGATCTTGATGCTTTAATTAGATTCAGGTTCAATATTTTTTGGCAATGGTATGCCTTATTGTATCATATCAGGAGGCACAAAATGTTTTGTCCTATTTTTGATGAGATTAAAATTGATCATGGGTTCAGATGTTGTCAACCTCATCTATTCACTATGAAGTTGACATCAACCATTCACATAATGGTCTTAACACCTCTACTGAGAATTGTGCCTAGATCCATTATTTCATTATGTCCTGTAAAAATCTCTAACAAAGAACTTTACCTCATCAACTTCTAGTTGCCTTGAAATATAGTTTATACAGGAAATGCAGGCTAAATCACAGTTCCTTCCTTTTATTTATCAATTTCCAGAATGAGTTGGTGCCCTGGCAACTTCCACAGGTATACTGTACAGATGAAAGAATAGAGGTGATAACAGGTAAGATCAAAAGCTTTTCCACATTCACTCCTTTAAGAGAGTTTCTTTCTAGAAAGAATTTCCTAAAGTTTAACATGGTTTGAATGGTGATGAAATATTTCTATGTATTCATTAAATTAACCTATTCTTTTAAAACCTCTTATTTTAATTTTGAGCATGAAGCAAAAGGGATTCCTACATTCAAACACTTTTCCTCCAGAATTTATTTTATACTGCTCCTTAACACAAAATTCACAATGGATGGCTTTCTAATAATTATTTAGTGACCTTATGAACTCGCTGATGGTAAGTAAGATGTGAATGTTGTCTAAATGCCTTCTTACATTCCTTACATTTGTACGGTTTCTCACCAGAATGAATTCTCTGATGTTGAATAAGTGATGAATGGAGTCTAAAGGCCTTTCCACATTCCTTACAGTCATAGGGTTTCTCACCAGTATGAATACTCTGATGTTGAGTAAGTTGGGAGAGCAGTCTAAAAGTCTTCTCACATTCCTTACACTTATAAGGTTTCTCACCAAAATGAATACTCTGATGTTGAGTAAGTTGTGAGAACAGTCTGAAGGCCTTCCCACATTCCTTACAATCATAGGGTTTCTCTCCAATATGAATACCCTGATGTGAAATAAGTTCTGAGTAACGACGAAAGAACTTCTGACATTCCTTACATTCATAAGGTTTCTCACCAGTATGAATTCTCTGATGGAGAGTTAGATGATAGGCACGACTAAAGGTCTTCCCACATTCCTTACAATCATAGGGTTTCTCGCCAGTATGAATTCTCTGATGGAGAGTAAGTTGTTGCCGCACTCTAAAGGCCTTCCCACACTCCTTACAGTCATAGGGTTTCTCACCAGTATGAAGTTTGTGATGTACTCTAAGGCCTGTACTACACAGAAAAGCCTGCCCACACTCCCTACATTCATAGCATTTCTCAGCAATATTAAGTCTTTGATGTCGAGTAAGGTGTGCATATTGTCTAAAGGTTTTCCCACATTCCTTACATTCATAGGGTTTCTCACCAGTATGAATCCTTTGATGGAGATTAAGTTGTCCTCGCACTCTAAAGGCCTTCCCACATTCCTTACAGTCATAGGGCTTCTCACCAACATGAATTCTCTGATGTACACGAAGATCTGCACCACATGTAAAGATTTTTCCACATCTTTTACATTCAAGGAGTTTGTCAGAAGCATGAATTCTCTGATGTCGACTAAGGTGGGCACACTGTCTAAAGGCTTTTCCACATTCTTTACATTCATAGGGTTTCTCACCAGTATGAATTCTCTGATGGAAAGTGAGTTGCTGGCGTACTCTAAAAGCCTTCCCACAATCCCCACATTCATAGGGTTTCTCTCTATTGTGAATTCTCTGATACAGAGTAAGAGATGTGCGTTTTTTGTTCCTGGGCATTTTTTCAGAGGTGGTTTTTTTCACTTGCCTGAAATACGCCTCCTGAGGACCCTCCTGTCCCTCAAACTTTTTATATTCACAATCTTTCCTGAAAAAGGAATCTTCAAGGCCACAACTTCTAATTCTTTCCATTATCTCCCACTGAGATACATTCATTTCACAAACATCCTTTACTTCAAATAACTTTTTAGTGTCATATCTGGATTCCAAATCTGAAAGAAAATAAGATAAACACATGCTATTTTATTATTCTAGAAAAAGTAAACAAATAAGCAAATAAAAATTTTATAATAGGAAAGAAAAGACAGTCCAGTTGAAGAAAATGTGCTTAAAAACTCTTTAAAAATCATGTAGCTTGAATAAAGCTAAGAGGAATAAAGGAAATGAGTTAAGACCAGATAATTCAGAAGCAAATCAAAGTCTGAGATCTCTACCTAAACTTTTTAATGATTTCTCTTTTAAATAAGAATACAGTAGAAACACTTTATTATGAATAACATGGCCTTTGTTTACCAAAAGATGTCATCTCAAGCTACTGCCCCCTTTGCACCCTACATCTGTCACACTTACCTCCTTTCAGTTGCTAAAATATGTTACAATCTTTCCATTTCTTAGAGCTTTTTACTGGCTATTAAATCTCCCAGGAATGCTGGCGGGCTCTCCACATGGTTGGGTTCCTTTCACCCTTTAGGTATCATGATAAAAGTCAGAAAAACTACCTGTGCTGACTTCATCTAATTTATATCCTTTATTTTCTATCCCAATAACTTGTTCCTTGCTTCTTAACACTTTTTTCAATTCTGCTGTGATATATTCATTAACTTTCTCAGTTTTTATTCTATTTTCTTACCTTATGATTCCCCAAGGGCAGAAACAATCTTTCACTTATCACTGAATAACAAACCCATAGCACACAGTAACTATTATTAAATTTCCATAATTAGTTAATAGTAAAAATGTATATTTTGCCTTGCCTCCAATCTTACACCTTCTTTTTTATCACTTCCTATAGAGATGGGAAACAAAAGCACATCTAAGCTATCTCAATCAAATACATACATGGAAAAATTTCTTTACACCTGATCATCCTTCCAATGGCCTCTCCACTTTCACTTGCAGATATCTCCACTTCAGTTCATTTTCTACTTTGCATAGTTGTGAGTGAACCTCACTTTCACGATCAAGGTAATGAAAGGTTCTACTTATTTATCTTCATTTGAGTTTATTAACTATACACACTATGTTACAAATACTCAACCTGTTTTGTTCCTTCATACCCTTTCCTATATTCTCCCTGAAGTCTTCATAGCCAATGCCATTTAGGTACTGCCTAAAAATATATTCGTGATTTTTCAGTCACAGCAACAGGTTTATAAAAGTGTAACATGCTAATGAAATTCTGAGCAGAGAGGTATTTTTCTCAAAATTTTTGAAATAAGATTTCAATACTTTCCAAAAAGAAAAAGGTATTTTTAAAAAGTCTACAATACAGCAATATTATTTTTAATATGTCCAAACTGGAAAGAATCCAAGTGTTCATCAACAGAAGAATGACAAAGAAAATTAAGATATGTGGATACAATGCAGTAAGAGCAACGAGATGAATTGTAACAGCAATGAGAATGAATAATCTACAAGTACACACAACAACATGGATCATTCTCACAAACATAATGGTGAGTAAACAAAGCCAGGCATAAAAGAATTTATACTATTCCATTTTTATAAAACTTGAAAACAGTAAAACTAATCTATGGACTTGTTAAAAGTCAGGCTAGTAGTTAACTTTGGTAGGGAGGAATGACTGGAGAAAGCTGGGAGGGAGCTTCTGATATACTAGTAAAGCTCTATTTCTGAATCAATGTGTAATTACTTTGTGAAAATTCAGTGAGCCACATATTATAATTCTGTATTTTTTATATCTATTTATATTTCAATAAGTTTACTTTAAAAAGGATATACTAAAAAGACGTTAAAAGGCAACAATGATTTAAATAGTGTAGATAATTTGTGAGCAGAGACAAAAAAATGAATGGCACAGAAAATACTCCTATGAAATCTGAGTGTCTTTCTCCGTGCTTCCCTCTCCCTTCCCTCTCTCCTGTTCTCCTTCCTTTACTCCTCTCTTTGTCTTTCTCCCCCTCCCTCTCTCTCCTCCTGTCTGTCTCCATCTTCCCATTCAAGAAAGCAATATAAAACTATGACAATTTTGTAGAAATTTTTGGGAAAAAAACAATTTAAGTTCTCATTAAGACAAATAAGATATAAATGATATATAGAATGAACAATAATTAGCTAGTCATAACAGTAGTAAATAAGCAGGCAGGTACAAAAGTATGACAGTTGTTATTAAGATGGTGATTTCAAAGAATTTACTTGAAAATTAAAAATTAAAAACCAGTGATCTAAAGGAAAGTCAGTCAAAATCAAAAGTGAAGGCCCAAACATTTGTAAGAAAAATGAGAAAGTGTATACAGCAGAAAAGCCCATACAAACTGTATAAGAAACATTAAACAATGGAAAAAGTAATGGAATAAAGGAAGTGAGTAGAAAATGCACAAAATAAAAGTATAAACAAACTTAGGGCAAAATGTCCATATTCACTCATAAAAAACAAAGTAGAAGTTATAAAACTTATCCTATAGAATTTGAACGTTTTAATTTAAAGAACAAACAAAACATTCCCTGTGTGGATATAGTGAACCTGAGACTCTTATATGGCTTCCCCACCTAAATGACGTGTCAGATTAAGACCTTGGCACGCTGAACATTCTCATCTAGGAGACTATACTACAGTTGACCCTTGAACATAGCGGTTAGAGGGGACAATACCACCCCCTCCTCCACCCCCCCCACTGAAAATCTGTGTGTAACTTTACAGTTGGACCTCCATATCCGCAGTTCTGCATCCACAGATTCAACCAACCTCAGGTCATGCAGTACTGTAGTACACATTTATTTTTTAAAACCCATGTATAAATGGACCCACGCAGTTTAAACCCATGTTGTTCAAGGGTCAACTGTATAAACAGCTGAAGTGTAATCTTAAGAATTTCTCTAAAAAGTCAGCCATAATTGTTCCCAAATTTGTTTATGCCAGTTCTTTCCCCTTCAAGAAACTGAAAGACAACCACTTCTATCTATGAAAACTAGGTTCAGTGCTTTGCAAGTTCTGGCTAGGGATGCACATTGCATTGTTCTCAAACTAGGCATGAGTGAGAAAATAGTAAAGATTGATGGGAAATGTAAAAAGTCATGAAAGATTCTGCACACAGTTTGCTTTACAAGTATCTTTAGATTCTTGTTCTACTTTAAATAAATTGAAACTGGAAATAATAGCCTATGCATTATATGTGTGATTTAATCAAGAAAAAATTGACTGGACCAACTCTAAAAGGCCAAACTAAACATCAAAAGACATATATAAAATATTTAACTACTCAAAATTAGTAAACCATATATTAGTTTGTATTCTACTGAATCAAAGGACTTTATTCTAGTAAATAATGCTAATGTGAAAGCAAAACATTAACCCATCTTAAAGCAATGTAAAAGGAGAAATATTATTTCCATTTGCAGGATACTAGCTTTAATTAAAAAGAAAATATGAAGTAAATTACCTGTTCATAGTTAGTTTCCTGAGATATGATGTCTTCAATAACTTTTGCTGATACAAGATGATACGGATACAGAATATTTATGACAGAGGCAGTTTTAGGCACATTAACACCAGGGTAAATGTATCCAGAGATCTGTAAATGTTAAAACCCTATAACCACAGAACTGTACTTCTGAAAATCAAAACTGATCAGATATGGGGTTGGCCTAAAGGTTCATTCCAGTTTTTCCATAAGATGTTATGGAAAAACCCAAACGAACTTTTTGGCCAACTCAATATTAAATAAGCCATACTGAATTCCAAATAACCTTCACATTCTGCTGATAATTTTACTGCTAATTTCATCAAGGAATCAGAAGCAATTTAAAGAAAAATGTTATTCTCCCCTTCACCACGTTATCCAACCAACCTGTGTCCATATCCTTATCATATGCATTGGTTTTCCTTCATAAATTGACTCCTACTCCTACCCATTTACTGAAAGTCATTGCTTACAGAATTCCCTCTTTCTCTACTCCATCAATTTTCCTCTTTGAAATCATTCCCTTCAGCCTATATACATGTTCTAATACCTCATCACATCTTAAGATACTTTCTCTGTACCCCACGTGTCTGCTTTTATGGCAAAATTCCTCCAAGAGTTATATATATTTATTTTCATCACTGCCTCACTTCTCACTTTCTTTTCCTTTTATCTCCCAATAACGTTAAAAGAAACAAAATTTTATTACAGAGCATATCTGACATACACAAAAGGAGAACAGTAAATATAAATGTCCATGTATCTATGGACCAGCCTCAGCAACCACCAACCAAGCCCAGTACTGGCCTATGCAGACCCTAATCCACTCTCCTCACATTTTCTGAAGCAAATCCCATAATCTAATGTTTTTTGTAATCACCTCAGGATGTATCTCTAAAAGGATTTAAAAAAATAATCATAATACCATTATCCAAACCTGAAAAAATGAACAGTAATTCTTTAAGAACATCAAAAATCAGTGTTCACACTTCTAATTATCTCATACATAAAATTTTAAACAATTTAAAAATAATAATAACTGATCCAAAGTCCATAATGCACAATGGTTGACATGTCTTCTACATGTCTAAAACCTACAGACTGTCCTACTATCTTTTAAAAATATTTATTTATTTATTTATGGCTGCGTTGGGTCTTCGTTGCTGCATGCAGGCTTTCTCTAGTTGCAGCAAGCAGGTGCTACTCTTCGTTGTGGTGCACGGGCTTCTCATTTCGGTGGCTTCTCTTGCCGCGGAGCATGGGCTGTAAACGTGCAGGCTCAGTAATTGTGGCAAACGGGCTTAGTTGCTCTGCGGCATGTGGGATCTTCTCGGACCAGGGATCGAACCCGTGTCCCCCACATTGGCAGGCAGATTCTTAACAACTGCGCTGCCAGGGAAGTCCCTGTCCTACTATCTTTTGATTTCCCTTACAATTTATTTGTTGAAGAACTGTTTTTGACCCTATAGCATTTCTCATATTCTGAATTTTGCTGACTATATTCCCAAGGTGTAATAGAACATGCTCCTCTATCGTCCTCCAATAAATTGGTGGTTGGCTTTAGAAGCTCCATTAGACTTAGGCACACTTCATAGGTCATACTGTATCCTTTCATTCACCCCTTCATTCATTGTCTCTATTTCTGTGATGCTATCAGCACTGATGTTCAGTGCCTAGATCCAATAGCTCACTATGGGTTCCAAAATGACAATATTCTATCATTCTTCATTTATTCACTGAATACTTTTATTAAGAAAAACATCCCTCCATCTATTACCTATTGGTACAGTTCTTACAAGGACGACAGGATAAATGCTTCTTTTTTCCTTTAAATTTATGCTTTCCAAATAAGTTAGTTCTCTAGTAGTTTCCAGTGGTGAACAATCTGCTGTTAGTATCATTAAGAATTTATGGAATTAAGCACATGGCATTTTATGTGGTTGCAATACATTGCAGTTATGTATACAGATGCTCAAATGATTCCATCTTTGACAAGTTGAAGAGCCTCTGCCAACTGGTTCCTCTTCCCTGACCACCCTATCTAAAATTACCCCATTAACCCATCATAATTCTCCATATTCTTATCCTACTCCCTTTTCTTTATAATACTTAATCACTTCATGATATTTAGTAATCCATTTGTTTATTGTATGATTACCCTACTACAACGTAAACTCCATGAAAAGAAGGCAATGAAGAAATACATGCATAAAAGCCAAATACAAAAGATGAGCTAGAAAGAAATTAGATGCAAAATACAGGTAAAATGGTGGTCATTGGTGAAGAAAGGTTTCCCCCATTGAAATGAGAAAGAAACATGACAGTGAAGAAAGAAGAGGTAAATGGAAGTAAAGATGAAATTTCTTTGGTGATTCAGGCTGAAATCTAAGTTTTCTTCCCAGGTTTCAGGTCTCTCCTTCATAATCAACATCTAAGTGGTGTGTTTCCTTCTCAACCAGCAGGAATATGCCATGCCACAATAGCTTACCTTTCCTTATTAGCACTTACTCACCTAGGCTCCATCTTCTTTTCTCATCCCTCACAACCATCCAGGGTTCTTTCCCTTGCTCTAACAGAGTAATTACATCTGGTTTAGAAATGGAACATCCTCCTTGAAAAAACATAATACAGAAAGGATATACTTGACTAAGCCTTCAGAACAACGAAGAGTAAATGAACAGAAAAACATTGATATTAGAGTTACTTCAGAATCACAAGAACAGAGATATAGGAATAGTGCTTTATTTTAATTGCCAATTCATACAGCCTCTGTCTCTTGAGGAAGTAATCGTTGAGAGCACTGGTTTCAGATCCTGCCTCGGTCACCTGAACAACTTACAGTCTCAGTTTTCTCAGTTGGAAAAATAATATATACCCATACGTAAATAATATATAATAATATATAAAATAATACATAAAAATATATAAAATAATAATGTATACCCATTATTATAATAATGTATAGGATTGTGTGAGGTTTGACTTAATAAACAAAGTGCTTGGATGAGTGCCTAGTACATAGTAAGCACTATACATGTTTATTAGGTACTATTTTTGCTTTTCTTTAAATACTTTGCTAAGAGGAAAATAGTTTCTTGCCAGTATATTCATCCAATGTTAAATGCAAAGTTCATATATTTTAAACTTTTAATCATAAATCAATTAAAAGATAATGTTTGTTGTGATAAATTGAATGTGTCCACTTGAGTTTTAACAAACTACTAATTTAACCCAGTATCATATACATTGTATAAGCTTTTTCAATAGGTATGTTGAGCCAGACACCTCTGTCTTCCTACTCACATTGCAGGTAAGTTAACAGATAATAGACCATCTACAGCAGTATGAAACCAGATTTCTTTGAAAATGGTTTTGCTCTGAGTGTCTAAGAATTTATATCAAACTGTCATTCAAGAGAAGCAATTATGGAAAAGGCAAAGGAAAATGTAAACGTCACTGATTTATGGGGAAGCTAAAGGTGCTATTTAATAGTTTAACAGCTGAAGGTGCCTATTCCCAAACTACAAAGCAGATGTTTGGCTAGTTTTTAGAAGGATAGCCCTGAAATTCAGTCATGTGAATTTCTACATTACTCGACACAGATAAACTTACCCAGTGACACCAGGTTGCTATAGTTCTCTAATATCACATCTCTGTACAAATTCCTCTGATTTGAGTTCAGACATTCCCACTCTTCCTGAGAAAAGTCTACAGTTACATCTCTGAACATCACCAAATCCTGAAATGACAAACCCATGTTTTATTTGTAAAATTATTTATTTCTGTATAGGGCCACATGCCACATATTATCACTATTTGTATATCCTTCCCCTTTCCCTACTTTTTTAAAACAATTCTTTCAAAAAGTAATTGACTCATAGATTGTACAAAAACAGGCCATGAGTTGAATGTGGCTCACAAGCTGCAGTTTGCCTACTACTGCTACAGATGAAGCTTCCTATATAACTGTAGGATACCTAATTTTACATATTTCCAGATACATTCAGGTAATTAATCAGAGTTTCACTAAATTGTAGCAATATTTTCTTAGATCAGTCTCCAACAGCAAAAGAAATAAAAGCAAAAACAAACAAATGGGACCTAATCAAACTTAAAAGCTTTTGCACAGTAAAGGAAACCATCAATCTTCTGCTGATGGGCACAAAAGGAAACAAAACAAAAAGACAGCCTACCAAATGGGAGAAAATATTTGAAAACGAAGTGATCAACAAGGGGTTGATATACAAAAAATACAAACAGCTCATACAACTCAGTACCAAAAAAACAAACAACCCAATCAAAAATGAGCTGAAGACCTAAATAGACGTTTCTCCAAAGAAGACATCCAGATGGCCAATAGGCACATGAAAAGATGCTCAACATCACCAATTATTAGAGAAATGCAAATCAAAACCACAATGAGGTATCACCTCACACCGGTCAGAATGATTATCATCCAAAAGTCTACAAATAATAAATGCTGGAGAGAGTGTGGAGAAAAGGGAACCCTCCTACACTGTTGGTGGGAATGTAAATTGGTGCAGCCTCTATGGAGAACAGAATGGAGGTTCCTTAAGAAACTAAAAACAGAGCTACCATATGATCCAGCAATCCCACTCCTGCGTATGTATCTGGAGAAAACAAAAACTCGAAAATACAAAAATTTGAAAAGATACATGAACCCCAATGTTCATAGCAACACTATTTACAATAGACAAAACATGGAAACAACTCAAGTGCCGATCAACAGAAGACTGGCTTAAGATGTACAACTGAATGCTAGCCATAAAAAAGACTGAAATTTTGTCATTTGCAGCAACATGGATGAACCTAGATAATATCATACTAAGTGAAGTAAGTCAGACAGAGAAAGACAAATACTATATGATATCACTAATATGTGTAATCTAAAAAAATAATACAAATGAATTACATATAAAACAGAAACAAACTTATGGTTACCAAAGGGGAGGGAGAGGGAGGGAGGGACAAATTAGGAGTACTAACAGGTACAAACTACTATATATACATAAAATAGATAAGCAACAGGATTTACTGTATAGCACAGGGAATTATATTCATTATCTTGTAATAACCTATAATAGAATATAACCTGAAAAAAAAATAATTGAATCACTTTGTTGTACACCTGAAACTAACACAATATTGTAAATAAAAAAGAATTTCACAATTAATTGAAATAGTGTCCATAAAAATACCGCTAGCAACGGGCCTAAAAAAAATAAATGTGATTTACTCTAGGGACTTCCCTGGCAGTCCAGTGGTTAAGACTCCACACTCCCACTGCAGGGGGCACGGGTTCGAAACCTGGTTGGGGAGGTAAGATCCCACATGCTGCAAGGTGCGGCCAAAAACAGAAATGTGATTTACTCTAACCTCTTTCCCTTTAAGGGTTAGAAAAAAATAATCGATGGAATTATTCCCCCCAGATGAATCATAAAATCTCTATTTTTAAAAAGTAGAGTTTGCACAAAATTAAAGAATTTCTTCCAGACCCAATTTCATCACTATATGTATCATTAGCACTTTCCCTTATTATAACAAATCTTTTATTGAATATTTTAAACTTATTATAAAATACTCCATTTAATAGATATGTTGGACTTAATAATGATTCTATTTAGATTATTTCTATACTCTTAAACATATTAAATTACATTTACAATTTAGGTTACACAAAATTTCTAAAGCTACAATGTCCAATATGCTACCTTAGACACGTGGTTACTGAGCACTTGAACTGTAGCTAGTACAAATTTAGATGTGCTGTAACTATAAAATATACACCAGATATTGAAGACTTTAGAGGAAAAAAAAGAATGTAAAATATCTCAATAATTTTTATATTGATTACATTTTGAAATGATAATATTTTGCTATATTGGGTTAAATAAAGCATTAAAATTAACTGCACGTTTCTTTTTAAAATGTGATGCTAGAGACTTCCCTGGTGGCACACTGGTTAAGAATCCGCCTGCCAATGCAGGGGACACTGGTTGCAGCCGTGGTCCGGGAAGATCCCACACGCCGCAGAGCAACTAAGCCCATGTGCCACAACTACTGAGCCTGTGCTCTAGAACCCTCGAGCCACAACTACTGAGCCCATGTGCAGCAACTACTGAAGCCCACGCGCCTAGAGCCTGTGCTCCGCAACAAGAGAAACCACCTCAATGAGAAGCCTACGCACCACAATGATGAGTAGCCCCCGCTCGCCAAAAACCTAGAGGAAGGCCCGCATGCAGCAACAAAGACCCAAGGCAGCAAAATAAAATAAAATAATTAAAAAAAAAAATTTTTAATAATAAATAAATAAAACGTGACACAAAAGATTACATATGTGCCTTGCATATTATTCTCTACTTATTATGAGACTGACATGAGGCCTACTGTGCTAATAAGGCACTAATTTTGTATTTTTAATATTGGACAGTGCTGCTCTAAAGTGTTCTCCAGTCCTGAGAGTCTCCTATCAGTTGTCTCCCTCTAGGGACTTCATTTCTGCTTTATCTCTGCTCTAGACAAAGACTGAACACACAGGAGACCTTGAGTAATTTGGTCAATTCACACAGAGAGGGGCACACAGGAGGGGCCAGGCTGTCTGGCTCCATCCTCCACTAGAGTGGGAGCAACTAGGGAAAAGCTGTTGGATGGGGCTCTGTTAGGAAGTTTTGGGATAACTAATGAAAATGTTTACATAACCTGAAAAAAATTACAGCATTTCAAATAGAGAGAAATATCAACTTACATGAGCCATGATTTCAGATTTGCAAGAAACTGGTTAGTTTTTCTCAAGGGTCATTTGCTGGAGAAGCAGAGTCCACAGAAGCTAAGAGCTGGGGGAAGAATATGAAGCCATAAGAACAAAATTGCCTCACAGCTCCCAAATTTTAAAAACTCACACCACTTTCCCATTCCTACATGCAACACCCCTCTACCCGCCCCTCCCAACACACAAACAAGTGATGAAAGGTAAGAGGTAATTTAGACAAATACATGCCCTCCCCAAAATGACAGGAAAATAGTATTGTGTGTGATTCTATTTTTGGCAAGAAAACTACATACATATGCATACATGTATTATGCGTGTGCATGAAAGTCTGTGGATGGACTTGGAATAAAATTTTATCATGTTACCTCTACTGGATGGTATCCCAGGTGATCTTTATTTTGTTCTCCTCTGGAGTTTCTTAATTTTTTAATCAAAAAATTTTAAATTTGTATCGCTTGTACCTGGACATAAATTTAAAACAGCCCTACAAGGAATATCACAAAAAGCCCCAACAGTTCCATCCCTGCTACTCTTTCTCCCATCTTCCAAATCTAGAGACAACAATTTTCACCTCTTTTAGCTTTTTCTTTTGTTACTTAAACACCATATATTCAAATAACATGCTAATATTGCTACTTCTGAATTTTCAGTTTTAACCAATATCTACTGACTTCCTACTATGGAAAGCATAGTTCCCGCTGTCTTTTATCCACCCATCTCCCACTGCACGTATGCGTAGCTCCATCTCCCTATCCTTCCAATATGGTTTTGTTCTATTACAGGGTAAATGGATATTCAGTTTCCATTATTATGACTATGTAAATACCATTTCCAACTGAGCTATACAGTATAATTAGATTATTTTGCCTTCCTTTCCCAAGTCTTCTTCTCTGAGGTTAAAATAATTTTGTTTTTTGTAAGATTATCATTAATTCATTTCTCAAACTCTCACTCAAATGAAGGATCAGGAGGATGAAGCTTCTGGCATTAAAATAGCAGAACTGTCCATTTCATATTCTAAGACTCTTTCAGAAATTCAGCCAAATACTTCAGAGTTATCACCTGTACCCCAACTTGGCAAAAGTCAATGCCAAATTCCTAAATGTTCCTACCTCTGAAATCCCACGTGACCTTGAAGTGAAAAACTGATTAAGTAATAGGACCTAAGAAAGGCTGTTTAAGGAATTGCTTAGGC
The DNA here is from genome assembly GCF_965194825.1 of Balaenoptera physalus. Classification (NCBI taxonomy): domain Eukaryota; kingdom Metazoa; phylum Chordata; class Mammalia; order Artiodactyla; family Balaenopteridae; genus Balaenoptera; species Balaenoptera physalus. Next base: position 14,874,651 of record NC_138900.1, on the reverse strand, counting down.
CGTTTTGAACATCACTTCCCAACAACTGATTTCTTAAATAATTTATAAAACATCCACAAAATAGAATAATAAAGTAATCATTAAATGCTAAGTTTTAGAAAACTGTTAAGGAATGGAAAATATCCAAGAAACACATAAAAAAAATCAGTTTAAAAAAATATATAAAATATGATTAGATTTTTTAACCTATTAAAGTGAAACAGATATCAATAGACGGAGAAAATCTATTTCAATTCTGAGATTTTAAAATTAATTTTAAATTTTAATTGTCTCTCAATTTAATTGCCATCTCTATCTTAAGAGTTATAAATACTTATAAGATTTCTCAAATCAAAAGGGGATCACTGGGATTTCACCTTTCTCCATAGATCCATGAAGGTATTACAAAATCAATGAGAGTACTGAATTCCTCTCTTAAATGAAGAACTAGAGGTCTTGGTTTCTTTCACATTTTCAATTAATGTTATGCTATTCAGAAATAAAACCATATACAAAACCACAATGCTTGTAGAAATATTTTTGGGAAAATATGCTCTAAATATTAATAGTGATTATTTCTGGATGTTGGGACTATAGATAATTTTAATTTTCTTCTCTTTTAGGTTTCTTAGTTACTAAATATTTCACAAGCCTGCATTAAGTACATTATCAGAAATTTTTTTTAAAAAAAGCTATTCCCATTAAAAATAATTTTTTAGTGATTTGGGAAGGTGGGTACCTTATAGTCATTAAAAAAAACTGATTAAATAGGCCTGCACAAGTGGTAACAACAGGGAAATCAATGTCACTGAAAAAATAATTCTTACCAGTTCTTCAATGTTGTATTTCATTAACACCCAGAGATCCTTCTGTGAAGGATCACAAAGCTGGTTCGTGACATTTCCAAAGATTGAGACAGTATGCACAGCAGACAGAGAAAAATGCTTATTTCACAGCAGCTCCTCAATCATTTGAGTTACCCCTCCTGCGTGCCAACGAATAACCAATTATTAAATCTTTGCAAAAGATCTTGTTAATCCTTACCTTAGCGTTCAGGACACATATGTAACAACAATTTCTTTAAAATTTTTTATTCAGAACAATAAGTACTTCCCAATATTACATTATATGGTTTTTTCTTATGACTTTATAAACATAATCTTTATTATCGCATAACATTCCAGCACATGTATGGACTGTGAGTTACTTAACCATATTGCTAGATACTAATTTTTTAAGATTATCTCAAAAGTCATTCCTAGTTATCCCAGACTTTGATTCTAGACCAGTGAGAATCAATCTTATACAACTCTGATAATATGAAATGATAGACTTCCTCTCCCAAATTACCCATTGACAAATATATACAATATTTCTGTATATATCTTAGATTTTTCTTGCCCTGAAAACTCATAAACAGAGTCCAAAGACTTCATATTAAGAATCCCTGTTCTGGTCCACTTGAGCGGGATTCATTTTCCTGCTTGCAAGTATTCATCCTAATTAACTTCACGTTTCCATTATTCTTGGGAATACAGAAAGTTGATAGGGAAAGACAGAATCATCACTAACAGCAACAGCTAATATTAATTAAGCACTCTTCTAATGTGCCAGGTAATCTTCTAAGAGCTTTAGCAGATATTAATTCAGGTAATCTTCAAAACAACCCTGTGAGGTATATAATAATTCTGATTTTACATATTAAGAAACTGCAACACAGAAAAACTGCCCAAACTCACTCAGATTTAAGTGGCTGTCAGGATTAAAACCCTCTAGGTTCAAAATTTTCAACCACTGCACACACCTCTCTTCCTCTATCCAAAGACATACCCAAAACAAACTACAAACTTTCAGTTATAAGATAAATAAGTTCTGAAGACCTAATGCACAGCATGGTTACTATAGATAATAATAACAATGTATTATATACTAGACATTTGTCAAGAGAGTACATCTTAAGTATTCTTGTCACACACACAAAAAAGGTAACTATGAGAGGTAATGGATATGTTAATTAGTCGGTGTGGTTAGCATTCCATTCCACAATGTGTACATATATCAAAACATCATGTTGTACACCTTAAATATATACAATTTTTCATTTGTCAAAAATAAATAAAACAAACTCATGCTACCAAACCTCTAACTACATCAGGCTGGTACCAAAAATTTCCACTCATGGATTCCCTTGGGGAAAAAAAAAAAATCCCCACTCCTACTCCGTAATAATTACAGATGTCTAAAGCCCTAAACTACTCCTTAACAAATCACAGTCAAAAAGAAAACATAAACCTTAACTTCCAATAGGGCTATTTCCATCATTAGAATCCTTGGAAAAGCTGTGCTCACAGAGCAACTGAATTTATAGCACATGGTTAACTAACCACAGAACTGAATTAAGTGGGCACTAGAATGGGGAATCTATAAATTAGGTCCCTGCCCTTAATGAGGTAGGGAAATCCTCAGGCCCAAATCAATAAGTAGATCATTCTTAAGCAGGACATTCCAAGGGAAGGAAATTTAAAAATCCCGTGTCCTGAAAACCAAATGCATTTCACGGAAACAAAGAAGCAGCACAAACTCACAAAGAACCTGGCTTTTAGAGCTGCAGCAGCGATTCGGTTCACTTCACAGGCCTCCTCTGGAGACTGACGGGCTGGGGAAGCAAACAGGGTTCATTACACCGCAGGCGTTTCTTGTCTCGGTAAACAAACGTCCACGCCCCCTTGACCCTCACTACCCACCACCTGCATACACAATGGAAACAGGGAGACGGAAGAAGATCCTTGGTCACCCGTGTCAGGGTTCGCGGCTCTGTCCGCTGTAGTTCCGACACCACAACCGCCCACGCCCAGGGCGGCCCACCGCGTCTTTGCAGGGCACTTTCACCCAGAGGCTCCACCTCCCACTTCCCTCCCAGACCTTTCCTCTACGCCCGGGCCTGGGTAGGTGAGGCGAGGAAAGTGAAGCGCAGGACCTCCGGGTGGCGCATTACAGAATAGGCCGGGGAGGCGCCCGATTACCGCCGCCAGAGCTTAACCCCGCGGCGCCCGGTCTCAGAACTACAAGCCCTCACTCCGGAGGAAACGCACAGTGGCCTGAAGCCCTCGATCTGGTCCGCAGAACCTGGCCTGTCCCGCGCTCGTTTCCTTCAGAAGAGAAGCGGCCGCCTCCGAGCCTACCTCACCGCCCTCAGGCCTCGCCTGCCTCGTAGGACAGCCCAGCGCTCAAGTCTGCGGCGCCGGAACTCCGAGGAGTTCCTCCTCAGTCCCGGGTGCGCAGGCGCGCAGGGGGAGGGGGCAAGTCCCCAGGCTCCTCACTTAGCGCTTGGAGAGACAGATGGGGCCAGATCCCCGTGGGGCGGGGGTCGCAGAGAAGCAGGGTTTCTTAATAGGCCGGCTCCCCGCCTGTAAAGGTGACCTTGTGAGTGACCCATGCTATCGACCTGACCTGCTCCCCTATTGGAACTGTAGTCCGAAATCAGAGCAACTGTATATTCCGCCTTTTCTCACTTGGTTCTTGGCTCTGCAACGGGCGCAGGCCCGGAGGTCCGCCCCCACCCACGAGAGTCCTGTGCTCAGGCTCCTGGGAGGTGCTGTTTCTGTCCCGCGTGCGCAAGCGCGCGGGTGGACCCGTTCGAACCTGGGGTTCTCCATGAGGCTGAGGATGCCCTTGCGGCGACGCACGTTGAGGGCTGGAGGGTGGGATGAGTTAAGGGGGGCCGGTATGAAGAGGTTGGGGCCAGGATTCCAAGTTGGTCTAGGGTGTCCAGATCTTTAGGCTTTTAAGAGTGATTGTGATATCCCAATCCCCCAAGCATGGTCCCTGTGATATTTGCCAAGGGACTGGCGTTGGCGTTGTGCCCCGTGCGCCTGTGTGATCATGGATGGGGTGGTGTTTTCATGCATGGAGTTGTTTACTGAGTGTGTGCCACTCACTGGATGCTGGACTGAAATGGTGCCACAGAGAAATGAAACTAAGCAGGACCCTGTGGGGCCCTTCTGGCTGCAAAACCCTTTCAGTTTCAGCCTCCTACAACTTTCCAGAGTACCAAAGGGCAGATTGAAACAGTTGCTAATCAGAAAAGTGAGGCAATGCAGAAACAAAGGAAAAGCAATCAAGAAATGACAGGGCAGGGACTTCCCTGTTGGCGCAGTGGTTAAAAATCCGCTTGCCAATGTAGGGCACACAGGTTTGAGCCCTGGTCTGGGAAGATCCCACATGCCGCAGAGCAGCTAAGCCCGTGTGCCACAACTACTGAAGCCGGTATGCCTAGAGCCGGTGCTCCACAATAAGAGAAGCCGCCGCAATGAGAAACCCGCACACCACAACAAAGAGTAGCCCCCGCTCTCTGCAACTAGAGAAAGCTGCATGCAGCAACTAAGACCCAATGCGATGAAAACTAAATAAATTAAATTTTAAAATTAAAAAAAATAAGACAGTGCAGCAGTAAAACAGAGCGCTAGTCCTTCCTAGAGGAATATACATAATAATATATCTTTGAGTTCTTCTGCAGGAACTAAGACCCCCCCCCCCCACCCAGTTGGAGGATGGCAACTTCAGGCTGAGCACAAACGTCCTGGAACACTGTCCTGTTCTCTCACTACCAACCGATCAGAAGAAAGTCACACAGCATGCAGCCCTTACCCCAAATTTTGCCTATAAAAAATTCTCCCAGAAAACCATTAGGGAGTTTGGGGTTTCTGAGCACGAGCCACCTGTTCTACTTGCTTGTCCCTGCAATAAACCTTTCTCTGTTCCAACGTTTCAGTTTGGCCTCACTGTGCTTTGGGCGCACAAACTTGTGTTGGACGACAGAAGGTTGCATGCTATTACGCTGGACTGTGACGCCAGGTTTAGGGGTGTCTGGTGGTGTCGAGGAGGAGGAAATTTTCCTCCAAGCTTCCAAGTTCTGTCTGGTCTTCTTACCTGAAAACTGGGTTTGCCTCTTGGTGGGTGTCGAGCCAAAAGACACAACCAAGCCAAAGATCAGGAGAAGGAAGGAATTATTACTTGCAGCATATAAGGAGAACACTGGGATCTTTCCCAAAGTAGTGTCTCCCTAAACAGCAGAATTGGGGAAGTTTTAAGTTAAGGGTACATGCATATTCATGAAGGGGCTTGAGCAGAGGAGAATGCAACATAGAATTGGGGCAAAGGTCAACGGAGTCCAAGCTTTAGTTGACTGGTCAACATCATCATTCTGTCCACCTCAGGTGGTGGGGCCTTAATTCCTGCAGAACTCAAAGATATGTTATTATGTATATCTGAGGCAGGAGATAGATGGGCTTCAGGCTAGGCATTTACAACTTACCTCCTGTTTACATTTCTTGGGGCAGAAAAAGATGACTTCAGGCTGGACACTTACAACTAGCTTCCTGTTTGCATTTCCTGAGACAGGAGATAGGTGGGCTCCAGGTTAGATATTTACACCCAGCCTCCTGTTTGTACTTCGAAATAGAAACAACAACAGAAACAGGGTAAATAGCCAGGCTTTGTCTCCTGAGGACACTTGGAAGATAACAGTCATGGCAGGAACAGAGAGGGGCTAAACCCTGTTTGAGTAAAGGATCAAGAGGTCATAGATTTCCAATCCTTGGGGCAACAGAGACATTGCACATGCACAGAAAGGCTCCTCAGGGTCAAAAAGGAGCAGTCACCACCCCAGAATAGGTGATGCCCATAGGCCTCTGGGCTGGAATCCATCTTGGAAAAAAGTTGCACACATATGTTGGGGAGGGTCCTAGGGCAGGTCAGGTGCGGAAAAAGAAACCAGATAATTGGCCAAAGGTAAACAAGGACCCAGAAGAAGTGCCATATATAAATGATTTAACCGCCTCTTTACTGCACTCATTAGAGAGGATGACCACATCCTTTCTCTCTGGGTATGTATCTCTGCCCTGCTTCTGTCTTAACTAAACAAACAGTTTCTCTGTGTGCTCTCCCACTTGTTGTGCTGTGTCTCTAATAATAAACTTTGTACCTGTTTTTACAGTTTTTGCCTCCTTCAGAAATGCATTTTTCAATGGAGGCAAGAGCCAGGGAAAATTTTCTTCTAGCCTCTAGCCCTTGCTGGTCTCGTGGCTAGGATTCCTGGTTTTCATCCAGGCTACCCAGGTTCAACTCCTGGGCAGGGAACTAAGATCTCGCTTCACGCCACTGCTCACTGCTGCTGCGTCTCCAATATCATATCCCTTGAGGAGGAACTAGGACTCTGCTTTATCACTACACTATTGTTTGACTGCCTTTTCTCTGTTCCTACATTCCTTTGTTCCCTTAAGATCATTTATTACTTAGCCTGTTCAAGAGCAAGTATTGTGGCCAGGCTCAGATCACAAAATGGCTTAGGCCAAAACTGCATCTCTTATGTCAAGAAAGCCATTCCTGGTTCTCTTTCTCCAGGGACCCCCTACCCTATCTGCTTACAGTCTAAGAGTTAAGTTGACATGAGACAGGTTAACAGAATAAAATCAAACCAAGTTTTAATAACATGTATACTTGGGAGAGATCCAGGAAAACTAAGTAACTTGCCAAAATAGCTGAAGCCCTTCAGCTAAAGACAAAGGCGGATGTTGGGGGTAGTGGTTTGGGACTTCAAAGGGACAGAAGGCAATTCACACGTAGATGGAAAAGCAAACACTTGGTAAGCAAATGTTTGCTGAGCTACTCAGAAACAATGGGACTTGTAGTGGACTCATCTCCAGCCCCTGCCAAGAGTTTCCCCACCACACTTAGCCCCTGTTCTTTGCAGATATCTCTGGTGAGATATCGGCTCTATTCTGGGAACAGCCCTTTATCTAAACTCTTTAGGCAGCTCAGGGGGAGGTAAAAAGAAAAACTTCCTGAGTCTTCCGTTTCTAAATTAATCCTCATGCCAAAGAGACACATTTTGGGGTTGCAAAATTTGCTCCCCTACAGTTGCTTCCTTGTGAAGTGCCTGAGATTATGTGTATCTGTGAAGACTGTGCCCTGAAGGAAACCACAGTATGTCACCCCAACATATGCCTCTTTGACATAAAAACAGTTTTGAGGGCTTCCCTGGTGGCGCAGTGGTTAAGGATCCGCCTGCCAATGCAGGAGACAAGGGTTCGAGCCCTGGTCCAGGAAGATCCCACATGCCGCGGAGCAACTAAGCCCATGCGCCACAACTACTGAGCCTGCGCTCTAGAGCCCGCGAGCCACAACTACTGAAGCCCGTGTGCCTAGAGCCCGTGCTCCGCAACAAGAGAAGCCACCACAATGAGAAGCCCACGCACCACAACGAAGAGTAGCCCCCGCTCACCTCAACTAGAGAAAGCCCACACGCAGCAATGAAGACCAAACGCAGCCAAAAATATAAATAAATAAATAAATAAAAATTTTAAAAAAAAGTTTTGAGCCGAGAGCAATTTAGAAGCATCAAATGCAGGAAAAGCTCTCCCTACCCTCCCCCATTTCTGCCTAAAGGCAGGATATACATTCTCCTCTACTGGAGACAACTCTAGATTCTTAGCCCATAGATGGCACCAAAGGAATCTGCAAATAAACTTTACTCCATTAGTTTCCTCCCACAGTTTGCCACCCTTGGAAGTCAAAAACTGCTTTTTCTATCCTGTCATTTCTCTATAAATTTATGTTCTTTGTTGAAGATGCTATAAAAGATGGAGTTCTAAGCCATACTTTGAATTGCTCGTTAAGGTTTTCCCATATGACATCTGCAGACAAATTAATAAATTGTTTTTCTTCTGTTAATCTTTTTTAAAGAGCCCCCGCTGAGAACCTAAGATGGATAGAGGTAAGATTTTTCTTCTCTTATAGCCCTATTTTGTGTTATTTCTGGGATGGTTTTGATAGGCCAGCACTTCTGGTTCTTGCTTTCCATGGGCACTGTGTTGGAGGGTCACTGTGTTACCGGGTGTTAGGTTTTTGATGATCAGTGTCTTAAGTGTACCCTCAGGAATGTGGTGCTATGGCAGTTGGATGAGTAATTACAAGCACAGGCAACATTGGAAAAGAAGAGGCAAGGTTATCATTATTGCTGAGACCTAGAATTGTAGGAGTATACTGATGAAAGAGATTTTCACATATTGAGGTATGGGGAAATCATTCTGGCTTATACATGATTTAACTCAAATTTTATGCTAAAACAGGCTGTTTGTGGCCTATCAAACATACATTGTACATCTGCTTCAGTTATTAAAGAAAAACGTGCAATGATCAGAAGTAAAGAATGTCTGTTTTAAAGATAAAGATTAAATGCCTCCCTTCCTGAGACACCAATGTTGGTACTCCTTCGATGATAGGACTTGCTTCCTTGGTGCTAAGGCCATACTGACTCACTGTGTACATGCTGATTTGTTTTTGTTTTGTTTTGCTTTTTTGAAACCTTGAAGGAATGTATCCCTGACTTGTTTGATGTTCTTTGTTCTGACAAGATATAAAACTGCTGAAAACCATGCTTCTCCAGAGCAGTTCCTCCAAGTTATTTGAGAGGCTGTCTTCCAGAATATAGTCCTCAGTTTGGCTCAAATAAAATTCTTTTCTGTTCCTATTATAGTTTATTCATCGTTTTTGTGGACAATTAATCAGAAAGTAAAGTTGAAATTAATAGGACTTCATAAAACAAAAGAGAGGGGCACTTTATTTTCTCTCATAATTGCACTTGCAATATTCCTCTGTGGTTGAGGGGTATTTTTCCCCCTGCTCCTAGATGAAATCTTGGATGAATTCAATGTCTTCATTGGATAATAAAAGTTTCTTTGAACAGTTTTAAGTTAAAAGATCAGTCTCATTTTAGTAGTTAAAAATATCCTTGGGCTTCCCTGGTGGCGCAGTGGTTGAGAGTCTGCCTGCCAATGCAGGGGACACGGGTTCGAGCCCTGGTCTGGGAGGATCCCACATGCCGCGGAGCGACTAGGCCCGTGAGCCACAATTGCTGAGCCTGCGCGTCTGGAGCCTGTGCTCCGCAGCGGGAGAGGCCGCGATGGTGAGAGGCCCGCGCACCGCGATGAAGGGTGGTCCCCGCTTGCCGCAACTGGAGAAAGCCCTCGCACAGAAACGAAGACCCAACACAGCCATAAATAAATAAATAAATAAAAATTTAAAAAAAAAAAAAAATATCCTTAGTGTCAACTGAAAAAAATATGTACAACCTAAATGTTGAGAATTTTATTCAGGACATTACTGAGGAAGATAGCCTTGGATATAGCCTCTCAGGTAGCTCTGAGGAATTGTCCCAAAGAGGTGAGGGAGGAGCCAGGAGGTATAAGAGTTTTTTGCTGAAAAAACAAAAAACAACAACAATAAAAGGAGTCAAACATCAAAATATTACTGCTAATCACAAAAACCATATATCTCAAGTTAATGATTTTAGTGCTTTTCTGTGTATGGGAAGATGCAAGAGTCTGGGTTCATTGAGATTATTCCTTTGATATGCATCTTAACTATCTAGGGCCAGTATCCTGTTTTTTTCCATCCTGAATTCTCCACAGGTCTCAGCTTCGGGGGTGGCTGCAATGGCAGATGGCTTGATGGTGGGCAATATTTTCTGTTTACTGAAATGGCAGGCAACATTTTTTTGTCCACCTTAGCAATAAAAATGTACAGTGTAACAATCAGTACTTCATTTAAAGCAAAACAACTTCTACCTTCTTGTTTCTCCTTGACCACCTTCAAATATGGTTATATCTCAATTATTGGTTATGTCAATATACTAATTATATAAATTATTTTTAATTCAAAACCAAGTATATTTTTTCATAGATACATTTTTGTTTATTAAGGATTTAGCTAGCTTTCTTTGTACCTGTTGCTAGTTTTTAGAGATGTTCCATTGGATGTGTTAAGTGTCCACTGATTTTTTTTTTTTCAGTTGTTCAAATATCCAATTAGAATCTCTCAGGCTTCCATTCTGTGGCTTTCATTTCAAGACTGTACACTTATCATGAAACCTACTTCCACTGTCTTCCTGAATTGGATTCCTATTTCCTGGAATTAAGTTAATTTTTGCTAATTTTTCATTTCTGCTCAAGTTCTTTTTCCAACAGCTTCCTTAAGATGCATGTGTTAGAGGGAATTCTCTGGCGGTCCAGTGGTTAGTACTCTGCGCTTCCGAGGGCCTGAGTTTCAATCCATGGTTGGGACACTAAGATCCCACAAGCCGTGCTGCCAAAAAAAAAAAAACGATGCATGTGTTAGAGATAAATTTTTGAGTCTTTCGTGTTTGAAAATATCTTTATTCTACCTCACACTTTGCCAGTATTCAGAATTTGGAAACATTCCTTCAAAGTTTTCTGGTAGCTCATGTTGTCAAGTCTAATGCCAATTGTTTCCTCTTCCTTTGTATGTAATCTTATGACTCCTTCTCGTTCACCTCCCAATACTTACTGCTATTTATATCCCCAATGTACTGAAATTTCATGATTTATGTTGTGGATTTTCTTTTAATTGTTTTTTAAAAATTAATTAATTAATTTATGGCTGTGTTGTGTCTTCGTTTCTGTGCGAGGGCTTTCTCTAGTTGTGGCAAGCGGGGGCCACTCTTCATCCCGGTGCGCGGGCCTCTCACTATCGCGGCCTCTCTTGTTGCGGAGCACAGGCTCCAGACGCGCAGACTCAGTAATTGTGGCTCACGGGCCCAGTTGCTCTGTGGCATGTGGGATCTTCCCAGACCAGGGCTCGAACCCGTGTGCCCTGCATTGGCAGGCGGATTCTTAATCACTGCGCCACCAGGTAAGTCCCCTATGTTGTGGATTTTTAAACATTTTTTATGCTAGGTATAAGTGAGCACTTTCAGTCTATAGGATCTAGTTCTGTGGATGTTTCTTTTATTTTTGTTTTTTGACAGTCTTCTCTATTTCATGTTTTTTGTTCTCTTCCTGGAATTATTATTTGATAGAATTTTTCATGAGTTGTGTCTAATTCTTCCTTCTTCATAGCTTTCTATTCTTATTTACAGAAGCAACGTAATCTCTGATCTCTCAGAGAGTAATTATACTTGTTTAAAGTTTCCTTGTCCATTTTTGCCTTTTATGTCCAAATCAAAAAAACTTTAATTTTTTGAATTGTTCTCTCCCTTTTACATTGAATACTTTCCTGAAATGTGTAGCAATTCTTGCCTCCAGTAAGGAGGTAAAACTTCTCAACTGGTAGACTTCAGAGCCAGCCTTTTCATTGGGATACTGCCAGAGCTCTGTTCTCTGTTTTTTAGTTTAGAGCAGAGAACAGTTCCACTCTCCTAAGTTACTGGTGGGGCCAGGATGGGGAAGGTCCTGAGAGGCCCAAAGTCCCACATATGGTTTTTCACTCTGTCTATCCCTCAGTACTATCTTTCTTTGTGCAGGTATACGTCATCTCCAGGTCAATACATCCAGAGATCAAACCTCCCGTTTAGTGTATTTGTTTACATAACACAAGAAAGTAAAGCAGGACAGCAACCAGTTGTGTACAAATTGTCAACCACTCTCCTGTTTTCAGATCCAATATCTCTACAGGGTCATCAACTTTCGTACCTGAGCCTTCAGAGGTGTTATACAGTTAACTGCCTCACAAATAGATGTCTAACTGTGTAGGGCCTTTGATACCAGAGTTCTTGAACAGTTCCCATTTGCTGTCATCCTCATTTTCTTTGGGTCTCACACGTTAATACATTTTGTATTTATCAACTAAATGAACTCACTTTAATCTTTTTTTTTTTTTTTTTTTGGCCAAGGAAAAATGGGAAATAAATGCATCCACTTGTTCTGTTTATGGAGAAGCCTCTCTTACTCTTCTTAAATAATAAGATTTTGCTTTTTTACTAGAAATTTTTTCTCTTATGCCACATTTGTTCTTTTAGCTACTGCTTTTCTTATACATTTCATTAATTTCCACTTACATCTCTATTAATTTCATCTGACCACTCTCTCAGGGTATATTTTGTCGATGAAAAATCAATTAATACTCAATCTAAGGAAGAAACAGAGGGACGTCCCTGGTGGTGCAGTGGTTAAGAATCCGCCTGCCAATGCAGGGGAAACGGCTACGAACCCTAGTCTGGGAACATCTCACATGCAGTGGAACAACAAAACCCATATGACACAACTACTGAGACTGCGCTCTAGAGCCCTGGAAGCCACAAATACTAAACCAGCGAACCTAGAGCCCATGCTCCGCAACAAGAAAAGCCACCGCAATGAGAAACCCCTGCACCACAAAGAAGAGTACCCCAGCTTGATGAAACCAGAGAGACACCCTCGCACTAAGAAGAACAAACGGAGCCATAAATAAATAAGTAAATGAATGAATGAATAAATAAATGAAGCATTCATTATAAGCCCTGTTGACAGAGGAAGGTACCAGGTAAATAGTGTGCTCCACTCTGGCTCCAACCAAATGAGTTTAGCTCCAACAACTCTGTTCTTTTCCTATTACGGATTCTTTGTTGATGACTATCCTCATCACATGGATGTATGGTCCAAAAAGCAAGAAGGACTGACGGATGAGTAGATGGATGGATTGTTGGGGCTCCCAAGAGTGGAGGAAAGGCCGGACAGGGCCAGTCCAGGCTAACCAAGCAGGATGGGGTGGGGGGGGCGGGTGGGGGGGTGGAGAAGTTGGGGGCTAGTTGGGAAGAACTGTGCGGAGTAGGGCCTTGCATCACATCCCTGCGAGGCACCGGGAGAGGCAGAGACAGGGACCCCCGTCTCACCCGCCACCCGAAACCAGTGTGGCACCAGGGCATGGGCCTCCTCTGCCCACGTCTAGGGGAGCTACCACTTTCGGGGTCGGTGGATTTTCTGGTGACACGACCACAGTTCACAGTTCAAGCCGGGACTCTGGGATGTTCCTCGCCCCCGCCTCACCAGATGACATCCCACACCCTCCTCCCATTTGACACCATTCCCACCCGTGCCGATCCAGATTTGGATCCACAGAGGTACCCGGCGTGCCTTGGTCTGGCCACCAGCTTCGGCAGCCACTGGCGGAGACGGTGGCACAGACCCAGAGATCTAGGATGTCCAGAACCTGAGCACCGGAGGGCTGGCGCACCCTCCCTACATCCCTCGCTGCCCTCCGTCCTCCTCTCTCCCCTCCCTGGGCTCTGACAGCCAGCCTTCTACTGGTGGAAGCCTGCCGTCCAACCAGGCGAGCGCGGACAATCGCCTTGGTTGCCCCGGGTTTCCCCTTTGTTGCCCTGCCGGGTTACTCAGCAAACGGGGGCGGGGCTCTCCGTGATGCGGGCGCGCCCTCTGGCGGCTGGCCGGGCTAGGGGCAGGCGCCGCCGGCGGCCCCCGAGCCTTTGGAAGCCCGGGCCCCCATCCTCCAGTGCGTCCAGCACATGGATGGAAGCAAAGATAAATGAGCGGATGGAAGGACGCAAGGAAGGGAGGAAGGGAGGATGGGAGGGAGGGAGGGAGGGAAGGAGGAAGAAAGGGAGGGAGGAAGGAAGAAGGAAGGCTACATAAATGGATAGTTGCGGAGTGCAGAGTGGAATAAGGCCAGGCCGGGCCAGGCTGACCAAGCAGGATCAGGAGCCTAGTGGTGGTATCCCTTGCTCAGGTCAATCTTCCGTGTGTGCCTGGGACTGTCCCGGAAGGGGGACTGCCCTGTGAGCTGGACAGGGACTGACTGTGGGCTTCTGGGGGGCTTTGCTCCCTCGTGGGCTTCAGCGCCTGCAGCCAGAGCCAGAGCCCGAGCCCGAGCCCAGGCCCAAGCAACTGCCGGGCCCGTGGAGGGATGGGGCTTGTCTGAGGAGCCCGGGACTCCCTGCAGTCCCCATTTCCCCCCACTCACCACCACCCCCTCCGTGACAAGGTGGCTCCGTGGCTCTGTCTGGCTGTGTGGCTCAGCGGGATTCTTTTTTCCTTCCTTATCGCTTTTCCTGGCTTTTCTTCAAATGTGCCTGACTTGCCATGCCCTGGGAACAGCACGTGGAAGGAAGCCCCTCTGCCTCCTGAGAGGCACCCTTCCACACACAAAAAAACACAAGGAATCTCTATGAGGAACTCATGATACACTTGTAGGAAAGATGCCAAAAGTCGTGCTCATGATGCGAATGCCCCAAATCCCACCCCCACCCGAGCCCCTTTCCCCCAGCGCTCAACTCACCTAACCCGACCACAGCGCCATGATCTGGAAGAGGAAAGTCCCTTGGGCAAGGCATGATCCACTCGACTACAACCTTCTGGAAAATTCACCACCACCAATCCACTTCCAGTTGAGCTGTGTGTTTTGGCCTACCAGCACTTCATTTGCTAGCTTCCAGTCTTCTTGCTGGGATGTAGGGACCCCGGGATGGGATGGGGGGTGGGTGGGGGTGGGGCTATCCTCTGCTGTCGGAAAGTGCTCTCTCTGGGTGTTTGGGGTTTGCTCACCCTGTCTGCAAGCTTCTGAGAGCATGGGTTGGGGCTCAGCACATCTCCTCCTGTGGTCCTGGATAGGAACTTCTTCATCGTGACCCCCTCTGGGGGTTCTCCTTGTGGTCCAAAGCACGGCTTGGGGTCATTATCAGCCCTGAAATCTCCAAGCACCGCCTCAGAGGTGCACCCTCTGCCTCCCTCCTCCCTGGCCGCATCCCGATTCCACACCTGTCTGACTTGCTCTTTCTCTTCTCTGTGCTTGTGTGTGCTCTTCCGTCTTTTCCATGATTCTCTCCTCCCTCCTCCTCTGCAGTACACGCGTTCCATGGCACTGGGTTCGCGCTTCCTTCTTAAACCCCTTTTGGCTCCGGTCAGTGCTTCTGTTCTTGGGAAGTCTTGGCCATCCCCTATTTCCATTGCTTTGCTTTGTTCTGTTTCTCACCTCATCAAGGACATTGCATTCCCGGTCCAGACTAGGCATTTCCCTTCTGTGTCTTTCACCTAGGATGGAATGTCTGTTGCTATTTCTTTCAGCATGATCTGCATCCCAGGAAATGCACCACACTCCCCTTTGTTTTCTGATGAGTTTTGGCAGACTTGCCTGGAACTGGGTTGCTGCCACCACCAGAACCTTGAGCGCTGGAGGGCGTGGAACGAGAAAGCCTTTGAAAAAACGGAGAATGAAAATCACTGGGGCCTGGAAAAAATGGCTGTTGTTCCACTGTGGTTCTTTTGAGAAGAGCTAGAGCCCCGTCGTGATGATCACCACGATGGGGGTGGCAATGGACTGACACGGAGATTTGCAGTGAGTGCCCGCCTCCCTCCCTCACCCCACCCATGCCCACCGGGGTATGTGCCTGCGTTGGGACTCAAACACAGCTGCCGTCAAGGTCCAGACCCCAGGTACCCCACCCCCAAGTTCTCCTGACCCTTTGCCCTAAGACACACACCGACACACAGACACAGAGTCAGACAGACAGACAGACAGACAGACAGACACACACACACACACACACACACACACACACACACACACACACACTCTCACACACACACACGGCGCCTTGCCCAGAATCATACTCGGACAGGCATACCTGCCAACACACCTGGCTCTTACTACACTGTTGGAAGCCTGTCTTTTCTAGCTTCTCTAACATCTGCTAGGTGCCACAAGTGTGGTCTCAAAAGTTCCCCTCTTGCACCTCTGTAGTCATTTTGGACCCCAACCAAGCCTTGCTTCACAAGCACCCTTACTTTGGAGCAGTTTCAATCCGAATTCTTGACACACAACTCATGGAACTAACTATGGCCTGGGAGGTTTTGCCTTCAGAACCTTCCCCCGTTTTGTAGCGCAGCAGAACATCATTCAAGTGCCTCTTGAATCTGCGTCTCCCAGGCTAGGCTGCGGTCCTAAGAAGCCCCAGTGGAATGCCTCTGCCTCAATCGGGTCTTCTTCTCTGTACCTCTGTTTCACCGTAGGCTTTGCCGGGTTTCTTCAAGAGAGGCACACAGGGGACAGAAATCTGTCAGCGGAGCCCCTACTGAGGAAAGGGCACTGGGTCCTGGGACGCCTCTGAGATGCATTCCTGATCGCCCCTGTTGCAGGAGGAAGGTGTCAGGCAACCGGTGTGCCTGAAAGAGAGCCAGGGCCCTTGGGGAGGGAGCACCCTCCTCAGCCTAGCCCAGGTACTTGAGGGAGGGCGGTGGTTTGCGTGGTGGTGGTGGTCGTCGTGGTGGTGGGGGGTGTGTGTGGGAGAGATGGCTTAGGGGTGCTGGGGAGCGGAAACGGCAGGGAGAAGGGGCTTCCGACACGTTCCTGGAGAGCCCTGGAAGAGGCAGGGGCCCCGCCTAGTGCAGGCCCAGGGCATGGGCCTCCTCTGCCCAAGTCTAAGGGAGGGACCACCCTCAGGGGCCAGTGGATTTTTGGCAACAGACCATCCCTTGGAGCGGGACTCGGGGATCTTCATCGCGCCCCACCTCGCCGCATTTCACTCTGCACCCCTCTCTCACTGGCTGCAATTTCCACTCACCCCGAACCAGATCTGGGTCCACAGACGTCCCCGCTGTATCTATCTGCGCCTCACCACCAGGTCCAGCTGCTGCTGCTGCCGAGAACGCGACACAGGCCCAGATATCTGGGCTGTGGGTAAGCTAAGGAAAGAGGGTGCTGACGCACCCTCCCTACTGTCCCCCAGGTGGTTGCCCCAGAACAATACCCTGGCCCGTCCCTCCAATGGAAACCACCTGCCCCAGCCTTCAGTTGCAGAACCAAACCTCAGAAGGAGAGAACCCAAGAGAAAAATCAACATGTGACTGGAATTGTTGAAATCACCCTCTTGACCTCTTCTGAACCCGAGCCTCATTATACGCTCACTGGACTCCAGTTAGCCTGATGGGAAACACCTGACCACAGGGAAGGAAGGAAAAGAAGCAGATGGGACCACGGTTCCAGGGAGAACCCCGCCTCTTCCCAGAAAACCAATACCCATGCCTCCGCCTCACGAACGGACCCTACCTTTAAACTTCCTGCCTTGTGAGCCCCCGGAGGAGAAGTTGATTGGTGAGCCAAGCCCTCGACTCGGGCGTGTGCTGTGAGTATCTCAGCCTGCGCTTCCTTGATGGCAGTGGGAATCCAACAGGGAAAGAAACTTCCCCGCTGAGGCAGGGAGCTTCGGTTGGGCTGGGACCTAAAGGGAGGCGTCCATACGACCAATTCGGGAAGGCCGCCTCTCACCGTGGCCGCTCGGCCCTCCTGTCGTCCTTCTGGCTGGTGGAGTTGAAGCCGGTCCTCCAGGCGCGCATGCGCAGGCGACCAGGCCGCGAGGCCTGGCTGCGCCTCGGGCACGGTTGCTAAGCGACTTGTCTCTGAGGGGTGGGCGAGACGTTGGCTGGCTGGCTGGCTGGCGGGCGCAGGCGCGGGCTGTGTCCGGTGCTCTAGGAAGGGCCTGGGGCCTAGGTCTTCCAGTGGTCCAGCAGATCGATAGACAGAAGGAAGGGTGGGCGGATCCACGGCTCGATGGAAGGTTGGAGGAATATACGGACGGACGGACGGACTGTTGGGGCCCCCGCGGAGTGGAGTGGAGGAAAGCCCTGCCGAGGGGCGGCAAGCGGAGGGGAGGGGAGGGGAGGGGAGAAGGAGGCGGGGAGAGGTTGCGAGCCTAGCGTGGAAGAATGGCGGAAAGAAGGGGTTTTCCACAGTTGCCTGCAAAGCAATGGAAGCGGCAGAGAACCCGCCCAGTGTGACGCCAGGGCACGGGCGGCCTCTGCCCATGTCTAGGGGAGGTACCGCTCTCTCTCCGGGTCAGTGGATTTCTCGGCGACGTGACCGTCATTTTGAGCGGGGACATGGGGATCTTCATGCCGCTCGCCGCCTCACCAGGCACCAGATTCCAAACCACCCCCCTTTCTCCATACAACGGACTCCATCACCTCCCACCTAGATCCGGATTTGGGTCCACTTGGCGTCTCGCCACCAGTTCCAGCCATCAGTGTGGGGGCAGTGGTTCGAAGATGTCGACACAGACTCTGAGATCCGGACCGTCAGTAACGTGAGGAAACGTTGGAAAACCAGCAAAAGAAAACACAGCTGGGACTCTTCAAACAAACAAAAACCCATCCAGTGGACCTTAGGGGACACGGGTTCGAGCCCTGGTCTGGAAGGATCCCACATGCTGCGGAGCGACTGGGCCGGTGCGCCACACCTGCTGAGCCTGCATGCCTGGAGCCCGTGCTCCGCAACGAGAGAAGCCCGCGAAGCAGTGAAGACCCAACACAGCCAAAAATAATAAATAAATAAAAAAAAAAAAAAAAAAAAAAAAAAAGTACGCACCCTCCGTACTTCCCGCCATCTCCCTCTGTTCTCTCCCTCCTTTCCCGTCCCTACCCAGCTCACTCACCGGAGTTGAAGCCAGACCTCCAACTGCGTGAGCGCGCGGGGCACGGGCTGGGGGTGGGGTTGGGGGGGTGGAGTGGGAGGCTGACCTCACAATGACGAGCAGGTTTGCTAAGGGTTGGGTCTGTTAGGCTCTAGGGATCCGGAGCGCCCTTTGTCGCTTGGCAGGTACAGGTGAAAGCTGTGTCCGGTGCTCTCTGAAGGGCCTGTGGCCTGTGACTTCCAGTGGTCCAGTGGATGGATGGATGCATGCGTGCACGGAAGGACGGATGGATGGGATGAAAGCAGTGTTCCCATATTGGGGTACAGGGAAGTCATGCTGGCTCTGACATGATTTCTATGCTAACTACAACAGCCTGTTTTGTGGCCTCTTAAACATACATTGTACATGTGCTTTCATCGTTACAGAAAAGCGTGCATTGTCCAGAAATAAAGACGTCCTTTTTCAAGATACAAATAAAATGCCTCCCTTACCTGGACACCAGTGCCACTAGTCGTCCGATGAGAAGGCTCCTTCGGCAGGCGCCAAGGCCATACTGATTCGCAGTCTCTATGTGCTCATCTGTCTCTTTTGGAAACAAGAAGACAAGGAATGGACCCCTGACACGATAGAGGTTCTCCGCCCTCAGATATAAAACTAGGCTGAAAGTCATGCTTCTCCAGAGCAGTTCCTCCGACCCCTGTGAGAGGCTGTCTCCTGCGCTCGAGTCCTCAGTTTGGGGTGGGGGGAGAAGTTGGGGGCTAACTGTGAAGCACTGTGCGGAGTAGGGCCTCGCATCACATCCCTGCGAGGCACCGGGAGAGGCAGAGACAGGGACCCCCGTCTCACCCACCACCCGAAACCCGCCAGTGTGGCACCAGGGCATGGGCCTCCTCTGCCCACGTCTAGGGGAGCTACCACTTTCGGGGTCAGTGGATTTTCTGGTGACACCACCACAGTTCACAGTTCGAGGCGGGACTCTGGGATGTTCCTCGCCCCCGCCTCACCAGATGACATCCCACACCGTCCTCCCATTTGACACCATTCCCACCCATGCCGATCCAGATTTGGATCCACAGAGGTACCCGGCGTGCCTTGGTCTGGCCACCAGCTTCGGCAGCCACTGGCGGAGACGGTGGCACAGACCCAGAGATCTAGGATGTCCAGAACCTGAGCACCGGAGGGCTGGCGCACCCTCCCTACATCCCTCGCTGCCCTCCGTCCTCCTCTCTCCCCTCCCTGGGCTCTGACAGCCAGCCTTCTACTGGTGGAAGCCTGCCGTCCAACCAGGCGAGCGCGGACAATCGCCTTGGTTGCCCCGGGTTTCCCCTTTGTTGCCCTGCCGGGTTACTCAGCAAACGGGGGCGGGGCTCTCCGTGATGCGGGCGCGCCCTCTGGCGGCTGGCCGGGCTAGGGGCAGGCGCCGCCGGCGGCCCCCGTGCCTTTGGAAGCCCGGGCCCCCATCCTCCAGTGCGTCCAGCACATGGATGGAAGCAAGGATAAATGAGCGGATGGAAGGACGCAAGGAAGGGAGGAAGGGAGGATGGAAGGGAGGATGGGAGGGAGGGAGGGAGGGAGGAAGAAAGGGAGGGAGGAAGGAAGAAGGAAGGCTACATAAATGGATAGTTGCGGAGTGCAGAGTGGAATAAGGCCAGGCCGGGCCAGGCTGACCAAGCAGGATCAGGAGCCTAGTGGTGGTATCCCTTGCTCAGGTCAGTCTTCCGTGTGTGCCTGGGACTGTCCCGGAAGGGGGACTGCCCTGTGAGCTGGACACGGGACTGACTGTGGGCTTCTGGGGGCTTTGCTCCCTCGTGGGCTTCAGCGCCTGCAGCCAGAGCCAGAGCCAGAGCCTGAGCCCAGGCCCAAGCAACTGCCGTGCCCGTGGAGGGATGGGGCTTGTCTGAGGAGCCCGGGACTCCCTGCAGTCCCCATTTCCCCCCACTCACCCCCACCCCCTCCGTGACAAGGTGGCTCCGTGGCTCTGTCTGGCTGTGTGGCTCAGTGGGATTCTTTTTTTCTTCCTTATCGCTTTTCCTGGCTTTTCTTCAAATGTTCCTGACTTGCCATGCCCTGGGAACAGCACGTGGAAGGAAGCCCCTCTGCATCCTGAGAGGCACCCTTCCACACACAAAAAACACAAGGAATCTCTATGAGGAACTCATGATACACTTGGAGGAAAGATGCCAAAAGTCGTGCTCATGATGCGAATGCCCCAAATCCCACCCCCACCCGAGCCCCTATCCCCCAGCGCTCAACTCACCTAACCCGACCACAGCGCCATGATCTGGAAGAGGAAAGTCCCTTGGGCAAGGCATGATCCACTCGACTACAACCTTCTGGAAAATTCACCACCACCGATCCACTTCCAGTTGAGCTGTGTGTTTTGGCCTACCAGCACTTCATTTGCTAGCTTCCAGTCTTCTTGCTGGGGTGTAGGGACCCCGGGATGGGATGGGATGGGGGGGGTGGGGTGGGGCTATCCTCTGCTGTTGGAAAGTGCTCTCTCTGGGTGTTTGGGGTTTGCTCACCCTGTCTGCAAGCTTCTGAGAGCATGGGTTGGGGCTCAGCACATCTCCTCCTGTGGTCCTGGATAGGAACTTCTTCATCGTGACCCCCTCTGGGGGTTCTCCTTGTGGTCCAAAGCACGGCTTGGGGTCATTATCAGCCCTGAAATCTCCAAGCACCGCCTCAGAGGTGCACCCTCTGCCTCCCTCCTCCCTGGCCGCATCCCGATTCCACACCTGTCTGACTTGCTCTTTCTCTTCTCTGTGCTTGTGTGTGCTCTTCCGTCTTTTCCATGATTCTCTCCTCCCTCCTCCTCTGCAGTACACGCGTTCCATGGCACTGGGTTCGCGCTTCCTTCTTAAACCCCTTTTGGCTCCGGTCAGTGCTTCTGTTCTTGGGAAGTCTTGGCCATCCCCTATTTCCATTGCTTTGCTTTGTTCTGTTTCTCACCTCATCAAGGACATTGCATTCCCGGTCCAGACTGGGCATTTCCCTTCTGTGTCTTTCACCTAGGATGGAATGTCTGTTGCTATTTCTTTCAGCATGATCTGCATCCCAGGAAATGCACCACACTCCCCTTTGTTTTCTGATGAGTTTTGGCAGACTTGCCTGGAACTGGGTTGCTGCCACCACCAGAACCTTGAGCGCTGGAGGGCGTGGAACGAGAAAGCCTTTGAAAAAACGGAGAATGAAAATCACTGGGGCCTGGAAAAAATGGCTGTTGTTCCACTGTGGTTCTTTTGAGAAGAGCTAGAGCCCCGTCGTGATGATCACCACGATGGGGGTGGCAATGGACTGACACGGAGATTTGCAGTGAGTGCCCGCCTCCCTCCCTCACCCCACCCATGCCCACCGGGGTATGTGCCTGCGTTGGGACTCAAACACAGCTGCCGTCAAGGTCCAGACCCCAGGTACCCCACCCCCAAGTTCTCCTGACCCTTTGCCCTAAGACACACACCGACACACAGACACAGAGTCAGACAGACAGACAGACAGACAGACACACACACACACACACACACACACACACACACACACACACACACACACTCTCACACACACACACGGCGCCTTGCCCAGAATCATACTCGGACAGGCATACCTGCCAACACACCTGGCTCTTACTACACTGTTGGAAGCCTGTCTTTTCTAGCTTCTCTAACATCTGCTAGGTGCCACAAGTGTGGTCTCAAAAGTTCCCCTCTTGCACCTCTGTAGTCATTTTGGACCCCAACCAAGCCTTGCTTCACAAGCACCCTTACTTTGGAGCAGTTTCAATCCGAATTCTTGACACACAACTCATGGAACTAACTATGGCCTGGGAGGTTTTGCCTTCAGAACCTTCCCCCGTTTTGTAGCGCAGCAGAACATCATTCAAGTGCCTCTTGAATCTGCGTCTCCCAGGCTAGGCTGCGGTCCTAAGAAGCCCCAGTGGAATGCCTCTGCCTCAATCGGGTCTTCTTCTCTGTACCTCTGTTTCACCGTAGGCTTTGCCGGGTTTCTTCAAGAGAGGCACACAGGGGACAGAAATCTGTCAGCGGAGCCCCTACTGAGGAAAGGGCACTGGGTCCTGGGACGCCTCTGAGATGCATTCCTGATCGCCCCTGTTGCAGGAGGAAGGTGTCAGGCAACCGGTGTGCCTGAAAGAGAGCCAGGGCCCTTGGGGAGGGAGCACCCTCCTCAGCCTAGCCCAGGTACTTGAGGGAGGGCGGTGGTTTGCGTGGTGGTGGTGGTCGTCGTGGTGGTGGGGGGTGTGTGTGGGAGAGATGGCTTAGGGGTGCTGGGGAGCGGAGACGGCAGGGAGAAGGGGCTTCCGACACGTTCCTGGAGAGCCCTGGAAGAGGCAGGGGCCCCGCCTAGTGCAGGCCCAGGGCATGGGCCTCCTCTGCCCAAGTCTAAGGGAGGGACCACCCTCAGGGGCCAGTGGATTTTTGGCAACAGACCATCCCTTGGAGCGGGACTCGGGGATCTTCATCGCGCCCCACCTCGCCGCATTTCACTCTGCACCCCTCTCTCACTGGCTGCAATTTCCACTCACCCCGAACCAGATCTGGGTCCACAGACGTCCCCGCTGTATCTATCTGCGCCTCACCACCAGGTCCAGCTGCTGCTGCTGCCGAGAACGCGACACAGGCCCAGATATCTGGGCTGTGGGTAAGCTAAGGAAAGAGGGTGCTGGCGCACCCTCCCTACTGTCCCCCAGGTGGTTGCCCCAGAACAATACCCTGGCCCGTCCCTCCAATGGAAACCACCTGCCCCAGCCTTCAGTTGCAGAACCAAACCTCAGAAGGAGAGAACCCAAGAGAAAAATCAACATGTGACTGGAATTGTTGAAATCACCCTCTTGACCTCTTCTGAACCCGAGCCTCATTATACGCTCACTGGACTCCAGTTAGCCTGATGGGAAACACCTGACCACAGGGAAGGAAGGAAAAGAAGCAGATGGGACCACGGTTCCAGGGAGAACCCCGCCTCTTCCCAGAAAACCAATACCCATGCCTCCGCCTCACGAACGGACCCTACCTTTAAACTTCCTGCCTTGTGAGCCCCCGGAGGAGAAGTTGATTGGTGAGCCAAGCCCTCGACTCGGGCGTGTGCTGTGAGTATCTCAGCCTGCGCTTCCTTGATGGCAGTGGGAATCCAACAGGGAAAGAAACTTCCCCGCTGAGGCAGGGAGCTTCGGTTGGGCTGGGACCTAAAGGGAGGCGTCCATACGACCAATTCGGGAAGGCCGCCTCTCACCGTGGCCGCTCGGCCCTCCTGTCGTCCTTCTGGCTGGTGGAGTTGAAGCCGGTCCTCCAGGCGCGCATGCGCAGGCGACCAGGCCGCGAGGCCTGGCTGCGCCTCGGGCACGGTTGCTAAGCGACTTGTCTCTGAGGGGTGGGCGAGACGTTGGCTGGCTGGCTGGCTGGCGGGCGCAGGCGCGGGCTGTGTCCGGTGCTCTAGGAAGGGCCTGGGGCCTAGGTCTTCCAGTGGTCCAGCAGATCGATAGACAGAAGGAAGGGTGGGCGGATCCACGGCTCGATGGAAGGTTGGAGGAATATACGGACGGACGGACGGACTGTTGGGGCCCCCGCGGAGTGGAGTGGAGGAAAGCCCTGCCGAGGGGCGGCAAGCGGAGGGGAGGGGAGGGGAGGGGAGAAGGAGGCGGGGAGAGGTTGCGAGCCTAGCGTGGAAGAATGGCGGAAAGAAGGGGTTTTCCACAGTTGCCTGCAAAGCAATGGAAGCGGCAGAGAACCCGCCCAGTGTGACGCCAGGGCACGGGCGGCCTCTGCCCATGTCTAGGGGAGGTACCGCTCTCTCTCCGGGTCAGTGGATTTCTCGGCGACGTGACCGTCATTTTGAGCGGGGACATGGGGATCTTCATGCCGCTCGCCGCCTCACCAGGCACCAGATTCCAAACCACCCCCCTTTCTCCATACAACGGACTCCATCACCTCCCACCTAGATCCGGATTTGGGTCCACTTGGCGTCTCGCCACCAGTTCCAGCCATCAGTGTGGGGGCAGTGGTTCGAAGATGTCGACACAGACTCTGAGATCCGGACCGTCAGTAACGTGAGGAAACGTTGGAAAACCAGCAAAAGAAAACACAGCTGGGACTCTTCAAACAAACAAAAACCCATCCAGTGGACCTTAGGGGACACGGGTTCGAGCCCTGGTCTGGAAGGATCCCACATGCTGCGGAGCGACTGGGCCGGTGCGCCACACCTGCTGAGCCTGCATGCCTGGAGCCCGTGCTCCGCAACGAGAGAAGCCCGCGAAGCAGTGAAGACCCAACACAGCCAAAAATAATAAATAAATAAAATAAAAAAAAAAAAAAAAAAAAAAGTACGCACCCTCCGTACTTCCCGCCATCTCCCTCTGTTCTCTCCCTCCTTTCCCGTCCCTACCCAGCTCACTCACCCGAGTTGAAGCCAGACCTCCAACTGCGTGAGCGCGCGGGGCACGGGCTGGGGGTGGGGTTGGGGGGGGTGGAGTGGGAGGCTGACCTCACAATGACGAGCAGGTTTGCTAAGGGTTGGGTCTGTTAGGCTCTAGGGATCCGGAGCGCCCTTTGTCGCTTGGCAGGTACAGGTGAAAGCTGTGTCCGGTGCTCTCTGAAGGGCCTGTGGCCTGTGACTTCCAGTGGTCCAGTGGATGGATGGATGCATGCGTGCACGGAAGGACGGATGGATGGGATGAAAGCAGTGTTCCCATATTGGGGTACAGGGAAGTCATGCTGGCTCTGACATGATTTCTATGCTAACTACAACAGCCTGTTTTGTGGCCTCTTAAACATACATTGTACATGTGCTTTCATCGTTACAGAAAAGCGTGCATTGTCCAGAAATAAAGACGTCCTTTTTCAAGATACAAATAAAATGCCTCCCTTACCTGGACACCAGTGCCACTAGTCGTCCGATGAGAAGGCTCCTTCGGCAGGCGCCAAGGCCATACTGATTCGCAGTCTCTATGTGCTCATCTGTCTCTTTTGGAAACAAGAAGACAAGGAATGGACCCCTGACACGATAGAGGTTCTCCGCCCTCAGATATAAAACTAGGCTGAAAGTCATGCTTCTCCAGAGCAGTTCCTCCGACCCCTGTGAGAGGCTGTCTCCTGCGCTCGAGTCCTCAGTTTGGGGTGGGGGGAGAAGTTGGGGGCTAACTGTGAAGCACTGTGCGGAGTAGGGCCTCGCATCACATCCCTGCGAGGCACCGGGAGAGGCAGAGACAGGGACCCCCGTCTCACCCACCACCCGAAACCCGCCAGTGTGGCACCAGGGCATGGGCCTCCTCTGCCCACGTCTAGGGGAGCTACCACTTTCGGGGTCAGTGGATTTTCTGGTGACACCACCACAGTTCACAGTTCGAGGCGGGACTCTGGGATGTTCCTCGCCCCCGCCTCACCAGATGACATCCCACACCGTCCTCCCATTTGACACCATTCCCACCCATGCCGATCCAGATTTGGATCCACAGAGGTACCCGGCGTGCCTTGGTCTGGCCACCAGCTTCGGCAGCCACTGGCGGAGACGGTGGCACAGACCCAGAGATCTAGGATGTCCAGAACCTGAGCACCGGAGGGCTGGCGCACCCTCCCTACATCCCTCGCTGCCCTCCGTCCTCCTCTCTCCCCTCCCTGGGCTCTGACAGCCAGCCTTCTACTGGTGGAAGCCTGCCGTCCAACCAGGCGAGCGCGGACAATCGCCTTGGTTGCCCCGGGTTTCCCCTTTGTTGCCCTGCCGGGTTACTCAGCAAACGGGGGCGGGGCTCTCCGTGATGCGGGCGCGCCCTCTGGCGGCTGGCCGGGCTAGGGGCAGGCGCCGCCGGCGGCCCCCGTGCCTTTGGAAGCCCGGGCCCCCATCCTCCAGTGCGTCCAGCACATGGATGGAAGCAAGGATAAATGAGCGGATGGAAGGACGCAAGGAAGGGAGGAAGGGAGGATGGGAGGGAGGGAGGGAGGGAGGAAGAAAGGGAGGGAGGAAGGAAGAAGGAAGGCTACATAAATGGATAGTTGCGGAGTGCAGAGTGGAATAAGGCCAGGCCGGGCCAGGCTGACCAAGCAGGATCAGGAGCCTAGTGGTGGTATCCCTTGCTCAGGTCAGTCTTCCGTGTGTGCCTGGGACTGTCCCGGAAGGGGGACTGCCCTGTGAGCTGGACACGGGACTGACTGTGGGCTTCTGGGGGCTTTGCTCCCTCGTGGGCTTCAGCGCCTGCAGCCAGAGCCAGAGCCAGAGCCTGAGCCCAGGCCCAAGCAACTGCCGTGCCCGTGGAGGGATGGGGCTTGTCTGAGGAGCCCGGGACTCCCTGCAGTCCCCATTTCCCCCCACTCACCCCCACCCCCTCCGTGACAAGGTGGCTCCGTGGCTCTGTCTGGCTGTGTGGCTCAGTGGGATTCTTTTTTTCTTCCTTATCGCTTTTCCTGGCTTTTCTTCAAATGTTCCTGACTTGCCATGCCCTGGGAACAGCACGTGGAAGGAAGCCCCTCTGCATCCTGAGAGGCACCCTTCCACACACAAAAAACACAAGGAATCTCTATGAGGAACTCATGATACACTTGGAGGAAAGATGCCAAAAGTCGTGCTCATGATGCGAATGCCCCAAATCCCACCCCCACCCGAGCCCCTATCCCCCAGCGCTCAACTCACCTAACCCGACCACAGCGCCATGATCTGGAAGAGGAAAGTCCCTTGGGCAAGGCATGATCCACTCGACTACAACCTTCTGGAAAATTCACCACCACCGATCCACTTCCAGTTGAGCTGTGTGTTTTGGCCTACCAGCACTTCATTTGCTAGCTTCCAGTCTTCTTGCTGGGGTGTAGGGACCCCGGGATGGGATGGGATGGGGGGGGTGGGGTGGGGCTATCCTCTGCTGTTGGAAAGTGCTCTCTCTGGGTGTTTGGGGTTTGCTCACCCTGTCTGCAAGCTTCTGAGAGCATGGGTTGGGGCTCAGCACATCTCCTCCTGTGGTCCTGGATAGGAACTTCTTCATCGTGACCCCCTCTGGGGGTTCTCCTTGTGGTCCAAAGCACGGCTTGGGGTCATTATCAGCCCTGAAATCTCCAAGCACCGCCTCAGAGGTGCACCCTCTGCCTCCCTCCTCCCTGGCCGCATCCCGATTCCACACCTGTCTGACTTGCTCTTTCTCTTCTCTGTGCTTGTGTGTGCTCTTCCGTCTTTTCCATGATTCTCTCCTCCCTCCTCCTCTGCAGTACACGCGTTCCATGGCACTGGGTTCGCGCTTCCTTCTTAAACCCCTTTTGGCTCCGGTCAGTGCTTCTGTTCTTGGGAAGTCTTGGCCATCCCCTATTTCCATTGCTTTGCTTTGTTCTGTTTCTCACCTCATCAAGGACATTGCATTCCCGGTCCAGACTGGGCATTTCCCTTCTGTGTCTTTCACCTAGGATGGAATGTCTGTTGCTATTTCTTTCAGCATGATCTGCATCCCAGGAAATGCACCACACTCCCCTTTGTTTTCTGATGAGTTTTGGCAGACTTGCCTGGAACTGGGTTGCTGCCACCACCAGAACCTTGAGCGCTGGAGGGCGTGGAACGAGAAAGCCTTTGAAAAAACGGAGAATGAAAATCACTGGGGCCTGGAAAAAATGGCTGTTGTTCCACTGTGGTTCTTTTGAGAAGAGCTAGAGCCCCGTCGTGATGATCACCACGATGGGGGTGGCAATGGACTGACACGGAGATTTGCAGTGAGTGCCCGCCTCCCTCCCTCCCCCCACCCATGCCCACCGGGGTATGTGCCTGCGTTGGGACTCAAACACAGCTGCCGTCAAGGTCCAGACCCCAGGTACCCCACCCCCAAGTTCTCCTGACCCTTTGCCCTAAGACACACACCGACACACAGACACAGAGTCAGACAGACAGACAGACAGACAGACACACACACACACACACACACACACACACACACACACACACACACTCTCACACACACACACGGCGCCTTGCCCAGAATCATACTCGGACAGGCATACCTGCCAACACACCTGGCTCTTACTACACTGTTGGAAGCCTGTCTTTTCTAGCTTCTCTAACATCTGCTAGGTGCCACAAGTGTGGTCTCAAAAGTTCCCCTCTTGCACCTCTGTAGTCATTTTGGACCCCAACCAAGCCTTGCTTCACAAGCACCCTTACTTTGGAGCAGTTTCAATCCGAATTCTTGACACACAACTCATGGAACTAACTATGGCCTGGGAGGTTTTGCCTTCAGAACCTTCCCCCGTTTTGTAGCGCAGCAGAACATCATTCAAGTGCCTCTTGCATCTGCGTCTCCCAGGCTAGGCTGCGGTCCTAAGAAGCCCCAGTGGAATGCCTCTGCCTCAATCGGGTCTTCTTCTCTGTACCTCTGTTTCACCGTAGGCTTTGCCGGGTTTCTTCAAGAGAGGCACACAGGGGACAGAAATCTGTCAGCGGAGCCCCTACTGAGGAAAGGGCACTGGGTCCTGGGACGCCTCTGAGATGCATTCCTGATCGCCCCTGTTGCAGGAGGAAGGTGTCAGGCAACCGGTGTGCCTGAAAGAGAGCCAGGGCCCTTGGGGAGGGAGCACCCTCCTCAGCCTAGCCCAGGTACTTGAGGGAGGGCGGTGGTTTGCGTGGTGGTGGTGGTCGTCGTGGTGGTGGGGGGTGTGTGTGGGAGAGATGGCTTAGGGGTGCTGGGGAGCGGAGACGGCAGGGAGAAGGGGCTTCCGACACGTTCCTGGAGAGCCCTGGAAGAGGCAGGGGCCCCGCCTAGTGCAGGCCCAGGGCATGGGCCTCCTCTGCCCAAGTCTAAGGGAGGGACCACCCTCAGGGGCCAGTGGATTTTTGGCAACAGACCATCCCTTGGAGCGGGACTCGGGGATCTTCATCGCGCCCCACCTCGCCGCATTTCACTCTGCACCCCTCTCTCACTGGCTGCAATTTCCACTCACCCCGAACCAGATCTGGGTCCACAGACGTCCCCGCTGTATCTATCTGCGCCTCACCACCAGGTCCAGCTGCTGCTGCTGCCGAGAACGCGACACAGGCCCAGATATCTGGGCTGTGGGTAAGCTAAGGAAAGAGGGTGCTGGCGCACCCTCCCTACTGTCCCCCAGGTGGTTGCCCCAGAACAATACCCTGGCCCGTCCCTCCAATGGAAACCACCTGCCCCAGCCTTCAGTTGCAGAACCAAACCTCAGAAGGAGAGAACCCAAGAGAAAAATCAACATGTGACTGGAATTGTTGAAATCACCCTCTTGACCTCTTCTGAACCCGAGCCTCATTATACGCTCACTGGACTCCAGTTAGCCTGATGGGAAACACCTGACCACAGGGAAGGAAGGAAAAGAAGCAGATGGGACCACGGTTCCAGGGAGAACCCCGCCTCTTCCCAGAAAACCAATACCCATGCCTCCGCCTCACGAACGGACCCTACCTTTAAACTTCCTGCTTTGTGAGCCCCCGGAGGAGAAGTTGATTGGTGAGCCAAGCCCTCGACTCGGGCGTGTGCTGTGAGTATCTCAGCCTGCGCTTCCTTGATGGCAGTGGGAATCCAACAGGGAAAGAAACTTCCCCGCTGAGGCAGGGAGCTTCGGTTGGGCTGGGACCTGAGGGGAGGCGTCCATACGACCAATTCGGGAAGGCCGCCTCTCACCGTGGCCGCTCGGCCCTCCTGTCGTCCTTCTGGCTGGTGGAGCTGAAGCCGGTCCTCCAGGCGCGCATGCGCAGGCGACCAGGCCGCGAGGCCTGGCTGCGCCTCGGGCACGGTTGCTAAGCGACTTGTCTCTGAGGGGTGGGCGAGACGTTGGCTGGCCGGCTGGCTGGCTGGCGCAGGCGCGGGCCGTGTCCGGTGCTCTAGGAAGGGCCTGGGGCCTAGGTCTTCCAGTGGTCCAGCAGATCGACAGACAGAAGGAAGGGTGGGCGGATCCACGGCTCGATGGAAGGTTGGAGGAATATACGGACGGACGGACGGACGGACGGACGGACGGACTGTTGGGGCCCCCGCGGAGTGGAGTGGAGGAAAGCCCTGCCGAGGGGCGGCAAGCGGAGGGGAGGGGAGGGGAGGGGAGAAGGAGGCGGGGAGAGGTTGCGAGCCTAGCGTGGAAGAATGGCGGAAAGAAGGGGTTTTCCACAGTTGCCTGCAAAGCAATGGAAGCGGCAGAGAACCCGCCCAGTGTGACGCCAGGGCACGGGCGGCCTCTGCCCATGTCTAGGGGAGGTACCGCTCTCTCTCCGGGTCAGTGGATTTCTCGGCGACGTGACCGTCATTTTGAGCGGGGACATGGGGATCTTCATGCCGCTCGCCGCCTCACCAGGCACCAGATTCCAAACCACCCCCCTTTCTCCATACAACGCACTCCATCACCTCCCACCTAGATCCGGATTTGGGTCCACTTGGCGTCTCGCCACCAGTTCCAGCCATCAGTGTGGGGGCAGTGGTTCGAAGATGTCGACACAGACTCTGAGATCCGGACCGTCAGTAACGTGAGGAGAGGAAGGCTGGCGCACCCTCCGTACTTCCCGCCATCTCCCTCTGTTCTCTCCCTCCTTTCCCGTCCCTACCCAGCTCACTCACCGCAGTTGAAGCCAGACCTCCAACTGCGTGAGCGCGCGGGGCACGGGCTGGGGGTGGGGTTGGGGGGGTGGAGTGGGAGGCTGACCTCACAATGACGAGCAGGTTTGCTAAGGGTTGGGTCTGTTAGGCTCTAGGGATCCGGAGCGCCCTTTGTCGCTTGGCAGGTACAGGTGAAAGCTGTGTCCGGTGCTCTCTGAAGGGCCTGTGGCCTGTGACTTCCAGTGGTCCAGTGGATGGATGGATGCATGCGTGCACGGAAGGACGGATGGATGGGATGAAAGCAGTGTTCCCATATTGGGGTACAGGGAAGTCATGCTGGCTCTGACATGATTTCTATGCTAACTACAACAGCCTGTTTTGTGGCCTCTTAAACATACATTGTACATGTGCTTTCATCGTTACAGAAAAGCGTGCATTGTCCAGAAATAAAGACGCCCTTTTTCAAGATACAAATAAAATGCCTCCCTTACCTGGACACCAGTGCCACTAGTCGTCCGATGAGAAGGCTCCTTCGGCAGGCGCCAAGGCCATACTGATTCGCGGTCTCTATGTGCTCATCTGTCTCTTTTGGAAACAAGAAGACAAGGAATGGACCCCTGACACGATAGAGGTTCTCCGCCCTCAGATATAAAACTAGGCTGAAAGTCATGCTTCTCCAGAGCAGTTCCTCCGACCCCTGTGAGAGGCTGTCTCCTGCGCTCGAGTCCTCAGTTTGGGGTGGGGGGAGAAGTTGGGGGCTAACTGTGAAGCACTGTGCGGAGTAGGGCCTCGCATCACATCCCTGCGAGGCACCGGGAGAGGCAGAGACAGGGACCCCCGTCTCACCCGCCACCCGAAACCCGCCAGTGTGGCACCAGGGCACGGGCCTCCTCTGCCCACGTCTAGGGGAGCTACCACTTTCGGGGTCAGTGGATTTTCTGGTGACACCACCACAGTTCACAGTTCGAGGCGGGACTCTGGGATGTTCCTCGCCCCCGCCTCACCAGATGACGTCCCACACCGTCCTCCCATTTGACACCATTCCCACCCATGCCGATCCAGATTTGGATCCACAGAGGTACCCGGCGTGCCTTGGTCTGGCCACCAGCTTCGGCAGCCACTGGCGGAGACGGTGGCACAGACCCAGAGATCTAGGATGTCCAGAACCTGAGCACCGGAGGGCTGGCGCACCCTCCCTACATCCCTCGCTGCCCTCCGTCCTCCTCTCTCCCCTCCCTGGGCTCTGACAGCCAGCCTTCTACTGGTGGAAGCCTGCCGTCCAACCAGGCGAGCGCGGACAATCGCCTTGGTTGCCCCGGGTTTCCCCTTTGTTGCCCTGCCGGGTTACTCAGCAAACGGGGGCGGGGCTCTCCGTGATGCGGGCGCGCCCTCTGGCGGCTGGCCGGGCTAGGGGCAGGCGCCGCCGGCGGCCCCCGTGCCTTTGGAAGCCCGGGCCCCCATCCTCCAGTGCGTCCAGCACATGGATGGAAGCAAGGATAAATGAGCGGATGGAAGGACGCAAGGAAGGGAGGAAGGGAGGATGGGAGGGAGGGAGGGAGGAAGAAAGGGAGGGAGGAAGGAAGAAGGAAGGCTACATAAATGGATAGTTGCGGAGTGCAGAGTGGAATAAGGCCAGGCCGGGCCAGGCTGACCAAGCAGGATCAGGAGCCTAGTGGTGGTATCCCTTGCTCAGGTCAGTCTTCCGTGTGTGCCTGGGACTGTCCCGGAAGGGGGACTGCCCTGTGAGCTGGACACGGGACTGACTGTGGGCTTCTGGGGGCTTTGCTCCCTCGTGGGCTTCAGCGCCTGCAGCCAGAGCCAGAGCCAGAGCCTGAGCCCAGGCCCAAGCAACTGCCGTGCCCGTGGAGGGATGGGGCTTGTCTGAGGAGCCCGGGACTCCCTGCAGTCCCCATTTCCCCCCACTCACCCCCACCCCCTCCGTGACAAGGTGGCTCCGTGGCTCTGTCTGGCTGTGTGGCTCAGTGGGATTCTTTTTTTCTTCCTTATCGCTTTTCCTGGCTTTTCTTCAAATGTTCCTGACTTGCCATGCCCTGGGAACAGCACGTGGAAGGAAGCCCCTCTGCATCCTGAGAGGCACCCTTCCACACACAAAAAACACAAGGAATCTCTATGAGGAACTCATGATACACTTGGAGGAAAGATGCCAAAAGTCGTGCTCATGATGCGAATGCCCCAAATCCCACCCCCACCCGAGCCCCTATCCCCCAGCGCTCAACTCACCTAACCCGACCACAGCGCCATGATCTGGAAGAGGAAAGTCCCTTGGGCAAGGCATGATCCACTCGACTACAACCTTCTGGAAAATTCACCACCACCGATCCACTTCCAGTTGAGCTGTGTGTTTTGGCCTACCAGCACTTCATTTGCTAGCTTCCAGTCTTCTTGCTGGGGTGTAGGGACCCCGGGATGGGATGGGATGGGGGGGGTGGGGTGGGGCTATCCTCTGCTGTTGGAAAGTGCTCTCTCTGGGTGTTTGGGGTTTGCTCACCCTGTCTGCAAGCTTCTGAGAGCATGGGTTGGGGCTCAGCACATCTCCTCCTGTGGTCCTGGATAGGAACTTCTTCATCGTGACCCCCTCTGGGGGTTCTCCTTGTGGTCCAAAGCACGGCTTGGGGTCATTATCAGCCCTGAAATCTCCAAGCACCGCCTCAGAGGTGCACCCTCTGCCTCCCTCCTCCCTGGCCGCATCCCGATTCCACACCTGTCTGACTTGCTCTTTCTCTTCTCTGTGCTTGTGTGTGCTCTTCCGTCTTTTCCATGATTCTCTCCTCCCTCCTCCTCTGCAGTACACGCGTTCCATGGCACTGGGTTCGCGCTTCCTTCTTAAACCCCTTTTGGCTCCGGTCAGTGCTTCTGTTCTTGGGAAGTCTTGGCCATCCCCTATTTCCATTGCTTTGCTTTGTTCTGTTTCTCACCTCATCAAGGACATTGCATTCCCGGTCCAGACTGGGCATTTCCCTTCTGTGTCTTTCACCTAGGATGGAATGTCTGTTGCTATTTCTTTCAGCATGATCTGCATCCCAGGAAATGCACCACACTCCCCTTTGTTTTCTGATGAGTTTTGGCAGACTTGCCTGGAACTGGGTTGCTGCCACCACCAGAACCTTGAGCGCTGGAGGGCGTGGAACGAGAAAGCCTTTGAAAAAACGGAGAATGAAAATCACTGGGGCCTGGAAAAAATGGCTGTTGTTCCACTGTGGTTCTTTTGAGAAGAGCTAGAGCCCCGTCGTGATGATCACCACGATGGGGGTGGCAATGGACTGACACGGAGATTTGCAGTGAGTGCCCGCCTCCCTCCCTCACCCCACCCATGCCCACCGGGGTATGTGCCTGCGTTGGGACTCAAACACAGCTGCCGTCAAGGTCCAGACCCCAGGTACCCCACCCCCAAGTTCTCCTGACCCTTTGCCCTAAGACACACACCGACACACAGACACAGAGTCAGACAGACAGACAGACAGACAGACAGACACACACACACACACACACACACACACACACACACACACACACACTCTCACACACACACACGGCGCCTTGCCCAGAATCATACTCGGACAGGCATACCTGCCAACACACCTGGCTCTTACTACACTGTTGGAAGCCTGTCTTTTCTAGCTTCTCTAACATCTGCTAGGTGCCACAAGTGTGGTCTCAAAAGTTCCCCTCTTGCACCTCTGTAGTCATTTTGGACCCCAACCAAGCCTTGCTTCACAAGCACCCTTACTTTGGAGCAGTTTCAATCCGAATTCTTGACACACAACTCATGGAACTAACTATGGCCTGGGAGGTTTTGCCTTCAGAACCTTCCCCCGTTTTGTAGCGCAGCAGAACATCATTCAAGTGCCTCTTGAATCTGCGTCTCCCAGGCTAGGCTGCGGTCCTAAGAAGCCCCAGTGGAATGCCTCTGCCTCAATCGGGTCTTCTTCTCTGTACCTCTGTTTCACCGTAGGCTTTGCCGGGTTTCTTCAAGAGAGGCACACAGGGGACAGAAATCTGTCAGCGGAGCCCCTACTGAGGAAAGGGCACTGGGTCCTGGGACGCCTCTGAGATGCATTCCTGATCGCCCCTGTTGCAGGAGGAAGGTGTCAGGCAACCGGTGTGCCTGAAAGAGAGCCAGGGCCCTTGGGGAGGGAGCACCCTCCTCAGCCTAGCCCAGGTACTTGAGGGAGGGCGGTGGTTTGCGTGGTGGTGGTGGTCGTCGTGGTGGTGGGGGGTGTGTGTGGGAGAGATGGCTTAGGGGTGCTGGGGAGCGGAGACGGCAGGGAGAAGGGGCTTCCGACACGTTCCTGGAGAGCCCTGGAAGAGGCAGGGGCCCCGCCTAGTGCAGGCCCAGGGCATGGGCCTCCTCTGCCCAAGTCTAAGGGAGGGACCACCCTCAGGGGCCAGTGGATTTTTGGCAACAGACCATCCCTTGGAGCGGGACTCGGGGATCTTCCTCGCGCCCCACCTCGCCGCATTTCACTCTGCACCCCTCTCTCACTGGCTGCAATTTCCACTCACCCCGAACCAGATCTGGGTCCACAGACGTCCCCGCTGTATCTATCTGCGCCTCACCACCAGGTCCAGCTGCTGCTGCTGCCGAGAACGCGACACAGGCCCAGATATCTGGGCTGTGGGTAAGCTAAGGAAAGAGGGTGCTGGCGCACCCTCCCTACTGTCCCCCAGGTGGTTGCCCCAGAACAATACCCTGGCCCGTCCCTCCAATGGAAACCACCTGCCCCAGCCTTCAGTTGCAGAACCAAACCTCAGAAGGAGAGAACCCAAGAGAAAAATCAACATGTGACTGGAATTGTTGAAATCACCCTCTTGACCTCTTCTGAACCCGAGCCTCATTATACGCTCACTGGACTCCAGTTAGCCTGATGGGAAACACCTGACCACAGGGAAGGAAGGAAAAGAAGCAGATGGGACCACGGTTCCAGGGAGAACCCCGCCTCTTCCCAGAAAACCAATACCCATGCCTCCGCCTCACGAACGGACCCTACCTTTAAACTTCCTGCCTTGTGAGCCCCCGGAGGAGAAGTTGATTGGTGAGCCAAGCCCTCGACTCGGGCGTGTGCTGTGAGTATCTCAGCCTGCGCTTCCTTGATGGCAGTGGGAATCCAACAGGGAAAGAAACTTCCCCGCTGAGGCAGGGAGCTTCGGTTGGGCTGGGACCTAAGGGGAGGCGTCCATACGACCAATTCGGGAAGGCCGCCTCTCACCGTGGCCGCTCGGCCCTCCTGTCGTCCTTCTGGCTGGTGGAGTTGAAGCCGGTCCTCCAGGCGCGCATGCGCAGGCGACCAGGCCGCGAGGCCTGGCTGCGCCTCGGGCACGGTTGCTAAGCGACTTGTCTCTGAGGGGTGGGCGAGACGTTGGCTGGCTGGCTGGCTGGCGGGCGCAGGCGCGGGCTGTGTCCGGTGCTCTAGGAAGGGCCTGGGGCCTAGGTCTTCCAGTGGTCCAGCAGATCGATAGACAGAAGGAAGGGTGGGCGGATCCACGGCTCGATGGAAGGTTGGAGGAATATACGGACGGACGGACGGACTGTTGGGGCCCCCGCGGAGTGGAGTGGAGGAAAGCCCTGCCGAGGGGCGGCAAGCGGAGGGGAGGGGAGGGGAGGGGAGAAGGAGGCGGGGAGAGGTTGCGAGCCTAGCGTGGAAGAATGGCGGAAAGAAGGGGTTTTCCACAGTTGCCTGCAAAGCAATGGAAGCGGCAGAGAACCCGCCCAGTGTGACGCCAGGGCACGGGCGGCCTCTGCCCATGTCTAGGGGAGGTACCGCTCTCTCTCCGGGTCAGTGGATTTCTCGGCGACGTGACCGTCATTTTGAGCGGGGACATGGGGATCTTCATGCCGCTCGCCGCCTCACCAGGCACCAGATTCCAAACCACCCCCCTTTCTCCATACAACGGACTCCATCACCTCCCACCTAGATCCGGATTTGGGTCCACTTGGCGTCTCGCCACCAGTTCCAGCCATCAGTGTGGGGGCAGTGGTTCGAAGATGTCGACACAGACTCTGAGATCCGGACCGTCAGTAACGTGAGGAAACGTTGGAAAACCAGCAAAAGAAAACACAGCTGGGACTCTTCAAACAAACAAAAACCCATCCAGTGGACCTTAGGGGACACGGGTTCGAGCCCTGGTCTGGAAGGATCCCACATGCTGCGGAGCGACTGGGCCGGTGCGCCACACCTGCTGAGCCTGCATGCCTGGAGCCCGTGCTCCGCAACGAGAGAAGCCCGCGAAGCAGTGAAGACCCAACACAGCCAAAAATAATAAATAAATAAAAAAAAAAAAAAAAAAAAAAAAAAGTACGCACCCTCCGTACTTCCCGCCATCTCCCTCTGTTCTCTCCCTCCTTTCCCGTCCCTACCCAGCTCACTCACCGGAGTTGAAGCCAGACCTCCAACTGCGTGAGCGCGCGGGGCACGGGCTGGGGGTGGGGTTGGGGGGGTGGAGTGGGAGGCTGACCTCACAATGACGAGCAGGTTTGCTAAGGGTTGGGTCTGTTAGGCTCTAGGGATCCGGAGCGCCCTTTGTCGCTTGGCAGGTACAGGTGAAAGCTGTGTCCGGTGCTCTCTGAAGGGCCTGTGGCCTGTGACTTCCAGTGGTCCAGTGGATGGATGGATGCATGCGTGCACGGAAGGACGGATGGATGGGATGAAAGCAGTGTTCCCATATTGGGGTACAGGGAAGTCATGCTGGCTCTGACATGATTTCTATGCTAACTACAACAGCCTGTTTTGTGGCCTCTTAAACATACATTGTACATGTGCTTTCATCGTTACAGAAAAGCGTGCATTGTCCAGAAATAAAGACGCCCTTTTTCAAGATACAAATAAAATGCCTCCCTTACCTGGACACCAGTGCCACTAGTCGTCCGATGAGAAGGCTCCTTCGGCAGGCGCCAAGGCCATACTGATTCGCAGTCTCTATGTGCTCATCTGTCTCTTTTGGAAACAAGAAGACAAGGAATGGACCCCTGACACGATAGAGGTTCTCCGCCCTCAGATATAAAACTAGGCTGAAAGTCATGCTTCTCCAGAGCAGTTCCTCCGACCCCTGTGAGAGGCTGTCTCCTGCGCTCGAGTCCTCAGTTTGGGGTGGGGGGAGAAGTTGGGGGCTAACTGTGAAGCACTGTGCGGAGTAGGGCCTCGCATCACATCCCTGCGAGGCACCGGGAGAGGCAGAGACAGGGACCCCCGTCTCACCCGCCACCCGAAACCCGCCAGTGTGGCACCAGGGCATGGGCCTCCTCTGCCCACGTCTAGGGGAGCTACCACTTTCGGGGTCAGTGGATTTTCTGGTGACACCACCACAGTTCACAGTTCGAGGCGGGACTCTGGGATGTTCCTCGCCCCCGCCTCACCAGATGACATCCCACACCGTCCTCCCATTTGACACCATTCCCACCCATGCCGATCCAGATTTGGATCCACAGAGGTACCCGGCGTGCCTTGGTCTGGCCACCAGCTTCGGCAGCCACTGGCGGAGACGGTGGCACAGACCCAGAGATCTAGGATGTCCAGAACCTGAGCACCGGAGGGCTGGCGCACCCTCCCTACATCCCTCGCTGCCCTCCGTCCTCCTCTCTCCCCTCCCTGGGCTCTGACAGCCAGCCTTCTACTGGTGGAAGCCTGCCGTCCAACCAGGCGAGCGCGGACAATCGCCTTGGTTGCCCCGGGTTTCCCCTTTGTTGCCCTGCCGGGTTACTCAGCAAACGGGGGCGGGGCTCTCCGTGATGCGGGCGCGCCCTCTGGCGGCTGGCCGGGCTAGGGGCAGGCGCCGCCGGCGGCCCCCGTGCCTTTGGAAGCCCGGGCCCCCATCCTCCAGTGCGTCCAGCACATGGATGGAAGCAAGGATAAATGAGCGGATGGAAGGACGCAAGGAAGGGAGGAAGGGAGGATGGGAGGGAGGGAGGGAGGGAGGAAGAAAGGGAGGGAGGAAGGAAGAAGGAAGGCTACATAAATGGATAGTTGCGGAGTGCAGAGTGGAATAAGGCCAGGCCGGGCCAGGCTGACCAAGCAGGATCAGGAGCCTAGTGGTGGTATCCCTTGCTCAGGTCAGTCTTCCGTGTGTGCCTGGGACTGTCCCGGAAGGGGGACTGCCCTGTGAGCTGGACACGGGACTGACTGTGGGCTTCTGGGGGCTTTGCTCCCTCGTGGGCTTCAGCGCCTGCAGCCAGAGCCAGAGCCAGAGCCTGAGCCCAGGCCCAAGCAACTGCCGTGCCCGTGGAGGGATGGGGCTTGTCTGAGGAGCCCGGGACTCCCTGCAGTCCCCATTTCCCCCCACTCACCACCACCCCCTCCGTGACAAGGTGGCTCCGTGGCTCTGTCTGGCTGTGTGGCTCAGTGGGATTCTTTTTTTCTTCCTTATCGCTTTTCCTGGCTTTTCTTCAAATGTTCCTGACTTGCCATGCCCTGGGAACAGCACGTGGAAGGAAGCCCCTCTGCATCCTGAGAGGCACCCTTCCACACACAAAAAACACAAGGAATCTCTGTGAGGAACTCATGATACACTTGGAGGAAAGATGCCAGAAGTCGTGCTCATGATGCGAATGCCCCAAATCCCACCCCCACCCGAGCCCCTATCCCCCAGCGCTCAACTCACCTAACCCGACCACAGCGCCATGATCTGGAAGAGGAAAGTCCCTTGGGCAAGGCATGATCCACTCGACTACAACCTTCTGGAAAATTCACCACCACCGATCCACTTCCAGTTGAGCTGTGTGTTTTGGCCTACCAGCACTTCATTTGCTAGCTTCCAGTCTTCTTGCTGGGATGTAGGGACCCCGGGATGGGATGGGATGGGGGGGTGGGGGTGGGGCTATCCTCTGCTGTTGGAAAGTGCTCTCTCTGGGTGTTTGGGGTTTGCTCACCCTGTCTGCAAGCTTCTGAGAGCATGGGTTGGGGCTCAGCACATCTCCTCCTGTGGTCCTGGATAGGAACTTCTTCATCGTGACCCCCTCTGGGGGTTCTCCTTGTGGTCCAAAGCACGGCTTGGGGTCATTATCAGCCCTGAAATCTCCAAGCACCGCCTCAGAGGTGCACCCTCTGCCTCCCTCCTCCCTGGCCGCATCCCGATTCCACACCTGTCTGACTTGCTCTTTCTCTTCTCTGTGCTTGTGTGTGCTCTTCCGTCTTTTCCATGATTCTCTCCTCCCTCCTCCTCTGCAGTACACGCGTTCCATGGCACTGGGTTCGCTTTTCCTTCTTAAACCCCTTTTGGCTCCGGTCAGTGCTTCTGTTCTTGGGAAGTCTTCGCCATCCCGTATTTCCATTGCCTTGCTTTGTTCTGTTTTTCACTTCATGAAGGACATTCCATTTCCAGTTCATACTGGGCATTTCCCTTCTTTGTCTTTCACCTGAACCTAGGCTCAGTAGTTGTGTCTTAGTTGCTCCGCAGCATGTTGGATCTTCCCAACCAGGGCCGAACCCATGTTCGCTGCATTGGCAGGCGGATTCTTTACCACTGTGCTACGAGGGAAGTCCTCTATTTATATTTTTAATGGAATGTAGGATTTCTAAGTATTCAGTCAGATCTGTAGATAAAAATTAATTTTTCTTTTCGCATACGTGTTCTTTACTTAAAATAAATATGGTAATACTGAATATTTGTAATCTTATTACTGTTTACTTGTAATAGCCAGAAGCTCATCTGTTACCCAGTTTAATGGAAATTTGTACAATATTTTGCCATTAAATTGATATTTGCTTTGTTATATTCCAAGTAGTTAGGACTAAATTTTAATTTTCTTCAAATGCCATTGTGCATATTTTGCTGTGTTCATGTATTATTCTCCTTTGATATATTAATATAATTTACACTGATTTCTGACTTTTAACCATTTTTGGAATAACGTGCTTGGTCTTGGCATATTATTCTTTTGATAAGCCACTCCATTTTTTTGAATATTTTCTTCAGAAAATTGATATTGATATTATATATTAATAATCAAAATTAAGAATATGATACTTGAAATTTTTTGTTATTGACATTATATGTTCTTTGAAAGTTATAACTTGGCTTTAAGCCCATATGGTGGGACTTTCTTGTCGGTCCAGTGGTTAAGGCTTTGACTTTCAATGCAGGTGGTGCGGGTTCGATCCCTGGTCAGGGAGCTAAGATCCCACACGCCTCGCGGCCAAAAAACGAAAACATAAAACAGAAGAAATATTGTAACAAATCAAGAAAGACTTTAAAAATGGTCCACATCAAAAAAAATTGTTTAAAAAAAAAGCTCATATGGCCATGTTTTTTATTTTTATTCTTCTGTTTTTAATATTAGATATTTCACCCCTTTTCTAAGTTCATCTGGTACTCTTCATTTCAATTTCTATGCTGTTTGAACCAAACAGATTATATGACTACCTGCCGCAGCACAATTCCTTTGAGCACTTCACATTTTGGTAGTACCACTGGGTCCCACATAAAATGAGCATCCCTAAATGGGTCCCTCAATGAAAATCAAGTAAAATGTGTTCTTGACCATACTCTGCTGGAGCTCAGGCCTTTTCTACAAGAGTATAAAATGCCATTTGGCTGCTTAGACACATTTGGATACTTACCAGCAATCTTAACAACAGTGTAGGTTTTTAAATGGGTGAAAGGTTTTAATGCAGGGTGAGAGATATCCACCAGTAGTTTCACTTTGTTTAATGTATCATGCTTAACATTATAATTTGTCAAATAACTATCATTTCATTAAACAGTGAACATTCCTCTATCTCAGCACTGTCCGGTACAATAGCCACTAGCTACTTGTGGCTATTTAAATTTTAAATTAATTTAAATTGAATACAATTAAAAATTGAATTCATCACTGGTACTAGCCGTAATCAAGTGTTCTATAGCCATGTGTACTGGGCTTTACAGATAAAGAAGTTTTCCATTATCAAAAAGCTTTCAATTAGATAGGAGTGTTTTGAATATCTACATTCTATTCACATAAATAAAGAGGACCTTATGGCTTTAACAAATTAAATATTGCCAAGTACTTAATCATCACTTGCAAAATTAATCAAGCACTATAAAGCATATATTAAAAATCATATTTATCAGATATTTGATGCATCGTAAACCTTTTTTTAAAAAATATTTATTTATTTGGCTGGGCCAGTTCTTAGTTGCAGCATGCGGGATCTTCATTGC
This sequence comes from Balaenoptera physalus, assembly GCF_965194825.1. Taxonomy (NCBI): domain Eukaryota; kingdom Metazoa; phylum Chordata; class Mammalia; order Artiodactyla; family Balaenopteridae; genus Balaenoptera; species Balaenoptera physalus. Next base: position 14,832,811 of record NC_138900.1, on the reverse strand, counting down.
CACGTGCGGGATCTTCATTGCGGTGTGTGGGATCTTTAGTTGTGGCCTGCATGCGCGATCTAGTTCCCTGACCAGGGATTGAACCCGGGCCCACTGCGTTGGGAGCAAGGAGTTTTTTTGGTTTCTTTTTGTTTTTGTTTTGGCTGCGTTGGGTCTTCGTTGCTGTGTGCAGGCTTTCTCCAGTTGCAGTGAGCAGGGGTTACTCTTCGTTGCGGTGTGAGGGCTTTTCATTGCAGTGGCTTCTCTTGCTACAGAGCACAGGCTCTAGGCACGCGGGCTTCAGTAGTTGCGGCGCGTGGGCTCAGTAGTTGTGGCTCACAGGTTCTAGAGTGCAGGCTCGGTAGTTGTGGCACATGGGCTTAGTTGCTCCACGGCATGTGTGATCTTCCTGGACCAGGGATTAAAACCGTGTCCCCTGAATCGGCAGGTGGATTCTTAACCACTGTGCCACCAAAGTCTTAACCACAGAGCACAGAGTCTTAACTGCTGGACCATCAGGGGAGTCCCTTAAATCTTTTAAAGTGAAGCAATATGCAAAAAATATTCTAATATTTTTTTAAATAGTAAATCGGAAAAATGTATCAATTTATACTTTGTTTCTTACTACTGTTTCTCTGTTTATACTTAATCATATTCTTATTTCTTACCATTTCCCCTTATCATTATTGTAATTGGACAATTTTAGAAAATTCCTGCAGTTTTCATGTTTTTACCTGAGACACACACATGCAAATACAGTAATCACAAAAACTGAATGCTTTAGGACCAGATTATCAACCAGATATTTCTTGATCAGGGCCCAGGTCTTGGTGATATTATGGCAGAGAACACTAAGTTCTTATTAGTGAATACTAATTATTATTATTGGGATACATTAAGATACAGTTTTATATTTTTGTTTCTTCCTAAGATAGAATAACAGGGATAGGATGTATCCTTTCAACTTAAACACTTTAAAAATAGGGAAAAAATGCATGAAATGACAGTTTTCAAACATTGGGCAACTGTTCAAGACCATGTTCCTTATCACATAAACAACCAAGGTGAGCCCTATTATGTCTGCCAACTTAATATATGGAGAGTTTCCAGGTCAAAGCACAGGCAGGGTTAACACAGGCAGAGCCCAGTGTTCTTTATGAATTGAGACACAAAGTTGGTGGTTTGGGGAAGCCAAGGTATGCGAAACAGTACTAGGCAGGAAATAACTGGAGAGCTCGAGAGCTCGAGAGCTCTGTACAACTGGGAGGGAGTGCCTAGAATCTTCAGCTGAGTACTGATCAGTTCACACGTGTGAAGAAAACACGATGAAGCTGTGGAAAGAACCACTTGAAATGAGTAAAGAGAATAATCCTTACAGCTCAAATAGGTCCAGGAATAGCTGATGTTACCAATAGTCAAAGTGGAAAAACCTTGTAATACAGGACATTGGGTAGAATACTCAAAAGGGGACTGCGTTAAGAAAGAGGAAAAATTAGCCCTGGACATTAAAAAAACAAACAAAAACACTAGGCTTTTTAAAAGCTGTTCTGGTTCTGCCTAACAAAGCTTTAAAATGAGTAAAATGAGGGAATTCCCTGGCGACCATCAGTGGCTAGGACTCCATGCTTTCCCTGTGGAGGAAGCAGATTCAATCCCTGGTTGGGGAACTAAGACCCTGCAAGCTGTGCAACCAAAAAAATTAAAAATGAGTAAAATGAGCCTTGAAAGGATCAAACTATTTCCAAGTTACAAGAGATGCAAAGAAGCAGGAAAATGAGAAACACACAATGAGAAAAATCAATATTCAAAACTGACTCAGACATTTGAATTAGTAGGCAGGTTATCAAAACAGTCATAACTATATTTTACATGTTGACAAAAGTAGAGCAAAATATCAGCAGAGAGAGAGTCATGGGAGATGTTTTTAAAAAGTGAATTCAAAATACATAAATGAAAACTACAATGTCTGAGATATAAGATACACTGGGACTGAAGGAACTGACTAGACAACTGATTAGACATTACAGAAGAAAAGATTAATGAACTTGAAGGTACAGTCATCCAAAAAGAAACAATTAACATAGTGAACATTTATCAGTGAGCTGTGGGACAACTTTAAGTTGCCTAATATTGTTATTAAAGTTCCCAAATGAATGTAGAAAGAGGAAGGGACAGAAAAATTATTTGAAGAATGAATGATAAATAATATTCCAAATTTGATGAAAATTATAGACCTGCAAATTCAAACTCAGTGAACTCTAATCATAAAAAATGTAGACCAAGAGTGGTCATAATCCAATTATTTTATTTTTTTAAACTTTCATGTTATTTCAATTTTTATTTTTATTTTTAAAATTTTTATTGGAGTATAGCTGATTTACAATGTTGTGTTAGTTTCTGCTGTACAGAAAAGTGAATCAGTTATACATATACATATAGCCACCCTTTTTTAGATTATTTTCCCATATAGGTCATGAATAAAATCAGATTTCTTGTTGGAAACAGGAAGCCAGAAGGCAATTGAGCAAAATCCTTATACAGTGCTGAAAAGAAAAAAATTTCCAGGACTTCCCTAGTGGTCCAGGGAAGGTGGTTAAAAATCCGCCTTCCAATGCAGGGGACGCGGGTTCGATCCCTGGTCAGGGAGCTAAGATCCCACATGCCGCGGGGCAACTAAGACCGCACGCAGCAACTACTGAGCCCGCATGCCACAACCAGAGAGCCCGCATGCTGCAACTACTGAGCCCATGTGCCGCAACTACTGAGCCTGCACACCACAACTAGAGAGAAGTCTGTGCGCCCCAATGAAAGATCCTGCATGCTGCAACAAAGATCCCGCATGCTGCAACTAAGAACCAACACAGCCAAATAAATAAATAAATAAATAATTTTTTTTAAAAGAAAAATATTTCCTTGCATTCTATGCAAAGTAAATAATCTTTGTAAAAAAGTGAAAATTTGTGTATAGTTGATTTTCTCAGACATATAAAACATGAAAGAATTGATTAACAGTATTCCGGCATTGTAAGAAATGATAAAGTCCTCCAGACAGCTAGAAAAGGATATCAGATGGAAGTCTGGATCTACACAGGACATGATAAACATGTGTGTAAGCATAATTTTTTCTTAGTTTTGAAATTAATAAAATGATACATGAGTGGGACTTCCAGAATGGTGTAGTGAGGAGCTTGGCAAATATCCCAAAAAAACAATCATAGAATGATAAAATTATCAAAACAACCATTTTTGCACTATGGAAATTGAGCAGACACATACAGTGAATCAAGAAGCATTCATTCAAGCAAAACTACTGAACCCCAGGAGAGAGCAATGGAGTCTGTGGGGTTTTAGCCTTGGGATACCCCTAGTTCCCTATAGCCCTGTTTTACCAGGGCAGCACGAGTTATGAAAACCACCAGCTTTGCTGCTCTAGGAGACCCATTTGAGTTGGAGTGGAGTGTGGAAAAGTCCCATGCCTAGGAGTGTTGTGCAAAAATAATGTCAACCTCAGTGCAGACAACTGGGGAAGGAGAGCAACACAGATAGTCTGAGGTACCAATACCATCAGACTAACCAAAAGTTAATCAAAGAGAATGAGATAGCTAGAGAAGCTCTTAATATGATCTCATATTTTCCTGGTGGTCTGGAAGGCTGGATTATGCACAGTCGTGAGAACCCTAGCCAACTATTCATCTCTGACCACAGAGGTGACATGAGAAGAGTGGTTAGGACTACTTTGCATGTTCTCTGCTATGGGCCCGGGTTCAATCCCTGGTCAGGGAACTAAGATCCCATAAGCTGCATGACGGGGCAAAAAAAAAAAAAAAAAAAAAAAAAAACCCACAGAAAGTAAAAGCCAGGGCTTTTAGTGAAACAATGCACAGATCAACTGGCAAGTGTTGGAAGGCTCACCTACTCAAGGTACTTAAGCACATCTGACCATTCATTGGCTGACCACTAAGCTATGCTAACTCAGAAGTGACTCTATGAAGTCAGACTTAGATTCTTTAAACAAAAATTTAAAATATAACAATAAACTGAGCAGAGACAGCAGCATCTCCATACTGAAAAGGAGACATATTACAGAATAATTAAGTCAGTAAACAAAAGCAAGAACATCAATTCCTGGGGGAACAGGACATCAGAATTCAGACTTGCTACAATATATTATTTTAAATGTCCAGGTGTCAACAACAACAACAACAACAACAAAAGAGAACTACAAAGAAATGGAAAATGTGACCCATAAATAGCAAAAAACTCAATAAAACTGTCTGTGAGGAGGCCAAGATGTTGGACTCAGCAGAAAAAGACTGAAAAGCAGCTATTATAAATATGTTCAAATGACAATTACTCATCAAGTAGAGACTGTCAATACAGAGATAAAAATTATTTTTAAAAAAGAACTTGGTAGAATTTCTAGCTTTGAAATGTTTAATATCTGAAATGAAAATTTTCCAAGAGAAGCTCAACAGCCGACTGAGCTGGCAGAATGAAGGATCTGTGGACCTGATGATAAATCATTAGAGATTATCTGTCTGAGAAAAAGAATCATAGGGGACTTCCCTGGTGGTCCAGCAGTTAAGACTCCACACTCCCTATGCAGGGGGCCTGGGTTCGATCCCTGGTCAGGGAACTAGATCCCGCATGCTGCAACGAAGACCTGGCACAGCCAAATAAATAAATAAAATATTTTTTTAAAAAATCATAAAATGAAAAAAAAAAAAGGAGCAATGTCAGAGACTTGGACAACAATCAAGCATACCAAGCATACACATAAAAGGATTTCCAGGAGTATAACAGCTATTTTGAAGGAGAGTGGAGAAAGGGGCAGAAAAATTCTTTGAAGAAATAATGGCCCAAGATTTTCCAACTATGATGAAAAAAAAATCTACAAATCAAAGAAGCTCAGCAAACTTCAAGTAAGATAAACAAAAAGAAATTCACATCTAAATACAGTCAGGGCGGTACTCGTTGAGGCTGCGTCTGGGGGACTGCTGGAGCGGAACTACCAAGCAGAAGCAGGCGTTGCACTGTCAGTTGTCATCAGGTTTGCAATCAGATTGGAAAAGCTGAACTTGAAGCTTCCTGCCTGCAGTGAGGCCGAGTGATACCTATTGCTCACATAATAAAAGACATGAGCTTCAACGTGACTTTCCACCTTTCCTACAAATTCCGATTACTGTTGCTTTTTACTTTATGCCTGACGGTGGTTGGATGGGCCACCAGTAACTACTTTGTGGGTGTTATTCAAGAGATTCCTAAAGCAAAGGATCTAATGGCTAGTTTGAACAAGGGTGTAGTTTTGGGGAAGAAAGGAACTGTGATAGAGGAAGCCTCTGTGAAAAAAGCAAACCTTGACAACTGTCCTTCTGTGTCTCCACACCTCAAACTCACTCTGGAAGAAGTACAGGCAGAAAACCCCAAGGTGCACAGAGGCCAGTATCATCCTGAGGAATGCAGGGCTTTGCAGCGGGTCGCCATCCTCATCCTTCACTGGCACAGAGAGAAGCACCTGCTGTAGCTGCTAGAACACCTTCACCCCTTCATGCAGAGGCAGCAGCTGGCGTATGGCATCTACGTCATCCACCAGGCCGGAAGTAAAAAGTTTAATCACGCCAAACTCCTGAACGTAGGCTATCTAGAAGCTCTCAAGGATGAAAGTTGGGACTGCTTCATATTCCATGATGTGGACCTGGTGCCTGAGAACGATTTGAACCTTTACAAGTGTGAGGATCAGCCCAGGCATCTGGTGGTTGGCAGGAACAGCACTGGGTGCAGGTTACGTTACAATGGATATTTTGGGGGTGTTACTGCCTTAAGCCGAGAGCAATTTTTCAAGAGTAGAGCTTCTTAGAATGAAAATAACCCGGCCACTGCCTGAAGTGGGTAAATATACTGTGATCTTCCACAAGAGAGACCAAGGCAATGAGGTGAATATAGAACGGATGAAACTCTTACATCAGGTGTCACGTGTCTGGAGAACAGATGGGTTGAGAAGTTGTGATTATAAATTATTCTCTGTGGATTATAATCCTTTATATGTCAACATCACAGTGGATTTCTGGTCTGGCCCATGACCCTGGTTCTTCTGGTGACATTTGGAGGAACTGAATATTTGATTGCAATAATTTTGACCTAGAGACTTCCCCTAGTAGCACACATTAAGAACTTGTTGCAGGCAATTATTGAGCGGATTCTCCCTCTTTCGTATTTTCTTAGCAGAACTCCTGGTGATATGGAATGTAAAAGAATTGTAACAGGACAGCTTTCTTAGTTGTTTTGATCATGAGGGTTAAATATTGTAATGTAGATACTTGAAGGACTAAGTATAAAAGGACCACTCAAGAGATACCATGAAGGCTATTTGAGAACTCTGATTGAAGGAGATTTAGTAAAGTTTGAAGTGACACATATTTTCTGGGATAAAAAAGGCCACAGGAGATAAGATTGCTGAATGTCCCAGGAACCAGAATTGTTCTTGTCCAAGCAGGAAAGGGTTGAAGATATATTTCTGTTATTCATTTATCCTGCATGGTCATCTGTGAAGAGGCGGGTCCCAGGTGAGAAGAAGGCCGAAGAAGAGGGGAGAAAGGTGAAGAATCAAGATGCCTCAAACTTGGGACCAAGGAGGTGGCAGAAGGACCACATCAGGCAGAGAGCAGCTGCGGTGGTTGTACTGTTGCTATGGCCGTTGCCTGCGGCAGGTGTCACCTGCCCAGATACGCCTTACTGTAACAGCCCAGCAGAGAACACATTTTATCTACTAGTTTTTAGAACATTTTTGTAAAATGATTTTGTACGTGTAGGATATGAAGTAGCAGTTTACAAATTACATATTAACTATCAATACATCAGAAGTACCTCTGTAGTAAAATATGAAAAAGCTTTGGGGGGTTCAAAAAATAAATAAATAAATAAATACACACAGTCAAGCTACCAAAAGCCAAAGATATGTAGAAAATCTTGAAAGAAGAAGAACAATTCACTATATACAAGGGAACCACAATTAGATTAACAGCTGACTTCTCTTCAGAAACAATGGAGGACAGATTGTAGTCAGGTGACTTTCAAAATGTGTTTTTTTCTTTCTCTTAACTGACTCAAAAGATAATTACACAAGACAACTATAAAACTGCATTGTTGAGCTTATAAAAAGGTGTGATATATATGATAACTGCAGAAGAGGAAGGGGACGGAATGGAGCTATATTGAAGCAACTTCTATATTTTATATGTAAATTAATATTAATCTGAATAATTTTATATTTAGATGCATATTGTCTTCTCTAGAGCAACCACTGAGAAAATAATTCAATATATTAAGAAAACCAATAAAACTAAAATGTTACACTAGAAAAAATATATGTAACATTTAAAAAAGCAGTAAAGGGACTTTCCTGGTGGTACAGCAGTTAAGACTCCACGCTCCCAATGCAGGGGGTCCAGGAGCAATCCCTGGTCAGGGCTGCAACTAAAATATCCCAGATGCCGCAACGAAGATCCCTTGTGTCTCAACTAAGACCTGGCACAGCCAAATAAATTAATAAATAAATATTTAAAAAAAATTAAAAAGCAGTAAAGGGGAAGATACAAAAACACACAAGACACATGAAACAAATGGCAAAATGGGAAATGTAAATTCAACAAATCAATAGTTACATTAATTTGAAATGTATTAAAAACTCGAATCAAAAGCAGATATTGTCAGTCTCTAAATAAAACAATATTCAGCTATATGCTATTTACAAGAGAAACACTTTAGATTCAAATACACAAATAGGTTCAAAGTAAAATGATAGGAAAGTATACCATGCAAATAATAGCATGATAGCTGGAGTGGCTATACCATATTAGGCAGAGTAGTCTTTGATACAACAAAAAAGTCACTAGAGACAAAAGGGAACATTTTATAATGATGAAAGTGTCAATGTATATGAATATATAACAATTGTAAACATTGACAGTGAGCAACAAAATAAATGAAGCAAGACTAGTAGAATTGAAGGAAGAAGTAGACAAATCAACAATAGCTGGAGTCTTCAATATGCCATTATCAGTTTGAGTCCAATCAGGAGGGAGACACCACACAGTAATTTGAACCAGGAATGTTTAATATAAATAAGTATTAACTATTACAGGGGATTAGAATAATGAGCAAGTAAATAAAGCAAACTTTATGAGATATAAGAGCATTAAATCTCACAAACCTAGAGTTGAGATTGAGAACCCAAGGAAGATCCACCTTACAGGACAGAGATCCAGACATTGTCAGAGAGGACCTGGCCATTAACTCACTGAAAAGACATTGCTACTATGTTGTGCTGATGAAATTTGCTGGAAATCTGCTCTCTAGGGTGCTTGGGACCCTTGCTGGAAATATGCTGTCTAGGGTGCTTGGGTGCTGTTCATGGGACATTATCTCAGCTGAGATATTAACTACAAAACTGCTCAAGGAAGGATACTAGGGGAGACTGTTATTACTGGGTGCTGCTAGAGCCAGGCACTGGAGAAGCTGTGAGTGATTCAGGAGCTGAGGTACTCTGCCACAAAAGTATCTGAGGATGGGCATAAGATTTAATGGGCAAAGAAGTATTTTCATAGAGTAGTCAGAACAAATGAATTTACAGCCAAGAGTCAATAAATTTGTGTGTCAAACACCACTCATAATAATAGAACAGCTAGGTGAAAAATGAACAAGAATATGAACAATGCTGCCAATTTGACCTAAGTGACATGCATAGAATAGATACATAGACCAGATGCATACCTTTCATGTCTCTTTCTCTCGCTCTCTCATGTGGAGTATTTATTTTGGGACAAAACCAGCTGCCATACTGAGGACACACAAGCAGCAAACAGAGAGGCCAATGTGGAGAAAAGTGAACAGTATCAACTTAGTTGGCACATAAAGAGGACCATCCAGCTCCAGTCGAGCCTTGAGAAAACTGCAGCCTCATGGGAAACCCCAAGCCAGAATTGCCCAGCCACCTATTCCCAAAATTCTGACCTATAAAAATGATGAGAGATAATAAATGTTACCGGTGTTGCTCAGGAGTAGATATTACAGAAGGTGTTTATTAAATTAAAATATCCAACAGATCTCATGGTGTGAATGTTGCAGGCATAAACAAGCAAGAATCCCTATCTTTTGTGAATTTATCTCTATTTCAAATTGTCTGATATTCAATTAATACATGAGTGACAATTGGAAGCTCTTTTATGTTGAGTAGATATATTATCAATTCTTTGATATGAGAAAATTTGGAGTATTTGCTAAGAGAAGAGTTGGAATATTTGCTGAAGGCCTATCAATATAATTCATAATCAGAAATTTCTCAGTAGTAGGAATTATCTGATGCTGAGCAGAGATTGGCCATGCCTAAAGGAATTCCTATATTCCTTATATTCTAATCGTTTCAGACCAATATGAGTAACGCGATGTGCTTTAAGGGCTGAACCATCTCTAATGGCCAACCCACATTTATTTCACCTATAGGGTTTTTCACTAATATGAATTTCTCATGTTGAACAAGATATGAAACATGATGAAAGGCCTTCCTTCATGCCTTACATTCATAGGGTTTCCCACCAGTATGACTTTTTTTTTTAATTTTTATTTATTTATTTATTTATGGCTGTGTTGGGTCTTCGTTTCTGTGCGAGGGCTTTCTCTAGTTGCGGCAAGTGGGGGCCACTCTTCATCGCGGTGCGCGCGCCTCTCACTGTCGCGGCCTCTCCTGTTGCGGAGCACAGGCTCCAGACACGCAGGCTCAGTAATTGTGGCTCACGGGCCTAGTTGCTCCGCGGCATGTGGGATCTTCCCAGACCAGGGCTCGAACCCGTGTCCCCTGCATTGGCAGGCAGATTCTCAACCACTGCGCCACCAGGGAAGCCCACCAGTATGACTTTTTGATGTTAAGTAAGGCTCCCCTCTAAGCACCTTTCCACATTCCTTACATTCCTGGAATTTTACATAATTTTAATTCTCTTTTGTATAATAAGGGTTGAACTAAATGCAAAAATCTTCCCACATTCCTTGCATTCGAAGTATTTCAGACCGGTATGAATATTCTCATATTCAGGAACTTGACAGTCACTTATAAAAGCCTTTCTACATTTCTTAAATTTATAGGGTTTTGCACCAATATGAATTCACCTACGTCAAACAGGTTGAGAGGCATATCTAATGCTTTCCTACATTCCTCATGTTTAGATTTTCACACCACTATGAATTTTCGTGTTGGGTAAGTTTTTCATGCATTCTGTATTTCTTTTCACATTTCCTATATTCACAGGGTTTTATATCATCATGAGTTATTTTATGTGCATTAAGGTTTGAACTAAGTTTAAAGGCCTTCTTGTGCTCCTAAGGATCATTTCTCACCAGGAAATAGTTTTCCATGCTTCAATAAGAAATTAACCCTTACAAAGGCCTTCCCACAGAGTGTTTCTTTTTTGTTTAATAGCTTCTTTTTTTTCCTTTAATTTTATTATTTTTTAAATTTTTGGCTGTGTTGGGTCTTTGTTGCTATGCGTGAGCTTTCTCTAGTTGTGGCAAGGTGGAGCTACTCTTCGTTGCAGTGTGCAGGCTTCTCTTGTTGCAGAGCACAGGCTCTAGGCCTGTGGGCTTCAGTAGTTGTGGCTGGTGGGCTCTAGAGCGCAGGCTCAGTAGTTGTGGCACACGGGCTTAGTTGCTCCACGGCATGTGGGATCTTCCCAGACCAGGGCTTGAACCCGTGTCCCCTGCATTGGCAGGTGGATTCTTAACCACTGCGCCACCAGGGAAGACCATCGTTAACTTTGAAAAAAGATTTCAACATTTGTATTTGATATGAAATCTCAAGGGGAGTTAAGTAAATAAAAACTCAGTATCTCATTTGAAAAGAACACATGGCTGTGCATAAGAGGGAGTGAACCACAGTGGGGGAGACATTTGTACTCTTTAGCGGCATTGTAATTACAGAATCACCAGGCATAGATAGTCACCTTTTATTATTTATACATTTTATATACCTATATTTTATATGGGAGTGGTGTGTTAGAGCTGGGCAGTAATGTCATGCCAGGGCCAACCATGCACATCTCTCCCTAACTCTATGTTCAATAAATTATATCAATACATTGCTATTGGCCATGGTAGGAGTATTTACACTGTGAACACTGGTAAACACTACAAAACAGGGGTGTCTCTCTCTGTGTGTGTAGAGCTGGTTGTTAAATACTTAACAGCACTTCACTTCATAAAATCATGGTTTTTTGAGCTCTCCTTTCAGTATTTCAAATTTTATAACTGTTCTCTGACCCACCTCTACTGGGGAAGATTTTGAAATTTCTATTAATTGTACTATAGAACATTTCCTTTTTCTTGCCATGGAATGGTAATATTTTTTTCTCATTTAGTTTAGATTTGGATTCAAGTTATATAATAATCAGCCATAGAAAAACGTTTATATATGGAAAACATTCATCTCTTTTTCTGTATCAGATAATTCATAGTGGTGAGAAGCCCTATGAAGATGAAGAATGTGGGAAGGGCTTTAGTTGTGCCTCAAACCTTACTCAACACGGAAGAGTTCATATTGGTGAGAAATCCTGTGTATGTAAGGAATGTGGTAAGGCCTTTAGTGATGCTCCAATTCTTAGATTACATCATAGAATTCATAGTGGTGCGAAACCTTTTGAATGTGACAAATGTGGGAAATCTTAAGTACATTTCAAACCTTAAAGCACACCTGAGAATTCATACTGGTGAGACAACCCTATGAATGTAAGGAATGTGGGAAGGCCTTTAGTGTATATGGACTTACTCAGCATCATAGTATTTGTACTGATGAGAAACCCTATGAACGTAACACGTGTGGGAATTTCTTTAGTGCAAGTTCAACCCTTAAAATACATCAGAGGATTCATACTGGTGAGAAACCCTATGACCATAAGAAATGTGGGAAGGTCTTTAGAAGGTGTGAAGGACTTATTTGACATTAGTGTTCATACTGGTGAGAAACCCTATAAATGTAACAAGTGTGGGAAGTCCTTTAGTGCCAGTTCAAACCTTAAAGTACCTCAGAGGATTCATACTTGTGAGAAACCTGATGAATGTAAGGAATGTGGGAAGGCCTTTCACACTGCCTCATACCTTGTTATATATGAGAGAATTCATACTGGTGAAAAAACTTTTATGTGTCAGGAGTGTTGGAAAGCTTTTAGTTACAGCTATCAACTTACTATACATTATGGAGTTCATAGTGGTGAGAAATCTTATGAATGTAAGGAATGTGGGAAGACCTTTGGTCTGTGTGGAAGACTCACCAGGCATCAAACTACTCATAGTTGTAAGAAACGCTTTGAATGTAACAAATGCGGGAAGGCTTTTACATGCATTGCAAGCCTTAAAAAACATCAGAGTATTCACACTGGTGAGAAACACTATGAATGTAAGGAATGTGGAAAAAGCTTTCATCTAGCCTCAACCCTTGTAACACATGACAGAATTCATACTGGTAAAAAGTCTTATCAGCGTAAAGAACGTGGAGAGGCTTTTGGTGAGACATCTTGTGAATCATGAGAGAATTCATACTGGTGATAAACCCTACGAATATAAAGAAATGTTGGAAAGCCTTTCATTGTGCTTCATATCTTCTTACACATGAGAAGATTCATACTGGTGAGAACCCCTATGTATGTCAAGAGTGTGGGCAAGTTTTTAGTAATAGCCGTCAACTTACTGTACATAATAGACTTCATACTGGTGTGAAACCCTTTCAATGTAACATATGCAAAATGTCCTTCAGGCTTAGTTCAATCCTTGAAGTACATCAGAGAATTCATAGTGGATAGAGACTTTATGGTATATATATATACACACTAGATGATGTACTGTACATGGATGGATTTATATAACTGAGAAACAGTTTGAATGAAGACAATAGAAGGCTTTTAGATAGGGTTCCATTCCTATAAGGTACCAATTTATACTTGTATGAACAGCTTGGAATGTAAATAATGCTTGATTTTTAAAATTTTTATTTTATTTTATTTTATTTTAAATTTATTTATTTTATTTATTTAGTTTTGGCTGCATTGGGTCTTCATTGCTGCATGCGGGCTTCCTCTAGTTGCAGTGAGAGGGGGCTGCTCTTTGTTGCAGTGTGCAGGCTTCTCATTGTGGTGGCTTCTCGTTGCGGAGCACGTGCTATAGGCGCATGGGCTTCAGTAGTTGTGGCACGTGGGCTCAGTAGTTGTGGCTTGTGGGCTCTAGAGCGCAGCCTCAGTAGTTGTGGCACACGGGCTTAGTTGCTCCATGGCATGTGGAATCTTCCCAGAACAGGGCTCAAACCCACTTCCCCTGCATTGGCAGGTGGATTCTTAACCACTGCAACACCAGGGAAGTCCATGCTTGATTTTTTTGTTTGTTTGTTTTGACCCATATGTTGCTCAATTCAGAGAACTTATAGTGTATATATCATAAGAAAGTCTTTTTGGACATTCCCCTATTTATGAGTTATTGGAATATTCATACTGAGGAAAATTTAGTGTCTGTAGGAAACGCTTTTTCTTTACTCCTTATGTACAAAACTTTTCTAGCACCAAGAATTAAATTTGGGAAAAGTTGTAATACACAAAACATCTATTAATGTAAGAGATGTGGGAAAGTCTTTAGCCATTGTACCTATCTTAATGATCACAATTGCTTTTGTGCTTCTTACAAACTGTGTGACATTCAGTAAGGTGTACTAATCCGTTTTGGGCTTTTTTTTTTTTTTTTTTTTTTGTCTGCAGCAAGGCTTGTGGGATCTTAGTTCCCCAACCAGGGATTGAACCCAGGCCCTCAGCAGTGAAAGTGTGGAGCCCTAACCACTGGACAACCAGGGAATTTTCCCTTTGGCCTCATTTTTAAATGATGATGGTAGTACCTCCAGTATACTTCTGTTCTTAGAATTACATGAAGAAGTACATGTAAAAAACTTGGGAAAATATTTGGTATATACTTTATATTAAAAAAAATAAGGCACTATTTCTAATGTAATCATTATGTTATTCTTAGTGACTTCTTTGAGATAAAGACCCAGAGGTTTAATGAATTAAGAAAAGCTCTATGTAACTACTTATCCCTTATTGAATTTTAATTCATTCTGGATAAAGTTAAAGTGTGATTAAAAAAACATTAGAGGATCTTCATTCAGGTCTCTTAAAGTACATCAAACATTTAATCTTGGAATGAAATTCAGATATATAGGTTTAGAAAATGTAGAATATTGAAAATAGACAGGAATTTACATTCCTTTTGCACAAATCAAAATTGATTAGAAATTAACAAAAGGATATCCATTTTGTAATCATCTCTATCTTTTAATTATGGATAATTTTAAACATATAAACATTTTTATAAGAACACTGCAGCAAATGTATTTTAATGCATTGCCTCATTTTCTTTCCTATATGTTGGCTGAATAATTTCAGTGTTATGAACGTTATGATGTTTCATCACTAAATATATCAATGCATCCCGTAAAAATCCAATTTCCTTACTCAAATTCCCATATAATCAATCACACATAAGAAAATAATAATTTTCTCTTCCAGTATTTAATCCATATTCAAATTTAAAAAATTTTACCAGGTATGTCTTTTATAAGTAATTTCCAAAATTATATTCAGTCTAGGTTTATTAGATTATTGTGACTATTTGCTTTTATTTTAGAACAGTGGATGACAAACCACATCCCACAGACCAGATGAAACCTCACACTCTTTTTTGTAATGTTTTATTGCAACACTGTTACCCTCATTTGTTTATGTTTTCTTTTTTAATTAATTAATTAATTTTTGACTGCATTGGGTCTTCGTGGCTGCGCACAGGCTTTCTCTAGTTGCGGCGAGTGGGGGCTACTCTTCATTGCAGTGCACGGGCTTCTCCTTGCAGTTGCTTCTCTTGTGGAGCACGGGCTCTAGGCGCACGGGCTTCAGTAGTTGTGGCACATGGGCTCAGTAGTTGTGGCTCACAGGCTCTAGAGCTCAGGCTCAGTAGTTGTGGCGCAGGGGCTTAGTTGCTCCACGGCATGTGGGATCTTCCCGGACCAGGGCTCGAACCCATGTCCCCTGCATTGGCAGGTGGATTCTTAACCACTGCACCACCAGGGAAGTCCCCCATTGTTTTTCATAATTACTTTCTGTAGCTTCTTTCTCCTCAGCTGAGACATTGCCTACATTCTCTATACTTTTTAATAAGTCACGCAGTCTCCTCATTAGCATCTTTAGTGAATTCCATATGTGTGATGACAGTAAAAGGATAAATTATCAATGAAGTTTCCCTTCAGTTCTACCCATTAATGAAGAAACTCCTGCACTTAGCAACAGTCCAGGAGGTATCCATTACACTTTAATCAGGTTAAACAAAAAAGAAAACAAAATCTGAACTCTTCCTTTCAGTTTTCAAATGTAATGAGCATGGAGTCACAACGATAAGTTGGAAATACCTGACGTATGGTTAGGCAGAGTGAGGACTTTGTGCTCTCTCACAAGAAGATGAGGTTGTTCAGTCATATTGAGGAAACAGCATATCTCAAATGGAAGTAAGAGGGTTAGGTTGTGAGGTCTTGAGAAGTGTATCCGAGCCCTGACCATACCAGTGGCCTCAAGTACTATGAGTACAGTAAGTTGTTGGAATTGAGAGTCAGCCTCCTACCCTTCCACATTCACAAATCCTGACATGGGGCATACTTAGGGAATAAAAACAAAAGGACAACCTGGGCAAATTAATACCTCAATCATCTCATCACACACCAGAGGCTAATTTTAAAATTTGACAGTATTAACTGTTAGAAGAAAGTGATGTTTTGTGAATTATGATACATTTTGGGACTGTGAATAGTTTATTTACTTTGGGGGAAATAGAGCAACATCTAGTGAAGCTGAAGATAGTAACCAGGATACATACACGAGAATGTTCACAGCACTGTTTTTTTGGTAAGTTCCAAAAATGGGAACCACATTCATTATTAATCTTTTTTTATTTTGCATAATCTTATTTTTTAAAAGCAGTTTAAGTTTTAGAACAAATTTGAGAGGGAGGTACAGAGATTTCCCATATAGTCACTGCACCCACACATGCATGGCTTCCCACATTATCAACATCATTCACCAGAGCGGTACATTTTTTACCAAGGATGAACACATCATAATCACCTAAAGTTCATAGCTTATATTAGGGATCACTCTTGGTGTTGCACAGTCTATGGATTTGAATAAATGCATAACGATATACATACATACATTATAATACCAAAGTTTAACGTGTGTGTGTACATACACACACAAATACAATATACAGAGGATAGTCACTGCCTTCTAAATCCTTTGTGATGGGACTTCCCTGGTGGTGCAGTGGTTAAGAATCCACCTGCCAATGCAGGGGACATGGGTTCAATCCCTGGTCCAGGAAGATCCCACATGCTGCGGAGCAACTAAGCCTGTGTGCCACAACTACTGAGCCTGCGCTCTAGAGTCTGCGAGATACAACTACTGAGCCCGTGAGCCACAACTACTGAAGCCCATATGCCTAAAGCCTGAACACTGCAACAAGAGAAGCCACCACAATGAGAAGCTCGCGCACCACAACGAAGAGTAGCCCCTGCTCGCCGCAACTAGAGGAAGCCCGTGCATAGCAACGAAGACCCAACGCAGCCAAAAATAAATAAATAAATAAATTTATTAAGAAACAAAATCCTTTGTGCTTTCCCTATTCATCTGTCTCCTCCTTTGGCAACCACTAATCTTTTTATTGTGCCCTTTTCCAGAATATCTCATAGTTGGAATCATAGCAGTATATGGCTTTTAAAACTTGGATTCTTTGATTAGCAATATGCCTGTAAGGTTCCTCCATGTCTTTTTTTTTTTTTTTAATTTTTATTTATTTATTTATTTATTTATTTTTAATTTATGGCTGTGTTGGGTCTTCGTTCCTGTGCGAGGGCTTTCTCCAGTTGTGGCAAGTGGGGGCCACTCTTCATCGCTGTGCGCGGGCCTCTCACTATCGCGGCCTCTCCCGTTGCGGAGCACAGGCTCCAGACGCGCAGGCTCAGCAGCTGTGGCTCACGGGCCCAGCCGCTCCGCGGCATGTGGGATCTTCCCAGACCAGGGCTCGAACCCGTGTCCCCTGCATTAGCAGGCAGACTCTCAACCACTGCGCCACCAGGGAAGCCCCCTCCATGTCTTTTTATGGTGTGATAGATAATTTCTACTTAGTGCTGAATAATATTCCATTATCTGGATGTTTCACAATGTATTTATCCATTCACCTACTGAAGGACATCTTGGTTTCTTCCAAGTTTGAGCAATTATGATTAAAGCTGGTATAATCATTCGTGTGCAGGTTTTTGTGTTGACATAGTTTTCAGCTACTTTGGGTAAGTACCAAGGAGTGCAATTGCTGGACTGTGTGCAAAGAGTATGTTTAGTTTTGTAAGAAACTTCAAACTGTCTTCCAAAGTGGTTGTAGCATTTTCCATCCCCATTAGCAGTGGATGAGAGTTCCTGGTAATCCACCTCCTCACCAGTTTTTGGTGTTGTAAGTATTTGGAATTTGAATAATTATACTTATTAGAGTATGTGGTGGTATTTCCATGTTTTAATTTGTAATTCCCTAATGACATATGATGGTGAATATCTTAACATATGCTTATTTGGCATCTGTATATCTTTGGTAAGGTTTCCAGGTGTTTTGCCCATTTTTAAATCCATTTGTTTTCTTTTTCTTTTTTTATAACTGAGATAGAATTAACATGCAACACTATATTGGTTTCAAGTGTACAGCATAATGATTCTTGTATACATTGTGAAACAATCAACACCATAAGTCTAGTTAACGTGGGTCATCGTTCATAGTTACAATTTTTTTTTCTTGTGATGAGAACTTTTAAGATCTCTCTTAGGAGCAGACAGCCAGGACTCCAAGATGGCATCAGTTGTGCCACTGAAGAAGCTCCTGGATATCAAATTAAGGGAGCTGCCAATCTGGATACTAATGTGGGATTTCACCCCTAAAGGCATTGCTGGAGCATTCAAAGAGGCCAGAGCCTTATGGGCATGTGTAAATAAAAGCAAGTCTCTGGGTCTTTCATGTCTCTTTTTGCCCTGAATTAATTTGGCCAGTAAAGGCCTTCTCAGACCAGTAAGTTATGTAGAGAAGGACAGGGCGAGATTGTTAGCTCTTGAATTTCCATGTTTGATGGGTCCTATCAAAGGCTGGCTCTGAGGTATTTCAGACAAGGAAATGTTTTCTATTGCTTGGAATCGGTACCACTGCCTCCGTCCATCTTAAAGAAATGTCATAAGACTTGAGGAAAATGAGTTTGAAACATAAGGGGACATCATTCTATCTCCCGGCCAGACAAAACTGAGACGAATATTTGAAATGGTCTATCCTTCAGCTCTGTGCATTTTAAAGTGCAAGACTAGTCAGATCAGTCCTGTGGAACCCATGTCATCATCTTTTAGGGGACTGCGTGATCGCCAGCCTCCTCAGGGGCCCCCCTCCTTCTGTGTTTTTCTTTATAATTTTGGTCACCCTGTGGCTCTCTTTTGCGTACTGTTTCCTCCTTCCCTGAGGCCTTTCCTCAGCTTTGCCCTCTCATATTAGAATGCGTAGAGCGTGCCCTCAGAGAAGTGACTTCCTCTCCTGTTTGCAGGTTATTACTGGTATTACAACAAGTATTTCAACATGAAGAAAGGGAGCGTTGCTGGGCTTTCTATGGTGCTGGCAGCTTATGTGCTTTTCAACTACTGCCGTTCTTACAAGGAACTTAGTGAGTCTCTTGGGTTGCTTTGCCTTTGGTGGGGTTTCCCTTGACAAGGTGGTATTGGTTCCCTGTCAAACTTAGAAGTCCTTCATTCTACTGAAAACTGAAGAATTGGAAGGACTTATCAGAATACAGCATATTTTAAGTGAGAAAATTGTGGCAAAGACAAAGATAGGAAAAATAAGATGAAGCTGGGATAAAGGTAATACTTAGGAAGCATTCTATAAGATACTGTAGGCTCTACCAAAGGTTGGTGGAAAACTTGGCTTTATCTCCCTAGCAGCCAGTGTGAAGAGGGAAATAGTTGAGTGCTATAGTCCGGTGTCTGTGTAGTGCTCTGGAAAAGCGTGGCTATTCCTGGTTCTGAGACCTGAGGGCAGTTTGTCCGGTGGGAGATGCTGGGAACAGTTTCAGTGGTGGCCACTGGCTGGGGTTCATGGGCCCTTTCTGACAGCATTCAGCCCCTTGCTAGTCTGTCGCATCCAGAGCAATGAAAGATGGGCTCTTGGGTGCTGTTTTTCTGAGTTGGGTGTTCCTTCAGGGAAGGAAGAAGCTGGCCAGGTGGCAGATCAGCTCCTAATTCCTCAAGCGGGTTCTGGGTCATCTCCTGAACGGAATTCTCAGGATGGCTTCATGTGATCTTAGCCTGTTGCCCTCCCCGTCATCCTGTGCTTTCACCATACCTTTGAAGAAACTTACCGTTTTGCCTTTCTAACTTCAGAACATGAGCAGCCAGGCGAGTACCACTGAAGAGGGTGTACTCTGCATTCCTGACCATGACCTTTGCCGGGCACCCCTGAATCCTTTCATATCCTAATGGATAACTAACACTCAATAAAAGATGACTGGTGAAAAAAAAAAAGATCTCTCTTAGCAACTTTCAAGTACGTAATACAGTATTATTAACTATAATCACCATTCTGTATATTACATCCCCATGACTTATTTTATAATTGGAAGTCTGTAGCTTTCGACCACCTTCACCCATTTCCCCCCCCCTGCCTCTGGCAACCATCAATCTGTTCTCTGTATCTATGGCTTTGGTTTCATTTTTTTGTTTTTGATTTTTTTTTTTTTTTAGATTTCACATGTAAATGAGGTCATACAGGATTGGTATTTGTCTTTGTCTGACTTCACTTAGTACAATGCCCTCAAGATCCATCCATGTTGTCACAAATTGCAGGATTTCCTTCTTTTTATGATTGAATAATACTCAATTGTATATATGCCACATTTTTAAAAAATCCATTCATCCCTTGATGAACTCTTGTTGTTTCCATGTCTTGGCTATTGTAAATAATGCTGCATTGAACACTGGAGTGCAGATATATTTTCAAGATAGTGATTTTGTTTCCTTTGGTTAAATACCAAGAAGTGGAACTGCTGGGTTATATGGTAGTTCTAATTTTTTTGAGGAATCTCCATACTGTTTTCCATAGTAGCTGCACTAATTTACATTCCCTCCAGCAGTACATAAGGGTTCCCTTTTCTCCACATTCTTGCCAACACTTATTTCTTGTCTTTTTGGTAATAGACATTCTTACAGGTGTGAGGTGATATTTTTATTGTAGTTTTGATTTGCATTTCCCTGATGATTAGTGATGTTGAGCACCTTTTCCTGTACCCGTTGGCCATTTGTATGTCTTCTTTGGAAAAATGTCTATTCAGAGCCTCTCCCCATTTTTTAATTGGGTTGTTTGTTTGCCTTTCTAGTAAGCTGTATAAGTTTTTTTAAAATATATTGTGGATTGTAAATCAACTATACTCCAATATAAAATAAAAATTAAAAAAAATATTGTAGAAATTGTTTTATTATGATACTTAGTGCCAAAAGCAGGAGATATTATATACTAAGTAGCAGTGCATTAAAATGTACATCAAAAAAATCCTTGTAACAAACATTTTGAAATGTTCACCCTGGTTTTTATACAAGAACTGTATTATGCATGATTTGATTCTCCTTTATGTTTTTTTCCAAAATTTCTTAGATAATTTTACTAATTTTTGTAATGAAATCACAGGAGAGCAAACATTCCACGTGCTTCCCTCCTTCTCTTGTATTGCAAGGCCTAAAATTTCATGTGCTGTCTTAATATCTTTGAACCTCACAGGGCCCATAAGCCTAACCATGAGTTCCCCTCTTCTCACCAGACATGCCCACCAAGCAGTGGGAAAAAAACTAACCACGCTGTTAGTTCCCATATCAGCCAAACCATCTCCCTGTCAGCCACAAATTAATCAAAGAAGCCAATCACATCCTTCCACAGCAACCAGGGGGCACCTCATCCTCTTGTTAGTAGAAATCCTGCTCCCAAGTGACACCACCCTGTGACATGTTGTGTCCTTCTCCTGTAGGATTTGAGGATACTCGACTCAGACTGCTGTCAATCTCATCTGTCTAGTATCTAGGTGTGTGTTAGGATATCTTCAGAACCCTAGGGCAGGACTCTCTCCATCACCGCTAGCTGAAAAAAAAAAACCTGCCTACTCATTTTTACTGCTATTCCGTGAGTTTTCAGTATCTACACTGAGAAAGATTTTTATAAAGCTCAATTAACCTTCAAATAGGAACGCTAGATCATGTTGTCAACCTGTATGTTTGTGATTGAAATTTTATTTTGCTGAGCCTACAAACTAATATTACACTTTTGCCCTATTTGTAAGACAGATAAGGCTAAAATTATAGGTATTATAGGTAAGGATCCCTCATTAAGCTTGGACTCAAATGGAAAAGGAGTCTTTTAGATTATTTCTTCAGGTTGGGTGAAAGTGGAGCTTTAGAATAAGAAGTGAGAGTTAAAGGGGCAGAGGGGGAAAAAAAGAACTGAGCGTTAAAATGGGAAAATGCTGGTAGCAGAAACAGATATTCTTACACTGCTGTGAATATGTAAAACGGTATAATCACAGTGAGAAATTTGTCAGTATAACAAGTTAATGTGCAAAAAGCAAGACCACTTTCAAGAAGTTAACTTACATATAAGCCTATATAGGTGCAAACTGAAGTTTATGGAGGGATATTAATTGAGCATTGTTTGTGAGAAAAAAATAGGAAAATCCATAATATTTATTTGCAGAGTTTTGTTTCTTAGAGAAGGTTTCAGCTACACATACTGTGGCCTATTTTGCAGTTGTTGAAAATGATGACACTCCTTAAATACTGATATGGAAATACCTTTGTGTAAAGAAAAAGAAATACATACTTTCATATGCATGTAGCATACATATTATTTGAAATTACATATATATTTTGTATTCATATGTGTGTGTGTAACACTGTATATTTTATTTTAAAATAACTTATCTGGGAGCTTCCCTGGTGGCGCAGTGGTTAAGAATCCGACTGCCAATGCAGGGGACACGGGTTCGAGCCCTAGTCCGGGAAGATCCCCCATGCCGTGGAGCAACTAACCCTGTGAGCCACAACTACTGAGCCTGCACTCTAGAGCCTATGCTCCACAACAAGAGAAGCCCGCGCACCGCAACGAGAAACCCCCACTCGCCGCAACTAGAGAAAGTCCGCCCACAGCAACGAAGACCCAATGCAGCCAAAAATAAAATAAATAAATTAAAAAAAAATAAAACTAAAATAAAATAAAATAACTTATCTGAAACAACAAGGTCCTACTGTATAGCACAGGGAACTATATTCAATATCCTGTGATTAAACCATAACGGAAAAGAATATGAAAAAGTATATATATACGTATAACTGAGTCACTTTGCTGTACAGAAATTAACAAAACATTGTAAATCAATTGTACTTCAATAATATGTTTTAAAATGTCAAATTATTTTTATGAGAAAAAATAAAATAACGTCTGGAAGGCTATATACACTAAAATAAAAATGCTGTGCATGCTAAGGCTACTGTATGCCTGAAATATATGGCAGAAGAGGTTGATCGCATTTTTAGTTAAACTTTATATCCTTTTGAAATGTTAATCTATGCATGGATTGCATATTTAAAATATGTTGTAATGCTAATAACTGAAATATGGGCATCCTTTGATGAGAACTTTACATTTCCCATTTGCTGAACTTACTCATGAATCTAAATATATATATGTGTAATGCAACCTTAATTCTTCTGATAGCCCAGAAGAATCTTCCTCCTTTCAGATTTTGAGCCTGATTTATCTTCACTGCCCAAACAACTGAGAAGCGAAGTATTTTTCAATGAGATGTCATGACAAGGCATTACGAATTAAAAGATGTTTCTCAACCTGTGGCCTTTTAAATGCAGTCAAGCTCGCCACTTCACAATAGAGCAGAGAGGGATGAAAAGAATCGCTTAACAACAGTCAATTTCTGGTGGACATAATATTGTAAAATGTAAATAAGGTATTGCTTTTTGTTTTAGTTTTCAGAGAACTGCAATCAGTATTCTTGGAAAAGGGACCAAAACTCATTCTCCCTTTTTCTACAATGAGAATATACTATAAAGTCTCACTTTATCCAGGTTTTCTCACCTGGAAACACGTCTTTGCTAATCAACAGTATAATGTTATACACCTTATGTAAACTCAGAGGCTTCAGCTCTAAAACCGGAGTAGTCAGCACCTGTGGCATTGCGAGTGGAATGAGCGTTTCAGGGAAGGAATACATTCACCCGCACACTCATAACACACGACACAAACACGCACAGAGTTTGGTTGGATCATGAACCCACCTCAAGAGCTCGCACTGGATGGCCCTCGGGGTCATATTACTGATTCAACTGGGCAGACCCTTCACACGCAGGCCTGAAGCCTCGGAAAGGAAGAGCTCCGCAGGCCCCTCCTCACAATTCTCTGGTCCGGCCCCACCCTCATTCGCCGCCTCCTGGCCCTGAGAACCACTGAACCCGCCTTCCGCCTCAGGTTGGGCCTCCGGGCGTTGGGAGACCAGCGCTGCGCAGGCGCAGCCTGGCGCTCACTCCCAGAAGTCTCCGGGCCCGGTTCGGCCGTTGCTTTGATTCAGGACTTTAACGACCTAGAATCTCACGTCCCACAGACGGCGAGGTGACTTTGACTTCCGGTTCTTTTTCCGTGTCCCGTGTTGCGAACTGCGCGTGAGTGGCACCCGTCAGAGGAAGAATCCGGCTTGGGTCGCCGCGAAGACGACTGCGCAGACGTAGCTGGAGCCCACGAGGGACAGCCAGCGGCGGTGAGACTGGGATTGCGGGAGGCGCTCAAAGCGTGGACGGTCGGAGCGCAGCCACGCGAGTCCGCCCGCCCCCTCGGGGCTGTGGGCGCTTGAGCAGCGGGGAGGGTAATTTTATCTCTTAGAGTGAGTGCGATTGTGAGACTGAGAGAGGTGTGTGTTCGTCCTTGTGTGACGGAGACAGAGGGTGCATGTCCTTTTTGTGAATGTGGATTGCAGTGGCTCTGTGGTGTCATGTGACACATAGCTCTTTTTCCCCCTTGCTGCTTCTAGGCTTCTCTCAAACATGTACTTCTCCCAAAGAATGTGGGCGGAGTTGGGAAATCTGGTTTTGAGTCCTGCAGACACCTTCCAGCAAGAAAGTACATACCAGCTGCTGAGATCGGAATTTTAAATCAAGAATTGCCCCTGAGACAGGCTCCTAGGAACGTATGGATAAAAAGACTCCCAGGATTAGGATTCCTTCCTCGGATTACCCTCCCTGGCAGTTCTCTGGGGCTCATTTATGTATTTGAGTATGAAAGCATTTGAGTATGAAACTATGAGCTCTGATGGGAGAAACCTGTGAGCCCTGATACAGATCGCACAATCCTACTTAATTCTGGTTATAGGTATGAGGTTTAGTAGGTTTAGTAGTCTTGAAGGGTGGCACACAATAAATGCTCAACATTGTCTTTATTCTGTGTCATTTACCCTTCAGATTCTATAAATCAGTGATGAAAATATGATGTTAATGTGTTGAGTGCTTGCATGTCAAAGGGCTACGTGGACGCTAGTTTTCCAGAACAAGTGTTCTGATCCAGGGGTCCTTTGTATTTTGGGGCCTACAGGGGACCACAAATGCCTTGTGCTTGTATAGAATTACTGCATATATTTGGAAAAATGCATTTTTCAAAGGTGTGATAACCCAAAAGATTAGACCTGGGTAATTGATATGCAATCAAAGACCGTTATACCTTGGGATGATTTTGCACAAAATTAATGATTATACTAATGGAATGGTTAAGAAAATCACACGATATCCATGAGATAGAATATTATGTAGATAATAAAATTCCTGTTTATAAGAATTAGCCATTACAAGAAAAAAAATGGCTATGATCTAATGTTAAGCAATCTTAATATGTAGATAATAGTAGTCAAGAAAATTTGAAATTATATATGCAGCTCATTTTAAAAAGAGAATTTTGTAAAAACTTTTGCAAGGATTATATCCAAAATGATAGTTTAATTGGTTTTTCAGAGAAGAATGAAAATGTTTAGCCACATTTATTGAGCATTTTCTGTGTACCCAGAACTTTTCTACCTATTTGGTACACATATTCACATTAATTTGCAAAGGCAATTTCCTTTTCCATTGATGTTAGAGTGTTTATAGGGAAATGTCTCTAATTATATCAGTGCAGTACAGCTAAAGGATATTCAAGAAGTGAATATACTTAAGTGGTATTTATTTTATTTATTTATTTTTATTGGAGTATAGTTGCTTTACACTGCTGTGTCAGTTTCTGCTGTACGGCAAAGTGAATCAGCCATACGTATACATACATCCCCTCTTTTTTGGATTTCCTTCCCATTTAGGTCACCACAGAGCACGGAGTAGAGTTCCCTGTGCTATGCAGTTGGTTCTCATTAGTTATCTATTTTATACATAGTAGTGTATATATGTCAATTCCAATCTCCCAATTCATCTCACTCTCCCTCCCCCTTGGTATCCATACGTTTGTTCTCTATGTCTGAGCCTCTATTTCTGCTTTGCAAGTAAGATCCTCTTTACCATTTTTCTAGATTCCACATATATGTGTTAATATACGATATTTGTTTTTCTGACCTACTTCACTCTGTATGACAGTCTCTAGGTCCATCCATGTCTCTGCAAATGACACAATTTCATTCCTTTTTATGGCTGAGTAATATTCCATTGTATATTTACCACATCTTCTTTGTCCATCCCTCTGTTGATGGACATTTAGGTTGCTTCCATGTCCTGGCTATTGTAAATAGTGCTGCAATGAACATTGGAGTGCATGTATCTTTTTTTTTTAAATTATTTATTTATTTATTTATGGCTGTGTTGGGTCTTCGTTTCTGTGCGAGGGCTTTCTCTCTAGTTGTGGCAAGCGGGGGCCCCCCCTCATCGCGGTGCGTGGGCCTCTCACCGTCGCAGCCTCTCTTGTTGTGGAGCACAGGCTCCAGACGCGCAGGCTCAGTTGTCGTGGCTCACGGGCCCAGTCGCTCCGCGGCACGTGGGATCCTCCCAGACCAGGGCTCGAACCCATGTCCCCTGCATTGGCAGGCAGACTCTCAACCAGTGCGCCACCAAGGAGGCCCCATGTATCTTTTTGATTGTGGTTTTCTCCTGGTATATGCCCAGTAGTGGGATTGCTGGGTCATATGGTAGTTCTGTTTTTAGTTTTTTTAAAATAAACTTTATTTATTTATTTATTTATTTATTTATTTATTTATTTATTTAGGGCTGTGTTGGGTCTTTGTTGCTGTGCATGGGCTTTCTCTAGTTGCGGCGAGAGGGGGCTACTCTTCTCTGTGGTGCACGGGCTTCTCATCGCGGTGGCTTCTCTTGTTGCGGAGCACGGGCTCTAGGCACGTGGGCTTCAGTAGTTGTGGCACGCAGGCTCAGTAGTTGTGGCTCATGGGCTCTAGAGCACAGGCTAAGTAGTTGTGTTGCACGGGCTTAGTGGCTCCGCGGCAGGTGGGATCTTCCTGGACCAGGGATTGAACCCGTGTCCCCTGCATTGGCCAGCGGATTCTTAACCACTGCGCCACTAGGGAAGTCCCCTGTTTTTAGTTTTTTAAGGAACCTCCATACTGTTCTCCATAGTGGCTGTATCAATATACATTCCCACCAACAGTGTAAGAAGGTTCCCTTTTATCCAGACCCTCTCCGGCATTTATTGTTTGTAGATTTTTTGATAATGGCCATTCTGACCGGTGTGAGGTGATACCTCACTGTAGTTTTGATTTACATTTCTCTAATAATTAGTGATGTTAAGCATCTTTTCCTGTGTCTGTTGGCCATCTGTATGTCTTCTTTGGAGAAATGTCTATTTAGGTCTTCCGCCCACTTTTTGATTGGGTTGTTTGTTTTTTTTGTTTGTTCGTTTTTTTAAACTTTGGGTTTATTTATTTATTTATGGCTGTGTTGGGTCTTCGTTTCTGCGTGAGGGCTTTCTCCAGTTGCGGCAAGTGGGGGCCACTCCTCATCGCTGTGCGCGGGCCTCTCACTATCGCGGCCTCTCTTGTTGCGGAGCACAGGCTCCAGACGTGCAGGCTCAGTAGTTGTGGCTCACGGGCCTAGTTGCTCCGCGGCATGTGGGATCTTCCCAGACCAGGGCTCGAACCCGTGTCCCCTGCATTGGCAGGTGGACTCTCAACCACTGCACCACCAGGGAAGCCCGGGTTGTTTGTTTTTTTGATATTGAGCTGCATGAGCTGTTTGTATATTTTGGAGATTAATCCTTTGTCAGTTGCTTCACTTGCAAATATTTTCTCCCATTGTCTTTTCGTCTTGTTTATGGTTTGCTGTGCAAAAGCTTTTAAGTTTAATTGGGTCCCATTTGTTTATTTTTGTTTTTATTTTCATTACTCTAGGAGGTGGGTCAAAAAAGATCTTTCTGCAATTTATGTCAAAGAGTGTTCTGCCTATGTTTTCCTCTAAGAGTTTTATAGTGTCTGGCCTTACATTTAGGTCTTTAATCCATTTTGAGTTTATTTTTGTGTATGGTGTTAGGGACTGTTCTAATTTCATTCTTTTACATGTAGCTGTCCTGTTTTCCCAGCACCACTTATTGAAGAGGCTGTCTTTTCTCCATTGTGTAGTCTTGTCTCCTTTGTCATAGATTAGGTGACCATAGGAGCATGGATTTATCTCTGGGCTTTCCATCGTGTTCCATTGATCTATATTTCTGTTTTTGTGCTAGTACACTACTATGCGGGATTTTAGTTCCCTGACTAGGGATCAAACCCAGGCCCTCTGCAGTGGAAGCATGGGGTCCTAACCACTGGACCACCAGGGAATTCCCTTAAGTGGTATTTATTTTAATCACATTGATTTTTTTTTCATTGTCATATTAACAGATTTTTAAAATGAGGAATATATGGCCTCTTCCCAAAGTGATGTCTATAAATATTTTAATACTTTGAAATATCTTTATATTTTATTTAGGATGATGGAATTAATACAGGCTTATTGCAAAAAAATTTCATTTCTTTAGGGAATTTACTGAGAAGAAAGCAAGGATAACCCATGATCTCCCTGCTTAGAGATAATCACTTTAACATTTTGGTGTATATTTTTCCAATTTTGTGTGGTTTTGTTTTGGCAGAATAAAATTGATCAAATAAAGAAGACAAAGTCCAACTCATAGTTCAAAAAAGAAATCTAATCCAATGATAGTTTTCTTTATACCCCTGTACATGTAGGGAGAAGAGGGAAGGGCAGAGAATCTTGTGTGAAAAGCATTACAAGTAGTTAAACCTTTTAGTTATTACAAATGTTATTTAAAACTTAATTACCAGGGCACCATATTACTAAGTAAGACATGCTTTCAGAGTTAATAATTTAGAGATTTAAGCTTATTTTTAGAAAAAATAACACTAATCTCTGATTTCCAGGTGTCTTACAAGTACAAACAATATTTCCAAACATAGTTGTTATACCAGAAAATAAAGATTATATTTATAAATATTTACATAAATCTCTATATTGTGCGAAGAATAAGATTCATTCTCCAGTTAGTTTTCCCAGTTTTATCATGATGTTCTTTGAACAGGTTTATGATTCTGAACAGTTTTTCTTGCTCTCTGTAGCTGCTGGGGACTGAGGAAGGGGACATTTTCTCTTTTCTTGTCTGATAATCTCTCTCTCTCTCTTTTTAATTAATGATTTTATTAAGCAGAAATCTGTTTTGTCAAACGTACCTCCTAAAATTTTAAATATCAGAATTAGAAGAAAGAGGACACCCAAGAAGCACAAGTTTTAATATAATAAAACCAGGAAGCACCAGAGTTAGCTTCCTTTTATAATAAAAGATTAAGGAACATGGAATGATTTTCTTCTTCAATAATGATAGATAATTTACATTAGTCATCATGATATACAATTTAGTGTGTATTTGAATTATTTTGCCTAGTCTTCAAACTAGTCATATATCATATGTGATATTTTTATCCATACTTTGCTGATGAGGAAATCGGCATTGAAATATTTTTCTTAATTTCAACGGGATGCCACCTCTTAAATTATGCATAATTTTTTAGACCTGCCTTCTTCACCGAGCAATTCTTTTAATATTGTTTTCCATCAATTATATGGTTTAATATCATTCTTATTAAGAATGGCATAGGGGGACTTCCCTGGTGGCGCAGTGGTTAAGAATCCGCCTGCCAATGCAGGGGAAACGGGTTCAAGCCCTGGTCCGGGAAGATCCCACCTGCTGCAGAACAACTAAGTCCACAAGCCACAACTACTGAGCCTGCGTTCTAGAGCCCACGAGCCACAACTAGTTAGACCTTTTGCCACAACTACTGAAGCCCGCGCGCCTACAGCCCGTGCTCAGCAACAAGAGAAGCCACCGCAGTGAGAAGCACGCGTACTGCAACAAAGAGCAGCCCCCGCTCACGGCAACTAGGGAAAGCCCACGTGCAGCAACAAAGACCCAATGCAGCCAAAAATAAATAAAAAAAAAAAAAGAATGGCATATTATGTCACAGTATAGCAGACTATAATATAGTTAACCTGTTTGCCTGCTGTGAGATTTTTATGTTTTTAATTTTGGACTATCAAAAATTATTCTCTGATGAACATTCTTGTGCATATACCTTGTGAACTTCTATAAGTTATTTCCTTTAAAATTTTTCTAAAAGTGGTATTTTATAGTCAAAAATCATACTTCTTTTAATTGTTTAAAATATGCCAGACCTGGAAAGTATAATATTTGAAGTAATACAGTCACTAAAAGGACATAATTTCTTCCTTCAGAGTACTTATAATCTGTGAAGGAAGTTAAAATCTGAATAGGAATAATTGAAAGGTAGTGTGTGATAAAGGCCATTGGTGAGAGTTAGGTGACCTGCCTAAAGGAGACATCAGTGTGACTATAGTGACAGTAAGCATATAAACAAATAATACTGAACACATGGGATCTGTATGACAATAAGTGGATTTTTTACTATAACCTTTATATTTTGTAGATTTCATTCTAATAATACTAGATGTATAGCAAAATTAATAGGTAAGATAATTCAGCAGCTATCTGGAGGATATCATGACAAAACTGACAGGTTCAGAAACAAGATAAATTCTTCTGTTGAAAAGATCTGAAATAAAGCTGTATTGAGACTGTCATCACTTCACAAAAGAGATTACTCAGGGACTGTTCCCAAGTTTTTTGTGGCCAGAATTCCAACATAACTGAGAAGAAATTATAAAATGAGATATTGGGATCCAAAGGAAACAAAATATAAGCCATATAGTAAAATGACCTGAATTTATTTATTTAAAAAATTTTTTAAAAAGTTTTGTGATGTGGACCATTTTTAAAGTCTTTATTGAGTTTGTTACAATATTGTTTTTTGGCCCCAAGGCATGTGGGATCTTAGCTCCCCAACCAGGGATCGAACCCGCACCCCCTGCATTGGCAGACGAAGTCTTTTTTTTTTTTTTAATATTTATTTATTTATTTGGTTACACTGGTCTTACTTGTGGCAGGAGGGCTCCTTAGCTGCGGCTCACCAGCTCCTTAGTTGCGGCTTGCAGGCTCCTTAATTGTGGCATGTGAACTCTTAGTTGCGGCATGCATGTGGGATCTAGTTCCCTGACCAGGGTTAGAATGTGGGCCCCCTGCATTGGGAGCATGGAGTCTTATCCACTGTGCCACCAGGGAAGTCCCTGGAAGGTGAAGTCTTAACCACTGGACTGCCAGAGACGTCCCAATGATCTGAATTTAAAGAACAAAGAACTTTGTGGACGTCTTCGCCTTAACAAATTAAAAAAAACATATTTTGGACTTCCCTGGTGGCACAGTGGTTAAGAATCCGCCTGCCAATGCAGGGGACACGGGTTCGAGCCCCGGTTGGGGAAGATCCCACATGCTGCGGAGCAACTAAGCCCATGCGTCACAGCTACTGAGCCTGCCCTCTAGAGCCTGTGCACTGCAACAAGAGAAGCCACTGCAATGAGAAGCCTGTGCACTGCAACGAAAAGTAGCCCCCGCTCGCCGCAACTAGAGAAAGCCCGTGTGCAGCAACAAATAAATTTTAAAAAAAATTTCAAGTTCCTATGTCAATTGTTATAATGATTATGAAGTAACCTTAAAAAAAAAAAAAACTCAAGACCTAAGCAAAAAGATAGGGATTGCCGATGTCAAATTCTGATCATGGCAAAGGTATAATTTATGTCTTCACTAGTTTTATTTGATTGTTTCATGTATGAACTAAAAACAACTGAATACCCAGTGATTCATTTCTAAAAACACCCCCTAAAAAACAAAACAATAAAAACATAACCAAAAATATAATAGCTGTTAATATGTGGCCATATAAATTTCCAGACTTTTCTATTTTCTGTTTTATGATTGTCATTCTTTTCTCTGTATTGATTAATATGCTCTTATATTTTATAAATAGAAATATATTAGTCAACCTTACTTTTCTATTGACATTATATATGGAACATTTTCCATGTCCTTAAATATTCTTCCCAATTTAACTTTTAATGACTATTTGTATATTCTAGTATAATATTGGTCTGTCATATATTTAACTAATAAGCTTTGCTGGACTCAGAATGCTGAACATTCCTTGTCCATCTCTTAATATTTTGATCAGCTGCACCCACTTTCAAGGCCACGAAAGAGGTTCTCATTTGGATTATGTGGCCTCTTTTCTCTCTTGAAGTTGGGAATGGAAAGAGGAATATCTGCTCAGAGCAAGACAGAGCTGCCCAATCTTAGGTTCACGTCAACCTGATAACAATGGTACATTGGCCAGAAAATTTTCTGCTGAAGTATCTGGGTCTGGTTTCAATGCAGAAATGACTCTGCAGCTGAGACCCCTAGGAATTGAGTGAGGAAATGGATTTGTCCAGTATCCTAACTTACCCAAGTTGTGTGTGATATGAAGTAATTTGGAATCTGGAATGGAAGAGCATAAATGGTAACATTAACTTAAGCCCAGTGAGGAAACACTAAAGTACAACTGGTCTCAAGGTCTTTCTCTTCTCCCAGGTCTGGGTTTTCTGGACTCTGCTTTTCTGGTAAAGGAGCCCAGAGGACTGATCAGCTCTTGCAGGTCTAAAACCATGGCCCATGTAAGTTGATGTTTCTCTCCTTGTTGAAATATGTGTATATTTTTGTTTTGGTCATGTAAGTATTTTCATTAATTTTCCTGATGTTTCCTAACAGAAAGTTCCCTCAAGTAACCTGTTTCCTAGCTATTGTTCCAGAGAAATATGTGGCCAAATTACCTGGCACTGTCTCTGTTTGGCCCATTCAAAACTAACTAGTGTTCATGTAATTATTGTCCAAAATTTTCAACATATTTTTAGTGCCCATTCTTCAATTAAGGGCAGTGATGGAATAGTGGGGTTAAGTTCTTTGAAGTAGAAATTTATGCTATGCAGGTCAGATCTGTAGTTTGGAGATGGAGACAATGGTTCTGTTTAACTATCCATGGTAAGACTTTGAAGTTTTCCACAGATCCGAGATTTCCAGGTAGATGAGGTGGAATTTATCATTGAATGACCTGAATCTTAATATGGTATGAAATTCCTGCTTTGTATGGATGAGTATATGATTGGGGCTTTGAACATGGAGGTCATAGATTTGGTAGGAAAGCCATGAGACATAAATACTAAGGCTATTTTGTTGTTGAATGAGACATGCTAAGTTTGTGTAACATCTGTATAATTGACCAGCCTTCTTCAGTATCATTTAAATCAATGAATTATCTTTTAGTGCTTAATTAGTTACTCTGAAACATAGCATCTTAAAGCAGTAAACATTTATCTCACAGTTTCAGTGAGTTAGATATCTGGATGTTGCTTAGCTTGGCTCTCCTGCTCTGGGTCTCTTACAGGGTTATAATGTGTTGGTCAGGGTTGCAGTCATTTTAAAGCTCATCTTTGAGTGGATCTGCTTCCAAACTCATTGAAGTGGTTGTTGACTTGATCCAGTTCTTCATGGCTGTTGGATTGAGGGCCTCACTGCCTCAGTAGCTGTTGGCTGGCGACTGCTCTTGGTTTATTGTTTTTATTGTTTGTTTTGTTTTGTTTTTTTGGTCTATAAAATTTATTAACAAAGTTTCAAAAACATTTTGAAATTTGCCAAGTTTAAAAGGAGTTACGACAAACTGGCAGAGCCAGGGCTGAAATTTAAGATCTATTTTCCCTGAGTTACTTGCCCTCTAGTACATTAGGTTCTTAACCATGGCTGTACACATTAGAATCACCCCAGAAACTTTTGATAGTACCCCATATCAATTAAATCGGATTTTCCAGAGTAGAACCCAGACACATGTTCTCTGGAAAAGCTCCAATAGGCAGCCAGAACTGTATATATTCATCATCAACACAAGGTCTCACATGTTATTTAGCTAATACAATTCAGTTTTCAAATAATATCAAGTGTAAACTAATTTAGTGGCCCCTGGAACATATAATGAAAAAGAGTAAAACATAGGCTACCCATCTAATTTTAATTATTCTACTTAAAAGGTGGAATGAATTCCATAGCACAACTCTATTCCTAAGACCTGTCCGTATTATGAATAAAAGTCAACAATATTTAACAACTGATTATCAATTTATTAAAAACGTTGATTTAAGCATCTGCAGTGGTGACTTCAGCCTCGACTGCTGGCTCAATACTGACAAAAGTGATCTGCTTGACAATCTCAGAAGGACTGTGCAGGTCAGTGAGTCGCTTGTGGATCCTCATCTGGAAACGATCCCAAGTCTTAGAATTCACCACAAGGAGTTTTCCTTGTAGTTATTCTCAGTCTTGGTAGGCATCCGAACCGGTCCTTTCACTTTGAGATTCTTTTCCTTCGCGCCTCTGATCAGATCAGCACATACCTTCTTCAAAGATTTCACGTTGCGGCTGTTGAGGGTGATTCTAATCTGGTGAATCGCCACCTCGGGCTCCATGGGAGTCTTTCCGGTATCTTTAAAAGTCATAGCTGCGGCGCGGCTTCCTAAACAACGTGTTCCTCTGCGAGAGCGAACTGCAGTGAGTCAGGAGCAGGAGCTGGCGGCCCGAGGCTCCGCTGCAGCGGCGACCGCGTCTTCCTCCAAAAGGGCTTTATTATGTGGGGCTCTCCTTAGGGCAGCTCACACGTGGTAGCTGGCTTCATCAGAGTGACCAAGTGAGACAGCAAGAGAGAATAAGCAATGTGGAAATCATAGTTTTTTATAAACTAATATTGGACATGACATTCCATCACTTTTCTATATTCTATTTGTTAGAAATAATTCTCACTGGGTTCAGACCACATTCAAAGGGAGAGGATTACATCAGGACATAAATACCAGGAAATGGAGATCATTGGTAATCAATGAGGTTAGCTACTACACTCAGAATAAGGAAAGTGTTCAGTGAGAGATGGTAGATGGCAACAAAAATGCGTATCATTATATGTAGTTGGTGAAAATAGAACCTTACAGTTGTGGAAAACCTTCCAAATGTTGTGCATCTAATTGTATAAATGATTAAATCGGATTTATTTATAAAATACAATGTCATATGCCAAAATAATAAATGGATTTATTGAATCAAGCAAACATGCTTATGGCAATATCTAACATAATAGTACTTGATACTTGAAGAAAATTGTATTAATTTTATGCAACCCAGTTTTTAAAATTTGGAGAAATATTTATTTATTGAGAATTTTTGAGGCAGATACCATTTGGACATTATTCTTGTATACGCTTTTTAATTTAGGAGGGAAACATTATTTTGTCCATTTCCAAATGGTTCAGGTATTTAGAAGTATCCCAGAATACGGAAGACATTTGACCTGTGTTGGCAGGCTTCTTAAAAAATATGTATACCTTGTGCTTAAGTCTCCTTCCACATCATAGATTGCCAGCCTACATGCTTTCATTTTCTCTTTTCCTGCGGAGAAGTCCATCAACTCCTCTGCTTCTGCTTTCAAAGTATTTTCTTTAATTTGCCCAGTGGTACATGGTGTTTACTGTTTCAGGGATCACTGACATTCAGTGATGTGGCCATAGGCTTCTCTCAGCAGGAGTGGGAATGTCTTGACCTCAATCAGAAGACTTTGTACCGGGATGTGATGATGGAGAACTATGGTAACTTGGTCTCACTGGGTATGTTCATCTGCTTCAAATAATTTAGATTAATTTAGAATCTGCTCTATAGGCTGTGTATTTTTTCTACTGTAATTTTCAGGGCTGCCTTTCAAGAAACTAGTTAAATTTGTTTTTCCTCTAACCAAAAAAGTGGTCTGAGCTTTGTCAGGTTAGAAATGGCAGCTCCATTAAACACCTTCATCTTCCCTATCCTTCAATCATATTCGTATCTCCATGTGTTCTTTTTTTATATTTGCATCTCTTCCATAATGACCAAGCAGCTAAATTAGCTATTTGTGGCATATACTGTATAACCATGGTCAAAGGATCCAAGTTTTTTATTCATTTGTGCTCCAGATTGCTCTAATACTCCATTTTAAGATCTGAAACAGTTTCAGGGATATCAGCTTGACAGAGGGTCCTGAATTGCTCTCAGTATCAAAAGAGCCTCTACAATATATATGGTGATGGATTGCATAATTGGAATTTATTTAAAACTGTACCAAAAGCAGTTCATTTCTTACAACAGAGTTCATCTGATTTGTGGTTGAAAGTTGTAATCCATGAAAATTACATTCAAAATGGAATGAATATCTTATAGCTCTCTTTTCTTGTATCCTCTAGTGACATTAGAGCATAAGAATAATGTTAATAGCTAACATTTTGATTACTGTGTAGTAGTCATTATTCTAAGAGCATTATGTGATTTAGCTGATTAAAATAACTGAGAGTATTAACTGATTTAATTCCCCCAACAGTACTATTATTATCCCCATTTTATAAATGAGAATACTGAGGTATAGTGGGTTGAAGTGAATTATTCGAGGTTATACCCAGCTGGAAGGTAGCAAAGGCAGGAATTGATCCCAGGCTTCAGAATATGTTTTTAACCACATTATGTTTGCTCTCTAGAGTTAGAGGACATATGAGTTTGAATTTTAAATACAGCAAAACAAAAACTTTACCTTACCTAACTGACCTCTTATTCTTTAATTTTCTCATTCTTCTCTAAAATAGTCAATATCATTATGATCTTTTATTATCATAATTATAATTTTACCTTGACTAGTTACAATTTATTTCTCCAACCTGTGGCATTCTTTTTTCTTTAAAGCAGGCCATTCCATTTCTAAGCCAAATGTAATTACCTTACTGGAGCAAGGAAAAGAACCCTGGATGGTTATGAGAGAAGAAACAAGAAGTTGGTGTACAGGTAAGTAAGAGCAGGTCAGGCAGAAGTCATTTGTGTAAGTGATAGCCCAGGTGGTAAATACACTTGGTAAACACATCCTTGAAACATTAGTTGGAAATCTCCCTTCTCAGTGAAGGAAAGTCTTGTAATGTGAAGAGGAAGTATCTCAACTTCATCTTAACCTCATTAGTCATTCACCATGTTATTTTTCTCATATTCCCCTCCCAATTTCATGCTACTCACTTTCCTTCCACGGTGTAGCCATTTACCTGTATTTTGGACCAGATTCTTTCCAGATCCTCTTTTTCAATGTGACTCTTGTCTAAAAATACATTCATTCCTATATCTGGAAAATATTTGAATAGTCTGAGCTGGCACTGTGCTTGGCACAATCAACCCAGTAATACTGAATAGGGCAGATAATGTTCTTGCAGTAATGGAGATTATACCATGTTAAGGGAGAAATTAACATGAAATAAATAGATAAATAATATAAGGTAGTGAAATATGTTATGAAGGACACTAACAAAGAACACAGCAAATTTAGGTAAGGTAGCATCATCAAGAACCCTTTTCTAACATTTGTGCAGAGACATGAAGTAAGGTCACAGGCTTTTTGACTGTACGAGAGCACATCTAAGGAGAGTGAACGACACGTGCAAAGGCCCTCAAGGGGGATGAGGTTTGCGTGTTTGAGGAGTAGCATCTAGATCAGTTAGTGAATGGTGACTAACAGGACATGAAGCTAGTATGTTAGGAAGGAAAAATCCTATTAGATTTTGTGGATCCTTATGAAGAATTAGTAGAATTGTTTTCTAAGAGGAGTTAGGATCCCTAATCTGATTCAGGTATTTTGTCTTTGTTTTTTAAATATGATTTTCACCTTTTCTTTAATCATAAGACTTACACAGAAGCCTAGATAAAACAACTATAGGTTAAATTGTAATTCATTTTCATATCCTTTTCAAATATTTCTTTATTCTTATTTGTGTTAACATTGATCTGTTGGATTTATTCTCATATTCTTTCTAGGTTGGTATTCTTTCATTATTTTTCATTTATTTGAAATTTACTTGTGAGCTCTATCACCCAATTCTGAGTTTTTCTAATTCTCATTTATGATTTTTCATATCTAAAAGTTTTTTCTTGTCTTTTAGCATGTTATTGAATAGTATGGTATAGTTTTTTCCCTGTTTTCAGGGCATTTGCTTTAGATGTATATATATATTGTCTCTATAACTGTCATTAACTTTAGTCATATAATTTCTTGTATAGAAGTTGACCTTGGGCCTTTTTGTGGGGGTGGGGGGTCATTTATATATGAGATTAGTTTTCCTCAATTTTGAGAAAGGAGTCAAGATTCTGGATGCCTTTTCTAAATTTGTGATTTTAAGAGCTCCCTCTTCTGTTTATTTTTTTTAAGCATTTAAATTATCATGGCTTAGGGAATGAATGGAACTATTCAGGAGCATAGTTCTTTATAATATTATAATTAAGATGGTATTGATCAGATTTAAATTGTTACAGATTAAGATGTTAATTGTAATTCCCAGGAAAACCATTAAGAAAATAACTAAAAAATATATACCAAAAGAAACAATAAAGGAAATCAAATGGCATCCTAGAACATATCTATTTAACACAAGAGAAGGTAATAATTAAGAGACAGAAGGGGAAGAAAGGCCTAAGACACATAGAAAATATGTAACAAATTTTAACCATAAATTCTATCAGTAATTATATTAAAGGTAAATTGAGTGTACACTCCATTTAAATGACCAACGTAGGCAGAATGGATTAAAAATAAAAAACATGATCCAACTGTAAAAAATACATTTTAGAGTCAGAAACACAAATAGGTTAAAATAAAGGTCCAGCCACATGGGGAAGCAGCTGGTCACTTTCTTAAAATGTTAAACTTGGAGTTACCATCCGGTCAATAGGGTGCACTCCCTTATAGTCTTTAGATCTTTGCCCAAATATCATGCTTTTAGTGGGGTTTTGCAGTGAGCCGTTCCCCTGATCCTAGCCATCCTGAGTCTTCTTTCCAATTTCATTTTCTTCTTTAGCAATTTCCATCTTCTGGCATGCCATGTGACTTACTTGTTTTGCAAGCTAATGAAGGCCATGCTTTTCTTCTCATCTCTTTCCTTCATAGCTAGCTACATACTCTAGAAAATTGGAAATGTACATCTCACAAAAGCTTGTACATGGTTGCTCATAGCAGCATTGTGTATTAATGGTCAAAAAGTGTAAACAACCCAGATTTCCCACTATAATCAAGATACACAACATTTACAGTACATGAAAGGTTTCCATTATTTTCCTTCCCAATTAATTTCCACGCCCCATGCCCACTCCCATTCAAACTACCACTGCTCAACTTTCTGTCAATGTACATTAGATTAGCCTTTTAAAATAATTTTATAAATATGGAATCATACATTATATATTCTGTTATGTTTTGCTCCCATTGGTCAGTATAATGACTTGGAGGTATGTCTATATTGTTGCGTGTATCACTACTTTGTTCATTTTTTTGTTAAGTAGTATTCTGTTGTATGGATAGACCACAATTTATGTTTCTGTTCACCTACTGATGGACTTTTGTGTTGTTTCCGGTTTGGGACTAGTTATGAGTAGAACTGTTATGAATATTTGTGTACATGTATTTTTATAGGGTGAATACCTAAGAGTGGAATTGTTGAGTAGTAACTGCATGTTTAACAATTTTAGAAATTTTGCACTGCTCCATTCCACTTACTCCATTTCCTTTCCAACACTTGTTATTGTCAGTCCTTTAAATTCTAGACATTATAGTTGGTATGTAGTGGTATCTTTTTGCATTTCCATGATGACTAATGATCTTGAGTTTCTTTTATTTACTGATCATATTTTTTGGAGTGTTTATCCAAATCTTTAGCCATTTGAAATCATTATTTTCTTATATTTGAGGGGTAACTGTTCTTTATTTTGGAACAAAAGGAAGTCCTTTTGGAACATTAAAAACTTTTTCCCACAATGTGACTTACCTATTAATTTTATTAACAGTATCTTACAAGGAGTTTTTAAATTGTTATGAATTCCAATTTATCAAATTTCTCTTTAATGATTTTTTTGGGGGTATACTATCCAAGAAATCTTTGCCTACCCCAAGGTGGCAAAGTTTTTTCTCTGCTTTTTCTTGACCTTTTATAATTTTTGCTTTTATGTTTAGTTCTATTATATATCCATTTTGAGTTAATTTTTTATTACGCTGTGAGTAGGGTTCAGGACTCATGTTTTCCATATGGATACCCAGTTATTCCAGCACCATTTAAAAAAAAAAGAATCTCCTTTCCCTGTTGGATTGCTTTGGCACCTTTGTCAGAAGTGAAATCACTGTATGTGTCTGTGTCTGTTTCTGGTCTCTACTGTGTTTTTCATGTTGGCATAGAAAGTGAAAGTCTTAAAAAAAAAAGAAAGCCTTGTGGTAGGTTTTTTCATTTGTGACCTTTGTTGAATTGAGGTAGTTTTCTTTTGTTCCTAGTTTGCTGATTTTTTTTTTTAACTATGAATGGGTGTTCAATTTTGTCAAATGCTTTATCTGAATCTATTAAAATGATTTTTTTTCAAAACTTTGCATTTCTTGTCCCTTCGTAATCTTCCTTCTCTGTCTTCCTCCAAGTTCCTTAGGTATGCAATGATCTACTTTCTACTTTCTGTCACAATAGAGTTGATTGCATTTTCTGTAGTTTTATACAAACAGAATGATAGTGTGACGTTTTTCATCTTCCTTCAGTCAGCATAATTAGGTTGAAGTTCATCCATGTTGTTATGTGTATTTTACTCAGTACTATACCAGTATTTGGTTATACCACAATTTATTTACTCATTATCTGCTGATGGACATTTTTGGTTTTTAGCAATAACAAATTAAGATGCTGTAGACATTTGTTTATAAGTCTTTGAATGAATATATGCTTTCATTTCTTTTGGCCAAATACTGAGCAGTTGAATTCTCTCACCACTGGATATGGTGTTAGCTGTGGGTTTTTTTGCAGATGATCTTTATTAGGATAAGTTCTTTTTATGAGGGATGGATGTGGCTTTTATTAAATGCTTTTTTAAAAAAAAATTTTTAGACATCCATATGGGTTTTTTAAATTTTATTTTGTTAATATAGTGAATTATATTGATGAAATTTTCAAATATTAAACCAATCTTGTATTCCTGGGATTGATCATCGCTACGGTCTGAATGTTTCTACCCCCCAGTATTATACTGAAATCCGAACCCCCAAAGATGATGGCATTAGGAGGGAAAGCCTTTGGGAGATGCTTAGCTC
Source organism: Balaenoptera physalus (assembly GCF_965194825.1). Lineage (NCBI taxonomy): Eukaryota > Metazoa > Chordata > Mammalia > Artiodactyla > Balaenopteridae > Balaenoptera > Balaenoptera physalus. Next base: position 14,792,043 of record NC_138900.1, on the reverse strand, counting down.
ATGAAGGTGGAGCACTCATGAGTGGAATTAGTGTTCTTATTAAGAGTTACCACAGATTCCTCACCCCTTACATCATATGAGGATGCATTGAGAAGGCACTGGCTATGAACCAGGAAGAAGGCCTTCACCAGAATATGACCATACTGGTCCCTTGATCTTGGACTTCTCAGCCTCTGGAACTGTGAGAAATAAATTTCTGTTGTTTATAAGCTACCCAGTCTTTATTTTTTGTTATAGTAGCCCAAAAGGACTAAGACAGGCATTACGTATTACCTTTTTTATGTATTGATGGATTCTGTTAGTTAAGATAGTGTTTAGTATTTTGCATATATGTTTACAAGGTTTTATAGTGTGTAATTTTCACTTCTTATACTGTTTTTCTCCTGTTTGGTATCAGAGTAACTAGCTGCATAGACTGATTCACTCCTCAATTTTCTGGAATAGTTTGTTTAGAACTGGTAGTACTTCTTCACTAAGTATTTGAAATAATTCACCAGTGAAACTGCCTGTGCTTGGAATTTTCTTTGTGGGAAGGTTTTCAGATTGTTTACTATGTATAGTGTTGCCGCACTGATTTATATCCTTCTCATGCATGTGCTGTTGTTGGTAAGACTGAGTGTTGTACTGATCTATACCCAAATACCAAATTAGGAAATCTTCTCTGGCTGTTTTTGTCCCAGCATTCCCCGCTTGCTTTCCAGTTTGGCAGTGCTCCCTCTCATTGTTCTTATAGCCAGAAACATTGTGGAGTTTCTGTTGGAATTTTTGTAGCCCACGCTTACCCCACAATAACTGGGACCTGCCCTTGAAGCAAGGACATGAGAGTGAGTTAAGCAAGAAACTCAGCTCAGTCTGGGTTGCTTTGTAAAGTCTGACTCCTTTCCAAAGCCCTCCTGCTTTTATTTACAGCCCTTATGTAGTTAATTTTTGTATTTTGTCAAGTGTTAATAGTTGAAATCAGAGAGGGGGCAGGCTGTAGGAACTTCATGCTGCCATACTGGAACTAGAACTTCTTCAATTAAGGAGTTATTTAATGATGAGAAATAATTTTTTTCTCTTGTATCATTGCTGATTCATTGCTTTTTATTGCATGGTTTATTATCTGTCACAATCATTTTTATGCTACTGTCTTTTTAGTTTTGGCCAATCAAAACTCTCCAAGCCTTTCAAGTCTTCCTCTCTTTTTGGCATAAGATTTCTAGGGTTATGCCTGCTGGCTTCCTAAATTTTCCCTTTATCCAATTATGCTGTATCCATATTTTAGATCTAGATATTGAGAAATTACAATATAGGTGTTGAAATATGCTTATGACACTTCTTAATTTTTTCCTGGCAGCTTTTTTTCTGTTTATTCTGTAGCATCTGGTTGGTTTAGGCTTTCTTTTCTGTGTTCAATTTTAATAAATTTTCCTAGAAAATCATCCATACTTTCAAAAGTATTCACATAGTACCCTTGTAATTTAAATAAATTCCTCTGTGGTTTTTTTTTTTTTTTTTAAGATTAATTATTTATTTATTTTTGGCTGTGTTGGGTCTTAGTTGTGGCATGTAGGATCTTCTGTTGCAGCGCACAGGTTCTTTGTTGAGGCATGCAGGGTTCTCTCTAGTTGTGGTGTGCAGGCTCCAGAGTGCATGGGCTCAGTAGTTGTGGCACATGGACTCAAGAGTGTGTGGGCTCTGTAGCTGTGGTGCATGGGCTCCACAGCGCATGGGCTCCATAGTTGCAGCACACGGTCTCTCTAGTTGTGGCACGTGGGCTCAGTAGTTGCAGCGCATGGGCTTAGTTGCCCCGCAGCACGTGGGATCTCAGTTCCCCGACAAGGGCTCGAACCCTCATCCCCTGCATTGGAAGGCAGATTCTTAACCACTGGACCACCAGGGAAGTCCCCCTCTGTGGTTCTTGTTTTCCTCTTTTCTTATTTTTATTTAGCTGTCTTTAATTGGTTTATCTAATATTTCTTATAATGATTTTTTAAAAGTACCAGCTCTTTATTTGTTAATGTTACTGTTTTCTAACTCATTATGTTCTGTTTTTATCTTTATCTTTATGCCTCCCTCTATTTTGTTGTTTATTTTCTACATGTTAGGCTTTGATTCTCAACTCACCTTTTTTTATAGAGATAATTATTTTAAGTTTTGAGTTCTCTGCATGGTGAAATTGAATGCCCAAGGTTCAGATTTGTGCTTATTTTCTGTGTAGTCCATTTACTAGAACTCTTTTATTTCAGTTTTTTCTTTCCATAGTGATCTAGCATTTTTGGAGAGGGCATTTCCATTTCCAGATGAAAGGGCTTTTGGTTTTCTAATATTTATTAACTTCTATTGTTACTCAATTTTGAAGAGTGTTGTTAATATTATTTCAACTTTTTGTACACATACCATACTCTAGGTACAAGAAGATGTTTTTTGCCCTCAACTTATAACTCCCTCATTAAACGCTTTGGATTTTGCTCAAGATACTTCATACAGATTTTTATCATTCAGCCCACAACTGCCAATTCTTTTTAATATAATTCTTAGCATTCTTCTAGACTCTTCTATATAATTCAAGTGCCCTCTTTTGCCCAAAGTCCCTAAATGTTCAAAATACCGTACAACTGGTATACCTGGTATATGTCAGAGAATTGATGGACATACTTTTCTGGGGATGACCAGAATGGCTGGCCTTGGTTAAAAGGGAAAGCTAGAGAGGACCTGAGAAAAGATATGAAGGAATGAAACAGGTTGAACATATGTAAGGATAAATAATAAAGTGTCAGGGGAGGAATAACTAAGTAAAGACTCTCAATATCTTAATGTGTTATGAAGAACAAATAAAAGCACACGTGGCTATGCACAGGAGAGAAAGAGTCACAGTGGCAGAAATGTGTATTTTTAGGGGAATTGTAATTGAAGAATGATCAGGTATAATTGCTTTTTTAAATTTTATTTATGTATATATATTTTAGATGGAAGTGGTATTTAGAGCTGGCTGATACTGGCTCTCTAGGGACAAGATTTTACTTACCATCCTAAGTCCAGGTTCAATTACATTACACTGATAGCTTGGAATTGCCTGTGGTGGGAGTATTTACACCATAGACATTGGCAAACACTACAAATCAGGGCTGGATGTGTTCAGTGTGTGTCTTTGTTTACCAGTGCTCTACTGCATAAACTTACTTTTTCTGAGCCCTCCTTTTAAGTTTTGAAGTTTTATAACTGTATTTTAGAGTTCTTTAAACCATCTCTAATGGGTGAAATTTTCAATTTTCTCTTAATTCTATAAAATGTTTTGTGGTCAAAGAAAACTTCTTTTTTCTTATTTGTTTTAGATTTGGACTCAAGATATGAAATAATCAGCAATGGAAAAACATACATTTATAGAAAACGTTCATCTCTTACTCTACATCACAGAATTGATAATGGAGAGAAACCATATGAATGTAAGGAATGTGGGAAGGCCTTTAGTCGTCATACAGACCTAAGAGTACATCAAATAATTCATACTGGTGAGAAACCGTATGAATGTAGGGAATGTGGCAAGGCCTTTAGTCGTCTTACAGACTTTAAAGTACATAAGAGAATTCATACTGGTGAGAAACCCTATGAATGTGAAGAATGTGGGAAGGCCTTTAGTCAAGCCTCAAACCTTATACAACATGACAGGATTCATACTGGTGAAAAACCCTATGAATGTAAAGATTGTGGGAAGGCTTTTAGTCATGCTTCACATCTTGTTAGACATGAGAGAATTCATACTGGTGAGAAACCCTATGAATGTAAGGAGTGTGGAAAGACTTTTAGGAGTAGCCATCAACTTACTATACACCACAGATTTCATACTGGTGAGAAACCCTATGAATGTAAGGCATGTGGGAAGGCGTTTAGTGTGTGTGGACGCCTTACTCGACATCAGAGTATTCACAGTGGTGAGAAACCTTTTGAGTGTAACAAATGCGGGAAGTCCTTTAGGCTCAGTTCAAGCCTTAAAGTACATCAGAGTATTCATACTGGTGAAAAACCCTTTGAATGCCACAAATGTGGGAAGTCCTTTAGACTTAGTTCAATGCTTAAGGTACATCACAGAATTCATACTGGAGAGAGACTTTATGGGATATATGTATAGTAGACAATGGAATTATACCACTTGAGAAACAATTTAAATGAAGAGAATATGAGAAGGATTTTACATGGTTCAGTTCTTATAAAGCATCAGATAATTTAGGCTGGCAGGAACTCCTTGAAATTTAAACAGTGTTTTAAGTTTTTCAGTTATGATCCAAATACTGTTCATCTTCAGAGAATTTATACTGTACTTTATATTAGAAAGTCTTTTATGGCATTCCCCCTTTTTCACTATTCACTGAGTGCCCAGGCTCTTTGGCCAAGGTTGTAAGGCAGATAAGTGCCACCAAGAAAAAGACCAGTGCATGATTTGAGGTCATGGAGAATAGTAAAAATACACCCCAGGATCAAGTAGAACAGTGTTTACTTATGGCAAGAGAGGAGATAGAATGCACAAGATCTAGTTCCTTGCAATGTGTCAGTAACCCATAGCCAGTCGATCAACTCCACATCTGACAATGGCAATATAGCTGCACACAGCCCACTTTGTTCTGCAGTGGCAGGACACAAACTCCTTCTCTGTGGGGTGTGACATCCAGAAAACTGGGGGCGTGCCTGAGTACCACTAATACCCGTGATTAAGCAGAACAAAGGAGTACGCATTGAGTCTGACACAGAGATAGCTATTCATGGCAGTAAGCCCAGCAGAGGCTGTGAGGGTTCTGTATTTTTTGGTAAAGAAGTATGCAGCCCCAACAAGGCCCATCTTTTTTTCCCACCAGCTTTACTGAAGTATGATTGACAAAGAAAACTAAATTTAAGGCATACAAGTGGTGCTAAAGGGGAATGTTTGGCTATAAATGCTTATATTAAAAAACAAGAGAGGTCTCAAATTAACAACCTAACTTTACAGCTTAAGGAGCTAGGAAAAGAACAAACAACACAAAGCTAGCAGAAGGAGAAATAAAGAATAGAGCAGTGATATATGAAATAAGAGAACAGAATAACAACAGAGAAAATCTTGAAACCAGAAGTTCTTCAAAAAGATCAACAAAATTGGCAAACCTTTAGCTAAATGAGCTAAGAAAAAAGGGAGGAGACTCAAATTACTACAATCAAAAGTGAAAGTGGGTAAATTAACTACACTTGAATTAAAAAAAAGTTGTGATACAAAATTAAAAAATAAATTCACACACAAAAAAGTGTAAGTGGGGAGACATTACTACCAATTATACAGAAATAAAGGGATTATGAGAGTACTATGAACAATTGTGTGCCAGAAGTTGGATAGCCTAGGTGAAATGGACAAATTCCTAGAAACGTAAAACCATGGAGTTAAACATGAATAAATAGAAAACCTGAATAGACTGGTAACTACTCTATAAGTAGTAAGGAAATTGACTCGGTCACAAAAAAAATCTCCCAACAGGGAGTTCACTGGTGGCCTAGTGGTTAGGATTCCGGGCTTTCACTGCCGTGGCCTGGGTTCAATCCCTGGTTGGAGAACTAAGATCCTGCAAGCCATGCAGCATGGCCAAAATAAAAAACCTCCCAACAAAGAAAAGTCCTGGATCTGGTGGCTTCACTGGTGAATTTAAACAAGAACTAATACTAATCTTTCTCAAACTTTTCAAAAACGTTGAAGAGGAGGGAATACTTCCTAACTGATTCTGTGAGACCAGCACAACCCTGTTGCCAAAGCTACTCAAAAACACTGCAAGAAAGAAAACTACAGAACATTGTCTCTTATGATTATTGATTCAAAAATCCTCAACAGAGTACTAGCAAACGATTCAGCAGCATATTAAAAGAATTATACAAAATGACCAAATGGGATTTATTCCTGAAATGCAAGGATGGTTCATCATATGAAAGTTCACCAATGTAACATGTCACATCAACAAAATGAAGGAAGAAAACATGATCATCTCAATTAATGCAGAAAAAGCATTTGACAGAATTCAACACCCTTTTATGATAAAAACACTCAACAAAATAGGAACAGAAGGAAATCATCTCAGTCATAACAAAAGCTATATATGAAACTATCTCTGCAAAATAAAAGCTATATGAAAGACCCACAGCAAACATAATACTTGATAAACATCAAGATTTTATCTAATATCAGGAAACAAGACAAGCATGCTTGCTTTTACCACTTCTATTCAACATAGTACTGGAAGTTCTCAGCAGATCAATTATGCAAGAAAAATAAAGGCATCCAAATTCGAAAGGAAAAAGTAAAATCATCTCTGTTCATAGGTGACATGATGTTATATGTAGAAAACCCTCAGGACTCCATAAGAAAGCTGTTAGATCTAATAAATGAATTCAGCAAAGTTTCAGGATGCAAAGTCAACATGTAAAAATCAATTGCATTTCTATACACTAACAATGAACAATATGAAAAGGAAATTTCAAAAACAAGTCCATTTACAATAGCATCAAAAAGAATGAAATAGTGGAATTAACCAAGGAAGTAAAAGATTTGTACTATGAAAGCTACAAAACATTGCTGAAAGAAACTATAAAAGACATAAATAAATGGAAACACATCCCGTGTTCATGGATTAAAAGACTTAATATTATTAAAATGCCAGTACTAATGAAAGCAATCTACAGATTCAATGCAATTCCTATCAAAATCCCAATGATGTTTTTGGCAGAAATACAAAAACCCACCCTAAAATTCATATGGAATCTCAAAGGACTGCCAATAGCCATAACAATCTTGAACAAATCTGGAGGACTCACACTTCCTAATTACAAAGCACCAGTATTCAAAACTGTGTGGTACTTGCATAAAGACAGACATATCAACAAATGGAATAGAACAGAGAGCCCACAAGTAATCCCTTACGTATATGGTCAGGTGATTTTTGACAAGGCTGCCAAGACCATTCAATGAGGAAAGTACCATTTTTCCACAAATGGAACTGGGAAAACTGGATATCTACATGCAAAAGAATGAAGCTGGACCCTTGCCTAACACCATGTACAAAAACTCTCAAAACAGATTGAGGACCTAAACATAAGACCTAAAACAGTAGAACTTTCAGAATAAAACAGGACAAAAGCTTCATGACATTGGATTTGCCGGCGTTTTCTTGGATATGACACCAAAGACACAGGTAGCAAAAGAAAATAAGACAAATTGGACTTGATGAAAATTTAAAATATTTTTGTATCAAAGGACACTATCCACTTCAAATAATATCACTGAAACTAATGGAATATCATTTTCAATAGATTATTTTTGGAAATTACTTTTCTATAACTACACATCTTCATTAGATGAGAATGTGTAGGTCATTGTCACCTGAAGAAAAAAAAAAAAGACACTATCCACAGAGTAAAAAGGCAGTCTACAGAATGGGGGAAAATAGGGCTTCCCTGGTGGCACAGTGGTTAAGAATCCGCCTGCCAGTGCAGGGGACACAGGTTCGAGCCCTTGTCCAGGAAGATCCCACATGCTGCAGAGCAACTAAGCCCGTGCGCCACAACTACTGAGCCTGTGCTCTAGAGCCCGTGAGCCACAACTACTGAGCCTGCATGCTACAACTACTGAAGCCTGTGTGCCTAGAGCCCATGCTCTGCAGCAAGAGAAGCCACTGCAATGAGAAGCCCGTGCACCGCAACAAAGAGTAGCTCCCACTCGCCGCAACTAGAGAAAGCTTGCGTGCAGCAACAAAGACTCAAAAAAAATAAATAAATAAATAAAATAAATTTATTTAAAAAAATAGAATGGGGAAAAATATTTGCAAATCATATGTCTGTTAAGCAATTATATCTAAAACTGAACAACAACAACATAAAAACAAAAATGGGGGGCTTCCCTGGTGGTCCAGTGGTTGAGAATCTGCCTGCCAATTCAGGGGACACGGGTTCAAGCCCTGGTCTGGGAAGATTCCACATGCCGCGGAGCAACTAGGCCCGTGAGCCACAACTACTGAGCCTGCGCGTCTGGAACGTGTGCTCCGCAACAAGAGAGGCCACGATAGTGAGAGGCCCACGCACCACGATGAAGAGTGGCCCCCGCTTGCCACAACTAGAGAAAGCCCTCGTACAGAAATGAAGACCCAACACAGCCAAAAATAAATAAATTAATTAATTAATTTTTTAAAAAATGGGCAAAGGACTTGAACAGACATTTCTCCAAAGAAGATATATGAATGGGGAATAAACACATGAAAATATACTTAATATCAATAATCATTAAGGAAATGCAAATGAAAACTACAATGAGATACCACCTCACATCTATTAAGATGGCTACTATTGAAAAAAAAAAAAAACCCACAGAAAAGAACAGTGTTGGAAAGGATGTAGAGAAATTGGAACCCTTCTCTACTATCGGTGGGAATGTAAAGTGGTATAACCGTTGTGGGAAACAGTATGTAGGTTTCTCAAATGATTAAAAATAGAATTATATATGATCCAGCAATTCCACTTGTGCATATACTTGAGGTCAGGGTCTTTAAGAGCTAGTTATACACTCATGTTCATAGCAGCATTGTTCACCTTAGCTGAAATGTGGAGGAAACCCAGGTGTCCATAAGACAAATATGGTATATACATAGAATGAAATGTTATTCAGCCTTTAAAAAGGAGGAAATTCAGTAATATGCTAAACAAAGATGAACCTTGAGGACATTCTGGTAAATGAAATAAATTGTCACAAAAGGCAAATATTGAATGATTCCACTTATGTGAGGTACTTAGTCAAAAATTATAGAACTTGTAATGATGGTTGCCAATGACTGGGGGAGGGGAGAGTGGGGAATTATTGATTAATAAGTATAGAGTTTTAGTGTTACAAAATGAAGAGTTACGGGATTCAGTGGTGGTGATAACTACACACAATGTCAATATATGTAATACCACTGAAATGTATACTTAAAAATTGTTAAGATGGGAAATTTTATGTTATGTGTATTTTAAAACAACACAACAACAAAAATTTACAAACTGGGTAGCTTATTTTTTCATAGTTCTGGAAACTGGAAAATCAAGATGTCATCAGGTTTGGTTTCTCCCAGGGCTTCTCTTCTTGGCTTGCAGATGGCTGCCTTCTCACTGTGTACTCACATGGCCTTTTCTCTGTGTGTGTGCATCTCTGGTATCTCTCTGTATGTCGTAATCTTGTTATAGGGACATTAGTAAGATTGGATTAGGGTCCACCCAAATGGCCTCATTTTAATTTAATTACCTCTTTTAAGCCCTGTATCCAAACACAGTCGCATTCGGGTTAGGATTTGGATATGTGAATTTTGCGGAGGCATATTTAAGTTCATAATGCTAGTCAAACTGATAAAGCAAGGCCTCAGGCATACAAAAAACTATTTGTAGGCAAGATGTGCCAGGGGATCAGAGGTTATTTCCCAGAAGCTGTCAAGGTCAGTCCTTTCTTAGAATGTACAGGATTTGGGCAAACCTAGGCTGATGTGTTAACCCTTTACTACAAGCCATGCAAGCACTAATCCAAAGAAAGCTGATTAAAAAATAAGGATAACTCGAGATAAAGAGAGATAAAAAGGTGAGCTCATCAGAAATGTGCAACAATTTACAATTTTGTGTAAACCTAATAACGTTAACTTTAAAATATATGAAGTTAAAAATGACAACACAAAGGAGAAATAGAAAAATTGGCAATTATAGTGGAGGACTTTAATCCACCTCTCTTAATACAGAGAGAACACGTAAACAAAAAAGTCAGTAAAAGAGAATATCTGAGTAACGTGATGAATGAACTTGACGTATATAGAATACCATACCCAATAATGACTGAATACACAATATTTTCTTGTGCATATGAAACAATATAAAAATTGGTCATGTGGTCGAGCCATAAGTTTCAAGGCATTTTAAAAGATTAGAATTGTTCAGATCATGTCCTCGGAGTAGAAAGGATCTTATATCTTAAAGGGTTTTATCTACAAAAAATTTTTCTTAATGTTGAAGTATTGAAAACTTTCCCCCTGAGATTTGACGTGAGACAGAATATCCATAGTCACCATTACTACTCAACATTGTATTGGCGAGCTTAGCCAGTGCAAAGGGCAAGTAGAAAAGACTTAAAGGTTGGAAAGGAAAAAATAAAATTGTCATTACGTGTACATAGAGTATCTAAAAGAATTTCAGGCAGCTTAGAATGAATGTATGAAATTAGTAAGGTTGCTGGCTATAATGTCAGTATTTTAAAAATTGTATATATGTACCAGCAACAAACACTTTTAAATGTTATTTTTAACTATAGTTTACAATAGTATTAAAAAAAATCAAATACCTAGCAATAAATCTAGCAAAAGACATGCAAAACTTCTACACAGAAAATTATGAACTGTATTGAGATGCAGCAATACCTAAATAAAGAATATATACTGTGTTTGTGGATTGGGAGACTCTTGAAATAATTTCAGTTCTCTACAATCTGAGTTGTATATTTATTGTACACTATCCCCCCAAAATACCATCAGGCTCTGTGTGTGTGTTTGTGTGTAACTGACAAACTGATTCTAAAATATACTTGAAATTGCAAAGGACCAAGAACAGGTAAGACAAATTTCAAGAAGCAGGAGGAGGAAGAGGGGAGGAACAAGAGCAACAACAACAAAACTAAAGGACTTGTACTAGCAGGCATCAACTCCCACTATCCATTATAGCCTTGGAATTATCCATGTGGCCTTGGTTAAGGGTAGACAAATAGGTCAACAGATGTAGAGTCCAGAAACAGGCTCACACGTGTAAGACAAAGTTAACACTTTGTTATAAATTGGGAAAAGAATGTTTTTCATAAGTATTGCTGGATGAATTGAATATATGTATGGAAAAAAATCATGATGCCTACTTTACACCTTCCCCACCCTTCATTCATATGAATTGAAGAGCTAAATCTGAGAGATTTAGGGGAAAAAACAATATGATGCTGGGAGTAGGTAGTAATTTCTTTTTTTTTTGTCAAGTAGTGATAGTTTTTATTTTTTTAATATTTATATAATTTTAGCAAAATATATATATATATATTGTTGGGAGGTTATCTTACTACATTATAAGGCAGTTTAAGGTAAAAACTATGTCATTTTAGTCTTTGTATCACCTCAAATACTATGATTGCAGGATCTGGCATGCTGTAGGTAATTAGTAAAGGTCTGATTATTTTATCCAATATTCTACTTTTAGCAATCAAGTTAAGGAAATATCTACAGAGATTCATAACATGCAAGAGCATTCAACATATATATTTTTTTTAATTTTTTTTTTTAACTTTGGGTTTATTTATTTTATTTATTTATTTATTTATTTATGGCTGTGTTGGGTCTTCGTTTCTGTACGAGGGCTTTCTCCAGTTGTGGGAAGCGGGGACCACTCTTCATCGCGGTGCGCGGGCCTCTCATTATCGCGGCCTCTCTTGTTGCGGAGCACAGGCTCCAGACGCACAGGCTCCAGACGCGCAGGCTCAGTAATTGTGGCTCACGGGCCTAGTTGCTCCGCGGCATGTGGGATCTTCCCAGACCAGCGCTCGAACCCGTGTCCCCTGCACTGGCAGGCAGATTCTCAACCACTGCGCCACCAGGGAAGCCCTCAACATATATTTTTGATAACCAAAAATTAAAAACAAAATTCTAACAGTAGGCAACAGGTTAATTAACTTGGCTCTGCAATATAAAGACAAATATACCATTGTGAATCATAATGATTTTGGCCTGGATTAGTTGCTGAAGAATTAGTGAGTGAAGAAAGCAGGCTTAAAGTAAGTATACATAAGTTGGAGATGGTATCTTGTTGGAATTTAGAACATAGGGTCTGTTGTCAGATTTTTAAAATATGAAACTGTGTTCATAGTGTTCATGACATCTTAGTGCCTTGTTTTTTCATTGATAAATGTAGAATATCACCTACTAAATATGAGTATCATGGAGAAAGATACTCTATAAAACACTTAATAGTATTTTATCCTAGCATATTAATGTAACTTGGCTGGTTTTACTGATGTGAAGAATGTTACATGTCCCCAAATTGATTATAAAAAATCTTAATAGTGCTATTCCTGTTACTAAAATTAGTGTTTCTCATGCCTGCTATTTCTTATAGTGCTAACACCCTCCAGTCAAATTTAGTAGCGGAGTTTGAGAGTGCATTTATTTCTTATTATTAAAAAAAATTCTTGTTAATCAGCAAAAGAGTTTTGAAATACAAACCCAACCCACATTGCCTGAGACTATGGCCTTGGCTCAATTAGTAGAACCCGAAACTGTAAGAAGAAAAAGGGAAAAGAGGACTTTTAAAACTCAAATGAGTAAACTTAACTTATTCCAACTGTTATTTATAAACTAATAAGTTTTATATTGAAATACTTGATTCATGACTAGGTTTTAAAATGAAGCTATGAGATCTCTGATTCTATCTTTATGTAAAAATTAATTTGTAAATGAGCTCTATTTAATTGGCTTAAAGGAAAGTAAGTGCTTACAAATCAAACATTTCTAAATACAACAGAAATTAACCTAAAGTTTGAAAGGATCACATGATCCAGGACTGATTTTTAATGAGTGAAAACACGTTTAAGTTTGTTGGTTCAATTAATACAGACATGTTTTTAGAGTCATCAGTATTAAGTATAATACGTTGAATGTACTAGGTTTACTGAAAGTCTGTAAATTCATAATATTTCTGTCACAAAATTTATCAGTAAGAAGCGTTAACTTGTTATGATAATATTTACATAAATAATAATAGAGATAAATGGAATAGAAGATTTTAGGTGAACTCTTAGAAATAAGTATGTTTTAGCTTTTCCAGATTTTTGGTAACAAAACTCTAGAAGATGTAATAGGCGTACAGAAAGGGATGCTTTGTGAGGCTTCAGTGTGAGCTCTGCACTTCAGATAAGAGCAGGGAACTCAGCACACCAGGGGAAATGGCACCTGTGTAACTAGTATATTTTTTGTTTTGTTTTTCTTTGCTTTTATTGACATGAATCATTGTTTACTACTCATTTAAAAATTTCTAGAAGATCCAACTTTTTTTTTTTTTTTTTTTGGCCGCGCCGTGCTGGCATGCGGGATCCTAGTTCCCCAACCAGGAATTGAATCTGCGTGCCCCCCTTACCCCCCATCTCCATCCCCGCAGTGGAAGCTCGGAGACTTAACCACTGGATCGCCAGGGAAGTGCCCAATACAACTTTTTTTGATCAAAGAAAACTCCTGTATTTCTAGTAGATGTGGACACATTCACAAGTATCCCTGAAGCTTTGAACCTTGTTGAATTCTTTAAGGAGGTCTGGAGAAACAGTTTTCCTCAGCAAACTGCCTAAAATCTCCATTGTTAACTGCTTCTGCTTCCAGTCTACAGCTCCACATATCTGATTCTGGCTCCTCAAAAATAAGTAATAGGTTTTCAAAATGATTTAGGAGTATTAGGAATTTCTATGCTTAAGACATTATCCCTATGGTAGAAGCCTGTGTTGGGAAAAGATCTTGAAATCAACTTAATGCGTGTGTCTGTTGTCTTGTTCATTCCACTGCAGTTGAGATAGGAAATGTTATGAAACTTACCCAATATCCCCTTTTAGTCCCAGGTGGTTTTTTCCAATTCCAGAAATTACTGGGGCCCCTGAGTCTCAGATTAGCTGGCTCTCAAGGAAGAAATAAATAAATCAACTAGCTGAATGTGATTTTGATGAGATCTAGTTCTCCTGATGTTTAACATGACCTGATGATGTATGCCCGTTCCAGAAAAGAGAATCACCATAGATGCAGCAGTTCTGTGAATATCTTGTGGGAGAAGAATATCTATTATTGTTGTTTTTTTTTCTTTTATATTTAAACTAGTAAAAAGGTAAAAGAAAAAGAATTGGCATAAAATAAGAAAGGAGTGGGCTTCTCTTTAGCTTTGAGTAGAGTTCTTGAAATCTGTATACCCCAGGTGTTCTCTCCTGCAATGATTCCCATTGTGATTGCATTTCAAGACTAGAGCTCCAAAATTATTCTTAAAAAAAAATAGTAATTAGTTATGGTAGCACAGCTGAACTCAGAATTTTTATAGTTCTGGTGGAAATTTTAATTAGGAGTCATTAAAAAATTATTATTTCTCTGGTCATTTTATCTTACCAATCTATCGTAAGAAAGTAGTCCAAAATATGCAGAAAAGTCTTCTGTATAAATATATATTAATATCAGCATTGTTTATAACCACATAATATTGCAAGCAACTAAATGCCCCAAAGATTGGGATTGTTAAATAAATAATGAAACACCCCTAATATAATTATTCAGCCATTAAATGTTTGTTAATGTGCTTTTTTTAATGAGAAAGTTTTGTTTGTTTGTTTTTGTCTGCTTGGGGTTTTTTTTTGCTATGATACTAAGGGCCAAAGCAGGAGATATTACATACTAAGTACTAGTGCTTTAAAATGCACGCCAAAAAATCCGTAGAACACACATACTAGAAAATTCTGGGAAGATGATATAGTAGAAACATCAGGAATCTGTCTCTCCACGTAGACAGCAATTGCACTGCAGAATCTGTCTGGATGTAATGATTTTAGAACTGGAGTCTATTAAAGGCATGCAACTTACAACTGAAGGCTTGGTTAATTTCAGGGAATCTGTGCTCTAAAAATGGTTAAGGTGGCAAATTTTACATGTATATTTTATCACAATAGAAAATATTGGAAAAAACATTAAAATATTTATATTGGTTTTTATTGTACAGGTGTATTATGAATGATTAGTCTCTCCCTATGTTTTTTATGTCCACATTTTGAGATACAGTATTCCCCCCTTAAGAGTGGTGGCGCTTTCCATGGTCACATGCATTGTGAAATAATGAATGGAAATCTTCAGAAATAGACAATTCATGTCTTAAATTGTGTGCCATTCTGAGTAGCGTGATGAAATTTCACACCACCTGCTCTGACCTAGTCTGGATATGAATCATCCCTTTGTCCAGCGTACCCTGCCTGTTAGACACTTAGTAGCCAACTCAGATGGAGAGTCACCGTATCACAGTGCTTGTGTTCAAGTATTAAGTAACCTTTATTTTACTTCATAATGGCCCCAAAATGCAAGAGTAATAATGCTGGCAATTCAGATATACCACAAAGTGCTTCTTTTAAGTGAAAAGATGAAAATTCTCCACATAATGAGAGAAATAAATCATATTCAGAGGTTGCTAAGATCTATAATAAGGACAAATTTTCCACGCATGAAACTGTGAAGAAGGAAAAAGAAATTCATGCTAGTTTTGTTGTTGCTCCTCAAAGACAGAGACTGAACCAAAAGGAAAATGGAGACACAGACGCTGCAGACAGACAAACGTTACAGCAACAGTGCATGATAAGCACTTAGTTGAGATGGAAAAGGCATTAAACTTCTACAATAAGATATTTTGAGAGAGAGAGAAAGACCACATTTACATAACTTTTATTACAGTATATTATAATTGCTCTATTTTATTGAGTTATTGCTGTTAATCTCTTACTGAGCTTAATTTATAAACTTTATCATAGATATTTTTAGAAAAAAACATAGTATATATAGGGTTCAGTAGTGTTCATGGTTTCAGGCATCTACTGGGGTCTTGGAACATCTCCCCGGAGGATAAGGGGGGACTACTGTAATATTAATTTTTATAATGAAATCACTAAAGAGCAAATATTTCATGTTACTTCCTTCTTTCTCCTGTATTGTAAGGCCTAAATTTTCATGTGTTGTCTTAATATATTTGAGCCTCACAGGGTCTCAAACCCCCAATCATTACATACATATATATAGAAAGTACATATCTGTATATGATAATGACTTCTCCAGAAGGATACACACCAAAATCAAATTTTTGTTGACTTTAAGGTGAGCTGATGTATGACTGGGATACATGTAAGGAAATGTTGCTTACCTTTTTATTTAAACATTTTTGTGCCTTTTGAATTGTTATGCATTACATATTTCCAATATATAATAGTGGTGACAACTAAAATATGGACATTCTTTGATGACTGACTTTATATTTCCCATTTGCTCAACTTCCTCATGAATCTAAATACATATGGATGTAACCTTGATTCTACTGATAACACCTTCTTCCCAAATTTTAAGTCTGTGTCCACAATTTATATTACTGTCACATGCCTAAGAAGCGAGATATTTTTCAGTGGGATCTCATGACCAGGAATACAAATTAAAGACGTTTCTCCATCTATGGGCTTTTATGTAGTCAAGCCCACCCATGCATAAAACAACAGAGGGATGAAATTTTTTACTGTAACAAAAAGTTTCTGGTGGGCATAATATTGTGAAATGTGAAAAAGTATTTATTTTCCTAAATTTCTAAGATTTCCTACAGTCGGTGACCTTAAAAAGGACCCAAACTCACTCTCTCCTTTTCTACAGGGAGAATCCATTACACGGTAGAGTCTCACTTTATCCAGCTTATCCCAACCTGGAAACATGGCTTTGCCACTAAACAGTATAACTTTGTACCTGTTTTGATCTCAGAAGCGTCGACTCTAAAATGGAAATATAGTAAGCACCTGTGACATTTCAGGTGTAATGGGAATTTTAGGAAAGATACATACACCCCAACATGCATACACACACAAATACATACAGCATGGTTAGATTATAAACCCAAGTTCAGGCGCTCACCTGTAAAGCGCTCCATAACCCTGGGGCTCACATCACTGACTCAACAGGGTGAACACTCACACACAGGCCTGAGCCCTCGGAAAATAAGAGCTCCATCGTCCCCTCCTCACAATTCGCTGGTGCGGTGCCATCCGGACTAGCCTCCCCATGGCCGTGGGAACCGGTGAGCTCGCCCTCCGCCTGGGGTCGGGCCTCCAGTGGCCCGAGATGTGTGCTGCGCACGCGCAGTCCGGAAATCACTCCCAGAAGTCTCTCGGCCGGGCCGGGGCGGCAGCTTTGCTTTAGGAATTTTGCGACCCTGTACTGTACCTTTACAGTCGACGAGGTGTCTTCGACTTCGGGCCTTTTTTCCGTGTCCCTTGTTGCGCGCTGCGCGAGTGGCACCCGTCTGAGGAAGAAACCGGCGTGGGTCGCCGCGGAAACGACTGTGCAGACGTAGCCCGAGCCCGTGGGGGACGGTGAGTGGCGGTGAGGGTGGGATTGCGGGAGGCGCTCAAAGCGTGGACTTTGGGAGCGCAGCCGCGGGAGTCCGCCCGCCCCCCCTGGGCTGTGGGCGCTTGAGCAGCGGGGACGGTGGTTGCAGCCCTGGGAGAAAATTGGGAAGCGTGCGTGTTTGTGAGAGGCCGTGTTCCGTGCGAAGGGCCGCGGGGGTGGTGCCGGGTGGTGAGTGCCCGTAGTGAGACTGAGAGGTGCGTGGTTATCCTTGCGTGACGGGGACGTACGATGTGTGTCCTTTATGTGAGCGTGGGTTGCGGTGGACTTGTGGGGAATGTCTCAGGGACCCATGGCCCTAGGTTCTCTGCTGCTTCCTCCACCCTCCTGTCAGGCACATACGACTGCCACAGAGAAATGACTCCAAGGGGGAAACCGCATGCGAAGCCCTCGATGAAGGTTTTTGGTACGAAGGTACAGACTGGCTTTTAGGATGGGAATTTTAGATTAGGGATTGCCCCTGAGTCAGGATTCTAGAAACGAATGGATAGAGAGACTCCAAGAATGGGATTCCTTCCTGGGATTGTTGTTCCTAGGAGTCCTCTGAAGTTCATCTGTATATTTGAGGATGACAGCGTTTCTTGAGCTCTGACGGCAGGAACCTACTGTGAACGACCTCTTCTTACTTCATTTTGGTTTTATGTATGAGGTCACAGCGGATGTAGCCATGGAGGGTGTATTTTAATACACGCTCAGCGTTGTGGTGACTCTGATTATTCCCCTGCAGGTTTCAGTAGTTAAGAAGCAACGAAAATGTGAGGCTAATTGTGACTTGTGCTTGCAAGTAAAGCGACTGAGCCAGAATTCGTGTCCAGAACAGGAGTTCTTAACCAGGGTTCCTTTGTCTGTATTTATGGGTGTAGAGGGGACCACAACCCCCGAAATTTTATAGATAATCGCTGTATATTTGTACATTTCCATTCTTCAAAGGTGTACACAATTCAAAAGATTTAGACCTGGGTTTTTATCTAGAATCAAAAATCGTTATACCTTGGGACAGTTTTGTACAAAATTAGTGGCTGAACAGCAGAAACTAACACAACATTGTAAAGCAATTATATGCCAATTAAAAAAAAGAAAAAAAAAATTAGTGGCCAAGATAATGAGAATGATTAAGAAACCCACATGACATCCATGAGACAATATTATGTAGATAATAAAATTTCTGTTTATAAAAATTAGTCGTGATAAGGAAAAATGGCCATGATCTAATGTTAAATTATCTTCATAGTTGTAGATAATAGTACCCAAGAAAATTTAAAATTATATATGGCGTTCATTTTTTAAAACAGAATTTTGTAAAACCCTTTTGCAAGGATTATATCCTAAATGATATTTTAATAGGTTATTCAGAAGAGAATAGAAAGTGCATAGTCATTTATTGAACACCTTCTGTGTATTCAAAACTTTTCTGCCCATTTTGCATACAACCCTAATCTGCAAAGGCCATTTCCCTTTCTAGTAGTGGAAAAATCTTTATAGTGATATGTGTCTGGTTATATCAGTGTGATACAGCTAAAGGATATTCAAGAATAGGTAAGTGGTAGTTGTTTCAGTCATAGCAATACTTCATGGCAGGCCGGCTATTTATAGACTTTTTAAAATGACAAAAATATAGCCTCTGCCATAATAATGACTTAAAATATTTTGAATACTTTGAAATATCTTTATGTTTTATTTATGATGATGGAATTAATGCAGACTTATTACCAAAAATTTGATTTCCTAAGAAATTAGGAAGAAGAAATTAAGAATACCTCTTATTCCCACTGCCTGGAAATAATCACTTTTAATGTTTTGGTGTATATGCTTTTTTGTTTGTTTGTTTGTTTGTTTGGCTGTGTTGGGTCTTCATTGCCGTGCGCGGGATTTCTCGAGTTGTGGCGAGCGGGGGCTACTCTTTGTTGCGGTGCGTGGCGCGAGATTCGGAGCACCGGCTCTAGACGCAGGGGCTTCAGTAGTTGCGGCACGTGGGCTAAGTAGTTGTGGCACACGGGCCCTAGAGTGCAGGCTCAGTAGTTGTGGCGCACGGGCTTAGTTGCTCCGCAGCATGTGGGGTCTTCCCGGACCAGGGATGGAACCCGTATCCCCTGCATTGGCAGGTGGATTCTTAACCACTGCGCCACCAGAGAAGTCCCTGTTTCTAGCTTTTTATGTGTGAACATTTCCATGTGGTTTTGTTTTGGCAAAATAATTGATCAAATAAAGGAGACAGTCCTATTCTTAGTATGAAAAAAAAATCTAACCCAATCATGGATTTCCTTATACCTCTGCATTAGGGAAAAGGAAGTGCTGAGGATCTCCTTGTTTGAAAAACATTCTGTTTTCACATTTTAGAGATTAGGAATTTTATTTAAAATTTAATTATTCGTGGCACCAAATTACTAAATAAGACATCCTTTCAGAATTAATAATTTAGAGATTTAAAGTTACTTTCAGAGAAAATGGCACTAATTTCTTTCTTTCTTTTTTTTAAAATTTACTTATTTATGTATTTGGCTGCGCCGGGTCTTAGTTGCGGCACATGGGATCTTCATTGCGGCGTGTGGGATCTTTTAGTTGCGGCATGCAGGCTCTTAGTTGTTGCATGCAGGATCTGGTTCCCTGACCAGGGATCGAACCCAGGCACCCTGCATTGGGAATGTGGAGCCTTAACCTCTGGACCACCAGGGAAGTCCCAGTGGCACTAATTTCTAATTCCAGGTATGATGCAAATACAAACAATATTTCCAAAGATAGTTATTATAACAGAAAATAAAGATTTTTAATATAAATCCCCATGTTATGCTGAAGAATAAGATTCATTCGTTAGATTCTGCATTTTTTCACATCCTAATTATATATATCTCTATCCCTCCTTCCTCAGCCCCAGCAACTACAGAGAATGAGAAAAACCCTGTTCAGCGTTATAAACATATATTTAAACATCTATCTGCTGAGAACTGAGGAAGGGCACGTATTTTCTTTTCCTGTCTGATAATATCTGTCTCTCTCTCTCCCCCTCTCTCATTAATAATGATTTTATTAAGAAGAATTTTATTTTCCCAAAGAAAAAATTTTAAAGAGAAAGCTCAAGAAGCACAAATTTTCAATCAGAAAAATATGATGCAGGGCTTCCCTGGTGGCGCAGTGGTTGAGAATCCGCCTGCCAATGCAGGGGACACGGGCTCGAGCCCTGGTCCGGGAAGATCCCACATGCCTCAGAGCAACTAAGCCCATGCGCCACAACTGCTGAACCTGAGCTCTGGAGCCCACGAGCCACAACTGCTGAGCCCGCGAGCCACAACTACTGAAGCCTGCGCGCCTAGAGCCCGTGCTCCTCAACGAGAGAAGCCACCGCAATGAGAGGCCTGCGCACCGCAACGGAGAGTAGCCCCTGCTCGCTGCAACTAGAGAAAGCCCGCACGCAGCAGCGAAGACCCAACGCAGCCAAAAATAAATAAATAAATAAATAATAAATAAATTTAAAGTAATTACTAATTAGGAGAAATTTATTAGTTCCAAAATGGCCATTTTACCATTTGTTTTCTGTATGTCTTGTCTTTTTTGTTCCTTGATTCTTCCATTCCTGCCTTCTTTTTGATTGTAGTGTCCTGTTTGATTCCTTTCTCATTTCTTTTTCTCTGTATATTTTTTAGTTTTTTCTTAGTGGTTATCTTGAGGATTACAGTGAACATCTTAAACTTATAATAGCCTAGTTTGAATTAATATTAGCCTAGCTTTAATAGTATACAACAAATCTTTTCTTTCTTTTTTCTTTTTTTTTTTAAGTACACTGGGGGTGTAGCTCAGTGGTAGAGCATTTGACTGCATACCTTTAAAACCTGCCTTGGTCTTCACTGAGTTAATATTGTTTTCCATCATTTCATATGGATTAATTATTAAGGAAGCCTTAGTATGTCACCATATTGCAGACTGTAATATGTTTAACCTGTTGCCTACTGGGAGATAGTTATTTTTAATTTTTGGCTATCAAAAATTATTCTCTGGTGAACATCCTCGTGCACATGCCTTGTGTACGTCTATAGTTATTTCCTTTTAAAACTTTCTAGAAATGGAATTTTGTGGTAAAAAAATCAGACTTTTATTAAATGCCTACAATAGGCTAGCCCTAGAAATTATAGGACTTGGGGTAATACAATCACTAAAAAGGCGTAGTTGCTTCCTTTAAAATGCTTATTATCTAAAATGAGGTAAAATCTATTCAGGAGTAAGTGTAAGGTGGTGTGTGATGAGAGATTTAGGTGACCTACCTTGTGAATTCACAGGAATGACACATCAGTCTGTCTGTAGCAATAGTCAGGATCTGAGCAAAATAGATGGATTCTGTGAAATATCAGTGGTAATAAATGGATTTTGTGCTGTGACTTTTGTACTTTACAGTTTCCTTCTAATTTTGTTGGATGCAAAGTGAAGCTAGTAGGATATTATAATGCAGCAGCTATCTGGGAGACATCATGGCTTAGTTGACAGGTTTATAAACCACATAAACCTCTCTGTCAACAATTTTTTAAAAAATACACATTTATTTCAAGTTAACGTATGGTAATTGTTAAAATAATTATTAAATAAACTTTAAAAAGAAAAATCAAGATCAAAATTAGAAAGTAAGCACTATTATTCGATGGTCACATAACCTTCCAGACTTTCTTTTATCTACTGATTTCAGTGGTCTGTTTCTCTGACACTGCTTCTCTATATTGACTGACGTATTCATATATTATTCAAAAGTATTTATATTGGTCAATCTAATTGTTCTCTTGACAGTGTATCTGGATTATTTCCCATATCCTTAAATATTTTCCCAACTTCACATTTGATATCTACTTTGATTTTTAGTACAGTGATGGTTTGTCATATATTTAACTAGTAAGCTTTGCTGAACTCAAAGTATTAAACACCGACTTTCTATCTTCAGTGTCTTAACCAACTTCATATAATTACAAAGCCACAAAAGAGGTTCTTATTAGGATAATGTGGGCTCTTTTCAGTCTTAGAAGGTGGGAGTAGAAGGAAGAGGACGTGCTCTGAGCAAGATTGCATTGCCCACTCTTAGGTCTACATCTCCCTCACCAAAATGACGTAGTGTCAGAAAACTTCCTGCTGACATATCTGGGTCTGGCTTCAATGCAGAAATGCCTCTGGTCTATGACTTCGTTCATCCTAGACACCTGGGTTGGCAAAGGAAATGGATTTATCTAGAATCCTAATCTACCCAAATTGTGTGTGATGGGAAATAGTTTGGAACCTGGAATGGAAGATCATAACGTTATTAACTTACATTCTGTTGGGAACATTAAACTAGTCTCAAGGTCTTTCTCTTCTCCCAGCTCTGGCTTTCTGGATTTGTGCTTTTCTGTTAGAGGAACCTTGAGGACTGATCCAGTCTTGCAGGTCTAAAACCATGGCTCATGTAAGTTGAGGTTTCTCCCCTCTTGGAATATGTGTATTTTTGTAGGTCATGTGATTATTTTCATTAATTTTTCTAAAGTTTACTACCAAAAGAGGTTCCTCAAATAACCTGCTTCCCAGCTTTTGTTCTAGTGAAATGTGATGCATAATTACCCAGCATCTTCTCTGTGTGTCCCGATCTAAACTAACTAGTGTTCATGTTATAACTGATAAATTATCCAGCACGTCTTAAGTGCCCATTCTTCTATCAAGGGCAGTGATGGAGCAGTGAAAGAGATAAATCCATTAAAGATTTATGTTATGTGAGTCAGGTCTGTATTTGGTGAAATGGAGACAATGGTTGTATTTGACTGTCCAGGAGAAGACTTTGAAATTTTCCAGACTTAAGATTTCAGGTAGATAAGATAGAAATTTGGTATTGAATGACTTAAATCTCAGTGTATAGTAATATCTCATAGTTTATGTGAATTAGTGTATACATGATTGAGATTTGCAAACTTGGCAGGAAATCCCCGAGAGATAAATATCAAGACTATTCTGTTGTCGAATGGGACATACTAAATTTGGGTGACATAATTCAACATCCTTCCTCAGTATTCTTTAACTCTGCCTATTAGTTATCTATTGCTGCATAATGTATTACCCTGACACTTAGTAGCTTAAAGTAGTAAACGTTTATCTCACGGCTTCACTGGTTCAGAAATCTGGACATGGCTTAGCTTGGCTCTCTTGCTGTGGGTCTCTTGCAAGGCTATTAAATTGTTGGTCAGAGCTGCAGTCATCTTAAGGCCAACTTTGCATGTATCTGCTTCCAAGCTCACCCAAATGGTTTTTGACAGGATCCAGTTACTCATGGGAGTATTGGAGGGCACTCTTGGTTGAGCAAGTGAGACATCAAAATAGGTCAAGCAACATGGAAATCATAGTCTGTAATCTACCATCACAAGTAACATTTCATCACTTTAGCCATATTCTATTTATTAAAAGGAAGTCACTCAGTTCAACTCATACACATGTGAAGGAGAGTACACAAGGGCATAAATACCAGAAGATGATCATTGGTAACCTAAGCAATCATTGCCTGTCACACTCAGCACAAGCCAGGTGTTCAATGACAGATAGTAGATGGCAGCAAAAAAAATGTATCATCATAAATAGTAGGCAAATACAGAATCATAGGATTGGAGAAGACCTTACACATGTTGTGCATCCTAAATGTTGTGCATTTAAATCTGATATAGCCATAAAATATAATGTCATGTGCCAAAAATTATGTGGATTTGTAAAAAAAAAAAATACTATGATAAGATCTGACATAATGAAGGATTTAATACTTGAGGGAATTCTCAATTTTATATAAACCCTATTTTCTAAAATTGAGACTTTATACTATATTTTTAAAAAATAGCTGATTAAATTTTCTTTTCTCTAAAAAGCAAAAATTTTCCTTGACACCTCACATTTACTGAGAATTTATGTGACAGATACCAATCAGGCATTATGCTTGTGTTTACTATTTAATAACCAAATGTTATTATTTTATCTATTGTCAAATGGCTCAGATACTTAACAAGCCAGGAAATTTTGTTTATTCTAGCAGACTTCTTCAAAAATATGTATATGTTCTGCTTCAGTTCCCTACTGTATTATAGATTTTTAGCCTACATACTTGCTATATTGCTCTCTTCCTACAGTATGATCCTTATCTTCTCCTTCTGTCTTCAAAATATTCCTTTAATTTCCCCATTAATACATAGGTTTGCCATTTCAGAGATCTGTGACATTCAGGGATGTGGCCATAGACTTCTCTCAGCAGGAGTGAGAAGCCAGATGTGATTACATTATTGGAGCAAGGGAAAGAGCCGTGGATGGTTGTGAGAGAAGAAACAAGAAGATGATGTACAGGTAAGTATGAGCAAGTCAAGTTATGGGAATACATCTGTGTAGGTGAAAGCCCAGTGGTCAAGGAGACATACACTTGAAATGTTGGCTGGAAAGGTTCATTCACATTGGATAAAATACCTGTGCTCTAAAGTAGAAATAAATACTCTGGATGAGCTACCCAGTGACTTTTATCTTTACTTCATTAACCACTCCCTGTGTCATTCTTCTTATATTTTTCTCCCAGTTCAGTGATGGGCACTGTCCTTCTTCCTTATGCACCTTTTAATTTGTATTTTGGACTCAAATGTTTTCCAGATCCTCTTGTGCACTTAGATTTACATATGTGGCTTCATTACCTAAAAATATATTCATTACTATATCTGGCTAATAAATGGAGTTTGTATTATATTAGGGAAGACATAAAATAAACATTTAAACAAATAAGTACATAAATAACATCACATAGTGAATATAGTATGAAGGAAACTACCAAGGATAAGGCAAATTTAGGTAATGAGGTAAGATGGTCAGGAACCCTTTTCTGAGGAAGTGATATTTGAGCTGAGACATGGAGGGTAAGGACTCAGGCCATTTGAGTATATGAGGAAGTGCATTCCAAGAAGAGTAAACAACAAATGGAAAGGCCTGAAAGTGAACATGAGTGTTGTGTGTTAAGGGATCAGAGCAGAGTTATTGAGGGGTAACTAACAAAACATGAATTCAGTATATTATGGGGGTTCAGGTCACATAAGATGTTACTAAGAATTAAAATTGTTTTCTAAGATTACTTAAGAGCCATGATCTGATTAAATTTTTAATATATTATATATTTTTATAAATATTTTCAAAAATTAAACCTTATTATTTATTTATTTTTTTTCATTGAAACTTTTTTTTTTAAACATCTTTACTGGAATATAATTGCTTTACAATGGTGTGTTAGTTTCTGCTTTATAACAAAGTGAATCAGTTATACATATACATATGTTCACATATCTCTTCCCTCTTGCATCTCCCTCCCTCCCACCTCCCTAAACCTTATTATTTATGAGACTTAGAAGTCTAGATAAAATAAATATAAATTAATTAGTTATTCACTTTCTCTCATATACTTTTTACATATTTAAAATTTTTTATTTTTTTTTATTTTTTTATTTTTTAGTCCCACTATCTATAGGTTTTTGTTGTTTTTTTTTTTTTAATTTTATTTATTTATTTATGTCTGTGTTGGGTCTTCGTTTCTGTGCAAGGGCTTTCTCTAGTTGTGGCAAGTGGGGGCCACTCTTCATCGCGGTGCGCGGGCCTCTCACTATCGCGGCCTCTCTTGTTGCGGAGCACAGGCTCCAGACGCGCAGGCTCAGCAATTGTGGCTCACGGGCCTAGCCGCTCCACGACATGTGGGATCTTCCCAGACCAGGGCTCGAACCCGTGTCCCCTGCATTGGCAGGCAGATTCTCAACCACTGCGCCACCAGGGAAGCCCTATAGGTTTTTAAAATAGCTCTGTTTTGATATAATAATTTCAAAACTGCAAGCATAGTACAATTAACTCCCATAAATTTACATTCATTAATTGTTTACATTTTGCTCATTTCCTTTCTATCTCTCTCTGGGTGTATAAATATATATATGCATATTAATTTTTCTGTACCGTTTGAGGGTAAGTTGCAGACATCATGTCCCTTTATCCTTAAATAGTTCAGTGTATATTTCCTAAGAACTAGGACACTTACATAACCACAGTAAAGATTACCAAAATCAGGAAGTTTGATATCTGATCCACAGTCAATATTTAGGTTTCGCCAGTTATCCCAGCATGATTCTTTTTTTTTTTTTTCACACACAAGCACTGTGATAAAATAAATATAAATTAATTAGTTATTCACTTTCTCTCATATACTTTTTACATATTTAAAATTTTTTATTAAAAAATTTTTGTCCTGGGACCTCCCTGGCAGTCCAGTAGTTAGAACTTTGCCTTCCAATGCAGGGGGTACAAGTCCGATCCCTGGTCGGAGAGCTAAGATCCCACATGCCTCGTGACCAAAAAACCAAAAACATAAAACAGAAGTAATATTGTAACAGATTCAATAAAGACTTTAAAAATGGGCCACATCAAAAAAAAATCTTCTAAAAACTTTTTTGTCTTAATATTAATATATTGGAGTTTTTCTTATTTCTTTCTAGATTAATATTCTGAAATTATTTTTTCTATTATCTCTACTATGTTCCTGAGGTCTGTGACTTCATTTCGGAGTTTTTCTAATTCTGATTTATGTTGTTCTTTCACTTCTTACGGCAAATTTAAAAAATTCAGAACACTTAATATTGTTAAGATGGCAATACTACCCCAGATTCCATTGGCTTATTGACATCTTGATCATGAATTTATGTGGATATGCAAGGGATCCAGACTAGCCAAAAAATCTTTTTTTTTTAATAAATAAATTTATTTATTTATTTATTTTTATTTTTGGCTGCGTTGGGTCTTTGTTGCTGCACGTGGGCTTTCTCTAGTCATGGCAAGTGGGGGCTATTCTTCGTTGCGGTGCATGGGCTTCTCATTGTGGTGGCTTCTCTTGTGGCGCACAGGCTCTGGGCACGCGGGCTTCAGTAGTTGTGGCACGTGGGCTCAGTAGTTGTGGCTCGTGGGCTGTAGAGCACAGGCTCAGTAGTTGTGGCACACAGGCTTAGTTGCTCTGCGGCATGCAGGATCTTCCTGGACCAGGGCTCGAACCCGTGTCTCCTGCATTGGCAGGCAGATCCTTAACCACTGTGCCACCAGGGAAGTCCCTCCCAAAAAATCTTGAAAGAGAAGAAAGTAGGATTTACACTTTCCAATTTCAAAACTTACTACATACCAAAAGTTATAGGGTGCATTGAAAGCAGTGCTAAGAAGGAAGTTTATAGCTGTAAACACTTACATTAGAAAGAAAGATCTCAAATCAGCCTAACTTCATACTTCGAGGAACTGAAATAAGAATAATTAACTAAGTCCAAAGAGAGGAAAAGGAAGAAAATAATAGAATAGAGCAGAAATAAACAAGTTAGAGAACAGAAAAACAATAGAGAAAAATCATTGAAACCAAGCGTTAGTTCTTCAAAAAGATTAACCAAAGTGAGAAAACTTCAGCTAGATGAAGAAAAAGTAGAGAAGACTCAACTAAAATCAGAAATGAAAGAGGGGTCTGTGAACAATTGTACACCAACAAATTGAGTAACCTAGGTGAAATCCTGAAAGCACACAATCTACAAATACTGAATCATCAAGAAATAGAAAATCTAAAGAGACATACTAGTAAAGAGATTGAATCAGTAATCATAAACCTACTGACAAAGAATAGCCTTGGATCCAGTTGCTTCACTGGTGAATTCTACCAAACATTTAAAGAAGAATTAACACCAATTCCCCTCAAACTCTTACCAAAAAATTGAAGAGGAAGGAACACTCCCAAACCTTTTCTATGAGGGCAGCATTACCCTGATACCAAAGCCAGACAAACAGTGCAAGAAGAGAGAACTAGATCAATATTTCTGATGCCTGTTGAGGCAAAAATCTTTAACAAAATAGTAGCAAACTGAATTCAACAGCTCATGCAAAGGATTATACACCATTACCAAATGGGATTTATTTCTGGAACGTAAGGATGGTACAACATGTAAAAATCAAGCAATGTAATATGCCACATTAACAGAATAAAGAAAAAAAAAACATGGCTGTCTCAATTGCTGCAGAAAAAACACATGACAATATTTATTACCCCTTCATGACAAAAACACTCAAGAAACTAGGAATAGAAGGAAACTACCTCAGCATAATAAAGGCCATATGAAAAGTCCACAGCTTCCATACTAAATTGTGAAAGACTGAAAGCACTAATTTTGCTACATTCCATAAGTTTTGGTATGTTCTGTTTTTTTACTTTATTTGTCTTAAGATATTTTCTAATTTCCCTGTAATTTCTTCTTTGACTCATTGATTATTTAAGTGTATGTTGTTTAATTTGCATATGTTTGTGTATTTTCTAGTTTTCCTTCTGCTGATGATTTCTAATTTCATTCCTTTGTGATTGGAAAAGATACTCTCTATGATGTCAGTCATTTAAAATTTATTAATACTTGTCTTGTGATCTAATGTGGTCTGTCTTAGAGAATGTTCCGTGTGCACTTGAGAAGAATGTATATTCTGCTGTTGTTCTGTGAAGTGTTCTCTGTATGTCAGAGGGGTCTAATTTGTCTAGAGTGTTGTTCAAATCTTCTATTTCCTTATTGATCTTCTGTCTGGTTGTTCTATCCATTATTGAAGGAAGGGTATTGAAGCCTCCCACTAAAATTATATTACTGTCTATTTCTCCCTTCTGTCAATGTTTCCCTCATATATTTTGGAGGTCTGATGTTTGGTGTATAAATATGTATAATTGTTTATCTCCTGGTGAATTGACCATTTTATTATTATATAATGTCCTTTTTGTCTCGTGACAGTTTTTCACTTAAAGTCACCCCTACTTTCTTTTGGTTACTATTTGCATGGAATATCTTTTTCCATCCTTTCACTTTCAGTCTGTCTGTGTCCTTAAACCTAAAATGAATCTCTTGTAAGCAGCAAGTCAGTGGATAATAATTTTTTATCCATTCAACCTATCTATGTCTATGTTATTGGAGAGTTTAATCTGTTTACATTTAAATTACTGATAGGAAAGTATTTATTATTGCCATTTTGTTACTGATGTTCTGTATACTTTGTGGGGTTTTTGACCCTTGTTTCCTCTCTCTTACTGCCTTCCTTTGTGTTTCATTGATTTTTTTGTAGCGACATGCTTTGATTCCCTTCTAATTTCCTTTTGTGTATATTCTATAGATATTTTCTTTGTGGTTACCATTTTGATTACATAAAATATCTTAAAGTTATAACAGTCTTTTTAAAATTTTATTTGTTTTATTTCTGGCTGCGTTGCGTCTTTGTTGCTGCGCGCGGGCTTTCTCTAGTTGTGGTGCGCGGGGCTACTCTTCGTTGCAGAGCGCGGGCTTCTCATTGCGGTGGCTTCTCTTGTTGCGGAGCTCCGCAGCATGTGGGATCTTCCTGGACCAGGGCTCGAACCCGTGTCCCCTGTATTGGCAGGCGGATTCTTAACCACTGCGCCACCAGGGAAGCCCAACAATCTGTTTTAAACTGATAAAAACTTAACTTTAATCGCATACAAAAACTCTACTTCTTTACAACTCTACCCTCACCCTTTACATTAGTTATGTCATAAATTACATCTTTCTATATTTTATACCTAGTAACATAGATTAGTGGGTTTTTTTAATGATTTTGTCTTTTAGATTCTATACTAGAATTTAAAGTGGATTTATGTATCAAAATTACAGTAATATAGGATTCTATGTTTTGTTCATATATTTACCTTTATTGAAGAATATTATACTTTTATATGGGTTTGAGTGGCTTTTTGATGTTCTTTCGTTTTAACTTTAAGGACTCCCTTTAGTATTTCCTGTGGGACAAGTCTAGTGGTAATGAATTCCTTCAGCTTTTGTTTATCTGGGAAGGTATGGATTTCTCCTTCATTTTTTGTTTTTATTACGTACAGTCAAACATATTTTTTTTAATTTTTAATTTATTTTTGGCTGCGTTGGGTCTTCGTTGCTGTGTGTGGGCTTTCTCTAGTTGCAGTGAGCAGGGGCTACTCTTTGTTGCAGTGCGCAGGCTTCTCATTATGGTGGCTTCTCGTTGCAGAGCATAGGCTCTAGACGCACAGCTTCAGTAGCTCTGCAGCATGTGGGATCTTCCCGGACCAGGGCTCGAACCCGTGTCCCCTGCATTGGCAGATGGATTCTTAACCACTGCTCCACCAGTGAAGTCCACTCCTTCATTTGTTTTTTTAAAAGTAATTAATTTATTTGCCTGCTTTGGGTCTTTGTTGCTGTGCACGGGCTTTCTCTAGTTGCGGTGAGCGGGGGCTACTCTTCGTTGTGGTGCGTGGGCTTCTCAGGGCTTCTCATTGCAGTGGCTTCTCTTGTTGCAGAACATGGGCTCTAGGCACATGGGCTTCAGTAGTTGTGGCACACAGGCTCAGTAGTTGTGGCACACAGGCTTAGTTGCTCCGCGGCATGTGGGATCTTCCCGGACCAGGGCTCAAACCCATGTCCCCTGCATTGGCAGGTGGATTCTTAACCACTGTGCCACCAGGGAAGTCTCACTCCTTCATTTTTGAAGGACAGTTTTTCCAGATACAGTATTCTTGGTTGATAGTTTTTTTTTTCTTTTCTTTCAGCACTTTGAATATATCATCCCATTTTCTTCTGATCTGCAAAGTTTCTGCTGAAGAATACACTGATATTAAGAAAGCCCGCTTGCTTTTGATAAGTTTGTTTTCTCTTGCTTATTCATTTTCTTTCTTTGAATTTCAGCCGTTTTATATAATACACACTATAAATGTGTCTTGATGTGGGTCTCTTGAATTTTCCTAGTTGGAGTCCATTGAGCTTCTTAAATTTGTGTATCCATTTCTTTCCTCATATTTTGAAAATTTTCAGCCATTATTTCTCTAATAATCTCGCTGCCCCTTTGCTCTTCTCCTTCTGGGCCTCCTACAATGTGTATATTGGTCCTCTTGATATTCTCCTATAGTGCCCTAGGCACTCTTGATTCATTTTTCTTTTTTACTTGATGATTTCAAGTGACCTCTCTTCAAGTTTGCTGACTCTGTTTTGCCTGATGAAATCTGCTATTGAAACCCTCTAGTGAATTTCACCATTTAGTTATTGTATTTCTCAGCTCCGGAATTTCTGTTTGGTTCTTTCTTATAATTTCTGACTCTTTGTTGATATTCTCATTGTCTTCATGCATTGTTTTGCTGAATTTATTTGTCTATCTGTGATCTCTTTTAGCTTGTTAACGTCTTCAAAACATCATTTTAAATTCTTTTTCAGGAACTTCACAGGTCTGCTTTTCTTTAGAGTTGGTTTCTGGAGCTTTGTTTTGATCCTTTGATTGGACTGTATTTCCCTGTTTCTCTGTATCCCTTGTGATTTTTCATTGAGATTTTGGCTTTGTAGAAACAGCTGCCTCTCCCACTCTTTACAGACTGGCTTACTACCTTCACCAGTAAGCCCAGCCAGGGGTTCTGGAACCTTTCAAACCTTTTCTTGGGATGCATCTTCTTTGGGGTTGTGTGTACGCTTTTATTTTAGTATAAATGGCTGCTTTTAACTATCTTAATTTCCTGTTTCTTCTGAGGACCTTTCAGTTTCTGTTGTATTACTCTACCCTTAATATTTTGCTTCTCCTGGTGCCTGCCTCTGGAAATGTATATTCTCTGCTGCTTTAATACACTGCAGTGCTCACCTGTGTTTTCAGTTGCCTCCAATCTGATATACAAACTATGCCACCATTCTCATCAGCAATCCAAGCCAGATGAGACAGAAACCAGTCCCTTGGGCAGCCCCTAGAGAAGTCAGAATGTTGGATACAACTTTCACTTTTTTCCTATCCTGAGGAAGGATCCAGAAATTAGGAGTAGCTATTCTCCCCATCACACCTCATTACACTGGGTGGCAAGAGGGGCTAGGGCAAGCAAACTGTCACCAGCTTGTAACCTTCTTGGCTGTCTCTTCTCTTGTTTATGTGCTTATCTGGGTGCTAGAGCCCCTTAACTAGTTTTTAGAGTTTTCACAAAAGTATTTTGGTACATATAATGCTGTTAATTCAGGGTCTCTTGGGGAGAACAAGGGGCTATATCTTCCTAGTGCACTATCTTCCTAATGTCCGATCTTCCTTTGTTTTAGGTTTTCTGTTTCCCATTTCCTGCCTTGTACTGGAGTATTTAAATACTTCTTTAGTATTCATTTTAGTTATTCTGTTGGTGTTTTGGCTATTTCTCTTTGAATATTTGTTTTAGTGTATGTTATAGGGGTTACAGTATACAATATACCTAAGCTTTCACAATCTGTTTTTACAAATATTGTAGCATTTCTTGTAAAATGAACAAACCTTGTATCTTCAATATGTTTATATTTACCTTTCCCTTTATAATTGTCATGTTTATCATATCTACACATACTGAAAACACCACCAGACTGTTATAAACTTTGCTTTCAAGAGTCAAATATATCTGAAATAACTTAATAGGGAAATAAATGATCTTATGTATTTACCTAGATATTTACCTTTCATGATGCCATCTTTCATTCCTGAAGATTCAGGGTTCTCTTTTGTATCATTTTCCATAAGCCTAAATAAATTCCTTTAGTAGTGTTGTTTTTTTCAATCAGACAATTTTTTGCCTCAGTCTGTCCCTTTCCTTTTCAGATTCTAATCACATTTTTAGATATATTACCACAAGTCCCTGAAGCTCTATTATAAAACTTTTAACCTGTACTGTTGATGAGTTTCAACTTGAATAACTTCTATACATCTATCATGTTTACATTTTTCCTCTGTCATTTCCATTCTGCTGTAAGCTCATCCAGCAATTTTAGAAATTATATATTTCAGTTCTACAATTTTAATTTTTTCGTTTATGTGGTTTCTTTTTCTCTGGCTATATTTCTTATCAATAATTTCAAATGTGTGGTTTTTAAAAAACCGCTATGTTGTGTTGATATGTTGATATTTTTACTTTAGCAAGGAATTGAAGCAATAAAATTTAGACTACACGTTCTGTCCTGCTGTTCATGGGAAGTAGTGTAATTCTCTGGTTCTCTAATGCTTTGCTGTACTCGTTTGTGTCCTTCTCATGCATTATGTGATTCATGTTTAGGCTAAGATTTGTACTTGTTTCCACCCAAAATTAGGAAATCTCCCTCTCCGAATGTTTCCTTTCTAGGGTTCCTCTCTCACTTTCCAGTTTGGTAGTGTTCCTTGCCATGATTCTTGTATCAGGAAATATGTTGGGGCTTTGACAGCTCATTTTTGCCCCAATATACCCGTCTGGCAAGGCTATGAGTGGTAGAGAAGGTGGCAAGAAACTCAGTCTAGTGTAGGTTGTTTTTTAAGGTTTTCACTCCCCTCCACAAGCCCTTTTTTGTTTAATTTACGGACCTTAGGTGTTTGATTTTTTTTATTTTGTCAAGCATTTTTAATTGATATCAGAGAGGGAAGTCGACTGTAACAAGTTTACATCACCATGATGCTACTAGAACTTCTTCAGTTAAGGAGTTATTTGATGCTGAAGATGATTTTTTTCATTTATTTTCTCTTGTATCATTTTGGACTCATTGCTTTCCATTGTATTGTTACCATTTATCACAATCGTTTTTTTGCTGCTGTTTTCACAGTTTTGGCCAGTCACACCTCTGTAAGTCTTTGATGGAAACTGATGCAGGAAAGAGTATATTAAATCACTGTAGCAAAGTGTGATAAATGAGTTATGGAGAAAGTGTCAGTAACTGTTACAAACTGTATAGCTGATTTTAGAGTTGTCTAAAGTATTCATCTCTAATGAGTGATTTAAAAAAAATTTTTTTTTAATTTTTTTATTTTGGCTGCTTTGGTTCTTCGTTCCTGCGTGTAGGCTTTCTCTAGTTGTGGCAAGTGGGGGCTACTCTTCGTTGCAGAGTGTAGGCTTCTCATTATGGTGGCTTTTCTTGTTGTGGAGCACAGGCCCTAGGGCACGCGGGCTTCAGTAGTTGCAGCGCATGGGCTCAGTAGTTGTGGTGCACAGGCTCTAGAGCACAGGCTCAGTA
The DNA here is from genome assembly GCF_965194825.1 of Balaenoptera physalus. Classification (NCBI taxonomy): domain Eukaryota; kingdom Metazoa; phylum Chordata; class Mammalia; order Artiodactyla; family Balaenopteridae; genus Balaenoptera; species Balaenoptera physalus. Next base: position 14,757,878 of record NC_138900.1, on the reverse strand, counting down.
GTTGTGGTGCATGGGCTTAGTTGCTCTGCAGCATGTGAGATCTTCCCGGACCAGGGCTCGAACCCATGTCCCCTGCATCGGCAGGCAGATTCTTAACCACTGCACCACGAGGGAAGTCCTAATGAGTGATATTTTTAATTTAAAAGACTATACTATAGAATACACACTGTTCTTTGTCAAGGAAAACAAAATGTTTTTCTCATTTCTTTTAGATTTGAAGTCAAGGTATGAAATAATCAGCTATGAAAATGTCCACATTTATAAAAAATATTCATCTCTTACTCTACATCAGAGAATTCATACTGGTGAGAAACCTTATGAATGTAAGCAGTGTGGAAAGGCCTTTAATCATGCATCCAACTTTCTGCGACATCAGAGAATTCATACTGGTGGAAAACCCTGTAAATGTGAGGAATGTGGAATGACTTTTAGTCATAGGATAGAACTTAGAGTTATCAGAGAATTCATACTGGGGAGAAACCCTATGAATGTGAAGAATGTGGGAAGGCCTTTAGTTGTGCCGTACATCTTACTCAACATGGCAGAGTTCATACTGGTGAGAAATCCTATGTATGTAATGAATGTGGAAAGACCTTTAGTCAAGGTAGAAGAATTAGAATACATCAGAGAATTCATACTGGTGAGAAACCCTATGAATGTAAGGAATGTGGGAAGGCCTTTAGTCAAGCCTCTCATGTTGTGCAACATGGTAGAGTTCATAAGGTGAAAAACCTTATGAATGCCGTGAATGTGGGATGATCTTTAGTCGTGGTATAGATCTTAGAGTATATCATAGAATGCATACTGGCAAGAAACCCTTGTAACAAACAAGGGTTTGTTACAAGGGTTTCAAATGTAAGGAATGTGGGAAGGCCTTTAGTCATGCCTCAAATCTTGTTCAACATGAGAGAATTCATTCTGGGGAGAAGCCCTATAAATGTAAGGAATGTGGGATGACATTTAGTTCTGGCTATCAACTCATTCCACATCAGCGAATACATATTGTCGTGAAACCATATGAATGTAATGAATGTGGGAAGGCCTTTAGTCATGCTTCAGCACTTATTCAACATGAGAGAATTCATACTGGTGAGAAACCCTATAAGTGTAAAGAATGTGGGAAGGCCTTTATTCATGGTGGAAGCCTAAGAATGCATCAGAGAATTCATACTGGTGAGAAAACTTATGAATGTAAAAACTGTGGGAAGGCCTTTAGTCGCACCTCAAACCTTGACAGGCATGAGAGAATTCGTACTGGTGAGAAACCATGTGAGTGTAAAGAATGTTGGAAGGCCTTTAGTCATGTTGAAAGCCTTAAAATACATCATAGAATTCACACTGGTGAGAAACCCTATGAATGTAAGGCATGTGGGAAGGCCTTTAGTGTGTATGGATGACTTACTGGACATCAGAGTATTCACAGTGGTGAGAGACCTTCTGAATGTAACAAATGCAGTAAGTCTTTTAGGCTTAGTTCAGGCCTTAAAGTACATCAGAAAATTCATACTGGAAAGAAAACTTATGAATTTAAGGACTGTAGAAAAGCATATATATGCAGTAGAGAATGTATAGTACATCCGTACATTTATAACACTGGGAAAAATTTTGAATGAAAAAAACATGGGAAAGCTTTTAGATATGGTTCAATTCTTATAAGGTATTAAATAATTTATACTGGTGAGAACCCCTCAGAATGTAAATAATGTTTCAAATTTTTTAGTTATGACCCAAATGTTGTTCAGATTCAGAAATTTATGGTGTATTTTTATGTAACATAGGAAGGCCTTTACTAGCATTTCTCTATTTATGGATTATCAGAATATTCATAATGGAGGAAAATTCACAGAATGTGGAAATGCCCTTTTTTAAAAATATTTATTTATTTATTTATTTATTTATTTATTTATGGCTATGTTGGGTCTTCGTTTCTGTGCGAGGGCTCTCTCTAGTTGCGGCAAGTGAGGGCCACTCTTCATCGTGGTGCGTGGGTCTCACTATCGCAGCCTCTCTTGTTGCGGAGCACAGGCTCCAGACGCGCAGGCTCAGTAATTGTGGCTCACGGGCCTAGTTGCTCCGCGGCATGTGGGATCCTCCCAGACCAGGGCTCGAACCCGCGTCCCCTGCATTGGCAGGCAGATTCTCAACCACTGTGCCACCAGGGAAGCCCTGCCCTTGTTTTTTATATTCTATTTATAAAAGCTCTATAACCCTCGTCAGTTATTATTACATTTGAAAAAACTAATACCACAGAAAACCCCTGTTGACCTAACAAATGTGAAAAAACCATCATGATTGCCGTTTGATTCTTTACAGCCTGCATGCAAGATATCTATCCCTGTGGAAGTCATTTGTAAATGATGATAATAATACCTACATTATAGTGCTGTTATTGGAATATAAAAAACTTGGAAAGCTATCTTAAACATAGTGTTTATTCAGTATTAGATACTATTTTTAGTATTATCATTGGTATTATTATTAGTGTATTATTATTAGTATTATTATTTGTATCATTATGAGATCAAGTCCATATGGATGTAATGAATTTAGCTTTGTGTAATTCCTTATGCCTTGTTGAGTTTTAAATATTTTTTTCTGCACAAACTCTAGTAAAATGTAAAAATCATGAGAGGATTTAAAACAGGAGTTTTATGAGAGCACTGACATGTTCTTTTGTTTAAATACTGTCTGTGTTTGCTTTGGTATTTCTTTGGCAGAGCTGAATAGTTGCAATAGGCTGTATGACCCACAAAGCCTAAAATATTTATTGTCTGGTTCATTACAAAAAACTTGCCAATTCCTGTTTTAGAACAGCATCCCCACCATGTTTTCCTTACTTTGGATTTTTGAAAAGTACAGGAAAGTTATCTTACAGAATGTCTCATGTTCTGGATTTTTAAAATTGCTTCATTGTAGGTCCATTTGTCCTGTTCTTCTATCTCTAATAGTTCCAGTAAATTTGAAGTTAAACGAAGAGGTTTAATTGAGTTTATGTTGTGTACATTAAGAATCATTTTCCTACTATTAATGGTGCTAGATTGGTTATAGTGGAGACTGCTAGATCTCTCCATTGTAGAGATTCATTTTACAGTTATTAATCTACATATTTTATCACCTCCTTTTGCAAATTGATAATCTCATGTATAAGTCCTGAATCAATTAGAAAATTAAAATTGAAATTAGGGCTATTCAGAAAGGAACCATAATAAAATGCCTATATACCAGCTTTGGGATGTTGCCAAACCTCTACTCTTTGGAAATGTAATACTCTTCAATGCATGCATGAAATAAAAAATGAAGACCAGAACTTTCTGTTCACTGCTTTATCCCCAGAACTATTCAGTCCCTCACTTAGTAGGAGTTGATAAAACTGATAAAACAATGAATAAGAATTTGACCTACAAAGTTAGAAATATAACAACATAAATCCTAAGTCAAGGGCTTCCCTGGTGGCGCAGTGGTTGAGAATCTGCCTGCCAATGCAGAGGACACGGGTTCGAGCCCTGGTCTGGGAAGATCCCACATTCCACGGAGCAACTAGGCCCGTGAGCCACGATTACTGAGCCTGCGCGTCTGGAGCCTGTGCTCCGCAGCAAGAGAGGCCGCGACAGTGAGAGGCCCGCGCACCGCGATGAAGAGTGGCCCCTGCTTGCCACAACTGGAGAAAGCCCTCGCACAGAAACGAAGACCCAACACAGCCAAAAATAAATATAAATAAATAAATAAATAAAAATTAAAAAAAAAAAAAAAAAACCTCTTAAAAAAAAAAAAATCCTAAGTCAATATAGGAAGCAGTTAATACAAATAAAATTATTAGAGCTTATTGATTATTAACCAAAATGATACTCAGAGTTTTGGGTTTTTTCCCATGAAAAGCAATGAATTCATCTAGACATACAGTTTTATAATTTAGAAATGAAATAGTAATCTTGAAACAGTGTTTTTTAACTTAAAATTTTTTCTATTAAAAGTATATTAGCATCAAATAAAGGGGATTTAGCCGTAAATATGGAAGAAAAAATATTTTAATTATAAGGCAATGCTTCAGTTTATTCCAGTATATTTAGAAATTGAAAGAATGTATTAGATTCCTGGGGAAAAATGTAATTTATCAAAATTAACCTAAGATGATATTGATTTTATTTTATAAAATTTAATTTAAATTTTATAAAATAAAATCAAAGGAAAACAACTCTTTTATTAAAAGCAGCACTATGACACATACTTGGGTAGACTTAAAGAAGGACATTATTTCTAACAGTATTTCTAGCTCATTGATATATGGATTACATAATTATAACAAATCTCTACTAGAATAATAGGTCCTAAAAATCAAAAGCTAAATGAGGTTTCCTTATGAAACTAAGTATAGAAAATCTAAATATATTACCCGCCAACTGAAACTGAGAATCTACCAAAAGAACTATGAAATTAAAAAGCATTTACCTAGCAGACCTACTAGGGAATGGACTTGAGGACACGGGGAGAGGGAAGGGTAAGCTGGGACAAAGTTAGAAAGTGGCATGGACATGTATACACTACCAAATGTAAAACCGATAGCTAGTGGGAAGCAGCTGCATAGCACAGGGAGATCAGCTCGGTGCTTTGTGACCACCTAGAGGAGTGGGATAGGGAGGGTGGGAGGGAGGGAGACGCAAGAGGGAAGAGATATGGGGATATATGTATATGTATAGCTGATTCACTTTGTTATAAAGCAGAAACTAACACACCATTGTAAAGCAATTATACTCCAATAAAGATGTTAAAAAAAAAAGCATTTATCTAGAATGTTCAAGACTTAACTATTCTTGTTTAATTATAAATCTTGAATGACAAAGCTGTTGATCCAAGTTTAGTACTTTCAATATTACAGGTTAGCAAACGATTGCCCTGTGGGTCAACCACCTGTTTTTCTAGGGTTTTATTGGAACACAGCTGTATTCATTCACCTACATATTACCTAAGGCTGCTTTCTGTCTTCAACAGCAGAGTTAGTTGTAACAGACACTGTATGCCTCGTAAACCTAAAAATATTTACTATCGGCCCTTTAAGAACAAGTTTGCGAATCTGTGATCTAGATTCATTAGTTTTTCTAATCTTTATTTAAATTTATGAATGAGCCGAATTATAGATAACTGATTTCTTTAATACTAAAAGGAACCTCCCTCCCACCCCCCAACACACATACTTGACCATTTTTGATACCTATTGACATACTTGATACCTATTTTCAAACACTTCCATCCAGATAAATGTCAGAAATTAGTCATTTGAATTGCCTTTCCCTGTATTTTCTGTAAATGTGAAGAAAGTGCCAGCAGCAAATCATATTAGTTTTGATGAAATACTGTGTTTTTGCACAATTGGTATTTAGCCCTATAAAAGAATTCTTATCTTTCAAATAAGAATGATTCATGAAAATTACAAATTATGCATTGTCAACCAACCATCTATGATGTCAGTGTGATTGTCCCTTATAACCTACACTTCTATGACCATTTGTTGCAGATGGAGAATCCACTATCCTATTCAGTTATTCACCATCTGATAGTTAACATCATTGTCCCATATGTTTAAGTTTTAGAATAAAATATAACACAAGACAGAATAATTTGAGTTCCGTAATAAAATAAGCCTACAGTAGGTCAGCATGGTACTTCTCCAAGTTACTATATATATATGTTGAATGTACAGACATACCTTTATCCAACGTTTTTGAAATTATGCCCCAGGAATACTGTTGGTACTTGACAGTACTTTTTAAAATGTTTTTGGGCTTAAACAAGTTTACGAAGTACTGAATACTAAATCTCTACGTTTGAATAATGAAAAGCTCATATTGACCAAACAAATGGAGACCTGTGGTAAAGAACACTTTAAAATGTTACCAGGGAACCTCCATTTCTAATACCTATTAATCTCTCTGGGAAATGTTGCCAAATCCAAAGGGAGTGACTCTCAGATTGGAATTATGGGTCATTAATTCATGTTACTAGGGATAATTGGATGGCTAATAGCTCACATCCTGACCTGCAATTAGTGTCCTTTTTCTGAATGTAGGGTTGCTATTTTTCTACAAAATGAAATATATTTTAGCCCAATCTTGATATAAATATACCTCAATAGATTTAAATCTTATCTATTGGCCATTATACAGTTGTTGACAGTTTTTCACTATTACAAAACCAGTGTCTAGCTTTGCTCCTGTATACTAGTACACAGAGCAGTGGTGTCCAATTACTCAGGCATAGGTTGTATACATTTTCACCTTTGGTACATGTTGGTAACTTGCTTTTTTTTGTGGACATCTGGCAACTCAGTCAAAAGGCGAAATAAATGTCCTGTATTTCTTCTTCTAGTGTGTGGTTTAGTTTTTAGTTTTTTAATTACTAGTGAGTTGAATATTTTCCATATATTTTTATTAGCCAATCATGTTACTTATTGTGATTTTCCTAGTCTCGTTTTTTGCCCATTTATTCATTTTTTTCCTTCTGATTTATAGGCGTTTTAAAAAATATTCAGTATCCAAATCCTTTGCTTGTTTTATATGTCCTTATTTTTTCCAAACTTATGCTGATTTATGCTGTTTTTTACTATGTTCAGTACCCCTCATACAAATATTTTAAATTTCAGTATAGTAAGTTTTCAGTCGTACCAAATATTCTTATTATTTCTAGTCACAATTTTATTAGACTATTTAATTTTCTAAATAATCAAATTATCTGCAAGTCAAAAAGAAAATTCCTTTTAACATATTTATATGGATTATTTCTTTTATTGAAATAACTTTGGCTGTATTGTACATTGGTGGTGACGATGTCAGTGGTATTGTGTATTGGTAGCTATGATATCAGTGTGACTGTCCCTTATAACTTACACTTCCATGTCCATTTGTTTCAGGTGGAGAATCCAATATTTTATTCAGTCATTCACCATCTGATAGTTAACACCATTGTCCCAAACAAGTTTAAGTTTTAGAATTAAATATAATGCAGGACGAAATAATTTGAGTCTCAGGCTTTCAGGTTTTCAGGCTTCTCCAATTTAATGGAAATTATGTCAACATTTCATGGTTAATCTATTATTTCCTTTTGGTTATGTGCCCCAAATAATCTGTATTGTATTTAAGTAGTTTCCTACATTAGAAATGCCTCATTTTTTCCAAACTCCATTTCATTGTTTGTTGCTTTAGTCATTTACTATTCTTCTTTATTGATATATTGATTAATACTGATAGATTTCTTAGTTTTTAATCATCCCTGGAATAAACCCTAGTCAGCCATGGTATATTATTTTTTATACCTGCTCAGTTCCATTTGTTAACTTGATTTAGAATGTTTGCATATGTATTTATATGTGAGATTGTATTCTAATTTCCTTTTGTATTGTATTTTTAATGTTTGATGTTACACTTACTAGATTTTTTAAAGTTTAAAGAGCTTAAAAAGTTTAAAGGAAGATAGAACTTGTCTTTAAAAAGTTATGGAGCTTTTTATATCTGTTGATTTGATTTTTTGTTTGTTTTTTTAAATTAATTATTTACTTATTTTTATTTTTGGCTGTGTTGGGTCTTCGCTGCTGCGCGCAGGCTTTCTCTAGTTGCGGCGAGCGGGGGCGACTCTTCTCATTGTGGTGCGCAGGCTTCTCATTGCGGTGGCTTCTCTTGTTGCGGAGCACGGGCTCTAGGCACACGGGCTTCAGTAGTTGTGGCACACAGGCTCAGTAGTTGTGGCTCGCAGGCTCTAGAGCTCAGGCTCAGTAATTGTGGCACACAGGCTTAGTTGCTCCGCAGCATGTGGGATCTTCCTGGACCAGGGCTCGAACCCGTGTCCCCTGCATTAGCAGGCGGATTCTTAACCACTGCACCACCAGAGAAGTCCCTATATATATCTTTTTGGATTAGTATTTTTATTTCCTTAGGATAAATATCCAGAAGTGAAATTGCTGGATCATATGGCAGTCCTATTTTTGATTTTTTGAGGAACCTCTATACTGTTCTCCACAGGGGCTGTGCCAGTTTACAGTCCCACCAACAGTGCAGAAAGGCTCCCTTTTCTCCATGTCCCCACCAACACTTGTTACTTGTTGTCTTTTTGAGGATAGGGGTGTCTCTTCTTTTATGGGCACTATTCCCGCTATGAGGGCCCACCCTTATAACCTCATCTAACCCTAATTACCTCTCATAGGCTCCATCTCTAGATACTATCACATTGAGAGTAAGAGCTTTAGCATATGAGTTTGGGGGTGAGTGGCATAAACATTCTGTCCATAACACTAATACTTGAAAAATATAAGTATAGCATATTTGCAAAAGTAAAATCACTAATTCACCTGGCATGTCGCTTTTAAAATCCTGATAACTGATCATCCCTTAAGGTTCCTTTCTTGTGAGGTAAGAAATAAGGCAGAGCTTTGAGGCAGGTAGACATGAGATGCAGAAGTCCTTGGGAGCATACATATGTTCATCAAAAGTATTGAACTAAAGTGCCCATCAACAGTAGAATGGGGAAATTTTGGTATCTTTATACAGTAGAATAATATACAGCAATGAGAATGAATCATCTGAAACAACAGTCAGCAATATGTATGAATCCTCCAAGGAATGCTAAGCAAAAGAACCCAGGTACAGGGCTTCCCTGGTGGCACAATGGTTAAGAATCCACCTGCCAATGCAGGGGACATGGGTTCGAGCCCTGGTCCGGGAAGATCTCACATGCCGCGGAGCAACTAAGCCCATGTGCCACAACTACTGAGGCCTGCGCGCCTAAAGCCCGTGCTCTGCAACAAGAGAAGCCACCACAATGAGAAGCCTGTGCACTGCAATGAAGAGTAGCCCCTGCTCGCCACAACTGGAGAAAGCCTGCGGGCAGCAACAAAGACCCAACTCAGCCAAAAGTAAATAAATAAATAAATAAAATAAAATTTGTAAAAAAAAGAACTTGCTGTATAGCACAAGGAACTCTACTCCACTTCGCTGTACAATAGAAACTAACACAGCATTGTAAAACAGCTATACCCCCCAAAAAAAAGAAAAGAAATTTTTAAAAATTCATGCATTAAAAAAAAAAGACAACCTACGGACTGGGAGAAAATATTTGCAAACAATGTGACCAACAAGGGCTTAATTTCCAGTATATACAGACAGCTCATACAACTCAATATCAAAAACAAACAAACAAACAAAAAAACCCAGTCAAAAAATGGGCAGAAGACCTAAATAAACATTTCTCAAAAAATGACATACAGATAGATGGCCAACAGGCACATGAAAAGATGCTCAACATTGCTAATTATTAGAGAAATACAAATTAAAACTACAATGAGGTGCTACCTCACACCAGTCAGAATGGCCATCATTAAAAAGTCTACAAATAATAAATGCTGGAGAGAGTGTGGAGAAAAGGGAACCCTCCTACACTGTTGGTGGGAATGTAGATTGGTGCAGCTACTATGGAAAACAGTATGGTGGTTCCTTAAAAAACTAAAAATAGAGTTACTATATGGTCCAGCCATCCCACTCCTGGACATATATCTGGAAAAGATGAAAACTCTAATTTGAAAAGATACATGCACTCCAATGTTCATAGCAGCACTATTCACAGTAGCCAAGACATGGGAGCAACCTCAGTGTCCATTAACAGATAAATGGATTAAGAAGATGTTCTGTATACACACACACACACACACACACACACAAACACACAAACACACACAATGGAATATTGTTCAGCCATAAAAAAGAATGAAATATTGCCACTTGCAGCAACATGGATGGGACCTAGAGATTACCATATTAAGTGAAGTAAATCAGACAGAGAAAGACAAATATATTATATGTGGAATCTAAAATACAAATGAACTTATTTACAAAACAGAAACAGACTCACAGACAGATAAGAAACTTACGGTTACCAAAGGGGAAAGGGGCAGGGATAAATTAGGAGTATGGGATTAACAGATACACACCACTGTACGTAAAATAGATAAACAACAAGGATTTACTGTATAGCACAGGGAACTATATTCAATATAATAACCTATAATGGAAAAAAATCTGAAGCTGTACACGTGAAACAAACACAATGTTGTAAGTCAACTATAGTTAAATAAAAGAGAGAGAGAAAAGTCTTGCTCACGGACTGCTGTGAAGTAGTAAGCTACCCAGGGTTAGTGTTCCCTTCCTGTAACAACCCACTGCATGTGCCGACATCCATCTAGGCTTACCTGCTCCATGCCTGTGGGACGTGGGGGCATAGAGAACCAACACAGACACGAGGCTTGTTTGGTGTGCCATGGGTAAAGTCCTTTGCTTTTGACCAGAAATCTCATGTCCTCTGCCACCTTCCATGAAACAGTAATAGGCTAGCTTACTAGCTTGTACATAGGGTAAAATCTCAACCTCTTCAGAAACCTTGACAGTGCCTACTGTAAAAGGTGTTTGTTGTTGTTGTTGTTTTTTTTTGAGGTCCCTGAGAGAATGGTCTTCACTTTATCTCCCAAACTGACTTATTTGAAAAAGCTCCTCTATAATCCAAATATGTTGATCAGATCTGAACAACAGTGCTCCTTCCTTTAGCACCAGGGGTTCCAGGCTCCTTCTAGAGTGGAGACAAATTAGCCATCCTCTTTCCCTCATGCATGTGCCATATTCACTCTTCCTCAAGATTTTCACAGAGAGGCTCACAGCTTTCCTTACCACAAGGAAGATTCTGGGATTCCAACTCAGGACCGGGAATTTCTTGAACTTCCATGAGCGGAGCTTAGTCTGACAGAACAAGAGACTGGTTTTAATCCCTTGGTATGCCAAGTACAGTTGACCCTTGAACAACTCGGGGGTTAGGGGAGCCCAGCTGCTGCAGTCAAAAATCTGTGTATAGGGACTTCCCTGGTGGCGCAGTGGTTAAGAATCTGCCTGCCAATGCAGGGGACACAGGTTTGATCCCTAGTCTGGGAAGATCCCACATGCCGCGGAGCAACTAAGCCCATGTGCCACACCTACTGAAGCCCACACGCCCTAGAGCCCGTATGCCGCAACTACTAAGCCTGCATGCTGCAACTACTGAAGCTCTTGCACCTAGAGCTCATGCTCCGCAACAACAGAAGCCACCGCGATAAGAAGCCCGCGCACCGCAACGAAGGGTAGCCCCCGCTCGCCACAACTAGAGAAAGCCTGCGCGCAGCAACAAAGACCCAAAACAGCCAAAAAAAAAAAAAAAATCCGTGTATAACTTATAGTCGGTCCTGTGTATCTGAGGTTCCTCCACATCTGCAGTTTTGCATCTGTGAATTCACCTAAGGATCATATAGTACTGTCATATTTACTATTGAAAAAATCCATGTATAAGTGGACCCACATAGTTCAAACCTGTGTTGTTCAGGGGTCAACTGTATAATGATTTTTGCCCTTAGCTCTCTGTAGATAATGTTAATGGTACTCCCTTATGGGCCTGAAGGGAAAAAATCCACTCACATTTTCTACCAGCTTTGTTATTCATTCGTTTCCCAGCTCTCCTGGGCCATGCTTCCCCTGGTTTTAGTCAATCCCTTTCATACTTGGTAAGCTTCAGTTTCCCTTCAATCACCTGTTTTGTGCTGTATGGGACCAAGACCCCCTTTTCTCTACTTTTGCCGTTTTCCCCTCCCCTATGCATTTAGAAACAAATCTAATAGATATGACTTCAAGAAACTGTCGTGAGACCAGTAAAAAAGATCACAATACAGTGTGAGGAGATGGGGACTGAGATAGCACATGAAAGGGGAGGTTGTACAAGTAGGTAGTGAACTCAGTCTTAAGGGATATGTAGATTTCTCAAGCAATGGAGCAGACTAGATAAGCTGATGGAATCCTTCTCTACAGAACTTCTATTAGTAATGGATACAGTATAAGAGCCGTCCTCTTAAATGCATAGCTGAGGGACTTCCCTGGTGGGCCAGTGGTTAGGACTCTGCGCTTCCACTGCAGGGGTTGCGCGTTCGATCCCTGGTCGGGGAAGATCCTGCATGCTGAGCGGCATGGCCAAAAAAAAACATGCATAGCTGAGTTCACAAAAATCTTAATGGAAAGCCTGGGGAAGGGGGTGGGACCAGAGAGAGCCAGGAGCATATGCTGTGATTAACCTGGGAGGTCTTCAGATATTAGGAACTGCGATGGACACACCCTAAAGTGACCCCTAAAGAGTCACCCTCTTGTGTAGTCCTCTCCCCTTGAGCACAGAATTTGTTAATTGTTTCTAGTCAATGGAATATGGCAAAGGTAATGTGATAGTCACTCCCATTATTACATTACTTAAAATATTCCATCTTAGCAGATTGATGTGACAAAATCTGCTGCTGGCCTTGAAAATGTAAGTTGCCGTGTTGTAAGAGGACCTGGAAGAGGTCCATGTGGGGAAGAGCTGTGGGCAGCCTCTAGGGCCTGAGAGCAGTCCCCAGGTGACAGTCAGCAAGAAAACAGTGTCCTCAATCCTATAGACGCAAGGAACTGAATTCTGCCAACAACCATAAGAGCTAAAAAGAGGATCCTGAACTCCAAAAAGGAGCACAGCATAGCTGGTACCCTGACTGCAGCTTTGTGAAACCCTGAGCAGAGAACCCTGCTAAGCTATATACAGACCCCTGAGCCATGAAAACTGAGATATATAAATGTTTTTATAAGCTGCTCAGTTCGTGGTCATTTGTTATGCAGCAACAAATAACTAAAACAGTAGTAAACGAATTTATTTTTTTTAATAAATTTATTTATTTATTTATTTTTGGCTGCGTTGGGTCTTCATTGCTGCACACAGGCTTTCTCCAGTTGCAGCGAGCGGGGGCTACTGTTCATTGCGGTGTGTGGGCTTCTCATTGCAGTGGCTTCTCTTGTTCTGGGGCACAGGCCCTAGGTGCATGGGCTTCAGTAGTTGTGGCATGCGGACTCAGTAGTTGTGGCTCGCGGGCTCTAGAGTGCAGGCTCAGTAGTTGTGGCACACGGGCTTAGTTGCTGCATGGCATGTGGGATCTTCCCAGACCAGGGCTCGAACCCGTGTCCCCTGCATTGGCAGGCGGATTCTTAACCACTGTGCCACCAGGGAAGTCCTGTAGTAAAAGAATTTATATGTTAATATCCATAATGTGTTAGGCTATGAGTCTTAGGAATGAGCGATTCACAGAATTGGAATTAAGAGCTCTGCAGAAGGCTAGTTGCTAAGATGGAAAAAAAGCTTCTTTTCCTAGTATTTATAAATTATGAGTCTTCCTTCACTTGGGTTTTAGGTATGGCTTTATTTTGGCTGCAAGATATAGAAATACCAACCAGGAATAAACCAATAAATCTTCCCAACTTGTGGAAGCCATGGGGTACAAGGCAGTGGGGGGAAAAGCTCACTTATGAGCTCAGTCCGAAATTAGAAAACATTCAAGAAAACAGTACACTATGAATAAATTTCAGTGAACACAATGAAGAGCAGAAGTCACACTCCTTCCCTCAGTCAGGAAATATAACTACTGTTAATAACCAAGGGGCTTCCCTGGTGGCACAGTGGTTGAGAATCTGCCTGCCAATGCAGGGGACATGGGTTCGAGCCCTGGTCTGGGAAGATCCCACATGCCGCGGAGCAACTAGGCCCGTGAGCCACAATTACTGAGCCTGCGCATCTGGAGCCTGTGCTCCGCAACAAGAGAGGCCGCGACAGTGAGAGGCCCGCGCACCGCGATGAAGAGTGGCCCCCGCTTGCCGCAACTAGAGAAAGCCCTCACACGGAAACGAAGACCCAACACAGCCATAAATAAATTAATTAATTAAATTTAAAAAAAAAAAAAAAAAAAAAAAAGAATCTGCCTGCCAATGCAGGGGACATGGGTTCGAGCCCTGGTCTGGGAAGATCCCACATGCCGAGGAGCAACCAAGCCTGTGAGGCACAACTACTGAGCCTGCGCATCTAGAGCCTGTGCTCCGCAACAAAAGAAGCCACGACAATGAGAAGCCCACGCACCACGATGAAGAGTAGCCCCCGCTCGCCACAACTAGAGAAAGCCCGCACACAGAAACAAAAACCCAACACAGCCAAAAATAAATAAATAAATTTATATTAAAAAAAAAAACAAAAACAAAAATCAAGGGCTTCCCTGGTGGCGCAGTGGTTAAGAATCTGCCTGCCAATGCAGGGGTCACGGGTTCGAGCCCTGGTCTGGGAATATCCCACATGCCACAGAGCAACTAAGCCCATGTGCCACAACTACTGAAGCCCGCACGCCTAGAGCCCGTGGTCTGCAACAAGAGAAGCCACCGCAATGAGAAGCCCGCACACCACAACGAAGAGTAGCCCCTGCTCACTGCAACTAGAGAAAGCCACAGGCAGCAACAAAGACAAGGAAGGAGGGGAGGGAGGGAGGATGGAAGGGAGGGAGGGAGGAAGGAAGGAAGAAAAGAAAAGAAAAGAAGAGCAGTAAAAGATATATGAAGAAATAATGCCCCCCACCCCCCCCAAAAAAAAAACAATAACCAACAGTAGATACAAAAAACCTGGGGAAAGAAAATACTATTAAAGAAAATAGTATTAAAAACATCAGACAGGTTTGAAAAAGATGGGATAGACCTTAAATCAGTTAACTGATTTGACACAGCTAAAAAGAAAATGAGTAACCTAACAATTAGATCAGAGGAGATTAAAGAGAAGGTTAACTTAGACAGCTATAGAAACTGTGAGAGTCCAAGAGGCAATGTTGTTGAATGAGAAGTGCCAGCCTACAAATAATCATTTCTAGAAGGAATCAATAGAGTAAATGAGGGAGAGGAAATAAGAAAATGTTAACATTTGAGAAGTTTCCAGTATTGAAGAAAGACAATCCTCAGATGGTACAATAAAAAACAATTATTACCAAACATTTAAAGAGGAACTAACACTAGTCCTTCCCAAACTCTTCCAAAATAGAAAAGGAGGGAACACTTCCATACTTACTGTATGACGCCAGTGTTGCCTCAATACCAAAACCAGACAAGGACACTATAAGAGAATAAAATTACAGGCCAATATCCCTGATGATCATAGATGTAAAAATCCTCAACAAAATATTAGCAAACTGAGTATAATACATTAAAAGTATACACCATGATCAAGTGAGATTTATTCCAGGAATGAGAGGATGGTTCAACATCCATGAATCAATCAATGTGATACACCACATTAACAAAATGAATAAAAATCATATGATCATCTCAATAGATGCAAAAAAAGAAAGCATTTGACAAAATTCAACATCCATTCATGATAAAAAACAATGTGGGTATAGAGGGGACATAGCTGAACATGATAAAGGACATATATGAGAAGCCCACAGCTAACATCATAATGGTGAGAGACTGAAAGCTTTTCCTGTAAGATCAGGAACAAGACAAGGTTGCCTACTCTCACCACTTTTATTCAACATAGTACTGGGAGTCTTAGCCAGAGCAATTAAGCAAGAAAAGGAAATAAAAGCTATCCAAGTTGGAAAAGAACTAAAACTATGTCTATTTGCAGACGATATGATATATATATAGAAAACCCATAAGATGCCACCAAAAAACTGTTAGAACTAATAAATGAATTCAGTAAAGTTGCAAGATGCAAAATCAATATCCAGAAAATCTGTTGGACTCCCAGACCTCTCCCCTGAGATCTGACTCCTGCTCCAGGATCTCCTCCCAATACTCCCAAGCTTCTGATCTCCTGGGCTCCCAAGCTTTTCCTTAGAATCTGTCATCTCCTCCAGGACTTCGATAATTCATATGCCCAAGGTCTTCTATTGGGCTTCTAAGCATCTCCTTCATGCTCTAGCTCCTCCCTTGCTCTTACAGGCCCTCTCTTTGAGCTCTGCCCCCTCTCCCAAGGTACCCCCAAACTGTCTTGAGGTCCCAGGCCCCTCCTCTAGCCTACAGTTCCTCTCCTATGCTCCCAATACACTAAAATGGGCATAGCCAGAATCTCATTTGAGCCTCATAATGAGCCCCATTTTGCACATGATAAAACTGAGGATTAGAGAGGTGAAATCACTGTCTTGAGATTACATGTTAAATTGAAAGGCAGGGATTCAAATCCTGGTTTGAATCTAAAACCTACATTTTCATCCCCACACTATATCTCATTAAAAATAGCTATCCATTAGAGAAAGAGAACTATATTCCAGGAACTGTATTAAACATTTCACTAAGGTAAGCATTATTATCACCATTTTACTTTGAGGAAACCAAAAACTAAGATTAAAGAGCTAATAAAATGGCAGAGCAAGGACTGGAATGAGAGTTCTTCTGAATTCAAAGTTGGCACTCTTAACCATTATTTCACTCTGTATCCCCATGATGTAGATGAGAACACTGAAGCTTAGAGATGTTGAGGAACTTAAGTCAATTACAAAGTTTATAAAGGGGCAAAATTATGGGTCTTCTTTGCTTCCTCTCATATTAATGCTAAATAAACAAAAGTCCACCCGTCCCAGACACTGTCCCTCCAGGATCTTTTGAGGAAAAGAAATAGTAGCCAAAGAATTTGAGTGCCGGACAGGCTTTTCTATCAAAAGGTGATCAAACACTAGCCCTTACCCTCCAAAGGATGTAGTCTACTCAGTGAAAAACTTGTCCCTCTTAAGACAAAGTTTATTTGGTTTTTTTCTGGCTACTTTCTAGGGGATCCTAGGCTAGGGGGGGGCGGGGGAAGAGAAATAAGTCAGAATATTTGTTACAATTGAGAGATGTCATTTTATTCAGTACATAATAATAGGTTTCTGGAGCTGAATGAAAAGGAGTCCTTGTCTAGTCCCACCTTGAAGTGGGGAACAGGTAAGGAGGCTTAAAATCTGTGGCCCAGGCTTATTTTCCAGTAAGACCCCGGAGTCTTAATATTAGGCCAAATCAGAGAGTGGGAGTAGGGATGTTGGGCAGCCTCTCAATTCGATAAGGATTGACTTGTGGTAGCCTTTTCCAGGCAAGTTCTAAGAACCCATACTGGGTGATGCCCACAGGTTGGATAGTATGCACCCTATTCTGCCCAGGCAAGGGTACAACATTCTGGAACTCAAGGGGACCTGCAGGGGCATGAGAACTACCACAAAACAGGCCATAGAATAACCGTTCACCAAGTACCAACTCCTTGGTTTTCAGGGCCTTTTTGTAGATGGTCTCTTGTGGTTGGAGTTTCTTTCTCTGCAGCAACTCTAGTAGCAGCCTCTGGATTCGGGGGGACTTAAGTTGGTACAGGTCCATGAGATGGTAGAACTGATCCATCCAAGCAGCACTGTCTTTAGCATATCACTCCTGCAACATCCGCAAAACATGGTACAATGCCACAAATGTCTCCCACTGAGGCAACTCTTCCTTTTCTTTAGAGATGGGCTGTGCCTTCTTCTCCAATTGGGGCAACTTGAGGGGCCTGCCTTTACCCTTAAAAGCCCTGAGATCCTTCTGAAACCTCAGTGCTAGAGTTTGTTTTTCCACAGAGGTATGGGCACCTGTGAAAATGTCTCTTGTGGCAGGATAAAAAGGTCGCACTTCCATCTCTTCGAGAACATTGGATAACTGCTGTGCCCATGCACTCCTGTAAGGCTCTCCTAAGAGTTGCCAAGTTATAGCCTTTGGGTCTTGAATTCTCTTGGTAGTTGATGGTAACACTGGTGCAGGGCTGGGCTGGGCTTTCTTCTTTGCCTTGTGAAATTTGGGGAGCTCACCCCTTCCCCTCAAGGCTCGGAAGTCCAAGGACAGGGATTCTTTATCCACAGAGGGGTAGACAGCTGTAGGAACATCCTTTCTGATTGGATAAAGGTGCTTTAACTCCTTGACAGCAGTAGATAACTGTTGTACCTGCTTCTTCCTATAGAACTCAGCTAAGAGATGCCAACTGAGAGCTTGTGGGATTTGAGTCCTCTTAGTAGATGATGGTAACACTGGTTTAGGGATAGGGAATGGCTCTAGCCAGCTCTCCATTTCTTTTCTTCTAATTGGAGGGCTCACTTTTTTATTTTTGGAGGGCTCACTTTTAAGTGTACTAGACTCAAAACATCTTTATAAGGTTGTGATATATCTATGTGACCTATCTGTAGGCTCTGCTGGAGATGTTTAGCAGTGGCTTTAAGATTGTACAGATGCATCCATTTCAAATATCCCTTTGAAGTGAAGTGTCTGAGGAGTTGGCTCGGTCCATGGAAACTGTCCCTTGAAAGTTGTTCTCCTGCTTCCAGTCTTATTAAAGCATTACTAATCCAGTCCTCAACTGAGAATCTTACTTCTGAGTGGCAAGGCCTTTTAGCTGGCATAGAGGTAAGTGCTGGGGCTGGGGCTGGGGCTGGGGCTGGGGCAGGGGCCTGACCCTCAGTTTTGCCCATCAAAGAATCCTGATACTTCAAGAATCACTTCCACCTGTCACCTTTGGGCCTACGTTCAGGTTTCTGGGGTTCCATGAAACCACAGGTAATATCAGGTAAGTGGGACTTTGGCCTGTGGAGGCCTTCTGGGGTCTGGGTCTCTGTTTCCATGACTTGTGAAAACATGCCGCTGGCTTTCTCCAAGAGTACCTCCTCTTGTGTTCCCCATGACCTTGTCATGTGGTGTGCTCCAAGAAGTTGACTTTCCTGTCCTTCCAAATCCAATGATACCCTAACACTTTCAGGGGCATTCCCTTTTCTTTTTCCAGGGCTACAGGGAGTGGCCTTTTGAAGGGGCTCTTCATAATTGTTGGCCACATAGCCTTATCCATAACTGTGGGACCTCCCTTTCCATAAAGCAATCTCTCTTTCTTAGGAGCCATTTCCCTTCCTGCTGTACCCTCCCTTTTCTCAGCACAAACCTCACCTTCTGTTGCTAGCTTCGATAAGTTCACTTCTTCCTTTGGGAGCTCTGTTTTCAGTACTCTCTCCTCTTCTGAGAGCATCGCCTCCATAAGTCCGCTCTCTTGTTCCTTCTCTCTACTCATGCCCTCCTCATCCTTCTGCCTTGCCTCCCTTTCCTCCTCCTCCTCCTCTTTTTCCTCTGTCTTCTCCATTTCTTCCTCTTCCTCCTCTTCCTCACTCAGGCTCTCCTCCTCCTCCTCCATGCTCAGGTGCCCCCCCTCCTCATTGCTGAGGGGCTCCTTCTCTTCCGTATGTGGGCCCTCTTTTTTCTTCTTACTCAGCTTCTCTTTCTCCTGAGTCAATTTCTTTTCCTTTTTCCTTATTTGGGTTGAACTCTTTTTCTTATGCTTCTTAGCCAACCTCTCCTCCAGTTCCTCTTCACTCGGGCTTACTTTCTTTTTCTTCTTCTTAATCAGGTATTTCCTTTTCTCTTTCCTGGGCAGAATCTCCTCCTCCTCTCCTTCCTCAGTGAGGCTCTCCTCCTCTATCCTCTTCTTAGTTGGAGCTTCCATTTCCTTCTCAATCAAACTCTCAGATAAGCCTTCAAACAGTATGTCTCTGATATTCTCTAATAACCACTTTACCTGGGTCTTTTCTGGTTTATTTTCCTCAGTTATCTTCAGAAGCTTCTTCAGCTGCTTTTTTCCTAACAGATTTTGCTGCTGGACCTCCTCTAACATACTCTCTACCTGGGTTTTATCTAATAGTATCTTTTCCTGGACCTTCTCTAATAAGCTTTGGTCCTCCTTCAAGCTCTCTTCATCAGTCAGTGTTCTCTCTTTGGTAGCCAGTCTGTCATCTTCTAGTTTTCTTTCTTTCTGAACCAGCTCCTTCTCTTCTTTGGTTATTTCCTCCTGTTCCTTAAAAAACTCCCACCTCTGGCCATCAATTTCACTCCTTCCCATAATGAATGATCGTTCTTCTTCAGGTATTCCTAGTTCTTTCAATGGCGCTGTACTCATTTCTCTAATTGTTTTAGCCAGGATCCTCAACAGGTGACTCTCTTTCTTCCTTGTGTCTTTTTTTCTGGAACTAGCCTCTTTTTCTTCAGAACTAATCCCCGTTCCCATAGCCAGTTTCCTCATTTCCTGTATACTCTCCTCTTGATTCTTTTCTTTTCTTCCTTGGCAACACCCATCTCCTTGGTCCTTATGTCATAGGCCAATTTCCTGTCTTTATCGGACAATGTACCTTCTTCTTCCATAATTTCTTTCTCTTCTTGGGTTATTTTTTCCTTTCCCTTAGTTATGCCAGTTCCTTCCCTGGCTATTGCCTTTTCCTTCTCGGCAATATGCCTCTCTTCCTTGGCCAGTATACTGTCTTCCTGAGTCAGTCTTTTCTCCGATGCCCTTTCTTTTTGCTGGGACTTTTTCTTCATTTCACCAGCTTGTTTCTTCTCTTCTAGGAACAATTTCTCTTTTTCCCAGGCCCATTGTTTTTTTCGATCACTCTCTTTCTCCTCTTTCTGACTCCATATTCTCTCTTTCTGGGCCTGTTTCTCCTCTTGTAGGGCTAGTTGTTCTTTTTCACAGGTCCATTTTTTTTTTCCTCAATGGCTTTCCTATCTTTTCCAACCATTTCTCTTCTTTTATAGCTTTCTTCTTTTTTTCCATGACCTGTTTCTCTTCTTTTGGGGATACTTTTTCAATTTTCTCTATCTTTTTCTCCTCTTTTGGGGCCAGTTTCATTTTTTCTCTGGCTGTTTTTTTCCCTCAGCTTTTTCTACTTTTGGAGCCAATTTCTCCTTTTTCTGATCCCATCTCTTTCCTTCCCAGGCCTGTTTCTTTTCTTTCAGTGACTGTCTCTCCATTTCCCCAGCCTCTTCATTCTCTTCTAGGTCCACTTTTTTCCCTGAGGCCTGTTGTCTCTTTTTCTTGGTTATTTTCTCCTCTTTCTGGTCCCTTCTCTCCTTTCTCCAAGCTTTTTGCCTTTTTTGGGGTCTGTTTAACATCTTGTTGTGAGTTTCTCCATTTCTCCTAACTTTTCCTCCTCATTTTGGCCCAGTTTCTTTCTTTTCTTGGCTAATTGTTTGTCCTTGACCTCTTTCTCCTCTTTCTTAGCCTGCCTCTCCTTCTGATCCACTTTCTCTGTTTCTCAACTTGCTTTTTCTTTTCTTGGATTTGTTTCTTTTTATGGGCCTCTTTTTTTCTCCATTACTAATGACTTCTTCTTCTCTCAGGTCAATTTAATCTCTTTCTCTGCTGAGCTGCCTCTTTGTAATGCCTGTTTTCCCTCTTTCCTAGACAGTCCTTCCTCTTCTTTAGACAAATGTTCCTCTTCCTGAGCCAATTTCCCCCTTTCCCAGGCCTCTTCCTCCACATGTTCCTCCATACCCCAGATGTGTTTCTTCTTTTCGTGATACTTCATTATTTTTTCAATTTGTTTCTCTAGGTCCTGGATTAGTTCCTCCTTGTCCCAGGCCAGCTCCTCTTCTTCCTCACCCAGCTTCTCCTCTTCCTCGCCCAGCTCGTCCTCTTCCTCACTCAGCTCTTCCTCTTCCTTGCCCAGCTTCTCCTCTTTCTCCTCTTCCTTGCCCAGCTCCTCCTCTTCATGGGACAACTTACTCTCTTCCCAGACAGGCAACCCCTCTTCCTGGGCCAGCATAGCCTTCTCCCAGTACCACTTCCTTCCCTCCGGGGTTACCGTCCCCTCTTTCCAGTTCACCCTCTTTCTTTGCCCCAGTAATTTCTTTTCTCTTCCAGTCACCTTCTTTTCTCCTAGGACTAACTTCCACTCTTCCTTGGTTAATTTCTTTTGTGAGGAAGGCAGTATTTCTTCCTCCCAAGCTCCTTTTTCTTTTTGGTGGGTCAGTTTCTTATCCTTGGTCAGTTTCTCCTTTCCCTGAATTAATTTCTTCTCTTGCTTACTCAGTTTCCTTTCTTCCCTAGTTATTTTCCCTTTTTGTGTGGCTAGTTTTGTTACTTTTTAAAATTTCCTTTTCTCTAATGCTAGGTCATCTTCTAAGAAACTAACCTTCTTTTTCTTGACTTTAGAAAACACCTTGCCTTTCTTTAACACTGTTTTACTTCCTTGTTCTCTCGATCCTACTGTCCCTTCTTCCTTCACAACCTCTTTAACCACTTCTTCTGTTAGTGGCACATAGCATCCGAGTCCAATTACGGCCGCAGCAGACCCGCCGCCCCTGCTGGGGAGCAGAACCACAGACAGTGAAGAGGCTATAAAAGTAGGGCAGGTGGTACAATGAGAAAGCGTAGTTAGTCTGGCAGAAAAAAGTGGTGTTATCAATAAACTGCGGTTTCTGCAGATCCATATCAATATCCAGCTGCCGCAGCAAGTTCCCAAAGGCAAGGTTCCATTCCTTCACTACACCTTCACTGCCTCCTGTTAGTAAGGTATGGGTCTCTGGCTGGCTTTGGACACATATCACTGGTGAGGAATGAGCCTGGAAGCTGTGGAGGAAGTTACCTCGGTCTAGACCCCAAGCATGGATTTCTCTGTCCTTGTTTCCAGCACAGAAATAGCTCTGAGAGACACAAGTGAAGGAGCAGGTGATGGTGGAGCCACTGGTGATGGGAGTAAACTTCTTTACCTCTTCCAGCTGGCCCTGACCCTGGTGGGTGAAGACTCTCACCTTATTCTCACAAAGAGCCAGGAGGGAGCCCTGGGGGCCATTCAGGGAAAAGGCCTGTACAAGCTCACCACCAGGCATAGGCACAGTTTCTGCCATTTGGAGACCCCTGCTGTTTGGCAAGATAAACCAGGCATTTGTTTTGAATATGGTTCCACCCAGTTTAAGGAGACAAAATAGTTGTCATCAATGGAGTAGAAGCAGATGAAAGGCTTGCTCTCAGGATAGTGAGGCTCTTGGTATAGAATCTCAGGCCAGTCACCCAGTACAATCACATCATTCTTCGTTTTTTCATCAACCTGAGAGAGAAGAGTAGCCTGAGCTAAGGGGGCTGAGTCCCCAAACACTCATTCATTCAATGAATACTTATTGAGGGATTAGTGGAAATTTGTTGTTCTTTAGCTAACCAACATTTATTCACCCTACTACTAGAAAGCACTGTTGGGGTGAGCACTCCCTCACCCTCAGAATACATCCTAATTCATCAAAGTACCTTCCAGCCTTTCTCAACCAAAGTTCCGTAAAGAGAAGTAAGCCCTAATATCCCAAAGTATCCATTCTACATAATAAATTAATTCTTCCCTGTGCATCTGGAATTCTTCCCTGTGCATCTTCCCTGCTACTAGTTATGTACCATCCTTAAGAGAACTGAGAAAATAGCCCCTCAAATCATTTTCTGTGTTCTATGGGTCAGTTGAGGAGCCACATTTGAGAAAGGCTGGTATATTCTATGACAGACACTGGGGATACAATGCTGAGCAAAAGAGATATGGCCTAAGCTCTTAAAAGATGAGAGTCCATGGGACTTCCCTGGTGGCGCAGTGGTTAAGACTCCGCCTGCCAATACAGGGGACACGGGTTCGAGCCCTGGGCCGGGAAGATCCCACATGCCGTGGAGCAACTAAGCCCATGCACCACAACTACTGAGCCTGCGCTCTAGAGCCCGCAAGCCACAACTACTGAGCCCGTGTGCTGCAACTACTGAAGCCCACACGCCTAGAGCCTGTGCTCCACAACAAGAGAAGCCACCACAATGAGAAGCCTGTGCATCGCAACCAAGAGTAGCCCCTGCTCACCGCAACTAGAGAAAGCCCGTGTGCAACAATGAAGGCCCAACACAGCCAAAAATAAATAAATAAATAAATATTAAAGAGGACAGGAGTGAAGTGGGAGTTTTATGAAGTCTAAAATAGGACAAAGTGTAGAAAAAGTAAGCTGTTAGGTGAGCTTAGGTGAGTCAGTTGTAGCACAGCAAAAATAACACAGGAGCCTGGCTTTTCAGCCCTCCTATAACTCTCTTCACTGGAATGCTCATTCTTGAAGACATAATTTTGTAGACACAATTATGTCTATCCTCTTCACTACTGTATGCAAAAGTCACTCACCTGTTCAACAAAGATTTACTCACTGTTGATTACATGCCAGGCTCTGTGCTGAGCGCTGTAGATAAAGCAGTGAACAAGAATGATTATCTGCCTGCATGGAGTTTACTATCTAATATGGAAGGCAGACACTGAACAAGTTAAAGTAGATGTCTAGTTCTGGCAAGATGCCAGACTAAAATAACCTAAAAGCCTCCCACTACAAACTCCTAGAAATTCTGGGTAAAATAACAAGTAGCTAAATTCCAGGAGCCAGAAATGAAGAAAGGTTGGGGGGAAAGACACAGCAATAAATGCAAACTGCTTCTGTGATTGTCCTGAAAAGGTGTAGTTATCAGAGCCTCAGACTGACCATAATGGCTGGGAGGTAGGGTAGTACTGCCTTGTCTAAGAAAGGAGAAAGGATCTGGACCATAAGAGATAGGGAGTTGGAACTGAGACTCCTCCATTACCTTCGAGAGACATACTTCCATAGACAAAGCTGGCTCATGACCAGCTTCCTGAAAGCTTATACACCTTTAAACATTTGTCCAGGCATGAGTCGGGAACCTATACACCTCCAAATTCAGGGGATACCTGAATGGGTATCATCAAGCTCTCCAAATGATACTCTGACACATACCTCATAAGGAAGAGAGGCAAGATGGAAGGAGAAATACCACAGAGCATACCAACAATTCTTTCTGAAGAAATCATTTAAAATCTACACCTGAGAGGGTAGTGAGCTGGGGCGGGGTGGGGGTGGGGGGTCACAAAAATCTCCTTCATAATCTCTTAGCATGCTCTTTGTGGGTTATCTGACATCTAATGTTCTCAAATTAAATTCCCAGAATATTGAAAGCCACATTTAACATTCTGTTATATGTGTATATTAAAAATTCTAAGGAAACCACCAAAAAGAAAGAAACAAATAGAATGTATGATTTAATCAGGGGAAAGGGGATAGGAAATAAAGGTAATACAAGTCAATCCAATAGAAGAAATGTAAGACAAAACAGAAGAAGGAAAAAAGAGGTAATGTAAATAGAAAGAAATAAGGTGATAGAAACAAGTCTAAATATGTCATGATCATAATAAGTACAGACTGAACTCATTAGATAAAAGACAGATTTTCAGATTAGATTTTTTTTAAATGAATAAAGTATAGTTGTATGCTGTTAGTAAGAGACAAATCTAAAATTCAAAAACATAGAAGCTTTAAAGTATCATTACTACCATGGTCTTCTGTTCTGAAGATCATCTAAAAGCAATAAAGAGAATAAAAAGATCTTTGCAAACTCCACATTCAGCAAAACCAGGAGATAAGTATATTTGGTAGATAATAAATTACATGTAAGGGCTGACAAAAGCAGCTGAAATTAGGGGCAATTATGAAATAGAAACTGGAAACAAGAAACTATAGAGAGAAATTTGAGCATAAAGAAGGACAAATAGAGGCAGATCTAAAAAAAAAAAAAAAATGAGGAAAATTACATGTCCTAAAGAAGAGGTTTCCACCATCAGGGACCTCCTACTTGTAACTACAACTGCAAGAAACTGGGAAGCAAAAGCAGAGGAAGGAGGGCTATTCAATCCCTTATAAAAGCCTTATATGTGATGGAAGACAAGAAGTAAGCTTTAATGTTGTGAAAACCAGCTGGCCGGGAACTTTACCCTGACCTCTTCAACACACCCAGGAACTTCTTACAAAGAACTAGTCCAAGAAAACCCAACTCAGACAATGATGTGTAAGAAGAAAGGAACAAGTACAACATTAATCCAAAGCTACAAAAAGAACTATGAAGGAACAAAGAAAGAAAGAAAGAAAAAAACAAAACTATTCACTAGAAAACTGCTACAATGGATCAGATAAAAATTTAACTAAATATTTTTCATGAATTTTTAAAAAATAATAATTCAATTGACTCTATGATGGAAGACCAAAAAGCAAAAATATAAGAACTTAGGAAAGAGATGGTGAAACAACAGAGTAAGATAAAAGGTGAGCAGGCAGAAATTGAAGAATAATCAAATATCACAAATACAAGGACAAACCTTGAAGAAACACAAAGGAGAAAAACTCAGAAACATAGAGAATAAAAATGGGAAAACCAAAAAGAAACAAAAATAGAAAGAATTACTTAGAAAATAATATATATTTTCAACAAATGGTACTGGGACAATTGACTATCCACATGCAAACGAATGAATTTGTACCCCTATCTCACACCATACACAAACATTAGCTCAACATGGATTGAATACCTAAATGTAAGAGCTAAAACTCTAAAACCTTTTAGAAGAAAACAAAGGTATAAATCTTTCTGACCTTGGAGTAGACAATGGTTTCATAGATACAATATCTAAACCACAAGCAACCAAAGGGGAAAAAAAAGATGAACTGAACTTCATCAAAACCTGCTGTACATCAAAGGACACTATCAAAAAAGTAAAAAGACAACACACAGAATGGGAGAAAATATTTGCAAATCATCTATTTGATGAGGGTATAATATCTAGAATATATAAAGGACTATTACAACTGAATAAAAAGCCAAATAACCCAAATTAAAAATAGGCTAAGGATTTGAAAAGACATTTCTCCAAAGAAGAAATACAAATGGCCAATACCCACGTGAAAAGATGTTCAACATCATTAGTCTTTAGGGAAATACAAATCAAAACAACAAGATATCACCTAAGATCCACTAGAATGGCTATAATTTTTTTAAATGGAAAATAAGTGTTGGCAAGGATGTGGAGAAATTGGAACCAAATTGTCAAAACTTGGAAGACATCCTTTGATAGATAAATGAATAAATAAACTGCAGTACCTCCAGACAATGGAATATTATTCCATTTTACTTTGCCCAAACCTGTAGGATGCACACCAAGAGTGAACTCTAAGGCATGGGCTTTGGATGATTATGATGTATCAATCTGTAGGTTCCTCCTTGATTAAAAATGTACCATTCTGGTGAGTGATGATACTGAGGGAGAGGTGGGGACAGGGAATATATGGGAAATCTCTGTACCTTCCTCTCAATTTTGTTATAAAACTGAAAATGCTCTAAAAATTAGTTTTTAAAATATCTTCACTCAAAAACTTTTATATAAGTGTTCACAGTAGCATTATTCATAATAGCCCAAAAGTATAAACAATCTAAATGTCCATCAACTGATGAATGAATAAAAAAAATTTTTTTCAGCCATAAAAAGGAGGGAGTACTGGTACATGCTACAACATGGATGAACCTTGAAAATATTATATTATGCTAAAATATTATGTCTGGATGAAAGCATCCAGACACTGAATAATTACACAAAAGCTAATTACAGGGCTTCCCTGGTGGCGCAGTGGTTGAGAATCTGCCTGCCAATGCAGGGGACACGGGTTCGAGCCCTGGTCTGGGAAGATCCCACATGCCGCGGAGCAACTAGGCCCGTGAGCCACAATTACTGAGCCTGCGCGTTTGGAGCCTGTGCTCTGCAACAGGAGAGGCCGCGATGGTGAGAGGGCCCGCGCACCGCGATGAAGAGTGGTCCCCACTTGCCGCAATTAGAGAAAGCCCTCGCACAGAAACGAAGACCCAACACAGCCATAAATAAATAAATAAATAAATAAATAAAATTAAAAATTAAAAAAAAAAAAAAAGCTAATTACAATGAATTTCAAATGTGAAATTAGGAGCTGTGGGGTCATGAGTATTGGCTCTATTATTTATACTTTTCTGCAACTTCTCTAAATTGTAAACAGGGAATTCCCTGGTGGTCCAGTGGTTAGGACTTGGCGTTTTCACTGCCGGGGCCCGGGTTCAATCCTTGGTTGGGGAACTAAGATCCCGCAAGCCGCGCAGTGCATGGCCAAGGACAACGAAAAAAGCCAATTCCAAAATAGTCAACAAATATTTATTGAGATTCTACTTTATAAGATGTATTTCGCTATCCACTGGATATCCTAAGATCAAAAGCAGTCACTGTCCTCAAGGAACTTCAATTGTTAAAATTTGGTAATTGCTGTAATGGAGCACCTGAAGCTGCATGGGACAGACTCTAGGGAGGAAATGCAGGTACTCAGCATGGGAGAAGCATGAGGGGGCTGCCAGGCAGATAAGGCTTACTAAAGCATTCCAGCAGGAGAGAATGGCACAGACACTTAAAGTGTGATTTATGCCAAAAACTACATAGGAGTTAAATATTCTTATAGCACAAAGTTCAAGAGGGTAGAGGAAGAAAAATGTCTAGACAGGTGGGAGTCAATATTAAGTGCCATACTAAGGAGTTCAATTTTTATCCTGAGTAGGTGTTAGAGAAACACCAAAAACAACTTTATATAATCTAATTTAGAGCAGTGGGAAAGGAAAAGCAAATTATGAGAGCAATATAAAATACTTAGGGGTTAGACTCTATGGGTCTTGAAGATTAGTTGGGGTGGAGAGTCAGGAAAAGAGAAGTCTGTAATGGTTTGTGGGTTTCTGAGCTAGGCTCTGAATGAAATTTGGTGCATTCAGATGGGCTAAAGAGTAAGAGTAGGTATGGAGGAGAGAAGGTCAGTTTGATTTTGGATTTGTTGAGGTGGTTATGGAATATCTAAATGAAGACAACTGGATATGTGGGTCTGGAGATCAGGAAAAGGTCTGGGTTGGAAACAAATATGAAAATGATCAACCTTTAGGGACAGCTGAAGCCAGGCACCTGGAGGAGTATGCCCACAGGGGAATACGCAGCATGAGAAGGAGACCTGATAACAAGATAATTATGGGGAAGCACTCTGAGAAAGAACAACTATAGAAAGATAGGATGTTCTCTCAGAAACCAGAGGAGAGTTTCATGAAGGTAAGTCAACTGTAACAGAGAGGTCAAGTAAGATGAACCAAAGAGTGGATTTGGTAAATGGTACTGGTGTCTTTCACGAGAACAGGATCACAGAAGAGTGATTCTTGAAGTCAGATTGGAGGGAGCTGAGGACTAAATGAAAAGTAAGAAACTTAAGTGCAGCTCTTCAAAAGCTTGGGGATGATGGGGAGAGAGGGAGGAGGGGAGAAAGTGAGAGAGAGGGAGAGAGGTAGAAGAGAATATAGGGTCAAGGAAAGTTATTTTTATCTCCAGATTTTTCATTATTAAGTTCAATAGACATAAGATTACTCTGTCAAATTGCTATAAAAGTTACTAAATACTTTCTCTGAATTTCTGTACTTATCTTGTTGAGGACCAGGGCAAACAGCTCTTGGATGGCACTAGAGTGCTAAGGAGGACTGCCTTAGGGATTCCTATTCCTAGCTGAACAATTCCAAGCATTTCTCTTCCACCTAGCAACAGTTACTACCTCACTTCAATTTCTACCACGAGTAAACTTTAAACTTTCCAAAATCCTGCATATGACTCTCAAGGACATGCATGGGAAGACCAAATGATTGGCCCCTGGAGACAAGGATTGTTTTAAATGAGATAATTAAACATGTTTAAATGTCAGGAGGGAGAGTGCAAATACAGAAAAGAGAGGATGGGCTGCTACATCAAGCTGATGTGAAGAGAAATGAGGGTCAGGTCCCACAATCTCAGAGACTCCCTAAAGTTTCCTCTGGTTATTTAAGACTTGGAGCTCTGGCTAGGGAAATGGAATATGCCCGACACTTCCGTCTAAATCCTGGGCTGGGGAATTCCCTGGCGATCCAGTGGTTAGGACTCAGCTCTTTCACTGCCGGGGCTGGGTTCAGTCCCTGGTGGGGGAACTAAGATCCCGCAAGCCTTGTGGCAAAAAAAAAAAAAAAAAAATCCTGGGCTAACAGTGCATTTCACCAGGTTTGCCGTGAGAGTCAGGCATTTCCCTTTAACCCCTCTTGGCCTCAGAGAGGAATGCCCCTCTCTTTTTCCCTATGAAAGCCTTTAAAAAGTAAAATGAGATAATGAAATTCAAGAGGTTTTATAATGAAAAAGTACAATATAAATTCAGTGTGCTATTATTGTGAGAGAAATGAAGGGGTATGCTGCGATTGATGGAGAATAGGAGAGATGAAAAACGACACTTGAGAATCAAATAGACTTACATTTACAATCCTAGGTTCTGCCACTTCAGTGTCTTCTTTTTTCCTTTAGACTTCTCAGACTGAACAGTCTTCTCTCGCATATATGAGACATCTTAATGAGCTCAGTGGGAAGAATGCCACTCAATATACATTCTCCAAGTTGGGAACCTGTTACTAACATCCCATAACATCAACGGCTTCCCATTCCCTCTATATTCCCTCCTAGCTCACACACCTTTATCCTCCTCAGAAGATAACATGCCCCTAATTCTACAAGGGATGGACTCTAGTCACAGCTTCCTGTGGAAAGAGTGTCACTAGCTCCAACATCATAATGGTTCAGGCCCCGCCCCCCCCCCGCCCACTTGTGTCCAGTGATGCAGCACCAACATTACTAAGAACCTCAAAATCCTCCCATGAATGTGAGGAGCGCTGGGAAGCAGGGAGAATCTGGCCCTTTGTGATGGTGGAGTGGGGTCACTAACATGCAGTGGGGTGGAGGGGGCATGTAAGCTGACCTCGCGTGACAGAGTGGCTTTGTGAGGGCTGGCCATTTCAGATAGTACAGCCAGATGACTAAAGACACTAATGTGTTGGGATGTGATGTGGAGTTTGGCCGTTTAATATAACCTTTATTGCATGTTTACACATGCCAGGCACTATTCTAAAGTCTGTTCATGCACTGCTCCAATAATGCCTTAAATCAGGGTTGCCAGATAAAATACAATTATATTTGAATTTGATTCCCTGTTAAAATTTGAACTTCAGATAAACAATATTTGGGACTTACTTATGCTAAAAAATTTATCCGTCTTTTAACTGAAATGCAAACTTAACTGGAGGTCCCGCATTTCCCTACTTTAAGGTACTGTGATGCCTTCCTCCAGCCACACAGCTAGAACGTGGCAGGGCCACAGCGTCCGAGTCCAGGCATGTTCTTAGCTATTATGCCACTGTCACCGAATCTGCGGAGATGCGCGTGGGAGGCTCTGGCCTTTATGACAGAGGCCGTGCATCAGCGGCCTGCGTGCGCAGCTGCCCCTTTGTGGTTATAAAGGGGCTCCTCGAGCCCTGTACGACGCCAGTGCCTGAGCCCCACCAAGCCTGATGAAGCCACAAAGCAAAACCTTTTATAAAAACACCGGTGGTAGGAAACAGAGCAGACAGTACCCAAACATTTCTCTGGCTTCTTTCTGCACCACCCCTCACAGAGGCAAACAGGCAGGGCGGCCACTGGAAGGCGCTGAGACAGTGCGCCCCGGCCCCCTCCTTCTTGTCTCTGCCTTCGGTGTAGAGGACCTGAGGAAACCGATATCTGGGGCAGGTTGGTCTGGACGCACGTCTGAGTCGCAGCAATCGCTCCCTCCCGCACCGCCCAGCCCTCCGCGAGGGCCTCACTCCCACCCTACTTGGGCTCGGAAGCGCCACGACCGCATTTTGGCAGGAAAGCACGCGAGACCCACCGACTACGCGTGCGTGCGTGCGGGCACGGGGGGCGGGCTAGGACTAGCGCGGAGACCAGGAGTGAGGAACGCGCGTGCCCGCGCCGGCGACAGGCGTCGCCGACCCAAGGGCCCTGCTCCACCCCACACTCCACTTCCCACAGCCGAAGCCCCGCGAGGCTCGCTTCGCCTCCTCCGGCTCGACGGCTTTCTTCCTTGGGCTTTCCTGATCTCTCAGGCACTCTTCTGCCTTCTTTCTCCATGAGTCTCGAGGATTTCCCCCTCTTCAGTTCGGAGACACCAAAAGCGAGGGACAGGGAGAACGGTGTGAAAGGGTGGCTAGTAATGCGCGATCTCCCTCAGGGCAGGAGACTTCGTCCCTCCGGGCAGGGGGCTCAGAACAACACCCACGACGGCAAATGGACTCCTAGTTTGGGCCGGAGAGGCGGGACTGCATTTCCCAGCATCCGTGCAGCGCTTCCTAGGCTAGGCCTTTCTCCGTCTCCTGGGGACGAGGCGGCTGGAGGACTGGATTTTCCAGTGTGCAGCTCTGTCCGGCGCTGGGGAAACTGCAGTTTCCAATACCATCCGTTCCAGGTTCCGTAAGTTCCGCCTTTCCCTTCAGTGTAGCCTGTTCCCCAGCGTCCCCAGGCCGTAGTAGAGGAGGGAGAGGCCGGGGGACTGAAGCTCCCAGTATGCCTCTCCTTGGAGACTACAATTCCCAGTATGCTCGCGGGGAAGCTCCTTGGACTTTACCTCCCCATCAGGCCAATGCACTTGCCCAGTGTTGGCCTGCGACAAGTACAAATAGATAGCGGTGGAGGCTGTGTTGGGAGTGGACGGGAACTATAGCCCCTAACATACGCGATGTTGGGAAACTAGTTCCCAGCGTGCGTCTTCCGTAGTTCCTTGTGTTTTGTGGAAGTGGCAGGTGGATGTCAGCTCTCAGGAAATCCTGGGAGAGAGGGAGCTTTCCCACAGGCCCCACGTGGTCACTTCTCTCCCTAAGTAGCCCAACTGGACCCTGGCCCGAACCTCAAATCATTCTTAACGCTTCCCAGGAAACACTCTGTTTTTTGTTTTTCTAAGTCTATTCACTTCCATACACAACTTTTCAAACACATACTCCCATTCTCTTTCCCTCTACTAACAAACCCTGCTTTTCACTTCACTGAGAAAATGGAAGTTGTCAGAAGAGAATCTACACAGACTCACCAACCTACCTACCAATCTACATCTTTGCCCATGTATGTACGATCCTTTCACTCTCATCCCACAGCTGAACTAACTATATTTTTATCTAACTCTAGTCCCTCCACTTGGGCACTAGATCTCACCCTCTTTTGTTTATCAAGTTCTTTTTTTTTTTTTTTTTTTGGCTGTGTGGCTTGCGGGATCTTGGTTCCTCCACCAAGGATTGAACCGCGGCCAGCAATGCAAGCGCGAGTCCTAACCACTGGACAGCCAGGGAATTCCCTATTTATCAAGTTCTTGACTCCAGCAATCCCCTCACCTTGAAAACAAACAACACTCACACAGCTTTTATTTATTTCCCTTCTCTCATCAACTACTGTCTCATTTCTAACAAAACTCCTAGAAAATATTATCCATATTTCCTGCTTCCAATTTCTTTTCTTGCGTTCTCTTTTGAAAGCAGTCTAATCAGACTTTTGCACCCATCACTTTACCAAAACTGCTCTGGTCAGGGTTACTAATAATCTTCATCTTGCTGAATCTAATGGTTGACTTTCAATTATTTTCTGCTTGACCTGTTAGCAGCACTTGACACAATTGATCATTCCCTCCTCCTTGGCACGCTTTCTTCACTTAGTTTCTGTGACACCATAGGTTTCTTGATTTTCCTTCTACCCATTAGTGCTCCTCAGTTTCCTATGCTGACCTCTCCCTGACCTCTTAATGTTAGAGCTTCTCATGCTACAATCCTTGCTCCTCTTTCTTATCCACATCCACTCCCTTGGTCATCTCATCCAGTCTCTTGGCTTTAAGTATCATGTATATACCAGTGATTGCCAAATTTATGACTCCAGTATGAACCTGTCTCCTGAACTCCAGACTTATATATCCAATTGCCTACTAGACATCTTCTCTTAAATGTTTAATAGGCACCTCAATCTCAATTTGTCCAAAACTGATCTCATGAATGCCTAATCTTCCTCCTAGTACCAACTCCCTTGTTAATCTTCCCCAACTAACTTGATGGTGCCTCCAGCTTTCCACCTGGTCAAGCCAGAAACCTTGGAGTCATCTTTGACTCCTTTCTGTCACATTCACATCCAATCTATCAGCAAACCCCGATGGCTCTACCTCCAAATAGGTCCAGAACTGCCCAATACTTCTCACTACTGCCTCTGTTCTCCTCTCCTCTGTTCAAGTCCACTACCTTCTTTCCTCTGAATTATTGTAGTAACCTCCTCATTCATCTCCCTGCTTGCATTCCTGCCCCCAATCTCTGACTCCCTTACCACAGTCTATTCTCCACACAGCCATCAGGGTGCTTTTTGAATATGTAAATTAGGATTTTTTTGGCCGAGCTGCACCAGGCTTGTGGGGTGTTAGTTCCCCGAACAGGGATCAAACCCACGTCCTCGGCAGTGAAAGTGCAGAGTCCTAACCACTGGACCGCCAGGGAATTCCCTGTAAATTAGATTTTTATCACTCATCTGCTCAGAACCCTCCTATGGTTTCCATCAAATGCAGAGTAAAAGCCAAAGGCCTTAAAATGGCCCCAAAGCCATTATAAGATATAAGAAAAATCTATATGGTACCCTAGAACTGAGAGAGAGTATCCCAAGAAGAACAAACTCGGAAGGATGCTTCCTCTCCAAGGCGGTGGGTGGGGGAATACCTAGCACATACGAACAATTCTTTTTATCTAATTTCAGGAGTTTCATACCCTTGAAGCACATCCAGATCTCATTTAGCAAAACTCTGCTCAATCAGAAAACTACATGGGAGAAATCTACAGGATAATTGATTCAGTGTCTTCAACAAAGACACTGAATGAAAAAACTGTGAAAAACTGGAGAGAGGGGAGTATAAATATTTAAGATTAAAATAGTCTTAGGTTAGGGGGACTTCCCTAGTGGTCCAGTGGTTAAGACTCCAAACTTCCACTGCAGGGGGTGTGGGTTCGATCCCTGGTCAGGGAATTAAGATCCCACATGCCGCACGGTGCATCCAAAAAGAAAAAAAAAGAAAAAGAGTCTTAGGAAGCATAACAATAAAATCCAGTGTGTAGACCTTGTTTGAATTCTGTCAAACAAATTAAGCATAAAAGGACATTTTTGGGGACAACCAGGAAAATCTGCATAGAGCATTGGATAATATTAAGGAATTATTATTAATTTTGTTAGATGTGAAAATTATTATATAAGAAAATTGTATTTTTTAGAGATGAGTATCAAAGTATTTAGGGTTGGAATATCATGATGTCTGGGATTTATTTTAAAATACTTCAACAAAGGAAAAATTAGATGAAGCAATTTTTTAAAATTAAATTTATTTATTTATTTTTGGCTGCGTTGGGTCTTTGTTGCTGCGCGCGGGCTTTCCCTAGTTGCGGCGAGCAGGGTCTGCTCTTCGTTGTGGTGCGCAGGCTTCTCATTGCGGTGGCTTCTCTTGTTGCAGAGCATGAGCTCTAGGCGCATGGGCTTCAGTAGTTGTGGCATGTGGGCTCAGTAGTTGTGGCACGCGGGCTCTAGAGAGCAGGCTCAGTAGTTGTGGTGCACGGGCTTAGTTGCCCTGCAGCATGTGGGATCTTCCCAGACCAGGGATGGAACCTGTGTCCCCTGCATTGGCAGGTGGATCCTTAACCACTGCACCACCAGGGAAGTCCCAGATGAAGCAATTTTTGCAAGATGTTTACAATTAAATGAAGGGGTGATGGGGATCTGGGGGTTCATTATAATACTCTCTTCTACTTTAGTGATTGAAATTTTTCATAATAAAGAGAAAATACAAACAAGCCCTAGTCTCTGCAATTCTGGCAAAGGCAAAAGAATATCTAGGTTGTTGTAGCCGGTACCAAGGTTTTGAGGCTCCCTGAAGAGCCATCCATAGACTTCCTGACCCTGGGACAACAGTTAAGACTATTTTTTGTCACTGTGTTTTGTTTGTTTGTTTGTTGACCAGAGGACCCACTGATACCCTGCAAAATGAATTTGTTAGGTATTACTATTCCCTTTCTGGATCTTTCAAGGAATTTGTCCTTTTCATCTGTGTTGTCAAATTTATGGCCCTAGATTTGTTCATATTAGTCTTCATCCTTTTAATGTCTGTAGGGTCTGTAGTGATGTCCCCTCTGCCATGCCTTATATTTGTAATATGTTCATTATCCTCTTTTTGACACAGACAAGTAAACAGAGGCCGAAAAGGAGAAATGATTCAGGTCAAGACTGCAGAGCCAGCTGGACCATCCTTACTTCTGCTGCCTTGCCTGGCTGCTGGGTCAATCATCCTTTTTGAGGCTCCCTGTCCCCAGCCCACAGCTTTCATATACTCCATGTGGCCTGATATGTATTCTGACATGGAAGAGCCCAACTACACACTCAGGGCTCTCATTACCCTTGGCCTTCAAGGTGAATCCAACTTCTCAAAATGTTCTCTTGCTCTCAATTCCTGGCTTCCCCACAAAAGCAAACTCAGGTGGAGGGAGTAGAATAATAAAGGAGAGGTTGGGATGGAGGGTGGCAAATGGCATAGATGGGCTACTTGCTAAAATCTGTTGGCTCAGCTTATCTGGAAAGAGGCAGTTTTGAAGTCTCTATAGTGGGGAGGGGAGATCGGGGAGGAACAGCATTACTGGCAGTGACAACTTCCCCCACTTTACTACCTCTTTCCCTTTAACTGCTGTCTCCTATATTGCTAGAGGGAACAATCATAAGTCCCTAGATAGTTGGGGGCCTATTTGAGTTTACACCTAATCTTTCAAATTCTCATTCTATCATCCTACCCAAAACCCATGTCCAGGTTGGCAAAGGAAGTGGAAGATATAGGCTTCCCTCCTTTTCTTCCTGCTTTAACCTCAAATGGCCTCATCTCTTCATGCTATCCAGTAATGAGGTCACCAGGTGGTACTAGCTAGAACTTGTTGAAGTTTTTCCTGTTCTCTGAGGATCTCCTCAACACCCACCATACCTGCTGTTCGGTACTCAAGTCATCAGCATGCAGAACTATGGTCAGGGAAAGAGTCTGCCTCCACTGTGTACCCCCAAAAACCAAGGGGCAAAATACTGGGTCTTCTGATTCTAAAATCCATTTTATTTCCATTATATCAAGGCCTCTTATATTAATGCCAAAAGTACATTTTTGTGCCAGCTGCTTTCCTTCCTATGGTCTTTAGGGGAGAATGGTGAGGGGCAAGGAAGGAAGAGGACAAGGACAGACTCTTCTGCCTGAATGCCTCCAGAGGGTGAGTGAGCACCACTGGCTTTGGGGAAGTCTTCCCACTCTCAAGAGTATGTGAGTATCTGGTCTCCCTGGCTACCTTTCTGGAGAAGCAACATTTGAGGAAAAGGGAAACATCACAGTGCTTGTTATAAATGAGAATCTCCTCTTTATTCCACATATAAAAGCTGGTTTCTGGAACTGGATAGGGAAAGAACTTTGGCATGGCTGTACCTCTGTGTGGGCCCTAGGGATAAAGGTCTAGATTCTGGTGACAAGGCCTTTCTCCAGGTGGGAATGAAAAGTCCTGCCCCTTCAGTCCCAAATTAGGGGGTAGGAGCAACGATGTAGGGCAATTCCTTGGTGAGGTGTAAATCAGCTTGCGGCAGGCTCTTCCAGGCAAGTTCTAGGATCCCATACTGGGCAATGCCCATAGGGAGCATGGTACGTACATTGTTCTTCCCTGGGAGGGGAACCACCTCCTGGAACTCCAGAGGACCTTTAGGGGTGTGAGAGCCACCACAGAACAGGTGGTAGAACAACCGCTCCCCAGGAACTAGCTCCATGGTCTTTAGGGCCTCTTTGTAAATGATCTCTTGGGATTGGGGTTCCCCTCTCAGTAACAGTTCCTGTAGTAGCCTCTGGATTCGGGGGGACTTAAGTTGGTACAGGTCCATGAGACGGTAGAACTGTTCCATCCAAGCAGCACTGTCTTTCGCGTATCGCTCCCGCAACATCCGCAAAACATGGTACATTGCCACAAATGTCTCCCATAGAGGCACCTTGTCCTTTTTTTTAGAGATGGGCTGTGCCTTCTTTTCCAACTTGGGCAATTTGGCAAATCTGCCCTTATCCTTAAAAGCCCAGAAGTCCTTTTGAAACATCAGTGCTAGGGTTTGTTTTTCCACAGGGTCAAGGGCACCTGTGAAAATGTCTCTTGGTGGAGGATAATGGTGTTGCATCTCCATCTCCTTGCGAGCAGTGGATATCTGCTCTGCCCGCACACTCCTGTAAGGCTCTCCTAGAAGATGCCAGTTTATAGCCTTCAGGTCTGGAATCATTTTGGTAGCTAATGGGGACTTTGGTGTGGAGACAGCCAGAGGTTTTAGCCAGCTTTCCTTTTCCTTTCCTTTTATAGGAGGGATCACTTTCAAGTATTTTGGACCCATGGGCTCCTTACTGGGTTTTGAGATACTTGTGCTTCGTGATTCCAGGTTCTGTTTGTGACGGTACACAATGGCTTCAAGTTTGGCCAGATGCATCCACTCTAAGTTTTCCTTTGCAGTGAGGTCTTTGAGAAGCTGGCACAATCTGTGGAAACTATCCCTGGAAAGCTGTTCTCCTGCCTCCATCTGTTCTAGGACATGGTGGATCCACTCTACATCTGAGAGGCTGACGTCTGCATATATTTCCTCAGCCAGGATTTTGGACACAGGTAATTGTACCTCAGTCTGTCCCTTCAGAGATGGATGACGCTGCAGAAGCCACTGCCACTTGGCCCCTAGTTGTTTGCCTTGGAGTTTATGAGCTTCCATGGTCTTCTTCAATATGTGGGATAAATATGGGGTCTTTAAGTCAGGCTCTTGGGACTCCAAAACTGTATCCAAAACTTGTAGAGGTTTGGGCTTATATTTCTTCAACAGTTCTTCTTGTTTATCCATAAACCCTGTCCCTGGGAATACCCTGGACGTCTCAAGTACTGTGGCCTTATCTTCCCAGGATATTTGTTTAGTTGACCCTGGCACTGGTATCTTCTCTTCCCTCCCCAGAACTTCTGAGATCAGTTGCTTGGAAGGGCTTTTCAGAACTTCAAGTTTTATAGCACTGCCTTTGACCTCGGGGATTCTTTTCTCAATAGAAGGGACTGCTTCTCTTCCTTTTAAGTCCTTTCTTCTTTCTCCTGGTAACTTAAATAGTTTTTCTTTTTTAAAGATCTCTTTCTTCTTGTCTACCTCTTCTTCCAATGAGCTTCTCTCCTCTTCCTCCCCCTCTTTCTCACTCAAACGTTCCATCTCTTCCTCACTCATGCTTTCCTCCTTCTCAAACACTTCCTCCTCCTCCTCTTCCTCCTCCTGCACCTTCTTCTCCTTTTTCTTTTTTTTCTTCTCCTTCCCTTCCTCTTCCTCCTCCTCTTCCATTTCCTCCTCTTCCTCCTCCTCCTCCTCTTCTTCCTCCTCCTCAGACAAACTCTCTCGCTCTATTTCATCTAACAAGCTTTCCATTTCTTCAGAAAAGCTCTCTTCACTTTTCACACTTTTCACCTCATCCTCTTGACTGAGAAACTCTTCCTGTTGCAAATCAACTCTCTTTAGCGTTTTTCTCTTTCTTGACCTTTGTTTAAGGAATGGCTTTGCCTCTTCTTCCTCCGTTATTTCATCCTCCTCTTCTTCCTGTATGACTTCTCTCTGTTGCCTGGCCAATCTGCTTTCTTCCTCAGTCATCTTTTTCTCTTTCTTTATCAATCTTCTCATTTCCTTGGCCAGTTTTCTCTGCCTCTTAGCCAGTTTCTTCTCATCTGTGGCAATTTCTGGTTGTTCCTCAGAAAGATCCCACTCCTTGGCATCAAGTTCG
This sequence comes from Balaenoptera physalus, assembly GCF_965194825.1. NCBI lineage: Eukaryota > Metazoa > Chordata > Mammalia > Artiodactyla > Balaenopteridae > Balaenoptera > Balaenoptera physalus. The sequence continues at coordinate 14,718,648 of NC_138900.1, read as the reverse complement.
TTCTGTACCTTGTTCAATTCCTTTTCCTTAGTAAAGAATGACCTCTTTAACTTTGTCATCTCTATTTCTTGCTGGGTTAGTTTCCTTTCTTTTTTGATAAGGCCTTGAAGTCTCTTTAAGATTTTGCTGCTTACTTTTAATGGTTCCTTGGAAATGCCCTTGCTTTCTTTAGCCAACTTCCTTATTAATTTGGCTAGCTTCCTTTCTTCCTGGGCACATACTCTCCCTCCTCTAGTAAACTCCAGTTTTCCTTTGGTAATGTCTGTTTGCTCTGTGGCCAGTATCCTATCTTCATAGACTAGTATCTTCTCCTCTAGTGACAATTTCCTCTTAATTAGTTCTAGTTCATCCTTAGTTGGTCTTCCCTGTCTTGAAGTTTCTTGAGTCTCTTTTTTAAAGACAGTTTCCTTTCCCTCAGCCAGTCTCACCTTCTCCCAGGCCAGTTTCTTTATTTCCATGCCCAATGCCTTTTCTTCCTTAGTAATAGACCAGTCACCTCTGAGCTGTTTCAGTCCTTGGAATATCATCCTCTTTTCCATAGCTAATTTCATTTTGTCCTGGGCTATTTGGTGCTGTTTCTCAGCCAGGCTTTCCTCTAATTGGGTCAGTTTTTCCTCTATAGCAGCCAATTTCTCCTTCCTCTGGAAAAGTTTCTCCTTTTCCTCCATCAGCTTCTTCTCTATCTGAACCAGTCTCTTCTTGTACCTGCCCAGGTTCTCCTTTCCTTGGTCTGATTTCTTTCTCTTCTGGGTGAGGCTTTCTTTGAGCTGGATTAAGTTTTCTTTCCTCTGAGCCAGTTTCACCTTCTCCTGAGCCAGAGTCTTCTGCCTCCAGGCTAGTATCTTCTTGGTTTTGGGGAGTTCTTCCTTATTCTGGATCAATTTATTCCTTTCCTGGGCCAGCTTTTGCTTATTCTTTATCAGTTGCTCCCTTTTCTGGACAAGTCTTGCCTCCTCCCCAGGCAGTGTTTCCATGTCCTGGGTCAGTTTCTTCTCATCCTGGATCAGTAGCTCTTCTTCTTGGGCCAATTTCTGCTTATTCTCCATCAGTTGCTCCCTTTTCTGGCCAAGTCTTTCCTCTTCTTCAGGAAATTTTACATTGTCCTGGGCCAGTTTCTTCTCTTCCTGGATCAGCAGCTCTTCTTCCTGGGCCAACTTTTGCTTATTCTCCATCAATTGCTCCCTTTTCTGGACAAGTCTTTCCTTTTCCTCAGGCAGTTTTCCCTTGTCCTGGACCAGTTTCTCCTCTTCCTGGATCAGCAGTTCTTCTTCCTGGACCACTTCTTTCTCTTCCACATTCAGTTTCTCCTCTTGAGAGGCCAGTGTCATCTCCTCCTGATCCAGTCTCTCCTCTTCATTGACCAGTTCCTCCTCTTCCTGATTCAGTTCCTCCTCTTCCCATGCCAGCTCCTCCAATTCCTGGGTTAGTTCCTTTTCTTGCCATGCTAGGTCTTGCTCCTTCTGGGCCAGTTTTTCCAATTTCTGGACCAATATCTTTTTTACCTCAGCTAGCTTCCCTCCTTTCTTTGCTATTTTCTCTTCTTCTTGAGCCAGTTTCTCCAATTTCATGGCCAGTTTCTTCCTTCGCTGGGCCAATTTCTCTGCTTCCTGGGTTAGCATCTCCTCTCTTTGGGCTAGTTTTTCCTCATTCTGGATAAACTTCCTCTCTGCCTGGACCATTTTCCTGTCCTTCTGGGCCAGTTTCTCATAGTCTCTGGCCATTTTTCTCTCTTCCTGAGCCAGTTTTCTCTCTTCCCGTGCTAGCTTCTCTACTTCTTGTGCCAGCTTCCTCTTTTCTTGGGCTCGTTTTATTTCAACTTGGGCCCGTTTCCTCTCAACCTGTGCCTGTTTATATTCTTGGTGGATCTGTCTCTGCTCTTCTGTCATCAGCTCTTCTCCTTCTTCTTCTTCTCCTTCCCACTCCTGAGACAATTCTTCCTCCAGGGTCACTTCCTCCTCATCCTCCAACAATTGCTCCCTGGCCCTGGCTGACATCTTTTCCCAGATCTGTGACCATTCATCCCATGTCTGCTTCCTCTTGTCCCTCTCCAGCTCTTCCTCATCTGGGAACAGCTTTTCTTCCTCCTCATGGAGCTTCTCCTCTTCCTGAAGATGCCTGCTTTCCCAGGCTTTCTTCCATTCATCCCAGGATATCCTCGTCTCACTGTAGGCCTGTTTCCACTGATCCCAGGACTTCTTCCACTCCTGCCAAGACAGCTTTGTCTCTCCCTTAACTGGTCTTCCTTCTTGCTCAACCACTTTCTCCTCTAATTTGGCCTTTTCCCCCACTTCCTGACTCACGTCCCTCTCCTCTTCTTTGTTTTTTTTCCTCTCTTTTTTATCCACTTTTATTTCCTGCTGGACTGCTTTCCCCTCCTGCTTAGAAGGCTTCTTAGAGGGTTTCTTCTCTTCTTTCTTTGATATTCGTTTTCCCTTGGTTACGTCTGGTTCTAAAAAAGCAACTTTCTCTTTCTTGCCTTTTTTGGGAATCACCTGGGTTTCCCACAAGTCCTGCACATCCCTTTCTTTCTTTCGCTCTTGCTCCTCTTTTGTCTCCTCTTCCTTGTCTCTGATCACCATGTCCCCTCTAACTGCTCCTCCCTGAGGAAAAACTGGTTTCTCCTCTGGCCAGGCTACATCCCAGTCAAGGTCCTCAAGCAGTTCCTTACTTTCTTTCTTCAACAGGGGACAGATCTCCTGAAAGAGCTCCCAGCTGGGCTGTCGATCTGCCAGCACCTCCTGAGCCATGGTCACTAGCTCAGTGTTTAGAGCTTCTGACATTTTTGTCTGGGAACCAGATATCCTCAGGGTCATAAGACGACATAGATCGTCCCGCCATGATGAGCCATCTCCAGGGGTAGTACTGTGGCCAGGAGCTCCAGAGGCACCCCGCCCTCTGACTTTCACCAGCTTCACAACTGATTCTCTCCTTATAGGATATGGAGGGTCCTCAACTGTAACTTCAGCGTCTATTGTCTTCCTCTTGCGCCTCTTTATGGGTTTCTGAAGTGTTGCTTTCCTGCCTCTTTTGTCACGTATCTTCCTCAGCATCTTCAGGGTCAATGCAACATGATCCTTTGAGGCATCTACCCCTGGAGGCTCTTGTTCATCATCTTTTGAAATCTTTAGTATACTGGAGGTTGAAGACCTACACTCCTCCCCCTCAGTTGGTGCAGCTTCACTCTGATCACCTTCACCCTGTAAGGGACCTGGCTCTGTGCCAGTCTCTTTCGTCTTCTTGAGGCTCCGCAAAAATTTTCGGGCTATAGGGAGAATCAGGAGATGTAGATAAGGGAAGCATGGGAGGCTTAAATGAAGCCCTTCCCAAAATCTGGTATGAGCTAAGAGGAACTGCCATAACAGATGTAGCAACAGAGGGGGCTGAGGCCTTTTTTAAAAAAAAAAAGGCATTCTCCTTGCTTTATTCCCAGTGCCTTCCCTCCTCCCTCCCCCCCCCACCTCTGTCAAGTCTTACAGAGATAGGTTTTGGAGTCTCTCTGAATTTGGGTGGATTCTTCCTAGGAAGGTTCTTTTCTGTGAAAGGATCTTTCCACTTATCTCTGTTCCTATCTGATACCTCTTGACCCACGTTAGCCTTAACAACCCTGCCTCTTGGGGACCCTGTGGCATTAACCAGATCACCCCATACATACTATGCTTTCTGCCTCCTATTCGGCCCCGTCTTTGGCCTTTGCTGGGCTTGTAGGCAACTTCAGGTTCTTCAGGAGCTGTATCAAGTTGGTTGGAAAGGGCGGTAAGTTCAGAAGCCCCTGAGACATCTAAAGAAAAAGTAGGCTTTTCATCACCCAGTGATAAGATCAGGTTTTCATTCAATCGCTGCTCCACTTGGGAATGAAGGATTTGGAGATCTGTGGCCCGCATTCCCAGCAGCTGGTCCAGGGTTTCTTCCCCAATCATTTCCTGCCTATGAAAGTCAAAGGAGAGGAAGGACCATGCTGAATCAGGGACAAGAGGGAGAATGAGAAGGAAAGAACTGCTATGTAACAGGCAGGGGACTTGACAACATGACCAACAGAGACAGTGTGTGTAGAGGTAAAGAGTGGCGAAGAAGAAAGAAAAAGTCTAGGAAGCCAAGATGGTAATGCATGGCGTGACCTGTATGGGGCCTTCAAGGGTAGGAGAAGAGGGTGAAAAGGGGCACTTGAAGAGGTAGGGGACAAACAGGAATAGGAGAAGAAATGGAGAAAGGAGTGAGCAGTTAGGGGATCATCAGGATAGTCTAGGAATGGAAAAAGACTATGAACAAGGATAAAGGACAGGAAGAGCTAATGAACAGAGATGAAGAGACAGTGAAGACAGAGAAGGGAAAAATGGGAAAGGGGAAGAAGAAAATCAGAAGCTAGTAAAGAACTGAGGAAGGCACAAAGAACTTACTGCATCTCCCGGAAAGTATCTTGGTTCTGGATCAAGTTTAAGAGTGAGGTCTTAGAGTGGATTCCAGTCTCAGCCATGAGGCTCAGGGCCTTATTCCTCACTCTTTCATCTTTGTCCATTAGTCTTTGGGCCAGAGGCACGGCAAAGAGATGCGTAATCATTCCTAGACGCTTCAGCCCTTCACAGGCTAGCTCTCGGATCAGTGGATTGTAATTGGTTGTATCATCCAACAGACGATGGGCTGTTTCAGTGCGCAGGAGTGGAGACACCTGGTAAGAGGCAAAGATTTGCCCTAGTGCACCAATACAGCACTGGTACTTCAGTGGAGAAGCATGGATCATAATACTGAGAATCGTCTCTATCAGGCTATTGATAGCTACTTCACTCATCTTTCTTCCCAGCCAACTGCAGTTTGCTGAGTCTGTAAGCACACTGTAAGTTATATCCTTTGACGTTCTTATTTCAAGGAAGTCTTCATCCTCCTTTTCACGTGCATATTCTCCTACATCACTTATAGCTCTTGCCCTACCATGCCAGAAGAAGAATTGTTGAGACTTGTCCCATTCCAGTTCCCGCATGGGTGAGTGCAGGTTGCACTGTAGGTATATCGGGCTGCCCTGTGGCCAAAGACGGGCACGAATCACTGAGTTAGGGATGTAGCAATCAGGAGCCAAGAGCCATTTCTGCCCGTGACCAAAGTAGTATCGCAGTATCTGGTAAGGGTTGAGTCCATCCCAGGTAGTCAGCTGTAGCTGGGGAGGAAGCACATAATGGGAATGAGGAGGTTTTTTCACCTGCGTCCAATCAGCTTCCTTATACAAGGAATCGTGTCTGAAGGAAGACAGTAACACAGGGCTCCCTTGCTCATCTTCTTCTATGACGTGTGGCACATTATGATCAAAGGCGATGGCCCGATTATTGACAAGTTTCTCCAGACCCACTAATTGCTGTTGCCCTTGTCCAAAGTAGATATACTTGGGCACAAACATGGTCTCAAAGGAGAAGAAGAAGCTTGGTATGAAAGGCTTAGGAACTTCTAGCACTTCATCTGTCATACCCATAAGGGGAAGGTGAGCCAGCAGGGCTGAGGGAAGCAGTTTTAAACAGGACACCAGATAAAGACTCTGGTTGAAAGTGACAAGCAGGTCACCCCGGTCATTTGCAAAGCAGAGTGGACCAAAGTGCAATGATGAGTCCAGCATGGCTATGAGTCTACCATGGAAGTTCCAGATCCGGACAGAGCCATCACTGCCACCCGTGACAAAAAGACTCAAGGACAGACAGACATCAAAAGATGTGATGGTACACTGGTGCAGAGGCAATGTCTCTATGAACGTTGAGCCTTCCTGTGACCCAGAGGACAGAAAGTCATGGAACTTCCAGAGACGCAGGCAGTTAGTCTCCGTGATGGCACCCACAGACTTGGGCAAGAGTATCAAGTGTGTTAGCTGACAGCTGCTGAGAATGCTGGCGAGGGGCTGCAGCTGCACTCTCACCCCTTCAAGCACAGCTTCTGATAGGTGTACATAGTCATCCATTCCATAGGAACAGAGCAAAGAGTTTTCTCGGCAACCAGGAAGCCCTCCAGGCAGTGTAGAGAGTGCTAATACAGCCCCAAAGTGCATGAATTTCTCTATTTGGGCACAGCTGTGCTGGGAAAGCACTCTGATCACACCACTCTGGTGTCCAGAGAACATTAGTCCTTCTAGACCCCGACCCAGGTGGAAATGCCCATAAGCCAGGCACTGTACCAAGTCCTGAGAATCTGGTGAGGTGCATATAAGATACTTGGCTGGGCAAGGGCAGCGGGTTGTGTCAAATACCAGCACATCTGAGCTGCCTGTTGCTACAAAGAGCTCCTCTTTATCTGGGTCATAGGCCCAATCCACAGCCTTGTCCAGGATTGAGAAGGGCCAGGTGATAACCAGAAGATTCCCTGTTAGTGGGGACACAAAGCGCAACAAGCCGTCCTCAGTAGTGCACAGGATCCGGAACCAGTTATTGCCACAGCGGACCCGACGTATCTGCTGGGGAGCAGAGCCGCAGACATTGAAGAGGTTATAGAAGCAGGGCAGACTGCGCAAGGAGAAAGAATGGGTAGTCTGGCAGAAGAAAGTAGTGCTATCAATAAACTGGAGTTGATACAGTTCCTCGCCAAGTTCTAGCTGCCGCAGCAGACTCCCTGAAGTCAGGTTCCACTCCTTGATTAAGCCTTCTTGGCCGGCTGTTAGCAGGGTGTGGGCTTCTGGCCGGCTGCGGATACATATCACCGATGAGAAATGGGCCTTGAAACTGTGGAGTGCGTGGCCCTGATTGAGGCTCCACACTTGGATTTCCCCATTCTTGTTTCCAGCATAGAGAAAGCCCTGCTCAAAACAGGTGAAGCAGCAGGTGACTGAGGAGCCACTGGTGGTGGAAGGGAACCCCTTCACCTCTGCCAGCCGGCCGTGGCCCTGGCGCTCAAGGACCCTCACCACAGTCTCACACAGGGCTACAAGGGAGCCATTGGGGCCATTCAACATGATGTTGTGGACAAGCTCATCACCAGGCATGGAAACCATGTGGGCTATTTGGAGACCCTTGCCACTCCGCTCCATGATCCAGGTGACCACTGCCCCCAGGATTCCCGACAGAAGCATCTTCATTTCTGGGTCATAGCAGAGGCAGTTGATGTTAAAGCGGCAGGGCACTATACTCAGGGGTTTGAATGACTGAAAGTGGTCCCCAAAGAGCCGCAGGAGCAGGTCACCACAGTAGACCACGAGGATATGAAAGGAACCTGTGTGAACCATGGACTGGATGGGCGGCAGTCGTTCGGTCATGGAGAATGTTCTCTTCTCCACCATGTCCTCAGTTTTGCTCTTCATCCATACCACAGCCTAGAAGAGAAAAACATGGGAACTGCCTAGAAAAGATAGTAGAAGAAGAAAGGGCAGAATATTCAGCTATTTTTCTCTTGCTAAGGAGAGAAACTGGAAGGCTCTAGAGTGATTTTACCCCCTGGGTTTGGGAGTTGGAAATATTGTAGAAGCAGGAAACCTAGGACTCTTTCCCTAACCTTGGCCTACTTTAGGAGAACCATAAAATCTGTCCAACACAGAGACTGTAATTGGAGAAAGGATGAACGGGGAATCCTGGATCCAGATCACTTTCATTCAAGGGGTATATCTTCCTGGGTTAATCTAGGGTCAGAACTTACATGGGCATGGCCCCTGTAGAATGGGCTAAGAAGAAAGGCTGGGTAGTTTTACCTGTATTTCTTTTGTGCTTGTTGTCACCCACGAGAGGGAAGCAAAGAAGTGGGCATCACTGAAGTAATAGCATATAAGTGGCATATTTTGAGGATGGCGAGACTCTTTGAACAGGATCTGGGACCGGTCACTCAACACAACCACATCAGTCTTTGGGTCATCTAAAGTTTGCTGGGGAGAGGCATGGCATAAACTAAGAGACCAGGAACACATGCACTAAATATATTATCATACAAGTCACAATTGAAGCAGTTCTCAAAGTTACGCCTCAGCCCCAAGGATCACTCCTGTGACTCCCACACATGAGCAATTTATCACCTGTGGGACACTACACTTCACAAGCGTGTAACAAAACCCCCAACACAAAAGCGAACCAAACCGCTATAGGGCCTATATGGGCAAATTTTATGGTGTGAGCACAGGGGAAAACTGATGTTCTTCCCAACATGTCCTCTAACGTTCTCCCTCCTATCTAAAAGGTACATATGCCATAAAAGACCCATTTAACAGATTACAAAGGCAAGTGCACTGCCATATGCCCACATGTAAAGTAACACAGTATCCCAAAAGTCAGTGCAGCTTTATTAAAGCCTAAAACTGCACTAAGTAAGACTTTTAGGACACCCTATCTGGCCTTTAAGTTTGACAGAGGAAGATTTTTTATGTGTGTGTGTATATATATATATATATATACACACACACACACACACATACATATATACACATTTTTTATATATACATTATATATATATATACACACACACACATATATATACACATATTATATATATATATAGACACACACATACTATATATATATATATATGTGTGTGTGTGTGTGTGTATTATCCCACTGTGATAGAGCATGTGCTATGAAACATGCACCTGGGATCCTTTTACACAGAGCCAGCCATAGCAAAACTGAGGTTGGCAGATGTTCTCTCTGCTGCCTTCTCCATTCTCTTTTAGAAAAATCTCTCTTCCCAGAGGGTTGGTTCTTCTGAAATGCTTCAAAGTGTTAACCTCTCACCATCAAAATGTCCTTGCAACAGGTCTCTAGACTCATTTGGAAGTTGATGGCCCACTTTCTACTAAGGGGACAGTTGTCTTTATCATCTACCCTGCCTGCTTCCTGCATAGAGGATCTATGCTTCTCTGAAGTGCTCATAACTCTTAAGATAGATAGAGGCCAATAACATGTTTATGTTATACATATACATTACCTTGCTTTTATGTATCATGTCATTTATAAGGTATTTAAAATCCTTCCACAGGGGAATGAGTCTGGGGGAAGTCATCACCTTGATTATCCCCTGGTCCTCCTCAGGATCGCTGTTTAAAAACCTGTAGGAATACAAAAGAGGCCAGCTTAGCCACTGATACTTTTTGAGGAGCTAGAAATCAGAAGGCAAGATCCATGAACTCATGTTTATTGGACACTTTTTGAATGTCAGGAACTATGCATAAGATACCTTCTCATTTAATCCTCACCGCAGCCCAGTGAGGTAGGTATTACCTCATTTGAGAAAACTGAGGCTTGGAGAGGGTAAATAAAGGAGTTGGAGGTTGAATCTTAGCATTGGCTACCATCCAATAGGATATTATGGGGGAGGGAAGCAGAAAAACCTAAGAGGGGCTGGAAAGGAATACTGTCACAGGCAAATAATTGTTCTTTGCTGGTGATGGGCTGTCAAGAGATCTTTTTGCAAGAACTAGTAGTTCCCAAAGTGTGGACCCTGGACCTCCTGCACCGGGATTCCTGGGGGAGAGGTACATCTTAAAATGCAGATCCTTAGGTACTGAAGCAGAACCATGATGGTGGGCCCCTGAGTCCTTCACTTGTAACAAGCTCCCTAGGTGATTCTGTGGACATTGAAGTCTGACTGCTGAAACAGGAAATCGAGATAAAGCGTGCCCAGGACAAAGAGTCAGCTCCATGTAGCCCAGCTGGAGAAAGGATCCAGCCATTCGGCCTTGCAGGCTTTCCCAGGCTTGTGGAATCAAGTAGCTCTCTTGCATGTGACACATCTGATATTCATCCTCCTCCTCCCCATTCCCTTCTCTTTGGCCTTCATGAGGACAAACCTCTACTTTTCTTAGTCGGATGGTGAATAAATCCTACTTTTAACAAGTTCCCTCTGTCAGGGGGTCTGTCATTACTGATCTGACGATGGGCTTGTTTTCCTCATTTGTAAAATGAAAATGCCAGATCCTTGCAACTTCACAGGATTGTTGCAAGGATCAACTAAGATAATTCCTGTGAATACTTTTTAAAGTATACTCTGAAGCAACAAACAATTATGATTGCTGTTTTTAGGCTGGTTTGGTTCTCAGAGAAGTACTAGTTATTTCCTTCCAACCTATACTTCGTACTTTTCAGTTGCTCTGGAAACATTACAGCTAAATTTAATAGTCTGGCCAGCAGAGGGCAGTGGAAGCCATCCTTGTGCCTGCCAGATGAAGGAAAACTGATGGACTTTCAGTTTACAGAAGTGGCCCCCAAAGCGCGATCCTCAGGACACCAGCATCAGCACCACCCGGGAACTTGTTAGAAAGGCAAATTATCAGGCCCCACCCTAGACCTACTAAATCGGAAACTCCGAGCGTAGGGCCCAAAAATCCGAGTTTTAACAAGCTCTCCAGCTGGTCTTAAAGGCTGAGAAACACTGGTTTGGAGAGCTGTTGGAGTTCCAGATCATTTGGCCTGGGCCTCCTGAGGCAAGGTCAGCAGAACCCACCCTCTGGCATGGCTAAGCCTAGGCCCTGTGTTGCCACAGAGACCTGATGGCTGGATCTGCGGGGGGAAGCAACGGGCAAAACTTATCATCATCTCATGTGTAGGGTGGTTTAGTACCCACAAAAAAAAAAGCTTTCACAGGGACTTCCCTGGCGGTCCAGTGGTTAAGACTCTGCACTTCTACTGTAGGGGGAGCGGGTTGGATCTGTGGTCAGGGAACTAAGATCCCACATGCCTCACAGTGCGGCCAAAAAAAAAAAAGCTTTCACATCAATCACTTCATTAGTTCTTGAAAGAATTCTGAGAGGCAGATACCATCGTCTCCATTGTACATATAAGGAATGTGAATTCAGAGAGGAAAAGGGATGTGTTCAAAGCTACACAGGGCAGATTCAAGACTAAGATCCAACTCACAGTTCAAGATTCTTCTATCATTGGAGAGAAGTAAAAGGTTCTCCCAGCTAACGCTAAGTGAGCTCTCTTCCCCACAAACCCACTAATGGGAACTGGGGACTGGCTTTTAGACATTAGCATCCCCTATGCCTTTCCACTCTCCCCAAGGCTGCATGCTGCCCTCCTGCCATATCTTTTTCCATTCTATTCCCCTGTAACCCTGCACTTGCTGTTCTTTTGGACCACCTTTCAGGAGCCACTGTGATCTGCTGAAATGGATCGGTGGATGGCCCTATGGGCCAGGGCCCCACAGCTCAGATTTACCCAACCAGCTCCTTCTTGGGGCCCCAGAGCTGCTGAGAGAGTAGTCATTTGTAGTCAACAAATTTGCAGTCATTGCCATCGGTTTCCATTTTTCCTAATTATCTCCTCTGGGTCCAACTTCTCTTGACCAGCCTATAAAAAGCAAGCGGTTGGGACCCTTTGGGGGCATATTCTTTGGAGGTTAAGTGAGAAGGAAGGCCTTCAACCCCCATACCTATGTTTGTTGTTGTTGCCACTCTCTCCCATCCCATATACCAGTTTCCTTAGAGGAAATCTCTCCTAAAATGCCCCACATTTGATTCCCTAATCCCATTACCTGTCCTTAAAAGCAAGTCCAGAGAGAGCACCAGATGCCTTAATCCCAATGGTCTGACTTTTTAATATCTTGATAACCCAAAGATGATCTAAAGGGAGAATTCAAGTCCTGCAGCCAACTTAGAGGAGTCAGAATTTGGGGGCTGAGATATGGTATCTGACTGAAGCTGACTATAGAGACAAACCAGGTCTATGATTGGGCATTGATGCTGGCACCACATCCTTTTTCTTAGCTGCTGTCCATTCCAAGGTACTGTGTCGGTGGTGGTGGGATGGAAAGCCAGCATCCCATGAGCCCTGCCTTTGTAATACAGAGAATTGGCTCTAGGGGGTACTGCACTCCATGACACTATTGGGCCCCTGTTAAAGAAGGAAAAGAACAAAGTATTTTGAGTACATATAACAAGGAGACTGACCACCCAAAAGAAGAGTGATGTGTGCTCCACACTTTGAGGTAAAGCCCTGCATGGATCCTACAGCCTTGCAGGTGGCTCTCACGTTTGGGGACAACGATGCAGAAAGCCCAGCTGGCATCAGTTGACTGTAAAGTCAGAGGGACTGTAAAGCCCGAGGGCAATCTTGGCTTACTCTTTTTGAATTACTGATAAGGAGCCCAAGTCTGTCCCCAGGCCTGGGACTGCTACTCTGGCCTTATAAGTGACTTCACAGCTAGGGCTGGGACTGGAATGCACTTAACTTTACAGAAAGAAACAATTTTCCAGGCTGACAAACATATATTACTAGGGTGGGCTAGTTTCTATTGTGTGAAGAATTATCCAGCATGGAAGTAGTGATAGCATCCAGAACTGATTAAGGTTGTAAAGTGGTAGCCAGGCATTTTACATACATTGTTTCGTTTAATTGTTATACAATGATTCTATGACTTAGCTATCATCCTCCATTAATTAAACAACTTTTAAAAATGGACATGGTAAAAATATTCAAAACATACCAAGGAACATATACTGAAGAGAAAGTCACCTGTTCTGTTTCCCCTTCAGAAAGGTAACCCTGGTTGTGTCTTTCTACAGGTGTTCTGTACACACACAAGCATGCATGTAAAAAATATTATTTTTCTTATACAAATGGTAGTATGCTATATACACTTTTCTCACTTAATAATCTTAAAGATTAACTCATATTAAAACATACAGCTCTGTCTCATTTTTCAACAGTTGTCAGCTGCAGTGTATTCCACTGCGTGGCTGAACTACCATTTATTTAAACTTCTATTAATGGAAGTTGGGCAGTTTCCAACCTTTTGCTATAACCCATGCCACAAATGAATATCTTTGTTAATGCCTCAGAGTTTTAATTAACTTAAATTTTAAAATTGAAGCAATGTAAATCTTTTATTCATTAAGCATAACTTATTTTAGATATACTGGCTTAAATAAATTATTAAAATTAATTTCACCTGTTTCTTTTTAATGTAAATTTTAAAATTGCATATTTGGCTTGCATTATATTTCTATTAGATAGTACTGCTTTAAATTATCACCGTCTGGTGGTGGTGTGGACTTCGCTCCTTGAGAGTAGGAACCCAATCTATCTTGATTTCTCCCGTGTCCTCATAATCACCCAACCTGTCATGAAGTAGGTGCTTAATACATTTTTGTTGAATGAATGAGCAAATGAATGACCCTCTGCCCTCTCTCAGGAAGAAGAAATATATGCTTCCCAGCTCAAGTCTTACTGAGCATCTTCTTGGAAGGAAGATGAAGTGCGAAGGGTATTGACTGGGTTTTCTTGACCAGAGAACCTTGCAATTCTAGCCAGTTCCCTCGGTAACCCCTAGTGGAGTAGGAGTGGCGCCACCAGGGAAGCCCAGCAACATCCATTTTTTGAAAAAAAGGGGCCGGATCCTTGATTATGCCAGCAGGTGGACTAAATTTGAACAAAATTTTCCAGGCCGTAAGTACTCAACAAACACTGGTTACCCTAAGAATGTGCGATAAACGAATGAATGGTAGGTAACCGGGCCTCCAGGGCAACCCCCTGGGTGATGGTCATGAGACTCCCGTCGAAGGCAGAGCTCCGGAGCCGCCTAGTACGGGGAGAGGCGACCAGACCCGAATCCCAACACATTCGGTCGTCCCGGCTCTCCGGCCGGAGGGAAGAAGGGCGTGTCCGCCTCTTCAAGACCGGGGCCGCGCCTGTTACCTGCGACGACTGCACTCCCGACTAGGGACGGGCACGGCGTGTGTGGCGGCACTCAGAAGCTATGTGAAGGATCAGACCTAGAATAGGAGGACCTGAGGAGAGACCTTGGGGATGCTGCGAGAGGACTCTACCAACAGGACGGTTAGCTCCCCAGCCCCGTGCCCGGCAGACTGACCGAGGCGAGGGGAGTGAGCGCGCGTGCGCACTAGCGCGCGCCCGGCAGGAAAAAGCCCAGCGCGAGACCCCGCGCGCGCGCGCGCGCGTTCGAAAGGAAAAAAAAAAGTCCTCCCCGCGGGAGCCCGCGGCAATTTAGGCCGGAGTTGGACGGCGAGCGCGCGTGCGCGAGCGCGCATAGACGCCCTTCTCCAAGGCTCCCCTCGGTTGGGGGTCTAGCGCGCTGCTCCGCTATTCCCACCTCTCCCGAGGCTCGCGCCCTCGGGGTAAGTATCTCGCGCTTTGCGGAGAGGGAGGAAGAGCGTCCACTGAAGGAAGGGAGGAGGCGGACAGGGCTTGGAAAAAGGGAAAAACCGCCCTCGCCGAGCGAGGAGCGCGGTCAACGGGCTGGAGTCTGCAGAAGGCACGCCTCCATCCCTCACGCCCCTCGGGGCTGCGGAAGTACTCTGGAGACTCCAGAGGCAAGGAGGCGACAGGTGGACTACCATTCCCAGAAGGCGGCGCGGCCCCGCGCCTACAGCTCCCGGCAGCACCTGCGCACCAGGCCTTTTTCAGCTTGCTGCCGCCTAGGGCGAAACTACAGTTCCCAGGAGGCGTCGCGCGAAGCGGCTTGGAAGTGGGCAGCCTGGAAGTCACTCGGGCCACAAGAGCTGGCGGCGTCTCCAGCAAGCGGCGCGGATCTGGATACCGTGGTCGTGGGGCCCGCTGGGCGGGCAGCCGGGACGCCCAGGTATGTGGCTTCGGGTGCAGGGTCGGCCTCGCGCAAGGGTTGTGGGGAATCGGTGTCCCCTCGGACCCCGAGGGTCAGCGCGGGCGGGCGACTGGGCGGACGGCCGGGTGTGGGCACCGGTTGTTGGGGGCGGCGGCGGCGGCGGCGGGACTCTAGCCCTCCGGACCTGGCCGGTCTCTTGCCCGCATGCTTCAACTTTCCAGACGAGCTACCTGGCGCTGTTGCCGAAGAGCGTGGCATGGGAGTCGGGTAGCAGTGAGTTCGGGTCCTGGCTCTGCCACTCGGGAGGTGCGATATAGGGAAACTGCGCCGAACCTCAGTTTCCCCTTTCAGTCTAACCGGGGAAGAATAGTGTCTGTCTTTTGTTGGGAATTCTGTTGAAATGTTGAGATCTGGTGAATAAAGCATTTGGCACATAGAAGGCACTTATTACGTGTTTGCGTTATTGTTAGCTCCCGAGAAATGGGGTGAAGGTATTATCGACCGAATGTGGTAAGTTGAGGGTGAGCCGAGTCCATAGTTGGCCCTCAATGCAGGGTGGCTGCTGTTAACTGAAATTATTTTGTTTAAGAGCTTTGGTTTGGGAGGCAGAGCCAAGTTCAACCATTAGGTTCTACCATTTACTAGCTGTGTGACCTTGAGCGACAGATTTCACTGCTCTATGCCTTCGTTTCTCTGTCTATAAAATGGGATTGTAATAGTAGCCACCTCGTAGAGTCGTTTTGAGGATGCAATGAGAATACCATTTGTGAAGTGCTTAGAGCAGCAGCTGGCACATAGTCAGCATTTAATAAATGGTACCATTTATTCAGCGTTTTTCCAGTTTCTCAGAGACCCCCTGAGGGTGGGGCTCTGGCTGTAGTGTTGGTCTTCCAGTGGGCCAGACTCAAAACTGGTCTGGTTGACTTCCTCTCCTGCAGCGTCAGGTTCCATCTATGTAAAATGGGGTAACAATATCAGCCTCAGAGGGTTGTAAGGATTTGCTGAGATTGTATTCCTACTCCAGAGCCATCTCTCACTAAGTAGCAGCTCTTATATATTATAATTGTTCTTCTTCAGTGTTCTCCATCTGGCCCAGAGACTGCCTAACTGTGGTGGTATGTGACATGACAGCCCTGAGCTACCCCACATGTTCACTCCCAGCCTCAGTGTCCCATCTGTGAAATGGTAGTCATAGGACATTTGTGCTAGGGTTGCTTTGATGATCCCAGGAGATAATTCATATTTAGTGTTCAGCACAGGGCCAGGTACATAGTAAGCACTTAATAAACATGTCTTGTTTTTCTTGATAGGCCTTTGCTGTTTATGTTTGTATTTACAGGGCAGAGCAGGGACAAGGTTAATGTCTCCCCCCCCACCGCCCCAATTTTTATTCACCAGATGTTAAATTGTGGAACATACTGCAGTATAAGGGCCTGAGAAGAAATGGTAGTGACTTGCTATCAGCAGCCCCCCGCTCAGCTCTCACACACTCCTCCCTGCAAGCCAACACATTCACTCTAGTGCTTTATGTACTGTACCACTGCTGCCAGCACTTGATTCTGTCTCAAAGCCCTATTAGCACCCTGAGCTCCAGCTCCAGATGTGGAGCCCGTGTTCCGTGATGTCCTCTGGTGACTGTCCCCTTGGGTACCATGAACTCAAAATGTTCAACCTAAACTCCTTTTCCTCTCAGACCCAGTAGTCACCATCTTGGCAAATGGACCAAGCCAGAAACTTGGGAGTTGCTCTTCTCCCCCAGGCTTCCCAGGTCTAATTGATTGGCAAGAAGGATGGAGCTGTCTTATTTCATAGCAACCATTTCATTGGCCCTTCTTGATCTCCCATCTTGTGGGCACTGAAATTCTCCCTTGGCCACTGAATATGGTCTTTTCCAACAAGGTTGAGTTGTTTCTTTCAAGTCACCGAGGATTGATGTATGTGAAACATTGTATTCGTAGGGTGCCGAGAAGGCACTACGGACTTGGCCAGATTGCAATGGCCACAAGTCGGGAGTAAAGCCCTGGCTTTCAGGGGGCCCATTTCTACAGTTTTAGCCTGGCAGAGCTCGGCTGAGTCGCTAAATTTCTTTCTGAAAAGTTACACCGTGTCAGCGGCTTAGAATATCCTCTGTGGGAAGGGCCATCCTGAGCATTTCGGGAGGTAGCATACATACCAGGGAAGAGGCTGGGCAGGGAATTCATTAGCTCTCCGTTTAGGGTGAATCTGTTGTCAGATCTTTCATTGTAATTGCACTTGGAGATGGGAACCGGTGGTCTCAAATTTGTGCTGACCACTAAATTTGCCTAAGTGCTTTTTTATTATTTATTTATTTATTAAGTTAATTAATTAATCATTTATGGCTGCGTCGCAGGGCTTGCCAGGATCTTAGTTCTCCGACCAGGGACCGAACCAGGGCCTGGGCAGTGAAAGTGCTGAGTCCTAACCACTGGACTGCCAGGGAATTCCCCCTAAGTGCTTTTTTAAATCTGAGGAAATAAAGCAATGACTTAAAAAAATCTTGGTCTTAATTGTTAGTGACAACAGCATGTGGGTTTTTTAGCAGTCTGTGTGGAATGGTCAGAGTTAAACATGAGCCTGTTTTTCAGACATTGCAGTTGTTAGGCGGTAAATCAAAAATGGAATTTAGAATGTGCAGTGATTGGCGCCTTTTTTTCCCTGTAAAAGGTATCTTGCGGTTATATTTCAAACTTCGGTGTAAAAAAATGACACAGGTTATGATAACAGATTAACCTTGTTATGTGTTTAATTCCCCAAATCTAAATTGAATGTCTGTATGTTTTAATAAAAGAATTGAACAGTCATTTCCTCTAAAGTAAAAGGTTTGTTTTTAGCCGTTAGAATGAGATGCTATTGGACCAGTTTGTGCATTTGTGCTTTCTTTAAGACTGACACTGCTGTTTCTTAGAACTGCTCTGGTCATGGCTTTAATTTGTGTGTGTGTGTGTGAATTGGTTGAATTTGGCTTTTAAAAAGTTATGCGGAGATATATATACATGCTCATAGTAACATGTCAATACAGAGACACATAAGGAAAACAATAGGTGCCACCCTCCACTCCAAAATCTCATCCCCCGAAGACAACCATTTATTCAGACAATGAGTATTTACTGAGTATCCAGTGTCAGGTTTTGGAGATGTCTGAGAGAACAAAGTAGATTCTCTGCCCTTGGAAATTCGGGTAGATGCTCTCACTTACCTCCTTCTATACTTATATGGATGTATGTATGCAAATATTGACTGTTTTCTTCCTTCTCCCTCACCACTCCCCAAAAAAGGAGGGATCAAGACACACATATTTGTAACTTGATTTTTTAAATATTTGATAGGGTATATCTTTTCAAGTCATTACATACAGATCTGAATCATTCTTTTTTTTAAAAAAAATATTTATTTATTTATTTATTTGGCTGTGCCGGGTCTTAGTTGCAGCATGTGGGATCTTTAGTTGCAGCGTGCGGAATCTTTTAGTTGCGGCATGAGAACTCTTAGTTGCAGCATGTGGGATCTAGTTCCCCAACCAGGGATCGAACCCGGGCCCCCCGCATTGGGAGTGCGGCATCTAAGCACTGGACCGCCAGGGAAGTCCCTGACTCATTCTTTTTAACGGCTAGACACGCATTCTTCATTGTGGACAGACCATGCTCCACACCACCATCTCCCTATTGCTGGACATTTAAGTTGTTTCTGGGATTTCTTTTACATTCACAAACGCACATCCAGTAAGCATTCTGGTACATAGTCAATATAGCATAGTGGCTAACAGCATAAACTCTGGACAGTGAACAAGACAGACAAGATCCTTGTTCTCCTAGGGTTTACATTCTAGCTGAGGGGACACACAATAAACAAGGTAACTTCAGGTGGTTTTAATTTCAGATGGAGGAAATAACAGGGTGGGGGTGATGGAGAGAGGCGTTGGGGCAGACTGGCGGTGGGGAAGGGATTTTTTTTTTTTTTTAATAAAGTATGCTTTCCTCTTCAAATTTTTTTTAATGTTTATATTTTATTTTATTTACTTATTTTTATGGCTGCATCCGGTCTTTGTTGCAGCACGCGGGCTCTTCATTGTGGCACACGGGCTTCTCTCTAGTTGCGGCACACGGACTCCCTAGTTGAGGCACGTGAGCTCAGTAGTTGCAGTGCGCGGGCTTAGTTGCCCCGCAGCATGTGGGATCTTAGTTCCCCGACCAGGGATCGAACCCCAGTCCCCTGCATTGGAAGGCAGATTCTTTACCACTGGACCACCAGGGAAGCCCCAGGGATGGTTACTTTAGCTTGTGTGGCCCGGGAAGGCCTTCCAGGCCTCTCTGAAGGGGAGTCACGTGAGCTGAGACCTGAATGAGCAAGAGGCATCAGCTGTGCCAGGAGCTGGGCGGGAAGACTATTTCCAGGCAGAGGGAACAGCAAGTGCAAAGGCTCAGATGTGAGAATGAGTTTGCTACAAAAACAGTATCGTTGTGGCTGGAGAAGAGTGAATTCCCATTGTTCAAGTTCACACTACTTTAATTTTTGTAAAATAATAATAATGATGATAATAGCAGCTAACATTTCCCAGTACTTTACTCTGTACTTGGTGCTCTTCTAAGCATTTCACACTTTTCCTCAGTGAATCCTCACAAGGGTCCGGGGAAGATAACTCACTTTACAGACGAGGAAGCCGACTCCAGGGTCCAGGCTCTTCACCCATATGCCAAACTCCTCTTCCCAGGCCCTCTTCAGTAGGCTGAGGCGAGTTTAACAAGTGAATGCAGCATTTCCTTTCCATGTCGTCTGACATGCAAAGCACTGCGGACTATATTTAGTACCTCATTCATGTGGCAGCAAGAGTGGTCTGGGGATATGGCATCGTTTCCACTGACAGTGAGACACGATGGGGTCAGTTTCTGTTGGGATGTTTAATTGGTTGTTTCAAAACTGAAGGCCCTTCAGCAGAACCTGTCCTCAAATAAAACAAGGTTGACTGCGTGGCTGCCACACCAGACGCAAGTTAGCAAGAAATGAGGTGTGGTGTCGAAGGAGCGTGAACAAGGTGGTGTCTCATTTGGGTGAGCTTTGCAAGAGGACTTGGGCCAGCCAGGGAAAGAGTGTTTCTAAGCACCAGACCAGCTTTATGGACTGTTAAAGTATTAAAATGCAGTCCAGTAATTAAGGTGGTGATGCCTGGCCCTGCAGGGGCTCTGGGACCTGTTCCAGCCACCGTGACTGTGTCCATTTTGATCTGGTGTAGCTTTGACCTTAAGGGTTGTGCACTATTTTGAATGAAGGGCAGGCCTGGTTAGATGTGAGGATGGTAGTGGTTGCTTTTAAGACCAGGAAAAGTATGGAGAGCATCTTTCATCCAGCCATCTATGAAACATTTTTTTCTACCCAGCCTATGTGCCAGGCACCATGCTAGACACTGACAGTATGAAGTCAAATAAGAAGACTCTGGTTCTCAAGGGTCTGCACCAGTACTGTCCATTAGAAATATAATGCAAGCCACCAATGTGAGCCATATACATAATTTAAGATTTTATGAGGAATCACATTTAAAAGAGTAAAAAGAAACAGGAAATTGATTTTAATAATATATTTTATTTAGTCCAAAATAGTATCATTTCGGACTTCCCTGGTGGTCCAGTGGTTAAGACTGTGCTTCCAGTGCAGAGGTCACAGGTTCGATACCTGGTCAGGGAACTAAGATCTGTGTGGCATGGCCAAAAAAAAAAAAAAAAAGCATTATTTCAACATGTAGTCAGTATAAAAATTATTGAGATATTCTACATTCTTTTTTTTTCACATTAAGTCTTCAAAATACAATGTGTATTTTACACCTCAGCATCTCCATTTGCACCGGCCACATTTCAAGTGCTCAGTAGCCACATGTATTGGACAGTGTGGACCTAGGGTATGAGACTCATATCCTAGGTGATAGGTCAAAGATGCCATCCCTGTTTTATCTTGGTGAATAAGGGCAGATGAGTGGTGAAAAGCATATTTATCATAGGCAGGGGTAGCTCAACTCACAGCTGTCATCCATCAAAGGCACCTTCTGGGCCTGGCAGTGTGCTTGGCGTGTGTGACCTGTGTTCTGAGGTGGCAGGGACTCGGATCATCCCCGCTCGGCAGATGGAGAAGCTGAGGTCTGGCAACGAGAGGCCACTTGCTCACGGTTAGGAAGTGATGGAGGCAGAATTTGAACTCAGGTGCATACTCTTCAATCTCTTCAATCTCTGTTGTATATGTTGTGTTTGTGTTTGTTTGAGGGTTTGAGGGATGGGGTCTGAGCTTTGAGCCACAGAAACCATAGGAAGGACTCATCACACAAACTGCATTCCCGGAGTCTGTCAGCATCGATCCTCGAGTTGTATATTGGTGCTGGAGTGCTGGTTTAGACCTGCGTGACTGGCTGATCCCCTCCTTACGATGAGCTCGAGGTTTCCTGGGAACAGGTCTTTACTTCCCAGGAAGGAGAAGGGTCTTTGGGCCCTGAGGACAGTGGGCAGGGTGAGTGAAGGAAACGAGAAAAGGACGCAGCCTGCTGAAAGCCCATTCTAAGCAAGCCGCTTATTTGGGTGTGAAGCCTCTCTTCTCTTTTGTCTGCCTCCTGTGGGAGCTGTGTGGCCTTTTCCTGTGAGCTCAGCGATGGCAGAGTTTACCCAGTGTGTGAATCTTGCCCTTGCTGTGATCCAGAGGCATTGCTGGGCTGGGGGATAGCGGGAAGGGGACTCTTTCATCTGTGGGAGTCATTGTTCTAGACCCTTAATTACTCTCTTGGTTCAGGGTTCCCCATCTCAGGAGCAAGGAGTGCTTGTTTCTCCTACCCAGACAAGGCAGGTGCTGGAGATTCTGAGTCTGTTCATGACCTCAGGTGGTTGACCTCGTGCCAGCCCCTGTTTCCAGGTGGTAATTCATGAGAGCTTTAACCTCGTAACCACTCTTACCTCCTACTGCTGGACAGTGCCTGGCGTGTAAAAGATGCTCACTAAGTGTCTGTTGGCTGAATTATTGATACGACCCAGCATTCATTGAGCTCTTACTGTGTGCAAGGCACTGCTCCGAGCGCTTTTCATGTAATAGCTCACTTAATCCTCATAAGTACTCCATGGTGTAGGTACTCTTATTATTCACATTGCCTATGTAAAGAAACTCAGATCTTGAGAAGTGCGGATGACAAAGTTGGTGAGTGTCAAAGTCAGGATTCAAATCCAAGCCAAGTCCAGGCTCTTAAACGCTCATTCTGCGGTCTCTCCGTGGACTACAGACAGCCGAATGGGGTGGTCAAGCAAGGCCACACTGACTAGTTGTAGCCTCTCTATTCCACGTGTGGTCTCTGATCTCCTGGTCCAGGGTCGCCCCGCAGCAAGTCTCAGGCCCCTTTGGGCCTGGAGGCTTGACCATCACTCTGGGTGTGGGGTTTTTCTGTGATTTTGGAACCTGCACTTCCCCTTTCTTTATTTTTAATTTTTTTTTGCCGCGTTGTGTGACATGTGGGGTCTTAGTTCCCTGACCAGGGATTGAACCTGCACCCCCTGCCTTGGAAGCGCAGAGTCTTAACCCCTGGACTACCAGGGAAGTCACCCTTTTAAATAACAAAAATGCACTGGATATTTGACATTATTAAGAAATTCTTGTTAATTTTTTAGGTGTGATAATGATACTGTGGTTCTGCTTAAGAAAAAATCCTTATCTTTAAGACTTATATTCTTTTTTTTATAAATTTATTTTATTTATTTTATTTTTGACTGCGTTGGGCCTTCGTTGCTGCGCGCGGGCTTTCTCTAGTTGTGGCGAGCGGGGGCTACTCTTCGTTGCAGTGCACGGGCTTCTCACTGCGGTGGCTTCTCTTGTTGCGGAGCACGGGCTCTAGGTGCGTGGGCTTCAGTAGTTGTGGCTTGCGGGCTCTAGAGTGCAGGCTCAGTAGTTGTGGTGCACGGGCTTAGTTGCTCTGCAGCATGTGGGATCTTCCCAGACCAGGGCTCGAACCCGTGTCCCCTGCATTGGCAGGTGGGTTCTTAACCACTGCGCCACCAGGAAAGCCAAGACTTATATTCTGAAATACCTATGAACTGTTAAGACATCTGAGATTTGCTTCAAGATAATGTGGATGGGCAGGGAGTGGAGGGGGCGAAGTGTATGGACGAGTAAAGAGATAAAGAAAGATTGGCCATGAGGTGATTCTGTTGAAGCTGGCTAGAGGAGGTTTATTACTCTTCTTTTTTTTTAAATTAATTAATTAATTTATTTATATTTTTTGGCTGTGTTGGGTCTTCGTTTCTGTGCGAGGGCTTTCTCTAGTTGCGGTGAGCGGGGGCCACTCTTCAACGCGGTGCACGGGCCTCTCACTATCGCGGCCTCTCTTGTTGCAGAGCACAGGCTCCAGACGCGCAGGCTCAGTAGTTGTGGCTCACGGGCCTAGTTGCTCCGCGGTATGTGGGATCCTCCCAGACCAGGGCTCGAACCCGTGTGCCCTGCATTGGCAGGCAGATTCTCAACCACTGCGCCACCAGGGAAGCCCTATACTCTTCTTTTCACCTTTGTGTGCTTGAAACATCTCACCATGAAAAGTTAGAAGCAAGTATAACAAATTTCACTCAGCGTTTGTGTGTTTCAAGCTCGAGTGTAGTATGGAGGAATTCCCTGCCTCTGCCCAGTTCACTTATATAGTAAAAAGGGGTTTTGTTTTTTTTTTCATCAGACGAGTCAATACTTGGCTCAAAGCTCTGGAAACCCCTTTGGTAAAGCAGCATCCGGCCACAGCGAGGGCATCAGCGAGCCTGCAGAGGCCACACGCTTCCCCAGCTGCTCTGAGCACTGACCACGAGGGCGCTGGTTCTCTGAGTCAGTTTGCAGAA
Source organism: Balaenoptera physalus (assembly GCF_965194825.1). NCBI lineage: Eukaryota > Metazoa > Chordata > Mammalia > Artiodactyla > Balaenopteridae > Balaenoptera > Balaenoptera physalus. Next base: position 14,695,330 of record NC_138900.1, on the reverse strand, counting down.
GTCCCTCTTCCCTGAGATCTGGTTCCCTCCAGCACCTGACCGTGGGGCGCCTCCCACATTTTTTCCAAAGACGTGTTCCAGCAGGAGGCCTCAGATCCTCCCCCCATCCTCCCCTCAGGACAGCCGTGCGCAGATCCTTCCTCTGATGTGTCTTTGTCAGGGCCCCACATGGAACCAGAATCCAGCATTTGGTTTGCCTCCAGCCCTGCAGCGGGAGGCAGGGAAAGTGCCCCCTTTCAGTTCTGACTTTCGACTTTTGACAATGCTGCAAGATGCAGCATGTGCCGGTGCCGCAGACCTGATGATATTTCTCATCAAGCCAGCAGATAAAACTCCTTGACAACATACGTTCTCTCTGCCCCCCTTCACATCAAGCAGAGATTCCTGTTGCATTTGTTCTTTTGGGGTCTCTAACTGAACAGCAAGTCAGTGTGGGGCAGAAATCCTTGTGTGAAAGTGGCAGGAAAAGAGGGCACCCTCATTTGGGGGTTTCTGCTTGGGGTTTGCTTGCTAGATGGGTAGCAGTGGTTGATGTGAACAGGAGCTCGGCACTGATCCTGCCCGAGGCTGGCGGCATTTGTTCTGATGCTTAGCTCTTTATACCACGCTCTTGGTTTGCGGGAGGAAGGCAGGCGAAGTCCTGCAGCCCCTCCGGCTCCCTCAAGTATCTGCCTCCAGCACCCTCATCAGTTCTGCCTTTCCTTTTCCTTCACAGGCTCTGAGGTGTGTCCAGCATGGAGAGAACATTAGGATCACTGTCACCAGTTTAGGCGGCTTGCTTTTTCCGGGTTTCCCAGTATAGACCTGGCACATGTTGGATCTGAGGGTGGCAAACCCCAAACACTGACACTGATTCTGAGTTTTTATTTATTTATATTTTATTTTGGCTGCGCTGGGTCTTTGTCGCGGCTTGCAGGCTCTTTGTTGCGGTGCGTGGGTTCTAGAGCGCCGGGCTCAGTAGTTGCGGCGTGTGGGCTTAGTTGCCCCGAGGCATGTGGGATCTTAGTTCCCCGACCAAGGATCGAACCCGTGTCCCCTGCATTGGAAAGTGGATTCTTAACCACTGGACCACCAGGGAAGTCCCTGACTTTTAAACTTACTCATTCAACAGGTATTCACCCAGCTGAATGCTCTTCTAGGTACCAGGTTTACAGCAGTGAGCAAGGCAGACAAGGCTTCTCCCCTTCCGGGGCTCTCATTCAAGTGGGGAATTCAGACAGTAAACAGATAAATAAGATGTATACTGTGTTAGATGGTAATAAATGCTAAGCAGAAGAAATTAAGAAAGGGGATGTGAGGTATCAGGGTGGAGGGTGTTGAAGTTTTAGACAGGGTGGCCAGGGATGACCTCCCTGGAGGTGGCTTGAGTTCACACCTAAAGGAGGTGAGGCAGTGTGAGCAGTGGAGGTTTCTGGGCAGAGGGAGCAGCCAGTGCAAAGGCCCTGAGGCCGTGGCTCAGAGCAGAGTGGAGGAGGATAGAGTGGGAAGGCATGAGGGCAGAGAGGTGTCGGGTTTGCAACTAGTGCAGCCTTGTCTTTTCTCTGAGATGGGCCATATTGCAGGGTTGATTGAGTTATTAAATTTCATTAAGCTTTTTTTAAAACTTTTTATTTTATATTGGAGTATAGTTGATTAACAATGTCGTGTTAGTTTCAGGTATACAGTACAGTGATTCAGTTATACATATACGTGTATCCTTTTTCTAATTATTTTCCCATTTAGGTTGTAAAAGGATAAATTTCACTAAGTTTTGAATAGTGGACACACACACACGGAACCAAAGGGACAAAAATAAAGCACCAAATTCCCTTCCCCAGAGGCCACCACCATCCCAAATTCTTGTTGACCAGTTCCTTGACACTGCACTGAGTCAGTTTCCTGGCTTATATTAGGTTGAATCGAATGAAATTGCTTTTTTGTGGGTCAAGAATGGTTGAATATTGGCAGTTTTATGACGTTCAGCCTAATAGCTTCCTTTCCAGCGTCCAGGAACTTGACCCATCCTTTCTTGCCCCAGGGGTTGGTGGTCAGAGGTTGGGACCCCCTTTCTGCACCCACACATCTCTTTCATCGACTGGCCCAACAGTGTCAGCGACACCAGTGTGTGAAAAACCCCTGCCCCACCCATAGCCCCTGGCTGCTGTTAAGCCTGACAAGAAGCTGCCTCTTCCTACTGGAGCCTTATCTAGGGGTGGTATTAGTCATTCTTTGGCTTTCTGCATCTTGGTGCCACCAGTTTTGAAATCACAGATAGCTCCCAGAGGGAAGGGCACCCCTGGACTCTTGCCAGATGTTTGGCATGACTTACATGGCAGGGGTGTTCTCTGGGGCTGGGCAGAACTTGTGGCCATTCTGGATCAGTAACTGGGCAGAGTAGCTGGCAGAGTACCCAGCCTGGAGTGTCCAGGAGAAGCTGCTGGGACCGTGGAGGCTCAGGCTGTGGGAGGAGGTCTGAAGAGCGATGGTTTGGACTCGGGAGAAAGGCCTTCCGCCCCTCCTGTGTGTCACAACCCTGTGCTGACCAGAGAGTCACACAAACGGAGCCCCAGGGCGCTGGGCTGGGTCCTGGAGGTGAAAAGATTTATGGATCCAGCTTTGGGGGAGTTCAGTCAGAAAGTTGTGTCAGTTGGTATGCCTTTGGCTGCAAACAATAGCAACAACAGCAGCAGCAAGTAGGTCATTTATACAGTGTCTACTGTATGCTAAGCACTGTGCTAGGCGCTTCCCACAAAGTGACTCATTTAAGCCTCCCAACAACGCTGTAAGTATGCTTATTATTCCCCTTTTGCAGATGAGGCAACTAAATTTAAATAACTTGCCCAACAGCTAGACAGTGGTGGTGACAGGATTTGGATCCTGGGAACCTGACTCCAGAGGCCACAGTCTGAACATTTTATCACTTTGTGCTACTGCAGTGGTGCTCAAACCTGAGCAGGCTACGGAGTCCCCTGGAGGGCTTGTTAAAACACATATTGCTGGGCCCCACCCAGCGCCTCTGATTCAGTAGGTCTGGCTTGAGAATTTGCATTTCTAACAAGTCCATAGATAGGCAGCACCAGGGTAGAATAATTAAGCAGTTCCACAATGCCTGTAAGAAGCCCAGCCCTCTACACCATCCTTGGTGTGTCTTCTGTGTCCTCAGGATGTCCTTGTGGCCACAGGATGACTGTCACAGCTCCGGTCATCACACCCTGACAAGGCTATATCCAGCAGCAGAAAGAGGGCATCTCTCACTGTGTCTCTCTTAGGAACGTGGAAACCTTTCAAAGACACCCCACCTCCCAGATTCCCCTCATACCTCATTGGCCAGCATTGTGACACATGGCCATGCTTGGGCAAATCACAGGCAAGGGCCAATCAGGATTTACTGTCGGCGCTGGGGCTAAAAGCATCCTCACCTGAAGGACAGGACTGCCGGGAGGAGTGCCACTACAGGAATAAAATTGGAGTACTATTTAGGAAAAGACTGGGAGAGGGGGATGGATATTGGGTAGGCAAACAATTGGATCTGCTACAGAAGTTAGGGAAACAAAGTGGAAGCATAGCACCTATATGTTTCTGTGTCATTGTCCTTGCCAACTTCACTTTGTAATTACCTGATTCAGGACATAGCTTTTTGTTCTCTAATCATTTCCACCTTCAAGAATGTGTATATAGAGTCCCTGTATCATGGGAGTTCTCGGTCTTGACAAGAAACAAAATATTTTATCTGAACATTCAGAGAAACCCAAGCTGGATGACGAGGCAGCAGTCTGAGGGGCAGTGTGCAGGGTCCATGAGTGCACTCAGTCTGCTCAGAAACACTTGGATCTCCTCTCTCTGCTTCTGACCAGTTCCTATTCAAGGTACTCCTCAAAGAGGCTCCGTTTCCCCCTTTGAGGATTGCCTTGTACGGTGGTTGTGAGGATGAAAGAATAGGATGCAGGGAGTTCCCTGGCAGTCCATTGGTTAGGACTCAGCACTTTCACTGCTGGGGCCCAGGTTCAGTCCCTGGTTGGGGTACTAAGATTCCACAAGCTGGCACAGTGCCAAAAACAAAAAAAAAAAAGGATGCGGGTCAGGTGCTTACCCCCAGTAACTGGCTCACGGTGGTAAGTGCTCAAGAATGTGGCCCCTCTGGGCATATACCCAGAGAAAACCATAATTCAAAAAGACACATCTACCCCAATTTTCACTGCAGCACTATTTACAATAACCAGGTCATGGAAGCAACCTAAATGCCCATCAACAGATAAATGGATAAAGAAGATGTGGTACATATATACAATGGAATATTAGTCAGCCATAAAAAGGAACGAAATTGGGTCATTTGTAGAGACATGGATGGGCCTAGAGACTGTCATACAGAGTGAAGTAAGTCAGAAAGAGAAAAACAAATATCGTATATTAACGCGTATATGTGGAATCTAGAAAAATGGTACAGATGAACCAGTTTGCAAGGCAGAAATAGAGACACAGATGTAGAGAACAAACGTATGGACACTAAGGGGGGAAAGTGGCAGGGGTGGCGGTGGTGGTGGGATGAATTTGGAGATTGGGATTGACATATATACACTAACATGTATAAAATAGATAACTAGTAAGAACCTGCTGTATAAAAAAATAATAAAATAAAATTTTTTACAATGGCAAAAAAAATTTTTTTTCTTGGAATTAAAAAAGAATGTGGCCCCTGCTATTAACATATTAAATGTGACATTAATTGAACAGTTATAATTTAATTATCCCACCCTCTCCTCCCAACAACACATGAAAGTGACCATTCATTTTGCAGACTGACATTTCCTATGGGTGCCTGTTGCTACTGCTTATGGACCCAGTATAAAGCCGTTGCCCTGCAGGACTGCCGAGGGACTGAGGAGTGAAGCGCAGGCTGTGGAGCCAGACTACTTGGGCGTAAGTCCTGGTTCCATCTCAGGCTCCCGTGTGACCTTGGGCAAGCCACTAGCCTTGCAGTGCCTCAGTTTCCATATCTTTAAGGTGGTAATGGTACTGTCCTCCTAGGTTGTTGAGAGAGTTCAGTGCATTCAGGCACGTAAAGCATTTAGAGCACTGCAGCGCCTGGCCCACAGTGACCGCTCAGTACACATGCTGTATCTTGTTCTTTCAATATTTTGTGCCAGTTTATTCACAGGAAACTGTAAGCTCCCTGAGGGCAGGGTTTATGTGGTTTTTGTTTATCACTGAGTCCTAATGCAGGACTCAGAGTAGATGTTTTGTATATTTTTTCTGTGGATGAAAAGAAGGACAGTAAGAGTCGTTCTTTTTTTTTTTTTTTTCTTCCCTTCAGCTGCCCAGAATTTAAACTCCGTGGCTATAATTACCCCCTGTTTTGAAGATAAAAGCTGAACCTGATTGAATCTGAGGGCAGCATGTGATAACTGCAGCTGGTGTTTATTGAGCATTTTTGTGCGTTAGGGCTAAGCACTCACTCTGAGCTGTCACTGACACCCCACACTCACCCCATTTTACGGATGAGGAAACTGAGGCCCAGTTGGGCGGACCTGTCTTTCCTCTTGAGAGGAGATGTAGTGCAGCGGTTAACAACTGGAAACCCAGAGTTGCTCTGCTTGGCTTAACCCTCTGCCCCACCACTTTCTTGCTGGGTGACCTTTAGCCTGTGACTTCTCTGTTCTTGAACTTTCTCTTGTGTAAAATAGGAATGCTAATAGTGCTGACTTAGAGGGTGGCTGTGAGGGTTGGGGGAGGTAATTCACGTGAGGTGCTCAGAACAGTGTTTGTGCAGAGTGAGCGTGGTGGCAGGGTGCACCACGGGGAGGGGGTTAGGGTTCTGGGGGCTGTTACTGTTAGGCAGAACCATTCCGTTGTGCTTCCCAAGCTGGCCGGAGGAGTCCAGCAGCAGTGCTTAATCATTAAGCGACGCTGCCCCTGCGAGCTAGCTCCCCCATCTGCATGGGGAAAGGAGCCCACCTTTGGTGTGTGTGGCTGTGAATGAAGCGGGCAAGCCCAGGGCAGGGGATGCTGTGGGCGCTGATCCAACCCCCGCTCTGTCAGCGAACAGGTGGCCTGTTCCTGGATCCAAGGTAACCGACCAGCCGCCTTTGTTACCTTGAGCTTTCACTTAAGCCCATTCAGGCTCCTCAGACCACGTGTCTCATGAGTAAGGAGTCCTTTTATTTCCCTCCCCCACAGGGACCCTTGGCAAAACAGCCCTCTTTGGGAACTCGCCTGTTCGCAGAGACCAGCCATCTCTCGGGGAACTCCGGTGGCTGGCGTGTGTTGTTCTTGCGGCTGTTGAGTAAGTCGCTGTTAGAAGCTGGCACGGCAGGTTCCCGCTTCCGCATTCCAGACACCCACATCGGGCTGCGGGGAGGCACCACCCACCCGACGGGGAGGGCGAGGGCAGGGCGGCCTGCTGAGCGCAGGCAGGTGGCCTTGGCCTGGACGGGACTGGAGCCGAGAGCCTGGAGCTCCCCTCATAGTCACCTGCCTACTTTGTGATCCAGGCTGTGCTCGGAACATCTTTCAGGTGAGTGGTGATTGTTAAGTTTGGTAGTGACTTGTAGAGGAGAGGAAGTTAATAGCGTGTTTTTTCTTTTCGGGAATTAGACCCAAGTTTTTTTTGTTTTCTTTTTCCCTCCTCTCCCATGAAATGTTTGCCTGTCTGCTGCTAACTGTGAAGAAAGGGTGGGCGGAGCGTTGAGGGAGTGAGAAGGAAATGGAGGATATTTCTCCCCGGAGAAGGCATCGTGAATGTTGAGCTCCCAGGGGATGCAAACTTCTGTACCAGTGGGGCATCCCAGCCTGGTACAGATGAGCTGTGTGGTCTCAGGCGAGTTCCTTTCCCTCTCTGGCCCTCAGTTTCCTCATCCGATGAAGTGAGAAATAGCAGTACCCACTCACCTTTCCAATAAATCACCTTTGTAAAGTGCTCGCAGCCTGGGCACAGAGTGGTGCTCAGTGTCAGCTGTTCCCGCCCCCACCCCAACCCCCAGCCCCCCAAATTCCCCGTCTGACCTTGTCTCTGACTTCTCAGCTGCTGCTGGCTGTACTCCAGCTACACTGGCCTCCTGCTGTTCCTCCCTCAGGGCCTTTGCCCTGGCTGTTCCCTCTGCCTGGAACACTTCCCTGGTATCCCCAAAGCTCCCACCCGCTTCGGGTCTCTGCTCAAATGTCACCTTCTCAGTGAGGCCTCTCTCCTCATTAAACAGCACCTTCTCCATCACACTCTGGCCCTTTACTCTGCTTTAGTTTTCTTCATGGCATGACCACTTGACATGTTTCTTATCCCCTCCTCCCCCACTGTAGGCTCCAGGAAAGCACAGGTACTTCTGTCTCTCCTTGTAGAACAGTTCCTGGCATGTGGTAGGTGTGGGATAAACTGTTTTATGAGTGAATTTATGATGGTGTCTGAGGAAGGGTGGCTATTCCTATCTGGGTTTTGAGGAGAATGTCAACATATCCTCAGATCTGCAACTGAGGGTGGGGCGGTGGCGTGCACACCCCCCCCCCCCCCGCCTTGGTCACCCAGTGGTCCTCGGGCCTCCCTGCAGTGTCCGGCCCTCTGACTTCCCGTCCCTCAGCCCCTCCCGTCTGTGCAGCCTGGGCCCTGGCAGTGGCATGGGTGCATGTGGCATGGAACAGATGGCCTTGGCCCTAGTGAGTGCAGAGGATGTGTGCAGGTTAGTTCAGGTGAGGAAGGCTTTGTCAAAGACACCACACACACACACGCACACACACACACACACACACACCCACACCCACACCCACACACCCACACACCCATGTGTATGGAAAGCCGACTTTATTATCAGGCCCTCTTGAGTGTTCCTGCAGTAGTGGGGGTCAGGGAATGCCTTGGAAATAAGAATTAACTGTCCAGGCAGAGTTTTTCGGTCTCCCCTGCTTTAACATGCAATAATTCTTGTTCTGGGGCTGAACAGGTTTTAATTAAATGGTGAACCTCCAAGAGTCTGTGTAATAGCTGACACCTCCTCATCTGTTTCCTCCCGGTGTCAGCAATCGATTCTGTAAAAATATCTTGGGCAGGGCTTCCCAAAGCTCCACAGAGCGAGCTCAGCAGCCCTCTCGGATTTCTCCCAACAGCATGAGGCACTGAGGGACTGAGGTGTGTACTGCCTTCACACACATCATCACACCTCAGTGCCTGCTGCTACTAGAAGAATGTGCAAAGTGTCAGAGGAGCAGCTTCTACGACATCTGACTGTGTCCTTTGAGCTCCAAGTGCAGTGGTTTTGGAGTTGTGTCGGGGACCCTGTTGCACATAATGTTCAAGTCCCAGCACTGCCCGAGCTCTAGGCATAGCACTTATCTTCACTAAACCTCGGTTTCCTTATCTGGAAAATGGGAATAATTAATAGTACCTGCCTTAAATGAGAAGTTAAAAGTGAGATGGGGTGACCTAGTTAGCAGTGCATCTAGTGCATTGAGCACTCACTAAATGGGGATAATAATTATTTTTATGAATTGGTTTCAAGCCCTTTAAAATTTTTTCCAGTCCCTTTTTTGTGGGCTCCTCTCTACCCCACCCCCATGTCAAGCATCCTCCCACAATCCTTCACCCATGGGAACAATCAAGTACTGTATGTATCTTTCCACATAATTTTCCATGGTTATATAATCCTATGGGGGAAATATTATCCTATAAGGGATAATATTGCTGTCAGATTCCCACATTTTGCTTTTCTTACATGGCAGTACTGTGTGGAAATGCCTCCAGTTTCTCAGGGTAATGCTCGAATTTGCTCTTTTTAAGGGCTGTGTAACACATGGAGGTGTGGGTGTACCATAATTTATTTGACCTGGCTGTTACTGATATGCATTCCCTTTGTTTCTAGTTGATTTTTCCCTCCAAATTATTATTTTTATTGATAGCTTTTAAAAATTGGATTGCAGATATCCAGCCTGCTTAGCCACTTCGTTAAGCTCTAAGCCTTTGAGAATGAATAGGAAGTAGCATTAGTATAATGAGGCCTCTTGCCCAGATAGGAGATGTATTTTCTGAGGGTTCTCACCAGGTCCAGCACAATGTACTTTATTTTTTTATTTTATTTTATTTTTTTATTATTTATTTATTTGGTTGCATGGAGTCTTATTTGTGGCAGGCGGGCTCCTTAGTTGTGGCTCGCCAGCTCCTTAGTTGTAGCACGTGGTCTACTTAGTTGCAACTCCAGGGCTCCTTAGTTGTGGCTCTCCAGCTCCTTATTTGCAGCACATGGGCTCCTTTGTTGCAGCACATGGGCTCCTTAGTTGCAGCATGCGGTCTCCTTAGTTGTGGCATGTGAACTCTTAGTCACAGCATGCGTGTGGGATCTAGTTCCCTGACCAGGGATCGAACCCGGACCCCCTGCGTTGGGAGTGCAGAGTCTTATCCACCGCGCCACCAGGGAAGTCCCTGAACCATCTACTTTAAATGCTTTTTAATTACAAAAGTGATTAATAGATTCCTCACGCTTAATACCGATTAGTTGTGCTTAATGAGTACTTATTGCCAAATAAGAGAGAGAAAACTTCAAGTTTTTTCCTATTAATCTTTGTTGGAAATAAGAACACGCGAGAGGAGTTTGTGATCTATTGGCAAGTTTCTTTTTTCGGTGGTACTTCAGTTAAGGAATATATTTGGCTTCCTGGAACTTGTGCAGTGGCGTACGCACTTAGAGGTCTGTTTCAGTTCTCTGCTGCTATATAACAAGCGACCCCAAACTTAATGCCTTAAAATGACAGCAGTTTATTATTTCTCACGAGTCTCTGATTGACTGAGGCTCGATGGCTCTTCTGCTGGGGTTTGTTTTTTTTTTTCCAGTATTTATTTATTTATTTGGCTGCCCCGGGTCTTAGTTGCGGCATGTGGGATCTTTAGTTGAGGCGTGCAGGCTTTTCACTTGCGGCATGCAGACTCTCTTAGTTGCGGCATGCATGCGGGATCTAGTTCCCCGACCAGGGATCAAACCTGGGCCCCCTGCATTGGGATCACGGAGTCTTAGCCACTGGACCACTGGGGAAGTCCCTCTTCTGCTGGTTTGGATTGGGGTCTCTCGTGTGGCTGGAGTCAGAAGATGGATGGGCTGGAATATGCTCAAGATGGTTTTACTCACAGGGCACCTTGGAGATGGCTGGACCCCTCTCTCTAGTCTCAGAACCTCTCCTTCCACATGGTCTCGCCAGCCAGTAGCTGGATTTAGAACATGGCAGCCCAGGGCTTCCTATACCTTCTTATGGTGTAGGTCCAGAACTGACCCAGCATCAGCCCAGATTCAGTGTGGGAAGGAAGACGGAAGACTTGAATTCTGGAAGGTGGAGCCTATTGGGGCCCATCTTTGGAAACCACCACAGCCTTTGTTTTCTCACATAAGAAGTGCAGAGGTCATCAGGACCAGGTGGTGCTGCAGCTTAGCATCTCTAGTGCCCCAGGCTCCTGTTTATCTGCATTGCTGCCCTTAGCCTAGTAGCGATAAGAAGGCCGCCCCGAAGGCCGCCCCGTCTCCAGCCCCACATCCTATTACAGGCAGAAAGAAGTAAAGTTCTGAGGAAAAGAAATAGCACCTCTGTCAGGAAACCAAAGCCCTCCCTGAAATCCCTAGCAGACTTTTGCTTCCGTCTCTTTGGCTAGAACTTTGTGACAAAACCACCCCTTGCCAAAAGGAAGTCTCGGAAATGCAGTTTTTAAGCTGTGCTTATTACCACCCCTGACAGAGGGTCAGTTAAGGAAGCAGCGGGGAGAAAGGACATGCTGGGTAGGCATCTAGGAGTGGTGTGTTCAGACAGCCAAAGACATGATGGGTAAACTGAGGCAGCGTGCATTCGTTTATCAACCGTTTAGTAAGTACCTGGAATGGGCGAGGCACTGCGCTTCTTACAGAGGCTACAAGGATCAGAGAAGTGGACACATTTGGGCCTAAAACTGACCAGGATCATTTGCTGGTCTGGACCAGATAATTGCTCAGCTCTTGTCTCCCATGTAGATGTTTGGAGTTAGACTAAAGATCATAATAATAGCCAATCTCATGAAGGGTTTAATTTGTGAAGAGGAACTATGAACCAACTCATTTAATCTAATGGCCCAGTGAAGTAGGCACTGTTATCATCACCCCCGTTTCAGAAGCAGAAACAGAGGTACAGAGAAATTAAATAACCTGCCATACGGCTAAGGAGTAGTAGAGTCGACATGCAGTCTCTGGTGGTCAGGCTCAAGAGTCTGTGTACTGAACCACTGGGCTCTACTGCTTTAGTTTGTTTATTACAAGAAACGATTCTTCTTGAAATGAATATGTAAGTGACAGCAGAACAAAACATGAGATAGAAACCATTTACTACTCCATCCCTCACTCCTGCTTCCTGCCTCATTGGTCTTATCTGTCAGTAAGCTGGTGTATGTTCTTTCTCACCTCTTTGTAAATGCATTCCGTTTTTTAAAGACGGCCTTTGGACACACAGAATCAGATTAATCATAATCCTTGGTGCATGATACAATGGTGTTTTTAGTCTGTACAAAAATGTCTATTACAGTGAATAGCCTTTAACCTACTACCTGCCCAAGAACTAGAACATTACCTACCAATAACTTATATGAAACTGTGGTATTTCCCATTCAATCCCCAGTCTGCTCTCCCAGGGGTGACCACCATCTTGAATTTTTTGTTTATCATTCTTTGTCTTAAAATAATTATTTTTGAACTTTTACAAATGATATCATAGTCTTCTGGGACTTGCATTTTTCAGTTAATACTGTGATTGATCCAGACCATTTGGTATAGTGGTATTTCATTTTTTACTGCTATGTAATATTCCACTGGCTGAATATACCACATTTTTGTTTAAGTCATTTCCATGACAATGCATATTTTAATAGTTTCCAGATTTTTTTGCTATTCGTGGGCTACTGTGAATGTTGTTACACACATTTCCTGATGTGCACAGACAAGAATTTCTTTGAGGTATGTACTAGGCACAAGATTGGTGGGTGTAGGATATGAGCATCTTTAACTTTGCCAAATATCATCAAACTGTTCTCTAAACATTCCCACCAAGGATGTATAAGAGTTCCTGTTGTTCTGTATCCTGTTACACTCGGTTTTGTAAAAGCTTTTTTATTTTTGTCAGTCTGATGGATAAGAAATGAAATCTCATTGTGGTTTTAATTTGTATTCTTCTGAAGACTAGTAAGGCAGTCTTTTCATTTATGTTTCTTCTTTTGGATATAGCCTGTTCATGCTTTTTGCTTCTTTTTCTTTTTCTTATTGGTTTGTGGGTGTTCTTTATATAGCCTGGTTACTCATCCTGGGGCTGCAGCCTATTTAACCTAATGAAAGTTTTATGATTCTCATGTCCCCGTTTCCTTGGTTGTCTCTGCTTGTTCTCTCTCTCCCCAACTCCATGATACCTCTTTGTGTACCCCAGCTCACAGTGATTCTCTCTGGAACAGTTCTCAAATTATGGGCATTTTTATACATTTGTATGGATATATGACTATACTTGTTCCACCCACTGTAACATAGCTTTGTAATCCCAGGTGTATCAGGATTAGGTTCAGCTGTATATAATAGAATTATTTATTTATTTCTCTCTCACATAAAGGAGCCCAGTGATAAGGAGGCCAGGGCTGCACTCTAATCAGGGACTCAGGTTCCTTCTCCGTTTTTGCTCTACCATCCTTGTGCTGTCACCTCATGGTTCAAGATGGCTGCTCAAGCTCCAGCCATTATATCTAAGCAAGCAAGAAAGAAGGGATGAAGATGGGCACCCCTACTTAATGGAAGTTGCACACAATAATTCTGCTTACAGACTCTTGCCCAGAACTTAGTCACAGTACCATATATAGTTATAAGGGAATCTGGGAAATGTATTTCACATGGCCTTGTTCTTAGTTAAAAATCAGACAATATTACTAAGTTAAAAGGGGAGACTAAATACTGGATTAGGCAACCAACAACTTGACTAGTTCTGAAATGTTCCCTAAAAATGGCTCTTAAAGGAGTTGCCAGACACCAGGGTGGTACCTCTAGATGATGCACCCCCCTTTTTTTTAAATTTATTATTTTTGGCTGCGTTGGGTCTTCGTTGCTGTGTGCAGGCTTTTTCTAGTTGCGGCGAGCAGGGCTGCTGTTTGTTGTGGTGTGCGGGCTTCTCATCGTGGTGGCTTCTCTTGTTGCGGAGCATGGGCTCTAGGTGCACGGGCTTCAGTAGTTGCAGCACGCAGCTTCAGTAGTTGTGGTGCGTGAGCTCAGTAGTTGTGGTGTGCGGGCTCAGTAGTTGTGGCTCGCGGGCTCTGGAGCTCAGGCTCAGTAGTTGTGGCGCATGGGCTTAGTTGCTCCGCGGCATGTGGGATCTTCCCAGGCCAGGGATAGAACCCGTGTCCCCTGCATTGGCAGGTAGATTCTTAACCACTGCACCACCAGGGAAGTCCCATAAATATCTTTTTAGAATTGATTTGTTCCAATCAAGACCCAGCAAGTTTCACTGTTGGATTTGGTTCACATGCCTATTATGTGTTGTTTAATCTACAGGTTCCCCGTCCCTCCCTTTTTTTTTTTTCTTTTATAATTTATTTGTTGAGAGAAGCCATGTCATTTGTCTTGGAGATTTTGTACAGTCTGTGTCTGGCTGATTGTATACCTGTGGTGATATTTAACGAGTTCTTCTGTCCCTGTGTTTCCTATGAATGGGTAGTTGGATTCCGAGACTGGATCAGATTCATATTTGAGATGCACACACACACACACACGTGTGTGTGTTGCTGGTGTGTGTATATCCATTAGGGTATGTAAAGCCTGTTGTCTCTTTCTGTGATGTTCTGTAGAGTTAACGACTGTAAATGACCGTTGCCTAGACCCATGCTTTCACTTGGGGTTTGCAAAAATTGCAGACTTCCTCTTCATTTATTAGCTGGAATATTCCTCTAGAGAGAAACCTCCCTCATCTATTATTCAGTTATCCTGAGGGTACTGACTCTTTTGAACTTTTGTTTACATTAGAAATGAGTAGTGAACAATTGGGCTGGTGGTTTCTAATCGGCTGATTTTTCCTTCAGTGATTCCAATCTTCTGTCTTTGTTTTTGTGTTCATTCATTTGTGATATTTACTGGTTTCTGCTACTGCCCACGTCCGTCATGGATTTGGGAACAAACAGATGAGCCACGGTCACAGTCATCTCATTGTGTAGGCATGGCTGCCTCAGGCCTTACCTTTGACCAGGTGGAGCCCTATGTGCTTGTCAGTGTAACCAGGGAGAGTCGACTCTAGACTGTTGACATTTTCACTTTTTTCCCCTCTCTTTCCTGGCCATGTATTTTCAAACCTACAGCCTCTGGAGAGTTCCTGCTCTGTGCCAGGGGATTCAACCTTTATGCTTGGGGCAAGAGGTTTTCGAGCATTTGAATTTATTCTGATCTGAAACTCCACTCCTAGACAAAAGAACAATAAAGGGCTGTGCTCCATTGGAAAGGCCAGTCTTTCTAGTAGCCTGGCCAGGGCGAGCTCTGACCCCAGCCACTGTTGTCTGGGTCATAAATTCTTAAGAGCGCAACACGCTTGAAATCATTTGGTTGCCTTGGGATCAGTTACACACTATATGCCTGAGGATTTTCTTTCCTTCTGGAGATTACAACACATTTATTCCCTCTGGGTGGGGAGAGAAGATTTGATGTGGAATGATGCAGAATTCCTTTATTCATTCAGTCAGTGACTTGTTCATTTGGCAAATATTTATTGAGCTTCACGTGTTCCAGGTGCTGGGGTCAGAGCCTGCCAAGGCCCATACTCTTGGAGTTTATGTTCACGTTGAAGGACACAGATGATAAAGTAAACAAATTGATCAGATATTGTACTTTCAGGTGGGGACGAATAATGCTCTGAAGTCACTGAAGCAGAATGTGAGAGGACACACCTGGTGGAAGGTGGAGGGGGGCTGTGAGAGACTGGATAGCTGGGGTGCTTGGGGGAGAGCTTTGCCGGGGTAGTGGTACGTCAGCTGAGCCTGGGATGGTACAAAGGTGGCAGCCTTGTGAACGACCTGGGGGAAGAGCCTTCCTGACAGAAGGAGCAGCGAGTGAAGAGGTGGGAGTGAGTTTGGTGCGGCAGGGAACAGCGGAGGACACAGCATGGCTGGGGCGCAGGAGGATGGGGTTGGAGGATGGACAGGGATGAGAGCCTGGTGGAGAATTTGGGTTTGATTCTGAGCGTCATGTCTCTCATTCCCTCTGGCTGCTGTGGGGAGCATAGATGGCAGAGGTGGGGGTGGAAGTGAGGTGATGAGGGTGGTGGAGTGAGCAGAGGGGTGTGGTGCCAGACCTGAATGGTCTTATTGGTGCTGGAGAGAAGCACACAGCTGGACAGCACTTGCCAGGGGATTGGTCAGAGTGGGTGGTGAGTGGGGTGAAAGCTTTTCCAGGGGCTTTGGGCTTTGGTCTGCAGGTTCGGGTGGCAGTCATAACAGTCCCAGGCCCCCTTTAACGTGGGCTGAGGGTCCTACCCACACATGTCTCGTTTAACCATCATTGCAGTAGACTCTTATTCCCCATTTCACAGATGAGGACACTGAGGCCCAGGGAAGGGAAGCCCGTGATCCTTGTCACCCAGCTACTTGGGGCTGGGGTTGGGACCTGGCTAGCCCGACCCGCAGTCTGACCTTGCTCCCCTTTTCTCTCACTGCATCCACAGCTGTTAATTCATTATGTTGACACAGTCTGTGCCCAGGAGGAGCTGAATGTCAGTGTCCTACATTTATGAAATCGGGGTGGAAGGGATCAAGTCCACATCGGTGGCCCTTCCACCATCCTGCTAACCTGGATCCTGACACACCTTTTATTACAGTATTTATTACAGGGCAGAAAATAGGGACTTTCTGGTTGCTGACACAGATGTAACTTGACGTTTGTAACTTGACACTTGGGCCAGATAAGGTGTATATAGGCCCCAGACTTTGAGCTCCCGAGCCTGCTTCACTGATGGGGCAGAAAGTCTCCCCAACCATCAGATCGTTTTTATCTTCTCCTCCAGCGCTCCACGTGTCAAGGGAGCTCACTCCCCACGAGGTGTGTCCTGTGTGATGCCTCAGCCAGACACATGCCTTTACTTGGTGTCCTCTAGGAGAGAGGTGTGACCCCCACCTCCCTCTGTGTCGTGGCTCCTGGGAAAGGTGGTGTGGAGTCTGGTCCTGCTCACCACCTACCCTTTAACGGCGCTGATAGATGCTGATCAGCTGCTCCCACCTGCATTTAGGGCAGGTGGCAAAATTTTATGTTGATCGGTTTTTAAAAATTCTATTTAAAAAAATCTTTGTTGATTTAAAACTTACAGAAGCCACACACTGGTTGTAAAACAGTTCACAGAGTAGAGCAGCATGTAAAGCGTGGAAGTTCCGCATTCCCATTGTGGCCCCGGCACCTGGCCTTCTCCTCGCCTCCCTCCCTGCCCAGAGGGACATGAAGTGCACCCTTCCTTGCTGTGTGTACTGTGGATTGTGTGTGGTAAGAGCCCGGGCTCTGGAGCCCCAGTGCTTGGGTTCAAATCCCAGTTTTGCTGTGTGCTGACTTGGTCCTTGACTTAATTGCTCTGTGCCTCAGTTTACCCATCTGTAAAATGGTGGTGATGGTTCTTGGCTAGTAAGGATTCATTGCATTGAGCATGTAACAGAGTGGCACCTTGCAAGTGACATGCACTTACACGTTAGCTATTTTTATTACACACATATATGCATATATTGTTTTACACACATCTTTTTTCTGGGTATATTGTTCTGCAGGTTGCACTTTCCTTTAATAGTCTTATCTTGGAGAGCCTCCCGTGGCACTGGGTCAAGGTCAGCCACATTCTTTTTTTCCCCCCCTTTTAAAAATTTATTTATTTATTTTAAAGAATTTATTTATTTATTATTTATTTTTGGCTGCGTTGGGTCTTTGTTGCTACGCATGGGTTTTCTCTAGTTGTGGCGAGCAGGGGCTACTCTTCGTTGCGGTGCATGGGCTTCTCATTGTGGTGGCTTCTCTTGTTGCGGAGCACAGGCTCTAGGCGCGCAGGCTTCAGTAGTTATGGCCCGCGGGCTCAGTAGTTGTGGCTTGCGGGCCCTAGAGCTCAGGCTCAGTAGTTGTGGCTCACGGGCTTAGTTGCTCCGCGGTGTGTGGGGTCTTCACGGACCAGGGCTCGAACCTGTGTCCCCTGCATTGGCAGGTGGATTCTTAAGCACTATGCCACCAGGGAAGCCCTGCCACATTCTTTTTAAAGACTTCACAGTGTTCCATCCTGTCAATGCCCTGTTATCAAACACACTGTTTGTTTCCAACCTTTATTGTTATAACTCTGAACACCTCACACACAAAAACCTTTGTTTGCTTCTTAGATTTTTCTTAGAACAAAGTCCTGGGGTTGCAATTACTGCAACAAAGTGAATAAATATATTTAAAGACTTGTGATACTTACTGCGAACTTGTTTTCTGGGATCTGTTTATTAACCATATGTATTCCTTGTTCCTATTTTTCTAGGGTTTTTTTTTTTCTTACAGATTTGTAGGGGATCTTTACATTGTTGAAGGTAGAATCTTTTGTTATATGTTGCAAATTTAATTTTTTTTAATCAAAAGAAAATTTTTTTAAAAATTTTTTGGCCATGCCACGCGGCTTACGGGGTCTTAGCTCCCCAACCAGGGACTGAACCCAGGCCCGGCAGTGAAAGTGCTGAATCCTAACCACTGGACCACCAGAGGATTCCTATGCTGCAAGTTTATATTCCTACTTAGTTTACTTTTTAATTTTTTTATGTTATTAAACATACTGAGACTTTTTTTTTTAAAGCTTTGGCCTTTAATTTAAGATAAGTATATTCCTAGTTATTTTATGGCTTCATTTTTTACATCTAATATCTGTAAATTTTTTTTTGGTGTTAGGTGTGGGATAAAGATCTTAAACCCACCCTTCACCCACCCCCGACCAATAGTTAAGCAGTTATCCCCATCATATGGTCTGAATAATCCATCCTTTCCCACTAACTTGAAAATCTTATTAGCTAGGCCCCAGTCTAAGTGTTTGAACATTTACCTTTCGGTCCCCTGTCGTAACTCAGTGAAGTAGGTTGGTAATATCTCCATTCTCAGGGAGGAAACTGAAGCACAAAGAGGTGACCTTGCTTGCTTCATGTCTCACAACATGGATGAGGCAGAGTCTGGCTTGCAATATTGTGGATTTATTCAGTAATGAGCTTCCTTGTTTCTAATATATTTTCAGCAGCTTTTCCTGCAGTTTCTTGGCAAACCTTCCTTTCGTCCACTAGTAATATGCATTTCGATTGCTCCTGTGCTCTTCTCTGCCTCGTTGCCCTGGCCAGGACTTCCGTGACAGTGTTAAACACCAGTGGGGGTTGCAGACAGGCATGGGTACCTCAAGATGTTTTATCCTGTAGGTCCCCCCTCCATGGGGGCCTAGTTAGGCAGGGGCCAGAAAAGTGGCAATGTCAGTGCAATGAAGGACTCCTCTGTCCCCATGGCTGGGCCAAACCAGGGAAGAAGCGGGCATCAAGGGTCATAACTTGAGTGCAAGCAGCAGTGGACAACATTCTGGGGCCTTGATTAATAGGAAGGGGGGAAAAAAAAAAAGGTCCAGCAGCGAGGATGTGTGGAGCCCAGCGAGGAGCTAGCACAGTGAACCCAAACATGGAGAGGGCGGCCTCAGAGTTGGTTGCTGGCTCTGTGGAACTGGTTGCCCACCTGGATCTCATGAGGCCTGACATCAGACTGCCAGCTTCACACTGCACCCTTGCCTCTTCCAAGCGGGTGGCCTTGGACAAGCATCTTACCGTCTCTGTGCCTCAGCTTCACCTTCTGTAAAATGGAATAATTGGAGCTTTTACCTTAGGTTTTTGTGAGGATTAAATGATCCATGTAAAGTGCTTAGAATTGTGCTTGGCACATAGTAAACACTCAAATAAATGTTAGTCATTATTTCTCTGCTAAGAAGAAAATAGATCAGGGCAAAGGCTAGAGAGTGTCTGAGGCTACTATTTCAGCAGAGGTGATCAAGGCAGGCCTCTGAATGTTTGGTTAAGACCTCAAAGATAAGGAGCCAGCTACGGAGACATTTGGGAAAGAGCATTCCAGACAGCGCAGCAAATGCAAAGGCCCTGAGGCAGGAGCTTGCAGAGCATGTTCTTAGAAGTACAGAGAGGCCACTGTGGCCAGAGGGCAGTGAGGGAAGAGAAGATAAAGGAGATGAGGTCAGAGAGTGTGCCAGCTGGGAAGTTCTTAGCCTAGGTTCTTTTGGTTGAAAATAACAGAAACCCAGGTCAGATCCACTGAAGCCTAAAAGAATTCTGAAATGCCTCTTGAAACCTGAACTGGTATCATCGGCTGGTGTCATGATCAGTAAATAGGCCCAGGGCCCAGACAGTTTTCTCTCTTCTCTTCCCACCTTGCCTCTTCTTTCTCTTTGCTTCCTTTCCTCTCTGGGTTTCTCCAGGCATTTGGCTGTTCCATAGCTCCTTCCTTCTGTGGTCTCCATTTCCCAGCCACCAGCGAAGACTCGACTGGCTATCTCCATCCCAGGAAGGGGGCCTGATTGGCCCAGCTTTGGTCAGATGGCTCCCTCTCATCCAGCGAGCTATGATGAAGCAATAAGCATGGCACACACACTTCTCATAAAATGAGGGCTTTCGGAAGCCCAGCAGACCCACTCCTTTGCTCTCTTGGCCTAGGGCATCATCGCTCTTCTTACATATGAAACATCATCATGCTGTTGAATATGGACCATATGGCCTGGATTCAAAGCTCAAGCAGTTGCTAGTTCTGTGACCTTGTGTTTATCACTTCACCTCTCAGGGCCTCAGACTCCTTACCTGTAGAATATGGATGATAAAGACTTGTACCTGAAGGGGCGACTAAGAGTATTAAATAAACTTATGGAAAGTGTTTATCAGTAGTTTGAGCCTGATGCACTGTGAGCCCTCAGGAAGTGCTCAGGAAGAATTAGTTGTCATCACCATCATTATCCTTATGTTTTCTTCCCAAGACCGGATAGCGTTCTCTTGTTCAGGCTGGGACTTGGCAATAAAGAATCAGGAATTGATCTCAGCTCCACCACCAACTAGCTCTGTGACCTTGGCCAAGTGAGTAACTTCTGAAGGAGCTTTGGGTTCTTCATCTGCAAAGTAGGAAGAATAACAAGCGGACAGGGCTCATCCCCTGGATGTACGTGTGTTGTCTGAGGTTTGGGGTGACTGTGGAAATGCAGGAGATCCCAGGTGTTTGGGCTCGGTGCGGCCCGGGCCCCTGATCATACACCCCACGAATGTGAGCTGATGGCGAGGGTGGTGTTAGGACCTGCCTCGCCTCCTTCACAGAGGTTTGCGCAGGGCTCTTCTGCACGTGGCGTGGCACCGTACCTGTTCCCTGGAAGCCCATCTGCTGCCCCCGGACTGTGAGAGGAGCACCCAGCTCTGACCCATCCGTTCCCAGTTCCCTGGCATCAGTGCTGAGCGGGAATGCAGGACGCGCACCCTCTTCAGGCTTCTTCTCTGGTGAAAGACAGACCTGGAACACAGAGTCTCAGGAAATGCTGTGTTTGTGTCCGTTCATACCCATTCCCCAGACGGTGGTGCTTCTGAAACCTGGCTGGGAATTCGCCTCACCTGGGGGATCTTATTAACAGTTGGGCTTATCTGGCTTCACTCCTGGAGCTCCTGTTTGGGCAGGCGTAGAAGATGACCGTCTGCTGGTTTGGCCGCCTGGCAACCATTCACCATTCTTTTGAGGTTTTCCTCCGGGGAACTGCTTCTTCCATCATCCAGTCCATTCACGTACTGAGCCCTGCTGTATGTACGACGCCACGTTACTCTAGCACCGGGGCTGGGGCAGTGAATCAGACACTGAAAGCCCTGCCCTTGAAAATGGAATGAGATGACAGTATCTTGTAAGTTATAAATTATCTTGTAAGTTAAATATTAGGTAATTATACGTTAGATAACACTTTCTGATTTCAGCAATTGTACCATGATTGGGCGTTTTCTTTGGAAACAGCCACTGACTTCTGTAGGGATTAAAGAGAACAAATTCTTAGAAAAAGGAAGGCAAACCAGTATTGGCTGAACAATCATAAAATTGACTAAAAATATTTATCTTTTTTCAGTTTGGGGGTATTGTCATGAACACTCAGCCATAACAAAATGCTTTGTTGTACAGAATACGTTTCTATTGAAGAAATCAGTGCTCATATGCGCAGTTTTGAGTTTAAAGGTTCTAAAAAACATTAGTTGGTAGGAAGTTTATAGATTCTTTTCTTTATACGTCTATGTATTTTTCACATTTTCTAGAAGGAACTTCCAGAAATAGGAGTAAAAAACAGCTTTAAAAACAAAAACTCCTCCTGCCTCGTGGACCGTTCTGGTCCTTGTGGTTTGGCTGTGGAACCACCTCAGGAGCAGGCATGGGCCCTTCCCATCGGTCCGCCCCTCCCTGCCACAGTGATTGGCTCAGGAAAGGGCTCCCATTAGACCACTCAGAATTAACACGTGTCTTTTGCTGGAAAGCACCAGGAAAGAGGTGCTTTCTTTCTGCTCGGGTCCTAAGTTGTGGGGCAGAAAACTAATGCCGTTGGGAACCATTTTTCCCAAAGGGTCAGATAGAAGGGACACGGAAATGATTGGTTTCTGATAAGCTCTCTGGGTAACTGGGGACTTCCGTGATGGCGCAGTGGTTAAGAATCCTGCCTGCCAATGCAGGGGACGTGGGTGCGAGCCCTGGTCCAGGAAGATCCCACATACCACAGAGCAACTAAGCCCATGCGCCACAACTACTGAGCCTGCGCTCTAGAGCCCACGAGCCCCTACTGCTGAGCCCACGTGCCACAACTACTGAAGCCCACGTGCTCTAGAGCCCGTGCTCCGCAACAAAGGAAGCCACCACAATGAGAAGCCTGCGCACCGCAACAAAGAGTAGCCCCTGCTCGCGGCAACTAGAGAAAGCCCACGTGCAGCAACGAAGACCCAAAGCAGCCAAAAAATAAAAATAAATAAATTTTAAAAAACCCAAAAAACTCTTTGGGTAACTGGAAGTTGGAATAACCTCTGCACTTGTCAGTATGGTGAGCCAAAAAGTTGCTTTTTTTTTTTTTTTTCCTCAAGCCAGTTTGAGTTGGGTCTTGGCCACTTGCAACCAAAAGAGCCCTGTAAGTAACACAATAATCTTAGTGGGCCCTAGAATCTGTAGCTTAAAAATTTTCCACAAATGATTTGTATGAAGTTTGAGAACCACTTTGCTAGAGTTTTCTGAGTGGTAGTTCTCAGACTTAAGTGAGCAGCAGACTTGCCTGGGGGGTGGTCTCATTAAAAATACGGAGTCTCTGCTCCAAACTGCTGGAGATTCTGATCTGGAGGCTGGGGCCAAGGGATCTGAGTTTTGAGCAACATCCTGGGTGATGGGATGCACATCAGAGTTTGAGAACCACTCTGATAAAGGGCAGGGATCATGCCCAGTCTAAGGCTTCACCCGTAGAGGGGGCCCAGGGTCTTTCTCAAATGAATGAAAGTAGAATTTGAGTTTAGATCTTCTTTGGAAAATCATTCCTTTCCTGCCTGTTACCCAGCCTTGCATGCTACGTCATGTTTTAAAAAATCTAACCAAAGGAACTATGGTTAGATATGTGAGCTTTATTAATATAATGGTTTAACCAGCGTGGAACCCTTCAAGTAACTTGGAAACAGGTGGATATTGTGCCTGCTGAAATTGTTGCTGCAGATTCAGAACAAAGTCTGCTCTTGAAGAAAGATTTTGATAGTAGTGGAAAATGTTCAAGAGGGTAATTACTTACTGACTTAGTCTGAGGTAATTTACGGTGAATGCTTCCCTCACATGTGTGTGTGTGTGCGTGCGCCTGTGTGTGTACATGTGTACCCATACTTACTTGGAGGTGAAGGAAGGGCCACAGCCCTTTTACTTGGGTGAAAGGGAATCTTTTGAGTTGACCCATTAGGCCAGAAAATCCCTTTTCAAATACTGTCTTGTAGCAGCTTTGCTTTTGAGACCCCAGAGAGCTGGGGGAAAGGGAGTGTGGAGCCTGAATGACATGCCCTGTTGGCCCTAACCCCAAGCACGTGTGACTTTGCCATTGTCTGAAGTCTTTTTTCCCCCAGGCCTTGTACCCCATGCTGAGTTCCTGTAGCTCAGCCATCAGGAATTAGGGTGTGGGTTGGCCAGGATTATGCAAATTTAAACTGATCATCTTCAAATATTTTTGTGTGTCCCCTCAAGAGAATTTTATAGTGTACCCCTCCGTGTACATTATAAAGCTAACATCTAAAATAATTTTATGGTAACTTAAGATTTTTCTTATTTGTGGGAGAAAGAAAAGACCGCATATTTTGTAAGGTGAGGTAAGATGAAGATTGACTGTAATTGAAATAAGTATTCTAGGATATGATTAGATAAAGTAGGTTTTCACTACCTTATTAAATAAAGCACACAGAATCTGAAAGAAATCAATTTTTTCCCTGGGAAGTTTTTCTGGTGGATTTCAAAAAGTTTGGTGGTCCTGCAGAACATTCCATTTAAATGAATTCCAAGGCCACTAACCTATACCGCTTTGACTGTTCTGAATTTAGGAGATCCCAGCATGGGCCAAAAAATTATGTTTTTAAAGCCAAGTTTCATATTTAACAGAAATATGTATAAGTCGGGGAAAGACAGGCAAGTCTAGGAGCTTAAGGAGCTTTATTATTCATTAAAGACTACTTCCCTGAAACCAGTATTTTGATGCTTTCTGTTGTTTGGAGTCCTAGAGATTTTATACACCCCTGTGGGCAGTGCTTTTTGGGAAGAGGTGGGCAGTTGTGCAGTGGGGGATGGACAGCTGAGAAGGCTGGTTGGTTCACAGATCAGTTTCAGGAAAGGAAACTTGTGACAATGGAGGATCTCTTCCCTGAGAGACATTTGTCCTCTCGGATCCATTGAAAGTCTCTGTAAACCCCTGGGGATAAGCACTTCCAAGCCTGAAGACTCAGCTGAAAGAATCTCACTGTTTCTTATCTCATAGAACAGGAAGTCCAGAGGTAGCTAGGTTACAGAGATGGTTGACTGGTTCACCACCACCACTACCATCATCATTGCAGATCCAGTTGATCTCATCTCCTGGCCCTACAGACTTCCTCCTCCTGTGTGCCGCCCCAGCGTGGTCCAGGGAGTACTTGCGCAACCTTGGACATCCTGGCCAGATAGGATAGTGTGTAAAGGAGAAGGAAGCCGGCATCTGTTCCCAGAAACCCCAGCCGGTCTCTTCTTGCTTCTTGTTGGCCCAACTGGCTTAGGCCAGCCCATCTCCTACAGATAAGTAACAGACTATCATGTTAGTATGTAAAAGTTCAGAACATCACTTCCTGATCACTAATCAATATGGTGGCTAAAAAATAGCTGTCACATGCCTTCACACCATTATTCCCCTCCAGTCAACAACGTCTAAATTTGCATCACCTATGTTTGTCTTGATCACCTGTTTCGTGTCCACACATGGTTCTGACCTTCTGATTATATTTAAAACGTAACCCCTTGCGACTTTTCCTGCTCATCATTTTGTTAAAAATGTTGTAATGAGGGACTTCCCTGGTGGCGCAGTGGTTAAGAATCGCCTGCCAATGCAGGGGACACGGGTTCAAGCCCTGGTCCAGGAAGATCCCACACGCCGTGGAGCAGCTAAGCCCGTGAGCCACAACTACTGAGCCTGCACTCTAGAACCCGCGAGCCCCAACTATTGAGCCTGCGTGCCACAACTACTGAAGCCCCTGCGCACCTAGAGCCTGTGCTCCTCAACAAGAGAAGCCACCGCAATGAGAAGCCCGCGCACCGCAACGAAGAGTAGCCCCCGCTCACCACAACTAGAGAAAGCCCGTGTGTAGCAATGAAGACCCAGTGCAGCCAAAAATAAATAAATAATTTAATTTTTTAAAAAAGTTGTAATGAGTTTTGAGAGCATAAATTTTTCCCACATAAAAATTAGGTGAGAACACATCAAGAACTATTTACACTCCATGAAGTTCAAGTATTAAAAACCAAAGAGGCATTTTACTGGGAAAAAAACGTTAACCTGGAAGACATTGTTTGCAGTGGTACCTGGCTCATAATAAGCCCTCAATAAATGTTAGTTGTTAATTTTACTGGTAGCGTATTTGTTAAAATCTATAATACCCTTCTTCCCCTAAACTAACAGTGTCTAATAAAGTAGCCATTCAGAAAATGTTTGTTGAGTGAATTAGGAGGAAGCACAGGGTAGTGATTGAATTGACAGCACTGGAATTAGACCTAAATTCGAGTCCCACCTCTGCCATCTTTTAACTGTGTTTTTGAACAAATCATTTAACTTATCTGAGCCTTGGTTAATTTTCTAGTAAAAACAGGATTGACTCAAAGGGTACTGAATCAATAAGGATAGGCTAGTTTATGCTGCTAACAAATAACCCTAGTATCTCAGTGACTTAAAAGACAGGGATCGAGTTCTCATTACTACCACATGTTCCTCATGGATTGGTAACGTTTCCCCGTTCTACGTCATCCTCATTCAGGCCCCCAGGTTTCACCATCTGGAACAGGTTCACTCATGGAAGAAGGGGAGGATAGGGGATTGTACATCAGCTCTCAGAGGATCCCACGCGGAACCGACCCACATTGTTCCTACTCATATTTCACTGGCCAGTGCAAGTCTTCAGGGTGGTGGGGAATTGTAGTCCTACTCTGTGCCTGAAAGGTGAATCAGAACTAATACAATTGCTAATGGTGTTTAAATAAGGTAAAATTGTGAAGCATCATATTTTAAGTAGGAAATGTAAGTGCTATTTTGTTACGGTTGACAGTGATGATAGGAGAATAAGTGGTTTTTACATTAATCCTGCAAATTGCAGTGAGGTCTGGTTGGTGAGCTTGGTGACTACGGTGTTGGCTTGGGTTCCAAAGTCAATTCCCCTACTTGCTAATAACCCTGTCATTGAAGAGAGGTTATAGTAGTGAACTCCTGGGGACGTGGGGATTTGACGTTCATGCATGGAAGGGATCAGTCCAGAGCCTGTGTTAGACACAACCAAAAGTAGATTGTTTCTGTTGTTGTCTCCTCTTAGCTGGCCCTGAATTATCCTACATAGAGTAAATTTAAAATTACTTACCTTTTCTCTTCTGCTTCTTTCCCCCTATACCCCATTCTCTCCACCCATATCCTACAGGTTTTGATATGTCATTTCTCATGAATCATTCATTTCTAAATGATTAGCAATTTTTAATTACCTTTATTGAGGTACAACTTTTTATACCTGGCTTCTGTCACTGAGCAATATGTTTTTTAGGCTCTCCATGTTATAACATGTATCAGTTCACTCCTGTTGTTGCTGAATAGTATCCTATTGTACGGGTGTACCACAGTTTGTTTATCCATTCACCAGTTGATAGATATTTGGATTGTTTCCAGTGTCGGGCTAGTATGAGTAATGCTGTTATGAACATTCATGTAGGAGTATCTGTGTGGACATATGTTTTCACTTCCACCTAGGAGTGGAATTGCTGGGTCATTTGGTAACTCTGTGTTTAACTTCTTAAGAAACTGCCAAATTGTTTTCCAAAGTGACCACACCATTTTATAGTCCCACCAGCAATGTATTGAGGATTCCAGTTTTTCCATCTTCTCACCAATACTTGTTATTATAGCCATCCTAGTGGATGTGCAGTGGTATCTCATTGTGGTTTTGATTCACATTTCGCTAATGTCTGAGGATGTTGATCATCTTTTTATGTGCTTGTTGGCCATGTTTATATCTTCTTCAGTGAAATGTCTCTTTGAATCTTTTACTCATTCTTAATCTTGTCTTCTTATTGGGTTGTAAGACTTCTTTTACCTTGTGGATAACAGTCACTCATCAGATATATAATTTGCGAATAATTTCCCCCAGACTGGGATTTGTCTTTTCATTTTCTTAATGATGTCTTTTGAAGTGCAGAAGTTTTAAATTTTGGTAAATCAAGTTTATCAACTTGTTCTTTTATGGAACCTGCCTTTGTGTCATGTCTAAGAACTCTGCCTGATCCAGTGTCACAAAGATTTTTTTCTTATGTTTTCTCCTTGAAGTTTCAGACTTTTAGTGTAATCTCACCTAAAGCTCTGTAATCCATTTTGACATCGTTTTTGTGCATTATTTGAGGTAAGAGTCTAAATTTATCTTTTTGCATGTGACTATCCAATTGTCCCAGCACCATTTGTTGAAAAAAGACCATATTACTCCCACTGAATTGTGTTGTTGGCACTTTTGTTGAAAATAAGTTGACTATTCATATAAAGGTATGTTTCTGGACTCTCAGTTTTTTTGTTGTTGTTGCTTTTTTTTCTTTGGTTGTGCCTCGTGGCTTGTGGGTTCTTAATTCCCTGACCAGGGATTGAACCTGGGCCATCACCACAGTGAAAGTGCCGAGTCCTAACCACTGGACTGCCAGGGAGTTCCCTGGACTCTCAGTTCTGATCCATTGATCTAAATTTGTGTTTACAGATGTTAAATCAACTTTGCATTCCTGGGATAAATCCCTCTTGGTCATGTTGCTGGATTCAGTTGCTAATATTTGTTGAGGATTTTGGTGTATATATTCATGAATCATATTGGTATGTAGTTGGTTTGTTTGGTTTTTTATGATTTTATCTGACTTTGGTAGCAGGGTAACACTGGTTCCACAGCACGAATTGGAAGTATCCCCTCCTCCTATATATTTTTTAGAAATTTGTGAAGGATTGGTATTATATCTTCTGTACTCCTTTCATAGAGTTAACCAGTGAAGGCATCTGGGCTGAGCTTTTCTTTGTGGGAAGATTTTAAGTTACTAACTCATTTTCTTGTTAGGTCTACTCAGATTCTTTTCTTTCTTTTTCTTTTTTTTTTTTTTAATGTAAGTGTTTGTAATTTGCATCCTTCTAGGAATTTGTCCACTTCATCTAAGTTGACTAATTTCTTGGCATAAAAGTTGTTCGTAGTACTCCCTTATATTCCTTTTAATTTCTATAAGGTTGGGATATTTTTTCATTCCTCATATTTTCTATCTTTTCTCTCTCTTTTTTCTTTTTGGTTAGTCTAGCTAAAGATTTGTTCATTTTGTTGATCTTTTCAGCAAGAACCAACTTTTAGTTTAATTGACTTTTCTGTTTTGTCAGTTTTTAATTTTATTGATTGATTTTTTTTATTGAAGTATATTAACATATAACATTATATTAGTTTCAGGTTTCAAATCATTACAATATAATGTTTTGATATTTGTATGTATTGTGAAGTGATGACCACA
Organism: Balaenoptera physalus; assembly: GCF_965194825.1. NCBI lineage: Eukaryota > Metazoa > Chordata > Mammalia > Artiodactyla > Balaenopteridae > Balaenoptera > Balaenoptera physalus. Next base: position 14,667,080 of record NC_138900.1, on the reverse strand, counting down.
GTAAGTCTAGTTACATCCATTATCATACATAGTTACAAAAATTTTTTCTTTTCATAAGAACTTTTAAGATTTACTCTTAGCAACTTTCAAATATGCAATATAGTATTATTAACTATGTTCACCATACTGTATGTTACATCCCCATGACTTATTTATTTTATAAGTGGAAGTTTGTACCTTTTGACCAACTTCATCCATTCTGCCATCCCCACTCCCCACCTCTGGCAACCCCCAGTTTGTTTTCTGTATCTATGAAGTTGTTTCCTGTTTGTTTAGGTTCCACGTGTAAGTGAGATCATATGGTATTTGTCTTCTTCTGACTTATTTCACTTAGCATAATGCCTTCAGGGACCATCTGTGTTGTCACCAATGGCAAGATTTTATTCTTTTTACGGTTGAAAAGTATTCCATTGTATATATACCACATTTTCTTTATGCATTCATCCATTGAAGGAAACTTATGTTTCCATATCTTGGCTATTGTAAATAATGTCTGCAGTGAACACGGGGGTGCATATATCTTTTTGAATTAGTATTTTTGTTTTCTTTGCATAAACACTCAGAAGTGGAATTGCTGGATCATATGGTAGTTCCATTTTTAATTTTTTGAGGAACTGCCATACTGTCAATTTCATTGATCTCTGTCCTTTAATATTTTCTTCTTTCTGCTTGCTTTGAGTGTAGCTTGCTTATCTATTTCTAGTTTCTTCAGGTGAAAGCTTAAATTATTATTTTTTAAAAATTTATTTATTTATGTATTTTTGCCTGCATTGGGTCTTCGTTGCTGCGCGCAGGCTTTCTCTAGTTGTGGCAAACGGGGGCTACTCTTTGTTGCGGTGCTCAGGCTTCTCACTGTGGTGGCTTCTCTTGTTGCGGAGCATGGGCTCTAGGCACGCAGGCTTCAGTAGTTGGGGCACATGGGCTCAGTAGTTGTGGCTCTCAGGCTCTAGAGCGCAGGCTCAGTAGTTGTGGCACACAGGCTTAGTTGCTCCGTGGCATGTGGGATCTTCCCGGAGCACGGATCAAACCCGTGTCCCCTGCATTGGTGGGAGGATTCTTAACCACTGCGCCACCAGGGAAGTCCGAAAGCTTAAATTATTGATTTGAACTCTTTCTTCTTTTCTAATGTAGGTATTTAAAGCTATAAATTTCCTTCTAAATACTGCTTTAACTTATATTCCATAAATGTTAATGTGTTGTGTTTTTATTTTATTCAGTTTAAAATATTTTCTAATTTCCCTTGTGATTTCTTCTTTGACTCCTGAGTTATTATAAAGCATCTTGTTTAATCCAAATATTTGGAGGTTTATCAAATTTCTTTCTGTTGTTGATTTTCAATTTAATTACATTGTGATGGAATACCATTCTTTGTATCATTTCAATCCTTTTAAAAAATTATTTTACTTAAAAAAAATTTTAAGTCTCACAAGAAAATGTAAAAATACCACAGGTGGGGCTTCCCTGGTGGCGCAGTGGTTGAGAATCCGCCTGCCAATGCAGGGGACACGGGTTCGGGCCCTGGTCTGGGAAGATCCCACATGCCGTGGAGCAACTAAGCCCGTGCGCCACAACTACTGAGCCTGCGCTCTAGAGCCTGTGAGCCACAACTACTGAGCCCACGTGCCACAACTACTGAGCCTGCGCGTCTGGAGCCTGTGCCCCGCAACAAGAGAGGCCGCAATAGTGAGAGGCCCGCGCACTGCGATGAAGAGTGGCCCCCACTTGCCGCAACTAGAGAAAGCCCTCACACAGAAACGAAGACCCAACACAGCCAAAAATAAATAAATAAATAAATAAATTAAAAAAAAAAAAAATACCACAGGTGGAACAAATGGTTATCTACATGCCAAAGAATGAAGTTAGATCCTTACCTCACTCCATATACAAAATTACCTCAAAATAGATCATAGACCTAAATGTAAAAACTAAAACTATAAAACTCCTAGAAGAGAACATAGGAGTATGCCTTTATGACCTTGGGATAGGTAGTGGTTTCTTGGTTTTTTATTTATTTATTTATTTTTAAAAAAATATTTATTTATGTATGTATTTATTTTGGCTGCTCCAGATCTTAGTTGCGGCACGTGAGGTCTTCGTTGTGACATGCGAACTCTTTAGTTGTGGCATATGAACTCTTAGTTGTGGCATGCATGCAGGATCTAGTTCCCTGGCCAGGGATCAAACCCGGGCCCCCTGCATTGGGAGCTCAGAGTCTTACCCAGTGGCCCACCAGGGAGGTCCCAGGTATTGGTTTCTTAGATATGACACTAAAAGTACAAGCAACAAAAGAAAAAATATAGATATGTTGGACTTCATCAAAATAAAAAATTTTTATGTGATTCAAACGACACATCAAGAATGTAAAAACGCAAACCATAGAATGGGAGAAGATATTTGCAAATCATATGTCTCATAAGGGATTTGTGTCCAGAATTTACAAAGAACTCTTGCAACTTGACAATATAAAAACAAATAACCCAATTTAAAAATGGACAAAGGATTTGAATGGATATTTCTCCCCTAGAGACATATAAATGGCCTATAAGCACATGAAAAGATGCTCAATACCATTAGTCATTAGGGTAATTCTAATCAAAACCACAATGAGATTCCACTTAACTAGAATGGCTGTAACAAAAAAGATGGACGATAATAAGTGTTGCCAAGGAGGTGGGGAAACTGGAATCCTTATATATGGCCGGTGGGATTGTAAAATGGTGTAGTCACTTTGGAAAATAGTTTGACAGTTCCTTAAAAAGTTACACCAAATTACCATATGACCCAACAATTCCACTCCTAGGTATATACCCAAGAGAAATACAAACGTATGTCCACACAAAAACCTATACACAAATGTTCATAGCAGCATTATTCATAATAGCCCAGAAGTAGAAACAACCCAAATGTTCATTGACTGGTGATAGGATAAACAAAATGTGGCATATACACACAACAGTATATTATTCTACCATAGAAAGGAATGAAGTACTGATATATACCACAACGTGGATGAGCCTTGAAAACATTATGGCAGATGAAGGAAACCAGACACAAAAGACCACATATTATATGATTCCATTTATATGAAATGTTCAGAGTAAGCAAATCCATAGACAGAAAGTAGATTAGTGTTTGACTAAGCTGGGAATGAATTGTGTGAGGGGGGAATGATAAGTGATTGCTTTTATCAGTTTATTTTTGAGGTGATGAAAATGTTCTAAGCTTAGGTTATGATGATGGTTGCACAACTTTGAATATACTAAAAACCAGTGAATGAGTGAATTTCATTCATTCACATTTGATGTAATTATGGATATGTTTGGATTAACATGTCTTTTTGCTATTTGTTTTCTGTATGTCTCATGTCTTTTTCCCTCTGTTCCTCCATTACTGCCTTCTTTCCAATAAGTACATATTTCCTAATGTTTTAGTTTAATTCCTTTGGGTTTTTAAAAACTCTTTTTCTTGTTATTTCCTTAGTGGGTCTCTAGGGATTACAATATGCATCTTAATTTATCACAGTCTACTTCAGATTAATATTAAAACTTAGAGGGCTTCCCTGGTGGCGCAGTGGTTGAGAATCTGCCTGCCAGTGCAGGGGACACGGGTTCGAGCCCTGGTCTGGGAGGATCCCACATACCGCGGAGCAACTGGGCCCGTGAGCCACAACTACTGAGCCTGCGCGTCTGGAGCCTGTGCCCCGTAACAAGAGAGGCCGCGATAGTGAGAGGCCCGCGCACCGCGATGAAGAGCGGCCCCCACTTGCCGCAACTAGAGAAAGCCCTCGCACAGAGACGAAGACCCAACACAGCCATAAATAAATAAATAAAAATTTTTAAAACTTAGAGTTAGGGCTTCCCTGGTGGCACAGTGGTTGAGAATCCACCTGCCAATGCAGGGGACACAGGTTCAAGCCCTGGTCCGGGAAGATCCCACAGGCTGCGGAGCAGCTAAGCCCGTGTGCCACAACTACTGAGCCTGCGCTCTAGAGCCCACAAGCCACAACTACTGAAGCCCGTGTGCCTAGAGCCCGTGCTTCTCAACAAGAGAAGCCACCACAATGAGAAGCCCGTGCACCGCAACAAAGAGTCGCCTCCGCTCGCCACAACTAGAGATAGCCTGCATGCAGCAACGAAGACCCAAAGCAGCCAAAAATAAATAAATAAATTTATAAGGAAAAAAACCAACTTAGAGTTAAATATAGAAACTTTGCTCTGATATAGCACCATTTCCTCTTCCCTCTTTTGTGTTATTATTGTCATGTATATTTTTATATGTTATAAGCTTCACAGTAGAGTTTTATAATTGTTTTATGAAATATTACATCTTTTAAATCAGTCAAGAAAAGAAAAGAAAAAATACACATGCAGTCCTTTCTATTTACTACCTATTTACCCTTTCTGGTATTCTTTATTTCTTCTTGTCAGTTTGGAGTTACCATATGGTGTCTTTTTCTTTCACCCTAAAGGACTTCCAGTAGTATTTCTTGCAAATCAAATCTGGTAGCAGTGAATTCTCTGTCTTTGTTTGTTTGGGAGTGCCTTTATTGTGCCTTGATTTTTGAAGGATAGTTTTGCTGGATATAGAATTTTTGTTTGATAGGATTTTCTTTTTTTCAGCATTTTGAATATGTTATCCTGATGCCTTTTGGCCTTTATTATTTTTGGTGGGAAACGAGCTATTGATTGCACTGATGCTCCCTGTGCATGATAACCTGTTTCTCTCTTCCTACTTTAAAGATTTTCTCCTCCTTTGTCTTTCAACAACTTATGTGTGTCTAGATGTGGCTGTCTTTTTAGTTATCCTATGTGGAGTTTGTTGGACTTCTTGGACATGTAGACTAATGTTTTTCATTAAATCTGAGATGTTTTGGCCATTACTTATTCAGATTTTTTTCCTACCCTTTTCTCTTTCCTCCTCTTCTGGGGCTTCCATTATTCCTATGTTAATGTCCTTGATAGTATCCCACATGTCTCTGAGATTCTGTTTATTTTGATTCATTTTTCCCCCTTTTGTGTTGCTGTTTCAGATTGGATAAGTTTTGTTGATCCATCTTTAAGCTCACTGGTTATTTCTTCTGCCATTTAAAATCTGCTGTTGAGCCCCTCAAGTGAATTTTTCATTGCAGTTATTATAATATTCAACTTTAGAAGTTCCTTTTTTAAAACATTTCTATTTCTTCATTTCTCTACTTTTAATTTTTTTTTTTTTTAATATTTAGTTAGTTATTGGCTGTGTTGGGTCTTCGTTGCTGCGCACGGGCTTTCTCTAGTTATGGCGAGCAGGGGCTACTCTTAATAGCAGTGCATGGGCTTCTCATTGCTGTGGCTTCTCTTGTTGTGGAGCACGGACTCTAGGTGCACGGACTTCAGTAGTTGTGGCACGCGGGCCCTAGAGTGCATGGGCTTCAGTAGTTGTGGTGCATGGGCACAGTAGTTGTGGCACGCAGGCTCTAGGGCACGTGGGCTTCAGTAGTTGTGGTGTGCAGGCTCAGTAGTTGTGACTCATGGGCTCTAGAGCACAGGCTCAGTAGTTGTGGTGCATGGGCTTAGTTGCTCTGCGGCATGTGGGATCTTCCCGGACCAGGGATTGAACCCGTGTCCCCTGCATGGGCAGTTGGATTCTTAACCACTGTACCACCAGGGAAGTCCTCTACTTTTAATTCTTTAAACATGATTTCCTTTAGTTTGTTAACATATTTGTAGTAGATATTTGAACTCTTTGTTTGCTAAGTCTAACTTCTGAACCTTCTCAAAGAGAGTTTCTATTACCTGCTGCTTTTCCTGAGTATGGGTCACACCTTACTATTTCTGTGTGTCTGTCACAATTTTTTTTTTGTTGAGAACTGCACATTTCAGATCATATATTGTAGCAATTCTGGATTCTGATCCCTCCTTCCACAGGCCATTGTTGTTATTTTTTTAAGTTGTTGTGTTCTTCTTGTTCATTTAATGACTTTCATGGGCTAATTCCTGGTGTCTCTTTCTCTCTTCCGTGGTACCGAGACTGATGCCTATGCTCTTAAAAAAAAAAAAAAAAAAGTCTTACCTTAATTTTAATCTGTAGTTACTAGGGGTTGCCCTTGGTTCAGTATGATTTAGTGGTCAGCTAATGCTTGATCATAGGTTGTGCTGAAAAACCTTGAGCCAGTGGATCTCTGTGTGGGTTGGGGAATATTTTCAAAGTTCAAGCAGTCTATGAATTTGCCCCAGTTACTGCTTTATGCCTGACCATCTGGTGTCTTCTTTTTTTTTTTTTTTTTTTTTTTTGTTAAAACAACCTTTTTTTTTTTTTTAGAGATTGGAGTTTATTTATTTATTTATTTATGGCAGTGTTGGGTCTTCGTTTCTGTGCTAGGGCTTTCTCTAGTTGTGGCGAGCGGGAGCCACTCTTCATCACGGTGCGCGGGCTTCTCACTATCGTGGCCTCTCTTGTTGCGGAGCACAAGCTCCAGATGCGCAGGCTCAGTAGTTGTGGCTCACGGGCCTAGTTGCCCCGCAGCATGTGGGATCTTCCCAGACCAGGGCTCGAACCCATGTCCCCTGCATTGGCAGGCAGATTCTCAACTACTGCGCCATCTGGTCTCTTCTTTGCATACTCTGAAGGGCTCATGTTCAGCCACGCATATATGGATAGCTAAGGCCCTCTCTAGTCTCTTTGGAGGTTGCATACAGCCTTGTACATTCTTCCAGACCAGTAGGGATACACAGGAGCTTACCAAGGCCCAGTATGGCTGTCTCATTCTCTGGATCTTCCTGTGAAATTTCTGGTTAGTCTGCAGGTCTGTTGCTTGCTCCAACCAGATTGTAACCACAGTCCAGCTGTGATGGTAGTGTTTCCCATCTGTTTGCCACTGAGACTGCTGCTGTTTCAACAATGCCCAGGGGTGTGGGGTTTTGCCTTGCCCCGCTCCAATTCAGTCAGCCTCTCCAGCAGTGAAGTTTTCATAGCTTGCTCCGCTTTGGTTAAACTATAGCACAGATGGAGCATGTGATGGAAGTAACCTAAGTTAAATATCACATACTCCCACTGTTCTTACTCAGAGTTCAGCAGTTTTTCTTGAATAAATGCTGCTCAGGTTGTTGTATGCCTATGGGTGATTTCTAGTTTCCTCAAATATTGTATTTAATAGTTTTATCCATTTTTTTCACTGGTTTTTGGAAAAAAAGAATTTTCTGAGCTCCTCATTTCACCACTCCAGAAGTTTGGTTGGCTCTTTTGACTTTTGATTTCCTCTTTAACTTAAGACATACCCACAAGTATTTACAAATTTACAGATTTCAATTACATAACCCTGGCTATACATTTTGATCCATTGGAGAACTTTTAAAATTGTTTTTGGTTTTTTACATTTTACTTTCTATTATGAACAATTGCAAACATGTAGAAGTACAGCACATGTAATCTAATCATGACCAATCTTATTAATATTCTGATTTTGCCTGCTCCCCCACCCATTATTTTGAAACAAGTGTTATACATCATATCCAAACCACAAATATTTCAGTATGTAGTTCTACAAAGAGAAGGGTCACTTTTTAAAAACATAACCACAGGGCTTCCCCAGTGGCGCAGTGGTTAAGACTCCTCCTGCCAATGCAGGGGACACGGGTTCGAGCCCTGGTCCAGGAAGATCCCACATGCCACGGAGCAACTAAGCCCGTGCACCACAACTACTGAGCCTGCGCTCTAGAGCCTGTGAGCCACAACTACTGAGCCCATGTGCCACAGCTACTGAAGCCCACGCGCCTAGAGCCCGTGCTCCGCAACAAGAGAAGCCACCGCAGTGAGAAGCCCGCGTACCGCAAGGAAGAGTGGCCCCCGCTCACCACAACTAGAGAAAGCCTGCGCAACGAAGACCCAATGCAGACAAAAATAAATAAATTAAAAAAAAAACAAAAGGCATAACCACAATACCATTATTACAACTAAAACAATTAATACCAATTGCTTAATATCATCAAATAGATTCGGGGAACTTTGAAAAATAAGGTGCCCAGTCCAATGAAATCAGACTCTCTGTGGATGAGCATCAGGATATAGTATTAACCTCCCCAGATAATTGTGACATGCCACTGAGGTTGAGAACCATTAAGTTAGATTTCTCTTTATCCTTTTCCAAAATTGTGTTCATTTCTAGTTTAAATGCATTAGGGTCAGTGTATTGTGATAGGAAAAATTCTCTTTGGGGGGAATTTGAGAATTTTCTTAACATAGGATCAGTTTTTATGAATATTCAGTGGATATTTTATAAGGAATGAATCTCATCTGCTTTCTGGTAAAGAGTTTTATATCAGCCTTTGAAACCAAGTTGCTACCAACAAGGACCTACTGTGTAGCACAGGGAACTCTGCTCAATATTCTGCAGTAACCTAAGTGGGAAAAGAATTTGAAAAAGAATAGATACATGTGTATGTATAACTGAATCACTTTGCCATACGCCTGAAACTAACACAGCATTGTTAATCAACTATAATCCAATAGAAAAAAAAAAAACAACCATGTTGCTGATTTGTGTTATTCAAATTCTCTCCAGCCTTATTTTTGGTCGATTTATCTATTGTCACTCTCCTGAAGCATGTGTGTATTTCCCACAGTGGTCATGATTCTGTCAGTTCTTATATTTCTAATGGCTTCTGTTTTGAACAGTTAGATTCACATTTCCCTCATAACTTTTTGCCACGAAAAGTTGAGGCAAACAACAGCAGACTGTCTCCTACCCAGCCCCCAGTTCCTTCATTTCCAAATCCTTAATTGTAGTTGGAATGTTCTCTGATGTTGGTGTCATCAAATGTGTTGGGTGACATCAAATGCCATTTCAGTCCTTTTGTAATAGGCCCTGTCAATCCAAGGTTCGTCTTAGGGTCCCGGCCTTTGACTGTGCCTCAGTATGTCTGGACGTTGCCACCTCCTGCCCACCTCAAAAGCACCTGCCGCATTTCTGATCTTTGTGCGTGGTGGGCTCTTTGGGGAAATGTGCACATTAGAAGCAGCAAGCTGTGATTTAACACCTGATTTTGCATGGCTCGGGTGTGTGCTGGGCTAGCTCCCCACCCCCTCTGTTGTTACCATTTGGTCCAGACACAGAGTCGTCGGCCCCCCACCCCACTCCCCTGCTGTGTGATCCACGCTCACTGTTTTTCCCGAAATAAGTGCTAATTGGTTTTCAATTCCACTTGGAGTTTAAAAACTGCCCACTTCAGCCTTGTCCAGAAACACTGATCTGTTTGAAGAAATGCTCTTCAGGAGGAGGAATCAGCATTGTGGGGAGCTGGCAGCCTCTGCCCTTCCCAGCTTGCCATGATGGCCGTGGGCCTCTGCCAGCCACATGTGCCACCTGCTTAGGCTCAGCAAGGGATGTTTTGCAGAGACTTGCTCACAATGGCGAGGACAGGTTTGGACAGAGCTCCTTTTCCTCCATGTGTGGAGAGTGACCGGGCCTTGGTTGGTAGGCGCTGGAGGAATGTCATTCGACCAGCTTGGGGTGGTGGGTCGTGGACTCCTGATCTGGGATCCAGGAGCGTTCCTGTGTCTTCTGGAAAGCTCCTGCAAGAGGCTCACCTCCCTCCGCGTCCCCCATCTGGGGCCGGCTCTGTTCTCCGGTCTGCCGCGGAAGAGCCTGGATCGTGCCGTGCCAGCCATCTGTGGTGGGGAGGTGATTTTGATCCGCCTCCACCCTCCTCTCTAGTGTTTACTTCTGTGCAGAATACTGTCCAGGATTGCCCCGCTTCTGTGCTGTCTCCAGAGGCCTGCACCTCTGCAGCTGTTCTTTCATTCTTCTCATTCATCCAGGCTTTGGGGGGGCGGGGAGGCAGATGTCAGTCGTGCAGATGGAGAACAGGGGCACGTGGAGGGCCCGGGGCTTTTCTAGACACCAGGGTGGGGGATGGAGCAGTTCCCACAGGCAGGAGGAGCAGTGCAGTGGTTGGAAACATGACTTCCCAAGGTAGAAGACCCAGCACCTCCACCGCTGGCTGGGGAGTTTGGTGCAGGTGACCATACCCCTCTGGGCCTCAGGTTCCTCTTCACAGTATTAGTTTGCTTGAGCTGCCATGACCAAGTACCATGAACTGGGTGGCTTAAACAACTAAAATGTATCATCTCACAGTTCTAGAGGCTAGAAGTCCAGGATTGAGGTGTTGGCAGGGTTAATTCTTTCTGAGGACCGTGGGGAAGAGTGTTCCATGCCTCACTCCTAGCTCCTGGGGCTTTGCTGGCAGTATTTGGTGCTCCCTGGCTTCTGGTGCATCGCTTTGATCTGTCTTCATCTTCACGTGGTGTTCTCCCTGAATGTATGTGTGTGTCCAAATTTCTCCTTCTTCTAAGGACACCAGTCATACTGGATTAGGGGCCCACCCTATTCCAGTATAACTTTATTCTAACTTAACCAGTTACATCTACAACAACTCTATCTCCAAATAAGGTCACATTCTGAGGTACTGAAGATTAGGACTTCAGCACATGAATTTTGGAGGGACACAGTTCAACCCATACCAGAAAAAAGCAGCATTAATAACACTACTCATGAACTAGGGTTGTTAGGTTATAAATTAAAGCACTGACTTCCTGTTACATAGTAAGTGCTCAGTAAATGTTAGTCTTATTAATGGGCTCTGGTGACCTCATCTCTCAGACTATTAAAGTAGCATCCTAATTGGCTCACTGCTTCTATTCTTTCTTTCTTGATTCATTCTCCAAATATAGAAATAAAGTCACGTTATACCCCATATGTAAACCCTTCAGTGGTTTCCCATTTCTAGTAGTCAGGAAATCAGGGTCGCAAGTAACAGAAAACACAATCCAAACTGGCTTAGGGAAATTTAGAAATCATTGGCATGACATAATTGAAGTCCAAGGGTAATCTGCTTTAGGTGCAACTTGATGCAGAGCTCAAATAATGCTATTACCAATACTGAGTTTCTCTCCTTGATCTCTCAGTTGGTTCCTCTGAGCTGTTTTTACTCATAACAGTTCTGACACCAAACGTGTGGGTGTTTCCCTCAAACCAACCAATTCTCCAGCTCTCTGGACACTAACTGGGTGTCCAACAATTCAATCGAGTTCTGAAAATAGCTTCCCCGGGGTTGGTGCAGACCCCACAGGTGAAGGGCTCAGTTCCACATGGCTGCCCTCACTTCAGATGCCAGGTGCAAGTCCCAGGTTGCCACCCGTCCTGCTGACCAACCGGCTATAAATTGGGGCTTCCAGTGACCCTTTCCTCAGGTTTGATAATTTGCTAGAACAGCTCACAGAAGTCAGGAAAACACTGTGCTTATATTTTACCCATTTATTATAAAGAATGCAACACAGGAAGAGCCAAACGGAAGGGATGCACGGGCCAGCACCTGGGAGGAGGGGCACAGAGCTTCCATGACTTCTTGGCACCACACTCCCAGCGCCTCCACCTGTTCACCAGCCTGGAAGCTCTCCAGACCCGTAGTTTAGGGTTTTATGGAGCGCTTAGCATGTAGGTGCGGTTGATTAAATCATTGGCCTTTGGTGATTATCTCAACCTCCAGCCCCTCTCCCTTCCTGTAGGTCAAGGGGTGAGCCTGACAGTTCCAACCCTTTGATCGTGCCTTGGTCTTTCTAATGACTGACCCCCCTCTTGAAGCTCTCCAGGGGCCTCTCTCTCATTCAAGAGTCACTTTATTAGCGTCAACTCACGTATAGTTACACATAGCCCAAGATGTGTTCCTATCACCCCTGTCATTCAGGAAATTCCAAGGGTTTTAGAAGCTCTGTGTCAGCAACTGGGGACAAAGACCAAATATATATTTATCACAGTTCCAGTCTTAAATTGGTTGTTCTCTGATAGTTATGATTGCAAGAACTCTAGCCTCAAATTATGAGGCTCAAGTCCAGCAGTAAAAGAGCTTTCCTGAGCCTTTTTTTTTTTTTTTTGGTGTGTGGGAATTTCTACAATAGTTCTGAAGTTCACTATGAGCCAGCGTAGGTCATGTGAGCAAGTATTACCATTGCTATAACCAGGGGAAGTTGGGGCACCTTGATGGGCTTAGTCCTGGATCAGGGCTAGAGCCCCACTGACATCTCCTGGCCTGAAAGTGGGGGCCATCTGGGCTCCAAGTGCAAATAAGGTGCTTTGTGGGAAAAGCGACAGTGGCTTCCAGTGGGGAACAAAGAACAGTTACCTACTAATTTACTCCTGTACTTAAAATAACTTTCAGAAATCCTTATCATGGCCGGGACTTACCTGGCAGTCCAATGGTTAAGACTCCGTGCTTCCACTGCAGGGGCACGGGTTCAGTCCCTGGTCGGGGAACTAGGATCCTGCATGCCACGTGGTGTGGCAAAAAAAAAAAAAATTCCTTATCGTGGCCTACAAGGTGCCCCACGATGTAGCCCTTGCTGGCCTCACTGCATACCAGCCAGTTTTTCATTTAGTTTCTCAAACAAGCCAAGCTTTTCTGACCTCAGAGCCTTTGTATGTGCTCTTCCTTGTCCTTGAAATGCTTTTCCTGATGGCTTTTCTCCTACCCTTCTTTTTCATCCCTTAGATTGCAGCCTAAATGGCAAGGCTTCTAAGAGGCCCTCCCTAGACCATCCTGAATCTAAACCAGGTCCCCTGTTATCCTCGCCTGGCAAACCTTCAGAGCAGTTATCATAATATTTAATTATACGTTATGTTTGCCTTCACAAGTTTAATGTCTGTCTTCTTCACTGGGCTGTAAGTCCCAGCAGGTCAAGCCCAGGCCCGTTTTTATTTCCGCCCATTGCATCCCCAGTACATACTAGGTGCTTCAAAAAAACTCTTTATTAAATGAATATGGTTGAAGTGGAAAGATTTACTCATTTAAAATTATGATTAACCTGTTATTGAACTGAGTTCAATAACAATGAACTGACAGGAACAGGAAACAGTGACTGACCGGAAGTTTTTAAAAGCCTGGCAGTGAAATTTCAAAGTGAAAGTTTTACTAGTAGATTAAATGAAATGCCTGCTTCAGCCATATTTTTTATAGGCCTCTTGGTATTAATGATGCCCAAAGTGACCTTCCTTTTGGGGTCTTGGGGCCAGTTGAGGTGATATATCTCCTAACAATAAAAGCTTCACCACATTAACTAGAGAAGGATGATTAACACACATTTTTAATTAGCCTGTTAGTCATCTTGTATCTAAGGAGGCCAGGGAGTGGGAAGCTAAGGTCAGGCGTCTTAACACTTGGTTATTCAAATACCTTCAAGGAACTATCCCATGCTGCTGACAATGACACCATCCTGAATCTCTGCAGGCCATCAGGGCTCCTGCAGTCAGAAGCCTTTTTCCAGGTGGCTCTGTTCTCTCCTAAAGCCACATTCAGCCTCTCAGTGCAGAGTGGAGAGGTCACCAAACTGGCATGACAGCCAAGGTGGCTGAACCCTCCTTTCCTGCAGGAGGCAGGGGTGGGGACACTTGAGGTTGGAGGGGGGGGTGCATCTCATGGAAGAGTTAGCTTTGGCTAAGAGAGTTAGTCATCGGGTAAAAGCAAAAGTGCTGTAGAGTCAGATCACCTTGGACTTTCTCTTAAGATATTGGGTATTACTGGACAAAACTATAATTCAAAAAGATACATGCACTCCTATGTTCATAGCAGCACTGTTCACAATAGCCAAAACATGGAAACAATCTAAATGTCCCTCACAGATGAATGGATAAAGAAGATGTGGTACATATGTACAATGGAATTCTACTCAGCCATAAAAAAGAACAAAATAATGCCATTTGCAGCAACATGGATGCAACTAGAGATTATCATACTAAGTGAAATAAGTCAGAAAGAGAATGACAAATACCATATGATATCACTTATGTATGGGATCTAAAATATGGCGCAAATGAACCTGTCTACAAAACAGAAACAGACTCACAGACATAGAGAACAGACTTGTGGTTGCCAAGGGGGGAGGGGGGAGAGGGATGCACTGGGAGTTTGGGGTTGGTAGATGCAAACTATTACATTTAGAATGGATAAACAACAAGGTCCTACTGTATAGCACAGGGAACTATATTCAATATCCTGTGATAAACCATAATGGAAAAGAAAATTTAAAAAAGAATGTATGTATGTGTATCACTGAGTCACTTTGCTGTACAGCAGAGATTGGTACAACATGGTAAATCAACTCTACTTCAATTAAAAAAAAAAAAAAGGTGTCGGGTATTAGTTGAATATAGGTTTGGCTGCTGTAACAGACCCAGAATAGCAGTGGCATCAATGAGAGAGCAATTGATTTCTCTCTCCTGAAACGTTTGACAGTGAGCAGCCCAGGTCCAACACGGCAGCTCCATAGTCTTGGGGATCCAGGCTCCTGCCATCTTCCTGCTCCCCATTCCTGGGATTTTGCCCTCATCTTCATGGTCCAGAATGACTCTCCACCATAACCATGTGTGCCTTCCAGCCCATGAGAAGGGAGGATGTAAGAGAAGAGGGTGCCTCCCCTTCTTCTTAAAGCAGGAGTTACTTCTGTTTTGAGAGAGAATTCACGTACCATAAAAGTTACCCTTTTAAAATGTACAGTTCAGTGGTTTTTAGTGTATTCACAGGGTTTGTGCAGTTATCTAATCTGGTTGCACAACATTTTCATCACCCCAAAGAAGAAACTCTGAACCCGTTTACTCCCCATTCCCCCTCCTCTCAGCCCCTGGCAACCACTAATCTACTTTGTGTGTCTGTGGATTTACCTTTTCTGAACATTTCATGTAAACTTAATAATGCTATATGTGGCCTTCTGTGTCTGGCTTCTCACTTAGCATAATGTTTTCAAGTTTCATCCATGTTGTAGCATGTATCAATACTTCATTCCTTTCTATGCCTGAATAGTATTCCATTGTACAGCTACACCATGTTCTGTTTATCCATTCATCAGTTGATGGATATTTGGGTTGTTTTCACTTTTTGGTTTTTATGAATAAGTAATGCTGCTGTGAATGTTTGTGTGCAAGTTTTTGCATGAGCATATTTTTCAGTTTTCTTGGATATATACCTAAGAGTGGAATTGCTGGGTCATGTAGTAACTATGTTTAACTTTTTGAAGAACAGGGCAGAGATTCTTAACATTTGTGTGCCATGGACTCTGGGACATCTACTTCTCACAGTCATGTTTTTAAATTCATAAAATATGTGGGATTACAAAGTAAACCAATTGTGTTGAAATATAATTTTTGAAATAGGAAGATAACAAATTTGTGTTACAGTGTGGCAAAACCCAGTGACAGGCCTAATAACTACATGATTTCAAAGTACTAAAGGGCATTGATACTATTTTGAGATGTTTGTAAGTACTGTAGTGTGATTTAAAAGAAAACCCTGTGATTTCTATTGTTGGTGACAAATTCACAGGTGTGAAAACTACTGTGGTTTGCCTATGTTAATAATGGAAGGAAATGCTGAATTTCAGTTAGAAGCTAGTGAAAATAAAGAGGTAATTTCACCCCTCTAAATTAATGGAGCTCCTGAATTCTATGACACTTCCAAGGGTTGATCCAGAAGTCGAATACACCTCTTCCACTCTGTCCTATTGGGCTGAACTTAGTCACATGACCACACCTAGCTACAAGGGAGGCAGGGAAATGCAGTCTTCATTCACATCAGCCACGTGTCTGGCTAAAATGTAGGGGTTCAGTTATTAAAGAAAAAAAGGAGAACGTGTATTGAGGGACAACAAAAAATATTACACTACACTCCCTACAGCCAGTTTCTTGCCCCGGTTCGGAACATGCATTCTTCTTTTTGACAAGCACCTGCCAGAGGAGTTGGTTTGCCTTTAGAGGCCATGTTGTATGAAAAGTGTGCATCTTGAAACACTGGAATGCTGCTCAGAGTGGTGAGCTGCTCCATAAGGAAGAGCTGAGCCTGCCTGAGGGAGTAGCATATGCTTGACTCCCATCTCACATTCACACCAGAGCAAATGCTCATGAAGTGGAAGGCTGGACATCTGTTCCACCTTAATGATTTGTCCTTTGAAGGGGAGGAGGGGTCACTTGCATCATTAAGTATGTGTGAGGTAAACATTTGATGCAACCTCTTGGTACCTCTTGACAGTGCCATAAGATGTGCAGTTGGCTTCTCAAATGGCTGGAAGTTGATGTTATATTGGAACGCTTGATTTTAGGTGTCAGAACTCGTCTTAGATCACCCAGGGCAGAAGAGGGACTAATTTGTTGGCTCTGAATCCAAGAAGGTCAGCAACAGAGAGCGTGGACAGCTTAGCCATCAAAGGTAGGAAATCACAGGACACGTACGGCCCATTGGCAAGGTGACCTCCCCATTATCTCGGTCGTAGGGGTGAAGAGCAGTGATGCTGATCATGATAATGGTAACAGGTAGTCTTTACTGAGAGCTTACTGTGTGCCTAGCAGTGTTCATGGGTGAACTAACTTTACAACAACCTTATGAGCTGGATCCTGCTGTATCCCCATTTTCCTGATGCACAGGGGTTAATTGGCCCGCGCAAGATCATATAGTTATTCATGGCAGAGATGGGATTTGAACATAGAAGGTGTGGTTCTGGCCTGTGCTCTTAATTAACCCTATTGTCATGAGGACAGAAGGCGAAATGCAGGAGTAGAAAGCTTGAAATTCTGGACAGAGGAGCGTGTTGACTTTCATGCCTTTGTTTCCCCAGTATTTACTTTTATGCTGACTTTTGAGTTTCCATGATGGTGCCGTCACAGACTCCCTTCCCTCTGTTCCAGCACCCAGTGGTGCATCCCCACTTCCTCAGCTCCACCACTGAAATGCTCAAGTGACTCTGTTGATCTCTTTGTCTCCCTCAATTCTAGGCCAGCCCTTCACCCTGGTTTCAGTTTTAAGAGCCAGTGTTTTGCTGTCCTAGTTTTAAATGTGAATTTTTAAAAAGTGGTTGATTTGTTACTCAGCTAGTATTTCCAGGGGCCAGATCTGGGCCACCAGACACAGGTACATCATTAAGCAAGTCCCTGCCTTCATGGAATTGACAGTCTAGAGGGGAGGCGAAAGACTCAGGCACTCAACAGATAACTTCACCAGCACTGATTGCCGCTGTGACAAATGCCATTAAGGAAAAATACAGGGAGCTCGGAGGGCATGTGAACGTGTGGAACGCAGGTCCTGGGTCGGGGGAGGGCGGGAGGAGGGCTTCCTGAGGAGGCCCACGTCTGTCCGTGCCGAGGCCCAAAGCTGATCGGTGGTGAGTGGGCAACATCCAAGCAGAGGAGAAGCAGACCACCTGCTGGGTGAACTGGAAAGCCCTGGACACTGGTCATAACCCCGGTCCCACTGGACTCTGAGGAGACTGCCTCCAAGCGAGGCCCCCCCACCTACGAGCAAGTCCTGCAGCCTATCCAGGCTCGGTTTCCTCATCTGTAAGATGGCAGTGACCTTGGTCATGGTGCCCACTTCATTGGTGGCTGTGAGGGTTAAATGAGTTGCTAGATGTAAGACGTTTAGAACAGCTCCTGGCATGTAGCAGGGGCTCTCTCCTTGTTAACAAGTAATGAAAACTTGTGTGTTGTGGGACTTAAAAGCAGCTAATAGAAAATCAGAGAACCCAGCCTGAGGCCAGAATCCAAGTTAGGAAAGAGCTGGACAGGGGCTACCAGACCGGGGACTTGGTGTGGGGCTCAGGGCTGCAGCCATTGGAAACCATTCCCAGGAGGCATTCAGAAGTGTGTGGGGTGGTTTTGGTCTCACAGTGAAGTGGCAGCGACACCACAGGAGTTTAGGACCTGGGGACCGAGGATGCTAAATGTCCTGTAATGCAGAGGATTCGTCTAGTAACAAAAGATTGTTCCACCCCAAATGCCAGCAGCAGTCCCTTGGGGAGAGCTCTCCCCTAATGTATCTCCTTGATTCTCCCCTTGCTCTCTGTTTCCTGTTGGGTTCTCCCCCTCCCTTCCCCCCCTTTCTCCCTGCTGTGGAAAGAGGCTGCTCTTGCAGCTGCAGGCTGCCCTCAAATGCCCTGACCACCAACCTCACCTCCTAAAATGTTTATAAGCTGCCCCTGCCCTGTAGCACTTGGAAGCATTTTCTGCCCGTCTGGCAGAAAGTGTGAAACCAATTCCTCGTTTATCAATCAGGGTTCTTGGGTTGCAAGCAACAGAAACCAGCTTGGGCCACCTGCAGTAAAAGAGAAACCGGGGTCAAGCAGCTCTGGGGCACCTCGAGGTGGGTGTTCAGGGCCAGCCCAGGGGTAGAGGAGCCAGTGGAGGGTAGCAGTGAAAAGCTCTGACTCTGTAGCTGGCCTCCTGGGCATGAATCCCAACCTCACTACTAATTCATAAGTTCCCCAGCCTTTCTGTGCCTCAGTTTGTCAGCTGTAAGATGGGGATAAGAATAGAAGGGGCGGGCTTCCCTGGTGGCGCAGTGGTTAAGAATCCGCCTGCCAATGCAGGGGACACGGGTTTGATCCCTGGTCTGGGAAGATCCCACATGCCGCGGAGCAGCTAAGCTCGTGCGCCACAACTACTGAAGCCCGCACGCCTAGAGCCCGTGCTCCACAACAAGCGAAGCCACCGCAATGAGAAACCCGTGCACCGCAACGAAGAGTAGCCCCTGCTCACTGCAACTAGAGAAAGCTGCACGCAGCAACGAAGACCTAATGCAGCAAAATAAAAAAAGAATAGGGTCGCTGAGAGGATATAAGTTGAAACTTGAGGCAGGTTTAGAGTAGTGCATAGTATAGAGTATGTGGCTAGAGAAATATTAGCTGCTATTGTTTTTATTTTATTGCCGTTATTACTGTTATCACTGGACTTTAAAAAAGTCCACATCAGGACTTCCCTGGTGGCGCAGTGGTTAAGAATCTGCCTGCCCATGCAAGGGACAAGGGTTCTATCCCTGGTCCGGGAAGATCCCACATGCCGCGGAGCAACTAAGCCCGTGTGCCACAACTACTGAGCCTGCGTTCTAGAGCCCGCGAGCCACAACTACTGAGCCCTCGTGCCACAACTACGGAAGCCCACGCGCCTAGAGCCCATGCCCCGCAACAAGAGAAGCCACCGCAATGAGAAGCCCATGCACCGCATCGAAGAGCAGCCCCAGTTGCTGCAACTAGAGAAAGCCCACACGCAGCAACAAAGACCCAGCAAAACCAAAACTAAATTTAAAAAATAAAATAAAATTTCCATCCTGTTGGGAAGAAGTCTCTTGATTTTCCCCTTAGCTTAAAAAAAAAAAAAAAAAAAAAAAGCAGCTGATTGGCCTAAGCTTGTATTGTGTGGGTGGGTGGGGTCCCATGATTGGCAGCCCTCTCCTCCCCAAGCTAGGAGGAATTGGGGAGGAACTGTTGTCCTAGGAAAAGTGGGCTGCTGTCACCCGAAGTTGGGGCACAGATACCAGGTAGGCCCAGACCCCAGACGTCCTCCATGCTCAGTAATTTGACCCGGCAAATGTTGTTATTTGCCTGCCTTGTACCATGGCCTGTGCTAAGCACAGAGGACAGAGAAGGGACAATGATGTGCCAGATCTTTTCCTGACAGGTCTCAAAGTTCAGAGGGAGACAGCTGAAAAATGAGGGTCCTGGTTAAGACCGAGTGCTTAGAACAATGCCTGGCTCTTAGGAGGTCAGTATATATTTGTTGAATGAATAAACACACAGTGAAATGCAAGAGATTTGCAGGCGCGCACAGCCAATGAGTCTACCCTCCCTCTGGTCTCATCAGTTGTTTTAAAAGAAGCCCGTGTTTGCACCTGCAGCCTCCAGGGCAGGGTGCAGAGGGGTGTGCACCTGCGTATCCTGGCACACTGTAGGCGTTTAATAAATGGGCACTGAGTGATCTCATGGGTGCACGGCCCTGCAGTCCACCCAGTGGGATAGTCAGGGACAGACCCTGGGTTGGGAAGCTGTCTGCTTTCTCTGCTGAACAGGATGTGCAGACGTGGCTCCAGGATGCATCTTTGTGGAATGTGGTTGCTAATACAAATGAGCTTCCTCACGTCACAAGGCGTCCATTATGTGGACGGTCGGATGACTCGCTGTGGGACGGGGCGGCTCTTGAGGGGAATTCTGTAGCCGCAGTCGTGTTTCAGGCTTCCCTTCGGAGAAGGGCTTTTCCCCATGAATGACTGTTAATGAGAGAAAGATAATAATAGCCGGCACTTTCCAGGTGCCTGACACCGTGCAGAAGGCTTAACCCGTGGAATCTCCCAACAGCCCATGAAGCCAATGCTAATATTATCCCCGTGTGCTGAGGCTCAGAGAGGGAAAATAACTTGCCTGTTGGGTTCACAGCAAGTGAGGAAAAGTTTGGGATTCTTATTGCAGAGCGTGGGCTCTTAACCCCATACACAGCCTCCTTTCTCGTTTAAGTACTAACTTTATTTTATTTATTTATTTATTTTTGGCTGCATCGGGTCTTAGTTGCGGCACGCAGGATCTTTCGTTGCGGCAGGCGGGCTCTTCGTTGCAGCGTACAGGCTTCTCTCTAGCTGTGGTGTGTGGGCTCAGTAGTTGTGGCATGTGGGCTGAGTTGCCCCACGGCATGTGGGATCTTAGTTCCCCGACCAGGGATTGAACCCCCGTCCTCTGCATTGGAAGGCAGATTCTTAACCACTGGACCACCAGCAAGTCCCAGTACTAACTTTAAAGCAATATTTCGTTAACTTGTACGTGGTACATCATTTAAGAATAAAAAAGTGAGCTTCCTTCCCATCTCTGAAGCCTCCATAAAATTAGCCATTGTGACCTATCTCCTTCCAGAAATTCTCTGTGTATATACAACAAACATAAACATGGTAGCTGTTCTCTACACCAAGGGCAGCAGACTGCAGTCCATCGGCCATTCGGCCCACCTCCTGCTTTGTTTTGTTTTTATTTTTTTATTTTATATTGGAGCATAGTTGATTAACAGTGTTGTGTTAGTTTCAGGTATAGCAGAGTGATTCAGTTATGCATATACATATATCCTTTTTCAAATTCTTTTCCCATTTAGGTTATTACAGAACATTGAGCAGAGTTCCCTGTGCTATACAGTAGGTCCTTGTTGGTTATCTATTTCGAATACAGCAGTGTGTACATGTCAGTCCCAAACTCCCAATCTATCCCCCCCACCCGCCCTCCACTGCCTGTTTTTGTACGGCCCAGGAGCTAAGAATGGTTTTTACATTTTTTAATGGTTAAAAAAAAAAAATCAAAAGAATATTTTGTGACATGTAAAATTAGATGAACTTGGGGTTTCAGTGCCCATGAATAAAGTCGTGTTGGAACACAGCCGTGCTCATATTGCCAGGGCTGCTTTCACACTGCAGGGCAGAGTTGCGTACTTGAAACAGAACGATGTGGTCCCCCAAAACTTAAAATATTTACTCTCTGGCCATTTACAGGAAAAGGTTTCTGATCCCGGCACGAGGCAGTGTGTCTTCGAGCTCTTTTCTTGTGCAGTAACTGTGTTCCCGTCCCCCTCACCCATTAATGTATTTCACGGAAACGGGCAAGCAGTGGGCTAAGCCCAGGTGTGTGGCTAGAGGTGGGTTGGATGGTGTGTCCACTCCCGCTCACTCTGAGCATTTCTCGGGCACCAGCTGTGTGGGAGGCCCCTGACTGGCAGCCCGAGCATGTCCAGGCTTGACCTCAGGAATCCGCAGGCCACTGGGGGAGTCAGTCATTATCACGCAGTCCCACAGATGGATGTATTCAGGTCTGCGGTCACAGACCACCTCTGACCCTCTGCCCATCACTCCTGCCTTGTTTTTATTTGTGACACTTTTAAAAAAGTAGGTCATACGTCTTTATGCTTCAAAAGTCAATTCTGTGTGCATGCCTGTGTGTGTGAGTGCGCATGTGTAGATGTACACACTGAGCGCTCTCTCCTACCCCTTTCCCTGCCCACCTTGTTCTCCACCTCTTAAGTAATCATTTGTATTAGTCTCTTGCATATCCTTTTAAGGTTTCCTTATGCAAATACGAAAATCTATTTTTATCTTCCCCTCCTTTCTTATACAAAATGCACCCTACTCCACACCCTGTCCTGCGCTTTGCTCTTTTTTTTAACTTACCAGCACATCCTGAGATCTCTCGTTATCCAGCCCAGTGGCTAAACACTGAAGGATGGGTAGGAGTTAATTAAGGGAGAGAGAAAGAGGTGTACCAGGGCAAGAGGGGCATGAGGAAGAGCATTCTAGGCCAGGAGAACAGTGTGTGTCGAGGTCCTGGGGAGTGTGGCTTCCTCCAGAGCAGAGACGAGGCCTGTGAGGCTACAGCAAGGGGGGAGGGGCCTACTCTAGCTGCAAGGGCCTGATGGTCAAGGGAGGGACTGTGGCCTTGATTCTAGGATCACCTGGGTGTGGGGTTCTGCTCTGCTTCCTTCCATGCCCTGCTTTTCTCTGGGGCCAAGTACACGTGGCCTTTATCACACATGGCCAAGGAGAGGCCAAGAATGTCCTTGAGAACAGGTTACTGAGTGTGGTTAATAATGAAAGAAAATGTCTCCTGCTAGCTATTTCCAAGAGGCGTGATCTGGTGTCTAGGGGTTTACAGGCCTGTACCTCCGACCTCCATGGTCCTTACCAATCATGTGACAGAGGTCAAGTCCAATCACCTCTCAGCTTTTCAGTGGACACGGTCACGGTGCCGAGCACAGGGGGTGTTTGGAGGGTAACACACACTGGGCTTGGTTCTCAGGTTGCCACATAGTAGTAAGTGCTCAGTATGTGGTAGTGATAGCTTCGATTATTTTTACAGGGCTGCCTCAGGCTCAAACTTTGTTAGTGTAGCTCACAGTGAAGACTTTTGATTAGGAAGCCTGGTCACCTGGGTTCTCGTAGCCCCTCTACACTTACTATCTATGTTGGGCAGGTTACTAAAACTCTTTGTACTTGATTTTGGTCATCTGTAAATGAAGATGGTAATACCTGCTTTTTGGTCCTGTGCTAAGGATGAAATGAGGTAACATTTGTATTGCACTTAAAATAGTGCACAGCAAGTAGTGACATCAGGGGATGCCAGCTATTATTATCACATTACTGTACACCCTCTGCTTTCCATCCGGAGGTCTGTACACTGTATACTCAGGGGAACTTGATGTCAGTGATGGCAGTACCACCACCATTTCAGGAGAGCAGTTCCCTTCATTTGCAGTAACATCTTTTCCAAAGAACATCTGCAAATACCTGGAGAAAAGGATTGTCTGTTTAGTCAGGAATGATAATTCCACCAGACTTCCCTTTATGTTATTGGCCATATAAAGTCACGTGACCACTCTTAACTGCAAGGAGGCCTGGGAAATAGTTTCCTAATTGTCTCTCCCAGTAGAATACAAATAACATAATCACAGACATGCTCAGTAAATATTTGCAAGTGTATAAATTCATTTACCAATCTAGCCATCATGAGGCATCCCAGCATTTTACACATGTCCGTGTTGTGGTCAGTTTGCAGAAAATGACCCGTGGAGTGTGGCAAAACAGCTGGCCCCCAACCTAAAGTGCTGGAAGGAAACTTGTGAGGGACACAGTTTTAAAGCCTCTTGAGTTGTATCTATCTAATCAGGGAAATAATTATACCTCCTAGACCAAAGTCGAGGGGCAGGCTCTGGGAACTGGGCCCAGAGCAGCCAGAGAAAGGCTGCAGAACCGGTTTCTTAAATTTATGGTTGCCAAGGGGGGAAAGGGGGGGAGGGACAAATTGGGAGATTGGGATTGACGTATACACGCTACTGTATATAAAATAGATAACTAATAAGGACCTACTGTATAGCACAGGGAACCCTAGATACTCTGAATTTAAAAGAATCTACAAAAGACTGATACATGTATAACTGATTCACTTTGCTGTACAGCAGGAACTAACACAACATTGTAAATCAACTACACTCCAATTAAAAAAAAAAAAAAAAGAACTGGTTTCTTGGGGTAGGTCTGTTTACCTGCTTGTCTGATTCCTAGTGAACAATCCCATTGGCTCCCAGAGGCCTCCCAGATAGGCTCCTCCCTTGGGCTGGGCCTCTCTTTGCAGATGGCTAAGCCCCCTGGGGCCACGGAGTGCCTACTGTGTGTCTGGTGCTGTCCGAAGTGCTGGAGGTAAAATAATAGGTAACGTTTATTGGGTGCTCCCCATAAGCCAGGCATTGCAGGTGCTTGGGTTAGCTCGTTTAATCTTATCAGTAGCCCCGTGAGGTGGGTCTTGTGTCAGGCCCATTACAGATGTGTAAAAAATAAAGTTTTTTTGTTTGCTTTTTCCTTTGTTAAAGTGTAGTTGATTTATGGTGTTGTGTTAGTTTCAGGTGTACAGCAAAGTGATTCAGTTATTTCAGATTCTTTTCCCTTATAGATTATTACAAGATATTGAGTATAGTTTTCTGTGCTATACAGTGGGTCCTTGGTGGTTATCTGTTTTACGTATAGTAGTATGTGTATGTTAATCCCAAACTTCTAATTTATCTCTGCACCCCCTTTCCCCCCTTAGGTAACCATAAATTTGTTTTCTATGTCTGTGAGTCTATTTCTGTTTTATAAGTAAGTTCATTCCTATCATTTTTTTAGATTAAGTTTGGGGTTTTTTAATTGAGGGATAGTTGATATAACATTATATTAGTTTCAGGTGTACAATGTAGTGATTTGATATTTGTATATATCGCAAAATGATCCTAAAGTCTTTATTAAAGAACCCTTATTTTACATAATGCTCAATATTTTTAAATTATATTTGTTATCTCACAATAACATAAGCCTTTTCGTTGATGACTTATTTTGTTAGATTGATTTTTTAAAAAAATAAACTTTTAATTTTTAAAATTAATTAATTAATTAATTAGTTTTTGGCTGCCGGGTCTTTGTTGCTTCACGCGGGCTTTCTCTAGTTGCGGCGAGCAGGGGCTACTCTTCGTTGCGGTGCGTGGGCTTCTCATTGCGGTGGCTTCTCGTTGCAGAGCACGGGCTCTTAGCCCAATCCTGACCATGTAATCGGTTTTAAAAACATGTCAATGAATGAATGAATAAATGACTCTAGTGGTACAACTAACAGCTAAACAGAACTTACTTGCAATATTTTCTGGGCAGATGTCAAATCAGAGTTAGATAGGCAGTGGAGGGTAGTGATTGTCAATAGAGTTTGGAGCCATGGGCTGGTGTTCAAATCTGTAGTTGTGAGGTTTAAATAAATTGGAATTTTAAAGTGTCTGGAAAACAGGCACATGTGTGAGAGTTATCTACTGCTATTAGGTGTTATGTGGTAGTTTTGACTGTGAAGAGTAGTTGAGTCTTAGCTTCAAGTGTGTAGAGAGACAAGCTCAATTCCAGGGGAAATGAAGTTCAACCCATGAGCCTGAGAACAAGTGATTTCAGCCAAAAATGGCTGCTTGGCACTGATGTGGAATTGTAAATCCAGCCCTAATCAATATGCTTGCTTAGTACAGGTATGATTAGAGTTGGAATTTTTGGAGTTGTGTTCTTTGTGGGAGAAGTTGGGAGAAAGACACAGCCTGGCTCAATCTCCTGAGCACAGTGAGTCAGTTTCCCAGATGCCCTGTCGTTCCAGTCTTAGGGAGCACTGCCATACACCCTGTGCAGCATGGGGCAGGGCAGTGGTTAAGGGCTCTGCACTGTATTCAGTCCTTGCTGAAGTGTGACCTTGGGCAAGTGACATAGCCTTTCCAAGCTTCGGTGTCTGTCTCTGCAAAACAACGAGAAAAACAAGATACTACATCTCAAGCCTATTAATGAACTTTGAACTAGTAAAGCACCTTGCACAGTTTCTGACACATAGTAAGTGCACATTAAATGTTAGCCGCAATACTGTTATTATAATTGTAGTTGTTACTATCGTGCTTTAAATTGCTGTGGAATATGGCTGGTCTGCTATTCCACAAATATCTCCTATGCAGGCCACTCTGTAGCAAACCAGAGCATCGTGGTCTTGGTGAACCCTCAAGAAGATAATAGTTATTTATTTCATTAACCTGAATAGAAATAAAGATTCATGTATTCATTCAACAAATATATATATATATATGTATATATACACACACACACACACACACACACACACATACATATGCCTTCTACTCTGCGCCAAGCACTGTTGTAAGGTTGTAAGCCCCAAGTACACAGTGGACAAGACAGACCCAGTCCCTGCTCTCCTGGAGTGCAAGGTCCAGTGGGGGAGACAGACTAGAAATAAACAGTGTATATCAGAGGTGATTGGTAGTGCTAAACTAAACTAAAGCAGGATACTGAGATGTGAGCGGTGGTAGGAGGGCTACCTTGGCGAGTGGGGTCAGGAAGATGTCATTTGATCTGAGACTTGAAGGATAAAAAGGTGCCAGCCATGCAAGAGGTGAAGAAAGAAGGTGCCTGCAGAGAGAACAGCAAATGCAAAGGCCCTGAGGTGGGAATGAGCTTGGCAAGTTGTAGGAAAAGAAAGGAGGCTGTCCTGGCTTCAGTTAGGTGAACAAGGGTGAGAATGTGTGGGAGGGATTTGTAGGCCCTGAGTTTGCTCCCTGAAGCCTGCGCTTTCTTCCATCCCTGGGAGTGTTTAAAGAGAAGGGCTGTGGAGGGCTGACTTCAGCACCTAGAAGGAGGCATGGGGGGACCAGAGGCCTGGCCCCTGCCTCAGTCTTACAGACGTTCTCAAAGCCCTAACCCAGGGATTTCAGGCCACGAGGAAGAGACCCTTCACCCCACAGCTGAGTTCTCTGACTTCCCAGCCAAGAATGTGGTTTGCATTTTTTTTTGTCTCAAAGGTGGCCTAGCCGTGCTGTTATGTACAGCAAAGCCTCAGTGCTCTGGGCCGGAAGCCCACTTTCTTCCGCAAAGGAGGACAGCTGAAAGCTAGCTGCCCTGGAGAAGTGCCAGGAAGCAACCTGGCCAAACCGAGCCTGCTTCTTGGGGATGTGGGAGATTCTTTGTACTGAAGGTGAGGAAGGTATTAAAGCCCCAGGTCTTGGTGAGAGAGACCAGAGCAGCAGTGAGGAGGCTAGACTCTGGGTTTCAGCTCTGGCTTCACCACCTACCACCTGTGTGACCTTGGGCAAGTAACTTACCTGTGCCTTGCCTTAGCTTTCTCATCTGTAGAACAGGGAAAATAGCTCCGATGCTTAGAAACGTGCACACAGGAAGTGCTGGCTATTATTATCATTACCTTCCGATTTGAAGTCACAGTGACATAAGTTCCTCTTTCTTCTAGTTTCTTGTGAACAGTTAAGACGCTTGGATTTACTCCTGGTTCTCCACATAGACCTAGTTCTTGCCCAGGAGCTTGGCGTCTGGCAGACAGCCAGGCTCTGGGTGCCAAAAGCACCGCTGCTTCTGGGGGGCAGGTTATTCAATGCCAGGAAGCTGAGAGTTGATAGGGTATTTGTCACCAGAGGTCAGGGATTGTGTGGCTCTACATGGTGACTGCTCCCACCTGCCAGGGAGAAAAGACTGCTTCCTCCAGGGCAGTGCTTCTGTGCTTCTCAGCCCTGAGATTGAATTGTTATTGAATTGGGAGGGTGGAGCTGGACTATTAAAACCTTACCCCCCGCCCCCCCCACCAAAAAAAAACCAACAAAACTTCCCCAGGCCTTCCCCCGCCCCCCTCCCATGTTAAAGGGCCTGCGGCCCAAGCAGGGAGAATTTTTTCAGGGCTGCCTAACGTGCCGCCAGGATTTCCAATCACTGAATGTACCTGGGAATCTTGTTAAAATGCAGATTCTGATTCAGCAGGTCTGGGGAGGGGCGAGTGTCTGCATTTCTAAGGCACTCCAGGTGTTATTGATGCCGCTGCTCCCTGGACCACAGCTTTGAGGTTCAAGGGTCTAGAAGTTGGCGTCACAGACTGCAGAATCTCAGACCCCCACACTGAATCCCAGTCTGCATTTTCACCGACTCCCTTGGTGATTCAACCTCCTTTACAGTTTGAGAGCCTAGACCCAGGGTTTCTCAGCTTCGACACTGTCGACCAATGGGGGCAGATCGTTCTCTGTTGTGGGGCTGTCCTGTGCAGCGTGGGACAGTTAGCGGCATCCCTGGCCACTACCCATGAGACGCCAGTAGCAGCCCCCCACTGCCAGCCATGATATTCAGAAATGCGACTGTCCCTGGGGTAGGGGCGAAATTGCCCTCAGAAGCGAACCAGTGGCCTAAAGCCCTCAAGCTTAGCCATGCCTGGGAATCTCTGGGCCAGATGGGCACACAGGTGTCCAGGCCCCGCAGCAGAGGTCATGGCTGCTTTAGTTCTGGGTGGGGTCGGAATTCATACGAAGAATAAACACACAAACCTCCAAACAAGCCAAATAATTATAAGTGGACCATAATTACTGCTGTCTCACAGCTGGTCAGCAGGAACTAAGAACCCTACCCCAACTCTAGGCTACTGTGCCCTTTGCCACCAGCAGGCCAGTGGGCTCCTGTGAGAGAGTCTGCTTTTTTAAAAAATAGGTAACTGGTGGGTAATCACAGGGTCTTAGAGGCCGGGTGGAAATCTCTGCCTTCCCAGTGGGTGTGAATGTGCTTAACTGGGCCACTCTTAACTACAGTAGCAACCCATGACATTGGTACCATCATTATCCCCTTTTTCCAGGTGAGGAACTAAGACACAGAGAGGGGAGGTAACTTGCCTGAGGTCCCACAGCTAGTAAGTGGCAAAGTTGGGATTTGAACCGAGGCCATCTGGTTTCAGAGTCCTCGCTCTTAAGCACCCTGTGGACATATCGGGAGGTTGGACAGGACTAAGATTGCTCACTGCTTGATCTCTCTGGGGATGTGAGGAAGGCCCTGCCAGTGCAGAAAGGAGCAGTCCCAATTCCAGACCTTCAGGGAAGAAACAGCTCCCCACGTCCCCAGAACAAAGGCCATGGAGTACACCTGAAACTAGCACAACATTGTTAATCAACTATACTCCAATATAAAATAAAAATTAAAAAAAAAAAGAAAATTAATAGGAAAAAGTCAGGCAAGATTATTCATTAAAAAAGAGAGAAGGCTTAAAGAAAATTAAAAAGCAAAAAAGAACACAATTATAGATGCTGCAGAGATTAAACATATATTGTGAATAACTTTATGCCAATCAAGCTCAGAATTCACAGGAAACAGATCCACTCCTAGAGACAGAAAACTTACCAAAAATTGCTCTGTAGAAATAACAAACTGAATAGTACTAAAATAATTACCAAAAATTAATTAGACACTGATGGTTGTACAACATTGTGAATGTGGTTAATGCCACTGAATTGTATGTTTAAAGATCGTTACATTGCAAATTATATGTTATATATATTTTACTACAATTTTAAAAAATGTAAAAAAATAAAACCCTCAATCTAGAAGACAAAAAAAAAAAAAAAAAGACCATGGAGAAAACTTAAGGGCAGGGCTGGGGAGAGAGCATTGTCACTGGCCAGTTATCGTCATCCTGGAAAGCCCTAGCCTGGCTCCTGGACCCCACCTGCACCTGAGTTCAGGGGGCTCATTACTGAGAAGGGGAAACAGTGCAGAGCAGCAGTTCCCGGGCGGTGTGCAGCTGCCGAGCTGTATCCTGCCCTTGGAATTGACCAGGGCTCCCTGACACTGTGATGCCCTGTAGCAGAGATGACAGTCCACCATGATTTCTTGGAATTAGAGACCGATTTCTCTTAGGGGGCTTGCTGGAAACAGGGTGGAGATTTGGGACGTTTGGAATTTGGGTGTGAGGCTGCAGAGGCTTTCAGCTAATGGCTTTGGAGCCACACTGTAGGCACCTGTGTCCTGGTCTATCCTGTAGACCTGTATCCTGGTCTAGCTGTGCGACCTTGGACAGGTGACTTCACTTCTCTGAACTTCAGGCTCTTTGTTTTTATTTATTTTTATTTTATTATTATTATTTTAAAAATATTTATTTATTTGGCTGTGCCAGATCTTAGTTGCAGCTTCAGCCTCTATGGAGCCACATTTGTTCATCCTAAAACAAGGATAATGCTAGTCCCTACCTCATATTGATGCTGTGAGCATTCGGTGAGCCAGAACCTGTGAGGCAGTTAGCACAGGGCCTGGTGCTCATAGCCCCACAAGCATTAGCTATCATGATTTAATCATCAATTAAGAATGGGCCTGAGGCCCAGCAACCAGGTGAGGAGAAAACCTTGCACAGAATAATGTTATGAATGTGCCGGTTTTAGAAAACTCCACTTTGGTCAGCCAGCTTCCCTTTAGGCACAAGAGACAGTGACATGAGGCTCTGTCTGGTTGTGTCAGGGACTCTTTTCCTCCTCTGAGAGGAGAGTTGGCCTCTTGGGGCTGAATAACGTGAGCTAAAAGGGGACGTGAGGAAGCCGGGGAGTGGAGGTGCACCAGGGCCTCAGGCCCGAGTTCCACTCCAGTTCCCTTATGTGCTGGCTGCGTGGGCAGTTATACAGGGCGAGAGTGAGTGTGGGGATAGGCCAGCCTGGATTCCAGCTCCCAGCTGCATGACTTTCGGCAAATTCCTCAATGTCAGTGTTCAGTCGGCACAGAGCTTGGTCAGCGCTGGCTGTTCTGGGGGCAGCAGGGTAGTGAGGAGGTTAGGAGGGTGGGCCCCTGGGTTAGTCACCTGGATTCAACCCTGGCTGTGTCACATCCACGCTGTGGGACCTTGAGCAAGTGACTTAATCCCTTCTGAGCCTCAGTTTCCTCATCTGTGAAATGAGGGTGATACTGCTTTACATGGGGCCATGTGAGGGTCATGAATTTTTCTATATAAAGTCCTTAAAGCAGTACCTAGTGCAGGGAAAGTCTTTAGTGCACATTGGCTATTATTATTATTATTATAAACCCATCCTGGAAGACAATGTAAGTGAAAAGTATGAACCATGGATCTATTCCCGGGGGACAGAGCCCTAATGAGGGAGTTTGGGAGAGATCTCAGCCTCCAGAAGGGTGGTTTAGAGCTAGCATTCGAGCTTTTGTGTTTCTAGAATGTAAGTGAAAGAATGTGCAAAGGAAAGGGGTAGGAGCGTGCTGACTAGCAATGATGTCTTATTGCCATAGGGACAGGTTTCCCAAAGTCAGATCATTCCACTAGATAGTTTGAGGTGGTGGTGTGAATAAACACCTTACACATTTTAATAGTTGGACTTGTATTTTCATGTGTAACAGGAAAAGAATTTCAATAGCTCGTCAAACCCAGTATTCCAAGGCTGTTTCTGCTTTGGGTGAGGCTAATGATGGTATGCAAGCCAAAATAAAAGTGAGTGCAGTTGAAGAAAAATGCAAAGTAAGTCATATTACAGGTGGTCTGAGGATATGGCAAAAATGGTGCCAGCGCGTACAGGTTCTGGCAGTCGGGACTCACGCATTAGGAGAAACGGGTCTGAGCTGGGGTTTAACCTTGTTTTTTAGCCTTGGAAAGCCTGAGCCTCCCTCGGGAGGCTGCTGAGCTTTTAGGCCCCCTTTGCCTCTCTTCTCCTTGGCTCTTTCATGCCACTGAAGGAGGGGTTGTAGCTGCCTCAGAGTAGGGCAGCAGCCCTGGTGACTGTAGTTCCCTCCGTCAGAGGCAGCAGGGCGCGTGCTGAAATGTACCAGATGTCTGCAGCTGGCACCTGCTGTCTCTGCCATGGGATGTGGAAGCTGTGGTATGGCCTCGAGCAGCTCATTGTGATAATGGTAATGATCTTTAACCAACATTGACTGAGCGCGAACAACATACTAAACACTTTACATGCATGATGGCATTGAAACCCTGCTCTGTGAGGTGATGTGTCAGTGAGGACACATGGAGCTGCAAGAAACAAGATGCCTGGTAAATCTTGGCTGAGCGGTAGAGACGAGTGATTCTCTCATTGCAAAGTGTGGTTGGCTCCACAGTGGGTACAGAGGTTCAGTGACACCTCCGAGAACTGGGTGCTTTCTCTCCTTCTGTTTCACAGCCCTCTGTGTACATGTGTTTCATCCTGATGTTGCATGGTCATGGGATGGCCACCCCAGCCCTGTGATCACATCCTTATACACAGTGTCCCAAGCGGGGAGAAGAGGCAGGGGGAAAGGCTTTCTCTTCCTGTGCCTTTCCTTTCTAAAGGGAATATGTGCCCATAGACACCCCTACCCCCGGCAGACGTCTCTGTCTCTCATTGGTTGTAAAGGAGTCACCGGCTGCCCCTAGCTGCAAGGGAGGCTGGGAGAGTGGACGCCCGTACAGTGGGAGGCAGCAGGAGAAGTGGGGGTTGGGAATGGCCATAAGCTATACCACCAAGTGTCTGCTGCAGGCGCGTTCTCTTACTACCCCCTCGGAGGATGAGAAAAATCAAGGATCAGAGAGGTGAGAAGATGACTTGCTTGCCCGGGATCTCATACAGCTTGTGGTGGCAGAGCAGGATTTGAACCCACGTCTTTCCTTCTGCGGAGCCTGCGGTCTTAACCTCTGTATGGTACTGCCTTGCCAGCAGGGGACACCCAGATGGTCGTAATGCAGGGTGTTGAGTGGTGAACCCCAGGTGCTGGGAGAACTCAGAGGAAAGAGAAATTCTGCTTGGGTATGGTCAGGGAGAGCGAGCTGTAGAGAAGAGAGAAGAGTGTGTAGAGAATCATGGCCAGTGATCGGGCTGGCCTTTGAAAGGTGCGTTGGGGTTCTGCCAGGTGCACAGGGATAATGGCATGAGGAGGGTGGGCCCCAGGCAGAGGGTACAGCATAAACAAAAGTGGGGGGATGGGACAGTGCATGCTGGGTGGGTTAATCAAGGCTCTTTTGATCGTAAGATGAATTTGTCTTATGTCACTGGGAAGTCTGGAGGGCGGAGCTTCAGACCTAGCCGGATAAGGGGGCTCTGTCGCTTTTCCTTGCTCTGCTTGGCTTCACTGTACAGACTGGCTGGGTTCAGGTGCAAATCCTCCTGCTTTATCAACCCAGTGAAAAGAGGCTTTCTTGTCCACAGGTTCTTTAAATCGGCTCTAACAAAAATACCATAGACTAGGTAACTTAGAAACAACAGAAATTTCTTTTTTCACAATTCTAGAGCCTGCGAAGTCCAAGGTCAAGGCGCCGCAGATTCGGTGTCCGGTGAGGACCCACCTCCTGGTTCACAGATGACCGTCTTTTTGGCATGTCCTCACAGGGAAGAGGGGCAGGCGAGCTCCCTGGTTCCTCCCTTATAAGGATGCTAATCCCATTCATGAGGGCTGTGCCCTCAAGGCCTAATTACTTCCCAACGGCCCCACCTCTTAATACCATCACATTGGAGATTAGGTTTCAACATATGAATCTGGGGGGAAACACAAAACATGCAGTTTATAGCAGTAGTTCATGTGCCCGTCTCTGAAGGTGGTGTCTAAAGCAGGGTTGAAGGATGAGCACAGCCTTGCCAGGATAGAGGAGTGTGACCTTCAGCCTCTGTACTCAGTTTCCTCATCTGAAAAATGGGGCTAATATAATTATCCCTACCTCATACGTAGGGTCTGGGGTAGATTCCACATAGAGAGTGTTCACCAGTGCAGGTAGGAAGTGCTCTGTGGAACCTAGAGCAATGGCCTCTCAGGTGGAAGGCCCTGAATGCTACCTTGCCAGGACCCAGTGTTGTCATTTAAACCTTGATTGCTCGCATACGACTATCAGCTCTGGCACGTAAGGACTGTGTAACCCTGAGCAAATGACTTTGCCTCTCTGTGCCTCAGTTTCCACATTTGTACCAGGGAGAAAAATGCTTAGGACACTGCCAGGCACATGGTAGACATCAGTAAGTTTTTTTTTTTTTTTTTTTTTTTTTGGTCTTTTGGTTTGGCCGCACTGCGCGGCATGTGGGATCTTAGTTCCCCAGCCAGGGATCGAACCTGTGCCCCCTGCAGTGGAAGCACAGAGTCTTAACCACTGGACTGCCAGGGAAGTCCCAGTAAATATTTTTTTTGATGAGTACATGAATAGAAGAGCTGAGTCAGAAGATACATGCAGGTTGTTAAACCTTTTTGGATCCGTATTGCCAAGAGGCCCTGCAGAAAGGCATTACTCCATCATAGAAGCTGAGATGACCCATTTCCCTACTCCTTAGTCAACACTAGGTCTTACCTTCTAGGAAAAAATTCATTGTTATTTTGGTCAGTAAAGAAACCAGCTTAATATTGTGGACACATAAGAACGTGTCTGTATATTTCAGACCTGCAAACTGAAACATGTAAAGGTGAGATGACATAATGTCTAGGATTTACTTTTTTAAAAAAATATTTATTTATTTATTTGTTTGTTTGTTTATTTGTTTAGCTGCGACACACGGAATCTTCGTTGCCGCGTGCGAGATCTTTGTTGCAGCATGTGGGATCTTTTAGTTGCGGCATGTGGGCTTTTAGTTGTGGCATGCATGCGGGGTCTAGTTCCCCGACTGGGGATGGAACCCAGGCCCCCTGCATTGGCAGTGAGGAGTCTTAACCACTGGACCACCAGGGAAGTTCCTAGGGTTTACTTTAAAGTACTTCAGGCAGAAGAAAAAGGGAGGAAAAGGAATGGATAGGGAATAGATGAAGCTAATAGGGCAGACTTTTTGATAACTACTGAATCTTCGTTTGAGTACATTGGGAGTTCATTGTACCTTTCTCTCTCTACTTTTTTAGAATGTTGACAAAATTGAAAAAACCAGCACCCCCCAACACACACACACACACACACACACACACACACACACACACACACACACACACACACACACACACACGGAAAGCCTAAAGATTGAACAGTTGGGAAACATTACTGAGCCCCCGCTGTGCACAGGCACTAAGAAGTACCTCGGGGCCCAGGTGGTGTTGGAAAAATGACAGCCTTATAGTCCTCTGTTCCCCCAGTCTTTCTCTGCATGGATCCCCTTTGTGGGGAGACCCTTTTGGCTCAGCACCTGGAAGGATAGTAGCTCTCAGACCCCAAGGCGCAACTTCTCATCTCCTTCCCTGAACCAGGCATTCAAGGACCTTTTCCTGAAATGGAGGTTTTCCCTTCCTAGCCTGAAGGGAAGACAAACTCCCTAGCGATTACCTCCTGGGAAAACCCCTCTTGGTTGTGGGTCCGGTTTTGCCGTGGGGTAGAGGGAGTCAGGAGCTGCTTTTCTCCAAAGATCTATGTGATGATGGCAAAATCATAACTGGCTGATCCTCCACAGTGACTAAATATTGACTGTAGCCCTACTAAGCCTCTGAACATGCAAGAGCAGTCCTTGCCCATCCCTGTCACATAGCTGTGGTCCCCCAGCCCTTTCTCCAGATTCACATGTAAATAGGTGGTAGTCGGTGAGTTTTCCGGGCTGTTCTCTATCCCACTGCGAGGTGAAGTTAGGGTGGGGCTTTCACAACCCATCTGGCACTGGGTGGGGTCTCAGTCAGTGAAGCGTGATCCACCCAGTAACTGACCCCTGGTCCCCTCCAGAAAGGTCATCATTTAAGAATGTTTCTTAGGCAGCTCAGCAGAGACCCACGTGTACATGTGGTCAGCTGCAGCTTCCGGCTGTCTCACTTCTGCTGAATTTCAGCAATTTCTCATTTCCTTTAGGAAACAAAAT
The DNA here is from genome assembly GCF_965194825.1 of Balaenoptera physalus. NCBI lineage: Eukaryota > Metazoa > Chordata > Mammalia > Artiodactyla > Balaenopteridae > Balaenoptera > Balaenoptera physalus. The sequence goes on along the minus strand of NC_138900.1, from coordinate 14,631,706 downwards.
GAGTCTGGAGAGAAGTATGAATAATCATGATGACAAACTTGGCAATAGGGACGTTGGGAACCTTGCCCTGAAGCTCATAGTTGGTGTCATTGTTGCCAGGTTCTTGAGCAGTTGGACCAGGGGAAAGAGGGCACCTGGGGCCAGATGGCCTGGGTTCAAATCCCAGCACCACCACTTAACGGCCATGTGACCTTGGGAAAGTTGCTTAACCTCTCTGCCTCAGTTTCCTCGTCTATAAAATGATAATAGTACCTGCCTTATAGGATTGTAAAGATTAAATTAAATACTCTGTAAAATGTTTAAAATGGCGTCTTCTAAAGTAGTTGCTCAGTTAATAGTGGTGGTGGCGATTATTGTATCCTACTGTTATGGTCATGCAGAGTTAGGATTGAGAACCACTGGTCTGTAATAGTGGTTCAGATGGAAACAGAAGTTGGAGGATCAGAAGAGGGGAGCGTTCTTCCATCCCAAGTCTGTAGTTTGGGGAAATAGACTTAATTTCGCCATTTAAAAATATTTTTCATTTGATGTTTAAAATCTAGAAAAGAACAGGTGAAAGACTTAAAGGGGAAAAATCTCTTCACTTCTCTACACACGTACCACACACACCAGAAAAAAAAGACCAGAAGGAAATGAGCTAACGTCTTTACAGTGGTCGTTCTTTGGTGGGGAGATTATGCGTAACTTTATAGTCTTCTTTGCACATTTATTTTCCAGGTTTTTTATATGTATATATAAGCATATACCACTTTCATAAGCAAGAAGAATATTTAAAAAGGTAAGGAATCATGTGAGCTGTGGCTTTTGGGGAAGTTGGGTGGAATTCTCCCAGAATGGAGCTGCCTGTTTAATGTTTGAGAAGCTTGTGTTCCAGCCTTCCTTGACAAGATGTTCTCCGGCCCTAGAAAATTTCTACTCAGGAAATTCTTGATATCAAAGCCAGTTCCTCAACATCCATCCCTCCACCTGCCTGGCCTTGCTGTAGGTATTCACGCTCTCTCCCATCCTTCTCTTGAGATTAAAGAACTCCAGTTTTTTTGTGGCTCTGACCTTGAGGAGAAGGCTCATCTTTTAAACAGGCCTGACAGTAGTAAGTACCTCATGCATGAGGTGTCGTGCATCTCAGCTCACTACCCTGTGGATACAGGTGCTTGCATGTTAGCTGAAGTTATGAATAGCTATAAAATTGGGAACAAAGCAGTTGATTTATTTATTCAGTGAACATTAGTTGAAGACTAGGTACCAGTGAGCAAGGCAGACACAGTCTGCCCCATCACAGAGCGGGAGGACGCAAGAAACACTTGGCCACACTGCTAAGCCCCAGGTTCTGAACATTCAGAAGAAGGATAAGACTTTTTGAGCCATAGAACAGCGGTTTCCCAGAGGCTCTCCAAGGAAGTAAAGTTTAAGTAACATAATCCGGGTGCAAATGGAAAAAATGAACTTGGTGTACATCTCTAGATAAGCTCGCTTCCGAATGTTTCCAGCTGTGGGCAGGGATCTCCAGATGGGCGTTGCTATGGAAGCATCTTCCAGTTCTCACTTCCTGACTGAGTTTATTTCCGACTTTCCTGTGCCCATGCCAGTTCCCAGCTGTAGATACAGACGTGGCAGGGTCCAGTCTTCCTGCTGCCTCATAGCCGTGCGGACAACGGATGTGGCTGGCAGCCAGCCAGCAGCCTCCTCCCGACTGAGTTAGTTGTGGAACCTGCCATGTCGTGGTTTCACTTGCATCCGGGCTCTTTCCTTTGTCCTCTCGTGGGACTGTGCCAGCATGTTCCACCCTGTGTTTTGAAACTTTAGACCCCAGCTTGTATTTGACCGAGAAATGAGCTCACGAGGGCTTCCTCCGCCACCAGCTACAGGAGAAGTTGAGTCAAATCTCTTTCATTCAGATCCCCCACTGAGGCTAGATTTGCCACCCTCCTGACAGAAACTGGGCTGGCTGTTTGTTCTTTGGGACTGTTTGTGAATAAAGGACTTGATGACCTAAACAAAGGAATAGCAAACAAGATGGGGGAGGGCTGTAGCTAATTGCTTTCTGGGCTTGAGACCTTTCAGCTACCCTTCAATGCTTTAGAGTAATCATTGCTAACTTGTTGAGAATTTACAATGTGCTAGGTATTCTTTAAATCATTTGTAATCCTCTTAACCCAATGAAGTGTTTATTATTATTATCCCCATTTTACAGCTGGGTAAACTGTGGCAGGAAACAAGTTATGTTGTTGGCCATATTGCTATATTGCTCTCTTAGAGCTCCTTAAGGCCTGCCATTTTAGCAGCTTAGGCAAAACAGGAGGATTTAACTAGAGGGTTCCGGGGTGGCCCAGAGAACCAAAGCAAGACCTCAGGAAGGACTGCGTACCAGTTACTTGGTTACAAGTAACAGAAATACCATCTCAAATGGGCATAAACCCTAGGGGAAAGGATTGACTCGCAACCAGAAAGCCCAGAGGTGGGGCAAGCTTTGGCAAGGCCATCACTAGCGACCCACTTTCTTTCTGTCCTCCCATTCTTCCCTCTGCTTCCACATCATCCTCAAACCTGGCTCCCTTGGAAGTAGCAGACTGGCTGCCAGCACTGGTCCAGGCTTCTGTCTTCTCATCCTTGGCCTGAGAGATAGAGAGGGTGTCTTGTCCTGCAGCCATAGTGCAAAGCTTCAGAGCTCCTATCTAGTTGGAATAGCACAGGTCGTGTGACCCTCCCTGAACCAATCCCTGTGGCAAAGGGGTGGGGCGTAGTACCAGGCTGGTTGCTCCCACCCAAAACCACTCATGGGGAAGGGTGGAATGGGTGCTGGGAAGCAAACAACCTGTGGATTGGAACCAGAACACAAATGCCACTAGCAGGATTCTCTTCCTTGTTACTGCCCCGACTCCTTGTCTGCTTTATTCATTCTTTCATATCCATACTCTCTCTTTCTGCCTTTCCCTCTGCTGGGTGACGACCATCCACAGACTAAGCTGTACACCTTGCAGTACAGGCTCAAAGAGCCCAAAACAACCCAAGGAAAGGAAACTGTCTCCCTTTGGACTCATTAACCAGGGCCAGGGAAGGGGTTCTTGAGACAGGCCAGTTGAGGTCAGGTGCTCTTTCTGGGCCAATCAGCTGTAGGCAGGGTTGGGGTCATTGTTCCCTCTGTCCAACCCCGCCCCCCCTCCCCCCTTCCCCCTACCTACTGTATCCTCTTCCCAGGACCTCTGAGCTGGGAGTCATTTAAGCAGGACCCCTGAGGATACCAGTTGGGCTGCACTTCCTGACTGTAGTGACACTAAAACCTCATTTTATTCCCAAGCTGCTAGAGGATGAGGGGTGTCCCTTGTGTTTTCCACATTCCCAGAGCAGTTCCCTGCGGAAAGGCCAACGCTTCAACATAGCCCAGCAGGCCGAGCATGGTATGGCCCCTGCTGGCTTCCGGCCCCCGGCCTCATCCTGCAGCTCACTCCACACTCTGCCCTCCAGCCACCTGGCCATGCTCTGGGTTCCTTCAACACATGGCATTTGTTCCCTCTCCCTGGAGTGCTTCCTCTTCTCCCCTGTCTTGCTCCCCACACCGCACCCCCATTCTGGCCTACCCGTGCCACTCCTCTTTCAGGTCTCCCCTGAGACATCTCTGCAGGGGGCCTGCCCTGACTGCACACCCCACTCTTCTGCCCTGAACTACTCAGCTTGCATATTCAGGGCCTTTCATCCTCTCAGTGATGTCAGCTCCGTAAAGGCAGGGATCAAATCTGTTTGGTTAAAGGTGTAACCCTTTCCATCAAGGATATGCCTTACTAAGTTTTGCTGAGGGAATGAATGAGGCGATAATAGTAACATAATTAACAGTTGCTGGCTTTTGAGTGGCTGCTTCCTAATAGGCACTGTACTAAGCTCTTTTACCTACAAAACCTTTAAATGGTTACTTCCATTTAACAGAATATAATGATGATGATAGTCATTGATTGAGCCATGTCAACCATTGTCCCTTACCTGTGTCATCTCATTGAATCCTGACAACAGCTCCCTGAGGCCAGTATTGCCATCATCCCGACTTCACAGTTGAGGAAATGGTGCACAGTGACCTTGCCCGGATCACTCAGCTAGGAAGCGGCAAAGCTGGGATGCCAGCCCAGACCGTGTACCCACTAGCCTGTCTCCCTGCACTGATGGTGACACAGTCCTAGAGAGCTCTAGTCATTTGACCAAGGCCACACAGGTAGGAGGTGGTAAGAGCCCATCGTTTACCCATCAGCCATTTTTGGTGGCCTCGAGTCACAGACCAGCTTGCTGTGTATATGTGTAAGGGAAAGACACACTTCTGTGTGTGTCCTTGACTCACACACTATTGCAGCACTACTTCATTTCTGACACCAAAGGGGTGGGGTTTCCACATCAAGCAACTAACTCGATTCTGACACTCTCTATAGCATCGGACCCTACAGGCTAAGGGCTCAGCCCTACAACGTGTCCCCCCACCCCCAATCTCCCCACCTGTGCTTCTGACCCACCACCTGTACATCGGAGGTTCCCACAACCCCCTCCTTTGGGTTCAGTTAATTTGCTTCAGCGGCTAGCCACAGAACTCAGGAAAACATTCACTTACTAGATTGCGGGTTTGTTAAAAAGGACGTAATTCAGGAACAGCCAGGAGAAGATGCACAGGGCGAGTTATGGGAAGGGGCGTGGAGCTTCGGGGCCCTCTCAGGGTGCCACTCTCCCTGCACCTCCATGGGTCTGCCAGCCCGGAAGCTCGCCCAACCACATCCTTTCGGGTTTTTTCTGCAGGCTTCATTACGGAGACATGATTGATTATGGCAATTGAACTCAATCTCCAGTCCCTGCCCCGTCCTCACAGGTCGAGGGATGGGGCTGAAAGTGCCAACCCACTAACCCAGGTTGGTCCTCCTGGCAGCCAGGTGCCACCCCGCACGCCCCCATCCTTAGGTTACCCTAGGGGCCTTTCCATTAATCAACCCCTTAACGAACTCTGGTGTGGTTGGAAGGGGCTTTTCTGAATTAACAGGACACTCCTTTCACCTTTATCACTCTGAAGCTATTTTAGGAATTGAGGACAAACGACCAAATAATGCAAAACAAAAGATTCCCTTTGCTCATATCACTTAGGAAATTACCAGGGTTTTAGGAACTCTGTGCCAGAAACAAAGACCAACTCTATTTCTTACTATAAATCACAATACCACAATATGTATTTCTATACATTCTATGTGTGTATTTATATATATATATATATATATATATTCAACATGGTATATAATAAGAGAAATGCCAATTAAAGTCATGCTGAGATAATAGTTTTCACTTCTCCGAAGGGCAAGAGCAGCAGGTGAGCCGCTGGCAGTGGTGTGGGGAAGCAGGCAGGCTTGTCCAGTGCCTGGGGGTGGAAGCAGGACCCTCACTTTGGAGGGACTTGGGCAATGTCAGCATGACCTTTGCACAACCCTCCCTTTGCCCCAGCGCTCCCATTTTGAGGAATTCTTGCCTACAGATATTCCTGAGTGTGAGACGTGATGTGTGTCCAGGGTAGTTCATTGCAGCACCGTTTGGCAGAGCAGAAGCTGGGAACTGTCCTACATGTCCAGCACTACGAGGGGACTGGATGCATCGGTGAGGTTCGTCTGTACAGTGGAGCACCGTGCAGCTTTGCAGGGGGGTGGGGTCCTGATCGGGAGCGCCTTCTGTGTCTGTGGTTCACCGCCAAGTGTGAAAAAGGGAAGGAAAAGGAACACCTTTTACAAGTAGTCCTCAGTTGGGAAAGGCATATTGGAACCTGGGGGAAGAGTGTAGGTTTTATGAAGATTCCAATCCCAGGCAGCCCTAGAGCACGCATCACTATCAAACTAGATACCTTAGGTTTCCGTAGCAGGGGCTGTGTTCTTGGCTCTATGCATGTGTGTATATTATACATACAGACAGACAGCCATATCCAAAATTATGTGTATGTATGGGTACGTGTGTATATATAATTTCACTACTTTATTCAGGTCTCAGCTTGAATGGCTGAGACCCTACCGCAGAGAGGCCTTCCTGAGCACCCCGTCTAAAACGGTCCCTGCTTTATTTTCCTTCATAGCACTTGTCACCTTCTGCTGTTATACGTTTGTTTGCTTTCTGCACCATCCTCCTCAGCTCTGAGGGCAGCGATCATGGTTTCATTCCTTGCTATATCTCAGCATTTAGAGCAGTGTCTGGCCCATAGTAGTTGCTTAATAAGTATGTGCTGAATGAATGTGAACGAGCCTATAGTGAAAATTATCCCCATGTTAGATGTGGACCTGAGGCCCCCAGAGGCCTTGCCCTCCCTGCATGGAACAAGCTGAGGGCCCACTGCTCTTCTGACTGGGGGAAGAGGCAAGAAGTTGCCCTAGACTGCCTTTTATGTGGCTAAAATTCTCCCTTTACTTACATTTCCTTTTCAGAGTCACCTTGAGAGACACGGATGCAGGCCGGGGTCTCTTCAGGGGGGCAGGGGGACACTGCCTGTGAAGCACTGAAAAACGTGCCTATACTGTTCTCATTTGATGCCCGCTTCCCCGACTCTTTGGGGCCCGTCTCTCCTCTCTGGCTTGCATGATGCTTGTTCCGGGCAGTGATGCCACGGAGAATAGGTAGAGGGAGAGAGAAACTTCCGACCTGATGGCCTCTCTCCTCTGGAGGACCCTTCACTTCAGCCCTATGCTCGATATTATCAAAGTCCAGTTTGGCCAGGGGATGTCGTCAGACTTATTATTTCTTCAGTGTTTCAGTTATAACAGTTTTGCTGACATCTTTTAGGGCTCCCTCTGTGCCAGGCATTTTTCCAGTCCCTTGATCCCTGTTACCTCATTTAACCCTCCCAACGGGCCTGTTCAGGGGTGGAAATTACCCTCCCCCCCCGCTTTACTGATAAGCAAACTTGGACTCAGAAAGGTCTAGTAATGAGTAATGGGTCACCCAGCTGCTAAGAGCCAGAGCTGGGATTTGATTCTGGCTCTAGCTGACCACCATGAAGGCATTCTCACAGCCACGTGGCCTACTGCTTCCCCATCTGCTTTTGGGATTCTCCCAGTGGCCAGTGGAAGAGGGTCTGATTTCCTACAACGTGATATGGATTGTTAATCATGTTGCAAAGCCCTGCTGGCCAGCATGAGGCCTTGACGGGCTGGAGGAAGTGGGTGGAGAGCCTTCTGCTTGTTTATTTCTCATAGACATTTGCCACACAAATGACCAAACTTCTGTTTCTCTTCGAGATTAGTTTCCATGTTGGGCAGGGGAGAGGGTTAGATAGCATCCAGAGGAACCCTGTTACCACCCAATCAGATCTGTCCCTCCTCTCCTGGGAACCCTCCATGGCTCCCTGTTACCCAGAGTAAAAGCCAAAGTCCTCACCATCCCCAACCAGACCCCACGCGATCTGCCCCCATTACCTCCCACTCCTCTCCTCACTTGCTCTGCTCCTTACATGGCACCAGGGTATGTGCCTGCCCCAGGACCCTTGCACTGGCTCTTCCTGCTACTAGGAAGGCTCTTCTCTCATACCCACGTGGTTCACTCCCTTACATCCTTCAAACCTTTGTTCATACATTGTCTTCTCAGGGAGGTCCCTATCTCCCTTCTCTGTTTTTCTCTATAGCACTTACCTAACATGTTATATCTTTTAGTTACTTTGTTTATTGTTCAGCTTCCCTACTAGAATTATCAGCTCCAGTGTCCTGTTCACCTGAATCCCTGGTGCCTAGCACAGTGCCTGGCACCAAATAGACACTCAGTAAACATTTCTTGAAAGAATGAATGGTTGGATCCTGTCATTATGGTGCTGGGGGTGGGGGGGAAGGGGGGTTGGTTTTGCTCATCAAGCCTCAGTGAGACCCTCCCATGTGCCAGCCTGCAGCTCTGGGTTCCAGACACCAAGGTGAATAAGCCCTGGTTCTGCAGGCAAATTTAAGCCGTGGAGGAAGGGTGCATCTGCTGAGGAGAGCCCAGATCCTGCGCCCATGGCCTGGCTGCAAGGAAGGCAGTAAGAGTCAGTTCCCAGCCTTCATAATATTTTACCTTGAGAGGCAGGCCCGGCCTCCTACAAAGGATCATAGGTGGGAAATTCCCAAATCATAGGAAAGATTATGGGCTGCCAAAATGTTATAATTCTTTAAACTTTTTATTAAACTGTAATATACATCCAGAAAAAGACAAGGGCACATATTAAAAGTGTATGTAGCTAGAAGAACTTTAACAAACGACACACTCATGTAACCAGCTCTAAAAGCAATATTTCCAGGCCCCAGAAGTCCCTTTCCTACTCTCTCCGAGTCACTCCTACCTTCCAAGCAAAACCACTTTGAACTTTGTGTAAATGCAGTCATACTTTATGTAGATGCTCCTTTGTGTCTGGCCTTTCTGTTCAACATTACATCTGTGAGATGTCCATGTCGTTGCACGTAGTTAGCTTTCATGTCTACTCGTTACTGTCTACAGTCACAGGGGGACCTGACTGGCAGATCTGGAGAATAGCTAGGGCAAAATGTGCAAAGGCCCTGGGGTAGGAATAAGCTTAGAAGGCAAAAAAGGCCAGTGTGATGGGAGCATTTGGGTGAGGGATAAAGTAGAAGGGGACAAGCTCCTAGAGGTGTTGAAGAATTTTAAGCAGGAAGGCGATCTGATGTGATCCCTGTTTTATTTGATCCCTCTGTCTGTGTGTGGAGAGTAGAACCTAGGAAGGCTCAGGGAGACCAGTGGGGGATGTCATGGAGTTGTCCAGGTGAAACATGGTGCTGGCAGCTTGGCCTATGAAGAAGGAGAAAGGAAATGGATTCAGGATCTATTTTGGAGGTAGTGGCAGCAGAACTTGCTCATAGACTTGTCACAGAGGATGAGGGAAGGAGAGACATAAAGGATTCCGTTGTGTGTCTGCATCGTACTTTGTTGGCCCGTCCCTGCTGATGGTCACTCAGGTCATCTCTCATTCTCCCTGCTCACAGAGGCCTCTCCAGCCAGCACTCATATGCACACATCCTTGATGAGCTGAGTCTCGAAGGATCAAGGGCAAGAGCGTTCCAGGTAGTGGAAACCATTAGAGCTAAGGCTGGGGCCTCCCCAACACCTGGCTCAGCTCGTGCCAGAGTGTAGGCTGCAGAATGGAAGCACACGGCCTCAATCCACCACCTGAATCGTGTGGACCCACTGCCGATTTTGAGATGTTTTTTCATGCTCTCCCATCCCGCACCTTCCCCGAGTTGCTTTCTCCTCTGGCCACATCCAGTCCCCTCCCCCCTGTAGGTTAGTCCAGAGCTCCAGCCAGCATTGCCGCAGCAGGTGTGTTCAGTTGGCGTTGCTGCCATGCTCGGGGGCCCTGCCTCTCTGCACTGGCTCAGCTTTGTTGTCCTGTTGCGTGAGCCACAGTGGGGCTTAAAAACAGTGGCCGGTGAGGCCTTTGGCTCTGGGCCAGCCCTGGAGGCTGACGGGCCTGTAGGAAGTAAACAAGAAGACCTGTTTGTCTGAGCTGGATTTTTCCATGTTCTTCATCCCCCATTCCCTCCTGTTTCTCATCTCTGGCCTTGTTCTTGAGAATGCAGGGCCTACGGGCAGCAGCTGCTCCTGCCGGCCTCCCTTGCCCTTTCTCAGAGGCTTTGGGCGTTTGGGGGCTCTAGGCCCACTCAGCTCATGAGGCAGCTCAGCCAGCAGGAGTTTAAAACAGCGTGACCTGCAAGCACTTGAGAGAGCGCCCTGCTTCTGTTTTTGCCATTGGTTCCCTTGGGTCCCTGAAGACCAACTCCCACCCTAGCTTGGGTTTCTCTCTTGTGCTGTTGGGAGGTGCCAGCCAGGCTGACTTGTCAAAATTAATATCTCTGGCAGTTTGCTTTCTGCCTGCCCAAGGGTTGTAGAATTGGAGGCATTGTGGCTATCAAGAGCAGGTGAAATTTGACGTTTGAGCTTGCAGTAGGTCAAAAAAACAGGGGGTGGGGGGACAACCTTGAAGGAGAAAATATAGGGCATTAATGAGCTCAACTGAGTATTCTCCCAAGTTGCTGGAGGACATGTGACTCATCGCAACCTTTTTAGAAGACAGCCTAAAAAAGAAATCTTATTTATTTTTGAATAAGCAGTCCATGCACGTGATAAAGCAGTCAAATGACACAAAAAAACATGTACAGTGAAAATTAAGTCTCCCTCCCCTGTCCATTGTCACCCAGCTCCCCTCCCGTGAGGACACCCATTTCAGCTGTATTCTTCCAGAGATACTCAATACCGAAACAAGCACATATTATACATACGGTTCTATCCTTTGATCTTGGAAGCCATTCTCTATACTCCATAAGTAGCCTTTGATGCAGAACTACCACGCCTGAGAACCTACCCTACAGAAAAAATGGCCCCAGTACAAAAGGTTATTTACCACAGCATTATTTGCAGTGGCCAAACAAAAAACAAAGTGAAACCCTGGAAGTAAAATGAATGCCCATTTTTCAGGGGATGATTGGTAAAATATGGCACCTCCACACTATGGAATATCAGCTGCTGAAAAGAGTGGGTAAGAGCACTGCTAGTTGATTTGGAGGCATTTCTGTGATGCAGCTGAGGGAAAGCAAGATTCCAAGAAGTCAATATGATGTGACCCTGATTATGTAAAATGCAGGCACAAGAGTCTGTGAATCGTGTTGGAGTGGTGGGCATAGTACTCATGCTCTTCCGCATCACACGGCCCAGCACTCTGTCTGGGAGACTTCAGTGTCCTCAGTTGTGGTCAAAACAAACTTCACATGTTAGACAACACTAGAGGCCCCCTTGGGAGGGTATCTGGCCCACGGGTGGAGAGCCCGTGACGTCGGTGTTGGGAAAGGCTCCCTGGACCTCTGTCAGCCTAGAAGGGGCTAATGTGCGTAGTGAGAAGTCACTTCTAACTGACTATGACAGGCTATTTTGACCTACTTCCCAGGCATTTGGTAGAATGAAATAAGGACAGAGTTTGGTCAGCTGTGTGAAGCATGCAGCGCCCCCAAGTCTGCCCCTTGTGAGAATAAGGCAGAGGAATTATAGAAACGCTGACGTCAAGGCATCAGATCAGGTCCCTGGCTGTGATCCCGATGAAGCTGCACAGGGCCGGCGGCACAGGTGACAACTTACCTCACGACCACCCGCAGCCCACCACACAGAGCCACCCAGTGGGATGCTTCTCACGCCCCGCTCCTAAAACGGATGAGCCCTATTGCCGGGGAGAGTGGACCTGGAGGGAAGGTGTTGGGTGGACACACGCCCACAGGACCACTGCGTCTCGCCGCTCCTGGGGCTCTGTTTGCGCTGTGGTCTGTCATCGTGGTGGCCCTGGAGTTGTTCTCTGTGAAGCTCGGCTTCCCTTCCCCTTTCCTGCTCCTAGACCCCGGATAAGGATGCATTCCTCCAGGGTTCTGGCGTTCCCCTCAGTATGGATGTGGCTGTCAGTGGGGTGGGGGCTCATGACCCCTTTGAGTCATAACTTGTCTCCTGCTGGGCTTCACTTGCAGTGGCTGTTCTCAAACTGAGGCTTCCCCCCTCGACTAGACCACGTTTATTCACAGTGCTCTCTCCCCACTCTTGACCGTGTTCCTTACCCTTTCACCACCACCGAAAAGAAAGAACACTTCCTATCTCTGGAGCAGCATCTCTTCCTCTGTTTCCTCTCCTACTGGTCGTTCATCAGAAGTGAGAGCTCAGTTCTCACTGGCTAATCTATTCCTCTGACCCCCTCAGAGAAGGAAAGACCTGGTTGTTACTGACTCCAAGGCTTTATCTTGCTTGGGTGTGTGTGTGTGTGTGTGTGTGTGTGTGTGTGTATGTATGAATATTCTCAGGTTTCTGGTTTGGGTAGTTGATGGTGTCTAGTGGACCACTATCTATCTGTGGATGGGAGAGAAACAGGTACAATTAAGGATATTACATGGAGAGAGAGAGAGAATATATATGTGTGTGTGTGTGTGTGTATGCACGCACACACACATGGAGAGAGAGAATTCATATCTTTATTGAAAATACAAAAATATGCCCTACAAAAAATTAGGCAGTGACTGGTCATTTATTGAAATTCATTTAACAGGCATTTGCTGATCTGCTCTTATTGTGCTGTGTACAATTTGAATCTGGCAGAAAACCACTTTGGGAAAACTCATAAGACCGTGTGAAGATCACTCTCGATCTCCCTTTTCTGCCTCACCCCCGACGGCCAATCCAGCAGCAAGGCTTGTTTGTCCTTGACCTGAAACAGATCTTCACCAGCCTCCTCCTTTCCATTCCGCTGCCCTCCCCCCGCTCCCAGCCACCACCATCTCTCCTTGGGTGTCACAGCAGCCACTTCACTGTTCTCCCTGCTGCTTTTCAACCCCGGCAGTCTCTGTGCAACAGCCAGAGGGGTCTTTCAGAAATGTCAGCCGGAACACATCATTCTCCTCCTCCCCGTCATACTTAGAATAAAGAGCATATGGCCGACCGTGGCTCACGCGGCCCGCGAGCTTCTGCCACATCTCCTAGCACCCCTCCCTCCCTCTCCACAGCCGTCTAGGCAGGAGGGCCTGCTATGAGCTTCTTTAACAGATTCCTCCATCCTCCTCCATCTCCTGGAATATTCTTTTTTTTTTTTTTTAACTTTCATTAGAGACTTTATTACCAATCCAGTAATTCAGTCTGGGTAGCCCTTTGAGTGTCTTTTAATTGAGAAATAATTCACATACCATAAAACTCACCCTTTTAAAGTCTACATTTCACTGGTTTTTAGTGTTTTCATAAGATTGTGCAGCCATCACCAGTATCTAATTCCAGTACATTTTCGTCAACCCAGAAAGACACCGTGTACCCACTAGCAGTTACTCTCCTTCTGTGTCCCCCTCCTCCAGCCCCTGGCAACCACTACTCTACTTTCTGTCTCTCTGGATTTGCCTATTCTAGACATTTCATATAAATGGAATCCTTTGATATGTGGTCTTTTGTGACTGGCCTCTTTCACTCAGCATGATGTTTTCAGTGTTCATCCATGTTGTACACAAATCAGTACTTCATTCTTTTTATAGTTGAATAATATTCCACTGTATGGATGGGCTGTGTTTTGTTTATCCATTCTTCATTTGATGGACATTCTGGGATATTCTTACTTCCATTCTCCACATGGCTTCCTTCTCCTTTCTCTTCAGTTCTGTGTTGAAACTCACTCTGGTTTCCTACATAGTATTTCTTACCATTTGTACTTATGAATATATTTGTTTCCCTGTTTGTTTATCTTCTGTCCCCTGTTCTGGACTGTGCATTTTGTAAGGGCGTGGACTCTATCTGCTTTTGTTCACTGTGTCTACCACCCTGCCTTGCACAGTGCCCAGCGCCGGGTACTGCTTAATAGTTGCTGGATGAATGACTCAGTGTATCTCATCTTGTTCTCATTTTACCTCCTCCTAAGGCAAAATGATTGTAACCCTGTTCTGTGGGAAATTCTATATCTAGCTTTCTACTTGCTGTATCTAGCTCTCTACTTTAAATAGTGGCAGGTTGCTGGAAGGATTTCTGTGGTGTAAAACACTGCTCCGTTGGTCATCTGCTGTGTAAGTCCACGGTATCATTTGAAAGTGCATGTGGCTGCCAGTAGGAGAGATCAGAAGTGACAATGGTGGGCTTCCCTGGTGGCGCAGTGGTTGAGAATCTGCCTGCCAATGCAGGGGACACGGGTTCGAGCCCTGGTCTGGGAAGATCCCACATGCCGCGGAGTAACTGGGCCCGTGAGCCACAATTACTGAGCCTGCGCGTCTGGAGCCTGTGCTCCGCAACAAGAGAGGCCGCGACAGTGAGAGGCCCGCGCATCGCGATGAAGAGTGGCCCCCGCTTGCCGCAACTGGAGAAAGCCCTCGCACAGAAACGAAGACCCAACACAGCCATAAATAAATAAATAAATAAATTTAAAATAAACGTGATTTGAATAAAATATAAAATCTGGTTTAAAAAAAAAAAAAGGATAAAATGACTTTTAAAAAAAAAAAAAGAAGTGACAATGGTGTAAACTCAATGGAAGGTGGTTTCTCTTGTGAGTGAAATGTCCTGAGATCTGCAGTCTTGGGCTGGGCTGGCAGCTCCACAGTCCTCAGGTAAAGCAAGATCCTTCTATCTTTCTGCTTAACCATGGCCAGCACAAAGCTTTCATCCTTAAGGTGGCTTCATGGTCCACTGTGACTGCCGGAGTCCAGCCAGTGAGTCTGTAGTCCAGGTCGGAATCGGGGTAGGGAATGGGCCCAAAAGTGTAGTCCAGCTCTTTGTTCTTGGTGAAGGAATTTTCCTTGAAGTCCCACAACAATGTCTGCCTACCTCTTGTTGACCATCCCTAGCTGCAGGGGAGTTTGGGAGATGTAGTCTTAGCTGAGCATCCCGAGAAGAAGGGGGAGAAAGGCTACTGGCTGGGCAGCTAGCACCAGCAGGTCTGTTTCCTGCCCCTGGTACCCTGGGCCATGGCAGCCAGCTTCTGCCCATTGGCCTGGGCCTTCAAGCCTCCTCCTTCCCTAAGTGGCCAGAATCAGAGCAGTGCCTTTTTCTGTCAGGTTGACCAGAGGGTGAGATTTTGAAGCCCCTCAAGGGCCTTCAGTCGAAAAAACTGACCATGTCACCAGCAATAAGAATGATGGTAGCTCACCTTTATTGAACCCTTACTACATGATAAGTCCTGCTCTAAACATTTTTCATGGAGTCATTTACTTCATCCTCATCTCCGTTTTACAGATGAGGAAACTGAGGCACAGAGCGGTTAAGTAACCCTAGACATTCTCGCTGTTAATAATGTTGTTTTTGTTCATTCTTCCCTTTCAATATATATAATGAATAAGAGGATTAAAAATAAAGCCTGACCTATTTTGGTAGATTGACCAGCGTTCTGTCTCCCATCTGATGAGCTGAGGTCTAGAGAGTGCTTTGTGGAAAAGCACACGGCAGTTGAAGCCACATTGACAGACTGGTTTTATAGGAGTTCAGGAAGGGGCTTAACTCTTGGCACATCCAGCAAATGCCTGGTGACAGGAGGAAAAAGGATCCACAAGCTATGCAGGATTTCCCCGGCCCCTGAGCCTGCGGCTAGCAGACCACAAAGCAGTTGTGCCAGTGGGCTGGGCTTGGCCTTTAAAATCATGGTCTACCTGACTGCTCTTAGAGGTCTGTGGGGAGAAAGAAGGCTGTCTCCAATTCAGGTCCTCTGAGAATTAATTCAGGCACCAAGTCATCTTTCTGGATGCCTGATCAGCCATGCTTGGTGGAAATTTTTGATTCCCAAAGTTGACCTCTGAGTTGAGTCTTTTGAGACACTTTCAGGTCCCTGTTAGTGGCTGTTTGCAGACTCTCTGGGGTGATGGCACAGCGTGTGGCTGCTGGAGTCTGGATGTAGCAGGTGTTTCGGTTAGGAGTGCATTTGGCTGCAAGTATCAGACTACACAGGTGGCATTGTCACTTTAACGCATTGGAGGTTGTTTGTGTCTTATAACATCTGGAGGGAGATAATATGGCTCAGTGGCTTGGCAGAGTGAATGCCAGCGCTGCTCTGACTCTCTTGCCCCCTCATGGCAACAAGACAGCTGCTGCACCCACCTTCCCCAGTGGGCTGGGGGACCCTGAGAGTTCAGCCCTTCTATTCTGAGTAGTGTTCTGGGGACAAGAGGGACCCTCTCAAATCCAGGTGTCATGTCCACACTCCAAGCTGGAAAAAGGCAGACTGGCGAAGAGGCAGAGGACTGTGTGGATGAGTCTGACCCTCTTTGTGAAGAGAACAAACACTTTCCCAGATTCCCTGAATGAGAAACCTTCGCTTACCCCAATGTGAAGATATGCTTCTGCATTATCTAGATACACTCGTATTTTCCTTTTGCATTTAGGTCTTGGATCCATCTGAAAACAATGTCTGAATGTAGAATGAGATTGGGTTCAAGGCTGAGCCTTTCCTCTTAACTCTGTGTTTGGGAAGTGGCATTGTTGGTAGTTCTGGAGCCAGACGCACTGGGTTCGAATCCTTCCTGGCTGTGCCACCTACTTGGCTGTGTGATCTTGGGTAGGCTGCCCCACTCTGTGCAGCAGTTTTCTGGTCTGTTAAAAGTGGGGAATGCTGGTAGACCCAACTACACAGGGTTGTTAACGATGGTTAAATGAGTTGATAGTTAACTTGAAAACAGTGCCTGGCATGTAGCAAACTCAAAGCAAAACCTCATGCTTCAAGCCAGAATGAGAATTTGCAAGGCCACGTGGGTCTAGGAACTTGGCAGGGAATCCCAGACGCCAGTCATTTGGGAAGGCGAAGCATGTCACTGAGGTCACCATCTCTTTCTCTTTACAAGAAATTGCCAAAATGTTATGAAAATGTCTGTTCCAATGTACAGTCCCACCTGCAGTGACTTCTCGTTATTCCATAACTTCAGTACGTTTGGCGGTGTCAGACTCTGATGTTTTGACCAATCTGCTGTGCATGAGATGGTCATGCATTGATGCTTTTCCTGAGCAGTTTCTCTGCAGGGGTCTGTCGTGTGCCACTGTACCGCAGAGTTACTTGGGCTAGGCTGGAGGCAGGGCAGCCATTAGACCCTCCGGCACAGTGAAGTCCTCAGAGCCCCGTGTTCAGAGCCCAATACCATGACGCTTCCCTTGTGGGAGGGGAGGGGCTGGGGAGAGGACAGAAGATGAGGATGTAAGACCCTCGTAGTCAGCAATACAGCCTTAGTCACATTTGTGGACTGAATCAATCAGTGAAAGAACCAGTGCTGAATCGTTAGTGTATGTTATTAATAGAATATAGGTCATAAGAGAAAACATGATTAATTACAAGATGATCCCAGCGGCTGTCATACAGGATAGTGATTGAGGGCTTAGATTTTCCCAAGGCAAAGTCCTTTCTTCGCAATGCAACTTTTCTTTGTTGGCAGGTGGGTAGAGGCCGTTAAATGAATGGAGATTTTCCTAAGTCACTGTTTCAAAGACAGGATGGGGATGGGTATAATGGGAATCTTCTCTAAATGAAGGACGACTGAACCACTTTATTAGTAGGTGAGTAGGTCCCTGATGCCCCAATGTGAAGCTCTGGTAAAGTCTAAAAAGGAGAATGCAACTTGTAGCAGAAGGCCCCTGTGGGCTTGGTTCTCCTTCAGCTCAAATCTAAATGCCTAGATCAGCCACTTACACACCTGGCCGCCCCCATCACCGCTTGGTCAGGAGGGGTGCATGTGGCCAGGCCCTCTTAGAGGTTGGGTGCCCAGGGTGTGTGTCCTGTTCCGAGACAGAAAGCAGAAGAGAAAGCTGCCGTCTCTGGGCGCAGGGAGAGAAAAGAGCTAGTAGCCCTGGTCCCAGCCTTTGGGGCTGTTAATTCCGTGCACTGGGAAAGCAGGTGCCAGCAACAGTCACAGGCTCTGACCAGTCAGATTAGCCACCCCTTCTTCCTTCCTTGGTCTTCGTGGAGAGGTGCGAATGGATGATCTTTTCCACATGAGTTGAGATGAAATACGAGGGAAGAAGTGCAGGAACAGGAAGGCCCAGGTGCACAGGCTGAGGCTGCCTTGGGGTCAGGAGAGCAGCGCCCTGGCTGGCTGGCCCTGCAGAAGCACCTTGCCCGGAGCCATGGCATGCAATAATGCCAGCTTCACAAGATTTCAGCGAGGCTGGAAACCAAGGTCATTAACATGTAAATACTTTGAAATGTGATATGAGCGATTGGTTTTCAGGATGTTGATTGTGGAGTAATGGAACTTTTGTCGGACACTTCCCCGAAAGCCCATTTTTAAAAACAGAAAAAAGTGGAGCTGCTGTAGGTGAATGGGGGTGCAGAGGCCTGGAGCCTCGCCCGGTGCCCCCCTTACCCTCTGCTGTCTCCCCAAGGACCGTACTCAGGGGAGTTCAAGGTGAAACCTCCTGGGGCTCTAGGGAGGCCTGGCTCTGCCTCCAGCTGGCCCTGGGCCCCAAGCAAGTCATCTCAGCATTCTGAACCTCAGTTTTCTTATCTATCAAATGGGCAGATCAGACTAGATTGAAGAGTTCTTCACCCAGTTCCTATGAACAGTGGCTTCAGAGATCTTTGACATCCTTGAAATAGTTGTGTGTGTGTGTGTGTGTGTGTGTGTGTGTGTGTGTGTGTGTGTGTGTGTGTGTGTTTCCTGGAGAGACATGACATAGTTTTGTTTTGTCAGCTCCTCAGAAGGATTGTATTCACTGGAACATGAAGGAACACTGTATTGATTTCTGAGGTCCCTTCCAGTTCTATCAGTCAGTTATTTCTGTTGTAAATGACAGAATCTCCCCAACTCAAACTGTCTTAAACTGCAAAGGGAAGTTAATGGCTCTGGGACCTGAAAATCTCAGAGCTACCCTGACTGGAGTCTGCACTCAAGTATTCTCGTCAGGAATACACCCTTCACCACTTCTGGATTCTGCCTCTTTCACCTTTCACTTTATCCTTAGGTGTCCATCCCCTTCCTCAGGTGGCAAAGAAGCCTTCAACAGCCCCTGCCTTACACCCATTTCTTTCCCCCAGTAATCCAGCAAAATTTCCAGGGCCAACTCTGATTGGCCTTGCTTGGATCATGTGTCTCTCCCAGAGCCAATCACTGTGGCTGAGGGGAGGAACCATCAGGCTAGGAGTCAGGCCTGGACACCCTCTCACTCCCAGGTCCTCTCATCTTGGTTTCTATTTCTTGGTATACACCGTGGGAAGCGAGGTGTGCAGCCCTGTGACTGTGACTTATGTGACAGATGAGCCAGGGCTGTTGCTCTGGTGGGTGCTGGAGTTGCTGAGGCAATTCCAAGGGCATCTTCCCTTCCCAGGTGGTGTAAGAGGGGCTCTGGGATGTCTGGGGTCCTGGCTGAATTCCTGGCGCTGTAGCCTGCCTTTGCTGCCATTTCCACAACCCTTCAGCATCTGCTGCGGCCCCTCCTGTGTATCAGGGACCTCAAACTGATGGACATCACAGCTTCCTCCACTTGACAGGGAGTAGATTCTCAGCTCAGAGGGACGTGGCAGCACTGCACGTCACTGCTAATGTGCCTTTAAAGAGCCATGAACATCACTCTAGAGAAAGAAAGGGGGGAAAATGAGTGGCAGAAAAGCAATTTCTGATGCAATTTAAAAGGCAGTGATTACAATTTTACAGGAGCTTTATTGCAGGGGCTTCCTGATCATCCCAGGACTTTTTTTAATGGGAAGTCTGGTGATAAAGGAAAATGTTCTGGGTGCTTCTGGTTCCCTCCTGGCCTGCCACGCATCTTGAAAATCAAAATTGTTAGTGTTTCATAGACCAGCTTTAGGGATAGCAACTACCCAAGAGGCTATTTCTGATCTTTCAAAGAGTGTGTGTTTTTCTGTATTTGCTGATTCTATGTATAGTAACTGCTTCTAATTTTATTTTATGCTTTCCTAAGTGGCTTGGTAGTAAGCTGTGCGAATTGTCAAGAACCGTACTCACTTCTTCCCTTCTACGTTAGTTGAGAGTCATTCGGTTGTGTGAACAAATAGAAATTCAGGTCAGCCTGCATAAGTATAAAAGGAAATGTTTGAACTCACAGCCTGGAACATTCTATGTGTAATGGCTTCAGGGTTGCCAGGATCCTGTTTCCTTCCATCTCCTGGCTGCAGTCCTCTGTTGGTTTTGTGGTCAGATAGGCTCTGAGGCAGCTCCACATATATATCCAACCAACTTAGCAGCCCCAGAGATTTCTCCGTAATCCCAGCACATGTCCTGAGACTGTTTAGTGGACCTGATCAGCCTGGCTTTGGTTCCAGGGCCACCCTGAGCCATCTCTGAGGCCAGGGGCGGGGAAGAGGGGATGCGGTGGCTTTATTGGCCAGGCCTGGGTTTTGTGACACCACTCCCTTCCCTACCAGCACATGGATTGGATCATTCCCACAGGAATTCCATGGGCTGAGTGAGAAAGATGAGGTCCGGAGGGCCGACCTGGAAAGGGAAATGGATGCAGGATGAACCAAAACCACCAATGCTCAGGACCCCTTCCCATACAAAACTCACGAGGATCTGAATCTGCCGCACACCCCCTAGTTGTCACCTTCCCTGGGCACACACTCCACCTTTACCCTATCTCAGGGCTAGCGTAGGGGTTCTTAACCTCAGGTCCACGGACCCTTGAAGGGTCCTTGGGTGGAATTTAGAGGATTGTGAAGTTGGCTGGGAAAAAAATTACATCTTTATTTTCTCTACCATCTAACTGAAATTTACCATTTCCATTCCTTCTGAACAAGGGCCACAAACCACTTTGTATCAGCAACGCCTGTGACTTTGTCGCTGCTAGAGATCAAAACGTTTTCCATGTCACATTACAGTTGTTGTAGATATTACAAGGTACTGTTTACACTCATCTCTTTCTAAATTACTATAGTTATTGGACCCACCACTAAGATCTCATAATTTAAAGCATTCACAAAGAAGCACAAATATTACTGTATCTCAGGTTAGGTTTTGTTTTACAGATATTTTGATATCTGAATATAATCGATTTCCCTTGTAATCTTGTGTATTGTATTTTGTACATTTGAACACATGATTCTGAGAAGGAGCCCAAACCCTTCTTCACCAGGCTGCCAACAGGGGTCCCTGGCCTGAGAAAGGTAAAGAACTAAGAACCCCTTTTGGCTTCTCCAGAGCCCCTAAGGGCAAGATTATTGAAGCTATCCTGATTCCTGGATTCTGGAAAGTAGGCCAGCTGCTTGCTAGGTTTCCTTCCTCTGAGGCCCCCTGGAGGAGCTGGCTGGCATTTGAGGTCGGCCTTGGCATGTGGATGGCATGTGGACATGGCAGCATTGGGGAAGGATGGGGAGAGGCCTTGCCAGCCTGCAGTTAGCCCTGTCTTCATTGACCGCCATGACCGTGTGGCCTGGCCAGGTGGTCAGGAGCAGGCTCTGGAGCCAGGCTGCCTGGGTTCGTCCCACCTATAGTGTACTTTTGACTGGCTGGGCAGCCTCTAGGGTTACTGGGGGAATGAAATGAGTCGGCACATTCTGCTAGGATGGAGCCTGGCACATAGGGAGTGAGAGTCATCGTTTAGCGTATAGGAGGGTTCTAGGTTGTCCTCTCAGATCTCATCTCCCTGGCTTAGTAAGTGCCTGGCCTAAACCAAAATGTGACTGTGAGCAATGCAGACAAGTGGCTTCTTGGCCTGGAGACATTCATTCATCCATGAAATACCCACTCAAATATGCACAACCATACTAAATATTCAAAAACGTAAATTAATAATACAGAGTTACAAGCCAGTGCTTTTTCTCTGCCACTCCTCTGCTCACAGTTGTCTGAAGGAAATGTCTTTATAATGGGCTTCCAGCTGCCCCGTCACCTCCCTGCCCTCGTGTCCCGCACTCACCCTGCGCCAGGCACACGGGCCTCCTGCTGCTCCTGAACGCGCCCCCACCACCCCCGCCACCTCCTGCCTCAGGTCCTGTGCAGTGGCCGTTCCTGTGCCTGGAAGGCTCTTTCCCAGATAGTCACCCAATACGTGGTCTCCCGTATTCAGGCCTCTGTCCTCAGGCCTCCTCTGACGTCTCTGTGAAGCGGCAGTCCGTTGCTCTCCCCAGCCTACTTAGTCTCCATCAAGGCGCTGCCGCTCCCTGGCTGAGGACTGTGTTTGTTCAGTGTCTCCCTCCCCTGCTGGAGTGTCTCCTCCCTGAGGACAGCGACTTTGTCTTGGTCACTGGTGTACCCTCGGTGCCTGGCACGCAGCAGGCATTCAATAAATATTTGTTGAGGGAGTGACTTCATGAATGACAGGTGGGTACTACAGCAGGAAGGCTCATGCTGGCCGAAGATGTAACCTCATTTTTTTTCTCTCCGTAGATGCACAGTCTTTGACCTCGGCTCTCCTGGGACCCTCAAGGAGCACTAGTGTCCAGAACATACTAAGGTTGAGTACTGAGATTTGTGTGACTTTCGTTTGCTTAAGTTTTACGGCTCATACATATAAGCCTCTTTATTATTTAAAAAAAAATTTTATTTGAAAGAGTAACAAGGGAAAGATGTATGCCTCCTCCCCTGTCCCTCCCAACACCCACAGTCTGACATCTTCCCTCCAAGGTCATTGCAGTCAGTAGTTGGGTGGGTGTCTGGCTGGACCTCTCTTCCTGCTCATGAACATTCCTCCTTATCCAAATACACCCTCATTATTTTAATTTCTTACATGGAGAACAAAGAAACCGTGCTAGATGACGCTTCTGCAGCATGTTTCCCACCGTCCCCAGTGGTAGTGAAGATCTTTCTTCATAGCATCCATCAGTGTATCACAGTCTTTTTTTTTTTTTTAACTTTTCAATTTCCATTTTAAAATTTACACAGAGTGAAATTCACTTTTTGGTGTGTGGTTTTTTGAGTTTAGGCAAATGCATGCCGTTGTGTGACTACCACCACAGTTAAGATACAGAATGGCCCCATCACCCCATGTGTGGATGTGCTGTTTATCTATAGGCTAAAAGGATAGTGCAGGTAGTTACACGAAATTAAAATATGTACACATGGTAAGTACTTACCTGTAATATAAAGATTTTGAATGTGTTATAATTAGGTTTCTGGGTTTTTTGCTAGTGAGCACCGTCTTTGGTTTCTTTGGCCCAGACCAAGTAAAGGAGGGGGCCTCAGGGTGTGGGGCAGTCCAGCTGGTAGTGGGGCATTCCTAAACGACGATGTCGACCTTTGTTGGCAGGATGTCACAAGGGTCTTGGGAGAGGGGGTGCTGTCTGATCCTTGAATCACCAAGAGACCCCAATAGCGTGGAAAGTGGGAGAACAGAAGATTCTGGCATCCAGACTCTGGACGCAGATAGTGGTGTTGGCTGAGTTGCAGGGACCAGTCAGTCGAGTTTGGGAACTGAGTGCATCTAGACAGGGGGACTTCCCCGGCGGTCCACTGGTTAGGACTCCGCACTCTCACTGCCGAGGGCCCGGGTTCGATCCCTGGTCAGGGAACTAAGATCCCGTAAGCCGTGTGGCGTGGCCAAAAAAAAAAAGTTAAAAAAAAAAATTCTAGACAGTATCTTCTCCCTTGGCTGTTTCTTGGGTCTCTACATATTCCTTCATCCTGGCCTAAGGCTCTGCCCGGGTACCTGGAGCTTGTTTGTGGGACAGTCTCTTGGGGCCAGATTTCCATTAAGGGATGTTTCTTGGCACAATTCTGTTTTTTTTTAAACATCTTTATTGGAGTAAAATTGCTTTACAATGGTGTGTTAGTTTCTGCTTTATAACAAAGTGAGTCATTTATACATATACATATATCCCCATATCTCCTCCCTCTTGGGTCTCCCTCCCACTCTCCCTATCCCACCCCTCTAGGTGGTCATAAATCACTGAGCTGATCTCCCTGTGCTATGCGGCTGCTTCCCACTAGCTATCTATTTTACATTTGGTAGTGTATATATGTCCATGCCACTCTCTCACTTCGTCCCAGCTTACCCTTCCCCCTTCCCGTGTCCTCAAGTCCATTCTCTACGTCTGCGTCTTTATTACTGTCCTGCCCCTAGGTTCATCAGAACCTTTTTTTTTTTTTTTTTAAGATTCCATCTATATGTGTTAGCATACGGTATTTATTTTTCTCTTTCTGACTTACTTCACTCTGTATGACAGTCTCTAGGTCCATCCACCTCACTACAAATAACTCAATTTCATTTCTTTTTATGGCTGAGTAATATTCCATTGTATATATGTGCCACATCTTCTTTATCCATTCATCTGTCGATGGACACTTAGGTTGCTTCCATGTCCTGGCTATTGTAAATAGAGCTGCAATGAACATTGTGGTACATGACTCTTTTTGAATTATGGTTTTCTCAGGGTATATGCCCAGTAGTGGGATTGCTGGGTCATACGGCAGCTCTATTTTTAGTTTCTTAAGGAACCTCCATACTGTTCTCCATAGTGGCTGTATCAATTTACATTCCCACCAACAGTGCAAGAGGGTTCCCTTTTCTCCACACCCTCTCCAGCATTTATTGTTTGTAGACTTTTTGATGATGGCCATACAATTTTGTATTAACTTTTTTATTTTAAAGGAATTTTAGACTTAACAAAAAAGTGACAAAAATAGTACAGAGAGTTCACATTATCTACCCTTCACCCAGCATCCCCAAATGCTACCATCTTTTACAACTGTAGCACAACTGTTAAAACTAGGAAATGAACACTGGTCTAGTACTATGAACTAAGTTACAGACTTCAGTCATATTTCACTAGTTTTTCTACTGATGTCCTTTCTCTTTTCCAAGACCCTATCCAGGATCCTTACTGCATTTAGTTGTCATGTCTCTTTAATCCTCCTCCAATCTGCATCGGTTCCTCAGTCTTTCCTTGTCTTTTATGACCATGACACTCTGGAAGAGAGCTGTCCTGTTATTTTGTAGATTGTCTCAGTTTGGCTTTGTCTGATGTTTCCTCATGACAGGGTTGAGCTTATGCATTATTTGGCAGAGGTGAGGTGCCCGCCTCGGTGCATGGCACCAGCAGGTCCCCATGTCTCATCACTGGTGATGTTAACCTGGATCACTTCATCAAGGTGCTGTCTGCTGGGTTTCTCCACTGTCTGGTAACTGTTTTTTCCCTTTGCAATTGATAGTTATCTTGGGGGAGGTGCTTTGAGACTACACTTGTTTCTCCTTGAACTTGCACCTGCTCATTTTGGCATGTGTTGGTAGGGTGAATCTTGCCTGCAACAGTTATCACTGTGGTATTTCCCTAATGGTGATTTTTGTACGTCCCTCATTTCTTCTACATTTATGAATTGTCCACATAATTAGTTCTGTTAAGGGAGACCTGTCCCTTCTCCCTCATTTATTTCAGTTATTTGGTTATTAACATATATCTGTATGGCGTCATAGATACTCATTTTAATCTAGCTCGTCCCTTTTTAATGCGGTAAAAGGTTCCAGTTTCTGAGTGAATTCCTAGTATTGCCTCTTAAACCGCAGGAGGACCGGCATCATTCCTACATGGTAGGAATGCCATGGTAATGAGCGCCTTAGGGACTGGAAAGCAGGAGTCAGGGTTTCATTTGTTCCTTCATTCGTTTCTTTGCTTCACTCAACAAATAGGCCTTTGAGCACCTACTGTTATGGTCCAGGCACTGGGGATTCAGGAATGAACAAAACAAACAAAATCCTTTCCCTACAGGAACTGACATCCTACTGGAGGATAAAACAATAAGCAGACAAACAAGTAAATGTGGGGATAAGTGCTACAAAGATCAGTAAAGCAGGAAAGAGGACTGACTGGGAGCAACAGTGATTTGATTTGATTTTATTTTGATATTGATTTTTTTGGGCCGCACCGTGCGGCATGTGGGATCTTAGTTCCCCGACCAGGGATCGAACCTATGCCCCCTGCATTGGGAGCATGGAGTCTTAACCAGTGGACCGCCAGGGAAGTCCAAGGGGGTGATTTTAGACCAGGTGATCCAGGAAGGCCTCTCTGAGGAGGCCCTGAAGGGAAGGAACAAGGCAGGTCCCTGACCTAATTCTTCCATCTGCCAGCCAGGAGAGCTAAACGAACTCTCTCACTTCTGAACAGGGTTTCAGGAATTGTGGCAAACAGGAAAACATGTTACCTCTCTGAGGGGCAGCCCCTACTGAGCTCTAGCCTATTTGTTGCCCTGGGGAAATGCCAAGTCTTGCCAGATCTGCTGATATTTTTTCCCCAATAGAAGACAGAAATGAGGAATTCTTGCTTGTCCATCGAACCCAAATTATGCTACATCAGCTAACTTTCAGAGATATGTGGATGAATATCTTTTGTTCATTTTCATTGTATTTATTTATTTATTAATTTACCTATTTATTTATTTTAAATATTTATTTATTGGGCTGTGTCAGGTCTTAGTTGCGGCATGCACGATCTAATTCCCCGACCAGGGATCGAACCCAGGCCCCCTGCATTGGAAGTGCGGAGTCTTAGCCACTGGACCACCAGGGAATTCCCTCATTGTATTTATTCATTGTTACCTTTGGAACAAAAGATACCAGTTTTTCATTTTGGTAGGAATGTAGATTTTGTTTTAAATATATGTATATATATTCAAGTTTAAAAGTGAGTTGATTTAAAGGAACTATTAAGTAAGTAATTGTACAGCTGGGACATAGATGCAGTTGAAAAGGAAGGGTGAAACACAGCTAGTGAGGTTTGGTAAACGCCGTCCTGTCTTGACGTTCCACTCTTTCTCCTCTGGATCAGGGGTTCTCAGCCGGGGACCTGAACTGAGGCTGGCAAACGATGACCATGGACATGTGCCCTGAGCCCTTTGTGTCATGGTGGGTGTATCAGCCAGGAATGCTTTCAGCGGAAAGAACAGAAAACCCAGCTCACGCAGCTTAAACAAATGAGGCTCAATTTCTCCCATAACAACAAACCCAGAGGTACTTGGCTGCCGATGTCAGTTCAGAGGCTGAGGGATATCTGGGCTGGGGCCTCCTTGATTCCCTTGGCTTTTCCCTCATGGTTGCAAGGTTGCTGCTTGCAGCTCCAACCAGAACAAGGAAGGGGGAGAGTCAACTCCAACCAGTGCGGTTTTTTTTCAGTTCTGAACCACTTCAGCAATCCCAGAATCCCCCTCCCCAGAAGATTCCACTTAGATCTCATTGGCCAGAAATGGGTCACATAGCCTCCCCCTATTTCAAGGAAGGTGAGAAATGTTGTTTGGCTTTTCAGCCTCTCCTGAGGAGGAAGCCAGAGAAAAAGGGAACTGAGAGTGTCAGTTGGGTTATCCAGCCAACAGTGTCTGGCTCCACGGGAGAACAAAAACAATAATAATGAACATTAATGGGTGCAGACTCTACGCCGCGCCCTGCTGTAAGCACTTTACGTGCATGATCTCATTCAGTCCTTCCACCCACCCTATGATGTCGCTGCTGTGATCTCCCCATAGTAATGACTTGGAAACTGAGGCAGAGAGTGGTGACGCCCTTTATCAAGCAGAGGAGCCAGGGTGGGAACCTTTGCAATGTCTCCAGAGCCCTCGCTCTTGGCCACTACACTTTGTCGCTTCATAAGAGGTCCTGGGGTCCCAGACTGCTAGCTATCTGACCTCAGTTTAAATTCTTCTAGGAAGGGAGGAACAGGGCAGCATATTTTGCTTTAGGGAAGTTTTGATCATTAAAAAGCTTCCTCGTGAATCACATCCGTTCTGTGTAACTGCCTCTCACTGGTCCTGGTCCAGTCCTGATGAAGGGCACCAGCCACACATCTTCCTCCTGGCAGCCCTTTGTGGCTTGCAGATGGCAGAGTCTTCTCCTGGCCTCCTTTTCCAAACACACTGTACCTGTGCTTTTAACTCTTCTTCCCAGAATGACGCTTCCAGCCTTCTTTCCTTTCTTGGGGTTCTGCTGGTTGATTCAACACACATTTAATATGCGCCTCCTCGGTGCCCATCCCTGTAGGGTAGTGGTGTGGGTGAGACGGCCTCATGGCTGAGTGGGCCCTGCACTCAGGGGGCTCCTCGTCCAGGGAGGGAGGCAGGCCCTCAGACAGTGACAGCCCAGGGTGGTCAGGGCTGTATGGGGGAACCCCAGGGGCTGATGAGAGCCCACAGGAGGTGCCCAGGCAAGCCTGGGGGTCAGGGAGGTCTCCTGGAAGCAGCTTTGGGCTTTGAAGGAAGAATAGAGATTTGTCACTGAGCAATTTCCCCCCTCTTCTCCACCTCCCCTTTCTTCAGTGAAACTCTTTCACTGCAGCTCTCCTTGCTGAATCTCCACCCCCTTCCTCTGTAAGATGTAGGGTTTGGACTTGGATTTCCATCCGTCCATCCAGCAAACATATCCCACGTGAGCACTAGGCTTACAGGGATACCCTCTTGGATCGAGAGTATTTGGGGAAAGCTCTGTAGGCAAACAACCCAGAGTCATGAGAGTCCTAAGAGGGAAAGCCACAGGGCCATGGGAACTCTGAGGAGACACCTGACACTGACTTGGGGCTTCAGGGCCAGCTTCTTGAGGGCTGCGAAATCCATCACAATGGGCTGACACAGTGGCCAAGAGCACAGGCTCCAGAGTCCAGCTAACCTGGGGTCTAGTCTTAGCTTGATCACTGACGAGCCCCAAGTAGGGAGCCTAACTCTAGGAGCTTCTGTTTTCTCCTGAGGTTGTTTTGGGAATTACAACGTGACTGTGAATCTCAAGTACTTAGTGCCTGGTTGAAGTAGTCACATAATAGATGAGATGGCGATGGTGGCCACTTGGATTCATTAGCCTTTACTGCACGGCAGAAGTTAGGCAGCCTGGTCACCAGCCTGGAAGAGAATAATAAGCATTCACTGCTGCTGCTAGGATTATTTATTCAGCAAATAAGAGTGTTTACCCTGTGCCCAGCCCTGAGCCAGCATGGTGCCTGGATATAGCTGGACTGTGCTCTGCAAACAGGACTTGTGCAGCTGAGGCCTGGGCCAGAGATTTTACAGGAGAAGAGACGAGTTTCCTTGGTGGGTATTGGAAACCCATAGCTTTCGGTCTCCCAGTCCCCTTTCCAATTAGTCCCCAGGCCTTTCAGCATTGGCCTCTAGCGTGTGGGCTGCCCTTGACCTCTGTGGCCAGAACGCATGGATGCTCTCTCTGCTCAACCCATCAGCCGAGTCCCAAATTAGACCTGACAGTGTGATTTATTCTCTGGGATGGAGCTGGGAGGGCAGAGCCCCAGTGGGTGATTCCGAGGGAAGGTTGTCAGCCCGAATTAGCCCAGGCCCTTCACGCGGCCTTGCTGTCTCAGCTTCCCCTAACTAATAGGGTTTTCCCAGGGTGTTGCTGGCTTCTGAGCAGCCTCTTCCCAATTCCCAGGGGCTGAGACTTGGCTGTGATCCCTAAGGAGCTGTGTTTGATGAGGGCCCCGAGGCCTCAGGCTCTGTCTGAAGGGAGTGGGGGCTCTGGGTCCTTTCATCTGCCTCATCAGGCATTGAAAGTGGCGATTCCCCAGGGAGTAGTTATGCAGTCTGCCCCTCTCATCCTGAGTTCAGTACTGGCAGCTGAAGGCCACTGTCTTGCTCCTCACCTCCCGGTCTGTAATCACAGCTGTCTCTGCCTTTAGCTGCCTTCATTCATTCACACAGAGTGCCAGTGAGAGGCAAGATTCTGCTGCAGAAGCAAATTAACCCTGAAATCCTAGAGGTTGAACACAGCAAATGTCATGACCCAAGTCAGGTCAGCTGGGGGCTTTGCCTTGAACCTCAGGGACCCAGGATGGGGCTCCCCTGTCTTGTAGCATCACAACTGGAACACACAGTCTCCAGGGTCACCACGGCAGGACAAGGGAACTAGAGGGTCACACCGCAGCACTTAGATGCCAAGGCCAGAGCGATGCAGTCCACCTCTGCTCACACCCAGAACTAGCCGTGTGGCCTTGCCTAACTAACTGCAAGGGGCTGGGATGTGGGAGCATGTGGGTGTTCAGTGAGCAGTAAATATCCTGGCCACAAGAGGCAAGTGTGGTATTTATTAAGCACGTACTGTGTGCCGGGTTTTCTAAGAGGGCTCTGGAAGTACAAAGGGGCCTCTGTCTTCCTGGAGCTCATGGTTCGGTGGAGGAAACAGAACCTCAGTAAGAATTCATAGAAGCAGCTGTGTCATTACATCTGCACTAAATGCCCTGATGGAGGAGCCATGACAGCCTATCCGGGGGGACCTGACATGTTTCGAGAGGTCAGGAGATGTCTCTCATAAGGACTGCCATTTGAGGGGAGGCCTGAAGGATGTGTAGACCTTAATGGATGGGGGGAGCATTCCCAGTAGAGGGAACAGCATCAGCGGAGTTCTGGAGGTGGGAAGGAGCTTGATTCTGGGAAGGAACTGGAAGGTGGCCAGCAAAGCTGTAGGATACTGAGTCGGGGAGAGGAAGCTGGGGGCAGACCATGCAGGGTCTGCGTGGCTGTGAGGAGGAGTTTGGTATTTGTTAACACCTACCTTTTGGAGCTGTTGAAAGAATCAAATGAGCTCAATCATTCTTTCAGCAAATGCTGAGTTTCAACTCTTTGGCAGACAGTGTTTCAGGTCCGAGGGACGTAACTATGAACAAGATGGACAAATGTCCCTGCTCTCCTGGAGCTGGCATTCTTGAAGGGGAGACAGATAAGAAACCAGAAAAGAAACAAATAATGTAATTTTACTTCGTGAAAAAACTTCTGACCAATGAAATAGGGTAATTTAATAGAGAGCATTTAGTTTGGATTCTTTTGGCTATAAGTAACAGAAAACCCCATTTGTGCCGACTTAAACTGTCAGGAAATGTGTGGGCTCCCCAACCCCAAGTCCAAGTGTTTTTGGGGGCTGCCTTCTGGGTTGGTGACTCGGCAGCTCAACATGGATGGCGTGGAGAACCCAGGTTCATTCTGCAGCAGCTGGGCTGTCCATGATGCACTTTTACCTTAAGACAGGTCCCTCCCATGATCATTGGGTGGCAGTTGGGACATTGCAGGGAGTCTCAGGGGTGGGAACAGAAGCTTTTTCAAACTCTGTGTGCCCCAAGGATCTCTGTAGTCCACCTTTGTAGGCAGTGAATTATAGGGCCAGTGGGAGAGCAGGGGGGAGGCTTCTGCCATAGTCCAGATGGGAGACGATGGAGGACAGAACCAGGATGGGAGGGAGTGGAGGGTGAGGAGGGGGGCAGGTTAGGAGGTAGAATGGCCGGGGCTTGCTAACGACACGGCTGCTGGAAAGAAAGGATGCTGAGCACATGCGTGCGTGCACACACACACACACACACACACGCATACACACACACACAGAGATATCTATCCGCCTTGTACTGTGTCCTCCTCTTGTAAAAGTCTTGGTACACATTTGCATAGTACAGGCTCTGAGAAATCTTGCAGGGAAGAAACCTGCTTCTTTGACTATGGAACCTTTTTATTTTCTGAAAGGCAGTTAGTAACATGTTCTGCGGAAAAATTTGAAAATTTTTGCTTTAATAATAATTCTCATTTTTGTGGCATATTAGAGTCACGTGGGGAGCTTTAAGAAACCCCAAGGCCTGGGCCCCACCCCAGAACATTTCACTAGAGTCACCAAGGGTAGGACCAGGCGTGGGATGGGGTTTTTTTTTAAAGCTCCCCAGATGTTTCCAGGGCGTGGCTGAGGGTGGGAACTATTGCTTTATTGTGTCCTTCGGTGAGCTTCACGTTATAAAGCTGTGTTGTTTATATGCATGTCTGATTATCAAAGTAATACTTGCTTGTTGTTTAAAAAAAAGAAATCAAAGGACCCAGACTCTGCCAAGATAATCACTTTTTCAAGCCTGGAGTGTTCCTTCCAGATTAAAAAAAAAAATACTTGCACTAAAAAAAAAAAAATACTGTGTGTATCCCAAAACAAGATGATTCCCCATCTTTCCAAAGAGAAAATTTTTTTTAAAGTTTTGGGGTCTACTTGAAATGTTTAGGGATATTGATGATGTAATCAGTTGCCTATCTATATTTTTCAGTTTATTAATTTTGTGACACATTTAGAATCATGACATCAAAAATGTTGAATTCAAAATGTGGCTTAGATCCTCTCACATCATAAAATGTTACACTCTTCACAGGCCTCCTTATCATCATTAGAGCCCCTTTTTTGAGTCATCGACCCATATTTCCAGAGTACATCACTTCCACCTCCATCTGAAGTGCTTGTGATGTGGAACTTCTTGAATCTGTGTATTAAGTTGTTTCTGGAAACTGTATCCCAAGTAGTCATATATCATTAGACAATTTTTTTTAAATTCCCCTTTTAGTTGTATATTGGTGATCTCTAAAGTGTAGCCAATAACTTTTACTATGTTACATTAAGGAAAAAAAAACACTTTGATTTTTTTTTTTAAAGACAGTTACTGAAAATGAATAAATGAAAAAATGTGAACATATAAAAGCAGTTACATAAGCACTCATTTTTGAGTCAATCAGACTAATGATTCCGATATGAATAATAAATGACAGTTTAGGAAAATTCAGTTTCATCCCACACAGCAGCACTTTGCCTCAAGATAGTTTTCAGTCTTACTTTACACAGCCTTTTTTCAGTTTTCAAAATTTTAGTTAATTAAATGAATGTTGCTTACAATTATTTGTCCCTATCTTGCTCTCTGTCTTTAAAGGGCCTCTTTAAGTGACTTATGACACTTGGAATCGTGAGGTCAAGCCCTCGGGAACAGTTCCTGAGTCTATTATAATATATGCCTCCTTTTTCATTGTTGCCAAAACTAGCATCACTGAAATCTTTAGATGCTAATGTGGCTTTTCCCAAGTTGCACTTTGTTCAAAATAAAATAATATGAAAACTTTGAAACACAACTCTTATTGCTGAGGATCATTTTTCAGGGGGGAAATCTTGCTTTATATTTGGGTAGGTCTTGTATTCAAACTAAATTAAGTAGGTTAAACACATACAGTTAGCTCAGTGGTATTTGATCTTCCTGCTATGAGCAATAACTTCTTGGAAAGCCTGAGTTCTCTAACTTGCCCAGCTTAATCTCATTCATTCATTCATTCAGTGTTGATTAATTTCCTGTCAGCTACCCTAAGAACCAGTAAAGAGGACAGTAGTACAAAAGGCCCATGTTGCAATCCCAGCCTTCCACTTCTACCTGTGCAAGTGTGGCCAAGGCACTTAACCTTCCCATGCCTCAGTTTCCCCATCTATAAACTAGAGATGATAACACTGCCTTCCTCGCAAAGTGGTTGTGGGGATTCAGGGGTTTAATACAGATCCACAATCCCAGGTGGAATGTTACCCAAATAGACAGATTATCATCACTGCAGAAATATCGATGTGATGGATGCTTCCCTAGACCCTGCTGGGTATAAGCTCTCCATTGCTTTTCTAAAATCAAAATCATCCAGAATCCCAAAACTCATTTGGCCTAAGAGGTTCGGAAAGGGCAGCTGTATATATAAAACCCTTAGCATAGTGCCTGGCACATAATAAGTTCTGTGTAAATGGTAACCATTTGTTACTGTTATTATTATTTAAAGTACCTACCTCACCATCCTTAATCATCATCATGGAAATGCAAGTGATAACCACAACGAGGTGCCATTACACACCCACCTCAATAGGTGAAATAAAGACAACATAGGAGGAGATGAGGTCAGAGAGCTACATGTGAGGCCTTACAGGGACTGAGGCTTTTTCCTGAATGTGTAGTGGGAGGGTTCCGAGCAGAGGAGGGATATGATCTGACTCAAGTTAGCAGAGTCTCTCTGGTTGTGTTTGGGACGGGGGAGGGAGCCGGGAAATCAGGGAGGGAGCTTCTGCTACAGTTCATGGTCCAGACTGGCGGGGGTGGGAGGTGGAGCAGGGAGAAGCGCAGGTCCTAACTGTGACTTGAAGGTGGAGCCAATACTAACTATGAATGGACTGAATGTGGGGTTGAGAGAAGGAGAGGGGTGGAGGCTGGCACTGAGGTTTTGGCCTGAGCACCAGGTGACTAGTGAAGGCGTTGAGTTGAGAGCCAGCAGAGTGACGATTTGCAAGGGGAAGGTGAAGATGGTGGGAGAATCAAGGATAGAGCTGATGGGAGTGGATTCAAGAGAAACACAGCTTTGTTTTTTTTTTTTTTAAGAGCTGTTTTAAAAGGTGTACAGAAGATTGATCATGAAATACAGAGAGTTCCCACGAGCTCCCTCTCTCCCCACTCTAAATAAAAGTTTCCCCTTTTATTTACATTCATATTAGTGTGGTACATTTTTTTTAAAACTGATGAACCAATACTGATACATCGTTGTTAACTAAAGTACATAGTTTACAGTTAAGGTTCATGCTTTGTGTTCTACATGCTATGGGTTTTGACACGTGTGATATGTCTCGACTGTTACAGTATCATACAGGGTAGCTTCACAGCCCTGCCTAGTTGTTTGCACCCTTCCACCCCCTGCCCCCCCCACCCACAAAACCACTGATCTGTTTACTGCAGAACAACAGGACTTTGTATCCATCTCCCTGGCAGACATGAGCCTGTGAAGGTGTCGTCCGTCGTCGCCCCT
Source organism: Balaenoptera physalus (assembly GCF_965194825.1). Classification (NCBI taxonomy): domain Eukaryota; kingdom Metazoa; phylum Chordata; class Mammalia; order Artiodactyla; family Balaenopteridae; genus Balaenoptera; species Balaenoptera physalus. The sequence goes on along the minus strand of NC_138900.1, from coordinate 14,597,795 downwards.
CCCGCCCCGCCGTGTGTTTTGTTTGTTGCTGTGTCTCTAGTGCTTTGGCCACACCTGACACACAGTAGCTGCACAATAAAAATATGCTCAGTTAGTGTCTTCTTGGATTGGGGAGGGATTAGAATCAGAAGGAGCCCTTGGAATCAGAGGCTGACATGCCAGAGTGTGACAGTAGTGTGTTCTGTGGACCTGGGCTTCCCAGTGGGCTCCCCTCCACACACCATGGGTATTAGGGGGAAGGAATAATTGGAAGTGTAACCCAGACATCTGTGTGCCCTCCCCCAAGCTAAACATTTACAGAGTGCCTGGCCCCGTGGACGGGACTGACATGTCTTCCCCATCTGTAAATTAGCATAATGAGAGTATTGACCTCATAGAGCTATTGTAAGGGGTCAGTGGGATAATGCTGTAAGACACCTGTAGGTGTTTCATAAATGTGATGAGCTATTAGTCTGACTTCATGGCATTCGCCATCTACTGGGGGGAGATAGATATCAAATAATCACTCAAATAACCACATAATTTAACTGGTAATTAAACTCTAAAAGAAAAGTCCAGAATGCCTTTGAAAGAGAGTAACAGGGCTGGAGGTGGGGTCTTATTCAAGGCTGGAGTGGGGTTGGGAGTGTCTGAGAAGAAGTGACCTGTAAGCCTAGACCTGAAGGATAAGTGGGAACTTGCCCAGGGGCGGGCTGGAGGCTGGTGTTTGGGGGCAGGAAGAAGAGCCTGTACAAAGGCCCTGAGGTGTGCTGGAGGAACAGAGGCCGGTGTGCCCTGAGCAGAGGGATGGGGGGACAGGTCAGCAGCCTGGGTCATACTGGGCCTGGCGAACCATCCGTAATGATTTGGACTTCTTCCCATGGCCCCTGAAGGGTTTTAGGAGACCCATGATGCTGGTTTGGTTTGGTTTAGCTTTTTAGCTCCTGTGTGCACTTTCAAGGCCTGGTGTCCTGACTCCCTCCTCCCCCAGAACAGTTTGTACCAACTGCTGCAAGCCAGGGTCAGGGTCAGAGACTCCAGCCCTCCCCCGTCACCTTGAAGTGCCGTGCTGCCTTCTGGCCGTCAGTCTGCAGGTCTGGAAGGAGCTTTACATAAGGAGAAGGTGCCCTGGTTCCAGACTCATCAATCCTTAGGAAAGAAGCCGCTGGCTGATCCATCCCAGGCCACTGGGAGGCCCGCAAAACAGGTCACTGCAGCATCGCCTCTTCCTCAGAAAGGCTCGGGGCCTCACTGGTTCATGATCCCATCCTCTCAGAGAAGGGACCCCAGCCTGCCCCCCTCAAAGATGGCCTTGTTTCCTCCTGGGCCTGGAGTTGCCAATAGCTCCGCCCCCACCCATTTCCCTGTTTCTTTTGTAAGGTGCCAACCAATATGCTTCTCTCAGTTCCCTCTTGCGGGCCAGGCCCTGGAGAGAGGTGGGACAGGGTGGGGAGGAGAGTTTCCAGGTTACCTTTGTCTCCTCAGCTCTGCACAGGAAATGGCTATTTGGTGGGCCAGGAGTTTGGGGAGGCCCTGTGCCCCAGCCCCTCAGCAAGGGCTCAGAAGAGTCCTCCAGCCTGGGAATGGTGTCGGACTCCCAGGGTGTATGGAGAGGCCCAGGTACCCTGAGCGGCTCCTCCGATCCTGCCCTGGCCTCTCCTCTGCTGGAGTGGCCTCTGCCAGTTGCTGGGTAAGTGGAGGGCCTTGCTGTCCCTTCTTCTGTCCTGTCCATGGCCGCCCATTCCCAGAGCTCCCAGAGCGGGGCTCTGACCCTTGCGGGGTGAAGGGGGAGGTTTCCCTTCCAAGCACTTGGGTGCATCCTGTCTCGGGAAACCCACAAAACTTCTAAGTGTGGCTTCTCAGCAATGCGGTAGTTCAGAGGCTCTTATACAGACTTTTAAACTGATGGAGTCCACATCCAGACCTGAGTGGCTGGCCCCGTGGCACTCAGGATCTTGCTCAATCCTCCCAACAACCCTAGGAGGTAGGTATTCATAGGAAACAGATGAGGAAACCAGGGCACAGATAGGTCAGGTCACTTGCCTAAGCCCCACAGCTGGGAAGTGGTGGAGTCAGGATTTGAACCCAGGCTGTTTGGCTTCATAATCACTGTGCTGTGCTGCCTGCCTGCCCACTCTCCTTATCACATCACTGTTTATTTTCTTCTTAGTACTTACTCAGTTTGTTGACTTGTGTACTGCCTATCTGCACCCTTTAGGATGTAAGCTCCTATTTGATAATATGAATTATGTGTCTTGTTTGGTGGTGTAAACCCAACATCTAGTACCTGGCACACAGGAGCTGCTCAATAAATATCTGTTGAATGAATGATCCAAAGTTGGCAGTGAAAAGGATGTGGAGGAACTGGATCTCTCATACTTTGCTGGTGGGAATGTCAAATGGTACAGCCACTCTGGAAAACAGATTGGCACTTTCTTAAAAACTAAGTGTGCAACTGTCATATGACCCAGCCATTGCACTCTTTTTTTTTTTTTTTAATTCATTTATTTATTTATTTTTGGCTGCGTTGTGTCTTCGTTGCTGCACGCGGGCTTTCTCTAGTTGAGGTGAGCGGGGGCTACTCTTCGTTGCGATGCGTGGGCTTCTCATTGCGGTGGCTTCTCTTGTTGCGGAGAACGGGCTTCAGTAGTTGTGGTACGTGGGCTCAGTAGTTGCAACTTGCCGGCTCTAGAGTGCAGGCTCAGTAGTTGTGGCTCACGGGCCCTGTTGCTCCGCAGCATGTGGGATCTTCCCAGACCAGGGCTCGAACCCGTGTACCCTGCATTGACAGGCAGACTCTCAACCACTGCACCACCAGGGAAGCCCCTATACAACATTTTTAAATGGCAAAATCATACAAATGGAGAACGTATTGGTGGTTGTCAGGGGTTAGGGATAGGGGGTTATGAAGGAGTGGGTGTGATTATAAAAGGTAACATGAGGGATCTATCTTTGTGATAATGAAACTGCTCATATTTTGGTTGTGATAGTGGATACACAGACATACACAAGTGATGAAGTGGTATAGAACAGAAGACACACACGCAAATGAATACAGGAAATCTGAATAAAATCAGTAGATTGTTTCAATGTCCATTTCCTGGTTATGATATTGTACTTCATTTTTGCAAAAAGTTACCATTTGCCAAACCGGGTAAAGTGTATATAGTATCTCTCTGTATCATATCTTACAAGTGTACTTGAGTTTACAATTACCTCAGTAAAAATGGCTATTAAAAAAAGTTGCCAGTGAGATGGGAAGAGAGAGAAAGGAGGAAGTGGAGGATGGATCTGTCTGCAGAGGTGAGGGAGATGGGCAGGGCAGGGCAGAGCATAGGGCCTGTAGGCCATGGGAGGGGTTTAGGGTTTACCCTGAGGTCAGCCCCCAGAAGGGTTTCAGGCAGGAGAGGGACCTGGTCAGATCTGCATTTTTAAGTGATAACTGTGGCTGCAACACTGAGAGATTGGGGTCAGGGAAACTGGAGGACAGAGTCTACAGCAAGTGGGCCTGAATGCAGAGGAAAACGAACTGGCCAGAGAGCCTTGTAGGTCTTCAACAGACCAGTCTGTGAAGGAGAGGGTCAGGGATGACTCCTGAAGCCAGGCGCTCAGTTAATGTGTGTGGCCGGCAGCCTCTATGTCTTGTTTGGGGTGTGAGTTACACAGGTGTAGACATGTGTGAAAATTCATCAAACTGTGCACTTAAAACAGGTACATGTTACTGTATGTAATTATACTTTATTAGATAGATACCATGAAATCATAATGATAATAAAATAGCTCACATTTCTTAAAGCTTTTACTCTGTGCCAGGCTCCATGCTAAGCACTTTGCACGTGTTAGTTCATTTTATCCATACAACAGTTCTGTGAGATGGGTACTTCTGTTCTTATTTTATTTTATTTTTAAATTTTTTTATTAAAAAATTTTTTTCTTTTTGGCCGCACTGCATGGCATGCGGAACTTCCCCAACCAGGGATCGAACCTGTGTCCCCTGCAGTAGAAGCACAGAGTCTTAACCACCGGACCACCAAGGAAGTCCCTGTTCTTGTTTTATAGATGAGGCAGCTCAAATGAAATCACTTGTCTAGGGTCACAATGGCAGAGCGGCCACTGGCACCAGGGCAGGCCAGCTCCAGAGGGCAGGTCTCCTTGACTCCCCTTTCATCTCATTTGGGGCTTTCCCTTGATTCCGATGTAGTGGTGATGCACCGCAGCTGGTGGGGTCTCCTCACTGAAGTCCTGAGGCCGTGTGCTATGTCAGAGAGCCCAGCTGTAGTCAGATCTCAGGGTACCTACATCCAGAAGTCCAACCTTTGATTCAGGAACAGAGTCGCTGCAGGAGAGCCAGGCTGGGCTCCTTGTCCTGTCTCTCATCCTCAGCTCCAGCCAGCTGGGGATTAACCCTCTGCCGTTTTCAGGAGAAATAGAACATAAGAAACTGGCTGCAACTGGGTTCTTGTGAAGAATGAAGGAAACGAAGTAACCCACTGCTGAAGGTTTCCGGACCCCTTGTGTGCCAGGGACAGCGCCACTGCCTGTTTCTGCGGAATCACATGTGTGGTGCTGACCCAACAGGCAGGGGACGTGCAACTTGAGACTTGTAAATGTTCTCTGTACGTTGGGATTCAGCATCCCTTCCCGTTGGTGTCTCAGATGCCCCATTTCCCTCTTGCAGGGATTTTCCTCTGTTTAACAGTCGAAAAATGGCTGCCTCGTTTGTGGTTCTTGGTTAGGATGCTTTTAGTTGCAAGTAACAAGAACACTGATATCATCTGGCCAACGGTAAAGACATTTAATATGTCTTGGAAGTCTAGAGGTGGGTGGGCTGCAGGCGAGGTAGGGTCAGCGGCTCAGATGTCTGCCATCAAGGTTCTCAGTGTTAGCTTCGTCCTAGAGCTTTCTCTCTATATATACATATGTGCCTCTTGGTCCCAAGCTGGCTGCCAGTGACAGGGCCACCTGCTTTCTTGTCCACAGACATCTGGAGAGAGAGAGGAAAAAAAGAGCCCAGTCCCTCGTGGGTTATAAATACTTCCCTTTAGTCTAGGATTGGTCCAGCTGAGGTCATGTGCTCTCCTTACCGGGCCAGTCAACTCCGCAGAGGAATGCCATGTCCTGATTGCCTTTGACCAGTTGGGGTCCACCTTCCAGGGGAAGAGGGGAGTGGGTATTGAGTAGACAACCAGATGCCTGCCACAGCTGGCAAAGGCCTCCAGACTCGGTCCCTGACCGAGGCAAAGTTAACAAATTGTGTCAGGCCCAACAGATCGTGGCATTTGAGAACAAAGATTTTCTTTTGAAGAAGTGGAGTCATTTGTGTCCAGTTTCTGCCTTCTGCCTCTTCTTCCACCCTCACGTAACCCCAGAAATGGAGGGCAAGTCAAGTCCTGCTCCCACAGACTACTTGTCTGTTGGCGGAAACAATGTGTGTGTTGCCTCCCGTGTCACTGGGTAAATTTTTGTTGTTATTTTTTCCTTCTTCATCCTCTAGCACTCCTTCCGTCCCCTCCCCCACTCTGGGGTGACTGTGGTGTGTCTGTAGCTAGGTACGTATCCTTGCAAAATATATATTGAGGTTTGAGGAAGGAGTCTGCTTCCAGAAATGGTTTTGGGCTCCATATCTTATTCTTATTCTTCCTTTTTCTTCCGGGTTTCACCAAATGCCGTGTTTTTGAGATCTCGTTGCTCTGCGTGCTGCAGTGCATTACGTCTGCCTGCTGAACAGTCGTATGTGATGTGCATCTGCCACCCTCACATTTCTAGTCCCCTGGTGTTCAAGTCACCCCCAGCTCCACACCACCACGGCCAGTACTTCAGTGAGCACCCACATACCTGTGTCCTTCTGAACCCCTGGGGTTTATGTCCAGGGGTCACATTGTGGCTGGAGACGGGCATTCTCTCTTCCCCCAGGGATGGCCAGGGTTGCTCTCCGTGCTGCTGCTCTGGCCCATGCTCTCCCCAGCGGGCAGGAGGGTCCAGCCTTCCCACTGGCTCCTCACCACTTGCTGTCATTATCCTGCTTCCTAACCTGTGTCACCCCAATAAAGTGGGGTCTCGGGTTTTAATGCTCTGATTACTGGTCTGGCTGAATGCATCTTCGTGCCTCTTCCTGCACCTCTTACCCTGAGTCAGGCTTCCCTTTCTATGAGTGGCCCCTTCAGAGCTGAGGCGAGGCAGGAGGGCATGGTCATGAGGGGCAAATTCTGGAGCCAGATGGCCTAGGTTTGAATCCTGACCCTGCCATTTAACCCAGCGAGTTAATTAACCTCTCTGAGCCTCAGAATTTCCTTAAATAGAAAACAGGAATGGTAATAGGATCTATATCCTAAAATATTTTGAGGACTTAACAAGATAATATATATAAAGCACTTAGGACAGGGACTTCCCTGGTGGCACAGTGGTTAAGAATCCACCTGCCAGTGCAGGGGACAGGGGTTCGAGCCCTGGTCCGGGAAGATCCCACATGCCGTGGAGCAACTAAGCCCACGTGCTGCAACTACTGAGCCTACATGCCACAACTCCTGAAGCCCGCGCGCCTAGAGGCCATGCTCTGCAACAAGAGAAGCCACTGCAGTGAGAAGCCTGTGCACCGCAATGAAGAATAGCCCCCGCCCGCCGCAACTAGAGAAAGCCCACGCGCAGCAACAAAGACCCAACGCAGCCAAAAAGTTTTAAAAAAGCACTTAGGACAGTATCTAGCATACATATGATATGAAAATATCAGCAATTATTATTATCACTATCATCATCATTATTGGGTGTTTCAAAGTTTCTAGGAGAATTCCCTGGCGGCGCAGTGGTTAGGACACGGGCTTTCACTGCTGTGGATCCAGGTTCTGTCCCTGGTCGGGGAGCTAAGATCCCACAAGCTGCGCGGTGTGGCCAAAAAAAAAAAAGGTTTCTAAAGGTTCAAATATTTTATCCAATCTTCTTTTCATTCACATGAGAATGTCTGCTTGTGCAGGCGCTTCCGGCCTCTCTCTGGTGGCTCCTTAGGAACCATGAGAGACAGTGAAACTTGTAAAAGACAAATCAGGTCTAGATATACTCCTTTCTCCCACATTTGAGTTGGGTGGTATATGTTCATTTCCATGTAAGTGGTTTTTAATTTTTAAAACTATGATATATTTTAAGAAATTATAAAACATTATAAAAGCCTATGAAGTAAAAATCTGAAGTCTCACTCCTCCTTTCCCTGTACCCCACCCCCAGTCTCACTTTCTGGAGATAAAACAACCATTGTAAAGGGTTTGCTGTGTCGGCCGTGTTGTTAAGCATATGGGCTCTGGAGCCCTGCCGGCCTGGGCTCAAATCCCGGTTCCAGCACCGACTGGCTGTGTGACCTAGTTATATTAGTTTGGTATTGCTGCCATAACAAAAAAAACACAGACTGGGTGGTTTAAACAACAGTTTTTTTTTCCAGTTCTGGAGGCTAGAAGTCCAGGATCAAGGTGCCAGCAGAGCTGGTTTCCTCCAAGGCCTCTCTCCTCGGCTTGCTGGCAGCCGCGCTGTCGCTGTCTCTCCACATGGTCGTGTCTCTGTGTGTGTAATTACCTCTGGCTTTATCTCCAAATACAGTCACATTCTGAGGTACTGGGGCTTAGGACTTCAACATGTATCTTTGACAATTCTGTGCCTCAGTTTCCTTATCTGTAAAATGGAGACAGTAATTGTATCTACCTTGTAGGGTTTTCTGAACATGTGATATGTAACATACATATATATATATATATGTATATATATATATATATATATATATATATATATATATATATATATACACACACACACACACACACACATATATAAAGTGCTGGCGCATGGTAAATGCTAGATTCATATTTGTAGATATTATTATTATTACTATTTATCAGACTTTTTCCTCCAGGTAGCACATACTTTTATATATATGTATGTATGTATGTATGTGTGTATATATGTGATAATACTGTTTCTCCACGGCTTGGTTTGTCCCGTATCAGTGTCTCTTGGGCATTTTACCCTATCAGCATGTTAGATGTGCCCTCATTCTTTTTAATGGCTGCTTGGGGTTGTATTATATGGATTTATCAAAATGCATTTAATCAGTTCTTTAGTGAGGGACTTTCAGGTTGCCTTCATTTTCTTCTGTCTCAAGCAGCTGGGGGGCCTTGTCCAGGCAGCTTTGGGTTCTTGGGCCAACATTTCTCTTGGTTTTGGAACCACTGGATCCACAGACATGCATGGTTTTAATCTAATTGACAAATTGCCTTCAAAAAAGGTTCTGCCAGTTTGTACCCCCAACAACAGAATAGGGACCGGTTTTCCCTTTCGTGTTGGGTTTTGTTTTGTTTTTTAATAAATTTATTTTATTTACTTTTGGCTGCATTGGGTCTTCGTTGCTGTGCGCGGGCTTTCTCTAGTTGCGGCGAGCGGGGGCTACTCTTCATTGCGGTGCGCGAGCTTCTCATTGCGGTATGCGGGCTTCTCATTGCGGTGTCTTCTCTTGTTGCGGAGCACAGGCTCTAGGCCTGTGGGCTTCAGTAGTTGTGGCATATGAGCTCAGTAGTTGTGTCTCGCGGGCTCTAGAGCGCAAGCTCAATAGTTGTGGCACATGGGCTTAATTGCTCCGCGGTATGTGGGATCTTCCCAGACCAGGGCTTGAACCCATGTCCCCTGCATTGGCAGGCAGATTCTTAACCACTGCACCACCAGGGAAGCCCGTATGTGTTGGTTTTGATTAATGGAAAATTTCAAACATATACAGAGGTAGTAAGAAGAGTGTACAGAGCCTGTCTCCAAATCCCACAGTTTTCATCACACAATCAAGCTCGCTTCATCCATCCCCCTGTCTCTGGATTATTTTGAAGCAAATCTCAAACATTGTATCATTTCATTTGGGGCATTTTAAACTCCACACCCTCAACGCGCCTGTACATTATGGAAGAGAGGAAGGCGTTTCCATAAGATAATCCTTGCTTTGTGTGGTGCTCTTCACTTTCCAAGTGTATCTTCTCCTTTCATTATCAGGTGCTCCTAAAATGTAGTCAAGGCAGGTGTATCTGTCAGGAAAACAAAATCCACTCTAGGTGTTTCAGACAGAGGGAATTCAACATAGAGAATTTGGTTAAATTAGTGATGGAGGAGCAGAGAAGCCAAACAGGGGCAGAGGGGCAAGCAACCAGAGCTGGAGGGATGCAAGAGGGAGGGGTTATTACCAGCACCCAGGGCTTTGAGGGGAGTGGGGAGGCATGTCCTACCCGAGATGCTGTCCAAGGTGGAGGGACAAGAGGGAGAACCATCCTGGCTTCTCGCCTCCTCCACCAGCCAGGTTTCTGCCATTGACCCCCATTGGCGGAACCTAGCCAGAATCCTGGGAAATGTAGTTCCCTATGATCCGGAGCAGGTCAGGCAATGGGTCAATCAGGGAAGTTTATCCCATTTTATTCATTTATTTATTTATTGGCCACGCCGTGTGGCATGCAGGATCTTAGTTCCCCGACCAGGGATCGAACCTGAGTCCCCTGGAGTGGTAGCGTGGAGTCTTAACCACTGGACAACCAGGGAAGTCCCTGACCCCATTTTATAGATGAGAAAGCCAGAGGGTCTAAATGACCTGGACAGGGGCACGTTGCTTAGGGATAAGCACCATCTCAGACACTATGGTCCCTTGGTTGCCAGGGAAAGCTGCGGCAGCTCTGCGGTCATTGCCTGCTGGTCACTGCTGCCCGGGACAGGCCTCCCTTGGGAGGCTCCAGGCTGTTTGCCCATGGTTACGGGTTCTTCCTTTGCTGGAGGAATCCTCTCCAAGCTTCCCCATCCCACGCTCAGAGCAGACACTTCCTCTTGTTCCGGGTCAGAGGATTGTGTGCCCTGACGTAAGGAAGGTCCTCCTGAGGACACTCTGTGCCCGCAGGCAGAGTGGCTCCTCTTGATGGGAGAGTTATGGATGGTGTGGTGTTCTCAGGGAGCCCCTGCATGAGGCGCCTGTGTCCTGGGCCAGGAGAGAGGCCAGAGGAGTGTCATACCACTGAGCAACGCCAGCGGACATTTAGCAGGCAGCTGCGCACCCAGCTGGGCACTGGGCTTGTGGGAGGGGCAGGGTGTGCCGCGCGCCCTCCTGGAGCTGATGGTTTCCTGGAGGTGGGGAGGCTTGGGGGGGAGGGGTCACGCCAGATCTGCAGACAAGGAAGTTAAACAGCAATGTGAGGGTTAAATGCAAGTGTAGGAGGTCAGTCACACAAGAGAGCCCCCAGTCAGAAATGATGAGGATCGCTAACATCCACTGTGCCCTTCTTATAAGCAGGCCTGGTTTCAAGTACGTGACACTTCACATGGATTAACTTATTTAATTCTCATAATAATCCTATGAAGGAGGTATTACTAGTAGCCCCGTCTTAGGAGAAAGGCAGAGGGTTAAGTAACTTGCCCAAGGTCATACATCTAGGAAGTGGTGTACCAGGAATCCATATACCAGTAGTGGTAAGAGCAGCTAACACTTCTTGGTGGTTACCTGTGCCAGGCGCTGCCCTCAGAGCTATATATATTAACTCGCTTAATCTTCACGTCAACCCTGTGAGAGAAGTACTTTTGTTATTTCCATTTTACAGATGAGATAACTGAGGCACGAAGAGGTTAAGTGACTTGCCCAAGGTCACACGGCAGAACTGGGATTCAAAAAACACAGGCAGCCTGAGTTCAGAATCCGTGCTCTTAACTGCCACACTGCACTAAGTCAAAGATGAGAATTAACATTTGCTTGCAGGACGCTTTATGCTGTACTTTTTCAGATTTTATCTCATTAGAGCAGAGACAGATCACGGTAGCCATTTGCCAGGCAAGGAAACTGAGAGGATAAAAGAGGCTGATAGAAGCTACCATGCATCCCTGGCATCACACCAGGTCCTGTGCTAAGTGCTCCACACGTATGGATATTGATGTTTCCTCCGGAAGCCTCACGGATGAGGAAACTAAAGCTCAGAGAGATGAAGTGCCCTGTTTGGAGCTGGAAGGTAGTGTAGTTGGCACTCAGACTGTAGCGCCTGTGCTCCCAACACAGTATACGTTCTCCAGAGACATCATTCAGGATCATTCACCAAATGTTGCCTGTGTGCCCGCTGTGCCAGGCACTGTGCTGGTGCTGAGACACAACAGTGCACAACATTGGCACTGATCCCAACCCTCAAGGAGCTCCCATTCAAGTAATCAGATACAAGCAAGGCTGATGTTCACCAGCCACCACCTGTTCTGATTGCCTGTTGCCTGTGCCATATGGGATTCTAAATATTTTATATCTCAATCTGGTATATAAGTAACACAAACTCAACTCACAGTGGCTTATTCAGCTAGAAAGTCCAGAGAAAAGGCAGTTCTGGGATTGGTTCCACAGCTGCACACGTCAGGGCCCCAAGTGCATGCTCCTGAAATCATCTTGACCTTTCCTCATGGTTGCAAGATGGTTGCTGGGGCTCCAGGTAACACATCCTCTCACAGCCATGAGGCAGAAAGCAGGGAGCCAGCTAGGACCATGGTACTGCTCTTTTATGAGGAAGCATTCGTACCTTCTAGCAGACTTCTCAGCTGGAAAAGTGAGTGTCTGGCTTTTCAGCCTCAATATTGGCAGGTTAGTGAAGAAGGGGGTTGGAATGTGGCGAGACTGGTTGAGAGTGTTTGTTCTGGCTTAGGGGGAAAATAGTGAGCTTTGCCTTCCACTCAAGCCTGGCCCCAGGCGGCTCTCTTCATGCCGTGGACATTTGTACATTTATTCATACAACGAGGGAAGAGAGCCTAGAGGTTAAGAGCATGGACTCTGGAGTCAGTCTGCAGGATTTGAACCCAGCTTTGCCATTAACCAACAGTGTGACCTTGGGCAGGTTACCTCACTCTATGCCTCAATTTCCTCATGTGTAAAGTAGGGTTGATAATAGTACCTCTCTCAAAGGATTGTTGTGCCAGGACTTAACCTGGTGGTCCAGCGGGTAAGACTCCGTGCTCCCAATGCAGGGGGCCCGGCTTCAATCCGTGGTCGGGGAGCTAGATCCCGCATGCATGCCGCAACTAAGAGTCTGCATGCCACAACTAAGACCCGGCGCAGCCAAAATGAATTAAATAAGTAAATAAATAAATATTAAAAAAAAAAAAGGGGATTGTTGTGCCAATCAAATGAGCTAATACACACAAAGTGCTTAGAACAATGCCGGGCACATAATAGGCCCCATATAAACATTAGGCAGCATGATTATTCATTCTCCTGTTCATTTGATGGACTTGAACATGTCCTCAAGGTGCCAGCACTCCTGGGAGAGTCGATACAGACCCCAAGACCACAGGAGCTGCTCTTGTGGGGGGCTGGTGCATGCACACACAGCACCCAACAGGCGTGCCAGGCAGTCGGCCTTTCCAGACACCACATCAGGCAGCGGATGGGCCAGACGGGGCCCCAGTAGCTTTCCTGAGGGGCAGTGCCAGATGGGCTGGGGAAATCAGAGAAGGCCTCACCCAGGAGGTGGCTTGGGAACTGGCCAAAGGAAGAGGAAGGATTGGTGTACACAGCAGTTACTGCAAGCAGAATACAAGGCCAAGGCCAAGGCTGGGAGGTGAGGAAGCTGGTCTGGTTACAGAGCAGTTGGGAATTCGTGGGGAATCCTCGGGGTATTTGGCCTGTGAGTTATAGCTAGTTTGCGTAGAGAAATCATTTTTGCATCCAAGTTTTAAAAAAGAATCCTCTAGAGATGATGAACCCTTTTGGTCACGAGGAGAGGTCTTTGGAAAAGGAGATCCACTTTATACCCCTGTGATGGTAATAGTGGAACCAGTTATTGGCACTAACTGAACACCATGCCCTGTGCTTTCCATTCATCCCTCACTGAACCCTCACAGCCTCCTGTGAAGCCAGTGGTGACGTTCCCATTTTCCAGAAGAGTCACTCCATTTTGCCATGCATTCGGTCATTGCTCTGTTGGCGGGGGTGGGGCAGGGGGTTGGTTTGAGCACCGCCACCAGCCCAGCGCTGTTCTAGGTGGCAGAGAGCAAGCAGAGCGAAGGGAGCGCATGCTTCCAGTGAGGGGGAGATGGGCAAACAAACTACTAAATGGAGAAGTGAATTGAAGCCAAGTTTTCTCCAAAGCTAGTATTCTTCAATAAGATTCAAGGAGCTACTATGAAGTGGTTAGGAATACGGGCTCACATTCCAGCCTCATCTCTTCCGGGCTCTGTGTGACCTTGGGCTAGTGACACTCCCTCGCAGAGCTTCCATTTCCTTATCTGTAAAATGAGGATCTGGGTAGGACCTCTATCAGTCAAGATTGTACTCTGCTACAAGTAACAGAAAGCCAGGGAGCAGCGACATAAATAAGGCAACTAGTCTCTGTTGCACATGAGAAGGAAAAGGGAGTGTGGGTGGACCAGGGCAGAGCCACTGGCTGGGAGAGTGGGCTCCTTCTGAATCCTTGTGCTGCCATCCTCAGTTTGTGGCTTTCAGCCTCACAATTACAGGATGGCTGCCACACCTCCAGATATGGTGTCCACATTCCAGGAAGGAGAATGATGCAAAAGGTATGCTTCTTTTTATTGGAAAGCAGTAGCTTTACCAGAAGACTCCTTCGCCCATCCCCAGCGGACTTCTGCTTAACCTCTTGTTGGCCAGAATGGGACACATATTTAGCCATAGCTGCGAGGGAACCTGCGAAAGCAAGCTTTTTGGATGGGCATCCTAATGCTCCAAACAAATTGAGACTTCTCTCAAGGAAGAAGAGGAGAGTGGGTTTGGATTTGACAACCAGCAACCAGTGATGTCCATGCAGCCATGAGTATGAAGCATTCAGTGTCGTGCTTAACACGGGAGCAGGCCCGGGTAGAGGGTCACAGTACTCTCACGCTGAAGGCCTGAGTTCTTGCTCTTGTTATCAAGAAGCACAACCGCTTTGTGCCCAGTTTCCTCATCCGCCCATTGGGAGTGATGCTTCTTGCCTTAGGGTCGACTGAGCAGCACCTGTGGAAGCCTGGCTAGGAAGGACTTGGAAATACATCCCACCTAGTAAGAGGGTGTGGACTGGCTTTTGTTTGGAAAACTGTCAGATTTCTTAAAGCTGAATCCAGCCCTACCAGGTGACTGTCAGCCCAAACACATTGCCCTGTAATGGCTCATTTGTTCTTCTCTGTTCCCCTCTGGTCTGAACAGTGTGGGTGTGAGAGCAGGAGTGGTGACCTGCATCTCTCTGACCCGGTCTGGCCTGTACCCACCTGGTACTCCGTTTAGGACTGAATGCCCTGGAGCTCCTCTTCAATGTGAGGAAGCAACCAAATCTTCTCCAATCTACCTGCTTCTCTATGTCAGCACCACCCCTGTTCTGGGCCAGGCCGCTCCTGCGCTTCACAGGGATGGCTACCCCAGCTCCCAGCGGGACTAGACTCTGCTGCTCACCGGGTTAATCATCTACGTGGCAGGCAGATCGGGTCACTGCCTCCTAAACCTGCAATGGAGGGCAACTCCAGACTCCTAAACACTCCAGGGTCTTTGCACTTGCTGTTCATCTGTACCCCTCACCTGCTACCACCCCTTTCCCTGGTCAACTTCGAATCCTTCAGGGCTTAAACACCACTGCTTCTGAGAAGCCTTCCTTGACCAACCACGCCCTGTTCCTGTCCTCCGTCAGTTTATCCTTTCTTTGCATCCATCGTTTATGCTGACATGGGTATTTGGTAAGGGCACTTAATTCATACGCATCTCCCCCTCCAGCCATAGGGCAGAGAGGGGCTACGTCATTCGCTGCTTTATTACGTGGTCAGATTTCAGGAAACATTCATCTAATGAATGGAAATCAATTAAATGAATGAAAACTTACTGCTTTTTCCCCCTGATTTTGAAAACACGTTCATTAAAGGTAATTTGGGAAAATATAGGAAGGTATAAAGAACACGTTTTCAAAAATCACTGGTCGTCCCAGCACCAAAACGTAACACCAGTGAACATTTCAGAGTTTTTATCCAATCTTTTTTCTATGACTGCATCTGCGTATATATATTTTTAATGTCATAAGGATGTGCGGTAATTTATTTAACCATTCTCCTGTTGTTGGACGTTGAGGTTGGACCTTTTTTTTCCCCCCGTTTATAACCAATGCCGTGAATTTCTTTGGGATCAATTTCCAGAAGTAGCACTTCTGGTTCAGAGGGTAAGAATATTTTTAAAAGCTGTTGCCAGATTGCCTCTAAAAGGTTTCCACCAACTGTGACCATTTAAAAAAAAAAATGTTTGTTGTCCTGGAAGTGAGTTGCTGATTTCCTAGTGTCCTGGCTTCCTTTGAGCTCCCAGAGAGCCCCCGCCCTAGTCTCTTAAGGGCCCGATGCCCCCTTCCAGCCTGTCTTCCTCTGCATTGGCCTTGGTCTGAGTACCCATCCTGCGTGCAGTCCTGGGGCAGGATGTTTGATCACAGTGTTGTTCAAACAGAGCTGCAGGCCCTCGCCAACTGTCAGCCAGTCCATGGGCCTGAGAGGAGGCTGGGTACCCAGTCTAGGGCCAGGAGCCCTTCTAGTGCTCACTGGTATCACTGCAGGGGCAGGGCTGGGATGCATGCTCCTTACAGCAGCCTGGCCCCATAGCCTTATGCCCTGGAAGCCCTCCTGTATTTCTCAGGTGGGCGCCAGTCCCTCCTACTCTGTCCCCTGCTGTCACTTGGTGAGTTGTCCAGAAACTGCTGCTATGAGATTACCCTGCCTTCCCTGCCTCCCCACTGCCCCCACCTCGGGGCTAGGAGGAAGTACACGTTCCCCCAGCCTGCCCAGGATGTTTGTGTTCATACAGGCGATGTGGCCCTGCAGGTTCTGGGAAGTGGAAACCTTTTATAGCAGAGAAAGTGAGCCAGGAGAGTGGGAGTGACTGGGGTGGCTGTGTGTGTGTGTGTGTGTGTGTGTGTGTGTGTGTGTGTGTGTGTCTGTATGCACTGCACACGAAGGCATGAAACTGATTCTCAGGTCTTCACAGTGGGTCTGCAAAGATCAAACAACTGAGACTTTTAAATATATTTACGTGTTTTTTAAAATTACATATATAATACAAGAGTACGATCTCATTTTAAAAACGGATTCATACAATGCAAAAGACGTTTAAAAACTTTGTTACTGGGAAATGTAACACATGCACAGAGAAGTACATCAGATGTAAATATACAGTTTAGCAAACAATTACAAGGCAAGCACTCCTGTAACCCCCAGATCAAGAAGAGAATCTTGCCAGAACCCCCGGAAGCCTCTCCCTCCCCCAGAAGCCACTACTCTCAGGACTTCCGATCGCCATTTCTTGCTTTCGAAGTTGGGTCACCTGTGTGAACAACCCTGCATAACATGGTTCCATTTTGCCTGTTTTTGAACTTTATAGAAACGGAATCATAACCCATATTATGTTCTGTGTCTGGCTTTTTTTTTTGCTCAGGATCATGTCTGGGAGCTGCATCCTGGTTTTGATATCAGTGCATTTCTGGTATAAAAGCTCGTTTTCATTGATGTACAGACAAGCCTTACGAATTCTCATGTTTGTGCATTTTGTTTGATGAGTATTAGAAAAAAATAATGACTCCAACACTGATATTATTAAGGCTTTAATAAACAAGTTGGTTGAAAGGACCGTCTTAAATGGTCTGCGATTGTGTCAGTGGAGGTATGTGACTTCGGGAAGTTTGGGAGCTTCAGGGTCTAGGACAGGATGATCACATGTACACATACGCCACTCCCCTCCCTGGGGTAACTGCTTACAGCTGGATCTCAGCCTTCCAGATTTTCGCTCTGTGTTGACCTAGGTGGCTATATAGATATAAAATAGGTAGCTGGGGATTTTTTTTTAATACTAATTTTTTTTTTTTTTTGGTAAGAGGGTGTGCCATTCTTCTAAATTACTTCTTGGGATTTCTGAGTTTGCTCTCTGATTAAAGCAGCTAGTTTCCTTATAAGATTGTATACTTCAGGATGGAGGTGAGACTGGATATATATACATATATATGGTCTTGGCCTGCAGATGTTGGGAACTTGGGATCTGGAAGGAAGTTAACAGAGGGACCAGGCAGAGGCTGCCAGCCTGGAGCACATGCCCAGTGGTGAGTTAACATGGGATTGTGACTCAGGGGCCTGAAATGTGCATGGCTGTGGTGTGGCCGTCTGTGCGTGCACATGTGTGAGAGAGACACACAGAGGAACAAGATCAGGGACATGGAGAGACGGGAACAGGGACACAGAGAGGTAGAGCAGAGACACAGAAACATGGGACCAGTTGGCTGGCTAACTTGCTGGGTGGCTGGTTGGTTAGTCGGCCATCTGGCTTGGTGGCTGACTGGTTGCCTGGTTGGTTTTGGTTTGGGTTTTTTTTTTTTTTTATGGACTCAGGAAATCCAGGACTCCCTGGACTATGGAAGACTTCCCCTGATCTCGGCACTGCTGTGAACCTAGGGATAGAGAGGTTAACAGTGGCTGCAGGCATTTGGGTGTCTGATCACCCCTCCCGCCATGAAGGTACTTTGAGTGCAGCTGCTTTGTCTTCATTATTATTGTGTGGTTTTTTTGGTTTTTTTTTTTTGTTTTTTTCTTTAATCTTGGATGAGGATGTATGAGTGCTTATTATTGTGCCGTTACTGTGGGGAGTGGGGCCTTATGGAGATCATCTTGGGCTCCTCCAGCAGTCCAGTGAGGTGGCACTGTTATCCTCTCTGGGCTGCGTTGGGGCCTGGGATTTAATCCCAGGAGATCTGACTCCAGAGCAGAAGCCTAATTTCTGCCATAAAAGTACCCAGGGACAGAGGGCAGGCATTTATCAAAGACCCACCATGTTCACGACTCTATCCCTGTAGAGATGACAATAGTTACGATGGCCTAGAGTCACCCACCTGGGTTCGAGCCCCACCTCTGCCTTTTCCCTCACTGGGTGATCTCAAACAGGTAACTTGCCGCTCTGAGCCTCGGTGTTCCTTTCTGCAATGTGGGGCAGGATGGTAGCGCCTTCCCCCTGGGAGGCTGCATGGGTTGAGTTAGGGCCAGGTGTGAGGCCAGTGCTTCTTAGCGGGGCTGCCATTGTTAAGTGTAGCTGAGGGAACTGGACCATGGGAGCAGGCCTCCAGCCTGGGCTCCTGGCTCCATAAGTGCCAGATTTTGCTCTCACTTTTGACAACTTGGACTCATGTCCATGAGTGGTCTCAGGACAGACTCTGGAGTGAGTCAGAGTTCAGAGTTCTGAGACCCAGGTTCAGACCCCCGCTCCTCCGACCTTGGGCAAGTAATGTCGCCTCTCAGAACCTTGCTTTCCCCATTCTGAAATGGAGGTGATGAGAACACTGCCTCCACGGGTCACTAGAAAACTTGAATTCAGTGTTTTGTGGCAGGTACTCTGCAGGGGGGCCTGGCGCTCCGGATGGGGGAGGGGGGCAGTTAGGATGGTTACTGTTGGCAGCTGGGTGCCACCCAGGATAACAAGGCCCAGCTATGTGTGTCCCCCTCACCCCCCTCCCCTCCCACCACGGGGAGCCTTCCTGGCCGCGGTGTTCCTGGTGGGCTCCACTGCTCCCCGCCCCCCACCCCAGAGTCATCCTCAGGTGAGGACAAGCAGAGCCCCAGACACCTCCGGCCTGGCCCCCCCAAGAGCAGGATGGAAAGAACAGGGCTTTAACAGATGTTCTTTGACAAGGATTCCCTGGCTCTGTTTAATCAAGATTGTCAAATATTGATTTAATCTCTAGACCCAACAGATGTGATCTTAGCAGGTTTCAGTGGCAATTAGCTGGGATTAGTTAGCAAGTCAGGCTCCAAGCTGACAAGACAACCATCTTCTAAAGGAAGTTTGGCCTGGCCACAGGAGTGAGCCCTGCGGGGGAACGTACTGAATATTTAACCACCAGTCCGACCTGGGCACCAGCTGCCACGAGAGCAGCCTCAGAAGCGGGGTCCTGGAAGCCTCTGTGGGCCCAGCGTTGCCCCACACAGTGATAGCCGGAACACTCGGGGTTCGAGGCAGCAGCCGTAGACCGAAAAGCTTCAATATCAAAATAAACGGCACGGCCATACCAGTGCATGTGGCTTGACATTGGGCCTGGCTAGAGCCAGGAGATCCCTCAAGGGATGTCCAGCTCCCTGGAGCAGGGGTTGTGCCCCTGATTAAGTCTTCCCAGAAGGGGCTCCCCTGACCACAGAGGCCCATAGCCCAGCTCTGTCACTGTATCCCCACTCCACGAGCATGGCTGCAGCTCCTGGGTGGGCCTGGTGCACGTGCCTGTACTCCAGGAAGCATCCTTTTTTTTATGGCTGTGTTGGGTCTTTGTTTCTGTGCGAGGGCTTTCTCTAGTTGCGGCAAGTGGGGGCCACTCTTCATCGCGGTGCACGGGCCCCTCACTATCGCAGCCTCTCTTGTTGCGGAGCACAGGCTCCAGACGCGCAGGCTCAGTAGTTGTGGCTCACGGGCCCTGTTGCTCCGCGGCATGTGGGATCTTCCCAGACCAGGGCTCGAACCCGTGTCCCCTGCATTGGCAGGCAGATTCTCAACCACTGTGCCACCAGGGAAGCACGCATCCTTTTTTAATTTTGGATTTCAAAGTCTCATTTGAAGTGAGTGGGACTGTGCCAGAATTGGAACAAGATGCTCAATCCACATGTGCTTCACGGGAGGTAGTGACACCCTTGCCTAACCCACCCAACCCCACAGGGACTCAGCAGCGGATGCCTCCCCTGGCCCTGGCTGTGGGGCCACCAGGAAGGAGGGGCTTGCCCTTCCTCTTGTTCAAGGTTGGCCAGCGTGGGTTACCTGGCTCCTGAGCCCAGAGGAGCCAGGGTTCATTCCAAGGCCACCTTTGGTCCTAGTTGTTTGCTTAAGATATTACTATTATTATTATTACATAAGTGAAAATGATAATAGCTAATACTTATATATCACTGTGTGCCAGGGATATTCTAAGTCTCTATGTTCATTAATTCATAACATTCCTACGAGTTAAGCCCTATTATTATCTCCATTTTACAGATGGGAAAAATGAGGTATAGGGAGGCTAAGTCACCTGCCCAAGGTCTGAGTGGCAGAGGTGGGAATTGAACCTGGGTGGTCTTTGCCTCTAACCACTACTCTACAGCTGTCACATCAGGAAGCATCTTCAAGATCTGGTAATAAGTAAGAAAAGCAACTATGGAGGTATTAACTCATTTATTTAAAAAAAAATTCTTTTCTGTATATAAGCGTTTATTGCAGTTTAAGCATTTTGGGTAAGCACTGCTTCTGTTTCACTGAGGACACATGAACATGAGATGGGGTGCCCCTTCCTTCCCTCAGTGGGGCTGGGGGCGAGCATCTTGCTAGGCCACAGAGGAATCTCCACTTGGAAAGATGCGTATTTTTCAGACTCCATGGCCCTAGAGGCGAGGTTGAGGTGGGGACTTGTGCTCTACCCAGGGGGTGGGGCAGCTCTTCCATTCTAACTGCATCCATCAGGGCTTTTCAGGGCGTGGCTTTCCCTCCACTCTTGTTTCCCTTCACATGCTCACATTTAAAACTGAAAACTTAACCCCAGCCTGAGGCGCCCCTCCCCTGTGCAATTGTGAGCATTTCCTTATAGACTCACAGAGAAAGGTCTGGAAGAAGACATGCAAAACCTATTCACAGGGCTTCTCGCCAGGATTTGGATTCGGGGCAGAGCCTCATAGGGGTCTTGAAGAAGGCCAAACTTACATACTTGTAAAAATTCATACACAGACATGGAGAATTTTTTTTTTTAAGTTTTCCTTTATCTCCATTCCATTTTACTCCTTAGAAGTAACCACTTTTAATGGTTTGGTGGATGTCTTCCTAGACCCTTTCTTGTACGTTTTATAGAATTTATGTATATACACACTCACACTAACAAAATCTGTCCCCCTCTTATTTAAACCAAATGGGGTCATGCTACACAAACTATTCCACAACTTGCTGCTTTCCCTTCCCAAGTGGCAGCATAGAGTAAAAGAGTATAAGGTAGGAAGCTGGATAGCCTCGGTTCAGATCCCAGCGCTCTTGGATTCTAGCTGAGTGACCTTGGGCAAGTTACTCAGCCTCTCTGGACTGAGTTGCATTGGCTTTAAATGAGCATGGTCCCTCAGGTAGTCCCTCCCTCACAGGCTTGTCATGAAGATTAAATGGGTGAATGTGTGTAAGCATTTCACCTGGTGCACAGTAAGCACTCAGGAAGTATGAGCCCTGCTCATTCCCTTCAGGCCGTGTGGACGATCTGCACGCACAACACATGGCGCTACCTCACTGTTTACCACAGCTGCGGCACCTTCCCTGGAATAGAGGCACCCAGATTCACTTAACCCATCCTCTGCTCGTGGGCATTGGGGCTGTTCCCAGGGCTTCCATGTTACAGCAGTGCGGCAGTGGGAGCATCCCTGCAGCTGAACCACCTTGAGTCTGTCTTTCAAGGTGCACTGGGGTGAATATCTGAGGAAGAGATTCCTAGAAGGGGAATTGCTGGGTACAAATAAAACAATACGCACACCTACATTTTCAATGCATAATTCCAGTTCATTCTTCCTATTTCCCCAAGGGGGAAAAACCGATACCGATTTAACTCTGACTTGTGTGGGACCCTCACCTGTTTTGAGCGTAATAGTTGTAACATGGCTACTCTTGCCCCTGTGGGGACTGCCCTTGACTCCTAGGTAGGAATGGGGAGCTCTCCTGGATGCCTGGGAAAGTTTAAATTAGAAACACCCATCCGCTGGGCTCTGACATTAAATATGAAAGTGCAGGTTCTCACAGCGTGATACTTTGATATAATAAGAAAAATATTTTGGTTTTCATTCAGGTTCCTGGCACAAGAGCTTCTAAAACCCTTGGAATTTCCTGAGAGATATGGGTGATACCGTCTTTTGTTATTCAAAATAAGCTCTTTTGAACCGTACCTGAGTTTATGCTAAAGAGGTGACTCTTGGTGGACCCCTAAATATCTTCAGGATGGGGCTGGTTGCCAGAGGAACCAACCACGTGATTAGAGGCTTGGGACTTTCAGCTCCACCCACCCCCTGACCTTTGGGAAGGGAGAGGGGCTGCAGATTAAATCACCAATAGCCAGTGATTTAATCCATCAGGCCTTCATAACAGAACCTCCATGGAGCCATAAACAACACGGTTCAGAGAGCTTCTAGGTTGGTGAACGCATGCACATGCTGGGAGGGCGGCACACCCCAAACTCCGCAGGAACAGAAGCTTCTGCACTCAGGACCCTTCTAGACCTCATCCTGTGTATCTCTTCATCTGACTGTTCATCTGTATCCTTTATAATAAACCAGGAGTAGTAAGTAGTGTTTCCTGAGTTATGTGAACTGTTATAGCTAATTATTGAACTTGAGGAGGGGGTCGTGGGGACCTCTGATTTGCAGCCAAGTCGGACAGAAGTGTGGGTAACCTAGACCCCCCACTGCTTGCAGTTGGGGTCTGAAGTGGGGACAGTCTTAGGGGACTGAGCCCTTCACCTACGGGGTTTGTGCTCACTCCGGGTAGTTAGTGTCAGGATTGAGTTAAATTGTGGGACACCCAGCCCTAAGAGAATTGCTTGGTATGGAAAACCCACACATTTGGTGTCAGAATTGTTGAGCATACAAAACAGATCACAGTAGTATATGGCCATGATCAAGGCCCTGCTCATTGTTCTTTGGGCTGATGGAGCAGAGTCTCTGCCATGATACTTTCTAATGAGATTTCTGAGATTTCCATCCATCTTGTTTCCTGGGGGAGCTCCAAAGTGGTCCTGTGTATGCTCAGATTTCCAATAAAGTGGGGAAAGATATAGTGGGGAGAAAACAGATTCTTAATCTGAAATCTGCTGAGGTGTTGCTGACATTCCAGAGCTTTGTCCTTATGAATTGATTTCAGAGATCCTTGCGTCATTCATGTATTCACACAACACACCCATGGGACCTGCTGTATCTTTTATTTAGAGCATAGGTGTGGGAGCCAGACTGTCGAGGTTTGAATCCCAGCTGTGTGACTTGGCCGTGTTACCCTTGCCTCATCTGTAACACGGGCATGCTAGGGTCCCTACCTGATAGGGTTATTATAACACACAAGTTAATACACCCCACGAGGGTAGCCCCGCACCTGGCCCATCAGGAGAGCTCATAAGTATTCGCCTTATTTTTATAGGCATCACCACCATATCATTCCTCCCCTCTACCCAACCCATGCGGCCAGAACACAAACGTTAGACCCCAGTCCACCACAAACTTGGAGCTGTTCAAGGTCTAAGGAGAACAAAAGATACTCAGAGGCTTAAAAATCCTGTGGGCTAACTCTTGTAGTCGAGAGTGTGTGCAGCCCAGAGCCCTGGGAGCTCAGGGAAGGGAGGACAAAGGTGATTCTGCCTGGGGTGTGGAGGGGCTGGCGGGAGGAAGTCACCGCGTGCTGGCCAGCAGCATGGGGGGTTAGGGGCGTGGACAAGGCTCCCTGGAGCGGCAGGCCCCGGAAATACCTCCTGCAGTGGTCACGGTGCCCTTCAGACCGGTAATTGTCACCAAAGGTGACCCTCTCAGCAGCATCCAGCCTGTGAACCACCTGGTCCTCCCCAGACCACACCCCCCTCCAGGGCCTCTCGCACACCTGCCCTCCTGCCCCTCTGCCTGGGCCCACTGTGGCCAGTGTGCTCACTCCCTCTGACTTCTGCGGCCTCTCGAGGCTTGGTGTCAGACCCTCCTCTCTTTGCTCTCTGCATTTCTTCCTCTCTCCTCAGCCCTGGCTGCATATTGGAATCAGCTGCAGAGCTTTTAAAAGACACTCAGGCCTGGGCCCCACCCCAAACCAGCTGATTCAGACTCTCTGCGGGTGGGGTGTGAACACCTGTATTTTTAATAAGCTCCCCGGTGCCTCTAATGGACAGCTGGGGGAGAGAGCCATCGCCTCAGACAACCCCAGAGAGCCTTGTATATGGGCCGCTCCCAGCTTTCCTGCCCCGGCACGTCAGCCTCGCTCATCAGCACACCTGGGGCATGGCAGGCGCCCTCTCCTGATGCAGACCCCAGGTAAGAGGGCACCCCCTCTCTGAGCCATCAGGGTGGGACCTCCTCCCAACCTATCACAGCGTTACATTTTATTCCTTTATATGGCTGACTACCCTTTGAAGTTACCTTGTTTTCTGTCTTTGTTTACTTATTTCTCTGGCTTCCTTCTGCTGGAAGTAAGTTCTTAAGGGGTGGGGAGCGTTGGTCTGTCCTGCTCAGGGCTATATCTTCAGCTCCTATAACAGCACATAGTAGACGCTTTAAGAAATTTATTGAATAAATTAATGGATTTTAAGTGCTTAGTGTTTGTGGAATAAATGAGTTATACATGCCTAGTAAACGTTGAATAAAGTGAATAAGTTTTTAGTGCTTTTTTTGACTGAATGAATTTTTTGGACTGAATGATTTGTAAGAACGTGGTAGGTGTGGGAATTCCCTGGCGGTCCAGTGGTTAGGGCTCCGCGCTTTCACTGCCAAGGGCCCAGGTTCCATCCCTGGTCGGGCAACTAAGATCCCACAAGTCCCGCAGTGGGGCCAAAAAAAAAAAAGAATGTGGTAGGTGTTTGTTGTATGAGTGAGTGAATGAATGAATGAGTTTTAAGGATTAACTAGTTCTTTTTTTTTTATTTTAATTTATTATTTTTGGCTGTGTTGGGTCTTTGTTGCTGCTCGCAGGCTTTCTCTAGTTGTGGCGAGTGGGGGCTACTCTTTGTTGCGGTGCGTGAGCTTCTTACTGCAGTGGCTTCTCTTGTTGCAGAGCACGGGCTCTAGGCGTGCAGGCTTCAGTAGTTGTGGCTCGCGGGCTCTAGAGTGCAGGCTTACTAGTTGTAGTGCACTGGCTTAGTTGCTCCGCGGCGTGTGGGTTCTTCCTGGACCAGGGCTCGAACCTGTGTCCCCTGCGTTGGCAGGCAGATTCTTAACCACTGCACCACGAGGGAAGCCCAAGGACTAACTAGTTCTTACTGGACAAATGAATGACTTGTATGTGCCCCGAAACTGCTGAATTGCCACTGTGTCCCTGGAGGAGTCATTGTTCTCCCAGAGCCTCTGAGAGTAGCCCTCAGACTTGGTGCCACAACGCTGAGCTATCCAGAGCTCACAGGTCCCACTGAGCCCCCATCACGATGACTGGGTCATGTTTCCATAAAGGAGAAACATCTGGAATAGATCAGGGCAGCCCTAGACACAGAGGCTATATAGGATGGAGACCCTGGATACCTACTTAGCCCCTCTCATCCAAGGCCTGTGAAGGGGCAGCATACACACACACACACACACAGACACTCTCTCTCCCCCCGACACATTACTTTCAGCTTCTTCCCAAGGGCAGACACACTTGGGCACCAAGCAAGCCCTACCTACCCTCAGGTCATGGACCCCAACTGAGACGGTGCTTCCTGGTGCAGAATGAAGTTGTCATTCATCCACTCATTTATTCAGCAGATATTTATTAATGGCCTACTGTGCGTCAGGCTTGTGCCACAGGTGCAGGCAGTGACTCACATTCAGTGCCTCACAAACTTTACATACGGCAAACAATTAATTACATGGTAAATTACTTACATATATGTATATATTTTTAATATTTATTTATTCGTTTTTGGCTGCATTGGGTCTTAGTTGGGGCACGCAGGATCTTCCTTGTGGCGTGCGGGCTCTTCGTTGTGGCACGTGGGCTTCTGTCTAGTTGTGGTGAGCGGGCTCCAGAGTGTGTGGGCTCTGTAGTTGCGGCACGCGGGCTCTTTAGTTGAGGCGCGTGGGCTCAGTAGTTGCGGCGCGTGGGCTTAGTTGCCCCGCAGTATGTGGGATTTTAGTTCCCCAACCAGGGATCGAACCCATGTCCCCTGCATTAGAAGGCGGATTCTTAACCCTGGACCACCAGGGAGGTCTCTACTTACATATGTTGATGCAGGTACCACCAAAGGGAAATGCAGAGAGCTCAGGTTGGGGATTGAACAGGTTGGTGAGAAACGAAGCTTAGGTGGAGAAAGTGTCATTTGCCCGGAGTCTTGAGAAAGAATTACCTAGGTAAAGGAAGGGGAGCAGGAATGGCATTTACAAAGGTCCTGAGACAGCAGGGAAGATGGGTGTGAGGGGAACTGAAAGAGGGACATTGTGGCCTGGGCTCCAAGAGCAAGGGGAAGAGGAAAGGGAGCCTGGAGGACTGAGAGGAAGGTTTTGAATTTTATTGTGTGGAAAAGGGCCCTTAGGAGAGCAGGAACAGAAGCAGAGACACCAGTGAGGCTGTGGTGTAGTGAACCAGTGAAAGTCACAGCAGCTCAGACCAGAGGGCTGGTGGGAGAGAAAGATGGACTCGGATATGCTGTGGGGAGAGTCAACAGGACGTGGGGTGGTGAATTGGACGTGTGGAGTGAGGGAGAGGAAGCGTGAAGGATGACATTGACGTTTCCAGTTTGAGCCCTTGGGTGGAAGTAAGTGCCTTTTGCTGAGATGCAGAGGAAGCAGATGGCCAGTTGCATTCCTGTTCTGACAGATATTCTGGTGTACCACCCTGTTGACATCTCTTGTCTTGATTTGGCCAATAAAATGTAGTTTGCAGAAGTGACACGTGTCATTCCTGAGCAGGAACTTTAAGGGCCATTGCATGGTTCAACCATGTCTTTTCCCTCTGAGATTGGCAGGGTCTCAGGTGAAGGGCTACTCCCTCAACTGGGAACAAAGCTGACATGAGCGGGGCCCTTGGCCAATCTATGACGGACATGCAGTATGAACTAGATACAAACCCTTGTTGTGTAAGCCTCTGAGCACTTGGGGTCCTTTGTTAGTGTAGCGTAGCTCAGCCCACCCTGACTATCCTGAGAAGGAGCAAGTTTTGTGGTTGGGAGAGATCAAGAGGTCAGGTTGGGAATGTTCAGTTTGCAGTGCATATGAGATACAGACATGGTGGTGTCAAGTAAGCAGGTAAGTACCTGAGTTTGGAACTCAGAAGAGCAATTGGATCTGGAGATAATTTATTGTGTGTCACCAATGAAGAAAATGAGAATCACGAGGTGCAGGAGTTTGCCTGTGATCACTGGGAGGGCTGGTGCTTGAGCTCAGGACTGCCTTACTTCAGGAATGAAACAGCTGGGGTCAGTCCCAACTCTGCCACCTCATAGTCATATGGTCTAGGACACATTACTTCCTTCCTGTTTCCTCATGTGTAAGCTGGAGATAATAATGATATCTACCCCATGGAGCTGTTGTAAGGGTTAAGAGAAATAACAAATGTCAGGTGCTTAGACAAGAAGGACCTGGACCATAGAAGGGTCATACGTGGTAGCTGTTGTTATAGATGTTGTTTTGTTGTTGTTGTTTTGTCATGTAACTAAAATGTCCACAGGTGGGAAGTGGAATCGGGTCGGCTTCAGGTCCAGGCTTGATGTAGAGACTCAAATGATGACTACAGCCCCCAGATTGTCTGTAACTCTCAGCCCCTTTCACAGATGGTTCTCCCCTCGTGGTCACAAGATGGCTACAGTGATTCCATCTTTCACATCCTCTCCAGCTCGGCGTAAAAGGGAAAAGCACAGTCTTCAGCCCCAGCACTTCTAGCAAAGACATCACTAGGTCTCTGGTTTTGATTGGGTTGTGTGATTTGTTCCTGACCTTGAGAAGAAGCCCTCCTCTAGCCCATTGGGTGGAGGTCAGAGCGGGCAGGTTCTCAAAGGGAAATCTGGGCTGTTGTTGGAAAAAGAAGTCATGGAGGCTGGGGGAGCAAACTACAAATGTCTAACACTGGAAGCCTTGTGTTTTTCCCTTTTCCTCTGCTC
This sequence comes from Balaenoptera physalus, assembly GCF_965194825.1. Lineage (NCBI taxonomy): Eukaryota > Metazoa > Chordata > Mammalia > Artiodactyla > Balaenopteridae > Balaenoptera > Balaenoptera physalus. Next base: position 14,570,070 of record NC_138900.1, on the reverse strand, counting down.
TGTGAGGTTCCGGCAGATACTGTGGCCCCACAGAGCAGGGCCCTTCAGAGCCAGGACACTGGGGCCATGGTGCTTGCCTGTCCGTCTGCTGTTCTAGCCTCCAGGCTTTGGGGGCCTGATAAGGAAGCATCCTCTCAGCTCAGAGTTCCCCAGCTTCTTCACAAATGACAGTCTGGGGGCACTTACACAGATACACCATTAGTTGCCTGCTCTTCTAACAGACGCTGATGTTTTCTGGGAACCAGTGTGGCCAGCCCCAGGGATGAGTCCTCAGTGGCCCAAGGGCAGTCAGGATGATCATAGACTCTGGCTTCACCAGCTTCTCTGGCAACTGGAGTGGCCATAAGGGACCACATCCTGGCCAATGAGACATAAAAGAATGTCTGTGGAGGTAGGGGCAATGTTCTGGCAATGTTCTCCTTCCTGATTAGGGTCAGATCGGTAAGAACACTCTGACATCATCCCTTTCTTTACCCCTCGCCAGTAGTTCAGTGAGAGGCATGGCTGTGGCTGCCAGCTTGTGACCACGGGGCCACAAGCCAAAGATGTAAGCCAGCAGCACACTGCGGGACGGCAGTGGGGGAGAAAGAGAAAACACCTGACGTCATTTCCCTGTACCAAGCGTGGAGCTGCCATATCTGGCCTCCTTGTTACATGAGATAATGAAATGTCTTCATTGCCCAAGACACCACTGGATGGTATTGTTACTTGCAGCCAAATGCCTCCCACCTGACTCACCCACTGTCGCTTCCTTCTCATTGTGCCACTGCCTTGGCCCCATTTGTTCCCCTCCACCATCCGCAGCTGCCTTCTTTGCACACAGCACCGTGTCTTAGTCAAGGTCCTCCGATGCCAGCAGCAAAAGCCTTGCTTGACAGTCTTGGGCAGAGGCAGATTTATCAGTGGCTTACAGAATCAACAGGAGGCCAGAGGAGCAATTGTAGAAAACAGGCAGGAGCCAAGCAACACTGGAAGAAAGGAACGCCAGGGTCCCTAGCAAGTGACATGTAGGAAAAGTGAGATCCACATCCCCCGCTACTGCAGGACACCCTCCAGCCTTTTATGCTCTGCTGAGGTCCTGTGCCCACCCCTGGCTGTGCTTCTGTAATTGTGGGGAGGGGGAAGAACTCCTGCCAAAGATATGCGAAGGAACAGTTATAATAGCAGGAACCATGAGGTAGATGGTATTATCCCCATTTTACGGACTGAAATTGAGTCACAGTTTCAGTAACCAGTCCATGGCACACCAGTATCTGAACCCAGGCCGTCTGGCTCTCATAACAAGAGGTTCCCCATCAGGAAGATCAGAGTGCTTTTAGGAAGAGGGAGTTGGACAGAGACAGCTAGAAAGGGACCAGTGTGCACCGGTCCCTGAATCCCAGAGAGGCTGTGGGTATCATACACTCAGTCTGTGAACGTCACAAGCAGACTCAGCTGCACCTGCTCGGGGAAGGGATTTGTGCAAAGAGACCAGGGCCTCAAGAACATCTGTGTGTTTTCATAGAAGGGAGCAAAGCGAATTGGGGGTTTCCGACTGAGCTGGAAACAAAATGCCATCAGCAAAGCCCATCTGTCAGAGGTTTTTGCATAAGCAAGTCAGGGTCGCATCGGGGCCACTGCGTTTCCCAACCAGCCCAAACGTGACCTCAAAGGACTAATCCTCTGAACTCTGCCAGGCTGGCCCAAGGGCACAGCTGGGCTGCCAAGCGGAGCCAACAGTGCCCTCAGCTGGTCAGGATACCCCAGCCTGGCCTGGGATCCAGGGCCCAGCAGAGTTTGGGGCTGCTCTCAGGCCCTCATCTCTGGCGAAGCTGAAGACCAGTCACCGAAAGTCACAAACCAGCAGCCCCTGCTCAAATCAGGCCCGCATACTTACTTTGTTGGCCCTCATTGTGGTGTGTGTTGGTAATTCATCTGTTGACTAAGAATACACGTAAGTAATGCAAATGGTAGCCAGTGGTGTGCAATAAAAAGTAAGGCTCCTTTCTGCCCCTTCTTCCAAAACACAGATCCTGGGGATACACAGTAGGTCACATTCTTATGGGGAGGGAGGCCAGGAATAAATCAGAGACATGAGTGAGTATAAGTACTAAAGAAAATAAATGAAGCAGGGATGGGGCTGGGAGTGGAGAGGAAAGATACCCAGTTTCCCTCCCCAGGGGCAACCACCATGAGCAGCTTCTTGAAAATCCTTTTAGAGGTCATCTCTGCATGTTAGTTTGTTGCTGTCATAGCTGTTGTTTTTGTTTTTCAGATTGGGAGATGTTGCATACAGTTCTAGATTTCTGGTTTCTCTTGAAAAATCCCATGATCAGGCATCCACATGCCTGCAAGGCTCGGTTGCAGGAGCTGAGGCCCAGCTGCCCCTTTAGAGAACGCCTCTGCTGTCCAGGTCACCACAGCTTCACCTGGCCTCCATCTCCCTTAACTAGCCCGACCCTGGGGACTCTCCACTTTCCTGCCCCTTCTCTGCCACCTCCCCTGTATGCCTCCCCGTGGTATCTTCAGGAATGCTCATGGGGAACCAGGAAGAGGGTGCGCTCTTGCTCCCCACCCCCACCTCTCCCCTCACCTGGTTCTCACTTTCTCAGAGGCTATAGGCTCCCCTTCTTTTTTGCTCCATGAATCTGCTTCATGCTTCCCCGGCGGTGCCTCTCTGCCAGCTAACTCCATACCTCTAGGCATGAGTTGTGAAATGCCTCCTACACGTGTACACGTGCACGTGCACACATGCTCACACAGGAGGCCTTCCACTTACTCAAAACACCAACACTCACTGACTCACATGAGTCAGTCACATCACTCACAATGGCCATGTCCACTTCTGCATTCCAAGGGAAAGTAATTGTTAGTCACCTTGAGTCAGATGCCCAGGCCGACCCAGCAGTCTGCTGCCCTGAATAAAATCAGTTCTGTTGGCAGGAGAAAGGGGCACAGCTGCTGGGACAAGCAGCAGGTTCTGCCACAGGCCATGATCTACTTTCCCCTTCCTTCCCCACTGAGGGTTTCATCTTCCAGAAGCTCAGGGTAGAGACAAAGGGAAGTGATCCTCCAGAGTACTTTATGTTGCCGGGCAGAAGAAGAATGAACTCCCTTCCCCAGAGGTCTGCAAGTCAGGATGCACTAAACACATCAGGTCAGGTAGAGGCTGTCTGTTCGCTCATTCATACACTAGTGAACGAGTGTCCTGGACACTATTCCAGGAGCTGGGGCTACATCAGTGAACAACACAGATAGCCCCGCCGTTCTGGAACTGATAATTTAGTGATGGAGATAATCAGTAAATAGCAAACTAATTTCAATTAGTGGTAACCTCTAAGGAAAAAGAAGAAAGCAGAGTGACAGAGAAAGGCTCCTAGAGTGGTTTGGGAAGGCTTCATTAAAGAATGAATATCAAGTTAGGGAACCAGCCTGGTGAAGGACCGAGGAAGGATACCCACATATCCTGGATGGGGCCTGATACGTCAGAAGAACAGAAGGCCAGTGTGATGGGAGAGGCACATCCCTTAGTTGGGGCTGGGGAGAGGCATCAGGGAGACTGGCCAGTCCTGGGGGGCTCATGAGCCAGCAGAAGGAATTTGGATTTTATTCTAATGCAGTAAGAAGCCACTGGGGACATGTCAGCAAAGAAGCAATAGGAGCTGATCTGCCAGCTCTCATAGTATCAATATTTATTAATCACACAGATTTCTAGAGACATTCCCTCCCCCAAATCCACCAGTGCTCATGGTGATTCCTCCAACTTTTTCACTTCCTTTCTGGCGGGGTGGCTGGTCAGGTGGACTACAAAACAAACGGACAACCGTGCAGCCTCTGTGTACAACCACCAGTAGACAGGACTCATGGGGGGCAGAGGAACATGTTCAGTGACACCACAGGGAACAGTCAGCCAGATCCTGAAAGTGGGAAGCTCCACAGGACAAGTGACCTCATTCCTTCCATAAGTAAATAGCATCAAGATGGGGGAGGGGGGATTGTAGAGTAGTGGGGACTTAAGAAATATATATGCCAAAGCAGAGTACACATCTTGTTTGGATCCTGATTTGAACAAGTCAACTTTCAAAAGACATCTTTGAGACAATGCGGGGAAATGTAATGCAGTTGGGGTATTACGTGACATTAAAGAATTCTTATTTATCTAGATGGGTACGGTAAAGGTATCGTGGTTCTTATTTTTTTTTTTTTTTGAAGGCCTTACATGCTAGAGATACAAGCTAAATTATTTATAGGTAAAATGGTCTGATGTCTGGGATTTATTCTAAAATATTCTGCCAAAAACAAAGTGGAGGAGTAGGGGAACAGATGAAACAGGAATGGCAAATAGTTAATAGTGTTGAAGCTGGTGGGGTGGCTTATCGTGTCCTTCTCTCTGCTTTTGGGTATGTTTGAAATTTTCCATAATAAAACGGTTTTTCTGTTTTTGCTTGTTTGTTTTTAAATGAGTAAAGCTGTCAAAAACAAAAGGTCATTCTCTGGGAGCAGTAACATCATATCTCACCTTTGCCTTTTCTCCCTTTTCAGCATGGCAGGGAAGGCACCCCTGCAGCCTGCCAGCCCTCGTGCACACCTGCTGCTTGCTCTGCCCCGCTGAGCCACTCAGTCTGGAGGCCCCGGGACAGCGCCTGCCTCGTGAGGTTGTCCTGGCTCAGTTGTCCACAGCGATGGTGGAGAACTGGACTGCACAGGCTCACAACCTTCCTGACAGGCTTCAGGGGCCAGAATCCTTCATCCTGGGACTGGTGGCCCTGAACAATGGCTGAGGGCCAGGGGACCCCGTAAAGTTCGTCTGCAGCTTTCAGGGGCCAGTAGCACCCCAGTGCCCGGGAATATGACCACCTATCGGCCCATTCCCAATGATGCTGTGGACCTGGCGGTCAGCTGTGGGACCAGGGCAGCTGATGTCCTCCCCGGCCCGCACACAGGGGACTACGCTCCCATGGGATTCTGGGTCCAGAACGGCAGCATGCCCCAGCCTGTGGGTGAGAGCCCGGCCAGTGCCACCACCCGCCCCAGTCCCACCACCCCCGCGGTGCCCAAGATGGGCGTGCGGGCAAGAGTGGCCGACTGGCCGCCCAAGCGGGAGGCCCTGAGAGAACAGAACAACCCCAGCCCCTCACAGGACACAGATGGCACAAAGGCCACAAAGGTGGCCCATTCCATGAGAAGCGTACAGAACGGACAGCCCCCTGCCAGCACCCCGGCTTCCTCAGGGTCCAAAGCCTTGCACCGACTCTCCAGGAGAAGGTCTAAGGATGTGGAGTTCCAGGACGGGTGGCCCCGGTCCCCCGGCAGGGCCTTCCTCCCGCTGCGGCACCGCAGCAGCAGCGAGATCACCCTCAGCGAGTGCGACCTGGAGGATGTGGTGGAGCCCCGGGGCGCCCGGCACACGGGGGCACTGCCGCTCTTCCGCGAGTATGGGAGTACGTCCTCCATCGACGTGCAGGGCGTGCCCGAGCAGAGCTTCTTCGACATCCTCAATGAGTTCCGCAGCGAGCAGCCCGAGGCCCGGGGCGCCCCGAGCCTCACTGAGCTCCTGCGGGCCGATCCCGGCCCACACGTCGCGGGAGGCGGCGGTGGAGCCAAGGGGGACGCCCGCAACGGGCAGCCCGCCAAGGACGGCCTGCTGCCACTGCAGCCCATGAAGGAGAAGGAGAAGGCCCGGAAGAAGCCCGCGCGGGGCCTGGGCGGCGGCGACGCGGTGGACTCGTCCATCTTCCGGAAGCTGCGGAGCAGTAAAGCCGAGGGCGAAGCATCCCGGTGCCCCGGGGAGGCCGAGGACGGCCGGAGCCCCCCGGAGGCCAGCAGGCCGTGGGTCTGCCAGAAGAGCTTTGCCCATTTCGACGTGCAGAGCATGCTGTTCGACCTCAACGAGGCGGCCGCCAACCGGGCGTCCACGGCCCAGCGGCGGAACACGACCACCGGGGCCTCGGCCGCCTCGGCCATGGCGTCCCTCACGGCGTCGCGGGCCCACAGCCTCGGCGGCCTGGACCCCGCCTTCACCAGCACGGAGGACTTGAACTGCAAGGAGAACCTGGAGCAGGACCTCGGCGACGACAACAGCAACGACCTGCTGCTCAGCTGCCCGCACTTCCGCAACGAGATGGGCGGTGAGTGCGAGCGCAACGTGAGCTTCTCCTGGGCGGCCGCGGGCTCCACGGGCGGCAGCGGTGGGAGCGGCGGAGAGGGCCGCCCGCCGGAGCCCGCCCTGAGCGCCTACCGCACCAACGCCAGCATCTCGGTGCTGGAGGTGCCCAAGGAACAGCAGAGGACGCAGAGTCGCCCGCGGCAGTACAGCATCGAGCACGTGGACCTGGGCGCCCGCTACTACCAGGACTACTTCGTGGGCAAAGGTGAGGTGGGGGCGGACAGGCGGGCAGCACGTGGTCTGTGAGATTGTCACTGCTCATTCATTCGCTGTCTGCCAGGCCCTGCCCTGGGCACCGAGGATGCAGAAAGACACAAGACCTCCCACAGAGAGGGGCCGTGAGGATGCAGGGAGTCCAGCCTCATGACACATGGGTAGCACTTCAAAACCCTGAGCTACATGAAACAGTAGATATGCATTAACTTAGCAAATATGTGCTTGGGTCAGCTATGTGCCAGGGCACTTTCTAGAGCTGGGGGATACAGTATTGACCAGCTTGAAACGAAAACCTTGTCTTCCTAATGTCTTAGTGGGGTAAGACAAACAATAAAACTAGATAAATACGTAAACTGTCTAAGGTATGGTGGGTGGTGAGTGCGGTGGAGAAAAGTAAAGCAGGGAAGAGGGAAACAGTGTCAGTGCCAGGGGTTGCATTTTCAGTAGGGAATGGTCAGGGAGGGCCTTCTAGGTGGGTGCCCTTTGAGTGCTGAGGTGAAGGAGGTGAGGGAGGGAGCCTTGTGGAGATCGAGGACAGTGTTCCTGACACGGGAAACAAGTACAGTAGTCCTGGAATACTGGAGGAATAGGACGGAGGCCAGTGTTGCTGGGACAGAGTGACTGAGGGAGAGTGGAAGGAGCTGAGACAGGTGACAGGGGCAGATCATGTGGGACTCTGTGAGCCACAGTGAGGACTCTCACTTTTACCCTGAGTGAGATGGGGCCGCAGGAAAGTTCTGAGCAGGAGAGGGCCTTGACCTGACTCAGGTATTCTCAGCCTCCCTCTAGGGAACAGGCTGTGGGGACAGGGGAGGCTGGGAGACCAAGGAGGAGGCTGCTGCAGTGGTCCAGGCAGGAGATGATGATGGGCAGGTCTAGGGGAGCCTAGGAGGGGGGAAGAAGCTGGCAGGTTCTGGATTCCCTTTGACGGCGGAGCTGTTGATGTTTGGAGGGTGTTAACACAGGCATCACACATGATTAAGTTCATTGGTGCTGATGAGGCAATCCTAGGAGGCAGCAGAGCATAGTGCAGAGACCACAAACCCAGGCAGCCTCAGGGACCAGGCAGGAGACAATAGAGGGAAGCAAACCAGGCAGGGGCTGCACAAAGGGCAGCTCCTGCTCAGCTCCAGCTCACTGTTGTCATCAGGAAGTAGAGACAAGCCCAGTGTTGCCAGCTTTTCCAATTTTTCTAGATTCTCCTGAAATTCAGATATTTTTAATATGGATTCTCCTATATCAATTCAGAATTGAATTGATATAGTAACAGGCTTAAACAACATAGAAGTTTATTTCTCTCACATAAAAAAGTCCGGAGATGTGCAGCCCAGGACTGGTATGGTTACTCCTCAGAAACAGTGGAATGCCACCCTTAGTGCATGGCCTCCAAGCCCTCAGGGTGGTCTCCTGGTCCAAGATGGCTGCTGGAGTTCCAGCCATCACATCCGTGTTTCCAGGCAAAGAAAAGGAGGAAAGGATTCGGGCGAAATGTCAAGTCAGCACCCCTACCTTTTTTTTTTTTTTTCAAGTCAGCCCCTTTTAAAGAACATTCTCAGAAGTCCCAGCCAATTGCTTCTGGTTATTGGCCACACCTGTCTGCAAGGCAGGCTGGGAAATGTTAGTTTTTAGGTAGACATAGCCCCTCTCTTTTCTTCCTCCAAGAACAGAGAGTTTCTCTTAAAATGAAAGAAGGGAAGAATAGGTAATGGATAGGCAACCAGTACCCCACAGCAACTAGTTTAAAATTTTTTTTAAAGCAGTATCCTAGTCAAATACAACAAATGTCAAGTAGATCGTCCAGAGTACAGTCTCTGGAGGTCCACCAGTGTTGGAGTCCGACAGCCCTGGGTTTGGGATGTCTTTTTCATAGCTTATTAGCTACATGACACATTTTACCCCTTGGACTCCGTGTCCTCATGTGAGGAGCAGAGATGATTGTAGCAGCATCACATGCCCAGAAACAAAATGACACAGAGACTGAAAATTAAGGGATGAAAAAAGAAGTTCAGACAGTCACTAACCAAGAGAAAACTGGTGGGGTGACATCAGTATCACACAAAATAGATTTCAAGGCTAAAAGCATTTGTTAGAAGAACCAAAAGGGCCATTTCTTATTGACTTCTTAAAAATTTACCGAGAAACTGTAATAGTTGTGAACCTTTGTATACCTGGCAACCTGTTTGAAGGGTATATAAATAAAAAACTAATACAGCAACAGGGAGACATGAACAAATCCACAACCCATGGGAGAAGTTGACAGGGTCGCTCTTTGAAATTGACAAATCTAGTAGCCAGAAAGTAAGGCTGAGAGGATTTGAAACCTGGTTTTGCATTTATATTATATTAATTTTCTACCTGACCAACAGAGAACACGTTCTTTTCAACTTGCACGTAGGAATACCTACACGGAAGGATTGTGGTAAGGATCAAATAAGACTGTACATCAAAACAGTTCTTCATCAGGTAGATAGTGAGTACTTATCATGGAGCATTGAAAAGAAGCTGTTTTCTTTCAAAAAATGATGTCTTTGTAGCCCTGGAAACTCGTAAATAAGTTAGTCATTGGTCAGTGTTTATTGATTGCCTATTCTATGCTAAGACCGCAAGGTACTGCGTACGCATTGGCGGAAAACAAAACAAAACAGATCCTGCAGCTGTTTCAGGAATGAACTGATATCTGTGGAGCACACTTATTCTGTTCTCTGACCAGCTGGGGAGAGGGTTTAACCCACTGCAGGTGCTGTTCTGATTGGGACCATTAATTAACACACATTTGAGCCTTAGGTAAGCCTTTGATTCACCAAGAGCATCTCATGAGAATAGGAACCATCATTTAAATATTGAGAGCACTGGGGTGGGAAGGAATTTCTGGCAGTGCGTAGCTGCTGACTTCATGGACTTAAGACAGACTGCTGGTGGGCAACCACCACAAGCAGGAGATACTTGGGTTACATATCAGTTAGAACTGTTTGCCTGGAAGGATTATAAGACAGCAGCATATTTTTTTAAAAAGGGGAGACAGCTGTCATTTTGGGGAGAGAACAGGAGACTTCCTCCGTGACTTGTTAAAGACTTTGTCACCATAAGGAAAAAAAGAGTAGTGTTTAAGTTTTCTACGTCTATAGAAATATGGTTAGATAAAGGTGACGCTTGGGGACTGGAATCATGGTCCTTTTCTGTGACAAACATCATGCCCTGGGGGTAGTACTAGCCAACACATCTCATGTGCTTACTCTGTGCCCGGCCCTGTGCTGAGTGCTCCATGCTTATTAACCTATTTAGTCCTTACAACCAGCTGAGAGGGGGGAATCCATCCTTCCTGATACCATTGTACTGATGAGAATGCCATCAAGCGACTTGGGCCACACATCTAATGAGTCCAGGGCCCGGATTTCAGCCGGGCAGAAGCCTCTCTAGACTAGAATCTAACCACTTCACGAGGGCTAATTGGCAGCTAAGCTGCTGAACATTTGCAAATATGGGATAATCACAGCGAAGCTAGGTTTATAACATGGCACACACTGCACTAAGCGTTTTTTGTTCGTAGCCTCATTTCACTCTCACATCGACTCTATGAATCATGGGTAGCATGAGGGGCCCCCATTTCCCAGATGAGAGCACTGAGACTCAGGAAATTTCTGTGACTGGCAAGGGGGTATAGTAAGGTGGGCTTTAACCTCTTACGGTCTCTCCATTGAGTGTGGTCGTGACCAGCCGTGAGGTTTGTGTGACCAGGATCCCAAGAGCCTGCACAAGAGCTCTGCACGGGTTGCACAAGAGCCTTCCCCGGCTGTCCTCTCAGCAGGCCTGCCGTGGGCCATCACCCCTCCTTTCCAGAGAGCTGACTCTGAGCTCACCTGCTCTTCCCTCTCAGAGCATGCCAATTACTTCGGCGTGGACGAGAAGCTGGGACCAGTGGCCGTGAGCATCAAGCGGGAGAAGCTGGAGGACCACAAGGACCACGGGCCTCAGTACCAGTACAGGATCATCTTCCGGACCCGTGAGGTAGGTCCCATCGCTATTGTTATTATTACATAAATCACAGCCACTCACGTCTGTGAGCCCTTACTCTGTGCCAGGTTCTGTGGGCAAGTGCTTCCCGTGTTTCAACTCGTAATCCTTCCAACAGCCTCAGGAGAGCAGTCCTGTCAGTCTCCCCATTTTACAGAAAGGAAGACTGAGATTCAGAAACATGTCTGAAATCAGTGACTAAGTGGCCAGGATTGGAATCCAGTGTGTCTGACTGCAGAGCCCAAGATTCTGACATTTGCAAAAGATTAACTGTGATGAGCATAAAAAATAAAGGGAGAGATATAGGGGATTCTTTCAGGATTGTGAGATGCCCTGCAGAGTGGAAAGGAGAATTAAGGCAGCAAGTCTCGGGCAGGGCAGGAATTGGGGAATCTCAGCAGCAGGCACTGCTGTTGATGTTGATCAGCTCGAAACACTCCCAGCCTGCCTACTTTCATTCAGAATAGAGGATCCCATTGTCCTGGCTTGGTCAGAGGTCTTCCCTTGGAATAAATGCCAGCTGTGGCTAGGGAACAAGGCCCGTTGGGGGCACCCTGCTCGATTAGGACTCTTAAGTTGTAAGTGGCAGAAATCTACTTCTATCTGGTTTAAGATAGAAATAGAATTCATTGGCTCATGTAACTGCAAATCCAGGGGTAGGAATGGCTTCAGGCATAGCTGGACCCAGGCACTCAAATGATGTCACCAGAACTCTGCCTCCTTATCTCTCCCGCTCAGCTGGCTCTGCTGCTTTTTGCATTGTGAATGTCATCCTCTTCTGCTACCAACAGGCTCTCTCCATGTCATGGGAAAATGGGGACCGGCTGCTCAAATCTTTTCCATCTTTATACTTTCTTCTCCACATTCTTATCTGCTGAATCTCTGGGAAGGACTCTGATTGGCTCTGCTTGGATCACAAGCCTGGGCCAGTCACTGTTGTCAGGGATGATAGAGGACTCTGTCTAGATCTAGGACATGTGCTCCACCCTGGGTCCAGGGGCCGGGCCGGGCACTGTGATTGACAGTTCTGTCAGAGCCACCCACAGGTGGTGGTAGGGGGGCGGTTCCTCAGCAAAAGGTGGGGAGCTAGCCCAGTAGAAATGATAGAGACTTCCAAAAAACCTCAAAGGAAGACCTTTTCAGAAAAGGAGCAATCATCAGCTGGGCAGGCCCCCAAAATGGATCTCCCTCACCCCTGCATTACGCCATGCCCCTTGGGCCTGGCCTTTTGCGCAGACATGGGAGCCCAACAGGCAGGCACTGCCAGGGAGTTTGGATGTGGGGCGAGCCGATCCTGGACCTCATCCAGACCGGCAGATGCTGCACCGAGGGCCGTAGCCCCATCCCCTCGCAAAGACCTTCCCGCCGAGGGGGAATGAGATGACACAGATGGCAGCGTAGGGGAGGCAGCCCCAAAAACTTGGTGCCCCAGATCACAGGTGGTCACCGGCCCCTGAGTCTCCCCAGCACCCTCCTCCTTCCCTCTCCTCACCTTTCTGGCTAGATGAGCACCAGGGCAGAATGTGAGGTGACAGCTCACACTATATCCAAGTGTTGTATGACATGTGGGGAGCTGCCAGGTGAAATGACAACGGCAATCATATACTAATCAGTAATATTACAGCTGCTGTTATATTGCAAATTTACTCAACACTGTGTGTCAGGCATTTTCTACACCGATTATGTATATTCACTCACTTAAACGTCGTGACAGTTCTATGATGAAGGCACTATAGTCCTCATTTACAAATGATGAAACAGGCGCAGAAAGGTTAAGGGACCTCAGTGAGTGACGGGACGAAGTGTCGGCCCATGCGCCAGCCAGCGCTCGGCCGCCTCTGGGATTCCACTGACTTGGCTCAGACTGCATATCAGACCCATTCAAGAGTTATGAACTCAACTTAATGCCAGCATTTTATGTTATTGGTTTTGTTGTTGTTGTTGTTGTTTTAAATGGAAACAAAATATGTAGAATGATTTTTTTTTTTAATACCAGACTTTGTTGTAGGTACGGAGAGTCGTGAGACTCTAGTGTGGAGATGCTAGGTCAGGGGATAGTGTTTTGCTGTGGTTCCTATTCAGTAGGTTGGAAACTGGCTTGGTGCCATTCCTGGCTCGTTCCTGCCTCCGTTCACTTCCCACCCCCAGCGCCCACAGACTAGCCTCTGATCCACCCCAGGCTGAGCACAGGGCCTTCACAGCTCAGGGGCACAGGCCTGGGGTTCATCCACTCCACGGAGATTCACTCAGCACCACCACCGGCCAGCCCTGTGCTGGGCACTGAGGAAACAGTGTAAACAAGGCAGCAGAGATGCTCAGGGGACTGCATTTTTGCTGGGGAGGCAGACAATACAGAGATACTCTTGTAAATTATACTACGTGGTACGTGATGACAAGGTGGAAAGTAAAGCAAGGAAGAGAGATAAGTGCGGGGGTGGTAAGATTTTTAGACAGGATGGTCAAGGGAAGTGTCACTCGGAAGGGAACATTTGAGTAAAAGACGTGAAGAAGATGAGAGGAGCCATGTGGACATCTGGAAGAGTGTTCCAGACACAGGGAACATCCAGTGCAAAGGTCCTGAGGCAGGACCAGGCCTGGCACAGTCACTCAGCAGCTATGAAACCTTGGGCACGTGGCTTCTTCTCTCAGAGCCTCTGTTTCCCCCATGGGAATCCCACTCTCACAGGACCATAGTGTGGGCTTGGTGAGGTTGCCCATATAAAGTAGGCAGTGCTGGGCCTGGCACTTGGGGAGAGCCCAGTGAGGATAGCTGTTGGGAGAGGTCTCAGTTTCTTGTCCCCTTGTCACATTCCAGTCAATCCTGTGACTTTTGGCCCACCGTGAGGTTCACAGCCACAAGCAGGCCTTTCTCTGCCTTCACACACATGCAGGCCACACGTGTACTCAGTCCTGGCCCCAGCCCCTTGCAGAGCTGCCTATTGGGCACTAAGGCCTGAGGACCTCGTCATCCTGTCATCTGGAGGGAGGGGCAGTGGCCAACAAGGTTTGCCTTGCCCCTTCCTAAGGCCCTTCCTGCCATGGAGGCAGAGAGTCACATAACCCAAAAGTAGTAATGACAGTAGTAATAAGAATAGCTAACACTTTTAGCACATATTCCTGCCAGGCACTCTTCCAAGTGTTTTATATGCATTGACCCTTCAGATTCTCTCAGTAGTCCCATGATGTGGGTCCCATTCCCCCCATTCTACAGATGAGGACTCTTGAGGCCTAGGGCTGTCACTCGTCAGCGTCCCCCAGTGGCAGAGCCAGGATATGAACCCAGACTGCCTGTGTCCCCAGCCCGTGCTCTTAACCACTCACCACTCCCTGTGGGGTTGAGTTTGTATTCTGGCTCTGGGAACAGACAGCTTGGGGTTCGGTTGGGCTCTGCCACTCACTAGCCTTGTGAGCTTAGGCAGATGGCTTTACCCCAGATGCCTCAGTTTCTTCATCTGTAAAATAGACTTCGTACTGTTTGTTCCCTGTGTCCTGGAAAGGCGGGAAGGTTCTCCTGGACTGGCACGCACCAGGTGGGATAGCACAAGGCTGCAGGCAAGTGAGTGCTCTGAGCGGCCCATATTGTGATGACGCTGCCGTCGTGCTGTCGCTCTTTCCCGAAAGGTCAGAGGGCTTTTCTGGGGAGTGAAGGTTCAGCTTACGGTCAGAGTTCTGCCCTTCTCCTGTCTACACACACGTCTCGGGCTCCGGTTAACCAAGGCATGGGGGCCAGAGCGAAGGGCCCAGGCTGTTTTCCAAGCCAGCCGGCTGGCCTGCCCCAGATGGCCACCCCCGGCCGCCAAGCAGACCGAGTGGGCTCACATCTCCCAGCAGATGGGATGGGCATGTTGGCAGCTCTGAGCCTCCCGCCGGGGCGGGAACAGACTGGAGCTGGGCTTCAGGACCACACGCCGAAACATCAGCCCCACCCACCCTGAGCCTGGACAGGACAAGCCGCAGGCCAGGGCTGCCCTGTCCTGAGCCCCTTGCTGGCAGAACACAAGGGATGCCAAGTAGCCAGGGACTCTTTGGCCCAGCAGGCTCAGTGGGTTCCCTTTGGCCCCAAGTATGAGTTTTTGACAGCCTTAGTTTTGTTAGGGTTAGAGGTTTAGATTTTTTTTTTTTCTTTATTGGAAAAGTAACAGTCACTCATTAAGAATTTAAACAGTATATATGTATACAAAGTAGAAAAGGAAGACTCTTGTATTAAGTGAAAAAAGCAAGTGTAGTAGTGAACCTCATTTGGGACCTCATTTGTGTTCAGTAGGCACCAATGATTGTGTGATGTAATCTCCAAAGCATACTGTTAAGTGGGGGGAAAAACAAATTGTAGCTTCCTATTAAGGTTAAATTTTCTTTAAATTTTTAACTACACATATGGCTTTGTGTAAAAACATTCGACGTGTGTAATGTGATAACGGCTAACACATATATTGAGTGCTCACTGTATGCCAGATACAGTGGTAAAAAAACCCTATACATGGATTATCTTACTGAATCGTTATAACCTTTTGCAACAGGCACTGTTATTCCCCATTTTATAGATAAGGGAACAGGCACAGAGAAATTCAGCAGCTTGCCCAGAGTCACACAGCTCGAGAAGGGGTAGAGCCGGGATTTGAACCGAGGCAGACTGACTCCCAAGTGACCTCCCAGGAAGAGCTCTTGGAGGGTGGACGCAGCACAGAGGAAGGCAGGGATGCATCTGAGTCGGGAGCTGGTGGAGAACAACCTGTGCCGATGGGAACCTCCTTGCTGATGTGGCCCTGAATCCCTTTCACAGCTCAGTGAGATGATGCCAGATGTCATCAAGGGTCAGAGCACACAGGGTCTCGCAGCGTGAGCAGCGAGTGTAGTTTTGTTTTGTTTTGTTTTAAGGCAAGGGTTTTTTTTTTGAATTTTTCTTTTGGCTGTGTCGGGTTTTAGTTGCAGCACGCGGGATGTTCATTGAGGCATGCAGGATCTTTCGTTGCGGTGTGCGGGCTTTTCTCTTCTCTAGTTGTGTGTGGGTTCTAGGGCACGTGGGCTCTGTAGTTGTGGCACACAGGCTCCAGAGCACGTGGGCTCTGTAGTTTGCGGCAGGCGGGCTCTCTCGTTGAGGCATGCAAGCTCAGTAGTTGCGGCGTGTGGGCTTAGTTGCCCCGTGGCATGTGGGATCTTAGTTCCCTGACCAGGGATCGAACCCATGTCCCCTGCAATTGTAAGGTGGATTCTTTACCACTGGACCACCAGGGAAGTTCCGCGAGTGTATATTTTATTGGGAGAGAGATGGAACTCTGTCAGCAGGTTCTGCACAGAGGAGAGACACGATCTGACTCAAGCTGCTGCAGGAAGAATGGACTGGAGTGGGGTGGTGGCCCGGCAGGTTCAGGGAGACCAGGAAAAGGCTGCTGTCACAGTCCAGGTAGGACGTGACGGTGGACAGGGCCAGGTGGAGGGCAGAGGGGGCCACACGTTGCAGCCTGCCAGTGCCCTACTTATTATCGCCAGCAGAGAAGGAAAAGCTGGGAGCTTTCCAAGTAGCGGCTTTTGGTCAAGTCTTCAGAGCCAAAAATGTGACGGTAGGCCGCCTGTCTCGAGGGTGGAAGAGAATGAGGATTTCTGGTCCACGCTGTCTCTTGGCCCCAGCAGAGGGCGCTGTGGGGCAGTGTCAGCAGGATAGAAAGGCGCTGATCCTGTTGGTGCCTTAATCGAAATTCACAATCCCAGGGCCACCCAGATTGGCAGGGCAGAGCGTCCATATCACAGTTTTTCGTGATGTATTTCAAGACTGTCCTGCTTATCCTAAGAGAGATTTGTTTATTAATTACCAAAGCCAGAACTGGGAACTCCCAACCATGAGATCATTCATTCCTAACACGCATGCCTCTTGCCCAGGTCCTGTTTGGCAGGGTTAGGCTGTATGCTTAGAGGCAGTGTCATGACACGTCATTTTTGCCGTCTCTTGCATCTGTTGACTTGGGGTGACCGTGTTTTTCCAGTTAACGCTGATCCTCCCTCGTCTTTAACCCGTAGCCCCAAGTGTATTTTGGGCGCTGACAGCAATCCCCTTGGGGGAGGATTTTTTCCCCTGTCCTGCTGCAGACTAGGGAGTCTTCTTGCTGTGGTGCAGGAGCTGCTGTGCCTCACCCAGAGCACAGCATAGCCTGGCGGCCAGCAGCACAGCGTAGATGGAAGCCTGAGCTAGTGATAGTGACGACGGGAAGCAGCAGGGGCTCTCAGACGGGGCTGGCGGCGTGTAAATTGGTACAACCACTTGGAAAACGATTTGGCAGTTCAGTAAAATTGAAGATTAACATGCCTGGTGACTCAGCAATTTCTCTCCTAGGTATAAACCCAGACGAAAATGTGTTCATGTGCACTAGGAGGTGCTTCCGTGAGTGTTCCTAACAGCACTGTTCACAGTTGTCAAACGCTGGAAGCAGTTTCCGTGCTCATCAGCAGTAGGGTGGATTAAATCCATTGTGGTAAAAACGTCAGCCTCTTACTGCAACGTGGTCGTATCTCACATCCATAGCATTGAGAGAAAGAAGCCAGATAGAAAAGAACACAAATGACATGAAGCTCAGAAGCAGGCAGAAATAAATTATGGTGTGAAAAGTCAGGGTAGGGTTACCATTAGGGAGGTGGGAAGGGGCACGAAAGAGTTTCCGGAGGCTAGTAATGTATTTCTTGGTCTGGGTGGTGATACCTAGGTATTCACTCTGTGATAATTCCTTGAGCTGTACTTATATGTGTTGTATACTTTTCTGTATATGGATTATATGTCACAGAAAAAAATTTCAGAGAGAAAAATCATGAGCTTTGGAGACGTCAGACCTGGTTTGGAATCCTGGTTCAGCCACTTAGCTGTGGTGACCTTGGCTAAGGCACCTAGCCTCTTAGAGCTTCAGTTTTCTTATCTGTAAAATGGAGATAGTAAAATCTCCCCTGAGCAGACCTATACCTAGATAACTGCTGTCATTCCTGGAATACAGTGCAGTGAACTGTGCCTTTATAAATGTGACTCGTTATTAAGATGTATCTGTTAGAAATTGCTTTGTCTGCAAAGTAACAGAAAACATGACTATAGCTAAAACAAATATGGGGTTATTTTAATTATCTAACGGAAGTCTGGGAGTAGGAAGTGGCAGGAAATGACTTCTGTGTGATTTTTGTTGTTGTTGTTTCTTTACTTATGATCACAAGATGGCTTCCACAGCTCCAAACATCTTATCCTTATACCAGTGTCCTTAGAAAAAATGGGCAGGTGGAAAGGGGCTTTCCTTTTACCAGGGAAGAAAATCTGCCCTAGGTGTCCTCCCCAAGCTGAATTCCATCCCATCTCATTGCCTGGAACTAGTCATGTAGCCAACTATAGGAAAAACTTGGAGAGCAGCACCTGCGAAAGGGGAATGAGATGGCCATGATTGGCTTGACTCAAGGTTTTCAACCCTGGCTGCACATCAGAATCACCTGAGTAATATTAAAAGAGACAGAGAGAGAGAGAGTGAGTGTGTGTGTGTAAGTATACAAATATACAAATATGTAAGTGTGTGTATATATACATACGTGCGTGTATACATACATGTCTGGGCCCCACCACAGACCAGCCAAATCAGAACCATTGGTGGTGATTTTATCAGGAAACCAGGTTGAAAACCAGTGTCACAATTCAAGATCCAAGATGGTACCGGTGTCCAGGGCAGGCAGGTGTTTTACATAAGAGCTTATGGTAATAAGTGTACACATAGTATTATTGTGATAATGACAGTAAGAGTGTTTGTTTGAGTGTCTACATCGTGGAGCTTGTTTTATTCATTATACCTCTTATTACCTGACATAATCCATCTCCTCACCCGCACGTCAGCTCCAGGAAGACAGGGGTCTTTCTTTTTTCATCATTCGTTGAACAAATGAAGGATGTTCCATCCACTGTCTCATTTAGTTCTCCCAACAGTCCTTGGAAGCTGAGGCTCACAGATAGGCAGTCACTTGGTCAAGATCACACAGCCAGGAGGCAGCAAGTTCAAGTTGGTCCAGACCTAGTGCTTTCTAGCCCAAGAGCCCAGGCTACTAACCATCCCACATGTCGCTTTGAGAACAGGACACCCTCATGTGCTCTCATCCCTTCCCGAGTCCTGAGAGCCTCCTAACCTTCCCTCCTCTCCCTCGAGCAGCTCACCACCCTGCGTGGCTCCATCCTGGAGGACGCCACACCCACAGCTATGAAGCATGGGACAGGGCGGGGCCTGCCCCTGAAGGACGCCCTGGAGTATGTCATCCCCGAGCTCAACATCCACTGCCTGCGGCTGGCTCTCAACACTCCCAAGGTGACGGAGCAGCTGCTGAAGCTCGACGAGCAAGGGGTGAGCCGGGGGCCAGGGAGGGGGAGGGGGGGGCACTGGGGCAGCAGCCTGCAGCCCCACTCCCGGTACCTCCTTCTGTCTTGGTCACTTGTTTTCTTCTCCAAAGAACAGAAACCCACTCAGGTTAGTTCCAGTAAAAGGAGGGGTCTCTTATCAAATTCTAGGGGTGCCAAGAGCCTGAATGTGACTGGGTCTTAGGAGGGAAATAGTCTAGGAACAAAACAGCCACCAGGTTCCCGTGTGTGTGTGTGTGTGTGCGTGTGTGTGCGTGTGCGCACGGGAGCATGTGCGTGCTCCCTCTCCCTCACTGTACACTGCCTCCCCCTGCTTCTCTGGCCCTCCCACAGCTCACAGAATTACTGTTAGGATTATAGGCACACACAGGCCCCAGCTAGCTGGCTCTCAGTCCCAGGAGAGCCTCTGACTGGCCCACACTTAGGTCACTTGACTGTCGATGGTCCAATCACCAGTGAACAGAGGAATCAGGGATACATAAAACAAACATGGAAGACTTCCCTGGTGGCACAATGATAAGAATCTGCCTGCCAACACAGGGGACACGGGTTCGAGCCCTGGTCCGGGAGGATCCCACATGCCGCGGAGCAACTAAGCCCGTGCACCACAACTACTGAGCCTGCGCTCTAGAGCCCGTGAGCCACAACTACTGAGCCTGCGCTGTAGAGCCCGTGAGCCACAACTACTGAGCCCGCAAGCCATAACTACTGAGCCTGTGAGCCACAACTACTGAGCCCGTGAGCCACAACTACTGAAGCCCACGTGCCTAGAACCTGTGCTCTGCAGCGAGAGAAGCCACCGCAATGAGAAGCCCGCGCACCGCAACAAAGAGTAGCCCCCGCTCGCCACAACTAGGGAAAACCCGCGCGCAGCAGCAAAGACCCAACGCACCAAAAATAAATAAATAAAATTAATTAATTAATTAAGTAAAAAAAACAACAACATGTGGTTATCAAGGGCTCACCCCCTAAAAAACAATGTCGACTAGACTGAGTCCTCCAGAATCTCCTTTTGCAGAACCTTAGCCAGGGCCAGTCCACCTACTGTGGGAAGCCCGCCAAGGTCTTTCCCTTGAGAAAATGGCGTCGCCAGCCGCCCTCCGCGCTCATGTAGAAAGCACGAGAATGGCGGCACCAGCACCTTGTTGTGCCTCTCTGGAATGGCAGGGTGGCAGAGGGACAACTGGGACGTGCCCCCATGCCTTTTTTTCTTCTTTGTCTGTGGCACTGAATTCCTGTGTGACCCCGGCAGCTCCCCGGGCTCTGCGCCCGAGAGAGCCTGCTTTGTTCCATGCCCCCCTCCATCTCTGCCTGGCCTGCCTCCCTGACGCCACTCTCGCCTCTGCAGCTCTGCCGGAAACACAAAGTGGGCATCCTCTACTGCAAGGCCGGCCAGAGCTCGGAGGAGGAGATGTACAACAACGAGGAGGCCGGGCCGGCCTTTGAGGAGTTCCTCTCCCTCATCGGAGAGAAGGTCTGCCTGAAGGGCTTCACCAAGTACGCCGCCCAGCTGGACGTCAAGAGTAAGTGGCAGCAGCGGGTGGCCTTGCGGGGGGAGCAGGGCGAGTCCCAGCCGCGTGCTCATCCCGTGAGCTAAGGTCCAAAGGCCTGGTGACACCCAGGTGAGGACTCCGGGCAGCGGGAGTGCGGGCAGTGCGGCCACTCTGGACAGCAGTACCTCATATTCTAGTCAAGTCTGAAGACTCACTTGCCCTGTGGGCCAGCCCTTGCGCTCCTAGACACGTCCGCTGAGATCCTGTGCACATGTGCGCTGGGAGACGTCCTGAGGGGTCATAGCCACAGACACCTGCGTGGTGCCCAGTGTGCACAAGGCCCCCCGGGGAATACAGTGCTCCTGGCCAGTGTCCCCATCTAACAGGCAGGGCTGCCCTGGCCTCACAGCCACCTGGAGGTCACCTGGCTCTGGCACTGGCCAACCAAGGCTTCGGTGACCTCACCTGTCACAGCTTCTCCCCTAGAATGGAAGCCCACAAGGATAGGGATTCCTCGGTCTGTTTTACTGCTGTTTCCCCTGCACCTACAGTTAAATAAAGCTAGTGGACCTCAGTGCTCAAAAAGGCCAAGGAGTAGGCTTCCAGGGTGAGTGTGGCACCGTGGAGTTACTTGCAGTGCGGTTTGTGGGTTCACTCACGCATCCAGCAAAAACAACCTCCTGGCTGTCCTCCCTGGGCAGGAAGGAGCAGTTCAAGATGATACGAGCAAATATGGGGAACCCAACCTCATGTGGGCGCTGGGCCTCAAGAGCATGGCACGTGACCCGAGAGGGATGAGTTGGAATAAAATAGGCAAAGAGGGAGCAGAAAGTGCGTTCCAGGGAGAAAGAACAGCACGTGCAAAAGCCCTGAGGTCTAAAGGCTGTTGTTCAGGGAATTAATGTGAAGGAGGAAGTGAGGGAGGCCGGCGGGGGCCTCACCATGCAGGACCTTTAGGGCTAAAGATTAGGGATTTGGGTCTGTTTCCTATGAGAATTTTGAAACTCATAAGAGGCAGCATTGAATACTGTTAAGGAAACACTCTGGAGTCAGACAGCCTGAGTTCCGGTCCAGACGCCACCACTCACTGAAGCGTGCGTGACCTTGGGCAAGTCACTCCCTCCCTGTGCCTCAGTGTCCCCCATGGAGCCCCTAATCAGGTGTTTCTCCCTGGTCATAATGCCCTCCCATTAGAGATGAACAGTATTCTGACTCTTATGATTATCATTTCCTTCTTTTCTTCATAGTTTTGCCATCTTCATACGCATCTCTAAATAATATAATTCGTTTTGCCTGTTTGACAACATAATGTGAATGGAATCATACGGTTTGTGCTCCTTTGTGTCTGGCCATTGTATTCGTGGGATTTGCCCATGTGGTGGCTGTGACTCATTTCTTTTCACGGCCGTGTACTTTTCCACAGTATGAACTGTTTATCTATTCCTTGGACTAACATTTGGAGGATACTTGTACCCATATTCCGGGGCATCTGTGTACAATTTCTCTAGGCTGTGATCCTAGGAGGTGAAGTGCTGGGTCATCAATTAAGCCTATCTTCAGGTTCAGTCGATCTTACTAAAGAGTTTTCCAAAGTGGTTGTACCAATTTACACACCTGACCAGCCACACAGAGGGTTCCAGTTGCTCCACATCCCCACCAACCCTTGGCACTGTCAGACTCTTCAATGTTTACCAGCCTGGTGGGTGCTTAATGTACGGTTTCCTTTTTATCTTAAATTTACTGAATTTTAAAGGGTGGAGTTAAGTGAAAACATTGAGTTAAAAACTAACACAGATGGCATGTGGGATATGGCAGGAGCCCAGGGGTTTTGGAGACGTGGTGCTAACTGGTGTTTCTGTTTCAGCTGACTCCACGGGAACCCACTCCCTCTACACGACGTACCAGGACTATGAGATCATGTTCCACGTCTCCACTCTGCTCCCTTATACCCCCAACAACAGGCAGCAGGTCAGTGGGGTCCAGGGTGGGGGCCCCAAGTGACTTCCGGTGGGTGCACAGCTGAACCCACGGCACTCTCCCTCCCCACAGCTGGTTAGCTGGCTGCCTGCCCGGCACTGGCTCCCCTGGCACCATCCTGTGCAGCACGTGGAGGCCTTTGGCCCTGGAGACCCTCTGCATCACGGTCTCATCACCTGGGGGTTGGAGACTAGATCAGGTGTCATTCACTGTCAGTTTTTTTCTAACGGTTTCCTTGGCCATTCTGCTACCCCAACTCCCCTCAAGAGTCTCTTGAGTCATCAGGGATCCTGTGGGAAAAAAAAAAAGTGAATCAGTCAACATTATTTCGACTGCAAGTGACAGAAGCGCAAATCAAACTGGCAAAAGCAAAAAATGGGATTTACTGGGTTAGGTAATTCTCAAGTACTGGGAGAGGACTGGCTTTAGGTATGGCTGGATCTAGGAGCTCAAACAGTGTTAGGAATTATTTGCATTTCTCGCTTCTGCTTTTCTTCGTAGCGGCCTTATTCACAGATCTTCCCAAGTAGTGCAGAGTCGCCCCCCAGCCGCCCTCGCCTTACATCCCACCAGCTTTGCTACCACGGGAGAAAGAGAGCTGTGTCTTGCAGAAGTCCCAGAAACGTTTCAGGAATGAATCTCATTGGACCACTCACTTGCCAGGCCCAGGGCAGGGACGGAATGGGCTGATTGGCCAAGCCTGAAGGACATGCCCACCCCTAGAGAGGGCGAGTGAGGTCAGCTCAGCTTGAAACGTTGACAGAGATCAGGGAGGTGCTTCCCAAGCGGGATGGACACGGCTGCCAGAAGGAGGAGGAGGAGGAGGTGCTGGGTGGGTACAACAGCTGACGCCCACCGCCACGGGCCTCCTCTCCTGGACACGCCATGCATGCTCAGTCCGGGAGCAGTTTCTAATGAACAGAAACCCTACGGACTTATGGTTTAGTGTATATATTTTTTTCCATTGGTGCAGGTGATGTTGTAGATTTCACTGGCCGAAAATGGTCAAATATCATTGATTTCAGAAGGTTCACGAATAGCAGCTGTAAGAGCATTGCTGTCATTAGGCTTGGGTTGGAGTTCTTTCTCTGCCACTTCCTAGCTGTGTAATCTCACCTCCCTGAGCCTCAGATCCCTCCTCTGTAAAATGGGCGGAATGGTAGCACCCATGTCTCGGGGTCATTGAGAAAGGACCCTGCACTCACGCGTGAAACTGGGGCTCGAGTCAGGGCCCGACACGGGAGGCTCACAGGAAGCAGACAGAAACCTACTCCTGGACGTCTGGGAGGCATGGTGAGGAAAGCTTGGGTTGTGGAGTCAAGCAGAAGTGGGTTCAAATCCTGGCTGTTTCCCTCCATGACGGTGTGACTTAGGGCAAGACGTTTAACCCCCGGGAACCTAACTTTTCTCATCGGTAAAAGGAGGTAGGATGAGTTAATGCCTCACAGCCTTGTTGTAAAGATGAAACGAGGACTTCCCTGGTGGCACGGTGGTTAAGAATCCGCCTGCCAATGCAGGGGACACGGGTTCGATCCCTGGTCCGGGAAGATCCCACATGCTGCGGAGCAACTAAGCCCGTGCACCGCAACTACTTAGCCTGCGCTCTAGAGCCCGTAAGCCACAACTACTGAGCCCGCACACCCTAGAGCCCGCATGCAGCAAAGAAGACCCAGTGCAGCCCCAAAATAAATAAATAAATAAATTTTTTTTTTAAAAAAAGATAAAACGAGGTTGCAGCTTTCAGATGTGGATGTAAAATGCCTAGTACAGGGCCGGCCACAGTAATGGGTGCTTTATCTAGCAATTTAATTTAATCCAGTGTAAAACACACATAAAGAGCTAACAGTTTAACAGTGTGAGTTGTGCCACTCAGTGTGACTGGATTTCACACCGCGGGCCGCCTCATGTAGAGCTACATGTGTCTCCCATCTGCGGACCTCACGTGGCCAATGGGAATTCCTAACAGTTACATGAAGACTAAACTTGTACAAATAAGAACAATGTAATTTCAGCAAACAAGTAAAATGCTGTGAGTACATGATCGCCTACAAAGATGACAGAGTTTTTCTCAGAGACCGTGACAGGCGGGGGAGAAAGGACAGGGTTCCTGTGGGCTGGTCTGAAGCCGCTGCCCCAACCTTCTCAACTCAGGTGTCCGGGGAAGGGGGGGCAGCAGGGATGGGCCCTGCCAGCGGTCTCGGGTCTGACTCTGCCATTGTCTGTGAGCATGGCCTTGAGCAAGTCGAAAGCTGCCAGCCCATGCTCTTCTCCAAGAGATGTTTCTTGAGCAGCTGCTGTGTGCCAGGCTCTGCTCTAGGCACTGAGGATACAGCAGTGGGCAGCGAACAAAGCAGACAAAACCCTTGTTCTCATGGAGCTGACACTGTAGTGGGAAAAGACAGACAAGAAACAAAAGGAAGAGGGGAAGCCGCTGTACGCTAAGTGTCAACGAGTGTTAAGTAATAAAGGCAGAAAAGCAGAGGGGGTGACATCATGGATAAGACAGTCAGCGAAGGCCTCGTGGGAGGGTGACATTTCAGCCAAGACCTGAAGGAGGGAGGGCGGGAGCGAGCCATGTGGGCATCTGGGGGAAGAATGTTCCAGGCAGCGGGAAGACACAGGGCAGGGGCCTTGAGGAGGAAATGTCTCTGGAGTGTTTGAGGGGCAGCAGGAGGCCAGTGTGGCTGGAGCAGAGTGAGCGAGGGGGGCACTGAAGGAGCCGGCAGAGAGGTGACGGGGCAGATCGTGAGCCTTGAGCCGACCATGATGTTTTCCTCTCCCCGCCGTTTACCAGCTACTAAGGAAGAGGCACATAGGAAACGACATCGTGACGATCATCTTCCAGGAGCCCGGGGCGCTGCCTTTCACCCCCAAGAACATCCGCTCCCACTTCCAGCACGTCTTCATCATCGTCCGGGTCCACAAGCCCTGCACTGACAGCGTCTGCTACAGGTACGCGCCCGTGCCCCGCCCCTGCGTGCACCGGAGACCACCAAAGCTGGTTTCCAGCATCCGGGCAGCGCGGCAGAGACAGAGAGGGGACAGCTGGCCCAGGTGGGCTGCCTCCTGCGTTTCTTGTTTGTGCTTCAGCAGGGGAGCGCTGTTCACACCTTCCCACACCCTCTGAGAGAGTGATTCTTAACCAGAAAAGGGGCATGCTACCCCAGTTTCGATAAGCAAACCATCAGGGATTTGTATTTGCCTGGAATCTTTTGGTTGCAAGGGACAGAAAACCCACCTCAAAAAGGCAGTTATATACGTTGGTTCTCATAAATGACACGTTCAGGCCTAGCCGCATGTGCTCCACTTCCCTGTCTGTCGCTTCGTTTGCTGGCAGCTCCAAGCTTAACGTCTTCCCAACTGCAAAGCCAGCAAAAAGAGAGCTGTCCTTTCCCAGGAAAAGAAGCCCCAGGATTGAGGCTCATTGACCTGCTTGGGGTCACGTGCCCATCCTAGAGTAAGACCACCAGCTGTGCCTGGGCATAGGGCGCATGGGCTGAGAGTCACAGGAAAATCGGAATATGGAAGGATGGAGACAGGGCAGGCAGGGGCTCCCCTCGGGAGGCAGAGCTGAGGGTTCTCTTAGTTCGCAGATCAAGCCTCAGACCCATTCAGCGTCCTCCCCAAGCACCAGTTCTCACCCGGGGGCGTGGCCGGCCCCCAAAGGACAAATGGAAAGCTCTCTGGCCTCTCACCTCTGACCCCCAACCACCCAGTTGCCTGTCACAGAGGCCACTACTATTAGCTATTTCTCATGTATCCTGATACCTTCGGGCCATACAAGCAAATGCTTACAAGTATTCCTTTTCCACCTTTTTAACACACACGGTACCATATCCCACACACTGTTCTGCATCCTCTATTTCTTCGCTCAACAGCCTTTGAGAACTTTGCACACCAGTCCGCAAAGTGCCTCTTCCTTCTTCATGACTGCGTATTAGTCCATCACGTGGATGCCTGAGAATCTCCCCCCATCCCTTATCGATGGACGTTTGGGTTGTTTCCTGTCGCCTGCTGTTATACTCCCCCCTGCAGTGCATAACCTAGTTTTGTGGGGGGGTTTTTGTTTTTGTGTTTTGGCCGTGCTGTGCTGCTTGTGGGATCTTAGTTCCCTGACCAGGGATTGAACCCGGGCCCTCAGCAGTGAAAGCACTGAGTCCTAACCACTGGACTGTCAGGGAAGTCCCCAGAACCTAGTTTAGACTGTCATTGCACACGCGTCCAAGTACACAGCTGGAATAGATAAAGTCCCAAGCATGGAGTTACTGGGCCAAAGGGTACGTGCGTAGGTACACTGGGTGGTCTCAGTGGAATTGCCAGAATCTCCCAGTTTCTTCTTGGCCAAATGTGTGAGAGAAGGGAGGTGGATTCCAATATGCAGGACATGCTGCTTGACCACCAGGCTGGATATGTTGCCCAGTGGCCTCTGGAAGCCAGTACACCGCATGGCAGGGCCTTCACAAGGCACAGGCCCAGGCCTGCAGCCTCCCCTCCCTTACCCCCACCCATTTGTTCCCGGGACAGAGCAGCAGCTACGAGGGCCTGCACCTCCAGGCTCCATGTGGGCCTGAGGTTACTTAGATGCTGTCGATGTTCCTCAGCAGCTCAAAGGTAGCCCTGGTGAGCAAAGATGGAGTTGTTCTCGAGCTCATACACACATACACACAGACACAGAAGGAGACAGCCCTCCTGTAGCACATCAGAAGCAGGGGGCTGCTGGGTGGGCCCTTCTCCCCTTTCTCCTAACTGTGAGCTCCCCTCTCCTACCTGGGTTATCGCAGGAGCCTGCGGCTGACCTTCTGCCTTTCCAGGCCGGCCTTCACATGGTTTCCAGAACAATCTCTTCTTTTCTGACGCACAAAGCTTTCTTGTTTTTTTTGCAATTTAATTTAAAATATTTTTATTATGCAACATTTTAAACGTTCTGAAAAGTACAGAGGATAACATAACAGATACCCATGTGCCTACCACCAAATCTAACAGATGTTAACATTTTGCCATATTTGCTTCAGCTCTCCCTTTATTTCTGAAGAAAGAAAATGTTAGAGATACAACCAAAGCTGCCCCTCCCGCAACCCCTTTCCTCCCCTCCTCTCCTTCCCCACATGCAGCTGCTCTCTGGACAGACCTTCCCCTGTCCCCCACCCCCGCCGGTGTCCCCAAACACGTTTCTGTCTCAGCACTCATCACCCTGTAGGAACAAACTGTCGATGTGACTCTCGCCTCCCTCGAGGGTAACCCCACGTCATACTCACCTTCATACATCTATGCTGGCCCGGCGCTCGCCATGTAGAGGACCCCAAAGACGCCTTTGCCAACTAGACGCATGCCTGGCCCACACATTGTAGGCCCTGAGAAGATAGTTGTTGAATAAATAATTGTGAGTGTTCTAGAAATACTGAGCTACAGCTACAGGTGACCTGGTGGTCGCACCGTCTCCTGGCTGCATAAGGAGGTGCCGCCCTTTCCCGCTCGCTTCAAGTGCGTACTTTCTGCATAGCGCACCAGCATCCCTGCAGCCTGTGGGCTGGGGAAACCCCAGCCCTCCTGCTGGGGAAGTGAGGGACCAGCTGTTCTGATTGTCCAGAAACCTTCAGCAGCTTGCAGTTTCATAATTCTTAAAATCATGAATCAGGACTATGGGAAGAGCCCAAATCTGTCACTCTAAGCAGCCACGTCCTGAGTGAAGAAGCTGCAGGGCCATTCACATCTGTAAAGCACAGTCTGAACACGGCTTTAATTAGAGTAGAGAGACTGACGAGGTTGTCTTATCCATCCCCCTGCCTGGAGGCAAGGCCACGCCCACAGAAGAAAAGCTGCCTGGTTTGTGTGGCCTTTGAAGAACCTCTCCACCGGGAAATGCCTTTTTCTGTCCAACCTACACATTGGTAGGAATCTGTTTCTTCTTGGTCTGTCTGTTCAAGTTTAAATCATTACTTTAATCAGTATTGAACACCTGTGCCAGCTCTGGGGCATCAGCTGAGCCCAGGTGGGTGGCACCTGCCCACACACATTCCCGGGATGTAGAGAAGGTTTCACTGGCCAGTGAACCGTGGAGGTGGAGAGCAAGGGGTCTGGCCTGACCCACCCGCGTCTGCAGTAGCTCCCTCCATGGTCTCCTGCACATTCTCTGGTCCCGTCCATCCCTTTCTTCATGGGGCAGCCACGGTGATCCTTGCAGATTGTCAACCTGGCACCTGCATTCATCAGGGACCCGCAAGAAGCAGGTGCCCCCCACGCTGGGTTTTAACTGAGGGATTAATGAACAGACTAATAGGTGTGGGTATGTTAAGGGAACCAATACAGGAAAGTGAGACATCCAGGGACAGCAACAGCAGGGAGCCATTACCCCACCCCCAGGGATGAGGTCAGAAGGGGATGGGAGAAGTTTCTGGAAACTAGGGAGAACTATGGCTTTGGGAGAGGGGCTGTGCAGCAGAAGCTGTGGCTGTTGAGTAAAGGGCCCAGGACTACAGCCACTGCCACCATCCGAGCCCAGCAGGGAGGCAGTGAAGAGAAATAAATACTCCACCCTCTCTCCTCTCCCCTTCCCGTAGCCTGGCCAGGGGAACCCAGTGAAGGTCGCACAGCCTGTAGAAACCCACCTTCCAGGGCAGGAAATGGTAGAGACTGCGTCTGGGGGCACAGGCGGTGAATAGCCAGCCCAGATGGTAGAATGGTTGCTTGTTTCGAGATGAAAAGCGCTAACTCACCATCAAGGCACGGCCTAGCCTGGTCCCTGGTGACCTCATCGGCCTTCCACCCTTCACTGCCTGGGCTCTGGGCACCCCGACCTCACCTCGCCCTGCGCGTGCTCTTTCCTGTCGGGGCCTTGTTCCTCCCATGCCCACTGCCTGCACGGCCCTCCCCTCAGCTCTTCCTCTGTCTCCTACTCAGCTGCAGATCCCAGCGTAATTTCTCTTCCTCACAGCGGCCCTCCCAGAACACTAAATCCCCAGGGCCCAAGAGGGGGGGCATCCCAGAAGCGCTGGTCAAACAAATGCATGAATGTCACCCTGTCCCCTTGTCAAGTTGGGTGGGGGCTTGGGCGTCGAAACCTGAACAAGCCTTTCATTGTGGTTGGGTTTCACAAAACAGGTTTTAATCAAGAATCTCATTATTTTAAAAATTGTCTTACGGTATGAAATCTCTCCCAACACCGTAATCACAAGCTGACATTTTTATAGAAGGTGAATGCAGTACTCTCTAAGAGAAACCTCGTTTTCAGCACCTCATACTGTTTTTTAATCGTCATTATGTAAACAGCATAACTCATGGTGTCTCTGGAGCCCCTTTAAATGTCTTTCCGTGAGAGTTGTCTTCCCCTGCCCCCTGGGGGTTCACTCTGGCAGGTGCTATAGCCTTTCTGCCTGATACTAGAAATCGTTGAACTTGTAGCCACTGAGTCTCGATTTGGTCATTAGAATGTCACAAACAAGGTTCATCAAGTCTAAACTTGACTTATCAGCAAATCTCCTGCCTCCCAGCTCAGGATTGCCTCTGCCTGGGAACCTCGGTGGCTGGGGAGCCTGCTTCCCTCTCCTCTGTTTCTCCGCCTTGCACTTCCCCTCCCCCAGGCCTGCTCACTGCCAGTTTCTGACCTGTCCAGGGTTGGAGCACAAGGAGAAAACGGGAGACAGGGAAGTGTCACTGGGTCTCTGGTCACAGCTGGCTGCGTGCTCTCTGGGCTCTGCGGGGGCTCCCTGCCCACCTTCTAGATCTCCCAGGCAGGAGCAGACCCAAGTCTCCTCCCAAATATAAGGGTCACCTAAGACAGCCCCTATTCATGGGGCCACTTTCTCCAAAGATTTTCCTCCCAATGAGATCCTCCCTCTCTAATTTGCATAGTGGGTGAGAAGGTTATTTGGGGGAAGAGGTTTTAGATCATTTCCTTTTTACTTTCTCACTCAGTTGCTATCTGATTTCTATCATAATAGCATCTCAGTCAAAACTGAAGTAGGAAGAGCCCCATCCTAACTTCCCTGTACAATGAATTTTCAGAACAACCCTTGCAGAGATGATTTACAAAGTGTGTTAGTCTTACACAAGTGTCTAAAAGAAGTAAATCACAGAATGTTCCATATCAGTCAGGTGTTCCTACAATAATGCTGCTTAACAAACCACCCTGAAGCTCAGTGGCTCACAAACGTTATCATTTCTTCTTGGCTCACACATCTGCAGGTCAGCTGAGGTCTGGCTGGCCCCGGCTGCAGGTCTGCTCCAGGTGTCCTCATCCTCCTGGACCAGTAGTCCCCGGGACATGTTCACCTCATGGTGAGGGCAGGTGCATAGGAGCCAAGCCTGGCCCGCACACACATTTGTCCCTTTGCTCAAAAGCCATTGGCCAAATCAAGTCACATGACCAGGCTCAGGATCAATGGGGTGGGGATGTACCTGCCCACAAAGGTAGAGAGAGAGGGGTGAATTTTTGCCAAACTGTAATTTACCGCAAGCTTGTATGTATGTAAAACAAGATTAACTTAACTTGAACAATGCTAGGAAAATTATCCTTTGAATATCAGTGGATGTTCTAACATCTGTTGTATAGGAAGTAAAAATGCATGCATGTGCCCTAAGACTTTCTCCAGTTTCCAGTCTAGTTGGCTGGCAACTTACTAGTTAGACGTAGACTTCCGTTCTTAGAAAGGAAACTCCTCCTTCTGGTCATGTATTGTCTTTCTAAAGGAACTCTCAAGTGCCTATCTTTCTACCATCTAAATAATTTCTCCCTCCTCAGTATGGCTGTGACCCGATCCAAAGACGCTCCTCCTTTCGGACCCCCCATCCCCAGTGGAACCACATTCCGCAAATCTGATGTCTTCAGAGACTTCTTGCTGGCCAAGGTGATTAATGCTGAGAATGCCGCGCACAAGTCCGACAAGTTCCACACCATGGCCACCAGGACCCGCCAGGAGTACCTCAAGGACCTGGCTGAAAACTGTGTCTCCAACACACCCATTGACTCCACCGGCAAGTTCAACCTCATCTCCCTGACCTCCAAGAAGAAGGAGAAGACAAAAGCCCGGGCAGGGGCTGAGCAGCACAGCACCGGGGCCATCGCCTGGAGGGTGGCGGCTGAGGACTTCGCCCAGGGGGTAGAAATCGACTGCATTTTGGGAATTTCCAACGAGTTTGTGGTGCTCCTGGATCTACGCACCAAAGAGGTGGTGTTCAACTGCTACTGCGGGGATGTCATCGGCTGGACCCCAGACTCCTCGACGCTCAAAATCTTCTACGGGCGAGGGGACCACATCTTCCTAAAGGCCTCTGAGGGTTCTGTGGAGGACATAAGGGAAATTGTCCAGAGGCTGAAGGTAAGGGAGAGAGCTTCTCAAGGGTGCAGCAGTTCTGTGGTCTGGCAGAGGCCTTAGGAACCACTAAAATGCCTCCCTGAGCCCAGTCAGTTAGGCCAGGACACTCATCGGCCCCAAGAGAATCAGAATTGTCACTTACACACCAGGGGTCTAGTGGGTCCCACAGCCTGGGTTCTTTCTGGGGAAGGTGTCCGAGGCTCTCCGTGCCATCACCTTGGGAGGACAAAAGGCATATTTATTCACTCAAGATGTTGATAGGAAAGATAAGTTTAAACTCATGTTAAAAATGTAAGGATACTTTCCAGAAGAATTAAAACAGAATGAAAGGCTTCCAGACCATTAAAATATAGGACAGAAACAGGATGTTGCGGTGGGGAGTATACAAAGGCATAATAAAAGAAACAAAACAAGCAGAAAATTATATGGCAGGAATAATTCCACATCAATAATCACAATAAACATGAGTGGTTTAACATCTCCTGTTAAAAAACAAAGACTCACAGTCTGGATAAAAATCTTAACCCTAAGCTCTCAGTAGCTCAGGCTTGGACTGTTGCCAAACCAAGGATAGCAGATTGGTTTCAAGTCAGATGACAGCTTAGTTGGTAATGGCTGTTTGAAGCATTGGGCTAAGAAGTACTAAGGCC
This sequence comes from Balaenoptera physalus, assembly GCF_965194825.1. Classification (NCBI taxonomy): domain Eukaryota; kingdom Metazoa; phylum Chordata; class Mammalia; order Artiodactyla; family Balaenopteridae; genus Balaenoptera; species Balaenoptera physalus. Next base: position 14,537,908 of record NC_138900.1, on the reverse strand, counting down.
ACATCTGAGCCCTGTGTGAAGGAATGCTGTGGTCGGTGATTGGCTCTCAGTGGGTTTAGCAGAATGGCATGTCATGCGTGGAATAGAGAAGGCAGTGTATCATGGGAGTTAACAACACAGGTTCTTGAATTGGAAGGCCTGGCTTCAATTCCCGGCACTGCCACTTACCAGCTGTGTAACCTCACCCTGTTACTTAACCGCTGGGTGACTCCGTTTCCCCATCTGAAAAATGGGAACAGTAATCATCCTACGTCATGTAAAAGTTTTAAGGATTGGATGAGTTATGTGGCCCAGGCAAGCTGGCCTGACTTGGGAGGCCGTGACCTCCAGAGGCCACTGTGACAGCTGGCTGTCCTCACCCTTCTAGGCCTTTGCACTTGCTCTTTGAGTTCAGTTGGATTGGTAAAGCCCTGCTCTGGGCTTCCCTGACTCCAAAATTCATGCCCCGCCTTAGACTACCACAGTAGCTTGTATGTAGATTTCCCATTAGGATGGGAGGTCCGTGAACGAGGGCCTCTGACTGTTTTGCTCACTTGCTTATCTCATATGCACAGATCAGAGCTGGCACATAGTAGGTGGTCAGTAAATGCTGATTAGTTGGTTAGTTGAATGAGATGACTGAACCCTGACTCTGTGCTAATGAGCCATTTACGTGCATGACCTCACAGTTCTTCACCCACCCCGTGGAATGTAGGCACTGTTTTTATCCCCACTTGACAGAAGAGAAATGCAAGGTTCAGAGAGGTATAGATACTCACAGAAGGTCATACAGTAGGTGGCAGACTGGGATCTGAATCCAGATTTTTCTGACTCCAAAACCTGTTTGTGCCCAGACTTGAGGCTGATAACTAACTGCTTACTTGGCATCTCCACTTGACCTTGAAACTTAACATGTCTAAGAGCAAGCTCCTAGTTTCCTTCCCCATGCCTCCCAGGGTTCTCCTGTCTCAGCAGAGGACAAGCCCAAATGAGTGCATTTGTGGGATCAGGGGCCTCGCCATCAGCCTCACTCCCCTTTCTCTCACACCCACATGCAATCTGTCAGCTCCGTCTCCATTAGGCAGGCTATCCTACTTCTCCCCCTTCCATAGCCCCTCCTGGCCTATCCGGTAGCCTCCTCGCTGGTCTCCTTTGCGTCAACACTTGCTTCCCTGTGGTCTCTTCTCAGTAAGGTTGTCAGAGGTAATCCGATCATGTCACTGCTCTGCTCAAACCCCTCAGCTCACTCTGGGTAAAAGCCCAGTTCCTTACGGTGGCCCATGAGGCCCTGCATGGCCTCTCTGTCAGCCTCTCTGATCCTGTCCCCCCTTGCTCTCCCTGCTCCAGGCACACAGACCTCTGCTGTTTCCAGAGTGTGCTCATCAGGCATCCAGCCTCAGGGCCTTTGCACTGCCTGTGCGCTCTTGCTGGAACACTTTCCCTCATCCCCACATGGCTCCCTCCCCTTCTATATGCCTTTAGTCAGATGTCACCTGTCAGTGAGGCCTCATTATCCAAAATTGCAAACTCCCCTCCCCAACTTGGCCCTGAGCTTATTCCACCCACTTTCCCTGCTTTAATTTTCTCGATAGCACCTACCACCATCTGACGTGTATTTTTACGTATTTGTTGTTTGCCGCTCTGTCCTCAGCACCTAGGCCAGCATCTGGTGTGCAGTAGGTACTCAGTGACCGTGGACTGAATGCTCGCATGCGTGCAACCCTGTAGTAATAGCAAAAGTGGCCATTCATGGGGGGCTGACTGTCTGACTGCTTGCAGCCTTGCACAACCTTGCATTTCTTCTTCCCAAAAGCCCAGTGAGGGAGATACTGTTATCACCCCCGATTCACAGATGAGGAAGCTGAGGCCCAGAGAGGTAAAGCGACTTGCCCAGGGCCCAGAGTGAGTTAAGGGCCTGGGTTCTTAAACATGAGAGGTCTTCCTCCCAAAATCCTGACAGCAGCTTGCGTTTCTTGAGCAGTGACCGTGCCAGGCACTATGCCAGGCTACATGTTTTACCCACATCCTCTCTGTCCCACGCCCACCCCCGTGCCTACTGTTGGTGCAGTGCTTTTAGAGCACATTTCCACATCCCCCCTCACAATCTCAATGCCCCAAAGCCCGCTGAGAAACCGGGCAGCCAGGAAGTGATGACATAAGCCATCTTCTGTGAAGGGACAGGTCCATCTTAAATGGCTCACAAGGTGTGTCTTCTTTGTGAAGTCCTCCAGGGTGAGGGTCCACACCCTCCCCCGGCACAGCTGGGATTCAGACATCCTTTGTTTGTTAAGTCGACAGGTTTTATTATGTGCCGGGCCCTGGGCCGGGCAGTGCTGGGACTCAGCAGTGACCATGGTGGGCCCAGGCTCCCGTCTGAGGCAGACACTGAACAGGAATCACAAGTGCCAAGAGGCTAAAAGGCAGAGTGTTGAGGATGCCAGGGGAACCTATCATGGTGGGCGGTCTCAAACCCACAGATGGGATGCAGCCCCCAGACATATTTAATTAGTTACCAATGCTTAACATTCCGAGGATTTCGTATGAACCTAGCTTTCTGGCTTCTCTTGAAAAACTGGGGCATCTGGCTATCCAGGGCCTGTGTTTATACTGGTCAGGGGTCAGCTGAAGCAGGGTGTTGGGTGCCCCCTTTACACAGGGCATGAGTGCACCGTTTGACCATGGTTCTCACCAGCCTGCATCTCCCATTACCCACCAAGCACCTCAGCTTGTGAGCCTTGGCCCGGGGTGGAGCAAGGCTTCCCTGAGGAAATGACTTAAACTGAGACTAGAGCAGTAAGTAGGAATCATCCTGGTGAAGAATGAGGGGGAAAATAAATAAAAGAGAAAAAAAAAAAAAAAGGCAGAGGAAGCAGCATAGCAGCAGGGAAAACAGCACAGAGGCTAAGAGATAGAGTTAAGGAGTCAGATCTGCTTTATGACCTTGGGCAACTGACATGCCTCAGATTCCCCAGCTGTAAAACAAGCAAATTATTGTATGTACGTCATAAGTGAGATATTAGAGAACTTGGGCATTGAAAGGACTTGTGTGTCCAATGCCTGGCACACAAAGATTGGTCCCCAAGAAAATTAGCTTTAAAGGGGGCAGGGTGGCCGCTTGACACAGCAGAGGTTCCTCTGAACTGATTGTGTGTTTGGTCTCATGAGGTGTTCCGTGCGCCATGGAGCCTTTCTGGAACCTTGTGAACATCAGGAACGGTGTTCTTCTTTGGGTGGGGCTGCCTTCGGGTTGTTAACAAAAGCAAATGGCACAGAAGTTTCAGGACACTAAGCCAGAGCAGCCTGAGTTCCCCTGCTGGCTCTCTCTCCCCCATCCAGAATAACCCAAAGCAGCCATACTGGGTAGTTACAGGCTGAGCTGCTAAAAGAAAGAGAGAGACTGAGAAATCCAGTGGCTGAAATAAGATAGGAGTTTATTTCTTTTGTAGTTAGCGCTCAGGCTGCTCAAAGCTGGCAGAGACAGCTCAGGGACTCACGTCCCTTCCTCCTGTGGCTCCTTCTTTCCCTTCGATATTGTACTTTTCAGCATGGTCAACGTGGAGTCACTCCATATCCATGGTCCTGTCTGCAGGAAGGGAGAAAGCGTGAGCGTGGAGGACAAGCAATTTTATTTTTAAAAACACCGTTCCATCACTGTTGCCCAAAGCCAAGTCATGTCCACACCCAGCTGCAAGGGAAGCTGAGAAATGTGGTCCCCAACCAGGTGGCCATGCACCCATCAAAACTCTTGATTTGCGGTGGGCAGGGGAGTCTCATTACTCAGAGGAAGAAGGGGAGGATGGAGAGTGGAAGGCACTTAGCAGTCCTGCACAGCAGTGCCTGAGCCGTCGGGGCCTCTGCAGGGGTGGCTCTCGGAACAGCCCGGGACTCCCAGGGCTGGTGCTGCCTAATCGGGCACAGGCACGGACACACAGGACTCTCCTGTGAATCACCCACAGCCAAATTCTTCAGACACAAGGGTGACGGCTTCAAAGGGAAGAAGAATTTTGACTACCAAAGCAGAAGTAGTGGTCTAGGATGGAGCCACTCACAACTTTCTCTTTTGAGGCACTGAGCAGTAGACTTTCCTTTCCAACCAACTTTTTTAAACTTATTAATCGTGGAAATTTTCAAACATACAGAAAAGTAAAGAGACTCACATAGTGAACTTGTAGCTCCATCACCAGTTTCCATAGTTATCAGCCCGTGGCCCGTCTTGTTTTTCCCTTCCCTCCCTTCTCTTCCCCTGACTATTTTGAAACAAATCCTAGACATCCTATCATTTCATCGGTAAACATCTCAGTATTTATCTCTAAAACATATGGACTCTGTAAAAATAACTATTTTGTCATTATCATACATAAAAAATTAACAGTAACTCCTTATTGTCATGTAAACAAGTTGGGTTATGAAATCAATTACTGGGTCTCAATCAACAATTCTCAAAGATAGGGTAGAAAAGATTGAAACATATCCAATGGATCCCAGTGGGGAAGGACTTGGTTTCATGGAGCTTTGTTCCAGTTTTACATGTTTCCTCACTTCCCAAATTCTCACTGTCCAGACCAGGAACAAATGTGTTTACATTTTCAGGTAAGTCCTTTGCCATCCAAACTCATTTCTCGCTACCCACACTCGGGAATGTCAGTGTGGATTGCAAGGAATATTTTTGTGTATATGGATACGTGTGTAAATGTGTGAATGCATAGCGTGGCTTGTGACATAAAATTCTTTCTTACTGTGCTGCTCTAATAGGTACATCAGGTAGCCTCGTTTCTAGCCAGGGAATGACTTCTCACAGGAAATGTGAACCATTACACGAACTCTTTCCTTAATGCAGTTTTAGGATAGGGCAGACAAATCTTGATGTAACTTGTTTAACAGCTGCGGCTTGTTAAGTTAATCTTTTTGTCCCAGGAAGAGGAGGGAATCCCTAAGGACATGCTGAAGAACCAGGGGTTCTGTTCAGTGGCTTCTCATATCTATGGTAATCATGACAAAAGTCTCATACAAATGAAGCAGGGAGTAAATTGGAGGCAAGGCTCTGTGTGGTCTGGTCGGCTCCAGGATGGGGGACGGTCTGGGAAGGAGACTGGGAAGGGGTTTGTACCTCTAAGAATGATGTCATGAAGTAAAAAATATGGCCCGAGCCCCCAACCTAGAAAAGGTCGCAGGATCTCTGGTCTGTTGCCTCTCTGGCTTTTACTCTGGTCACAGTCACCGTATCGGTCAGGATGCATTATTAGTGGCTTCAAATAACAAAGGTTTATGTCACTCCCACCACGTGTCCATCTTAGGTTCAGCTGGTGTCTGTGCTCCACATTATTCTAACTTCGGGACCCTAGCTGACCAAACAGCCACTCTCCGGAATAATCCTAGAGGCTGTGGCTGAGGGGAAAGGCCTGCAAAGGGTCTTGAATTGGCAGTGAAATGCCCCAACCCAGACAGTATGCCAGTTCCATTCACACTTCATTGGCCAGAACAAATCCCAGAGACCACCAACGGCGGGGCGGGGGTTGGGGAGGGTGCGTTTGGAGATCACAGCTCATGACCGCCACCTCTGTGTGAGGTACCCGTGTTTCTCCAGAAGTCAGGAGCCCCGGGCTGGGACTAGGTGGGTGTTTGCGCTCCTGTACCCTGACATCACCTGGGAGGGTACACGGGGGTCAGCAGGGTCTTTGGCCTCAAAGGGCAGAATCTGACCAGGAGCCTCCCACAAGAGCTGACCCCGAGCAGCTTGTGAGGCTAGACCCCACGTGTTGCCTGCAGGTGATGACCAATGGCTGGGAGACGGTGGACATGACCCTGCGGCGGAACGGGCTCGGGCAGCTGGGCTTCCACGTGAAGTACGACGGGACCGTGGCCGAGGTGGAGGACTACGGGTTTGCCTGGCAGGCCGGCCTCCGGCAGGGCAGCCGCCTGGTGGAGATCTGCAAGGTGGCCGTGGTCACGCTGACCCACGACCAGATGATCGACCTGCTGCGCACCTCCGTCACCGTCAAGGTGGTCATCATCCCGCCTTTCGACGACGGCACGCCCCGGAGGTAAGTCTGTCCACCCTGAAAGGTCGGCAGCTCCCCAGGTGCTAGCACTTGAAGCCCTCCCTCAGTAGGAAAAGTGATAGTGGTGACGGGGTCAGAGCTAATATCTGTGGAACCCCTCCTGCAAGCCAGTCGCGGTCTAAGCTCTCCACGTGCGTGCTGTCCCATCCAGCCTCCACAACAGCCCTGTGAGACGGGCGACCTCCTTAGTCGCACACAGCGTTAAAAGTCCTTGCCTGAGGGCACATGGCACTTCACTCACTTGTTGAACACATATGTATTGAGCCTCTACTGTGTGCATGCTCCATTTGAAGTGCTCAGGATACAGCGGTGAACAAAATAAAGTGCCTGTTCCCTTGGAGTTTGTGTCCTGAGGGAAGGACAGGCAATCACCAAATAGATGTATAATACAAGACCTGGCAGTGACGAGGTCTGAGAAGAGAAAGTGGGGTCATTGAAGGGTTTGCAGCGTGGCGGGAGAGCGGCTTACGGGGTGGTCAGGGCAGGCTCCCGGGTGGAGGCCACCATGTAGTTTTCCGGGCTAGCGGGTCCGAGACAGGAACAAGCCAGGACAGGGTCTCCAAAGTGTCAGTGTGTGTGGTGCGTTCCTGCAGCACAGGGAGGCCGGTGTGGCTGGAGCACAGAGAGCAAGGCTGCGAGATGGGAGAGACGGACAGACTGGGGGGCCTTTCTGGACATGGTGATGAGCTTGGGTTTTGTTCACTAGAAAGCCAGTGCAGTGTTTGTTTCTTTTCATTTTGTTTTCTTTTGTTTTAATGGAACATTTCAAACATATGAAAAGTATGCTGAGCCCCTTGTTTCAACATTTATCAACATGTGGCCAGTTCTTGTTTTGTTTTTTGTTTGTTTTTAATTAATTATTTATTTATTTGGTTGCGCTGGGTGTTAGTCGCAGCAGGTGGGCTCCTTAGTTGCGGCTCATCGGCTCCTTAGTTGCAGCACGTGGGCTCTTTAGTTGTGGTTTGCCAGCTCCTCAGGTGTGGCATGCAAACTCTTAGTTACAGCATGCATGTGGGATCTAGTTCCCTGACCAGGGATCGAACCCGGGCCCCCTGCATTGGGAGCATGGAGTCGTATTCAATGTGCCACCAGGGAAGTCCCAGTTTTTGTTTTTTTTTTAATTCCATACCTCCCCACCTTGGATTATTTGAAGCAATCCCAACTCCTTGGAATGTATCTCTACCCAGTCAGGACCTTTAAAAAATTATTATTACACTTAAAAATTTTAGCAGAAAGTCAGCATCAACTGCCCAGTCTATCTTTAACTTCTTTTGTATCAGAGAGATATTTTTTAGAAACAGTGGCATTTGGTTGATGTGCCTCTTCAGGCTCTTCTAATCAGTGAGTTTCCCCTCCCTCTTATTTTTTTCTTACAACTTACTTTGGGAGGAAACCAGCTCACTTGCCCTTTAGAGTTTCCCACGTCCTGGATTTAGCCGCTTGGACACCACCCCTCTGGTGTCCTTTAACCTGTTTTTCTAGCATGTGTATTTCCTATAAACTGAAGTTCAGCGTAGAAGCTTGATCGGATTCTGATTGCATTTCTTTTGGTAACGGCACTTCCCAGGTGTGCATCCATTAGGAGGCATCGAATGTCCGGTTGTCCCTGTGTGAGTGATACTAAGGGCGCTCAGAGGGTTCAGATGGTGGCAACCTGACCTGTGACCATACGTTTCCCTTCAGCTCTCAGCAGCCATTCGTGATCATTGCCTGGATCCCCTATGTCATTACAGGGCACATTGAAGTGATGTCCTCATTTCTGTCATTCTTGTGTTATTTATTGGCTGGAATTCTTCCCTTTTTTTTTTTTAATTTTTATTTTATTTTTTGGCCGTCCTGCGATATGCGGGATCTTAGTTCCCCAACCACGGATCGAACCTGTGCCCCCTGCGTTGGAAGCCCAGAGTCTTAACCACTGGACTGCCAGGGACGTCCCTGGAATTCTTCTAAAAAGAACTATCCTTCAGCAACTATATGATTCTTCTGAGGTATAATTTGTACAGGGAAGGCAGGACAGATGCAGTTCTTAGGATAATGAGTTGGTACCCTCGCAACCCCCAGAGGGGTCTGGAGACAGTGATTCTCTCTAGAATCACTATATTCCAAGTGCCGGAAACACAGCTGCACAGAGGACAGTCAAGGCCTGGGCCCTCACAGCCCTGCTGAATGGATCGAGGGAGACAAACAATAAACAAGTAAGCAAGTAAGATGGTTCATATAGCCAAAGGGGGAGGCAGCTGAGCATAGTAGGAAGGCAGGCTCTGCAGGGAGCTTGCCTACGTTTGAATCCAAGCTCCTCCTCTTATTAACTGTGACCCTGGGCAGGTGGCCTCACCACTCTCTGCCTGTTTCCTCATTTGTAAAATAGGGACAAGAATAGATCTTTCCCTAGAGGTGGTTGTGAGGTCGGGGGAGGTGAGGCCTGCAGAGCACATGGAACAGGACTTGGCCTGTAGGAGGCACTCTGAAGACACCAGCTATGAGATCCTGGGTGTGAGGAGCATGAAGGGCGTGACCCGACATTGGATAAGGGGGTCAGGGAAGGCCTGAAGACGAGAAGGAGCCAGGAGAGGGGCCTTGCGGGCAGGGAGTAGCCATCACAAAGGTGAGGACAGAGGCCCTTGGCTTGTTGATGGACCAGAAAGAGGGTCATGTAGCTGGAGCTGAGTGAGCCACGAGAAAGGCACGAGATGAGGAGACACTGAGTGCTTATATACATGACCTCGCAGGGCTGGTGTGATCCCCGCTTTACCAGTGAGAAAACTGACGCCCAGAGTGGCCCAGTGTCTTGTGCAGAGCTGTACGGCTACTGAGTAGCAAGCAAAACTCAGTCCAGCTTCCGTGTCCAGATCCTCAGCTGCCTCGAAAGCGATTGCGAGCTGTGGGCGTGTGCGTTCTGGTTGCACCAGCCCCACCTTCTTGAGTCTTGTTGCTCTGACCTTGGTCAGGGGTGGTCTGGGCAGGCTTAAACCCTGCTGCAACCAAGGGCTTAGCCACCCACACCCCAGCCCCTCAGCCTCGGGACTTTGGCCAGGCCCCAGGCGTCCCCTCTTCCCAGCCCTCTTCCGGGGCCGCCTCCACCCCTGCACAGAGCCGAGGCCTGGCCACACCTGCTCCGCACTCTGCAGGGGCAAGTCAAGCTGAGGTAACCCCACAGGCGAGCACACACACACACGCACGACACACACATCACACGCACACACACACAGACACACGCACGAGATACCCTGCCTTCAAAACTTGGGAGCGCCAGAGGCTGCAAAGGCGTCCTTGGACCCACAGGTAGGGACCAGCTGAAGCAAAAGGAAATGTCTGCAGGCTCCCTTCTCCAACTCTGGGGAGATGGGGCCGGGAGCGTGTGGCCAGACGGGTTCCGCTCCCTGCCCTATTTAGGAGAAAAACTATCATCCTGCTCCCTTTACAAGGCGGCCACCGAAACAGGATCTCCTGCTTACAGGGGCGGGTGTGGGTTGGGACTTGCGTGGTTTTTGTTGTTCTTCAAGTGCAGAGGCGTCTGGCTGACCTCATTTGCAGAGCTGATAACCCCAGCGCTGGGGTCCCTCCAGCCTCTTGCTGCAACCCTGGCCTCCTGGCTCAAATGTCACGATAAGCTCTGAGGGGAAACACACCAGGACGAGCAGAGGGTTCTCCCTGCCTCCAGCCAGGCTCTGTGTGGCGTGTGTCTGGACCCCATGTTCTTCAGACACTGAGCAGAATACAGGGGATCATCCTCACATCCCCCAGGCCGCAAGGCTGGGGTTCTCAAGTGAGCCCTGCCCTGCTGGGCCATTGCCAGGCTGGGCCAGGTAGCCGGGAGGACATTCCAGAGCCCCCAGTGAGGTGTGCCGTCGTGACCTTGGGTGCTTGCACAGGCTCAGGAGGGATGTTCTCATCTTGCTGTCTCTCGCTGCCTGATGGGGAAGGCGACCTGGGCTGCTTTTGTCCTCTGCAGTTGGACTTAAGATGTCTGAAGGGGGAGGGGGTAGAAACTCCTGCTTGAGAAGGGAAATTGAAACCCCACAAGTGAGTGAGTAGTAGAGATAAGAAAGGAATCCCCATGGCCCCCAGAAACTAGGCTGTCAGGAATCAAGGACAAGGAGGCAGAGAGGAAAAGTGGTCTGCAAACCAGGGGCATCCGCTCTCAGATATCTCCCGCACGTAGCTGAGGGCAGCGTTGTTGGGCAAGCAAAATACTAGAAGAAACCTCAATATCCAGCCGCAGGGGATTGGCTGAGTAGATCCCAGGTCATCCACGTGATGGAATCGTAATGGATTGTTTATAAAGAAAATGCAGTGAGTCTCTTTGTGCTGAGAGGGCCTGGTGAGAAATGTCGTTAATTGGGAAGAATAAAAAAAAGCAAGATGGGATCTGGAGTTAAGTGTAATATTCTTTTTTTTTTTTTTTTTTTTTTAATTTATTTATGGCTGTGTTGGGTCTTCGTTTCTGTGCCGAGGGCTTTCTCCAGTTGCTGCAAGTGGGGGCCACTCTTCATCGCGGTGCGCGGGCCTCTCACCATCGCGGCCTCTCCCGCTGCGGAGCACAGGCTCCAGACGCGCAGGCTCAGCAATTGTGGCTCACGGGCCCAGTCGCTCCGCGGCATGTGGGATCCTCCCAGGCCAGGGCTCGAACCCGTGTCCCCTGCATTGGCAGGCAGACTCTCAACCACTGCGCCACCAGGGAAGCCCAAGTGTAATATTCTTTTTATTTCTGTTTTAAATCATGTTTACGTATGTGCATAGGCTATTTCTGTAAGAATATGTAAAAACCTGGCAGCTGTGGGTGCTTCTGGTGGGTGTGACTGGGGGACGGAGATGGGGACAGGGACGCCCTTTTATACCACTTTAATTTTTAAAAACAATTCAAAAACTAAATCAGTGAAATGGGCTTCGTAAACTTTTTCTCATGTCCGCATCATCCCTGGCAGCTTGGTAAAATGCAGCTTCCTGGGCCCCACCTCAAAGAGGACTCTGATTCAGAGGGGCTGAGATGGGGCCCAGGAATCTGTATTCCTTTACTGAGCGCTCAGGGTAATTTAGATGCTGACGGATCTCAGATCACTGGGAAGGAATTTGTTCCAGAGCCCCCAGGTGGGTGTGGTTGGACTTCAGAAGGCGGAAGGGAGACTTTCGCTTCTGAGCATGTGGGAATGACAGGTAGACAGTCCACAGAATCGGCTGGAGAAGGCGACAACAGCAAGAGCTCCTGTTTGTTAAGCACTTGGCACGCGCCAGACTTTCTGCTAATGCTCGCAGCCATCTTACAGATTAGGAAACTGAAGCTCTGAGAAGGAAAATCCCTCACCCAAGGCCACACAGGCCATAAGTGGCAGAGCTGGGATCTGAACCAGCCGTCTGGCCTCAGAGCCCTGGCTCTCCATCACTCTGTGCTGCCTTCAAGATGACTGTTTCCCTCTTTGACGTCATGCCCAGAGACTCTTGACCAAAGATGAAGCTGTCAGTAACTGGGGCAGAAGGGACCCAAAAAATCTACTCACTGGTTCCCAAACCACTGTTCAGTGGGCCAGTGTATATGGTGGTTAAAGCTGTGGGCTTTCAAGTCAGCTTACTCTCCAGTTTCCGGGAATTCCCTTGCAGTCCAGTGGTTAGGACAACGCACTTTCACTGCCAAGAGTGTGGGTTCTATCCCTGGTTGGGGAACTAGGATACCACAAGCCGTGTGGCATGGCCAAAAAAAGAATAGATAGATAGATAGATAGATAGATACATACATACATACATGGGTACCTACATAGGTACATAGATAAATCCAGTTTCCACCTCTTACTGGCTGTGTGACCTTGGATAGGTTACTTAACTTCTCTGTGCCTCGATTTACTTCTCTCTTCAGTGTATCTACTGATTAGAATTCTGGTTACCAGCAACAGAGGTGAAGCAAAAGAGAGACTTTACTAGCTAATGCACCTGATAAGACTAGGAGATGGGGCAAGATTTAAGTGTGGCTTTATGCAGGGACATCTTCATCAGGAATCTTTATCACCTGTCTCCTTTGGTGCGTTGCTGTCATTCTCAAGCCATCTCCCACTTCACGGGGACAAAGATGACCTCTCCCTCCTCACAGCTCCAGCTTAGGTCTCCCCAGCTCAGCAGCCCAGGGAAATAGATCTCTCCCCCGGTAGTTCCAGAGCTGATGCTCACTGCCTCTGATTGGCTCAGCTTGGGGCACATGACAATCCTGTGCCTGTCATTGTGTCCAGAGAGAGAAGAGTTTCTGACCAGCAGGCCTGGGTTACGTGCTCATACCTGGAGCCAAGAAGTGGGGTCAGCCCCACCTAGAGCACACAGACCTGTTCTCAGGAGAAGGGGTGTAGAAGCTGAGCAGGCAGGAGTAGCAGGTGTGCACTGCCTGGGGCCATGATGGTACCCCCTCCACCTCTGCTCAGGCCTGGCGTATCTGTGGGTTCTGGTAGACATTTGTATGTTGTCATTCCTCACCTGGTACCTTGTGAGGCATGGGCACCTGCTAATCCAGAGAGGCTGCTGGAAGGAGCTGCTGAACGTCAGCTCAGCTCCGACTCTAGTGCTACTGAGCGGCGCTGTGTGTCTGGCCCAGGTGCCAGAGCCCATCCTCAGGTCACCTTTTAATGACTCCTTAGCAGACATGACCTGGGCCCACAGGCTCCCAGCCACCAAGTCCACCAGATCTTTTGCTGGATGCCCTGAAAGTTCCCCAGGCTCCAGGGGACTCAGGAGAACCACAGAGGATCGGCTCAGTGTGGGCAGGAGAACTTCTAGGCCAAGGGCTCCTCTGAGTTCAGCTCCCACAGCTGCTAGGAGGTGGATTTTGTGAGCACGGCCCCCTCCTCGGGCTCAGAGCCCCCTCCCGTGCTGCACTGCAGCAGTGGTGGAGATGCCAGCCCAGCCTGCGGATCTCCCTACCTAGAGCCAGGAACGCTGCGGTGCATGTGTGGCAGCCTGGTCTGGGGGAATTCACGGGCCGTTCTGCATCTATTTGAAGGTGCTGGATTTCGTGGCTTTTTTTTTTTTTTTTAACCACCCTGCAAAATAGGTCACCTGCTCCTCTTCCAGCTGCCTTTGAGCTTCTTTGGAACAAGGCAGATACTGTCCTTTGATTCTGAGGGCATCCGCCTTCCTGGCCCCAAGAACCACCAAGGGGGGCCGAGCCAGCCCATGGAGGACACTGGCTGACCCAAGGCCTGGGTCAGGGAGAAGGGAGAGGAAAGGAGACGAGGAGAGAGGAAGAGGAGGGGAGAGGAGATGAGGCAGAGAGCGCCAAGCGTTGGAGCCACATTGTTGGGCCCTGTCCCGGTTGAGGCCTCCAAGCTGCTACATGTCAGACCAGTTTAAAGGGTACCTACTGGGCCTTTAAAATAGGCCGTGTGTGTTCAGATTGGGTGGGAAAGCCCAGCCCGGGCTGCTGCGACGCTCAGCAGGCATGCGCGCTGGTGGGCCGGGGCCTGTCTGAGTAACGCAGTTTTTCTTCCCAGGGGGTGGCCAGAGACCTATGACATGAATACCTCGGAGTCCAAGACGGAGCTGGAGAGCCTGGTCGCGGGGGGCCGGCCCCCCTATCGCAGCAACGCTCCCTGGCAGTGGAGCGGGCCCGCGTCCCACAACTCTCTCCCAGCCTCCAAGTGGGCCGCTCCTGCCACCCCCGGGCACGCCCAGTCCCTGAGCCGGCCCCCGAAGCAGACCCCCATGGTCCCCTTCCGGGAGTCCCAGCCCCTGCACAGCAAGAGGTAAGGACTGCCCCCCCCCGCACCCCACCCAGGGCACCAGCCCAGCCCGCACCTCCCTCCTGTCTGCAGCTGCCCTTTTCCCTTTTCTCTCTCCTTCCCCTGCTGTCCAGTCTCTTCCTCTCCTCAGTCTTTCTCCTTTTCTTCTTGTGCTTATATGCCCCCCGGTTCCTCCTTCCCTTAAACTTGCCTTATGAGCCTCTTGTGTGAGGGCCCAGGGCTGGGGAGCTCAAGGTCTGAGGTTGGAAATCCACCCTACTGTATATGATTAAAACTATATATTTTTTTAAAAGGTCAAAGGACTGATAAGCACAAAATTTAGGGCAGTGATTCCTTCTGGCAAGGAAGTGGGAAGGGGAGGAGCCCACCAGTGGACAGGTATTGCCGCCACTCTAGCTCTTGGGTTGGGTGGTAGCTTCAGGGAGTTTGTTTTATTATGATGGCATATACCTTAAAGATAAATGCTTTTGAATATATTATATATTAAAAAATAAAGAAAATTTTCCAAGTAATGAAGGAATCCACCTTGCAGAGGAGCGTCTTGTCCCAGGCGTGGGCGAGAACGGTCTTCGCGGCCCCATCAGAGCCCCATCAGGCCACAGAAGCCGGGGGGCAGGCTCAGCCGCAGTGGGAAGGCAGGCAAGGGGTGCCCTGGCTTCCTGCTGCCCTTTGCTCAGCAGCCCTCTCTCTGTCCCCATGGGAGGATAGCAGGTGAATCAGATGGGATGTGGTTGGGCCTGAGGGAGAGGTCTGGCTGTCCCTCCTCGGAGGGCAGGGGTATCCTCCTCGCTCACCCCCACCGCCTTCCTCCCTCCTGTCTCTGTTCCAGGCCCGTCAGCTTCCCAGAAACCCCTTACACAGCATCACCAGCAGGGGTCGACAAAGTCCCTCCCTACCGACAGCCTTCTGGGAGCTTCTCCACCCCCGGCTCGGCCACCTACGCCAGATACAAGCCATCCCCAGAAAGGTCAGAGTCTCTTCACTCTTTTCAGTTAAGGAATCTGGTGAAAGCCAGAATCTTTCTTCCTCAGGAAATGCACTTACCCCACAAGTTTATTTGCCATTTTATGGGGCTTATGGATCCCTGAAGGTCATCAGAGGACCTCCGGGAGGGTGGGCTGTGTGTGTTAAGATGTAGGGACTCGCCATGCCTGTCCTTGCAGCAGCATTTCGGTTGTCGTTCTCCTGACACCTGAATCACTTGTCTGAGCAAGAGCAGGTGCCTTCCAGAACAGCCATTCACCTCACTCCAGCCTGTGCTCCCCAGGACCAGGCCACCAGCATTACCCAGTTTTCATGGCCTGTCGGGCTTCAGTCCTGTCCCCTTCTCCAGTCTGGCAGCCTGAGGGATCTTCCCAACTCCTCCCTGGCTCCCCAGTGCCTTCGGGATAAACCCAAGCTCTCTAGCTTGCTCTCCAGCAGCCTTCAGCCCTGGTGCCCAATAACCTTCCTCCTCCAGGGTCCCTGTCTGAGGGGCAGCCCCACCACTCCCCTGTCTTCAGGCCAGAGCCGTGCACCTCATCCTGGATGTCTCCCTTCCCCCACCCCCACCGCGGTCCATCCCTTCCACCTCCTGAGCATCTCCGCCCCCTCCTCCTTTCCCCAGTGCCCCACCCTGGCCACCTCCCTGAGCCCCCAGCCTCTGTGCCACCTCCTCTGGTCCACCCCCCACTCAGTAACTGGGGGGTCTTTGCATATCTGGCCATGTCTGTCCCCTGCTCCAAACCCTCCTTGTGTCCCAGAGCCCTCAGGACACAGCCTCCATGCCTCACTCTGGCCACCGGGACGCACCCGCCTCTCCAGCCCTGTGCGGTGCCCTGCACGTCAGCCGCCCTGGCCACTTCTGATTTCCTAGGAGGCTGTGTGCATTTCAGAATCCTCCCCATGGAAACTCTTCATGATCTTCACCCCCACCCACTCCACAGACACCACTCCTCCAATGTGAGTGCTGAAGCTCCTCCTCCAGGAAGGCTTCCCTGTACCTCCCCCCGCACTAGGTGACGTGCTGCCCCTGTGCCCTTCGCTTCATGTGTATTTCCTGACCATGGCCTTGAGCACTCTCCATTCTGTTAGCCCAGTTAAGTGTGTGTGCACACACATGTGCATGCATACTCACGCGTGTGTGCACAAACAAGCCTGCTCTCCAGGATACGATACCTTTCCAGGCCGTTTTGTATAACATTATTACCGTGACACAGCACAGGGTCTGGCACATGGTAGATCCTTGGTATATATTTGATGAAAGATGGATTGAGTGAGTGAGTTTGTTTAAATAGTGAGCTTCAGAATCACCCGGAGGGAGGGTTTGTTAAAGTACAGATTACTGGTCTGACCCCTGAGTTTCCAGCTTGGTAGGACTGGGGTAGAGCATGCGATACCAAGGCTGCTGGTCCAAGGAACACACTTCGAGAGCCACCACACTAAACATTGTTTGATTCTAAGCCTCTGTTGTAAAACTGGGGGAAACATACTCAGTCTTTCATCTTCTAGTGGCCACCATTCAGCTTTCATCAGCAAAGGATCCCCAGAGCCTTCCATGTGCCAGGTGCCAGGAGAAATATTTGAGATACTCACTTACAGGGGTTCCTGTTGTCAGTGCTGCTGTGGTGGAGAGAGAGTCTTAGAAGGGATGCGCACTCTGATGAGAGCTCTAATAGACTCAGGCCTCAGAGGAGGGAGCTCAGCCCAGCGTCAGGTCTAGGCTGGCTGCCAGGAGGAAGCGGCATTTGAATAAGGCTTTGAGAGATTAGTAGGAGTTTGCTGCGGAGAAGAGGGAGAAGGTCATTCCAGACAGAGCAAAGGCTACAGATGTGAGTAAGCAGAATGGTGTGGAATGCAGAAGGAAAAAAAAAGTTGAACTCAAAGAAACAGAGTAGAATGGTGGTTGCCTGGGGGTGGGGGGAATGGAGCGATGTTGGTCAAAGGGCACAAACTTTGGGTTATGAGATGAATAAGTTCTGAGGATTTAATGTGTAGCATGGTGGCTGTAGTTAATAATTCTGTATCGTACACTTAAAATCTGCTAAGAGAGTAGATCTTAAGCATTCTCACCCAAAAAAAGATAAGTATGTGAGATGAGAGATGTGTTAATTAACTCAATTGTGGTACTCATTTCACAGTGTATACATAAATCATTACGTTGTACACTTTAAATATATTACAGTTTTATTTGTCAGTTACACCTCAGTAAAGCTCCGGGGCGTGGGGGAGAGATGTTTCTAAGAGTGCTATTTACTCAAGGAGTCGAGGACATTGTTATTTCTGTGAAGGGGTATGCTGACCAATTCTGTATCACGTGTAGACAAGTGTTTAGGAAGAAAAGAGAATACCATTGCTTACTTTGCGGTAAGTCCATTGTTAGTTTTAAAAAGAGCCGCCAAACTATTTTGCAGAGTGGTTGTACCGCTGTCCGTTCCGCCTGGCAAGGTATGAGTCATCCCGTTTCTCCACATCCTTGTCGCTGTCTGGTGTCATCACCGTTTTTCGTTTCAGCTGTTCTCATAGGTGTGTGATGACGTCTCATTGTGGGTTTTTGTTTGTTTGTTTGTTTGTTTTGTTTTTGGCTGCGACGGGTCTTCATTGCTGCGCACGGGCTCTCTGTAGTTGCAGTGAGCAGGGGCTACTCTTCGTTGCAGTGCGCGGGCTTCTCATTGCAGTGACTTCTCTTGTTGTGGAGCACGGGCTCTAGGCGCGCAGGCTTCAGTAGTTGTGGCACACGGGCTCAGTAGCTGTGGCTCGCGGGCTCTAGAGCGCAGGCTCAGTAGCTGTGGTGCACGGGCTTAGTTGCTCCGCAGCACATGGCATCTTCCCGGACCAGGGCTCAAACCCGTGTCCCCTGCATTGGCAGGCGGATTCTTAACCACTGGGCCACCTGGGAAGCCCTCACTGTGGTTTTAATTTGCATTTCTCTAACGGCTAATGATGTTGAACATCTTTGTTTTTCAATGTTTATATATTCTAGATACAAGTCCTTTGTTGTTAGCTTTGTGGTTTGCAAATATTTTCTCCCAGTCATTAGTTTGTCTTTTCATCTTCATAACAGGGTCTTTCACAAAAGTTTTTAATTTTGATGAGCTCCAAATTATCATTGTTTTCCTTTCATGGATCATGCTTCTGGTGTTAAATCTTAGAGCTCTGCCTAGTCCTGAGTCCTGAAGATTTTTTTTTCCCAGAAGTTTTTCCTTTTTTTTTTTTTTTTTTTTTTTTTTTGCCTCGCTGTGCAGCATGCGGGATCCTAGTTCCCCGACCAGGGATCAAACCCGTGCCCCTTGCAGTGGAAGTGCAGAATCCCAACCACTAGACCGCCAGGGAATTCCCTTCTTAGAAGTTTTAATTGTTTTCTATTTTACATTTAAGTCCATGATCCACTTCGAGTTTTTCAAAGCTAGTTTTTGCCCAAGGTGAAAGGTTTAGGTTGAGGTTCCTTTTTTTTGCCTGCCGATGTCCAGCACCATTTATGGAAAAGGCTCTCCCTCCTCCAGTGTATTGCTTTTGCTTCTTAAAGCAAAAATTCATTGGAAGGGGAAATTAATTGGACACATTTGTGTGGGTCTATTTCTGTAATCTCTAGACTGTTCCATTGAGCTATATGCATGACCTCAATGAGTGCCTCCAGCAATTCCGTGAAGTGAGTAGCGTGTCCCATTTTACAGAGGGAGAGGGAAAACTGAGGCTCAACAAGGTGAATCCACTTGGCCAAGATCACTTTTCCAGGAACCCAGGCCTATGTGATTCCAAGGGACCGACTCTGACCCAGAGCTGTCCTGCCTGCCCACGAGACTCTGAGCGCATCCTCCAAATCAGGGTGACATGCGTGGTCCCTACTGGAGTCCCCACCCCACAGTGACACTTGATGGCTGTGATTTTGTGTTTCAGGCTTTCTGGCATTGGCAAGTGAAAAACTCTCACTTTTCCCTTGGATTCCAGCTCTTCCCAGCCCACCCCTCTCTTCCCAGGGCTCCAGTGGAGCTTGTCTCGGCTCTCTGTGGCCTGGGTCTCAGCAATTTTTATCTCTGTCAACAGCTAGGTTCCAAATTTTGCCAACCATTCCTAGCACACCTCAGCCCCTAAACCCGCAAAAGTGTGTCTCATGGCCAGTCACCAGCCAGCGATAAGAGGCCCGGGAACAAGTCAGGCTGCCCCAGTGGCCTTTGGCCTCAGCTCTTTTCCCCTTTTCCTGCCGAGCAGTTGACATCCTGGAGCCTGTGTGACCCAAGCGAGAGACATTCCAGCCCAGCCACGGACATTCCCCCCTCAGGACTCCTGTGTCTCCTGCTGTCTTCTCCAGCGGGCCTGCAACTTGCCGAATTCATCAAACTTTTAGGAGCTCGAAGGCCCTCATAGACAGAACCTATCCCATGACCCATTTTAGATTTACTGAGACAGGAGGGCAAGATGGCCTGCACCTCATCAGCCATGTGAGAGTGGGCTTCACCTCTCTGCCCCTGTTTGCTCACATGTAAAACGTCTGCCCTTGGTAATTCCCTGGCGGTCCAATGGTTAGGGCTCTGCACTTCCACTGCAGGGGGCACAAGTTCCATCCCTGGTCAGGGAACTAGGATCCCTCATGCTACACAGCAAGGCCCAAAAAAAAAGAAAAGAAAAAAAAAAAAAATTAGCTGTTAAAAAAAAAAGTCTGCCTCTGAGCAGTGTTGAGAACATTCTAGGAGGGAATCTCTCTCGAGCACTTAGGACTGAGCCCGGCACACAGTAAGTGCTCTGTGAGGGTTCTGACTGTTACTGCTGCCTTCAGGGCTGTGCCGGCAGCTGCAGATGCGGTCCCCGTCCTCAGGAGTTTGCCACTCTCGTGTGCAACATGAGCAAACCTCCAAACTCAGTACAGAGCGCTAGGACAGAATTGTGTACCCAGCCCAGCACCCTGCAGGGCTGGCGTGGACCCCAGACATTTGCTCATTAGGCCACTTGGCTGGCTTTTTTTTTTTTTTCCTTTGCTTTTCTCTGCCAGTTCCATGAAGAGTGGTACATCAGTTAGGAGGCATTTGACTTCAGACAGAAAACCTAACTCAAGAAGGCATGAGCGTCAGGGGGATTTATCATCATCACGTAATAAGTCCAGAGGTGGGGTGGCTCTAGGGCTGGTTAATTGTACAGGGTCATCCTCAGGGACCTGGCTCCATTCATGACCCACGAGGGCTACTGTGGCCCCAAGCAAAACCGGTGCCCTGCAGAAAAAGAAGGAAGAGCTTCTCTTTGTTTCTAACAGTAAAGGAACTCGGTCACTTGCCCACCCCTGAACTAACCCCTGGCAAGGTCACATTGGACCCCCATGACTGTCTTAAACCATCAGGATTTACACAAGTCGTGTGGCAGAGGGATGGCCGCCAGAGCAGAATCTGGACTGCACCAGCAGAGGCAAAGAAGATGATGCCAAGTGGGGTGGCAGCCGACAATGGCTGCATCGTCCGTCCACCCTTTACCCAGTCCTCCTGTAATGCACCCATCATCCACTGTTCCATCCAGGCCTGGAGCCCTGCCCTCAGGAGTTCAATTCTGTCTTGGTACTTTCCTATATGGCAGAATGGGAAGTTCAAAGCCAAGATCCTGGCAGCCCAAACCTGCTTCTGGGAAGTTTTGCCCAGAGCTATGCATGGTGAGATTCTGGAATGTTCCAGTTTCCAATCAGCTTGACCAGGATGTGGTAATGATAGAAATGGCCCCAAATAGGACATATTCAGCACCGAAAGAATGGTCAACATAGGTCAGTCAGTTTGCATTGGGATAATAAGAAGACTTTTTAGTGAGAGAATTACATAAATGGACAAAGTACAGGTTGTCTTGATTGAGGACAGTTAGCTGAGAGATTAAGCTGGTAACATATATCCAGCCTAAGGCAGTCCATCAGGGGAATTCTCCGGCGGTCCAGTGGTTAGGATGTGGCGCTTTCACTGCCAGGGCCCAGGTTCAATCCCTGGTCGGGGAGCTAAGATCCCATAAGCCACGCAGTGCAGCCAAAAAAAAAAAAAAAATTGGGATTAGGTTTGTCTGCTCCTCCTCGCCGATGTTCTGCCACCCTTGGCCTGTGGCCTACTGGTCTTAAGGTGGCTGCTCAGCCTTAAGCAGATAATGAGGTAAAGGCACCCACCGCACATTTCCAGAGAATGCCTGGGAGTCACGTGCAGTACTCTTATCTCATTGGCCAGGACTGCAAGGGAGCCTGGGAAATGTAGTTTGTTAACCGATCACATTGCTGCCCCCAGTACAGTTGGGATTCCGTTACCAAGGTGGAAGCAGAGAGTAGACATTGAGGGAGCAGCCTGCAGCATCTGCCACTTGGACCTTCCGCTTTCCTTTGGCTGATCCCAGCTACTGCCGTCTTCCTTTAGTACTCAGAATTCAGTACGGACATTTTGAGAAAATGGAATAAACACATCAACACTTCAGTTTCCAGCTGCGCTGGAGCCACATTTTACCAGGAAGTTGGCTGGCTGCTAAGTCAGCCAATAAGATGAAGACTGCCTATGCTTTTTTATTGTTTTGACTCTTTTTTTCCTGGAGGCATTAGAGTTCAAGGTCTGGAGAAGCGGGGATAATATGTATTTTCTTGGCGGGTGAGTAAAGATGAGTTATCAGGAAGTCCAGTGCACCTCTGCAGCACCCCTCTGCTGCCCTGGAGGTGTTGAAGCCAGGGGTTTAGAGTTGGTCTCTACAGAGACAGCCTTGGCTTGGGGCTGTCAGGGTGACCCTGGAGAAGTCAGTTACCTCCTCTTTTGGATTTTGGGGGGTCCTGGTTTATCATCCTCTCAAGTTGCAAGTATAGGCACAGGAGCCAAATGGGGAATCACAATATCAGCTTGATTAATGGAGGCTCAGTGACTCCTGCAAAGTCCAGGGCTTATGTCAATGGAATGTTTCTGGTGGCAAGTAGCCAAAACTTGGCTGACTCAAATGCTGTTGGAATGTGTTATCTCACAGCAAAGAAGGTTCAGAGGCAGAGTAGCCTCCAGGGAGGGTTAATCCAGCATCTCGACGACATCATCAAGGGCCCGGTGCCTACTCTCTCTTCCACGCTCAGCATTGACCTTGTTCTCAGGCTGGTTGGGAGAGGGTGACAGCGGCTCATGGTGTTATATCTGAACCCAGCAACACCTGGTGAAGAAGAGAGGCCATCTTTCCTTGTCAGCTCCCTTCGGAGCAAGGAGACTTTTCCCCAAAGCTCCTCAGCAGACTTCCCCCATTTCAGTCAGGTTATTCTGGGTAACAGATGCCTGAAAATTGCAGTGACCAAAGTCAGCGAAGGTTTATTTTGCACCCACACTGCAGGTCCACCACTGGTTGGACCTCTCAGGATGCAGGCTGCCTCACAGCTCACTGGCGAGAACTAGTCACACAGTCCCAGCCAGCCTGTCTCAAGGGGCTAGGAAGTGTGGTCCTGCCGTGTGCTTGCTAGGTGAAGAGCCAGAAGTATTTCATGGGAGCCTTAATGACTCACATCCTCTCACATCTCATGTGCCTGTCCCTAACCAACCCCAGGCAAGGAGAAGGTTTCCGCCATGACTGGCTCTGATCTGAGGTGGAATGGACATTGGGAGGTGCCCACAGGATTCTCTCCGGGTTCATAGAGAATGTCTGTGGGACCTGAGGCCACAGAGAACCTTTTGCCAATCCCTCTGTTAAATCTCAGCCCTTGCCTGCGGGTGTGCAGGGCCAGCCTCCAGGAGAATCTCTGTCTAGGAGACAACTTTGTTATTTCATTCCTTCACAACCCTGTGAAGCAGAAAATGTCATTTTTCAGACAGGAAAACTGCAGCTCAAACTGTTGAGCACTTGCCCGACCAAGGTCACGCAGCTAGTAAGGGATGGAGCTGGGGTTGAGCCCAGACCTGCCTTGTTCTGGAGCCTGAGCCCCAGCTTCTCCTCTGCAGCTCTTTCCTCCACCAGAGAGATATACACACTTCCGGCCTGTCAGCCTCAGGCTAAGCTCTGGACACACAGGACGACATTCAGTCCTGAAAGGAAGGACCTACTGCAGTTTCCTCTTGACAACTAGGGAAACTGAGGCTCAGGGCAAGGAAGTGACTGTACCTGGCTGGGCGAGAGGCCGAGGGGAGGTTTGATCCCCAGGCCGCTGGGTTCCAGGCCTCCTGTACCTACAAACGCTGCCTTATCCTGCTCTCCTCCACCAGAGAGAAAGGGAGCCCAAGACAGGCCTGGGGGCCGGGGCTGCTGATGACAGCTCACCCCGTTCCGCAGCCAAGAAACGGGACCCCGGAGGAGCCTCTGGGTAGGGCTGTTGCCCAGGTGGCTTCTGCCCCCTTCTTCCTTGAGGACCCCACCTGGCCCCACACGCCCTGCCACCACCGGCTCCCTGGCATGCTTCCCGCGCAGAACTCACTCCTGACCCTCAGTTAATAACACGTTTCCAGGCTTCCTCACCTAGCCTCCCCTCCGCGCGGAGCCTCCCGTGTATTTAAAACCCCACATCGAGGAAGTCTCAGGTGGTTTTTGGCACACCAGCCCTTCACCCTGTGTTTGCTCCTCTCGCCCCACTGCAGGTACACAGCCGCCCCACACCCACTGCTGTCTTTTGATCCCCACTTCAGCCATGATGGGATGTCCAGCGGCGAGTCCTCCTCAGGCGGCCTGACCAGCCAGGAGAGCACCATGGAGCGGCAGAAGCCAGGTAAGGTCTCCCCAGGCCAGCTGCGCCCCTGGCCTCGCCCTGCACGACCTCTTAGTTACAGCGTGACAGGTGACACCCCTCCTCCTGTCAGTGATGGATAAAACACAAAAGAAAGCTGTAAGTGCCACACGTAAGACTAGAGAGGTCACCCGGGAGAGCGGCGGGGACCAGTGAGCCAGATCCATCTCCACCCAGGCAGGGCATCAGCAGGCGGGGTCTGCCGACACTGTCGGTCAGGAGCCAGGGCACAGATGTGCGTGCGACTTGGAGGTGGGGACCACCAGCGGAAGTCGTTGAAAAGGACTGAAAGTGGTGCTCTCAGGGGAGCGGGGCCGGCAGTGTTCTGAGGCTGCTCATTACGTAACGCTTCCCGTGTTGCTTCTCGACTGCTGTGCTGAGAAGCGACGCTCCAAATCTGGAGCATCTAGTGTGATAACATGTCACAAAGTGAGCACGCCCGTGTTCTACACCCAGCGCAAGAGACAGACGTGGCCAGCCTCCTGGAAGGCCCCAGCCCCTCCCAATCAGTATCCCCAAAGGCCACCCCATCTTGCTTCCCACGACCAGACTTAATCTTGCCTGGTTTTGAACTTCACGCATATGGAATGTAGACTCCCACTGGATGCACTGTGTGTGTGTGTGTGTGTGTGTGTGTGTGTGTGTGTGTGTGGCTTCTGTTGCTCAGTATTGTGTTGGTAAGTGTCGGCCACGTGGTTGTGTGTAGCCACGCCATTTCTGAGTAGCATATCCATTGTCTGAATGACCCACAATTTCTTACTCGAGTCTCACGTTGAAGGACATTTGGATTGTTTCCAGTTTGGGGCTGCTTAGAATAGTGCTGCCAGGAATATCCTCATACCTGTCTTTTGATGAACACATACTCAACATTTCTGCAGGGAATATACCTAGGAGTGGAATTGCTGGGTCATGCGTTTATAAGAGACTGCCCAACCATTTACCACTCCCACCAACGACAGAGAGAGTTCTCTTTGCTCCTTTCCTCACCAGCCTTTTCATTTCTGCCTTCCTAGTGGGCACGTAGTAGTATCCTGTTGTGTTTTTAATTTGCATTTTTCTGATGCCTGATGAGACTGAGCATCTTCTCATCTGTTTATTCTTCTGTGTATAAGTATTAATCATGGGCATGTACTACTTAGATGAATATCTTAAACATGATTCCTCATAACGAAGTTGTAGCCCCTTTGAAGTGTGAGAACCAGCAGATGATGGGTGGGTTCAAAAGAACGAAAATCAATCAAGTGTCAGAGAGCGCTGACATCAGAGGGGCAGGAGATGGAGATGTCCACGCAGCGGGTGTTCGAGAGTATCCAGGCAGCTCTCGGCGGGGAGGACCCTGGCAGCACATCACCGGCTCCCCCGGGCACTGTGGGGCAGGGGAGAGGTTGTCTGCCCCAGGATTAGCGGCCTGGAGAATTCCTCAGCACCCCCGCCCCATGGTTCTCTTAAACCAGGGACAACGGTTAGACTGCAGGCAAGCAGATCGCGTCGCCCCGACCCCCAACTGTCCCCCACTGCTGCTGCCTCCGGGGCCTGTAGACACGGGTTCGCTCCTCTCCTCAGCACGCTTGATCGTGCCCGCGGTCTGTGATCTTTGCTCCAGCACAGGCAGATTCGCATCCTTTTCCCCCCACCCCACCCAGTTGAGAAGGAGAGAAACGCGTTGCTTGGCGATGTCATTACACCAAAGCGTAAAATAAGAAGGAATTGTTTCCAGCATTCACCATGGACCCCAAATAAGGAGTCACAGAAGCTCACCGTGGTCCCTCCTTTCTTTCCTCTTCTGTCCGCTAGAGCTCGTCTCCCCTCTCACTTCCTTGAGACCTTGTTATAAGTTGACTAACCCCTCCCGGCACACACACAAATCAGGGCAGTCTGTGTCTAGGAGTCGTCATAAAGTTTAGAATGTATTCAAGACCAGGGTGGGGGAATCAGGTGCCACGATGGATGTGGGGATGTGCCCAGCCCTGGTCAGGTGACCGTGATTGCAGTGACAGCAGTACGGTTTCCGGTGCTGTACACTCCCTCCTGTTTAATCATCTCAGGAACACGACAGATTGGGTGCCGTGACTGCCCTGTTTTAGAAACGAAGATGAGGCACAGAAAGGTTGTCCCTTGTCAGAGGTCCCTGCTGGTGAGTAGCATCATTGAGATTTGGACCAAGGCCTATTGGTTCTAGAACCCTCCTTAACCCTCATCACCCACAGACACCACCACAGTCCCTCACCCACAGAGTGAGCGTTTCTCAAGCCTCAGCGCACCCAGGTTAGGAAGGTGGCCCCAGAGCCACCAGCTGCCCCAGGCCTGTGCCTGGCCGTGTTTTCAACACATCTCTCACAGCCACGTCCATGTCTGTTACCCACCCAGCGTGTCAAGGGTGAAGCAGGAGCGCCAGAAGGTCACTGGGGCCCAGTTCAGAGGGCCAGTGAAGGGCCCAGGATCAGGGCCTCCTGAGGGCAGGGCTAGGGGCAAAGAGGACACTGGGGCAGCCAAGGAGGGGCAGGAACCTAGCCCTTCATCCCTCCATTCATTCGACACATCACCAATGATACGTGCCAGGCTGGGCACCAGGGATACAGTGTGAGCTAGACAGGCGTGTCCCCTGCCTTCTTGGAGCTGACAGTTTGTGGGAGAGACGGACAATAGCAGGAGCACCGAGTAATAAATACTCACTAATAATGCTGAGTATTAAGTGGAAACAAACACAGTGCCTAGAGAGAGCTTGGTGGGGTCTGGGGGTGAGGATGTCTCTGAGCAAATCACATTTCAGGCGAGGCTAGAAGAATGCAGAGGAGCCAACTGGGAGGAGAACATTCCAGGGAAAGGGAGCTGGTTGAAGACCCTGAGGTAGCAGGGGGTATGGTGTTGGTTGAACAGGAAAGAGGCCGAGTGGCTGGAGAAGTGGGAGATGAGGCCAGGGAGGTGACGGGGACGGCATGGTGGGGACTCTGTCCTTCAGTCAGAACCACGGGGCTCAATTCTTCTGAGCACAGGAGGGATGGGATCTGACTCGGGTGTTCACAGGGTCCCTCTAGCTACAGATTCTTGCAGGGTGGGGCCAGTGGAGGGGGACAGATGGGCAGGTTCTGGATACGGTCCTTTGGAGGTAAAGTTAGAATTTCCTGATGCTCAAGGATGAAAACCAGTTTCTGACCCGAGCAGCTAAAAGGATGGAGATGATGAGAGATGCAGGTTTGGGGGAAGATAAGGAGTTGGCTTTGGCCGTGTCCAATGGGAGGTGCCCAGTAGACACCCAGTGGAGGCGTGTGAGGGAGCCATATATACAAGTCTGAAGTCATGGGGAGAGGTCCAGCCAGAGACAGAAGTGTGGGAGCCACTGGTGTCATAGGTGGTAGAGAAGGCTGGGTGTGACTGCCACGGCTTGGCTCTCTGCAGAAATGTGGTCTCCTGGCATGGTCTGCCCACTTCCCAGGGGACCAGAGCCTCCTGGGCGTGTCGGATGCTTCCAAGGAGGAAAAGGCATCTGTGGAGGTAAAGTAGGTGGACAAAGTGGCCAGCCTGCCCGCTCTGATGACCATGATTCCCAAATGAAAGCCACGTGGGCAGTGACACCCCCGGCAATGTCCAGCCAGGCTGCTCTCTGCCATGTCCCTGAGTGCCGTGCCTGACCTTCCAGGCCCACCTTCCCCAGCAGGAACATGGGCCCAGAGCCCTCTGGGGCTGCACTGGGGGCAGCAGTGTGTATGGTTGTGAGCTCAGCCTCCGACGGGCCTGGTGAGAAGTTCTGAGTCAGCTGTGTGACCTTGGCGGTGACCTCACCTCTCCCAGCCTCAGGTCCCTCTGCTGCGGCAGGCACCCTAAGTGTCTTTCCTTGCAGGGTGGTTTCGGGGTCCAGTGAGATCACACCTGCCCAGCCCTCGGCACAGGACCCAGCCCATCATGAAGGGAATGACGACTTCTGCTTCTCGAGCACTCACTGTGCACTGTCGCTGGAGTTGTCATTGTTGGGGAAGCACAGAGAGGGTACGGGGGTTGAGAGCACAGGTCTGAAGCTCTTTCTGACTTTGTGACCTTGGACCAGTTACTTAACCTCTCTGAGTCTTGATGTTCTCCTTCATCTATTAAACTGGTACTAATATCCACCTCACAGTATCACTGGGAGGATGTAGCAAGGTAATGCGTGCAAAGCACTTATAGTAGTACCTGATACAGACGTGTGCTTAATGATAATTATCGTTATTATTTTAAATACAGCACTGATCAAAATTGTGGGCTCTGGTGTTAGACCGCCTGGGTTTGGGTCCTCTGTTAGTGCGTTTGCAAGTGTGATAGATATTAACTAGCCCTCCACTGGCGTTGTGTGTTTTTTTAAGATCCGATGCTCCATTCAGGCACATTGGCTAGCCTTGGGAATTTAGAGTAATTTACACCCACACCAGCCATCATGATTTTAAACCTATTTCACCTTTGAACCAGCCATTCCACTTGTAGAATTCTGTCCCAAACATAATTGCACACTTGCTCAAAGTTGGGTGTAGAGGGAAGGCCACCAGAATGTTAAGAAAAATCAAAAATACCTTGAATGTCCATCAGCAGGAAACTGGTTAAATAATTGATGTCCATTCACATGATGGAATACTGTACAGCTATTAAAAATAAGATAACTTCATGTTCAGTTAACTTATGTGAAGATGTGTTATGAAGATACAGAGCAAAAAGCAAGTGTAAGTATTATTTATTTGTAAAGTAAGAAATCAAGTTGTGAGACAATGCTTATTATGATTCCACTTTCATTTAACCAAAAAAAGCTACACACGTTTAAGCAACAAAGGAATGAGACCTTGATTATATAAAGAATCTTATTCACCAAAAGACAGTCAATCCCGTAGAAAAATGGGTAAAGGATATGAACAAGTAATTTACAAAATAGAAAATCCAAATGGCCAGTAAGGATGAAAACGTGCTCAAGCTCCTTTGTGGATGGAGGACTGTTGGAAGGCTTCGCGAGGTTAACGCATGTTAAGCACTAGAATGGTGCCTGGCACACAGTAAGTGCTCAGTAAATATTCTGTTACTGAGTGTTGTTAGACCCCAAGACATGAGTTGATGGGGGTCATGGCCGTGTGTGAGCTGAGCAGACAAGCTGGCAGAGGGGTGGGACCATCCAACCACATTTAGGACCAGATTCTTTGGGTGAACTTGGGCCAGAGCCTGAGTCACCTCTGACCACTGGTGTGTCTCCCATCTTAATGCAGAGCCTTTGTGGCATGTGCCCGCCCAGGCCCGGCTCTCGGCCATGGCTGGAAGCAGCGGGAGCAAGCACGCCTCCAGGCAGGACACAGCAGGCAAAGATTCCCCCAACAGGCATTCCAAGGTGAGTCTGGGCCCCACCTGCCAACCCAGGGGAGCCAGGGCTGTGGGAGCTGGCCGCCTTACCCGCCCTGACTGCTGAGGGCTGGGCGGCTTCACCTGCGTGTGGGCCTCTGAGCACCACACGTGAGCACATGCTCCACCTCTGCCCCCTTCCGCTCCAGCAGAGGGGTGAGATGCCTGGTCTGGAGTTAGGCCCAGCCAGGTGCACGTCCTGGCTCCAGCCCCCGCCATCCACGTCATCTTGAGCAGATACCTTCACCCCCCTGAAGCCACAGTTTCCTCATTACCTCAGCTGTGGTAGGTGTCTTCACCAGCTCGGGCTGCTGTAAGAAAAGTATCACACACTGGGTGGCTGATAAACAACAGAAATTTATTTCTTACAGTTCTGGAGGCTGGGAAGTCCAAGATCAAGGTGCAGGGAGATTCAGTGTCTGGTGAAAACCTGCCTCCTGGTTCACAGACAGCCTTCCCTCCACCTCATGTGTGAAGGGAGCAGCTCTCTGTGGTCTCTTTTATAAGGATATAAATACACATACGGATTTTATAACCCCATTCATGAGGAATATATAAACATGTATAGGATAAATATGTGAAAATATATAGCGGTTTTATAATCCCATTCATGAGGGCTCTACCCTCATAACCTAATCACTTCCCAAAGGCCCTCCCTCCTAATACCTTTCCATTGGAGATTAGGATTCAGCGTATGAATGTTGGGGGAACACAGACTATTCAATCTATAGCAATAGGTTAACTGCTGTTCCAGACAGCCCCCAAATCTCAGTGACCTCACACAATAGAAGTTTATTCCCCTTTCATGTAACAATTCAGTGTGGGTACTCGGTGAGCAGCTTTCCACATGGTGGTTCAGGAACCCAGGCTCCCTCCCTCTTGTAGCTGTCCCTCAGGGCCTCAGAGCCCTCCCCTGGGTCCCTGCCTCTTTGCAGCAGATGAGAGTAGGAGGGAGAGGGAAGGTTTTTGTGGCTCAGACCTGGAAATGGCATAAATCACTTTTTTTTTTTGGCTGTGTTGGGTCTTCGTTGCTGCGCACAGGCTTCTCATTCATTGAGGTGGATTCTCTTGTTGCAGAGCTCAGGCTCTAGGCACACGGGTTCAGTAGTTGTGGCGCATGGGCTTAGTTGCTCCGCGGCATGTGGGATCTTCCCGGACCAGGGCTCGAACCCGTGTCCCCTGCATTGGCAGGCAGATTCTTAACCACTGTGCCACCAGGGAAGCCCCGGCAAAAATCACTTTTACCTATATTGCATTGTCCAGGACTCTTATCACGTGGCCACAGGTCACTGCAGGAGGAACTGGGAAATGTCCTGTGTGCCCAGGAGAAGGAGATAGTTTTGGTGAGCACTTGGGA
This sequence comes from Balaenoptera physalus, assembly GCF_965194825.1. NCBI lineage: Eukaryota > Metazoa > Chordata > Mammalia > Artiodactyla > Balaenopteridae > Balaenoptera > Balaenoptera physalus. The sequence goes on along the minus strand of NC_138900.1, from coordinate 14,507,794 downwards.
GTCTCTTCACATCTATTCACTCAGTGGGTGTTTGATGAGCACGTACAACATGCCAGGCATTGGGACCACAGTGATGAAGAGGGCAGATGCACCCCTGTGCTCACAAAGCTGGCGTCCCAGTGGGGGCAACAAGCAGTAAGCAAAGAAACAGATTTCATTATATAATGGTAAGAACCAATTCTTGCTGTGAAAGAAAAACAAAGTACAGTTAAGGGAAAAGAGTGTCAAGCACAGCTACTTTAGGATGAGGTGGTCAGAGAAGGCCTTTGAGGAGGTAACCTTTAAGCAAAATCTTGAATGAAGTAAGGAGCAACCCATGAAGATATCTGAGGGAAGAGCATTGTAGGCAGAGGGAACAGCAAGTACAAAGGCCCTGAGGGGGCAGTGTGCCTGGCATACTCAGAGAACAGCGAGAAGGCCAGTGTGGCTGGAGGAGAGTGATCAAGAGGGAGGCGGGAGATAAAGTTAGAGACCAGAACCTGGAACCAGATCACAGAGGCCACGGTGAGGACTCTTGCTTTTCCCCTGAGTGCGCAGGGAAAGGACATGAACTGACGTAAGTGTTCACAGCCTGTCTCTGGCTGCGTGTAGGGAACAAATTGGGGGCCGGGGTGAGGGGAGACAGGGAGAGGGAGTTGGGAGACCAGGGAGGAGGCTCCTGCCATGGTCCAGCAGGAGGCAGTGGTGGACAGGACCAGGGTGGAGCCACAGAGGGAGGAGAAGTGGCAGGTTTGGATCTGTTTCGAAGATTCAGGTGACAGGAGTTGCTGTTGGACTAGATACGGGTGTGAGAGCAAAAGCAGCGTCGAGTGACTCCACGGCTCTTGGGTGGAGCAGCTGAAAGGACGGAGGTGCCATTATGAGACAGGGAAGAGGCGAATTCAGGAGGGAAGGCCAGAAGCTCAGTTTCAGATGTGTTCAGCTTAAGCTGTGGGCAGCATGTTACATATGTGCTGTCATTTATCCCTCTGATCAACCTCATGGGGCAGGGTTATTATCAACCCATTTTACAGATGTGGAAACTGAGGCACAGGGAAGTTCAATCAATTGCCCAAGATAACAAGGCCAGTAAGTGGGGGAGCCAGAGTTCGAAGCTGTCTGGCTCCAGGGTTCACACTTAGGTGTGGGGAGGACCCAGAGAAGGAAGTTTGCCCCCCGCCCCCCCACCCAGAGTCTAGGAATGACACACTTCTCCTGCCTTCCAGGGAGAGCCTCAGTACTCCAGCCATTCCAGCAGCAATACCCTCTCCAGCAACGCGTCCAGCAGCCACAGCGACGATCGCTGGTTCGACCCCCTGGACCCACTGGAGCCAGAGCAAGACCCTCTCTCCAAGGGAGGCTCCAGTGACAGTGGCATTGACACCACCCTCTACACCTCTAGCCCCAGCTGCTTGTCCCTGGCCAAGACATCTCGGCCGGCCAAGCCACACAAGCCCCCGGGAAGTGTGGGCCTCTGTGGGGGCGGGCGCGAGGCTGCCGGGCGGTCCCACCATGCAGACCGGCGTCGGGAGGTCTCGCCCGCCCCTGGAGTCACTGGCCAGAACAAGGGCTACCGACCGAAGCTGTACTCCTCAGGCTCCAGCACCCCTACAGGCCTGGCTGGGGGCAGCCGCGACCCACCGAGGCAGTCCAGGTAAGACACTGAATCTAGTCCAAGTCCTTCAGGGGCCCTGACCACCTTCTGCATCCCCCACAGTCCTGACACTGGTGTTCCCTCCCCAGAAACATGCTCACAGGTGGGAATGCTCGCACCTTAGTTTGCTTACAGAGTTGGGAGACTCGTGGACCTCCCCCTGCTGCCATCCATTGGCCTTTAAGAATCCCAGTAGAGGGAGGTAAATCCCTGGCTGGCTGTCTCATCTGTCTCTGGTTCACTCTGACCCTCAGTCTCTTTCCTTTTCTCTCTCCTGAGACTAGTAGTTTTTACATTTTCTGGGAACCACAGACTGTTTCTGTTAGGAGTGCATTTGTCTGGAGGTAATAGGAAACCTGACCCACAGTGGCTTAAACAAGTAGAGGTTTAATAGTCCCCTTTTGGGAAGTCCAGAGAGGGCAGAGCTGGGCTGGTGCAGCAGCGGCTCAGGGAGGGCCTCAAGGCCTAGCACCCTGTGTCTTCCTGCTCCATCACCCTCCTCATGCTGGCTGTGACTTCCTGGTCTCCAGATGGCTGTGGTGCCCCTGGGGGACATGGGGACAGAGAACAGAGGAAAGACGGCAGCGTCTGTGTAGCTCCCTGTCTGTGGAGAAAGCAAAAGCTTTCCCAGAACCCCCTTCAGCAGGCAGTGTCACATGGCCATCTCAGCTACAAGGAAGTCTGGGAGATCACAGGTTAGCCTTCCAGCCTTCATAGTGAAAGGCAGTGTGGTCTCTAGACAGTCCACTGGAGGGCTGTTCAACACAGATTCCCCTGCCCTACGGGGTGGGGCCTGAGACTATGCATTTTTACAAAGTTCCGTGTAGATGCCAATGTTGCTGGTCCCGGGACCACGCTTTGAGAACCACTGGTAGAGAGGCAGACAGGGTAATAAGTGAGAACGAACAGGCATTGACTAACCAACAACCTGGAGTCTGGACCACACACACTTTGCGAATGTGATGAAAGCCACGAACTGCCTCCTGGAAAAGTCGTTCTGCCGTCACAGGACTCAGACCGGTCCAGGGGCCCCCTCAGAGGTCTGCAGCCCCAGGCAGGGATTACTGTGCTGCAGTCCCCAGTGTGCACCCCTGAGGCCACCACCTCCTTTCTCTTCCCTGACCACACCTGAACAGGGGCCAGCCCGTGTCCAGGACCCCTATTAGGGGTCTTCATCTCCCTTGGCTTCCTGACACCTTGGCCCGTCCCCAGACCTGAGCCTCTCTCCACACAGGACACGTGCACCCAGGCAGTGGCCTCAGACCTCCTTGACCACAACCCACAGTGGACCTGGGTCTTTGACCATACAGAAATATCTATATTTTTTTAAAAGGTGAAGCAAAAATCTCCCTAGCAGTTCTTAGCCTGACCGTGCGAAGCCCTTTAATCCAGTCTACTCTGTTTAGAATGTTCAAACTCTGCTCACTACCTCCTTAAAGGATCTCATGACCTAGCAGCGGTTCTGTTGTTACCAAACTCAGGTTCTGCTGCTTGACACTCGAAAGCCAATGTTGGACAGACAGGTGTTGATTGGAAAGGAAAATATGCAGAAGCGTAAGGGAGTTTAGCTGTTGTAGAAGTTAAAGTATAACTAGATTCTAAGACCAAGGGGCTGCTTACACTCTGACAGACTTGGAAACCACGGTATTTGAGAGTGTCCGTCTGTCAGTGCTTTCCCTCACTGTGGCCCTGGTCCCCCTGGAGTCAGGAGCCAGGAGAAGGGTGAGGGTGGAGAGAAAGGGTGCCCCAGGGAGTTAAGTCTCTGTCTGAGCCAGCTTCCCTAGACAGATAGATGTTAATCGTTTGAACTCATGGACTCTTTTGAACGGCTCCTTCATTCATTTATTTATCCATTCATTTCATTCACAAATATTTCTCAGGGATTTGTTGTGTCCCAGGGACTATGCTGAGAGCTAAGGAGAAGTAACGAGCAAATTCAGACGAGGCCCCCAGCCCTCACCTCACCCACCATCTATTGAGGGAGACAGACTAGAATCAGGTCATCACTGAGACAGATGTCAAAGTGCGCCCACTGAGAGGGCCTCGGTGCCATGGGGGTCCCAGGTCCCGGCTGTGGTAGCCCCTGTGTTGGGCACAGGCCCGTGTTAGTAAAGCTCAGTAGCTATAGGGTTTTGGAGTCTGTGATATAAAGGCAGCGGTGCTGGGGAGTAGACTGTGTCTGAGGCAGGGGGGTGGGTATAAAATTGCTCTGTGTCTGAGAGAAGGATTTGCTGAACCCAGAAATGAAGGGAATAAAATGGGAGAGGAACCTGCTACAAAAGAGGGCCCTGCGGTTGGGAGCTTTAATTTGCATACAGACAATTGATGCTAATTGCAAATCACTCTTATCTACTCATTAAAGCTGCTTCCTGAAGTTTTCTCCTAGGCAACCAGGCTTTAGTGTGAAGCAGCATTTCCCAAAATGGGGTGCTTGAGGTGATTTGGGTGGTGTGGGGAGGAAAGTGTTTTATTTTAAATGGATATTAGGAAAAGTGTTATCAACCCATCCCCTGATTTTACAGATATTGCCTTGGACAAATTAAGGAAAATTAAATGAGTTGATTTAAAGAAACAAACGTGTTCATGGTAGATGAGAGCGTGGGCTCCAGAGTCAGCCCACTGGGGTTTGAGCGCCACCCCACACCGCCTTGTCTTGGCTCTGTGGCCTTGGGCAAATTACTGAACCTCTCTGGGCCTCAGTTTCCTCATCTGTGAAATGGGGGCCCTGTCACTGTCCCTAACTAAGGCCATGTCGATGTCCGTAGCTAAGGCCCTGACACTGTCCCTAACAGCCTGAGCTGTCCCTAACTAAAACTCTGCCGCTGTCGGTAAGAAAGGCCCTGATGCTCTTTCCAACTAAGGCCCTGACGCTGTCCCTAACTAAGGGCCTGATGCTTTTCCCAAGCAAGGCCCTGAATCTGTCCCTAACTAAGACCCTGAATCTGTCCCTAACTAAGGCCGTGATGCTGTCCCTAACTAAAAGCCTGACTGTCTTACTTAAGAACCTGAGCATCAACACTTTATTTAGGGACAGCGCCAGGGCCTTAGTGAGGGCTCAGAGTCAATGGGGGAGGCATATCCATCCCCAGACAGTGACAGCCCATAGTGGTCAGGGCCAGGGTGAGGGAAGTGGTCAGGGTGTGGGAGCCCAAAGGAGGGGCCTGACCCAGTATGGGAGGTGCTTTCCTGAAGGAAAGAGGCTTAAGCTACCGGGAACTAGGAAGGCAGAGTGTTCTAGGCAGAGAAGATGTGCAAGTCCCACCTCACCCTGCCAGTCCTCCCACAGTCTTCCCATCTCAGTAGGTACAAGTTCCCAGCAGGTCGCTGAGCACCTGTGCTCGAGGGGCCCACACGTGCCCCTGCCTGCCGCTAGCCACACTGCCCCTTGCTCGGGGCAGCCCAGCAGCCCTGTGCATCTGCCGTCATCCGTCCATTCCCTGGGACCGAGCCGGAATGACAACCTGCTGCCCAGCCTTGGCTCCCCGAAGAGAGGCACAAGCGCTCCATAGCCGCCCTTGTGTCTACTTCCAGGCCCTTTGTAGCCCAACACTTCGCGTTCATTCATACAGCAGGCGCCTACCGTATGCTCAGCCCTCTGCCGCAGAGGGCCCCGGCTGTCCTGGCACTGACAGGGTGCCAGGGGAGACAGCAAGCAAATAATTACAAAAGCAATGAATCAGTTATGCTAGTGGAAAGCCTTCAAGGGAGACCTCCTGGGATCTGAGAGTGGATGTGATGCAGGGGCTGGAGGGGGTGTCTAATCTAGGCGGGGCGTTGGGGGGCAGGGATAATTTCCCTGAGAAGGCGTCATTTCTGCCAAAGATGGGAGGGAGCAGGTGAAGTGGTTTCAGGGGGACTGATGATATACTCTTGATGCAGTTATGTGGGTGTTTGCTTTGTAAGTGTTTGTTAAATTGTACATACATGTTTTGTACACTTTGTTCTATGTGGGCTACTTTACAATTTTTTTTTTAAAAGAGAAAAAGGAAAGATGATGTGTGGAGAAGGCATCCCTATGAGAGGGAGTAGCGTGTGCAGAGGCCCTAGTGTGGGGAGGAGGGTGGGTGCCATCAGGTCAGTGAACACAGGCCCCTTGGCTCAAGTATAGAAATTGAGGGGGGCAGCTGATGGGAGGTTGGCAGGGGCCAGATCACGCAGGGCGCTGTCAGCCACATTACAGAGTTTGGATTTGATCCTAAGAGCTGTGGCCAGCAAGGAAAGGCTTCAGCAGAAAGGATAATGCAGGCAGATAGATGTTTTGAAAGATGGTGCTGGAGGCGCAATTGCAGAAGTCTCAGGGATGGGTCTGAGGCCGAGAAATGAGTGAGAAGGAAGGGGACCTTGACTAGAGGACACAGCAACTGTGGATGTGTCAGCAGGTGGCACCACCAGGACCTAAGGAGGGAGGGAGGCAAAGGTCCAGGACAGTGCCGGTGACTGCTCAGTGTCGGGAGGCTGCTGCAGATGGGGAATGTTGAGATTCTTGAGAGAGGAGAGGAGAGCAGGGCTGGGCAGGCCTGAGAGGAATGTTATTCTCACGTTCACTGACACCAAAGCACCCACTGTGTGCCGGGTACCTTTCCAAACATGGCGATACAGCAGGGGACAAAGTCGAGCCCTCTTTTGTGGAGCTGATGTTCTCCTGGAGAGAGAGTGAGGCAGACAGACAACTGAGCAACCGTGTAATATTAATATGCCAGGTGGAGATAAGGTCTGGGGAGAAAACCAAACCGGGCAGAGGTCCCAGAAGGCCTCTAGGAGGAGGTGATATTTTGCAGGAAGCGTGGAAGTGATCCAGGTAGGGAAAATAGCAAATGCTGAGGCCCTGAAGGTAAACTCATTTGCAGTGCTCTGGAAATGCTCTGGTGGCCAGACGGGCCAAAGGAAGGCAAGAGGTCTGATTTGCAAGGTGGGCAGGGACCCAGCTCTGGCAGGCTTACCAACCACGGTCAGATGCTGGGATTCGATTCTGAGGGATGTGGGAGCCACGGGAGCACATAATCTGACTTACGTTTTAAGTAGATCACTCTGGGCTACTCGGGGGAAAGTGGACTGTTTCAGGGGTTGGGGGGATTGAGTTCGCCAGCATAATGTGAGGACTGCCAGGAAAGGGATGGGCCCTGCCATGCCCAAACCCCCTACCCACTCCCTCCCTGCGCTCCAGCCCTCTCCGTGGAAGCCGCCGCAGCCTGTAGCAGCTTGTGCCTGTGGATGATTCCAGTGACTTCACAGACTCTTCCCCCGAGACGTTCGTCATGGGAGCCCGGCTTCCAGGCACAGTGCCAGGCGCCAGTGCCTGCTGTGGGCATCGCGGTGGGCTGAGTGATCCCAGGCAGGCAGCCACCTGCCCCCCCCCCGCCCCACCCTCTCTCGAGGCAGCATACACTCCAAAGCTTCCTGGGCTTCCTGAGCAATTTGTCAAGAGCTGTTTAGAGGCAGTGAGAGGCTCTCCGCTCCATGTGGAGCTGACATCGCCGGGTGTTCCCAGGCAGGCAGGAAGCACGTGGCCTTGCTTCCGCGGGTGGGGCTGCGGTCTCCGGGATACCCTTCTGGGCGCACAGCCCTGAAAGGTGATGTGAGGGCCTTGGCATCCACTGGGGCCCACCCCACCTGTGTTGGCTAGGAAGCCAGCGTCACGCAGCAGAGACCTACTCGGAGAGTCGCAGTCAGCTTGGGAAGAGGAACACAGGCCATCTCCAGGAACTCAAGGGAAGGAGGGAACCTTGCAGAGATCTTGGGGCTGGGGGAGGGAGGAGTGCAAAGGCCCTGAGGTGGGAATGTTTCTGGTGTGTTTGGGGAACAGCTTCCATGTGGCCAGAGCAGAGTGAGCGAGAGGGAGAGTGGGAGGATCTGAGGGCAGAGAGGGGTCGGCCCAGATGGTGTGGGTCCTTGTGGACTGGGGGAGAGCTCTGACTCACCCTGAGCAGAGGAGGGCGGTGGTTGCACTCGGGCGTTCACAGCCTCCCTCTGGCTGGGTCTGGGGGCGAGGGCAGGAGGAGGCCGCTGTGATGATACAGGTGCACGGTGGTTGGTGGAGGTGGCCAGTGGTGGTTGGATTCTGCATCGATTTTGTGCCAGTGAGTTTTTCTCCCATGTCATCTCTGCTTCCACCTCCTGGAGACCTACTGTTTTTGCTCACAGGCCGCAGGGCAGAATGTTGCTGCATATGGCTCCTACACTGAGCCTGATAATTCCAGCCACGTGCAGGGACTGATTCAACTCTCAAGCCCCTGCCAGACACCTGGGAGAGAGGGCGAGATCAGTCCAGCAGTTAAGGCCCCGCAGGGGCCCACCTGGGGGCACCTGGGTGAGCAGTGTTACTTCCCAGGCTCTGGCCTCTGGCTGCCTGTGTCCAGGTCACAGCTCCACCACTCACCAACTGTGTGATCTCCACCAGGCTCCTTAATTCCTCTGGGGCTCAGTTTCCTCATCTGTAAAATGGGGGTGAAGGTGGGCTCTGTGGTCCAAGGCTGCGAGGATGAACCTACACCATGTGTTTAAGGTAGTTAGCACAGGGCCTGAGACATAGCTGGTCCAAATATATCAGCTGCTGCTTGGTTTTATTTTCATGTATTATGTATTTATCACGTCTACCGTTGTCATTGAAAGTACAAGTTGGTGGTTAAACACAGTGTCTCTTGAGCCACACTGCCTGGCTTTGTATCCTGGCTCTATCCCTGACCAGGTATGTTATTTGGGGCAAGTTATTTAATCTCTCTGGGCCTTGGTTTCCCCACGTGGAACTTGCGGGAGGTGGTAGTTCCTGCCTCGTGGGGTTGCTGGGGCAACTAGATGAAGTGATGCCTATGAGATGCTTAGAACAGGGCCTGGCCGTGTTCACAGGCTCGGCGCGGTCACCACCATCACTACCACCTGCTCCGTCACTGCTCTTCCTCCTAAAGGCAAGGGCACAGCTCCCTTTGTGCCTGTTGCCAACCCTGGGCCACCCGTCAGCGCCCACAGGGGTGAATAGACCAAAGCATCGCACATGCCCAGGCAGCTGTGCGATTTCTCCATCCAGCCTACAGTTTTTCAGCTTTTTTTTGTAAGCCACAGAACCTTTTACTCCAACAAAATCTTAACTGCTCCCCTGAGATACAACACAGATAAACGCACAGCCTCTCTGGGTGAGGGTGGGGTGGGAGCAGGATGGCCCCCGCCCCCGCCAGTCCTGGCTGAGCCCAGAGCCCAGGCTTTCAGCCCCTGGACGCACCACGTCCCTGTATATTTGCAGCTCGGGGAGCACACCCCGGTGCCCGGGCCTGTGCTGGGCACTGTGCACGTATGATCGTGTGAGGCAGGTGCTGTCGTTGCCTCAATTCTCAGAGGAGGAAACTGAGGCTCACTGAGGGGAAGGGGCTTGAGCAAAGAGCGCAGTGTGTCAGGGGAGCAGCGTGGCCCATGTTCCCATCCACCACGGGGTGCTGCTTCGTTTTTCAGGCTGAGGCCCGGGGAGGGCACCTGGCCTCACCAGTGCTTCAGGAGGAAAGTGATTGGCAGGTGGGGTAAGAACTCCACCCTGTACGTGGCACCTGACACAACTCGTGGTCCAAGGGATGTGTGAGAAGGGGCGCCCACCCCAAAGGGCCAGGTCAAGATGCACAGCATATTCAGGAGAATAGTTTTTTGTTGCCCTACTGTGTGGGGGCACCATCCGTCCCTGAGGCTGGTAGAGGCTGAAAACAGGGACAGTCGTGGGAATGCCTTTGGCTCCAAGCAACAAGAAGTCCCGGCTCAATTGGGGGAAGTCTGTTATCTCTCAGAACGTGAAGGCACAAGGTGGGAAGGGCCCCACGACTGGGTAATTTATTGACTCGAGGACCCAGGTTCTTTCCCTTTCTTTGTTCTGCCTCCATCAGCCTATAGACTGGCTCCCCTCACAGTCTCAAAGTGACTGTCATTCAACCAGATAGTCACAGTGTCCAGTGGAAGAACACGTGATATTTGCTGCAAGTAGTCTGTGTTAGTTTTCTAGTGAAGAAATCTTCCCCAGAAGTCCCCTAGCACACAGTCCACACTTATACACCCGAAGTCTCACTGGCCAGAAGTAGATCGCAGACCTACCCCAGACCCATTGCAGACAAGTGGCATCAGCCATTCAGGATTTGTGCCCTGGGCTGGGTGCCAGCCAGGTCACCTTCCTTGAGGATGAGGACAGTCAGCCTTCATTTACGGGGTAACGGGGATTAGCATGACACCCAGTGCCTGGCACAGGCCTGAGGAGGGGGCGAACCCCTCCCAAAAGAGGCAATGGCTGGAGCCAGCTGGCAGACACAGAGGCAAAGGGTGTTCATCTTATTCCCTTCCTTTTTTTTTCAATCATCTCTTGTTTTTTTCAGCTCGTAAAAGCTGAACATGCCTGATGACAAGGTAGAGAAATACGTACTGTAGAAAGTAAAAGTTAGGGTTAAAATCAATTAGGATATATTCATAGAGTGGACCCTCTGCAGCCACTGAAGGGAGAGGGGCTTGTGTGGACTGACACGGAGAAGTCTCCAGAGCACCATGGTAAGGTTAAAACCAGGTGCAGAACAAGCTCATGATAGGCTGCCATTTATGTTGCAAAGGAAGGTTGTGCTTGTGTGTACTACGCTCTCTGTTGAAGAAAGGGGGAGGGGCAGGTTGCCTCGAAGGAGACTGAGGTGTCAGATGGCACTTCCTTTCTACCCTGCGCCTTTTATATGGTTTCACTTCCCCCATCATTACTATCTCCAGAGGTAATCAGTTAGTGTACACTCCCCCAGAGATTTTTCTCCAAACCTGTACCAGCCCAGATCTTTCACACATTTTTGACCATTAACCAAAACAGGAAAAGCATTTTATATTACAATCCAGCGTGGACATCCAGAATAAGGTTTCACAAAACCACTTACCCTTACCTCACAAGAGGTACACTGAGGTTTTTCATTCTAGTCTATTTTTTTTAATTTTCCTCTTAATAACAGGCAAGATCCACTAAGTTGATTTCATGACCCACAGTTGGGGAAAAAAGTGTGCATTTCCTTTTCATAAAAAGATCCCCCCAAAAAAGCCCAGTAATCATATAGTATACATACATTTTTTTTAAATAAATAAATTTATTTATTTATTTATTTTTGGCTGCGTTGGGTCTTCGTTGCAGCGCACGGGCTTTCTCTAGTTGCGGCGAGCGGGGGGCTACTCTTCGTTGCCGTGCGCGGGCTTCTCACTGCAGTGGCTTCTATTGTTGCGGAGCACGGGCTCTAGGCACGCGGGCTTCAGTAGTTGTGGCACTCGGGCTCAGTAGTGTAGCACACAGGCTTAGTTGCTCCGTGACATGTGGGATCTTCCTGGACCAGGGCTCAAACCCATGTCCCCTACATTGGCAGGCGGATTCTTAACCACTGCGCCACCAGGGAAGCCCCCTATATATACATTTTAAGAAAAGAAAAAGCATGCTTTACACAATGCCTTTTTTCCACTTACTGTAGCTCAGACATCTGTCCTCACCCATAAACAGAAATCGACCTCATTCTTCTCAGTGGCTGCATAGATTTTGATCATATGGATGTGCTTGGAACAATCTATTAATCCCCAGTTAAAAGACATGCAGTCCATGTCCATGTTTTCTTGATTACACACAGCATTGCAGTGACCATCCTTGTATGTGCCTGCATGTACTTATGCAGGCTTTTCTGTGGTGTGGATTTCTGGGAGGTCAGATCTGTTAGACTAAGGCTGTATCTCCTTCAGTTCTCAGCTCAGACACCGTTGCCTCGTTGGGGAAGCCCCTGACCACCCCAGACCAAGTCCAATCCCGATGTTACATGCTCCATGGCTCCCTGGACATCCCCCCACCAATGTGCAACCTTGGGCCTGTTAGTAGATGTTGCTGAATTATAGAAAGTATATATAAGTCAGCCAGAGCTTGCTTTTTTTAATCCAGTCTGACGATCTGCCTTAGAATTGGGGTGTTTCAGCATTCACGTTTAATGAAGTTACTGATAATGATTTGATTTATATTTGCCGTTTTTCTCTTTGTTTTCTATATGTTTACTGTTTTTCTTGCTCCTCTTTTCTTCCTTTACTGCTGCCTTTTGTGTTAAATAAATGCATTTTAGTGCACCATTTGGATTCCTCTTGATTTTTTGGACTATTTTTTTTTAGTTGTTACAGTACGTGCCTTTTCAGTGTAATTCAGATGAATACTAACTTAATTCCAATAAAATATGGAGACTTTTTTCCAATATAGCCCCATTCCATTTCCCCTCCTTTGTGCTATTTTTGTCATCTATACTATTACATCCATACCTGTTATTAACCCAACAGTATAGTGTTGTTATTATTGCCTTATACAGTCTTACGTTTAAGGAAGTTAGAGAAGAAATAAGGAAACATAAATCTATAGAGTTTTTAATTCTAATCCACAAATTTACCATCTTGGATCCTTCATTTCTCCGAATGGATTCAGGTCACCATCTGCAGCCATTTCCTTTCGGCTCAAGGACTTATTTTATTATTTATTAGGCAGATGTGCTAGCAATGAATTCTCTGAGTCTCTGTTTATCTGGGGACAGCTTTATTTTGCCTTCATTTGTGAAGGATACTTTTGCTGGACATAAAAGTCTTGGTTGACAGTTTTTTCTCTCAGCACTTTGAAAATATCATTCCCTTCCATTGTTTCAAATGACAAGTCAGCAGTTAATTGTATTGTGCTCCTCTGTATGTGATGAATCCTTTTCTCTTGGTGCTTTCAGGGGTTTTGTCTTAATGTTTGACTTTCACCTGTTTTTCTGGATGATGTCTTTATATTTATCCTGGTGGGGCTTTGTTGAGTTTCTTAGATGTGTAGATGAATGTTTTTTGTCCAGTTTGAGAAGTTTTCAGCCATTATTTCTTCAAACCTTTCTTCTGCCCCTTTCTCTCTTCTCCTTCTGAAACTCTCAATGAGCATGTGTTGATATGCTTGATGCAGCCCCAGAGGTTCCACTGTGGCAGAACCTGCCTGTTCACTGAGCTGGGCAGTGGGATAGGAGAGAGCCCCCAGGCCACAATGTCAGATTCCCCCTGTTCTTACCTGAAGTTCAGTTTTTCAAGCATAAACGATAGTTGGATTTTTGCATGCCCTTGGTCAGTTTCCAGAGTGCTGAAATGATTGTTTTTGTCGATTTTGTGCTTTGGGGGAAAGAATTTGCCAATCTCCTCATTCTGCCATAGTCAGAAATCCCACCCCTCAATATTGCTAAATTGACTTTCAATAAGGATTTATTGACTTTCACTCCAAGGACATTAATTTTCCCATTAAAGACCTCTTACTTGAAGTGGAATTGGAATTTTATTTAGGAGTTTTAAAAGCTGATTCGCCTCAATGGGATCAGCAGTTGGGTCCCCAAGAGTTGGGTCCTAGTTAACAGCGTGAGGTTCATTGTAGCATTAACTTCACAGGAATCCAGCATTTGGGATATCGAGCTGTGGTTTTAGATCAGATCGGCTGGAGTCGTGTCCGTCATGTAATAGTGCTCAAAAAATATTTGAATGAAGAGGCGTGGCAAGGTATAAGTTAAAAAAAAAGAAACCCGTAAGTTACAGAGCAAGTTATTAGCACAATCCCAGTTATATATAAAAACAATTCTCCCACCCCTCAAAAAAAAGCTCCTGTTTTCTGATTATATGCACTTCTTTGTTTTTTTGTTTGTTTTTTTGTTTATTTGTTTTTGGCTGCAACATGCAGCTCGTGGGATCTTAGTTCCCCGACCAGGGATCGAACCCAGGACCCCCGGCGGTGAAAGTGCTGCGTCCTAACCATTGGACCACCGGGGAATTCCCAACATGTGTGTTTTTAATCATAAGAAAGGGTTAAGAAGGAAACAGAGCAAGCTGTAAACCACGGTCACCTCCAGAGACAGGCAGGTGGGACCCCCACCTTCAGCTGTGTAGGTTGTGCCTAGGAGACAGGGAATCTCTGGGGCGGGGTGGTAGCTTCCACCCACAGGGGGTGACTTTTTAGATTCCCATAGAGGTACCAGCTGTGCTAGAAGGGCATCCCTGGGGTGGGATCGGGACTATGAAGGCAGCTTTACGTTTTCTCCACATAGACATCTATGTATTGGAATTTTCCACAGCAGTAAAGTACTTGTATCTCTCCTCGGTGAATGAAGTTTTGTTTCCCAAGAGGAAATTTAAACAGATCGGTTTTTCAAAACGTGGGATGGAATTGGCTTATTTCTCTCATTTTCACATTGCAGCGACATGAGCTCGAGGGCCGGCTACCCTACTCAGGTTCACAAGACGGCCAGCGCAGAGACCCCGCGGCCCTCACAGCTGGCCCAGCCCAGCGCCTTCCAGCTCTCCGCCTCCGTCCCCAAGTCCTTCTTCTCCAAGCAGCCCATGCGCAACAAGCACCCAACGGGGTGGAAGAGAACAGACGAGCCCCCGCCACGGCCGCTCCCCTTCACTGACCCAAAGAAGTAAGTGCCTGGACGCCCGGTGAGGCACTGCCGGAGCTGAGCTCGGGTGTCTCGGGGTGGGGAGGAGGGTGACACCTCGCTCCCTCATTCATCAGGACACCGTGCCAGTCTACACACTGGGAACACAGCTGTGAACAGGCGGGCAGGGGTCCCTGTCAGCTCGGGGAGCTGACAATGCCTGCTGGGGAGGCGGACAGCAAGTAGGGTAACTAAGAAAAGCACGCAGCAGGTCAGGTGGTGGCTAGCACTGTGTGGCATGTAGATGAAGGCTGTTCCAGGCAGAGGGACCAGCCGCTGCCCAGACCCGGAGGCAGGAGCATGCTTGGTCTGCTGGAGGAAGGCCAGTGTGGCTGGGATCACGTGAGCACGCGAGGTCAGAGAGGCGATGGACACAGACCGGGAGCGTCTTGTGGGCCCCACGTAAGGGCCTGGGCGTCTGCTGTGAGTGAGGGGGAGCCGCAGGAGGATCTGGAACAGAGGAGGGACATGACCTAAATTGGGTGTCCACAGGGTCCCTGTGGCTGCGTGCGGAGCACGGCCTGCGAGGGGCAGGGAGACCAGCGGGGCGCTGCTGCGATGGTCCAGGCAGGAGACGAGGGGCCTGGAGCAGGATGGAGGCCAGGGAGGGTCAAGGGGGCAGTTTCGGGATAGATTCTCTGACGTGAGAGCAGGCAGGCTTTGCGGGCAGATTGGCTGTGGTGTGAGAGAAGACGAGGTTGAACATGATCCCAGGTCTCGCAGCCTGAAGGATGGATGGACTCTCCCCGGGCTGAGATGGGGACTGAGCGGGCAGCGGGCTCGGGGGAGCTCAGAGCTCAGTCCTGGACAGGTTAAGTTTGCAACTAGAAGAAGACGTGGAGGAGGCAGTCGGGTAAGGAGTCTGGAGCTCGGGGGAGAGGTCAGGCTGGAGAGAGAAATTTGGGCGTTGTCAGCATAAAGGCACGAGGCTGGAGAGGAAGGGAGGTGTAGGACTCAGCCTGAGACCCCTCAGTGTTCATACGAGGAGGAGCGCGGGGTGACAACTGTGAGCCGTCAGCGGGACGAGCCCGGGACCTGAGCGTCGGCTGAGCCTCACGGACGTGACTGGAGGGTCAGAGAAGGGAGAGAAGAGCAGGGCAGAACAGGAGGCAGCTGGTTTGGGGCACTTCGCTGCGAAGCGAGAGAGAAAGGAGAGGAGTCATCAGTTAAGAAAGGGTTTTTGTGTTTCTAAGTTAGAACATGATGATACCGAACATTTATCGAGCGCTCACTGTGTGCCAGTCTCAGTTCCGAGCTCTCGTCCGTGAATTTATTCACCGAATCCTCCTCAACAACAGCTCCGTGAGGTGGACCTGTTATTCTTCCAGTTTTACTGATGAGGCACCTGAGGCCCAGAGGCTCAGAGCTGGGAAGGGACGGAGCTTGGATCAGAGCCTAGGAAGCTCGGTCCAAGGCTCCTTTTCAGTTGGGTTTGGGGGGGGTCTGCCCTTCTCCATCCTGTTCTCGGTGATGTCCTCTTTCATAACCTGGTTGGGGCCATTCAGATGTGTGCTGACACAGAGCTCCTAAGGAGAGAGGTGTCAGGAGACAGAAACGGGATCCCTGGAGATGTGGGCAGGGAAGCAAGCTGAGAATCCAGTTCACGCACCTCACTAACAGCTGGGGGCACCCGGAAAACTAGATTTGGATCCTTCGCTCCCCTGATTAAAACCTCCAGTGTCTTGCCCCGCTCCCAGGATTAATGATAAAGGCTCACATTTACAGAGCACATATATCGTACCAGGCACTAGGGCACAGTGTGCTTTGCCCAAAATCCCACCTGGACCCTGCATGACCCGCCCTGTCACCCCTCTGCCCTCATCCCCTCCCACTCTCGCCTGCACTCACTCCACTCCAGCCACCTGGCCTCTTCCCACTCCTCAGACTTGCCAAGTACAGGCTGACCTCAGGGCCATTGCACTGGCTCTCTCCGGTCCCTGGAATGCTCTTCCCCCACATCTGTGGCTGTCTCGGGGAGGGGAGGGGTTTGGTCCAATGCCACCTCCTCAGACGGGCCTTCCCAGCCTTCTGTAGCCCCTGCCGTCATTCTATCACTGGTCTCTGTTCCACTGCTCATTTCTCCCACTGGAAAGCAGGTGACTCTGTCTTGACTTGTAGCCACCTGGCACTGTGTGGTTGCTCCGTCAGTGAATGGAAGGTATGAGCCTCAAATCTCACTTCATTCTCACTGTAACCCCAAAAATACAGTAAGGCTCCCACTTTTCAGGGTGGCCGGAGGGTCAGGCCCTGTTGACCCCACTGTGCTCATGTCCATGAGGGCAGCTGCTCTGGCCTTCCCCGGCGTGTGTGCTGTTCCTCCTGCCCGGGTCCCCCCGAGCCCCACCTGGCTCACTGCTGCCCATCTGTAGTTTGCTAGGGCTGCCATAACAAAGTACCGCAGACCAAGTGGCTCAACAGCAGAAATGTATTTTCTCGGAGTTCTGGAGGCTGGAAGTCGGAGTCAGGGTGTCAGCAGGGTTGGTTCCCTCTGCGGGCTGTGAGGAAGGCTCTGTTCCACGCATCTCTCCCAGCTTCTGGTTGACTTGCTGGCAATCTGTGGGATTCCTAGGCGTGTAGGTGCATCACCCCAACCCCTGCCTTCGTCTTCACATGGCCTTCTCCCTGTGTGCGTGTCTCTGTGTTCACATTTCCTCCTTTTATAAGGACACCAGTCATTAGATTAGGGTCGATCCTGATTGCCTCATTTCACCTTGATGACCTCTGTAAAGACCCTATTTCCAAATCAGGTCACCTTCTGAGACACTAGGGGTTAGGACTTCAACATCTCTTTTGCTTGGGGGACCCGTAACACCACCCCTCAGGTCTCAACACAGACACACCGTCCTCGGAGAAGCTCTCCCATCCCCCACACCAGGCTCATCCCTCCCACTGACCTCACGCTTCTTCCCTTCCTCAGCCTCTGTCCCAGGGCACATCAGGCAGTCGTTTCTTAGAGGCTTGCTTCCTCCCTGTCGGCCCACTGGACTGAGGGTTCTGGGAGAGCAGAGACACCCGAGCCCCATCCAGGGCCCAGCACATACATAGTACGCACTCAGAAAACATACCTGGATACGTGACAACCGTAAACAAACAGCAGCCCCCCTTTTCCCAACATAAAATCCAAAGAAGGCTTTTTACATATGTATGTGTGTTGTGTAAACATGTAAACTAAATATATAAAATACTGGGGGACACAAAATAGTTTCATGGTTTCTTATGTTTATTAATTTAGTTACAGATACATTTTTAAAATCACGTGCATAAAATAACATGTTAATTTAGAATTCATGCTTTTGTCCACACACTCCCATTTCGGAAAGCTGTTTTATTCAAACTCTCCCTGAGCATTTTGGAGACAATATCTTTGTCATTTAAAGACACTTCTGAGTCACCTAACCTAGTTTTCCAGAAAACATTGTCTTTACTTCCAGCTAAATTATTTGAGGCTAAAACGTTTTTGTTTTTTTTTAATCTGTAATTCTGCTGCTGAAATTTTATCCCAAGGCACAAGAACTCATTTGCATAACTTATTTACCTACATTTACTGATACCTCCCCTGCCAAGTACTGTCATAAGCCCTGTACCTACTTTAACTCATTTAATCTTCACTACAGAACAATGAGGTGTAGGTACTTTGTATCCCATTTTCCAGATAAGAAAAATCGAGGTACAGAACGGTTAAGTCACTTGCCCAAATTCACTCAGTTAAGGTCAAAAATTGCAAATATTATGGTTGTTGGTTTTGTAATTTGTCCCCACAGGTCACCACATATTATGAGATTATCCCCAAAGGAGTAATTACCAAATCTGCCTCCTTTCTCATTGATTCTGGTCAGGGACCTCTAATGCATCCCCAGAGGAATGATAAATGGCTGCGGCCGACACGGGGGCGCTGCCTTTCAGCCAGGCTGCTGGCTAGGGCTGTACCAACCTGGCCCCATTGATCCTCCCGGCAGCTTCCAGAGGAAGAGACCGAGGCACAGCCAGAAGTGCGTAGCCCAGGTCACCCAGCTGCAAGTGGCAGAACCAGGATTCACGCCCAGAAAGATAACTAACAGAGCATCTCGTCTTGGGAGAGACTCAGGGAAGATGTGCATCCAAGGCAGTGACGCGCATTTTCTGAGGACTGACTTCTTGGATTTGGGCGCGTGGTCGGTTAAATGAAAGACAGAGTGAGCTGGTGAAGGACAGAGGGGACACTGAGGGGACCGAGAGCACCTGCCACAGAAGGTCCCTCACCTCGGCCCCTCTGCTGCAGGCCCCGGTCAACTCTGTGGGACGGGCCAGCAGCTCTGCCTTGGGAGATGGCTGGACAGCCCCTTTTTGACCGCTTTGCCCCAAGACGCTGAATTTACTGGACTGCCTTCTCCCAACCAGTAGAGGAACAGAACAGCATGGGGGTCGGGGTGGGATTCCCTCATCGGCTGCTTACCCCCTCCTTAACCCCTCAGTTTCCCTCTCTTTAAACTGGCCTGACGGTCCTCCCTACCTCCCAGTTGTGAGGATTTCCTGAGTTAATCCATGTGAGGACCCCAGCACCGAGGTTGAGCTGCACAGGGCTTAGCGGTGAGGGACGACTAGGCCGATGGGTTGCCAGGCTGGAGCCCGCGGAGCAGGAGGCAGAACCAGCGGCCCTGCGTCCTCAGCCGTCCTGGGCACCTCCTCCCCGCCAGGCTGGTCTCAGCCCAACTGAAAGGCTGGCGTGTTGCTGCCCTGCTGGCCCCCGTCCCTGCTGGCAGGCCCAGTGAGGAGGGGGCAGGCCCTAGGGAACAGCCTGTTTGTTGCCTTAAGGTGGAGTGGTGGTTGGGAGGCCAAGCCGCCAGGTCACGCCTGAGGACCCAGGCCCCAAACGTCCTCATCCTTAAGAAGGGCAGCCCTGGGACTTCCCTGACGATGCAGTGGTTAAGAATCCACCTGCCAATGCAGGGGACACGGGTTCGATCTCTGGTCCGGGAAGATCCCACATGCCGCGGAGCAGCTAAGCCCATGCGCCACAACTACTGAGCCTGCGCTCTAGAGCCTGCGAGCCACAACTACTGGGCCCGCGTGCCACAACTCCTGAAGCCTGCGCGCCTAGAGGCCATGCTCTGCAACAAGAGAAGCCACCGCAATGAGAAGCCTGCACACTGCAGCGAAGAGTAGCCCCCACTGGCCACAACTAGAGAAAGCCCGTGCGCAGCAACGAAGACCCAACACAGCCAAAAATAAATAAATAAATAAATAAATTAATTAATTAATTAATTTTAAAAAAAAGAAGGGCAGCCCTGCCTCATGTAGGGCCACTGAGGGGATGAGATGAAGTAATGTGTGTGAAAGGCAGCCTGGGGCCTGGGAGAGAGTGAGCGCTCAGGAGGTGAGCTTTGCTGCTGCTGCCGTTACCACCACTGCCGTCACGAGCAGTCCCCCGAGTCAAGCCCCCAATCCGACTCCGCTGTCACCGTTTCAGAACGGTGCTCTCGGAGCGTCAGTGCTCCACCAGTAGAGCGAGGTGATGGAGGTGATGGCCCTGAGAAAGGAATGTAGCCCCGTGGGACGCACCGGCCCCAGGGTGAGGGCCCGCATCCCCCAGAGCCGCCGTCACTGCGTTCCATGCACACTCGGCACTGTGTCCATCGTGAGCAAATCTCGGGCGGCTCAGCGCGTCCGGCAGGTGTGGGTTCTGAGTGTCCTCAGCTCACTGCGCCTCGGTCCCCCAGCCTCGAAAGGGGAAGACAGGAGTGCCTGCCTCCCAGAGGTGGTGTGAGGAGGCAGTGAGGCATGGGGAAGTGCCCGGTCAGCGTTGGCTGGGCTGACGGGCACTGGCATCTAGTGGTTGACACCTGGCTTTCGGGCTCCCTCCTTCCTCGCGTGTAGGGGCCCTGGGGCCAGCTCAGTGCAGCCCCGGAAGGGACAGCATCCCCACCCCACGGCAGCGTTGTCCCCCACTCCCACCGGCCTCTTCCAGCCACCCTTCCAGGAAAATCCACCTGCTGCCTGAGATGCAGACCTGGTGAGTGTCCTCGCCAGCGAGGTTGGCAGAACCCCCAGCTCGGGCTGGCTGACAGTGGTGCTAATTAGCTTAATTAACCCGGCCCCAAGGGAGCCGCCCCAGTTGGAGGCCAGAGCTCCAAGTCAGCTGGGATCGGGCCCAGACAAGTCGGAGCCATTGGTCGCCTTCCACTCCTGGCGCTTCTGTCACGGGAGAAAGAAGTTGCTGTTGTCCGGGTCCTAACTGCAGAGCCTTCTTTGTAATTTTTCTGTCTTCCTTTTTCTTTTCTAATGTGAGTGGTTTAATTCCACAGTGTGGCAAATGCAAGTTCAGACAACATGAGCAAATTAGAGGCTCTGTCCAATGCTGTCAGTCAGAACCTTGAGAGAGAGTTACCTCCTCCTGGATGTTTTCTTCATTTGTGTTTTAGAAGGTAAAACATGCACAGGATAAAAACCAAACTAGTACAAAAGGGTTTGCAGTGGAAACCAGGCCTCTCTCCCTTCCCTGGCCCCCTGCCATCCAGCTCCCCTCCCCAGAAGCAACCATTAGTTTCATTTATTCTGCATCCTTACAGAAATGTTCCGAACATGACTGAGCACACGTGATTGAATGTTGCTTCCCTTACGCCCCTTTTTATTTATCCATGTGGTCACCTCCTGTCTGGGCTCCAGCCTTTTTCACTTGCTCTTAGCGACAGTTCCGTATTAGTACATAGAAGTTGATCTCATTCTTTTTAGCAGTCAGAGAATAGTCCATTTTATCCTCAGAGGTCATTAGGTTTAAGCATTTATGGAGACCAGAGATCTTGAGAAGAAGGAAAAAGATCAGAGATGCACAAGCCCAGTTTGGTTTGGTTTTTTTTTTTTAACCTGGAATTAATGCCATTGTAAATTATTGCTTAAAATTTTCAATTTAGAAAATACATTGAGGGACTTCCCTGGTGGTGCAGTGGTTAAGAATCCGCCTGCCAATGCAGGGGACACGGGTTCGATCCCTGGTCCAGGAAGATCCCACATGCCACAGAGTAACTAAGCCCGTGCGCCACAACTACTGAGCCTGTGCTCTAGAGCCTGCAAGCCACAACTACTGAGCCAGCACGCCACAACTACTGAAGCCCACATGCCCTAGAGCCCACGTGCCACAACTACTGAGCCCACATGCTGCAACTACTGAAGCCTGTGTGCTCTGGGGCCTGCACACCATAACAAAGAGTAGCCCCCATTCGCCACAGCTAGAGAAAGCCTGCGCGCAGCAACGAAGACCCAACGTAGCCAAAAATAAATTAAAAAAAAAAAAAAAGAAAATACATTGGAAAATTCTTTCAGAAGAAAGTGAATAAGGGCAAAAATGATCAGTTTGACTCTCCAAACTGAATTTCATCATACTTTTTCTCTTTAGACATGTCCCAGCAGCCCACTAACAGTGTCAGCCGTGTGGAACTTGCAGTGGATAGATAGGTGTGGAGTTGGGGGTCAGGGGAGAAGGTTCTAGCAGGATTTCTTCCAGTGAGCTAGGCTTCCGCTGTAGAATTAGGAGTCCTGGAGGTCCTGGGAGCTGGGAAGGCAATTTAGCAAATGAACCCAAACAGAGCAGGGAAGGAATAGTTGTGTTCTTTTGGCTTGACTTTTTAAAGTATAGAGAGTAAAGTATCTCTATACTTTTTCCTGTTTTATAAAAGTCATTTAAGCTTGTTGGAAAAAGAAAGGAGAGAGTAAGGAAGGTTGGAAGGAAGGAAGAAGATGGGTAGGGAGGTTGGCTGGTTGGTTGGAAGGAAGGTTGGTTCCATGTGATACACATTTAACAACTAATTTGGAGTGCCTGCAATGTGGCAGGTCTTGTTCCCAACACTGGACATAGAATACAGAAGGCTCTGAGTCAGGTAGGAGGAGTGGAACCACAAACACAAGCACACAGGACAAATCATCATGAGATGGATACAGTGAAGAAGTAGCACAGGATTGCGTGTTGGAACTCACCTGGGCTGGGAGGGAGCACCAGAAGGTCAAGTGGCCAGGGGAGGTGAGAAGGTG
The DNA here is from genome assembly GCF_965194825.1 of Balaenoptera physalus. Lineage (NCBI taxonomy): Eukaryota > Metazoa > Chordata > Mammalia > Artiodactyla > Balaenopteridae > Balaenoptera > Balaenoptera physalus. Next base: position 14,485,717 of record NC_138900.1, on the reverse strand, counting down.
ACAGTTGAGCCAAGCTGGATGGATGAGAAGCTGCCATTCACGGGGAATCCTGGGGAGGGCGCTCTAGGCAGACAGAGCAGCCAGTGCAAAGACCCTGAGGCAGGAACATGCCTGGCATGTTTAAGGAACCTTGGGAAGCCTGTGTGGGAGGAGATGAGGGCTGAGACCGGGCAGGACAGATTGTTTCGGACCTCGTGGGCTGTGGTGAGGAACATTTTTAGAAAGTGAATCCCCACATATCCACCTTTGGAGCTGAGACTTTGGTAAACTTCAGTATACCAAGCTAAGCAGTGTGTGAGTTTTGTTTTCTAAAAATGATTTCGCACCATAAGTACCACTTCTTTATTCCCATGACACATATCTGGGCGAACCTCTTCCCATGTCATGTGGACCAACTCCACTTCTCTTCAGCAGCTAGATAGTATTATTCTGTGATGCCACTGTCCCTCCCTGTGGGGCCTTGCCCTTCCCCTGCCAAAGGCCAATTCTGTTTGCTCCATAGACAGGACCCCATGAAGTGTCCCCGCACACCTGGCGCACATGGGTCCCCGTACACCTGGCACATTAAAGGACACACTCCCAGATGTAGAACTCCCAAGGTGGAGAAAGTGCACGTTTTAAAGTTTTCAGCAGGTCATTTTACACCCCTCGCAGAGGGGAGCCTTGGGGACGGCGCCCCTTTATTGCGGTGGATGAGCTGGAGGCCCGGCCTGCTCCCTCACCAGGTTGATGGGCTCAGGCGCGCCCTGCGCTGAGTCACATACTCCCCTTGTGCAGAGGATTCTGGGAAATGGCAAAATCAAAAGGGAAGAGGGAGGGGTGAATCCCCTTCCAGCTCCCAAGGGAGCAACATGTACTCTGGGCTGTATACGTCTCTTTCTCTCTTTGTGTCTCTATTTCTCTCTTTTGGATAGAACGCTTTTCCTTTGCCCAAAGAGCATACTTCCCTAATAATGACAGAGCCAGAATTACCCTAGACCTGGAATTCTCATTTGAGAAGGAATACGACCTAACAAGAAAAAACTTACTAGCTTTTCTTCCTTCCTTTGTTAAAATCCCAAGGCTGGCAGCTGAGAAAATGAGAAAAAACGTAGACTTCAGTACCCTCAAGAGCCCAAGATATCTTATTTCTTCCTGGGTTCAAGGATTCTTTTTCTTTCTTGAGTTACAAAATGATGAAGTCTAGGTGTCAGCACTAGTTTTTATATTATTATTGTTATAACACGTGATTATAGCAAAATAAATTCAGACAGTTCAGAAGGGTGTTGTATCAGATGAAAAGTAAAAATCTCATTTTTCCACCGCCTAATAAGACTCCTACTTCCCAGAAGTAATCGTTCATAATTGCTTCCAGAATTTTTTTTCAGCATATAAAAGCATATTATTAAACCAAATGTGATTATGCTCCACATACTGTACAGCTTTCATATGCCATCTCTATGGTACAAACGTGACAGCCCAGCGTGCTCGTGACACCATGGGCTCTGAGGCCTGGTGGCCTTGGCTGGCATCCTGGCTCCTCCATTCATAGGCTGTGTGACTTTGGACAGTTACTTTATCTCTCTGTGCCTCAGTTTCCCACCTGTAAAATGGAGATGCTGGTAATAGTGGCTCCCAGGGAGGGCTGCTGCGCAGATTTCACAGGTTCGCACTCGTGGAGCCCTCGGGCTGGTGGATCGTGCCTGGTGCTGTGCTCCTCTTAGCTGTCGTTATTTCTTTCCTGGGGGGTGGCAGCACCTCAGGTGAGGGATCTAGTTTTCACTGGGGAAGTAAAACCTGATCCCAAAGGCTGGGCCGGAATCAGAAGGCAAGAGGAGATCTCAGGGGAAGTCCCAGGAGTGGAGGACACAGAGCCCCCAGGAGCCAGCCTTGGCCAGGAGAGGGCCCGGGAGCCGGGGATGACGGGCCTGCGGAGCCAGCGGAGGGGATTAGGAGCGGCAGGAGAGGACCATGTGCAGCTCAGGGCGCCGGGCAGCCTCAGGTGAACAGTTACAAGAGCAGCTCTCATTTCCCCATTGTCTGTTCTGTGAGGTGCTGGCCAAGCGCTTTGCAGCAAACCCCAAAATGCTGTGAGGTCAGCGTGTTTTCCAGATGAGCAGACCAAGGATCAGAGGAGCGGTGTGACTTGCCCAGGGCCCCACAGCAGGAACAGGTGCAGGTACCTCATGTCTAGATCCTCCCAGCCACCCCGTGATGCGTGAGCTGTCTCACCCCATGTGGTGGATGAGGAAACCAAAGTTAGGGAGATCTGGTGCCAGGCCCTGGAGCACTCGGGCCAGGGGTCTGCTGCCTTTGGCCCTCTACTTGCCCAAAGGGACTGGTCCGTTTGGGGGATTCTCCCTCTGTGGGACCCCATCCCTCTTCTGTGGTTGGAACCCCTGATCCAGGCCACCCCAGTCTCCCACCTGAACAACTGCCTCCCTTCCTCACTGTCTCCCTGCTTCCATGAGGGTCACTTTTCTGTCTGAGACCCTTCAAAAATGCACATCAGGACCTAGCACTCAACAGATCAGAGGCTCCCTAGATGCAACCCCAAGTCCCCTCTGTGGCTCATACGTTCCAGAACATCTGCCCCAGCGCCTGCCAGGCCTCACCTCCTCCCCCTCAGCTACTCATCCCCGCCACTCCGCAAACTCACCGAGCCTGTTCCCACCTCACAGCCCAACACTTGCTGTTCCCTCTGCCCTGTGTCCTCTTCTACAATACCAGGTGGATTCCTGCCTTCCTCTCTCCAAGTTTCCGCTCCGATGTCATCCCCTCAGAAAAGCCAGCCTCCATCCCCAGCGATCCCTATCCATTTGCTCTTCAGAATACCTCTCTCTACCTCACACTATGGGGTCTCTGTCTTTACTCATTTATTCATTGTCAGTCTCTCTGACTGGAGTCAGCTTCACATTCACCGCTGTATCCCCCCCTCCCCCCGCCGAGAACACGCATGGCACAGGGTGGGTTCCCAGGCAACATCTGTGGGATGAGCGAGGGGAGAGAATAAACCAAGTCTCTCCTCTGTCCCACTTTCACCAGATGTTGTGGAGAAGCTGCGGTCACTCGCCCAGTGGCGGCCAGCCTTCCTGGGTCAGGACAACCTTGAGAAGCAGCTTGAGCCTCCCGAGACCCCTCTGACCTTGACCATGACCCTCATTCCAGGCAGGTGGACAGCAACACCAAAAACGTCTTTGGGCAGCCGCGGTTGAGGGCCTCCCTCCGAGACCTCCGCTCTCCCCGGAAGAACTACAAGTCCACCATCGAGGACGACCTGAAGAAACTCATCATCATGGACAACCTGGCACCCGAGCAGGAGAGAGACGCCAGAGTACGTAGAGGCTGCCCCGCCCCTGCCCCCCCCAACACACACACAATCAGACAGGCTGGTGTGGGGAGGAGGACTGCCTCTGCCTGCCCACCGCCTCTGCCCGCGGCACCTGCCGGCCTGTTTGGGTGTGTGGCTCCGCAGCCAGGAGTCAGGACGTCGAGCTGGTCGGGCAGGATCACAGCGTGAGCCAGCCTGGCAGGCTTGCAGGGGATTTATCCCCACTGTAGCTCACGCGACTGGACCGGCATGCTCTTACTGGCTCTCACGTCCTTCTCATGGAGCCCAGGGTGGAAGCAGCCCCCACCACCCCCGGACCACAGGACCAGGAGTGCAGGAGCGGGGCCCAGGGGGCATTTAGGCTCTTGTGACCCAGGGGTGGGGGGAGGCCAAAACAGCAGGCGTCCTCAGTCCCTTCACACATCCCCTGCTTCTTTTCCTTCTTGTCCCTGCCTCCCTCTTGTTGGCTGCGAGCTCTCTTGTGGGGACCTGGGTGGCAGCAGTCTCTCCAGGGTTCCCTCCCACCAGTCTGAGCTCTGGGGGAAGCCAGCACTCTGTCCCACGTGGTCCCCACCAATGACTGGCTCTCAAGCTCCAGCTCGGGTCACCCTGCCTTCCCTGACCTCACCTGGAGCTGGAGGGTGGGGTCGGCCTTCCAGAATAAGGTGGGTTGCAGAGGGGGGAGGAGGACTCCCCAGGAGAAAATTGGAGTACGTTGACCAAAAAGGGAGCAGAAATGGATGCTGGTGGGGTAAAGACCGCAGACGTCCCGGACGGGAAGAAGCCTCTGAGGACAGCGACCCTGGGCCTGGCCGTGACCACGCCTGGCGTCCCGCCTCCCATCCTTGTCTTGGCAGCAGTCGCCACAGAAGAGCCTGCAGCGGACGCTGTCGGACGAGAGCCTGTGCAGCGGGCGTCGGGAGCCCAGCTTTGCCAATCCTGCCGGCCTGGAGCCGGGCCTGCCCAGCGACGTGCTCTTCACCAGCACCTGCGCCTTCCCCTCCAGCACGCTGCCCGCCCGCCGCCAGCACCAGCACGCCCACCCGCCCGGCGGCCCCAGCACCATCCCTGCCACCGGCAACGGCTTCCCGGAGAAGAAATGTGAGCCCGGGCACCCAGGAGCTGGTTGGGGGTGAGGGGGTGGGAAGCAGGGGGCACGAGCACGCAGATCACTTAGAGGTCAAAGGCTGGGGGTCATCGGTGTCAGAGTCAGCTGACGGAGGGAACCGAAGTGCACGGGAGCTTCAGGGGGCCCTGATGATTGAGCACCGGGTGTCACCCACAGAGCAAGGGGTTGTTGCCCAAGCATCAGGGGTCTCCTGGGGGTCACCTAGGAATGGGGGCACCCAAGGATTGGGGTCATCTGAGACCAGAGAGAGGGCGTTAGTCTCTCTAGGTGTCTCCAGACTGGAGAGCTCATCCCTAGGGTCCTGAGGATCGAGGGTTTCTATTAGCTGCCCCCCTTCCCCAGCTCCGTGTTCCAGCACCAAGCAAATCGCCTCGTGAATATTTATTTATGTAAGTGACGTCCCCCAGGCCTGCCAGCTCTTGAAGGGAAGGGGGTACAGGGGTGTGACCAGCATCAGCAAATAATTAGTGAAGGGGGCGCTGTGCACACGGCCCCCATCGAAAAGCTGTGCACTGGCTGGGGTTGGCCGTGCCTTCAGCCCACCCTGTAATCCCTTATCCACAACCCCGAAGGCTCTGAAACTGAAAGGCAAAGCAGAAGTTTGGGCCAAGCTCACTGGGCAGCAGTGCTCGACCTGCATGGATGTGAGGCTGTTGATGGTCCTTCTTTACCCCACTTGGTGTGAACGATCAGTTGCTTCGTTGAGGAGCGCTAGTGTGTTGAATGGGGGTACTGCTGACCTTTCTGGGTGTGTATGTGTATATAGCGCATCGTGCTTTATCAAATCCCAACAAATCTTGGCTTCAGAGATGTGTCCACCCCAAGGGTTTCAGCTGAGGGCCTGTGCCCTGTAGCATCTAGATGGAACCCTTTTGTACATTGCAGGGGATGGGTTGGAGGAGGCTCTGGGACTTCTTTGAGGGGTTCTATCTCCCCCCTTAAAATTCTTCCATGGCTCCCCATTAACCTAGTATCTGGGTCCATACTCCTTGCCCTGGTGTTTTGGGGCTCCCACCATGGGGCCCCACCTCAGTCCCTCCACTTCACAATACCCTCCCTTGGATCCTTCTGTCCCCCACTCTCTGGCCTCAGGGCATTCCACATGGCTGGTCCCTCTGCTGGCCATGCTCTTCCCCTAACCCGGTTCTTGATACCTAACTCCTGCTTCGCCTTCAGGGCTTTGCTCAGTTATTGCTCTGGAAGCCTCCCTTAAGCGCCAGCCTGGGTCATCCCTCCCGTCTTAAACTCCAGAGCACCCGGCCTGCCCCTCCATTGCCTTCGTTCCACAGGTGTTTCTTGAGCACCTCCTCTGGGCGGGGCTCTGCTCTAGGCACTAGAGCACATCAGAGCAGCCCTGCCCTTGTGGGGCTGAGCTTCATGGCAGTTCCTCTTGCTTCCCTCAGCTTCACTCTGTGTCTCCTTCATTTGCATCTTGCCTATACTGCCCTGTCCGTGCTGAAGGCAGGGCCTGGCACATAGTAGGCATTTGACACGTCATGAGGAGAAGGCGAGAGAGGGGCCAGGGCAGGGGTAATATGCACAGAGATCACAGACCCACACAAGGCAGACAGAATGCCCCTGACTAGCTCTGCCTCATCCTTTCAGTCTCAACTAAGATGCCTCTGCCAGGACTTCCCTGGCGGTCCAGTGGTTAAGACTTCGCCTTCTAATGCAGGGGGTGCGGGTTCGATCCCTGGTCGGGGAGCTAAGATCCCACATGCCTTTGGGCCAAAAAAAAACAAAGAAATAAAACAGAGGCAATATTGTGACAAATTCAACAAAGACTTTAAAAATGGTCCGCATCAGGGACTTCCCTGGTAGCACGGTGATTAAGAATTCACCTGCCAGTGCAGGGGACACGGGTTCAACCCCTGGTCCAGGAAGATCCCACATGCCACGGAGCAACTAAGCCTGTGCGTCACAACTACTGAGTCTGCGCTCTAGAACCCGCGAGGCACAACTACTGAGCCCTCATGCCATAACTACTGAAGCCCATGTGCCTAGAGCCTGTGCTTCGCAACAAGAGAAGCCACCGCAATGAGAAACCCGTGCACCGCAACGAAGAGTAGCCCCCGCTCGCCGCAACTAGAGAAAGCCCGCGTGCAGCAACAAAGACCCAACACAGCCAAAAATAAATTAATTAATTTTTTTTAAAATGGCCCGCATCAAAAAAAAAAAAAAGATGCCGCTGCCTCCAGGGAATCCTCCTTCCCCAACCAGGCTGCCAGGCTGAGTCAGACGCCTCCTCTGGGCCCCCACAGCCGCCTGGCTTGCTCCCATCCCATCCTGCTCACTCTGCCTTACGTTTTCCCATCACAGCCCCACTCACTCCGGGCTGTCACTGTGTGGGAATGAGTCTGTCTCCCCTGTTGGACTGGGGGCTCCCTAAGAGCCGGGCCCAGGGTTGTCTGGGTCCCTGTGGGGACCACAGCCCAGGGCCCTCTGTCTCATGAAGGACACCCATATACCTCTCTTTGCCCGTCTGACTCCCCTGTCCCCCTGAACCACAGAGAGTCCCATCTGGCCTCAGTGTGGCCGGGGGCCCTGGGCCTGTCCACCTCTCCACGCCTGCTCGAGAGCCCTTCCCAAGCCACGTCGGGGCTGAAGAGATGCCGTCAGCCCAGGCCTGGGCTTCACGGATGAAGGGCTCTCCATGCCAAGGAGCCTCTCACAGCAGCGCCCGCTGATAGCTTGCTTGGCTGTGGCAGCTGCTCCCGCAACCCTCACCTGCTCGGTAGTGAGATGCTAGGAGGCTGGAGATGGAGAGAATGGAGGTCAAGGGCTCAGCATCCTTCCTGCCCTCATTCATTCTCCTGTGCTTTCATTCACTGGGCAACACTTACTAGCACCACACGTCCTGAGAGCTGGATGGCTCAAGTTTGTAGCCCAGGTCCTGAAGTCACAGCTGTAACCTCTCTGTGCCTGTAAAAACGTGGGCAAAAATAGTGCCCACTTCACTGGGTTAATCCGAGAATCAAGTTCTTCATGGAAAACACTAAGCCCAATGCCTGATATGCAGTAAGCGCTGAAAAAAACCGCTAGCTGTTCATGCATTTTTCTGTTAGTGTGCTGTCACCAGGAGCGAGCGTTCTAATCTGTCATCAGTCAGGTTTGTGCCTCTGGACTAGAGAGCAGGGTTAAAAGAGGATATTAACAGGGACCCTCTGAACACCAGAGCCGTGTGGGGTTGGGCTTAGAGCAGGGTCAGTGTCAGACCCCACGTGTCACACCCAAGTGCCACTACCGGCGAGCGTGAGTCTGCACGCAAGGGAGCTTCCCGCCCTGAGTGTAGGCTGCCCCCTCCGCCTCACGGGGTCATAGTGGCACCTCCCTCCCGGCTAATTGGAGGTGGGACTCTGAGATGATCCTTGTAACACCCATCATGGTGCCCAGAGAGAGGACACGCTCGTTGGGGGGGACATGGCTTTCCCTGCCTGAGTCACCTCCTGACCTCTATGCTTCACTGTCATCCTCTGTCCCCTTCCCGTTGGGGCTGTGAGGCCTCGGTGAGCTGAGGCCGAGGGCCTAAGCCCAGCACGGGGGTCTCGCTCTATCTCTGCAGCAAATGCAGCTGTTGGCGCAGTGCTTGTGCCATCTGTCACTTCCAACACCCTGAGACTCTTTCTCTGCCCGACGTGTCATACCTGAACCGACCAGGTCTCCCCACGGTGACTCTGCCACGTCTAAACGTCATCCATACGCTGAAGCGCCCCACGTTGTATCTGCAGCCTGGCACTGTCTCCTCCACTCCAGAACTCACGTGACCAGCGCCCCACAGGTGTCTGAGGCATCTCACACTCACGCCCCCAGAAACTAACTTTTGATCCCACCCCCAGCCTTCCCCATCTTGGTGCCAGCTCCAAGATCTTGAAGTCATCCTGGACCCTTCTCTTTCTCATGCCCACATCTACTCTCAGGAAATACTATTGACTCCACCTACAAAATAGACCCAGGATCCGTCCACTTGTTCCTGCAGCCCCACCTGGTCCTGTCCGCCCTCATCTCACTCCTGGACCATCGCAGGAGCCTCCCCGCTGCCTCCCTGCTCCCTGCTCCCCCCGCCCACTGTCTGTCCCCCACACGAAGCCAGAGGGACCCTCTGGACACCTGTGACAGGTCACACTCCTTCCTGCTCAGAGCCCACCTGTGGCTCCCTGTCACCCAGGGGAAGAGAGAAAGTTCTCATCATGGCCCCACAGGGCCCCACACAGTCCAGCACTGTCACCTGTGACTTCACCTCCCACTGCTCTCTGCCTCTCCTGTCCCAGCCACGCGGGCCCCCTCAATGTTTCTTAAACCTCTAGGCACGTTCCTGCCTCAGGGCTTTTTCACTGGCTGTTTCAGCCGCCCAGAATGCTCTTCCTCCAGGTTCCCCCTCCCCGCCCCGCCTCCCTTCCTTTAGAGCTTTGTGCAAAGGCCATCTTCTCAGCGAGGCCTCCCCCAGCAGCCTAAAATCGTACCTACGTAAACATCCAACGCTCCTACCCCCTTACCCTGCTGGATGTTTTCCCTGGCATTTATCATCTAATAAATATAGTGTACTCGTTTAATTATATGTAACAGGTATAACAGTTACATAATGTTACATAATTGTGTATGAAGTGTAACATAACGTGTTAGTTTCTTTGTTTCTCCCACATCCTCACTCACCCATCTCCCCTCTCTGCTCTCCCCACCCAGCTACCATCTCAGCCTCCGAGCTCTCACTGGCCGATGGGCGGGACCGGCCCCTGCGGCGCCTGGACCCAGGGATGATGCCACTGCCCGACACAGCTGCTGGCCTTGAGTGGTCCAGCCTCGTAAACGCAGCCAAGGCATACGAAGGTAGGCACCTTCCACCCAGCCCCGCCAGACCCCTCCTCCCTTCTCTGTTCTGGAAGGATCCATGGAGGGTCTTGGGGCTTTGAAGGGGGACGCACTTGGGTTCCAGAATGAGGGGGAGCAGGATTCACACCCTGCCCTGTTCCTTGGTCACCGTGCAGTCCTGGGCAAATGTCTTCATCTGTCTGCCTCCCCCAGTTACCTTGTCTCCAAAGCTGGGATGAGACTGTACCCACTGCCCGGAGCTGCGGGGGGAGCCTGTGGGTAAAACGTGTCAGGCACGGAACACGTGCTCAGCAGACAGGACTTGCTGTTATTATTACTGTGCAGAATTGCCATAATCCAAATTGTGCTTAGACGTACTTTGGCTGCAAGTGGCAGAAAATTCAAATTAACAATGACTTAAACAAACAAGGTTTTATGCAGTAAAAATGCCTGGGGTGGGCAGTCTGGGGCTGGTGTGGCGCTTCCACAAACGTATTACAGCTCAAGCCCCTTCCGCGCCTGCTCTGCCATTCCTGGGGGGCCTCACCCTCACAGTCAGGCCACTAGAGCTCTGGCCATCATGTCCAGCTCTGACCAGCGGGGGAGACATCCCCTCCCTTTGAGGACATTTCCCAAAGCCTTATACTCCTCCTACACTTGCTTCCCGTTGGTCAGAGTGTCACGGCCACACCTTGTTCCAGGGCAAGCTGGGGTGTGAGGCCTCGTGCGAGGCTGAAATTTGTGATGTGTTATTACCGAGAAGGGGAAAGAAAAACCATGAGGGACAGCTGGCAGTCTCTGCCACTTCTCTCCCGTGTGACCTTGGGCAAGCGGCTTTACCTTTCTAAGCCTCAGTTCCCTCATCTGTGAAACCCTGACAGACAAGAACATATTCTTCTGGCGCATTTTTCATCTTTTAGGCCACAGCTTTGCTGTCCCTCCTCCAGGAAGCCTTCCCTGATATCCCTTAGTCTGGATCAGGCACCTCCTCTGGGCTCCTATAGCCCTGACCCCTCTGCCTGTGCCCTGGCTTTCTAATGATGGCAAGACCCGGGGCTGTCTCAGTCACCACTGGGTGCCCAGCATGGGTCTGGCACAGAGCAGGATCTGTTAAACCAGACCCATACGATACACATCCTTCTTATTTCCATGTGTGAGCCAGCCCACATCTGACAGGTGGCCCTGGAGGAAGCTCCTCCCTCTTTGCTTCCATTCATTGCTTCCATCCTGTCCTGCAGCCTCTCCCCAAGCCACGGGATGAAGGCAGTCAGGCCTCTGGGGTGGGGAGGGCATGGTAGGAGGGAGAGCGACAGAGAATACAAGGCCCGGCCTCAGGGATACCCCAGCCTTACGCTCCAGAATCAGTGGGGAGTGGCTGCCAGGCAGTGGCCCAGCGCTGCTGTCCAGAGGCCCGATGAGCTCGGGGGTGGGGGGCACTTCCTGAAGGAGGTAACTCTGCAGCCACAGTGACGTTACGGAGCATCTCCTCAGCCAGCACGTTACCACTTTACAAACATCATCTCTTCCGCTCTTCAGTCTGAGGGATGTATTCGGATCCCGTTTACAGATGAGGCGACTGAGGCTCGGCTGCCACAGTCACCGGGCCAGATTGTACACTTCTCAGCATGCGCAGTGGGTCGTATGTTGGTTAAACCACAATAAGCTGTTTTTAAAAAGTAAAGGAGAGGAGTGATCAGGGGAATAAAAAAACCAAAGAGAGTGCAAGGGAGGGAACCAGAGTATGTTGAAAAGTGTTGAAACTGGCGATGGGTTCATGAGGACCCGTGATGCTCTTTTCTCTGCTTTGGGGCCTGTTTGAAACTGTTTATAGAAAAGTATTTTCGAAGAGAAGAAATATTGTATCCAAGATAGAAAACCACAGCTATAAAGGATGTTATTTAGAGAATTGGAGAAATTTCAAGATGACTATCTATTAGACAGTAATACCATATAAATGTTAAATTTCCTGAGTACGATGTTGTTTCATGATTATACAGGAGCATGTCTTTACTTTTTGGAGATGGGTAGTAAAGTACACAGAGATGAAGTACCAGGATGTTGGCAATTTACTCTCACATGGTTAGGGAATAAAATACACACACACACACACACACACACACGCAGAAAATAAGTGTGGCAAACCGTTAACAGTGGGTGGGTCTTGCGGAAGGGTATTTGGGTTTTCACTGCACTGTTCTTTGAGCACAGAGATATAAAGAGCACAGAGATGTAAAGGAGCCCGCCTTTGCCAGGTAGCGGTGCCCTCTCCCCACAGGGCAACACGCACCCCCTCCTCTGGTTGTTCACTCCCCGCACATTCCATTGTCTGGCTGTCCTAGGGCTCACTCAGCCAGCTGCTTTTTGGATGCAACAGGACTGTCGCCAGTTCTTGCCATTGTAGAAGGATCACCTAATGGTCCCATCTGAAAATGCAGGCGCTCGGGCCCCTCCCCCAGAGCCAGTCACGTGTCTGGGGTGGGACCCGGGAATCTTTGCTTTAATGGGCAGCCCCCTGAGATTTTTTTCTCTCTTCCGTATCCATGATATTCTCTGTTTCGCTTTCCTTTTTGCTTTTGAAGTTTCACGTTCTCAGAACTAGGATGATGAATCCCCACGTCCTCATCACCCGGCGTCAACCCCATCCACTTCTGGCCATTTTTCCCCCTACCATTTATTTATTGACGAAACCAGGTCGCTTCTGCCCAATTTGGGTGGTCACTTCCCCACGCCGCAACTTAATTTCTTTCTGTATCCCTTGTATTTTGCATAAACTGGTCATCGGGTCTGGCGGCTTGCTCAGAAGCAGGACAGGTTATTGTTGTTTGTGTCCTGATTTGGTTTGGTATTTTGGCAAGAATCCATCCTAAATGCCCGTGTGATCTCACCGGGGTGTGATTGGCAATGTCCTGGAGTTTCCAGGGAGGGGTTGGTCATTGGGGGAAGGGGGTGGTGTGAGGAGGAGCCGGGAGCCCTGCCGACCACCGCCCCCCTCTCCCCGGCAGTGCAAAGAGCCGTCTCGCTCTTCTCTCTCAACGACCCAGCTCTGAGCCCGGACATCCCGCCAGCGCACAGTCCAGTCCACAGCCACCTGAGCCTGGAGAGGGGGCCCCCGACCCCCAGGACTACCCCTACCATGAGGTGAGGTTCCCTTCCCCCACGCTGGGTGAGAGGCCCCCTTGGCAGTAGCCGGGGGAGCAACCGCCGCTCTCACCTGACAGACTTCGGACTAATCCACGTGCTGGGGCCCAGCAGGGACCAAGTCGGGGTCAGCCCTGTGATCAGCCCTCAGGATTGTTTCACTGCCAACTTGGAAAATCGCTAAGTAGTGCCCCGCAGTCTCCCCCCCGCCCCCGGGCCTCTCGTCTGCCCCCTCTGTCTGCCCGCTCCCGGCCTTCAGCCTCCCGTCTGTCTGCCCCCGGGTCTCCTCCTCTGCAGGTTCCTAAATTATGCACGTGTTCCCCTGACATTTACCTCTCACTCTTCCCCGGCAGGCCCCGTGCTGGGCTGTCTGGGGACACAGTGGTGATGGAGGCCCAAGCCCTGCCCTCACGAGGCTTCCGGGGGAGGGAGGAGGACGGGGAGGCAGGCGTCTCACATGTGTCATCTCACATGTAGTGCAGCAGATTCAACTGCACCAGCTTGGCAGAAAATAGAACTACAAAGAGGGGGAGAGGATGGAAATGGCATGTTTGCATGTCCGTGGATTTCAGTAGTGCATTTCACACTCATCTGCACACCTCACCGTGCAGGGTTCGGTATACAACAGTCGTGCACTGTACTTTATGGGCAGTTCAAGCGATTTTCGAGGGTGGTTTTGACTCTCCTTGTTTTTTGCTTCACACAGTGGCTTTAGAACTCAACCTCCACCAAAGATTGGCCCCACTATAATAGCAGAGCTGGGTGGTTACAGATGGGGCACCGCGGCAGGGGTAGGAGCAGGGTGGGTGTGGAAATAGCGGGACCTCCGGGCACGCTCCCAGACGCCTTTTGCCCTGAACTGATGACCTCCCACCACCTGCCTCCTGTCTCCCCTTGTGGCTGTAGCTCCCCAAGATGCAGCACCAGCAGGGAGGAAAGTGTGGGAGAGGCGGGAGGGCCGAGTCCTCTCCCCTTCTTAGGCAGAGACCCCCCCGTCTCCCTCTCGTCTGCTGCAGCCCACGTGCCCCCCCGACCCCGGCACCCCTACCGGGTGTGTGCGTTCCCACAGCGCCCAGTGGAGCCTTCTCGGCTGCCCGCCCTCCTCTGCAGGGACCAGGCAGGCCCAGGCCTGGGGAATCTGCACAGAGGGGGAGCCACAGGCTGGGGTCCTGGGTGCAGAGTCCCCGCCTGAGCCTGGGTTTCCCCTCTGTCCAGTGGGGAAACCACCGTCCGCCCTGTTAGGTGAGACCTCACGCAGTACAGGGTGGGCTCTCGGTAACGGGGGCTGCTATTGTCCGTATCGTTACTGGTCCTGTCCACCAGGCAGGCTCTCCTGTCCGTTTGCCCACTTACATGCCCCATGTGCCGGAGCGATGCTCGGGCCTGCCGGGGGCTCGGTGGATGGGCGTGGGGGGGTGTTCTTTGTACTGTGCCGCCTGAGGTGGTCATACGTGGGGGGAGTCTCTCCCAAAAGCACACGCATGGTCCATCCTCGGGAGGAATGCACACACGGCAGGCCTGGTGCTCCCACGACCCGCATCCACATCCACAGACGTGCCCTCGCCAGGTGGAGCGTGGCCTTCTCCTCCAGGCATCCCTTGGGACTCCAGCAAGAAAAGGGCTCCCCAGAGCCTCAGGGACAAGAGGGAGCCTGTATCCCGGGCTCCTCCCAGCTGTGGGCCTAGAGCCTGACCCCGCCCCCTGCCTTTCCAGTGAGGGGCCACCGCTGGATCTGACGGGCAAGGTGTACCAACTGGAGGTGATGCTGAAACAGCTGCACACGGACCTCCAGAAGGTAAGGCTGCAAAGCAGCCGCTTCACGTGGCACGCACCTCCCCACTGCACTTCCCGGCCCCCCGGAGGGTGGCGGGGGACAGCGAGGCTGAGGCACCCGTCCCCACCCACACCCCATCTATTCTAGGGGAGGCCACCCAGCTTTGAATGTAGTCATGAGTGAAGAGTAAAAAGTGACAGTAGGGAAGGCTGGTAAAGCACACAGAGAAACCCTCATACCCTCTTGGAGGGAGAATAAATTGGCCCAGCCTTTTTGGAGGGCAATCGGACAATATTTGTCAAAACTGTAATTGCGTACCTTGTCGACCCAGCAGTTTCACTGTGGGAATTTGTCCAACAGAATTTCAGGCACGGGCACAAAGAAACCCATGAGCAAGGATGTTCACTACTGCACCGCTGGTGATAAAAAATTGGAGCCAGTGCAGTTGTCCGTCAACAGGAGAATGGTTATATAAATGACAGGACACCCGTGCAGCGGAATGTTCTGCAGCCAATTAAAGTAGTAACAGAAATCTATATATTTACTAACATACAGAAGAAGTCCGGTAACTCAAGCAGAAAATTAAGCAAGTTGCAAAACCGTTTCCTAGAACATCGTCATACTTTAAAAATGTTTAACAGCTATGGGTCAGAGGGGTATCTAGAAGGTGACATTCCAGATTGTTCCTTGTACTTATCTCCAGGGTGTGGAAGAGTGAGGGGAAATAAGAGTGGAAGAGACTTTCACTTGTCATTTTATATATGTTTGGGTAAAAAGCCAAAAGGTGGCCGAGTAGAACATGGGAGTCTCAAGCACAGAAGTCATAGGGGCCCAGGTTCAAATCCCACCCCACCACTTAATGCTGTGTGACCTTGCACAAGTCACTGCCTGAGCATGTTACACTGTCCTGGAAGGGCGACCCCACATCCACATCCCAGCCCCCTACTTGCTGTGTGAGGTCTGGCCTCCTCTTCCAGGAAAATGGGGGTAACAACAGTCCCCAACCCTTGGGTGGCTGTGAGGGTGGAATGAGGTGCTCCTAATTACGGTGACGTTTGTCAGTTACTGCACGTCAGGCTGTGTTCTAAGAGCTCAACATATGTGACCTCAGGGAGACCTCTCAACTGCCCCTTTCAGAGCGGAGGAAACTGGGGCCCAGACTTGCCCGAGGTTGCTCAGCTGTTGAGAAGCAGAGCTGGGATTTGAACCCTGGCAGCCTGGCTCTAAACCACGGCCTAGCAGGGCTCGCAGGCCCCGGGGAGCCATTCAAGGTGCGCCCGCTGATGGCAGCCCCCGCCCCCGCAGGAGAAGCAGGACAAGGCCGTGCTGCAGTCGGAGGTGGCCAGCCTGAGGCAGAACAACCAGCGGTTGCAGGAGGAGTCCCAGGCCGCCAGCGAGCAGCTACGCAAGTTCGCCGAGATCTTCTGCAGGGAAAAGAAGGAACTCTGAGGTGGAGAGGCTGCCACCTCCACCCCTCCGCCTGGGCAGACCTGGGGCTCCTGCTCTCCTCTCCTTCAGCCCGGCTTCTGGTTGCAGGTGTGACCGAGCTATGCAGCCAGGGCCCCACCGCCCTCCCGTGGACACGGACACTCGGGGTGGCAGTGGGACCTGAGGGAGGCCTCACCGGGCTGTGAGCTGGGGTCCGCTCCTGGCCCTCGAGCCCCAGAGGGTGACGTGGTCTCCGACCTCCCTCTGAGCCGCCATCTGAGGTTCCTGGGGGCTGGGCCACGCCCACACTGCCCCCAGGGTCCCATCCTGCCATTCGCATCCAGCCTCTTCCTAGGACCAAGCCATTGGAAGCTGTAGGAAGGGGGTGGAGGGTAGGAGTGAGTCTCCAAACCCCACAGCTCCAGGAATCCCCAAACCGGGTTTCTTCACCACGTACAGCAGCGTCTGGGCTTATGGGGCCAAGACCCCTGCCTGAGAAATCACGGTGGGAAACCAGCCCGCTCTCCCTCACGCCCGGAGAGGTGCAGGCCGGCGTGGAAGCGGGCCAGGGCTCTTGGTTCCTGGTGCACTGGCTCCAGAAAGCATGGACATTGCCCCCTCCCTACCCTATCCTCCAAAAAGCAACCAGGAGCACTTTCTTAGAGTTTGACTTATTTTCTTGGGGGGTCCCAGGGTGGAGCGAGGAAACCCCAGCATCCAGAGTTAACTTCTTTGAGGGGGAAGGTATTTGTACGCTCGGGACCATTTCTCCAGTCTTTGTCTACCAGTCCCTTGACTGCCAGAGGCCACGGCACCTGGGCCCCTCCGCCTGCGAGCTGCTGACCCGGCCAGGCCCAGCGAGCCGGCACGGCCCACCCCTCCTCCTCCCCGGCTCCGTCAGCCCCGGCCCCTCCCGGGCACCAGGAGGGGCTCCACGGAGCCGTCAGGTCCGGGCCGGAGGGAGGCAGCCTCCCTCTCCTCTCCGCTTTTGTTTCCCTTTGCAAAGCCCCTCGGCCCATCTCGTAGGCCCCGCAGTAGCAGCAGCAACGTCGGACACCGTCACTGTGCTCCCCGGGGAGCGCCTTGCTGTGCGAACCCCACAAGACGCTGGTTCTCTCAAGGCAATAAGGGGCAGCTTGCCAGGCAGCCAAGCCGGTGTGGTACTACGCTGTTCACCCAGGAAACAGTTTCTTTTTCTCCTTTAAAAAAAACAAACAAACAAACAAAAAATATATATATATATTTATTTTTTCATGTGGAGTTGCGCCAGAACAAGTCTGTACGGCCACAGTCTGTGGATTCCCCCAACCTCAAGCTGAGGATCGAGGCGCGTCCCCCGTGGGCTGGGGACGAAGGCAGGGTGGGCAGACAGGCCGGGGGGCCCAGCTGAGAGCAGCACGGTCCTGCCAGGGGCCAGCACCCGGAGGGCCAGCCCCGTCCGGAGACCCCGCCGCCTCCTCTCTGGGGCCAGAAACCTCAGGGAAGGAGGCTCTGGGGACCGACCACACGGGACACAGACGTTGAAGGAGCAAGAGAAAAGGACCCTCGTCGCGCCTCCGTGCCATCACCCTCTGGCAGCACTGCAGCCCCGTGAGAAAGGCCCTCAGGTCTGCCATCTCCTCTCCCTCACCTGTGGTTTGCGAGGGGGGCCTGCCGGGTCCTCAGCCCTGGCCAACTACTGTGATGTCTCTGCCCCTCTTCCCGGGTCCCTTTTGGGAAGGGTTCTCCAGGACCACTTAACCACCCCACCCTTTCCTCAGACCTTAACCTGGGGCTCACCCCTCCCCCACCCGTTTTTGTTTGTTTTTTTAAGTTGTCTCCTCATATCTTCAGATCATTTGAATCATTTTGGGGACCTAATCATGTACATCGACAAGTGTAAATTATGATTTTGGGTTTTGTTGTCTGTTATTTCTAAAGGATCTCTGCAAAGCACATCTATTTAATTTGAGTTTGGTGTTCTATCTGATGGCTGAAGATAGCAGCAGGGTTTTCTTCTTTTTTTTTTTTTTTTTTTCATATGTTGATTTGTTTCATTTGGATTTTTTTATTCTTTATTATCTCCCCCCACCCCCCAGCCCCATCCCCGTTTTGAGATTTTCTGGCATGTTTCTGGAGGTTTTAAAGGAAATAAATGTTTCATAGAAGTGGCCTGTGTGTTCGCTAGCTGAGCAGCTGCCTGGACTCCCCGAGAAGCGGGTGTGATCCAGCGTCAGCCCCCTCCCCGTCCCCCTCGTCCCAAACTCCGTCACCCCCGATGCACGCACACACCCCTGAGAACCAGGGGGCACCATTCTCTTTTTCTTGAAACCCAAGTGACAGAAATCCAACACTCAGAACGTAAGAAATTTAGTGAGAGCACGGAGTCCTAACCACTGGACCGCCGGGGAGTTCCCCCGGATGTAAGAAATTCTTAAGTTAAAAAGAGGGAGGTTTCACCTCAGAATTCATATACTTGAGGCCTAAAAGCCAGACCTGGCCCATGGAGTTTTGTTGGTTTTAAAATTAATGGTCAACTTTTTTAAATCTGGAGATGGTACAGAAAGAAAGCTGGATTTCGAGCTTTGTAACTCTGTCCTCTGCAGCAAGACTTTGAACTGAGGGGCCCCTGCCTCCTTGAGCCGGGCTGTCACCCCAGGCCACACCCTGCCGGTGCTGGCTTATTGGCACCACACCCGCCCTTGGTGGGAGTAGGCCTCCCTCTGCCAGTCAGCTAGTCGGTGGTTTGGAGTGGAGAGCAGCCCCTGCTTCCAGGCCCCGGGGGCTCGGGGAGAGGTGGAGGTGTCTTGGAAAGATACCGACACAGCCAGGGACCTCAGCCCCGGGCCTAGGGGCTCTCCTAGCTGGGAGTGGTCTTAAACTCCTGGCCCCAGATCTGCAGCTGCCCTGGCGAAACGCTTTTCGCAGTTTGACCCGGGGATCAGGGTCAAACTTATTTTCCAAATCTCGAAATTTCATGTGAGAATCCCAAGGTCCGGCCTCTGGTGGGAAGTCTAGGTCCAGCTCCACCTGGATCTGAGAATCAGCCCCTCCTCTTGACAGGGCTGGCCTCACGGCTGGGGCTTTCTGGCCCACCTAGCCGTTTACCTGTGATGGAGTTTACTGTTTCCGAGCTCAAACCTGATGCTTCTGTAACCTAGACTCTCCCGCACACACACACCCGCCCCACACACACAAAAAATCTTTTTCCAAAACGGGTATATATCTTTTTTCCAGAGGAGGTGGACCAGCTATTTCCACATCTCCTAAAAATTCTAGAGTGTTCCAGACACTCTCCCTGTCTCCGCCCTCCCTGAGGCCCCATCCTCAACCCGTGCTGCCCTCCCCCCTCCAGCACGGAAACGGCGGAACAAGCTGTTCTCACATCCTCTCCTGGCGCCTGTGACACACACCAACTTCCAACACCCCACAACTCGCACACGCCAGCCTGCGCTCTCGCCTGAACTGTGCCCTGCTCGTCCCTTCCCCATCTTGCCCCAGTTTTCCACTTACTCTGCCTGTCACCCTCTCGCTGGCCCGGGCGCCCTCCTCGACCCTCCCCCAGTCTCCTCTGCCTCCCACCCCGCCTCTGGCTCTCCCCTCACCCAGGCTCTGAATCCCTTCCTGCTTTTGGCTGTCTCCAGATTTTTCTATTGTCTCCCTAAATTCTTTGTGTCCTCTCCCCTGAAATCTCATCTCTGTGTCATTGTCCTAGGACTTCGCCTGTGCTGGGTCCTAACTTCATCTCTCTCCCCAAATGTGCCTCCCCCCTCTTATTCTCTCTTCCGCTCTCCTATTTTACGTGCCCTGGTTCCCTGCCTCCCCACATGGAATCTCTTCTGCTTCTCTCTCCAGATCCCTGTACTTCCTCCTCTGTCTCTCCCCATGTGTCTGCTGTTTTTTATTACTATTATTGCCTCTCTCCCACTAAATCATCTCTTCTGTCCTCTTCCGCCATAATTCCTCTGGCCTTCTTCATCTACATCTCTCTCCAGGTCTACGTCTTCCCTCTCCTGCTCTTTTTCTCATTCTCTATAAATGTGTGACTCCTATCTGTCTCTCTCCTGACTGTTCTTGTGTCCTGGTTCTCACTCCTCACCTCACCTCACCCAAATCTGTCTTCCTCCTAATGTCCCTGGATCTATATCCCATTGCCCATTCCCCTCTGTTCTTTGCCCCACATCGGGATAGGGAGCTCCAGGTGATGTCTGGGTGTAGGATGAGGCACCCCTGGCACCCCTGATCCCTACCACAGCCCCGAGGGGAGGGGCCCGCCCCCAGTCTTCATCTTTCCATCCCTTCCCTTCCCCCAGTCCCCAGCTTCCCGCCTCCCTCCTCACTGCTTCCCCGTTGCAGCTGCAGCAGTCCGTTGCCAGGGCAACCACAGCTGGCTGGGTGGGAGCCCCCTCCACCCCATCCCCCCCTTCTCCTTTCCAGCGAGGCAGGGAGGAGCTGGGACAAAGCCAGAGAAAGGCGGGGTGCAGAGGGGAGCTGGAGGGAGATGGACGTAGGGCCAGCTCCAGCTGTTAACCTCGGTTGCTTCTCCCCCAGTGAGGCCCCATCTCCCCTTCTTGGTGACGCCCCAAACCAGCCTGGAGAACGAGGCAGACGACGTGGGCAGAGGGGTCAGGCCCAGTTTAATACACGGAACAAGTTAATTCACAGCAGAGGCAGGCAATAAAGGAGACTCGTTTACAAGGGGGGACACGCCTGGATTGGGGGAGACCCCCCCAAACCCACCACCTCCCCCACTTGCAGTCTCAATTTCCCTTTTTTTTTTAAACCCGAACAACAAACACACACAACCACAAGAAACAACCACGCCCCCTTGCGACCCGAAAATGGCCAGCGAGGGTGGCAGGGGGCAGCCCGGCCTGGCCGGTAGGGAATCGGGGCGGGGGAGGAGGAAAATCTAGTCCATTGCAGAGTCTGTGCTTCTTATTCCAGCAGGCGCTGGGCAGGGGCCCGCCTTGCCAAGGCAGGCACGGAGTGGGCTCGGGGCGGGGCTCTCAGGGAGGGAGCAGGAACGGAGTTCAAAACCGTGGTTCACATCATGCAGTATCCACAGTGGGCACCAAGAGAGGGCGGGGGGTGGACACCACACCCACCTGCCCTGGGCACAAGGGGGGAATGGTGCCCACCTTGGGTGGGGAGGTGGGAGAGCTGCAACTCCAGGGACTGGGGGGGAGGAGCCGCCAGGCAGGAAACTGGCGGAGACTGGTGCCCAGTAGATGCGCTCAGCAGTGCCCCCTCCACCCAGCCAGACCTTATAGGACTCTTTGTTATATATTAATTTCTTTTTTTTTTTTTAACTTTTTGACTTTTTCTTTAGAAAAAGGCTTTGTCCGTGCCCCCAGCTGGCATCCACCACCCCTCGTGCCCGCCCAGAGGCGGGGTATGGCTTTGAGGGGAGCAGAAGCCCCTGGTGCCCATTTGCGAAGGGGTGAGGAAGGAGGGAGGAAGGGAGAGGACCCTGCTGGGCCCACCAACCCACAGGGCAAACATTCCACTTGCACAGAGGGGAGGGGGTGGCCCAGCCCCCTCTCAGGCTCCCCCCGCCCCCCGGCCCCTTCCACTGTGGGGCATTAAGGATGGGGAGAGACTGGAGGAGCTCCAAGAGGCAGGTAGGCAAGCATCACCCCAGAGGTCCAGGTGAGCCAGAGCCAGGCCTAGGTGAGGGTGATGTAGGCAGAGGCCTTCTCTTTCAGGTGCCGAAGACAGAGGTGACAACTCCAGCTCCCTGTGGCGAGGCCGGAGGACAGGGAGTTAGGCCCAGGTCTGCGCAGGGCTGCCCCGACCCCCTCCCACCCAGCGGACAGCAGGAAGACCACTGTCCAACACCGCACCCCCGTGTCGGGCCCTCCTCTTCTCTCACCTTCCGGGGGCTCCGCCATGGGGGGACTCAGGCAGTACATGTGGTAACCCCGATCGCAGTCGTCACAAAACAGCAGCTGGTCCTGGGAGGTGAGACCCGCCCAGCTGGCACCCTGGGGGCACGGGTACCAGAAACCGGGGTGGGGGGCGGGGGCAGGGGCCAGGTCAAAGGGGCTGGAGGAGGTGGTCCCTTGCAAGACAAAGGGCTCTGAGAAGGTCATCTTTGCAAAACCCTGCTGGGCGACGAGCAAAACACCCCTGAGGACTGTCAGTTTGCAGTTTGTAGTTTAGGTTTTATAGGATTCTGTGGAACACTTAAAATGACACGGAGATGGTCTGGAAGCCATGGACGTGGGTTCAGGTCCCAGCCGTACCATTTTCCTGGCTGGGTGACCTTGGGCAAGTCTAGTCCCCTCTCTGAGCTCGGTTTCTTCTCTGTGAAGTGGGAACAAGATCACCTACCTCAGGGCAGTTGGAAGGAGTCAGAGAGTGAAGAGTATTAAGTGCCGGGCTCAATTAATGGATACTAACGATAGTCATAATACAGGTTACTGGTGTTCACCAGGGAGGGGGCTCCAGGGAAAGGAGGCCGCCTGGGGGCATGTCCCGGGGAAGGGGGTGCGTGGGCACTCACGTCGTTCTCCGAGGTGCCACACAGGCTGCAGGACTTGCACTCGATGCACTGCCAGCGGTAGGTCCGCACAGCTGCCGTCATGTTCACCGTGAACTGTAAACACGAGGGGTGTCCTGGGGGCCAAGGGGCAGGGATGCGGTTAGGCCTCATCGTGCCCCTGGTGGCTGCTGACCCCCGGGGAAGCAATGGCTCAGCCCCCATCCCTAGCTCACAAGGCCCACAGCCCGACCCCACCCAGCCCACGGTGCCCAGAGCCTGTCCCGCAGGCAACGCTGCCCTGGCCACCAGTCTCCTACCCAGCCACCATGGCAACCACACTCTGCTCCCCAGGACACCATGGCAACCGCATTCCATTACCCACGGTGCTGTGGCAACCACTTTCTACCACCCACAGCACAGGGGCAGCCACGTCCTGTTAACCACCGTGCTGAGGCAGCCACATGCCATTACCCACAGCAGAATGGCCAGCCGGTTCCATTAACCGCAGTACGTGGCAACCACAGTCTCCCAGCCACAATGCCATGGCAACTGCCTTCCACAGAGGGGTCCCCACACCCTGGTTCCCTGCAACCCAAGCCCATTACACACGATGCCGCAGCAACCACACTGTTACCAACATGACTGTGCAGGGTGCTAACCCACTGGTCAACCCACCACCCCAGCACAGATGTGCAGCCACTACCCCAGGCCACAACAACCACCTTCCACTACACCCAATCGCCATGACAACCATACTTCACTACCCATAATACCATGACAACCACAATTCATTAGCCACTGTGTTGAGGCAACCACCGTCTATTACCCACAAGTCCACCTTGGGAAACCACAGTCTATTAACCACAACTCCAAGGCAATGGCAAGTGCCCTCTGTGATCCACAGCACCCAGGCAGTGGCAATCCATTACTCGCTATCACAGCCCACTTCCCACGATGTTTTGGCAACCATCTTTCACTGTTCCCCATGCCAGATAAGCACATGCCGGTACCCACAATGCCATGACAACCACATCCCATTGTTCCCAGAGCCTCCCTGACCCCACTCAGTTTCCCACAATCCTCAGCAGTTGAGTCGGCTGTTTATCCTCAGTGACCCTGGGATGCTCTGCATCCCCCTCACCAGTCCTCTCACTCCTCTGCCTTCTCTCCTCCAGGTCTGGACTCCTGGAGTCCTCTCCACCGCAGCCCCCAGAAACCTCAGGTTTCTCACCTGATCGCCCACAGTCGGCACAGGAGATGAGGTCCTCGGGACACCCCGTCTTCTTGGAGCCACCCAGGCAGAAGTCACAGTAGCCATTGGGGATGACAGTGCCATCAGGCGCCTTCTTGGCTGAAAGAGAGCAGGCAAGGGTTGGCATGGGCAGGCAGGGACACTCAGTCAAAGGCTGCTACAGAAGTAGGGGCAGAGGGAGGCGTCCCTACCTGTGTGTTTCCTCTGTGCCTCAGGGACCCAGGCCAATTCTTTGTAAAACTCTGGGGATGGGGGGACAGAAAGAGGGGCTCTCACCATAGGCAAGCCTCCACCCTGCCCCCAGCCTCAGCCCCAGGGGTGGACCCCTTCTCCAGGCATGGAGGAGGTGGGGAGAGGGAGCAGCTACCCCAAGCTGTGGCCAGTAGCAAAAGAGAGTTGGGGGATCCCAAATAATTCTCATCAGGACCCCCCAACTCTTTGAGGACAACTGATACGTCCTCTTTATTAGGTAAAAACTTGGCAGATGCAGCTTTAGGAAGAGCCCCCTGCTTCCCCGCCCATACACACTTCTACCAGACAGCCCCCCCGCAACTAAGCCCCGACTAAATAAAAATTAGGTGGACACCACTGGCTGAGATCTGGTATGGAAACAGACATTCAGAAGGAAAATTCTGAACACAGAGGTGCCTCGGTGCATGGTGGGGATGGGATGAAGAGACTGCCCTCTCCCGCCGAGGGGTGGGTGGAAAGATGGTTTTTCCACTGGCAGAGCCTCCCCCCAAGCCTTCCCCCATCCCTCAGCTGTCAGGGTTGGCACCGGATTGGCATGGGCGGTCGCCAAGGGTTCCCAGGCCACGGACCCTGCCCCTCGTCCAAAGCTTAGCAGAGAAGGGAGAAAGGGAGGCAGGGAGGGAGGGGAGTCATCTATCACCCCCCCTCCCCAAGCTCTAATTGAAACAATAAATCAGACCCAGAAATATTATGCCCGGCCAGGAGCGAGGGAGAGATGGTTGGTTGCCATGGCAACCTCAGAGCCAGCATCCCCCATGGTTGGTGGGGGGAGGGGACCGCTGAGCTGGAGATTTTCCAGAAATGTCTAATGTGCCCCCTCCCTCCCAGGCTCCTTAGCCCCCACTCCCAGGGCCCCTCACCACCCCACGCCCTGCCCGCCTGCTCACGTTTATGGTTGTTTTTCCGGTGGAAGGGCAGGGCGTGGCGTTCGGCGTTCTCCTCCCCCTCCTCCTCAGCCAGGTGGGTGTGGGTGTAGTGGTAGCTGAGCCCTGGCCGGTTCTTATACCGTTTCCCACAGACTGGAGAGTGAGCAGGAAGGGCCGGTCAGCCCTCCCAGCCCGCCTCTGCCCTGGCCTCCAGGATCACACCTCCACCCTCTGCCAGAGGCCTGAGCATCCCCAACCAGGGTCCAGAACAGAAGGGAGGGGGCCAGGAGGGGAGAGGTCTCTGGGCCCCACTCTCTCTCTCTTCCCCCCTCTTCAGAAAGACTCACTATCACAGACATACGGCTTGTCTCGGTCCTCCAGGGAAGCGGTGTCCTGGCGTTTCCGGAGACCCCCGATGCCATATGCCTAGGGGAAAAGTCATGAGTGAGGGGCCAAGAAAGGGAGGGAACTAAAAGAATTTTCATCATTTGGGCCTGAAAGTCAAATCACAGCTCTGCCACTTCCTAGCTGTGGGCCTTGAGTAACTCCCTTGATCGCTCCAAGGTTCAGTTTCCTTATCCGTGACACAGGTATGAAGCTAGTTCTAACCCACTGTACAATCTCTGTTTTGCAAATGGTTTAATAGACCCAAGCCTCAATTTCCTCATCTGTAAAATAGGTATAAAAATCCCCTATCCCTTCAGGCTGCTCTGGGGATTAAATGAGGTCAAACTGGGGCAGGGTCTGAACATTGTACATACTCAATAAATGGGATCTGCATTCAGCGGAGGAGTGATGGAGAGAAACTTTGGAGTGATACCTTTCCTTTGGCCCTGTTCTTCCTCCTGGGAATGTCATCCTCCAAGTCTTCCACTTCAAGATCATGTGGAAACTCCAGCAGCTGCTGTTTCTGGGCACCAGGAGAAGGGAGATTGGGGTTAAGAAAATGGGGTATTGTTCTGCTTTGTGGGTGGGGCGGCTCTGGGCGGACTGGAGACTGAGGGTGTCAGGGCAAGTCAGGAGGTCTTCCAAAAAGAGATGACGTGTGGAAGCATAGAGACTTAGGATGCCCAAAGGCCCTAGGGAGCCAGGGGAGATTTCAGAGCAGGAACAGGATGGGCCAGGGCAGGAGACAGGGGTGAGAGGGCAGCTGTGGCCCCTGGCGGGGGGGTGGGGGGATCCTACCTGGCAGTCCATAATGGTCTCCTCCTCCTTCAGCTCTATCTTCTTCTCCCCTGTCTCAGCACACAGTAGAGCCTCAAGGACCGGCCCTTCTGGGAGGCCGCCCTCCTTCTTCAATGGCGCCTCACAGTCTGGGGACAAGGGAGGAGGGTGTCAAGTGGGGAACATGTCCCTGGAGGGCTCCTCAAACTGCCCAGATTGGAGAATCGTGCTCTTTGCTAGAGGGAAGAGGCTTTCCCACACTCAACCAGCAACAGACTCAAAGAGTCAACCGTACACCCTTCCAACAATACTTCCATACATCCTTTCCAAGGATGCCCAGACCCTGGGGAAGACACAGCCAGACCCTCAGAGCCACTTGCACACACTCAAGGGGAGACATGGCCAGACCCTCCTATATAACTACATACAGACATGTAGGAGACCCCACCCAGACCCTCACACCTGGAGAGAACAGACACTCAAACAGGACACACATGGACATACACAGGGGACATACATACAGGTCATCTGAGACAGCCAGACACACAAAGGAAGAGATACACCCAGACACTCAGATATACCCAGACACAAGGAGAAGACATATCCAGACCCTTGGGCAGACTGGCACACCCAGCAACACTCCAAAAGAGAACATTAGACCACCAGATATACCCAGACCACATGGGGAAGACACAGCCAGACCCTACCAAACACCTGAACATACTTAGGGGAGATAGACACACCTAGAGAGAGTCACTCAGGTGGATACACATACACACAGGAGAGAGAGACACTCCCTCCAATACACCTGGACCCACACATATCCTTGGATATGCCTGGACAGGGGAAGAGAGACAGCCAGTGACTCTAATAGTACTGGACACATTCAAGAGAAGTGATAAAACCAGACACTCAGAGCAGCACACACATGCAGAAATACATCTAATACACCAGACAGACACTCAGGGAAGAGATTCTCCCAGACATTCCAAAGCATCTGGTGCTCAAAGGAAGAGAGAGCCGGACCCCCTGATACACCCACATCAGGAACTGCTGGACACTCTGATAGACCAGCCACACAAGTGGAAACAAACCTTCTAATACACTTGGACACACCTGAAGAAAGACACAGACACTGAGATACACTCTATTACAAAGGGAAAGAGTTACAACCTGACACTGATACATCCAGACACACTCAGACATCCACAGAAAGCAATACAGTCAGATACTCTGATACATCCCAGCTCACAAGGGAAGAGATACAAAGACTGGATACACCTGGACACACATAACAGATACCACTCTGTCCTGAAATACGCCTGGACCCAAGTAGGATAAGATACAGTCCAAAGCTCAGTCACTCAGGGAAAACTGGAGAATCTCCGGACGACACCCAGACACACAACGGCAGACACAGCCAGCCACTCAGACACTGGCTAGGAGGGAAATAAAGGCGAATGCTCAGAGGCACACCGGCATCACCACACACTTATCAGCGTGTGCTGTGGGCACCCATGGGGGCCACCGAAGGCACAGGACGGAGCTCCACCCACCAATCTTGTACTCGCAGGGCCGAAGTCTGGGGTCTTCCAGGATGTTGAGTCTCCGTTTCTTTCTCCAACAGCGGGCGGGGTACGTGTAGATCTGTCCCGGGGCCAAACCTGGAGTGAGAAGGGCGGTAAGAACGCGGCCGCGAAGCCACCGCCCCGCCCCACCCCCAACCTCCCAGCCGTACCCGGGCCGCGGTGGGTCTTCTCCATCCAGATGTAGCAGTTGTTCTGGGCCACGCCGGTCTGCGAGTCGAGGAACGGCAGGCGCAGGCTGCGCTCGGCGCACAGGCGTGCGTTGTAGCTGCGGCAGTGCTCGATGGCTTCTCGGTAGAAGTCCTCGCCTAGGCTGCAAGGGGCGGGTAGGCGGGCGGGCAGCTGTCAGCAAGGGCAGGCGCACCGGGTCGCCCGGCACCCCTCCCCCAGCCCGCCCGTGGGGAATGGGTGGGCCGACTCCTCCAACCTCACCTCTCCCCCGCTGTCGTCGCTCCTGGACCCAGGAGCCCCCAACCCGGGACTCAAGCAGGCCTTGAGCCAAGGAGTGGATACACACAGTATAGAAACAGATAAAAATACACCGGGACCCATCCATACAGGCACATATCCAAATACACAACACAAACAAATCGCACATAGTCACTCAGGATTCACACACAAAGAGAGACATATCCCAAGACTCACAAAGGAGAAACAGACACATCTCACATATGTGCTCACACAAACATCTACTGAAAAACACAAGTATCTCAAGTCCCATAGTGTAGAAGCAGACAGATCACACACATATACATGCACAAATATATATATCACATATCCAAAGACACACAACATAAACAATCACCCACACAAAGACACACAACATGCAAACAGATGACACACCACACACAGACACATCCACTTACTCATGCATCCAAAGACACACACAGATACACAAATGTTAAAAAAGAAAAAATGTTAAAAACAAACTACCCACATATGCACTTACACACATATCCAAAGACACAACACAAAAAAATCACACACACACACACAATCCAGATACACTATACAAAGAAATCACACAGATTCACACAGGATACACACACACATTCACGAAGATACACAATATAGAAACCAACATCTAAAATACCACATACTCAAACACACAAAGATACACACATACACAACATAGAAACAGACAAATCCACCCATAGTCACAAAAATTTGCACATAAGTACATGCATACCTACATATCCAAAGACACAGAACATAAATGATGCACAGTTTCAAAGGATATGTACACACACTCAAAGACCAAAATATCCAAAGACACCTAGTGTAGAATGTGAAACAAATTAAATACATATCCACACACATATCCAAAAAAAAACCAGAACCCGAACAAGTGACACACACTCCACAACCCAAGACAAAGGTAGTGTGGGCTTCACTCAAGTTTACCAAGGCCCCCGGGCCCCCAGGCCATTTCACCCTCTCCCCAACCCCGGGGGTCGCAGGGCGGGACATGACCCCCTTTCCCGAAGAGGGCGCCAATAGGGCTCCGAGTTCCCCATACTCCGCGCTCCTCCAGGAGCAGCGCGTCGGACACGGTTCTTGCCAGAGACCCACATTCACACACATTCGCAACCCCGCGCAGCCCGGCCCACGGTGACAGCCCCCCAGACACCCCATCGGCCCCACCCCCAGCCGCCACACACACACACACACACACACACACACACACACACACACACGCCCGCGCAGACCCGCTCGCGCGCCCTCCCCTGCCTCCCGCCGGCCCGCAGCACCTCAGGGGGCCGGGGATGACCGTGGCCATCTTGCTCCCAGGGTCCTGCCCCCAGCAGGTCCCCGCCGGGCCGGTCCTCCCAGCGCTCGGGCGGGCGCTGAGGCCGCCCATCCATTCATTCCCGGGGGGCGGGAGCACCGGGACCACAGCCAATCAGGGTGGCGGGGTGGGCCCACCCGGGCCATGCCGGGAGTGGTAGTTCCCCGCCCGGGGCTGGCGGGACCCCGCAGAGAAGCGGGTCAGAGGTGGGGCCGGAGGCACGCACAGCCACTCACGCGCGCTCACTCATGCACACCTCTTGAGTCTCACACATGGGCCTACACTCACCCATGCACACCTGGACTCGCACACACCCACACGCGGCAGCTTACACACACATTCACACGTATACTCACAGCGTCCCACGCAGACTCACGCACACTCCCTCTCCCACACCTTCGCACAGACTCACATACATTTACACTCACACAAACACTTCAGTGCCAGGAGACTTAGAGACACCTTACAGGTGCCCACACGAACGTCCCACCAACGCGTGGCTCACTGACACCGCCCCCTCCCCCTAGTCCCTCCTAGCTCGGGAGAACCCTCTCCGGTCCCCCTCGGAGCTGTCTCTCTCACAGGGACCCCGCCCTACTCAACCCCTTCCCAGGCCTGACAGCAGCTGTGCTAGTTAGGAGATATAGCCACACCTCCTGGGTTCAAATCCTGGCTATGCCACTTGGTGGCCGTGTGACCTTGGGCAAATGACTTAACCTTTCTGGCCTCAGTTTCCTCATCTGTAAAATGCAGATGATGGCTCATTGGATTATTGTGAGGATTAAATGAGTAAGCATGGGTAAAGTGTTTTAAAAGTTACCTGGCAAGTAGTAGGTGTTCAATAAATTCATTCATTCCACAAAGAGGACCTGATATGTACTAAGATGTAAAATGGTGATAGCTAAACATTATTAGAAAGAATAATGCTGGGCACATAATAGATGCTTAATAAATATTTGTTGAATAGCAATATACTGAGTAGCCACCATGTGCCAGGCACAGTTCTTTAACAGAGATTAACTCACTTGATCCTCATCCTGACCCTCCGGGGTGATATTATCATTACACCCATTTTCCAGATGAGGAGGTGAAGTCACATGCCCTCAGCTCCTGGTGGCTGTTTGAAGGTGGGACTAAGAGAAGAATTCACTCACCCAGATGTCTGTACCCAATTGGTCACCTCCTTTCTCCCACTGTCACCCACACTGACTCTACCCTAAGGGATGCCCAGAGAGGGAGCTGACCTACCAAGTCACAACAATCACCAAGTCCCACGCACACACACCTGGAACACACCCCCCCACCCCATCCAAAGTTCGTGTTCAAGTTTGAACCCTTGCATGGATGAAAACGCCCACCAATGTCTTTGTCCACCAGGGGGCTCTCCAGCAGACAGAAGAGGCATAAGAGCCTTCACCTCTTTTGTCACTTGACAGCCCCACCTCACCCTGGTGAGAGAGAGCCCCTCAGGGTGTTCCACACTCATGGTCACTTCTGGACACACACACACACACACACACCTCTAGTCTTAGACCCCTTCTACAGGCTCTTCCCCATCTCCCCCAGGTAAGGCCTTGACCTCCCCCTTCCCGAGCCCAAACAGCAAGGAGTGGGTCTCTACTTCACATTTGGCCTAGAGCAGATGGCAAGGGGAGTAAGTCCTCACACTCACTCTGGCCTCCAGGTCCCTACAGTGGCCACCCCATATCTCAGCCACGGTAAGCCCTGCCCCGCTCCTCCCAACCGGCCAGCTCAGCTCAGAGTGCCCTTGCCACCTTCCTCTCTCACCTTCCACCACCCTCACAGATCTTCCAATATGCCCTTACACTTTCTCCCACACCTCTAGCCTCAGACCCCCCGCTCACTTCTGCCCCACCCCAGAACCTTTGCATCAGTTTTGGTCAGCTTGGAGCCTGAGTGTAGAACACTCCATCACTTCCCTGGACGCCCTTGTCCACCAGCACAATTTGACCCACAGCTGACATTTGGAGAGGGGTCTCCCTTCCCTTCCTTACCCCTAGTCACCTTCAGAGACCCCTCTCCCACACTTGAGCTCCCCTGCCCAAACAATCCTCCTGTCCCCATCCCCCAGCGCCCTGTGTGGAAACTGGACCACAAATGAAATCAATATTGATACTACCAATAATAATCACTACATTCAGTCAGTGTCAGGCTCAGTACCAAGTGCTTTACAAACATCACAGCAGCACCATGAGGTAATAAGAGCTGTTATGATTCCCCAATTCACAGGTGGTAACACTGAGGCTTGGGGCCGGGGGCGGGGGGCGGGCAGGGGTGGGCAGGAAATTAGCGCTCAAGATGGGGTTTGAATGATGCAGGCAGCCAGAACTGAGAGCTGCACCCTCCACCTCCCACTCCCAAGGGGATTTGACTCGCATTCTCTCAGGAGCCAGTCCCTGCCCTCACCCCTGCAGACCCCTAGGAAGATGAGAGCAAAGAAGGGTGCTGGCACTCCCACCTCCAAGCTTACTCTGGCCTTCAGGTCCCTGCAATGGCTACCCCATACCTCTTCCAAGAGGTCTGGGCCGGGGTCAGAGTGAGGATGTCTGGATACCTATAGATCCACCAACCTGCACAGGAACCCCGTCCCAGCCACTTTGAGGGTGTCCCTCATAGGGGAGACAAGTCTGTGTGGAAGACTTAGAGTGAGAGGGAAGCAGAAGTGTTGTCACCGTTACACACCATTTCACGCTGACCCCAGCCCCGTACACCCCCTCCAAGCCCTCTGCCCACCGCAAAGCCACACGTGTAGGCGCGTGCCTGTAAGGTCCGGCCCCCTCCTCTCCCAACTCCCCCCTCACCAGAAACCAGAAGCTACTGGGCGCCTTCGGTCCGGCCACCTGGCACAGCCTTTCTGGAGGGCGGGGGCGGGGGATGGGGGGCGCCCCCGGGGCCCTCTCCCCACCTCCACCCCCCAGCACAAGTTGCTCAAGGTCAAGGTGGCGGGTGCCAGGGGTTGGGGGAAGGGTGGGGGAGGTCGCCCAGGCCCCTTTGTGTGGCGCCGCGGGCGTTCGCCCTCCGCCTCCTCCCCACCAGGCCGGGGAGGAGGGGGAGGGGAGTGCCGCGCACGCCAACCCGGGAGGGAGAGCGGGAGCGGCCGCGCGCCTGTCACTCCCAGCCCGCTGTCACCGCCTGGGGAAGGGGGGTGGGGAGCGCTGGGACCCAGGAGTTCGGGATCCCGAGGGGGGAGCGAGAGAGATGGAAAGAGAGGGAAGAAGAGAGGTGGAGAGAGCGAGGGATGTCTAGGAGAGGTGAGGGCTGGAAGAGAGCTAGCTTTGAACCCAGGCGTCCAGGATCCCAGCCACTGGGCCCGGGAGGACGCTAACACTCGGAGGAGGGACGCGGACAGGGAGAAAGGGAGGGAATCCCCGGAGGCTGAGGGCGCTCCCAGCACCCTCTCCCGAGGCATCTAGTCCCCAAGGGGATGAGAGATGCTCTCGTTAGATGTGTACGGGAGGAGAGAGGGAGGGATCCCACGGTCTAAGCTGAACGGGGCGTCGGGGCTTTAGGTCCTGAAGACCCGGGAAGGAAAACAGCAGGGATCTAATCGGGGACCCCCGACGTCTCAGCTCCCACCCTGCGGCCGCGCGGACCGAGGTCCCCGAGATAGAGGGGGGGAAAGAGAGAAAGATGCTTTGATGAGGGGAAAGGGTGGTGGAGACCCCGGAGACTGAGGTCTGCACTTAGGCGTACGTACTCCCAGCCCCAGGCAGGGGCAGGCCCGGCGCCCCCAGAGACTCGGAGGAGGAGAGAGGGAGGAGGAGGAGAGGGAAGCCCCTACCCCCACTCTGGGTGGGGAAACGGCCTCCGCCACCCCCCCAGCTCGCGCCACATTCCTTCACTGACAGCGACAAAGAAGAGGCGCCCCCGCGACCCCCGAGGGGCTCCCGCCCCCAGCCCCAGGGGGCGACAGGGGGTGGCGGGCCCCCCCAGGGGAGGGGGGGCAAGCTGGGGGCCCACATTCAACTGCCATCCGCCCACTGCGTCCCCCTCCCCAGCGAGGGCGGGGGAAGGGTTCGGGTAGGGGGCGGGATGGAGGGACGTGGACGGCGGGGACACTCACGACTTGAGCGGGTTCTGAATGGCGGTGGCCATGGCCCGCTCGGCTGGACCGCCTCCGGCCCGGGGCGCCGCTGCCGCCGCGCGCGGGCCCAGCCCGGCCTGCGCCGCCCGCTCTGCCGCCCAGCGCGCTACGATTTCATTCATTCTTGGGGCTGCGGCGCGAGCGGAGCGGGGCGGGCAGGGGGCGGGGCTCGGCCAATCCCCTCACCTCCCGGCGCACGACGGGACGTGGAGTCTAGGGGCGTTCGGCGGCGCCCGAGGGCGCCCCTGTCCGGACTACACGTCCCAGGGGGCGTCGGGAGGACCGCACGCCCATTGGCTACTGGGGATACAGGGCGGGGCTGGGATCGCCCCAAAGCATCCTTTCCCCTCCCTGGGGGTGCTCCATCCCCAGCTCGGGCTCTCCATCCTCCAGGCACCGCGGGCGCGCAGGAGAAGGTGGTCCCTGGCTTCTGGGTCTCCCCTGGGTATGTGGATGACCCCAGGGTCTGTCGTGTATTCTTGCCTTTGCCTACTTGTCTGGGTGTCGCTTCTGTGTAAGCCAGTCTGTAAACAAGCACAGGGGTTAATCAATGCCTTTGTTCATTTATTAAGTGCCTGCTATGTGCCAGGCACTCTTCTAGACACTAGGGATACAGCGCGACAAACAGGCAAAGTTGCTGCCCTCAAGGAGCTGACCTTTTAGTGGAGGAAAAAAGATGATAAACAAACAAATAAACTGATCATTTTAGAGAGTGATAAGCATTATAAAGAAAGTGGCTGCTCTGAGGAGGTGACATTTGAGCTGAGACCTGAGAAGCTGCCACCATGCAATGGGAGGGGAAGGAGGAAAAGCTTGGCAAGTTCAAAGATCAGTGGGAAAGCTAGTGTAACGAGCAGAGTGTGTGGGGGGAGGCGGGGAGGGAGACAATGTTAGGGAGACAGCAAGGATCCAGATCATGTAGGGCCTTGTAGGCCATTATAAAGAAAATGGATTTTGTTCTAAGTGCAATCAGTCATCCTTGACTCTTCATTTTCACACACACCCCAAACCCATCAGCAAATGCTGTTATCTCCACATTCACAGAATAGATCCAGAATCCACCCACTCTTCTCCCTTCACAGCCTCCATCCTGGTACTGCTCCCCTTTTGCTCCCCCATGGACAGTCCATTTCTATTCTCTCCAGGGCAGCCAGAGTGAGCTGCTTAAAACAGCTGGCATCACACATGCGCTCTGGCTCAAAACCTCCAGTGGCTTCTTTCACACTTTTTAAAAATATATTTATTTATTTATTTGGTTGCTCCGGTTCTTAGTTGCAGCAGGCGGGCTGCTTAGTTGCAGCTCGAGGGCTCTTTAGTGGTGACATGAGAATTCTTAGTTGCGGCATGCATGGGGGATCTAGTTCCCTGACCAGGGGTCAAACCCAGGTCCCCTGCATTGGGAGCACAGAGTCTTAACCACTGCACCACCAGGGACGTCCCTTCGTTCACATTTTTAGAATAAAATTCGAAGTCCTCACTATGCCCTCTAGGCCCTACTCAAACCCGTTCCCAACCCCCATCACACTTCTGATCTCATCGCCCTTCTTCCTTCCCTTGGCTAACTTTGCTCCAGCCGCACTGGCCTCCTCCCTGTTCCTGAAACGTTCCAGTCCCACTTCAGCCACAGGACCTTTGCACTTGCTGTTCTCACTGCCTAGAATGCTCCTCCCCCAGACACCTGCATGGCTCCAACTCTCACTTTATTCAGGTTTCTGAATGTCACCTTCTCAGAGACAACCTCAGCTAAAATGGCATCCCCCAGAATCTCTCTTTCCTCTTAAAAGCTTTCTCCTTCTCCCAACACTTACCATAACTCGTCATCATGTTCTAGACCTATTTAGTTACTTGATTGAGTGCCTGTCTCCACTCCTTTGACTACCAGCTCTATGAGGCAGGGATTGCTGTTCATTCCACTGCTGTCTCCCCAGTGCCTAGAACAGGGCCTGAAAAATAGCAGGTGCTCAACAATTATTTGTTGAATAAATAAATGAATCAATTAGTCATTATCCTCCATGTCTCTCCCCATTGCCTGGCTCTGCAGAGTGCAAGCAGCAGGGAGAGAGAGTCATGTGGGCTCCAGGCTGTGCCCTCCCACACACTTGGACCATCTGAAGGGGACTCGGCGGGGTGGGGGGGTGGCGGGGTTGTTGTATTAAGGAAACCTTCCCAGCAGAGGGTCTGGAGCTAAAGCTTCAAGGCAAAGAGAAGGGAGAGGTTAAGAGGCATATTCACTCATTTCTATAGAGTATCATTGTCCCCAGCCCTGTGTGGGCATGCTGGGGGCACAGCAATGATGTGTCTGATGGCTCTGCCCCAGGCAGAGCCGTAAGCTCACAGTCAGTGGGGTAACAGACCCACCACCACACGATGACAGCCAAGGGTGGGGGAAGCCAGGGCAGATGGCATGGCTGGGATAGAGGAGGTACACGGGGCTATGGGAGCCCAGAGGAGGCTCCTAACCCAGGCTGGGGGTCAGGGAGGGCTCCTTGAAGGAAGTTCCAGGGGAGTCTTTTCAAGTCCTGAACCCCTGACCTCTCCAGACACAGGGCGAGTCCCTGTTCTGACCTCTTGGGGCTCTGACGTCTGATCTACCTGTCACCCAAGTCTTGGGAATAAACAATTCCCAAAATTTGTTCTCGTCTCCTAACCTGGAACGCAAAGGTTTGGCCACCAGAGGGCACTGTGGCCTCAGTCTTTGTCCAGACAGACTGTTCGTGAAGCCTCGGATCCTGGAGGGACATTGTGGGGCCAGTGGGACCAGCCAGTGGAGACACTGGTCCCCCCACTATGAGCCTCAGACCCTGCCCAGGACCTGGTCACCACGGTCTGAGCCCCTCCCCCCAGAGGCTCCTGTGGAATCAATAGGAGACCCTCTCTGTCCCAGACCCCTGAGGGCCCAGCTTGGGCCTCCAAGGGAGACACTGGCTAAGCCCCCCTGATCCCTCTCTTCCTCGCCATTCTTCAGAGGATACAGCCCTCCCCTAAGCTGCCCTTGGGGTGTTCAGACATGGCCCTCAGAAGTCTCCTACCCAGACGAGGATGCTGAGGTACAGAGGACGTGAGGCTGGGGGAGGCGGCCACACAATACCAGGGCAACAACAATAACAACTAATAATAATAACAGCAATACAAAAGGTCCCATTGACTTAGCTCCTCCTGTGTGTCAAGACGGCTCCTGAGCTTTTTACAGGTCTTATGTCACTATCATACAGACCGCACTTAGGAAGCAGGACTCTTCACCTCAGAGTCAGACAAGGCAACTTGGGCTCATATAGACAATACCCTCGCCAAAAGTCCCCACCGATCATGGCGGGGAGAGCTGGGATTTGAATCCCGGTCTCACTCAGAAGCTAAACCACAGACCACCTCCCTGTGCTACTCCGAGGGGGGTTGCTGACTTCCTGTGTCAGAATCTCCTCAGGCCCTCCATGAAAATGCCATCCCTACCCACCCTCCCGCCCCCCAGTCCCAGGGATCCATAGTCCCTGAAGGCAGATTCCAGAATCCCTGGTCTCAGAAGGCAGCCCCCAAGTCTTTCTAATGACTGCAAAGCCCTGAGAATCATGGTTTGTGTTTGGGCACAAAGGCAGAAAGAAGAAACAAAATGCAATTGAAGGGATGGTTCTCAAGCTCTCAGGTGGGGAGGGGTGAGGGTATGGGTTTGCAACAGAGGCCTTAGAGTCGGTGGTGGAGTGTGGACTCCGCAGACCAACTTCCTGTTTCCCCAGGAGCTCTGCTGGAACTTTTTGGTACTTTGGTTTTCTCATCTGCAAAATGGGAGTAATGGTTCCAACATCACAGGTTCGTGGTGAGGATGCTTTGGGTCCATGTAGAGCTCTTAGCGCTTGGCACACTTTAACACACAATACTAGAACACTTACTGTGTGCCACGCCCGGGCTGAGGGTTTTACATACATAATCTCAACAGCCCAGAGAGGTGTGGTCCCTGCCTGGAGATCACAAAGAAATCATGAAGTCTGGACTTGGTCTCAGGTTTGCTGACCCAAAGCACCCTCTGTGCTGCCCTGATGGGCACTCTTACCTCTGCTGGGCACTGCGCTAACGTGTACACTCACGTGACCCTCGCAACAATCCTGAGACCGGGGATAAGGTGAGACCATGTCAGGTAGGACCATAAAACCTAGGGTAAGGAGTTTGGGTTTGATTCTGAGGGTAGGGGGGAGACAGTGGATCGTTTTCAGCATGATCTCCTTCAGTTTTTTTTTTTTTAATATTTATTTATTTATATATTTGGCTGCGTTGGGTCTTAGTTGCAGCACACGGGATCTTCGTTGCGGCATGTGGCGCGCGGGCTTCTCTCTAGTTGTGGCACGTGGGCTTAGTTGTCCCGTGGCATGTGGGACCAGGGATCGAACCTGTGTCCCCTGCATTGGAAGGCAGATTCTTAACCACTGAACCACCAGGGAAGTCCCCATCTCCTTCTGTTTAGAAAGATCCTCATGGTTGCAAGTGTGGACCAGACTGTGGGGACAAGGTAGGAGGCAGGAGACCTGGGAGGGGGCTGAGATGGCTGGGGTGGGAGGATGGGGCCAGGGTCGGGCAAGAAGGTGATGAGAGGCAACAGAATGCAGCTGCTGTAACAAATGACCATGAACTTGTCAGCTTAAAACAACAGAAATTCGACAGAGGAATGGATAAAGAAGATGTGGTACATACATACAATGAAATATTACTCAGCCATAAAAAAGAACGAAATAATGTCATTTGCAGCAACGTGGATGGACCTAGAGATTGCCATACTGAGTGAAGTCAGAGAGAGAAAAACAAATATATCATATGATATCACTTATATGTGGAATAAAAAAAAATGGTACAAATGAACAAATTTACAAAACAGAAATAGAGTCACAGATGTAGAAAACAAACTTATGTTTAGCAGGGGGAAAAGGGGAGGAGGGAAAAATTGGGAGATTGGGATTGACATATACATACTACTATGTATAAAATAGATAACTAGTAAGGACCTACTGTATAGCACAGGGAACTCTATTCAATACTCTTAATGGCCTATATGGGAAAAGAATCTAAAAAGGAGTAGATATATGTGTATGTATAACTGATTCACTTTGCTGTACAGTAGAAACTAACACAACATTTTTTTTTTAATTTATTTATTTATTTTTGGCTGTGTTGAGTCTTAGTTTCTGTGCGAGGGCTTTCTCCAGCTGCGGTGAGCGGGGGCCACTCTTCATCGCGGTGCGCGGGCCTCTCACTCTCGCGGCCTCTCTTGTTGCGGAGCACAAGCTCCAGACACGCAGGCTCAGTAGTTGTGGCTCACGGGCCCAGTTGCTCCGCGGCATGTGGGATCTTCCCGGACCAGGGCTTGAACCCACGTCCCCTGCATCAGCAGGCAGACTCTCAACCACTGCGCCACCAGGGAAGCCCTAACACAACATTTTAAATCAACTATACTCCAATAAAAATTTAAAAACAAAACAAAACAAAAAGCCCCCAGAAATTTATGCTCTCACAGTTCTGGAGGCCAGAAGTCAGAAATCAGCATCACTGAGTTGCAAGCAAGGTGTCAGCAGGGCCGCACGCCCTCTGGAGGCTGTAAGGGAACATCCATTCTTTGCCTCTTCCAGCTTCTGGCGGCTGTTGATGCGCCGCGGCTTGTGGCCTCATCACTCCAATCTTCAAGGTTCCATCCTCACATCACCTCCTCCTCTGTGTGTGTGCTTCTCTCCCTCTGCTTTTGTCCTGTAAGGATACTTATAAGTGATGGTATTTAGGGCCCACCTGGATAATCCAAGATGTTCTTCCCATCTCAAGATCCTTAACTTCATCACATCTGCAAAGACTCTTTTCCCTATGAGGGATTAGAACCGGTAGCTTTGGGGCGCCATCATTTTGCCTACTACAGCAGAGTGGGCAGAATTTGCCAATGGATAATTTATGGAGCACGAGGGAAAGAGTCTGTGGAGTGTCAAGGAGGACTCGAAGGCCCGTGGCCTGAGCAGCTGGAGGGATGGAGGCGCCATCACCGAGATGGGGCGGCCGCCAGAGGGGCAGGTTTGGGAGAGCCCAGGAGCTCAGCTTCAGAAGCAGAAGCCTTGAGTTTGAGACGTACATCAGGCATCCAAGGGGGTGCTGCTGGGTAAGTCCAGAGGTTGGGTTAAAGAGAGAAATTTGGGTGCATAAAGTGAGACTGGATGAGCTCTCCAGGGAGAGAAGAGGACCAAGGTGGAGACCTAGAGGTGACCATCAGTACGGATCCAGAAGGTAAAGAGGAACCAGGGGGGCCACTGAGAGGGAGCCGGCAGGGAGGCTAGAGAAGACCAGGAGAGGATGGCCGGTGTCTCAGGAGCAAAGGAGACAGGGAACGATGAGGGCTGACGGGTCAAGTAAGACGACAACTGAAATGTGACTTAGATTAGGACCAGGGGGACCCTGACACGAGCACTTCCACGGAGCAGGGGTGGAGGAGGAGTAGAATGTGAACATTTGATTGGAAAGAGTGTAGAAGAGAACTGGAGACATCTCTGGTGAGAAATTTTGCTGTAAAGGGGAACCAAGAAACAGGGCTGTGGCTGGAGAAGGTCAAAGAGTTTTATCTTCTGTCTTGTGTTAAGATGGAAGGAGTTACAATACATCTGTATGCCAGCGGGAATGATCAGGAAGGTGACGACGCAGGGGAGAGGGGAGCATTGCTGGAGCAGTGATGGAGACAAGAGGAAACAAGCGAGTCCCCAAGTAGGGGTCAGCCTTAGTGAGGCTTGATCTGTATCAGGAGGAGGAGGAGATGTGTGGAGCAGACGCCAGGAGGTGGGAGATTGAGGACATTCTCTCCTACGGCTTCAGTGAAATGAGCTGGGAGCAGAGATGGGGGAAAAGAGAGAGGATGCACCGAAGACCCCTTGAGGGGCCGGTCAGGAACTCAAAGTTTTGAGCTCTTGAAAGAGGACAGAGGCATGGAGTAGAGGCCAAGTTTGATTTAGCCAGATTGGGGGTTTCCCAAGTGAGAATAATAAAGAGAGGGAGTTGGGGGGGGGGTGGGATCCAAGGGAGCCACTTTGGTGAGTGACCACAGACTTGCAGGGCTGAAGGACAGTGAAAGGGGAGGGGCATCGATGGGGCCGTAGGTCCTGGCAGGGTTGGGGGATTGGAGGGAGGGAGCTGGGAGAGAGGAGAAGGCGGATAGAGAGCGAGAAGCATGAAACTGAGATTGGAGGGGCTGTGTGTATCGGGCATGGGCATGACGAGGGCCAAGGTCGCTGGAGGGGCCGGGGTTGGGCAGAGGACCAGATCCCTGGCAGAGAGGCGGTGGGGGCATGAGGAGGCTGGGGGAGGTCGAAGGAGCATCTACCTGGATGTGAGGATTGTGTTAGGAGTGAGTGGTGAGCCAGGTGGAAAATGTAAGAGACCGTGATCCCCACGGCCATAGTGACCCCAGCACCCACCCTGTCCCCTCTCAGGGGGCATCCCTAACTGGAAAAGGGGACTTGGCTTCTACTGGATGGGCGGTCAGCTCTGGGAACGACATCTGCCGCTCCAGCTCCATCAAAGACCGACATGTGAAAGGTAAATCTATAAAGTTAATAGAAGAAAGTGTGGTGGACTTCCCTGGTGGCGCAGTGGTTAAGAATCCGCCTGCCAGTGCAGGGGACACGGGTTCGAGCCCTGGTCTGGGAAGATCCCACATGCTGCGGAGCAACTAAGCCCGTGTGCCACAACTACTGAAGCCCGTGCTCCTAGAGCCCGTGCTCTGCAACAAGAGAAGCCACTGCAGTGAGAAGCCCACCCACCGCAATAAAGAGTAGCCCCTGCTCGCCGCAACTAGAGAAAGCCCGCGCAAAGCAATGAAGACCCAAATGCAGCCCAAAATAAATTAATTAATTAGCTTTTTTTAAAAAATGGGGTTGCATGACCTGGGTTTTTCAACAAATAATTGGCTTTAAAGACAAAGGGCTTGTTAGCGAGTGTTGTTTTAAGCTTTTGCATGCCGGAGACCTGTATGTGCCTGAGCATCTAGCAAAGCCCATGGGGCTCTTTTCAGAATCAAGTTTATAAAAGCATAAAATCCAGAGGGTTACAGAGGAAACTCATTGCATTAACATACAGTTAGTAAAAAAAATAATAATTGTGATATAGTAATATATGTGCTTCTTTATTAGTACATTAAAGAATAAGATCTGGCTGCAGATTCAATAACTACCATAATTTCTAAGCGGTGATGAGTAAAACCAATGTTTCAAGAGATCTGCAACAACTGTAATGTGCTATAAAACATCTGTGATTTATTTGGGTGACAAGGTCATAGGTTCTGGCAATAGTATTGTGATTTGTTGCCAAAATTCATAATTGACAAAAATATCAAATGTCATTAGAGGTTAGTGAAAACATAGATGTCAGTTTTTTCCCACCAATGGTGATAGACGCCAAGAACTCTGGACCAGTTGGAGGTCCCAGGACCCCAGGTTGAGAATCCCTGTAGTTTAAAAACACAACATGTGGATCTTGTATAGATCCTGATTTGAACAAACTAACTTAAAAAGACATTTCTGAGATAACTGGGATATTTGAACACAGGGTGTGTATTATAAGATATTAAGGAAATATCGTTCTTTTTATTTCAGCATTTTTAAAAAAAATTGAAACAAGTAAATCAGACAATTACAAGAACTGTATGAAGATTAACAGAGCCTGAAATGACCCCTTGGGTCCAACCAGGTGACAAGTGCATATCATTTCCTTCCACAAGGGCCCAGGGGCCTGGAGTGGGAGGAAGGGCCCCACACACACCAGTCTTGGAGCCCAGAGACAGAGCATGTGGCTTTCTCTCCCCTTCTGCATCTCCTGCCCTTCCCCACAGGAGGCAGCAGTTCTCTGGAAACCTCTGGTTGTCAAAAAACCTCTAAGAGGGCTTCCCTGGTGGCGCAGTGGTTAAGAATCTGCCTGCCAGTGCAGAGGACACGGGTTCGAGCTGTGCTCCGGGAAGATCCCACATGCTGCGGAGCAATTAAATCCGTGAGCCACAACTACTGAGCCTGGGCCCTAGAGCCCGCAAGCCACAACTACTGAGCCCACGCGCCACAACTACTGAAGCCCGCGAGCCTAGAGCCCGTGCTCTGCAACAAGAGAAGCCACCACAATGAGAATCCCATGCACAGCAATGAAGAGTAGGCCCCACTTGCCGCAACTAGAGAATGCCCATGAGCAGCAACGAAGACCTAATGCAGCCAAACATAAAAAAAAAATAAAAAAGTAAAAACTAAAAAAACCTCTAGGACCAGCCAGAGAGCAAGTGTGGGTGGGTCTCTCCTGGTGAAGGAGTACTCTTTGGCAATGCTCAGATCAGCATTTCAAGCTCCAGATCCAGGCCAGACAGGAAAAGGCGGAAAACACAAATCTCCGGCTAGAAACACACACACACAAACCTTATATTACATGCTCAATAAAATCCAAAAAGGCTTTTCTGGTTTTTTTGTTTGTTTGTTTTTGTTTTGTTTGCTTTTGGTGGCAGGGATTCAAAGGGAGAACTCTCATCTTCTGGTTAACCTTCACATTAGCAAAAACCACTGTTACAAAAAGGAAAAGGACATAACATCGTCCTTTTATCGAGAGTCATTTCAGAGGATGAATAAACAATAAGCAGATTCTGACAGACGGCAGTGGGGTTGCATTTTCATTCTTGCGCCTCTCACCCCATACCCACTTAGCAATAAAAACTGTGCATAAGCGCTGGCGACAGGCTCTGAGTGGCCACCCCTCTCGCGCCGTACGAAGTTTAAATGGAGCAGGGGCACCACCTGCTTCCTACTAGTTTTAGCGGCACAGGACGGAGGGTCCGGCCGAGCGGCCGGCCCATGGCTATGCTGCGCGGCTTGCCTCCTGCGGTAGTTGCTGCAGGCCTCCTCGAACGTGGCCTTGCAGGGGAACGGGGCCTTCAGCTTGGAGCACGTGAGGAAGGAGCCGCCCAGCTTCCTGTGCAGGGAGTAGGTCTCCTCGGTGCTTCAGCATGGTGGGGATCGGGTGGTGGATCTTCACGGTGGTGCTTTGGGCGCCAAAGTCAAAGGGCTCCTCCGAGGCAAAGGCCTCCCCCAGGATGAGGATGGCGTCCAAGTGGGTATCTTCCACGGCCTTGACCTCATAGCCAGTGAGGAACTTCATCTCTATGGAGTTCTTCAGCACGGCCTCCCTGTCCTGGTCAGCAGCAGCCCTGATGATCTGGATGTAGCGGTCCGTGAAGGATCCTTCGTGTTCCTGAGCTGCCCCGAAGTCCAGAATAGTCACCCTGTGCTGCTGAGCGCCATCAAAGAAGTTGGCCCAGTTGGGATCTGTCTGCATGAAGCAGAACTGGAACTGCTCCTGCAGGCACAGGACCAGGATATGGTAGCGGATCTTGTTCCGGATCTCCTGGCTCAGCCCCTCGGCCTGGGCCAAGGGGGAAGCCAGACACCAGCTGCGTGGTCAGCACATGGGGGCTTCAGAGCTCCTCCACAGTCTCAGGCGTGTAGAAGAAGGGGTGGTCCTTCAGCAGCTCCCTGAACCTGCCAGCACAGGCGGCCTCCTGCTGGCAGTCGCACTCGAGGGCCAGCTCCTGCCTCGGCACGTCGAGCAGGTGCTCACGGAACAAGCCTTCCAGAAGCATGTTGCTCCTGTTCAGCACAGCCATGAGCTTGTTGACGTCACAGTTGATGCTCTGGGCCACACCGGGCTACTGGACCTTTTTTCTTTTTTTATATAAATTTATTTATTTTATTTGTTTCTTATTTTTGGCTGTGTTGGGGCTTCGTTGCTGCATGTGGGCTTTCTCTAGTTGCGGTGAGCGGGGGCTACTCTTTGTTGCAGTGCGCGGGCTTCTCATAGTGGTGGCTTCTCTTGTTGCGGAGCACGGGCTCTAGGTGCGCGGGCTTCAGTAGCTGTGGCTCGCAGGCTCTAGAGTGCAGGCTCAGTAGTTCTGGCGCACCGGCTTAGTTGCTCCGCAGCATGTGGGATCTT
This sequence comes from Balaenoptera physalus, assembly GCF_965194825.1. NCBI lineage: Eukaryota > Metazoa > Chordata > Mammalia > Artiodactyla > Balaenopteridae > Balaenoptera > Balaenoptera physalus. The sequence continues at coordinate 14,441,690 of NC_138900.1, read as the reverse complement.
CCCGGACCAGGGCTCGAACCCGTGTCCCCTGCATTGGCAGGCGGATTCTTAACCACTGCGCCACCAGAGAAGCCCCGGGCTACTGGATTTTCATGGCCACCTCGCGGACGACTTTCACGCGGGCCAGGTGCACCTGCCCGATGGAGGCTTGTCCCAGCAGTTGGGGCCCAGGTCGTTGTTGAGAGTTTTCATCATCTGTTTCAGTGTCATGAAGTCCACGCTCTGCCTGACCCGCTCGAAGATCTTGGCCAGATGGGGTTTGATGAAGGCGTCGTCCTGGAAGCTCAGCATCTGGCCCAGCTTGAGCGCCGCCCCCCGCGCACCTTGCAGAGCGCGCGCACGATGCGCTCCCTGTCGGCCTCCGACAGGAAGGGGCTGGAATCCAGCACGGCCTTCTTCCCTGAAGGATCCTCGGGACGGAGGCTCTTCTTGGCAACCTTGGCCAGTGCCCCAAAGCCCAGACCCACAGCCAGACCTGCCAGAACCCACAGGCATGTTGACCGAACAAGCTCCATGGAGGTTCTCTGCAGCAACAAGGGGCAAATCGGAGCATAAAACAGCTTCATTCACACAGCACCTCGTTCATCTTTTTTATTCTTATATTTTTAAAAATTTTTTGGCCGCGCCACGGGGCATGTGAAATCTTAGTTCCCCGACCAGGGATTGAACCCGCGGCCCCAGCATTGGAAGCACGGAGTCCTAACCACTGGACCGCCAGGGAAGTCCTTTGTTCTTTTTTTTTTTTTTTTTTGATGTGATAATGGCATTGTGGTTATGATTTTTGTAAAGTCATTACTTGTTTGAGATAGATCATGAAATATTTGAGATAGATAATCATAGCTAGGGTTGGTTTGTTTTTTGTGGCTTAAAAATTAGGGTTTGTTTTAAAGTATTACAGCTAAAGTGAAGTAAGGGAATTTTCTTGGATGATAGTGATGTCCTATTTCTTTTCGTGTGTGTTCTATTTCTTAACAAAGATTGGGATTACACAGTTATAAGCATTTGTCAAAACCCATTGAATAGCATACTTAAGATTTTGCATTTCTTTGTGTACAAATTTTACCTTAAAAAAAAGTAAATAGGGCTTCCCTGGTGGTGCAGTGGTTAAGAGTCCTCCTGCCAATACAGGGGACACGGGTTTGAGCCCTGGTCTGGGAAGATCCCACGAGCCGTGGAGCGACTGGGCCTGTGCTCCACAGCTGCTGAGGCTGCTCTCTGGAGCCCACGAGCCACAACTGCTGAGCCCGTGCACCGCAACTGCTGAGGCCCATGCGCCTGAGGCCCGTGCTCCACAACAAGAGAAGCCACCGCAATGAGAAGCCCGTGCACCACAGCGAAGGGTGGCCCCCGCTCGCTGCAACTAGAGAGGGCCCACGTGCAGCAAGACCCAACGCAGCCATAAATAAATAAATAAATAAATAAATAAATAAATAAATAAATAAAATCTTGAACTCTAGGTAACGGTATGTGTATTAGTTTCCTAGGGCTGCCATAACAAAGTACCACAAACTGGGTGGCTTAAAACAACAGAAATTTATTCTCTCACGATTCTGGAGGCCAGAAGTCTGAAATCAAGGTGTCTGCCTGACCATGCTCTCTCGAAGCTTCCAGGAGAGGATCCTTCCTTGCCTCTTTCAAGCTTCTGGTAGTCCCAGGAGCTCCTTGGCTTGTGGCTGCATCACTCCAATCTCTGCCTCTGTCTTCACATGGCCTCTTAGTGTGTCTCTGTGTCTTCACGTGGCTATCTTCTTATAAGGACACCAGTCATTTTGAGTTAAGAACTTCCAGCATGACTTCCTCTTAACTAATTATACCTGCATCTTTTTTTTTTTTTTGGCCACACCTCACGGCGTGTGGGATCCTAGCTCCCTGACCAGGAATCGGGGGTCGAACCCGTGCCCCCTGCAGTGGAAGCACGGAGTCTTAACCGCTGGACCACCAGGGAAGTCCCTATATCTGCATCTTATTATTTGGAAATAAGGTCACATTCTAAAGTGCAAGGAGTTAGAACTTCAACATATCTTTTTTGGGGGGACACAGTTCAACTCATACTAATACACTTGCTGAAATGTTTAGTGGAAGAGTGTGGAACTTACTTTGAAATGCATTAAAAAAAATGTGATGGGTAGGTGGTGGGATGGATAGAGAGAAAAATGAGTGATAAAGCCGGTAGATTAAAATGCTAATGGTAGAGTCCTGCTGATGGGTATATGGGTGTTCACTGAACAATTACTTCAACTTTTCTGTATGTTTGAAATTTTGAAAAAGAAAGTGTTGCATCTCAAAAAAAAATAAAAGTTTAAGGAGGATAATTGAAATAAGAATAACTGTGCACTGAGAATTGTTGGAGCTGGGTGATGGCTAAGTGGGCGATCATTATGCTAGTCTCTCTGCTTTCTGTATGCTTGGAAATCTCCAAAATAAATTTCCGAGGATTCTGTTTAATGAAGGAACTATGAACAAAACTAATAGACAGGTAAATGAAAGGTACCATGTCTGAAACTGACAAAGGATTAATAATAAGAATATTCAAAGAACCCTTAAAAATGAACACAACAGGGACTTTCCTGGTGGTCCAGTGGTTAAGACTCCATACTCCCAATGCAGAGGGCCCGGGTTTGATCCCTGATCAGAGAACTAGATCCCACATGCATGCTGCAACTAAAGATTCCACATGCCACAACGAAGATCCCACATGCCGCAACTAAAAGATCTGCATGCTGCAACTAAAGGTTCCACGTGCTGCAACTAAGACCCGGCGCAGACAAATAAATAACAAAATTTTTTTTAAAGAAAAAGAAAAAGGGACTTCCCTGGTGGCACAGTGGTTAAGAGTCCGCCTGCCAAAGCAGGGGACACGGGTTCGAGCCTTGGTCCAGGAAGATCCCACATGCCGCAGAGCAGCTAAACCCACGTGCCACAACTACTGAAGCCTGCGCGTCTAGAGCCCGTGCTCCGCAGCAGGAGAAGCCACCGCAATGAGAAGCCCGTGCACCGTGACGAAGAGTAGCCCCCGCTCACCGCAACTAGAGAAAGCCCGCGTGCAGCAACAAAGACCCAACGCAGCCAAATAAATAAATAAATTTATATTTTAAAAAAAGAACACTACAACCACCTCCTCCCTCCCCAAAAAATAGGGTGAGCAAAGGATGTGAGCACTTAAATGTCAGAAGACTAAAAAACTGTCAAGCATATGAAAATGAGTTCAAAATCATTAGTACTCAGAAAAATGGAAGTAAAAACAGCCAGAAAATGAGTGTTCGTGGCAAAATTCCCTTCAGATTTTCTATACATGTGAAATTTTTCATAATAAAAAGTGGGGAAAAAACAATGAGCAGTCACTTAGCACCTAGTAGGCAGACAAAAATTAGAAAGCTGGATCATGTCAAGTGGTGGAGGGGATGTAGAGACCCAGGAACTCTCATGCACTGGGGGTAGGAGTGGCCTGGGAGGCCATTCTGGAGGGCGATATGCACCTCCCTCCTTCCCAGAAATTATGCTCCTAGGTGGCATCCCCTTGAAATTCTCACATGGGTCCGTAAGGGGTGGTGCCTAAGGATGTCCGCTGAGCATTACTTGTGGCAGTTGGCGCTGGGTGCAGCCGGCTGCCCTGGGTTTCACCTTGGGGGCGTGGGCAGTTAAACTTCAAGGAACACACACCAGGGGGTCCTGTGGGCAATGAGAAGATGGGATGAAATATGCACAGAGCAACGTGGATAGAGCTTTACCTTACAGTATTGAGGGACACGTAGAGTAGGATACATAATAAAATTGCAATTACATAGATTAGAAGCATATGCACACATCAATACACTTTCTTTTTTCTTTTTTTGGCTGTGCCGCTGCTTTTGGGATCTTAGTTCCCTGACCAGAGATTGAACCCAGGCCCTCGGCAGTGAAAGTACAGAGTCCTAACCACTGGACGGCCAGGGAATTCCCCATCAATACACATTTCGCAAGCACACGTATGAAAAAAAGATAATGTGGAGTGAGGTAGACAAGCAGGTTTGTCCAGTGAACACCCTTGGAACCCCAGGAGCAAGGGCTCCCCCTGCCCAAATCCAGCCTCCCAGAAGGGCAGTGCCTTTGGCAATGAAATGCTGCCATGTGGGCCACCCCTTAGGGTTTTGGACTGAGGGACTTGCCCCACTGCTGACAGGTATGCCTCTTTTGAGAGGTAATTATTAGCCTGCTATTGGCCACTAGTGGGGAAAGATGGTCTCATGAGGGGATATTGGAATCTCAGAGTTGACATTCCTTCAGTAGCCTTCTTATAGGGCAAGACAACTAAATTTCCATTATTAAAAACAGGGTATGGGCAGACTGCTGGGAGTGTGGGCTGTCACCCTGCGTGAGTCCTCCCGCAGCTTTCCCTGCTGTCCGATCCTCTCGGCTTCGCGATGCCGGTGGACCTCAGCAAGTGGTCCGGGCCTTTGAACCTGCAGGAAGTGGACGAGAGGCCGCAGCACCCGCTGCAGGTCAAATACGGCGGGGTGGAGGTTGACGAGCTGGGCAAAGTGCTGACACCCACCCAGGTTAAGAACCGGCCCACCAGCATTGCATTGGATGACCTTGATCCAGGTAAACTGTATACCTTGGTCTTGACAGACCCGGATGCTCCCAGCAGGAAAGACCCCAAATACAGGGAATGGCACCATTTCCTGGTGGTCAACATGAAGGGCAACGACACCAGCAGTGGCACGGTCCTCTCTTATCATGTGGGCTCTGGCCTCCCAAGGGCACAGGCCTTCACCGCTACATCTGGCTGGTTTACGAGCAGGACAGGCCACTGAAGTGTGATGAGCCCATTCTCAGCAACCGATCTGGAGACCACCGTGGCAAATTCAAGGTGACGAATTTCCGCAAAAAGTACGAGCTCGGGGCTCCAGTGGCCGGCACGTGTTACCAGGCCGAATGGGATGACTATGTGCCCAAACTGTATGAGCAGCTGTCTGGGAAGTAGAGGAAAGCCAGGAGATGGACACGGTCCCAGAGTTCCCAAGCAGTGTTTCAGTTTAGTGATGCATGTAGATTTCTCCCCTTCCCCCTGCCTGATCCCTGAGCGGTCAGATTTAGGTTTAGGGTGACTTTTCCTTCTGCCTGTCCTCTGTAATTCTAGGGGGTTTATGTTTTGATCAAATTTGAACTCCGTTTTGTTGGGGGATATTTTGGTACTAGGATGGGGTCATCAAAATGTTAATATAAGAATAACAACCCAGACATTAAAGAAGAAAAACATTCTGGTAAAAAGACCAGGTCTGCAGTATTAGAAAAGAGCATCAAAGAATCTTTAAGGGAGGTTGAAAAAAAGAAAAGGTTGATTGCCTCTGCCTTTGTGAGCCCGAGCCCAGGATTGTCTGTGATGGCATCTTCTGGCATGTGTTTTCATGGCCCTGTCTCTCCCTAAGACAACCAGGGGCCGGCACGTCCGCTAGCCCCCCATGTGATACATCGCAGGCTGGTTATCGGGTGTCAGTGTGCTGTTCTGGCTCCTTTAAAGAGCAATACTGAAAAAAGCAATAGGGAGAGAGTTGCTGTTAAAGCTTGGCCATCTAGATGAGCTGCAGGGCTGCGTGAGAGGTCATCAGAAATCCGAAAGTCTGTGCCTGTTAAATTGATCACTCTTCGGTGTAAGAAAAGCTGGTCTCTAGTTGCTGAATGTTGTGTTAATTCTGCTGTTTGCTTATAGTTGAATAAAAATAAAAACATTGTGAAAAAAAAAAAAAAAAACAGGGTATGGGACTTCCCTGGTGGCGCAGTGGATAAGAATCCGCCTGCCAATGCAGGGGACGTGGGTTTCAGCCCTGGTCCGGGATGATCCCACATGCCACGGAGCAAATAAACCCTTGCGCCACAACTACTGAGCCTGCTCTCTAGAGACCGCGAGCCACAACTACTCAGCCCACGTGCCACAACTACGGAGCCTGCGTGCCACAACTACTGAGCTCGCGTGCCACAACTACTGAGTTCGCGCGCCTCAACTTGAGCCCGCGTGCCGCAAACTTCAGAGCCCACGTGCCCTGGAGCCTGAGTGCCACAACTAGAGAAGAGAAAACCCGCGCGCCACAACTAGAGAGAAGCCCACGCGCCACAATTAAAGATCCCACATGCCTCAACAAAGATCCCACGTGCTACAACTAAGACCGGACGCGGCCAAAAATAAATAAATAATAAATCTTTTTTTTTAAAAAAAAGCTCACTGGGTATTCAAAGAAGCAGGAAAACACAATGCAATTAATCAGGAAGTCTGAAATGGGTCTCACGGGGCTAAAAATCAAGGTGTCAGTGGAGCTGTGTTCCTGGTGGAGGCTCTAGGGAAGAGTCTGTTTCCTTACCTTTTCCACCTTCACTCCTTAGCTCATGGACCCTCCTCTGTCTTCAAAGCCCATCACTCAACCTCTGCTTCCATCGTCCCATCTCGCTCACTCTGACCCTCTTGCTTCCTCCTTGAATGATCCTTGTGATTACACTGGGCCCACGTGAATAATCCAGAATAATCCTCTCAGTTCAAGATCCTTAATTTAATCCTATCCGCAAAGGCCCTTCTGCCATGTAAGGTAACATATTCACAGGTTCTGGGTTTTCGGATGTGAACAGTTTGGGGGGCCATTTTTGTATCTACCAAACACCCTATTGAAAATTGCAATCTTCCCTAGCCCAGCGCTTCCAATCTCTTTATTCTGTTTAATTTTTTCTCTTTTTTTTCCCGTTTAATGTTTTCCATAATTCTTATCACCTTCTAACATATTATATAATCCACTTGCTTATGATATTGCTTATTATCTGTTTGGCCCTGCTAGAATATAAACTCCTGATATAAACTGGTACCCAGAATAGTGCCAGGCACATAATAGGTGCTCAGAAATATCTGTGACTGAGGTTCTGCATGATCTGGCTCCAGGCCACCTCTCCTATCTCATTCCCTTTCACTCTCATCCTTGCTCACTGCCTTTCACCAACACTGGCCTCGCTGCCCCTTTAACATGCCAAGCACGTTCTTGTCTTAGACCTTTGCACCTGCTGTTTCTTAAGTGTCCCTCTTCCCATGTCCTTGCATGGGTCTCTGCTCTCTCCTTTGCACAGAGAGAATGAACAAAATATGGATACTTATTGAATTAATGAATGGATAGAGTTCTAATACATCAATAAAACAGAATACTCTGAAACTGTTAGAAAAAGTGAGGTAGGGGGTCTCCACGTGAGGGCAAGACCCACCTTGCCTGCCCTCTAAACCCCAGAGAGCTGCCAAGATCCCAGCCAGCCAGTCTTCACTCCGCTCTGGTTGGCATTTAATAAAACTGAAGTCAAAATAAGGAAGAAGGATGTTTTTAAAACTAGAAAATATGTTCAAACTACGTTTTTTTCCAAGACACTCCCCCTCCAAATAAATTAATTAATTAAATGGTGAAACAAAAAAAAAAAAAAGAAAGAAAGAAAAGAAAAGAATGAGGTCGAATGTGATAATATGGAATGACTTCTAAGATATAATGTAATGAAAAAAAGTAAGAAAAATATACAGTAAATTGTATGTAATAGGCTTCCATTTACATAAAAATGATGTATTTCTGGAAGTTTACATAAGAAATTGATAACATCACTTGACTCCCCAAGAGGGAGACTTATTTTCACTGTATATCCTTTTGTAATACTTAATTTTTAAAATCATATTCATGATAAAATTGTTTCTTCAATAAAAACTAGTAATCAAAAGAAGTAGTAGTGAACTAGAGAAAAGAAAATATTTAATAAACCCAGGGCAGTAATTGCTATCATTTTGTAACATCTAGAAAAATTTGTGAATGAATGAATGGGTTACTCTCTAGAAGCCTGGGCCATGATTCACAGCCAAGCATTTATCCAGCTCGCTCACTGTATTTCCACATACTGCTTGCATGCTTTCTGGTCTGTTCTCTTGGTCAGTGCCACTGCTATTCCTGCCGACACTTGGTATTATCCAGATTTCTAAATTTTGCCCAATAAATAGATGTTAGATGACATCTCATTGTTGTTTTAATTTGCATTTTCAGATTACTATCGATTTTGAGCATTTCCTAATGTGCTGGCGAATAGTTTGGGCTTCCTGTCCTCACAGTCGTACGTTTGTGTCCCTTGTGTATTTTTCTATCAGGGTTGTTGTCTTTCTGTGTTGATTTGCAGGAGTTCCTAGTGGTTTCTGAATTGTAATCACTCATCAGTTTTAAATGCTGCAAATATCTTCTCTCATTCTTCCCATTAAATACTAACTTTGTCTATGATGTCTTTCCTTGAAAAGAGACTTAATTTTAATATGAGCAAATTCATCAGTTGTTTTGCCTTATGGTTTATACTTTGGAAGTTTTGTTTTAGAAGTCTTTCCCCACTCCTAATTCACTGCTCCTGTTATCACTGGATGCATAACAAACTGTGCTAAACTTAGTGGTGTAAAACAGCAAGCATTTATTACATTTACCTCTCATGGTTCTGGGAGTGACTGGGCTCAGCTGAGCGGTTCTTACTTGGGTCTCTCATGCCATTGAAGCCAGATGGTGTCTAGGGCCAGAGTCATCTCATTCCAGGCTTTCTCACTCATGTGTCTGGCAATTGATGCTGGCTGTCAGCTAGAACACAAAACCTCTTCATATGCCTTGGGCTTCCTTACAACATGGCAACTGGATTCCAAGAAAAAGCATCCCAAGACAGCCAAGTCTTTTATGACCTAGCCTCAGAAGTCACTGTTATACACTGATTTTTTGTATCTCACCAAAATTTATATATTGAAGCCCTCACCTCCAGTATGATGATATTTGGAGATGGGGCCTTTGGGAGGTAATTAGGGTTAGATGAGGTCATGAAGGCAGGGCCCTGGTCTGATGGGAATTGTGCCCTTATAAGAATAGACACCAGTGGACTCTCCTGGTGGCACAGTGGTTAAGAATCTGCCTGCCAATGCAGGGGACACGGGTTCGAGCCCTGGTCTGGGAAGATCCCACATGCCATGGAGCAACTAAGCCCGTGAGCCACAACTACTGAGCCTGCACTCTAGAGCCTGCGCTCCACAACTACAGAAGCTCGCATGCCTAGAGCCCATGCCCCACAGCACAGCAAGAGAGGCCACCGCAGTGAGAAGACCGCGCACCACAACAAAGAGTAGCCCCTGCTCGCCACAGCTAGAAAAAGCCTGTGCGCAGCAACGAAAACCCAATGCGCCAAAAAAAAAAGAATAGACACCAGAGAACTTGTTCTCTCTCTTTCTGCCATGTGAGGGCTCAGTGGAAAGGCAGCGGTCTGCAAGCTAGGAAGACAGCCCTCACCCAACCATGCTGGCTCCCTGATCTCGGACTTCCCAGCCTCCAAAACTGAGAGAATGAATTTCTGATGTTTAAACCACCTAGTCTATAGTATTTCATTATGGCAGCCTGAGCAGACGAATACACTCAGCACCACTTCCATCACACTTTGTTTGTGAGAAGTGAATCCCTGAGGCTGGTCTGTTTTCAAGACAAGGGGAATGAGACACCACCTTTTGATGGGAAGTACAGCAAAAAATTTGTGGACATGTCACAGTGATATTATTCTTCATTTTCTTGTATTAACTCCATCGTTTTATTCTTTACATTTAGGTCTTTATTTCATTTGGAGTCTGCCTGTGAGTCTGTTCGGTTCCTTTGTTGTATTCTTCTGTTCTTCATCAACACCACAGTTTTTATTCCTATGGCTTAATATCTGGTAGAGCAAGCCTTCCTCACTTTCTTTTTTCATGTTGACTTTGTTATCTGTACATATTATGTACAACTGTTGTTCTTCCTCCGTACAAATTTTAGAATAGACTTTATCAAGTATCTCAAAAAATCCACCCAGAATTCTGATTGAGATTGCTTTGAATTTATTGACTAATTTGGAGAGAACTTACCTGTGGATAATATTAAGATATCTTATGCAAAGTCATGGATGGTCTCATTTTTCCAAATTATCTTCTATATCCTTTATTGGCATATTAATGTTTTTTCAATCAAGGCCTTATATATCTTTGATTAAGTTGTTAGATAAACTATAATGGTTTTTTTTGGGGTCTGTTTTGGTTTTGATTTTGTTTTTTGGTGCTGAAGCCTGGAAACAAGCTTTTAAAATTATGTTTTAATTGGTTATTACAGTATTAGTGAAATGATATGGATTCTCGTAGGCTTATATCAACCATGATACACCCTTCGTGACGAGCCTTCCTGCCCTCTTTATTATGAAGTATTTCTAAAACGTTTTAGCCAATTGTGAGTACCAATCATATCATCAGTGCGACACCATTTCTAATATTTATCATTCTGATTAGCAGAGTCTCTGGTGTTGATCTAAGATGGGCGAGTGCTTTGCTCTAGCTACTTCTGGAGCCAGCTCTTAATTAAATGCCGGCCGACCAGCCCTGGAGTAGCTGACCGTTGGGGTGTAGTTTAAAACAACCCGCATAGCCACGAGGGGGCGCTAGGGCTTCACTTCTAGTCGAAGAGGGTTACTGTGCGCTGTGTGCCAGGCGCTGCTCCGGACGTTAGGAATACAGCCGTGCCTAAGGAGATAATATTCTGAAGGTGGGGGGAGGGTAGACAGACAATAAAGTAAACTAATGCATAATTTCAGGGTGTAATAAATTCGTGGAGAAAATTAATTATTGTGACAAGGGGCTCAAGGACATCTGTCTGGAATTACATCTAAATGATGATCCCTCGCTTGGGCGGAGTACTCTGGGCAGAGAAACATCTGAGGGTCCAGGAGGGGAAGAGTCTCGTGGGAGTGAGGGGGGTTGGGGGGGAGTGCAGGTGAGGGAGAGGAGAGGGATGAAGGATGACAGGTGGGGGGGGTGTGGAGCGTGTAGGGGGAGACTTTGGTTTCTCATCTGAAGCCAAAAGAAGCCCATGGAGGGAGCAGGGTGGATGGAGACAAAAGTGAGAGGGCCTTCCCTGGCGGTCTAGTGGTGAGTACTCTGCGCTTTCACTGCAGGGGCCGTGGGTTCGACCCCTGGTTGGGGGAACTAAGATCCTGCAAGCCGTGCAGCACAGCCAAAAAATAAATAAATAAAAAATAAAGTGAGTGAGAAAAAGCATTATTTGGCTGCTAAGTGGGAAACAAGATCACAGGCCCTGGGAGGCAGCATGAGGAGGTGAGTGTGGCAATTACGCAAAGGTGGTGGGTCAGGTACACTGTGTCCTTTGTGGCTTTTCCTTAACAGAGCGCCTGTGATTCAGTGTTCCTAAGGGACATCTTGCTGGCCAGGGATGGTGGCTGTAAGGAGCTAATGGTCCAGCCCCTCCCTACAATGATAAGGTTGATGATAATGCTTATTAGGTACCTGGCACTAGTCTACAATCTATGCATTTAAACCTCACAACCTCCCTGGGAAGTAGGTACAATTGTAATCATTTTCCAGATATGGAAACTTGAGGCACAGAGAGGTTAAGTGACTTGCTCAAGACCACACAGCTAGGAAGTAGGACAGATGGCATTTGAATCCAAGCACTAACCCCGGAGTCCATGCTCTTACCCACCATGGTATGCTGCTTCCCGATCCTTTTGTTGTAGCCTTGTTCTCAGTCAAATTGTATTGCCCTTTAGACAGGCTATCTCAGAGAGCTGTCAGCAGTCACTAACACCTTAGTATGAATTAGTCCACCTCTTCTTGCCACTGAAGAATTGCAATCTATGCTAAAGCTATGGCTTATAGGGGCACTGTAGTGTAGAAATATTTGGGTTCTGGAGTCATAATGCCTGTGATTAAAACCCACTGCCACTTCCCAGCTGAGTGATTTTGGGCAAGTGTCATCACTAATCTGGGCCTCAGTTTCATCATCTGTGAAGTCCCCATTTTCCAGATGAGGAAACTGAGAGGCTCAACACATGGCACACCCAAGACTTTGCTTGGATGCAAGGAGGAGGGATTCCTCCATTACACTCTCTATCCAGTTGTGTGGAGGGGAGGGGGCACTGGAAGCCTGAGGTCTGTCTGCACAGGGACAGCAAGGTCACCTGAAGGGCTGGACAGACCAGGTGCTCCTGGATACCCCTCTTCTTCAGGGTCGGCTTCTCTTCCTGCCAGACTAGAGCTGAGACCCCTGGGATGGGTGTCTGATCCTGGCGGGGCTGCTGGGCGGCACTGGATGGGCATCGGGGTCGGGGCCCCAACTTTAGGCAGTAGAAGTGAGATGGGAGATGTGCTATGCCCTTGGGGGAAGATTCCCCAGTTCTGGCCTGGCCCCAGTCCTAAGCACAGCCACAATCCCACCCCATCTTCTGACTGTACACAGCTGGGACTGCTATTGTTAAAATAATGAAACACTTCCACAGTCTTTGGTAAATAACCACTACCCACTTCTGATACCCTTGCCCTTCCCCTGAGACCCTTCAGGGCCCTCCCTTCCCCAGCATGAGCATGCCCCAGCCCAGGGGGCTTCCCTGATCCAGCTCTGGGGCACTTGCCCATCCTGACTGGTAGATGGGCCTGCCAATATTTGGTATCTTCCCTGGCTCAGCCCCAATATCAATCCCTCCTCCCACCAGTTCAGAGTTCTCTGATATGGGTACCCATTTCACACGAACTCCTATGCATCCTTCAAAGCCCTGCCTAAATGTCACTTTCTTCAAGAAGCACTCCTAGATTTCTTCACCACCCCAAGAGTGAACAGCTCCTCCCACTCTGTGGGCTCCCAAGTACCTGGGACCATGCAGCACACTTTGCTCGTATCCCCTGCCCACAGGCCCTTCTTCCCCACCACTGTGTGAGCACCTTGATGCCAGAGACATCTTCTGCCATCTTTGTGGCCTCAATACTAATGGCCAGGGTAAGCATACAATAGGTGCCCAATAAAATCTATGGAGAGGTGCCCAGTAAAATCTATGGAGAGGTTTGTTCCCAGTGCACTGTGGTCATATCAGGCACATTCAGTCCCGTGCATCTCCTGGGGCCCAGGGACCACAGGTGGCCCTCCCTACAGGAGCCCCCTTGTGCCACCCACACACTGAGGCCCTGCTGGCTGGGACTGGGCCAAGGCTGGGGGAGGTGAGGAGAGGATGTGAGTCCCAGGGGTGCAAGGTCAGCAGGGCCTGTTCTCATGCTCCCTGGCCGAGGAGTGATTCTCCATCTGTCCGGGCCAGCTGCGGGTGCTGGGACATGAGGAGACGCAGCAGGAGAGAGGGAGGTGCAGGGAGGAGCTAAGGGAAGCCCACAGTAACCAGGGAGAAGAAAAACAGGCACGCAGTGTTATTGTTACAGAACCATTAAATACAACTTATAAACAAGCCAGGATGGCGTTGCGGGGAGATGGAGGGGGTCACAGAGGCCAGAGAGGGTCAGGGCCGCGCAGTCCGGGCTCGGTCCTGGAGGGGGCTCAGGCTGCGGTCACCGGAGGGGCTGGGCTGGCGGAGGCCTGGCTGCTTGTGGAGGCCTCTCAGCTTCACCAGCAGCTCCTGGACGAAGTTCTGAGGACAAGGTGAGGGTGCTGAGAACACGGGAGGGGTGGGGGCACCCCCTGCCCAGCCCAGCCCTTCTGACCTGGGCCCCTCTATTTCCTGCTTCCTGGTCAGTGAGAGGGGATGGAGGTGGAGTTAAGGAGGGGTAGAGGCTACAGATGGAGAAGAACATGCGGGGGTGGGGGGAACAGGGAGAGAGAGAGGGAGAGAGACAGAGACCCATAGACAGAAACCAAGACATAGATGCAGAGACAGAGAGAGATGCAGAGATAGAGACAGAGGGAGAAATGAAGGGACAGAGAAAGAAACAGAGCCACAGAGAGACATGGAGATATTTCTCGAGCCAAGAGATTATCAGGAGGGTCCCCAGGGACAGAGGCCTAAGCTGGCTCCAGGGCAGACAGACACACAATGACGTTTGTCGCTCAGGCAGCCCAGAGCTGGTTAGAGAAACATGAATATTTTTCCCTTTTAAAGCAGGGAAGGAAGTGGGAGGGGCTAGGCCGCTCAGGGCCTGGAAGGATGGGGGGGCCCCTGAGAGGTGGGGAAGGGAGCCCTAGGGCGGTGGAGGCAGTAACAAGGGAGAGAGGCGGAGGGAGGTGAGCGGGCAGACAGAGCGCAGCAGTGGCAGAAATAGGAGACAGATGGGGCAGCATGTCAGCAGGGAGGCGATAATGGAGCCCCGGGGGCAGATGGGAAGAGAGGGGACAGGAGTGAGGAAGACAAAAGACGCCACTGGAGATGAGAAAACGGCCATGGGAGAGGCAGGGCTCCCAGAGTTCCCTCTGCTGGTCCTGGGCACAGCCAGCTTCTTCCCTCCTCCCCGGAGACCGCCCCCCAGCCCATAGTCAAGGTGCAGGGGGCACAACAGGGCCTGGAATGGGGGATGGAAAACTCACCTCTGTGGGGTTTGTGCACGACTTTAGGAGTCCCTAAACAACCCCACACACAAAAAAAAAAAAAAGAAAAGAAAATAGTAAATGACTAAAACATATGCCCCGCCAGCCCCTTCCATTTCCCAACAAAGCCCCAAGGCAGCAAGACAAATGGCAGTCAGACTCCCGGTGGACTTCCCATGTGGCTTCAAGGGAGGAACAAGGCCCGAGTGTCTTATAGAGCAACTGGGGGCAGGGTTGAGTCAAGAAACTCAGCACCAAGACCAGTGCTAGATCCAGAGAGGGCCAGAAGGGCACACAGCACTTCCTGCCTCTAGGAGAGCACAGGCCAGAAAAGCAAGGACACTGCGTCCAGGCTGCCTGGCTCTGACTCCCAGCTATGCGCCTTCTGAGCTATGTGACCCTGGGCAAGTGATTAGATCTCGCTGGGCCTCATTTTCCTCAAGTGGAAAGCAGAGATAGTAATAGTGATAATAGTGAAATGGAGATAATAAACCCTTCAGAGGGTTTTGTGAAGATTAAATGAGTTATTAAGTGTAAAGCAATTGAAACAGTGCCTGGCACTTAGGAAGTGCTCAAGAAACACGTTAACTATTGATATGATTTGTAGGGAGGTGCAGGGTAGGGGGCTGGGGGCGGCTTTCCCTTCCAGCTACCTGGATTTTCCGGCGTCTCTCCTCTTCACTCTCTAATTCCAACAATTCATCGATGTTGACCTCATCGGGCATGTCTGCCTCCTAAAAGGCAGAGAGGGAGGGGAGTCAGGGTCCCTTTCCCCTCCCTCCCCCGCCTTTGTCCAGGTCCCTGGAGGAGCCACAGCGGCCCCAGGACCCAGCTGGCGGGTTCTGGAGCAATAATGTGGCAGTCAGGGACAGCACCACCAAGGCGGGACATCTGGGTGTTGGGGGGAGGGGTGACAGATGGGTTGACAGAGGCCCGGGAGCCTGTACCAGCTCGGATGCTGGCCCCTGGGCCTCGGGAGTCTTGGGCCTGGCACGGGTTTCTCGCCTTGGCGCCTATTCCTACAGTGGGAAACAGGCCTGGTGGAGTCTTGGAATGTCAGATTCTGGGATTCAGGAGAGGGGCTGGCTCTGCCCTTTCAAGGAAAAGTTTAAGCGCTAGGTGCAGGGGAGGGAAGCTGGCAGGCTAGAGCCTGCTGGGGGTGGCCCCTTGCCCCAGGGCACAGGGAGGGCAGGGAGGGCTTGGGTCAGCCCCCAGGGCCAAAGCACAGCCCTCGAGTCCAGGAAGCTCTCCAAGGTGGGTGGGAGAGATAAGCCACAAGCCCAACTTTGAGCAGCCAAGAGGGGGACCCTTGGATGGCCTCTTGGGGCAAAGGGCAAATGCAGGCTGGCTCAGTAACCCTGTGGGGGACAGAACCCAGCTGTCTGAGCAAAGAGATCCCAGAGGCTACAGAGTTTTGCCTCCCCTACGCAAAGTCTTGCTGACTCCATTGTGGGCTTCAGGCCTGAGTGGTCAGGGGATTGTGTGTGGCATGGAGTGTCTGTAAGTGTGTTACCTGCCTGTGTGAGTTTCTGTGTGTGAGCCAGAGCCTGATGCCAAGGCGCCAGGGCCGGCACGAGGGTGCAGAGGTGTGTGACATTGCGCGCAGCCTGTGCAGGGGCCTATGGTCCTACGGGTGGGCAGTGGGCGACTCTGGCTTAGCTGTTTTTGTCTCACCGTCATGCGTCACTGTAGCGTATGCTGATCAGTAAGTGACCACAGCTTGTGTCCCTGAGAGTCTGGCTAGCTGTAGTGCCCACGGCTGGAGGACGGCCTCAGAGGATGCCACCTACCACCAGCAACTGTCCACCTGTGTGAGCCCACATGTGTCTGAGAACAGAGGGCCCTCGTGTCACTGCGAGGGGCCATGGCTTCTCCCGCCTTCGCACTGTGCTGCGGAGTATCTGTCGTCCTGTGTGTCTGTGTACCTGTGACCATGCTCCACAGCACGAGTGCGTTGTACAAAATGTGACTTCAGGCAGAGACCCGAGTGAGATGTCGTGTCTGTCTGTAGCCCATGAGACAGCATAGGAGGCCATAGCTTGTGCCCTGTGTGTCCACTGGCAGCTGCAGTTTCTGCCATTGTATGTCTGGAGGGGCCCATAGCTTACATGGTTTTCTGTCTGGGTGTAGCTATAATTTCTGTTATTTTATGTCTGCACGTGGCTGCAGCATCTATCATTGCGTTTGCATGTGATTATCGTTTTTTGCCTTTAGGAGATAATGGATGGTCGGTACTTGAATCACTGGGTGTCCGGGGGTAGCTGTTGTAACTTGTACCGTCTGCGAGCCGCTACAGCCTGTGCTGTGTGTATCTATGAACAGCTGTAACTGGAGTCCTTTCGTGTGGGTGTAGTTGTTGTGTTGTGTCTGCATATGGCTGTGGCCTGTGCTGTTGTGACTGTGAGAGCCTGCGGCTGTAGCATAGGTTGATCCGTAAGCGACCCCAGCTTGTGTCCTTGAGAGTCTGTGCATGGCTGTTGCTTCTGTCACTGTGTCTGCGAGTGGCCATAGCTCGTCACTGTGCACGTCTGTGAATGCTGATGCTTCCTTTGCTGTGCAGCTCCGTGTGGTTGTATCTCCCCTGCCACCATGTATATGTTTGGCTTTAAGACATCCCCCTCCCCCCACCCTTTCTCCAGATATGGCCATTCCAGCTCCCCAAGTTTGCCTCCTCACCTCCCATACGCTAAATCCCTGGTGCTCCCCTGGTGTTTGGACCCAAGTGTCTGTGTGCACAAGCAGAGTGCCATGGAGGGTGGACGGCAAGGCCCATGAGTCCAGGAGCGTGCGTCCTAACGTGTGAACGAGGCTGCACCAGCGCGCACCAGCGAGCACAAGCAACCAGAGACCCTCAAGGCGTAGGGAGTCCGGGCTCGGGGTCTATCGATCCGGGACTCCCCCTGCAACCCCACCTCTCCCCGTCTCACCCTGCCGCAATACAGCTCCTCCAAGCGCCCGTCGATCCACTTCTCCACGTCTAGCCGCCGCTGCAGCTCCCGCCGGTCATACTTGACGGTGACACGCGCGTGTCGCTTCTGCAGCCCCCCGGGGCTGCCTCCCGGTCCCCGGGCCCGCGATGGAGCCTGTAGCTTGCTCAGCACCCGCTTGCCCAGCCGCTGAGCTGCCATCGCGGTCCTGGCCCCGGCCCCGGCGCCGCGCTGTGAGCTTTCGCCTGGCGGCCAGGGGGCCTCTTACGGGCCGGGGCGGGGCCGACCGGGGGCGGGGCTCGGACTCGCAGGGGGGGCCGGCCCCGCCCCGGCTGCCCCGGGCCTCAGTTTCCCTGCCTGCAAAGCGAGGACTGGCCGCTGCGCCGGCGTGAAGCCCGCGGCCGTGCCTGGCTCAGGTATGGGCGGGATCCGGGAGCCCCAGACCCGATCGGGCGACAGGGGCTCCCGGGGCCTGGATCCGGGATGGGCTCTAGGGGACCCGGCCTGTCTGCGCCCTCTGGCGGTTGCCAGGGATAGTGCACGAGCCACTGTGCTACCTACTCTCTTTGCAAGGGAAGGTCAAGCCATAGTACTCAACGGTACATCATTTGTTCCTTCTTTCATTTATTCACTCATCCATGCATTCATTCGTTCATATTCACTCACTCTACTCAACAAATATTCATTTGACATCATGACATCTGGGCTGTAACCCCCACCCCCGGCCCAAATCAGACTCCCCATGCCAAATAGCATCCAGGGGTTCTCTGTCCCTCTGGTCATCACCAGGCTCCCCCTCCTGAACTTCCCTAGGCACTGGAGATAGAGCAGTGAACCAACAGACAAGTCCAGTCCTCATGGAGTTGGCATTCTTGCGGTGGAGGCAGGCAGTGACATAATAAGTAAGTACAGTATATTATACAGTTTATTAGAATACAATTAGTTCTATGGAGAAATATGAAGCAGAAAATGAGAAATGGAGTGAGGGTGGGGTTGCAGTTTTAGCCAGGGTAACCAGAGAAATCTCTTACCTCACAAGTCTTCCCACTTTAATTGAAAGCAGCAAGAATAACACTTCAAAACTTAAATGAAACTTAAATTTGGCCATGTCCCTCCCCTGCTTAAGACTATCCATAACTAGGCAATGGTTTCTTAAATATGACATCAAAAACAAAGCAACAAAAGAAAAGAAATAGGAAAATTGGACATCATCAAAATTTAAAACTTTCATTTTAAAGAACATCATCAAGAAAGTGAAGAGACAACCCACAGAATGAGAGAAAAAAATTTACTCGTTTTATTTACCGTCTGTTTTCCAACTAGTAGTGTACCAAAGGGAGGGCAATAGGAGTGGTCCACCTTGGGTACAGGAAAAAAGGGGTGCACTGTCTGTGGAGAATTTAAAAATAATAATAAAACTGATCAAATTTGGCCAAGCTTTTATTATGCCATGTGACAAATTCTAAACAGTATCAGTGATAAAATAATCCTTCCACCCCCAGGAAAAAATTGTTTGGTGGTCTACTGACTGAATTGATGCAATAATGTTGAGTTTTAATAATATATATGTAAGCTTCAAATTAGATATTTTTATTACTCTATCCTTTAGTAAACACTGTATTTGTATTAGTTTTTTATTGCTGTGTAATAAATTAGCACAAACTTAGCACCTAAAACAGCACATGTTTATTATCTCATAGTTTCTGTGGATCCAGTCCAGTCATGGCTTAGCTGGGCCCTCTGCTCCAGGGCCTCACCAGGCTGCAATCCATGGGTCAGCCAGGGCTGCTGTCTCATCAGAGACTCGACTGAGAAAAGATTTGCTTTCATCTGCTTGAGGCTGTGGGGATGAGGTCTTCATTTTCTTGCTGGCTATCAGTGGGGTTTGCTCCTGGCTCCTAGAGGCCACCTACATTTCCTTGCCATGTGGCCTTCTCCATAGATCTTCTCACAATGTGGCAACATATCTTTCAAAGCTAGCAATGGAGAATCTCTTTCTTCTCAGTCCACGAAGACAGAGTCTTACATAATATAATGTAAACCTCCTTTGCCATATTTAATTGGTTAGAAGCAAATCCCAGGTCGTGCTCACACTTGAGAGGATTATACAGGCCATGAACATGGGGGCTGTCCAACATCTGTTTGCCACAATATTCTACAGCGGCGGTTCCCAACTTTTTTGGCACCAGGGATCGGTTTCATGGAAGACAATTTTTCCACGGACCAGGGGGCTGGGGGGGATGGTTTCGGGATGATTCAAGCACATTACATTTATTGTGCACTTTATTTCTATTATTATTACATTGTAATATATAATGAAATAATTATACAACTCACCATAATGCTGACAGGAGGCAGAGCTCAGGGCTCAGGTGGTAATGCGAGTGGTGGGGAACGGCTGTACATACACATGAAGCTTCACTTGCTCGCCTGCCCTCCGCTCACCTCCTGCTGTGTGGCGTGGTTCCTAACAGGCCACGGACCGGTACCAGTCCGTGGCCCAGGGGCTGGGGACCCCTGTTTTATAGGGAAGTCAATATAGAGAACTCTCAGGTATACACTTGACCTCTGACATATGAAGACTCAGTTCTGTGTGTTCATTTTGAAAATAAGTTCCTAACAATTTGGAATCATTTGGGCTTGTTTCAGGCACTTCTGTGATTCTACATATTCTTGCATTTAAATAATAGGTTAGAAATTTAAATGATAGCACACTGATTGTAAAGATGAAGAAACTATTCTGTCATTCTACACATCCTTTTGGAGTTTTTGTGTTTAAAAATTTAAAAGATTGAATCAGGGTATGAACTGTGAGGTATAATATTTTTATTTGGTAAGTACAAATTTTCATTCATATATGAAATATTTTACTGAATTTGAGTAATATCTTTAAAATGGAAATTTATTCATTTTCAATTATTAATTTTAAAATTAAAGAACAAATAAAATAATGATTCTTACATGATTATTATCGAAAATAATTTCCTGGTAGAGAGGAGGTATAAAAAAATTATCCACCCCAGGTGTTGTTACAGAACTGAATGTGGGTTTGCTTGCCTGCCACACAGCAAAGCCAATTTACTGACACTGGGTTGTGGTAAAGGAAAGTACAGCATTTATTTGCAGGATGCCAAACAAGGAGAAGGGGCAGCTCGTGCTCAAAAGATGGGATCTCCCCGATGGCTTTCACGGAAGGGGTTTTAAAAGCAACATTTGGGGTGAGGGTTGTAGCTCGTGGACTTTCTTCTGATTGGTTGGTGGTGAGGTAACAGGGTGATGTTTTGGGAATCTTAATCATCAACCTTCTGGTTCCAACCAGTCTGGGGTCTAGATGCTTGTGGTCAGCATTTAGTCACCATCCTCCACCTGGGTGGGGGTCTTAGTTTCTGCAAACAAAACTTAAAGATATGTGTCAGATTGTTATGTATATCCCTTGAGGAGGAACTGACTCTGTTTTATCGCTGAACTATTGTTTCTTGCCCGTTTCCTTTGTTTCTGCGTTCCTTTACTTCCCTAACTAGTAACTGTTGAGTCTGCTCTTTGGAACTCAAGGAAGGCCTAAGAGACCAAAGCCTTTATCTACAAACAAGAAACAGAGGACTTTTGTACCTGGGAGGGCCTCACAGGGTCCTGCTTGGTTTCAATCCCCCTTTTCTTTGATACTCCTCAATCCTGAGGGGCACAGGGGCAGGACATGAAATGGAATAAAATTTTGGATAAAGAGGTTAATCATAAACTTGGTAGGTCCTCACTGCAAGATAAAAGAAGATGGCAGGCATAAAATCTTAATTGTTTAAGGTAAACACCACTTTGATAACCCAGTTAAGGCTCTTCACATATTATTATGTCTGCAGGGAGGCCAAGTAGTGGGCGTGGCCCTGGCTCCTGTAACACACTGACGTCTTTCTTGCTTCAAGACTTTTGCATTTGCTGTTTGCTTAGAATGTGTTTGTTCATCAGCCCTTCTTATCCTTCAGGGTTCATATCAAAACCACCCCCTTCACCACCTGTTCTCTGTTAATCCCAGCCCTTAATTCATCTCCTTCATAGCACTGTTAGGTGTTATAAATAATAATATACTTATTTTAATTATCCTGTTGGCTACTCCTATGCCTGCCCTACTCCATCCTCTTTTCGAGATTCAGCTCATATAGCCCTCTTCCAGGAAGCCCTCCCTGGCCCAGAAGCTGGTCGGATGCCTCCTCTGGGTTTTCCTCCTTTCAGGTCTGATTACTCTGCCTGTGCTTCCCCATCACAGCCCTGACACCTATCCTTCTCTGGTCAATTATCTGTCTTCATCTAAGTACTAGGAACTGTGGAGGCAGGGTCTGGGGTTCTTGTTCATTCATGGGTCTATCACCTCCTCTGGGAGCCCTCCCTGGCCCTCTCTCAGGCTGAATAGGGAACTTGTCTGGGCTCCCAGGTCTTCCACCACGCAGCCCCTGATCACTCAGCCTGCGCTTGCGCCGTCTCATCCATAATCACTCTGCCCTATGCTTCTGTCATCACTGTGTTGGGCTGTTCCTGTCTGGTGATGCAGGGACCACTCTGGCGTGGTCACCTCTGGGTAGGCGCTCAGTGAACTCTGGAATTTAGGAAGAATAAACCCCTCGCCCTCAACGGAAGGCTGAAGCAAGATGGGCAAAAACCACAGGTTTCCAGTATGAGCACGTCTGCGACCTCTCCTCCCACCCAGAGGCGCAATCCAAGAGCGAAGGTGCTCGGACGTGGTCAATAAGCCCACGCGCAAGGGCAGCCGGAGCCCCGAGGTTCAACCTGCGAGCGCCGGCCCCTAGGCTAGGTTCCCACCGGGGCGGAGCAAACGCAAGTCCCGCCCCTTTACCCCAGGGCCAGGGGCGGGCCCAGGTGCGCCCAGGGAGGAGGACGGCCGCTCAGGTGCCTGCTCCCTGCGCCTGCGCTCTAACGCATCCCGCCTCGCCAGGTGCGCCCCGCCCCTTCCCTGGCCTTCCACCTTCGGTAGCAGCTTCGAGGAAGCCGCCATTACCTCTGGCACCCACGGAGCGGCTGGGGGGTGTGGCGGGGTTCTGAAGGGTCGGGGGAGTCCGGGGCAAGCGAGGAGCGAACTAAAGCATCGTGGGCGCAGGAGGCAGAGTGTCCGCACACCAAAGGACCGAGAAAAGTGCTTCCCGGAGACTTCCTGTGTGGCGAGGGGAGGCGCGCACCTCGCGGACCCGCACCTGAACGCGACGCGCTCCAGTGCGCGTGCGCGGCAAGGGTCTTCCCGCACCTGATCGCGAGACCCCAACGGCGGGCAGCTCTAGGCCTCGCCTGGGCGGCCTGGTGGAGCCCGTCATGGCGCAGCTGTGTGGGCTGAGGCAGTACTGGGCGCTCCTCGCCCTGCTGGCATCGCTGCTCCTCTCCGGGGCTGAGGCGGCCGACGGAGAACGTGGCGTCCACGGTGAGGGCACGGGCGGGTCTCCTGGGAGCTGTGGAGGGCCGAGAGGCCGAAGGGGGGGCGTTAGGGGCAGGGTCGGGGGCGTAAGTGGGGGTCTGAGGAGGCCCTGGGCAGGGTCTGAGCGGGGAGAATTGGCGGGGGAGGAAGTTGGGGGCGACTTGGTGAAGCTCAGGGTGTGTAGCTAGACTGAACCTTGGGAAAGAGGTTTGGGAGCCCTTGGGAGTGAGGACGGACGGAGGAGCCCAGGCTGGGTAAAGTTTCCTGTGAATGAGGGAGGAGACTAGCGCTGTTGACCGAGAAGAGTGGCAGTGGCCCTTCCTGTGGCAGGAAGGAGGTGAGGGGCCGAACAGAAGACCGGCCTCTTCCTGGCAGAGACAAGTTCCAAGAAAGCCCAGGGAGGCCAG
The DNA here is from genome assembly GCF_965194825.1 of Balaenoptera physalus. Taxonomy (NCBI): domain Eukaryota; kingdom Metazoa; phylum Chordata; class Mammalia; order Artiodactyla; family Balaenopteridae; genus Balaenoptera; species Balaenoptera physalus. The sequence goes on along the minus strand of NC_138900.1, from coordinate 14,418,616 downwards.
CCGCAGCGGGTGGGGCTTGGACTCGATGACCTGGTGGCCGTTTTAGCCTCAGGAAAGAAGCCCTAACCCCCACCTTTTTGGATATTGGACAGCAGCCTCCTGAGAAACCTTTCTGGTTCAGTTGCAGTAGAACGCCTCCAAGAAGAAGGGTGTTTCTCAATGATATCCAAAGGAAGGAAAAGAAAAGCAAAAGTGTTGGGGGGAAAATACTTTGTCAGGGTGCAAGGGGGGGGGAGCCTCTTGGTATAAGAAGAATATTGGCATTGAGAAGCTGGGCTTGGATTCCTTGGCCTGGTCCTTAGAGGTTGGTGGAGGGTAAGGCTCAGTTTAAACCTCTAAACTCTATGGAAGTTTGGCCTGAAAGGTCTTTTTGAACAAGTGTTGGTCCAACCTTACTGCTTCAGACAGCCACAAGGAGGCTTTGAAAATAGATCTCTTGAAAGAAAAATTCGTTGGTTCAGCGAAATTTATTGAGCCCCTGTTATGTGTCAGGGGCAGTGCTGGCAGCACTGGTAACAGTTGTGACTCAGACAAGCCAGGTCCCTGCACTGAGGGAGCTTATATTCTAGTGGGATAGACAGAGACAGGGAGTAAACGTTCAAATAAAGAGCAGTCACCACAGTATTAAATTACTAAGACGTAATGGAACGGGGTGAAGTAGACAACCAGGGATGATGTAAGATGATGGGGGCCACTTTAGCTCAGGTTGTCAGGAGACGTCTCTGAGGACAGTGACGGCTGAGGTCTAACATGAAGAATGAGCAAGTGGCAGCGACACAGAGGCTTCGGGGTCCAACCGGAAGTAGTAGAGTACAAAGGCCTTGAGGCTGGAGCAAGCTTAGTGGTATTGGAGGAAAAGAGATGACAGCGTGACTAGAGCAGGAGTGTGTTGGGCGGGGGAGGTGGGGGATTGGAGGAGGATGCCAAGTGGGGAAAATAGGCAGGAGCCAGGTAGCTTTATAGGCCAGCATTTTGGATGGAAAGAAAGCAAGCAGGATGTATGTGCACCAAGTCATCGCCTGTGGTGGCTTCTGAAGACTGTTAATTTCCCTATGCCTGAGGCAGAGAGGAAGAATTGAGTTGGGGGGTGGGGAGTTGTGTTAAGAGCCAGTGGGGAGAGACTCAGCTCCAGGGAATTAGGAATGCAGGTGTTGATCATTCTTGTGGTCTGAACTAGAATTTGTCAGCCCTTCTGGACTTTTTTAGAGGAATTAATTATGTTAGGATATACCTTCCAGTTACCTGGCCTGGGATTTTATCAAAACTGAGTTTGGGGCTAACATCTATTGCTTACTATGAGCTCTTGTGCATTACTTAATCCTTGAAACAACCTGTTACACATCTTGCCTAAGGTCACACAATAGTAATTGACAAGGCCAGGTCGGGCTGCAGAGGGCTTTTCTGTTTGTTCCCAGTGGCTTCCCCAGCTGTTGCAGCTGGCTGGACCTACTGACCTTTCAGAAGTACTCCTATCTGGCTGGGTGAACTAATGCCCTTGCTTATCTGAAGTTCTATTTGTATGAAAGGTTTCAACAGCTTAATTTGAGGCAGGAGGTAGTTTTTATCCCTCCACCCCTTCTGATTGCTTTGATTTTTCTCAGGAAGCAAGGTCATCCATTAAGAGTGAGGTGTTTCTCCAGCCACACACAGCTGCACAGGTACCTCCAGATGAGTATGGTGGAGGGGGGGAAGTGTGTAGTGAATGTATGTAAGGGGGTGATCATAATGATCTGTGTGAAGACATGAGGGGGCTGAGGGGTAGTGGAAAGGTGGTAGGGCCAGTGGATTGTTGGAGTTGAGATTTTGAAGAGACTGAACTAGGAAGCTAGGATACAATGGGCAATGAGGGAGATGCATGAAACTGAGGTTCTGAAGAGGCTGCAATTATTGAGACAAGGTCTAGGTGTGACCATGGGAGGGAGCGGCTGCAGGGAGGGCAAGATCACTGGAGGAGAGGAGGTCTAGGAACCAAGAGGCCAGGATGGTTGGAGAATCGCCTATCTGGATATGGAAATCACCAAGAATGATGATAGGAGCAGCAGCGGGAGTGACAGTGAGCCAGGAGCTAAAATCATGGAGAAGTGAGGAGTAGTGACCTGGATCAGCAAATGACCCACAGGGTGGGATACGATTTACTCTGATGATGAGATTCATAACTGGGTGTTGAGGGTGGAGGGAGAATGGTGTAGAAGCAGTGCCCACTGGAAGGGCACAAGAGAAGCTATATCTTCAGGGGAGAGCTGGGTTCAGTTAGAGTAAGAAAGTGACAAGAATGTTCAGAGAAGAGATTGAAGAAATGAGAGATTTTGCTTAAGATAGGCCATGAGTATCAGAGACTCCAGGAGTTGGGGGAAGGGAGATGCTGACAAAACAGGATGTATGGTGATGAAGGGTAACTCGAGTCTGGGGCTGAGGTGGTGATAAGCAAGTGATAGGAGAGTCACGTGGTCTCGAGACTGACAATGTTGGTGAGGCACTGGGTGGTGGAGGGCAGATAGGAAAGGGTGTGGGATATAATGGACATTTGGAGGCTTGGCGAAGTGTCCTGACTCCAGACCTTTGCAGATGGAGGTGGGGGAAAGCTGATACTTCTGTGGGTGTTCGGGTGTTCATAGCATTCAGGGAGAGTGCCAGTCTGCATGGAAGCACATAGAGATTATAAACCAGCTGTTCCCAGCAGGCCTCAAACAGGCTTTATGTGACTTGTACAGTTTCTAGGATTGAGAGGTTTTTTTGAAATATTTTTATTTTTGGCTTTGCCTGAAAATTATGAAGATCTGGCGGTGCCAGTCCAGTGTTCCCACATAGCACCCGTGGGGTGGTGCCAAGTACTTCTTTTGGGAAGGACAAAGAAGACTGTCTTTCTCAGCCTGTATTTATTCACTTGGCCTGCCCTCTGTATCTTCTAAGCGTTAGAGTTGTGACTCCCATGTTAAGAGTATGCCCCATTTAGGAAACAAAGGTAGATAAAACATAATAGCTACTTATAAATTGTACAGTGCAGTGAGTGTGTGTATGTGTGTTATTGTTGTTAGGGAACACCCCTTATCAGGTGACCACAAATGTGCCTGATTTTTTAATCTCTTCTCGGGTGATAAGTCCTGGTATTTGGAGTGCCCCCAAATATATAATTTTGATCAATACAAGGGCAGATAATATATTCCTTTTCAGAATAGAACCTCAAAAATTCCTTTTAGGAGTGGTCAGTTAAGTGTAGTTCCTGCTGCCAATAACTTATGCATCAGAACTTGTGTTAATGGTTCCTTGGGCATCGGAACTTGTGTTAATGGTTCCTTCACTCATAGCCCTTTGTTGATTGTTCTTGGGAATTTCCACTGGAGACAAGTGCGGCAGCATTCATGTGAGAGCCTCCACCACACTTTGAAGTGATCTTCCATGTGCATCAACCTCTTCGATTAATTAGTTTCCCCAGAACTTTGACTGAAAGCGTGAACTTTCCAGTAAATCTCCAAGAAGCATGTTATTAGTCACCACTCCTTTTTCTTCTCCTCACCCCCATGGATAGTTGTAAACTGAGTAGTCAGAGAAGATGACAGATAAGAGGGAAAGTGCAGCTGGTGTTGGTGATCAGCTGGGAGTTCTCCAAAGTAGCATCTTGTAGTATTCTTGTCCTTCACGGAAGAGGCACTTGTTTAATTTGCAGGCAAGACAGTTTAGTTCCAGGACAGTTTGAAATATTTATTCAGCACATATTTATTGAACACCTGCCAAGTGCCAGGCACAGTTTTAGGCCCTGGAAACAAAGCACTGAATGAAACAGATGACACCCTCCCGCCCCAATCCATGGCAGTTACATTGTAATGAGAAGAAAATACAATAAATAAATGAACAATGACTACATAATTTGGTGATGAGTACTATAAAGAAAAGTAAGGTGGGGGGAGGGATAAATTAGGAATTTGGGATTAACAGATACACACTACTATATATAAAATAAACAACAAGGACCTACCGTATATCACAGGGAACTATATTCAATATCTTGTAATAACCTATAATGGACAAGAATCTGAAAAAGAATATATATATATAAAACTGAATCACTTTGCTGTATACCTGAAACATTGTAGATCAACTATACGTCAACTAAAAAAAAAGAAAAAAGTAAGGTAAAGGTTTGGTGTGCTTAGTACTAAAAACATGGACTTTGAGGCTCAAATGGCTTTGAGGCTATACCTAAAGAACATTGAGGGGCTTGCCTTTAGGTCCACTGAGGGAAAGTGGACCCTTGCCACCAGAAACATTCCTTTGCCCTGGTCAGTATTTGAGAAGTCAGCCTGTAATAGAGAAAGCCAGCCCCCAACCTGTTTCTCATTTTACCTATCCCCAGAGTCATTTGCAACATTCAGGCTTGTCTTCAGGTAGTAGGCCAGGCAGCCAGACCTCTGTTTGCCATGTCCTGAGACTGACAGGCCAAATAAGGGATGAGGTAGCTTGTGATTCATGTGAGGCAGGAGAGAACCCTGAAGGGGTCACACTGAAATGACTTAGCCCCAGGAGGCCTTGGTGGCCCATTGGTCACATGACTAATGAACTTGCAAATGACCCCAGAAGCATTAGTGTGTGGATTATGGATGTCCTTGTGTGATCCTGGTCACAAATGTCATTCCACTTGTTTCTGACAAGGCCTTTTTGAAAACTTACGAAGGAGTGCTGGAATTTGGATGCTGAGGCCCGTGAACTTTGGAGTTAGTTACTTTGAAGTTTATTTGAAGCACATTTGTCATTATTGGAAAGCCATTTTAGAAATGAGGGCAAGTGTTTGAGATGGATCTCACCAATGGGGTCCTGGGTCCCTGGCCTCAGAAGCCCCGTAATCTGAAGTTCCTGAGTTCATATGTGGTACTTTGTCCGTGTTTATTCCAGGGTCAGTCATTTAGAGTCTAGGGCATGTTCGGGGTGGGGGTGGGGGTGAAATAATATTAGATATTATAATAGTTTTTGATCTTTCAAAGGGCTACATAGATAGATATATGCCTGTGGTATTGAAATTTAGTGTGGTGCTTAGGAAAAACACGTCTACAAAGGCTTCTGGGGTGGGGTGATGATGGAAAAAAAGGTTGAGAAACATTGCTCTAGGTAGAGGGTCCGTTAGCTGTAATCAGTTTCTGAAAATGGTCCATGTTTCAAAAAAGATTAAGAACCCCTGAATGTGAATTAACAGACAATTCCATGAAAGACTTTGAAACTACTATTTCCTTACAATTTTTTTTTTTTTTTTTTAACATTTAGGACCTTTTTCTAAAATTTGTGGGGTTTTTTTGGCTGCATTGGGTCTTTGTTGCTGCCCGTAGGCTTTCTCTAGTTGCGGTGGGCGGGCTTCTCATTGCGGTGGCTTCTCTTGTTGCGGAGCACCGGCTCTAGGCGCACGGGCTTCGGTAGTTGTGGCACGCGGGCTCAGTAGGTGTACCTCACAGGCTCTAGAGTGCAGGCTCAGTAGTTGTGGCGCACGGGCTTAGTTGCTCCGCGGCATGTGGGATCTTCCCGGACCAGGGCTTGAACCTGTGTCCCCTGCGCTGGCAAGCGGATTCCTAACCACTGCACCACCAGGGAAGCCCTTCCTTACAAATTATTCAGATGGAGCACTGTGATTCTAGTTATGAATTTAGGTAAGGGTAGAATTTATAGTCCTGCTTGAGTGATGAGTATGAGGTGACAGTGGGTAGGAGTGGTGGTTTGCATTGTGCTAATAGTTTATGGAATGTAAACCTTCATATCTAAATATTTTATATCTAAAATGCCAAGATTTTATGAGCCTTATAATTTAAGTTGGATTTGTCATTGTAAATGTTCTTTCCTCATAAATACCTAGGGGTTATTTTAAAGTTTCTGAATTACTTATCCTAATAATGACAACTTCCAGGCACCAGAACCTAGAGGACGTGGGTAGTTAGTAGCTTTCTGTACTAGAAACAGAAGCCCTCAAGTATGTAGAACCTATCCAACTAACCAAAATAGCTGGATTTATAGATCACCTTGAAATAAGACTGATTGTAAAATAAATGTCAACTTTGGAATTTGGCACAGTAGAATTAAAGCAGCCTTGAATATCTGCCTCCCTGGTATTCAGTACCTCTTCACTCACACAGAACTTTAATATTCTCTCATCCCTTGGTGAAAAGATAACTTGAAATCCAGATGGGTAACCAAGGCATAATTTTTCTTATTTTCTTGTCTCCAACCTCTTAATCTCCCGATACTGTAGTGTTGCAGGACTTTGATCTGTGTGATAGTCTGCCATTGTCTTACTGTAGGTGAAGGTAAGGAATTTTGTGTCTTCAGGCATGGCAGGTGGTTGCACAGCAGAAAAACAAAGGGAAGGAGTGATGGTTGAGTTGGTTTGATCAACTCACTGACTTGAGTTTGTACTTTGGTTTTCCATATCCCCTCTATCCTGTCAGTCACCACATTCAGTTGGACTTACTAGTGAAATGTGTCATCCGTCTCTTTATCTTCATTCCCACTGTTCCTACAGTAGTCTGGTCTTCATAAAAATATAATATCTACTACTTATTCAAAGCTTTGTGCCAAATGTTTTAAGCTCTTATAATGGAGTAAAAAATACCTTTAATTTTCACAACACTCTTAATGATTGGTCCCTGTGTCAAAGAAGTCCCTTCCATTTGAATTGTTTTTAAGAAATGCATCTGCAAGTCCACAGAATTTAACTCAATGGGACCTATGGAGGGAAAGCCAGCTGAATGTCCCCATTTTATTACTCACCAGTGAATTCAAATTACATTGAACAAATGCCCTTTCCCAGACAGGCCATGGTCAAGATAGCCTCAAGATTAATAAATGGTGCATTCCACAGCAGGAAACAAAAGTCTAGGTGTCACAAAATGGGACTTATTGCTAACAAACTTGTCAAAAAACATTTTTATACTAAGTAGATCCAGAATGGGTACAAATCACACAGAGGGGCCTTCACTTCAACTTGGGCTGAGTTGTATTTATAATGTCCTCAAGTTAGTTCTCTTGCTAACATTCTCAGCTTTCACCGTAACCCGAAGGAATTTTAAAGAGGAAACTCTCCTGTTTACTACAGAGAATATTTCTGATACAAGATGTGTGGGTTTTTCCACATCAAGCAGTTCTCAGCAGACACGGATTGGGTGTTTGGCAATTTAACTCAATTCTGAAACCGCAGGGAGTGAGCACAGATCCTGTAGGATAAGGGCTCAGTCTCACAAGACTCCCTCTCCCCCCTTCAAATGCCAGTCAAAGTCTGAGGTTGTCCCCTGTCATTTTCACCAACCTGCTATAAATCAAGGGTTGCCATGACCCCCTCGGATCCAATTTGCTAGAGTGGCTCACAGAACTCAGGGTAACACGTTTACCAGTTTATTATAAAGGATACAAATGAACAGCTAAATGAAGACAGAGGTCTGGAAGGGTCCGCAGTGTAGGAGCTTCTGTCCTTGTGGAGTTTGGGGTGAGCCACCCTCTTGGCATGTGGATGTGTTCACCAACCCAGAAGCTCTCCTAACCCCTTCAGTTGGGGTATTTTATGGAAGCTTCATCACATAGGCATGATTGATTATTAACTCAATATTCCACCCCTCTCCCCTCCCAGGAGAATAAGGGGTGGGGCTGAAAGTTCCAACCCTTTAATCTTGCCTTGATTTTTCTGGCAACCAGCCCCCATCCTTTTTTTTTTTTTTTTTTTTTTTGGCCATGCCACAAGACTTGCGGGATCTTAGTTCCCCAACCAGGGATTGAACCCGGGCCCTCTGCAGTTAAAGCGAGGAGTCCTAACCGCTGGACCGCCAGGGAATTCCCCCAGCCCCCATCCTGAAGCTTTCTAGGGCTCCCCCAGCCACTATCGTCTCATTGGCATACAAAAAGGCAATCGTACTACTCCAGAGATTGCCAGGGTTTTAGTTCTTGTGTCAGAAATGTGGGTCAAAGACCAAATATTAGAATAGAACATGCTCCAGCTCTCAGGAAATTACAAGGGTTTTAGGAGCTCTGTATCAGGAAGGGCAGGCAGGGAGAGACCAAATACATATTTCTAATTATGTCACAGATATGATAGGTCTATAATCAGAGCTTTGCCTTATCTTTCTAAGCCTCCCAAGAGTCTGATTTAGATACTCTAAGCCTCTAAAATCTGCACTTTTTATTTATTAGCCAGGCCTAAATCAGAGAATATGGGGCTTGCCGAATTGAAGAATACTGGGTTTATACATTTTCCAGCTTTGCTGAGAGGTTTATACATTTTTGTTGCATGTATTATTGTTCCCTTATTATGAATGAGGAAATGGGTGTGCAGGGAGGTTAGGAAAGCTGCCTCCCGCCCCCACCCCAAAACAGTGGGCTAGTAAGAGGCAACCAGGAATTCCTGCACACACAGGTCCTTTACCAGAACAGCTTCCTGCAGGCCCTGTCCTCTCATGTGTCCTACACACTTTTGCCGAGTGACTCTTCCTTATTGTGTCACTTCCCTATACCAGAGCCTTTGCTCATTTCCTTTGTACCTTGTGTGGCTTACAAGCCCTTTGAATGTAGGGTGTGATTGTAATATTTTACCTTGTGTGATTTTCTTCTCTTTCTATCCAAGCCAGTCTTGTGGCTCTAACTTAATTGTAAACCCCTGGAGGTCAAGGACTACATTCCCAGTGGGTGCCTTCTATGTAGGATGGCTACTCAGCTCAATTTACCTTGGAGGGTTCCAATTTATGCCACTGTGTTTCCCACGGTAACTATTAAGAATACCCCTTTTCACTCTGAAAAGTGTCTTGATCTAGAGGATAAATTATATGATCGCCCTATTTACATATATTAGCTATTCACCAAACACTTGTTGCTTACTACTGTTCAAGATACTAGGGAATTTAGTACATTCAGTTTTATTTACCATGAAAAATTTCACTGAAAAATTTAAGCAAACAAAAGGGATGACTATAATCCACTCTCCAGATAAAACCCTTAAAGAAAATAAAAGTAATACATTCACAAAATTAGAATACTCAAATTGTACTAAAAGATACAGATGGAAAAGAAAAACTGGAAAAGCTTCTCCTTCCTTTAGTCTCTTTCCCTAAAGGTAGATTCATATCTAAATTAAAAATTTAAAAAGGAATCATAACATGTAAACCATTCTTTTGCTTTTTTTCTCTCAGACACTTTTCTATACCAGCACATACGTAGTTGTCTATTTTAAACAGCTCTGAGTATTCGATTATGCGGATGTCTCACAAGTTATTTCACTAGCACGAACAGGGTGTTCTGGTGGTGAATTTTCAGCTGTTGTAGGTCTGTGCGCACCAAGCCCTTTGTGGATGTGGTAATAGTTGCCCCTGTTCTTTGAAACTCTTGAATTAATTGATTCTTCCTTGTTTGCTTTTTGATACTGAGGAGTGAACTGTATTCTCTCCTATTTTTTTGTATAAAATAGTATTTTCAGATGTCTGAGGATTATTGTAGCAAATAATTTCCCTTTGGCCATTATCCTTAGAATTCTAAGTGGCTTTAATGAAAAGAGTAGAGCTGTTTTTAGTGATGGAAGGGTGTGCTGCAGCATTTTTGGCAAAGGATTAACCTGAGGAAGGTGTGGTCAGTGTTGTCATAGAAATGTGAGCCCTAGGAGTCTATGTGATAGCATCTGACCACACCTGTAGGACGTGCTGAGTTCTGTGACATGACAGGGGGTGAGGGGTGTGGAAAATCTGAGCAGGGTGTTTTTAGCAACACTCTAAAGAAGTGATTGGCAAACTGCAGCTCGTAGTCACTGCCTACATATGGCCTACACGCTAAGTATGGCTTTTGCATTTTTTTAATAGTTGAAAAAAATCAAAAGAATATTTTAAAGATTAAAAATTATATGAAATAAATTTTTATTGGAATGACAACCATGGTCATTCATTTACATATTGCCTTAGGCTGCTTTCATGCTACCATGACAGAGTTGAATAGTTAGGCTAGGTCCATGAAGCTTGAAAGAAAGGCAGTCCTTGCTTTGCACAGTTTTCAACATGCACAGATTTCAGTTACTACAATATATTAACTGTGAGTACTTGGGTACAGAACAAGTTTCAGCTACTAGCTAGCTCTTCAGTCACAAATCATTGTGTAAATTACACATATGCATAGTGATTGGTCACTGCATGTCTGTTACTCAGTTCATACACAGTAAAGCATGTAGTTGTGTTGCTTCCTTGTTTCCCAGTATACATGACAGTTTACAAAAATGGTTAATCACTAGAGGAAGTTGGCCAAAAAAACACCGAAGTGTAGCAAAGAGAAAAAGTGATAACGCTGGAAGTGAAATTCCAATTGAACATAAATGGAGTGATAGGAGAATGAGTTAACTGTGGGAATGTTGACACTGCTTGCCATTTGAGACCGGATATGCAGCCAGAGGAGCTTATCGACAGAAATGAGGAAAGTAGTTGTGACAAAAAAAGGATGATCCAGTGGAAGTAATGCTGGCAGAAACTTCCACAGAAAGTCAAGCAACTCTCAGCAATTTTGTGTCATTGAAAGAGCAAAGGATAAAATGTTGGAAACTGATCCAAACCAAGAAAGAGGTGTGACACTTCACTAAGGTGAACTGAGAAGATGCTTGCTCTCTATCATGAGTTATATGAGTAAAGACCTTCACAAGCACTGTTCAGACTACTCTTGGTGACTTATTTATTTACAAAGAAGATTGAACACTTCGATTCTCAAGTTTCTTTTTTTTTTTTAATAAACTTACTTATTTTTGGCTGTGTTTGGGTCTTTGTTGCTGTGTGCGGGCTTTCTCTAGTTGCGGTGAGCGGGGGCTACGCTTTGTTGCAGTGCGCGGGCTTCTCATTGCGGTGGCTTCTCTTGTTGTGGAGCACGGGCTCTAGGTGTGCAGGCTTCAGTAGTTGTGGCGCACAGTTGCTCTGCGGCATGTGGGATCTTCCCGGACCAGGGATCGAACCCGTGTCCCCTGCATTGGCAGGCGGATTCTTAACCACTGTGCCACCAAGGAAGCCCCAATTCTCAAGTTTCTAATGTTTTAACTTACAGAGTACTAAATAAATATTCATTTTATTTTATTTTTTTAATTATTCTATACATTTATAGCCCACAGTTTTTCGTTTTAAAGGTTACGGAACAATCATAATTGTTCCCATTGCTCTGCATGATTTCACACTATTCTGCCTGTATTTACTATTTGGCCCATGATAAAAAAGTTTACTGACCTTCGCTCTAGAGAAAACAGATGGGGGGAGGAGAAGGACCATTTCATGAGTGGCTCCAAGCTTGTGAGGTGATCCAGGGCTTTCTTATTAGTATACAGTGAGGCAAGAAGTTGGTGTTCTTCAGTTTATAGCACCCATGGGAGTAAAAAGTTTATCAAGGGACTTCCATGGTGGAGCGGTGGTTAAGAATCCCCCAGCCAATGCATGGGACACGGGTTTGATCCCTGGTCCAGGAAGATCCCACAAGCTCCGGAGCAACTAAGCCTGTGCACCACAACTACTGAGCCTGCGCTCTAGAGCCTGCGAGCCACAGCTACTGAAGCCCGCGCACCTTAGAGCCCGTGCTCCGCAACAAGAGAAGCCACCGCGATGAGAAGCGCGTACACTGCAACGAAGAGTAGTCCCTGCTCGCCGCAACTAGAGAAAGCCTGCACGCAGCAATGAAGACCCAACGCAGCCAAAAATAAATAAAAATTAAAAAAAAAAAAGCTCAAGCGACCTCAGAACCAGAGAAACCTGTTTTCTATGACAAAGACCAGTCTGTTTGGCAATTTTGTAATAGCCAATGTTCAAAATGCCTGCCAGGGTTTTGTAATTTAGGTTCATATGTCAGATAATGTGTGATTTTAACCATTTTTAATACTTTTCCAAGAGAATGTTACTGTTTCCTAAAGGCAGGAATTCCATTTTTCCATATTCTGAAGCAAGTGTATCCAAATTTGGTGTCCTTCAGCTTTTCCCTGTTTTTCTTATTCTGTTTTGAAAACTTACGGAACGTATTTAATTTTGCACTAGCATTTGTGAGCACAGAAATAGAACTTGAAACATATTTTTCATGATTGTTTTCCAAAACTATTCTGAGACCAGTATATCATTTTGTCATCTCTTAATAAGAACAGTTATTTATTAAGGAATAACTTACTGAAAATTGTCCAACCGAGTCCCCCTCAGCCTTGGCCAGTTCTTTGGTATGGTGCTATCTATGACCCTGTCATTGAGTGTCACCATAAACAGGCCTAGCAGAGGGCCTGGCCTTGGTGAGCCCTCCAGTTGTGATGAAGCCTTGAGGAATGTTTTGGCTTTTAGGCAACTTCAGTTTCATGTTTTTCCCACTGCCTGTCACTATAGTGTTTTTTTTCTTTCCTTCCATCCGAGGGGTCGTTTTGTTTGTGCCTGTGCTCTCTGATCAGACCAATTTGAATTCATATCCAGCTCTGCTGCTTGCTTAGCTTAACCTACCCAAAGCCTCAGTGTTCTGCTTTGTAAAGGGCAGGGTGGGGGTGTTACTGCATGAGTCACGGTTTTATTGTGACTATTAGAAATCGTGCATAGAATGTGCCTGGCATCAAGCTTAGTGAAGGCAGTGAAACGGGGTGTCAAGAAATAAGTCATGCTCTGCATTTTGGTTCATTTTGATTTTAAGCTGGGTCTACCAAAGTATAGTATTTTGACTTTTTTGAAGTTTTTTTTAAGGAAGGTGGTAAGTCATGGACGCCATCTTACATACTAAAGTATTTCTGGCTTTTTGTACAAGCGTTTTGGAGAACAACAAAAGAGAAAATGCACTGATGTTATTTGGAGTGAGGTGAAGAACATGTGGCCTGTGTTTCCTAAAGGAACATTCTCTCCTTTGAAACGAACCGAGCAAGCAAACAAAAGCAAAATCCTTTTTTCATGAGATTACTTCCTTAAGCCTAGAGAGTAAAAATGTATATGATGGAAGCTTAAAAGCAGTTTAGTTAGTAAAAGCATGTGACAAAATGAGACTTTTCTCCATTTGACGAGGAGCCTCCATACTCAGAGAAGGGACTCTGTCTTGACACAGTAAGTGTGTGGTTAAATTTCATCTTAATTGAACCTAGCTTTGGCCAACTAATCTGCTCCTTAGAGCTCTTTTACTCTAATCAAATTTATTTTAAAAAGAGCTTTTACCCCATTAAAAAAAAATAAAAACAAAAAAAAGAGATTAGCTTTTTTCTCTTTTTATTATAGGAATTTTCAAATGTACACAAAGGAGTGAAAACAGTTTTATGAGTGCCCATAGACCATCACTCAGCTTCAACAATTGTCAGCATTCTGTCTTTTCAGATTACTGTGTTTTTAGTCCAGGTTCTCTCCTAATAAAGAGACATTTCTAAATTCTCCTGGGACAAAAATGAAGTCACCCCCATCCTGTCCTACCCCACCCAAGGAACCTGAAAATAAGGCTGCTTCTGAAACTTAAACTATGAGATCAATGTGTGATCATTGACAGCAGATACGAGCAGCCGTCTGAGACAGAATAGCCTCTCAGGCCTGCAAAATTTGTAATGAAGGAACCATCACATCTACAGAAAGAATGGTCCAGTCAGGAAGGGGCATTGCTCAGTGGTGGAAGTAAGAAAAGTGTTCCAGAGGCAGACCTTGACTGTGCTGTCTTGACCTAAGTGCTTCCCGAGCTGTCTGCTGCAAGCCTCTAGTCTGCCTGATAGATCCCAGTAGAGAGTAAGTTCACAGGAATCCTACGGAAAACTTCTTTACTGTGACTCCAAGTCACCTGCTCCATTTCAGCTTGCTATCCGAGGTGGTATGTTGGTACGCATCCACCCTGCTGGACAGTTATTTTCTCAGTATCCTCCTGTGCGCTTTGTTAGCAAGATCAGCATCCCTGTGCCTCATCAGCTCTGGGGCACTAAGAGTGCCTGTCTGAGCCTACAGAGATGAGGGCCAGATTCTGGGCAGTGTTTACTTCACCAAGGTAACTGCCCTCCATCCCTAGATAAGCTTTTTCCTCTTCCTCTTTATGCACCCTCAGGCTTCTATACCTGCACAGAATGTATCTGGCACCCTTGCTTATGAAAAGCCACCAAATTCTCACCCTTCATACTGTGTTCGCCCTGCTGCATTCTCTGCTGTGGTGTCTGGCAGTTCCCACCTGGCTGGCTTGAGCTTTGTTTGGCCCCTCAGGTGTTTGTTTCAATTGAGACATAATTCACATTCCGTACATTTGACCCATTTAAAGTGTACAATTCCTCCCTCAGGGTTTTTGTTTAAAAGATTGTACCTGAAGCTGCTCAGGAAGCAAGGACACAAAGCAGTCGATGATCCCCAGGGCTGTCAGCTTGGCAGGGCATCGGATAGGCTGTTGCCAAACCTCGGCAGCAGTGCGGTGCTCCCGCCTCGATGTTGTTTTCAGTGTTGGATCATAAGTGGATCCTGTGTGGGTCCTCTCCAGTTTGTCTTGTTTTTAGCAGTGCTGCCTCTGGCATTTGATAGCCGTGTGGATTGGGCAGAAATATATACCAAAGAACTCTTCTCCTTCCGTGTCTTCCCTGGGCCTTGTCGATTGCGTTTGTTTTGTGACCTTTGCACATTGTCAAAAGTACCTGTTCCAGGTGCACACCCAGCTGGTTCTGGTTGATGTGTTATATGGACAGAAGGTGCCTGGGCCTATTTTTTAAAAAAAAACTGATTTAGTAAAGTATTTACATACCATAAAATCACTTGTTTTAAGTATACAACCCAATGACTTTTGGTACATTTACAGAGTTGTACAACCAACCCCCCAATCCAATTTTAGAACATTTCCATCAGCCCCAAAAGATCCATCCCTGTGCCCATTTGCAGTCAGTCTCTGCTCCACACCCCCAACACCAGGCAAACACTAATCTGCTTCCTGTCTCTATTGATTTGCCTTTTCTGAACATATCGTATGATTCCGTTGATATGAAGTATCCAGATAAGGTACTTTTTTTTTTTTTTTTTTTTTTGCACTGGGTCTTAGTTGAGGCTCACGGACTCCTTAGTTGCGGCAGGTGGGCTCCTTAGTTGTGGCGTGCAAACTCTTAGTTGAGGCATGCATGTGGGATCTAGTCGAATCTGGGCCCCCTGCATTGGGAGCGCGGAGTCTTATCCACTGCGCCACCAGGGAGGTTCCTAGATAAGGTACTTTCTAACTGGTGATTTCATTGATGGTTGCTTGCAAATTAACAGAGCATTTTTTTTTACTTCAGAGTATCCTTTTTCTGCTGTACTAGTTAGCTGTGATTTATTGGTGTACGTGTGAGTTTCTTGGGGTGTTTGTTTTGCATAGTACCAACCTTTTTTGTCCATAGATAGATGTTTTGT
The DNA here is from genome assembly GCF_965194825.1 of Balaenoptera physalus. Lineage (NCBI taxonomy): Eukaryota > Metazoa > Chordata > Mammalia > Artiodactyla > Balaenopteridae > Balaenoptera > Balaenoptera physalus. The sequence continues at coordinate 14,403,311 of NC_138900.1, read as the reverse complement.
GGAACATTTGGTTTCTTGCCCATCGTTGTGATGTATTTTGGGAGACGCAAGAGAAGCACAAATCCTGCCCTCTGTGCTTTCGAAAGGCATCCCCTAGTTGGTGAGGTAAACCTAGCAAACATGAAAACAACTAGGGAGGAGTAAATGACAGCATATAACCAAGTTTTGGGCCCTGGGATGTTTTTATTTGAGATGTTTATGAAGCACCCTGTGCTAGGCCCAGGGCAGGGTGGAATGCCCTTATGCCAGAAGGCAGAGATGTAGGAGGCCAGGGTGTAGGGAGAGGTGATGTGGACTCGTGATCCCGGGGGGTGGGGGGGGTGGTGATATGGTGGTGCAGAGCACACATTGAATCACATGGTCAGGTTACTCCCTTTCCAAGTTGCTTTCTATCCTCCTGATTCCTCCAGGAGAAAGTCTCATTCTAGTGCAGGTGATACCTCCAGCACTTGTTTATCTGTCCCTTTTTAAGAGAGAGCAGATTTCTAGGCCTTCTGCAGGCAGATGTATCTGGCTGCAATTATAACATTGTTCTGTTTTCATTGTGCTAGAGTGGGGCCAGATTTTAGGACACCTTGTAACCCAGGCCCATCTCGGTGTGCTCAGATGGGGGGAGCCATCATAAGCGCTGAAGCAGAGGAGTGACCTGAGTTGTCTCTGGAAGGTTGGCAGTTGGGGGAACTAACGTTAGGGAGCTTCTTTCTGAGGCTCTTGTGGTAATTTGACTATGAAGTGGCCTATCCTGGCAGAGAGTAGACAGGAAAAGTTAGGAAAGGCCCTTCTGTGGGGTGCTAAGAGCACCAGGCCGTGCATTTCCTTCCTGACCGTGCATTGCCAGCTCTGGGCTTGCTTTCTTTTTTTTTTTTTTTTTTTTAATTAATTAATTGATTAATTTTTGGCTGCTTTGGGTCTTCGTTGGTGTGTGCAGGCTTTCTCTAGTTGCAGCGAGCGGGGGCTACTCTTTGTTGTGGTGCACGGGCTTCTCATTGTGCTGGCTTCTCTTTGTTGTGGAGCACGGGCTCTAGGCGTGTGGGCTTCAGTAGTTGTGGCATGTGGGCTCAGTAGTTGTGGCACGTGGGCTCTAGAGCGCAGGCTCAGTAGTTGTGGTGCACAGGCTTAGTTGCTCCGTGGCATGTGGGATCTTCCCAGACCAGGGCTCGAACCCATGTCCCCTGCATTGGCAGGTAGATCCTTAACCACTGCGCCACCAGGGAAGTCCCAGCTCTGGTCTTTCAGTGCTAGGCTCCCCTTGGCCCAGTGAGACGGGCACATATCCAGAAGGATCCTGCAGTCTGGCTTTTTGCCTTTGAAAGTCCTTTTTCTATACTGGATGTGTGTGTGTTTGATAATGGGGGAAGGGACAAAATCAACACGCAACTGAAATTCAGTTCAGTCTGGTGGGTTGGTGTCTTTGTCGTTAGATGATGCCTTCCTATACAAAGAAGGAATCACTAGGTAGGCCTGATGGCGACACTTCAGAAACAGCTCACAGAGTAACTGTGCTGAAACTTAAGGCTCTGCTTCTCCTCTTGGGGCTCTGGAAAGCTGTGGGCCTTCTCCTACAGGTCTGTGCATGTTCTGTCTTGCAAGAATTGCCCTGCCAAGCTAACTGGTCTCTGGTTGGTTGTGTTTTAGATTTTTGCCGAGTTTCGAAGAGTGTGGGAAAATGCCGGGCCTCCATCCCTAGGTGGTGGTACAATGTCACTGATGGATCCTGCCAGCAGTTTGTGTATGGAGGCTGTGGAGGGAATGACAATAATTACATGACCAAGGAGGAGTGTCTTGCAAAGTGTGCTGGTGTCACAGGTAAGACAGTGCTGTTGGGGAAGTTTTATTATCTAGAGACACTTTATTAATTGGGACGTAGCTGCCTCTTGCTCTTTGCTAGTTCTTCACTGCTGAAACTGGGAGACGTTTTTAAAAGCAGAAGAAACAGGCACAGTGTGAAGGTCGCCCACACGGTGGTTTCACAGTGGTACCCTCCCTCCTCTTCCCAGAAAGGGGAGAGTAGGCCGCAGACTGAAGCCAGGGGAGGGGTGACATGACAGCGTCTTCTCCCCAACTTCCCTTCTCCCACTACTGAGAGCAGGTCCCACGCCAGGCCTGGTACGAGCAGAGTCCTCCAAGTCTACTCAGGCGGGCTGCCCCCCTTGCTTCCTGGGCATTTGGGTTATTTTTACCTTTGGGACAAATGGCTTGAGGAGCTCACCCAGCCAGCCAAGTTATGAATCAAGTTAAAACTAGAACATACTTCTGGAATCCATCCTTCTCTCAGCCTTCGTGAGGGATTCTGTGGAATCAAGATAATGTTGACCCTGAGAGCCTCCCAGTGTAAATAAAAACCTAAAGCCCCACAACAGTGTGCACTGGCTCTAAACGGAGCCTCGAGGGACTCCTTGAGACCTGACGGCAGTGCGATATTGGCCCTCTGGAGCCTGATCCTTCCTAGGTGTTCCAGAGACCCGAGGACTGGGCCAGCCAAACTGTCAAAGATTTTCATTGGCGATTTCCTTAACATTGTTACGGGACTTCTTGCATCCTTTCCTGACAGCTTGGTGTCAATGTGTGGACTCTGCATTATGATTCTGTGTCAGAATGTGCTGGTGCCCTCAGTGCTCACCGCACTGGCTGTAGTCTCTCTTGGCTTTGAACTCTGCATTCAGAAATCAGATAAGTTTATTAAAGTTGTGTGTAAAGAGAGGAAGACAACAGTGGTCTTGGCTGTGAACTGAGGTTTAAAACATAATGCGCAGACACACAAGCCCAGCAGTGACTGAGTGCCTTGAGGAACATTTTATTGATCTTTGTGTGCCCAGTGCCCGGCAGGCACTCAACAAGTGTTTGGAGAGCTGAGGTGGCTGGTATTATTTTTGGATTATTTTTGGATTATTTTAAGTCCACCTTGGCTTAATGCCAATTCATTTGATTTGCTAGAGCAGGACCAGGTACTTTGGTCTTATCTTTTAATGGTGACTTTTGCCTTTCTGGTTGAACTTTTCATTGACTAGAAAGAATCCTTGGATTCCAACAGATGAGTTCCTCATTTTGGGGGCTGGGATGGAGGGGCAACTGGCAACCTTACCAGATGGTGATGGAGAAAAATACCATTTATTTTATGTGGTTTTCCGCCATCAGCTGTGATCCAGTGTCAGGGAAGGAATTAAGGGGAAATGTTTTTTGCTACATTTTCTGTCCTTTTCCAATCAGGAGTTGACAGTAGCAAATGTACATGCCGTTCTGGTTACTCCTTGGTTTCTCAGGGGGAAAGTTAAGTTTTAAGAACACAAGCAGTGGACAGTGGGCATTAAGGCGGGATGTCTCTGCAAGGAGCCACAGGGTGTAGTGTTTTGCTGGGAGAAGGCAGACAGCTATCTTCCTAGAGGTCAAGCCAGAGTCTGGCCCCAGCCTTGAGGTCCCGGAAAGCTCATTTGCTGGCACCCGAGCGTGGCTGCACTGCACAGCTCCTGAGGCGTTCTCTTTGCCAGCATATTTTCTCCCAGGCAGGCAAGCTCTGTGGGGAGCCAAATGATAATGAGAATGCCAGTTTATTAATTAATTAATTAATTATAATGAGAACCAGAACCACCAAAGGGACCAGACACTTCTGTCCCTGTGCCTGAACCCTTAGTCTGTGTAGGCAAACCTCTCAGCGAAATTCCCAGAACATTGCTTGATGAGGAGAGAGGCGGAACTGGGGGAGCTGGTTTGTGATGGTAATGTGCAATGGCATCAGGTTAGGCCAGCCCCACGCCTCTCCACAAGGGAGGGTTCCTCCCTCCTGGACCCTGCCTGCACTTCCACCCACCCTCTTAGCTTTGTGTGTGTGCAAGATAAAATATACATAATGTAAAATTTAGCATTTAACCATTTTTAAATGCACAGTTTAGTAGCATGAAGTACATTCACAGTGCTGAGCACACCCTTCACTTTTTTTTTAATATTTGTTTATTTATTTATTTGGTTGTGCCGGGTCTTCATTGCAGCACGTGGGCTCCTTAGTTGCAACAGGCAGGCTTCTTAGTTGCGGCAGGTGGGCTTCTTAGTTGCGGCACACGGGCTCCTTAGTTGTGGCCTGCGAACTCTTAGTTGCGGCCTGCGAATTCTTAGTTGCAGCATGCATGTGGGATCTAGTTCCCTGACCAGGGATTGAACCCAGGCCCCCTGCATTGGGAGTGCATAGTCTTTTTTTTTTTTTTTAAACACACCTGCATCTTTTTTTTTTAATAAATTTATTTATTTACTTATTTATTTATTTTTGGCTGCATTGGGTCTCCATTGCTGCACGGGCTTTCTCTAGTTGTGTCAAGCGGGGGCTACTCTTCATTGCAGTGCGCGGGCTTCTCACTGAGGTGGCTTCTCTTTGTTGCGGAGCACAGGCTCTAGGCACACGGGCTTCAGTAGTTGTGGCACGCGGGCTCAGTAGTTGTGGCTCACGGGCTCTAGAGTGCAGGCTTAGTAATTGTGGTGCACGGGCTTAGTTGCTCCGTGGCATGTGGGATCTTCCCGGACCAGGGCTTGAACCTGTGTCCCCTGCATTGGCAGGCGGGTTCTTAACCACTGGGGAGCGCATAGTCTTATCCACTGCGCCACCAGGGAAGTCCCACGCCCTTCACTTTTTTAATTCATTGGGTGAGTTAATACAGTTCAACAGGTTATTTGGCCCTGGAAGCCATTCTGTCTTTTTATAATGTCATTTCACACGTCTTTTCTCTGATTCCCAGCTGGTTGATCTTAAAATTTAACCCACAAGGGCAGTCTTGGTTCCTTATTTTCCAAGTTCTGGCAGGTTTGTGGTCCAGCATGTGCACTGAAGGGCCCACATAAAGGAGAAATGGGAGTCGCTGTGAGAGGCACACAGGACCAAGCCTCCTCAGGGATACAGCTTGTTTTGTTTCACCAGGCAGTCTTGGAGGTACACTTTCTCACTGTGCTGTTTATTTGTCCTCTTGTAGTAAATACCATCGATGATCTGTCCAGGAATGGAGCAGATTCCTCTGTCCCAAGTGGTAGGTTCTTATAAAGACCCAGGATGGAATGAGGGCCATCCAGATGGCTAATGTGAAAGGACATTTGTAATTTGGGCATTGTACAAGGGCTTCCACCTCCTGGTTCTGTTTACTCAGAACTGGCGAACAGGGGCTCTGCCTGGGCTGCCAGCTTCTGGCTCCTGGCCAGCATCCTTCCGCTGGGGAGTTCAGCAGACAAGAGGGCTGAGGGATTCTCCAGTGCTTCCTGGCTGACCTCAGCTTCCTCCTGGGGGATGAGGGATTGTGGCTACTGCTGCATGTGGCTCAGGCCCCTTCCCCCGCTTTGGGCTGGCTTCAAGTCCCCTGGCCTCAGCCTTCGTGCTGTCTTCACTGCCCTATCGCACCTCCTTGCTTGCTGTATCTCCTTTGCTCCTTGTCGTCCTTGCTGTCCGTCTCCCTCCCTGTGCTAAGAGTCCTCTGTCTTCTGCCACCCCTGCCTCCATTCCCACTGCAGTCCTTGATCTCGAGCTTTGTGTTAGCTTGCTTTGTAGTGCTGACAGCAGCTGCCCCATTCCTGCTTTATGCTTAAAGGACTCTGCATCAGGAGCCGGGGGTGAGTGGTTCAGAGGCACTAGTAAGTCCAGTCCAGCTTCCCCAAAGGCCAGTCCCCAGGCAGTGGGTTCTGCTGGGCGAGACCTGCTGTGGAGGCAGGGAGTCCGCCCCTACCCCATTTGAGGGTGGCCCCCTGTCAGCCACTGGCCACGCACTGGTTGCACTCTTGATTCTGGTCCTTTGACTCTGACATCAGCACCCACATGAGAGTGAGCATTTATTAGTTCAGTGGTTGACCAATTTGCAGAATGCTGAGAGGTTAAAGTCACTTTCCAGTTTTGCTAGGCTAGGAATCCTGTGACTGTCCTGACCATTGCTTTGCCTGGGTTCATTGCTTATTCCCAAGCTGGCCTCTGCAAGGTCATCCAGAGCCATGGGGCACTGGCATCATAACTCTGGTTTCTGTCCTGTTTCAGAAGAAAATTCCCCCAAGAGAATAAGGGACCCTCCTCCCTGTGTCAGAGAGTGGACACCTCTGGTCTTCTTCATCACCCCAGAAATTGTGGCTGGGATTAGTTTCCATAGTAACCCCTGAGGTGACAGGCAGGCTTCCCCATCCAGCGTTCATTCTGTGTGTGCCGTAGAGCCCATTAGGACTGGGAGGTGATGGAGCAAAGCTGCCCACAGAGGGGGGCTCCACTCCCTTCCGGGTGCCAGAGTGTCTACGCTCCCTCAGTGGGCCCTTTTAGACTCATCCCCAGCTAGGCGACGTGTCCTGTGTCCATTCCAGCCTCCCTGACATGGATGTTTGTGTTTCAGTTCCCAGAAGGCAGGATTCTGATGACCTGTCCAGTGATATTTTCAACTATGAAGGTATAACTTTTAAAAAACATGTTTTCTTACTTAATTGGGAATTGAGACACACTTGAGGATTTCCATTAAGGGTATTGTAGAGCAGGGCTTCCCGACCTTTCCCAGGTGTTAGGACGCATGAGGATGCCCTGGGGCAGCAGGAAGCAGGATGTGCCACAGCACGCCCTTGGGAAGCTTTGCTTGAGAGGCAGCGTGGCGTGCAGGCTCTGCCTCCCTCCAGCTGCGCGCTGTGGGCGGGATACTGTAGCTCTGCCTCAGAGTCCCTGACTATGAAATGAGGGGCCTAGTTCAGACCTCTCTGAAGGTTCAGAGACCGAGTTAACACATGTAGACCCTACAACAGTGACTGACATAGAATAACCTCCATAACAGTGTAGTCTGGCCATAAAGAGAAAGATATCTGAAAATGTGGTCCAGAATGGCCACGTCTGTAATGGCCAAGTTTCTTTTAACAGAGAGATGTTTTCCCCATTGGCTGGCAGCCATATGACTGCTTGGGAGCATTCTAGCTCCATTCACCTCTCCTGGGCCCTGCTAATTTGTATGCCTTGGGCTGTCTCACTCCCAGAACACTGCACTGCCAAGGCCATCACTGGGCCTTGCCGCGCATCCTTCCCACGCTGGTACTTTAATGCCGAGAAGAACTCTTGTGATAACTTCATCTACGGCGGATGCCGGGGCAATAAAAACAGCTACCTCTCCAAGGAGGAGTGCATGCAGCGCTGCTTCGGTGAGTCTGCCTGACTCCTAAGTCCAAGAAACAGCGATGGGCAGATGAACCCTCCTGAGAGGACACCAGTCCCTTTCCTCATCCCTAAAAGGAAGGCCTTGGAAATGCTGTCATTTGGACTCTGCCCTTAGTCTTCTCTGGCTCCCTGGTGGGGAAGGGGTGGGCTTTGGCCCCAGCTATTGGGCACATGTGTCCTAGGTCCCTACTGGGGTGGCAAGGTCTCAGAACCCTCAGAAGAGCTGGAAGAAGTCGTTCAGAAGGAGTGTGAAGGCCCTGGGCTGAGGGGAATCCTCAGGTGGCTGCAGCTGTGAGGGGAGGAGGGCTGAAAGCTGACCTCAGGGTTGTGTGTTTTCTTCCAGGCAAGCAGTTGTATCCTGCCCTGCCCCGCACTAAAGGTAAACGGCCTCTTGCCCCCCTCCACCTACCTGCCTTGACTAAGCTCGGCTGTGTTTTTTGCAGGCTCATGTTGTCTCGGACACATCATCCTTCACTGTAAACATCGTTTTGTTAGAAAGTCATGTTTCTGCACGAGAATGGCCAGGCAGTTTGGAACATGTGGTGGATGTTTGTCCCATTGTACAGTGTACATAAACGGGTTAGGAGTGAGGCCGTCTCTGCCTAGGCAGCCTGGGGGTGACTGGGGGACACATCCTACTGTTTTAGGTGTGTGGGATCTGCTGCACGCAGGCCTGGGACTAACTCCAGGTTTGCGGGGGAACTTTACTGCCATGGGGTGTACAGAGTTGGTCATGGGTGATAACAAAGGAGGACGGAAAGCCCTTGCCATGTGTGGGTGGAGCATGGCCCCAGCCAGTGCTGTTGTCCCCAAGCAGTCTGGTCTGACAAGGAGGCTAGGCCTCCTCTAGCTTTTGTTTCTGATTCTGAGCCTGAATCATGGATGGTAGTGTTTGCACAGAAGACCTGCCACACTGGTTTGGCCTCTTTCCACCTGTTTCCCTGTTAAGGAGCCCAGGCCTGGCCTGTGTGTCTGCTCTGCTTTAGAAGAGAAATGAAGCTGGAACCTGGTTTGCCAGGCATAGGGATCTGGAGGGTTGGAGATGGAGAGTGAATTGACCCTGTCCAATTCCGCAGCCAAGTGGGGAGAGGGAGCCGGGTAGCTGCCACAGGAGGCCACATTCCTTAGGTGGAGCCCCACCTGAAGAAAAAGCATCTTAACTGACCATTGGGACTGCAGTGGGGCAACCACTATTACATTTACCTGGGCAGTTAGGAGCATGAGGGTCCCCTCCCGGCCCTGCTCCAGATATACCCATGCCTCTGCCCTTCCCTCATTCCACAGGCAGCCACCCCAGCCACCTGCAGGGCCACATCTTTCTCTGGCTGGTTGGGGGAGGGGGTGTGTGTTTGCACACACACACCAGAGATGTGTGCTTTTCCTGTACAGATTGCCCCAGAGAGGTGGCAGGGTAGTACAGAGTTGAAGTGGGGATTTTTTGTTCAAAAAGGAGGAACGCAAGTAGCCGCTCTGTCTATGTGCACATAGCATAGCACCTCCTTTTTTCAGGAGCCTACTTCTCAAGACTGTAGGGACTCTCCTTGAGGACTTCCTGTCAAGCAGTGTCAGTTCTCCAGAGCCTTCTGGGTTGGGGTGGGGGGATGTCTGGCCCAAGGGCTGCTGGTCCTCCTCCCGAGCCCACGTGGACACTCTGGCTATGGCCCGCCTCGTCCTGCTGGTTCTGAGGCCTCTCTCTCATCCACAGTGGTGGTCCTGGCAGGGCTGTTCGTGATGGTCCTGTTCCTCTTGCTGGGAGCCTCCGTGGTCTGCCTGATCAGGGTGGCGCGGAGGAACCAGGAGCGCACCCTCCGTACTGTCTGGAGCTCTGGGGACGACAAGGAGCACCTGGTAAAGAACGCTTACGTCCTGTGAATGCGCGGTCGCCAAGGGGCTGCCCTCCTCAACCCCCTGTTAATGAAGAGAATCTGCGAAGGGAGGAGAGACAAGTGTCGAACGCGTGTGTGCTTTTTCAAATAGAGTGATTTGTTTGTATTTGCGCGATCATTAGGGCTTTTGGCCTGTTTGTTAATCCAGAAGGTAAGAGGGCTGCTCCCTGGTCTCCCGGGATGGGTTTGCTTTGGAAATTCTCTTAATGAAGGGCTGTGCACGTTGCAGATGGTCTAGCCCTAGGTCGGAGTCGGTTCCTCTTCGATTTATTTCTTTGCTCCAGGTGTAGTTTTCTTAGCTTATGTTGAATCCTATTGCCTCCTTTCCCATCACAAAAGTAATGTTTTAATAGTTTCCTTTGCTTTTTTTCTGTTTTTTTTTTTTTCAAGTAAGGAGAAACATAAGTTTTTTTAATTAGGATTCTGAAAGGAAGAAAGTAAAATGTACAAGTTTAATAAAAACGGCCTTCCCTTTTAAAATAAATTTCAGTATGTGCTTTCTTTATTTGTGGGACTGCTAATTTAAACTCTACCAAAGTTACCACAGGACACTACATGAGATGTCCCATTCCAGAAACAAACTTCTTAAAAAAATAGCACCTTTTAGATCTTCTTGAATGAAATACATCTTATATTTCAACGGAGTGCCCATAAAGTTTCACCAAACAACACTTAGCCTTACCACCTGTGGTAAGCTCTGATTATTTTCTTATTCTATTTCACTCTTTAAAAATTTCGGTCTTAGGGACTTCCCTGGTGGCGCAGTGGTTAAGAATCCGCCTGCCAATGCAGGGGACACAGGTTTGTTGATCCCTGGTCCGGGAAGATCCCACATGCCGTGGAGCAACTAAGCCCGTGTGCCACAACTACTGAGCCTGCGCTCTAGAGCCCGTGAGCCACAACTACCGAAGCCTGCATGCCTAGAGCCCGTGCTCCACAACAAGAGAAGCCACCACAACAAGAAGCCTGCGCACCGCAACAAAGAGTAGCCCCTGCTCACCGCAACTAGGGGAAGCCCGCATGCAGCAACGAAGACCCAACACAGCCAAAATAAAATAAATAAAAAATTAATTTTAAAAAAAAGGTAAAAAAATCTTAAAAAAAAAAATTTTTGGTCATACCACACTTTTTTTTTTAATGACCCACTTTGGCATCCATGATTTTTTTTTTTTTAATTTATTTAAAAATAAATTGGAACAAAAAGACAATAAGCCCTCCTTTCCTTGACCCTTCGTAGAAATCCCTTCAGGCCAAAAGGCCACATTCTGTACAGACATACCTCCTTTTATTGCAGTTCGCAGATACTGCAGGGGTTTTTTCTGTTTTTTCGGTTTTTGGGTTTTTTTTTACAAATTGAAGGTTTGTGGCAACGCTGCGTTGTCAGATGATGGTAAGCATTTAAAGTATTTTATTTTTTATTTTTTTAATGCTATTCTTGTCTGCTTATATTTTTATTTATGTATGTATGTATGTATGTTTGGCTTTGTTGGGTCTTCCTTTCTGTGCGAGGGCTTTCTCTAGTTGTGGCAAGTGGGGGCCGCTCTTCATCGCGGTGCGGGGACCACTCTTCATCGCGGTGCATGGGCCTCTCACTGTCGCGGCCTCTCTCGTTGCGGAGCACAGGCTCCAGACGCGCAGGCTCAGTAATTGTGGCTCACGGGCTGAGTTGCTCCGCGGCATGTGGGATCTTCCCAGACCAGGGCTCGAACCCGCGTCCCCTGCATTGGCAGGCAGATTCTCAACCACTGCGCCACCAGGGAAGCCCTAAAGTATTTTTAAATTAAGGTATATACATTGTTTTTTTAGACACAATGCGATTGCACACCTAATAGACTATAGTGTAGACATAACTTATATATGCACCAGGAAATCAAAAAATTCATGTGACTTTATTGTGATACTTGCTTTGTTGTGGTAGTCTGGAACTGAACACACAATATCTTAGAGGGATGACTGTCCATTGGGGGAAAGGCTTGTGTCCATTAGGGTTTAGAAATCTATTCCAGAAGCAATTGGCTAAATACCTCATCCAATTAATCCCCCCCAGCCTCTCTGGTCCATGGTAGATGTTGCTCATGGATTCTGGCATTCTCCCTGCCAAGCCTTCCAGGCAGCCTGGTGCTCCAGGCCCTCACTGTGGTTGACTCAGAGTTGGTGAACAGGTGCCATATCCCAGACAAATTGGGACACCCGCCCCTGTTCCCCTCCCCGCCCTCCCCGCCTCCCCAGTGCTCCTCAAGAGCCTGTGGTCCAGGGAAAGAGGGCCTAGACAGTGGGAAGAGACTCTCTGCCTACCACCCGCCTCCAGGTGTGCAACAGCAAGCAGGTCACTTAACTCCTTTGAACCTCCGGTTTCCTCACCTGTAAGGTGGGTGGATGTGAGGGTCACATGAGATCATAGATGTCAGGTTGCCCATGGGAAGTGGTGGCCACCTCTGCCCACCTACCTGTGTCCTCGTTCCTCCTTAGTAGTCGGTGGTTCTTCCCTACACCCACCCTGCCACCCCACGAGCAACTCTCAGGTCCACTCATGTATCCCTTTGGATTCAGGAACCTCAGACCCACTGATGCCTCTGGCCTTTCTCTACCTGCTTGAACAAGAGTTGTCTCTCCTTCATGTGAAGGAAAAAAGTAGTGTGTTTGGATTTGAAAAGAAACTGTTGGGAATCACTTCACTTTTTTCGTTGTTTTTTTTGCCGTGACATGTGACATGTGGGATATTAGTTCCCTGACCAGGGATCGAATTTGCGCCCCCCGTACTGGAAGCTCAGAGTCTTAACCACTGGACCACCAGGGAAGTCTGGGAATCACTTTTAAATAATTCTACTGCAGTAGGAAGATCATGAAGTGAATTCTCTCTCCATCAAGGCCAGTCGAGTTTTCGCAGGTTTTTCATAGTGTACCTTTATATGTTTCTGATGCAGAAGTTATCTCTGTGACTCACTTCTGCCAGAATTTGTCCTGTTCTGTCTTGTGGTTTGGGAGGCCCCGTGGCTCCACTTGCTCCTGGCAGATTGACAGCATGGGGCCTTGCGGCGCTCCTTGTCTGCCAGTGGTGTCTGTCTCCCTTCTGTACTTTTCCAGGTTATGATGCTGCTCTTCCAGTCTGGTCAGCCACCTCCTGCCACGCCACTATGGCCCTTGAAACTAAACTGCCATGTTTTCCACTTTCTAGACCATTTAAAGGCTGACGTTGGTCCTCTTTTCGTTGCAAAAGCTGCCTAACAATAGGCCAGTAGCCAAGGTGTTCAATGGACATTTCATGGCCTTTGTCATCCTCAGAGGTGGAATGGACTTCTAAAAAATCAACTCAACAAAGATCTCTACCTCTTCCTGGTCCATACACTTTAGTAAGGTAGTTTGGTCACTGAATGTGTTTGTCACCAGAAAGGATTTATCTCTATCTCCTGGGTAAAGATCAGGTCAAAGGGGTTGGGAGTTATATAGACTATTTCGAAAATTTGGAATTCTACCCTCATCATTCCTGTGTATGATGCATCTTTCTTCCCCCTAACAGCAAGCCCAGGTTCGCCTGGTTGGTGCACCCTCTGGGTGGCAGCTGACCAAAGGGGGGCCTCAGGAATTAATTCTGGTTCAGCCTCCGAGATTCTTTCTTGGATGACTAGTCCCAGGTCATGAAAACAATGACCACTTGGTCACTGAGTGCCCTGCCTGCCACGTCTCCCTACAGTGGCCCACGTGGTCTCTGTAAATTTGTAAAAAATGCTTGTTCCATTCACATCTGACCTTTCCAAACAAAAGGTCTGGGTGTGAGTAGGTGATGATAGAAGAGGTAAAGCTATACCTTCTGGGATGGGAGTCACACTGATTTCGTGTCCTCGGAGGGAGAATAACAACCTGGCACCTGGCAAGGGAACACCTCAGACCCCAGGAGGTGGGGGGGAAGGAGCGGTGTAATCAGTGCTCTTTCTGTCCTCTAGATCTAACACTGCAGCCTGCCAATCCATCACCTGGTCCGCCTGAGCCCTGCAGCAGGCAATGTGGCACATAGACCCAGCCGCTCCTGAACCATTCTGCTATACCCGATGCCAACAGCAGCAACGCCTGAATGTGGGCCCCACCCATAGACGTTTACAAACACATGGACCTGCTCAGTCTTGTTCTAATCTGGCTGATAACAAAAGCACACACTTCTGATGCCAAGCAGCTCCGGGCTATGCCATGTATGGCAATTGAGGCTGCAGCTACTCATGGCACTGCCCATGTGGCTTAACCAAACCAGTGCAGTGGTGTTCCAAGTCAAGTTTAATAACAAATCCTGAACTGGAGTGTCTTGTGCCCAGTACTCTGCGTGTTTGCATGTGGGAAAGAATGAGTCACGATGTCTCTCCATTGGGCATGAGGACCTGCTCTGGGGCCTTGTAATTATTGGCAGTGACACCAAAGATCAACAGGTCAGTCTGAACTCCACTGTGGGGTTCCTAATGGATAAGAGACTAGCCTTAGATTACATCCTGGCTGGCTGAAATAAGCCCTGCTTGGTCACAGCTTGATGAGTCCAGGACACTGGATGGCAGGTTGGCCTCATCAACAGGAGTCACTGCTACTTGGAGTCCTGCTGACAGTAATTAAATGCCGTATGAGACAAACTGAATTTGGTCCCAGCCTCAGTCAAGTTAATCCATCAGAGCAGCTGACAGAATGGCATACGCATGTGAAAATTCATCAGAAGCCAAGAGAGGTGCATTGTTTGGAAAGACAGCCCTCCACAGGGGTCTCCTGCTTCTGCGTGTCTTGCTGGGTGTTCCAAGAACGCACAACCCTGACAGCTGTTTACCTGGGCCATTCTCAAGGCTGGGTCTGCAGTGAGAGCACCTTGAGGGATGAGGTGAGGTGAGGTAATGGCTCCCTCTGGGACAAAGAGCAGGCTTGCCTCCTGTCTGCTATAAAGTGGTGTGTACCCCACGCTCAGCATCCCTCTATTGTAATGCTACCAGTCCCCGCATGTGCAGTGTCCATCTGGACCTCCGCTTTGCCCCCATGGGGCAGGGGAGGCCAACACACAGGTCGATGCTTATGCTGCTGCTGTAACAAAGCCTTTTGTCTCTGACTCAGGAGTCTCAAGGCTCCTGCCAGCGCTTTGGAAACAGTTACAAGGCTAATTTTAATTTATTAGCTTGTAAATAGAATAAAATCAAGTCCCAAACACAACAGTCAGAGGGGTGAGGTCAAGCTTGGGTTTCCCTAGCTGGGCTGTCAGCCCCTTGGCACCTCCTGAAGGAGGCTCTGTTGAGATTTTCTGATTATTAGTATTCCAGAACATCCAGGGCCAGTGCAGCGTTTCTGTCTTGTGGGAAAAGAAACTGAGTCCCTGCATACTGTGTGCTTAAGGTCATCCATCTCCTGGGATGTGGTTAGGTTCAAAGAAAACACTCCAGAACAGGGATTATGATGTTTGTAGGACTGGGGCACTCTGGCCATGTAAGCTTCAGGAAGAAGACGAAGCCAGGCCTTCAGCAGTTTCTCTTCCAACTAGCTACGTCAGTCCACAGACGTGCAGGAGCACCGGACCCCCATGGAGGACTGTCTCTTCCAGCACTCCGCTCCTTGGTCCTATACCCCTAAAGTTGGCATCCAGAACTCTCTTCCTAAACTGCAGTGATTAAGTAAAAACGTCAGGGTTGGAGTGACCCTCTGAAGCGTGTCTGCTGGTGAAATGCTGGAGAAAAGGTAAGCTGATCTTAGCAGTGAATGACATGGGGATTGCAGGCCAGTTGGGAACACAAGTCTCTTTTTCCTACAAAGGAGAAGGCATTGCTTATACCCATAGGACCAAGTCATTTTAGGCAGAAATAATGAGGAAACAAGCAGGGGAGGGCAGTGCCATTAGATACCAGGAGCAGGCAGGGCCTGGGGAAGGCAGGCATCAGCTACTGTCTCTGCTTCCATTAGCCATGGAAGATGAGAACTGAATGGCAGGGAACTCACTTTTAAAGAGCAGATGGACACGCCCTTGTCGTAGGAGGGCCCTTGTCTCACTTACGTTTTTCATCCAAGTATTTATGTCCACCTTCCCAGCTTTAATCTCGCCTCCATTTGTAAACCTTCCGGAGTAAGGGAGTAAGGGAGGGACACTTGCTGCCGACAGGCAGTAGTGATAGGCTCCCGTGTCCCATTTCCCTTTCTTCCTTTCAGTAATAGAAGTCCCCAGGTTTTCGTGGGTATGTGGCTGCCCAGCTAGAAACTCGCTGTTTCCCTGTCTCCCTTGCAGCCGGATGTGACCAGGTGTCTAAATCCTGACTGAAGGGATGTGTGCTGCCTCCCGGTCGGGTCCTTAAAAGGAAGTGGTGTGCTCTCCACTTGCCCTTTTCCTTCCTGAGAACCCGATGGTGGGGGCCGGCCTCCCCACAGGCCCAGGGGCGACGTCCTGGAGGAATGCAGAGCACCCAGACAGAGGGAGCCCGGTCCCTGGATGGTCTTGCAGAGTCACCCACTCACCTGCTCTGGACTCCCACCAGCTCAGGTTTCCGTGGGAGAGAAAAGTGAAGCTCTCTTGTTAAGCCTCTGTCTTCAGAGTCTCTGAAAGCTGCCACATCCTAAATATAATATAGGAGCGAATAACTGGGGGTCTGAAGGACCAGGCTGAGGTCTCCCTGGACCCATTCACTCACTCACCCCACAATTTTATTTAGCACAGCAGTGAAGAGCTACTACTTCCTCTTGAGTCTGGAAGGTCTCACACTGCTGTCCCACAACCTGCTAGCCCAGTGTCCTACTGTACATTTTAGGGCTCAACTACATATAACATGGGGATCCTATTGCCAGTTTCTTAAGGAATCATGAGACTGTGTTTGTGAATCATAATAAAAACTAACATTTATCAAGTATCTATTTACCTTGTCCCAGGCACGCTCTGTGCAAAACCATTTACCTTATGAGGTAAGTTCCATTTGACAGAGGAGGACAATGAGGGCCAGACTGACTAACTTAATGGTCCACAGAACAGTAAGGGGTAGAGCAAGGATTCACCTGTAAGCAGACTGACCTCCAGAACCCAAACTCGTAGCCACTCTAAGCTTGCTCTAACCTGCCGTTACCACACTGCCCGGCATGAGGTAACCTAATTCACCAAGTGATAGGGAGCACCAACTCTGAGTCACACCGTTCCAGGCGCTGAGCAAAGCAACGAAGCTCCCACCCTCCTGAATTTATGTTCTGCCAGGAGAGACAGGCACTTTCGCTCATATCCTGCACACGGTTGTCGGCAAAGCCGCAATCACTGTTCACCTCCTCTTCTCACTCAGAGTAAAGACCAAAAATCTTTGATTTACAAGACATTCCACCACCCACCCCAACCATCCCTCCTCTTCTACCTCTCTCCCTCCAGCTCTTCAGATACACAGGTACATTCCTGCCTCAGGGCCTTTGCACTTGCTACTCCCTCTGCCTAGATAGGCCTCCATGTGCTTGCATGGCTTGTTTTCTCACCTTCAGATCTGTACTCAAAAAAGACTTCAGTGAGGCTTCCCTGGTAACTCTATCTGAAATCCAGCGTCTCCCAAACATACTACATAGTCATTCCCTGGTCCCCCTTCTTGCTGTAGTTCTCTTCTTAACACATATTACTTTTAAAAAAAAAAAAAAGAGTTCATTGAGTTATATAGTTACATAAAACCCATTTCAAATATACAATTCAGTGATTTTTAATAATTTTACCAGGCGGTGCAACTATCACCATAAATCTGTTTTTGAACATTTTCATCCCCTTCCCCCCAGTAAGATCCCTCATGGCCATTTACAGCTAATCGCCATTCCCACACTCAGCTCCCAGCAACCACTAATCTACTTTGTCTCTCTAATTGCCTTTTCTGAATACTTCATATGAATGATATCATACAATATGCAGTCTCTTGTGTCTGGCTTCTTTCACCCAGCATAATGTTTTTGAGGTTTATGTAGCTGTAGCGTATGTCAGGAGTTCATTCCTTTTTATTGTTGAATAGTATTCCATCGTATGGATAGATATATCACATTTTGTATATCTATTCACCAACTGATGGACAGTTTTGTTTCCAGCTTTTTCTAACATACTCTACATTTTGCCTTGTTCCCCGCACTAGAATGTCAATTCCATGGGGCTGGAATTTTTGCTGGGTTTCTTCAGCTCTGTGTCCCCAGAACTTGAACTGTGCTGGACACATTGTAGGTACTCAATAAATATATGCTGAAGGAACACGTGAGAATAAAGATAACCTCAGAGAGTGGTAAGCAAGGGCTATCTATGCTGGCCACGAAGCAGGGGAAAGGGGATGGAGTGACGAGGCTCCGTGGAGCCAGCAGTCAGGGCAGCCTCCTCTAAGGAATGGACTTTGGAGCAGAGACCTGAATGCACAAGGCTGATTACTGCACGCTCATCATCATCCGGAGGCCTCAGCTATCTGCTCCTGCCTAAATGCCAGCCTTGCCTGCCACTCCTGCAGGTCCAGGCACCCAACTTGGCAGCAGGGCTGGGCTGGAGAGGGACTCCCAAGGACTCCTAGCCTCACAGCCATCGGAACAGATGACGCAGGCCCCAACTCCTCGCTGAGCCTAACCTGGGCCCTGCGCAGTGTGGGGAGGGAAGGCTGGGCTCGCCTGGCTGCTGAGTGACCCCCAGGGTGAGACAAAGGGGCCAGGCACAGCCTTGGACTTGAGCTACACTGCCTGGGTTCGAATCTCAGTTCTAGCCTGTTCACAAGGGGCTAATTTTGTCCCTTGTCATCTTAACTGGTCCTTCAGTTTTCTCACCTGTAAAATAGGGATAGCAACCGTAGCTACCTTTTACTTAAAAACCAAACATTATTTTATAAGCACTTACTCCTTGTAACTGTGTGCAGGCATGGTTGTGGGAAACTAATCCATTTGATTCTTACAAGAGCTCCATATGGTAGCTGTCCTTTACAGATGAGGAAACTGAGGCCCAGAGAGGGGGAGTAACTTTCCCCAGATCCCTCTGCTACTAAGTAATACAGATGGGCTTCCAATCAGCAGACTGGTTCCAAGTTCATGCTTTTCACTCCTCAGACACTGCTTCTCACCAAGCCAGAGGCATTGTTATAGTGAGTTAATGTATCTGAAGCCCTTGGAACAGCGGCCCCGGCACGTAGGAAGTGCACAAGGAGTGTCAGTATTATCACATAAAACAGAGGGCACGGGGAGGCACCCTCCCTCTCATTTCTTCAAAAGCAAGGACCTGACCCTTTTAGGGGAAGCTAATAACAGCTCTAGCCCCTCAAATCTGCAACTGCCCACACATTCCTCCCCCAGCCCCACCCACCGCTCACTTGCCAAGGCTCACTGGGTGGGTGGTGGTGCGGGGGAGACAGAAGTTAACTGTCCACCCTCCCCATTTCCCAGAGGACCAGTTGGGCGGTGCTGGGGAGGGGCCGTGAGTCAGGGCTAAGGACTCTGAACAAAGGTCTCGGGTGGGGCTCCTCAGAACTTCCGGGGCCGGCCCACTGCCTCTCCCCAAGGCCCGTCCCCTGCCTCTGGCCCTGCAGACGTACCTTCTCTCACCACCATGGAGGTCGACCTGTCTGCAGGTGCGCTCCTGGGGAGTGGGTAGCTTGAGGGGCAGGGGGCCAGACTCAAACCCAGGGACTGCCTCCAACGGGGCATCCCCTGCGCTTGCACCAACGCACCCAATTTCTCTTCTCTCTGCAGCCCTGAAGTCCACCTCCAAGAAGCCCCAGGGGGCAGGCCAGGTGGGAGACCCCAAGCACGCCCCCGCCAAAGTTCAGGGAGCTGATAACCTGAAGGTAAGTCACTTCATTCTTAGGAGGGTGTTTCTGACCCCAGGGCCCCGGTAGGTCTGGGGCCTCCGACATGGGGGGATGGGAGCTGGGAAGGGGGTCCCCGGCCTCACTGCCATGCCTCCGACTAGCATCACCACGGCCACGGTCACGGCCACGGCCACGAGCACGGAACCTCCTCAGATTCCAGCTGCAGCTCCAGCGACTCAGAAAATGAGGCGAAGGTAAGAGGCTTACCCCTCTCTAGCGGGTGCCCGGCGCCCCAGGTGAGGGCGGAGTCCCAGCCAGGAGTTCGGGCCGACGTCTCACAGGCGAACCCTCTCTCTCCTCTCCCTCCCCCCCCCCCGCCCCCCGCCCCCCGCCCCACAGCCCGGCGCTGCCAGCTCCGAGCAGCACAAAAGCGCCCCGGGCAAGGTCAAGAAGCCCAAGGTGAAAAAGGAGAAGAAGAAGGAGGAGAAGAAGGAGGGCAAGAAGAAGGAGGGGAAGAAGAAGGAGGCTTCCCACTAACGGGCCTGGTCGGGGCTCATTAAACCTTCTCTCGGTCTCCAGGTTGCCTTTTGTCCCCGCCCCGCCCTTCCCCATCCCCATCCCCCTTCCCGGACCGGGCCTGCCCCCTGCTGGGCACCGCGCGCCAAGGAGAGGCTGCCCACGCCGTGCCCATTACGGTTTATTGTTTCTGGAACAGTGGCCGCACTGCTGGGGGGCGGCCTGTGCAGCTGGAGATCTCAGCACCTCGGCGAGGATGGGGAGGGAGGGACTCGGGCGGCGGGGCGGACCCTGTGGCCGGCAGGTGGCCGGGAGATGAGCGGCGGCAGCGCGGTGGCCACCGGAAGCAGCAGCTGGAGGCGTCGCGGGGCCGCCCTTCACCGCACCAGGTGGAAGGTGAGCCAGTACATGAGCAGGGGCTGCGCCGCCGCCACGGCCATGGTCAGGTACATGCGCAGCTGGTTCCGCGCCCCACGCACCGGGATGCCCTCGGCCGCCGCCTCGGCCAGGATCTTCAGCCGCAGCGTCCGGATCTGGGCGGGGGAGGGGTTCACTCTTGAGCCCGGCCTCCTTCCAGACTCGTTTCCCCACCCCTCCACAGGGCAGCTGCGCTCAAGTCTCTGCTCTTGAGGAGCCTTGGTTTCTCCCAAACCTCCTAACACACGCGGAGGACCTGCTCCTCCTCCCAGGCCTTGGGAGAAAATGTGAGGGTTCCAAACTCAAACGCTAGGCGAGGCCTCGTAAGTGAGTGAGGTGAGGAACTTCACTGTGAATACTCCACCTGAGGGGATGGCCAGGCTTGGCCCTTTGGCCGCCACCAGCTTGTGTTGACCCTTGACAATTTTTCAACACAAGCCAGAAATGCCTTCTTTTTCTTCTTAACTTTTCCCCCCACCCCCTCCCCCACCAGAATTTTAAATAATGACATCTAAGTCGAAGTTTATCTGGGCAGATCTGGCCCACCAGCCACTAGTTTTTGCCCTCTGCTCCGCACACTGAATCCTCCCAGTACCCTGACGTGCAATTAGCATCATCCCCATTTTACAAAAGGCGAAGCAGGTTTAAAGAGAGGAAGTGATCTGCCCAGGATCGAGCGAAGCCTGGGTTCAAACCCAGGCCTGGTGGATCCCAGTGCTCTTAACCAGCACCTCCACTCCAGCTGGATGAACTCTCAGAGAAGCTACTCTGAGGATACTGAACTCTTTTCATCCTAAAGGAAATTCTGGTAGGAAAGCCCATCATGCAAGGAGAGTGGAGTGAGGGTGAGAGCCCACTCTAGTAGCCTGGCTGGCGCCTCCTCTTCCTTCAGGACCCCGCTTGGACACCCCCTCTTCCAGGAAGCTCTCCGGACCCTCAGGTTAGGGCAGCCACTCCAGGGCTCCTCAGTTCACCAGCGTGGGGCCTCTGGTCTAAACTCCCCACCTGACATCCCCTGCTTGGATGCCTCCAGGGACCCCCAACTCTGCCCGGGAGGCCTGTGCCCTGCGTCCCCTCCTTCCCTGAGCCCCAGCTCACCATGAACACAAAGATGGACACACAGCACCAGCCCAGCACGAGGTAGTAGCCAGTCTTTCCAAAGAGCAGGCCCATGAGGACCCCGCCAATCATCCTGTGGGCAGAGGGGAAGGATGGTCGGAGGAGGAAGCCCCAGGGCTGGGGGCTGGCAGCGGGAAGGCGGAGGGGGTACTCACCCAACGTATTTGTAGCCCAAGAAGGCCACCAGGTCGACAGTGGTGAGGTCTGTGTTGACAGTGACAAGGTAGAGGCTGAGCAGGATGGCCAGCACCTCCAGTGTCAGCCAGGCCAACGCCGAGCTCGCCTGCAGCCCCAGGAGGTCTGGGGAGAACCTGTCAGCACCCAAGCTCTGTCATTCAGTTAGCTGGCTCAGACCCTCCCTAAGCACCTGCCTGGGGACAGCCTGTATGGGGGCCGGGGCATGCTGGAGACCCGGCAGGGACCAAGATGGATCTGGGCCCTGTCCTGGAAATCCCATTCCCAGTGACAGCCCAGAAAGGTCAGGGCTGGGATGGGGGAAGCACAGGGCAGGGGAGGTGTGTGACCCCGTTGGGAGGTGGGTATCAGACACTTGAGCTAAGGCTTGAAGGAGTAAGGAGCTGATTGGGGAAGAAGGACCTTAGTCTCTGCCATATCCCCAGTGCCTCAACAATTAATTAACTCTAATGACAACTGTGTTCCATGCCGCAAAGGAAATGGACAGGGGTCTATGAGTGAGAGGTGGGGGCCTGACGCAGGCTGGAGGGTGGCAAGGCTTCCCTGAGGAAGTAACGTCGCAGTGGAGACATCATGAGTGAATAGTGCTCAGCAGGTGATGCAGGGGAGGAACACACTCCCCAGCAAAGGGAACTGATGTGCAAAGGCCCTGGGGAGGCAACCCAGGTCCGCTGGAGAAACAGAAAGAGGACCAGAGTGGCGCAGCAGAGTGAGGGAGAGGGGCAGGCAGTGCCAGGCTAAGGAGCTGGGGCTTGGTCTGGGGACAGGGGAGCTAGGGACAGCTTCTGAGCAGGGGGGGACATGGCCAGGCTCACCTCTCAGCCAAGACCTTCCTGCTGGAGCCGGGGTGCAGGGGGGTGTGTGGGGGCCGGGCAGCTGGTTAGGAGAGGCCAGGGGAAGGATGGATTTAGTGCCATCCAGCACAGGGTGTGGTGATGGGCTGCACACGGGTGGGAAAGAGGAAAGGGGCAAGGGTGACCCTGCGGGCTCTGTCTTGGGCTAACTGGGAACACGGTGGGGCTCTTCTGAGGCAGGGAAACCAAGAGACCTTCCTGACTGCCCCCTCAGCTCCCCCAAACCCCACACCACTCTGCCTACTCCAGGCCTCTCTTACCTATCCTGGGTCCCCAGCGCCAGGCCAGCCACCAAGACGTAGGTGATGAACGCCATGGCTATGAGAGGGAGACACACAGACACTAGTCAGAAGAAGAAGGACTATCCAGGGCCTCCGGGCACCTAAACCTCTGCCCGAGACAGGCCCACCCAGAGGGAGGAGGGCACCGGGCCGTGGTGGGTAGGGTGAACCTGGAATGTAGAGGTCAGGCGCGTTGACGTCAAAGCGCGGGGCCACTGGTGTGTCCTGCTGGTACTGCACCTCCCAGTCCTGTGGGGAGAGCGGAGGGAGCAGGCAGGACGCAGAGCTGGGCTCCTGGCCCGCCTACAGGCCCTCTCTCACCTGCCCCAGCCTGACCCACCCCTGCCTAGAGGCTGCCACCCCTCTCAGATGCTCACCTGGTGCAGGTAGGGGAAGAAGAGCAGACCCAGCTTTTTGCCCACATACATGGTGTCCACGGCGAAGTAATACTTGAGCTTGGTGACGGGGATGAAGCGGTCGATCTGGGGAGGCAGAGCGCCAACCTGAAGCCCTGGCCCCAAGGCCCCTACCTGCCCCCACCCCCACCAGCCCGGCCCACTCACGTTCTTATCCACCAGCTCCTTGCCCTGCGCGGCGAGGCTGCTCCCGTAGGCCATGGCCATGTTGGACACAGGATCACCCAGGAAGGCCGCCTGGGGCGAGGCGGAGGCTGTAGGGTAGCCCAGGCCGCCAGGCGCCCGCTGGGCCCCGTAGCCTCGGCTCTGGGCCGAACTCGTGTCATCGAAAAGCTGGTGGGGGTCAGCCATGCCTGGCTGGGACACAGGTACCCTCCGCTTCGAGGCTGCAGGGGGAGAAGGGTGGGGAACCTCATTCATTTTGCAGGAGCTCTCCCTCCCACTTCTGCCGCAGTGGGGCACTGGTTTTGCTGTCAGATGGGTTGTCTAGTCAGGTCTGGGCGGCCTCTGCCTGCCATCCATCCATCCATCCATCCATCCATCCAAATCACAATGATGATGATGAGGACGACGATGACGGCTACTATGTACTTGGGTTGACTGTGCACAGAATCCTGTGCTAAGACTCTTATAATCAAGGTCTCTAGACAGACCTTCTCCCTTCACGTTCCCTCTTACTCATCCAGCTCCAGCCACACCGGCCTCAGTACTCAGTGAACGCACCAGGCACATTCCCACCTCAGGGCCTCTTCACTGGCGGTTCCTCTGCCTGAATGCTCTTGCCCCAGACATCCTCAGGGCTCCCTCCTCTCCTCGAGGTCTTGGCTCCGTGGGGCCTTCCCCAGCCATCCTGTCTACAACTGCATCTCCCTTGGTGCCACCCCCTCATCCCTCTTCCCCACTTCATTTATATCCACAGAACTCAGCACCAGCTGACATACTAGCTGTTTAATTTATTTTATTCACTGTCTGTCTCCCCCACTCAAATGTGAGCCCCCCCCCACCAAGGTGAGGAGCTTTGTCTTGTTTGTGGCTGAAGCCCCAGCCCCTAGAACAGGGTTAGAGTAGGTGCTTGATAAAAACCTGATGAATGAATAAATGGCCATGCCCATTTTACAGATGTGGAAACCGAGGCTCAGACAGTCTAAATGACTTGTGCAAAGGGCCAAATTAAGGGAGTGACAGAGCAGGATTCCAGCCCAGGTCACCCTGTTAAATATTGTAATAATTAAACCCCAGCTGAGCACTTAAACCACACACCAGGCCGTGTTCTAGACACTATGGATTAACTCACTTAATCCTCACAACAATCCATTTTGTGTTGGTGAGACTATCATCCCATTTTACAGATGGGAACCGTGAGCCCCAAAGAGGCTCAGGCCCTTGCCCAGAGTCATACAGATGGTGTGAAGCAGAGCCGGGTTTCAACTTTTCAAAAGATCCCTCCGCTTCATGTGGGGAACAGACTGGGAAGGCGGGGACAAGATGAGGGGAGAGGAGGGGAGGGGAGGGGGGAGGAAGCTGCTGAGGTGGTCCAGGTGGGAGAGCAGGATGGGGCAGGCAGGGGTGGGGTGGGGAGGGGAGGGGCTGCTTCTGGCGAATTTTGGAGGTAGGAGAGGCAGGATTGCTGGAGGTGTGCTTGGCTGCGGTAGGGTAAGGAAGATGAAGGAATCCACACTTCTTCCCAGATTCTGGTCTGAGTGATCGAGTGGATGGGAGTGCTGCCTACTGAGATGGGGAATATGGAGAGGGCAGATTTGAACCCAGCACTCGGGCTCCAGCACCCTGACCAAAAAGCCATGCCACCGCAGCAAACGTTTACGGAGCTCTTCCTCTGTGCCAGGTGCCACAGTGGGAACAGGGTGGTAGGATTACAATGGGATGCGGGAGAGGCATCCCATGATCCATGTCATGACTTTCTCTGCACCTCAGTTTTCTCCTCTGCAGGATGGTGTCAACACTCCAGGGCAAAGTGACATAAACTCCTCAGCCCCTGGCCTGGCCCATAAAAAAGTGGTCCATCCCATCACCTGTTATTAATAACTAGCCCCTCGACTCTTCCTCTTCATTATTTGTAGCCTGAAAACAGACCCAGGTAGTCCTCTATCCCAGAGCAAGCAGCACTGGCCCTGGCCCACTTGTCCCCAAGCACCACTTCTCTTTTCCCTCTCCCACTTCTGGCCAAAGGGCTGGCTTCCTGAAAGCTTTAGTGTAAGCACTTCCTCCCTCTTTGTCGCCCCTCAGCCCTTGGCATTTGGGGTTCTGCTCTCACCGGTCCCCTAAATGCCTCTGCACTACTAGGCCAAGGCTGTTATTCCACTCTCCTCAGACTCAAGCTCCTCGGCAGCACTGAGGCCCTTGCTCCAAATGCCAACCTGCAACTCTCTGCTCTCTTGGCTTCTGAGACACTGTACTACCTCTTTCTCTTTCCTGTCGGAGCCCCACAAACATCGACTGAGCACTTCTGTGGGTTAGGCTCTGCTGCGCGCGAGGTGGATACAGCAGTGAACCAAAAGGGAAAAACTCCTGCCTTCATGGAGCTGATGTTCTGATCGGTCCCTCTCAGTCAGTGATTTCTCTCCAGCTCCCTGAATTGTGTGCCCCAATTTTCCACCCTTACCCTTGTCTTCTGTCTCTCACCTAGGGCAATCTCACCACACCCATGGCTTTCGCAGCCACCCACCCTGTGCCCTGGGCTGTCTCTAGCCACCACTTCCTGCCAAGGCCCCAGGGCCTTTACCTCTGACATCAGTTCTCACCCACTTGGTCTCAATGTTACCCTCCCTTTTCAGACTCTGTCATCTTGCACCTGAATTAAATGTCCTCCTACCAGCTTGCCGTGTTCATTCTTAGCCCCAACAACTTCCTTTCCAGTCAGCAGCCAGAATGATCTTTTTAAATGTAAAAGAGAATATTTCATGCCCTCTGCCTAAGATCGGTGCCCACTGTGCTGAGAATAAAATCCAAATGCCTAGGAGGCCCTGCATGACCCAGCCCTGCCAACCACCCTGGTTTGCTACCTCTCCTGGGACTCACTCCACCAGTCACAAGGGCCTCCTCCTCTCGGGCCCTGACCCTGCCAAGCTCCTCGCCCCCTCAGGCTTTTGAACATACAGTGCTATCACCTTGGAACACCTTCCCACAATTAACACCTGCCAATACAGCACTCAGGCCTCAGCTCAAAAGATTCCTTCTCAGAGAGACCTTCCTTACTCCTCAATATAAAGCACTAGCCCCACACTGTTCTTTCTCATAATATCCAGTGGTTCTTTTTTCTCTTCCAAGTACTTGTCACAATTTCTGAATCTATATTCATTTGTCTACTTGCTTACTCAGCACAGGCCTCCCACGCCTTTCCCACACACCATAAATCCCCTTCCCCGGGCTAATTCCTCATCATGCAATGTTACCTCTTCCAGGAAGCTTCACTGACACGGCTGGGCTGGGTCATGTTTCCTAATCTGGGCTAACACAACACCTCCATCCCAGCCATAACCACTCTGATTGTGCTTCCCCCCATCCCAGCCCTGACCCCTCTGCCTGCTCTTCTCTTATCACAGCTCCATCACGCTAGACTGTCGCTGTCTTCTGCTCTGTACTGGTAAGCTCCATGAAGACAGGAACCAGGACTGATGGGCACGGCTGTATCCCCAGCATCGCCTACCACAGGGCCAGTCAGGCATCTTACAAAGGTTGAGGGAGGAATGCATGCATCATGTCTTAAGGCCTCCTCAACCCCTAGTCAGTTTCCAGCTTATTCTCTTTACAGTCCTAATCACTCCCGAAATTATCCTGCTGCCTAGTTTGCTTCCAAGTTTAGTGTCTGTCTTCCCACTAAACTCTGAGCTGTAAGTTGCCAAGTTGCTGGTTACTACTGGGTACCCAAATTGCAGCACAGGGCCTGGCACAAGGGAGCTGAAGTAAGATATGCTGAATGAATAAATGAGACACACGCACACTCCCGAAGATGAAGAGGAATTTAAAGAGAGATACAAATTCACAGACATGGGAAAAGGGGATTAACAGCACAATAAACACAGGTTCAAATCTTAAATGAGGGGTAAACACGGCCCTCTGCGATCACGCAGGGCTATGAACACCGTCCTAAGGTGCGTGGGCAACAGCCCAAGGCCACGGAAGGGTGGGGAGAGGACAGACGGCTAACTGAAAATGAATGAAAGTCGCGTTTTTCTGCACATCACACAATATCCTGCTCAAACTTGTTTTCTTCTAAATGAATTTCCTAAAGAAAAGAAGAATCGGGTCCAATGCGCCCCCTACCCGGACCTGGCATCCCTGCGCTGTGCACACCTCGTAGCTCCAGATCCCTGACCTCGTGACCTCCGACCTGCGGCGACCTCGCCAACCGCCGAGGCGGCCCCGCCACGCCCCACCCTCCCTATCTCCTCGGTCGGCCACGTACGCCACTTACGCTGCCGGGGCGTCCCCGCCGCCGCCAAGCCTGCCGGGTGCATTTTTCCCTGCCGCCGCCGCCACCGCAGCCCCAGCCACGGTTCGAAATGTGCCCGCCCGGCTCCCGTAGCCACGCCTCACCGGCCACACGACAACCAATGGGCGTCACGATCGCGCAGACGCCACGCCCCCACACGGAGGCCCAGACAAGCTGGCGGGTAAGAGGGGAGGACTGGAGGCCGGTGACGTTAGGCGAGAGTCAGGCCTGCAGGGCAAGGAGGGCGGAGCCCGGAACAATCGAAGGAGTAGGCGGTGTCGTGCATGATGGGAAATGTAGGTGTCGAGCGAAGAGGGCGATGGGAAATGGAGTTCTCTATAGACAAACGCTCAATTTGGCTCTTGAGAACACTGGGGAGCGAGAGAAGGGTGTGGAGCAGGAGAGGAGAGACCCGTTAGTGTTCCCCAGGGGCTAAGCGGAGTTGTGCGGGCTCTAGCGCTTATACAGTTTTGGCAGACTTTAGGTATTAAAGTGATTATTTAGAGGGAGAAAAGGATATCCAACAAGTTAGGTAGGAAGAACCAGGTGTCCTTCCTCAAGACATATTGTTAAAAAACAAAATTAGGGACTTCCTTGGCGGTCCAGTGGTTAAGCCTCCGCGCTTCTACTGCAGGGGGCGTGGGTTCCATCCCTGGTTGGGGAACTAAGATCCCACATGCCAGCGTGATGCGGCCAAAAAAAACCAAAAAAAAAACCCACAAACAAAACAAACAAAAAAACCCCAAACTAAACCGAGTAAAATTTCTTAAATTAATTTTTTATTGGAGTATAGTTGCTTTACTAAACCGAGTAAATTTGAAGACCTATGGGATTTATTCAAAAATTTATGAATCCGGCAACATCCCATCTAGTAAATAGAACGGAGCTTGAAGGAGTTGTACAAAATGGAGGTTTTTTTATAGACGGAGGCAAGGAAGTTATTAGCAAGAGAAAAGAAAGAATTATTTCAGGCCAGGTCACCTCCTTTTGGGGGGAGGGTGAGAATCTATCTTATAGAATACCTCTTCTTCCTTTGCGGGGGTAGGGGGGTAGGGGTGGGGGCGTGGGGAGTGTAGAAATGGTGAGGTCCCACATGACAGATTACCTCGCTGGTGCTGACCAGGAAATTCCAGACTGGCCGATTAAGATTACCTTCCTGGGGAAGGACAAAATTGCAGTTAGGTCAGATGTTTAAATCTAGGTTTGGTATCATGGGCTTTTAGCACGAGTGACGCCATTTGGGGTCTGTGGTTTTCTCTTTAATAACATCTTTAGACATTTTCCCAAAAAGTCATAAAAATGCTCCTGTGTTGCAACCTGGTTTCCCTGGTTTGCCAAAAAACATTATAACCCCCAGCAAGTGAGCACACACAGGCACACCTGCAAGTGAGGAGCCCTGAACATTAAGCTACCTTAGTCTCTCCTGTCTCTGCCCTCCGTCTCCCCCTTTATCTAACCCTGTCTCCCCCTCAGCCTCCCCTTTTCTGTCCCTCAGTCTCCTCCAGTTATCTCAGGCAAAGATAACGGTAGAAATGACTTCTGGGGAGTGATAGCTCTCCGGAAGGATGTCAGCAAGTGACCGTGTCACTGTGGCTTTCCCTTTCCTCCTCTGAGACACTGTCTTTTCTGGGGACCTTGAAGACTGTTCTGGTCTCTCAGTTATGACTCCTGGCTGCACAGTCCTCTAGGCTTCACCATCCCAGCCCCTGTCACTCTGCCTGTGCTTCCCTTATCACAGCCCTGACCCTCTGGGCTGTCACTCTGTTGAAGTGCGGGGAGCCCCCCCACCCGAGGGCAGGGCCCAGGGACTGTCTTGGTCACTGCGTGTCCCCAGCATCACCCAGCAAAGCGCTGGGCACAAAGTGAGGGCTGAGCAAAGATTTGGTGAATAGCTAAGGATCCTCACTCTGTGAGGGCACAGGTGACACCTGGCCCTGTGGTGTCCCCCTTTGTGAGTTAGACAGGGGTTCTCTCCAGGTGGACGCAGCCCCACTCCAGAACGCACGACCTGGCGCGTGGAGCGAGGGCTGGATTTCAGTTTGTCCCCTTGTCCCCTCAGCCACGCGCCCCGGTGCGGCGCACAACATTCGCAGCCTTGAGCAATGGCCCTAAGGAGTCGGGGAGCGACTCCTCGGTCCGCGAGCCGAAAAGAGACTTAGGATTCTCTCTGGCGTAGGGAGCCGCGGCTCCGGGGAGGAAGCAAAGGAAGGAAGGGGGAGGAAAGGAAGAATACCCCTAACCCAAGCATCCCTCCGGTCTCCTGGGTCCGGGAGCGCCGGGCTCCTCCCTCTCGGTCCTCACACCTGGCGATGGGGCGTGCCTCAGTTTCCTCCACCCCCGCCCCTCCCCTTTTTCCTCTTCTTCCTCTTTGGGGCGCCGGGGGCCGCAAGTCAAGCACTCCCGGAACTGAAGCTGGGCGCCTGGCGGTCGGGAGTCAGGGGCCACGTCAGCGGGGCGGCCGGGAGCTCGGCGAGCCGGCCGGCTGCGCCATGCGCCGGGGAGCGCTCCTGGCAGGCGCCCTGGCGGCGTACATCGCTTACCTGGTGCTGGGCGCGCTACTGGTGGCGCGGCTGGAGCGGCCGTACGAAGACCGCCTCCGAGCTGAGCTGCAGACTCTGCGCCAGCAGCTGCTGCAGCGCAGCCCGTGTGTGGCTGCCCCCGCCCTGGACGCCTTCGTGGAGCGGATGCTGGCGGCCGGACGGCTGGGGCGCGCAGCGCTTGCCAACGCCTCGGGATCAGCCAACGCCTCGGACCCCGCCTGGGACTTCGCCTCGGCGCTCTTCTTCGCCAGCACGCTGGTCACCACCGTGGGTACGTGAGCGCCGCCCCGAGCCCCCGACCCGGGACCCCCCTCGCCCCCGCTTCCTTAGGGACCCAGGAGCCGCCACGAAGTACCCTGATCCCGGCGGATCGTTCCCGATCTACTCTGACCCCAGGATCCCCTCAAAACCCCCCAACGAGGACCTGGGACCCACACTCATGGGCTCCTCCACCTTGGGGAGCCCCCATCCATGCCTTTCCTCCCAGTAGGAAATCCACCAGTTCCCTCGGGGACCAGAGCCACCCTCAGAGTACCTTCCGGCGAGCATCTGGGACCTCATTCCTCTGCCTTAACTCCCTTGGAGACCCGGGTCTGTCCAGTCCCCTCTGGGCCTAGAACTACCCTCAGAGACCTCCTGCGAGAACCCCGGACCCTCTGCCTGAGACCCTTGCCCCATCTGGACTGGGACCTCAGCCATGCTGAGCCAGCTGTCTCTGGCTCAGACCACCATCCCCTCCAACACTGTCTCCTGGTTCTCCAGATACGTCCTTCTGGGTTGCCCCTTGGGAAGCCTTACCCCAATCTCCTCCTGACCCTGGTGCCCCAGTGAGGACCCTGAATCTCCAGACCCTCTCCAGGTGCTGTCCCTAAAGACCTTACTGCCAGTAGACACCCCTCAGCCAGAACCTGGGGCCCCTATCTCAGACTTCTACCCCTCTGGACCTAGACCACTCCCCAGCAAGGGGCCCTGCCCTCCTCCTGACCAAGGACCACCCCGACCCTCATACTCCCCTGCAGGTAGCCCTGACTCCAGACACAGGGCCCCTCTTCACATATCCCATTCCATCTTAACATCTTTGTATTGAGGAGCCCTCAATGCAGGGTTTTCCTCCCAATAGGGACACCCCTGTTCCCTCTGAACGTGGGACTTCCAATTCAGCAGCCCCCAGCTATGGAAGTGTGTGGGAGAACTAGAGCACCTTCCAGGAAGGGCCGCTGACTTTCCAACCAGAAGCTCCCTAGCCAGGACTCCCACGCCTCCAGTCCCAAAACGGCACCAGCAAAAACCCCTACTGTTTTCCAAGCCAGGGACTCCCCATGGGGACCCCTTTGTTTATTTATGTTGGCCATCGCAAGGCATGCGGGATCTTAGTTCCCTGAACACAAACCCATGCCCCCTGCAGTGGAAGTGCGGAGTCCTAACCACTGGACCACCAGGAAATTCTTTGCAGACCTCTTTGAACCTGAGGACCCCTAGCTGAGACTCTCACCACTCTCTGGACCCTGACACCCCTCGTAAGAACCCCAGAACCACCTGGGACCCCAGCGCCCTCCACACACGCTGCCCCTGAGAGCAGAATCGCCCCCCTCCCCAGGATGCCAGCCCAGGGAGTCGGCTCTCTGCACCTGCTACCCCTCCCCCGAGAGCCCCTGCCCAACCTGAATTTCCCAAGAAAAGGAACCTCCTGGGGACCTGGGACCCCTTCAGTCTCCTCCAGACCCACAGCTGGGACCTTTCTCTCCACCCCAACCCTGCTGTAGTCTGCTTTGGACCTGAAGTTCTCCCTCCATCAAGGACACTCCAGGCTCTCTGTACCCCAGATCCACCCCCCCGCCACTGTCCACTCAAGACCATTACCACTTTCCACCCTTGACACTCTCAGCCAGGACCTGAGACACACACCCCCCTCCCATCATCCCCGTAGCATTGTCTACCCCCATCATGTCCCCTCAGGCATCCTTGGGCTCAGAAGCCCCCTCTGCCTGAGGATTCCCCTCCCAATCCCATTTGTGATCCAGAAAACACCCCCACTGGTGCCTGTCCCCCTTCTTCTGGACCCAGGACCCCAGCCCCAAACCAGGATTCTTTTCAAACCAGGACACTGGCCTCTGATTTCAGATTACTGACTGGACCCCACAGATCCCCTTCTCTGGACCCCTACAGCCTCAGGTGGGACTGACACCCCCTCCCAGCCCTACCCGGGAAATCCCTCACCTCGGGGCCCCTCAGACCTGGAAAATCCCTTTGTTGTCAAGCTCTGCTGGTCCTCCCACAGCCCCTCCCCAGCCCCCAAACTTCCTCTTTGCCTCTTTGCTAGGATTTGGATAGGGGAGGTGGCTGGGGCCCGGCTAGCCCAGACCCCTAACTCCCCTTCCCTGCCGGCAGTAGCAGGCAGCCTTTGCCTTTTGTGCCTGTCATTGTTGTGTGGCTCAGCAAACCAAGGCCCCGGCAGCAGGGCTGGATGCTTCTCACAGACTCTTCCCAGTTGCTGGCTGGGCCTGCCTGACCTGCTCCCCGGTTTCACTCTCCCTCTGTCTCCTCCCAGATCCTGGCTTCTGAGAAGTTGTCCCAGGCAAGACAGGTGAAGAAGCCAAGCTCAAGGCAGGCACCGTCTGGGTGATCTCTAGTCGTCAGTGTCCTCGCTCATCTCATCTGTAAAATGGGGATAATAACACTCCCTACTTCACAGTAATAGCAATACCTGGTAGAGGACTTAACCACATACAGACTTGAACTCACTCAGTACAATAAGCCTTGTGAGGCAGGTACCATTAGTAGTTCTATTTTTTAGCAACAGAAACTGAGGCCCAGAGAGGTTGGACAACTTGCCCAAGGCCACACAGGTAGGAAGCGTAGCGTGCGGTTTTGAACTGAGGCTGTCAGGCCTCAGGGTCCCACACTGTTAACCAACACACCACACTACCTCTTAGGCTTGCTTGAATGAAGGATGGTGATGTATGTATACTGTAAAAAAAAAAAAAAATTATTCTGACATTCGTTAAAAATGGTAGGTTATTGCAGCAGGGGAGAGAGACTGAACTCAATTCCGAATATAGCAAAGACAGCTGGAGATTTAGAGCTGAGAGCAAAGTGAAGGGGTCAGTGGATGGAAGATTACTAAGAGGAGACATGGAAGGTAGGGGGATTCTTGCTAAACTGGCTTAATAGGATTCTTGCTAAAGACTGGCCAAGGACTTCGATATCAGTGGTGGATGGTGAGGAATTTGATCAGATATCAAGAGTGGGGGGATTCTCCCTAAACCAGCTGAGGATTCCTGCTAAAACTGTGCTTAGTCAAGAAGAGGGCTCAGGACTTCCCTGGTGGTCCAGTGGTTTAGACTCTGCACTTCCAATGCAGGGGGCGCAGGTTCGATCCCTGGTCAGGGAACTAAGATCCCACATGCCGCGCTGCACAGCCAAAAAAAAAAAAGGAAGAGGGCTCAGAGGAGCCTGACTAAAATTTGGTCAAGGTGGGAGTCTGTGTCCATGTGAAGTGCCGGTAATAATAACTGAGACTGACAGAGCCTCAGTTATTATTATTGTTGCTGGTGAAGCCGGGAGCCCTGAATGTATCTGGAGAAATGGAAGACCATACGTCATTCAGAGAGACCTCTCCCACAGCGTCCCTGGTCTTGTCATAGGCCCTAGTCTTCTGAGGGGTCTTGTCATAGGCCCTAGTCTTCTGAGGAAGACCTGGGGCCTGGAGCTGGTCCAGGCAACCTTGCTGGGATTGAGGCCAGGGGTGGAGGAGTCGGGCTCACCTGCAACTGGGAATGGGGGGAGGGAGCAAGCATTACAGTCATGCTAACTCTTTCTATGCCCATGCTAGGTGCTACACCCTGTCCCAACCTGCATTTGAGGAAGGCATTGTTTATGAGGCCATTTTGCAGTACTCTGAGGAAACTGAGGCTCAGAGAGGAGAAGTCACTTGGCCAAGGTGATGCAGGGACCAAATAACAAAGCACCGATTTGGACTTGGCTCTTGGAGGTAGCAAGTTGAGGCTCACAGCCCCCGTTCTATTCTAACTCTATGATTTTTCTGTTTATAAGGATTTCGTGTCATCTGCAAACCTGTCATTTCAGCTAGGCTGCTGGAGTTTCTCTATCAAAAGCCTTGTATTAATGAAGCTTGGAGCCATAAGTGATAAACCTCAAATAACAGCTGCTTAAGTAAGATGGAAGTTTATTTCTTGCTCACATTCAAGGGAGTCAGTCCAAGACCAGAATGGTGCTGCATGGTCAGAGACCTTCGTGT
This sequence comes from Balaenoptera physalus, assembly GCF_965194825.1. Lineage (NCBI taxonomy): Eukaryota > Metazoa > Chordata > Mammalia > Artiodactyla > Balaenopteridae > Balaenoptera > Balaenoptera physalus. The sequence goes on along the minus strand of NC_138900.1, from coordinate 14,369,519 downwards.
TCCTTCATAACTCCTGGGCACGGTTTCCATTCCCAAGCTCATCTCATGGTCCCAGATGGCTGCTCACCTCCAGCCTTCATATCTGTGTTCCAGGCAGCAGGAGGAGGGAGGAAAGAAGGAAGATAGGCATCTCCCTTTCTCTAAGGACACTTCCTGGAAGTTGTTTGCTTCTTTCATATATACCTCATTGGCCATAAATTATTCCAGAGCCACACCTAGCTGCACTGGAGGAGGGAGTGTCTTTATTACACGTGGCCACCTGTCCAGCAAGAACTAAAGGATCCTTTATTTTTCCCTAGTTTTTTTTTTTTATTGTGACAAAATACACGTAACATAAAATTTACTACCTTAACCATTTCTAAGTGTACAGTTCAGTGGTATTAGGTACATTCATATTGTTGTGCAACTATCACCACCATCCAACTCCAGAACTATTCTTATCGCGCAAAACTGAATCTATACCCTTATATACTAACTCCCCATTTGCCCCTCTCCTCAGCTACTGGCAACCATCGTTCTACCTTTTTTTTTTTTTTTTTTTTTGGGTGTGTTGGGTCTTCATTGCTGCGCACGGGCTTTCTCTAGTTGTGGCGAGCAGGAGCTACTCTGTTGTGGTGCGCGGGCTTCTCATTGCTGTGGCTTCTCTTGTTGCAGAGCACGGGCTCTAGGCACGCGGGCTTCAGTAGTTGTGGCACGCGGGCTCAGTAGTTGTGGTTCGCGGGCTCTGGAGCGCAGGTTCAGTAGTTGTGGCGCACGGGCTTAGTTGCTCTGCAGCATGTGGGATCTTCCCAGACCAGGGCTCGAACCGGTGTCCCCTGCATTGGCAGGCGGATTCTCAACCACTGCACCACCAGGGAAGTCCCTGTTCTACTTTCTGTCTCTATGATTTTGACTACACTAAGTACCGCATATAAATGGAATCACAGAGGATTTGTCTTTTTGTGACTGACTTATTTCACTTAGCATAATATCCTCAAGCTTCATCCATGTTGCAGCATGTGTCAGAATTTCCTTCCTTCAAAAGGCTGAATAATATTCCATTGTTTGTATTTACATTTTGTTGATCCGTTCATCCATTCATGGACACTAGGGTTGTTTCCACCTTTTGGCTATTATGAAGAATGCTGCTGTGAACATGGGTGTACAGGTATCTCTTCAAGCCTCTGCTTTCAGTTCCTTTGAGCGTATAAAAGCCAGGGGACCCTTTTGTGTGGAAGACGGGCTCAGGGAAAAGCCTGCTCATATGTGCAATGCCTCCACACTTTCTTATGGGACACAGGGCAGAATCTGCAGTCTTTTGGGCAAGACATTTTACTGTCAACATAAACCAGACCCCTTACCACTCCAGTCATATCTCTGACCCTTTGGTTTGCTTTATTTGGGAAATCAAAAGAGATTTTAAATTACACATTGCCAAAGTGATCCAGTTTCACCCACACCTGAATTCCCCTTTATCCTGTTTCTGTTTGCGGAACTCACACCCACCCTGGCCTTCTTGTGTTCCCACGGTCTCCGGGAGCACAGTGGGGCTTGTCACACCCATTTTATTTTTTTTATTTATTTTTATTTTTTATTTTAATTAATTAATTTATATTTATTTATTTATTTTTTTGGCTGTGTTGGGTCTTCGTTTCTGTGCAAGGGCTTTCTCCAGTTGTGGCGAGCGGGGGCCACTCTTCATCGTGGTGCGCGGGCCTCTCACCGTCGCGGCCTCTCCCGTTGCAGAGCGCAGGCTCAGTAGTTGTGGCTCATGGACTTAGTCGCTCAGCGGCATGTGGGATCTTCCCAGACCAGGGCTCGAACCCGTGTCCCCTGCATTGGCAGGCAGATTCTTAACCACTGTGCCACCAAGGAAGCCCCCACACCCATTTTAGAGTAGAGGAAACTGAGGCTTTGAGCCAAGGTAAAGCCTGCACCCTTTATTCATTATTTTGACTATCGATCAAGTGCCCACTCTATGCCAGATACCAGGGCTACAGTAGTGAACAAAACAGACAGAAGCTCCTGCCCTCCTGGAGCTGGCACCCTGTGGGGAGACAGACAGTAACCAAATAAATAAACCATATAGTATGCTAGAAGGTGTTCAGTGCTATGAAAACAAACTAAAAAGAAGAGTTGGGTAGGAGGGTGTAACAATTTAAAGTGGTGAGGGTGTCACTGAGAAGGTGACATTTGAGCAGACCTGAAGGAGGGGAGGAAGGAAGCCATGTGGATACCTGGGGGAAGAGTGTTCCACCAGGAAAGAACAGCCAGTGCAAAGGCCCTGAGGTAGGAGCGTGCTGCCCTGGATTGTGTGGTGCCCCGTGGGTCACCATAAGGACTTTGTCCTTTTACCTGAGATGGAGCCACAGGGGGACTCTGAACAGGGGAGGGACATGACCTGACTCACGTGTTCACAGGGTCCCTCTGGCTGCGTGAGGGGAGAAGGGAGACCAGGCAGGAGGCTGCCGGGTAGACAGGACCAGGATGGAGCCGTGGGGTGGAGTGGGGCGAGTGGGTGGGTTTTGGATCTGTCTGAAGGTTGAGACAACAGACAGAAAGTGGGTGTGAGTGACAAGGGAGTCGAGGACGACACCAGGCTCTTGGCCTGAACAGCAGGAAGGGTGGAGGTGCCATCACTGGAGATTAGAGACTCTAGGAGAGGTGGGTTCGAGAGTGAAATTAGTCCTTGGTTTAGAGTGGCCACAGACCCCGGAGTGGATGCCGAGTGGGCAGAAGGATCTCCCCCTCACTCCCACAGGCTACGGGTACACGACGCCGCTGACCGACGGGGGCAAGGCCTTCTGCATTGCCTTTGCGCTCCTGGGCGTGCCGGCCACCATGCTGCTGCTGACCGCCTCGGCCCAGCGCCTGTCGCTGCTCACCCACGCGCCCCTGTCCTGGCTGAGCCGGCGCTGGGGCTGCCACCCCCCGCAGGTGGCCCGCTGGCACCTGGCGGCCCTGCTGGCGGTCGTGGTGACCATCTGCTTCCTGGTGCCGGCCGCCGTCTTTGCCCACCTTGAGGAGGCCTGGAGCTTCCTGGACGCCTTCTACTTCTGCTTCATCTCTCTGTCCACCATTGGCCTGGGTGACTATGTGCCTGGAGAGGCCCCCGGCCAGCCCTACCAGGCCCTCTACAAGGTGCTGGTCACAGGTGAGTGGGGTGGCTGGCCGGGGACCGAGGGCCGGGTCTGAGGGGGACCTGGCCCCAACCCCGGGGGGAGTTGAAAGTCACAGCCCCATCCTCGGGGGTCCTGTAGCCCCACGGCCATGACCTGGAGGTCTGAGTCCACCCATCGCCCCTCTGCCGTCTCTGCAGTCTACCTCTTCCTGGGCCTGGTCGCCATGGTGCTCGTGCTGCAGACTTTCCGCCGTCTGTCTGACCTTCATGGCCTCACCGAGCTCATCCTGCTGCCCAATCCATGCCCTGCCAGCTTCGACGAGGATGGGGACGATCGGGTGGACATTCTGGGCCCCCAGCCGGAGCCACACCAGCAATTCACCGCCGGCTTGCACACTGACTACGCCTCCATCCCCAGGTAGCTGGGGCAGGCGCCACGGGGCTGCGGACCTGGCCTGCGGCTGAGGGGCCCAAGGGACTGGACCGACAGACTAGCACGTCCACAAGCACATGCCAGTGTTCCCGAGGCCCTGCCTCCGCTATCCGTCTGTCCTTTGTCTTACCTGCCTGAGCACCACCCGGATCCAGGAACCAGCGTTGCCTTGTTTCCCCTGCCCCTCCTCTCACCTCCCTGCACTCTCTTTGCTTCCCTGGCTTTCTTACCATCTCTGTCTTTCCCTCTCCCCGTCTCTTTGTTTCTCATTCTTTTACTCACACCATCTGCCACTCACCACCTGCTGATTCTCCCAGGCTCTGGGCTCAGACTTCATTTCAGGTGCTAGATCAGTCACTCCACTTTGGCCAAGTGACCGGCCCTCTCAGAGCCTTGATCTCCTCATCTGTCAAGTGGAAAGAGTATATTCACTCATTTAGAACTCCCTCCTGTGTGCCAACCCATGCTGGGCAGTGCTAGGGACATAGTAGTGTTCCAGATGGTCTGGGCCCTGCTCTCATGGGGCTTGCCATCCTGTAAGGTAGACAGACCTGTCCCCACACAGTGACAGTCCATAACAGGCAGGACTTCAGTGGGGGGGTGAGGGTGAGGGTGGGCAGAGTGGTCAGGGCTGGGGTGGAGGGAGCACAGGGAATGTACCCAGTCCAGCCTGGAAGGTCAGGGAGGGCTTCCTGGAGGAAGGGGCAACTGAACTCAGACTTGAAATCTGAGGAGTAGTCCGGGGAAGAAGGTGTACCTGACTCATTTTCCTCAAGTGTATCCAGGGAGCAAGACACATTCGGAGACTCCTGGGGTAGGCTTGTGTGATAGAATCTTCTTCAGCAGCCTGGCAGGCAGGAAGCTAAGGCACTGCTCTTCGTGAGACACCATTGTAACAGCTGTTCCCGTTTACCAAGGACTAATTACATTAGGTGCACTGGGCTCTGGAGCCAGCCTGCTTGGGCTCAAATCCCAACTCAGCTGTGTCCTGCCAGTGTCCCTGGGTGGTCACTTTGCCTCTGTGATTCTTGGTTTCCTCATCAGTAAAATGGCAATAACAATAGTTACTTCAAAAGATGATTTCACAGAGCCTGCCATGTTATTCTGTGATGCTTTCTTTGGCCAGGCCCTGTTCTGGGTACTTTACATATGAGGTAGATAATGATAATATTATCAGTGGACATGGGCATATCGTAAGCATCCTTAAAGGACCATCTTGGGAACTTGGCTTCTTTCTTGAGGGCACTAGAGAGCCATGGAAGGGCTTTGAGCAGGAGAGGGCCATGGTTAGGTCTGGGTTTTAGCTGCTGTGTGCAGGGGGACACTGACGGTGGGTGCCCAGGGGAGGCTGGGGCAGGAACAAAGCAGGAGACAATGGGACTGGGTAGGGCCAAGGGAAGGGGAGGGGGGGCGAGTCGAGGGATGCTCAGAAGGCCAAGTGGACAGGCCATAAGCCTTACAGACTTGGGAGGGATAAGGCCAGACAAAGGTCCAAGGTTGCTCAGCTGCCCCTGAGGTGGGAGCCTGGGAGAAAGAACAGATTTGAAGGGAGATGCTGAGGCTTGTTTGGAACATGGTGGCTGTGAAGGGTTAATGGGACACACAGGAGAAGGCATCAGGAGGTTACAGGACCCTCAGGGCAAGGGCTCAGTGGGTGGTTGAGGCTGGAGACAGACGAGGAAACCAAGGCCATGAAGGTGGGTATGACAGCCCTGGGTGGGAATGAAGAGAGAAGACCAGCCTTGAGAAATCAGCCTTAGGGTATTTATATATTTATATCAGTAAGGAAAGATTTGGGTTGCAAGTAACCAAATCCTGACTGGCACTGGCTGAAACGATGAGATGGTTGTATATTGTACATCACCAGAGTTGGGGACAGCTCCAGGCATGATACAATCCACAGCTCCAAGAGGGTCTTGTGGCCCCAGGTTCCCTCTCTCTCTGCTCTGTTACCCTCAGCTGAAGGCTTGGCTCCCACATGGGCTCTCCTCATGGCCCCAGAGTGGCTGCCACAGGTCCAGGCGTCACAATCAGACATGTTAATTTTTAGTACAGGAAGTTGGTGGGGGGCGGTGGGGGGGGGCATCTCTTCCCATGGTGCCTTTTTGGAAACAAGGAAACCTTTCCCCAGTGTCTCCCAGCAGCCTTCCTCTTCCATCTCATTGGCCAAAATTGGCTCACATGCACATCGTGAGCCAATCATTGGCCAGAGTGATGGCATCACCATGATTAGCTTGGATTCCTCAGGATTCCCCCTGCCACCCAGGTGTGAGGCTGGGGCTGAGGTTTTAGTTTGCAGGCTGGTGAATACTTGAACAAAATTGGGCTTCTATTAGAAAGGCAGAAAGTTGGGAGAATGGGCAGACATCAATAAACTAATCAGCCAAGGCAGTGATGTACAATTATGCAGGTTGGGACCTACATAAGGGATGCCTGGCTGTTAGGGTGGAAACGAATAGCGGCTGAAGTTCATGGCTGAATATGCCCAAAGGGGACTTCTTTTTCTAATTAACATAACAGCCCCATATGGCGAGCAGTGACCCTTCAAGCAATGCCCTCCTACCAGAGAGAAGAGCTTACAAAGCAGACAGAAAAGGAGTTCTAGAGAGGAGTAGGAAAACCAGGAGGGTGGGGAGTATTGGTAAGAGATGAGAGAATTTGAAAGAGGGAGAAGGAAACATTGTCAAATGATGCTAAGAAGTCACACAAAATTGTTTTAATAACAGTGATAGAAAACACTTACATAGGATTTACTATGTGCCAGGCATTGTTCCAAGCCCTTGATACACAAGAATTTATTTAACCCTCTCAACAACTCTGCGAGTCAGGTACATTCTCCATATTGCAGATGAAGAAAGGAGGCCCAGAGAGGTTAAATAACTTACCCAAGGTCACACAGGAAATGCAAAACTGGGATTTGGACAAGGTTTTGGTTGGTCACCTTTTCCCTGGAGGCTCAGAAACACCCGCTGTCTAGCTGTTTCTCAGCCTCCCAGCCTTCCTGGCTCCTCAGCATGGTCGTTGACCCTGCTGCTGAAGTCACTGGGTGGAAGGCAGTTGCTTGGGGGAGGTGCCTGTGTGATCTGGTTTCTGCTCCTCACCATTTCTCCTTCCAAATTCCCCCAGAAAAAGAAATCAGGCCCTGCTCAGTTTAAGATAAAAAAAAAAAAAAAAAAAAAAAAAAGCACATGCTTAAAAATGGAAAAAGTAGAAAAGACTGTACAGTGAAAATTAAGTCTTTCTCCTGGACTTGGGCTGTGTTGACAGATTTCTCAGGTCTCCTTCTAGGCATGTACCAGCAATATACATGTGTGTGTATATGTGTGTTTTAATTTTTTTCTTTCACTCTACATAAGTGGTACCTAGTACAGTGAGGTGGTTACAATCACAGACTCTGGAGGCAAAGTCCCTGGGTATAAATCTGAACTCTGTCACTTCTAGGCTCTGTGGTTTTGGGCAAGTGATTTCACCTTCCTGTGCCTGAGTTTGCCAATCTGTGAAATGGTATGATAACAGCACCTACCTCATGGAGTTGTTGGAGAATTAAGCAATTTAATACTGTCAAGCTCTTAGAACAGTGTCTGGTGCTCAATAAAATGTCAGCTAATGGTTATTCCCATTTCTGCACCTTTTTCATATTATATGTTTCATATATACATGTATGATTTTATATGCTTTTCTAATATTCCTTTCTGCACCTTGCTTTTTTCACCTACCCAGTGTCATTCGGAGATCATTCCAGAGGCACACAAGTAGGTCTCCTATCCTTTTTTATGTCTGTGGTGCCTCCTCTAGAACCCACATCCCATAAATTATTTCCACGTTTCATTAACGGACATGTGGGTGGCTGCCAGTCTTTTGCTGGCATAAGTGATGCTGTAGTGTGTGCCTTGTGCATCAAGGTAACAGAGGCCCTCCCCTTGGTGGAGCTATATTCCTGAGTTGGGGGGGTGCCATGAGGACACCCCAGTCTCTCTGCCTCTGTGAGTCTAGAAGGGCTCAGGTACACAGCTGCTGGATTTCTTCCCTCAGATGAAGTCACCCTCCCTGGTCTGTGGGGATGGGCTGGGGGGTGGGGAGCACAGACCCCTGTCAGCTCTTCATTTACGTAGAACACCTATAATGTGCTGTGTTGCACAGAGTTGGGAACAAGTGACAGAGAAAGCCCTAGGTCCTACCCTCACGGAGCCTGTGATGCAGTGGGAAACAAAGACCCATTCCCAGACAGACATTGCCTAGCATGGTCAGGGGAAGCATGGGGGCTGCTCACATATCATAGACAAGACCTGAAAGGAGGAAAGTGGTCAGCCGGTGACAAAGTAGGGAATAGCATTCCAGAGGGTGTTACAGCATGTGCACAGTCTGGAGGAGAGCGAGCATGCCTGATGAAGGATATTCAAGTCGCTCCGTGTGACTAGGCTTTGGACTACAGAGGGAGAGAAGAGATGCCTGGGATAGGAGGGACAAAAGGGACGAGATTATGCAGGGCTCTGGAAAACAACTGAGTTTGGGTGTTTCCCTGGGGTCCTGGGGAGTCATGGAAGGTTCCCAGGGTGTTGTCCCCAGACCATTAGTATCAGCATCACCTGGAATGTTGCTGGAAATACAAATTCTCCAGCCCCATCTCAAAACTTACTGAATCAAAACCCCTGGGGGAGGAGCCCAACAACCTGTTTTAACAAGCTCTTTTGGTGAGCCTAATGCACGCTAAAGTTTGAAAACCACTGGGGTTTAGAGTAAAATCAGCTCTGCCGTTCATCAAAAATATCATGGTCTGGGGAATTCCCTGGCGGTCCAGTGGTTAGGACTCCACACTTTCATTGCAGAGGGCCCAGGTTCAATCCCTGGTCGGGGAACTAGGATCCGCGAAAAAAAAAAAAAAAAGTCATGGTCTGAGTCCTTAACTGTTAGGCATCAGAATACCAATGAAAACTGTTAACTTATTGAATATGTACTTGTGCCAGGCATTCTTCACGTGCTATCTTATTGACTTCCCAAAACAGCTCTATGAGATGGCTGCCTTTGTCCCTGTTCTGTAGAGAAGGGTGTTAAGCCGCAGTAAGATTAATTCCCACATGGAGACCAAATTTTTTTTCACTAGAATTGTGATGTCAATGTCTGATTGGGTAGAAGGATAAGTAGGCGAGAACCACCAATAGGAACTCCTTGAAGGCCTTCCCATCGCAAACTTCGTCCCCAGCACCCTCTGCCGGCCAGGCCCCGCGCTACTGGGTGTTGAGAACCGCCCTCCCTCCGCCCCCCAAGCCGTAGGCGCTGGTTGTGGTGCGCGTTACCATGGAGACAGGCAGGCGCGGCAGGCGTGCCTCGAGAAAGGCAGAAGTCGGTTGTGGAAGTGTAGGCGGCCATTTTGAGACCGGGCAAGAGGGGCGGGACTGGAGCGGCAAAGTGACGGTTGACCGGTTTAACTTAGAGACTGGTACCACGGCTCTGGGAGAAGAGGGAGGTGCCAGGGGTCATCCGTGGGAGGGAAGGGTGGGGCGGGGGCGGGGTTAAGAAGGGGAGGAGAGGGGAGGGGGGAGGCGAGGAGGGGAAAGGTTGGGGAAAAAGAGGAGAGTCCAGGGACTGGGCACAGGAGGGGAGGAGAAAGGGCGGGGCGAGGAGCCGGGAGAGGCTAAGAGAAGAAGCGGGGTGATGAATAGGGGCGGGGCTAGAAGAGGCGGAGCGTAGAGCCAGGCTGTCCAGGGAATGGAAAGGGGTGGTGAAAAGGAAGGGGGCGAAAAGGTGTCACGGTTCAGGGGGAAGGTGAGGATCAAGAAAGTGCTGATGGACAAGGTAGCGCCGACAAGGAACGAGAAGTTGCAGGACGAGGAGAGGGTGCGGAGCGAGGGGAAGGCCAGTAGCGAGGAGAGTTCCCAAGGCAAAGAAAGCGTCTCTAAAGAGAAGGGGCGGGGCCATAGGAGGGGGCGGGGCAAGGAGCTGGCTTGGGAAGAACAGTTCCCCCAGGATGAGGGGGAAGGGTGGGTCTATAAGGGGTGGGACGAGGAGCAGAAGCCCAGCGAGGAACAAGCTCCGGGCGAGAAACAGGAGCGGGGACAGGGGAAGGGGCGGGGCGTGGGGAAGGGCCGGAATCAGGATCCGGAGAGGGGCGGGTCTAGAGGCAGGACCCGGTACCTGGGCAGGGCCCGAGCACGGACAATGGGGCGGTGCGAAGAGAAGTGGGGGCGGGGCAAGAACTGGGGGCGGAGCCACGTGCAAGTGCGAGACCAGAGGAACTGGGGAAAATAGGTGGGGGGCAGCTAAATCGAGAAACAGAAACCGAGACCGAGTGAAGAGTAGCGGTGGGAGGCAGAGCAGGGGCAGAGGAAAGAAGTGTGGGGCAAGGTTAAGGGGAGAGACCAGGAGGCGGGGCGAAACCAGGAGTAGGGGTACGGCCAGGAGCAACAGGAGGGCCGAGACCTGGAGTAGTAGCAGAGGCGGGGTCCAGAAGTGTAGTAGTAAATGCAGGGCCGAGTTCGGGAACAAAAGCAAGGGTGGAGCCTGGAGCAAAAGTAGGAGTGGAGTGAGGAGCAGAGGCGGGGCCAGGAGCAGGGAATGGACGAAGCACCGGAGCGAGACGGGATCTCAGAAGGCGCCTACCAAGAACAGTCTTGCAATCTGGTGACCTCCGCATTCTCCAGGTTGAAGCCACGTTATCCGTTGCCCCGAGATGTCCCCTGCTGGCCCTGCGTGGCCGAGGCTCCGAGTCCTGCAGGCGCTGTGGGCACTGCTGGTGGTGCTGGTGGCACCGTGGAGGTTGTGGGCGATAAAGAATACCCAAGAGTGCACCTGGCAGGTTGTCCTGAACAACTTTGAGACAGTAGGCAAGAAGGACGCGAGCGATCGTTTCGTCGATCAAGAGCCCTTGTACACAGTGGACAAAGTGTTCAGCCTGCTAGTGGACGCGCCCATCGACCCGGACGAGGTGAGGGGACTGGTGTCAGGCAAACGGGAGAGGTCCTGGACCTGCACCCCACTGGGCTCTGGACATTTGCCCACCCTCTCCTTGCAGACATACCTGGGCTTTCCTTACTACCTGAAGATCAACTACTCCTGCAAGGGAGAGGTGAGTGGGTGCAGAGGGGGTGGGCTCATTCTGTTGGGGCCTCAGTTTCCCCATCTCTAACATTTGAATAGCGGTGGCACCACCAGACCCTAGGGACCTTAAAGATTCAAGAAGATTCCCGGTATCCCACGAGGCACATAGTTGGTGCTCAAGTAAGCTATTTCCATTTTTAAAAATTGACGTATAGGGTCTTCCCTGGCGGTCCAGTGGTTAAGACTCCACGCTTCCACTGCAGGGGACACGGGTTCCATCCCTGGTCGGGGAACTAAGATCTCGCATGCCCCACATCGCGGCCAAACAAAACAAAATAACAACAACAAAACACTGTCCTCAATAAAGTGAAGAAAATAATTTTCAAAAATTGAGATATAATTCACATACCATAAATTCACTATTTTAAAATATACAGTTCGGGAATTCCTTGGCGGTTCAGTGGTTAGGACTCTGAGCTTCCACTGCAGGGGACACGGGTTCGATCCCTGGTTGGGGAAATAAGATCCTGCAAGCTGCGGGATACAGTTCAATAGTTTTTTGTATATTTACAAAGTTGTGCAACCATCACCACTATCTTGTTCCAGCACATTTTTATCACCTCAAGAGGAAACCCTGTACCCCCATCCCTTCAGCCCCTGGAGACCACTAATCTACTTTTTGCCCCTATGAATTTGCTTATTCTGGACATTTCATATAAAGAATGGAATCATACAATATGTGGCCTTTTGTATCTGACGTCTTCTCAAGGCTTATCCATGTTGTAGCAGGCATCAGTATTTCCTTTTTATGGCTGAGTAATATTCAATTGTATGGATGTGCTACATTTTGCTTATCCATTCATTAATTGATGGACATTTGGGTTATTTCCACTTTTGAGGGGGGATATTATGAATAATGCTGCTGTGAACATGTCTGTACAAGTTTTTGTGTAAACATCTGTTTTCAGTTCTCTTCACTATATACCTAGGAAAGGAATTGCTGGGTCATATGTTAACTCTGTTTCACCTCTGAGGAACTGCCAGCCTGTTTTCCAAAGCAGCTACACATCATTTTATATTCCCATCAACAATGTATGAGGGGTCCAGTTTTTCTATATCCTCACTTGCTCTTGTTCATCTTTTTGATTATAGCCATCCAGTATGTGTGAAATGCTATCTCAGTGTGGTTTTGACTTGCATTTGCCTCATAACTAATGATGTTGAACATCTTTTCATATGCTCATTGGCCATTTATCTTCTTTGGAGAAATGTCTATTCAGCTCCTTTGCCCGTGTAAAAACTGGGTTATTTGTCTTTCTACTGTTGCAGTGTAAAATTTCTTTTTATATATTGGATACTAGTTCCTTATCAGATATATAATTTGTCAATATTTTTCACATTCCATGTCTTTTCACTATCTTGATGATGTCCTTTAAAGCACAAAAGCTTTATGTTTATTGAGATATAATTCACATATCATACAGTAGCACCAAAGTTTTTAATTTTGATAAAGTCCAATTTATCAATTTTTTTCATTTGTTGCTGTTGCTTTTGGTGTTGTCTAAAAAGGCTTTACCTAACCAAAGTCACGAAAATTTACTTCCATGTTTTCTTCTAAGAGTTTTTTTGTTTGTTTGTTTGTTTTAGCTCTTACGTGTAGGCCTATGATCCATTTTGAGTTAGTTTTTGTATTTGGTGTGAGGTAGGGGTCCAACTTTTACATGTGAATATCCAGTTATGCCAGTACCATTTGTTGAAAAGATTATTCTTTCCTCATTGAATTGTCTTGGCACCCTTGTCAAAAATCAATTGACCATAAATATAAGGGTTTATTTCTGGGTATAATTCTGTTCCATTGCTCTGTATGTCTATCTATATGCCAGTACCACACAGTCTTGATCACTGTAGTTTTGTATTAAGTTTTCAAGTTGGGAAGTTTGAGTCCTCCAACTTTGTTCTTCTTTAAGATTGTTTTGGCTCAAGTAAGCTTTCTGAGGACAGTAGAATATTGTGGTCTAGAACTGAAGTTCTGGAGGCTACAGACCTGGGTTTGAATCTGCCATTAACTAACATTACTTGGAGGAAGTATAGCATGATAGTGAATCCTTTGGGCTCTGGAGCCAGGCTGCCTGGCTTCAAATCCCAGCTCTGCTACATAGTAGCTGTGTGATCTCAGGCAAGTTACTTAACTTCTCTGTACCAAAGTTTCCTCATCCTTAACAAGGGTACAATAATGATCATACGTACTTCATAAAATGATTAAATAAGTGTGAAGCACTTAGCACAGTGCCTGGTTCATAGACAGGGCTCAGTGAATGCTAGCAACTAGTTTCTAGAGTGTGATCCTGGGCAGAGAGTTTACTCCATGAGCCTTCTCTCCTTATCTGTGAAAGCGTGATAATAATTCCTTTATCTGTTCATGCAACACCTGCTCTGAGTCAGATCCTCTTTTTTTTTTTTTTTTCACAATGGGGTGGGGAAGGCGGTACAATGATAAACAACGTGGCCAGGTTTTTTTTCTGGATGCAGCCCACCAGGGAAACAGACAATTGGCAAGTAAATACATAAAATAATTTATTACAGTAATCAGTGCAAAGATGAAAATAAAATGAGGTGATATGTCAGAAAGGAGGGTGTTAGCTGGGGTGGTTGGGGAAAGTCTCTGAAAAGCTTGAGCAGAGAGTGGAATGATGAAATGGGACACACATGCGGAGAACTGGGGGAAACATCTGGGCTGAGGGAACAGCCAGGACGGAAGCCAGTGTGTATGAGGAACCGACCAGAGGCCTGTGTGGCTGGAGGAGAGTGAGCGAGGGGGAGAGTGGGAGGAGATAGTGAGGACCTGGCTTTCCCCCTGAGTGAGGTGGAGCCATGAGAAGGTTCTGAGCAGAGGAGGGATGTGATGGGACTTAGGTGTTCACGGGCTGAATGGGGGGCAGGGCAGGAGCAAGGAGACAGGGAGGGGGCTGATGCTCAGTCCGGGCAGGAGTGGAGGGTGGACAGGACCAGGGTGGTCATGGCCACGGTAGCCCTGACGGGGAGGAGGTCCCCACCCACCAGTACCTGCTACCCTGTGATTGGAAACCCTGTGATTGGAAACCCTGAGGCAGGGCTGGGGCCGGTGTAGGGGGCAGGATTGAAAGCGCCTTGGCCTAGGCATTCCTCAGGATGAAGGCCTGTGCAAAAGGGGTCAGACCCGTTAAATCTCCCACCTGCATCTCACAGCTGCCCCCACACCCCTGCCCACAGTGGCTTGAGCACAGCTGTCTCTTGGGGATGCCTCCAAGCCTTTCCTAGTGCTGTTCTAGGGACTTCCCTGGTGGTCCAGTGGGCCCTCCCAATGCAGGGGGCATGGGCTCAATCCCTGGTTGGGGAACTAAGATCCTGCATGCCGCACGGTGTGGCCAAAAAAAAAAAAAAAATTAATGCTGTTCTATACCCTAGAACACCTATCTTCCTCCTTCCATCTCCGCTCTAAGCCCTGCCCTCCCTTCTTAGCCCAGCCAGGATCCTGGCATCTCTGGGAGGTTGTCCCTGGCTGCCCCGTCACCCTCTTCCCCAGTTCCGTTCTGTCTAACTGCCCCATCCCACCCTCAGCCCCAGGCCCCAGCCCACAAACCTGGTGGCGGTGGCAGAGACTCTAATTTCTCTGGGTAGGGGGTGGGGTAGAAACCTCAAGAGTGGGACTTGAAATACCTGAAGTGAGGGAAGAGGCTGCTAGTATCGTGGGTGCCAGGCACTCCCACCTTTACGTTTTTGCTTATCCCATGCTGTCCTTCCCCATGCATTCCCTACATCCAAATTCTGTCTGAGGACCTTGCTCTGGACTCGACTCCTCCAGGAAGGCCTCCTGACTCCCTCCACAGCCCAAAGCACTTCTGCCCGTCTCCTAGCCTGGCCCATCCCCTGCCCCAGCCCCAACCCTAGACCATGTTCTCTGACCTTCCCTCAGTGGAGAGTCTGTTCTCCTGACCCAGCCCCAGGAAGAAGACAGGCTAGTAAAGGTGAGGTCAAGGCAGCGGGACCCACAGGCTATCTTAAGGACACACTTGTGGGGCCATCTCGCCCTCAGTCCTCTGAGGCCCTGGTCCGCAAGGGCCACCTGACGGGGCTGAAGCCGGTGGTGCTGGTCACCTTCCAGTCCCCAGTCAACTTCCATCGCTGGAAGATAGAGCAGCTGCAGATCCAGATGGAGGCAGCCCCCTTCCGCAGCAGAGGTGGGCCTGGAGGGCTCCTGGAGGGGTCATAGCACGGCGGGCATGTGGGGGCATTGCCAGGGACCTCAGCAGGGTTCGTGACCTTGAGGGGAGGCTGGGACCATCAAAGGGGCCTATGACCTGGTGGGCGTGTGGGTTTGTTGGGGGCCTCACAGAGGTGTCTGACCTGGAGGGGGGCCCGGGGAGGCCTCAGCAGGTTCCTTGGCCTAGATGGGACCACACAGAGGCCCCAGTGGGGTCCATGGCTGAGGGGGGGGGCGTGGGGAGTTGCAGGGGGATCCCAGTGGTCTGGGGGGCTTGCTACTGGAAGGCCCCAGCAGCCTCAGTACCCCCTGCCTGCCAGCAGAGAGGTGTAATGCAGAGGAGGTGTGTCTCATGAGCTGGTACACGCCCATGCCCATCAAGAACGGCAGCGTGGTCATGCGCGTGGATGTTAGCAGCAACGGCCTGGGGCCCTTCATTCCCAATAAAAGGTGCCATTTCCCAAACCCGGGGCGGGGGGTAGACTCTGGGAAGGGCTTCCTAATCCCCAGATCCCCAAAGAAGACAGGAGGAGCCCAAAGGGAGGGAACAGGACAGGGAGGTGGCAGTGAGCTGTGGCAGGAGCCAGAATACTCACCTGTGCGTGCCCCACACCCACCTCAGGTTTCAGGTGAATATCAACGGCTTCCTGGAGAGACAGCGAGACACCACACTCCAATTCACTGTGGGAAATGAGGTGAGGGGGCCCAGATGGTGGGAAGGGTAGAAGAGGGGGTTAAAGACAGTAGGCTGGGGCCCTGATTACTTCCCAAATGAGTGGCAGATTCCATTTACAGAGCATTTACTGTGTGCCGGCCCCCTGGCGACGTGCCCTGCTAAATGCACAATCACATTAGGTCTTGACAGTGACCTGTGAGGGAAGGTACTCTCACATACCCATCTTAAAGAGGAGAAAACTGAGGCCCCAAAAGGATGGAGCCATTTGTCCACAGGCTCTCGGCATGTACATATGGAACAAGACTTGAAACTGTGTCTGCCTGACTCCTGCACCCATATTCTTAACCACAGTGCATTCATTCATTCATTCATTCAGCAGGCACTTCCTGAGCACACAGTGTGGCACCATGGGAACATAACAGTGAACACACAGACCCAAATCCCTGTCCTCTCTTAGAGCTGACAGTCTAGTGGGAGAGACAGACAGCAAACCAGTAAACATGAAATCAGGTAAATTCTGTAGCAGGTTAAAAGGTGGTTAGTGCTCTGGAGAGAATTCAGAGTGAGGGGAACTGGGTCTGTGCAGGAGGGGACGGCAGTGTTTAATGGAATGCTCAAGAAAGGCATAACTGATGGGAATTCCCTGGCAGTCCAGTGGTTAGGACTCCATGCCTTCACTTCGGAGGGCCCAGGTTCAATCCCTGGTTGGGGAAATAAGATCCCACGAGACCCCACAAGCCGCGCAGCGTGGCCAAAAAAAAAAAGGCGTAATTGAGAAGCTTGGCATTTGAGTAAAGGGAATCACGTGGCTACTAGGGGATACAGAGGGAACAGTGTGTACAAAGGCTCTGAGGAGCAGGAGGCCCATGTGGCCGGGAGAGAGTGGGTGAGTGGGAGAGTGGTGGGGGATGAGATCAGAGAGGCGATGGGGGCAAGCAGACGGAACCGTGGGAGAGGGAAGGGAGGGGGGTGTTGAGCAGTCCTCCTGCCCCTGCCCCGCAGCTCTTCAATCTGATACCCCGGTACTTTGTGAATGTCCCGTCAAGGCCCCTGTGGTACACTGTGGACCAGACACCTGTGTTCATCCTGGGCGGCATCCCTGAGGAGAAGGCCATCCTGCTGACTGACACAAACTTCAAGGACTTCTTTCTCGTGGAGGTGAGTTGATGCAGGGCAGATGGTGGGCCGGGCCTCAGCTCCTAAAATGGTGGGGGGGCCTGGGGCCAGAGAAAGGTCCCCAAAGACCTACCACCGATGAGAGGCAAATAGCATGAATGAAAGACATAAGACCGCAACCAGACAGCCTGGGTTCAAGTCCTGGTTCTGCCACCTCCTGGCTGTGCGATGTTGGGCAAGTCACTTCACCTGGGCCTCAGATTCCCCATCTGTAAAATGGGAACAATATTTATATTTACCTCACAGAATCATTGCGAGGATGATATAAATTAATGTCAGCCAGACACAGAATGAACACTGTGTGAGTCAAAGCTATTATTATTTATAAGTCCACCATTTGTAATTCTGAAATCCAAAATCTTTGAAATGGCATTTTCACAAGTTTAGGGCTAAAATGTATTTGTTGGGAAACCCCGACCTGAGCTAACAAAGGCTACTTTTTTTAGTCTTTATGCATTCCATTTAGTGTTAACATTCAGATGCTGCCCTGCAGAAATATTAAGGAGTTTGATTATGGGGTGTTGCCCCAGACCCCACTGGGGTTTGGATGGTATATATGTGCCATCTTACCTTCTAAACTGGAAAATTCTGAATTTCGATATTCATCTGGCCCCTAGGGTTTCAAATTCAGCATTGTGAGCCTATATTATTCCCAGAACAGGGAAGGAGTGTCTGAAGCAAGGTTCTTTTGGTGTGAATGACAAACACGTTTGAATTAATTGCAGCTGTAGGCAGAACTCCAAACCAGTTTGGTTTCAGCAGAGAAATGGCTTTAGTAGGTGTGCCTAACTGCAAAGCCCAGACACAGCTCAGCCTGCAGACCTGGCTTGATTCAGGGCTCAAATGAGGACTCCAGCTTTCGGCTCCACTTCTTCTGGATTAACTCCATCCTCAGTGTGATTCATATCATCCCAACTCCCAGGCAGAGAGAAAGGGAGCATCTGTTTCCCAAATAACTTAAAAAAAAAAAAAAAAAAAATCCTGAAATTTGTTTGCTTGGTCCTGATTGGCCCAGCTTGAGTCATGTCTCCCAAAAGAATGGAATGTGCCAGCTGGCTTAGCACAGGTCATGAGATCTATCCTAATGAGGAGGGCAGCCAAGACACGAGGCAGAGAAAGGATGGTTCCCCCAGAGTGAAATCAGGCTAGCTTTGCCACAAGTTGGGGGGATAAGATGCTGGCTGTTAACTGTGTCCAAGATAACAATTGTGCACACAGCAACCCCCAAAGATTGCCTTAGCCTCCTCCCCTTAAGGCTGAAAGCCCCGCGCATGATTTCTGACAACCCCATGTGGATTAACGTTCTCTCAGGTCCCTCTGGCTATGACTTCCGGCTTCTACTGATCTCATTTCATTTACAGACAGTCTCCCTGTCCTGGGTCAGCTCTCTTGGCCCAAGTCTTTCCAGACCTTGCTCAGTTTTCACGCTCCTGACCCAAACACACCCACAGGAAATATGTGGCCGATGTGGATTCTGCTGAAGAGATTTAGAGGACAGAGAAGGGGGTTTATGTAATGAGAATGAAAAGTGCAATTTGAACTTCAGTCATCCTTGTTCTTTTTTTTTTAATTTATCAAGATGAAACTCATAAAATTCACCACTTTTCTTTTTTTAAAGATTTTTTTTTTGATGTGGACCATTTTTTTAAACTCTCTTTTGAATTTGTTACAACACTGCCTCTGTTCCATGCCCTGGCCCTTTGGCCTCGAGGCACGTGGGATCCCAGCTCCCCGACCAGGGATCGAACCCACACCCCCTGCACTGGAATGCAAAGTCCCAACCACTGGACCGCCAAGATAGTACCTAAAATTCACCACTTTAAAGTGAACAATTTAGTGCCATTGAGTACATTGATACTGTGCAACCACCAACTCTTGTTTCCAAAAAGTTTCCATCACTCCAAAATCAAAGCCTACTTATTCTCATTCTTTAATCATAGGGATTTTTCCCATATTGTTGTCTCCTCTCTGTTTTCCTTCCTCTTGTTTCACCTCACCACTCCCTTCTAGACTGCCCCTAGGGTCCCATAGGAATCCTCCCCCTACTCAGCTCTCTTCCGCCCTGAGTTGGTCAGGTTTAGATGCTGTAACAGGAGTTCCCTGGTAGCCTAGTGGTTTGGAATCTGGGCTTTCAGTGCCACGGCCTGGGTTCAATCCCTGGTCAGGGAACATCCCTCCTTTTTTGGCTGCGTGGCCAAAAAAAAAAACCTGTAACAAAGAGGCTCCTAAGAGAGAATAGCTTAAATAGTCACTATTGCTCATTCCCTGAACAGTTCAGAAGTGAGAAACCCCCGTCCCTTTTATTTTCCTGCTTCACCATCCTCTAGGCCCCAGGTGTTGATCTCATCAGTGTGATCAGAGCTGGGTCATGCCTATGTCCATATTCCAGCCAATTGGGAAGGAGAAGGAGCAGAAGTGAAAGGCAAACTATTTTCTCTTAAGCAAGTTTCACTTCCACTCACATTCCATTACTGAGGAATTAGTTACTTGGCTACATCCAACTGCAAAGGAGGCTGGGAAGTATAATTTCCGTCTGGGTGGCACATGCCCTGCTAAAACTCAATTACCAAAGAATATGGGAGAAAGGGATTTGGGAGCCCAACTAGCCACCTGCCAAAAATGGAAGAGGAAATTTGTAAGTTTGTGTAACCAAAAAATTCAGGACTTCAGGTCCAGCTTGACCCAGGATTTCAAACAATGTCACCAAGACTGAGTTGCTCTCTCTCCATCTCTCGGACCTGGTTCCTCTGTATTGACTTTATGCTCAAACGTCTCTGTACTTGGAATTGCAAAGGCTGCATCTCAGGCCCACATCCAGTGGGAAGGATCTTTCCTTTACCCTCTAACCCCCAAATCCCAAGATTCCTTCCACTTGGTGTGGCTCACCATTTGCTCACCTTGACTCAATCATTGTGGCCAGAGACACCCACCATGCTGCTTTTTTTTTTTGAGTTAAATGAGTCAGAACTCTCAAGCTCTGCTCAAATAAGAAATCCAGCTGACTCATAGCTTTTCTTTTTCTCATGTATGTGGGAGAAGGGAGATGTGATGATCCTCTTCTGGTTTACCAAAGAAAATTTCCAAGTATTTCTTCCAGAAAACAGAGGCAGAACTTTAAATATTAACAGGGCAATAGATTAAGTATGACAACTGATCAAAATGACACATTGAGAGGGTACAGGTTAGTTTCACCAGGCACAGCAACAATGTCTGTGGTCTGTAGAAATCTCTTATGTGCTGAATAGGGTAGGGAAGTGAGAATGTACATGTTACCCTTAACTTGATGAAATTTCCCTCAGCAGCAGAACTTAGAGTGTTACTTTGATATATGCTTTTTATTGGAAAAGTTAGTGAAAAATTCCACTTTTTAGTGGAAAATTTCAGTCAAACACAAAAGTAGAGAATTGTATAATGAACCCAGCTTCAATAATTAACATTTTGCCTTTTTTTTTTTTTTTGATCCCACTATTTTTTTTTTTTCCTGGAATGTTTTAAAGAAAATTCCAGCCATCATACCATTCACCTGTAAATTCTGGAAATAACTGAGGAAGTGTCTCTAACACATGAGAACTTTTAAGAAATAAAACCACAATGCCATTATAATGCCCAGCAAAATTAACAGTAACCCCTTAATAGCATCTAACCCGGTCATAGTCAATTTTCCCCAATGATCTAAAAATATGTTTTACAGTTGGTTTGTTTGAATCAGGACCCACACATTGCATTTGGTTGTTATGTCTCTTAATACTCTACCTTTTTTTCAGGCAATTTAAGAAACCAGGCCTTTTGTCCCATAGAATTTGGCTGTTTGCTTCTTCACAGAATCGATTAAAACTTGTTCCTCTGACCCTATGTATTAGTCTGCTCAGGCCGCCATAATAAAATACCATAGACTGGGTGGCTTAAACAACAGAAATTTATATTCTCATAGTTCTGGAGGCTGGAAGTCCAAGATCAAGGTGTCAGCAGGGTTGGTTTCTCTCCTGGGCTTGCAGAAAGTACCTTCTCACTGTGTCCTCACATGGCCTTTTCTCTGTGGGCATGAGTGGAGAGAGAGAGAGATCTCTGGTGTCTCTTTCTCTTTTTATAAGGACACCAGTCCAATAGGATTAGGGCCCCACCCTTATGACCTTGTTGAACCTTAATTATCTCCTTAAAGGCCCAAGTACAGTCATGATGAGGGCTAGGGCTTCAACATATAAATTCTGCTCATAACAACCTATGTTGCCTGTAAACTGGTAGTGAGCTCTAGAAGCTTGGTTAAACTTAGACTCAAAAAAAAAAAAAAAAAAAAAACGGGAATTCCCTGGCGGTCTGGTGGTTAGGACTCCACACTTCCACTGCAGGGGGCCCGGTTCCATACTGGGTAGACTCAATCTTTTAGGCCCTTCATTGGTGGTGCTTTCCCACTGTTAGTGATATTGCCAGTGCTAGTGATCGTTCGTAAGTTCAGATGGTGTCAGCCTGGCAGCCAAATTGTGTTCGCGATAGAATAGGATTATTAAAAGTGTGCCTTGGGCCAAGCTTGGGATCTTTTGGATCCACATGAGTACAACCCTGACTGTGGCCTGGGGAACCGGGTCTGCTGAGCACCGTTGAGTATGCTGTGTACTGCCCAACTCTAGGGAGCACAGAAAGCCCCAACTGGCTCTGGCCTGGGTCACCTGCTTGCAGGGGAAGTTTGCTGGGGAAGTTTGGCCACCAAGATGCTGCTGCAGCGTGAGCAGGGAGGGGACCCTGGGGGCAGCCGCATGTGTTCATTCCAAGCAGTTGTCAGAGCTGGTGCCTCGAGGCAAGGGAGGACACAGGGGCTGAGACCAAGGCCACCTGCCTACCACCGGCCCTACTCCCTTGCAGTTGAGCATTGACAGTTGCTGGGTAGGCTCCTTCTACTGCCCCCAGGCCAGCTTCACTGCTACCGTCTTCGATGCCGTCGCCACCGAGAGCACCTTCTTCATTCGGCAGAACCAGCTCATCTACTATTTCACGGGCACCTATACCACACTCCACGAAAGCGACCGGGGCAGCGGTGAGGGGCCCTGCCGGGTCACATACCCGGGTGTCCTTGGCATCTTAGGCAAGGGGACCTGCCTGTTGGAGCCCCAGGGAGGGCGCCTCAGTGAATCCATCACTGGAGGCGCCTGGGAGTGGAATTGCCGTGAGTGGGGAGGGCGATGTTGGGACTTCCCAAGCTCCTGAAGCATCGCTGCCCACCCTGCAGTGGCCTCCTCCTACCCTCTATATGCTGGGGTGAGGCTTTCATCCAGAGCTTCCCAGGAGTTGTGAACCGACTAAGGGCAGAGAGAGGTGTGAGAGTGAAGGGAGGGAGCAGAGAGAAAGACACACGGTGCACGTGCACTCACACACAGACGTGCAGAGAGAGGAAGGCAAAATGGAGAGAGATGCATACCAAGCGAGAAATGTGGGGGGCTGGAGAGTGGCAGAGAGTCAGAAAGAAAGACATACAAAGAGAGAAACAGAGATGGGCCGTTGGAGAGGCAGTGCCATGAGGGAGATTGATCAGAGGGGAAATACAGAGACTTTTGATTCAGCCTCATCTGTTAAATGATACCAAAGCCCTAGTTCTTCTCACTTTCTGCCCCTGCCCTATCTAAATGAAAGATGTCAACTTATAGAGTCACAGAAACTTGTACTGTAACCCATATTTCATTAGTTAGTGAGTGTTCCCAACAGCTCTATTTTTCTCCCTTTCTTTCTTAGGGCACTTTGACAGTGGGAAGGACCAAGTTAAAAGAGATTTAAGTCAAAGACAGGTGTTTATTGGCTTAGATAGCTGGAAAACTCAGGAGCATGTTGTTTTCAGGCACAGTTGGATCTAGGGGTTCACTGCAGCTGTTAGGCCCGTCTTTGTGGTACTGCCCCACTCCATCCAGCAACTGCAGGCTTTTATGCCGGGGGTGGAGGTGGGGGGCAGGAAAGAATATCTCTTTGTTAGTGGTTGCAAGCTGAGAACTGTCTCTGATTTGCCCAGCTTGGTCACATGCCCAGCTCAGAACCCATCCTCTGGCCAGCGAAATAGAAGAGTGGGGTCAGCCCAATCTGAACCTTGTGGACAGAGTGTGAGCGGGGCTGGGGGGATTTTCTCAAAGGCAGTTGGGGTGCTATACCAAGGGCCCCTCAGACGCCACACTGAACTGTCACTCCAGTGGGAGAAGACAGATAACAGGCTCATTAAGGCCTGGGAAATGTGGATGGGGGCCCAGGTCCCAGGCTCAAATGTCTGTGCTGGCCCCCACAGAGAGATGGGTTCGTGTCCTGGCTAACGAGTGCATCAAGAAGTTGTGCCCTGTGCATTTCCATAGCAATGGCTCCGAGTATGTCATGGCCCTCACCACTGGCAAACACGAAGGTTACGTCCACTTTGGGACCATCACAGGTAAGTTTGGGGGTCTCCAACGGCCCAAGAGACCCCTCCGTACCCTCTCACTTCTAAGAATTCTGACCCCAGGCCCTCACCCCTCACCATATTCCTTCAGGAGGGGTCCCAGGCTGGAGGTTCTCCCTGTGAGTCGATATGGGTTTATGCCTTTGTAGGGGCAGGGCTTGGGGTGTGTTATGTATCTTTCACAGTGTGTTTGGTTTCAAAGGGCAGAAGCCCAATTCAAAAATCACTTAAGCCGGGACTTCCCTGGCAATCCAGTGGTTAGGACTCTGGGCTTCCACTGCAGGGGGTGCAGGTTCGATCCCTGGTTGGGGAAATAAGATCCTCACATACTGCACGGTATGGCCAAAAATTTTTTTTTAAATCATCTAAGCATAAAAAATTTGTAGACATATAAATGAGAAGACCAGGATCCAACGTCAGGCATAGCTGGATTCAGGGGCTTACAGGGTATATCCTCAGGACTCTATCTCTTGGCAAGGTAGTATAGCATAGGGATTATAGCACGGGTTCTGGAGAGAGACTGCTCTAACACACCCAACTCAAGTCACCTGCGGCTTTGGATAGGTGACTTAACCTCTCTTTTTGGTTTCTTATCCTCATTTGCAAAATGGGGCTGATAGTACTAGTACCTGCCTCATTGCATTGATATAAAGATTAAATAAGTTGACATATATAAGGGTCTTAGGAGAGTGCTGGGGACATGGTACTATTCAAGGGTTTATCATTATTAGCCCTGTGATTTGGCTTCATTTTCAGGTAGATACTCCCCTCACGAGGGTTAGAGATGGCCTCCAGGAACTTGGGGCTCACATGTCCCACCAGTCTGAGTCACCCTGAGAGAGTGAGAGTGGACTCTTCCCCACTGGCTCTAGCACAAATCCCAGGGTGCACTCTGATTGGCCCATTCTGGGTCACATGCTCAGACCTGAGCAAATTACTGTGACCAGAGACAGACATATTCTCTTTTTTTTTAACTTTTTAGAAGAATGTATTTATTTATTTATTTATTTATTTATTTATTTATTTATTTATTTATTCTTGGCTGTGTTGGGTCTTCATTCTTGTGCGTGGGTTTTCTCTAGTTGCAGCGAGTGGGGGCTACTCTTCGTTGTGGTGCACGGGCTTCTCATTGTGGTGGCTTCTCTTGCTGTGGAGCACGGGCTCTAGGCGCACGGGCTTCAGCAATTGCAGCACACGGACTCAGTAGTTGTGGCGTGTGGGCTCAGTACTTGTGGCGTGCAGGCTCAGTAGTTGCGGCTCATGGGCTCTAGAGTACAGGCTCAGTAGTTGTGGCACATGGACTTAGTTGCTTGGTAGCATGTGGGATCTTCCCCAACCAGGGCTCGAACCCGTGTCCCCTGCATTAGGGGGTGGATTCTTAACCACTGCACCACCAGGGAAGTCCAGGCAGACATATTCTGATAGGCCAGTTGTGAATGACTGAAAGGCCAGTTGAGTGAGAGCTGCCCCAGGGAATCCTGGGACTAAGAACGAGGCACATGCATAATTAGAGAGCCTGTGTGGTGGGGTGCCAGACAGGCTGGGAAGGGCCTGAGCTTTGACCTGCCCTGCTCTGCAGATGGCCGTGTGTCCTTCGAGTTGCTGCCCAGGCATCGGTCCGTGTGCAATGGGATACTAGGTACCCAGGTCCCAGATGGGTCTGCAGTGGGCAGGGGGTGGGGTGGGTTTGGGGGGGTTGAGGGGGAATTGAAGGTGTGGGAGAGCAGAGGAGGTTGGGAGAGGTCACAGGACAGGATGGGCAATTTCTTGGGGATGGGTGGAGAGTCACTGGGATAGATGTGGCGGTCACAGAGACCACAGAGAAGGACGGGATCTGGGGGCTGCTCTGGACTTCTGCCTTCCCTACCAGTTGTCAACTGCTCCATAACCTGGGCCGTATTTATTGCTGGTGACTACAATCTACTGCTGCTGGTGGAGATCGAAGACCCCTCCACCAGGAAGTATTTCCAGGTGGTCAGCTATGACCTGGGTAAATGGGGCGCCACGGGGGTGGTGCTGAGCGGGAAGGGGCAGGAGCTCGGAGTGTGAACTGTGGGCCCATCCTTTGCGATCTGTGCCCAGCAGACAGCTGGAAGGAAATGTTGCTCGTGCCACTGCTAGGTAAGGGGCAGTGGTGGAGAACAGGCCGTCTGGGCTGAAGAACCTGAGAGGAAGTCAATGAGACTACAACAGAGGGGAAAGGGGAGGAGAGAGATTGGAGACGTGGGCAGACGCCAGACCTGGAAGGGCCTTGTGGCTCACAATAAGGAGATTTGATTTGATTTGATGAAGTGAGAATAGGGCTGCCGTGTACAGCTGTTTAGACTGTGCCTGGCACTCCCCAGCCAAGGAGTCAGAGGAGGCAAGTCCTCTGCCCTAACAGGACTGTATCCTCTCAGAGGAAGTGTCTTTTTATAATTCACATAAAGAAATTCTAAAGATTAATGGGCCCAAATGGGAAGCTGTTGGAGGGTTTTGGGAGGGGTTGGGGAGCTGGGGACCTGCTCAGTTTCAGGTCTTGAAAGCGCAGGGCCTCAGGAGATTTTTGCTGTGTTTTCCCCACCTGTAGTCAGTGATTACCTGGTTGTCCTCTACACCATCCCGGAATTCATCCCTGACGGTAGGAGGGGAGGGCAGAGGGGGCTGAAAAAGTGGGGGGGGGGGCTAGGAGGGGCCCAAGTGACCCCATCTCACTGCTGTGTCCACTCTGCCTCTGCCCCTGCCAGCTCGAGGCCTGGAGTTCCTGATGATCCTAGGGACAGAGTCTTACACCAACTTCCCGATGGTACCTAAGGGCATGTCCTACAACCCGTATAACAACCTGCTGTTCATCTGGGGCAACTTCCTCCTGCAGAGGTATGGGGCGGGGTACAAGTTGGCCTCCCCAACCCCACTAGGGTGGGGGTCCTTTATGAAGTCACCAAGTTTTCAGAGTATGCCCAAGTCCAGAAGTTATCAGGACTGTGATGGGGGAAAAATGGGCTGGGGTGGGCAGAGATGGGATGGGGGAAGCTGATATTTTAAAGCTGGGAGCCCTTTCTTAGATGAAACCTGATATGAGGACCTAACCTATGTGAACAATAGAAGGGCATTGTCTGGGGAAAGGTAAGCATGCTTTTCACCCCTCAGGAACCCAGGGGTCCCAGAGCCAACTCTATGGGCTGTTGGCAAACTGCCAGTTTGGTTGAACCTTCCTGTTTACTGATGGGCAGGTCAGCCAGAGGGTTTGGAGTGGGGGGCAGAAACTAGAGTCCCAGGCCTCCTTTGCGTGTTCTCACAAGGCTGGTGGAGAACTGAGTAGGTGGTTCCTGCATCGTGTCAGGCCTAGCTTGGGAAGCAGATATTCCCCAGGGCCTTGCCTGGTGCCCCTACCTCCCACCTCTGCCCCTGCAGCTATAACAGTGAAAACTTCATCTACCTGGCGGACTTCCCCAAGGAGCTGTCCATCAAGTACCTGGTCAACTCGTTCTATGGGGACACGGCTATTGTCACAGAGACTGAGGAGGTGGGCTGCCCTGCCCCTATCACCACTTCCTTTCTGCCCACCCCCAAATCCCAAGGGTTTCCCTTCTTCCCCTGTCAGGGTGAAGGGCCCCAGGAGAGGGAACATCTTCAGGGACCCAGGGGAAGGGCAACGAAAGCTCCATTTATAGCTGAGAACCCTCAAACTCAAAAAGGATAAGTACCTTTCCAAAGTCACTCTGCAGAGTGAAAAACCTGTGCTCAGAGTCATGATGTGATTTCCAGAGGGGGTCCTCTTTCATTCCATCGTGCAGTTCATTTCATAAATATTGAGGACTTACCGTATGCCTGATCCAGTGCTGGAGACACAGTGGCCAATGAATCAGTGCTGGGCCCTGCCCTCACAGGGTCCCAGTCCAGTTGGGAAGATGGACTCATTCCCAGACTGTGACGGTTCAGAGTAGCCAGGGCTGCAATGCGGAAAACAGCACCTATGGAAGTTCAGACCCGGTCTGGGGGTGTGTGTGTCAGCGAGGGCTTCACAGAGGAGGCCACGTGGAGGGGGGACATGCTGGAGGCTGGAGGGGATCCTCCAGGTTGAAGCTAAGGAGGAGGTGAGATCTAGAGCAAAATGTGTTGGGGGATGAGACGGTGGGCAATAGTGCAGAGATGGGAAACTGAGGCCAAGGGGATGGTGAGACCATGGAGGGTGCAAAGAGTGAGAAGGAAAAACGAGGGCTCATTCCTCGGATCCCAGGCCTCCAGGGGGTGTATATATTAGGAATGGTTACATTGCAAGTAATAGAAACTCAAGCAGACTAAAACACTGAAGAAATTTATCATGGCGAGTGAGGGCTGTAAGCAGAGGTGTTTGGGTCTGGGGAGTAGAGAAATGGCTTACCCGATCCCAGCTGGAGGTGAGCTCCCACGCTCCACCCCTCAGGGAATGGGGCCCTCACACTCGGCAGAGCGAGAGGTGGGGGTCACAGGGCCCATGGCCCTCACACACACACCCAGCTGTCTCACCCCCAGATCTGGTACCTCCTGGAGGGTAGCTACCAGGTGTACAAGCTGTTCCCGTCCAGGGGCTGGAAGGTGCACGTCAGCCTACAGGTGATGCAGCAGTCCTCTCTCTACGCCCCCAATGAGACCATGGTCACCCTCTTCTACGAAGACAACAAACTGTACCAGGTGCTAAGCAGGGGGCTATGGGGAAGACATGGGGGAGACATGGGGAAGCTGCAGGGCGGCTGACACCCGCTCATGTGGCCCTGCCTTCTCGCTGCAGCTGGTGTACCTTATAGACCACCAGCAGGGCAGGCTCGTCAAGAGGCTTGTGCCTGTGGAACAGCTTCTGATGTACCAGCAGATCAGCAACGACTACCTCTTGGAGCAGCAAGGGTGAGAAGATACTGGACCACAGCAGCAGTCAGAGCCTTAGGCGCTGCCTGTGGGAAGCTCCCATTCGGGGGATGGGGGTGGGGTGGAGACCAAGCCATCCCCAGTGACAACCGCTGGGCTCAAAGGAGGGGTCTGACCCAGCCTGGGGACAGGGTGCATCAGGGAGGTCTTCAAGGAGGAAGAGGTGCATGGGCTGTGACCTGAAGGGTGAGGAAGAATTGACCAGGTGATAGCATGGAGCAGGGTGTTCCAGACAGGGGGAACCACATGTGCCAAGGCCCCCGGGAGGAAAGGAGATTGGCTGATCAAAGAACTGAGAGAGAGTGCGGTGCTGCTAGAGTGCAGTGGTGGCGGGGTGGACAAGGTGAGCCTGGTGGTCACAGGGAGGAACTTGGACTTCATCTTGAGGGGCCTGGGGAATCACGGTGGGACTAAGGGGAGGGGCTCCATGCTCAGATTTTACTGTGTTCAGCAGTGACCCTTCTGCTCACCTGCAGAGGAGCCCAGGGAGGCAGCGGGGGTGGGGGGGGGGAGGCGGGAGGACACTTTGGAGGCTGAGTACCGTGGAGGGGGCGGGGGCGAGTCTAGGATGAGGTCCAGGACTCTGGCCTGTGCGGCCGAGGGCCGACCACGTGAACGTGTGCAGGGGCACCAGGGGCTGAGGCTGAGGAGGAAGGGCAGGGATGGATTAGCCTTGGGTAGTCAGCAGCGCAGGGGTGGTAAGGGGGCCTGCGGAGGCTCCCGGTGCGCGCACGGAAGAGTCAGCCTCCGTCCTCCACTACCGCCGCTCAGGAGCCACCTGACGCTCTCCTTCACCAACTTCTGCCCCTTCACGGTGATGCGTCTGCGGGACCTGCCCAACCCGCAGATCTACACGCGCCAGGAGCGCTACCGGGCGCAGCCGCCGCGCGTCTTGGAGCCCTGGGGCTTCCACAGCGACAACTCGCTCGCTGTCTATCAGGGCCTCGTCTACTACCTGCTTTGGCTGCACTCGAAGTACGACAAGGTGGGCGCCTGGCGGCGTCCGGGACCATCCGGGCCGGGTCTTGGGTGAGGCGGGACCACAGAGGCGTAGAAGGCAAGGCCTGCGTGGCCGGGAGAACCGCCGCGGAGGGCGGAGCAGAGCAGAGCCGCCTCCGTGCGTCCGAGGCTAAGGCGGGCTGGAGAGGGGGTCGAGCACGGCTCAGGGGAGATGGCTTTGGGGGTGTGGCTGTCGGGCTGAAAGCGGGGTTTGCGGCCGCTTTCAGGGGCAGGGGCTGGGAATGAGCCTAGGAAGGGCTCGGAGGATACTGCCTGCCTGGGCACGCCCCTTGGCCCCGCTCAAGGTGCCGGCGTTCCCCGCAGCCATATGCGGACCCGGTGCACGACCCCACCTGGCGCTGGTGGAAGAACAAGAAGCAGGACCAGGTGCGTGGAGAGGGTGGCGAATCGGTGGGAGGGCCGAGCCCGGATCCCCCCTCACCGTCCCCCTGTCCGGGCACTGTCTTTGCCCCGCATCCCGTCCCCCAGGATTACTACTTCTACCTGGCCAGCAACTGGCGGAGCGCGGGCAGTGTGCACGTTGACATGGCCAGCTACGAAAAGATCTACGACCTTAAGGCTGAGAACGAGCTGCCCGAGCGCATCTTCCTGGACAAGGGCACCAGCTACCGCTTCTCGGTCTTCCTGACCGCCCGGGAGCCGGAGCCCGTGCACGGTCTGTGGGCGGGGCCGGGTGGAGCCTGAGGGGCGGGGCTTCTGTTGGGTGCGGCGCCCTGACCCCTCCCTCTGCTCCAAGCAGGCGCCTCCTTCCAGGTGCAGAGCCAGGTGGGCCTGGCTGTGGTGCTGGCCGACCCGGGCTGCATCGAGGCGGTGGTGAAGGAGAAGGTCCTTGTTAATCGCAACTCGGTGCTTTTCTGGGTGAGACCAGGTGGAGGGGAGGAGCTGAGGTGACGGCGGAGCTACTGAGGCAGTGGACCTGTTAGAAGCCCGCGGTTATTTGAACTGTCCCTGGGTCCTCCCGCTGGCCTGCTGACCCCTTCATTTCTGCCCCACCCCCAGGTTACACTCAGTGATAAAAGGTTTTGCTTTGATCAGGGCATTAGTGGACATCACCTCATGAAAACCTCCATGCTTGTCAAGGTGCGGTCCAAGCCTGGAGGGGAGGGATGCGGATGAGGGAAAAGCCTGGGCCCGTGGGGTCCACCAGTCATCATCTGCTCCTACTCACAGGTGGTGGGCTCGTCCGGGCACTGCTTCCAGAACACGCACCAGGGGCCCCGCATGCAAGTATTGGACTTGGGGTACTGGGCCCTGTGCTGGGAGGGAAGGGGTCGGGTCGAGTCTCAACAGGGCGGAACCCGAGGGCTCCTTCTGGGAATCCCTTGAATGCCTTCCTAATTTCTTCTTTCTCGTTCATTTTCGTCGTTCACCCGCCCAGCCACCCACTCCCTCCTTTAATCCATTCGTGTTTTCAGAAAGGGCTGCTTCGTGTAGATTGCACATAAACTTGTATGTTCCTTCTGATACTTTTCTGCAGGGGGAAGTAAAGTATCTGCCACACAGGGCTTCTTTTGCCAATTGGGACAAAGGCGGCACATGGGCCAGCTTGGCCCTTCCTTCATACCTCGCTCTTCCTTTGCCTGCTCACATGTGCCTTGTTCAAGCCTTTGGGTCCTTGGTTCTTCACTTGCTTACACATGCAGTATCCCCTTTGCACAGAGGCAAACACTGAGGCTCAGAGAGGTGCAGACATCTGCTCAGAGTAACCCTGGGAGCTAATCAGTGGTAGAGGAAGCCTTGTTCTCACCCACTTCCCTGCCCACTCTCCAGGAGACAGACCCTGGTGCTTCTTCCTCTTGGGTTGGTATGACCCAGGGCAGGTAAAAAAAGGGGCTTGTAACAGCTCCCAACTCCTTGGATTACATGGAATATTCGGGGTCAAACGCAAGGAAGAGTGACTGACCTCAGCCCAATAACAATTTCCTTCTATCCTTAGTGATACGCATTATTTTCGTCTTTATCTTAACCCCAGAAAGTCAAAGTTAACATCTCCATTTTTGACCTAGCACATCCCTTCTGGGAATCTGATCTGCAAAAAAACAGCAAGGTTGGAGACAACCTAAATGTCCACTAATAGGGGACTGGTTAAATGGCGATACATCCATGCGATGGAAAACTATGCAACTATTTAAAAAGGGCGGGGCAGGGGGGCCAGAATTCCCTGGCGGTCCAGTGTTTAGGACTCGGTGCTTTCACTGCCATGGCCCGGGTTCAATCCCTGGTCAGGGAACTACGATCCTGCAAGCCGCACCGCACCACCCCCAAGAAAAGGGGGGCGGGGGGACAAATATTTCCACATACTGATGTGGAGTAGTCTCCAAAGTGTATTTTATTCTTAAAAGAGAAAAGCAGGGAATGGAACAGCATATACAAAACGTTAGCATGAAAGAGCTTAATTGAGAACATATATTCATGTTTGCTTTTATTTGCATGAAGAAACTCTGGGGAATTGGGCCAGAAAGTACTCATAATGGTTCCCTACGTGTGGAATAGGGAAGAGGCAGGACAGTTGGAGGATGGGAATGGAAGTGAAATTTTCACTATATGTGTGTGTGTGTGTGTGTGTGTGTGTGTGTGTGTGTGTGTGTGTGTATCCCTGTATATATCTCCTTTATCTATCTAACCATGATACCCACCTAAAGATTAAGTTTTTAAAAAGTCAATGATTTTTTTTTTTTTTTTTTTAACAGACAAGGGAACAGAGGTGCTGAAGTTGGGATGTAGTCTGATTTCTCTTTCTCTGTATCCTCAGGCTGGGGCCTTTCGGGTTTCTTGTCCCTCTCTTTCCCCTCCCCCACATTACCAGATCAAGAGGTATATGTATTTGGAAGG
Organism: Balaenoptera physalus; assembly: GCF_965194825.1. Lineage (NCBI taxonomy): Eukaryota > Metazoa > Chordata > Mammalia > Artiodactyla > Balaenopteridae > Balaenoptera > Balaenoptera physalus. The sequence goes on along the minus strand of NC_138900.1, from coordinate 14,337,717 downwards.
CTTGGAGGCTCTCTCTGGCTCCTCATCCTGGAAAAAAATGGGAACTGGAACTAATTTGATAAATAGTGGGTTCTCAATCTGTAAATATGTTGGATGAAGGAAGGAAGAAATAAATTTACACATAATACATGCTCGAGGCTTGGGACATCTCTCAACAGGCCAGCTCCGAGACAGCCCACAGAGGAGAATGGGGCTGAGACTGGGATCCAGAGGACAGACCAGGAACAGATTTCACTCCCTGCGCCCTAAAGCTTATTCATTCATTCAACCAATATTTATTGGGTACCTATTACATCCTATTACATGCCAGCACTGTTTTTTTAGGTGCTGGAGTTACAGCAGTGAACAAAACAGAATTCCTGACCTTATGAAGCTGATGTTCTAGTGGGGGTGGGAGTGTATTCGTTTCCTAGGCTGCCATAACAAATTGCCACAAACTGGGAAGTTTATTCTCTCCCAGTTATGGCGGTCAGAAGTCCAAAATTGGGATTGATTCCCTCTGCAGGTTCTGAGGGAGAATCTGTTCTGTGCTCTCTCCTAGCTTCTGGTGGTCGTTGACAGTCCCTGACATTCCTTGGCTTGTAGACGCATCACTCCAATCTCTGTCTCCATCTTCACAAGGCCTCCTCCCTATGTGTCTGTGTCCAAATTCCCCTCTTCTTATAAGGACACTGGTCATTGGACTAGGGTCCACCCTAATCCAGTGTGACCTCATCTTAACTTGATTACATCTGTAAAGACCCTATTCCAAATTAGGTCACATGAGCAGGTACCAGGGAATTAGGGCTTCTCCGGTCCTAATATCTTTTTGGGACACACAATTCAACCCAGAACAGAGAGTCAGATAATAAGCAAGAGAAATAAAAGATATTGTATGTTAAGAGGCAATGAGTGCTAGGAGAAAAAGTAGTGGGCAAGGGGCCTGGGGTAGGTTAGCATTTTCCATAGGATGGTTTAGGGAAGACCTGGCTGAGGAGGAAACATTTGAGCAAAGACTTGAAGTCGGGGAGGAAGTGAGCATGCAGTTCTGTGCCGGAAAGCATGTCAGCGAGAGGGGACAGATGGCAGAGGCCTGCAGGCAGGAGTATGCTTCGTGTGTTAGACTAAAGGAACAGCGAGGAGCAGGCATGGCTGGATCAGGGAGGACCGTGGAGAGAGATGAGGTCAAAGCGGTGATGGGCAGGTCACATGGGAGGCATCTGAGCAGAGGAGAGCTCAGGTGTTCACAGAGTCCCTCTGGCTGCAAGTGGGGGACAGCCTGGGGGGAGGGGCGGGAGCAGGGAGGAAATGGTCCAGCCAGGGTGGAGCAGAGGAGTTGCGGGTTGGGGGAAGAGAATAGCTCTATTTTGAAGTTTAGAGACAACAGGATTTCTGGATGGACTGCATGTGGGGGTGAGAGAAAGAGAGGTTTCCAGGATGAGGCCAAGGCTTTTTAGCCTGAACATGCAGGGATGAGGTGCCATAAACAGAGGTGGCCTGTGGATAGATTGAATCTGAGACACCCATTAGACCTCCCAGTGATTCAGTGGCTGATAGGTGTAAAGTCTTTGGCTCAGGCGAGCATGGGAATTGCTTAATCTGTGGCCACGACCCCTCTCTGCAGTAGGCATCAAGCCCAGGCCACAGTCTCAAGATGTCCATGTCCTTTTGACCATTGGGTGGAATCCTTGGGCCCTACCCACGGAATGGGCCAGGAAGGAGTCTTTCATTCCCAATAACAATGTCATGGGGGTTCCCAGATCCCTAACCCCCATCCTGGGCTCTACTTCCCTCATATACCCCATGCTTCCCCCAGGTCTACTGTCTGAGAATTCAGGCTCAACCTCAGCCCTTTATTTTATTTTATTTTTTAAGAACTAATTTTTTTGCCATGCTGCAAGGCTTGCGGGATCTTAGTTCCCCGACCAGGGAATGAACCTGGGTCATGGCAGTGAAAGCCCGGAGTCCCAGTCACTGAACTGCCAGGGAATTCTCTCAACCTTGAAAGTCCTGCTTCATAGGTGTAGGTGTTAGTGGTTTGGTATGTCTTATTCTGGAGGCAGTTGGAAGCAACCGGTCTCAGTTTGAATCCCAGCTCTACCACTTACCAGCTGTGTGGCTTTGGATAATAAATAAGTGACTTGACCTCTCTGTGCTTTCACTTTTGCCATCTCTAAAATGGAGATATTAATGGTCTATATCATACAAGGTTGTTTTGAGGATTAAATAAATTTGAATATGTAAAGCACTGAGACCATTCCTCAGTGCCTTGTGCATAGTAAGAGCTACTTAAGTGTTTGCAGTTATTATTGTTTTAACGATCATAATAATAATCACCTTGCCCTCTGGTGAGGGTGAGCCTGGCAGGTAGGGGTGGTGTGTGTGGGAGGAGGGGTGTCTTCCCTGCCCCACCCCTAGAGCCAGGCTTTTCTCCTCCCATTCAGGGCAACCTGATGGTGCCAGTGCTTATCGGCTGCCCCCCAGGCAAGCGCCTTGCCTTTGACATCACCTACACGCTGGAGTACAACCGCCTGCAGAACAAACACTACTTTGACTGCGTGCACGTCGACCCCGAGATGCCCTGTTTCCTCTTCCGCGACGGTGCGTGTCCAGCCCCCTCCTCTCAATGTTCAGTGTCCTCTGCCCCCACTACTTTGCCCTCCCAGGCCTTTCCTCCCTGCCCGCTCACGGCCCAGCACCCTCTGCTCTTGCCCTTGGATCGCTCGTCTCTCCTTCTTCCCCTCTCCATCCTCCACTTCCGAGCTAATTTCTCCTCCCCGCCTCAACTCCTCCGACCCCACAGTCTTCTACCCGTTCTTCTTGATCCAAGATTTGGTGACGGGAGATTCTGGCAGTTTTCAGGGCAGGTAAAGTCGTGGCCGAGGCAGCGGCTGACAGGAGTGAGGTGGGGAGTCGGGGGAGGGGGAGGAAGGGGGGGAGGAAGTGGGGGTGGGGGTGGTAGAGGTGATGCAGGACTCCGGACAGTCCATGCGCACCTCTGCTCCCGGCAGCTACGTGCTGAAGGTGGTGGGCGGCGGGCCCACCCTGGATACCATCAAGGAATACAGCGAGGAGGATATCTACCGATTCAACAGCCCGCTGGACAAGTAATCCCTGTGGGACCGGGCCCATAATCGGCCTTTCTTCCCCTGTAGGCCCCTCCATCTTCCCAGCCGCAGACCAACCCTGGGCTGCAAACCCCGCCCATCTTGGTGTCTCAGGCCCCGCCCACAGCCCAGGCTCCTTGCATCCCACCTACTCGGCCCCGCCCACGGCAGAGGCTCCGCTCACCCGATCCCCCCCCACTGCCCCCTCTCCCTTTGGGGCCTCTGCCCGCTGAGGCCCCGGCCCCACTGAGGTTACCCCTTCCTGCACAGGACTGACAGCCTCATCTGGACCACAAGAAACACAACGACCACCGAGGACTCAGCCTTCAACATTCTGTCCCACAACAGTTTAGGCATTGAGTGAGTGCCGGGCCGACTGCACGCCCCCTTCTCCCCCACAGTCTGTCGGGCCTGTCCATCCCTTCTGCCTCTGGGAGACCTCCTGGTCCTCAAGCTGCACTGACTGCCTTTGCGGTCCTCAAATGAGACTGATCTCTACACAAGCTGGACCCTCTGTCTGCAGGACTGGTCCCTCTTAATCTTTCTTCAGGCCTTAGTTCAGATGCCACTTCATCCAGGAGGACTTTTCTGACTGTTCTAGATGGGACAGTTTTGCTCTCGCGTCCTCCTGTACGTTCCCCATTCTCACCCTGACCCCTCTGCCCGTGCTTCCTCCTTCCCAGCCCTTACCCCTCTGAGCTGTCACTGTCTCCTGTGGGGTCTGTCTCCCTAATAGTCCAGGTCCAGAATAGACAACATAGTATTTGTTGAATGAGACAATGAACAAGTTAATTCATCCATGGTGGGCATTTATTGACATTTGAATGGAGGTATTAATGAATGAATAAAACAGTGAAGGAATAAGTTAGTACAGGGGGAATTCTCTGGTGGTCCAGTGGTTAGGACTCAGTGCTTCCACCGCTGGGGGGCCCTGGGTTCAATCCCTGGTCGGGGAACTAAGATCCCACAAGCTGCGAGATACCACCAAAAAAAAAAAAAAAAAAAACAGCATGTAGGGCCTCAATAACTGGCCCAATAATAATGAAAGGAAGAAAATGATGCCATGACCAAATGAAGGAAGTGAATGAATGAACAAAGTAGCCAACTTGCACCTATTCAGTATTCGACCTGTGTTTACTGAATATATGAATGAAGATGTGACTTTGTACCTAGTAGCTGCTCCAGATTCATTTGTGGGATGAAGGAATAAAGGTAGCAAAGAATAAATGAGGAGGTGGCACATAATAGATATACAATCCATAATCTAGATGAATGCACAGTAACAGAGGAATTGACAGCTGGAGGTGTAAAGACATGAGGAAATGAATGAGTAAACAAACAGCCTGTCACCTGGTAGGGGCTCAGTCAGCCTTATTGGCTAAAGTGGGTGAAGGAGTGAATCAGGGAGAAAGGTAGGAGATTGCACCTAGTTAGTGCTCACCCAGAGTCTGGGGGGTAGAGGGGAAGGTCAGGGATTGGCACGTGCTACGCATGATTTGTACTACCAGTGCCTGAACTTGGGCCCCCAGGTGGCTCTGTCTGGAGAACTCCCCATGCCATGACACCATTCCGCACAGCATCTTTGCCTCCGAGTTCTTCTTCAAGGTGTTGGTGAGCAATAGGTGAGCCAGACACATGGCCCAGGTGGGGCAGGGGGGGCTTCCTGTGGGGTGACCACCTCCTCCCCCAATCCTGAACCCCATCCCCCAACAGAGGTGTGGACAAGAGCACATACTGCGACTACCAGCTCACCTTCCTGCTGCACATCCATGGGCTCCCACTCAGTGCCAGGCGGGCCTTCCTCATCCTCATGGTGAGTGGCTCCCCTGGAGCTGCCCTGCTGGGTGGATGGGGGCCCCCAGGCTGCCCACTCACTCCTGTTGTGTGGTGCCTGCAGGTGTCAGCCAGCCTGTTTGTTGGTCTGGTGATCCTCTACATCATCTCCTGCCTCCTGTCGCCCTATGTGGTGAAGGTCTGCAACGTCCTCTGCTGGAAGATCAGCAACATCATCGCCTGGGAATCTTACACCTACAGTACCGCCTCCGACACTAGGGCCTTCAGCAACACCTCTGGGACCAAATCTGGGGAGAGCTCTGGGGGCATCTCCAGAGTTGTCTCCAAGGTGGCAGAGGAGAACAAGACTGACACTAAGGAAACCTTGAGGAAGAAGTCAATATCCTGAGCCTCTTACCTGCCCCAGCTGCCACCCACCCTCATCCCTCGTTTCCTGGGCCATTTTGAACATGCAACCTGTCGCTCCCTCATCCCAGGCCTTTCTCCCTGTTTCGCTTGAATTTTCACTTTGCATTTCAGCACCAGCTGTGGGACCTTGTAAGGACTCATGTTCAATTAGTTTGTACCACTCAGCCACATAAGTTATTAAAATATCAAAATCCTTCTGTGCCAAGCTGGTAAATAGTGGCTTCTCTGTGTGCCTGCCTACTCAGCCCCTCCCCAGAGTGCCCCTGACCTCCCTACAGTCAAGCAGGGCCCTCCATGACCCAGGCCCGTTGCTATGACCTGCAGTCTGTTCTGATTGTTCACTGCCCAGGTTTAATACTAGTTGTTAAATATTTTGAATGGCAACACGTATCTAGTGTCTGTCTTAAGGAGGGGGCTCTGGAGAGGTTAGGATTTTTGTTTTGGTTGCAAGTAGCAAAAATTTCACTCAGTGGTCCATATGGAAATGGTAATTTATGGACTTTGTTAACATAGGCTTCAGGTACAGTGTGATCCAGAAATCCTCAATGTCCATAGGATTCTGGCTCCATTTCTCTACCTTTCCCTGCTCTGCCCTTCTCTGAGGGTGGTCTCTGACCTCAGGCCAGCCCACTTCACCGTCTGAGGCTGCACATCCACATGTCTTACTGTCCAGAGAAAAAAGGGGCTGAAGTCTAACATTCCCAGGCAAAAGTCCTGTCAGTCACTCTGATTGGGTGGGGTTGGGTCATAAGCTCACTACTTTACCACTAACTCTGCCAGACAGATGGGACCTTGATTGGGTTAAGCCCTTCAGAGCCCACCCCTGGAGCTGAGGGTTGTCAATCCCCCCCTATTCTCTTGCTTATGTGTGGGGAAGGGCAGCTCTTGTAAGGAACATGTGTGTCAAGAAGGGGAAAAGGACAGACCGAAAGGCGAAAAGCAAATGTGCCTTTGTACTCCACTCCCTGTCCACCCAATAGGCTCAACTCCAGCCCCTCCCCAGAGGTCTTGGGTGAAGGGACTATGCAGGTCCTCTGATCACCCCCTCCACTCCTTCACTGTAGAAGTAGAGGCCCACGGGACACACCCACTGAGGGGACACGAGGGCAGACAGTTGGACCAGCTTGTCCGTGATGAGGCAGCATAGCTCCAGAGCAGGCAAGGCCACTGAGGTCACATTATAGAGCTTAGGAATTATCAGAAGAGCATTCAAGCTGAGAAGCTGAAGGACATGGTCAGATGTAGAAAGATGCTCTGGCTGCCCTGTGGAGGATGGCTCAGGACTCGAGGCAGTAAGCTAGGGACCTGGGCAGGAGGGGATGGTGCTGGACCAAAGCCTGGTGTGGGAAGGAGAAGAAGGGACAGGCGGGAGGGATGCTTAGGAGGCCTAGTGAACAGGCTGTGAAGCTGACAGGCCATGGCAGGAGTGGGAGCAAGGGGGGCGTTTAGGAAGAGGCCCAGGTCTCTGCCCTGGGGACTGGGGGACAAAGAGGCTGTCCCTGAGATGAGGACTGGGGAGAAGGAACAGGTTTGGGGGAGACACTAACGCCATTTGGGGTCATGGTTGGTGTGGGAGGTCTGACAGACTTCTAGAGGAGCCTGTCCAGGAGGCTGTGGGAGCCCCAGGTCTGGGGCTCAGGAGGGAGGTCAGCGATGGCCAAGCAATACGCACAACAGTCAGTGGTACAGATACATCTATCAACAAAATTCACTGCATTGATGCGATTAAGGAGAATGTGATGAGATAACATCCTGTTCTGACCTAAGTCCATTCAGGCTGCTGTAACGGAAGACCATAGACTGGGTGGCTTACAAACAACAGAAATTTCTCAGAGTTCTGGAGGCTGCGAAGTCCAAGATCAAGGCGCTGGCAGATTCGGTGTCTGGTGAGAACCTGCTTCCTGGTTCATAGATGACCATCTTTTTACTGTGTCCTCACATGATGGGATGAGGAAAGTCACTGAGGTCTCTTTTATAAGGACATTAATCTCAGATATGAGGGTTCTGCCCTCACAGGCTAATCGCCTCCTGATACCATTACATTGGGAGTTAGGTTTCAAAGAGTAGCCCCCGCTCACCGCAACTAGAGAAAGCCCACGCGCAGCAACGAAGACCCAATGCAGCCAAAATAAATAAATAAATAAATAAACAAGAAAAACAAAGACAGATGGCATATGGCATGTGGTAGTTAAATGCCAAAGCCATTTTCATTAAAATTTTATAGGTAGAGTCCACACATATGAAAAACTAGAGCTAATAAATGCGTTCAGCAAAGTTGCAGTACACAAAGTCAACACACAAAAATCGGTCGCATTTCTATACACCCGCAATGAATAATCTGAAAAGGAAACTTAAAAAAAATCCTATTTACAACAGCAACAACAAAAAGAATAAAAGTTTTAAGAATAAATTTATAGGGACTTCCCTGGTGGTCCAGCGGTTAAGACTCTGTGCTCCCAATGCAGGGGACCCGGGTTTGATCCCTGGTCAGGGAGTTAGATCCCGCATGCTGCAACTAAAGATCCCGCATGCCACAACTAAGACCCGGCGCAGCCAAATAAATAAATAACTATTTAAAAAATAGATTTACGCAAGGAGGAAAAAGACTTGTATACTGAAAGCTACAAAACATTGCTGAAAAAAATTAAAGAAGACTTAAATAAATGGAAAAACATCCCATGTTCATGAATTAATATTGTCGACAATACTATCTGAATTAGTTTGCTAGGGCTGCCATAAGGAAATATCACAGACTGGGTAGCTTAAACAACAGAAATTTATTTTCTCACAATTCTGGCCAGAAATTCAAGATCACAGTGTCAGCAGGTTTGGTTTCTGAGGCCTCTCTTCTTTTTTTTAATTAATTAATTTATTTATTTATTTTTGGCTGTGTTGGGTCTTTGTTTCTGTGCGAGGGCTTTCTCTAGTTGCGGCAAGCGGGGGCCACTCTTCATCGCGGTGCGCGGGCCTCTCACTATCGCGGCCTCTCTTGTTGCGGAGCACAGGCTCCAGTCGCGCAGGCTCAGTAGTTGTGGCTCACGGGCCTAGTTGCTTCGCGGCATGTGAGATCTTCCCAGACCAGGGCTCGAACCCGTGTCCCCTGCATTGGCAGGCGGATTCTCAACCACTGCGCCACCAGGGAAGCCCTGAGGCCTCTCTTCTTGGCTTGCTGATGGCTGCCCTCTTGCGGTGTCCCCACGGTCTTTCCTCTGTGTGGTCACATCACTGGTGTCTCTTTGTGTGTCCAAAGTGCTCCTTTTATAAAGACTCCTTTCAGATTGGATTAGGGCCCACTGAGCCTCATTTTAAAGTAACCACATTTGGGGACTTCCCTGGAGGTCCAGTGGTTGACTCCACGCTTCCACTGCAGGGGTCGCAGGTTTGATCCCTGGTTGGGGAACTAAGATCCCACATGCCACGCATGGGGAGCGGCAGAAAGAAAGAAAGAAAGAGAAAGTAATCACCTTTTTAAAGGCCCTATCTCCAAATACAGTCCTGTTCTGAGGTACTGGGGGTTCGGGCTTCAACATATACATTTTAGGGGAACACCATTTAGCCCATAACACGACCCAAAGTGAAATACAGATTCAGTGCAATCTCTATCAAAATCCCAATGGCAATTTTGCATACATATCCTAAAACTCATATGGAACTCCAAATAGCCAACACTATCTTGAAACAGAAGAACAAATTTGGAGGACCCATACTTCCTAATTTCAAAACTGCAAAGCTGCAGTAATCAAAACAGTGTCTTACTGGCATAAAGACAGACATACAGACCAATGTAATAGAATAGAGAGCTCAGAATAAACCCTCACATATATAGTCAACTGATTTTTGACCAGGTGCCAAGACCATCCAAGGAGAAGGGACACTCTTAACAACAAATGGTACTGGGAAAACTGGATGTCCACATGCAAAAGAAAAAGTTGGACCCTTACTTTATACCGTGTACAAAAATTAACCAAAACCAGATCAGATTCCTAAATTTAAGGGTGAAAACTATACTGGGAATTCCCTGGTGGTCCAGTGGTTAAGACTCAGCACTTTCACTGCCATGGGCCCAGGTTCGATCCCTGTCAGGGAACTAAGATCCCACAAGCCACGCAGGTTGGCCAAAAAAAAAAAAAAAGTTAAAACTATAAAACGTAGGGGAAAATCTTGACCTTTGATCTGTCAGTGATTTCTTAACTATGACACCAAAAGTACAGGCAACAAAAGAAAAAACAGATAAATTGAACCTCATCAAAATTAAAAACTTTTGTGAATCAAGGGATATCATCAAGAGAATGAAAAGCCAACCCATTGAGTGGGAGAAAATATTTGTAAATCATATATCTGATAAAGACTAGTATATAGAAAATGAAGAACTCCTATAACTCAACAACAAAAAACCACAGGCAACTCAATTTAAAATGGCAAAGGACTTGAACAGACATTTCTCCAAAATAGATATGTAAAATAGCCAGTAAGCACATGAAAAGATTGTTTAACATCATTAGTTATCAGGGAAATGCAAGTCAAAACCACAGTGAGATATCACTTCACATACATTAGGATAGCTATAATAATTAAAAAACAGCAACAAATACAAGTGTTGGCAAGGATGTGGAGAAATTGGAACCCTTGTATATTGCTGGTGGGAATGTAAAACTGTTCAGATGTCATGGAAAACAGTTTGGTCATTCCTCAAAAGGTTAAACATAGAATTACTGTATCATTCAGCAGTTCCACTCCAGGGTATATTATCCAGAAGAATTGAAAACATATTCTCCAACAAGTACATGTACATGCATGTTGATATCAGCAGTATTCACAAAGCCAAAAGGTGAAAACAGCCCAACTGTCCATCAGTGGATGAATAAATAAATGTATATCCATACAATAATACAATAGTATTCAGCCATAAAAAGGCGTGAAGTACTGAAATACTCTGTAACATCTATGAACCTCAAAACCAATATGCTAAGTGAAAGGAGCCAGACGTCTAAGGTCACATATTTTATGATACCATTTATATGAAATACCCAGAATAGGTAAATGCACAGAGACAGAATGCAGATTGGTGGTTACTAGGGGCAAGGAAAAAGGAAGGAATGGAAGGCAACAGCTTAAGGGGAATGGGTTTCCTTCTGTGATGATGAAAATGTTTTGGAGGTAGATAGAGGTGGTATTTGCACAACAGTGTAAATGTAATAAATGCCACTGAATTGTTCACTTTAAAATGATTAATTTTATTTCAATTTCACCTCAACGTAAAATATATATATGAATATGTATATAAAATGTATATAAAAAACAGTACAGTATTTACCAAGAATAAATATTTAAAAACAGTATGGGGACTTCCCTGGTGGTCCAGTGGTTAAAAATCCGCCTTCCACTGCAGGGGATGCAGGTTCGATCCCTGATCGGGTAACTAAGATCTCGCATGCTGTGGGGCAACTAAGCCCACACGCTGCAACTACTGAGCACGTGGACCACAACTAGAGAGACTGCGTGCCACAACTACAGAGCCAACGCGCTCTGGAGTCCGCATGTGGCAACTAAGACCCAATGCAGCCAAAAATAAAAATTAAAAAAAATAAATATTAAAAAAAACAGTATGGTATTTACCAAGAATAAATATAGACCAGTAGAATACAGTAGATGACTTAAAATATGTCTGATTATTGAAGAGATTTAATATGATACAAATGTTTTTCACTTTGGTGAGAAAGTGATAGTTTAATAAATGTTTCTGAAAAAACTGACTGTGAGGATGAAATCAAATTTAGATCACTACTTCACACCATATGCAAAAATTAATTCAAGATTAATAATAAAAATTACATGTGGAAAAACACAAATACTTTACCAAAAAGTTTTGGAGACTATTTGTTTTACTTTGGCATGGGGAGAATTTCCTAAGCAAAAGGGAAAGGGAAAGTTACATAAATTTGACTATGTAAAAATTAAAATTTTGCATGGCAAAAGATGAATAAATAAATTATAAATGTATATATGTATATATATTCAGAAAATAAACACTAGACCAAAGAAAATAGTTGTAACATATATGATAAAACGTTTTATCTCCAATACGCACAAGTACCTAAAAATTTATAGAAAAATGCAATAACCCCACAGAAAATTTCAGAGAAGAGGAAATCCGAATGTTCAATAAACACAGGAAAGGATGCTCAACCTCATTAGTACAGAAATCCAAACCCAGTTTTACTGAGAAATAATTAACATACATCACTGTAAGTTTAAGGCATACAGCATGATGGTTTGATTTGCATGTAATGTGAAGCGATTACCACAATAGGTCCAGCTTAAGTCCATCTCTCATATAGATACAATAAAAAGAAAGAAAAAAGGCAAACAATTTCTCCTTGTGATGAGAACTCATAAGATGTACTCTCCTATCAACTTCCCTATATATCATACAGCAGGGTTAGCTCTAGTCATCAAGTTGTACATTACATCCCAATTATTTATCCTATAACTGGAAATTTGTACCTTTTGACCACCTTCCTCCAATTCCCCCTCCCCTCACTTTAAGGATCTTTACTGCAGCATTGTTAGAAGTGGCAAACAAGTAAACAAAAATAACACAAACATTAATATGGGAACCATTACATGAATTGTATATTCACGCTGTGGGATATTATGCAGCCGTTTTTGTTAAAGTGTCAGAAATATGCCCACTGATCTCCAGAGATGTCTTTAGTGTATTGCTAAAAAGCACTGTGTTTTTTAGAAAATATGTATAGTACGATGCAGTTTTTCTTTAAAAACTTTTTTTAAAGACACAACTTCGGAATTCCCTGGCAGTCCACTGGTTAGGACTCCGGGCGTTCACTGCTATGGCCCCAGGGTTCAATCCCTGGTGGGGGAATTAAGATCCCCGCAAGCCACCGGTGCAGCTTGGGGGGTGGGGGTGGGGAAGACACAACTTGTTTACACACCCACTCATTCACTCATTCAACAAATATTCATTGACTGTCTACCTCGTGCTGGGAATACAGCAGTAAAGAAAACCGATAAATATCCCTTCTCTCATGGAGTTGACATTCTAAATGATGGAGACAAGAGAATTGAGAAAAAGTGGAGATGTTAAATAGGCGGGTGTGATATAAATGGAAGAATCGGGGGTAGGGATAAAAAAAATTGGGAATCCTCCGCATATATGGTGGCATTTAAAGTCATCAAGACTGGATGATTTTTGTAAAGTTTGTGCGTATTCGTACAAGCTCGGAGAAAGTGTGGAAGGACGCACGCACTGAGAGACTAGAGAAAGACCTAGGGTCAAATCTCAGCCGTTAGTCTCTTGGAGGTTTACCCAGCCTCTCAAAGCCTGTCTGTAACATGGGAAGAATAACACAGCTATCCAAATGGCTCCACCACCGCCACCTCTTGGTTTAGAAAAGCTGCCACGCAGGTGTAATCTCCAAGACAGAAACGTAGTATCTCGAAAGCCCACGCTGAAGCTAGGGCGGCCATATTGGCTACGGGAGGCGGGGAGGCGTTGCGACCGCTGCCATTTTCAGTTAGGGCAGGTGGCGATTTCCGGTCGCCATCTTGAGTGACAGCAGAGGCGGAGCTCCGACTAACATGTTCCTTAAAAGCCGGGCTCCGAGGGCACCTCCCCGAGAGCGACTGAACGCTAACCCCGGCAGGCGGAGGCAGACAGTCGCAGCCCCGCCCCCGGCTTTGGGCTCCACCTCTCGGCCCCACTTCCGCCGGGCGAGGCGATGTAGGCGTCGCTGCCGTAAATCGGGCGGGCGGTTTGCCGCATCACGGAAGATGGCGGCCGCGGCGGTGAACGGGGTGGCGGGAGCCTCGAGCTCGGGGCCTGCGGCGGCCTCGGGCGCAGTCCTGCAGGCCGCGGCCGGCATGTACGAGCAACTCAAGGGCGAATGGAACCGTAAAAGCCCCAATCTTAGCAAGTGCGGGGAAGAGCTCGGCCGTCTCAAGGTAGGGATCGGCCGGGGGTGCTTCGAGGGGTCCAGACCCAGGGGGAGGCCGCAGCGCCGACACGACTAGGACGGGCTGGGCGATCCAATAGGGTGAAGGATTCGGAACAGCCAAAGTGCGGGCTTGGAGGAATGAAGACGTGAGAGGGGTCTGGAATGGACCAAGTGCGGCCCCACGGTGGGGGGTGACGGAAAGAGTGTTTCTGGCACAGACGAGTGAGAAGTTAAAATTTTGGTGCTTGGAGACCTAGCTGGCTGAAGTGGCAGGACGGGGCTGTCAGAGTTTTTCTGATGGAGGGTTCTGGACGACACCAAGTGGGGAATGAGGACTGGACAGGGTGATGGAAGAAGGAGGCTGAGATGATGGAGTTCCTGGTTAGGACCAGGTCAAGTTAGGATCTGAGAAATCTGGGGCTTAGGGATGCGTCTGTGGGGAGAGGGGCCCAGCCAAGTTGTGAGGGCAAGACTGAACTTAGGAAAAATATTCTTATAGTAGAGGACCAGAATGGGGCTCGGGTTGCTTCAGGCCAAGTGTGTTTGGGAGAGAGTACAAATACAGTGGGCTGGACCAAGTTGCTGACGGGGGTGTATCTGATAAGGGATGGTGTGTGGGCTGGACTATGGGAAGAGGTTAGCACCCTTTCCTCCCTGGTGTAGATGGAGGGGGGTAGCTGGGCCCAGCCCACCAAAGTATGGGAAAAGATTGCCAAAGAATTGAAGGTGCTAGTGTCTCCCCACCCCTTGATTCCATTGGGTCAGGCATGGAGTGGCCTTCCTGTTTCCCCAGTGGATCTATTAATACTTGTAATATAAGGTCATCTTAAATGAGCCCTCATCATGTGCCCAGGCCCTGATCTGAGGGCTTTATGAGGACTGACTCTTTTAATACTCATAACAACCTTATGAGTCAGGGATGATGATTAGCTCCATTTTTTAGGAGGGAAAACCAAGACCTAGAAGAAGGTAAGTAACCTGTACTTGAAGTCCCATCTTCTTTCCTTCCTTCCCCTGCCCTCCTCGTCAGCTGGTTCTGTTGGAGCTCAACTTCCTGCCAACCACAGGGACCAAACTGACCAAACAGCAGCTCATTCTGGCCCGTGAGTGTCACTGGGGTTGGGGGGGTGGTGGTGGTGGTGGTTATGGGCTGTGGTCATGGCAGGAATGGCAGCAGTGGTGGTCAGGGTCGGAGAACAGTCACCTCCTGAGAGCTTCCCCTGTTACCTACAGGTGACATCTTGGAGATCGGGGCCCAGTGGAGTATCCTACGCAAGGACATCCCCTCCTTCGAGCGGTACATGGCCCAGCTCAAATGCTATTACTTCGATTACAAGTGAGGATGGGCCCTGTCCCTAATTTGGTTTGCGTGTGTGTGTGTGCGGGGGTGTTACATGATGGCTTTTTATCCTTGTTGCTCTAGCCACTTGAGACATCTTCCTTCACTTGGGAATTACCCCTTTGCCTAGCTGTGTCGCCAGAAGCCTCAGGGTTAGGGGTTGGCCTGGAGGTCCTGAGTCTGGGATTATACCATCCAGTCTCTGTTGCGCTCCAGTCTGTCTCCGCCTTCACATTCCCTCTCTAAATTTCCACTCCCCAATGTAGCCACTATCCCCTTTTACCTGCCTTGGCCCCAGCCTTGTCCCCTCAGATTCATCCCTCCATGGCAGCCAGTAGGTTCTTTGTGACACTAAAATTTGACCATGTTTATCATATGCTTAGAACCTGTCCTGGCTCCCCATAGCCCTCAGGTTTCAGACCAAGCTCTTTGCTGTGGCCTCCAATGCTGTATCAGCCCTGACCCGTCTGTCTGCGTCTCCCCCATCCCAGCCCTGTCTCTCCCACTGGACTGTGAGTCTTCTATAAGCGAAGGGTCTTAGTCACTGCTGTGTCCCAGCACTGCCTAGCATGGAGCCGGGCCCAGAGCAGGGAGTCACTGGCTGTGTGTTGAATATGAAACTGAATGGCTTCATAACTGAATGGGGCTTGCATGGACTAATGATTAAGAATTTGACATCAGAAACCAGACAAACCCGAGTTTGAAACTAATTTTGCCACTTCCTGATTATATGGTCTTGGGCAAATGACTTTACTTCCCTAATCCTCAGTTTCCCCCAAAAAGTGAAGGTGATGATTCTTAATATCATAATCATAGTTAACACTTATATAGTATTTATTTGGGCCAGATACTGTTCGAATCACTACCTGGATTAAATCATTTAATAACTTAACTCTTATTTATTTAACCCACCTCTGTCAGATGGGTACTGTGGTGATACCCATTTTACAGTTGGGGAAACTGAGGCTAAGTCACTTTACTGGTGTGAGGTCACTTTCTAGGGCCCATATGATTGTGACTTTTTCATGTCTCTTTGGGCCTCAGTTTCATCTGAAAACCCAGGACTCGATACCCCTCCAAGGAGAGAGCATCAGGCAGTCGTCAGGTTCCCTGAAGCCTGGAGTGGGGCGCTTGGTCGGTACCTAAGCCCTCCTTACCTTGGTGTCCCACCCTGGTCCACAGGGAGCAGCTCCCGGAGTCAGCCTACATGCACCAGCTCTTGGGCCTCAACCTCCTCTTCCTGCTGTCCCAGAACCGGGTGGCTGAGTTCCACACAGAGTTGGAGCGTCTGCCTGCCAAGGACATCCAGACCAATGTATACATCAAGCATCCGGTGTCCCTCGAGCAAGTGAGGCTGAGGAAGGGGGAGGGGAGGGCCTGGCTAAAGGGAGTGGTACAGGGACAGACATTCGGGAGGGCTTCCTCCCAAATGAGAGGGTTCACCCATCTTTCAGCCTATGGACTCATTTGTCCAACAGCTGTTGAGCCCCAGCCCTGTACCAGGCACTGTGGTTGGTTTTCAGACTCTACAGTGAACAAAACAGTTAGAATCTCTGATTTTGTGAGGATGACATTCAGGTGAGGAAGTGGACAATAAACAAAAAGATTAAATAACCTGTATATGGTCTGTCAGATGTGAAATGCTGTGGAGAAAAATAAAGCAGGAAGGAGGGTGGAGGGGCAGGGGCAGGGTGGTCAGGGAATGCCTTGCTGAAAAGATGAAACTTGAGAAGGACTTGAAAGGGGTGAAGAACCCAACCACGTGGTCATCTGGGGGGAAAATGGTCCAGGTAGAGGGAACAGCCAGTCCAAGGGTCCCAAGGCAGAAACATGCCTGGTGTGTTTGAGGGGCAGCAAAGAGGACGGTTTCTGGAACAAGGTGAGCAGAGTCAAGGAAGAGCTGTAGTACCTAAGGTTAAGAAGTAGTTCTTAGAGCTGAGGTTTCATGGGAGGATTTCGCTGTGGGGAGAGGATGGGAGAGAGGGCATTTATGGCAGGGGCAGCACAGCTTGGGCAAAGATGTGGAGGAATGAGCTTGGGGTGCCTCCAGCTCTGTCTCCCTCCTGGAAAATAGATAATTAGATACTAACCAAGGGCAGGCTTGGAGAGTGTGTGTGTTTGTGTGTGTGTGTGTGTGTGAAAACCAGGGAGGGCTTCCGGGAAGAGTAGGACCCAGTCTGCATGGGGAATGGGTGACTGTATGGCAGAGAGTGTTCTAGTAGAGTGTAGATTATGGAGGCACTGGGAGTATGGTGAGGCCTCAGCAGGTAGGCCCCTGTGCTGCCTCTTCCTCACCCTCTCTTCTTCCTCACCCCTGTCCTCTACAGTACCTGATGGAGGGCAGCTACAACAAGGTGTTCCTGGCCAAAGGCAACATCCCTGCTGAGAGCTATACCTTCTTCATCGACATCTTGCTTGACACTATCAGGTGTGTGGGGGGCCAGGGTCGTGTGGAGTTTAGAAAGAGCCTGGACTCTGGAGTGAGACAGCTCCGTGTTTAAGTCCCATTCTGGCCACTTGTGATCTGGGGAAGCTGGGCACATCAGGTCTCCTTTTCTGTGAACTGGAACTGGTCGTGAGATGGGGGTAAGAGCCCTCATCTCACTATGGGCTGTGTATGTGTGTGCCTGTGGACATCAGACCCTGAGTATGGACTTGGCACCCAGACAGCACTCAGCAGACAGAGACCCTGCTGCTTCTCATGGAAGTGCTCCACGAGTCATATGGCTTCATCTCAGAGTGTGGGCCCAGGAGGCCCAGAGATCTGAGTGTGGACCCTACTGTGGCCCTAGCTTTGCAACTCTAGTCAAGCTACTCTCCCCTGAGCCTTGATTGGTTGAACAGGGCAGGTAACACATTCCAGCCATCAGTGCTGAACTGAAGGGTCCGGCCTGAGAGGACAGGGCCTGGAGAGTTGTCTGTGCTCAGTAATGAGAATCTCATCTTCCCCCAGGGATGAGATTGCTGGGTGCATCGAGAAGGCCTATGAAAAAATCCTCTTCACTGAGGCCACCCGGATCCTCTTCTTCAACACACCCAAAAAGATGACAGACTACGCCAAGAAGGTGGCTGGGGTGGAGGGCAAGGGACCACGGGACCAGCGAGCCAAGGGGTGCACTCACTAACAGCAGGGTGGGGTGGCCTGGAGGGACACTGGAGCAAGACTGCCCAGGTTTAAATCCAGTTGTGTGACCTCAGGCAAGTTGCCGAACTTCTCCGAACTTCAGTTTCCCTACGTGTAGAAAGGGGCTAGAGTTTAATATGTGGGATGAGCTTAGCCCAGCACCTGGCACCAGGTGCAGGTGGAGGCTTAGCATATGTTGGTTGCTGGGCTTATCAGAATTCCTTGGAGGTTACAGCTTTTCCCCACAAGACTTTGCTTCATTTGGTCTGGGGTATTTGTGTGGGAGCAGTGCCCCTGGAGATGCTGATGCATGGGGTGCAATAGCCCTGGTGACTGAGGAGGGTCAAGATCAGACTGGAAGAGGTGAAATTGAACTTGAGCGATTGTGACAGCTGATACTTAGTGATCGTTTACTCTGGTCCAGACACTATTCTCAGCACTTTTGATTCACTGAATCCTCACAGCAGACCCAGAAAAGTGTGTGATTAGGGTCCCCATCTCAAACGTGGAGAAACTGAGGCACAGAGAGGTGAAGTTACTTGCCTAGGGTTGTGCAGGGTAGAGTAGGGTTGGTGAGAAAAGCGAGCCAGGGCCCACATGGGTAAGGGGAGGGTGCCTGTGTGATCACCGACCCATCTCATCTCTCCCTTCTTGCAGCGAGGGTGGGTCCTGGGCCTCAACAACTACTACAGCTTTGCCAGCCAGCAGCAGAAGCCGGAAGATACCACCATCCCCTCCACGGAGCTGGCCAAACAGGTCATCGAGTATGCCCGGCAGCTGGAGATGATCGTCTGAGCCCACCAGGCACTGGGGTGGAGCAGAGCTTGCATTATTTAAGGCAGTTGCAGTGCAGGGTTTCCCCCAATAAAGGTGGATTGACATTTTCTCTCTTAGGCCCTTGTCTCCCCGAGTGGAATGGTAGGGACGTAAGTTCTTATCTCTGAAGAACTTGGAGGTTTGGGGGCCCTAGGAGGTCTGAGATAACCCTGGGTCAGCCTCCGTCCAGTGGCCATTGCTCGAGGTCTCAAACGCAGATGTCCACTGTGGGGGCCCAGTGGCACAGCGGGGGGAGCACAGGCCCCGGGTAGAGGGACTGTTGCAGGCAGCTGTGGACACACAGAAAGGCCAGACCAACGTATCAGTGTTTCAGTGAAGGGGGCGAAGTGTCCTGATTTTGAAAAATGTTTGCAATGAATTAAACCAGTTTTTTAAAATGACATGCTAAATGGACCTCTGTGGAACAAAAGGCATGGGCCCTGCCATGGGCTTGCCTTGGTTCCCACTCTTCTGAGCCAGTGCTGTGACTTATGACCTCCTGCACCTCCCAGCCTGTTTCCTGCCTTGAAGTTCTCAAGAAGGTGTTTAAGGCAGAGTCCAAATCTGGCTGAGCCATTTGTGGTTTGTGGGATTTTCAAGAAAGTCTCCTAGAGTCGGTTTCCCCAGCTGCAGAAAGGGAATGATCATTCCTGCTTTCCAGAGTGATTTGCACTGAACCCCTGTGCTTGGCACCAGATCGGCTTGGAAATGGGGCTGATGGTATTAAGGGGAATGAGAACATCTCACCCCTGGGTGCATCAGTCCACGTGCTGGATGAATGGAACCTCTCTTATTGCTAGTCTGGGGCCAGCCTCCTGTGGCCAGGATGTGGTGCTTTCATGGAGACCTCTGCCCCGCCCCACCCCTTCAACCCTTAGCCAGTGACTGACAGACATCTAGGCATCTAGGCATCTGGATGGTTATTTTATTGTCAAGGAGAGGAAGGCAGAGGGCGTTGAGCAGACTGCACTCAGTTGGAATGGGTAGCCTGCAAGTCGTAGTGCTCCAGCCCAGCTACCAGGGAGCCGGCCAGCGTGATGGTGGTGACCCAGCGTGGCTCACTCAGGTGGTTGGTGGGTGTGCTCAGCCTAGGGAGAGGGTAGAATCTTCAGGACCTGGCTATGTGGCCAGGCCCTTACCCCTTCTAGGCTCCACTTTCTCCATCTGTATAAGGGACCATGTCTGAATATCCCAAAGGTAGTTTAGGGCAGGGCTGTATCCACTTAAACTTAGTAGGAAAGGGGGCTGAGGGTTGGTGATAGTAGTTCTCCCAACTCCCCCTTCAGGTCCCAGCTGAGCCCCAGAGGTACCAGGGCAGAGGGTCTCCCAGTTATTCAGGTTCCTCAGGAGCCAGGGTCAGACAGACCCTGATGACCAGATCCTGAGATTTAGGGGTGAAGGAGAGGTAACTGGAGGATGCAGTGTCTCCCCTGAATCTGCGGAATCAGGAGTAACCTCTGCACCACAAGGACTGGGATATCAGTGCCCTCTGGCGGTCAAAGTCTTGGGTCAGTCGGGAGAAGGTGCCAAAGGCTGGAGGGGTAAGGAGTCTGGGGGGCTAGGCCTGGGGCTTCCTTTGGAGGCCTGCATTTATACCCGTTTGGTTCCAGAAGACCATCATCTCCCACCCCATCCCTGAAGAGCCTGGGATGTGGTCCTTCTTGATGTCATCAGGGACAGGGTCAAGGCAGTGAATAGGGTCAGGCCAGCTGGGACCAGTTCTCCCTCCGTGATGGCTCCAGAGAGCAATAAGAGGGCCAAGGGTCACGTTGGAGGTCTGGATACTAAGGAGCGGGGCCAAGGTGTTCTCTGTCAGGGATCAGCATGATACCAAGGCTCCTCTTGGTTCTGAAGGGTTGGAGCTCAGCTGGGTTTGAGATGCAGCCAAGGGGAGGGTCTAGGGTCAGCTGGGGTCAGGACGCCAAAGGGTTGAATGGGGCACTCCAGGAAAGTCGGGTTCAGGACTTGGAAGGGTATGCCTCCCCTCCCTACTCCTCGACCTCCCCTCACCAGGCAGACACGTTGCGTGGCAGGCGGCGATGGCGTGGCTGGTGGCGGCAGTAACACTTGAAGGGACAAGAGTTAAGCACCTGGAAGGATGGCCAGTGGCGCGCGGCGCCCGAGTTAACCGTCCCCGCTGGAGGAGCCCCGCTGCCACCACCCCCTCCACCACCGCTGTCAGTCACAGTAGTTGCAGTACATTCGCGAGAACCATCTCCAGGCGCGCCATTCTCACGCGGAGCGGCCCGGGCTGCGCGGGGACCCTTGTTCCGGCGCGTGCGGACCTTGACGGGCGCGGCCGCAGGTGGGGATGGCTCAGCCACGGTGGGAGCTGGAGCCGGGGGTGGGGCCGGGCCTGGGGCCTGGTCAGCGGCCAAGGCGAGGGGCAGAGAGGGAGCCGGAGCGGGAGCCACGGCCGACTCCAAGTGGCCAGGGCTTGGTGTGGGCGGGAGCGCCACGGGCAGCGGCGTTGGCTGGAGCACGGGCGGCTGCGGCGCGGGAGGCGGCGTGGGTGGTGGCGCGGGTGGGTGCTGCGGCGCTGGCGGGTGCTGCGGCGCTGGCGGCGGCGGCAGCAGCAACTCTTGCGGGCTGGGAGGCCCGGGGCGCACAGTCTCGCCATTGGTGGGCGCCGGGAAGATGAACACAGGCGGCGCCAGCAAGGCGGGTGCGGGCCTCCGGGGCCCGGAAGGTGGATGCATCTGCCCTGCCGCAGGCTGCGGGGAGCCCCTGGGCCCTGAGAGCGCGACTGCGCGCCGTCGGGGCGCCCCGACGCCTCCGCCAGCTCCACTGAAGCGAAAGTGGCGTTCAGGGCCATCAGGGGGGATCACCCAGTCAAATTTGGGCTTCGAGCCTGGGAAGGTGGTGTAGGATGGAGGAGTAAGGGTCCGGGCGTGGGACGCAGGCGCCGAGGGTGGTCCAGAACACCCCTCGCCGTCTCCATCACCGCCCTCTGCTTCCTGAGTTCCCCGAGGGACCTCTCCCGAGGGGCGAGAGGCCTCAGGAGCCAGAGGTCCCTGCTTCAGGACCTCAGCGTAGGAGATGGCGCCCGAGGCGGCGGAGAAGAGTCCTCCTCCGCCGCTGCCCCCGAGAGAGGCTTTGGCCGCTAAGGAACTCGACGCAGCCGCAGGGGACAGCTGGGGCCCCGACTTGAAGGTGACTTTACACAACAGGCTCAGGCCGGGCTCGGAGGCCACAGACCGGGCCATTTCGCCCTCGCCTGCTTGGGGAGGTGCCCCTCTGCGGGCTTCGCCGGCCGTCTGGCCCTCGCTACCGTGCCTGGCCTGGCTTTCTGTAGGGGTTGCGGCGGATGTGGCCAGAGCAGGAGTGATTCTGCGTTCCGGGGGCTGCGGGTCGGAAGGTGTCGGTAGTGGCGGCTTCCGCGGCTCCAAGGGCGGCGGAGTCGGGGATGGGGCCCTCGGGACAGGGTCGGGGTCCTCTCCGGTTAGTTGCCGGGGCGGCGGCGGCAGCGGGCGGAGGTTGGGAGGGTCGCCCTGGCCGCGATGGCTCGCCTGCAGCAGACCGCGGATCCGGGGCACCGGAGTGCCCGTGGGTTTTCGCCACTTAGACGGCGCGGGCAGCAGGGTCCCCACGGGGGGCGGGGGTGGTGTGGAGACCGCGGCCGCAGTCGCCTCCTCTGAAGGGGGCGTCACTGGCGAGGGCAGTTCTAAGGTCAGGGGCAGGGGTGAGGGTGAGGCCTGGGGCTCCGGGGGTACCAGGAGTCCCGGGGGCGCGGAGCTGCCAGGGAACCAGACGCCCAGCCCGCGAGCCAGGCGCATGGCCGGGGAGGAGGGGGTCCTCTCGGGCTCCACAAGTGATGTCCGGCGGGAGTTGGAGGACCGGTCCGAGGCCTGCTCTTTTCGGGAGCCCCCGCCCGCGGACGGCTCCGACTGCACGTTCCCCATTTCTGACGGAGGTCGGGGACTGTGGTCAGAAAAACTTCCGCCAGTCAATCTGCCAGGGCTGTGGGGTCCCCACGAGGCTGGCTGTACTTGGTCCTATCCGTCAGCACCGGCCCCGCCCTTGTCCTCCAAGATCCACTCAGGCACTAGTCTCTCCCCGCATTCCTGTTCCGTGACTCTTGATGTTCACATCTTCTTCCCTGTGGCCCCATACAGTTGCTGTTCAGATACTTAGTCCTCCATCCTCCTAGTGTACTAAGGTTGGGTCCCTGTCTCCCTGGCTGGTCCCTCATATCACATCCCTACACTTTGACCACGTCTCAGGTCTCTAAGCTCCAAGACACAGGTCTTGCCCGCTTTCCTGTCAGTCATTCAGGCCACATCACTCATGATGGTTGTGCTCTGTAGCCTATAAGACCTACAAAGAGTTCAAGCTTTTCTCCGCGGACTCCAGGCTCCAGAGGCCCAGGCCCCGCCCCCGCCTTCTGGTCCTGCCCCGATTGTCAGGGAATCTGGCCTTCTCAACACCCCCCGCCCCAGGTCTGGCCCCGCCTCCGCTTAACAAATTCCCGGTATTCTTGTCAGGCTAACCGCTCAGTCACCACCTCTAACCCTCAGATCTCTCTCTCTGTGTTGATCATTTGGTCCTGCCCTCTTCCCAGGCTTTAGTCCTAAATTTCTTTTCCCGCTCCTGGTCTAGCTGCAGGCCTCACACTCAGGCCCCACCCCTTTACCCAAGCTCCGTCCTGGCTACTCCTTCGCTCAGAGGATCCCACTCACCGACTCCTCCAGCTGACCAAAGTTCAGACCGCGGCCCCCTGGGCCCAGGGCAGGGCGGGGAACGGCCGTAGCAGAAAATAACCGAAAAGAACGGGGGTGCGGGTGAAGGCAAGTGGGCGAGACTGCGAGGGCGGACCCCGAGATCTAGGCCACGCCCCCGGGCTCGAGGCCCCGCCCTCCTTGAACCAGCTTGGGCACGGCCCCTTACGAACCTGGTTCTCCCTTTGAAATACTAGGGAGTCTTCTTCCCCGCCCCCAAGCCTTGTAGTCCTAGGCCCCACCCCTATAGAACGTTTTAAGCCCCTCCCCTTTATAATGCCCCGCCCCTCTCCGTTAGTCTCTCTCCCGAAGCCCCGCCCATTACAAACACTGCTACGTAGCTCCTCCCTTTTGGAGCTCTCCGTCGTCCAGCCCCTAAAGACAATTTACTTATAAGCTCCGCCCTCTTAGGACTTGGCAACCTCTCTTCCCTAGACCCTCTCCTTCCTCGGGCCCGCCCAGAAGGCCCTTCCTCCGTGGACCCGCCCCTTTCTTGACGCACGCGCTTGTCCGCGCCTTCGGCGTCCTCACCCTCTCCTTCCCCCTCTCCTTCCCCCAGGTCCTCCGACCCCGCCTCCTTGGAAATGCTCCCTTCTTGCCCCACCCCTTTTCTAACCTAGCCAGGCACCCAGCCCCTCCCATTTAGAACCCAAAACTTAGACCCTCGCCTCTTTAGAACCTTGAGACCAGGCTCCGTCCCGGACCCCGTCCCCATATCCTCAGGGACCAATGGCGCGGATGGGTGGGAAAGTAAGGGATCCTCTCTGGATCCTGAGAAAATGCGGGCTGGGGGGCTGTTCGCTAGAGCCAGTGCCGGGCTCTAGGACCCAGCGGGCAAGTGCGCCTGCCTCGCGCTTACCCCTCCCCCAAGCCGCCCCCTCCCCCCCACCCATCTTTCAGGTTCCCCCTCCCTCCCCCCTCGCCCCGGCTCCCGGTGCCCGTCTCTAGCGCCGCCGGAGCCAGCGAGGGAGCCGGAGCGAACAGGAGGAGGAGGAGGAGGAGGAGGAGGCCACGTCGCCACCGCTCGGAGCCCGGCCGGAGCCTCGCAGGCAGGTGCAGAGGGGGGCGAGGGGGCGGGGGCTGACAGACCGCCTGTCACGGTGAGGGGGCAGACGGCACCGCGCTGCGCCTCCTGCCCACCGGGGCGCCCCCCAGACCCTGGCTGGAAGGACAAGGGGGTGGGGGCCCCCAAACTGCGCGGCAGCCATTTGGGGTACCAGTGTCCATTTGGGGGGCCCGGACTTCCTCGGAGGACGCCCCATTCATAAATTTCCGTACTGGACCCTCACCATTGGGGAACTCAGGGGACCACTCCCCCCGGGAAACAGATGTGTGGGGAGCGTAGGGCATCCAGAAATCCCGGCGTCCCATCCCAGTAGGCCCTGGTGCGGTGGGGACCCCTGCCCTCTTTCTCTGCTTCACCTGTTGTCGGGGGAGGCGGGCGGACAAAGGAAGCAGCGTCACGTGACTGCTCATTCACAAAATCCCATCCCATTGAGAAAAGGGGGCTGGGGGCGCTGCGGCCGCCCCTTCCCCTCCCCAAGGGCTGGGGAAACCCGGCAGCCTGCAGGTGGGGGAAGGGGCTAGACCTCGTTGCTGGGGTCCCTAAGTCTGGGGCGCCAAGGTCCCTGCGCTCGGCGGTAGTGAGGGGTTGGACGCTGATCCCGATTACTGGGCGGAGGGCTAAGTCCCTTGAGCTGGGGGGCGGGGTAAGATGGTTCTGAAGGATGCTGGGGCGGGGAAGGAGAGGAGGAGGGATCAATTCCCCCCGCCCCCACCCCCCGCAATCTCTGCCCCTTGCCTTTCCTCGGCAGGGGCCTGAGGGAGCAGGCTTGATTTTTGTGAATGAAATGCTCTCTGGATGTGTCTCGGTCGCCCGTTTCTGGCTTCCTCTGCCTCCATCTCCCTTTCGGCCTGTCTCTGGCCATTTCTGGTTCTCTCCTTGCTCCCTGCCCATCTCCCGTTGCTGGGTGACTCAGTGAGCTTTGCATCCGGTCTCATTCATAAATCCGGGAAGGGGTGGGGGGGAAGAGAACCTGGGTTTCTCACCCAGCCAGTGGCCTGGGCGGCAGGGTGCGGAGGCAGTGTAGGGGGGACTGGAGCTGAGTTGATGGGCTCTAAGAAAATACATATGCGCAGGCACCCAGCTGTGAGGGGGACGATGGGTGGGGCTGTGGGTACGTGCTGAGGGAGGAGAAGGAGACAGGGTTGATAGGGGATGAGCAGGAGGAGGAAGGGAAGTGGAAGAGCAAAGCTATGGGGGTGAGGATGGGAAAGATGGGGAAAGGGAGGAAAGGTGGGTATGGAGAAAAAAGGTAGATATGGAGAAGAAGGTAGGCATGGGAGAAAAGAGATGGCAAAAGGAAGAAAGAAGCCATGCTGGAAGAAGGTGGGCATAAGAGAGGTGACGGGTATGGGGAGACAGTGGGCCTAGGGGAGGAGGTGGGTGTGGAAAGTAAGGTGAGTATGGGTGGCTAAGGGTGCAGTAGATCCAGCTGTGAGGGATGAAGAGCAGAGATGAGGGTTGGGGGAACACTGAATAGGAGAGCAGGATTGACGCTCACTGACCCTGTTGTCCCTGTCCCCCCACCTCCTCCAGGTACATGGTTCGGGTCCGAGCCGTGGTGATGGCCCGAGATGACTCCAGTGGGGGCTGGCTGCCTGTGGGGGGCGGGGGCCTCAGCCAGGTGAGCGTATGTCGGGTCCGAGGGGCCAGGCCCGAGGGGGGGGCCCGCCAGGGGCACTACGTCATCCACGGGGAGCGCCTCCGGGACCAGAAAGTGAGCCACCCTGGGGCGTGGGGGTAGGGTGCGGGTGTGGGGAAGTAGGGGAATGGGACTGGGGATGTAGAGGTGAGGTCAGGTCATCTCCCAGCACCGGGGTGTGGGATAGAGTTGAAAGTACATCTGTCCTCTGTCTGAGAGTGGGGAGTTTTGGGACTATTTGGGGTATTAAGCAGGTCCTGTCCGCTGCCATTGCCTGCTGGACTGTCACAGCAGCCTCCGCACTGGTCTCCTTGCCCTGCTCCTGCTCCCTCCCCCAACCTCAGTCTGTTCAAAAGGGGCTGGGCTAACACCTGACTCAGATCATATCCCTCCTCGGCTCAGAACCCTCCCCGTGGCTCCATCTTGCTCAGAGATCCTCACCACGAGGATTTTACACCACTGGCCCCTGTCTGCCTAAGTATATGGAGGCATTTGGTGGGGGGACCGTCTGGAAGTGTCCAATAGGGTTTACAATCCTAATGTGGGTTCAGCAGGAATGTTCTGGGCTGTCTGGCCTGAAATGGAAAGAGAATGTTGACGTTTCAGCTGGGGATGTAGTAGAAAGGTTTGGATCGTTTGAAAAGGCTTGGGGTAAGGGTTGAATTTCAGAGCAAGGATCAGAAGGAACAATGTAGGGGGGTTTGAAATGGTGTGAAAGAATATAGTGGTGTTGGGCAAGAAGATGAGGGAACTTCCAGGGTGTTGACCAGCATCTGAGGGGAAATCTGTGGGAGTTTGTTAAGAATTTGGGGATAATATTTGGGGAGCTTATTGGGGCATCAGAAGGGTACTAACAATAACATTTTGAGATGTTCAGTAAAATTTGGGGAGTATGATTGAGTCAAATGGGGGATATTGGCTATCAGAAAGAGGCTGACTCATTTTTTGAAGCATTCAATAAAATTTGGGATTCCTATTGAGATATGGGGCGGGGGATGGTTAGGAAAATGTAGGGATCAAGGGGTTTGGGGGAAATATTGGAGTATCAGAGGTGTGCTCAGTAAAGTTGGGGAGTGGTATTGGGGTGTTGATCAGGGTTCAAGGGTACACCTAGGATTGAGAAATGAGGTTTGTGGGATGCTCTGGTATAGAGTCTGGGGAAGTCACAGGCATGGCTGGAAGAGGGTATCTGACCTGGCCCCTTCCTGCCCCCCTCAGACTACCTTGGAGTGTACCCTGCGGCCAGGCTTGGTTTACAACAAGGTGAACCCCATCTTCCATCACTGGAGCCTGGGTGACTGCAAGTTTGGGCTGACGTTTCAGAGTCCGGCAGAGGCTGATGAGTTCCAGAAGAGCCTGCTGGCAGCGCTGGCTGCACTGGGTCGAGGTGAGTGGCGCAGGTGGTGGGCATTGGTGGCGGGGGGGTGGGCGGGGGGGGAGCTGGGGTGGGGGGGTGGGAGAAGCTGGGCCCAGGGAACTCACTCTCTGCCTTTCTCCCTGCCCCAGGCTCGCTCACCCCCTCCTCCTCCTCCTCCTCTTCCTCCTCCCCTTCCCAGGATACCGCAGACACTCCCTGCCCTCTGACGGTGAGTCTCCAGGATGCAGCTCTGCTGGGAGGGCAGGGGTTTCTTTCTATGCTACAAACATTCTTGAGCACCTACTGTGTATCCAGCGCCATGCCACGTGCTGGGGACACGAATTTGGGCCCAAACAATAGTGTCAACTTTGATCCCAGTTATTCTAGTTTTTCTGTTCTATCTTGATTTATACGTTCATTCAAGGGTATTTATTGAACACCTTGAATAAGAAGTGTTTTAAGCACTGGGGATACATCAGTGAACAAAACAAAATCCCTTTCCTCGAGGAGCTTCTATTCTAGTGTGGAAAGGCAGAAAAAAATTTAAGGTACACTATAAAAATTAATAAATCTTAAAAGTAAATGGGTGAACAAATTAATGGGAAATCCATCCTTCTCAGGGGTACAAACCTTGGAGTCATCCTTGCCTCCTCTCCTCTTTTATGCCCCTCATCTAATCTGTCAGCAAATATTGGCTCCACTTTCTTTTTTTTTTTTAATTTGGCCGCACCGCATGGCATGTGGGATCTTAGTTCCCGGACTGGGGATTGAACCCAGGCCCTGGCAGTGACAGCGCTGAGTCCTAACCACTGGACCTCCAGGGAATTCCCTGGTTCCACTTTCAAAATGATCGGAGTGTGCCTCCAACCTGGTTACTGTTCAACCTCATCTCCCCACTGGACCATCTCATCAGCTGCTCATCATCAACTGCCCCCTCCCCACCATCTCCTTTCCCCACACACAGCCAGAGGGACCCGATTGACATCTAAGTCAAATTATGGATATCTCCCACTTACAACCCTACCCAGGCTCCATCTCGTGGTAAAGGACAAAGTCCTCACAGTGGCACGTAAGATCCCACATAATCTGGCCTCCTATTACTCTCCCTCATGCTCGCTTGGCTCCAGCCACACTGGCCTCCTACTGGTACTCCAAAAGGGCAGGCACATTCCTGTCTCAGCGCCTTTGCACTCGCTGGTCCTCTGTCTTAGAACACTCTTCCCCAAATTTCCACATGGCTTATTCCCTTATTTCCTTCAGGGCTTTGCACACACATCACCTTAGTGAGGCCCTCCCTGAGTAACCGGTTTGAAATCTCCCAATGCTCCTTATCCTACTCTTTATCCCCATCTTCTAAGATATTTTTCTTATTTCCTCTCCCAATAGACAGTTTTATTATCAATGACTTTACTGTCCATCTCTCATGCTAGCATGTCAGCTCCAGGAGGGCAAGGATCTTTTGTTGCTTTCTTGCTGCATCTTCAATGCTTAAAACAGTGCCTGGTAGACAGTAAGTGTTCAGTAAATATGTGTTGAATAAATTGATTGAATGAATAAATGCACAGAATGTCGGATTCGATTTGGCACTTGCTGGGGTACAGTGGGGGTTGCTCGAGAACACTTGGAGGAACAAAACTGGTTCCCTGGGCAGAAAAGGGGGATTCCCAGGGTAATGGGAGATGCAGGTGGGTCTACAAAGTCACACAGACAGGTCCCACTTATTGAGCACTTACTCAGGAAAGGTGCTGTGCTCTCCATGCTCCATCTCACACCCTCCCAATGGCCTCTGTGAGCCTGGCATGTCGTGGGTGCTCAATGAATGTTTACTGAAGATAGTAATCGGATGAGGTGGGAATTATTCCCAAGTTACAGAAAGGAAACCAAGGGTCTGAGAAGCTCGTAAAGGACAGAGCTTGGTTTGGATGGGAAGGAACACATTCCAGGTGGGTGGAACTGCCCCAGTAAAGGTGTGGTGGTGGGAAGGAGGCAGGAAGACAGCTGACAGCCAAGGGAGAGGGCTTCTGAGAAGGGAGGATGATTTGATGTTCTGTAGGTTGGTGAGCTGAGCAGATAAGAGAAAGTCAAATAATAATAACCATTTCCAGCTCTTCCTGTACTTCAGGCATGTTTTATGCCCTTTAGAGTGGGTCCTAACCACATCGTTATGAATAGACAATATTATGATCCCCATTTTACAGAGAGGAAACTGAGGCTCAAAGAGCTGAGCTCACTTGCCGGAGGTCACACAACCAGTCAGTGGCAGAGCCGGGGCTTGAACCCAGGCCTGTCTGGCCGCAGAGCCCTCGCTCACAATGGGAGGGGGTCTATGTAAGGGCATCGGCTGTGCCAGGGGTCCCGGCTCTGAGGCCGCCAATCTCCCCCAGTCCCACGTGGACAGCGACTCCTCCTCCAGTCACAGCCACCAGGAGACGCCTCCCACCGCAGCGGCGGCCCCCATCGTCACCGTGGAGTCAGCTTCTGGCTTCGGGCCGGCCACGCCCCCCCAGCGCCGCCGCTCGTCAGCTCAGGTGCGACCTCCGACCCCCGGTGAAATAAGGCCGGGCGCTGGGGTCCCGAAAATGGGCGGGAACTGAGGCCGCAGAGGGGCAAGAAACCACAAACAGATTCTAAGGGATGGCTGACCTGACTTATGGCGGGGGAGCTTAGGCCTGGGTTCCTCGGAAGGTTGGGTGAGGGCTTCCTGCGTCTCCTGCGCTCTTGGAGATTGGAAAGTTCTGAGTTCCACAGAGGTTTAGGGGACGACTCGGATAATGACTATATTAGGAAGTTGGTGGTACTCGTGGAAGGAGTCCTTTAGTGCTTAATTCACGAGGGGTGGGGCTCAGTATCCAAGGGGTAAAAGGGACCTGGGGACCAGACTCCTGCGTCCTGGAGGAGGAGACGGCTGGGGTCCAGGAGTCTTGAATCTGAGAGTAGAGGGGGCTGGGTACTGGGATCCCGGATCTTGAGAGAGGGCAGGACTGAGAGCCTGGACCACTGGGTCCTTAAGGTGTGGGTTTGGTGCCTGGAGTCTTCTGTCGGTCCCTAGATGTCCTCTGTCCCTGGGAGGGGAGTGGGCTGAGGACTTAGAAGTCTGAGTACCGGACCCAGGCAGTCAGGATCCCAGGGCAGGACCCTAGGATGAATGAGGCCTGTGGCTGGCTCTGTGGATTTTCGGGTCTTCTAAGGCCAGGATGGATTGTGGTGGGATGTGGGGCATCACAGACCCCGCTAACTTCTTCTCCTGTGTCTTGGTCCCGCAGAGCTACCCTCCGCTCCTACCGTTCACGGGGATTCCGGAGCCTTCAGAGCCCCTGGCCGGGACAGGGGGGCTGGGCTGGGGCGGCCGTGGCTATGAGGATTACCGGCGAGCTGGGCCACCCGCACCCCTCGCCCTATCCACCTGCGTCGTGCGCTTCGCCAAGACCGGCGCGTTGAGGGGCGCAGCCCTGGGGCCCTCGACAGCCCTGCCCGCCCCTCTCACCGAGGCTGCGCCTCCAGCGCCCCCGGCTCGCCCACCCCCGGGCCCCGGCCCGGCCCCTGCGCCTGCCAAGGCCTCCCCGGAGGCGGAGGAGGCGGCGCGCTGCGTGCACTGCCGCGCGCTCTTCCGCCGTCGCGCCGACGGGCGTGGCGGCCGCTGCGCCGAGGCCCCGGACCCGGGTCGCCGGCTGGTGCGCCGTCTCAGCTGCCTGTGGTGCGCCGAGAGCTTGCTCTACCACTGCCTGTCGGATGCCGAGGGCGACTTCTCGGACCCGTGCGCCTGCGAGCCGGGCCACCCGCGCCCCGCCGCGCGCTGGGCCGCGCTGGCTGCGCTCTCCCTCGCCGTGCCCTGCCTCTGCTGCTACGCGCCCCTGCGCGCATGCCACTGGGTCGCAGCGCGATGCGGCTGCGCAGGCTGCGGGGGTCGCCACGAGGAGGCGGCGCGGTGAGGACGGCCTGGTGGGTCCGGTAGCCGGACCGAGGACCCAAAATTGAGGGTCCAGGACCCCGGACTCCGTTCGGACCCCAAACCCAAACCTAGGCACACCCGGAACTTGGAGCTTGAGTTTGGATTGAGAGACCCCAGACCTGGAACCTGGACCCCAAATGTAGGACTGAGAGACCCCAGAACCAGCTTCATTGGGATGTCTGTCCAAGAGGTCCTAGGCATCCTGAGTTCTGGCGTCCCCATTCTCCATCCCCACTCCGCCCCGCTCTGGCCTAGACTGAGGAGATTCCAGGGATGCCCAGACTCTTCACCTCAGGCAGGCAGGGGAGCACACGGATCCCTGAAAATCGGGCTCTGAATCCCGACTCCCTGTTCAAATTACCAGTCTAGACTCAGTCATGCCTGGCACCATGAACCCTCAAATTACAGCCCCAGAATTAGGAGTTGCCGGTACCTGACCCTGCCTGTATACAACTACTCCCAGATCTTGAGACCCTAAGACCCAGAATCACCCCCAGATCATTCCTGAATGCTCATCTAAAACTCGGAGCACCTGTATCTGAGATGTTCTTGTGGCTCCAGGACTTCTTAGATACCGAATCCTCTTAAGATACTCTGAGTCCTTGGATGTGCTCAAACGGATGTTCTCTGACCCAAATGACTTGGGAGACCCATCTAAGAGCCCCCTTCCCCACACGCACACTGCCCAAGATCCAGAATTAAGACTCCAAGATTCTCTGTGAGCCAGGGATCAAAGAAGTTTGTAGACCACCAACACCAAGCCTGTGTTCCCAGGAGCTTTCGATTTCATATACAGGACTCTGAGGTGCCTAGTCCCGCAGATGTAAGACTGGAGGCAACCAACACCTCAGGGCCCAAGACATTGGTCCCAGCCCCTCAGATAGCCCTCTTCCAATCCTCCTTGGACTTGCATTTCAAGCTC
The DNA here is from genome assembly GCF_965194825.1 of Balaenoptera physalus. Taxonomy (NCBI): domain Eukaryota; kingdom Metazoa; phylum Chordata; class Mammalia; order Artiodactyla; family Balaenopteridae; genus Balaenoptera; species Balaenoptera physalus. The sequence continues at coordinate 14,305,544 of NC_138900.1, read as the reverse complement.
CAGAATGTCCTGGAGTCTTTGGCTTCTTCGTACCCACAGATTCCCCAATCCACTAAAGGCTGGGAGCCCAGCTCCCACAAGATGGGATGTTCATGGCAACTCAGACCTCTGACCCCTTGCCCCTGAGTGACCCCAAGGTACTTTAGGAGCACTAGATCCAAGACCCCAAGGTGCCATTGACCCCCAAATTCAGGACTCAAGCGTACACAATATTGGGATTGTCCCTGACCCAAGACCTTGGTCCCTCCATACCAGAGACAGATCTGAGGCTCCCCGGGACCCTAGCACCTTCAGCTCCCAGATTTCTTTGGACTCAAACCTCTCTAGCCTGATATTTCCCAGGCCCAGCTTGTGCATCCCCTGAGACCTGCTGCCGGTTGAATCCTGCCATCCATACGCCCCTGAAACCCCAAGTTCCCAGACACTGGAATTCTAGTCCCAAGGGCTCCAGCCCATGCTCTAGTATCCCACAGAACTACCCCTTTACCCTAAGGGGAAAAAAACATTTTGAGCTAATGTTCCTGGATTCCAGGACCACCCAAGAACACCCCTGCTCCCATCTCTAGGACCCAGCATTGCTGTAGATGATTGTGCAGGCTGTTCATGAAGCAAAGGCACACAGCCAAGGTGGTGAGTGAGGCTGGCCATGCTGTGCCCTCAGAGGAAGGTGTGCATTGCACGAAGGCAACTAGGTATGGCTCTACTGGCACAAAGGCCACACACACACACACACACACACACACACACCCCAGCCTTGCAGACTCTCTTCCAAGCCCAACTTTGAGTCCTAGCCCTAGTCCAAGCCTTTTATGACCTGCCCCTCTGTTAACTCCTTCTCTTCCATTTCAGAGTTGGGGGTTGTTTCAGAAAGTTTGAAAGCCTGGTTCATGGCCCATTGAGAGTCCTCTTCTGGGGAAGGGGGATTCCAAGGTCTCTTTCCCCTGAGTGGAATGGGACTTCTAGTGTACCACAGATCTGATGGCCTCCTGCATGGGTGTGTGTGGGGGGAATCACGGTCTTGGAGCAACACAATCTCATTGTTGTACGGGCTTGGGACCTGCATCTGGTCCCGAGCACCTTGAAATGTGCACTTACCTTTCCTCATTACCCAGACTTGGATAGCCTTGTGGGGGTTCAAGGGATAGGTCAAGGGGGCCAGAGGGATGGATCCTCCTGTCACTTCCTTTAAATTATTAACTATTTATTACATCCGGAACCTGTGAGATTCAGCTCTCTCAAGCAGACCCTGGGATGGGTGAGAGAAAAGGGGGGTGTCCCTCCCATCCCCACTCTGCCCAGCTCTCATCACTGTCAGACCCACCAGAGCTGAGGGCGGAGGGACTGGGGGCTGGGGCAGCCTGGGTCCCCATCCCCCTCTCTGTGCCTCGGTCTCCTCCCTTCCGTGGTGGGCGGGGGGAAGCTCCATTCTTAACCTACCTCGTTTTGGGGAGGGGTGGGACGGGGGACCAGAGTGCTGTAAGGTGCTGCGGGATCTGCGGATGAAGTGGGGGGCTGGGGGACGGTTCCCTGGCTCCCACCTCCCAGCACCGCCTCTCCCAGGTCTCCCAGTCCTGCTCCCTGCTGATACCCACCTCTGATCCATGATTACTCTTCATCACCCCTAAATCAGGGGTGCATGGAGGGATGACCCTGGGAACCAGGAAGACCTCAGACCCTGGAGCCCCCAGGCCCAATTTCCCAGCTGCTTGCCCCTCAGATTGGATGCTTGGCCCCCATACTTGGGGGAAGCACCCCGACATTTATCTTCCTGATCTTGATTCTAAGCCAGTCTGTGACCTCAGTGTTGTTATCAGGGCAGGCTGAAGTAGTGGGGGATGATGCGGGCCGAAGACCCAGCCTTGTCATCGGGGGAGGGGCATGAGATATCGGCTCCAAGAAATGTCTGTGACAAAGTCTCGGCCTGTGTTCTTTATTTGCATTGATGCACCCCATCCATTCACCTTCCTGAACCACCAGACCAGTCCCCTACCCAAATCCTCCTTTCCCCTTCCCATCCTTTAGTCCCAAGCAGACCCTCCAGCTGAATTTTATACCTCCAGTCACTCTACATTTATTGGACACCCTTTTTATTGGACACCCTAGGCGCTGGGGATAAAGCAATGAACAGAACAGACAAAAATTGGGGAATTCCCTGGCGGTCCAGTGGTTAGGACTTCACATCGCTTTCACTGCCAAGGGTGTAGTTTCAATCCCTGGTTGGGAAACTAAGATCCCTCAAGCCACGAGGCCAGAACAGACAAAATCCTTTCCCACAAGGAACTTATGAGCCTTATAGTGAAGGAAACAACATGTTAGAAATGATACATAATATAAAGAAAAAATAAAGTGGAGATGGGGGATACAGGCAGTTGTAGCCGGGGTGGTCAGGGAGTCCCCACTAAGGAGCTGGCATTTGAATGAAGCCCTGAAGGAGGTGAGGGAGTCTTGTGGATGTCTGCAGGAAGAGCACTCCAGGTAAAGGGGACAGTTGTGCGAGGCCCTGAGGGAGGAGCACGCCTGGTGAGTCTGAGGGACATCAAGGGAGCTGGAGGGGGGGAAGCAAGGAGGAGGGTGCATAGGAGATGAAGGCTGAAAGGTGACAGGGAGAATCTGTGGGGCCTTGCAAGCTACCGCATGGACTTTTCTGCTCACCCGGAGTGAGGTGGAGCTACAGGAAGGCTCCAAGCATGGGAGGGATGTAACCTGACTCAGGTATTCATAGGTTCCCATTGGCTGCTGGGGTGGGGGGGTGGGGGGGCAGATACGGGGAGGACGGGGCATGGAGACAGGGTGGAGGCTGCTGGGATGGTCCAGGGGAGACAGTGGTGCACAGGACGAGGGTGAGAGCAGTGGAGGTGGGGAGAAGTGGGCAAGATACTGGATCTGTTTTGATGGTCAAGTTCACCAATTTAGATATGGAGTACACTATAAAGAGTAGAGTCAAGGTTATGACTCCAAGGCTTTGGCCTGATCAATTTTTAGTATTTTATTAAGGTCAACAAATGCCCCCTGAGTACCCAGCCTTGGGGTACGCAGGACTATGGAGGAACCAGATTAAGGGTAGGCTCTGCCCTGGAGAAACAGGTTCTGGCCCTTTTCTTCCCTGAGGCTCTACTCCCAGTTCACTCCCACTCCCAGTAGAACTATAGAAACTACAGGAGACCAGGATAGAGTCGGAAAGAGAGTAAACCTAGAACAATAATTTTAACAACAGCTACAAAAACAAGAGCAGTAATAACAATAGTAATAGGTTAAATGGTTAAAAGCACGGACTTTGGAATCAGATCTGAATTTGGAGTCCTGGCACCACCATGCATTCACTCTCTCATGTGATTCATCCTCTCTGCATCACAGTTTTCTCTTCCATAAAATAGAGATAAGATACTTAGCCCAGTAGCACACACAAAATGCTCAATATATGTTAGTCATTTTTAATTGAGTACCCCGTAGATGTCTGCTAAGCACTTACATACAGGACTCTAATCCTCACAAACAACTGTAAAATGTAGGCGTTATTACCCTCATTACACAGATGTGAAGAAATTTGGCAGGAACACAATGGTGGTGAATGGTGGAGTCAGATCCTAACCTTTGCCTGCAGACAAGATTGCACTCCTAGGGTGCAATCTCTTAATCACCATGGTATATTGCACCTGCTCCCTCTCTCCAAGGCTCAGGGGGGCAGAGGGGTGAAGGTCCAACGGACTAACTCGTGTGTGTGTGTGTGTGTGTGTGTGTGTGTGTGTGTGTGTGTGTGTGTGTGTATGTGTAGCTGGGATTCCTGGGTCCCTGACAGAATTCCAACTCTAAGTAGGAAACGAGGGAAAGAGTTTCTGTACTTGGAGAGAAGTTGGGAGAGCAACACTTGGTCAAAGTTGCTTTAAAAGCAGAGGGCGTCTGAGGGAGGCTGAGGAAAAGGAAGCCGAAGTTGCTTCTATGTCGCAGCAGTAGCGACACCGCTGGTCTGTCGCGACAGCCGGGATCCAGAACGCCCGCTTTGGATTTACATAGCCAGGGGGTTTTCCAGTGTCCTGACTGCTTACTCGAAGGGCGGCGCTCTAGTGCTCGGCTAGGGAGGCGAGCCCGGGGGCGGGTTCTGCCTCCTTCTGCACCAATTGAAATGACGAAGGCCCTTAGCATGAAGATGCTGATTGGTCAGTTACGGGGGCTGGGTGCGCACGCCACTCCTGGGGCGGAGCTTCCCACCGACCGGCAGGGGGAGCGCGCGCCAGGCGAAGGGGCTACACTTTCATGGAGGGGGCGGAGGCGGAGGAGCGGGAGTGGGCCGCGGTGGCCCGGGACCTGCTGGCGCTGGGGTAAGGGGAGCGGGGTGTGGCTGGGGGTGCAGGAAGGGGCAGGTTTGCCCTCAGAAATTCCTACTAACCTCCCCCACCCCCTCCCGCTGCCTCGGCCGCGCCGCAGGTATGAGGGTTTTCCGGGGGCGGCGTCGCTGGGCAACTCGTGCCCAGACTTCAGGGCTCTGTGCGCGCGGCTGGCGGCGGAGCTGGCGACTCTGGGTGCCCTGGAGCGGCAGCGAGAGGAGGGCACGGAGGCGCTGAGCGCCGGCGACGGTACGCATGTAGCGGGAGGCTGGGAGTGTTGGAGCCATGGGTGGCGCCGCCACGCCCTGACACCTCCTGCCTCCGGCAGGTCCTGTTCCCGAGGAAGAATTCCTGCGACAGTTGGCCGGCCTGTTGCGGGAGTTGCACTGCCCTGACCGCGAGCTCTGCGGCGGGGACTGCGCCGCCTCACTGCGGGAGTCCAGCGCGCGCCTGCGTCTGCTTCGTGAGCCGGGGGCTGGCCGGGATGCGGAAGGGGGCGAGGCTACAGCCTCGAGGGGGGCGGGCTCTGCGCGTTGAGGTGGAGCCAGGGATCCCGAGGGGGCGTGGCCAGAATTTTGAGAGGAGCGAGAGGACCGGACGGAGGTGGGTGGTGTCCGAACACTGGGCTAGGCTAAGGGCTCTGCGATGGGCGGGGTTAGTATTTTGATGGTGGGTCTTGAAGCTCACGTGGGTTGGGTTAGACGGAGCGGGACAGGAGGTTCCGAAGTGGGCAGGGTTTGAAATCTGCAGAGGGAGCTGGGTCTCGAAGTGAGTGGGGCTTATTCTGGAGGTAGAAGCAGGGTTCTAGGTGGGCGGAACTAGGAGGCGGGAGGTTTTGAAGCCGCTTGAACTTTTTGACCCCGGTAGGTGGGGTGGCAGCCCTCCTTGATTGCACTGCTGCTTTTCCCTACTTTTAGGCTTTCTCTGCTCAGAGGTCCAGGCTGCTCGCCTCCTCCGCCTGCAATCCCGTCTGGATCCCAGCCCTGAGCAGTCCGGTGTGGAGGGGGCAGAGGAGGGATCTGGCCTGGTCCAGGAAATGGTCCTTACTCTCCAAGCCCTGGGGCTGCCTAGACCCATGCCGGGGACCCCAGCCAGCCGGCTGCTTCGAGACTTGCATGCCAAGGTAGAGAGCTGGAGACCCCTCCGCACCCGGCTCACCTCACCCTCCTCGTAGGGGGGGACAGCCCCCTCTTCAAAAGTGGCTCTGGGAGGAGTGCACAGCCACGGATGTTTCCTAGAACTGTGACTGCCATTCTTGGTTCTATGGCCGGGGTCCTCAGGGTCGTGGGGAACTGGGGTCCACGGAGGAGTCTATCCGATCTCTGCCCAGTCAACCCCAGCCTCCTTCTTCTCTCATCAGATCGCGGAGCTGCTGCCTTCCCTGCCCGCAGGGTCCCTGCAGCCCCTCCTCAGCTACCCGCTGGATGCACCCAGATGGGTAAGGCTGTGTATGGCTGTATGTATGTGAACAGAGATGGGAGTGAGGGGGACCCCTGGCATGACTGAGACCTTTATCCCCAGGAAGCATTGGAGTCTCTGTCCCAAAGCCTGCGAGATCAGTACTGCTGCCGCCGCTGCCTCCTCCTCAAGCGCCTGGACCTCACAACATCTGCTTTCCACTGGAGTGATCGGGCAGAGGTGTGGGCAGAAGACCTAGGCAGGAGCAGTTGTGAGGGCTGCAGCTGCAGGGAGGAGAAATGAGGGCCAGGGATATGACCCTCTTGCTGGTTCGAAGGCCCAGGACATTTTAGAATCTTGTGAGGTTTTGGGGTCTGGAATCTCAGGGCCCCCAGGGCATTCTAGAATTCCCTGGTCTGAGCTGGGAGTGTATTTAGAGCAATACTCCTTATTAAAAGATGTGGGAAGCGCACAACATTGTAAATCAACTATACTTCGATAAAGCAAACAAAAAACGTAATGAAATATTAAAAAAGAAAAAAGATGTGGGAAGTGAGGCCCTGAGTCGGGAAGAGATGCTTTCAAGATTACAGATCCCATCTGGGGAGGTCTCGTGGGCACGTTCTCCATGTCTACCCCTACCCACTAGGCCCAAGGAGAGGCCATGAAGGCAGTGCTGATCCCAATTCGAGAGTCTCTGACCCCAGAATCGGATGTCTCCATTGCACACGTCCTGGCTGCTCGAGCTGACCTGTCACGCCTTGTCCCAGCCACCAGCAAGACTGCCCGCCGCGGGACCTGCTGTGCTATCCACAAGGTGAACACCTGGGGATGGGGGAGGGCCCCAGCATCCTTGGCCTTCAAACTGGCCCTTTAGCCTTTGCTTGTACAAACCTTGTCCTCTTCTGCCTGGGCTCCTGCTCTCGCCTTCTCCTTGGGTTCCTGGCCTCTGGACTCATGACCTCTAATCTGCCCCCTCCACATGGCAGTTAGAAGGATGTTTCTAACTCAAACATCTGACCATGTCCCTCCCTAGCTCAAAACCCTTCTATGGCTCCCCAGTGCCTTCAGAACAAAGTCCACCTATTTACTGAGCCCCTGCCCACCTCTCCTGCTTTGGCTTAGAATCCTCTCCCACCACTCACCCTGTCTGTTGTATTGGGTTTTAACCATTTTTAAAGCAAAACTACCCTCTGTTCAAATGATTACGTATTTAGCCTGCATTGGGAGTAAGGAGTGTTAACCACTGGGCCACCAAGGAAGTCCCAACATCTGCCCTTCCTTTTTCAACCTCATGCTGTTCTCTTGGCTCTCTAGCCCCCTTGTCCAAGATATTTTCTTCTCTGCAACTCAAGTCTAATCACCTCTCAGGTGCTTATGGGCAGCGTTCCAGACCGGGGGGGCCGCCCAAATGAGCTGGAGGCTCCCATGCCCAGCTGGCAGAGCAGAAGAGAGGACAGAGGCGGGCAGAAGGCAGGCCGCCAGTGCTGGGGCCGCAAGAAGAAGAAGTAAAGGGGGACTGGTGGTTGGGGGAGGGGTCCTTCATGAGATGCTGACGTTGATAATCTCTGAGGAGTCACTGTGAGGGTTTCTCTTGGCACCTGGCACCCCAGCCCCATATCCCCTGTTCCTGAGGTCCCAAATGTCCTCCCCCGCCATCTACCATTAAGCACCAAGGACCATGTTCTCTGGAAAATAAATTTAATTAATTTATTTATTTTTAAAAATTTATTTATTTATTTTTGGCTGTGTTAGGTCTTTGTTGCTGCGCATGGCCTTCTCACCGCGGTGGCTTCTCTTATTGCAGAGCATGGGCTCTAGGTGCACAGGCTTCAGTAGTTGTGGCACTCGGGCCCAGTAGTTGTGGCTCGTGGGCTCTAGAGTGCAGGCTCAATAGTTGTGGCGCGTGGGCTTAGTTGCTTCCGCGGCATGTGGGATCTTCCCAGGTCAGGGATCGAACCCATGTCCCTTGCATTGGCAGGAGGATTCTTAACCACTGCGCCACCAGGGAAGTCCTAAACTTAATTTATGACAGCCCTAGGACCTATCTCTGTGGGGGCCAGGTCAGGGGTGCTCAGGTTTGAGGAAAGGTAGGGGGTCTCTGTCCCCTGGGTCTGAACAGGCCCCTGCTGCTCTGACCCTTAAAGCACTTTTCTCTTCAGCAACATCCTTCCCTCCCAATGGGCATGGGGGAGGAGACATGCAGGCATTGGGCAAACATCTGTCAGGTACCCACCATGTGCCAGCCCTGTGCTAGGCATTGGGGATACAGATAATAATAACCCCTGGTCTCCCGGAGCTGACCTTTCTGGTGAGGAAGGGCAGACAAGAAAGTTTAGTTTGTCAGATGGGGAAAGGGCTTTGGAGAGAAATAAAGCAGGAAGGCAGGATCGGGACCATGGCGGGATTGCACCTTTATGCATGATCAGGGGAGGCCTCACTGAGAAGGTGGTACTTGAGCTAAGTCCCAAAGAGGGAGCCATGTGGACCTCTGGGGAAGAGCCTTCCCTTCCTGGCAGAGGGAGTGGCCAGTGCAAAGGTCCTGAGGTAGGAGTATTTTGGGGCATGATCAGGGACCATCGGAGGCCAGTGTAGCTGAAGCAGGATGAGTGAGGGGGTGAGTGGTGGGAGGGGAGGTCGGAGAGGTGATGGGGGCAGATCATGCTGGGTGGGCCACAGTGAGAACTCTGGCTTTTCCCCTGAGTGAGATGAAGCCATGGGAGGGCTCTGAGCAGAGGAGGGATGTGATTGGACTCAGGTGTTCAAAGGCTCCCTCCCTGTTCCACCCTTTCTCTGGCCTTCTGTCCCATCTCTGGAACTCCAGAGTTTGGAACTTTACGCACCCTGTACCGTCCCCCTCCTGACCCATGCTGACATCAGTGTAGCATATTGGTCAGTAGCTTCCATTTTAGAGGCAGGCAAACCTGGGTGTGAGTCCTGTCTCCAGCACTTAGGAGTTCTGCCACCTTGCGTGAGCAGTTTAACTTCACTGAGCCTGTTTCCTCATCTGTAAAATGGAGATTTAAGGAGGTGGCGAGATGATACCTAGGTCTAAATGCATCCAACACAGAGCTGCACAGATATTAAATGCAAGAAAAGGGAGTACGATTAATAGCCACTCTGATGCAAAAGAAGAAAGTAACTTTCTTTCGGAGTAAGAGACGACGGATGCTTCAACAAAGGCAGTGTGGATGGGAAGGAGGCGATGCCTTTGGGGGTTCTGCTGGAGGCCTGGAGGCCGAATAACAGGACTCGAGACTGACTCTGGTGGAGGGAGTGGGGAGAGAGCAGACCAAGGCAACGTCTAGGAACTCAGCTTGGAGGACTGGGTGGGTGATGGGGCCGTCGCTGGCAGAGGGACCTGGAAGGAGGAAGACACTGGGTGACGTGGGGAGTGCACGATGTCCAGGGGATGGTTCACTGCAGGGGGAGAGCCTCACCCAGACTTGTTAAAGTGGATGGATGAATGTCCCCTCTGGATTTTCTTTTAGCTCAATCTGAGAGTCCCCACTTTTGAATCGTGGCATTTATTCCACTATTAGTGTCTGATATATTTGGCCTTATTCTAGCCATCTTATAGTTGTCTTTCTTTTTTTCTTCCTAAACTCCCTTTTCTTTTCTACTAGTGGTTACCCCTTCCCCTCCCTACAACATACTGTAATTTCTATTTTTCTATTAACATTAAAAATTAACCACTATCTATGCCCTCCTACCCAAGCAATTGAGGACTTTTGCATATTTTAACTTTCCTATGCTTCCCCAAATCTGTCTGGGTTCCCCCAGGCAAATAGGCTGGTCTCCCTGTATCCAGTTGTGGGTATGGGCAGCTCCTCCTCACCGTCTCTGGTTCCCAGGAGGGATGTGAGGGCTCTGTCTGGGTCCAAGCATGGCAAACGTGCCACCCGGTCTCAGGTTCCAGGGATAGCGTGTAGGAGAGATTGTCCTCAGAGCCTGTTCGTGGGCGTGTGGATGGGAGGGATGTGGGTACGGTAGGAAAGACCTCATGACCTTGGAGTTAATCTCCATCCATCCACCAGGCCCCCTTCCCAGGACTGCTACACCCTGGGTCTTACCACAGCCGGCATGGGGAACTGGTGTGGGTGGGACAGGGGCTTCTGGAGGGCTCACGTCGCCCTTGGCCCCCGGCCTCTTCTTACACTCCTCCTTCACTTGGTCTCTGCAGTGTTTGTGGCAACACAGCCCACAGTCTGGGGGAAATTCAGAGGTTAGTGCCAGAGGCCCAGTCTGTGTCCTCTATTCTTCCAGCCCCCGGGTCCTGGATTCCCTCCCCCTACCCATGCCCCGCTCACCCCGACAGCGGTAGCCTTGCTTGGTGACACCCCAAAGCTGGGAAGAGAAAGCAGAATAGGTTACCTAGGCTAGGGGAAGGAGGGCTGTGATTGGGGTGGGGCTGGGGTCTGTCTGGAGGAAACAATTCAGGTTTTGGAAGTTTTCAAGGCTAGAGGCTTATGTGGGATCTGGGAGACTAAAGGAATTAGGAGGTTATCTCAGGTTTGGAAAGTCATCTGTGATATGAGAATTGGACAAAATTTGGAATTAATAAAGCATAAATTCTATGGGCAGGGATTGTGTCTGTTCTGTTTCCTCCTGTGCTCCCACCCACCCAGAGCCTATAACTGTGCCTGGCACACACAGCAGGTGCCCAGTATATATTTATGAATGAAAAAGTAAATTTGGAAAGTAATCCAAGGTTTGTGAATTGCTCTTGGTTTGAGATTGAGAGATTTGTCCATTATACAGAGTTTGAGGATACCCTGAATTTGGAAATTATCCAGGGTTTGAATTATCTGGGGTCTAGAGACTTGGAGATTGATTCTGCTTGGAGATAATCTACTCGTGTTTGTAGAGTCTCCAGGGTTTGGCAGTTGTCCAGGATGGGGATTGTCTGGGAATCGAGCATTATCTAGACTTCAGAATTATCCAAGATGTAGGGAATATCCATTGTTTAGGGTTGCTGTGAAATATGGGGATTATTTGAGGCTAGAGGATTTTCTGGAATTTGGGGATTATCCGGGGCTTGGGGAATGTGAGCGCTCCAGGGCAGGGCTGGCTTTTCCAGCCCAGGCTGTGAGGAGTTAGGGCGCTCCAGGGGTCCCTCAGGGTGACAGCGGGCGGAGTGCTCACGAAGCCACTGCAGCTGCCACAGAAGGTGGGCTTGCGGAAGGTGACCTCCTGGAAGGTGTGCAGGAAGGCCAGGCCCAGCTTGGTGCAGATGGCGCTGGCCTGGAGCAGGTACCCTGTCAGCTCCTCTCGGCTGAAGGAGCCACTCCTGGGGGAGAGACTGCGCTTCAGCAGGACTGGCCCCTTTCTCCCAGACCCAGGAGTCCTCGATACCCCAGGTCCTCGTCTTAAGGGAACCCAGGAGTCGGGAGCACCTACCCCTGGCGGGGGGGTGGGTGAAGCCCGCGGCAGGCGAAGGGGAAGTTGCCTGAGAGTCGCTCAAAGTCCTCCTGAGAGATGGTGCCTCGGCCTTCAGGGTCATAGTTCTTGAACACAGACTTCGGAGGAGCATGGGAAGGGGAGAGTAAGGCCGAGTCAGGGGCCCCACGGGCTTAGATCCCTCCTCCCGCCCAGGGCTCCTCCTCACCTCCACCAGCTGCTCCACATGCCGACCCAGCGTGACCCTGTCGGGCTTGGGCGTCACGCCAGGGGCCCACTCCACCACCAGGGGCACCTTGAAGGGGGAGGGTGGCTGGGGCAGGGACAGAGGGTCACAGTTAGTCATTGCAGAGGCTTGGGCTGGAGGTCAGAGGTCAGGGCTGGGGTCTCACCAGACTCTTGGGACAGCGGGGCTCCCGGGCGTAAGAAAGCTCATAGATCTCGTCCTCCGTGTGGAAGAGATCCAGGGAAAGCTGGAGGATGGGCAGGGCGTTACGGACCCTCCTTGTCTCTATCCTCCTACCTACAGCCCATGCCTGCCTGGACCCCCGATCTCCTCCTCTTTCCAAAGCCCCTCTTCCCTGGGACCCCCATGGTCCCCTCTCCCACTGAGCCTCCCTTTGCTCTGCACACCGCCGGTCCCCTAGACCAGAAACACCATCTTGTCATTGAGGCTCTTTTGATCCTATTTAAAATTGCAAACCCCTGTCACTTTCCATGCCTGTTTCTGCTTTAATTTTCTCTATAGCACTTATTATCTAAAAGACCATATGATTTACTTATTTACTTTTTTCACTGGCTATCTCCCCCACTAGGAAGTCAGCCCCACAAGACAGCAATTTTTTTCTGATGTTGCACACTGCTGTGAGCCTAACTGTCTAAAGTAGTGCATGGCTCACAGCAGATGCTCAATAAATATTTGGGCTGATGGCCTCTTAGAGTCAGCATAGCAGAGCAGCTTAGGCACCAGTCATCCTGAGGCAGGACCAGCTTCACAGGCAGGCCCCACACTTAGAGGGGCCTCCACTTCATTTAATGCCCTGCTGTCACCATCTTGAAATTCTTAATAATTTCAAACAAGGAGCCCCACATTTTCAATTTGCAGGTGGTCCTGTCCTAGGATCTGAAAGTCAGCTTTTCAGTCTTAGACTACCTGGTCCTCAGAATCCCAGTCTCTCTCAATTTATAGCTCTTTAGAATGAAATACATATATCTCTACCTCTCTATCTCTATTATCTATCTATCTATCTATCATCTATCTACCTATCTATCCATCTATGTAAAATAAAATATAGCCAGAATCACACACTTGCAGTCTTAGGACATAGTGTGATAGTTAATACATGTTCTGAAGCTGGCCTGCTGTGGGACAGGGGGCAAGTGACCTCACCTCTGTGGGTCTCAGTTTCTCAGTCTGTAGAATGGACACAATAAGGATCCCCTCCTCGTAGGGTTGTGAGGATGGAATGAAGTGCTCTCTGGGGACTGTTTAATGTGGTGCCTGGCACATAATAAGTGGTCAATAACTGTTATTAGCTTTTTGCTTAGATTCCTGGATATGATAAAACTTGGAATTTTGGACTAGTGGCATGAGAAGCTCAGAACCTTGGAGTTCAGGAGTGCAAAAGCCCAAAGCAATTCTGGAGCTCAGATCAATGGATACTTGAGTTGCTGGGGGAACTGGGGGAAAAGTGCATTACTTGTATAGAGCTCACTGTGTTCCAGATACTATTTTAAGTACTTTATGTGAATTATATGAATTATATTACTGATTCTTTTCAACCACTCTCTGAAGTAGGTCCTATTCGTATTCCCATTTTGTAGTTAAGGAAACTGAGGCTGAGGGGTTAAGTGACTTGCCCAAGACCACACAGAAAAAAACAAAAACAAAAACACCCTAGAAGCTCTGGCTTCAAAGCCCATGCATTCCAGCGCTATTCTACTGTTCTATCCTGACCCTCACCCACCCAAGACCCTAAATCTCAGTACCCCGCAGGTGCAGCCTCTGGGAGCTCAGCCTGGGCAGCTCAGGGCAGCTCACCGTGAGCAGATGCAGTAGGTCCTCATTGGCGTTGCAGGGGGGGTGTTGCCTCTGGAGGGTTGCCAGCTCCTGCAGCCGCAGGTAGAGGCTGTTGAGCTTGGGTAGGTGCAGGCGGCCGTCAGGCAACCTGTCAGGCTGGGCCTCATGCAGGGACACCAGATCCTTGAGATGCACACCCAGTACAGGCAGCCGGAAGCCGGTGCAGCCATCCCAGGTGCGGCGGTAACAGGCGTAGTTGTTGTGGGCAGCAAGGAGCTTAGTCAGCTCCAGCAGGGCCTGTGTGGGAGGGGCGTGTTTTTTTTTTGGGGGGTGGGGGGAGCGGCATGTAATCGGGGAGGCCAGTTCTGTTCCCCTAGCTCCTTGAAGGGGAGTACCTAGCAGCGTCCTGTGTGGCTCTGGACCCCCGCAGGGGCCCAATGGCATTTTGGACCTCTCCCCAAGCCCCTCCATGTCCCACGTTGGCTTCAGCATCTCCCCAGACTGCTCTTCCACTTGGGCCCCCATCTCAGAAAGGCCCCACTATCTCCCATTCCCCAGGCCAGAGTGATTTTTCAAAAACCCAAATCTGATCATGGGTGCTCTCAGCATTCCCAAACGCTTCCTAGCTCCCCACTGCCCTCTAGATAAAGCCCAGACGCCTTAGCTGAGCTTGCAGAAGGCTCAACAGGATCTCCCCCCGCCCCTGCCCCGGCATCTCCAGCCCAATATCCTGCCACATCCTGACCTCAGCCACACACCAGACTCATGAACGATTCACTCTCCTTAGACACTTTCAGGACACCCCCAACCCATGCTCCTCCCATGGGTGGCCCAAATGTTGGCGTCCCTGGGGGCATCATTTCACTCCCCACCTGGACTGCCAGTTCTCTGCTAGCATCTCTTATCTGTCTCCCTCCAGTCCTGCTCAGGACCAGACACACAGTAGAGAGAGGTCAGCACCATGGATGAGGAGGGAGGAAGAATGACAGAGGACAAAGCCTGGGGGTCTGTCGGATTTGGAGGAGCAGAAGGCCTCTGGGTGGCTCCAGGGCCCCTGGGAAGGGATGGAGGGGGCTGGGGAAAAGTGTGTGGGTTCAGGATAATTGACCACTGGAACTTTGGGGAGGGCAGTGGGACTTCACCTTGGTGCTGTCAGGGCTCAGGTGGGTGTAGGAGTCCTTGAGTCTGGAGATGGCGCTATGACACAGGCCCCCAGTGACTGCCATCAGCGTGTTGAAATTCTGCAGCTGGAGGAGCCTCTAGGAAGGGAGGGTGATGCAGAAGTGGTGGGTACCACATGGAGGACAGGCAAATTGGGGGTTCAAATGACAGCATCCCCATTGAGTTGGGGTGTCAGGCATGTGTGGGGATGGGCCACTGCAGGCATCAGATAGGTGAGATGTGTCAGGCAGGAGTGGGCCACAAGCTGGTATGTGGGCATCACACACAGATGTGTGTGGTCTGGCAGATGATAGACTGGCAGATGATAGACTAATGTGAGGTCAGATAAAAGTGGGGGGAGTCAGGGACTTCCCTGGCAGTCCAGTGGTTAGGACTCAGCGTGTACTTCCACTGCCGGGACATGAGCTGGAGCTCTGGTGGGACAACTATTATCCCACATGCCGCGTGGTATGGCCAAAAAAAAAAAAAAAAAAAGTTGGGGGAGTCAGGCAAGTATGGGGTGTTGGACGGTTTTGGGGACTCAACAGGTCTGTGTCAGCCAGGCGTGGAGGATTCAGACAGATGTTAGGGTGTCAGACAACTAGGCGGCCTCTGCACTGGGAGTCAGCCAGGTGAGGGGAGACCAGAAGGCCTGGGTTCTGGGCAGGAGTTGGGAGCTGGGCAGAGGTGAAATCGTCCAGAGTGATACAGAGGGGTCAGGTAGATATGAGAGACAGGTGTGAGGTCAGCCCTCCCCTTTCTCAGGTTTGAAGAGCGGAGGTTGCTGGGGAAGAAGGTGGGGCCAGGGAGGAATGGAAGACGCTCAGACCGGGGAGACCCCATGTAGATGCCGGAACACCCTGGTCTGTCGGGCCGGACAGGGGAAGCAAGGAGATGGAAGACGCCAGAGGCAGGGCGTGGTCTGCGAGGAAGTACGCAAAGGGGCGTGGCCACGCTGGGGGAAGGAGGGCTTCCCTTTTCTCCAGAAGGGAGGGAACATAGCTGGAAAGGAGGGGGAAGGGGGAGGGAGAAGGGGGAGGGGGAAAGGAGAGGGGAAAAGGGGGAGGAGGAAAGGGGGGAAGGTGAAGAGAAAGGGCGGGCCAAGGGAGACCTGAAGTGATGGGGACGGATGCTGTCACTGTCCTAAAGGGACAGCTGGGGCCTAGGGACCGGGGTAGGGATGACGCAAAGGTGCGGGCAAGAAAGAGTCTCCTCTTTCATTGCCCTGCGGATAGAATATTCGGGCATTGGGCTTGTGAGACGGGGTCAGGAGGAACGTCGTCAACTGCCACGTCTGGGACCAAGGAGTGGGGCCAGGGCGGGTTGGACGTGGTGAAATCAAGGCCAGGGAAGAAGTGCCGTCACAGTCCCGGGTTAGAACGACAGGACTGAGGGTGGGGCGTGATGCATTCGGGAGGGGCCACGAGATGGTGACGTCACCGTCCGGGAGCCCCGCGGGGCAGGTGCTCAGAAAGTGGGCAGAGCGGCGGGGCGGACCTCACCTGTGCCACGTGGATGAACTTGTCCAGCACCTGCCCGCGCTGTGCAGGCCCGGGACGGCTCAGCACCATGACCTGCACCCAGCGGGACACGCTGTTGCTGAGACCTACGGATCCCTCCAGGGCCGGACAGCCCCGCACGGAGCCCTGCAAAACGTAGCCCCGCAGGTCCTGGGGCTGGGGGTGAGGTGGGTGTCAGGGTGGGCCCTCGCGCTCAGGCCCTGCCCCTCACACGCCATCCCCAAGCAGTCACGACCTCTGATGTCCTAGCTCAGCCATCACATGTCCCTGAGGTCACCATGGCCCTCTCCCATCTGAGGAGAAATGTTTAAAGAAAGTTGGGTACTATTCTGTGCCCTTCCTCATAGCCTCACAACAAGTCTATGAAGTGAATACTATATTATTCCCATTTTAGAGATGAGGTCATTGAGGCACAGAGAGGCTAAGTAATTTGCCCAGGGTCACACAGGCCCGAGTCAGGGTGGGAACCCAGTCTATTGCTCTTAACTGTATACCTGACTGGTATATAGTCAGCAAAGGGAAGGGTGGTGAAGAGGACACGAAACTAACTTCTATTTGTTCTGCTCAAGGAGTCAACATTACATACCCACATCCACTGCACTGTGTGTGTGTGTATGTGTACAATCAGGAAATTTTCCCATTAAGGAACCAGATCCCCAAGTACCCTCAAAACGATGATGGCAAGATGGCAATAGCTAAACACATATATAGGTTGAAGCATTTGAAATTACCATTTGGGTAGGTAAAATATGTCAAAATATGGCAATTTCAAATGGTTCAACTATATAGCATTTACTCTGGACCAGGCGCTGATCTTTTGAGGCAGGAACTAAGTCCCCCTTTTACAGGTAATGGGCTGAGGCACAGTGAATTTAAATGCTTCTCAAATAAATGAACAATTAATAAAATATTTTGAGCACTGACTCTGTGCCAGGCACTGTGACGAGCATTTTTAAATGGACATATTAATTTCCCCAACCAGCCAATGAAATATTATGACCTCCTTTTTGCACATGAGAAAGCTGAGTCCCAGAGAGGTTGAGAAACTAGTTCAAAGTTACACAGGTAGGAAGGGGCTGATGGGATTTGAACCCGGGGCTCTGTGCTCAGCCAGCTTAACTCATTTTCCTGGACCCTCTAGCACCCAAGTTTGACAGTTTGGGTCCTCTCAGTCCTGCCTGGCCCCAGCCAGGCCTCACCCCACCCCAAGCCCTCCCCAGCTGGGAGGAGGGGCGTCCTTACCGTGATAGCCTGGAAGGACCGGAACTCCAGGTAAGTGAGGTGCTCTGCCAGCTCCTCAGTCTCCAGGTGGTCGAAAAGCAAGGACACTTTGCGCTTTTTGCCCAAGCCTGGGCTGCTTATGGGGGGAGGGGGGCCAGGGCCACCGGGGCTCAGCCTGGGGGCAAAGAGAGGCAGGGGGAGGAGCTGGGGTGGAGGGTGTGGGAGTGTGGAGGGAGAAGGCAGAGTGGGGGTGGGAGGGAAGGGGAAGGGACTGACTCACAGGTTGGCGGAGTCTCCCAGGCTCCGCTGGGTTGCGTTACCCTCCTGTTCCACAGTGGCCCAGAAGCGACCTATAACCTCTTCTAACTGGGGCTCCTGATGCACTGTCTCAGGGTGTTGGGTCAGCCAGTACCTGAGGGTGGTTTAGAGATGGTGGAGTGAGGCTGGGGGTGAGGCAGGTCTCTGAAAGGGGTCTCTTGGGCTGAGGGATCTCTAGGTGCTGGGCTTGGGGGCGTCTCTAAATGTGTGCAGGGGGTCTCTGGAAGGCCAGGGTTCAGAGAGACACCAGGCTGGGAGGATATCTGGGAGTAGGACTGGGGGCCTCTTAACACAGGCTGAGGGATCTATGGCAGATAGACTGGGGAATCTCTTGGAAGTGGGATGGCTAGGAAGCAGGGTAGTGGGGATGGGTCTCAGGAACTAGGTTGGGGGCCTCTAGGGGTGAGATTTTGGGGGAACAGAGTGAGGGGGTCTTAGAAACTAGGCTGGGGTATATGGGAGGTTGGGGTTTTAGGAATCTGAGCTGGACGTCTTGGGGTACCAGCTGGGAGAGGGTCCATAGGATCTGGTCAGGGGTCTCTAAGAGGTGAGGGTTCAAAGGAAGAGAACTGGGAGGTTTTAGGGACCAAGCCAGGGGATTCTCAGAGTGGGATTTGCAGGAGCAGGATGGGTAGTCTCTGGGAAGTGTTTTTTTTTGGGGGGGGCAGTAGGGTGAGGATATTGGGTCATGGGAGTGTAGGTCTTGGCCCAGGCTTACCTGACCAGGTGACAGATCTGCAGCCTCCTCAGCTCCTGTGTGCTCCCTGTGGCCTCCTGGTACTTAAGTTCCGGTCAAGGCTCTGTTATCCAGCATCTCAGACCTGCCTTCTCACCCCGTCCCCACCAGGCTCTCTCATCTCTGCCCTCCGCCCTCCACCCACTGCTCATGGCCCCGGGAGGATATAAGGTCAGCAGACGGGCAGCAAAGTGGGCAGAAGGCAGCACCCAGCTGTGCATGGCAAGTACCATGTTGAGAATGTGGTCCCCACGGCGCAGGCTGCCAGCCGAGTCTGAAGGCAGGAGAAGGGGACACTGTGTCGGAATGGCCCCTGGGCAATGGACTGCACAGCTTCCAGAGCCGGTTGGACAGCCTGGTTCAAACCCCAGCTCTACCAGTGACTCCATGTATGAACTTGGGCAAACAACCTGGCCTCCTTGCGCTCCAGTTTCCTTGTCTGTACTGTGCATGGACCAGCATCGTGCCTGGCAAGTCATACTGAAGATGGAAATAGCATCAGACCTCCTCCCCCCGCAGCTCAGGAAAAAGAAACGCAGGTAGGTGTCTCTCTTATTCCTACTGTAGTGATTGAGATTCATTCCACATACTCCTGCTTCTATTTTATACCCCTCAAGTTGAGCCCAGAGAGAGGTGGGTGCTTGGCCCAACCTCAGGACTGGGGAGGCTGGCCAGGGAGGGGACACTCACCGAAAGACTGGATGCATTTCTCCAGCAGGTCATCTTCGCTGCAGCCGCCCTCATTCAGCATGCCCAGAGCCATGGAAGCCATGACCTTGCTGATTTCCCGGGGGCTGGGGCACGTCTTGTGGCGGCGGGCCTGTCGGGGCCGGCCCCGTCCCCCTGTCTTCCCCGGGCATTCCTGGTGGGACTTCCTGTGGACACATTCCCTCGGGAATCATGGGAGCCCCTTCCTTGAGGCAGACCCCCAGAATTCTTCTTGACCCCAAAGCCCCAAGGCATCCTAAAGGCAAGGTCCTAGCATTAGTCCTGACCTACCGTGGTTCCATAGGAGAAAACCCCAGGAGTAGTCCAGATCATGGGAGCCTTCTCCTACAGGTAAACTCCAAGGGTCACGCCTGTCCTCTTCAGGGAATCAGGGGGGAAAACCCTAGGACTACCCTGAACCCCCGCCCCCAGCGAATCATGGGAGAAGACCCCCCAGGACTACTTAGGACCCTCCAGGAATCATAAGAACTCTCTCCTCCAGGCATTGTCCCCCAATTCCCCTTGACTGTAGGGTCCCAAGACATCATGGGAGAGACTTCCTGTTGGCAGACGGGTTACTCCTGACCGCCCAGGGAATCATAGGAGAAGACCCCAGAATTATTCTTGTGCTCCCCAGGGGGAATCATGGGAGGTTCTGCCTCCAGGGACACTCCTCAGAATTCCCCTTTGCTTTCCAACACCCACCCCCTCCTCCCCCCAGCCCTCATGAGAGAAGCAGACCCCTGAGATTCCATCTCTCCCTCCTCCCCCACCTTGACTGCCACTAAGGTGACACACCCCTCCCCCAAGCCAGCCTTTCGGTGGGACTGGAGTCTTAGCTGCAAGCCTGGGTCCCTAGATTTGGAGCCTGGAGAGAAGATATAGGTGCAAAGTAGCCTCACCAGAGCCCTTCAGAGCTGGGCGCGGTCCCAGGGGCTGAGGCAGCTTCAAGGAAAGTTTAAAAATAACCCTCACTCTGCCCTGTGCCTCCCCAAGGCTCTTGTTCCAGTTGGGGAAAGAGGGTAATGGAGAGACAGGGATGGTGGAGGAAGGAGGGAGAGGAATCCAGGCAGAAGGCCTTGGCTTCCACAAGAGTCAGACAAAACTGGGTTGGAGGAATTTATGCTGGCTGTGAGACTTTGTGTTAATCACGTAATTTCTTTGGACCTCAGTTTCCTCATGTGAAAAATGAGAGTCGTCTTTGGACCTTCCCCAAGAATTTATTATGAACATTCAATGCCTTGCTCTTCAAAAGTGCTAAATAAGGGATTTAGTTTGCTTAGGCTCTTAAGTGGCCAGAGGTGAGAAAGTTAAATATGAGATGCAGAGAGAGAATGTGATGGAGCAAACTAGAAGCAAGGCATGGGGAATGGGGGTGAAACCAGAAATCGGGAGACCCCCATAACAAAGGCACTGCCATGTCCCTGGTGCATCATAAAGGCTCGGTAATCAGTATTGAATGTTGCCGAGTAACAGCTGGCATTACTGAGCACTGAATGTGTACCGGGCAGAGGGTTGAGCATCTATCTAGTTTAGGGGTTCCCAAAGCATGGTCCCCAACCAATCTCAACAGCATCACCTGGGAACTTGAGAGAAATACAAATTCTTAGGCCCCACCCCAGACCTACAGAATCAGACACCTTGAAGGTGGGCCCAGCAGCCTGTGTTTTAGAAGCCCTCCAGGTGGTCCTGATGTGTGCCCAAGCTTGAGAACCACAGGTCTAGACTGTACCACCGAGGACTCATGCGTCCCTCCGAGGAGGGACTATGATTATTCTATTGACACAAGAAACTGAGGCACAGAGAGGGTAAGTGACTTACCTAAGGTCACACAGCCAGAAAATGAGGCAGCCAGGTCTCCACCATTAAACTCCTGGAGATTATAGGGAGGGGACCCTTTGCCTATCAAAGACATGCTGGGGGAGGCAGAAGAAGCTGCCTAGGCTATGGACCCAGCCACCACGGTCCCTGTGAGGACAGGAGGGCAGGTGATAGGAAGCCGATTCCAGAACCTGCTGGCATAGCCAGCTGCTAGGCCCTTACCTTCGGACTCTCTGCCCCCTGCAGCGTCTGGAGCAGCCAGGAGTTGCTTAAGAGGCCGGGGAGCCGCCTTGCCCTGCGTCACACTCCCCTCCCCTGGGGCAGGGCCCTGCAGGAGTCTGGAGTTTCCAGTTCTGGGGGCAGCCAAGAAGACCCCAGGGAGGACAGAGACACCCAGCCTACGGAATTAGGATGGGGGCGTGAAGGGTGCGGGGAGAATGGGATCAGAGCAGCTCAAATTCCAGAAGAGCAAGGATAAGACACAGACGTCCAAGCAAACAGCCCCAGCCTGAGCTGGCTCTGGACTCCCTGAAGCATCTTTCCACCTGGCGCCCCCAGCTCCTGCTGCTGCCCCGAGAGTAGCCCGACATCCTATGCCCCTCGTTAGAAGCTCCCCAGACTTCCCATGCAGCCCAAGCGAGACCCAGGGGCTTAGGGCGCTCCTGGTCTCTTGGAGAAGGGTCCCCTCACCTCTTGCTGTCTTTCCTGTTCATGCTTCCTTGAGGGGAAGGGGTCTTTTAAGAGTGTGGCTCAGCTCCTCCCCCCTCACCAATGCTCCAGCTTCTTAGCCCCTAGGGAGCTGGGGCCTCCTCGGTGCTTGGGAAGGAAAGAGGAACTGCCCCTCCCCACCCAGCCCCAGGCCAGGGGGAAGGAAGAGGCTGGGGAGAGACCAAAGGTCCCTCCTCCCCCCACATGGGGATCCCTTCAAGCTGAGGTTTCCGGTGCCGCCGGCCCCCACCCCCAATCACCCAGCGGGCTCTCTCTATCTCCCGCATCTTTTGGTCTCCAGACCCGTGAGTCTCTGTTCTGTCACTGTCAAGCTTCAATAAGAGCAGTTTTTTAAAAAAAGTATGCCTAATATGACACATTTATGTAAACACACTCAAAAGAAAAGTCTATATTTCTATGAGGACATATTCATGTATAATAATGCACAGCAGTTTGATTGGAAAGTCACAAGACAATATTTTGTATATTTCTTCTTATGTTTCTTTTATTTCTAGCTTAGTTTTAATAATACCATTTATACCCCAGAAAACATTTTCACTTTATTCCTTTTATTGTAAGAAAACCTTATGTAGCACCTACCGTATACCACACACTGTTCTAAGGGCTCTTAACATATTAACTCATTTAATTCTCACACAAACTTTTTTTTTTTTTGGCTGTGTTGGGGTCTTCATTGCTGCGCATGGGCTTTCTCTAGTTGCGGCGAGAGGGGGCTACTCTTCGTTGCGGTGTGCGGGCTTCTCATTGTGCTGGCTTCTCTTGTTGCGGAGCACGGGCTCTAGGAGCGTGGGCTTCAGTAGCTGTGGCACGCGGGCTCAGTAGTTGTAGCTTGTGGGCTCTAGAGTGCAGGCTCAGTAGTTGTGGCGCACGGGCTTAGTTGCTCCGTGGCATGTGAGATCTTCCTGGACCAGGGATCGAACCCGTGTCCCCTGCATTGGCAGGTGGATTCTTAACCACTGTGCCACCAGGGAAGTCCTCACATAATCTTAAAGACTCTTATCTTAGTATAAAAACATTGCAGATGGAAGTTAACCCTTGGGGAGACCCCTCCCAATCCCACTGTCCCTGTTAGGCAGGGGTGACCAATATCATACATGGTTGGGTTTCATCTGATCTGTTGGCTGTGCTTTTAAGTACATAGACACATGCTCATAGAAATACAGACTTTTGAGTACGCATGCTTGTTTTCGCTTACCTAAATGTGTCATGCTTGACATATTTTTTTGACACATTTTTAAATTGAAGTACAAAAAAGAGTCAAATCATAAGTGTTTAGGTTGTTGAATGGTGACAAACCGAATATGCCCCTGTGACATTCACACAAACCAAGAAATAGAACGTTTCCATTCCCCATAAGCCCCCTTGTGTTCCTTCCCAGTGCTATCTCCCAAAAGTTACCAGTAACCTGATTTCTAACAGAGTAGTTTTGCCTGGTTTTGAGCTGTATATAAATGGAAACAACTATCTGTCTGGCTTCTTTTTTTTTTTTTTTTAATTATTAGCACTTTTAAAATTATTATTTATTTATTTATTTTTATTTATTTATTTGGCTGTGTTGGGTCTTCGTTTCTGTGCGAGGGCTTCCTCTAGTTGTGGCAAGCGGGGGCCACTCTTCATTGCGGTGCGCGGGCCTCTCACTATTGTGGCCTCTCTTGTTGTGGAGCACAGGCTCCAGACGCGCAGGCTCAGCAGTTGTGGCACACGGGCCTAGTTGCTCCGCGGCATGTGGGATCTTCCCAGACCAGGGCTCGAACCCGTGTCCCCTGCATTAGCAGGCAGATTCTCAACCACTGCGCCACCAGGGAAGCCCTGGCTTCTTTTTTTAAAAAAAAAAAAAATTGTTTATTTAGGCTGCTCCAGGTCTTAGTTGCGGTGTGCGGGATCTTTAGCGGTGGCACGCAGGATCGTTTATTGCAGTATGCGAACTCTTAGTTGCGACATGCATGTGGGATCTAGTTCCCTGACCAGGGATCGAACCCAGGCCCCCTGCACTGGAAGTGGGGAGTCTTAGCCACTGGACCACCAGGGAAGTCCCTGGCTTCTTTCATTCAACATCATGTCTTTGTGATTCTTCCATGTTATATTTAGCTGTAGCTCATTCCTTTGGTTGTTGTATAGTCTTCCATCATGTGATTAGTCCATGATTTATTGATTGATTTTCCTGTGATGGACATTTGAGTTGTTTCCAGTTTGGGGCTGCTGTGAATAATGCTGCTGCTGTCATTCTAGCCCCTGACTTTCGGTGAACATTGCGGTGTGCAGTTCTGTAGGGTAGACACCCAAGAGTGGATTAATGGTCACAGTATTTGACATGATTCTGCCAAACCTAGTAAGTGAGTCCATTCAACCAAAGCTCTTTTAGCAGT
The DNA here is from genome assembly GCF_965194825.1 of Balaenoptera physalus. Classification (NCBI taxonomy): domain Eukaryota; kingdom Metazoa; phylum Chordata; class Mammalia; order Artiodactyla; family Balaenopteridae; genus Balaenoptera; species Balaenoptera physalus. The sequence goes on along the minus strand of NC_138900.1, from coordinate 14,281,824 downwards.
CTATTTTTGCACTGAAAGAAGTCACCATGGATTTTTTTCTTTAGGCCAGAACATTTAGACAAGCACAGAGCCCATTCTCTTTAGCTTTTCCATTCCACGCCATGCCGTATGGTTGCAGACCCTCTCCGTGTTTTCCTCCACCTGCCTTTTCTCTTCTCTCTCCTTTGATCTCAAGAGTGCTCTCCGTGATGTGCTGTCTGTCTGACTCTCAGCCTATCTCCTCGGCACCTGCTTTACATGAGGTGATGTAACAGCCCTGGCTGAGCCCAGCTTGTAGTGGGAGAGTGTCTCCAGGCCCCCAGGACTCAGAGAAGCCTCAGAGAGGGAGACGGGCAAAGGTCCCTGGCACTGGTATAAACGTGTGCCGCCCTCATGGCCCTCGGGGATGGTTAATACCAACAATAACACCAACAACCGCAAAGGAAAAGACTGCTGAAACAAACCACGAGAACTCATGAGGCAGAAACAGGATGCATTTGATAACATCCAAATAAAGATTTCTTTTAATGAGGACACCATGGAACAAATATCAGACGACAGAGAGGAAAAACAGTATTTAAAATGTGTAAAATCGGGACTTCCCTGGCGGTCCAGTGGTTAAGACTCCGAGCTTCCACTGCAGGGGGCGTGGGTTTGAGCCCTGGTCGGGGAACTAAGATCCTGCATGACTCGTGGTGTGGCCAAAAAAAAAAAAAAAAAAAGAGTTTAAAATCAAGGAGAGATTAATATCTAGAATGGAAAAGGGACAGCTGCAAGTCAGCAAGAGAAAAAGACAGCCGCTCTGATAGAAAAATGGGCAAAGAGGATGAGGGTGAGGAGGAGACCCCAAAACTCTCTTGACAGGCACCTGAGAAGGTGCTAGAAATTATTGGTAGGAGATCAGGGAAGTGCAAATTGAAATGACAGTGAGTCATCCTATCGGTCTGGCAAAAATTAGAAGCTTGAAAAATGCCAAGTGGAGGTTGGGGCCTTGGGGACGGATGAACCCTTATGTACTGATAGGGGACAGCCCTTCTTGAGGACCGCTTGGCGCTGCAGTCAAATTAAATGTGTGCGTGGAGCTGTGACCCCACGGTTAGCTCCTGGGTGTGCATACCGAGACCTTCTCCCTCAGTTCCACGCGGGGACATATACAAGGACGTTCACTGCAATGTTATTTTGGGGGAGGTGGGGGCAGCCTGGGAGGGGGAATAAACAGAAGGGAACTGTCACCAGGGAGGCCTGCAAAACCCCCGTGGCCACAGACCAGGTGTCCACAGAGCAACATGGGTAGGTCCTAAAACACATAATGATGACTGACAGAAAAAGGAAACGCTATTAATATCTTATGATGTAATGCACAATGACACAGAATAATTTTCTGTTATATATACAACTCTGAGGGAAAACTTCATATTTAATATACAAGTGTGCATTATATAGTGTATGACAGATAAACATATCGTTGTGTTACATAATTATATTAGCCTAAATATCTAATTATATAATTATGCATTATATAATCTAATAATATGGTACAAACGTATGTGCCATTACAGTTGTATCAATAAATCAATATTTAACTATGTAACACGTAACGATCTATTATACCTTAACATTTTATGTATAATTTTATTGAACTGCAAGATATTGTTTTGTATAACTTATTAGATACCATTACATGTTAATAATTTTTTTTTTGGCCACACCGCGCGGCATGTGGGAATTTAGCACCCCAACCAGGGATCAAACCCGTGCCCCGTGCAGTGGAAGTGTGGAATTCTAACCACTGGACCACCAGGGAAGTCCCAATAATAATTTTAATAGATCCCTGTATCAATCAGTTACCATGTGGTAGGCACTAATCGGTTTCCTCATGGAATCTTCTCCACAACCCCAAGAGGTGGGGACTATCCTAAATTAGTCTAGTTGACAGATGAGGAAACTGAGGCCTAGAGGCATGAAGCTACCTGCCCGGCAGGAGGTCCAGGTGTGTGTGGCATCCTGTGTTGGGCCTCTAGTCCCCAGAGCTGCCAGTTTTAGGGAACTGCAGAGGCCCTTGGCCCCAGCTCCCCAGATCCCAAGCCTCTTCCAGCCCCGCCTCCCCCCAGGTGGACAGGAACAGGAAGGAGCTGATTGCCCCTCTCAGTGCTCCCTTACTTACAAAGCCCAGGGTGCTCATCTGCATAAGGGTGGCCCAGCTAGTGGCCCTCATTGGCTCAGGCAGCCCCTGGGGAGACAGAGGATTAGAATTCTGGGGGGGTGTAGCCTGGCCCTGGTGAAGTGGCTTTTTGTTGTAGCTGGGAGATTTTATGCAAATGTAGAGACAGTATAGTGGAATGGTTAAGAACCCTGGCTCTGGGTTCAAATCCCTGGCTCAGCCTCTGTGTGACCTTGGGCAAGTTACTTCACCTCTCTGTGCTCAGCTTTCCTCATCTGGAAAACGGGCACCATACAAGTACTGACTTCACAAGATTACTGTGAGAACTACAGTCATCCCTCAGCATCCACAGGGGTTTGGTTCCAGGACCCCCTTGGATACCAAAATCTGTGGATGCTCAAGTCCCTTATATAAAATGGTGTAGTATTTGTATAAACCTACGCACATCCTCTGGTAAAATTTACATCATCTTTAGATTACTTATAATACCTATTACAATGTAAATGCTATGGAAATAGTTGTACACACAATGTAAATGCTATGGAAATAGTTGTACACACAATGTAAATGCTATGGAAATAGTTGTACACACAATGCAAATGCTATGGAAATAGTTGCGGGCCTGTGGCAAATTCAAGTTTTGCTTTTTGGAAATTTCTGGAATTAAAAAAAATTTTGTTTTTGATCTGCAGTTGGTTGAATCTGCAAATGGGAAACCCACAGATATCAGTGCGGGGGCGGCTGTACCTCGTTTATTCAGGTCGTGTCCTTAAAACCATACGTGGCAAGGACCACACATTTTTATTTCCGCCTCTAAACAATGTAAATAATAGCAGGATTGTTGTGAGAACTAATGAGATGCAGTGAAAAGGTCATAGCCCAGGGCCTGAAATGTGACAGGCACACAAAAGACTGTAGATAGTAGATACTATGCCTATTACTCCTGCCTCATAAGTTTTTATAATGATGATGATGACGAAGACCATGATGATGCTAGCAGCACTTACTTAACATTTTCTATGTATAGGTAGTGTTTTTTTTTATTATTAATTAATTAATTAATTAATTTATTTTGGGCTGCGTTGGGCTTTTGTTGCTCTACGCAGGCTTTCTCTAGTTTCGGCGAGCGGGGTCTACTCTTCGTTGCGGAGCGCGGGCTTCTCATTGCGGTGGCTTCTCTTGTTGCGGAGCACGGGCTCTAGAGCGCAGACTCAGTTGTTATGGCTCACGGGCATAGTTGCTCCGCGACATGTGGGATCTTCCCAGACCAGGGCTCGAACCCGTGTACCCTGCATTGGCAGGCGGATTCTTAACCACTGCGCCACCAGGGAAGCCCTGTATAGGTAGTTTTTAAATACAATTTTTAAAGGTTACTTTTCATTTACAGTTATTACAAAATATTGGCTATATTCCCCGTGTTGTACAATATGTCCTTGAGCCTATCTTACTCCCAGTAGTTTGTACCTCCCACTCCCCCTCCCCTTTATGGCTCCTTCCCCGCCCCCCGCCGCCCCCACTGGTAACCACTAATTTGTTCTCTATATCTGTGAATCTGCTTCTTTTCTGTTATATTCACTAGTTTGTTGTATTTCTTAGATTCCACATGTAAGTGATATCATACAGTATTTGTCTTTCTCTGTCTGATTTATTTCACTCAGCGTAATGCCCTGCAAGTCCATCCATGTTGCTGCAAAGGGCAAAATTTCGTTCTTTATTTATGAGTAGTATTCCATTGTGTATATGTACCACATCTTCTCTATACATTCATCTGTTGATGGACATTTAGGATGCTTCCATCTCTTGGCAATTGTAAATAATGCTGCTATGAATATTGGATGCATGTATCTATTTGAATTAGTGTTTTGGGTTTTTTTTTTTTTTTTTTTTTCGGATACATACCCAGGAGTGGAATTGCTGGGTCATGTGGTAGTTCTATTTTTAGTTTTTTTGAGAAACTTCCATACTGTTTTCCACAGTGGCTGCATCTGTATTGGTACAGTTTTAAGTGCTGCAAATAATCTAATTTAATCCTTGCAGCAGCCCTGTGAGGTAGGTACTATTAATATCCTTCTTACCAGTTGAGGAAACTGAGGCACAGAGAGGCGAAGTGACTTGTTCAAGGTCACACAAAGGAGTGGCAAGACAGGGATTTGGATCCAGTCTGTCTCAGAGTCCATATTTTTTTTTTTTAGATTTCTGGCTTTTTTTATTCCAAGTGTGATGAGAAGCCTTTGGAAGGTTTTTTGGTTTTTTTTAAAATTTTTATTCATTCATTTATTTTTGGCTGTGCTGGGTCTCCGCTTCTGTGCGAGGGCCTTCCCCAGTTGCGGCAAGTGGGGTCCACTCTTCATCGCGGTGCGCGGGTCTCTCACCATCGCGGCCTCTCTCGTTGCGGAGCACAGGCTCCAGACGCGCAAGCTCAGTAATTGTGGCTCACGGGCCTAGTCGCTCCGCGGCATGTGGGATCCTCCCAGACCAGGGCTCGAACCCGTGTCCCCTGCACTGGCAGGCAGACTCTCAACCATTGCGCCACCAGGGAAGCCCCCAGAGTCCATATTTTTAATCACTGTGTATGGTGCTTCTTAAAGCCAGGAGACCTAGTGCGCATCCCCTCTGCTGTATGACATCAAGCAGGGGCTTCCCCATTCAGAGCCTCAGTTTGCTCTCTGTGAAATAGAATGATGGCACCTTCCTTATCACGAAGGGGGAGAGAGGGTAGCTGCCTTAAAGACACTCCCCCAAGCCCCACCCCCCCCCCACCCCAAGCGCACCTTTGGCCAAGGTTTGGGGTTTGTAGGCGGCGCTCCGTCAAAGGGGCGAGGCCTTGGCCGTCCTGCTCCAATGGGGACCCGGGGGCGGGGACCTCCTCCCAGCTCTGTCCAGCACGCGAGTCCTCCACGCAGTTCCATCTACGCCGCGGGTGCCTCTGGCGTCCGCAGAGGTCTCCGACCCCAACTCACCCCAGGCCCACCCGTCCAGCCTTCGGCCCCCTCCTCTTAGTCACCGACCTCAGCCCCAGCACCTCTGGCCTCGACATCATGGGTGACGGAGGAGAGGGCGAGGATGAGGTCCAGTTTCTGCGGACGGTGCGTATCTCTGTGTTGGAGTCTCTGGGACTATCTCTCTGGTCTGAGTGTCTCTCTGTCTCCGATGTCTTTGTCCTGGTTGCTGGTGGTCTCTGAGACTCTGGGGTCTCGCCCCTGTCCCTTTGGGTGACTGTCACTCCGTCTTTCTCCGTTTTTGTCTCTCTTAGTCTCCCCCATCTTTCTCGTCAGAGAATTAGCAGAATCTGGGGCTACAGGATGGGGGGGAGGATCCTCCCTCCTCCACCCTCTCTTCTGACACTAGCGATTTGTCCCAGAGAAGGGGGCCGCTGGGAGAGCACCCCCTCCCGCCACTCTGGAAGCAGGCGCTTGGGGAAGGTGGTTCTAATTCCGCAGCTTAATTTAGCTGTCCCCCTCCCCCACCCCCCACTTAGCCCTAATTCTCTCTTTTTGCTCCAGACTCTGACCTATTTAAATTCTTGGGAAGAGGGCTGTGGTGGGCTGAAGGACACAACTCCTTTGAACTCCCAGCCCTTGAGGGTCTCCTGAGGGTCCCCCTGTTTCTGGGTCTTCTTTCTTCCCCCACTTGGTTTTGGGGAGGAGGGTCAGATATGGCTGCTAATGGTCTCTGGCTGGTGTCTCTCCCTATCTGTCTCTTTGGGTTGTCTGTGTCTCTGTCTCTTTCCATCTCTGTCTCCCTGTCTCTGTCTCTGGCTTTGTTCTTCGGCTTCAGGCCCTCTGTGTTTCTCACTGTGTCTTCAACTCTGTCTCTCTCTGCATCTCTGACCCTCGGCTGGTGGGGGGCAGGGATGGGAATTGGAACAACAGGTGTCCCTCCCAGAATAGTCCGCTTTTCTGGGGCCTGGGCGGGGGACAGGGAGAGGATGGGGGGAGGGGCTGCCCATCTCGAACTCCTTCCCACTTTTCCCTCCCAGTGGTTCTACCGGGTGTGGGGCTGTGAATATGGGAGGAGATATTCTCTCTTCCAGGCCAGGTCTTGCTGATCCTGCACTAGCCCCTCCCCACCCCCTCCAGGCCCTGGGAAATGCTGACACAGCATTCCGGCCCCAGAATAGGACCCTGGTGAGCCGACTCTGGTTTCCTGGGAGGGAGGAATGAACAGCTGGGGCTGGTAGTGAAGGATAGGGACAGCTGGACATTCGGCCATGGGAGGAGGCCTAGCTTCACCCTAGACTCTTGCACTGGCTCCAGTTCCTTCGCAGACACCATGGGTTGGGCTCTCTCCTCCTCCCCAGCCCTAATAAGACCGTGGCCATGGCCTTGAGCCCCTGAGCCGCCACTCTACGTCAGGCCCCATGCCCAGGGCCTCAGCCTCCTGAGGCATCTAATTATATCCTCGCTGCCCTATCTTCTGAGGTAGGGCCCTATCTTTATCTCCCCGGGAGTTTTGAGGGAAACTGAGGCCTGAGTGGGAGTCAATGACCAAGGTTAAGGCCAGGAAGTGTCATCTCTGGATGCCCCTGGGGGCCAGCCCTCCTGCTTTCATAAGAGGAAAACTGGGCTCAGACTTGCCTGGCTAGCCAGTGTTGGATTCTGGAGGCCTGGCCTTGGCATCTCTTGGCCCCAGACTGGGTCCATTTTCCTGAACTTTACTGAGGTTGTGTGGTGGTTTTCTCAAACTTTTTGGATCTCATCCCACTGGTAAGAAATATATTTTATATTGCAACCCAGTACATGCATATATTCACATACGTTATAAAAAGTCAACTTTATTGAGCTATAATTGACATGCAATAAATTGTACCCCTTTTAGGTGTTACAGCTGACAAGCTGTACACACCCATGTAACCACTATCATAATCAATAGAACATTTCCTTTACCCCAGAAAGTTCCCTTTGGCTCTTTGCAGTAATCACCCTGCCCATCTGCTTTATGTCAACATAGATTCCATAAGTCACTAACTAGTGTTTCATATAAAATATATGCTCATTTGTCTTGCTTCTTTTGCACACTGTAACATTTTTGACATTAATCCATGTAGTGTGTATCAAGAATTCATTTCTTTTTGTTGCTAAGTAGTATTCCATTGTGTGAATATGCTACAATTTTTTTATCAGTTCATCTGCTGATGGACATTTGGGTTGCCTCCAATTCATGCTATTATGCTCAAATTAGGTGCATTAGCACACAACTATTTTTAACTGAAACAAGTTTCATAAAATGTAGGTAGCCCTTAGAACACAAGGGGCATGCTGCTATTTTCTGTTCTTGCTCTACTTTTATTTCACTTTTTAAGCATGATGGGCATGGCCCCCAAGTTCATTTCATTTCCTTTTGATGGGTGGCAACATCCAGCCCTGCCCAGGCTGGGGTTCCTCAAAGCATGGCCCATGTCAAAACCTCCTGGGGGCTGGTTAATGGTCCAGATTCCCTGCTGACCCCAGATCTACTGAATCAGGCTCTTGGTGTTGAGGGGGAGACTGGGGCAGCAAGGAAGTTGCATTTTTAACCAGGCTACCCCCCTTCATTCTGATGCAGGAGAAAGTTAGAGAATCATTGGTGTAGGGATTAGGCTCCCTGTCCCTAGTTTATATCTTGGTTTTGCCATTTGCCTGCTTCCTAACTTTGGGCAAGTGATTTTTATTTTTCTCTCTGAGCCTCAATTTCCCAATCTGGAAAATGGGGACAAAAATATGTACCATAAGGATTCAGTGGGTCCATGCAAATATCTCTCTGGGCTCGTCTCCTCCCACTTTCTCCCTTGCTCCTGATGGCAGCAGCGCCAGGCTGTCTCCCTTGCTTTTTCTGAATACCCACGGCCCCAGGCCTTTGCACAGGCCAACTCCTCTTCCGGGAACTTTCTTCCTCCAGAGATGATCAGGCCTGATTCTTTCTTGTTATTCAGACAAGGCTCAGCTCAAATGTCACCTCCTTGGAGAGGCTGTCACTTCACCCCCCTCACTGATGTCATCTCTACCCCAAAAGCCACTCTCTTATATCACCCTGGGTTATTTTTTCCATAACACTTATCACTGAAATTAACATTATAAACTGATTCACCTGTTCATTGCATTTCCCCCCACAAGGATGTCAGCTCCACAAGGACAGGGAATTTGTCTGCTTTATTCGCTGCTCTATATCCAGTGCCTAGATCAGTGCCTGGCACATGGCAGATGCTTAATCAGTGTCTATTAGATGAATGTAAAGCCCTGAGCATGAGGTCTAGCAGAGAGTATGTACTTAATAAATGCAAGCTGTATGAATACATGGCATATGCCAAGATGTCGGAGTTGTGGGTAATAGGACAGAGCAGTCCTGGGGCCTCCGGCCAACAGGATGAATCTCTCTCCCTCCTCCCAGGCTGACAGAAAGAATGAGGGCTGCCTGTGTGGGGTGAAGCCCAGGATTTGCTGGAAGGGCTGGAGTCTGTGTGACTTCAGGCAGAACGCCTAGCCTCCTTGAACCTGTTTCCTTTGCTGTAAAATGGAATAATCACTGTCTTAACTGTGGTTAAACACTGCGTCTCCATCTGTTTTTTTTCCCATCAATTTTGATTGAAACCTCTATCAGTAAAAATGTTGAGCACGCCCCCACATACATTTATATTAGTAATGAATGTAATATGGGCTATTCTACTAACATATCAAGAGGTGGTCTAACGTTCTAAAAGTGGCATATTGGGACTTCCCTGGTGGTCCAGTGTTTAGGACTCCACACTTCCACTGCAGGGGGTGCGGGTTCGATCCCTGGTCGGGAAACTAAGACCCCACAAGGGAAACTAAGATCCCACAAGCTGCGCCGGCTGTGTGACCTCAGGCGAATCACTTCACCTCTCTAGGCCTCTGTTTCCACAGGTTCACATACTAGGACTTACCTCAGAAGGTTGTTTATTTTACTTAAAATTTTAATTTATACCCTCGAGATTATTTCAAACTTAGAGAAAAGTTGCAAGGTTAGCTCGGAGAACTCCCATGCGGCCTTCAGTCATTTCCCCCAAATGTTAGGATGTAGCATGTCTGCTTTATCATTCCCTCCATCTCTCCCTCCCTCTCTCTCCCTATTTTTTTCCTAAGCTGTTTGAGAGTAAGCTGTGGACATGATACCCTTAACCCCCAAATCCTTCAGTGTCTGTTTCCTAAAAAAACAAGGGATGTCTCTCACAAAACCACAGCACGGTTATCAAAATCAGGAGATTTCGTATGGCTATGATACCATCATCTAATTCAGTCTGTTTCACCTTTCACCACTTGTCTCTATACCATCTTTTATGACATTTCCCCTCCATCCAGCATCCAGTCCAGACTCTGGCACTGCATTCAGGAGTCATTAGACAGCACTCCTTAAATGATAGCTACTATTAAAATAACACACAAAAGAATAATTAGATAAGGCTGAACTTAAAAGCCATTTAACTTGAGGCGCTCATATCTTCCACCCTCCAGTGACTCACCCTGTGGACCCCCACCTGGGAGTCCTCTGGAGTCAGTTGGACTGGGGTTCAGATCCCAGCTGCTTCTCTTATCAGCCGTGTGGCCTTGGACAAGCCACGTCCCCTCACTGAGCCTCGGTTTCCCCATTTGAACGTGGGGATGCCACTGGCTTGGATCTCATGGGGGCATTAGAAGCATGTACAGTGCTCAGCACGGGCCCCTACTTGATAAATGGCGAGGGTGGCTATTATTAGTCACATCTTTTTCACGAGGAGAAGGGCCAGGTGGGTGGCCCATGGTACAGTGTCTGCGGGATGCGGGTGGGATGCGGGCGCCCACCCTGACCCTCTGCCCGTCCCCAGGACGACGAGATGGTCCTGCAGTGCAGCGCCATGGTGCTCAAGGAGCAGCTCAAGCTCTGCCTGGCTGCCGAGGGCTTTGGCAACCGCCTCTGCTTCCTGGAGCCCACCAGCAATGCCCAGGTCTGTGCAGGACGGAAGGAAGAGGGGGTCTGAGGGGCAGAGAGCCTGGGGCCCAAAGAAGAGGCGTCTGGGATTCTGGAGAGGGGATGCTGACAGGAGGGGGAATAGGGAGGGGGGCTAAGAGGGAAAGGGGGCTGGAGGTCTGAGGAGGGGAGCTGGGGTCCTGGGGGAAGAGGGAGGGGGTCTAAGGAGATAGAAGGTCTTGAGTTCAAAGAAGAGGGGATCTGAAGGGGGTGCTGATAGGAGAGAAAATGGGAGGGGGCTTACGAGGGAAAGGGGCAGAGGTCTGAGGTGGGTGGAGGTGGAGGTCTGAGGAGGGAGGGGCAGGGGGTCTTAGGAGGCAGGTGTCTGAGGGGGCAGAGGGTCTTCAATCCAAAGCAGAACAGCCTGGAGGGTCAGGGGTGCCAGCAGGGGGCTGACTGGGGAGGGGGTTGGAGGCTGAGAGGTGGAGGGAGCCTGGGGTCTGAGCCTGAGGTGAACTCAGGGTCTGTGGGAGGAGGTGACCTGGGGGGATGCGGTGGAGGCTGGGAGAGGGAGGAGACCTGGAGTTTGATGGGGGAAGAGGCCAGGGGCCTGAGGTGGGCAGAGAGTCTTGGGTCCAAGGGGGAGGGTGTCTAAGTGCTTCAGGTGCCTGGGTGGGAGACTGAGGCGGGAGGTGTGAGGTGGGACCTTGCCCCTGGGACTTTGAAGCAGTGTTCACAGGTGTCTGAGGGAGAGGGCAGGAGCTGGGACTGTCTGCTTGTGACAGCGGGAGCTGGGGCTTCCTTTGGGGTTGGAGAGATTTTGGGTTTTCTGCCGGGAGGGCAAGGAGGAGGCTCCCGGAGCTGGATGGGTGGAATGTGTCTGACAGGGGCTGAGGCTTCCTATGGGATTAGGTGTGGTGTGGAAACTTCTGTGAGGTTCGGGTGGGGTAGAGGGAGGAGGCAGAGGTGTTTTCTGGGATGTTGGTGCGAATTCAGGGTGTTTGAAGCGGGAGGCAGAGGGCAGGGCTTCTTGGAGGGTTGGGGTCGGCTCTGGGTCTCTAAGGGGTGTAGGTATTTAGACTAGGGGCAGGGCGTGCACCAGCGCTCTGGAGCCTTCAGGTCCCCCATTCACATCTCCCCACCCCCCAGAATGTGCCCCCCGATCTGGCCATCTGTTGCTTCGTCCTGGAGCAGTCCCTGTCCGTCCGAGCCCTGCAGGAGATGCTGGCCAACACCGTGGAGGCCGGCGTGGAGGTGAGGCTCCCACCCAGGTGCGATGGGTGGCAGGGACGGGTGGGAGGACCTGGGGGTCATTTACCATCTGTTCTTCTTCCTCTCTCTGCCCTGCCCCCCAACAGGCCCTCAATTTGGATAAGTGGGTAGGTCTGGCCTTGGGTGTCATCTGTCCTTGCCACCTCTCCTGACCCCAGGTGGGCCTGTTGGGTCCACATCCTGCACACAGGGGCTGGGGAGTCTTCCCCACCCCGGTTGTCAGGGTCTGTGGAACCCAGAACAGGCCAGGCAGGCAGGAAGGAAGAGGGTGGGGGCTTTTGAGCCCCTGTTCTCCCACCTGCTCCTTTCTCCTCTTTTCCATCCTTTCCTCCAACCCTCCTAGCTCTTCTCTGCATGGGACCTCTCCCCTCATCACCTCCCTCCATCCCAAGTGTGAGTCCCCTCCGGTCCAGGAGTGGGTCCGCCATGTGATCATGTGGCCCCATCACATGGTCCCCTCAGAGCATGGGCATGTGAGAGCTGGGATGGGGGGCATGATGCCGTCGAGTGCTGGGTGTACCCACCCACTCCCAAGAGGCGCTGAGTCTCCTTGGGCCCGGGGGTGTGTGGCAGCACAGGGCAGGTCCCTGCGGGTGATGCTCCAATGTTTAACAACTGGTAGGACAGTACCGGTGTACAGCTGTGCTATGACAGGTGACAGCAGAGGGGGCTGAAGTCTGTGGAACACGAGATACGAGGGCTTCCCTGAGTGACCCCAGGTATCTGAACCTCTGGAAGAGGGGTTCAGCCCCCTGAGTGACTTTGGGGCCTAGTTAACAGGTTGAAGGAGGACAGAGTGGGCTTTGGGGAATAGAAAACACCCCATCCACAGGCTTCTCAGAGACACAGACCTTGCTTTCCCAGGAAGCAGGGAAACTGAGGCAGAGACTCTGTTGTGGGTCTGAGCTGAGGCTTCTTCGCATCCAGGCCTGAGCATGGTGTCTTCTGGGAAGTGTATTCCCACCTGAGATAGGCCAGATGTTTCAGGGGGGTCTATTCTCACTCTGTGTCCTCCCCTGCCCCCTGCAGTCATCCCAAGGTGGGGGACACAGGACACTCCTGTATGGCCATGCCATCCTGCTCCGGCACTCGCACAGTGGCATGGTAAGTGCGTCCGGGAGGGGCCAGGGGCGGGGGCAGGGGCCAGGGAGTGCAATGCCCGCCAGGTGGCTGACTCCCCCCTACAACCCTAGTACCTGAGCTGCCTCACCACCTCCCGCTCCATGACTGACAAGCTGGCCTTCGACGTGGGACTGCAGGAGGATGCAATAGGTGCAGGGGCTGGAGGGAGGGGGTACGATGGGGACACCGCAGGCAGGGAGTTGGGATGCAGGAGGTCTGCAGAACCCCGGGAGCGGGCATGGGGGTGTTCCAGGGGCAAAGGTGGGGGGCTTTGGGGCTGAGAGTCTGGGGGTGTGGATGAACGCATTCTGGACAGAGAGACTCGGGCAAGCAGGCAGAGAGTCTGAGGACAGGAACGGGGGACTGTGAGGCAGAGAGTTGGGGGCAGTAAGAGGAGAGCTTGGGACGGAGGGCTGGGGAGGCTCCGTGGCTGGGAATGCCTTGGGGAAGAGTGTTCTGGGCAGCCCTCACCCCGCCCCCACCCACAGGAGAGGCTTGTTGGTGGACGACACACCCGGCCTCCAAGCAGAGGTCGGAAGGAGAGAAGGTCCGAGTTGGGGATGACCTCATCCTCGTCAGCGTCTCCTCTGAGCGCTACCTGGTGAGTAGCACCTCCCTCACCACAGCTCCTACTGCCCCCGGGGCTGGGGGCACACGGGATCCACCCCGTCTCCTCCTCATTGCTTTGCCTGGTCTCTGGCCCCAACGTCCTGACTCCCAATTTCCAGTTTCCATCCAATTTCTGGTTTCTGACGCCCCATTTCCTGACTTGATCTCGGTTTCTTGATCTGTGACCTCTAATTTTTGGCCTCCTGTCTGCCGGTTTCCTGGCTTCCACTCTTGGTTTCTGACTCACTCTGGAACTATTGCTCACCCCCCATTACCTCTGACCACCACATCCTGGTTGCCCCCAGCACCTGTCGACGGCCAGTGGGGAGCTCCAGGTTGACGCCTCCTTCATGCAGACACTGTGGAACATGAACCCCATCTGCTCCGGCTGCGAAGAGGGTGAGGACCCCAGACCTCTGACCCCTAACCTAAGACCCCCAAAACAGACCTTCAACATTGCCCCTCAGACCCCAAACCAAGATCTCCAAATTATGAACCTCACACTTAGATCTCCAACTGACCACCAATCTGGAACCCTAGAGCTCAGACCTCAAAAGCTAAAACTCAGTATCAGACTCCGAATTCAGACCCCAAAGCTCACATGCCAAACTCAGGTCCTGGAGGTCAGACCCCTAAACTCAGACCCAAAGCTTAGAACATCGAATTTGTAGCTTATCCCTCAGACCCCAAGCCTCAGATGACAAGCACATGCGACCTCAGCCCCCCAAAACCAGCCCCCCAAATTCAAACTCAGATCCCCAAACTAAGAACACTAATTCAGACCCCAAACCTCAGCCAATCAACTTCACACCTCCAACTTTAACCTCAAATCTCCAAAATCATCTCCCAGTTTTCAGACCCACATGCTGAGACCCTAAAGCATGAACCCAAAACTTTGAACCCAATTCTCACACCCCAAACCTCAGAGCCCTAAGCCAGACCCAAGCTGAGACTCAAGCCACAGATCTCGAAACTCAGGCCTTAATCTCAGACCCTGAAACTCAGACCCACCAACTTCTAACTACAAAGCTCACATCTCCCCGGACTCAGACCCCAGAGCTAAGCCTTCCAAACCTCAGACCTCAAACCTCAGATACCAGCCTCAGACCTCCAAAATAACACTCAAAATTCAGACCCTGACTTCAGACCCAACCATCCTACCTCTAAACCCAGACCCCCATATCAAGCCCTGGAACTCACACCTCAGAATCAGGGAACATTAGACCCAAATCTCTAATGACATTCTCTGAACCCAACCTCGACAATCCAGACTGAGACCTTTCAACCCCAGACCCACAAACCTCCCAACCTCAGCCCCGCACACCCAGACCCCCAACATTAGATCCCCAACCTCAGACCCCAAATCTCATGCCCCTACTTCAGGCCTCAGTCTGAGCCCAAATCTCAGACTACCACTTTGTACCCTGAAACTCAGATCTCCATCTGCAGATTCCCCAAACCCAGCCCCCAGCTTCCCACAGGGCAGAAGCAGGGCCTGCAAACTCCACTATGGCTCCCAGGCCTTTCTGGGGCTCCAGCTTCCCGATGACCACTTTCCTTTGCTCCTGTCCAGGCTATGTGACCGGGGGCCACGTGCTCCGCCTCTTTCATGGACACATGGATGAATGTCTGACCATTTCCCCTGCTGACAGTGATGACCAGCGCAGGTCTGGGCTTGGGGCAAGAGGGTCTGGTGTCTTCGGACCAGAAGGGGGATGGCAAAGGTTGGCTAGCGGGGCCTGGAACCCTAGGATTAGGGATCAGATTCTGGGGGGCTGGAGCCTGAACTCTTGACCTCACCCTCTTCCATGTACCCAGACTTGTCTACTATGAGGGGGGATCTGTGTGCACCCACGCCCGCTCCCTCTGGAGGCTGGAGCCACTGAGGATCAGGTAGGGGGCAGGCTGGGGGAGGGGCTAGGGGTTCCTGGGGGCCCTGGGAGGAGAAGAGTGTCTTGAAGGAAGAACTGAGGAAGAGACTGGAGGGTTTTGAGGGAAAATCTGGGGAGCCTAAGAGAGCAATGAAGGTCCTCAGGGTTCTAGAATCCTGGAGGAAAAAGAGGTCTTGGGGGTAGTGGAGGTTCCTGAGGGAGAGATCAGGGTCTCGAGTGAAACTGTGGGGAAAGGAGGGGAGAAAATGACAGATCTGGGAAAACTGGAGACACTGAAATCATCTGGGCAGCCCTGAGGAAGTGGTGAGGGCCTGAGAGAAGATTGGGGTTCTTAAAGGAAGGCTGGGGGTCCTAAGAAGGGTTTGAGGGCTCCAAGGAAGATTTGGGCACCCTGGAACAGGGCTGAGGGCTTGAGGAGGTTTCAACCAAGACTATGGTGTCCATGGGAGAACTGGGGGGCCTCTGACCTCTCCCTCGTCCTCACCCTCTGCAGCTGGAGTGGGAGCCACCTGCGCTGGGGACAGCCACTCCGCATCCGGCATGTCACCACCGGGCGGTACTTGGCGCTCATTGAGGACCAGGGCCTAGTGGTGGTTGACGCCAGCAAGGCCCACACCAAGGCCACTTCCTTCTGCTTCCGAATCTCCAAGGTCGGTGGGGTCAGGACACCCTCCCTCAGCTGGAGCCCCAAATCCCGCCCCAGCCCCCCACCACTCTGCAGTATCTTGGGGGGGCTCCCCCATTAAATGCACAAGCAGAGGAGGCTGACCTCTGTCCCCTGCCCCTGTAGGAGAAGCTGGATACGGCCCCCAAGCGGGATGTGGAGGGCATGGGCCCCCCTGAAATCAAATATGGGGAGTCACTGTGCTTTGTGCAGCACGTGGCCTCAGGCCTGTGGCTCACCTATGCTGCCTCGGACCCCAAGGCCCTGCGGCTCGGCGTGCTCAAGAAGAAGGTGGGCACCTGGCAGAGGGAAGGGGTGGGGTACAGGCTGGGGCAGGAAGGGGACTGGGGGTGATGATGCTTGAGCCTTTAGGAGTTTGAGGATGGGATTGAGAGAAAGACAAAGACTGAGAGAGAAACTGAGATTGAGAGAGACAGGAAAAAAGAAAGAATACATATATGAAGAGAGAGAGAGAAGTATAGACAGACATGGAGACAGACAAATAGAGAAAGATAGAGACAGAGAGACAGAAATAAGAAAGACAGAGGTGGAGAGAAAAAGATGAATAATAACAGACTGAGAATAACATTCAACCAATTATTGAGTACCCCAAACCAATTATGGAGTACCCCAGTTGTTGTGGATGTATGTGTGGACAAATAGGTGAGCTATACAACCTGTTCCCTGCCTTCCCTGTGCTCAGACACTGTGACTAAACCCTCTCTAATGAAGTACACAGTTTTACAACCAAACAGTGGGAAAGCTACTTTTGACAGAGAGAACAGCACGTGCAAAGGCCCTGAAGTTGGGATGAGGTTGGTCTGTTGCAATCACTGAAAGGAGATCTAGTTTGGCTGGAGGAGACTGAGCGAGGGGTGAGTCGTGGGAGATGAGGACAGAGAGGGGACAGGAAGAGGTCAGGTAGAGCCTTGTGGGCCACTGGGGAGGGTCCTGGCTTTTACTCTGGATGAGATGGAGCCACAAGATGGTCTTGAGCAGGCCAGGGCACTGGGGGCGACCTGATTCAGGTTCACAGGGTTCTTGAGCTGCTTATGGGAACAGACTATGGGGGTGGGCAGAGCTGGAGAAGGAAGACCAGGGCAGGTCTGCACTGGTGCAGGGGGAGGATGACAGTGGACAGCAGCAGGGTGGGGACTGTGGAGTGAGGAAAGGGGGCAGAGTCTGGTTGTATTCTGAGGGCAGAGCCAACAGGATTTTCTGACAGATTGGATATCAGGGTGAGAGGGAGAGGAATTGAGAATGAGACCATGATTTTTGTCCTTTTTTGCCCTGAGCAGCTGGAAGGAGGGAAGTGCCATTAACTGAGTCAGGCACAGCCAAGTATCAGCTCAGGAGGACGGGCCCCAGTACCTAGAACAGAGCCACTCAATAGACTTGCTGAGTGAATCAGTGAGAAGACTAGGGCGGCACCTGTTTGTGAAAAATGAGGCTGAAGTTGGATACAAGAGCAGAGGATGTAGAGAGGGGCCTGGGCCAGAGAGGGCAATGTGGGAGTCGTCAGCAGGTGGATGGTATTTACAGCTGCTGGACTGGATGGGGTCCTGGGGAGGTCACCTCAGGGGAAAGCCGGCAGCCATGATGGTCTCACCTCCCAGAAAGGTGTTCAGGCGTTCTGTCTGGGACATGTTAAGTTTGGGGTGCCATTAGAGCTTTCTGGTGGGGGGATGTTAAGTCAGTAGTAGATACAAATGGAGAGGGTCTGGCCTGGAGACAGACAAGATAGAGAGAGACAGAGAGGGAGAGACAGGGAGAATCAAAGAGGGACAGAGAAAGAGAGAAAGAAAGACAGAGGTAGAGAGAGAGAGATGGACATAGAGACAGAGAGGGAGAGACAGGGAGAAAGAGACAGAGCATGGGATAGGCATGAGAGAGACAAAGACAGACAGACAGAAACAAAGAGGACAGAGACAGAGAGTGAGAGGAGAGACCTAGAGGGGGGGAAAAGAGAGGGGTTGAGAATGAAAGACACAGGGACAGATGAAGAGGGACTGGGGGCGGAGCTGGCAGAGAGATTCCGTAGAGGATGGGGGCAATTTGGGGGCTAGAGTCTGGGTGGAGGTCTGGGGAGCATGGCCCTGGGTGGCTGAGCCCCCTCCTGACGTCTCTCTCCCACCACTGTCAGGCCATTCTGCACCAGGAAGGCCACATGGACGATACTCTGTCACTGACCCGCTGTCAGCAGGAGGAATCCCAGGCCGCCCGCATGATCTACAGCACTGGCGGCCTCTACAACCACTTCATCAAGTGCGCCACCCCACCCGCTCTGCCCTGGGGGGCCAGGCCACACCTTGACCCCACGCTCCTGGTGTTCATGCGCCCGACCATTTAATCTCTACCTCTGACATTCACCCCTCTTACATACACAAACTCCTGACCTCTACATACTTGACCCCTAATCTGACCTCGACAGCTATGACTTTGACTTCACACCCCTGACACCCTCGACCCTGGACCTTCCTAGCCCTGACCTCTGCTTTCATGACCTGTCCCTACGCAGGCGTGGGTGCCAGGCCCAGCTCTGCCCTTGGCCACTGTGTCACCTCGGGCCAATCAATGCCCTTCTCTCTCTGCGTCTCAGTCTCTCTCTCTGTTAAATAGGTGTGTCTGTGGGAGTCTGGCAGGGACCGGGGGTGGGTGGGGGCGGGACCCTCACAGTGTTCCCGGACCCTCACTGATACGTGCGCCGTCTCCGCAGGGGCCTGGACAGCTTCAGCGGAAAGCCGAGGGGCTCGGGGTCTCCGGCTGGCACAGCGCTGCCTCTCGAGGGCGTCATCCTGAGCCTGCAGGACCTCATCGGCTACTTCGAGCCACCCTCCGAGGAGCTGCAGCATGAGGAGAAGCAGAGCAAGCTGCGCAGCCTGCGCAACCGCCAGAGCCTCTTCCAGGAGGAGGTGCGGCCGCGGCCCGGGAGGGCGGGGTCTGTGGGCGCGGGGGCGGGGTCTTCAGAGGGGCGGAGCCTGCCGGACCCGGGGAAGAAGTGGTCTGAGAGGGGGCGGGGCAGGTGGAGGGGCAGGAGGAGGGGCAGGAGGAAGGCCCTGGCCTGGGTGAACAGGGCGGGGAGGCGGGTCGTAGGGGACACGCGAGGGGGCGGAGCCTTGAAGCGGGTCCGGAGCGGGTTGGTGGGCGAGGCTTTGATGAGGGGCGGGGCCTGTGAGAGCAAGGTGGAACCGGAACCTGAAGGCGCGGGCAGGACTTGTTCCCTCTCCTGGGAGGACGGGGCGGGGTGAGGGTAAGCTCTGGGCCAAGACAAGCCAGTGGAGGCAAGGCCTGGGAAGAAGTCCGAGGCTGAGCTACTAGACTCAGGGGGCGGTGTCTGTAGGGGTAGGGCCTGCGGGGTGGGAGGATAGAACCAGAGTGGGGCATGGTGGGGGGCAGGGCCAGAGAGGTGGGCTTTTGGGTGGGAGGATAGTGTAGGGCGGGACCTCAGCTTGGGTCAGAGCCTGGGGGTCTGTGTGTTATGAGAGGAGACGTGGTGGCCTCCGCTCAGCACGGAGTCTGAGTGCGAGGGGCCGAGAGGGGTGGAAGACTGGGGCTGCACAAAGGTCCGGGGTCTGATGTCTCCTCAGGGTGATTGGGGAGCATGTTCATTTAAAGTCTTCCAAGTTGGCCCCGCTCCTCTCCAGGGGGCTCCCATTGTGATGGGGGTGGCAGACCTAGAAATGACGATAGTAACAACAACAAAACTTACTAATGGAGTGGGATTAGTATATGCGAAGTGCTTAGAACAGTCACAGCACATAGTAGATGCTAAATAAATGTCAGTGGTTATTGTTACTTTGAATTTAGCTCTTACTGTGTGTTATGGGTGTTATATACCTGACATCCTCCCCATAACCCCATGGGGGATTGTAATTCCCATATTACAGATGGGTCACTGAAGCGCAGAGAGATTAAATAACAGCCATTGCTGAACAAATATACCAGGGGGGATATAGCTGTCAAGAAAACAGACAAAAATCCCTGTCCTTATGGAGTTGACGTGGGGTGGGAGGATAAATGAGCAATAAAATAGGAGGATTATGTGGTATATTAGATGATGATAAGGAGAAAAACAAAGCAGGGCAGGGACTTCCCTGGTGGTCCAGTGGTTAAGAATCCGCCTTCCAAAGCAGGGGACGCGGGTTAGATCCCTGGTGGGGGAACTGAGATCCCACATGCCGCGGGGCAACTAAGCCTGTGCGCTCTAGAGCCCACGTGCCGTAACTACTGAGCCTGTGCCCTCTGGAGCCCGCACGCCAAAACTAGAGAGAAGCCCACATGCCACAACGAAAGATCCTGCATGCTGCAACAAAGATCCTGCAACTAGGCTCCGCAACTAAGACCCTACGCAGCCAAATAAATAAATAAATAAATATTAAAAAAAAAAAAAAAGCAAGCAGGGCAGCGGTAGGGAGTGCTGGGGTTATTGCAGTTTAAAATACAGTAGTCAGGGAGGGTCACCTGAATGAAGAGAGGCAGCCATGTGTACACCTGAGGGAGGGACAGAGGGGAGATAGAGCAAGTACACGGACCATGAAGTGGGAGTGTGCCTGGATAGCAAGGAGGCCGGGATGACTGGAACTGGGTGAGCTAGGGCAAGAGTGGGAGGAGACGAGCACAGAGAGGTGACAAAGGCCAGGCCATGGTGAGGACTTGCGGTTTGGGAGCCACAGAAGGGTTAGGTCTTTGAAAGTCACAACGAGTTAGGGGCAGAGCCACTCTGTGTGACTCCAACTGGTTGATGCACTGCATCTCTTACTACGGGCCCAGGATACAGATACGACAATTATCATAGCAGCCCAGTTGTCCACCACCACTGGAATGAATCCACACATGTGGCATATCCGTACGATGGCTATGGATACTACTCAGCAATGAAAATGAACAAATGACAACCCCATGAAACAATGCTCTTAATCTTAAAGCGTAATATTGAGAGAATTCCCTGGTGGTCAAGTGGTTGGGATGCGCCGCTTTCACTGCCAAGGTCTCGGTTCGATCCCTAGTCGGGGAACTGAGATCCTGCAAGCCGCTCAGTGCGGCCAAATAAATAAATAGAAAAAAAATATATTTTTTAAAGTAATGTTGAGCAAAAGAATCCATGTGCAGAAGAATACTTATTGTACATCTCAAGTTCAAAAACAGGCAAAATTTTACTAGACTGTTTACGAATGCATGCATAGGTAGTAAAAATAGAAAAACAAGGAAAGGATTTCCATAAAAGTCAGGATAACGGTTATCCCTAGCAGAGAGGGTTGTGTAACAGGAGGGGCATCGAGGTGATTTCTGGGAGGCTAGCAATGCTCTCGTTCTTGACCTCGGTCATGGTTACACAAGTGTTCTTTCATATTTATTTGTGAAACCATATACATTTGATCTTTATTATTTCCAGATTCTGTATTTGCAAATATGCCTACTTGCTAAAATTTATCTGTAACCTCCAAATCAAAGCTTGCAGAATATTTGTAGTCATTTGTGGACATGTGCAGAGAGGCCAAAAATTTAAGTCGTTTGATGTTGTGTTTCCAGTTGAGGTTGAACAAGGCGACGATCTGCCTTGTTATTTCAACTCTCACCTGTAAGCAAGTGTCCTTTTCGTGGTGTATTTAGTGCCACACTTTTCACATTTTTGTGCTTTTTGTTAATTTCACTGATTAAAATGGCCCCTAAGCACAGTGGCGAAGCGCTGTCTAGTGTTCCTAAGTGCAAGAAGGCTGTGATGTGCCTTACTGAGAAAATATGTGTTAAAGAAAAGCTTCACTGAAGCATGAGTTACCGTGCTGTTGGTTGTTAGTTTAATGTTAATGAATCAACAACATCTATTAAATTAGTGTCTTTAAACAGAAACGCACATAAAACGAGAGTGTGTATTGATTGATTGATTGATGAAAATGTTGTGCTCAGATACTCAGAGAAACCCCCTGTGTTTCCCCTGGGAGCCTTGGTTCTCAGGATTCACTCAGGCTCACAGCGACTTTACAGAACCTAACTACTGCGAAAAGCAAGAATAGACTGTATATGTTTTATGTGCTTTTCTGTATGTCTGTTATAATTCAAAATAAAAGAAGATGAAAGGTAAAATGTTTTTTAAAAAAAGAGAGAGAAGGCAAAAATCTCTCTGATGTTTGGTGTGGAGAGTGAGCTGGGCCAGTGGGACCAGGAGTAGGGTCCTTGGAGGTGGAAAGGAAGGAGAGAAAATACTGGAAGGAGAAGCACAGATTCAGTCCTGATGTTAATAGGGATGTATTACGTTGGGGACAGAGGCAGAGTGGGACAAGGCCAGGTCTGGAGAGCCGAGGAGGAGAGGAGGGAGTTGGGAGTGAAGGTGCACACAGATGGCTCTGGTTTAGACCTGGGAACACCCAGTCACTAGTTGTTGAAGGAATATGAATTAGCAAGTCCAAGAAAGGCAAGGAAGGGAGGGCCTGGGATTCCTGTGATGAAACCCCCTGTTTTCTCTACCCCAGGGGATGCTCTCCCTGGTCCTGAACTGCATCGACCGCCTAAATGTTTACACCACTGCTGCCCACTTTGCCGAATTTGCCGGGGAGGAGGCAGCCGAGTCCTGGAAAGAGATTGTGAACCTGCTCTATGAAATCCTGGGTGAGGGGCCCCAGACTTGCCTCCCCCTGGAGCACCCCAGGTTCCCAGTCCTACTGGGTCTGACCCCTCTCTCCACCCTCAGCCTCTCTGATCCGTGGCAATCGTGCCAACTGTGCCCTCTTCTCCAACAACCTGGATTGGCTGGTCAGCAAGCTGGATCGGCTGGAGGCCTCCTCGGGTAGGAGAACCCAGGCGGAGGGGATGGGGACCTGCGGGGACGGGAGGGCTGCAGCCGCCTCACCTCTCACTCTGATCCGTGTGCAGGGATCCTGGAGGTGCTGTACTGTGTCCTGATTGAGAGTCCCGAGGTCCTGAACATCATCCAGGAGAACCACATCAAGTCCATCATCTCCCTCCTGGACAAGCATGGGAGGAACCACAAGGTTGGCCTCTCATCCCTGACCTCTTATCCCCTGAGTTCTGAACCCTGACCTTTCCCCATGGCCCTCAAATTGCCCCCATTTCCCCATCTTATCTCTTACCTGGACTCCTCTACCACAAGCTTCCGTCTCAACACAAAGGTCTCAAACTCATGGTTCTTAAATGGATTCTGGGCCACAGATGTGCTTCATTAACTCTTTGAAGTATTTTTTCAATTTCTAATTTTGTAGCCTTTAGGGGGGCTGCATAGACACTCTCCAGTTTGCCCCAAGTGCTACTGGTTCCCACTGAATTATTTCTAACCACTTCACATATTTACATTATCTACCTGGCCCCTGAAGACGCAAGTTCGCAACCTCCACTGATCTAAACCTCATCTGTGCTCTCTCCCTGACCGACCCTTTCACTCTTCCCGCTGACCTCTGACCTCTTACCCCAGTCTTTTTTTTTTTTTTTTGGCCAAGCCATGTGGCTTGTGGGATCTTAGTTCCCCAACCAACGATCGAACCCAGGGAAGCTCAGAGTCCTGACCACTGGACCGCCAGGGAATTCCTCAGTCTCTCTTTTCTTACATTGCTGATGTCTTATTCCAATTCATACGGCCCCCGCCTCTTGCCTGATGTTTCTCTTTGACCCCGATCTCTCTCTGTGACCCCTGACCTCCCACTTTCACCACCTCTTCTCAGTCAAAAGCTCCATCTCCCATCCTGGCATATCATCCTTCTGGTTTCCCACTCTGGGTCTTCCATGGACAACGCCCCCCGCCCCCCCGCCCAGGTGCCCTCACACCCTGACCTCTGACCTTGACCTCCAGGTGCTGGATGTGCTGTGTTCCCTGTGTGTGTGCAATGGCGTGGCCGTGCGCTCCAACCAAGATCTCATCACTGAGAACTTGCTCCCTGGCCGCGAGCTTCTGCTGCAGACAAACCTCATCAACTTTGTCACCAGGTCTGGCCCCTAACCCCTGACCCCAGAACTCAGAACCTCTCAATCCCCTCCCTGACTCAGACTCCACACCCAGGTGGATGGGCCTTCCTCCATGTCCCACCCCGGTCCCCACAGCTGTCCCCAGCTCACCCCTGGCTTCTCATTCCTCTTGTCCGCTCTCCCTGCTCCATTTCTGCCTCTGTCTCTTCCTCCCTCTTTCTTTCTTTCTGTGTTTGCTCTTTTTGTCTTCATCTGTCTGTCTCTCTCTCTTTCTCCTCCATCTCTTTTTCCCGGTCTCTCTCCCATCTCTCTCTTCTCTGTCCTTTGATGCCTCTCTGTCTCTGTCTCTGCTCTCTCTCTCTGTTTCTGTGTCTCTGCTTTTCTGTTTTTCTTGTGTATGTATATCTTTGTCTTTCTCCCTTCCTCTCCCACCCCCCACTGGCCTGGGTCTCCTCTCCATCTCTCCTTCATCCTCCTCTCCTGTCCTGTCTCTCCTACAGCATCCGCCCCAACATTTTTGTGGGCCGAGCAGAGGGCTCCACGCAGTACCTCAAGTGGTACTTTGAGGTGATGGTGGACGAGGTGGTTCCATTCCTGACAGCTCAGGCCACCCACCTGCGGGTGGGCTGGGCCCTCACTGAGGGCTACAGCCCATACCCTGGGGGCGGCGAGGGCTGGGGCGGCAACGGGGTCGGCGATGACCTCTATTCCTACGGCTTTGATGGGCTGCATCTCTGGACAGGTACCTGGACCCTTCTAGGGGACCCTCAACCCTGACCATTGACCCAGGGCTTCTAGGCTCTCACCACGTGCCTTGGGATTCTTGGGATCCTGACCCCCCAAACAGGCTAACTTTGACCCCTTACTCCTCATTTCCCAAGACCCTAACCCTAGAGCTTTCAGAGTCTTGGCTCGAACCTGTTTCTTCATAGCCTCCAGAACTCTGACCCCAGAGGATGTCAGATCTCTGACCCTAGAGATCCCAGAAAACTGCCCCGATTATTATGATCTCTGATCTTTGACTTATGCCCCCAAAGGTTCCAGAATCCTAACTCCAAGACGACTTTAATCTTTGACCCCCACACCTCTCAGGAACCTAACCTCAGGGGAAATTTGACCTCTGCCTCTAATCTCTAAGGAACATTTGACCTTAGAGTTTCTAAGGTCCAGACCCCATAGGATCCTCTAATACCTGCCCCTTGTCTCTTGAGACCATTGGTTCCATTGGACCTCTGACTTCTGACTTCTCCCTGGTGATCCTGGTGCAGGACACGTGCCACGCCTGGTGACTTCCCCAGGGCAGCACCTCCTGGCCCCCGAGGACGTGGTCAGCTGCTGCCTGGACCTCAGCGTGCCGTCCATCTCCTTCCGCATCAATGGCTGTCCTGTGCAGGGTGTCTTCGAGGCCTTCAACCTTGATGGGCTCTTCTTCCCCATTGTCAGCTTCTCAGCTGGTGTCAAGTAAGGACTTGCCCCAGCCCCCTGGCCAGTCCCCAGACCTGGGACTGTCCTGAGACGGCTTCTGCAAGCACGCCATGGCCTTCTATGGGGCCAGGACCCAGCAGCCTTCTCTCAGGACTGACGGGCCAGACCCCTACATGAAGGTCCCAGTGACCTCTACATGATCGCAGACACTCTCAGTGTCCTCCCAATGACCCAGACCCTCCCAATGACCTCAGCTTCACCCCAATCTCCAAGTGTCCCCCAAATTTCACAATGACCTTCTAATGATTAATAAGTTTCTTCCAGTGACCTCCCAGATGACCTCTGACTCTCCCAATGATTCTATGGATTCCAATGACCTCCAAATGATCCCAGAATCTGACAGTGATCTTCCAATGACCACAAAGCCTCCCAGTGATCTGGGACTCTCCCAGTGACTCCATGCTCTTAACAACTTCTCTATGACCCCAGCATCTCCCGACGATATTCTGATAATTCCATAATTTCCCAGTGACCTCTCAACGACCACAGTTATTACAAAGACCTCTCAGTAGCCCAGTCTTTTCCCAGTGACCCCAAGCTCTGTGAATGACTTACTCACCATTTCAGTGGCGATTATGATTTTCTCAAGGTTACACCAGACTCTCAGTGACTTCCAAATGACCTTCTTCTTGGTCTCCCCCAAACCTTCTGGTATCTCTAAATGCTCTGTTGATCCAGGACCTCCTCCAAAGGACCTTCCCATGATCTTGGATTAACTCCCCAGTGACCTGACCCCCACTTTCCTTTTTTGGTTTTCCAAAGATTCCTATTGGCCTCCAACATTTTCTTTGACCTTAGACTTTCCTGACTCCTAAATGACCTCCATGACGCTATGACTGTCCAGTGACCTCAGGTCTCCCCAGAACCTTCCACTGATCCCAAGATTGCTCCCTTACCCCAACTGTGTACAGACTCTCCTCTGTACACTGCCCTCACTAGTGACCCCCACTCTCCCACCTAGGGTGCGGTTCCTCCTTGGTGGCCGCCATGGCGAATTCAAGTTCCTCCCTCCACCTGGCTATTCCCCTTGTCATGAGGCTGTGCTCCCGCGAGAGCGACTCCATCTGGAGCCCATCAAGGAGTATCGGCGGGAAGGGCCCCGGGGGCCCCACCTGGTGGGCCCCAGCCGCTGCCTCTCACACACCGACTTTGTGCCCTGCCCTGTGGACACTGTCCAGGTACTGCTTGCTCTGCAAGGGTTTCCTGGAGAGGCAGACTCCCTTAGGAGCCAGGGAGATGGGGAGCTGAGCTGAAAGCTGGGGACCCTGTTGTTTAACAGGTGGGGAAACTGAGGCAGAGAGGAGGCAAAGGAATCTCTCAAGGCAGAATCTCGGTTTCAGGGAGTCCTCAGTATAGTCCCCTAAAAAAAGGACTATTATTTATTTAATTTTTAAAAGTATTTATTTATTTATTTGCTGCTCCGAGTGGCTTGTGGGATCTTAGCTCCCCGACCAGGAATTGAACCTGGGCCCTCAGCAGTGAAAGCACGGAGTCTTAGTCACTGGACCGCCAGGGAGTTCCCTAAAAAGGACTATTATTGCCCCCAATATACAGCTGAGGAAAGTGAGGCTCAGAGAGGTTAAGCAGCCTGTGCAAGTCACACAGCATTTGAGCCCAGGCAGTCTGATCCCAAAGCCTGTGATCTTATCCACCACAATTTGTTGGGCATCTTTTCTATTCCACGCCTCTCTCACTCCTCCTATCCCAATCTGAGCTCCCCACCTTCCCTCCAGGCATGTCCCTATAGGAGGGAATATAAGTCCTGTTTAAGATCCTGATCACAAGGGTTTGACTTTCAGCATGTCACCGTGGGCATGCGGCTTCACTTCTCTGTGCCTCAGTTCCCTCACCTGTGAGGAAAAGGGGGGAACGAGAGAACCTCCCTCTAGCATTGTTGTGAAGGTTAGATGAATTAATACATGTGAAGTGCTTAGCATGGTCCTGAGGAAACAGTAAGTACTCAGTAGAGTTACTGTCATTATTGGTGGTAGTAGTGTTATTGCAGGGGTGAACTTGCCATCCCCCTGTAGCCAGGCCAGAGCCCTGGGCCTCCTCCTGGATGTCACCCTTCCCCTCCGCCACCCACCTGGTCGCCTCAGGGGTTGTCCACTCCGCCTCCTCCCAATCCCTTCTCCCCCCACATCCCACCCTGGTCCAACCGTCATTATCTCTGCCTGCAGAACACCAACAATATAAATATTACTAGGCACCTACCACGTGCCATGCATTTATACAAACTTTGCGAGAGGGTTAGGGGCACCGACCCCGGCACAGTCGCAAGTCCCAGCACTGCTCTCTCTGTCTTAAAAACAAAGGAATTGGTAAATGACACACCCTAGGGCAGGAAACTAAAATAGTTTGGATAGAATCAGGACTCAAGCCCCAGTTCTTTCGATTCCGCATATTGTGATCTCTAATCAAACACAAGCTTTTCCCCACACTTAGTTAAAGATCTGTAAAATGAAAATACAGGTACTATTTATGTTTATTGAAAAAAAATCCACGCAGTTCAAGCCCACATTGTTTGAGGGTCCACTGTATATAACATTTAGTAGTTTATGTAAATGATTTCACTGAACCCTTATAAAGTAAGTATCATGAGTTAATACTGTTCTGATTCTCATCGTACAGAGAAGGAAAGAGACTCATCCATTCATTCAGCAAACATTTCACGAGCATCCCCTTCTGGGCTGGACAGGGCTGGGAAAATGCTGGAGACAGAGACAGCCCCAGCCCTGCCTTCACGGAGCTCCCAGCCCACAGGGGGAGACAGACCCATTCCCAGATAGTTCCTTAATTCTGAGGCTGCTAAGTCCTTACTCAGCCGGACATCAACCCTGGAGGCAGAGAGAGGTGATGGGGACCAAGACTCGGCAGTAGGAAAGGTCAAAATAGCTCTCTGGGGAACTGTTCAGGGCTCGCACGTGTTCTCGGGAAGAGGGGTCACGACGCAGACTGGAGGGGAGGCAGGGACCTCACCAATGTCACCTGCCCCCAGATTGTCCTGCCTCCCCATCTGGAGCGTATTCGGGAGAAGCTGGCGGAGAACATCCATGAGCTCTGGGCGCTGACTCGCATTGAGCAGGGCTGGACCTACGGCCCGGTGAGGGGGCTGCGTGCAGCGTGGGGCAGAGAGGCTAGACTGGCTGTGGTGGAGTGGCAACTGCTCACTAACTGGGAGGGGCTGGCGGCTGGGGGAAGCAACTTTGGGACACCAGGGGCTCCTTGGGTGGTAGAACGGGTCGGGGAGGCCAGGGGTCACAGTCTGGGAGTGCTGGGGAGGGAACGGGAACCGAGGAGTTGACTCTGGAGTTTCTCCAGGTTCGGGATGACAATAAGAGGCTGCATCCGTGTCTCGTGGACTTCCACAGCCTACCAGAGCCCGAGAGGAATTACAACCTGCAGATGTCGGGGGAGACGCTCAAGTGAGGGGCTGACCAGGGAGCAGGGGCCCGGGCCTGACCGCTGGGCGGGAGGGCAAGGAGAGACAGGGAGAGCGAGACCGAGACTGAGAGAGACAGAGAGAAAGAGACAAAAGAGAGGCAGAGAGAGAGAGGGAGACTGGGATTGTGAGGCTGAAACAGAGGGCAAGTAAGAGACAGAGGCATAAAGAGAGATGCTCAGTAAGTGAAAGAGAGAGAAAGAGACAAGGACAGAAGCAGACAGGAATAGACAAGCACAGTCAGAGATACAATGACAGAGAAACGGGGAGAGTCAGGAGCCAGAGAGACACAGACACCAAGACCGAGAGAGACGGGACAGACGCCCAGAAAACCAGAACAAGAGAGGTGGAGAGAGCTAGTGACCCAGAGACAGCTGACAGGGGCTGGGGGATGAGGGGAGCTGGGCTGGGGGAGAGGACGCCAGAGGCAGGGAGGCCACGTGGGGTGACCCTGTCCCCCTGCCCCCACCCCCCGCCCCAGGACCCTGCTGGCGCTGGGCTGCCATGTGGGCATGGCGGATGAGAAGGCGGAAGACAACCTGAAGAAGACAAAACTCCCCAAGACGTGAGTGTGGGCGGCTTGGGCCCCACGTGGGGAAGAGAGTAGGGGGCCGGGGATGCCGTGGTGAGGGCTGGAGCAATTGAGGGCCGGTGGGGGGAGGCTGAGGTCAGAAACCAAGGGGCTGTGGGTTAGGGTGGAGGTCATAGGACCAGGGGTCGGGGCTCTGGAGTCAGTGGTGAGTGTCCTGGGGAGGTGTCAGGAATGCGGAGTTAGGCATTCCAGAGAGAGAGTGGGAGAGAGTCGGACCCAGGGTCAGGGTCTGCCATAGAGTCCGGGAAAATGAGAGAACAGAGGTAATATCTCTGAGTTAGAGGTGAGGGGTCAATGGAAAGAGGTGAGAAATTGTTAGAGTTGTAAGTAAGGGATCCTAAAATTATAGATGAGAGATCAGAGGTCCTGGGGATAGATGCCAAGGTTCAAAGGTCAAGGACTCCAAAGCCAGGAGTTTGGAATGATAGGGTCCTGGGATCGGAGGTAAGAAGCCTCAAAGTTAGAAGTGAGGGGTCAGAGAGTTCCAGGGTGAGAGACGAGGCTCCCAAAATCAAGATGAAGGGGTCACAGAGGCCAGAGGTCAGTGAAGTCAAAGCCCTTGCTAGGGTCACAGGATCCTGGGGTCAGAAGTCAAGTATATCAAAGCTTATTTAAGGGAGTCATAGAACCCTGATGTCAGAGACCAAAGGTCAGAAATTTCAAAGCTCAAGGCTAAAGATCATGGAATCCTAAGGACAAGGGTCAGAAGTCAGGGATCCCATAGCACAGAGCCTAGAAGTGGAGGTGAGGGTCTTGTCCCACTGAACCCCGCCACACCCGCAGGTACATGATGAGCAATGGGTACAAGCCGGCGCCTCTGGACCTGAGCCACGTGAGACTGACGCCCGCGCAGACGATGCTGGTGGACCGGCTGGCGGAGAACGGACACAATGTGTGGGCACGAGACCGAGTGGCCCAGGGCTGGACCTACAGCTCTGTGCAGGACATCCCTGCGCGCCGGAACCCTCGCCTTGTGCCCTACCGCCTGCTGGACGAGGCCACCAAGCGCAGCAACCGGGACAGCCTCTGCCAGGCCGTGCGCACCCTGCTGGGTTACGGTTACAACATTGAACCGCCCGACCAGGAGCCCAGTGAGTGCTGACCACAGGCCCCTGACCCTGACCCCTACCCTGACCCTAACGCCGGCCCTTGACTCCTGATCTCTGACCCAACTCGCCTCTCAATGGGCTACATCTACAGCACTGACCCTCTCCGCCCAACCCTGACACTCTGTCCCTGACCCTGAACCTGATCTTGACCACTGACCTTGACCTGACTCAAGCCCTGCCTGGGCTATGGCTGCAACACTGAACAGCCAGACCAGGAACCCAGTGAGCGCTAACCCTGACCCTGACTCCAATTCCTGACCCCCAGCTACGACCCCTAACTCCTAACCTCTCGACTGTAGCTATAACATGGAGCCACCCAACCAAGGACTTAGAGAGCCTCTAATCCCTACTCCTAACTTGACTCCTGACCTATCACTGACCCCTCAATCCCAGCCTCAACCCCTAACCCTGACTGTGGTCCTCAACTTTCAATTTCTTAACCGCTGTCCCCAGCCGCAATTTCTATCCCCTCCCTGACCCTGACTCTCTCTTCCTGATCCTGCTCTCAACCCTTGATTCTTACCATTGACCTTAATCTTGACCCTTCACCCTGGACCATGACTGTGACTGACCCGACTTTCTTCCTCCATGCCTCTGTCACTAGTTCCTCTGTGAAGCTCTGACTGCAGAGGGATGGAGGAGAAGTCTCAGTGGGTCCCTCCTGCCTCTCTGTGACTGCTCTGAGATTCCCCAGTTCTTCCCTAACACCAAGAATTGTCCCTTTCCTCCCAGCCCCCGAAAGGCCCTCACCTTTCCTGGTCTCTCCCACCAACCCAGCCTCTCTGACTCTGCCTGACCCCATCTGTAGGTCAGGCGGAGAGGCAGTCTCGCTGGGACCGGGTGCGCATCTTCAGGGCAGAGAAATCCTATGTGGTGCAGAGCGGCCGCTGGTACTTCGAGTTTGAGGCAGTCACCACCGGCGAGATGCGAGTGGGCTGGGCGAGGCCTGAGCTGCGGCCTGACGTGGAGCTGGGAGCTGATGAGCTGGCCTATGTCTTCAATGGGCACCGCGTGGGTAGCTCCCTGGGCTCCACTCTGCCAGGCTCTGTGGTCCTTCCCACAGCTCACACGCTCCAGCCCTGCCTCTACCTGTGCCTCACTCTGTCCGCCCATCTCTGACTCTACCTTCCCACTCATCTATCATTCTTCCACGTATCCTTCCCTCTCTCTGTCCACGCATATGTCCATCCATCATCCATCTCTCTATCCAACCATCCGTCTGTCCATTCATCCATCCTTCTCATCTGTCCAAAGAATCATTCAGTCATCCACATTGCCATCTATTCATGTAGTTGTTAGTTCAGCAATTCACCTGTTTAATCAATTTGTGATTTCATTTATCCATTCATCTATCCAATAATTTAATGCATAAATACATCATCTATTTATCCATCCACCCATCCATCTACCTATGTGTCTGTCTACACTTTCTATCTTCCCTGCATCAACCCAGGTAGACTCTCAGCTTTCATTTCGTTCTTCCATCCAGCCATATACCCTGCTTCCTATCCATCCATCTCATTATCCATTTATCTATTCTGGGGGCATATGGGTATATTTGGGTTCGTATGGGGGACATTGACAGGTTAGTTTTTCCTTTCCACCCCTCTACTTGCTGCTGTCCCCAACCCTCCACTAGCACTTTGGTGGTCTGTGTAACCCCAGCCCCAGTCATGGAAACAATAGAGACCCCAGGCAGAAGGGATGAGATACAGAGATTAGTGGGAGGGGAAAGCATGAAAGCTTATCCTTTAAGGATCATGGATGCAAACGTGGGGTAAGATGGGGGACACCGTGGGGGTGAACCCTCTTCTGTCCCACATGCCCTGGACCTGACACTTGTATCTTTACGTCTCCCCTTGCTTCTGTATCTCTCCATTCCTCTGCGTGTCTCTCCTGCACCACATCTTCCCCTTGCCTCCTCACAGGGTCAGCGCTGGCACTTGGGCAGTGAACTGTTTGGGCGTCCCTGGCAGTCAGGTGATGTCGTGGGCTGCATGATCGACCTCACAGAGAACACCATTATCTTCACCCTCAACGGCGAGGTCCTCATGTCCGATTCAGGCTCTGAAACAGCCTTCCGGGATATTGAGATTGGGGATGGTGAGGGCTGGCCTTGTGGCCCCTTTCTGGTTTTCTTCCGTCTCACCTGACCCTACGCTGTCCCCTCCAGCCCGCCGCTCTTCCATCCCTTCTTTCCACAGTACCTCCTTCCCCATGGCTGCCCCTGCCCTGCCCTGCCCATCTATCCTCACCCCTGCCCATCTATCCCCTCCCACTAGGCTTCCTGCCCGTCTGCAGCTTGGGACCTGGCCAGGTGGGTCACCTGAACCTGGGCCAGGATGTGAGCTCCCTGCGGTTCTTTGCCATCTGTGGCCTCCAGGAAGGTTTTGAGCCATTTGCCATCAACATGCAGCGCCCGGTCACTACCTGGTTCAGCAAAAGCCTTCCCCAGTTTGAGGCCATGCGCCCTGAGCATCCCCACTATGAGGTGAGGACCAACCCCGCTCAGTACGCTCTGATCTGCTTCCAAATCTCATTCTCCCCACAGTTCTCTTCCCCAAGCTTCTCTTTGGCTTCTTTGTTAGCCCACTAACCGTGTAGAAGTGGGTGTCAGGATCATGGGCTCCCAGGGCTGCCTTGTAGGGTATAACCTTGGCAAACTACACCTTTCTGAGCTCCAGGTACCGTGCCTACAAAATAGGGGAAGGGAGAAAAGAGAAGCTGGATTAAGTGACCCCAGTGGACATTTCCAGCCCTTATAACTATCTAATCCTACAACAAGGTTTAAAGAAATATAAATCACTGGGTACATTTTGACACCTTCCTTACTAACTGTTATCTATGGTGGTATTTTGGGGGTTTGCTTGTTTGTTTGTTTATTTATTTATTGCCGCGCCACAGAGCACGGCAGTAAGCTTGTGGGATCTTAGTTCCCCAACCAGGCATTGAACCCAGGTCCTTGGCAGTGAGAGCAAGGAGTGCTAACCACTGGACCGCCAGGGAATTCCCATGGGTTTATTTATTTTTAGTAACTCTTCATTAATCTGGTATCCTAATTTTTGGACCCTAGTGCCTTTCTTTCCCAAGGTTAAACTCAGGGTCAGATTCTGACAATAAAAACCCACATAAATCGAAGTGATAGTCTTTTTCTCAACCTGGGAAGAACTTGAATTCCACGTGGCTAAGCTTCAGCTGGTATTTTAGAATCAGACCTGGAGTTGGCCTTTTACCTGCTGTATGACCTGGGCCTGTGACTGTCTCCTCCTGAGCCTCAGTTTTCCCATCCTAGGCATCGTTCAGATCTCCCTCTCACATTCTCTCTCTCTTTCTCTTTCCTGAATTATTTAGGTAAGTTGGAGACATCACGCCTCTTTATCCCTAAATATTTCAATGTGCATTTCTTCAGAACAGGCTGTGCTCTTACAGAGCTGCAGTTATGAAAATCAGGAAAATTTACATTGATACATACTGTTGCCTAATTTACAATCCATATTCAAATTTTGTTAATCGTGGCAATGATGTCTCTTTTTATTTTTCTGGTCCAAAATCCAATCCGCAGTTACACGTTGCAGTTAGCTGTTATGTCTCTTTAGTCTTCAATGTAGAAGGTTTCTGAGTGTTTCTTTGTCTGTCATGATATTGACATTTTTGAAGAGTACAGACCAGTTATTTTGCAGAATATTCCTCATGTATTTGGCGCGAATACCATAGCAAAGAGGTTGTGTTCTTCTTGATGCAGAATATCAGGGCGGCACATCATATCATTATGTCTTATTACTGATTACATTAACTTTGACTATTTGGTTATGGTGGAGTCTGCCAAGTTTCTCCACCATCAAGTTACTATTTTTCTCTTTATAATTAATAAATAATTTGTGGGAAGGCATTTTAAGGCTAGGTAAAAACGGAAGGGTTTTAAACAGGGGAATGTCCAGTCTAGATCTGAGTTTTGGAAAGGTCTCTATTGACAGTGGATTGTAGGAGGCGAGAGGGGGAGCACGAAGACCAGAGAGGTGCCTGGGGCGGGAGAGGATGGTGGGGAAGACGTGAACCTCCCAATCCCTGCCACTGCCAGATGGTGTTCTCAACCCAAAGAACAGCATGCTAGACAGCAGTGAGAATGAGTAAACTAACCTACCCACAACCACATGGACGAATTTCACAGACATGATGTTGAATGAAAGAAGCCAGACACAAAAGAGCACATACTGTAGGATCCCATTCACAGAAAGTTCAAGAATGGGCAAAGCTAATCTGTGATGTGCTAAGTCAGAAGGGCGTTAACTGTGAACTAGTAATCGGACATTTAGTTACTTTGCATACCAACACAGGAAGGAGATGGTCAGTAGGCTTGCCAAGGAGCAGAGGCAAAACAGGATTTATAAGAGAGATGAGAGAGAGGGGAGAAAACGACCCTGCAGACAGTCTTGGTTGCACAGTTTTGGGGTGAATTCACTGGCTGGTGAGGAGTGCAGAGGTCTCTCTTGGCAATTGGTCCTTGAGGAGGTCAACTTGAGGTGGGGCATCAAAGGGAACTGCTCCAGTTGTTTATGGAGTCTCCAGAAAACTTGAGAGTCTGCCTTTGGAGCGCACAGGCCAGACGCCTGTCCCTCTCTCAGCTCCTGCCCTTTATTTAGGCCAGGTCGGTGCATTTCCCTCATCAGAATCCCTCACTATCTTCGAGAGCGTAGTGACTAAACGGGCACCGAGGGGGCTCCCAGGGGGACTGGTGGTGTTCCATTTCTCCATCTGAGTGCTGGGTACACAGGCGTGGTCCCTCCAGAACCTCATTGTGCTGTGCACTTACGTTGTGTGCATTCTTCTGGGTGTTATATTTCCACAAACAACAAGTCTAACAAAAATTCATCTGGGGAGCCTTTAAAAAAATCTGACCCTTCTGGGCTGCTCTCCCCAAGACGTCTCCCCAAGAGAGCAGGAGGGCAGAGACCTTGTTCTTTTCACTGATGTGTTCCTAGCACTTGGAACAGTGCCTGGCACACAGTAGGTGCTCAGGAAATATTCGTGTAGTGTTAGATGGATGGATGGATGGATTGGTGGACGGAAGGATGGAAGAATGAATGGGTGGATGGGTGGATGACCTGGTCTGGAGTGAGCCCTGTGCGCAGGAAGGTTTTGAAAGCCCCCCAAGTGATTCCAGTGTCTGACCAGGGCTGCCCACTGTACAAAGGTGTCCAGACAAAGGTAGACAGAAAGCTGAATGCACCCCACGGCCAAGCTGTGTGTCCCATGGGAGTTCGTACGCTCGGAGGAGTGAGTCTTTGGCTAATTCTCACACCGTGCTCTGAGGCCTAATGGTGACTCTGTGTGTAATAAGGTTTAGGACCAATGGCCTAGCTCTCCCTCCTGGCTCAGTGCTTCCTGCCTCCCCCCCACAGGTGACTCGTGTGGACGGCACCGTGGATACACCCCCCTGCCTGCGCCTGACCCACCGCACGTGGGGCTCCCAGAACAGTCTGGTGGAGATGCTCTTTCTGCGGCTCAGCCTTCCGGTCCAGTTCCACCAGCACTTCCGCTGCACCGCGGGGGCCACCCCTCTGGCACCCCCTGGCCTGCAGCCTCCTGCTGAGGATGAGGCCCGGGCAGCGGAGCCCGATCCCGACTATGAAAACCTGCGCCGCTCAGCTGGGCACTGGGGCGAGGCTGAGCTGGGCAAAGAAGGAACTGGCAAGGATGGGTCATCCGGGGGCACCGCCCAGGCTGGGGTAGAGGCCCAGCCTCCCAGGGCAGAGAATGAGAAGGATGCTACCACAGAGAAGAACAAGAAGAGAGGGTGAGTCAAGGGTGGGGCAGGGTGGGGTTTGGGGGTCTGTCCTGGGACCCCCAATTAGGCAACCTCAATAACTTGAGAAACCCCACTGTATCCCAAAGTGGGCCCATATATGCTAAATGGGGTCAGATTACTGAGGGATCCTGTTATGTCTCGAGTGAACGCTATTATTTCCCTGGGATGCTCTAATTTCCCTGAGAATGTAAAATCGGGATGCCCCACTATATCTATGGAGAACTCCACGGTCCTTGGGGTACCAAAGCTTTTCATCCAATGGACTTCATTATCTGTGAACACTAAAGGGGACCTCAGAATCTTGGGAAAGTTGACTGTACCCCAAGGTATCCCAGTGAACATCTTTGGTCTTCTAAATTGGGGTCACTTCTCTGTCTCAAATGTACCCCCCAAAAACTAACTTCAAGGGAGACCCTCAAAGGGCATTAAATTTGAAATGAAACTAAATCTGCTTTTCCCCTACTGTGGCAGTAGTTCTCAGTGGGATTTAGTTCTGTGTCTCTTGAGGGGATGTTTGGAAATGATGGGAGATTTTTAGTTATCACAGTTTTGGGGGGAGGTACTGCTTGCTGGGGGCTCCAGGGATTCTACATGTCTTCAATGTACAAGACAGTGCCCAATGAAGAATTGTCCTTTCCCAAATGCCTTTAGCACCCATATGAGAAATGGTGACTTAGGGGACCATTGTATGCTCCCCAAGGGAACCTCCATGTTCCCAGAGGCACCTTTAAATCTGGGTAACCCGGCATCCGAAAGCACAGAGCTCCTCCAGGGTGGACTTTGTTGGTGCAGTTGGGAATTTCATCCCTCTAGAGGCGAGGCCTTGGGTATTAGAGACGGGGCTTATTTAGGATGGATGTGGAGGCACAAACGTTGTGATGGAGAAGGCTGGGGAGCTGGGCTTGAGAGTGAGTCTCATGACAGCCTCTCCTCTTCACCACCAGGTTCTTGTTCAAGGCCAAGAAGGCCGCCATGATGACCCAGCCACCAGCCACCCCCACTCTGCCCCGACTCCCTCACGAGGTGGTGCCTGCTGACGACCGTGATGACCCTGAGATCATCCTCAATACCACCACGGTGCGAACCGGGGACCCTCAACTTCAGCCCCCACCCAGATCTCCAAACTTCATGCCGTAATCCCCAGTAATTGCCCTTATCTGGGGACACCCCAATATATACTGGAGACCACAAAATACAGTACACATCAATTTAACCCTTTGAACCCCTAAATCCGTATAGCTAGGGGCCTAAAAATTGCAGGGAACACAATGAAGCCATGGGGCACACTGGTATAACTCCCAGGGCCCCCCAAATCCCAGGGATAAGCCAACATAGACTCGGCACCCCAATATTTGGGTTCACCCATATAAACTCAACACCCCAAATTTAGTAGCTATTCTAGTATATTCCCGGGAACCAAAATTCACAATTATTCCAATACAGTTTGGGGATTCGCCAAATCTGGAATCTTTTCTGAGACAAACAGCCTAGTGGTTAGGGTCGCGGGCTACCTGGGTGTCACTTCACGGCTCTATGTCTTCTCTTCTGGGGAAGCGCTATGGTTTCCCCATCAGTAAAATGGAGATAAAAAGTGTATCCACTTGATGGTGATTGTAAGGATTTAAGTGAGTTCATTTGTGAGCTATTTGTTAGCTATTATTTATTTATAACTTTGCTGTATAACCTGGGGAGGGACCCAAATTTGGGTGTATCACAAAACAGGCCCAAAGGATTCCCGAATCTAGGAATACATCAGTAAACACAGAAACAGAGGGACACAGACCCAGGGGGTCTCAAATCCAGCAACTTCTTGTTAAACTCCCAGAGGACACTGAGAATCCAGAGAAATCAACTCAGAGTCTCAGGGAAGCCCACTGACCACCGGTCCCCCCTTTGCCTCTTCAGTACTATTACTCCGTGAGGGTCTTCGCCGGCCAGGAGCCCAGCTGCGTGTGGGTGGGCTGGGTCACCCCCGACTACCATCAGCACGACATGAACTTCGACCTCAGCAAGGTCCGGGTGGTGACGGTGACCATGGGGGACGAGCAAGGCAACATCCACAGCAGGTGCGGGGAGGGGCGGGGGCCGTGGGAGACCGGAGGTCAGCGCTGGGCGCCTCCTCCTTTCCTCCCCTCTTCCTGCTTGTCTTCCTCCCACGGCTCCTGCTCTGTGTTTTCCCTCCTCCTCTTCTTTGTCCACTTCTTCTTTTCCATTTTCTCCTCCTCTTCCATCTTGCCGTCCTCTTTCTAGTTTACCTCCTTTTTCTATTCTCTCCTCCTGCTCGCCTTCTCCTTCTCCTCGTTCTGGAAACACCCCTTTCCCCCACCAGCTTCTAAGAATTCTAGCTCCGAGGGGCTCAGGGTCTGGGGTGAGGGGTTTCAGCACTCAGGTCTGCAGGTGGCGGGTGTTTGGGGGTGGGGCTCTGAGTCATGGTATTCCGGGAGCTCAGGGAAGGGGGTGTCCAGGGTCCAGAGCGCCTCGGCTGACGATCCGGGCACTGATCACTCCTGTGTCCTCTAGCCTCAAGTGCAGCAACTGCTACATGGTGTGGGGTGGAGACTTCGTGAGCCCCGGGCAGCAGGGCCGGGTCAGCCACACGGACCTTGTCATTGGCTGCCTGGTGGACTTGGCCACTGGCCTAATGACCTTTACCGCCAACGGCAAAGAGAGCAACACCTTTTTCCAGGTAAGCCCAGCCCTCATTCAGCAACTTAGCGATAGCGTCCTCGTGTCTCAGCATCCCGGGACAGCCCTCCCAGACACCCTCTGAGGGCAGACCCCAGAGAGACAGGATAAAACAGCCTCAGGACAGGGCAGAGCTGGGAGGTTCCTGGGAGACCACCTAGGTGAACCATTCATCGAACTGACATCCAGAAAGGGGGAGACAGAGCAGAGCCTTGACCTTGGAGAGAGGTCCATATCCCTCTTGGGCTGGGTGATACCAGTCGCCACCTTTTCACCAATCAGGGAACATCCTAGGATGGGCCAAAATTCTAAGGTGGGATTTTCCTTTTCATCACTTTATTATGAAAGATTTCAAGCATACAGCAAAATTAAAGGAACTGTATCATGAATGCCCATATACCTACTACCACGAATCTGCTATCCATCCCTTAATCCATCTAACTTTATTTATTTTATAAAACTTTATTTTAAATGGAGAATTTAAAAAATATGCAAAACTAGAATAGCATAATGAACCTCCATGTCCCCATTACATAGCTCCAGCTAGTACCCACTCACGGCCAACCTTGATCCATCTTTATCCACACCCACTGGAGGATTTTGAAGGAAATCCCAGATATCATATGGGTTGTCTCTTTTCAGTATGTATCTCTAAAAGTTAAGGATTCCTTTAAAAAACATAACCACAATACCACTATTATCTTAAAAAAAACCCCAAGAATTCTTAGATATCCCCAGATATCCAGCCCATGGTCAAACTTCTCTGGTTGTCTCAAAAATGTCTTTTTACCGTTTGTTTGAATCAGAATCTAAATAAGGCGATATGTTTTAGTTGGTTGCTAAGTCCCTTCAGTCTCTTTTCGTATGTAGATTTCCCTTCCATTTTTTTCTTTTTTTCCCCTTTGAAATGTATTCATTGAAGAAACCAGCTGTCTGTCTGGTAGAACTTTGCTCCTCAAAGTGTGGTCCCTGGACCAGCAGGCTCTGCATCACCTGGGAGCCTGTTAGAAATGCAGAATCTCAGGCTCTTACCCAGACCTGCCCAATCAGAATCTGACTTTTTAAATAAATCTCAGGGCATTCGTGTGCATACTACCATCCGAAGAGTGCTGGCCTAGTTTCCCACAGGCTGAATCCGGCTGATGCACACCTGAGGTGTCATTTAAACATTTTCCTCTGTCCCCTGTATTTTCTTGTAAACTGGGAGATGGGTCCAGATTAGATTGGATTAGATTAAGGTTTGGCAAGACTGCTTCACAGATAGTGGTGTTTGTTGTGTTAGAGCCTGGGTGGGTTTCTCTTCAAAGATCAGAGGGGCTGCAGGGAAAGGCAGTCAGAGGACGCTTTTTGAACTTTGAAGATTAAGTAAGTGCTTGGGAGAGAAACAGGAATGGCATTCGTGGGTGGGGGTGGGCATGATGTGCGCGAAGACCCAGACGACAGGTTGCCCTGGGGGAGGTGGAGGAGGTTGGCCTCACTGGATCAGAGGTGGTGCAGCCCATGAGCCACTTCAGGGCTCTTGTGGAGCCTCCAGTGCCTGAGTTTGGATCTGTAGACACCAGCAGCATCAGGCTGGGGCAACTGGCTCCCGAGTCGGGGATCCAGAGTCAATACCACCTCCAGTTCATCTTCTTCCTCACCCTGCCCTCTTCTCCCTTCCCAGGTGGAACCCAATACAAAGCTGTTTCCTGCTGTCTTTGTCCTGCCGACACACCAGAACGTCATCCAGTTTGAGCTGGGGAAGCAGAAGGTCAGGGTGCAGTGATGGGGCACTAATGGGGGCAGGCTGAGGACAGAGGTATGGGAGGTCAGGCTGGCAGAGCAGCTGAAGTGGGGGGAGAAATCCGGGAGGGCTTCTTGGAAACAGAGTGGCAGGAGAGAAAGGGTGGGGAATCCTGACATGTGCGTACCCCTGTGTCCCCAGAACATCATGCCGCTGTCGGCCGCCATGTTTATGAGCGAGCGCAACAACCCCACCCCACAGTGCCCGCCGCGGCTCGAGATGCAGATGCTGATGCCCGTGTCGTGGAGCCGCATGCCCAACCACTTCCTGCAGGTGGACACGCGGCGTGCGGGCGAGCGGCTGGGCTGGGCAGTGCAGTGCCAGGAGCCGCTGACCATGATGGCGCTGCACATCCCCGAGGAGAACCGGTCAGGGACAGCCCCGGCGCCCAGGGGTGGGGCAGATACTGCAAGCCCTCTGGGGTCTGGATCCCACCCGGTGCCCCTCCGCACTACCCCGGGACTCCACACAACACCCCAGGAAGCCCCAGGCCTACCTTACCATCCCCAGATAACACTCCAGGGGGCTCTAAATCCCTTTCAGCAGGCTCAGACCCACCTCAGGGGACCCAGACTCAGCCCAGGCATCCCCAGCTAACACCCCAGTGGACTCCAGACTCACCCACGGGCTCCAAACCCATCGCAGGGAGTCCAGATCCACGTCAAGGAGACCACACAACACCCCAGGGGCCTCAAGTGCACCTCAGAGAGTCTTGCACATTAGTCAGACAGGCCTGGAGGCACCCCAGGTTCTCTTGGACATACCCAGGAGACTTTAGAGGTATCCCTTGGAGATATCTAACCTGCTCCAGGGAACCCAGACACACCGGGCTAAAGAGTATTCACATGGATGACAGGAAAGCTTTTAAGGACTCTAACTGTGGCCGGGATCCCAGACTCACCCCAGGAAGATGCTTCATCTTTCCTTTATTCACTGATTGGACAAATAGCTCTGAGCTCCTCCTGTGTGACAGCAGAACTCTAGCCTGGAGACACCAAGCTCTTGTGAACGGACATTCTAGTAATGCTCTTGTATAACTCAGGGGACTCAGACCTGCCCAGGAGGACTCAGACCCATCCCCAGGGGCCTCAGACACACCCATTTATTCATTTGTTCCTACAACAAATATTTATTGAGCACATACTATTTGCTAATTCCTTTATTTATTTATTTATTTATTTATTTATTTATTTATTTATGGCTGTGTTGGGTCTTCGTTGCTGCATGTGGGCTTTCTGTAGTTGCAGCGAGCGGGGGACTACTCTTCGTTGCGGTGCGCAGGCTTCTCATTGCGGTGGCTTCTCTTGTTGCGGAGCACAGGCTCTAGGCGCGCGGGCTTCAGTAGTTGCGGCTCGCGGGCTCAGTAGTTGTGGCGCACTTGCTTAGTTGCTCTGCGGCATGTAGGATCTTCCCGGACCAGGGCTCCAACCCGTGTCCCCTGCAGGTGGATTCTTAACCACTGCGCCACCAGGGAAGCCTGCTAAGTCCTTTTTAGGTGCTGGGAATATAGCAAGCAAACAAATAAACAAAAGAGGCAGAAATGTCCTGTACTGGTGGAGTTTACATTCTGGTGGTGCTCAGATATAACCAGGGTACTCAGACCTGCCAGAGGGGGATTCAGACCCAACCTGGGATCCTAGATACATCTCAGGGTCACCAGATATTTCCCATGGACTCTTAGATCCCCAGAGTACCAGACCATCCCACAAATCCCAGATGTATGTCAAGGAGCCCCCAGACCACTGAGGGACTTCCAGAACCATTAAAAGACTCCTAGACTCAGCTCCACAGACCTCACAGAACCTTGACCCAGCAGAACACTGGGATTCGCTGCTTGGGCCACCAACACTCACCTGAGCACCTCTTTGCCTCTCTGTGGTCTGTGTCTCTGTCTCCCACCTCCTCTGCCTGCTGAGTCCCTGAATGTGGCCCATCTCCACTGCAGATGCATGGACATCCTGGAGCTGTCGGAGCGCTTGGACCTGCAGCGGTTCCACTCGCACACCCTCCGCCTCTACCGCGCTGTGTGCGCCCTGGGCAACAACCGCGTGGCACATGCTCTGTGCAGCCACGTGGACC
The DNA here is from genome assembly GCF_965194825.1 of Balaenoptera physalus. NCBI lineage: Eukaryota > Metazoa > Chordata > Mammalia > Artiodactyla > Balaenopteridae > Balaenoptera > Balaenoptera physalus. The sequence continues at coordinate 14,239,352 of NC_138900.1, read as the reverse complement.
AGGCACAGCTGCTGCACGCCCTGGAAGACGCGCACCTGCCCGGCCCCCTGCGTGCAGGTTACTACGACCTCCTCATCAGCATCCATCTTGAAAGTGCCTGCCGCAGCCGCCGCTCCATGCTCTCTGAGTACATCGTGCCCCTCACTCCTGAGACCCGTGCCATCACCCTCTTCCCGCCTGGAAAAAGAGCAGATAATGGTCCCCGCCGCTATGGCCTTCCTGGTGTCGGCGTCACCACCTCGCTGCGGCCTCCACACCATTTCTTAGCTCCCTGTTTTGTGGCTGCCCTGCCAGCTGCTGGGGTGGCAGAAGCTCCAGCCCGTCTCAGCCCCAGCATCCCTCTGGAGGCTCTTCGGGACAAAGCACTAAGAATGCTGGGGGAGGCAGTGCGAGACGGTGGGCAGCACGCACGTGACCCTGTCGGGGGCTCCGTGGAGTTCCAGTTTGTGCCCGTGCTCAAGCTTGTGTCCACCCTGCTGGTAATGACTTCCTCCTGCTTCCCTCTGTCCTGTTCTTTCACATTCCAAATCATCCATCCATCCGTACATACATACCTACATACATTCCCCTCCCATTTATACATCCAACTGCCCGTTCATCTCTCGGTCCATATACCCTTCACCTTCCAACTTATCCTTCTATCATCTACTCATTCACTTTTCCTTCCATCCATTCGTCTGCCATATATTCATCTGTTTAGTAATCACTTCCTTCTTTCCATTCATCCATCCAACCAACCATCATTCATCCATCCTCCACCACCCTTTCCATCCATCCACCTATTCATTCAAACATACCCCCATCTTTCCATCCAAAAGTTCCTCATCTATTTATCCTTCCAGTCTCCACCCAATTATCCATCCATCCATACATGTATCCATCTATCTAACTTTCAATCTAGTTGTCCATTCATTCTTCCATTCATTCACACATCATTACATCCACCATTTCATCCATTCATCCATCCACCTACCCATTTATTTATTAATCTATCTTTCCCTTCATGCATTCAACCATCATCTTCCTTCCACCTGTGCATCCATTCATCCACCCATCCACAGATTCATCCATTTCTCCATCTTCCACCTATCTGTCCATCAATCCATGCATCTCTCTATCCATATATATTAAGACCCATCCACGTACCCACAAATCCATCCAACCATCTACACCCTTTAATTCACCCGTTCTCCATCCTTCTGTCCCTTCTTCATTTCATGTACCCTTTCATTCACATACCCATCTAATGACTCATCCATATATCCATCCATCCATCCGATTTTTCATACACAAACCTATCCACCCATCCACATATCCATCCTACCCCAGTGCCTGGTTATTTACCCATTTATCTATTTGCCCATCCACTCATTTACTTGCTTATGCGTCTGTCAAACCATCTATCCACCCACCTATCTATACATCATTTATCCTGTCATCCATCTACCCACCATCTCTTCTTCCACCTTTACCTTCACCTCTCAGTTCATTATCCACCCATCCATCCATCTCCCCGTCAAACCTCTACTGTTCCATCTGTTAATTCATCCACCCAGTCACCCAGTCCTCCCCCCATTCATTCATCTCTCTCTCTTTCCCCACTATTTTTCCCTTTTATCTACCTGCTCTCCTTCCATCTGATAGCATCTTCATTATGTTGACTGAGAGCTAGCATATGCTGGGAGATATGAGGGCCTCAGGTGTAGGGTGTGTCCTGTTACAGAGTAACAAATGCTCAAGCTTGGGAAAAAGGACACTTCCTTGTGAAGGGAGAGGTGCTCATGTTTGGCTATGTAGTCTGGGCCATGTACGTGGGACACAGGGTGTGGATCTGGGGGGATCTTAAGGAGGATGGATGGCAGGGCAGGGGGATGCCATTCCTGCTTGTAAGAGGAATCATATACAGCCAATGCAGGAATGAATCTGGCCTGTGCAGGAGAAACATATCTGGAGAGTGAGGCTGGGTCTTGATTACGGAAGCCTTGCAGGCCACAGTGACAGACCCAGGCTTTGTCCCATAGGTGATGGGCATCTTTGGCGATGAGGATGTGAAACAGATCTTGAAGATGATTGAGCCTGAAGTATTCACTGAGGAAGAAGAGGAAGAGGAGGAGGAAGAAGAAGAGGAGGAAGAGGAGGATGAGGAGGAGAAGGAGGAGGATGAGGAGGAAGAGGCACGGGAGAAGGAAGATGAGGAAAAAGAGGAAGAGGAGACAGCAGAAGGGGAAAAAGAAGAAGACTTGGAGGAGGGGCTGCTCCAGATGAAGTTGCCGGAGTCTGTGAAGTTACAGGTGGGCTGATTCTGCCTGTTTTCCAGCCTCCATCCCTCTGGGCTAGGACATACAGGGTCTGGTGGGGCTTGAGTCTGGACTTTGTCCCAAGGCAGTGGGGAGCTGTGGAAGGGCATAAAGCAGTGGAGTGCTGCTGGCTTTGAATGAGCTATCTGGTTTCCATGTGGGAGGTGAATTAGAGGGGTGAGACCATGGAGATGGCTGGCTTGAGGATCCAGGCAGGAGACAGTGGTGGCTCGACCAGAGCAGGGCTATGGAGTGGGGAGAGAAAGCAAGAAAAGTTTCAAGGAAGTCCTGATGGTCTCACCACCATCCCTCCTACTGCATGGCTGTCATCCCACAGATGTGTCACCTGCTGGAGTATTTCTGTGACCAAGAGCTGCAGCACCGTGTGGAGTCTCTTGCAGCCTTTGCAGAGCGCTACGTGGACAAGCTCCAGGCCAACCAGAGGGACCGCTACGGCACCCTTGTGAAAGCCTTCACCATGACTGCAGCTGAGACTGCCCGACGTACTCGCGAGTTCCGCTCCCCACCCCAGGAGCAGGTCCTCTGACCCCTGACCCCAGCTGGCCTTACTGTCTAAACCCAACCTCAACCTCTCCCCTTACTCTGATCACTGATGATACTCACTTAACCTCTCAATCTGAGCTTGACCTCTGACCCTATCCATATACTTATCTGTTACTCTTCTACCTCTCTCTGAACCAGACTTCTGAGTCACCGCAGACTGACCCTGACTCCTTTCGAACCTTTAGTCGCCCAGATATTCTTCACTAATGACCTTAGACAGGAACTCACGTTTGGATCTTTAATCCTTGACTTCAGAGTTCCTGCTCTGGGGTCTCTGACCCTCATTCTAATCTTTGACCTTCCCCTAGATCAACATGCTATTGAACTTCAAAAATGCTGAGGATGAGGAAGATTGTCCTGTCCCTGAAGAGATCCAACAGGATTTGCTCGAATTTCATCAAGACCTGCTGACACACTGTGGTAAGAGAGGAGATCAGAGAATCCTCCTCCCAAACTTGTTCTTGAGACCTGTCTTGAAGTTTTCCTAAGATTTCCTGATCTTAAATATCTACAGTATTTGTGCAGTAACTGTTGGTAAAATGAATGAGTGACTGAATGAATGAACATGTTAGTGAACAGGTAGATGATGAGTGGAAGGATATGTTTATATGGGTATTTGGGTGGATGTATATGTGGACAAATGGCTGTAGGCTATAGCTGGATGGAAGAGTGTGTGAATTGATGGAGAGAAGGATGGCCGAATAAAGAAATGGGTGAAGAGATGGCTGACTGGTTTGGATGAATGAAAAGAAGGATGGCTGGAGGGATGGATGGATGACCTCTATTTTTTCTCATAAGTCAGCTGATAATCTTACTGAGATTTTCTTATATGTGATGAGTCATTTTTCCCTGGCTGGCTTTCAAGATTTCTCTTTACCTGTGCCTTTAAGCAGTTTGAGTATGATGTATCTAGGTGTGGAGCTCAATGAATTTATCCTACTTGAGCTGTTTTTGTTTTTTGCCGCACCATGCGGTTTGTGGGATCTCAGTTCCCCAACAAGGGATCGAACCCAGGCCATGGCAGTGAAAGCCAGGAATCCTAACCACTAGGCCACCAAGTTTCTTGGATGTGTAGATTAATATTTTTCATCAAATTTGGGACTTTGAGGCCATTATTTTTCCAAATATTTTTCTGCTCCTTTCTCATCTCTCCTTCTAGGACTCCCATTATGCGTATGTTGGTACACTAGATGGTGTCCCACAGGTCTCTGAGGCTCTGTTAGTTTTTCTTCATTGATTCTTTCTCCTACCAGCTCAAGTATGCTGTTGCACCCCTCTAGTGTTTTTTAAATTTCAGTTTTTGTACTTTTCAACTCTATATGGTTATTTTTTACATTATCTACCTCTATTAATATTCTCTGTTTGATGAGACATTGTCATCATAGTTCTCTTTAATACTTTAGACTTGGTTTCCTTTAGTTCTTTGAAGATACTTGCAATAGTTGACTTAAAAGGCAAATGATTCAAGGAATGAATAAATGAACAAACATGAACATATAAAGAAACAAATGAAAAACCCCACGAATGCACACATGAATGAGAAATGAGTGAGTGAACACATGAATGAATAAAGAAGTAAATGATAAGAGGCGATTAATAAGCAATGAATGATGAATGACACGCCCTCCCTTCTTGACCACCTCCAGGAATTCAGCTGGCGGGGGAGGAGGAAGAACCGGAGGAAGAAGCCACCCTGGGCAGCCGCCTGATGGGCCTGTTGGAGAAGGTACGGCTGCTGAAGAAGAAGGAGGAGAAACCGGAGGAGGAGCCACCTGCCGAGGAGCACAAACCCCGTGAGGACTGGGGCCACCAAGGATGGCACAGGGGTGGGCCAAGCAGCCCTGCGCTTGGGGAGTTTCTGGGTCCAAGACAGGCCACCAGGAGTAGCCCAAGGGACGGGTGGATGGGTATTAATGAGAGAGGAGGAGTGGAGAGAGGGGTGAGAGAGGAGGCATGCTGGAGGCGTGGCCCCAAAGTTGGGGCTGCACAGTGTGTGTGTTGGAACAGTGTGGTGCATGGCTGCCAGAGCAGAGGCATACATCCAACCTTGGGATGGGGCAACTCCTGCACCACCGTGGCTTCCATGTACTTGTGGCTTTTCTTTGTTTTTCCCTTATTTCTTGGTGAAAGTGATTACTATGCTGAGGGGTTAGGAAAGCAGCCATGATAAATGTTGGGCCCATGGGTCATTAGGCAAACTATATATTAACACCGTATAACAAGGACAGAGTCCCTAACATTGGTGGAGGGTTTATTCTATAACATTCAAGAAATTTTATTGGGCCAACTCTGGGCCAGGCACTGTTGGTAGGGCCAGGGAATATAGTAGGGGGAAGAGTCAAAGTCCCTGCCCTCAAGGAGTTTAGAATATTACAAAAGATACAAATATACATATACCATAATATCAGATGGCCATACGTATTAAGAAGAAAACTAAAGCTGAGTGAGAGGAGAGAGAGGGACAAAGATGGAGAGGTTGGAGTGGGGGAGTGAGGTATGCAAAGATCTGGGGAAAGATGATTGGTACAGATGGAACAGCCAGTGCAAAGGCCCTGAGGCAGGAACATGCTTGGTGCGTTTAGAGACCAGTGTGGCTGGAGCAGAGTGAGCAGGAGGGGAGGTACAGAATATGAAGTCAGAAGTGATGGGTCCAGATCGTGTAGAGCAGATGGAAGGAAGGTAGGACATGTCACAGGTCATGAATTGACACCATCATTCAGTGCCAGTGCAGGAAGGTTTCTTCTGACCCTGAGACACAGGAGACATCTGTCTTCTCTCCCAGAAATCCTGGGAAGAAAAAGGGTTGGGAGAGAAAGAGAGACAGGGAGAGAAATGGATGCTGGATATAGGAGAGGAGAGTCCCGGGGACATCGCCAGGGAAAATAAAAGAGTTCATTTTTGACATAATTTTCAGATGACACCAATGTCTTCACCATTTTTCTTTATGTCTGTTGTCTCCCATGATGAAAAATCAGCAGTGTTTTTACAGAACAAATGGAATTACCACTTGCACTTTCAAAGGTGCTCAGAATAATGCTCTGGTACTTTGCAGTGATACAAGTGCTTTTTCCTCTTAAAGCTTTTAGGGGGGCACTTATGGTCTGGGTATAGGGTGAAGAGGATAGGGAGACTCCTAGAGCCACAGAACAAAATCTGCCAGAATCTGCCCACTCCTGGCAGGAGGAGGGCGGGAGGTGAATGGTTAGCAACTGAGAAGCCCTCTGGAAAGAGGGGCGCCCTCTGTACCGTTTTTGCTCAAGGCCCTGGTCAGGAAGAGTGTTCCTACCCTTGTGTCCCCTTCCCAGAGTCGCTGCAGGAGCTGGTGTCCCACACAGTGGTGCGTTGGGCCCAAGAGGACTTCGTGCAGAGCCCCGAGCTGGTACGGGCCATGTTCAGCCTCCTGCACCGGCAGTACGATGGGCTCGGGGAGCTGCTGCGTGCCCTGCCCCGGGCCTATACCATCTCACCCTCCTCCGTGGAGGACACCATGAGTCTGCTTGAGTGCCTTGGCCAGATCCGATCACTGCTTATCGTGCAGATGGGCCCCCAGGAGGAAAACCTCATGATCCAGAGCATTGGGTGAGGCCCCGCCCCTCCCCTGACTCTGCACATCCCCGGGGAAGGGAGGGGAGACCTTCTGGCTCAAGCTTGTCCACCGGCTCACGTCCTCTGGATGCAATAATGTGTCCTTCCCCACTTCTGCCCCATCCTCAGGGTGGTGTGCTCCTCCCAGCAGCTAGCCCATCTCCCTAGGTAATGTCCCCCCCTCTTACCTCTCCACCCATCCCTGGGTAACAGCTCCTACTCACCTGTGACTCTTGGCTCAAGATTTACCCTCTTTGAGCTTCGGTTTCTTCATCTCTAAACTGGGGAAGAGCCACGCTTATCCTGAAGAGTTGTGGTGCGGCTTCAGTGAGCTCATGTAGTGGTAATAACAGTAATAATAATAATGATAACAATAGTCTTCAGCACTCAGCGCCAAGTGAGCCTCATTCATTCACTCAGCAAACATCTATTGAGCACCTACTGTGTGCCAGGCCCTTTCTAGGCACTTGGGGTTACAACATGCAACATGATAAAGATCTCCGCCCCAGGGGGAGCCCACCTTGGATCCTCTGGTTTCCTTGTCTGTGAAAGAGGGATAATTCCAGTTCCCGCATCACAGGGTGGACATAAGGATTGAATGAGTTCAGATCTGTAAAGGGAGTAGTGCCGGGCACAGACTAGGAGTTCAGTAAATGTTAACTGTTACCACAGTGGTGGTGATGGCTCCCACAGGGGTCTGGAGGCTCTCCGTGGACTTGACCCCATGCACTCTACCTGTCCACAGGAACATCATGAACAACAGAGTCTTCTACCAACACCCGAACCTGATGCGGGCGCTGGGCATGCATGAGACAGTCATGGAGGTCATGGTGAATGTCCTTGGGGGCGGCGAATCCAAGGTAAGGGGGCTGTGTGGGCTGGAGAGCTCAGGGGAGGGGGCCCCAGAGGGCAGGCACTGACCACCAGCCCACCCTGCTTGCCCAGGAGATCCGCTTCCCCAAGATGGTGACCAGCTGCTGCCGCTTCCTCTGCTACTTCTGCCGCATCAGCCGGCAGAACCAGCGCTCCATGTTTGACCACCTGAGCTACCTGCTGGAGAACAGCGGCATTGGCCTGGGTGAGGAACCCTGAGCCCACTCCTGGCGGTCCATCCAGGCTGGACCCGCTCTCCGCTGGCTCACTTAGTCATTTAACAAACACTCACTCTCAACTCACCCTGGATCTGGACCTGTAATGAGCAGTGCTGGGGATACCCAGACAGCCCTGGGCCTGGCCCTAATGGGGTTCACAGTGGAGTGGGGTAGACAAACCCATCCCAGACAGTGTCGGCCTGGACTGATCAGGCCTGGGATGGAGAAGCACAGTCAGAGGAGCCACCTGACCCAGGCTGGAAAAGGTGTGGTCAAGGAGGGCTTCCTGGAGGAGGTGAGGCAAGCAAAAGTGAGACAGTCAGCTAGGCACCTCTGAAGAGCATTCTCACTGCCTCTCACCCCCACAGGCATGAAGGGCTCCACGCCCCTGGACGTGGCAGCTGCCTCTGTCATTGACAACAACGAGCTGGCCTTGGCGTTGCAGGAGCAGGATCTGGAGAAGGTGTGGAGGGAGAAGGCCTGGCCCATACCTGGCCCCTTGGGGCACCTGCTGATTTGGGTCCCACTCTATGGGTGCCATTGTGCTTGGTCCAGAACTGAATCAGAAGGGGAATAATTTGCAGCAAAGGGACAGGACCCAGTCACTCGCTCACGGGGCTGAGTGAAAATCTACACCCCACCCTCCCCAGCCACGTGGGCTTGGCACGTTTCTTGGCCCTCTGTGCTCCCTGCTTCTGTGTGTAGCAGTGAAAGGCATGGGCTCTGGAGTTCAGCAACTTAGATTCAACTCCCCGCCCCCACCCCCACTCCCAGCCCCACTCTCTTGCTGTGTGGCCTTGGACAAGTGGCTTAAATTCTCCAGGCCTCCATCTCCTCATTTGTAGAATGAATATAATAGAAACAATTTCATACAGTTGTTCTGCGGATTAAATAAGTTAACTCACGAAAGCGTTTACAAAGCAGTAAGCACCCTCTGACAGTTATCTACTATTATAGTATTATTATTTAACAAATGTTTTTGAGCACCTACTATGTGTCAGGACCTGTCCAAGGCAGTAGGGGTATGACAGTGATTGAGAGTCAAAAATCCTTGTCCTTGTGAAGCTGACATTCTAGTTGGGAGGATGGATAATAAACGAGATGAAGAAGTAAAATATGTGGTGTATTAGCTAATGACGAGTGTTAAGGAAGAAAAAACGTGAGCAAGGGAGAGAAATATCAAGTGTCGGGAGGGTGTCTGAGTTTAGACACGAGTGGTCAGAGAAAGCCTCACTGAGAAAGTGACCTTCAGGTAAAGCTCTGAAGGAGATGGGGGCCATATGGACATGAGGGGGAAGAGCGTTCCAAGCTGGGAAGCAGCCAGTGCAAAGGTGCTGAGGCAGGAGTGAACCTGATGAGCTTGAGGAACAGCAGAGAGAGCAGTGTGCTTGGAGCAGAGGGAGACAGGGTGAGTGCTAGGATGTGAGGGCAGGGAGCTGACAAGGGCAGATTGTGTGGAGGGTCTGTGGGCCACAGCGAGGGCTCTGGCTTTAGCCCTGAGTGAGACAGTAGGGGTCTCTCTGACTGTGTGGGGAACAGACTAGGGGTTGAAGGGAACAGTGAGCCCAGGGAGGAGGTGGCTGTGATGGTCCAGGTGGGAAATGATGGTGGAGGATGAGGGTTATTGTTTGCTGAGGGATCCAAATTGGATTGCAGAGCTCCAGGGATGGGCAGGGACTTGAGCCTTGGGGAGGAAGGAGGTGTGGGTCTAGCCTTTGGCTGAGCCTCCTGTGCCCCCAGGTGGTGTCCTACCTGGCAGGCTGTGGCCTCCAAAGCTGCCCCATACTCCTGGCCAAAGGGTACCCAGACATCGGCTGGAACCCCTGCGGCGGCGAGCGCTACCTGGACTTCCTGCGCTTCGCTGTCTTCGTCAACGGTGAGGCAAGGGGTGGCGGTAATAGGGCGGGAGGCTGCAGGTCACTGGCTAAAGCCTCCCTCGGGTGTGGCCCACATACTGGGCCACAGGCCTGGCCTGGGCAGGGATGCCTGCAAGTGGGCGCGGGGCAGGGTCCGGAGGTCAACGGGGGCCTGACGTTCACCCCTGGGGTGCCAGGTCAGGGGCTGTCCAGGGAGGGACCCTGGGCCGTGGCTCATGAGGCCTCCTGACCCCGCGAGCCACCAGGTGAGAGCGTGGAGGAGAATGCCAACGTGGTGGTGCGTCTGCTGATCCGCAAGCCTGAGTGCTTCGGGCCTGCCCTGCGGGGCGAGGGCAGCTCGGGGCTGCTGGCCACCATCGAAGAGGCCATCCGCATCTCCGAGGACCCCGCGAGGGATGGCCCAGGAGTCCGCAGGGACCGGCGGCGTGAGCTGTGAGTCTCCTGCCCCCTCCTCGACAGAACCACCACCCTCCCCGAGCCCCTGCTGCCTCCTCACACCACCCGCCTTCCTCTGCAGCTTCGGGGAGGAGCCTCCCGAAGAAAACCGGGTGCACCTTGGACACGCCATCATGTCCTTCTACGCTGCCTTGATCGACCTGCTGGGACGCTGTGCACCAGAGATGCATGTGAGACCTGAAGGCTGGGCTGGGGGACGGGCACAGCCAACCTTGAACCTCTTCATTCAGACATTCAACAACATTGATTTAGCTCTTGCTATGCGTGTGGTCCTGGGCTAGGCAATGCTGGGGACACACCAGTGGCCGAGAGAGCCCCTGGCCCCACTCCCACAGAGCTCTCAGTCCAGTGCGGGAGATCAAGCAATGAAAGCCAGTGGTAGTCAGGGCTGCAGGGGAGAAGCACAGGCAGAGGGGTCAGGGCTGGGAATTCTAGAGTTAGCTCCACGAGACGGAGTCTTTACCTGCCAGTGGGTCGGGAAGGGATGGAATGGGGGAATGACCACATGGGGCAGGGGGTGCCTGATGACATGCCCACCTCCCCTCTCCAGCTAATCCAAGCCGGCAAAGGCGAGGCCCTGCGGATCCGCGCCATCCTGCGCTCCCTCGTGCCCCTGGACGACCTCGTGGGCATCATCAGCCTCCCACTGCAGATCCCCACCCTGGGCAAAGGTGCGGAGGGGCGGGACTCAGCAAGGGAGTGACGCTGGGGAGGAAGCAGAGGGACCCAAGGGCAGCCCTGACCCCGCTCTCTTGCCCACAGATGGGGCTCTGGTACAGCCAAAGATGTCGGCATCCTTTGTGCCGGACCACAAGGCGTCGATGGTGCTCTTCCTGGACCGCGTGTACGGCATCGAGAACCAGGAGTTCTTGCTGCATGTGCTAGATGTGGGTTTCCTGCCCGACATGCGGGCGGCCGCCTCGCTGGACACGGTGAGTACTCTGGCCACTCTCCCGGCCTCCAGAGTGGGATGTGTCATGGGAATAGTGGCAGCACTTTTGTTTGTTCTGAACTTGTGTACATATCATAATCCTCCCTCCTCCACCATCAAGATAGAAAACAAAAACCAAGAAGAACTCTGAGTTCTGGGAAAGGGTGGGTGGAAATCTCCAACACCTCAGATTATAGAAAAGAATTCTCAGTGATGGCTCAGCACCGTGGAGATACAAAGACCCATGCACAACACCAACAACAAGAACAATAATAATAGAAGGTGACAATGCCACGTTAGGATGAAGACTGATAACTCACCATTGGTTTGGCCAAATGGAGGAAGCAGTTTCAGTGAGGTGGTGGGGCTAAAGCCTTATGGGAAAGGGTTTAGGAGAGCCCGGGAGGACTTCCCTGGCAGTCCACTGCAGGGGGCGCAGTGGAAGTTTGCCCCCTGGTCAGGGAACTAAGAGCCCATATGCCATGCGGTGCAGCCAAAAAATATATATATAGAGAGAGAGCGAGCCCCTCTCAGAGAGAGAGGCTGAGAGGTGAGGTATTGGAGACAGCGAGTGTTGACAGTCTACACAAGTTGGTGACAGAAGAGGCAGGGAAATGGCGATGTGCTGGCCGGGTGAACTTGGTCAAGAGGAGGCTCTTCTTAAGATGGGAGAAATGACTGTTCCCTACTGGGAAAGGGAACCCCGGAACTTGAATCTATAACTACCAGGTTATCAGAAATACAGGGGGCAGAGGAACTAGTTACCTGACACCACTGGGAAGCGACCAACCAAGGCCAAAATGTAGGAAATTCCATTGGACCCATGACTCAGTTTCTTCAGCAAACAAATAGCCTTATAAAGGGGGGGAGGAAAAGGGACAGTTACTGATGGAGACACCTGTCAGCCAAGTACAGTATGGGGGTCTTCTTGGGGCCCTGATCCAAACAATCGCAGCTAAATGCAAAGCCATTTTTGAGACAATTAGAGAAAGCTGATCATGATTATTAAGAGATTTCGTTAATTCTGTGAGGTGTGATAATGGCAGCATGGAATGTTAAATAGAAGTATTGATACTTGTCTGAATGGAGATACATATTGAAGTATCTTTGGATAAAGTGATATATGGCTGGGGGTTGCATGAAATATTACAGGAAAAAAAAGCGAGGGTAGAGAGGAAAAGCATGCAGAAGGTGGGTATCTGCAGAACAGCCTAATCTGGGTAATGAGGGTTCATTAATTGGCTCCTGGACTTTTGCGTGTATTTGAAATTTTGCATAGTCCAAAGTACTAAGGGTAGTGGAGTCTGGGAGAAGCAGGTTTCAGGGGAAGATCAGAAGCCGGGGTCGTTTGCCCAGAGTTATCCTGGGCAGGTGTCAGGGCTTGATGTCCCCACCCTGCGCCCCAGGCCACTTTCAGCACCACGGAGATGGCGCTGGCGCTGAACCGTTACCTGTGCCTGGCGGTGCTGCCGCTCATCACCAAGTGTGCGCCACTCTTTGCGGGAACCGAGCATCGCGCCATCATGGTGGACTCCATGCTTCACACGGTGTACCGCCTGTCCCGCGGCCGCTCGCTCACCAAGGCGCAGCGCGACGTCATCGAGGAATGCCTGATGGCGCTCTGCAGGTGGGGCGGGACCCTGGTGGGCGGGGCTACGGGTGGGGCGGACCTCAGGGTGAGATAACCCCGCCCCGTGCATGTCCCCGCAGGTACATCCGCCCGTCCATGCTGCAGCACCTGCTGCGGCGCCTGGTGTTCGACGTGCCCATCCTTAACGAGTTCGCCAAGATGCCGCTCAAGGTGAGGGCAAGCCCTCTTCAGCTTGCGTATTTCCATGCTCCACCCACCGGCTTGCTCCACCCACCGGCTTGCTCCGCCCTCGGACTATGGGGCTCATTTGTATCACACCGCCCAGACCAGTTAACCTGCAAACGCGCGGGCAGCGGGCCCCATAGAAACCTCTTTAACATTCACTTTGCGTCATTGGTGCCTCTGACACTCCCTAATTAGCGTTTAATTCGCATAACAGTGAGCCAACCCCCATCTTAATTAGCATATATTTGCGTGGGGCACACTTTTTCTAATTAGCATGCTTATTCGCATGCTTAGACCACCGGCCTTCCACTATTCAAATGACTGCATTTATTTCAGTAAATAGTACCACAGCTATCCTGAATATTTGCACACTGTCTCTCCTATTATTTTTTCATTTGCATGCTAGTTTGCATAAGGAGATACCCCCAACTCAGATATTTTAACTATTTTGCGTAATACATCTAAATCAGCCCCCATTTCAAATTTGCATATTGGCTGGTGGAGGCTCTCTTCCCAACTACCACGTGTTTCCATGGGGTGCTGCCTATGTTTCTATTTGCCATGTTAATTCACATAAGCACAGATCACTTCATCCGTATGCCCATTTGCACATAACCCTACCCATGGATTAATATCTGCATGCTTATTTGTGTAAAGAACACCAGACAAATCCAGCTCTGATTTAATGCCCATCCTGACTCTGAATTAGAGTGCCAAATTTACATAATAAACTGTCCAGGACCACTTCCCAATACGCATGCCATTTCCCCTTTATTAGCATATCATTTGCATAATCCACACCTCCTTCATAATTTAAAAGCACTGCCACCCCCCACCCCCACCCCAGGGCCTCCCTGGGCCTTCATTCGCCTGCCACCTGTTAATGTCCCCCTCATTTGTGTGTCCCCCTCTTGTTCCCACCCAGCTCCTCACCAACCACTATGAGCGTTGTTGGAAGTACTACTGCCTCCCCACAGGCTGGGCCAACTATGGGGTCACCTCGGAGGAAGAGCTGCACCTCACCCGTAAACTCTTCTGGGGCATCTTTGACTCGCTGGCCCATAAGGTCTGGGCACCCAAGGGCCCTGAAAGAAGCCTGTTTGGAGGGTCTGGGGCCCGAAGTCAGGGATCCAGAATGAAATCCTCAAAGTTGGGGGTTCAGGGAGGGAGGCAGTTCTGCAGGTTTGGATCTAGGAGAATCTATGAGTTGGGTCTCCGGTTTGAACATTATGGAAGAGGGAATGGGCCTCTAGTTTGGGGGCTTGGAGGGGGTAACATAGGCATGGTTTGAGAGTCCAGGTGGGTCTGAGGTTTGGGTTTCAGGGAGAGAGACCATACTTCATGTTTGAGGGCTCAAGAAAGAGGGGTGATGATTGGAGGGGTGAGTTTGAAGTCCTGGTGCTCCAGGATTTGAAGGCTCCGTCAGGCCTGCAGTGACCACCCCCCCCCCCACGCCCTGACCTCCCCAGAAATATGACCCAGAGCTGTACCGCATGGTTATGCCCTGCGTGTGTGCCATCGCAGGGGCCCTGCCCCCCGACTACGTGGACGCCTCTTACTCATCCAAGGCTGAGAAAAAGGCCACGGTGGACGCTGAAGGCAACTTTGATCCTCGGCCTGTGGAGACCCTCAAGTGAGGCCTGGGGGCAGGAGGGGGGTCCTGGGGGCTGGGAGAATAAGGTTTCAGAGGTGGAAGGAGGGGCCAGCCCTAACATCTGCTGACCCCACCCCCCTAATAGTGTGATCATCCCAGAGAAGCTGGACTCCTTCATTAACAAGTTTGCGGAGTACACACATGAGAAGTGGGCCTTCGACAAGGTTGGCGTCATGGTCCTCCCCTCCCCAGGAACCCCCACCCCTGCCAGCCTTCCTCAAGACCCCAGCTTTCCCCCAGACCCAGATCCTCCCAGAGGGCCCCAGGTTTCCCTGAGACCCATAACTCTTCCTGGGATTCACAGCCTCCTCTGGAACCCTCAGCCCCTCCAGGGCTCCCTCTCAGTGTCTGTCCACACCTCATCCTGCTCCCACTCCCAGCTCCATAGTGACACTGCCCCCACCTGTCCCCTCTCCACCTCCAGATCCAGAACAACTGGTCCTATGGGGAGAACATAGATGAGGAACTGAAGACCCATCCCATGCTGAGGCCCTACAAGACATTTTCGGAGAAGGTGACCAAGCCTTGGCGCCCAAGTTGGGGGTCCAAAATTTGGGGGATCAGGGAGGGGTGAGGCAGCTTCATGGGCTTGGATCTAGCTGGATCTGTGGGTTAAGGCTCCCTATCCATGGACTTTGTCTTCCCTCAAACTTGGCTGCCTCCCCTAGACCCCAGACTCCTAGTGTCCCTTCTCTTAGAAAGAATTGGAGAGACTGCGTTTGATTCCTTGACCATACAACTTAACTTCTCTGAGTCTCATGTATAAAAGGGGGTAATGAGAGTTTGGGAAGCTCTGTTACAGAACAGGTAAGACACCTGGGATTGAATTCGGACTGGACCACTCCTAGCCACATGGTCAGGGCTTTCCCCTTCTTGGGACACTGGAGGCCAGTGAGGCTGAGCCAGGGGCTCCTACCTCCACCTCCCTCTCACCCCATTCCACCAACTCCACTCCCTTCTGTCCACCCCAGGACAAAGAGATTTACCGCTGGCCCATCAAGGAGTCCTTGAAGGCCATGATTGCCTGGGAATGGACGATAGAGAAAGCCAGGGAGGGTGAGGAGGAGAAGATGGAGAAGAAAAAAACCCGGAAGATATCCCAAAGTGCCCAGGTGGAGGCGGGGCTGGGACAGGGGGCGGGGTCATGAGGGGGTGGTGAGCGGCTAGAATAAGGGGCGGGGCCAGGAGAGGATGGGGCCAGGCAGGAGGTGGGGTCGAGAGGGGGATAAGGGCCACGGGAAAAAGGTGGGGTCAGCGGAAGGGGGAAGGCCAGGAGGGGGTGCAGGAGAAGGCTGAGAGATCTGGGAAGGAGAGGGCATGGGTCTGAAGAACTGCAAAGGGCAGAAGAGAGGAGGGTGGCTTAGAGACAGGGACTTAAGGAGAGGGCACAGAGGAGGGGTGTAGGGCCAGGTAGGGGGGATAAATTGGCTTGGGGGCTGGGCTTCCTGCTAGTCCATTCATCTTTCCCTTGTCTCCCCAGACCTATGATCCACGGGAAGGCTACAACCCCCAGCCCCCCGACCTCACCGGAGTTACCCTGTCCCGGGAGCTGCAGGTGAGTCTTGTGGTCCTTTATTTGGGGACTGGAGGCGTCTGTTGGGAGAGGAAGACATCCTCTGAATGTGGGCTTTGACCCTTTGCATCCTCTCCCAGGCCATGGCAGAACAACTGGCGGAAAATTACCACAACACATGGGGGCGGAAGAAGAAACAGGAGCTGGAAGCCAAGGGTGAGGCACCCACCCCACGCCGCACAGACTCCCCTTCGCCGTACTCCCCTAGTCACAGGCTCCGGAGTCATAAGGGCCTGGGTTACAGTTGTGTGACTTTGAACAGTTGCTTTCACCCCACTGAACTTCGTTTCTGTGTCTCTACAATGGGGATAATCGCAGCATTTACTCCTGTAGGGCTGTGGTGACGATGTGAGGAGCATCTGAAAGCAATGTTTGGTTATTCTTATCTCTGTCTTTATTACTATAATTATGCACACCCTGAACTTCAGGAACCACTTCAATGAGCGGCCTGGGTCCCCCCCCACGCCCCTGATTTCTGGTCTTTGCTGCCCCAGGTGGTGGGACCCACCCCCTGCTGGTTCCCTACGACACGCTCACGGCCAAGGAGAAGTCACGAGATAGAGAGAAGGCCCAGGAGCTGCTGAAGTTCCTGCAGATGAACGGCTACGCGGTCACCAGGCAAGCGGGCTGGAAGGCCGGCCCGGGAGGGGTAGGGAAAGTGGGCGGAACCCCGGCAAAAGCTGGGAGTGGCGAGTCCTAGGTAGTGGAGGCGGAGCCAGAGAAAGGAAGATGATGGGGGTGGGGCCTGGGAGCAGAGGCGGGGCCATAGAGGGGTGGGGCCTGGAGGGCAGAGGCGGGGCCAGAGAGGGGAGGAGCCTAAGAAGGGTGGGGCCTGGAAAGCGGAGGCAGGGCCTGGGGGAGTCCAGGCCGAACTGGAAAGAGGCGGGAAATACGGCGGGTCTGCGTCTGGGCTGACCTCTCGCTCTGCCTGCACGCAGGGGCCTTAAGGACATGGAACTGGATACGTCTTCCATTGAGAAACGGTTCGCCTTCGGCTTCCTGCAGCAGTTGCTCCGCTGGATGGACATTTCTCAGGAGTTTATCGCCCACCTGGGTACGGAGAATTCCCTCCCCGTCCCCGCCCTAGCTGCAGTTTCACAAAGGCACCCAGTTCATTCATTTCTCCTTCCTCCCCTCATCTAATCATTGTGCCAGACATTGTTCTAGGGGTTGAGAATAAGACAGTGAACAAGAAGACAAAGATCCCTGTCCTCCTGCCACTTACATTCCTGTGGTGGATTCAGCCATTTAAAGTCGGAAATAAGGAGATCACTGAGTGTGTCAGAAAGTGATTAGTGTTATGGGAAGAGGAATACACTAGAGCTAGCTAAAGAGGGTTGGGAGTGTGGGCCGCTTGTAATTTTAAACGGAGTATTCCAGGACTTCCTTGGCGGTCCAGTGGTTCAGATGCTGCACTTCCACTGCAGGGGTCAGTGGGTTTGATCCCTGGTCGGGGAACTAAGGTCCCACATGCCCTGCTGTGCAGTCAAAAAAATAAAAATAAATAAATAGAGTATTCCAGGAAGCTGGGGAGAGAGCTATGTGGTCATCTGGGGAGAGTATTTTAGGGAGAGGAACAACCAGTGCAGAGGTCGCTGATGTGCGTATTAGGAGGCCCATGTGGCTGAAGCAGAGTGACAGAGGGGAAGAGTGAGAGGAAACGGGGTCAGTGACAGGCAGATCATGACGGGCTTTGCAGGCCATGGGGAGGACTGTGGCTTTTTGCTCTGAGTGAGATGGTGTCACGGGAGCATTCTAAGCAGGAGAGGGCCCTGATCTGCCTTGGGTGTTCACAGGCTCCCTCTGGCTGCCTGTGGGAGCAGACTGAGGGCAGCAGGAGCAGAAGAGAGTGAGAACTGGGCAGATTCTGGATCTATTTTGAAGGCTGAGGCTGTTGGGATGCCCTGCAGATGCCTCTTATATATCACTAAGAATCACAGCTGGGGCCCCTATGATCCCTTCCAGCTTCCCCCAGAGAGCCCCAGCATTCCCCTTAAGAGCCACCCAGGAACCCCCAAATTCCCTTCAGGTGAGTGAGTGGCCCAGCAGGATTCACTCATTACGTCTCACCCCAAATCCCACGTGAGCCAGACCTCCATGCTGCACAGGCTCCTGGCAATTCCCTCTCCTCCCTGAAGCTCAGTTTGCTCATCTGTGAAAGGGGGATTCTGTTCACCATAACCCGCTACAGTTCTGTCACTTATTTGCTAAGTGACCTGGAGTGAGCTCTTTCACCTCAATTTCCTCATCCGTAAAATGGGAATGAAGGACCAAGTATACAGGCCTCCAGGTTGGGAGGAGATTGTGCAAGAACATTTCTCACAGTGCCAGGGGACATAGCAAGTGTTTAGTAATTGGAGCCTTATTTATTATTATTATTATTATTTTAATAGTATTATTATTTTAATAATATGAATTATTACCGTCACTACGATGATGATGATGATGACTGAAACAGATTTCCACTTTACAGTTGAATCTAATGTGTCTATATTGACTTCTTGTTTCATTCATTCATTCCACATTTACTCAGTGCCAGATATTGAAGTTCAGAAAGAAAAGGACTTGTGATTGGTGAGGAGGGGGATGTTCCATGGCCTTACCCCATCCCAGTTTGTCCTCCTCCCCATTTTCAGCCTCAGGAAGGGTTTGATCAAGGAGTTAGGGGGATCAGATGAAAGATAGGGGAGAGAGGTTTACCTCAAAGCCAATACAAGTGACTTCATACCAGGAGGCAATCTCCTATCATATCCCAACTCTGCCCCCTCAGAAAACCCTGAGTTCCCTAGCCTTGAAGCCACCATGACCCCTATTTGCCTTCCCCCACCAGAGGCTGTGTTCAGCAGTGGACGAGTGGAAAAGTCCCCTCATGAACAGGAGATTAAATTCTTTGCCAAGGTGAGAGCTGGGATCAGAAGCTGGAGGAGGCTGGGGACTGGTGGGCTTTCCTCTCTCTTCACCCAAAATCCCTTTCGTCTCTTCCCCATGCCCCCAGATCCTGCTCCCTTTGATCAACCAGTACTTCACCAACCACTGCCTCTATTTCCTGTCCACGCCGGCCAAAGTGCTGGGCAGTGGTGGCCACGCCTCCAACAAGGAGAAGGAAATGATCACCAGGTGCGCCCCCCTGGGACCTGTGACTCACACCCCTGACCTCACGACATTGTAATCCTGGATCTCTTCCTCCCACCCTTGGACCTTAGAGGCTCTGTCCTAGGTGCTGGGCACTGATCAGTCTACCTGCAGAGGTGATGGAAGGGCTAGGGTGAACAACTGCCCTGGTGTGCCCCAGGACACGGGGCTTTCAGGCAACCTGGGACGAATTTGTCACCCTGTCAGAAAGGCAGACCAGCGTCCCCACCCCCAGCATACCAGTTACTGCTTGTGACTTTCAAGCTGGTTCATCTCTCTGCCCCTCCGCACCCCTCTGTCTCCTTCGTTTTCTCCCCCATCATGCTTTCTCCTCCTGGCTCTGTCTTCTGTCCCTCTCCCCCTGTCTTCCCTGTCCCTCCTCCTCTCATTGTGTCCCCTTGGTGTCCTCGCTCCCTGTTTCTCCTGTCCTGTTTCTTTCTCTTTCTTCAGCCTCTTCTGCAAGCTTGCCGCTCTTGTCCGTCACCGAGTCTCTCTCTTTGGTAAGTAGCTCTGCTCCTGAGCCCTTCTCCCCAATCTTCCCTCTCTTCCCCTCTTCACAACCTCGCCCTGAAGAAATATGGCCCAGGTTCATGCCTTAATCTGAACAACTTTCCCTGTGTTCTTCCTCTGAACGTGGACATGGAGTGGGTGGTCCTGGGGACAGAGCAGTGACTGGGATAGTCCTGGGCCCTGCCATCATGGAACTCTCAGACTCATAACCAGACGGTGACGGCCCAGAGGTCAGGGCCAGGGTTGGGGAGGGACAGGAAGAGGGGTCAGGGCCGGGATGGGGGAGGGACAGGCAGAGGGATCACAGCCAGGATGAGGGAAGGACAGGGGCCTATGGGAGTCTAGGTGGGGTGGGGGTGGATGAAGAGAGATCAGCTGAGTTGGCTGTAGAGGGAGGTACTGTCCCCATAACCCTTTCTTCACCCAAGCCCAACTTCCTCCCCCAGGGACGGATGCCCCAGCTGTGGTCAACTGTCTTCATATCCTGGCACGCTCCCTGGATGCCAGGTGGGGCTAAGGGTCATGGTGCCCACTCCCATTCTAACCGTGCTCCCACCCCCAGCCCCTGTTCTCCTAGACTCTCCTCAATCTTGAATCTCAGATTCTGGAACTGGTTTGTCCCCACTTCCCTGTTAGGACCGTGATGAAGTCTGGCCCCGAGATCGTGAAGGCTGGCCTCCGTTCGTTCTTTGAGAGTGCCTCGGAGGACATCGAGAAGATGGTGGAGAACCTGCGGCTAGGCAAGGTGTCGCAGACACACACGCAGGTGAAGGGTGTGGGCCAGAACCTCACCTACACCACCGTGGCCCTGCTGCCCGTGCTCACCACCCTCTTCCAGCACATCGCCCAGCACCAGTTTGGAGACGATGTTATCCGTAAGGGCTCCTGATCTCAAGGGCAGTTGTGTGTGTGGGGGTGTCAGTTCAACCAACACCACCCATCCCAGTGTGCCTGATAGAATCTGCAGGTGTTTCAGCGTTATATTTATTGAGAGGATTCATTGTCATAAGCAAAGTGTGCATTCAGTTCAGAAAATCGGTAGGTTAGAGAATGAGTTAATCAGAGCATTAATTCCACAGCTCTAACAAAAGAACCTAAATCACAGTAGCTTAAACAAGTGACAGATATATTTCTTTTTCATGTAACAGTCTACTGGTAGGTTGATCATGATGTCAGAAGCCCAGATTCCTTCCATCTTGTTGCTCTGCCATCCCTGAAATATTGCCTTTATCCATATGGTCCAAGATGGTGCACCATCTCCTTCTCATTCTAGCCAGTAGGAGACAAGAGAAAACAGAGGAGGGCACCTCAGTTCTTTTAAAGGAACAACGTAGAAATGGCCCACATCACTTCTGCTCACATTTATCCTATTGGCCAGAACATAGCATATGGCCACATGTCACTGTAAGGAAGACTAGGATGGTAGACTTTATTCATGTGTTGAGCTAAGTATGGAGGTCTCTTACTAGGAAGAAGAGAAGAGCAGAAAGAAGGTAAGAGCAGATATTGGGAGTCAATTGGCAGTGTCTGCTGTATTTATCCTACCAAATTGCACCTATAGTGTGTGACCCAGCCTGGGATCTTGTAACATAATGCATACAGTGTGTAACATAATGTTGTTAATGAGACCCGGGCAAGATAAAACACCCAATAGGGGGTGATGACATTGTATGTTCAGGTACTCAAAAAGCCCTACAAGATGTGGAGCATGGCAGAGGCAGGAAAGGGCAGGAAGGGCTGGTGGGAGAGATGTCTTGGAGGCCGAGGAATTAGGCTGTGGAGAGGAGGCATCCAGAGTGAGGCCCTGGCCTGGGGACCTGGGGACAGTGGGGCCTCCATGAGACAAGCTGGGAGAAATAACAAGTTTGAGGGAGATGCCAAGGTCACTTTGGGGTTCAGTGGTTGTGAGGGGCCCAGGGGATCGGAGGCGTCCAGGACGGGCTCTGGGGACCGAGGGGTAGGGGAGGCCTGTCTCAGTTCACTGCTGATTTGACATTGACAAAAATAAAAAAAGTAGCACTTGGATGGGGTTCTTCCCCGGCTCCAATATTTTTTTTTTCGGCCGCGCCATGGGGCACGCGGGATCTCAGTTCCCCAACGAGGGATCGAACCCGAGCCCTTGGCAGTGAGAGCGAGGAGTCCTAACCACTGGACTGCCAGGGAATCCCTCCAACATTTTATTCTGAAATTTTAAAAACATACAGAAAAGTAGAAAGAAGAGAATTGTTAACAATCTGCCCCATTTGTTTTACCTTTCACTTTATGAGTGAAAGTATTTCCAAACTTTTTGTTGAACTTTTTTTTTTTAATTTATTTTATTTTTATTTATTTTTGGCTGCATTGGGTCTTTGCTGCTGCACGCGGGCTTTCTCTAGTTGCGGCGAGCGGGGGCTACTCTTCGTTGCTGTGCGCGGGCTTCTCATTGCGGTGGCTTTTCTTGTTGCGGAGCACGGGCTCTAGGCACGCGGGCTTCAGTAGTTGTGGCACACGGGCTCAGTAATTGTGGCTTGTGGACTCCAGAGCACAGGCTCAGTAGTTGTGGCGCACGGGCCTAGTTGCTCCGCGGCATGTGGGATCTTCCCGGACCTGGGATCGAACCCGTGTCCCCTGCATTGGCAGGCGGATTCTTAACCACTGCGCCACCAGGGAAGCCCTTGTTGAACTTTTGAATGTGAGTTGCACACACACAGTGACCCCTCATCCCTAAATACTCAGCCTGCAACACCTGAATGTTGCAGAACCTTCTCTCCTGTACCCACAATATCAGTATCACACCTAACCTGACTATAGTTAAATTTCCCTATTACCCTCAAAATGTCTTTGATTTTTTTTAAAATTCAGAATTCAGTGAAGTTTCTCTCATTGCATTTGGTTGTTATGTCTCTGTCGTCTCTTTTCAATCTAGAACAGTCCCCCTGCCCTCTTTTTGCCTCATGACATTTAGGAAGTTGACAAGGTTCTTAACCTGGCCTTCTGGGGTGGGGGGTGTGTGGATAACCAATATTGAAGTCACAACTGGATATCTGTTTGCATTTGCTGGAGAGAGTGTCCATCACTATCATCAAAGACATCCGTGACTCCTCTCCAAGAACAGCTAGCCTTCACTGAGTGCCTCCTGTGTGCCCTGTTCCAGTTGCTTTCTGAGTATTAACTCATTTAATCATCACAACAACCCTATGAGGAAGATACTATAATTATCCACATTTTACAGAGAGGGAAACTAAGGCCGCGAGAGAGTTGGTACTTGCTCAAGTAACAAAACTTGTAAATGGCAGGCTGGCTCTACAGCCCCTGCTCTTACCCGTCATTTGGAGACAAGGGAGGGGGTTAGAGAAGAACTGGTACGGACCCTCACCCTCCCTCTTTTCCTCAGTGGATGATGTCCAGGTCTCTTGCTACCGAACGCTGTGCAGTATCTACTCTCTGGGAACCACCAAGAGCCCTTACGTGGAAAAGTAAGGAGAGACAGCCATAGTTTGGGGCTGGGGTGGATACCGTGGGGGCCCAGGGAGGGGAGGGCACAGGAGAAGATAGGGGTGAATGAAAAGCCGGGAAATGGTCAAAGTCTTCAAAAGACGTCCGCACCGTGGCCACTGCAGTTCCTCAAGATGGCCACGTGAGGGCGCTCAGAGGAAGGCCAGTGAAGAAAGTGGAGGCCACTGGTTGGGGGCCAGGTGGGCACAGGCGTTTGGCGGCCAGGATGCCAGGTTGTTCTGGGCTGGCAGGGGGCACGCAGAAACTCTGGCAGCCCACAGGAGCCAGGCATGCTGGGGGCACCGGGGAGGGCCGCTGGCAGTGCCAGAATCACCGGTAGAGCAAAAGGGCACTCAGGAAACCCAGGGAAACGGCCGCATGGGTGACCACCAGTGAATGGCATCTCTGCCCCGAAGTGTCCTGGGGAGAGGCACTTCTGTGGAGGAAGGGACTGGGATCCAGGACAGGGCAGAGGGGGCGTGGGAGCTAAGCACAGCCTCGTCTTCCAGGCTTCGGCCAGCCCTGGGCGAGTGCCTGGCCTGCCTAGCAGCGGCCATGCCGGTGGCGTTCCTGGAGCCTCAGCTGAACGAGTATAATGCCTGCTCAGTGTACACCACCAAATCTCCCCGGGAGCGGGCCAGTAAGTCGGGCGGGGCTGGGGCAGCTGTCAAGGGTTATATTCCACTGCACGGGTTCCAGGGAGACCCACTGTGGGTAGTGTGGCCCAGTCTGGGCTCTGAGGGGCTGAGGATTCCCCAGGGTGGGGGCTCTCCAGATTGGGGAACCCCAGAGTTTGTGGGTGCTCTGGATTATGGTGTGGACACTGAGGTCTGGGCATGATGGGTTGGCATGCCCTGACCCCCTCCCCGCACCCCAGTCTTGGGGCTCCCCAACAGCGTGGAGGAGATGTGTCCTGACATCCCGGTGCTGGAGCGGCTCATGGCAGACATCGGGGGGCTGGCTGAGTCGGGGGCCCGCTACACAGAGATGCCGCACGTCATCGAGATCACGCTGCCCATGCTGTGCAGCTACCTGCCCCGCTGGTGGGAGCGCGGACCCGAGGCACTCCCGCCTGCCCTGCCTGCAGGGGCCCCTCCACCCTGCACAGCCATCACTTCCGACCATCTCAACTCCCTGCTGGGGAATATCCTGCGGATCATCGTCAACAACCTGGGCATTGACGAGGCCTCGTGGATGAAGCGGCTGGCTGGTGGGTCTGGCGGGCATGGGCCTCCTGAGTACTGGGGCTCAGGTCCCTGGACCTGATGGTCTCAGAGGGAGATCCCGGGGTCCATGGTTTTCTGGGAGTGGGGAGGAGTCA
Source organism: Balaenoptera physalus (assembly GCF_965194825.1). Taxonomy (NCBI): domain Eukaryota; kingdom Metazoa; phylum Chordata; class Mammalia; order Artiodactyla; family Balaenopteridae; genus Balaenoptera; species Balaenoptera physalus. The sequence goes on along the minus strand of NC_138900.1, from coordinate 14,215,071 downwards.
GAGCTCAGTTTTCTCGGGGTCACAAGGCCAGAGGTCATCCTAAGGAGTCAGAACCTCAGGCTCATAGGGTCTGAGGCAGAAGCATGGGTCCTGGGAGTCCTCCAGGCTGGAGTCTGAATTTCTGGAGCCTTGAAGAGGGTTAGGTCATGGGTTAGAAACTGGGTCAGAAGGCTGAGTTCCTTATACAAAGGGTCAGAGGACCAGGTCGAATATCAGGGTCCCCGATATGGACAGTTAGGGTTCTGGGTCAGAGGTCAAGAACTGAATCTTTAAAAGATTGGGGCTCCTGGTTCAGAAGTTCCATGTCAGGGGAATTCCCTGGTGGTCCAGTGGTTAGGACTCTGGGCTTTCACTGCAGGGGCCTGGGTTCAATTCCTGGTTGGGGAACTAGGATCCCACAAGCCACGCGGCGTGGCCAAAAAAAAAAAAAAAAAAAATCATGACTTGTAAGTTCCTTGTTAGGAGTTAAGTTTTGGATCAGGGCCAAGCTAGAGATCAGGGCTGAGGTCAGAGGTCAGGGTCAGAGGTCAGAGGCTGTGGTAAGAAACCAGGGTCATAGTCAGAAATCATGTGGTGAGGTATGTCAGGGTATAGACCAGGTCAGAGGTTAAAGACTGGGGTGAGATGTCATAGGCTAGGGTAAGATATCAGGTTAGGATTCAGTTGTTGGAGTCAGAAGTCAAGGACTTGTGTCGGGCTGAGGGGTCACAGTTTCAGGTCAAGGGTTAGGGTTGGGATCCAGGATCAGGGGCTATGTCAGAGGTCACAGCCTGAGGTCAGGAGTGGGATCAGAGGTAGAGGCTGGGGTCAGAAGCCAGGGTCAGGCTGGGGTCGATGACAGCTGCTGGGTCAGAGGTACAGGTCAGAAGTCGTGGGATGGAAACAGAGGTCAGGGGTGCGATCAGAGGTCTTAGGTCAGGTGCTGGAGTCAGTGGCCAGCCAGCAGCACCTGCGCCCCCTCTGGTTCTGCAGTGTTTGCCCAGCCCATCGTGAGCCGGGCCCGGCCTGAGCTCCTGCATTCACACTTCATCCCCACCATCGGGCGGCTGCGCAAGCGGGCGGGGAAGGTGGTGTCCGAGGAGGAGCAGCTGCGCCTAGAGGCCAAGGCGGAAGCCGAGGAGGGCGAGCTCCTGGTGCGGGATGAGTTCTCCGTACTCTGCCGGGACCTGTACGCCCTCTATCCACTGCTCATCCGCTACGTGGACAACAACAGGTCAGCATGTCCCCAGCCGTCCCCCCACACACCCCAGCCTGACCCCCGGCTTCCTTGGACCCCATCTGACCTCTCGCCTCTGACTTGCTATAAACTTCTTGCAATGCTCACTCAGTCCTACCCAACCTTCTGACCCCCAGCCCCTGTTGCTTATGGACCAATAAAAGCCAGCCTGTGTTTTCTCCCCTTCTGCTCCTTTAAACCTCCTGAACCTGAGGCCCTGTGAGGACGGCTCTATCAGCCATAAGGAGCCGTACTTCTCTCCTCCAGCACTGCGTCTTCAGGCTTGGGTAGACAGGATGCCTGATTTGTGCAGTGAAGTCCTATGGTCAGGCCCGCCTCCATCACTGAGAGAAGAAAGGAAGATAGTCCAGATCCGGCCAGACTAATTTCCCCCCAGAAACATAGGTCTTTATAAAAGGGCAAGCACAGGTATCAACCAATTGCGAACATCTCCCTAAAATCAGAAGCAAAGTTTAAAGAATTATTGAGTTTTAGATGCAGCCAAATCCAGGGATAGTGAGCAAGATTCAACTCCAAGTTCCCTCCGGGTTGAAAAAGATTTTAAGGTTGCATCAGGGCTTTGTGAGAAAGGGTGCTTGGATTGATTAGCTATGTCTGTCATGGGAGCTGAAGCAGAAAGCAGTGGTATGCATGCTGTATACATCCTTGTACACCCAATTTTGTGCTCATGAGTGGGTATCGCTATAGGGTAGATTCCTAGGAGTAGGAGTGTTGGGTCAAAAAGTATGGGCAAGTAAAGTGAGGTATACTCACACAGTGGAATACTACACGGCAATGAAAGTGAGCAAACTGTTGCAACACCCAGCAACATGGATGAATCTCTCAAACATCAGGTTGAATGAAAGAAACCAGAAAATTTTAGAGTACATATCGTATCATCTATTTATGTAACATTCAAGAACAGACCAAAATAATTCATGGGCTAGGGGACTTCCCTGGTGTTCCAGTGCTTAAGACTTCGCCTTCCAATGCAGGGGGTGCAGGTTCAATCGGGAGCTAATCCCACATGACTCGCGGCCAAAAAAACCAAAACATAAAACAGAAGCAATATTGTAACAAATTCAATAAAGCCTTTAAAAATGGTCCACATCAAAAAAAATCTTTAGGGGCTCCCGTGGTGGCCAGTGGCTAAGAATCCGCCTGCCAATGCAGCGGACATGGGTTCGAGCCCTGGTCTGGGAAGATCCCACATGCCGCGGAGCAACTAAGCGCATGCGCCACAACTATGGAGCCTGTGCTCTAAAGCCCACGTGCCACAACTACTGGAGCCCGTGCGCCTAGAGCCCGTGCTCCGCAACCAGAGAAGCCACCGCAATGAGAAGCCCGCTCACCGCAACGAAGAGTAGCCCCTGCTCACCGCAACTAGAGAAATCACGCGTGCAGCAACGAAGACCCAATGCAGCCAAAAATAAATAAATAAAATAAAATTTTTTTTAAATCTTAAAAAAAAAATTCATGGTCTAGAAGTCTGGATAAGGGCATCTTTCAGACCAGGGACTGGAAATGTTCTATTTCTTGATTTGGGTGGCAGTTACACAAGTGTGTTCACTTGGTGATAATTCATCAAGTTGAAACTTTGTATATATGTTATACTTCAATAAGAAGGTTAGAGAAAGAAAAAACAATTTTTAAGGAATGGTCATTGATAATTTTTTTTTTTTTTTTTTTTTTTTTTGGCTGTGTTGGGTCTTTGCTGCTGCGTGCGGGCTTTCTCTAGTTGTGATAAGGGGGGCTACTCTTCGTTGTGGTGCGCGGCCTTCTCATTGAGGTGGCTTCTCTTGTTGCGGAGCATGGGCTTTAGGCGCGTGGGCTTGCTTCAGTAGTTGTGGCTCACGGGCTTAGTTGTTCCACAGCATGTGGGATCTTCCCAGACCAGGGCTCGAACCCGTGTACCTTGCATTGGGAGGCGGATTCTTAACCACTGTGCCACCAGGGAAGCCCTCATTGATAATTTTTAAATCATCTGAATGGCCAGATTACCCTAGAAAGCTCTATCCCTCCCATTGGAGTCTCCGATCCCCTCCCCTGAGGTCTCTCCACGTGGCCCCCTTCTGTGGGGGTCCCTGCCCTCATCCCTCACCAGCCCCTCCCCCTGCCTGCCCAGGGCACACTGGCTGACCGAGCCCAACCCCAGTGCGGAGGAGCTGTTCAGGATGGTGGGCGAGATCTTCATCTACTGGTCCAAGTCCCACGTGAGTGCCCACCCGCCCTGCCCCTCCTCTCTATAAGCGGAGAAGCTGCTGCCCAAAGATGCCCTCCCCCACTCTGTCTGATCCCCAACACTGCCTCCCCCCACCCCCAGAACTTTAAGCGCGAAGAGCAGAACTTTGTGGTCCAGAATGAGATCAACAACATGTCATTTCTGACTGCAGACAGCAAGAGCAAAATGGCCAAGGTGGGTGCTTTGCTCTGGGAGGAGGACTTAGCGGGGAGGGAGGGAACAGCCTCCTGGGCTTCCTACCTGACCCCTCCTCACCCTGCCAGCCTGCCCTGTCCTAGTCGCATTCCCTGCAGCCCTCATAGCAGCCCCATCTCCCTCCTCCTTCCTCCCCCCCATCCCCATCTCCTCCCTCCCGTCTTTTTCCTTCCCCCCCGTTTCCCTCTTCTTCCCCATCTCCTCCCTCCGCCCTACATGCTTTCTCCTCCCCATCACCCTCCCCATCTCCCTGTTCCTCATCTTACTCCTCCCTCCCCATCTCCCTCCCCCATCCCAGTTTCCTCCTCTCCTTTCACCCACTTCTTTCCTTCTATCCCACTATCCCACATCTCCCCCTTTCCTCTCCCCTTATCCTTCCCAGAAGGACAGGGTCTAAAGAACAAACCCACCACCCTGAGTGAGGTCTGGAAATGCCCAGCTGGGGGATTTGCATCAGGGTGGGGCAGAGGAGCTGCGGTTAGGGCTGACTTGGAGGGGGCCTGGGGTTCTCGGAGGAACTGGGGTAACACTTCTTGTCTCTGTCTGCAACCTGATGAAGCAGGCGGGAGATGTACAGGTCAGCCCCACGTCTGGAACCTTCCGCATGGCTCTTGGCTAACACCCTCTACCCCGCTCCCAACCCCAGCCTCTGCTCTGCCTCCAGAAAACCCCTGCCCCTGTTCCCCACCCCTCATCCTTGGCTCCTAGCCCCCATCCTCTTTCTCTTCCTCCACCCCACCTCCCACCAACCATTCCCTTCCCGGCCCTCAACTTTTGGCTGTTGAAATTTTTTTAACATTTGTTTAAAAAATAACCAACTCCCCTCTCAGCTTTCCCCAAAGCTTCAAAGCACTTTGGACTGAGGTCCCAGGGAATGGGAATGGGGGTGGGAAAGTCACGTGCACGGTTGGGGTTTAAGGCCTGGGCTCTGGAATCAGATGCACTTGGGTTAGAATCCTGACTCTTGGCAGTTAGCTGTGTGACCTTGGACAAGTGTATTAACCTTTTGAGCTTTGGAAGGCATCCAGTCAGTGGCCCCCCAGCCCCAGGGCTCGTGAGGACCCAGTGAGGTGCTGCATGTGCCATGCTCCATATCACAAGCTGGCGTGGGTGCGGCTCCGGCCGAAGCTTGTCACCGGGGCTTCTCATTGGCATGACTGGGGTGGCCCAGGCCGTGGGTCTGCACCCAAGGCTCCAGAACATGGCTGTGGGACTCTGTGCTCTGTGCTTCTGCTTCCAGATCTTTCTGGATCTTTCTTGCATCTTCTGTCTCCTTGTCTGTCTCAGTCTCTCAGTGTCTCTCTCTCTCTCTCTCTTTTTCTTCCAACTTCTCTTGTCTCTTGGGACTCTTTACAGTTCTACATCTTCATTTCATTCTTGGGAACTCTGTCTTGGGCTCTGAAGGGGGGCTTGTAAGTGTTGTGTAGGGGCAGGAGGGGTGTCCTACTGAAAATTCTGGGGCGATTCTGGGAGAAGACTGCTAGAAGTTGAGAAAGCCTGGAATGGAGGGAAATCTGGAAGGATTTGGGGTAGAAGTTGGAATTTGGGACAGAGGCTTGGGTCTGGGAGGGTCTAGGGTCAGGGATGGGGGTCTGAAGTGAAAGATCAGCAAGGTCTGGGGTGGAAACTGGGATGGGACGGGGCTGCCTAGTATTCAGGCGGGGGCTGGAGTGTGGACAATGGTAGCTGGTTGGGGCTGGAGCAGGGGCCAGGCTGAGACTCAGGCTGGCGCTGAGCCCCCGTGTCCCCACAGTCAGGTGGCTCAGACCAGGAACGCACCAAGAAGAAGCGCCGGGGGGACCGGTACTCCGTGCAGACATCGCTGATTGTGGCCACGCTCAAGAAGATGCTGCCCATCGGCCTGAATATGTGTGCACCCACTGACCAGGAGCTCATTACGCTGGCCAAGACCCGCTATGCCCTGGTGCCTGCTCAGCCCCTGTCTGAGAACCTACCAGGATCCCACTCAGCACTCCCACTAAGCCCCTGGGACCCTACTGAACTCCCAGCATCCCACTAAGGGCCCTCCCTTAGGACCCTACTGAGCCCTTCTCCAGGAGCCTGAGGATTCACTGGGCCTCCTAGGACGCCCTGAGCCTTCCCGCAGGATGCTGAGGACCCTACTTGGGATGCTCTCCGAACTCTGGGACCAAAGGACCCTAACTGGGACCCCACTGGGAACTGGAAAGGCCACTAAGACCCTTGGGACCCAAGGACCACACTGAGCCTTCAGGGACCCTACTGAGCACCACCCCCCTGCCATGCCAAACCTGCTGGGACCCTGAGGACCCCAGCTGAGACACCATGAGCCCCCCTGAGACTCCCCCAAGCCCTCTACCAGGACCTCCCCAAGTCCCTCGGGACCCACTGAGCCCCTCAGGACCCCATTGGCCCCCCCCCTGAACCTCTGGGTTCCCACTGACCTCTCCAGCTCACCACATCTTTCCCTCAGGACCCTGCTGACCCCTCCCCCGGGACTCTGTTGACACCCAGCTGAGCCCCCAAAGGCTCTCAGGGGCCCAGTGAGCACCCTGTGACCCTAAGTAGCCCCCAGGATTCTAATGGCTTCTTCCGCAGGACCACACCGAAACCTCTGAGGTCTCAAGGGTGATTGGGACCAATTGCCCCTGCCCCTGAATCCTTCTAAGCCCTCTGGGGCCCCAAAGAGGCCTCCCAGGACCCCTTTTATCCATTGTATGGGATAACAACCCCCCTCCCTGATCCTTTTTGGCCTCAGGGACCCAAGAAGCCCTCCCAGGACTCTGCCCCAAGACCCCTAGAACCCCAGGACCCTGCTCAGCACCCTGACAATCTACTAACCCCCAGGGCCCTGAAGACCACTGACTCTCCCCTGATATCACAAGCACCCCCTTTCTCCTCCTAGGACCTGTTGAGTACTGCTGAGATCCCTAAGAGCCCTCCTGGGCCCCTCTGCCCACTTAACTTCATCATGAGGGCCCCCTCTCCTGGGACCCTAAGGAAACCCCACCCTACTGATCCCTCCTTTAGCCTCCGTGTAAATCCCACCAGTGACTTGGGTGATCTGCCTGACCCCCTATGACCTCTGCTGACCTTATCGTCTCCTTCTAATCCCCCTCACCCACCTCTTAATCTTCAGAAAGTCCCTGCCCATCTCCTACTTACTCCCAGCCCCACTCTGACCCTCTTCTGACCTTTTTTGACCTTTGGGGATAGCCTCATGTCACCCCCTACCTCCTCTCACAGCCCCAACGAGGCCCCTCTAATCCTGTCTCTTCAAGGTGCCTCTGTGGCCTCTGATGCCCTCTAGGACTCCTCTCTGACCACTCCTGACCTGTGGATCCTTTCAGTTTCTCTCAGATCTTCCCCACACAAGCCTCTCACCAGTTGCTTGGGTGATGGGGCTGGAAGGGAAAGGGTTGTAGGTCAAGGAGGACGCTTGGCCCTCCAGAGTGACCCAGCCTGTCATGTCTCCCCAGAAAGACACAGATGAGGAGGTCCGGGAATTTCTGCAAAACAACCTTCACCTTCAGGGAAAGGTACGCCTCCTCCTCCTTAAGGTGCAACCGAAACGGGCATGTCGGGTTAATAGCAAGAGTAACAGCCGACGTTTGAGCACTTACTATGTATCAGACATCGAAAGAGGGACCTTGTATTCGGCACCCCAGTGAATCATCACAGCATTGAATGGGGGACGGAGCGGCCGGAGAAGCCCACTCTACGCAGAGGGGCGCTCCGAGAAGCCCGGCTGAGAGAGGAGGGAGCGGGCAGGGGAGGGGCTTCATGCTGACCGTCCTTCCTCCTCTCAGGTCGAAGGCTCTCCTTCTCTACGCTGGCAGATGGCCCTGTACCGGGGCCTCCCGGGCCGCGAGGAGGACGCTGACAACCCGGAGAAAATCGTGCGCAGAGTCCAGGAAGTGTCTGCAGTGCTCTATCATCTGGAGCAGGTGTCTTACTACTGAGTTGCCGAAGCTTGCGTCTCTGGGCGGGGCCTGGGGCGGTCCTTGAGCCTGTGGGCGGGGCCTGCGGTTGAACCTTGGGACTCTGAGCGGGGCAAGGGGCGGGCCTTTAATCTGTTGGGGGTGGTGACAGTTGAGTTTAAAGCGAGACTTAGAATGGAAACTTTGATCTGGGGGTAGGACCTGGAGCTTAATCTTGGGCCTGGGAACGGCGCCAGGGGCAGCAGAACTTTGGGTCTGCGAGTCAGGCCCAGTGAAGACGCCTTGACTCTGCGGGCAGTGCCTTGGGCGGGTCTTGAGATTGGGGCGGGGTCTGGGGAGTGGCCCCGGGTCTGCGGGCGGGGCGTAGGAGGGAAATTTCAGTCTGCAAGCAGAGTAGTACAGGTGAGAACCTTGACTCTGTGGGTGGAGCCAGGGTGTTTCTTCGGCCCTGTGAGTCGGGCCTGAATTTGGACGTGGGCACTGATGGGCAGTTTCACTCGGGGCTGGAAGTGAGAATCAGACCAGGGGCAGAGTCTGGAGACGTGACAGATAATCCCGCCTCCAGATCGAGCACCCTTATAAGTCCAGGAAGGCCGTGTGGCACAAGCTCTTGTCCAAGCAGCGCCGGAGGGCGGTCGTCGCCTGTTTCCGCATGACCCCCCTGTACAACCTGCCCACGTAAGACCCCCCCCCCCATGGAGGAGGTAACCTCTAGGGGCCTTGGAGAAAGAGTGGCTGAAGAGGCAAGAGGATGGAGTGTCAACCCCAGTGGGGTCTTGGGGAGCGGAGATGTGTGGGAGGACAGAGAGGCGTGGATGGGGAGGTCTCGGCGACACCGTACATCTTTCCCCCGAAGGCACCGGGCCTGTAACATGTTTGTGGAGAGCTACAAGGCGGCGTGGATCCTGACTGAAGACCACAGTTTCGAGGACCGCATGATAGATGACCTTTCAGTGAGCTGGGGCCTGCCTGGGAGTGTCGGGGCAGAGTGGAATAGGACTGGGGCCCAGCCGTCCATTGTACACCTCCAGGGGTGGGTCGTCCTTCGCACTGGGGGGTATGGGAACCAGGGCCCCTGGCTTGGGCAGAACCAGGGGAGGGTGCAGGATGTGGGGGAAGAGGAAAAAAAAAACAGCCCAGCAGGGCTAGAGGGGAGACAGGTGGGGACCCTAGAAGCCCCTCCCCCGAGCCCCACACCTCCCTCCAGAAAGCTGGTGAGCAGGAGGAGGAGGAGGAAGAGGTGGAGGACAAGAAGCCGGACCCCCTGCACCAGCTGGTCCTGCACTTCAGCCGTACCGCCCTGACTGAAAAGAGGTGAGGCCCCTTCCTAGGTCCCAGAGAGAAACCCGCTACCTCTGCCCACTCCCGCAACCTCCCTGTTACTCAAGAGAGACCCTCTGTGTGGGAGCCCCATAGCGGATCTTCTAATATCATTTTACTAGGACAGGCAGAGCTCCCACGTACCATTGTGCAGACTGAGCACTTCACAAGGGCATCTCCTCTGAAGTGTTCACATCACAGGCAATATTGATTTAGGCTTTTTCTAGAAGAAAATGTCTTGCTCAAACAAAATCAGTATACTACAGTATATTATAGGGAGAAAATCAGAATATCATGACAAATTTCCAACAGATGGCAGTGAGGAAGGGGAGCCATACAAAAGCTTCGTATGGGCTAGTGGCAGTCATGGGAATAAATAGCAGTGTTTATTAAATGTTTTTTTATGTGTCAAGCATCATGCTAAACACTTGACATATAGATCCTCTCCCTTAATCGTCACACTATGAGATAGATATTATTATCAACTTTTTTTTGTGGATGAGGAAGTGGAGGCACAGAGATTTGTTTTTCTTATGTAATATCAAGTCAGGAGATAGAGAGTCCAGGGTTGGGCAGTGGCACAATGACACTGACAGGGACCCAGGCTCGTTCAGGGTGTCTGCCGTGCTATTCTGAGCTGTTGCCTGGTGGTTACAAGATGGATGCTGAACATCCAGGCGTCACGACCACATGTCAGGCAGAAAGAAGGGGAAAGGCTTTCCCTTAAGCAAGACCAAAATCTTTTTGTACAAGGAAAGCTCTCCTTGGTGGGCTTCTGCACATGTTCCATTGGCCAGAATTCTGACATCAGGCCACCACAAGTTGCAAGGGAGACTGGGAAGCTGAGTATTCTGTTTTCTGTCCTCTGGGATGGCAATGACCCTGGAGTTAGACTATCCAGGTTTGAATCCCAGTACAAGCTCTATGGTTTGAATCCCAGTACGAGCTCTATGACCAATACAAGCTCTATGACCCTGGCGAAGAAGGATCTTTGTGCCTCAGTTTCCCTCATCTGTAAAATGGGGCTAGTAATCCAATTGACCCTTGAACAATGCAGGGGTTAGGGGTACTGACCCTCCATGTGGTCAAAAGTCCAGGTATAACTCTATAGTTGGCCCTCCATATCTGCAGTTCTGCATCCATGGATTCAACCAACCATGGATTGTATAGTACTGTAGCAGTATTTATTCTTAAAAATGCACTATAAGTGGACCTGTGCAGTTCAAAACTATATTGTTCAAGGGTTAACTATATATCTACCTAATTGAATTACTGTGAGAATTAATTTGTTATTATATACAAAGCACTTGGAACAGAAACCAACCTAGAGTAAACTCAATGGGTGTTGGCCATTACTTCTGTGGTTATTAGTATTATTATTATAGAGGAGACCTAAGGAGGTGGTTGATCATAGTTGTCAGGTGAGCCAACCAGTTGTCAGGTGAGCCAACCAGTTGTCAGGTGGCAAGATGGCCCGGGAAGCTCCAGGCTTCCATCACACCATCATAGCAACCCCAGTGGAAAGGGAGCAGCTCTATCAATAGCTTCAGCAAAACTCCCAGAATGAATTCCACTGGACCAGAGTGGACCACATGACCATCTCTTACCTATTATTGTAGCCAAGCAGATAGAAAGTACTGATTGGCTCAGCCTTGATCACATGCCCAGTCTGGCAATGGAGAGTCCTACCCCATCTGAACCACACAGCCTGAGCATGGGGAGGGGTGGCTCTCCAAAGGAGAACTGGAAGCTGTTATAAGATGGGGTTCCTCTCTACTGGGTCCTGACTGTCTCCCCACTTACTTCCTCAGCAAACTGGATGAAGATTACTTGTATATAGCGTATGCCGATATCATGGCAAAGGTGAGGCCCTGCCCCCATTTAGGGCAGGTTCCCTTCCCCCTCAGCTGCAATGCCTGTCCACTGAAAGGGCTGGAACTGGCCTGGGGTATCTCTTCTGTTCACCATCATCTCTAACTGATGCCCTATCCCCAGAGCTGCCACCTGGAGGAGGGAGGGGAGAATGGCGAAGCTGAAGAAGAGGAGGTTGAGCTTTCCTTTGAGGTAGGTGGGATCAAGTAGTCCCTGAAGAAAGGTATGGGGGATCCTGACTTCATTATCCCCCATTCAGTCAGCATGTGTTCACAGAGCAATGCTCTGGGCCCGGCCCTGGGCTGGGTGATGTTGGGCACATAGCAGCGGCCAGGCCAGTCTACTGGGGAGACAGCTACATCAAGCAGACAGTAACAGCACAGAGTGTCCACCGTGGTGATGAGGGGAGCTCCAGCAAAATGGTCAGGGCGGGAATGGGGAGGCACGGGCAGAGGGGTCAGGGCCGGGGGAAGCCAGGGAAGCTCAGGGGGTCATGCGGGCCCAGGCAAGACGCCTGATCCAGCCCGGGGGCAAGGGTTTCAGGGAGGGTTTCTCAGAGGAAGGGATGTCTGAACAGAAGGATAGAAGGAATGTGCCATTTGAAGAAAAAGGGAAAGGTGTTCTATGTAGGGGCACAGCATACGCAAAGGCCAGGCAATGAGAAAGAGCTAGTAAATGCAATTAACCCATCCTTTCACTCATTAAGGTGATCAGCAAGCATTTCCCCAAGTTTCTCAACCTTTTTTGTGTCAGGGTCCCCTTTGGCATCCGATGAATCCTTTCTCAGAATCATGTACTTAAATATATAAAACGAATCCATAGCAGAGGAAACAAGCATATTGAAATAGTTGTCAAAATATTGCTTTAAAAATTTGTGATACAGTAATCGCTGTACTTCTTTATTAATCTACCAAATAACAAGAACTAACAGTGGATCCAGTAGCTACTGTAACTGATAAGTAGTGATGAACATAAGTGATATTTCGAGGGAATTCCCTGGTGGTCCAGTGGTTAGGACTCGGTGCTTTCAATGCCAGGGGCCTGGGTTCAATCCCGCAAGCTGCGCAGTGCGGGCAAAAAAAAAAAAGTGATGTTTCGAGATGTCTTCAAAAATGATGTGATATCGAAACATCTGTGATTTGTATGGATGACACAGCCATGGATTCTGCTAATACTGCTGTGATTTATGGCCTCATCCATAATGGAAGGAAATGCTACGTTTCAGATGGACGGTGGGAAATATAAAAATCTAACTTTTTTCCCCATCCATGTTCACAGACCCCTGGGATTTTATCCGTTGACCCCTTGGAGGTGCATGGGGCCAGGTTACAATTGCTCCATGCCCAGCCCTGTGTAGGTGCAGGAGACAAATCGCAGACTTAAGTCCCAGGGGATAGAAGGAGCTTACAGTTGAAGGAATGAGCCAGGGGATGTGGCTGGAGGAGGAAGGGCAGCGGTGAGGGCAAGCCTGTGAGAGGGCAAGGCTGGGCTGGTGAGCCTGGACTCACTCAGCTCCGTGGGCCGGGCTCTGCTGCAGGAGAAAGAGATGGAGAAGCAGAGGCTCCTGTACCAGCAGGCGCGGCTGCACAACCGGGGCACCGCGGAGATGGTGCTCCAGATGATCAGTGCCTGCAAAGGTGCCCTGCACGTGCATTCAGCTCCTCCTGAGTAAACCCATCCTGTCCCCAGCCCACCCATCCCCTGTGGACCCAGCGGGCACACTCTCCCACCCCTCATGCATGTGGATTGCACTCACGCACTTGCCTTGCAATTTCTCACCAATTCCTTCAATGCTGATCACCCCTGCATACGCGCCCTTGCACTCTCCTCTGCCCCACTCTCTGACATCCCCCGGGATGGCTGTTTTCTGGTGAGTGAAGAACCCTGCTCCCAAACTGAGTGGACCATCCGTTGCCTACCCCACCCCCCAACCCATCCCCTCCAGGAGAGACGGGCGCCATGGTGTCCTCCACCCTGAAGCTGGGCATCTCCATCCTGAATGGAGGCAATGCCGATGTGCAGCAGGTAATGGGCGAAGGGACTTGGGAGGGGAGCTGGGAGGGGTGGGAGGTTCCTGTGCGACCCCCAGTTCCCCCTCTGCAGAAAATGCTGGATTACCTGAAGGACAAGAAGGAAGTTGGCTTCTTCCAGAGTATCCAGGCGCTGATGCAAACCTGCAGGTGGGCTCTAGTGCACGTCTTTAGTGAAGCTGCCTGGTGTGGCTGAGCCCCCAGTCCCCACGCCACCTCCGGTTCCAGGTCTGTTCTCTTGGTTCCAGGAACAGAGACACACTCAGACCAGCTCAAATAATAGGGAGTTTATTATAAGGATTCACATGGAACGATAAGGGAGGCAAAATGCCACAGACTTTAAGAACGGGTTGTATTAAGGATCCAGACAGCTGGAGCCGGAACGTTGTTGAGTCTTCAAGGGACACTCAGGCAGCAGGGACTTGGGGCTCTTTCCGAAGACCCCTATTCGTGTGGCTCCACTACCGTCTGCCTTTGTTCTCCTCTTGCGGTTGACTAACTTTCACTGCCTCTCTGAAGCTTTTGCTAATTGATGGTTTCTGTTTCCTTCTGATTTCAACTTTTATACATTTCATCCTTGCCCCACCCGACCTCACAGCTGCCACTGCATAGCTTCTCTCAGCTCTTGGTTTCTGCTTCCTCTTGATTTCAGCTCACTCATGGTTTACAATGGCTCACCACCCTCCACCGTGGGGGAGCTACCAGTCTCTGGAAGAGAGGAGGGCAGAGGCCTCAGCACATCTTCACCATCTTTCCTTTCTTTCCCTCAGTGTCCTGGATCTCAATGCCTTCGAAAGACAGAACAAGGCAGAGGGGCTGGGCATGGTGAATGAGGATGGAACCGGTGAGGCCTTCTTGGGCTTCCCTCTCCCTGGGGCATCCCCTTCTTTCAGGATCCACCCCCCTCCCCCCCAATTGCCCAGAGCTCCCTTCCACCAAGACACCTTCCCTCCCCAAGAGCATGCCCAGGTTTTCCCCCTGCAGTGGTCCCCAGTCCTGCCCCCCCCATTCCTCCAGAGTCTCCCTCCCCATGGTCCCACCCCTGGGTGTCCTTCTGTGTTCTCTCACCCATCACCACATGGACCCTACCCTCCACATGCCCCAAGTCTCCAGCCCTGCTTGCTGTTCTCTCATTAATGTCCCTAATCTGAGTTAATCGAGTCTCCTCTTTGCCGTGTTGTGACGTGCCTAACCTTTCTGCCCTGATCCTTGCCTCCTGCCTCTCCACCTGTACCTACCCATCTCTCTCTTTCTCTTCCCTCTTCTTTCTTCCTCTCTGCTTTTACCCTCTTCTTGTTCTCTTCTTTGCTTCCTTGCTCATTGTCGCTCTCTCTCTCTGTGGGTTGTTTCTCTCTCTGTGTCTGTGCCTTCATCCCTGACCATGTCTCTGTGTGTGTTTTTCTGTCTGTCTCTCTGTCCCCTTCTGCCTTTCTTTTTCCCTCTTTTCTTCTGCTTCTTCCTCTCATCCTGTTGGCTGCCCCAGTCATCAACCGCCAGAACGGTAATTCCCCTAGTCCATTTCCCGTGCTGTGCTACTGCCACCCCTTGCTTCTAACCCCGAACCATCCCCTCCACCTGGGGGCTGAGAATTTGGGTCATCCAGGGGAGGGAGGGTCCATGCCCGAGGAAAGTCTCGAGATCAGGGGTCCAGAGACCAAGATTCGGGTCCCAGATTAGCCACTAACAACACATGGGACTCTTACCTTCCGTAAGCCTCAGTTTCCCCATGTGTAAAATAGAAGCTAGAGAAGATGGCAAAGATGCCTTTCCAGCTGGATGTTCTCGGACTTCCAGACCCAGATTCTCAGTCCCGAGGTGGGGTGAACCCCTCTCCCACCTGCCCTGCTCTCTGCGCCCGCGACCCCATGTTGATCGAGTCTGCGGCTCCCATCCACCAACCAGATTGGTTGCCCCCAAGCAGCCACTCTGATTGGTGTGCGTGCCTCCTCTGCGCCTGCTCTGGTTGGCCCGAACCTTCACTATCTAGCCTTCCCTCCCCTACAGCCCACAGTGATTGGCTTCTTTCAGATGCCCGTTCTGATTGGCCCATGTTTACACGCCTCCCCCTCTGCTTCTCCTGGATTGGCTGCTTTCAAGGCATCGGAGCCAATTGGCTGGCTTTGGATTCCCATCCCCCTGCTCAATCCCCTCCTGCTCAGAGCCTTTGCGTGAAAGTGACTCTGACCCCCATAATCCATTAACCGCCCCACGCCGTCCTGGAGGGGGGCTGAGGGAGGTAACAGCAGCCCGAACCTCTGCTAGGTCGACAGACACTCCCAGCTGTCACACAGGTGGTGACATCAAAGGGACACTGATATCGTAGACAGACACTTGAGGCCCCAGCTTCATAACTCAGGGCACCTCAGTTTCCATCTGCTGATGTCCTGGACTCTGGTGTCATGGATGCCCGTGGACCTCATGCTGTCCTTAAAGTGATCGCTGCTCCTCCCTGCGCGCCCCATGCTTTCTGCATGCGTGTGCAGTGTGCATGGGCCATGTGCATGCGTGCTGTGTCCTGGCGCATCTGATCCCTTCTGGCCCTTTCCCCCCCTCTTCCACCCAGGAGAGAAGGTCATGGCAGATGATGAATTCACCCAAGACCTGTTCCGATTCCTGCAATTGCTCTGCGAGGGGCACAATAATGGTGAGGAGGAGGGCTGGGTGACAGAGAGAGAAGGCCAGGGTTTGGGGTCGGTCTGGAAGGGTTGTCTGAGTTAATCTCCAGTCTCCTCTTCCCTTTATCAGTGATGGCCTCAATCCCCCCATCCAGGCCTTGTCCTCAATCCCACTGTCGTTCATTCTTTACTTTCAGCCAGTGTCAAGTGCTGCCTGCCCACCTTCCTAAATCTCTCTTGAATGTCTGGAGCCTAGCCACTTTGCTTCACTTTCACCTCCTCTAGCCAGTCCAATTCCCCAAAAGCAATCTGCCAAAACCCAATTTGGCCCAAAATCAATTTTCACAAATGAGCAATTCGCCACATGCCTTTTTTCCACAGGCATTTTGCAGCAGCTGCCAAAGTTCAGTAAATGTGGTAGATTGCCATACTCTGGGTCAGTAGAGGGAAAATTTGCCTGGCATTTTTAAATGAATCTGTTAGAACCACCTATTAATTTTGCTTATAAAATACTTGGCCACGACGAAGGCCTACAGACTCTTTCCTAACTTAAACAAGTTTGAGTTTTCACAACTTTTGTTCTGGTTCAGGCAATATAACCAGATCAAGGATGACACAGCAAGTTAATTAAATACATCATTGGTGAGAAAACATAACCTCGTGTGGCACACAGCTTACGTTAAAGGAATAGTTGAAAGTCTGAACAGTAAACATTGTACCCGATGCAGTTTCCTATGACAAACATGTACAGTCTCAAGGTTGTGGTTATAACACTTAGTGGGTGATAAGAAACCACAGACTGCCCAGAAGTTAACCTTCACGACAAGAATGGGAGTAATTATCAATCTAACCTCCATAGAACCTGCACCCCACTTGGCTAGTGTTCTTTAAGGTAAACATCTTTAATCTTTACTTTTTTCTTTTCAACAAAGGATAAAGCATGATCCATTGTTTTGTATTATCAGAAGCTCTTATGTCCACAGCTAGTTTTTCTTCAAGGTTTATTAAGTACCTTTGTGCCATGTGACTGGGGTTTTCTTTCTTTAACAAAGGTGGAATCAGTCTTTGGGGCTTAGAATGAATTTTATTCCCTGGGTCTATGACTTTTTGGAAATGAGAATGTTCTTACGGTGGGATTTCTCTCTCCCACCAAATCTGCAATCTGGTCCTCTGCCCAAATTTGTGGATTCATTAACCAGCCCAGTCGAATAAATATTTGAAATATCTTTCAAATCTCAGAGGCCTTGCATGTCTTGAGTATTCAGTGCCATTCAGAGCAGACAAAAGCCGGGGAGCCGTATCAACCATTTAGGCATACAGTCTGATTTAAATGAACACAGAAAAAGGAATTAGAAAACAGCGTTGATGGGAAAGCCTGTCCATTTGCTTATAAAATCTTGAATATCTGAGTATACTTTTCATCTGTAATGTGAAACCAGGCAAAATGGACATTCAGCCTGATATAGTGATTGTGAAGTGGCTATAGGGAAATCAGGTGGAAGTAAAACTTTGGGAGAAAAAAACTTTCAAGGGCTGTTGAAGCCATCCTGGGCAACATGACATTGCTATAACATCAAAAGGATTTAACTGAAGCTTGTTTTCATTGCCTTGATAATTTGATGAATTGGTCATTTGGCAAATGAGTCTACAGAGGTGGTTCTCAAACTCAAGCGTACCTAAGAATCACCAGGAGGCCTTGTTAAACTAGACTTTTGGACCCCATCCCAGATTTTCCGATTTAGTAATTCTGGGGCGGAGCCCAGGAATTTGCATTTCTAACAGGTTTCCTTCCGGAAGATGCTGACGCTGCTGGTCTGGGCCCATGTTTTGAGAGTCACTGCTCCAAAGTGCAGCTCTTAACCTCAGCACTCTCTTTAAGGCCCTTTAAGAACAGCTACTGTTTATTGAGCACTTATGTACCAGGTTCTGTCCTCAATTCATTATATATGCTAAAGCATTAAAACCTCACCAAAGCTCTTTAAAGTAGGGCCTATTGTGACCACCGTGTTGCATATGGGGGAACCGAGGCACAGTCTGCCACACAGAGAGGTTCAATAACTTGCCTGAGGTCACACAGCGAGGAATTTGCGCAGTCAACTCCTACTCATCTTTCAGGTCATAGGTCAGAGGTCCCCTCCTCCAAGAAGCCCTCCCTGACCACCTTGTCTGGGTCAGGCATCTCCTCTGGGCTCCTCCAACCCCCTGAGCTTCCCCCATCACAACCTTTATCATCATCATCATTATTATTCCAGAACTCCTCAACCACACACTGAAGTAGAGAGAATGGTATAATAAGCCCCCAAGAAGCCATCACTCAGCTCTAACAGTTATCAGCTTTCTGCCATAGAACAATGTTTTTCATAGTGGGAACCAACTCACCAGAGGGTCGTGAATCAAGTTTATCGCAGAGGTTCTCATTCCTAATTGCGCATTGGTATGCCTGGGGAGCTTTACAAGACACTAAAGATCAGGTTTCACTCAGATATTCTAATTTAATTGGTCTGGGATGGGGTCTGAGCACTGGGATATTTAAAATCCTCCAGGTGGTTCTAATGTGCAACCAGGGTTGGGAGGTTGAGAACTACACATATAGTGGGTTGAGTTCAGAATTCATTTGTAGTTAACTAGACGAGTACAAGACAGAAAATAGCAGACTGTATGGCACCTAGTAAGGGTATGTGAAACTTCTGTTTCAGGTATATGTGGATGTAATTTCAGATTAGACATGCGTACTGGGTCTCAGTGTAAATATGTACTGGATTTCCTACTGTAGGTTGCAGTTAGAAAAGACTGAAAAATTACTACATGATAATATAAACTTCACAAGGGCAGGGACTTTGTTTTCTTTTACTGCTGTATCTCCAGGGCACATAATAAATGCTCAGGAAATTTGTAGTATCAAAGTATGTGACCAATCTTCATCTCCCGTTAGCATATAGTATATGCTCAATAAATATATATTGAATAAATGAACAAATAAATAACAAATGCTTATCTCCTCTGGTTCTTGGTAGGTGCTCAATAAATATTTTTTGGATAAATGAATGAATAAATAACCAATCTCCGATCTCCCCAGCACATAGTAGGCATTCAGTAAAAAACTTTTGTGAACAAACAAAGGCTGAATCTCCATTTCCCTCTGCTACATTGTAGGTGCTCAATAAATATTTTGGGGAAAAAAATGAGTAAATGACTGGCCCTCCACCACATCTGGCACATAGTAGGCCCTCAATAAATATTTATTAGACAAATGGATAAATGATCCTCCATCTTCCCCTAACACATAGTAGGTACTGATAAAGAGTTATTAAGTAAATTAATGATTATATGCCTTCCGGCGTACAATAGGCCCTCAATAAACATTTATTGCATAAATGAATAAAGGACTCCCTGTGCACCTCCCCTAGCACATGGTAGATGCTCAATAAATGAGTGACTTTTCATCTCCCTAGATTTCCAGAACTACCTACGGACACAGACAGGGAATACAACCACTATTAACATCATCATCTGTACTGTGGACTACCTCCTGCGGCTTCAGGTGAGGATGTGAGGCCGTCCAGGTGTGACCCGGGTCGGGGTCTGTTGGGCCATGGTTGGCACCAGCAGCCCCTCACACTGTGTCTGCCCCCCAGGAATCCATCAGCGACTTCTACTGGTACTACTCGGGCAAGGATGTCATTGAGGAGCAGGGCAAGAGGAACTTTTCCAAGGCCATGTCGGTGGCTAAACAGGTGTTCAACAGCCTCACCGAATACATTCAGGTAGGGCTCGCCCGCTGGGGCGGGGCGGGGCAGTTCCGCATCCCGCGCCCTGCCTCGTGCTCACGTAGAGCCTCTCTCTGCCCCACAGGGGCCCTGCACCGGGAACCAGCAGAGTCTAGCGCACAGCCGCCTCTGGGACGCCGTGGTGGGATTCCTGCACGTGTTTGCCCACATGATGATGAAGCTCGCTCAGGTTCGGGCCTCTCTGTTCTTCATCCAACTGCTTCCAGGCGCCCCCCAACTGGCACGTTTCCGAGTTTTGTCCCATCGGTCCGTGTCGCACCCCAGTGCTCCCGGCAGGTTGCAGACCGGCCCCTCTCCGTGGCCAAATCCATCTTTCTTCTGGATTGGCTCTCTCCATGACCCCGCCTCCTCCTCTGCCACCGCCAATCGGCTGGTTATCCATCTACAGTTCCCTTGGTCTGACGTTTGGGGCCCGCCCGCTCTGGTCCAGAGCTCCTCTATGATTGGTTGGTGTTCTTTCCTCTCTGATGAGGTCACCCAGATTCGGACAGGACTAGGGATAGGATGAGGGTAGGCTTCTAGATCTGGGCCTGGGGCTGAAGGGGTGTTTTGCTTCTTTATTCTGCTTGCGGCAGATGACATCTATCCAGGGCATCCATGATGTAAGGTCCCTGTCGAGCCCCGTCTCCCATCTCTAGCATCTTCGTGCTCCCCTTTTCCCCACCACCCCCGCCCCTTTGCAGCCTTGTCAATGCCTCACAAACACCTTATCCATTTGCTCTGCTTCTGTCTGGTACACATATTCAAGGCTGCCATATGCGCTGCAGCAGGGCCCAGCATCTGAAACGGCACCATCCACATCCTAAACATCATACATATATCGGTGTATTTATTACAGTAGTTTTCCAGCAGATGGCAATATTCTGTATATTATAATTTCCCAACAGGAAAGAGTCTTGAAGAAGGGAAGCCTTTTTCTAATTTACTCAAAGGCGCCACAGGGGCTGGCAGAAACCCTGTTTGGTGTCATCTGACCTTTTGAAAGGAGTTGAACTTAAGAATGCAATTTCTTAGTGTCAGTGAGTTCAAGTGGGGCTGTTGATGTAACCTTAAAATTCTAGAGGATATTGGTATCTCAGTGTAGAGTTCCAAATCCTGCAGAATTAATGCCTCAGCCATAGTCTAGGTTAAATTGCAAGGGCTAGAAATCCAATTCAAAGTGGTAGCTTACAAAAAAAGAATAAAAAGAAAAGAATTTATCAGTTCACATCACAGATCAGATCCAGGGCCTATAGTGCTGTTAGTAGAAATGTCCCTCTCCTCTCTAGCTTCATTCTCAAGCAGGTGCTCCCCACGGGCTGGGAAAATGATGCCCTGGGCTTTCATGAGCTCCACTAACAGCTCCAGAGGGAAGAGAACACCTCTTTAAATCCAGGAAAAGATCTGCCATATTCTCTTATTGGACTACTAGGTCACATGCCCATTCCTGAACCAATCACCCTGGCCAGGGGAAAGAAAGCTCTGATTGGCCAGTCCTGGTTATATACCCACCCCTACAACCCGGAAGATGGGGTTAGTCCCATATGCTCTGAGAGTGGGATTGTTGAGAGAATCAAGGGGCTACATCATGGACAGGCACACACCACAGGACTCACCCATCTTAGGATCTTGAGATCCTGGAATGTTGGAATCTTAGAGTCAGAATGCAGAGCTTTGGAACTGTGGAAATGTGTTAGGATTAGAATCAGCAACTCTAGAACTAGCATGGGGTAGAAGGAGCCTTACATCCCATTTATCTGGTACCCTTCCCCTTCCTCCATTTCATTAGGTAGAACCATATGAAATTACCACTTTGTTGGTGAGAAATGACTGAAGACTGGCAATTTTATGTAGCTCAACCTAATACAAATAGGGACCATGGGGCAGAACTTTGACCATGTTGGAGACTTCTGTGGGCCCTACATGAGACACTGTGACAGGAGAGCCATTCTTCCCAAATGGCTTACCAGAAAGCACATAGCTGTGTCCCACAGCCTTCTTCCTGAACCCAGAGTCCTACTTTTTCTATCACACATTCATTCAACAAACATGTGTCAAGCACCCACCATAGGCCAGGCGCAGTGCTGAACTCTCATCCCTTCCCAGATCTGTGTCACTGTCCCCAGCATTTGCCCCTGTCCGTCTCTGTCTCTCTTGGTTCCAAGCATCTGCTCTCAGATCCCCATACTCCTCCAAGTCCTCCTTGCCTGCCAGCCCTTGTCCTTACACGTCACCTGTTGGGCCCACTTCCCCCAAAGTGCCAATCCCACCCCACAGTCTTGTCTCTCTGCCTTTTCCCCTGCTTCCGAGGAACATGTCTGGACTCGGGTCCCCTCGGAGGTAAGAGGGGGAAAGAAAAGGGGTCATAGGGCCTGCTGGGTGGGTGGAAGCAGCTGGAGGTGAGGGAGGCATCTCTGCTGAGAAGAGCCCTCACGAAGCTGGGATGTGGGGTCTCTAGGACTCGAGCCAGATCGAGCTGTTGAAGGAGCTGCTGGATCTACAGAAGGACATGGTGGTGATGTTGCTGTCACTATTAGAAGGTAAACTTCTAGTGGGTGGGGGTAAGGGGAGGGTACAAATGTTCAGATGATCCTGAAAATGGCCCTCTGAGACCCAGGAGAGCCTAACCTTCAACCCCATCTGATATCATGTGAGGGTCAATGCATTTAAGTTGCTATAAGAAGCCCAGCAAACATTTATTGGGCACTTATTATGTGCCAGGCCCTGACTGTAGATATAGTAATTTATTGAATCGCCAGAGAAATCTTAATTAGGTGGGTGGCCTGGACACTTTTTAAAATTTATGCACTGAATATTTATTTATTTATTTATTTATTTGCTGAATGTGTCAGTTAGCTCTTGCTGCCTAACAAATATCCCCAAAACGTAGTGATTTAAAACAACCATAATTTATTACTAATTAATAAAATTATTTAACTTGTAGACAAAGACTTTTTTCTATAGAGGTTCATAACAGCATCCTCATTCTTTTATATGGCTGCATAGTACTAATTGCGTGGGGATACAGTGATTCATTTAACCACACCCCTATCAATGGACATTCAAGGTTCTTAAAAAACATTTTGCTATTACAAACCATGTTGCAATGAATAATCCTCCTACAATGTTTTAAATTTTTGGTAACTAGTCATCAGCTTTTAAAAATCAGATTTAAAGGGACTTCCCTGGTGGCACAGTGGTTAAGAATCCACCTGCCAATGCAGGGGACACGGGTTCGAACCCTGGTCCGGGAAGATCCCACATGCCGTGGAGCAACTGAGCCTGTGCGCCACAACTACTGAGCCTGTGCTCTAGAGCCCGTGAGCCACAACTACTGAGCCCGTGCACCTAGAGCCCATGCTCCGCAACAGGAGAAGCCACCGCAAGGAGAAGCCCACACACCGCAAGGAAGAGTAGCCCCCCCTCACCGCAACTAGAGAAAGCCCACGCACAGCAACAAAGACCCAACACAGCCAAAAATAATCAATTAATTTTTTAAAAATCCGATTTAAAAATCAAAAATCCCATTAAACATTTATCTTGAAAAATTGAAAGATTCGGTGACCACGCATCCACATTCTCACATGGGAAAAATCAGCTGAACTGGATTAAATAACTATCATGTCAATGTTCAATCTGATTTTGATGACTGCACTATGATTATATAAGAGAATGTCCTCGTCTTTAAGAATATATATGTGGAAATGTTTAGGGGTAAAAAGGCCTCGTGTCTGCAGCTTAGTCCTTAATGGTTCAGTGAAAAAAAATAGGGAGAGGTATTATAAAGCAAACATGGCAAAATGTAAACAATTGATGAATCTGGAATACATGAGGGTCCCCTTGCACTATTCTTGTGAGCTACATGTAAATTTGAAATTATATGAAAATTGAAAGGTGCAAAAAGAAGCTGGAGCCAGTTTGGGGAGTTCCCTGGCGGTCCAGTGGTTAGGGTTCGGGGTTTTCACTGCTGTGGCCCGGGTTCAGTCCCTGGTGGCAGAACTAAGATCCCGCAAGCTGTGTGGCACAGCCAAAAAATAAATGAATAAATATAAATATAAATAAAATTCTGTTAAAAAAAAGAAGTTGGAGCCAGTTTGCTTTAGAGGGGGTGTGGGGTCCCAGTTTACCACAGTCTCCACCTCTCCCTGTTGTCTTGTCTTTGGCCTACCTCACTCATCTGTGGACCCGCCTGGCCTCTGTGGGCTAGTGGAAGGCTTAGGTGGTGTGAGCTCTGAGGTCATGCAGCTCTGGGTTCAAGTCCTCCCCACCCCCTTACTGGCTGTGTAAACCTGAGTTTGAGACTTTCTCTGAGTCTGTTTCCTCATCTATAAAAATGAATAGTGACACACGTTCCTTACAAAGATGAGGTCGTGTCAGTGCAGCACTTGGCATGGCATCTGGACCCGCCATTAGTTTATGCCATCGTTATCTTTGTTGACGACTCCCCCAGCTATCGGGGGAGGAGGACATAGACAGAATCAGCCAGGTTCACACCTGATGCTGAGGCAGATCAGAAGGTGACCCTTGCCCTCTGAGGGGAGGTACAGGAGCTGGCCAGGGAAGCTTCCACCAGCACAGTGGATCCTGGTGGCTCCTGAGCTGGAGAGGGAGGCAAGCCCAATGGGGATCCAGAAAGGAGGCTCTGTTGAGCCACACTGACCTGGGGCTGCCTGCAGGGAACGTGGTGAACGGCATGATTGCCCGGCAGATGGTGGACATGCTTGTGGAATCCTCGTCCAACGTGGAGATGATCCTCAAGTTCTTCGACATGTTCCTGAAACTCAAGGACATTGTGGGCTCTGAGGCCTTCCAGGACTACGTCACTGATCCCCGTGGCCTCATCTCCAAGAAGGACTTCCAGAAGGTGAGTACTGGAAGGCGGATGGGTGGAGTGCCAAGTGCCAGTCATGCCCTTCCTGGCTGCCTGCTGTAGGCAAGAGACTTCTCTGGATGCCTCAGTTTCCTTATCTGTAAAATGGGGATAAAACCATCCTTGGACTTGTTTTGAAGACGAAATGCATTAACACAAATGAGAACCTTATTTCTATTATCATTATTAACAGTCATAATATTATCATTATTATAAATAAAGATCAGTTATTCAGTTGATAAACATCTATTGGGTTTCTCCTCTGTGTTGGGCTCTGTGCTGGTACCATGGACACAGCAATGACTGAGACAGACACAGCCCTGCCTTCATGGGGCTTATAGACTAACGGGAGAGGCAGTCACTAATGACCACTGCAGGTCTAAATAATGAGGCTGTTAGGAGGGAAAAGCAGGAACCAGCTCTGTCCAGAAGCCCACTCACCTGCCTCTGCCAACCCTTCCACCCCAGGTAAGCCACTCATCCGCTCTAAGCCTCAGGCTCTTCTGTGAAATGGGACTAAGATAATAACATTAACTGTTTCACAGGACTGCTTTGAGGTTAGGCAGTGGGTGAACAGAGCCTGGACAGTGCCTGAAACACAGGAGAGTACAAGAGATGTTACCTATTATTACTATTATTACTGCCAGATCTTTTCCATCACCATTTTGTTAAATTTTTCTTTTGAAATAACTTCAGTCTTATGGAGGAGTTGCAGGAACAGTACATAAAATTTCTGAATACCTTTTCACCCGGATTGCCCAAATGTTAGCTTTTTTAAAAATTTATTTATTTATTTATTTATTTATTTGGCTGTGCTGGGTCTTAGTTGCAGCACAAGGGTCTTCGTTGCGGTGTGCGGGATCTTTTAGTTGCAGCATATGGGATCTTTAATTGCGGCATGCAGGCTCTTAGTTGTGGCGTGTGGGATCTAGTTCCCTGACCAGGGACCCCTGCATTGGGAGCTCGGAATCTCAGCCACTGGACCACCAGGGAAGTCCCCCAAATGTTAACTTTTTACCTCATTTGCTCTATCATGATTCCTCTTTACCTCTAAATACTTCAGGGTGTATCTCCTGAGAACAAGTTCATTCCTTTACATAACCACAAAACAATTATGCAAATCAGGAAACCAACACTGAGACAATCCTGCTATCTACAGACTTTATTCAGTTTTTGCTCTTGAAGAAATTTTTTTCCTTGTCAAGGATCCAGTCCAGGATCAGGGATTGCATTTAGGCATCCTGTCTCTTTAGCTCCCTTCAATCTGGAACCCTTCCTTGATCTGTCTTTGCCTCTTATGATCTTGATATTTTTGAAAAATAGAGGCCAGTTGTTTTATAGGATGGCCCTCAGTGTGGGTTTGTCTGAGTTTTCCTTGTGATTCGATTCAGGTTATACGCCTTTGGCAGGACTATCAGAGGAGGGCTATGTCTTTCTCAGTGCGTCGTATCAGGAGGCATGTGATGTTGGTTCTTCCCATTACAGTTGGTGTTAGCTTGGTCACATGGTGAAGGTGGTGTTTACCAGAGTCTCCACTGTAATGATACTGTCGTTCCCCTTGGTATCTTGTGAAGATGTGCTTTGAGACTATGTAAATATCCTGCGCACCCTCTCAGGGTTACCATTTATCAGAGATACTTGTCTCCACGATTATTACTATGGCAGTTGATAAATGGTGGTTTTCTAATTTCCCTGTACCCTTTACCTTTACCAGGTACCTTTTTTCATTTTATTGCAGTATGGTTGACTTACCATATTGCAATAAAATGTTGTGTTAATTTCTACAGTATAGCAAAGTGATTCGGTTATACATATATATATATATTCTTTTTCATATTCTTTTCCATTATGTTTGATCAACACAGGATATTGAGTATAGTTCCCTGTGCTATAGAGTAGGACCTTGTTGTTTATCCATCCTACATGTAATAGTTTGGATCTGCTAATCCCAAACTACCAATCCTTCCCTCCCCCACCTCCCCCTCTCCCTTGGCAACCACAAGTCTGTTCTCTATATCCGTGAGTCTGTTTCTGTTTCACAGGTATGTTCATTTGTGTCATATTTTAGATTCACACATAAGTGCTATCATATGGTATTTGTCTTTCTCTTTCTGACTTAGTTTGCTTTGTATGATAATCTCTAGGTTCATCCATGTTGCTGCAAATGTCATTATTTTATTCTTTTTTATGGCTGAGTAATATTCCACTGTATATTTGGACCACATCTTCTTTATCCATTCATCTGTCAATGGACATTTAGGTTGTTTCCATGTCCTGGCTATTGTAAATAGTGCTGCTATGAACATAGGGGTGCATGTATCTTTTTGAAATATAGTTTTGTCTGGGTGTATGCCCAGGAGTAGGATTGCTGGATCATATGGCAACTCTATTTTTAGTTCTATGAGGAACCTCCATACTGTTTTCCATAGTGGCTGCACCAATTTACATTCCCACCAACAGTGTAAGAGGGTTCCCTTTTCTCCACACATTAGGTACCATTTTACTGTAAGGAAGAGTTTTTGCCTTCTCCTCCATTTATTTATTTGCTTGTTTGTTTGTTCATTCATTCATTCATTCATTTGTATGGGTATAGACTCATGGCTTTTTATTTTATTCTAGAGATTGCAATCACTGTTGTCCGTCAGCATTTAAATAAACCCAGGGTCTCCTGAGTTGAATACAAAGTGCCCCATGCCTCCCAGTTGTCCTCTGAGAGCCTCCCTGCCTCTCTCTCTCCCCGCTTCTCAGCCACGCCTCCCAAGAGCTATCTACCCTCGCTCACTCCTTTCTCACCTCCCACTCCTTCCCTGATTCGGGGCTTCTGTCCCTGTCACTCTCCTGAAACTACGCCAGCTAAGATCATCAGTGATCTCTTCACCCTAAATCTCTCCTCTGACTTGTCATCTTGGCAGCGTTTGCCACAGTCGGCCATTTCCTCCCCCTCGGCAATGCCTTGCTCCCCTGGGCGTCTGTGCCACGCATTCGTGGGACCCTCACCTTCCCTGCCAATCCCTCGCAGCCTCTTTTTTTTTTTTTAACATCTTTATTGGAGTATAATTGCTTTACAATGGTGTGTTACTTTCTGCTTTATAACAAAGTGAATCAGCTATACATATACATATATCCCCATATCTCTTCCCTCTTGCGTCTCCCTCCCTCCCACCCTCCCTATCCCACCCGTCTAGGTGGTCACAAAGCACCAAGCTGATCTCCCTGTGCTATGCGGCTGCTTCCCACTAGCTATCTGTTTTACATTTGGTAGTGTATATATGTCCATGCCACTCTCTCACTTCGTCCCAGCTTACCCTTCCCCCTCCCCGTGTCCTCAAGTCCGTTCTCTAGTAGGTCTGCGTCTTTATTCCTGTCGCCCTCGCAGCCTCTTAAACATCGCTGTCCCTGAGCCCTGCACCTTCAGGAAGAAGAGCTAATATGTATCATGTTCTCACTCTGTGCCAGGTCCTGTGTGTAAATGAATGTTAATTTACAGTAACCCTTAGGTAGTAAGGACTTTTTTTTTTTTTTTGGCTGCGTTGGGTCTTCGTTGCTGCGCGTGGGCTTTCTCTAGTTGCAGTGAGCGGGGGCTACTCTTTGTTGCGGGGCGCGGGCTTCTCACTGTGGTGGCTTCTCTTGTTGTGGACCACAGGCTCTAGGCATGTGGGCTTCAGTAGTTGCGGCTCACAGGCTCTAGAGCGCAGGCTCAGTAGTTGTGGCACACAGGCTTAGTTGCTCCCGCGGCATGTGGGATCTTCCTGGACCAGGCTTGAACCCGTGTCCCCTGCATTGGCGGATTCTTAACCACTGGACCACCAGGGAAGTCCCAGTAAGGACTATTTTTTATTCCCATTTTGCGGAAGTGGAAAATGAGGCACAGGAAGGTTAAAGTGCTGTGCTTAAGGTCACACAACTGATAAGTAACAAAGTTGGGATTAGAACTCAGGCAGTCTGGCTCCAGAGTACACTGCCTCCAGATTCATCCACTAATCTAGCCTAATAAACAGTCAATGAGCACCTCCTGGGTGCCAGGCCCTCTCTGGGGAGTCCCAGCTCGACTCTCAAGACTGGCAGGTTAGGGTGAGAGTCTCAGTAGGGACTGCAAGAGAACCAAAAAGGACGATGCAGGAGCTAAAGTCCCATCATTTATAATTTTAAAATGACTCTACTCAGCAAAGGAAACCATCGACAAAAAAAAAGGCAACTTACGGAATGGAAGAAAATATTTGCCAACCACATATTTAATACGGGGTTAATATCCAAAATATACAAAGAAGTCATTATAGCTCAAAAGCAATAAAACCAATAACCCAATTTAAAAATCGGCAAAGGACCTGAATAGACATTTTTCCAAAGAAGACATACGAATGGCCAACAGGTACAAGAAAAGGTGCTAAATATCACTAATCATCAGGAAAGTGCAAATCAAAACCACAGTGAGATATCACCTCACACCTGTTAGGATGGGTGTTATCAAAAAAACAAGAGATAACAAGTGTGGCAAGGATGTAGAGAAAAGGGAATCTTTGTCCATTGTTGGTGGGAACTGGTGTAAACTGGTGCAACCACTATGGAAAACAGAATGGAAGTTCCTCAGGAAATTAAAAACAGAACTACAGTAGGACCCAGGAATCCCATTTCTGGGTATCTATCCAAAGGAAATGAAACTATAATTGCAAAGTGATGTTTGCACTCTCACACTCATTGCAGCATTATTCACAATAGCCAAGGTGTGAAATCAACCTAAGTATCTGTCAATGGATGAATGGATAAAGAAGATGTGGTATGTGTGTATGTGTGTGTGCGAAATATCATTCAGCCTTGGATAAGGCTGGAAATCTTGTCATTTGCAGCAACATGGATGAACCTGGAGGGCATTATGCTAAGTGAAATAAGCCAGCCAGAGAAAGACAAATACTGCATGGTATCACTTATGTGAAATCTAAAAATAAAAGTCAAACTCAGAAACAGAGAGTAGAAAAGTGAGTGGTTTCCATAAGCTGGGAGGTGGTGGAAAAAGGGAGAGGTTGGTGAAAGGGTACAAACTTTCAGTTATAAGGTGAATTTTTAAAAACTGGGTAAAGATCCCTCCTGACTATTCAGGGTTTCACAGATCACAAGATTTGATGTCATGTACACAACATTTTGTAGCTCAATATCTGTTTTACAAAGTTACAAACAATCTGTAACTTTAAAAGTGCATTGGCTTTATTTTTTGAATAAATAATACATTCACATAATTTTTAGAGTAAAATATAACAAAGTATGAAGTGTGAGAAGTCTCATTCCCACCCCTTTCTCAACCTACGCTTCCTTCACCCCCACTGCTGTGAGTAAGCATTAGTTTCTTTTGTATCCTTCTATCATTTTCTCCAGATATTATTTTCCTCTTTTCTTACATAATAGGTAATAAGCTATATACATTGGCCTGTATCACTTAACAATATATTCTAGAGATATAGGGAGTGTCCTGATTATTTTTTATAGATATCCAGTACTCCACTTTGTGTATATATTATGGTTTATTTGATTATTCCCTGTTGATGGACACTCACTTTTTCCCAGTCTTTTGCCATTACAACACATGCTGTCATTAGGGCGGCCATGGATAGTTGTGCAAGTTGTGCACTGTACAAAGGTGCCGTTTATAGGACAGATATTGTAAATTTGTACTGCTGATTTCCAGCAGATGGAAGTAAGAGTGTTGAGGAAGGCTCCATATGGGCCACTAGCAATGCTGGCTAGAACAATTACCTTTGTATGTACATCATTTTGTACGTGCAGTTATATCTAAAGGTAAACTTCCAAAAGTGGGATTGCTGGGTTAAAGGGTAAATGCATTTGTCATTTGGACAGATCTTGCCCTGCATTTTCCCTTCTCATTAGCAAAATGTGAGACTGCCTGTTTTCCCACAGCCTCACCACCAGACCGCATTGTCAAATATTTGGATTTTTGCCAATCTGATAGGTGAAAAGGGGTATTGAGTGCAGTTTTAATTCACATTTCTCCTGTTACGAGTGTAATTAGGCATCTTTTCATGTTACTTCTTTTGTATTACTTGTTCAGTGAACTGACCATGTCTTTGGCTTACTTTTCTATTGGGATGTTGGTGTTTTTCTTCTTGATTTCTATATTTGGCTGATTATAACTTTGTTAGTGATATGAGGTGTACTTTTTTCTAGTTCATCATTTGTCTTTTGACTTTGCTTATGGTGGTTTGTTTTGTTGGTTGGTTGGTTGGTTGGTTGGCTGGTTGGCTTTGGGGGGAGAGGGTTGGCCATGCATAAGACTTGATTTTTATGTAGAAAATCATTTAAAATATTTTATTAATTTTTAACAGAATAGATAATACAGGGATACAGTCCTTTTGTAGATAAATTCAGAACTTATAGCTATGGTTGAGGTTATCTTTGGTCCCCACACCCAACCCTACTCTCATCCCACCTCTTCAAAGGCTGCCACAGTTATCCTCTTGATGTTCATATCTCTGGACATTTATTTCTGCATTTCCGTTCATATGTAAATCTGCACTGAAAAATATATAGAGGGCTTCCCTGGTGGCGCAGTGGTTAAGAATCTGCCTGCCAATGCAGGGGACACTGGTTTGATCCCTGGTCCGGGAATAGCCCACATGCCACGGAGCAACCAAGCCCGTGTGCCACAACTACTGAGCCTGCGCTCTAGAGCCCGCGAGCCACAACTACTGAAGCCAGTGTGCCACAACTACTGAAGCCTGCGTGCCTAGAGACTGTGCTCTGCAACAGAAGCCACCGCAATGAGAAGCCCGTGCACCACAACAAAGAGTAACCCCCGCTCTCAGCAACTAGAGAAAACTCGCGTGCAGCAGCAAAGACCCAATGCAGCCAAAAATTAAATAAATGAATAAATAAATAAATTTATTAAAAAAAGAAAAATATATAGAATTATTTTAGGGTTTCCCAAGTTCTTCGTGGTTGACAGTGTTCTTGACAGTCTGCAAAACATGTCTCCAATGATAAGTACTTTGCAGATTCCAAAACATCTACTACACTTTGGAAAGCCCTTCCTGGTGGGTGAAAACACATTTCAGGCTACTAATTTATTCTTAGTTAGTACTATTTTGTGGCTTTCTTTATTGTTTTTTATTAGCAAATGTTTTTGTACCTATCTCTAAATTAAAAGACTTCCTTTTAAAAAACATCTTTATTGAGATATAATTCATATGCTATAAAATTCACCCATTTAAAAGGTACAGTTTAATGTTTCTTTGATATATTCACAGAATTGTGCAACCATCGCTACAATCTAATTAGAACATTTTAATCACCCCAAAAAGAAACCCCATACCCTTTAGCAGTCACTTCCATTTCCCCCACTCAGGCCCCTGGCAGCTAATCTACTTTCTGTCTCTATAGATTTGCCTCTTCTGGA
This sequence comes from Balaenoptera physalus, assembly GCF_965194825.1. Lineage (NCBI taxonomy): Eukaryota > Metazoa > Chordata > Mammalia > Artiodactyla > Balaenopteridae > Balaenoptera > Balaenoptera physalus. The sequence continues at coordinate 14,183,622 of NC_138900.1, read as the reverse complement.
CACTTCATGTAAATGGAACTGTACAATATATGGTCTTAAAAAGCTTTCCTTCTATTTAACGAACCACAATATCATTATCACTCCTAACTAAAAACAAAGCAATAAAGACAAAATGAAAAAGATCCGTAGTTCATTAAATCATCAAATGTCTGGCCAGTGTTCACATTTCCAGATCTTCTAAAGACCACGTATAATTTTTTGTAATTTCTTTGCAGCAGGATCCAAACAAGGCCACCCAGTGCTACTGGTTGCTATTTCTTAAATTCTCCTTTTTTAAAAAAAAATTATCTACTTATTTATTTTTGGCTGTGTTGGGTCTCCGTTGCTACGCGTGGGCTTTCTCCAGTTGCGGAGAGCGGGGGCTACTCTTTGTTGCGGAGTGCAGGCTCCAGTAGTTGTGGCACACGGGCTTAGTTGCTCCACAACATGTGGGATCTTCCCAGACCAGAGTTCGAACCTGTGTCCCCTGCATAGGCAGGCTGATTCTTAACCACTGCGCCACCAGGGAAGCCCCTGGTTGCTCTTTCTTTAAACCTCCTTTTACCTACTGCTGCCCCTCCATCACTTTTCCCTCACCTGGCAGTTTATCTGATGGATACCTGGGTTGCTGGTCATGTAGAGCAGCGCTGCCCGATAGAAATACAATGAGAGCAACACATATAATTAAGAAATTTCTGGGACTTCCCTGGTGGTCCAGTGGTTAAGAATCCACCTTCCAATGCAGGGGACGCGGGTTTGATCCCTGGTCGGGGGAACTAAGATCCCGTATGCCACGGGGCAACTAAGCCCACGCACTGCAGCTACTGAGCCCACGCGCTCTGGAGCTCTCGCACCACTAGAGAGAAGCCCACGTGCCGCAACGAAGAGCCCGCGCACTGCAAGGAAAGATCCCACGTGCCGCAACTAAGACCCAACACAGCCAAAAATAAGTAAATAAATATTTTTAAAAAAAAGAAATTTCTAATACCTACACTTAAAAAAAGAAGTAAAAAGAAACACGTGAAATTATTCTTAACAATGTTTTATTTAACCTACTCTACCAAAATAATATTTCAACATATAGTCAATGTAAAAATTATCAGATATTTTAAATTCTTTTTTTATATTAAGTCTTTTTTTTTAAAGGAACATTTATTTATTTATTTATTTATTTATTGGGCTGTGTTGGGTCTTCGTTGTTGCATGCAGGCTTTCTCTAGTTGTGGCGAGGCGGGGTCTACTCTTCGTTGTGGTGCGTGGGCTTCTCATTGTGGTGGCTTCTCTTGTTGCGGAGCACGGGCTCTAGGCGCACAGGCTTCAGTAGTTGTGGCTCGCAGGCTCTAGAGGGCAGGCTCAGTAGTTGTGATGCACGGGCCTAGTTGCTCCGCGGCATGTGGGATCTTCCCGGACCAGGGATTGAACCCGCGTCCCCTGCATTGGCAGACGGATTCTTAAGCACTGCGCCACCAGAGAAGTCCTATACTAAGTCTTTAAAATCCATATGTATTTTACACTGTCAGCACATCTCACTTTGCACCAGCCATGATGCAAGGGCTCAGTAGCCACATGTGGCTCGTAGCTGTCATTAGATAGTGCTCTCCTAGTTGTAGAGTTTCCCACAGTTTTGATCTGGCTGATGCAACTTTGTGGTGTCATTTAATGTGTTCCTCTGTCCCCTGCATTTCCTGGAAACTGGGACTTGGGTCAAGAAGCTCGATCAGATTCAGGTTTGGAGTTTTTGTTTTTATTTTTATTTTTCGCCAACACCTTCCTTTGTGGTGCTTCATACGTCCATCAAGAGGCACATCCTGTCCCGTCATCTCTCCTTTTGTGATGTCAGCAACCACAGATATTCAATGCCCAGACACATTAGTTCATTAGAGGTTGCAAAATGGCAATAGTCTCGTTTCTAAATGTTTGACCTTTACCAAACATCATATGGTTTCCCAAACCCAAAACATCATATGATTCCCAGACTCTTTACAAATCTTTGTATTTTACAATATGCTTTTCAATTTTTTTGTGGTTTAAAAGACAAGGTTAGGTTTCTTTTTTTAAGGACTTCTTAATTTTCAAAAATTGTAACAGAGTTAAAAAGTCTTTTCAGTTTTCAAGATGCTTAATTCATTTGAAATATGCATTGAGCACGTACTGTGTGTAGCAGTGAACAAAACAGAGACTGACAGCCCAGTGGGGAGGGACAGATGAAAATAAGTAAAGAAACAAAATAATTTCAGGTTATAATCTGTGGTCTGAAGGAAATGAGCAGGGTGGTGTGCAAGAGAGCATGCGTGGAGTAAGCCCTGTAAATTGGGTGGTCAGGGAAGGTCTTTCCAGAAGAGGACATTGAAGCCAAGAGCTGAAAGCTACCCTGTGAAGGTAGGGGAGGTTGTGGCATCCCCAGGAAAAGGGACAACAAGTGTAAAGGCTGAAAAGTGGGAATAAGAGGGATGCAAAGGAGGCCAGTATGGCTGGAGAGGGCTGTTGGGGGCGGGGAGAGGAAAACTTTTAAGTCTGAGAGGTGAGGGGGGCAGATGTGCTGGCACTGGTTGGCTGCAGGGAGGACACTTTAAACCTGAATGAGATGGAGCTAAGGGAGGATTCTGAGCAGGGGAGGAATGTGACCTGACTCAGATGTTCACAGGGTCCCTCCAGCTGTGGGTGGGGGGAAGAGACTGTGGGGACAGAAGAGGAGCAGGGAGACCAGGGAGAAGGTTGCTGCGATGGTCCAATGGGGGACAAAACCAGGGTAGGGGCCATGGAGGGGGCAGAAGTGTATGTGTCCTAGATCTTTTGAAAGTAGAGCTGACAGATTTGCTGATGGATTAGGTGTGGGTAGTGAGATAAAAGAGAGGAATCAAGGCTGACTCAAAGATTTTAACTCAAGCACCTGGGTGGGTGGTGATGCTATTCCTGAGATGGGTAAGACTGTGGGAGGAGAGGTTTTGAAATCAAGAGTTCAGTTTTGGCCATTTCCACAAAGAGATGTCAGATAAGGCTTCCACTGTTAAGTGTGTGGATTCTGCAGAGCAGTCAGGGCTGGGATGTAGCCTTTACAGTCATTGGCATGGGATGGCTTTCAGAGGTTCGGGCCTCAATGACATCTCCATGACGAGTGTATATCTCAAGAAAAGCGTGCAAATTCCAGGCCTTGGAGCCCCTCCAACCTTTAGAGGTCTGGAAGAGAAGGAGACTCCAGCCAAGGAAACTGACAACAGTCAGAGAAAAAGGTATTTCAGAAGAAGGGGATAGGCAAATGGACAATGTGGAGCGTGGTTGAGGCGGGGGTGTCAGATTTTAAGAGGGACAGTGTCACACTGTATCATAAGGGAAGGAGTCAGGTTGATGGCGTGACGGTAGAAGGTGAAGAGTTCCTGTGTGATTGTCTCCACGCTCTGTGGTTTCTAGAGCCCTTCATGATTTGCAAAGCATGTTACTCATTTAGAAAGCATTTTGCAAAGTTCTTGGCTACAAAGCATTTTTTAGAGCCAGAAAATTTCGCTTCTGTTCATACCCCAGAGCAGTGTTTCTCAAACCATGTTGCAACCCATCTGTTGGTCATGAAATTTAGTTAAGTCATGACCAGCATCTTCAAAAATAAAATAGAATAGAACATTGCAGAGTGTGTTACATAGCGAAAGTCAGAATTGTGTCGTGAAATCTTTTTTTTTTTTGAGTCACATTATAAAATGCATTCTTACTATAGGTGTGGTCAAAACATTTGAAAGACTGCCCCAGAGAACCTCTTGCAAAGAGTGCACTGAAGATCAGCGCAAGAATGTTCAATGAAAGTGTCTGTAAAGTTAAAAACTGGAAATAAACTAAATGTCTGTCATCAGGAGGATAGTTTGTTTATAAAACAGGAATACTACACAGCAGTGAAAATGCATTCATTTGATCTATATATCAACATGGATAGATCTTGAAAACGTACAGCTGAGTGAAAAAAGCAAGTTTCAAATTACATGATTATAATAGCAGTTCTTTAAATCAAAATAATGCACAGGATACCAAATTTTTTGTGTGAGAAAATGGCAGAATATAAGTAGTAGAAGTACTGATGCATCTTTTTTTATTGAAGTATAGTTGATTTACAGTATTATATTAGCTTCAGGTGTACAACATAGTGATTCAATATTTTTATAGATTATACTCCATTTAAAGTTACCATAAAATATTGGCTATATTCTCTGTGCTGTACAATATGTCCTTGTAGCTTATTTATTTTATTCATAGTAGTTTGTATCTCTTAATCCCCTATCCCTATCTTGCCCCTCCCCCCATGCCCTCTCCTCACTGGTTTGTTCTAATTTGTTCTCTATATCTGTGAGTCTGTTTCTGCTTTGTTATATTCATTCGTTTTATTTTTTAGATTCCACATATAAGTGATAACATACAGTATTTGTCTTTGTCTGACTTATTTCACTAAGCATAATACCCACTAGGTCCATCCATGTGACACGTAGTTCTTTGGAAGGATACACCAACTCCTTGGTGGTTACCTTGGGGGAGGGTGGGGGTAATGGAGCAAGAGAAGGGTACACAGAGGGCTCCAACCATACCTGTCATGTTATAGTTCTTAAATATAGAGTAGCTGAAAATATGTTCTGGGGTGATGGGCATACGACTTTATTCCCAGTTGAAATTTGGAGGCCTCCATTGTGTCAGGTGCCAATTATTTAGTTGCTGGAAATGGTGGGATGGGGGGACCAAAGGGCCTTGGGGAAGGGGCAGAGGTGGTGGCATGTATCAGTCAGGGCCCTATCTGGAAGGGGGCTGGCCTGGAGGAAAGACTAATTATCTAACTCCGAGATAGAAGGAGCTGTGTGGACAGGATGGCAGGACTGACCTTTGAGGGAGAGAGACAAGCAGCACGGGGAGGAAGCCAGGGAGAGAAATGCCACAGCTCCATTCTCCTCCTGCTCCCTGACCTCAACTGGACAGGCCCCACCTGCAGCCAGAGGGTCAAGAAAGCCTGTGGTACAGACCACAGGTGCCATCACGTGGGGGGAGGAAGGGTGGAGAGCAGGCCTGCGGGGACTCACCAGCACGGCAGGCAGGGAGCTTGGGGCAGCATCTCTTTACCAGCTGCTACACGAGTGCTGAGTTTCATCAATTCACATCTTACCATCTCTGAAAATGGACTTTATCTGACAGTGGATGGTGGCTCAGCTTTGTGGAAATGCAGCATTCAGTTTTTTTTTTTTAATAAATAGATTTATTTATTTATTTGTTTACTTTTGGCTGCATTGGGTCTTCATTGCTGCGTGCGGGCTTTCTCTAGTTGCGGCGAGCGGGGGCTACTCTTCGTTGCGGTGCGCGGGCTTCTCATTGTGGTGGCTTCTCTTGTTGCGGAGCACGGTCTCTAGGTGCACAGGCTTCAGTAGTTGTGGCACGTGGGCTCAGTAGTTGTGGCTTGCGGGGTCTAGAGCACAGGCTCAGTAGTTGTGGCGCACGGGCTTAGTTGCGCCGCAGCATGTGGGGTCTTCCTGTTCCAGGGCTCTAACCCGTGTCCCCTGCATTGGCAGGCGGATTCTTAACCACTGCGCCACCAGGGAAGTCCCACAACATTCAGTGTTTTAATAGCTGGTACAGCCTCACCCATACCAACCTGCTGGGCGTCAGCCTTGGGTGCTGTTTATATGATTCTGGATTTTTCTCCCTTTATGAAAAGTCCATAGTTGTTTCAGGAAAGGCATTGGGGCTCCCTAGGCCACCCCTCTGACCTCCCCCGCTCACCCCTGCCCACCCCCCAGGCCATGGACAGCCAGAAGCAGTTCACCGGTCCAGAAATCCAATTCCTGCTTTCGTGCTCCGAAGCGGATGAGAACGAGATGATCGACTGCGACGAGTTTGCCAACCGCTTCCAGGAGCCAGCCCGCGACATCGGCTTCAACGTGGCCGTGCTGCTCACCAACCTGTCGGAGCACGTGCCTCACGACCCGCGCCTGCGCAACTTCCTCGAGCTGGCCGGGAGCATCCTCGAGTACTTCCGGCCCTACCTGGGCCGCATCGAGATCATGGGCGCCTCCCGCCGCATCGAGCGTATCTACTTCGAGATCTCGGAGACCAACCGCGCCCAGTGGGAGATGCCCCAGGTCGGTGGCCCCGCGCACGCGCATGCTTGCCTCCCGGGGCTTCAGGGCATGCTCCTCGCACGTTTGGACCACACATGGGGCTGTGCACGCTTTGCACATCCGCTCTGCGGACCCTCGTGTGCCCCTGCTCCGCTCGTGCAAGCCCATGCCCACCCTTCTGCACACGTTGTATGGGTGCTGCTGTGCCCTTGCGCACCCCTGGTTCTCCCATGCCCACCTCGTGCAGACTTGGCATGGACATATACCCTTATACATGCAGCAGCGTCTGTGGGCCCTCACTGTGGCTGCTCGCACACCACGCCTGCCACTTGCACACTCACCCTGGGAGCTCTTATAATTCTGATGCGACCACACCCACACTCTTGTACTTGAACCCACGTGGTTACACACACCTTGCTCACCTTACCAGCAGCCCCTGGTGTGCCCTCTCTTGGCCCTGGCCTGCCCATGCCCACTCTTTTGCACACTCACCGCGGGGGCTCTAGGGTGCCCTGATGACTGGTGACTGGCATTTCGTGCCCCCACATGCCCTCTGAGTTCCTAGCACACAATGCCCTTCCCACTTATGCTGGGCCCACATGTGCGTGCACCTCTCTTGCACACTCACTCTGAGGATGCCAGTGTGCATTCCTGCAGCCCTGGCATGCCATATGGTTGCCCGCCATCACTCATTCACCAACACATGCCCTGGCACACCCATGCTCATTCATGAGCACTTGGACCACCCTCACCAACTCACCCGCAAGAGCCCCTGCGTGTCCTTGGTGGCCAGGCCTACTCCTTGACCTGATGTGCCCCGAATATGCCCAGCCTACAAGTGTTTGAATGCCCCTTACACACTCACTTGCTCCAAAGTACGCTCACATAGCCCTGGCACGCCCCCAGCCCACCTCACACACTTAGCCTGCATGTGGTTCCCATCCCCCATTTTCTCACCCTCCCATGTGCCCCTCATGCACGCTCGGCCCCTGGCCCTGCCCCTGCTGTCCAGGTGGCCCTCCTGCCCACACTCACCGTGCACACCAAGCCTGCGTGCTCCTTACCTGCCCCTTGCACTCCCACTTCCCTTTTATTCCTCAGATGCCCCCAGGCACCTGCACACTCCTCCCACTTGCTCTTGCACACCCTTCCCACCTTACACACAGTTCATGAGACTTGCACTCCCATCATCTCAACACCTGGGCCCCTTGAGTCTCCTCCTCAGTGACACCTGGCTCATGCACGCCCGGGCTTGTGCCCTACCCTGAGCCCTGCCCTCACGTTCTGGGCCCTCTTACACTGACTCCCAGGTCCTCTTGCACACTCATCCTGCCGCACATGCACCGACCATATGAATTGTAGACCCCTCCCACATTTACACTCCCCACCCGCGGTTTCACCCAGGCCCTTGCATGCCTGCCCCATATGCCCATGTCCGCCGAGCACACTGAGCCGGGCATGGTCACATTCTTCCCATGTCCTCCCATGCCGCCACGCCCTCCTCACACCCGATTCCTCCCTTAGTCCCGGTGCCCTCTCACAAGGCTCTTGCACATCGGCCCTTTCACATAGTCCACCGGAAAGCCCAAGGTTTTGCACACTCACCTGTGTCCCTTGGGGCACCACTGTCTACTCCTCCTCTCCAATCTGGCTTAAAAGCCATTGCATCATCCTTGCACCCGGGACGTCTGCACATCCCTGCCTCTGCAGGAAGCCCTGGTTCACCACTGGCGCTTCACACTCTAGTACACCCCGTGGGAGCTCCGCCCCTCACGTGCACCCCACGTGCACACTCTTTCTGTTAGTGTTATTCCTCCAAACACCCACTTCCTCCTGCTCACTCCTTCCCATTCCCACGTTCTCCCGCCGGTCCGGAGTCCATGTCTGCCTGCGTGGCCCTCTAGCGCTCATGCAGCAGTACCACAATAGCAAGCACTATCCGGCGTTTGGCAGGTGCCAGGCACTGTCCTAATCACTCAGCATCTATTAACTCATTTAATCCTCACGCCAACCCTTTTACGCATGGGTTCTACTATTATTCCCCGATTTACATAAGGGGAAACCGAAGCCCAGAGAGTTAAGTCTAACTCAGCGGCAGAATCAGCATTCGAACCCAGGCAGGCTGGCTGCAGAATCTTTGCCCTCAACCACTATGCTCCGTCTGTCGAAGCCAAGAACATCGATTCTGGGACCAGCTTGTTGGCAATTCGAATCCTACACCTGCCACCTCTCAGCTGCATCACCCCAGACACGTGACTTTCTGGGCTTCCATTTCCTCATCTGTAAAATGGGGATATCGGCCCCTACTTCTAGGATGGTTTGTGAGGTTTTAATGAGAGACCATACATAAAATGCTGGACACAGGGCCTAGCCTAGCTGAGGTTCTTACAAGTGCACCTACAGCGAGCGCTATATAGGTTCGCTTTCAAAAATAAAAACGACGATGCTTAGAACAGCGGCGAACGCGCGTGGCTGCCACCGCTGTTGTCCCAAGTCCCCGCCGACGGCGCCCCCATCACGTCCCCTCCGTTCCGCGCTGCAGGTGAAGGAGTCGAAGCGTCAGTTCATCTTCGACGTGGTGAACGAGGGCGGCGAGTCGGAGAAGATGGAGCTCTTCGTGAGCTTCTGCGAGGACACCATCTTCGAGATGCAGATCGCCGCGCAGATCTCGGAGACCGAGGGCGGGCCGGGGGAGGACAACGACGAGGGCGCGGGCGTGGCGGAGGCGGGCGCCGAGGGCGCAGAGGAGGGCGCGGCGGGGCCCGAGGGCGCGGCGGGGACGGCGGCGGCGGGCGCGACGGCGCGGCTGGCGGCGGCGGCGAGTCGGGCCCTGCGGGGCCTCAGCTACCGCAGCCTGCGGCGGCGCGTGCGGCGGCTGCGGCGGCTGACGGCGCGCGAGGCCGCGACGGCCGTGGCCGCGCTGCTCTGGGGGGCGCTGGCGTGCGCGGGGGCGGCGTGCGCGGGGGCGGCGGCGGGCGCGCTGCGCCTGCTCTGGGGCTCGCTCTTCGGCGGCGGCCTGGTGGAGGGCGCCAAGAAGGTGACGATGACCGAGCTCCTGGCGGGCATGCCCGACCCCACGGGCGACGAGGTGCGCGGCGAGCAGCCGGCCGGGCCCGGAGGCGACGCGGACGGCGAGGGTGCGGGCGAAGGCGCGGGCGACTCCGCGGAGGGCGCGGGCGACGAGGAGGCGGCGGCGCAGGAGGCCGGCCCGGGAGGCGCCGACGGGACTGTGGCCGTGGCCGAGGATGGCCCCTTCCGGCCCGAAGGGGCCGGCGGCCTCGGGGACATGGGTGACTTGACGCCGGTGGAGCCGCCCACGCCCGAGGGCTCCCCTATCATCAAGAGGAAGCTGGGGGTGAGAGCGCGGGCTGGGGCTTCAGGGTTTTGGAGAGATTGGGGTAGGAGGCAGGGTGAGAGAGGGAAAGAGAGACAAATAGAGGTTGGAGAGTGGTGCACAGAGAGAGGAAAAGGGCGGAGAGAGGGCCTGAGAGATACGCAGAGACAAAGAGAGACACACTGAGAGATGGACGCAGAGATGGAGACCTGGAGGAAGTCTCCCGATGAAGAGGGTAGCGATTCTGGGAGAGACAGAGAAAAAAATATCTGGAGCCAGAAAGAGCAAGAGATCCAGAGACCAAATTAGAGGAGAAGCAGGACCAAGAACTAAAAAGACCGAAGATAGGGTCAGAGACACTGGGAAAGACCCTCAGAGATACAGGCGGTTGTGGGGAATTAAGTAGTCCACGTGACAGAGGCCCCTAAAGCATCCTCAGGCCCTCAGTGCAATAAGTGCCATGGGGGTGCGGTTGTCAAGGTGATGGAAGGCCATGAGTGGAGAAGAGCTCCACTTGGAACCAGCCTAACTCTGCACAGTGCTTTAGCCAAGGCACTCCACCTCTCTGAGCCTCAGTTTCCCCTCTGTAAAATGAGAATCATAATCCCTCTTCTGGGGCGGTGGGGGGGGAGTAAAACTTAGATTGCCCAGGAGGAACGGCCAGAAAGGGACACAGAGAGGAATAGGCAGGTCTGAGAGGCGCTTGGGGTGCAGGCTCAGCCCTGATACTTGCCCTGCCGCCAGGTGGATGGAGAGGAAGGGGAGCTGCCTCCAGAGCCCGAGCCTGAGAAAGCCGAGTGAGTGGCCTTGGGTCCAAGGGGCCCAGCCCCTATCACTGCCTCCCTCCTGGACTAGAAGCCTCCTGAGGTCAGGGCCTGAGGATGTCCTGGTCACTCTGGGACCTCAGCATCACCCATCCCAGGCCCAGGCCCAGAGGAGGGCCTCTGTGAAAGGCAGTAGAGAAATGAACGCTCCTTTCTTACCTGCAAGCGTTTCTCCCAGCTGTTCCCTCCGCCTGTGACACCTTCCCCTGTGCTTTGTCTCAGCCTTCCTCCTCCTTCCCATCTTGGCTCACATGGCTCCTTCTCTGGGAAGCCTACCTTGACACGCCCCCTAAGTTGAAGAGGTGTCTCCTCTGGGCTCCCATAAGCCCCTGAGCTACCCTTGTCCCAGCCCTGACCACTCCGGGCTGCCACTGTCTGGTGACGGGTCTATACCCCATTGGACTGGAGCCCCATGGGGACAGGGCTGGAAGTTGTCTCACCACTGTGTCCCCAGCACCATCTAGACCTGGACCAGGCATGGGGTGGGCCCCAGCGCATGGCTTTGAATGAATGAATGAATGAATGCATTTCCCAGGCACCTGCTTACTCTCTCTGTGTCCTGCCCTGCAGTGCTGAGAATGGGGAGAAGAAAGAAGTCCCCGAACCCCCACCAGAACCCCCCAAGAAGACAGCTCCTCCTCCCCCACCTCCAAAGAAGGAGGGGGCTGGAGGCGGGGGCCTGGAATTCTGGGGAGAACTGGAAGTACAGCGGGTGAAGTTCTTGGTGAGGAACCCAGCAAGGGCACCCTGAAGCCTCCTCTCCCAGAAAACACTCACACCACCTCTCCCCCAACCCTGTCCTTGAGCCCACCTGGGCCAGGCTCATCTCTGTGGGGAAGTCGATATGGGCAGAGAGCAGAGATGTCCCCAGACAGAGCAGGACCTGGGCACAGGGCAGCATTTTCAGGTGGTCCCCACTTGGCTCTTCGGCCTCTCCCCGCTCACAATCCTTATTCCAGCCTCCCCGCTTTTGCGCACCTGGGGCCGCCGGCCTCAGCTTCCCACCCCCATCCTCTATCCAAAGCTAAATCCAACTGAGGCCGTGGCGCTGTTCCTTCCACCGTGGCCTATTTCTTGGCTCTCAGCCTTCAGGTAGGAGCTGCCACACCAGCCCCAGCTCCTCCTTTGGGGGGAGAATTCATCTCCTCATCCAGCCCGGAAGAAGGGAGGTCGGGGCCCAGGGCTCCATCTGTCCTATCTCCTCTCCAGGCCAGCCTGACATGAGGGGCTGAGGGAAACATGTTGGACAGAGGGTGGTTCAGTGAGGATTTGGGGGAAGAATGGGGGATGGAGAGAACGATGGAGAGAAAAAGAGGAAGGGAGAGGTGGAGGTAGATGTCCTCTGCCTGGGATAAAGCAGACAGGGTCCCCTCACCCGGGAGGTAGCATGGCAGAGTGGTTGGGAGTGTGGACTCTGGAGCTGGACTGCCTGGCTTCAAAGCCCAGGTCTGCCACTTCTTGGCTGCGTAACCTTGGACAAGACAGCTCACCACCCTGAGCCTCCATTTCCTCATCCAGAAAGTGGGCTTATCAGCAGTACCTACTTCATAGGGTTGTGAGAATTAAACAGGTTCATGTATATAAAGCTCTTAGCCCAGGCCTTGGTATACAATAAGCACTCAATAAATGGGAGATTGTGGGACCAGATATTAAGGATCCCGGTGCTTGGGTTGTGGGTGAATGTTGGGATAAATTCTCCCAGGAAGCGAGTGGACCGTGAGCTCTGTCTTTTTCTTTCTCTCCTCATCTTAGAACTACCTCTCCCGGAACTTTTACACTCTGCGATTCCTTGCCCTCTTCTTGGCATTTGCCATCAACTTCATCCTGCTGTTTTATAAGGTGCTGATCAAGAGGGGCCGGGAGAATCAGGCGCTTACCTGGGCTGTGGGGCGGCAGGCTCAGCCCCTAACGGGTTTCCAGGGCCCTTGCAGTTCACCAGGGACAAGGTCTTGGGCTCAGGGTCCCCAGGAAGGTTCAGGCTGAACACCTTGAGCTTAAGACCCCTGTGGTGGTGAGTATGGGTGTCTGGGTCCATCTGGAACAGATGCCTGAGTGCCCTGTGGGAGTTAGTGCAGGGAATCAGTCCTGGGTTCCACGCTCAGCTCTGCCACTGGCCAGCCCTGTGCCCCTGGGTGCAGGCCGTCCCCTCTCTGCAACACCTGCTGATTTGGTTACATCTCTTTGTTCTCACATAAGCTAAAGAGAAATTTGTGGGGAGGAGGAAATGGGCAGCTCATGGAAGAGAAAGAGAGGGCTAAGACGCAGGCCTCCCAAAGGACAAAGGGACCCTCGGGGTCTTGCGCGAGATCTAGATAACAGGACAGAGGGGCAGTCTAGCAGAATGGTCAGAGCGTGGCTTCTGTAGGATCAGAGTCTGGCTCTAACATTCACTGGCTGCATGATGTTAGGCAAAGTTCTTAACCTTTCTGTGCCTTAATTTCCTCATCTGTAATATGGGATAATAACAGAGCCTACATCTTAGAGCTGTGGGAATTAAAAGAGGATTAACATGAGGAATTCCCTGGCGGTCCAGTGGTTAGGACTCCACGCTTTCACTGCTGAAGGTGCGGGTTCAGTCCCTGATCAGGGAACTAAGATCCTGCAAGATGTGTGAGGCCCAGCCAAAAAAAAAAAAGAGGGTTGATGTATGTAAAGTACTCAGAATAGTACCTGGCAAAAAAAAGGTTCTGTATAAATAAATGATAGCTACTACTAATTTTAGTATTAGTGTTAATATTAGTGTTAAAAGTAGTCTCTTTAGGGCTCCACTATCAAGACGAATCAACTCTGTTTTCAGTCCTCCTGTCACTCAGTTCAATAGTCAGATTCCCAGGACAGAATCTGATTTGCTAGCTAGGGTCCTGGGCCCACCCTTTGATCTTGATGGACAGTCCTGCCAAGACTGTATCTGACGAGGGCCCAGTTCTGGGTGTGGCAGACCAGGTACCAGGACACCGGGTCCCCACCCTGACTGACCTCTGTCCCCCTTTAGGTCTCAGACTCTCCACCAGGGGAGGATGATATGCAGAGCTCAGCAGCTGGGGACCTGTCAGGAGCAGGGTCAGGTGGAGGTTCTGGCTGGGGCTCGGGGGCCAGAGAGGAAGCAGAGGGCGACGAGGATGAGAACATGGTGTACTACTTCCTGGAGGAGAGCACGGGCTACATGGAACCTGCCTTGCGTTGCTTGAGCCTTCTGCATACGCTGGTGGCCTTTCTCTGCATCATTGGCTACAACTGTCTCAAGGTGGGTCATGACCACCGTCTTGGGGCTGGGGCGTGTGTGTGTGTGTGTGTGTGTGTGTGTGTGTGTGTGTGTTTGGAGGGGATGTGTGCCAGGGCAGGGGCTGGGGCGTCTCACACAGTGATTGGGACAGAGGGGGGTCTAGGGTTGGGGTAAGGCTGGGGGACTGAGTACAGGATTGGGGTCTTTAGCAAGGGTGATATTCAAACTGGGAACTGATACGGATCGCAGCTGAGGAGATGGGTCCTGTGACGATGTTAATTTCTGGATCAAGAAGCAAAATTTGTCATTCGGGAATATTTATTTTCTACATGTTGGTCAGTTGGTGAATTAATATCTGTGAGGGTCTGTGGGCCTCAGACATAACATGGGTGCCAGCAGGGGGATGTGGATTCTGATATCGACTATGCCTGAAGCTTGTGATGCCCCGTAAGGTGTATTACGAAAACTTCAGTATGGGTTCCATGAGAACTGACTGTTCAGCAAATCTTGATACTTTACAATTGGACGAACAGAGCTCTTTTGGCTTAGAAGTTTTGCAAGTGCTGTTCCCTCTGCCTGGAACGCTCTGCCCCACTTCCACCTCCTTTCACCTGCCTGTTTTATTCCTCCTCCTTCCCTTGGGAGGCCCCAGGCTGCAGCAGGTGCCAGTTCTGGGCTCTCCCGGGTTTTTTCCTCATCCCAGCCCTGACCCTCTGACCGCGTTTCCCCACTACTACCCTGATCACTCTGGGAAAGCTCCTCTGATGTGGGGTCTCACGAAGCCTCCAGCAAGATGTCCTAGCTCCTGCCGAGGCTGTGGTCTCCTGACACCCACCCCTTTGCCTCCCTGCATGATCTAGGTGCCCCTGGTGATCTTTAAGCGGGAGAAGGAACTGGCCCGGAAGCTGGAGTTTGACGGCCTCTACATCACGGAGCAGCCTGAAGACGATGACGTGAAGGGGCAGTGGGACCGGCTGGTGCTCAACACTCCGTAAGGGCCCACCCCAGCCTCGTGGTGGGTTGGGGAAGCAGAGCTGAGTTTCCACTCCAGTCCCAGCCCAGGCCTCAAAAGACCGGAGTTGCAGTCACTGCCGGTCCTGACTCATTCTCCCCAAGCCTTTGTCCTCCTCTTAGTAGTACAGACAAATTTCCTGTGCATTAAAGTACCTCTGGGGGTGCTGCTGACACATGGAGGTTCCTGGGCCCCAGCCCTGGGGATTCTGGTTCAGTGAGTCTGAGGTGGCGCCCAGGAACCTGCATTTTAAATTCTGTCCCCACGCGCGATTCTCACCAGGTGCCATGAGTGGGAAATATATGAAATCATTTTGTTTTTAAACTGAGCCCAGAGAGGAAATGAGGGTTGTGAGGGCAACGTGGTGGGACTCTGGATCCCCAAAGTACACTCCCAGCCCATTCCATTTTCCCCCAGGTCAAGTCCCATCTTATGTGTTCATACAATGGGGCTGCATCCTCAGAGGGAGGCATGTCTAGAGTAAGAACACCAGGTCAGGTTGGAACCCTGGGTTGGCCTCACTCTAGCTGGGAATTATTGGTCCAGTTACTTGGCCTCTCTGTGCCTCAGTTTCCTTATCTGTAAAGTGGGGATATATAATAGCACCGACCTCACTAGGACCTTGTGACAATGAAATGAGTTAGTGTGGTTTCTGGGGCACTGTAAGCCCTAGGTAAGGGTTGGAAGTTATTTTCTTTTTTTTTTTTTAATGAAGACACTTTTTTTTTTTTTTTTTTTGCATCAGGCCTTAGTTGCGGCATGCAGAATCTTTGTTGAGGCACACATGCAGGATCTTTCGTTTCCGCGAGCAGGCTTTTCTTTGTGGCGCGCGAGCTCCAGGGCGCGAGGGCTCAGTAGTTTGCGGCATGCAGGCTCTCTCGTTGAGGCGCGCGAGTTCAGTAGCTATAGCGTGCGGGCTTAGTTGCCCCGTGACATGTGGGATCTTCCCGGACCAGGGATAGAACCCACGTCCCCTGCATCGGAAGGTGGATTCTTTACCACTGAACCACCAGGGAAGTCCCGGAAGTTATTTTCTTATGGGGTCCTGCCTAGTGAAGTGGTGCAAGGAGAGAGAGAAGCCGTACCAAGGACATCCTATACTCTCATTGTCACCATCAAAGACACATTTAACTTACACACATTCAAGTACACATGCTTAAAAGAGAGAGAGACACCTATTTAAAATGGTGTCTGCCCAAGACCTTGACTTCTAAATACCATTTCCCATGACAAGGAACCAAACTCCATGAAGAAGTGGCAGATTTCAGGGCTGGGTTGGGGAAGTGTAAGATGAGCCTGAATTATCTTGTTATGTCAGAAAGCAAGGGTGTGCTCACTGAAAAATGGTGACGTGCTGAAAGGACCCTGCTGCCAGCTTAGAAGGGGCTCCCCGTGGACAAATCAAGGACAGTTTGAGCATTGATAAGGATAGGAAGTGCCACAAATTGAAACACACATCAAATAGGCCTAAATCCATGGATTCATAATAAATCTCCACTTCACCCCCCACCCTCCCCCAGCAAAACTCATTGGCCCACCTTTGCAGGATGTTGGGACATCAACTCATAAATTAGAAAACTGGTAAATAAAGGGCCAGAATCATCAAATAAAATTAAACAGTGTGAGAAAGCACCCCGGAGCCCGAGCAGGGCCAGGCTGCTGGTCCCGACTCCCCCCGACCTGAGTGCAGTTCTGGGGCCTTTGCATATGCCAGCTCCGAATGCGAGCCGCCTGCCTCACCTGGGCTCCACCAACAACAGCAGCGGGGGAGGGCGGGGTAAGAGTTGACCTCAGGCAAAAGTCACCTGGCCTGGGGTCTTTAGAGCCTGACCCTGAGTGAGATGTGACCCCCCTGTCTCCTGTGAGAAAAGCATTGGAATTCCAACCCCCACCCCCACGCCCACCCCCACCCCCACCCCCCTGCCCCGGCCTGGCTGGTGGCTCCTATTCCCTCCTACCCTAATGTCTTGTGGCTTCTTTCTCTTGGCAGGTCTTTCCCCAGCAACTACTGGGACAAATTTGTCAAGCGGAAGGTGAGAGGATGTGGATGGGGAGGTGGAAGGGCCTCCCGGGCTGGGTTCCTTGCTGCCACCAGGCCATCCAAACCCTGTCAGGCCCTTGCTTCATGTGTGACCTTGGCCAAGAGGCTTTGACTGTCTGAGGAGCACCTCAGATTGCCAGTCTGGAAGTGGGCATGACAGTCACCCCTCCCGCTCTGTAATGAGACGATACATGTAACAAGCACAGCATAGTGCCTGGCACAGAGTAAATACTCAGTGAATATTAGTTTTGAGGGAGGAAGTAAGGCATCCTATTTTCAGCACACAGACTCTGGTGCTAGATTGTCTGCTTTTCTATTCCTAGCGGGGCCAACCTTTCTGTGCCTCAGTTTCCCTCATATTCAAAGTGAAGTAATGAGGGCCGACCCCACCAGGTTGTTGTAAAGGTTATATGACCTACAACAGGAGCAGTATCTGGCACATAGGAAAACATTCAGTTACAATCATTCAGTCACTCAACAAATGTTTATTGAGCACCTCCTGTGTGCCAGGACCTGTTTTAGGGACCTGGAATCCAAGCAGTAAACACATTTGGACCCTCAAGTTGGAAAGACAGAGGAGGAACACATTTATAGCATTCAGGTGGTGATAAGTGCTGTAGAAGATAAAAGCCCCACAGAGGGGTGGGGAGTGCGCGGGTATCAGCCCAGACAGGTTGCTCTTTCGCGCAGGGTGCTCAGGAGGTGAGGGAGTGAGGCAGGTGGGAATCTGGGGGAAGGGTGTCCTGGGCAGGGGGAACGGCCAGTGCAAAGGTCCTGGGGGAGGAATGTGCCTGGTATATTTGAGGAGCTGTGAGGAGGCCAGTGTGGCTGGAGCAGAGTGAGTGAGGGGTTGAGTGGGAGGAGATGAATTCATAGATGACGGGGTGGGGGCGCCAGTTATATAGGATTCCTTGCCTACCTGCCTAATATTAATAAATTATCCCAATTAATTTGGCTACTGAGTAAACTGGACCTTTGTCACTTTGGGACCTTCCCCCTGAGGATCTGAAGAAAGCTCTGGCCCTTCTCCCCAGAAAAATGCACCCCCGATCTCTCACACAAAGTTCAGAGTGTCCCCAGACCCCCCCAACCATGCAGGCTATGACCTTCCCCACTCTAGTTGTGTCTGCACGGCCCTATGCTCCCCTGCGTAGGTCTTGGACAAGCACGGGGACATCTATGGGAGGGAGCGGATTGCCGAGCTCCTGGGCATGGATCTGGCCACGCTGGAGATCACAGCGCACAATGAGCGCAAGCCTGAACCACCGCCGGGGCTGCTCACCTGGTGAGCCAGGGGTGACCCTGCACAGGCCTGGGACAGGCAGGGGAGGTGGCCAGGGTCTGACCCTCCAGCATCTGGCCATCCCTCTTCCCTCCACCCTACAGGCTCATGTCCATCGATATCAAGTACCAGATCTGGAAGTTTGGGGTCATCTTCACAGACAATGTGAGGAGGGCCCTGTGTGTGGGGGGAGGGGCCTGCAGGAGAAGGGCCCGAGGGCGTTGGGGGCTCCACCCCCAGGTATCCCTGACCAGGGACTGACTCCTGACCCCTGTGCACCTCTGACCCGCCCAAGGCTCCTTACCACCCAGAACACTCTTGAATTCCCAGACTATGTCCTTCTGCGGAGGGTTCCCCAACTCCCTGCAGAATGGCTTCCCACCCAGAGTGCCCCATTGTTCCTGATCCTTCAAATAATCCCTAGCCAGTGATGGCACCCTGACCCCCCCAGAGCATGCCCAACACTCTCAACTGTTCCCTGGCGCCCAGAGTACTCCTTGACCCTCATGAATGCACGCTGACCCCGGCTCTGTGTGCCCACAGTCTTTCCTGTATCTGGGCTGGTACATGGTGATGTCCCTCCTGGGTCACTACAACAACTTCTTCTTTGCCGCCCACCTCCTGGACATTGCCATGGGGGTCAAGACGTTGCGCACCATCCTCTCCTCTGTCACCCACAATGGGAAACAGGTGTGGAGGGGACCTGTCTGAGGGGAGTGAGCCTGGAGGGACGAGCTTGGCAGTCTGAGGAGGGGTGGAGGGTGAGGGCTGGGCAGGTAGGGTGAGGAGGGGCAAGGCTGGGCGGGCTGAGCCAGGGTGGGTGTGGGTGGTGAGACCCCAGGGGGAAGGCCGCCTGGGCCGAACTGGGGCAAGGATAGAGAAGGCTGGGGACTTCCCTGGTGGTCCAGCGGTTAAGACTCTGCTCTCCCGGTGCAGGGGGCTGAGTTTGATCCCTGGTCAGGGAACTAGATCCCACATGCTGCAACTAAAGATCACACATGCCTTAACTATAGAGCCCGCGTGCCGCAACTAAGACCCAGCGCAGCCAAATAAATAAATAAATATTTTTAAAAAAAGGTAGAGAAGGCTGGGCATGGGGGAGGGGCAAGCCCATAGTGGAGCTGACGGCCCCTTGCCCATCCCCAGCTGTTGATGACTGTGGGCCTCCTGGCGGTGGTGGTCTACCTGTACACGGTGGTGGCCTTCAACTTCTTCCGCAAGTTCTACAACAAGAGTGAGGATGAGGACGAGCCTGATATGAAGTGTGACGACATGATGACGGTAAGCCCCTCCCCCCAGCGCTCTTGGAACAAGTTACTGACCATCCCTGACCCTTAGTTTTCCCATCTGTAAAGGGGGTTAGTAATAGAACCTACCTGTAGACTTACTGTGAGGGTTCAGTGAGCTGACACTTGTGAGGTACATTGAACAATGCTCAATAAATGGTAGCCACTGTTGTAATAGTATCTGAGTTTTTCAAGCTATCCTTATTGGAAAGGTGCTCGGGCACGGTGCCTGACTTACAAGCCATGTGATTTGGGGTTGGCTGCTCAACCTCCCCATGCTCTGGTGTCCTCACCTGTGAAATGGGTGTATAATAACAGTGCCTACATCCTCGCGTTGCTTTTAGGACTCAGTGATGCTCCCTGACCATCTAAGGTTTAAAAGTCTTAGAATAGTGCCTGGCAGGTATTAAGGATTCCATAGATGTGAGCTACTATCATCATTATAATGAAAAGTTTCACCCAAAGCATGCTGTCCGTGTTTTTGTTTTCTCTTCTATTCTAGTAGTGGTGGTCATAACCCAAACTGAGTTGTTTTTTTTTTTCTAAACTCCATCTTTTTTTTTTTTTTTTTTTTTTTTGGCCTTACCACACGGCTTGTAGAATCTTAGTTCCCTGACCAGGGATTGAACCTGGGCCCTTGGCAGTGAGAGTGCAGAGTCCTAACCACTGGACCGCCAGGGAATTCCACTAGACTCCATCTTTATTTTTATTATACTCCAACTGAACCTTAGCATTTCCTCCACTTGTGAATTTTTTTTAATTTTTATTTATTTAGTTAAAAAAATTTTTTTTGGCCGCACTGTGCGGCTTGTGAGATCTTAGTTCTTTGACCAGGGATCGAACCTAGACCCTTGGCAGTGAAAGCGCAGAGTCCTAACCACTGCACCGCTAGGGAATTCCCCCCAAATTAAGTTTAACCTACTATAGGCATGGGCCACAGTGGAAAGAATCATCCCAGGGCTTTATCTCAGAGATGGCCTATAATCTGGCACTGTGCTCGCAGGATCCACGCAGCCTGACATTTGAGGCTCCACCAGACCTGGTCTTGACACTTAGCCTTGTTCCCATCAGTCACTGGTCTTAGCTCTTACCCAAGAGAACTGGGTTCTCTCACTTCCCAGGGACACAGAAAGAACAGTGTAAAGTCTTTCCCAAGTGCCAGGCAGACACATCCCTCCCTCTACTCAGAACCTTCTTGTGGTTTCCTGATGCCTTCACCATGGCTTACAAAGCCAGGGAAAAACCAGCCTGGCCTGAGTCTAACCAGAGTCCTTCTTGATTTTTGCTCTCTGGCTGCCTGGTCCTCCTTCAGTTCCCCTAAGATCATGTGTTTCCTCCCAACCCAAGCCCTTTGCATCTGACATTCTCTCTTCCTCCCTTCCCCGGCCCTATGTACACACACCCCTTCACTTGATGCTTCACCTTCAACTTAAATGCTGCCTCCTACAGGAAGCCCTCCATGACTATTGGCTGGACCTCATTTATCTCCCTGCTCGTGCTCACAGGAACTCTATTTTCCAGCTTCACTGAACCTCTTTCAGTTCCTCACAAGAGCAAGATGCATTCTTTCCTCCCCAAATGGTGATGAAGCACATGTGGTTCTCTCTGCCTGGAACTCTCTCTCCCACCTAATATTTTCTTCACGTTCCAGCTCACACATGTCCCCTCTTCTAGGAAGCCTTGCCCAATCACCGCAGGCTGGGCCAGGCTTTCAAAGCTTCAACGCTTCCTGTGCTTCCCCCATCTCACTGCTGATTACACTGTGCTTTCCCTGTCCTGGCCCTGAGCCCTCCCTATCACAACCCTGATCATTTCTGGGCTGTCACTGTCTGATGCCAAGTTTGTGAGCCCTGTGAGAGGAAGGTTCAGTGCTGTCTCAGTCATTGCCATGTGTGCCCTGCTGCAGCTAGCCCAGCGCCCTGTAGGTACTCGGTGAATGTCGAATGATTGAATGCATGACTAATGTGCTTCTCACCCTGCCCCCGCAGTGTTACCTGTTTCACATGTATGTGGGTGTCCGAGCTGGTGGGGGCATTGGGGACGAGATTGAGGACCCAGCAGGCGATGAATATGAGCTGTACCGGGTGGTCTTCGACATCACTTTCTTCTTCTTTGTCATCGTCATCCTGTTGGCCATCATCCAGGGTCAGTGTTCTTCAGGGTTGTGGGAGTGGGGGCTCTGTGCCCAGAGGCAGACTAGCTCCTTTAAGAGTGCAGGCCCAGGATCACATCAGCCTGGATTCATATCCTGGCTCTGCCTCTCCCTACTGTGAGACTTGGGGCAAGTCACCACTCTGAGCCTCAGTTTCTCCATCTGTAAAATGGGTTTTTTTAAATTATACTAGCCTCATAGGGTTGTTGTGAGAATTCAATCAATTCGTAGGTGGTAAATGTCTGGCTCATGATAAGTGCTCAATAAATGCTAGGTATTATTATTTTTAGGAAGCAGGGTGTGATTAGGGAGATGAGGATGGGAGGCAGGACTCAGACGTAGGTAGCCAGAAGAGGAGGGAGTCTGAACTGGGTCAGAGGTTGGGCACTGACTTGCGCCCTGCCACCCCAGGTCTGATCATTGACGCTTTTGGTGAGCTCCGAGACCAACAAGAGCAAGTGAAGGAAGATATGGAGGTAGGTCATATCTGGGGGGTGACCCAGAGGGATTATGGGACCCTGGGGGGTTGAATGGGCCTTGACTCTGATGTCTCCTGCCATGCACAGACCAAGTGCTTCATCTGTGGTATCGGCAGCGATTACTTTGATTCAACACCACATGGGTTCGAGACTCACACACTAGAGGAGCACAACCTGGCCAATTACATGTGAGTGTGGGCCCACTGGCCAATCAGGAGGGTGGGGGCGCGGCTGCCGACAGCCGGCTCGAGATACTGGCCAGTTAGGGGAGGGGGTATGGTGTCCATGTGGTTGGATTCCCAGCCAGCCAATCAGGAGAAAGTAAGGGTGATTGCGACCTGTCTACCGCTGCCTCCCATCCCCAGGTTTTTCCTGATGTATCTGATAAACAAGGACGAGACAGAACACACGGGTCAGGTAAGGGTGTGTTAATGGGACGACAATGGGCAGAGACATGGTGAATTTTTTTTTAATTAATTTATTTATTTACTTATTTTTGGCTGCATTGGGTCTTCGTTGCTGCGTGTGGGCTTTCTCTAGTTGCGGCGAGCGGGGGCTACTCTTCATTGCGGTGGCTTCTCTTGTTGTCGAGCGCAGGCTCTAGGCACGCGGGCTTCACTAGTTGCTGCATGCGGACTCGGTAGTTGTGGCTCGCGGGCTCTACAGTGTAGGCTCAGTAGTTGTGCCGCACGGGCTTTGTTGCTCTGTGGCATGTGGGATCTTCCTGGACCAGGGATCGAACCCGTGTCCCCAGCATTGGCAGGCAGATTCTTAACCACTGCACCACCAGGGAAGTCCCGACATGGTGAATTTTAATATAAGGTCAATCAGCAGGTGACAGTAAAAAGCTCATATCAATATGAAGCATTTGAAGATGTGACCAACCAACCCTTCCCCATCCCCCACCCCTAGGAGTCTTACGTCTGGAAGATGTACCAAGAGAGATGTTGGGATTTCTTCCCAG
Organism: Balaenoptera physalus; assembly: GCF_965194825.1. Classification (NCBI taxonomy): domain Eukaryota; kingdom Metazoa; phylum Chordata; class Mammalia; order Artiodactyla; family Balaenopteridae; genus Balaenoptera; species Balaenoptera physalus. Next base: position 14,160,969 of record NC_138900.1, on the reverse strand, counting down.
CTGGCGATTGTTTCCGCAAGCAGTATGAGGACCAGCTTAGCTGAGACACCCCCAGCTGGCCCTTCACCCCCACCTCAAGGTCCTTATTCTCACAGCAAGCCCCTTAGCCCCCAAATCCCTCCCCCCAAGGCGGCTGGGGGAGGGTGACCATGTACTGGCAAAATAAAGTCTGTGCTACACCCCTGATATTGTGTTGGATTGTTGACATTTGTGGGGTGGGTGGGCATACAGGAATTCTGCCCTCCTCTCCCCCGCCAACCCAAGAAAACCAAGATGGCAGCAGAGACTGAAGTCATGTTTATTTGGAGACAGGGACATGTCGTGATCACTAATGTGTGTCCGCTGGGGAGGGAGGGGTGGGGACTAGTTCCTGACACCCCCTCAGGGACTCATTCCTGGATGTAGAGGTTGCTGGGGGCAGTAGGATCATCTGCTGGGCGTGTCTCCACCACCACAGGCCTGGGGAAGGAAGAGAGAAGTCAGTTCATTCATTCATTTGTTCATTCCTTCATCTGCAGAGGAGTTTATAGAGTCTTTGCCAGCACAATGCTGGGCTATAGCAGTGAATGAGCACACATGGCCCCTGCCCTCAGGGAGCTCAATCTAGAGCAGGAGACCAACATGAATCAGTGAATCAGATGAGTGCAAAGAAGCATGAGGCACATAGCAGGGAAACCTAGCCCAAGAGGTCAGCCAAGGTGCCCCCAAAGAATGGATGGTGGAGCCTGAAAGAGGCTCAGGAGGGAACTTGGTGAAAAGGCAGGGAAGAGTGTTCTGGGCAGAGAGAACAGCCTGTGCAAAGGCCTTGAGGTGGGAGAGAGCCTGGGGTTTGACTGCAGAAGTCATGGTTTGTGGGCTGTGACCAGGATTGGGTACTTATCTTGAGGTCACGAGAAGGACTTAAACAGGTGGAGAGTGACACAATCAGATCTGGATTTTAAAAGACCCCTCTGGGCTTCCCTGGTGGCACAGTGGTTAAGAATCCTCCTGCCAATGCAGAGGACACAGGTTTGAGACCTGGTCTGGGAAGATCCCACATGCCATGGAACAACTAAGCCCGTGCGCCACAACTACTGAGCCTGCGCTCTAGAGGCCGCGAGCCACACTAGTGAGTCCATGCACCACAACTACTGAAGCCTGCGCGCCTAGAGCCCATGCTGCGCAACAAGAGAAGCCACCGCAATGAGAAGCCCGTGTACTGCAACGAAGAGTAGCCCCTGCTCGCCGAAACTAGAGAAAGCCTGCGCGCAGCAACGAAGACCCAACACAGCCAAAAATAAAGAAAGAAAAAAAAGATAACATCACCAGTAATGGGACAAAACATGTGCTTCCTGATCTGATGCAGTGAAAGGACACACCATCATTTCTGTGGTATTCCTGCCCCAAACGCTTAACCTGGAAACCTCAAACCCAATTGAGGGACATTCCGTAAAACAAATTTCCTGTACTCTTCCAAAGAGTCAAGGTCATGAAAAGCCAGGAAAGTCTGAAGAATTGTCCTAGGCTCAAGACTAAAGAAACATTACTCGAAAATGCAGCCCATCATCCTGGATTATATCCTGGACGAGAAAAAAAGTATTATTTTTTGGTTATAGAGAGCAAGGGCATCATTGGAACAACTGGTGAGACTTGAATGAGCGTGTGAATTAGAAGGTAGTGATAGTTCAGTATTATTTTCTTGATTTTGACAGCTGTATTGTGGTTTGTAAGAGTATGTCCTTGCCTTCATTTAGGAAACATACACTGAAGTATTTAGGGGTAAATTGGTATCACGTCTGCAATTCACATGCAAATAGAAAAAAATTATATATATATGAAAGGGAAGAATAAAGCAAATGTGGTTAAAAAAATAATATATGGGGAATCTGGGTGAAGGGGATACACAATTTTTAAATTTTTGCAACTTCTCTGAGAGTCTAAAATTATGTCAAAATAAAAAGTTAGGATAAAAATTTTAAAAATGAAAATTCCACCTTGGCTGCTATGTGGGGAATGGACTATGAGGGCAGAGATGGAAGCAGGGAGACCAGGTGAGAGGATGTCCAGGCCAAGATACAGGTGGCTGGGGATACCTCCGGATGCCCTCTCCACATCAGAAGCCCCCTCCTTCCCGAGTTCATACCTGGGGGAGCCAAGCAGACGGAAGGTGAGGGTGGGGTCTCTCAGCTCCTGCAGCAGCTGGGGGGAAAGGTGCTGTGTCAGTGCCTAGAAGACTCCTCCCCTCTCCTTTAAAGAGAGCAGGGGACGAGGTCTCTGAACTCCTCAGGTCCAGAAATAATCATTCTTGCTAACACCGCTCATCAGCTGTGTGACCTCAGGCGAGTTACTTAACCTCTCTGCACCTCAGAGTACTAACCTTTTAAATCATAGTACCTACCTGATAGGCAATCACGAAGATTAAGTAAAATACAAAACTGTAAGGGCAGAGCCTGACACATGGTGTTCTGTGAGCTAAGCACCATTTTTCACTCCATTTTCCACTCCATTTTCCGGATGAGAAAAGTGAGGCACAGGAAGATTAAGTCATTTGCCTAAGGTCATTCAGCTGGATTCCAACCCAGGCAGTCTGGGCCACGCTCTTAACCCACATATCTCTACAGTGACCCCATTTTATAGTTGGGAGCCTGAGGCTCAGAGAGGAGCAAAGTCCCTTACACAAGGTCACACAGTGACCCTGGATGAGGTCTGGACCTAAGAGACACTGGGGTAGAGAAGGGGACCTGTCTGAACTGAGCCTAGAGGAAGCTTCTCCTCCAGGACTTCACACCCTGACTCGGTTCTCCCAGTCCATCTGATGAATGAGATGACTGACATGGGAGGGGCTGGGTTGCAGGTGCTGGGATGGAGGAGCTTACCTGGTCCGAGCCTAGAGCCCACACCTGCACTCCATGCTTCCAGAAGGCCTGGAGCCGACCCCCGACCATAGCTGGGAGGAAAGCAGTGCCTGTTACCCTTGGCTTTCACTTAAGCCTCCAAGCTGGACCCCGGACCCTATCATCCCGGCACATACCCACGGCCTCCACTGCTTCAGTCATGGGGATCTCTGGAGTTCGAAGCCCCCTGACTGGGGCCCCCTCTGGGGTCACCAGCTTCAGAGACCCTAGAAGGAGGTAGAGCGGGGGCTTTAAGAGCAGTAAGCGGGACTTAGAAGGTTACGGAGGGACCAGACAATAAATTCAGCGTGAGAAGCAAAGCAGGACGGGCAAGGACTGGAGGGTCTCAGCGTTTCTGAGAGAGGTACGGGTTCTGGGGGTCGGAGATCTAGGAATAGTGGGGGAAAGGGAGGGAGGAAGGTTCTTACCGTCCATCAACACCATCACCTTGTCTTCCTCGACCTGAGTCACCTGTACTGGTCCCTTGTGCTCTGCTTGAGAGGCGGGGGGGTTCAAGGACCCTTTCCACCTCACTCCGCCTTTCCCAAGCAAGCGGGCTAAACCTCGCCCATCATAGAGTTCCCCACTCCCCTATCATCAATCTCACCAATTATATATACCCAATGATCTCCCGCTCCCTCTCGTTTCAACCCCTTTCTCAATTACGCCTCAGGCTAAGCACCGTCCAGCCACCCAGACCCACCCCTCCCAAACTGATAAGCCCCACCCCTCCCAGAGCCTGCACCTGTGCTCATCTCGCCCAGCCAGCAGGAGAGCGCGCCGAAGCGCACGGTGTGGAAGAGCACCGACTTCGCCGGCCGCCCAGGGCTCACGCCGATGCACACGGCGGGCAGCTCGGAGCCTGGCCCGGTCAGCAGTGCAAACACCGGCAGAGGCGTAGGTAGCGGGAACAGCACCTGCTGCGGAACGCGCAGGGAGGGGGGGGCTCAGAGGAGGCTTAGGGCGGGGCCTGAAAAGGGGCGGGGTCTTGGAGGACAGTGGGCGTGGGGCTTCCGAAGTATTTCCTAAGTATTTTCTTGCCAAGAAACTTCAGGGGGTGAGGCCTCAGAGGGCTTAGAAATTGACGGGTGTGCTCTCAGAGTGGGCGTAGCTTCCGTTTGGGGGCGTGCCGCCTTGGCGACAGAGAGGCAGGGCCCCCGGGCGCTGTGGCCCCAAAGGCAGCAAAGTCCCCTTAGAGACTCAAAGAACCTGAATGGGGTCTCCTTAGAGATGGGGGGAGGGGCATAGGGCCTGAAGAATAATTAGACCAGGGGTGAGGAGCGGAGCTGAAAGATCAGTGAGGAGCCTCCAGGTAGGCGGGGCCTTGGGGAGATCGGGGCGGGGCCTCGGGTGGAAGGCCGGGTTCGTGGAGCTCTCAACAGAAGCGTAGAGTGGATGGCCCTGGCCACCCAATCTGACAAAGTCCCCAGCGTCTGCAGGCTCCCTACCCGGACCAGCAGGAACTTGTTCATGGGCTGGTACCACTGAAGCAGGACCACGGATGTCTCCAATGCCCCACACAGGAAGGGGCCCCCGGAGCTCGTGCCCTCTGCTGTGGAGGTAAGGATGGGTTAGGGTATATCCTCTCTCCCCTGCTCCGCCCCCCAAAGGCCACACATCTTTCCCCGGGCTCTGTTCACCCTGCCTTAACTCTGCAATCCTTTCGGGTCGAGAGGGAGTCCAAGTCCCGCCCCTGGCCCCGCCCCCTCTCTGCACACCCATGGGGTTTTCTCTCACCCACACAGCACGCCCGGCAGCCTTTGGTGTCCTGGATCTTAGTGGAGACCATGTTCTTCCTGCAGAAGAAGGGAGGCGTGAATGGGGGGACGGACGGCAGAAATGAGGCATTAGAGGGGTCAGAGGTGCCACTGCGGGCTGGTACCTTGCCAGTAGCCGGTGGGGGCTAATGTGAGCGATGGGGCTTCCTGCTCTGGCCTCTTTCCGTTCCAGTAGGCCCAAGATGCTATGAGAATACAGGTGGGGGGTCTTCCCTGCAGTGTGTGTATGTAGGGGAAGCAGGCAGTTATAGGACACTGCACACTCCCACCTTTTCCCTATCCCATCACTTGGCACCATCCCTTTAAAATGCCCAAGGCTTCAAGTCTCAAGCACCTTTATTCACTCATTTTTCATGCAACATATTTTAAATGCCCACTGTAGGCCAGGCACTGTGCTTGGCTCTGGTGAACAATGGTGAGTAAAATAATTACGTTCCCTACCCTCACGGTGCTTGTAGCCACATGACAAATGATGAACACTTAACCAGTCAGATGAAGTTACACACATTACAAAATTTAAGAAGAAACATATCTACAAATTCTGCAAAAGTTTGTCATCACAAACTTTTGGCTTGGGGTCTCCTCATAAACTAGAAATTCTTTTACACAAAGTGTTTATAAAACAATGACATGTAATTTTAATCTACAACTTGCTCGCTCTATTTTAGTAAAGCATGGAACAAGTACTAACTGTCATCTGAACATCAAAGAAATGTAAAGACTGACTTCTTGTGGGAATTACCTCAAAACTGACTTGAGAGGTGGGCACTACTGTGAGCCCCATTTTACAGATGGGGAAACTGAGGCTCAGGGAGAAGTCTCTTGCCCCAAGTCCCACAGTGGAAAAGTGGCTGGAGTTTGAACTGTAGGCTCTGTGAAGGGGTAGCCTAATTTTTTTTCAGCCGTGCCCATCTATCTCCCAACCCCTTGACCCTTGACTCCTTAAGTTCTGACTCCCCACCCTCCCACCCAGCCATAGCCAGACCTGAGAGAGACATGAGGACATTGTTGATAGAGTACACCCAGGTAGTCCGGCTAGAAAAAAGCTGCAGAGGAAGGGGAGATGGCTCCTGTAAGACCCCAGCAACCCCAACTCCAGCTCCCACCCTTGGCCCATCCTAGGTGCTGCCCCTCACCATCTCCAGCGTGGCCTCCTGATCATTTCGGTTCAAGATGAAAATGCCTTCCTCGGCCCCCAGGAGCAGGTGCTGGTCTGGGGAGCACAGACGTGAGGATGCTGGGACCTGCCTCATCGTGGGGGACCTCCCAGACCCCCCTATGGCCCCAAACACTGGTACTCTGTTCCCCAGCCCTGACCCTCAATTCTCTGCTCTCCCTCCAAACTGACACTTCCGGCCTCTGTTTCCCCAAATCTGAACTCAAACCCTGACCAGTTCCCCTGAGCTGATCTCACTCTCACCAGCCTCTGATCACCACCGGTTCTGGTGGTTCCTCCATCCCTGACTCGCAAATCCTGACCCTCTGTCCCCTCAATTCTGCCCCCAACATTAGATGTGACTCCCCGAATAGCCCTCTAAATTCTGTCCCTCTTTCTCCCCAGTTCTGGTCCCTGAATGCTAATCCTATCTCAACACTGATCCTCAGACAGCCCTACATATGGCTTTTTCTGTCCAGTGTGACCCCAAAAACTCTAATACTGTTTCCTTAACATTTATCCCTCACTGACCTTGTCTCCACATCTTTGATCCCCAGACTCCCTCCCTTTCTGCTACATTCTAACCCCTAAAACTCCTGGCCCCAAAAACCTACAACTGAGGTTAATGGGGTCCAACTGTCCTGGATCTTGTACCCCAAACTCTGACCTTTCTGCTATATCTGACACTCCTTTTTAAAAATTTATTTAGTTAGTTAGTTAGGCCACACCGCACAGCATGTGGGACCTTAGTTCCCCGACCAGGGATCGAACCCGTGCCCCCTGCAGCGGAAGCGCGGAGTCTTAACCACTGGACCGCTGGGGAAGTCTCATATCTGACACTCCTAGCCTCCAAACTCTAATTTTCCTAGTCTTCACTCTCAAACCCATCTTCACTCTACCCATCTTTGATCCCTCAACTCCACCTGTAACTCCTGGCTCTGCCCCTGCCTCAGCTCTGCCACTCCCTACCCTCCCCTGTCCCTGCCTTTGCGCCTTCCATTAAGGGCCCTCCCCGTCCCCGCCACATTCTCCATGACCCTCCTGAATGCTCACCCTTGGTGGAGGGGTGCGTCCAGGCTGCCGTGCTGTGGATCCGGAGGGGGCAGCCATTGAATAACTTTACAAGAAGGGCACATCCCTGGGTGGGCCATGGGGGCGGGGCAGCAGCAGATCCAGCAAAAGGGAGGAGGGGACAGGAAGGCGGGTGGTTAAGATTTGGAAGCGAGAGTGCCAAGGTTCAAATCCTGCCTCTGCTTCCTCAAAGGTTTATACCTTGGAAAGCTACTTACCCCTCTGTGCCTCAGTTTCCCCAGTTTGAAATGGGGGATAATACCTATCTCTACGACATCTACCGCTTTCTGTGAAGGTATACACCTTGCAAAGACACGAGATCGGTGTCTGGCACAGAGGAACTGCTCAACATATGTCACTTGTTATATTATTAGTCTTCCCAGCCCGACCCCCCGACTCCCACCAGGCGTCCCCAGCCCCATCCAGACGTGAGAGTCCTCAGCATGGCTGGCCTCACCTTTCTCTTCATCTTTTCCTTCTTGGGGGGCAACAGTGGGGGCTGGTCAGGCTCCCGGGGGGCTGGGTTCCAGAGTGAGGGTTCTGAGATGGGGTGGGGAAAATCAGCCCCCAAAACCCCCCTACCCCTGCCCCACCCCACCTCCGCCCACCTCCCACCCCAGCCTGCCCTGTCACCTGAGTGGGCAGTTAGGTGGGGGCTTCGGGTGGCTGGGGGAGGCCCAAGATGGGGGGTGCGTGGGGGAGGCCCACTGGCACATCGGACCAGCACCCCCGGGCTCAGCTGTCCCTCATCCCCAGTCCCCCCAGGACCCTCGTCCGATGGAGAACGGAACTTGGGCTTTGGAGAGAGAGAAGGAGGGTGGGGGAATACATTAGATGATCTGAGAGAGAGGGTGCCCTGCAATCTGCCTCCACCAGAACTGACAGTAGGTCATGGCTCTGACCTTCCCCACGATGTCCATCCACCACTCCAGCCTTCCCCTCTAACCCACGCCCAACATCAACACATGCCAGCAACTAAAGGGTGAGTGCTGGGTGCAGCAGGCATTTCCAGGGACCAGCTACTGACCAGTGTCCATCGGGCTAAATATTTTGAGTCCCACCCGTAGGGTCAGGGTTACCACTTCCAGATCCCAATGTGCTTAACAACCCAGTCTTCCCAGACTTCAAAAGACCCGGCATCCCAGACTCCAGCGCTAGAGGGCTCAGTATCCCAGCATCTATGGACTCTGGCCTCCTGGCCCCCTGGCCCCCAGCTCTGACCCAGGGCCTTACCTTGGGGGGCAGTGGAGGAGGTGTGTCTTCTGCAGGGGTGGGGCTGGAACACAAAGATGGGGTAAGCAGGTGCGGGTGTGGGGAACAAGCACTGGGGAGAGTTGGGGCCAGAGGTCTGAGCTCAGGAGGCTCAGGGGTGACGCGGTCTGGGCTGGGGCTGAGGGCTAAAGGACTGATAGCCATGATGATAATAGTAACAGCAACTCTTGGATATCGAGTGCCGACAATGCATCAAGTCTCTGCATCTTTACGCCCACCTAGGAACACAGACCACGTGAGCTGCTGGGGGTCAGGTGCTCACTTGGTGCTGGGCACGCTGCCCTTGAGCCCATGACAGACGAGGCGTGTGGAATGGATGGGTGGGCCCTGAGGCTGACACAGGCCTGGGGCTGGGGGAGATGGGGGCCTGGGCCGACTGCTGGGGCTGAGGGCCTGACATGGGGGAAAGGTTCAGCCTGAGACTGGGTGAGATGAAGAAGGATGAGGGCTGGGGGGTTGAGGGTTAGGGCTGCAGTTGAGGCCTGGGGGTGGGAGCAAAATCTGGCAGGAGCTGGGGACTGAGATGTAGCAGGGGGCCCAGGGTGGAGTGGGGGTGGGGTTGAGGGTCAGGAGTCCGGGGTGAAGGAAGGTGGGGGCATTGAGGGTCCAGTCAGGGGTCAGGGGTCAGCGCTGAGTGGTAGAAGGAAAGCAGGGGCTGAGGCTGGGGTCGGGGTGAAAGGAAGGCGGGGTAGGAAGGTGGGAGCTGGGTGGGGGCCTGTGGAGCTGTCTTACATGTCCACATCGTCGTAATCATCATCGGACTCCGACAGGTGCCTCCTGAGGACGGACAGGTATGAGCCTCGGGTGGTCCCCACATGTAGCCCAGCCTCCCTCCCATCCTGAGGGTCCCTGACCTAGGACTGCTGCTCCTGAAGTCTCCAGGGGGCTGTAAGCGAGCCTGCGGGATAGTAAAGGGTCAGCAGTGGCCCAGGGGGAGGGGAGGGCGGTTGGGCGGCAGGGGAGGCCTCTCACCGTGTCGGCTGTGGGTCTGGACTCCATGCCTCTGAGCTTCCTGAACTCCATGTGCCGCCCTGGGGGTAACACACAGTGAGCTGGGGACGTGGATTTGGGAACAGAAAGAGTAGAATTGGGGGTGGGGTCTGGGATCAGGGTCTTAGGACTGGAGCTGTCCCTACAGGGGAGGGATCTTGGTTTACAGGGGTCTCATTTGGGGGTCAGGGTTTGAGATCAGGGAGCTGGGGGCTCAGAATGGTTACAGAGTGTTTGTTTTGAGGTTCCACCTGGGTACCAAGGATCAGACAAAGATTTCTGAGGTCTCTGGGAGTCCTGGTGGTTGTGGGAAGTCTCAGGGGGTCTGTGTGCAGGACAGAGAGGTGGGGGTCTCTAGAGTCATTTTGTAGATCAGGTGGTGATGAGGCTTTCTCTGGGGTCTCCTGCGGGGTCAGATGGGGATGGGGGTCTCTGGGGTCTCTGGCAATCTGATGAGGGGGCATCTCTTGGCTTATAGGGTCAGGTGTCCCCAAGCGTAAGGATTCTCTACTCACGACAGCAATCCGCGTCTGGGATCCCCAGAGAGCTGGAGCGATGGGTGGATCTGATCCGCCGAGGGATGGCGGGGGGGAGCTGGGCAGAGTGGCGGCTGCATCAGGCCCATGCCCTCTAGCAGCCCTCACCACCCTGTGGGCCCAGCTTGGAGCCCTTGGCCCTCCCATAACCTCTGTGCCTCCAGCCCTGTGCCAAGCTCCCCATCCTCACTGGCTTTTTTCCTTCTAAGAGAGGCAGCAAGGGGGTGTTCCAGGCAGGGGAACAGCGTGAGCAAAGTGGGGGGGCGGGTCCCTCACCTCAGGCTCCTCATCTTCAATCTCGCCAACAGGGGCCCCCTTCCCTGGGTTCCTCAGTTTGTCAAGAAGATCTACGATCAGGCCTCTGTTTAGCCCGGGTTGGGACACCAGTTGATGCTGGGGGAGGGGAGGAGGGTGTCAGCAGACAGAGGGCTGGGCTGGAGAGAGAGGGTTGGGACGAGGGGCTGGAGAACCTATCTAAGGGAATCTGGTGGGGAAGTTGCCAACAGAGGAAGAAGGCAGGGAATTCTGGGGACCTGGGGGATTCTGAGGAGTCTGACGGGATTAGAAGAATTTAGGGTAGGGGACTTCCCTGGCGGTCCAGTGGTTAAGAGTCCCGCTTCCACTGCAGGGGGCGCGGGCTCGATCGCTAGTCATGGAAATAAGATCCCTCATGCCGCACATCGCGGCCAAAAAAAAAAAGAATTTAGGGTAGTTGGAGAATTCCAGAGGTGTCTTAGAGGGGACTGGAGTTCCCCTGGAATTCCAAAGCACACCCAGGAATGGGTCCGGAAGCCCTTGGGAATTTGTGAGTTTTAAGAACTCAGTGTATCTTGGACAAAGGTCTGGGATACAATTTGGAGAGTCTTGGGGATCCCTGGGGAATTCGGAGGGACTAGGGACTTTGAAAGGGCCATGAGGGTTCTGTGGAATGAAATTATCAACGTTCTAGGGAGCTGTGGGAGGCCCTGGGGGATTCCGGGGGTGAGTCTGGGAAGGCTTCTCTGGGAGGGGAGGTTTACACTGAGCATCTTGGTGGCGCCGGGTCGTTTCTTGGGGCTCTTAGTGAGGGTGACTTTGACAAAGTTGTGGAAGGCAGCCGACCTTGGGAGGAAGAAGGCAAGTTCTGCGGTGAGGGCACCAGAGACCCTCCCCTCAGACCATCACCCCTGGTTCCACCCCCCTTCTCCCTCCTTCCCATCAACCTCTCCTACCATTTGCCTTTTTCCTTTAGCCTTGGGGGCTGGTAGCCACTCTTGGTCATGAGGAAGAGAACTCTATAAGAGTAGGACAGAATATGGGGTTCAGACTTTCCAGTGGAGGTCAGACCTCGTGGCTCAAGGGAACCCCAGTAGCACTAAGATCAGCAGAGAGCCAAGTGAGGGACGGAATGAGAACAAGGGTTAGGATTTCCAAGGCATGGGATGCCACTTCTAGGGGATACCGCTTATCGCATGACAGAGCTCCTGCAGTCTCGGAGGGAGCCGCAAGATGGTGCTCCCTGTACCGGGGGCTCCTGGTGTGGAGGGCTGCAGAAAAGGCTTTCTGGGCTGAGGGGAGCCTGAGGGTCTCGGATGGAGCTCAGAGCAAGGGGGTGTCTCCTGTAGGGGGTCTTGTGGTGGGGAAGCAGGCTGGGGGCTGGTGTCCAGGGTCAGAGTTGAGTGGGGTCTCTGGGACTAGGGGGACCTGCCCACATCTGCCTACCTGAGAGGGTGCACGTCAAAGAGCGGTGGTTGTAGCTCGGCTAATTCGATGGCTGTGACGCCCAGGGACCAGATGTCACACAGCTCATTGTATCCCCCCTTCAGGGCCACGGCCGCCACTTCTGGAGCCATCCTGGGGGCAGAGACCCTCAGAGAGCCCAGGCTGACACAGGAGGGGGAGGGGAGACTTTTTGGGGGGTGTAGGAGAGAGAGAAGGAGAACGGGGCATACAGAGAGACAGATGCAGAGAGAAACATAAAGATGGAGAAAGACAGACATAAAGACGGAGCGAGGTAAAGGCAGAGAGGCAGAGACAGAGAGAGAGGGAGGCAAACGTGGACAGATATGGAAAGACAGAGAGATCGGGATAAAAATCAACACAAACACAGAGAGGAACAGGTGGAGGGGGCACAGGGAGTCCTAGGTAAATGGAAAACTCAACAGGGAGCCCAAGAGAAGACAGAACATTCAACAGAGCAAGGTAGAGGCAGGGCAAAAAGCCAGGACGGAGATTCCCAGAGATCCAGGCTGGGAAAAGCTACTGCCCCCTGTACCACCCCTAGCTGCCAGCCAGGCACTCCTCACCAGTAGGGTGTCCCAATGAAAGAGAGGCGTCGAGCCAGCGTTGCCCCGATCTGGGCCGAGATACCAAAGTCAGCTAGAGGCAGAGGGAGAGACATAGTGACCTCCCCTGCCCCCTTGGGCCCCCAGCCAGTCCCCCTCCAGACCCCCACCAGCCACACTCACCCAGTCTGACCTCCCCAGCATCGTTGATGAGGATGTTGGCTCCCTGGGGAAGAGGGGGCGGTTAGAGGCTGTCAGAGATACCCCCCAAGTCCAATGCTGCAGCCACTCCCTGGTGCCACACCACCCTGAGCCGTCCAAGCACCACTCCCATATCCTGGGCTCCCCAGCCACCAAGGCCACCTTTCTGCCCCTAGACCACCTTGATGTCCCGGTGTATCTTCTTCTGTGAGTGCAGATAGGCCAGTCCCTGGGGAGGAGGGTGGACACGGGGGCTGTGAGTGTCCGGGGGCTGGAGCAGGGCCCTGCCCCTACCCAAGCCCACAGAGCACCTCCTCACCTGGAGCACTTCCCGGCAGACATAGCTGATCTGGAGCTCTGACAGGGGGCCTGTCACTGCAAAGGTCACCCCGGTGCGGTGTTGGGTGCGGGCCAGGCCCCTGGCTGCCACCCACACCAGCTGAGAGGGTGCCACATAGGGAGGGGGAAACAGGATGGGACAAGTAGGGAGAGGAGGCAACGGGGTGGTCAGCAACAGAGAGAGGGGCAGCGATGCAGGGAACCAGACGCCGGAGGGAGAGAGATTCATTCAACAGATATTTACCGCGTGTCTACTGTGTGCCAGCCACCGTGGCAGGCACCGGGGATACAGCTGTGGACAAAAGAGGCAGAGATCCCTGCCCTCATGGAGAGAACATTCCGGTGGGGGAGATGGACAGTAGACAAGATAAACAGGTAAGATATACAGTACGTGAGATGCTAATAAATAGTAAGAAGAAAAATAAAGCAAGAAAAGACAACAGGAAATACGTGTGGGAAGGGGTATGACATTTTACACAGGGTGATCAACCCTGAGAAGGTGACGGGGGTGAAGATGGGAGCAGCAAGTGCAAAGGCCCGGAGGCAGGAGAGTGCCTGGTGGGTCTGGAAAGCAGTAAAGTGGATGGAGCGGAGATGAGGTGTGTCCGCTTGGGGTGTGCCAGTGGGGGTCAGACTTGTGGGCTGTGATGAGAAATTTGGGCTTGGCTTTGGAGGAAACTGGAAGGCATGGGAGGGCTCTGAGCAGGGGGTGATGTCACTTTGTAAAATGAGGAAAGGCAGAGAGAGACAGGGAGAGAGACACAGAGAGAAAGAGAATCAGGAACAGACCCAAATTGAGGCAGAGAAAGACAGACATGGTCAGAGAACAAAAAGTGGGAAAACAGACACGGTGAGAAAGAGAGACACAAAGGGGTGAAGAGGATGCACTAGAGAGAGACAGTAGACAGAGGGGTCAGAGACCAGGTCTGACGGGCTGGCGGGGTAAGTCACTTCCTCTCTGTGGGCCTCAGTTTCCCCCTCTGAGAACTTCTTAATGAAGTCCTTCCTTCCTGGCATTTGAGGTCTGAGGCTGGAGGGAGACCGGGAGATGGTCGAAGATAGAGGAGAGCATCAGAAATCTCGAAGTGATCAGAGGCCCACCCCGCCCACACCCTCCAATGCTCTGAGAGTGAAAAGCAGGCTAAGAGAATCAGAAATGCATTCACTATTAAATGAACATGTGGGCACTGATGATGAGCCAGAAATGCAGAAATACTCAAACGCATGAATACACCTTGGTGAGAAAATGCAGACACGGGGAAGATGGGGCAGGGGAAGGAGAGGGGATCATTGCATGCAGAAAGACTCGGGCTGGACTCTCAGGTCCTGGAGGACAGGGCTCAGGGCCCGCTCGGTCACCACAGTATCCCCAGCATCTTCCAGGCCAGGCCAGGCCCAGAGGAGGGGCTGGCTCACTGGGTGAAATATGGACCGTAAAGACAGTCCCAGGAGACACAAAGGCAGAGAGACAGGACAGGCGAATTGGGGGGGCAGGGGCTACCTGGATCCCCTTGCCCTTCCTCTCACCTTGGTAGATGTCCTGGAGAGAACCAGCCCCACAGAATTCCATGCAGATCCAGAGCTTCTGCAGCCTATAACAGTTCAAGAGCAATACTAATAACAGCAGTAATAAATTATTATAGGGTACCTCCTGGCTCACTGTCCATCTTATTCTAGTTCAACAAGAACTTTAATGTAAGAGCTGTCATCTCTCTATTGCCCACTACAGTGAGATCATCCCATTTTACAGATGGGGAAGTTGAGGCTCAGAGAGGAAATATATGTTTAGGGTCAATTGGAATGGAACCCAGGTCTTTGGGCTCCTGACCCATGGCATCCTCTGTCGTCCCATGCTAACCTAGGAGACAGGGTAGAGACCTCACAGGTTGTGGAAGTTCGGAGGGGACAGAGGAGCTAGGATACCAGGTCTGGGGGACAGAGGACATTATTGGGGCATCTGGGATATTAATTTGGGGGTCAGGGAATTTAGGGGTTCGTATTAAAGGAAATGAAAGTGAAACTAGGGGACCCAAAGGGCAAGATGATGAAAGATTAGTTTTAGGGGACTTGGTTTCAGGTTTGGTTACTATGAAGGGATCAGTTTGGTGGACCCCTAGTCAGAAATGGGAGTTATTTATTGGAGATTAGATTTGGGGGTGCTCTGGTCAAAAAAGTGGGACTTTGGGCTGGGGATCAAGTTAGGAGTGCCCCAGTTAAAAATGGGGGTCCAGGATTAGAGGTCAGGTTAGGGGGTACCCTGGTCAGGAATGGGAGCTCGGGGGTAGGGGCTGGGCTGGGTGTCAGGGCAGGTCTGAGGCTCATCACCAGAGATAACTCCCATGGTAGGCAACGATGTTGGCGTGCCGACAAGTTTTCAAGATGAGGATTTCCTTCTGAAGTGTGGAAACATCATCGTCTGCAAGGAGGGGCAGAAGAGAAAAGGCTGCTACAGGGAGGGAGTATGGGGGAGATCCCAGTGTCCCAGGAGGTGGGCGTGTGGGGAAGAAGCTCCTGAGGTCCTCTCCTCACCAGGCTCCATCTTCACCATCTTCAATGCCACCAGGTCCCCCGTCACCTTGTCTCGAGCCTTGTAAAGGGGAAGTTGGCAGTCAGGCGGGCTCCATTCGCCTGAGTTCTTCCTCAGCATCCCTGAATCAAAGCCAAGGACTGGGACCCTCTCACATCCCCTTCCCTTCTTGGGCCTCACCCCAAAGGTCACCGGTTTGAGGGTGCTGGAGAAGGAGGGGGTTCCTTACCTTGAAGACTTCCCCATAGGTGCCGCCACCCAGCCGCTGTAGCAGGTCATAGTGGTCCCGGGGATCCCTATTAAAGATGTCAGGGTCCACGAAGTCCATTCCTGGGGCCCGGAGCTGGGCCTGCGCCCAGGGGCCAGCAGGGCCTCAGGGCTCGGAATGCTGTCACCTCCCTCCTTCCCCACACGCCCTGCACCCGCCTTGCCTCCACCGGCTGTGGCCTCCCCCCTCCCCACTCTCGCTTCCTGCCCCAGCACGGAGCTGTGCAGCCGGCTCCACCCCCTGTCCCCTGGGCCCTAAGAGCCTGTGAGGGGCAGCTTGCCTTGGGACCCAGGGGACCCCCCCTCCACTTCCAGGGCCCTGGGCTGCATGTAAACCAGATGCAAACTATCTTAATTGTGACCTGGAGGGGTGCCCTAACACTCCCTCCCCCGTTCTGGGCGGCGGCAAAAAACTACAGTTGAACCTCTGCTGAGTGCTTGAGTGCTGGGCCACAACTCAGAGACGGCAGGTCTGCACAGAGATGGCCATGCAATGTATATCACTGCTCACCGGGGACACATACATGCACTTAGTGGTAACCTCCTGGGCGGTGCGAAGACCAGTCGACATGCAAATGCCTGGATATCCGTGTGCACATATGTGGATGTACCCAGAGCATATACGTGTGACACATGCATGTGTATTCATGCCTGCAGTGTGCAGAATCTGTTCACACATCTCATGACGGCACACACGGGGCACTCGCTTTCACCCACAAAACGAGCCGGAGGGGTCCAGGAACCCCCTCACCCCGCCCCTGCCGGGCAGAGAACAACGGCTTTGCGGGCCGCTACCCCGGGCGTTAGGATGGAGTGCGAGGAGCTCAGGATCCTGCCTCAGGGGCCGAGGCCTGGGCCAAAGGGGACCTCGGCCAAAGGGGACCTCAGAGAGCACATTCCTCGGGACTTGGCCACGGCCCAAAAGGAATCTAACACGTGCATTCCAACACAGTTTTGAGTTCACGGCCGCGCGCAACGCGACGTGGGTGCAAGCCTCCAGGAAACAGTCTCCTTCACTGGCAGTTCCCGCGCACTTCCCAAGGACTGGAACTGGACACGCGAGGCCCCGGAAAAGCTTAGCCCCGCCTCCTCGCCTCTAGAGGCGCCTGCGCACTGGGCTAGACTAGGTCTTTTCTCGCGCCGGTGGTTCTGCTCGGGTAGAGCGTATGCGCACGCGCTAACTGAGCCGCTGGGAAGAAGTCACGTGGCAGCCGGAAAGCGTGGCAGCAGCCTCCAGAGCCTCCCCACACCTTCATCGCCCCTCGGGCTGGAGAGAAAACAAAGACGTAGTTTCCGTTTCCGCCAGCTCTTCCTCTTCCAGTTCTTGAGGACGCAGTGCCGGCAGGGACTTCGGCTGCAGCCCTGGTGTGGGAGGCGACAGCATCATGGCGATGTTCGAGCAGATGAGAGCGAACGTGGGCAAGTTGCTCAAGGGGATCGACAGGTCTGAGCCTGGTCAGAGGGAGCGCTTCTGGCCAAGAGGGTTGGAGGAGAGGGTTTTCTGGAGACAGCAAGGGGTGGGATTTTTCAGTCATCCTGGGGGACATGTTTAAGGAAAGCACTGTAAAGGCCTAAAGGCAGGAGGTAGCCTTGCCTACCGCTCAGTCTCTCCCTCTTTAGTTGCCTTAAGCCCGCCCTCTCTGCTCCTCAGCTTTCCCTCTCTCAGCCCCTCAGTTTCCTCTCTCTGTTCCTCAGTCTCACTGTGTCTCTCAGTGCCTCTTTATCGCTCCCCCTTTTTTCCCTCATGTCATTCATTGAACACATGTTTACTAAAATCTACTCGGTCAGTTCTGGGCAATGCTGCGGACCAGAGGTGACAAAAACAGCCAAAGGCCATGCTTTTATGCAGTTCCTAGTTCAGAGTCCGGGCAGATCAGACAATAGACAGTGATAGCCAGGAGTGGTCAGAGCGGTGATGGGGGAAGCACAGGTAGATTGGTCGGGGCTGGGATGAGGGAAGCTAGGCAGGAGAGGATGGGGCTAGACCACAGTGGGGTTTGGGGACAGAAGGAAGGGGTGGGTGGCAAAGATGCCCAGGGGGCCAGCTATACAGGCTGCAAGGGCTGGTTGGCTGAGAGATTGAGGAGGCATCCTAGAAAAGACCCCAGGGTTCTGACGGGGTTTAGAGCTTAGGCTTAGGTCTGGGATGTGGATAAGCTTCAGTAGAGATTATAGAGCTGATTCAATATTTGGGTAGAGCAAATGGCCAGTGACAGATCTAGAGAGAGGGAAGAAAGGAAGAGGGAGGAGCAGGCTACAGTGCCCCCCGCTCCCCCACCGGGTTCCATAGAGTGACGGGCCTCAGCTCTTGTCTCCTCTTTGCTTACCCATCTTGTTTCTCCTCTACTCTAGGTACAATCCTGAGAATCTGGCCACCCTGGAGCGCTATGTGGAGACACAAGCCAAGGAGAATGCCTATGATCTGGAAGCCAACCTGGCTGTCCTGAAGCTGTGAGTGTCTGCCTCCATTCCTACCCCCATGCCAGTAGCCAGCATGCCCACCACTGGGTGGGGTGGGAGTTGGGGGTAGCCTGCAGGATGTGGCTTCTCTGTCTTTTTCAAAATTGAAGTATATGTTGTATTAGTTTCAGGTGTACAACATAGTGTTTGGATATTTTTATAGATTATGCTCCACTTAAAGTTATTATAAAATATTGGTTATATTCTCTGTGTTGTACATTACATCCTTGTATCTTACTTATTTTATACATTGAAGTTTGTACCTCTTAATCCCCTATCTTCCCCTATTTTGCCACTCCCCCACCCCACTCCCCTCTGTTAACCACTAGCTTGTTCTCTGTACCTATGAGTCTGTTTGTTTTGTTATATTCATTCGTTTGTTTTATTTTTTAGATTCCACATAGAAGTGAAAACATATGGTCTTTGCCTTTCCTTGTCTGACTTACATCACTAAGCATGATATCCTCTAGGTCCATCCATGTTGTTGCAAATGGCAAATTTCCATTCTTTTTTTTTTTTTTTTTTAATGGATGAGTAATATTGCGTTGTGTGTATGTGTACCACATTTTCTTTATCCATTCATCTGTTGATGGACACTTAGGTTGCTTCCAGGTCTTGGCTATTGTAAACAGTGCTGCTCTGAACATTGGGGTGCATGTATCTTTCGAATTAGTGTTTTTGTTTTCTTCAGATATATAACCAGGAGTGGAATTGCTGGATCATATGGTAGTTCTATTTTTAATTTTGGGGGGAAGCGCCATACTGTTTTCCATAGTGACTGTACCAATTTACATCACACTAACAACCTACGAGAGTTCTCTCTTCTCCACATCCTCGCCAATGCTTTGTTATTTGGTTTTTTTTGATGATAGCCATTTTGACAGGTGTGAAGTGATATCTCATTGTGGTTTTGATTTGCATTTTCCTGATGATTAGCAATGTTGAGCATCTCTTCATGTGCCTGTTGGCCATCTGTATGTCTTCTTTGGAAAAATGTCTATTCAGGTCTTCTGCCCATTTTTTAATAGGGTTGTTTGTTTGTTGGTATTGAGTTGTATGAGCTCTTTATATATTGATATCTTGGATAGGATGTGGTTTCTCTTAATGTGCAAGACTAGGAAGCCAGAGAAGTTGGGGCTGGAGGAGGGATGGCTTTTTAAAAAAAACACACACACAGCCTAGTACATAAAACGAATGTATAGTTTAACAAGCAATTATAAATGAACACCTATGTAATCACCATCCAAATTGAAAAACTGAGTGTTGCTAGCGCCCCTGGTCCTTTGCCCCATATGCTTTGTGCCAAGCACCCTGACCCTGGTAACCACTCTCGTGGTGTGCTCTCATGGCCTGGCTTTATGTGACTTTACTGCGTGTGCGCGTGCACACGCACACATACACACGCACACATACACACGCGTCCTGATTAGCTTAGTTCAGGTTTGCCTGCTTTGACCTTGACATAAGTGTAATTATACAGCTGGAGCTCTTCTGCGTCTGGCATCTTCCACTTGGCCCTGGGTTTGTGAGATCCATCCTTTTTCTGTGTGGCTGCAGTTTGTTTGTTGTCATTGCTGTATAGTGTTCCATGTGTGTCTGTGTCTTAGTTATCTGTTCTCCTGTTAGTGGGCATTTGGGTTCTTCCTCCTCAGTGCTTTACTGACGTACTACCAGCTGTGTAATTTTTATAGCTTGCATAGCCTCGGTTTTGCCATCGATAAAATGGAGATAACAACACTTGTATTTGTGAGGTTGTTTGGGTGGTTATTGGTGATAACCGCTGCTTAGTGAGTGCTCCCCGTGTGGCAGCTGCTGTGCTGTAAGCTTTGTGTGTATTAACTCACTTAGATGTGAGTTAATTGTGAGCTCAATTGCCCTTGAGAGCTAGATATGGTTGTTATTGTCCCCTCTTGCAAGGGAGGAAGCCGAAGCACAGAGCATTTAAAATAATTAGTCCGCTAGTCCCCACCAAACAGACAAACAAATAAATAAATAAAACAAGTAGTCCAAGGTCACTCAGCAGTGAAGTTTAAACCCAGGCAGTTGGCTCCAGAACCTTGACCACTACTGCAGACTGCCTCTTATGTACGCATTTGTTTGTGGATCACTCAACACTGTCTGCCTTACTGCGTGGTTGTGAGGGTTCACTGTCCCCATCTGCAGAGCAGGAAGGTAGGGTCAGGGAGGTTAAGGTCACACAGCCAGGGATCGGAGCCCAGGCGTGTCCAGCTCCCAGACTCTGGGCCGAAGCAGTGGGCAGCCTCTCTGGCACCTGGTGAGGCCCAGGGACCTGGAGACGACACTGCTACTGTGTCTCTTGTTCCCCTTCTCAGGTACCAGTTCAACCCAGCCTTCTTCCAGACCACAGTCACCGCCCAGATCCTGCTAAAGGCCCTCACCAACCTGCCCCACACCGACTTCACGCTGTGCAAGTGCATGATCGACCAGGCCCATGTATCCTTCCCATTTCCCGGACTGGGTGTGTGGGAGGGGGTGGGGCAGGCTAGCTGAATTCATGAGGAAGTGGTCTGAGTTCAGCCACAGACACTGAGCTCTGAGCCTGGCCCTGTGCTGGCTGGGACTGGAGCACCATGGAGGCTGGGGAAGGCCTGGCCCCCTGCCCTCACGGAGCTCACAGCCTGTGGGCGAGACCTGTCCTGTCGGTGACAGCCTGAAATAGTCAGGGCTTGGGGTTAGAGGGCAAGAGGCACCTGAACCTGCCTGGATGCTAGGAAAGCTTACTGGAGGAGGGAACATATGGAAGATGAGGAATTAGGTGAAGCCGTAGGGAAGGGTGATCCAGGCAGAGGGAATAGTCTGTAGGGAAAGGAGGAGGGAAAGAGCTCAGTGCTGTTTTTCAGAGGCAGTAGAGGGAGTTTGGCATAGCTGCGCCACACAATTGGTCAAACTCAAAAAGGGCACTGGGGAGCCGTAGAAGGCTTTAAAGCTGCAGAGTGATATGGGTAGATTTATGCTTTAGAAAGATTCCCATGAGGCTTCCTCACTGAGTAAAGACCACCAGGCAAAAGGCAGGAGCCATGAAGAGCTAGATTGTCAGCTGAACTTCATTGTATGTAAACCTCAGGGCCTGGCACAGTGTCTGGCACAGTGCTGGTCTTCAGTGAAGAAATACTGAGTGAAAAATCAATGAACTGGCCTGCTCACTGGCGGCTGGGCTGAGAAATGGTCTCCCTCATTGAACCTGCTCTGCCAGGTGTGTCCATGGGAGCACCTGCCTTCTGAGAGACTGTCCACCTTCCCCAGAGGTCTGTTCCGGTGGCTTAAAAAAGGCACGTTGTCCACCGTTCAAAGTACAACAAAGTGTACAGTGAAAAAGCCAAGGCTTCCTCCCTCCCCATCCCACAGCCACCTACTCCCCTCCCCGAAGACAGCAGTTGTTTGCAGTCCTTGGCTACCTTTCCACAGATACCCTACAGGTACGTAAGTAGGGGTGTTTGTAGACACATATTCCTCCCCGCCCAAATGGTGGGCTGTTACACACATCGTTCTGCATCTTGCTTTTTTCTTATCACAGCGTGTCTCATCGCTTTCTCCACGTCACTTCTGTAAGGGGTGACTCGATCTCAGTGTGTGGAGCGGCCACGGTTGAATTGTCCCCATCACTGGGTCATTAGGCTGTTTCTCACTTTTGCCATTACAAACGTGCTGCGGTGCACAGAAGGTGGGCTGCTGGTCTAGGGTCAGCAGCAGCCTCCTCGGGCTCCAAGGCCTTTTGCCCTTAACGCTTCCTCCCAGCAAGAAGAACGGCCCATCCGGCAGATTTTGTACCTCGGAGACTTGCTGGAGACATGCCACTTCCAGGCCTTCTGGGTAACTTCCCTTGGGTCCGTGGGCAGGGTGGTGACTGGGCCGTGCGGAAGAGACTGCTAAAAGTCACGGCCATGCACATTTGTTGGCTGCCTCCGTGGCAGTGGGCCCTGTGCTCAGAGCTTTGTGTGTGTGGTCACATGGAATGGTCATCCTCACCCGGAGCCAGGACTCCCGGGTCCTCTCCTCTGCCCGCAGAGCTCAGGAGCGTGCTCGTGTGGGCACGTGCTCTCTCTCCCCCGCCTCCCCCTCTCCCACTCGCTCACCCTCCCCCTCTCCCTCTCTCTCCCCCTCTCTCCCTCCCCTCTCCCCCCTCCCCACATTCTTCCAGTAAAAGTCCTCCATCCTCTACGTACTCTTCCCCCCTTTTCTTGTTCTAACTGAGCCTGGCCTCCCACTCCTGCAGCTTCCCAAGTGGGAGGCCAGGTGGCCTCCTAGCTTCTCACTGCCACTCCCAGACCCATCTCCCCTCCCCCACCCCCAGCCCTGAAGCGCCTGTGTTAGCACTTCCTGCCCCACTTTGTTGGTATCAGCACCCCCCGCCCACCCCCCATGACTGCTCCTCATTTTTGTGAAGAATTTAGCTCACTGCCACTCTTTACCACTCCTGTCTTTATTCTTAGATACTTGAAAGGGCAGATCTGTGATCCTTCCCCCACCCTGACTTCTCAGTTTCCGGATTTCTTGTCCTCCCTGTGTCCCGAGCCCCTCACTCCCAGTCACATCCTAGACCAGTTCTCAGCACATTGGACCCCTGTGGAATTAAAAAAAACAAATACTAACACGTGAATCCTGCCTTCACAGAATGTGATGTAATTGGTCCAGGTGTGGTCTAGGCTTAGGGATTTTAAATACTTATCCTTGGTGATTCTGATCGCCGGCTAAGGCTGGGAGCCACCGGCCTGTACTGGTCTTCACCAGTAACTGCCTCCTCTTCTGCCCATGAATGTCAAACGTTTCCACCCTTGGACCACTTCCTCCTCGCTTCCCAGCTCGCCCCCATGAGGTCAAGTCTCCGACCCCACATTCTTGGGCCTGACCAGCAGCCCCAGTCCTCTGTGCTGCTTCCTCCTTCAGCGCAAGTCGCGCGCTCCTCCCCCTGACACCTGTGTCTGAGCTCCAGGCTGGAGGAGACCCAGCAAGCGACCCAGACCCGCTCCTCGGCTCCTCCGGGCCTGGGGCCTTGCTTCCCTCCCCCTCGCCTGGACGGCCTTTCACAGCTGCCCATCACCACCAGTTTCTCCCCATCTCAGCTAATGATCTATTGGGCTTCTCATTTCATGGGAAAATAGAAGCAGCCAAAGCAGAACTTCCTGCCCCTGGCCCCATGTCTACCGGCAGCTGACGGAGCACTTTTCTGTTTTCGTGGGCGACCTGTCCCTCCTCCCGTCGCAGGCACCCCTGCTCCAGTGCACCGACCCCCTTCCCTCGCCCACTCAGCAGCAGCACACCAGCCGTTCACCCCAGTCTCTGATAGCAGCAAACTTGGCCTTCCCGCACTGTTTCTGTCACCACGGAACACGTCCACCCCGCAGTGAGTTCTAGCCTATAAAAGAGAATGCTCCCTGGACCTCCACACTCCCCACCAGCTCCGCCTCCCACCCGCTTCCTCTGCTCCCCTTCCAGCCATGCTCCCGGCTGGGGCGCTGGCTGGCCCAGTTTGCCCAGGGCTTTCCTGGTTTTCAAGCTGAAAGTCTCACATGCCAGGAAACCCTCAGTCTCAGGTGAATCGGGACTGTCGGTCGGCCGCCCCGGGGCCAGGTTGCCTGTGCTCGGCCTCCCCTTCTCCCCCTGCTCACTTGAACTCACGCCGTTCAGTGCATTCAGGCTTTTATGACCAAGCCTCTGCCCCCCCAGCCCACGCACAGGCCGTGGAACCAGTCTTGTTGAGACCCACAGTGACGTCCCCATTGCTAGATCGGGTAGGAAGTTCTCAAGCCCGGCTCAGCTGCCAGGCCAGTATCGCTTGGCCTCCGGGACGGCGGCTCTCCTGGCTTTCCTCCCGCGGCACCGGCTGCTCCTTCCCGTTGTCCTTGCGGGTTCCTCGCTTCTCTCACTGATGTTGGGGGGAGCCCTGGCTGGGAAGGTGGCATTTGAGCAGAGGCCTGAAGGAGGTAGGGGTGCTAGCCGTGTGGGAGGAGAGTTCCAGCCCCCAAGGCAGCCAGCGCAGAGACCTTGAGGTGGGCGGGTGTCTGGAATTTCTAAGGGGCAGCGAGGAGCCCCTGTGGCTGGAGTGAGGGGGTGAGTGGGAGGAGGTGGCGGGCAGATCCTGGGGGGCCTCGTGGGCTGTGGTAGGACTGTTGCCCTTTCTCGGAGATGGGAGCCAAGAGGAGGTGGGTGAGTGTAGGAAGCTAATCTGTATCTGTCTCCTCTCTTGGGACTGTGGTTTCTGCCTGCCAGGTTCAAACCCCAGCTCTGTGACTTTGGGCAAATCACTTAGCTGCTCTGAGCCTTGGTTTCCTCATCTCTAAAATGGGCAAGGGACTTCCCTGGCGGTCCAGTGGTTAAGACTCTGTACTTCCACTACAGGGGGTGCGGGTTTGATCCCTGGTCAGGGAACTAAGATCCCACATGCCACGCGGTGCAGCCGGAGAAAAAAATAAAATGGGCAAAAAAACAGCAACTGTTCCATCATAAGGTTGCACACAGAAGGAGGGCTGGCATGTGGGGTGAATGCTGGGGTGTTCACTTCTGTTAATGTCAGTGTTAATATTCTTTTTTTTTTTTTTTTTTTTAGTGTTAATATTCTTGACATTATTGATGTTAATGTTATTTCAACATTGTAAATCCCCTCACAGCAAGCCCTGGATGAAAACATGGACCTCTTGGAAGGTATAACTGGCTTTGAAGACTCTGTCCGAAAATGTAAGTCCCTCTCTGAGCTTGGGCTCCCTGCTGCGGGGGAGGGAGTGGCAGCAGGGTTCTGGGGGTGGCCCTTCATCATCTTTGTCCCTAATTTCCGCAGTTATCTGCCATGTTGTGGGCATTACTTATCAGCACATTGATCGCTGGCTGCTGGCCGAGATGCTCGGGGATCTGACAGGTAAGGCCCCCTCTGGGTCCCTAGTGCCCATTTAGGAGGTTGGGAGTGAGGAGGGCAGTGGGCCTCAGCCAGCTTCTCAGATGGGCCCACCCCTGCCTCACCAGGTCATTATTGAAGGCCCAGGGAGGGAATAAGGAATTAGTATAAAATGTTCCCTTCCATGGCGGGGATCCTATGGTATTCATTCATTAATTCTGCGTAAATTAATTCAACGCCTACTCTGAGTTCAAGGCCCTGGGGCCACGGCAGTGAACAACACAGAATGACTCAGGTTCGTTCTCGTGGAGTTGGCAAAACAGATGACAAATGAAGATGTACATGTCCAGTGGGAATTCATGCATGACAGCCCCTAGAGAAGGCTGGGGCGGGCGAGGGGCGGGGCGACAGGAGGCACATGGAGGTGAGGATGTGCAGCGTCTGACCGGTTACCTCAGCGGAGTGAGGCGGGCAGCCTGAGGGCAGAGCGAATGTGGGGCTCCTGTGTGCTCACAGAGCAGCCAGGAAGCCCTAGGCTGGAGCAGGGGGAGCGAGGGGGCGGAGCTGAGGGCAGAGAGGTGGTGGTGGGAGGGGCTTCAGATACTGAGGGGCCTCCTGCCTGAGGACTTTGTCCTTTACCCTGAGAGAGATGGAGCCACTGGAGGGTCTGAGCAGAGAGGGACATGATCAGATTTATGTTTTTAAAGATCCCTCCAAAAAGAAAAAAAAATGTGTGTGTATTTGCTCATTTTGCAAAAAGAAACGCAAGAAGGAAAAATAGAAGAACTAAGGAAAATGGTTACTCCCTGGGGGCCGAAAGTGAGAACAGGGAGGAGAGTGGTGGGTTGGGGGAGAGAGTTCTCTGAGTACCATCTTGGATAGTTTTGCCTTTTGAGCCAGGTGGGTTTTTTGTGGGATGTTTGTTTGTTTTCAGTGGAAGCTAACTTTTAGTGGGCACTTTGCGTCAGGCACTATACTAAGTGCTTTACATCGGATAGATGTTTTACGTGTTTAAAAGTGAAGTTAAATCAAAAGGGGATGAAACAACCCTTAGAATTGAATGTAAAGAGAAACAGCTGAATAATAGTCATGCAGAAAAGAATTATTTCAAGGAACAGAATACTTCTCTGGCTGGGCAAACTTACAGGCATATTTTCTAAAGGCAAAAAGGAGCTGCAAAGAAATGCTTAAACCTGGTGCCATAAGCTTATTGTTAGTGGTAATGATGACATCCTAATTTTGAAGCCATTTCATGTAGATTGTGGGGAAGGGCAGATAAGTAAGTACACTGCTGTCCTAAGGATCCGAGCTTCGAACTGGGAGAGGTAAATAGAAAATGAAAGGAGGCTAAGACAAAAGCCCTGTAATGGGAAGGATGAGAAGGCTAAGAGGCTCCCTCTGGCGGCTGTTCGGAGAATGAACTGTAGAAGCACCGGGCCGGCAGCAGGAGACCAGGTCGGCTGAAGGCAGGGAAGGAGGGGAGGACACCTTGGCCCCCCGGTGCTGTGGGATCAGAGTGCGCAAAGCCCCTGTGCTGCTGTGTCCCCTGCAGACAGCCAGCTAAAGGTGTGGATGAGCAAGTACGGCTGGAGCACTGATGAGTCGGGCCAGATCTTCATCTGCAGCCAGGAAGAGAGCATTAAGCCCAAGAACATTGTGGAGAAGATCGACTTTGACAGTGAGTGGTGGCCTGAGGCCTCAGGCTGTAGGCCTGAGGAGGTGCCCTTTGACAGACCAGGGCTGGGGCCCCAAAGGACCCCGGTAAATAAGTTCTGGTTCAAGGCCAGGAAATTGGCATCTGCCAGACTCCCCTGACCTCTTCGGTCCCAGGCTGCCTGCCCAGGGAGGAATGGCAGAGGATGCTGGGTGTCCTCCCCTGGAATTCTGGGTACTGTATCCTGCTCTGAAGCACTCAGTAAGACTTCCCGGGGTCTGGAGGGGCCTTGTAAGTAACTGAACACCACCACGATAGGCACCTCGTGGAGCTGTGAGTGTGAAGTGAGGCAATCCATGCGCACCACTTAGCAAGGAACCAGTCCCACAGCTCGCTGAATGTTACCCTTGTTGTCACCATCACGCATACGTTACCTAACACAGACTCCACTGGCTGCTCAACTGGAGCAAACTTGCCGTTCCATTAGCACACGCTCTCTCACCTTTGCGCTGCGTGGATGTCTTGGAGTGAGAGAGAACCGGGGGACAGGGAAGGGCTGCTTCCTTAGGCCCTGGGCCTCCTCCCTGCCCTCTTGAGTGTGGTTCTGGTGTTTTAAAGGTACGGACTGGTACGGTGTAGCCTCTGAGTACAAACCAAGTTGCTACTTAATCGAGAAACAAGATTGAGCGGGCAGTCATCTCCACATTTGGGGGCTGTGGACCCTCACTCTAAATGAGATGTGCCCACTGGGTGGGGTTCTCTGAGAGAACTCACTGGAGCAAAGGGTTCTGCAGTGAGGAGATGCAAGTTCGGTGCTCAGAGTGTCTTGCAAACAGTACGTAATAAGTGTCACTACGACGGTGATGATGATAGCAAGCCACACTTACTTAGTAACAGGCACTGTTCTGAGGCCATCATTTAATCCCATAGGGCAGATGGTTCTTACAGGTGGGAAACTGACGTTTAGTGACTTGCTTGAGGTCACCCCTGCCCCACCCCCACCCCCGGTACAGGGCAGAGCCGCGACTTGAGCCTAGGCCTCCTTGTTCCAGACTCCAGACTTTTAACTCTACTGCCTTTGTGATGGTGACTGAGGGGGTTTGTGATCATCTGCCCCTAAACCATCATGGGCGCTGTGGTTGGTGGCTGGAGGTTCGTCTCCCATTCTGCTCACGTTGACCCTGGTCTTCCCTTTCAACAGGTGTGTCCAGCATCATGGCCTCCTCCCAGTAACTTTGCAGGCGTTTAATAAAGACTTGTTGACTTCTTAGCCCTGTTATCTTCTCGTTGGCTTCCTGACTCTGCCCGTCTCCCACGGGGTGGGGACCGGGAGCAGGCCTCGCATGGCCCTGTGCTGGGGCCACGTCTGTTCTGGCTGCCCACACCCACGTCCACCAGCAGCCAAGCTTCCTTTGATCTCCTCCTCCGCCCCGACCCAGCAACTGACCTCCATCACCACCTTCCTGACCTGTCAGGTCACAAGTGGAGGGCATGCAGCCGTGAGTCAGCAAGGAGGGTGTGAATGGGCTGTGGGTGAGTCAGCAAGGAGGAGGGTATGAATGGGATGTAGGAGCCCAGCCCTGCACCTGGGGCTACCTTGGGCTCTTCTGTCCTGAAAACCTAGGCGAACAGGTGTGGCCACTGGGTTCCTGGTGAGGGAGAGGCACCAGCTTTGCCCTTGGCCCTCACGGATCCAGCCACTAGTGGCCCCGAGGCAGTGGCTGGAGGGGTGAGCTGGGTGGGGAGCGGGATTCTGGCTGCTTGCTCAAGCGGTTTTGTGTCCTTGCCTTCTGTTCCTCAGTTTCCTCATCTGTGAAAGGGAGAGAATGATGCACCCTTGTCAGAATCATGAGGATTCTGTGAGCTCTGGCCAGTAAATTTCTCAGATCAGGACCTGGCCTGTTTTTGGCGCTTAGAAAACTGGAGTCGTTAATTTCAGGGTCAGAAGAGTTTGTTCCCAGTGTTGCAAACTAGTCCCCAGCACTCTTCTGTTTGGTGAGATTTTTTGGGATTTGAGTCCAGGCCGTTTCCCCCCATACCCTATGCCGAGTTCCAGCCTACAGTGGCCAGGAGGCCTAGCACACGTCACATGATCCTTAGTTGGGTTGGTTATTCGCATTTTGCAAAGTATTCCAGACATTCTGGCAGAGTGACCTTAGGTTGGTTATTCGCATTTTATAAGGTATTCCAGACTTTCAGGCGGAGTGACTTCGGGCGGGTGTCTTCACCTGTGAGCCTGTTGCCTGCAGGAAGAGGAAGTGGGGACAACAGTGACTGGGGAAAATGGAGGAAATCAAATGCCACAATGGATGCACATCCCTTTACATAGACTGCAGGTGCCCCTGAGGGAGCGCCTCATTCTCAAATGACCGGTATGTGTGGACTCTGCCCACGGAAAGGGCAGGTGAGCCTGCGCTGCCAGCCTTCCCAGCACTCACACCCATCGTTCTCTGAGGGCCCTGACTTGGGGAACCAGGGCCGAACGGGACACCCTTTGCCCTGGGATCAGACCTGAGCAGGAGCCAGGAATTAGGACATGCCCAAACCCTGGGGACAAAGGGTGCTTTTGCAGCTCAGGAATTGGGAGCTAGCTCTAAGGGGGGTAGAAGGAGGGGAGACTGGGGTGCTGTTACCCACCCATTTGGTTGTGTGAGTCAGCAAAAGGCACCCGTTCTGGGTGGGCACACTCCCACTCACCCACGTAGCACTTGCCCTTGTGTAGGGTGCAACGGGCCATGGCCACCCTGCAGGGGAGGAGGAAATGACCTTTATCTGTTTTGGAAACCACAACTTGTCCTGCTTTGCCAACCTGCTTTTGCTCCAGGAGGATCATCCTTTGAGCAGCTAAGAGGCCTGGCTCTGCAGAACGACTGAGTTCAAACACCAGCCTAGTGACCTTTGGGTGTGTTAGTCAACCCCTCTGTGCCTCAGTTTTACAGCTGGGGAGAGTACCCACTTCAGTCATTGCTGTGAGTTAATGCACTCAACTTGTCACCTGTCATGGTGGCTCGGGCTTAGGACTGCTGTTTCAGCTGCTTCCACAGTCACCTCTAGACATCCTAGGACCTGTTCATGTTCCTACTCTGAGAGGATGCAGCCCTCCTTTGTTTCATCTAAGTAGCGTTAATAATGGGATACAGCATTTATTTGTTTTAATTCAACATTTATTTATTTATTTATTATTTATTTATTTATTTTGACCGTGAGGCTTGTGGGATCTTAGTTCCCTGACCAGGGATTGAACCTGGACCACAGCCATGAAAGTGCTGAGTCCTAACCATTAGACTGCCAGGGATTTCCCAGTAATGGGATACAGCATTTAATAAGTTCTGACTGAAGTCTTGAGAACTCCAAGAAATGGTGATGTGGAAATGGTGAACCTAATACCAGGGCCCACTGGCCATACCCTTTCACTCAGGGATCTCTCCCTGCCCCCTCTTCTTGCCTGCTGCGCCTTGACCCTCCATAAACGGTAGCTATTATTACTGCACTGTCCATGGACGGCTGCTGCTGGGAAGTGGCCTCAAAGCTGGCAATTAAAGGGAGCCTTTAATTTAAACTTCATTGGCTGGGGACATCCTCATCTCTGAGCCCTTGGTCTGGGAGGTTTCTCAGTGTCAACCGGGAGCACGCAGGGAGGGGCAGATGGCCCATTGTTTGAGCGGCCTTTCCCTGCCCAACGAGCCCAGCACAAGAGTCCTGGGCTCGTTCTGCAGGTTAGGCAGGAAGAGGGTGCCTTGCCCCAACCCAGCCCCAGCCCAGCCCAGCTTTGGAAACAGCCAACACCCACGTCTTTGGCCAGGTCATGGCATTACCTGGGAAAGTGGGCTGCTACCTAGGCCTCATCCCCTTCCTTTGCTTGCCCTTGGATCTCTTCTAGTGCCTTTGAGAGAGGAGAGGAGAGATCCTGGTAGCTCCCATAACCTGGAGAAGCCGTGTCTTCTAATCCCCATCCCCAGCAGATGACTGCAACACAGTCCTTTTGTACTGCCGGTCAGGCTCTGCTTCAGTCAAACCCTTACCTTCTTACCTTCCCTAACACCCACCCACTCCCCTCAAGGTGGCTCTAGGTCCAAAACCTAGAGCCACCTTGAGTCTTGATTCTTTGCTCTTTCCCACCCCTGCCTCCCACCCCCATCAAATTCATGACACTAAGTCTTGGAGGCTCCACTTCCCCACATCCTCCCACTGCCTCTCCTCCTCAGCACTCTCCTCCTTCACCCTCTTGTCTGTCTGTCCAGCCTCGTCAGGACCATCGCAGAAGCCTCCTCACTGGGTTCCCTGAACTCACTCCACCTTCTACAGTTTGTTCCCCTTGTGTGGCCAGACGGACCCTATGGACAGTTGAATCAGACCCCACCCCTGCTTGCAGTCCTCTCCTAACTTACCATTGCATTTAGAATAAAATTCATTATATGTCCCCACTGTACTTAGAATAAAATCAAAACTTCTTTTCAGGCAAAAAATAGTAAAAAACAAAATAAACTCCTCAGATACTTCAGTATGATTTTAAGTCTATTCATTCATCTGGGATTTATTAAGCTTCTGTCTTGTGCCAGACACTGCTTCAGGGGCTAGAGATACAGCAGTGACCAAAACAAAAGATCCTCACCATTCATGGGCTGACATTGTTGGGAAGGAGACAAATAAACATGATAAGTAAACCAGTCATGTAGTATATTAAATGGTGATCAGTATTCTGGAAAGAAAGCTGGGAAGGTGTGGGATGCTATTTAGAAAAAGGTGGTCAGGGGAGGTCTCACTAAGGAGGTGATATTTCCGCTGATCTGCAGGTGAGGTGGCTATGAGCCCTGGGGATCCAGTATCCGGGGAAAGTGTTCCAAACAGTGGTAACAAGGTATCACCGTATACAAAGGCCCTGAGGCTGGAGCATACCTGGTGTGTTGGAGGAACAGCTAGGAGGCCAGCAGTGTGGCGGGAGCTCAGAGAGGAGGGGGAGAGTGGGAGGTGAGCTGGGATAAGAATGGGGACCAGGATGACCAGGACGTGGAAGACCTTGTGGGTTTGGCTGAGGCCCCAGGAGTCTCGGTTATTTCAAAAGCTGGGCTGGGCTGCACCAGGGCAAGGAAGACTCCAGCAGCCTTTCCTCCTTTCCTTGACTTTGACATGTGGCACCAAAGGAAGGTTCTGAGCAGGGAGGGAGGGACTTGATCTGACTCAAGTGTTCACAGGCTCCTTCTGACTTCTTGTGAGAAGGAGAGTCGGGAGGTGAGTGGAGGAGCAGGGAGATGGTGAGGCGGCTACTGCAGTGGTCCAAGTGAAGACGAGGCGAGGCTGGACAGGACCAGGGTGTGGCCGTGGGGGAAAGGGGAAGTGGGTGGATCCCGGACTTACTCTGAAGATGGAACTGACAGAATTTCCTGAAGAACTGGATGTGGGGCGTGCAGACAGAGGAGCCAAGGACTGCAAGCTTTGCTGCCTGCACAGCTGGAAGGATGGAGGCGCCATTGACTGGGATGGGGATGACGGTGGGGTGACCAGGTCTGAGAGGAAGATGAGGAGCTCAGCTTTGGATATTTACACTTGACATGCCTCAGTGTAACAATGTCATTTATCTGTTATTTATTTGTTTATTGTTGCACACCCCCCCCCCCAATATTAGCCACTTGAGAACTAATCACATTTATCATGCTCAGCACCATATCGCCAGCACCCAAGAACAGGGCCTGGCACACCAGTAGGTGCCCAATAAATGTTTGTTGAATGAATGAAGATAGACAAGTCCAAAAAATCCTCTACCTTCCCTGTCAGCCAGTATCTATTCCAGTCTACCTAACTCCCATGTTCATTTCGTGAATCCCCCAGATGTTTGTTCAAATGTTCTCCTTCTCCGCAAAGGCTACCCTGAGTACTTCGTTTACGTTTCAGCTCTGCTTGATTTTTCTCCATAACACTTACCCCTTTCAATATATATGTACTTAAAATTTTGTTTGTTGTCTCCCTTCACTAGAAGGTAGTTCCATGAGGCCAGGGAGTTTTGTCTATCTTGTTTACTGGCAACGCACACAGTAGGCGCTTAATAAATATTTGTTAAATTTCTGTTACTGAATGGGAATACACGCCACGCCTCAGCAGGTTCAAGCCTGATGTCGAGACCCGCCTTACGAATCATCCATGCTCTGGCCCCGCCCACACGCAGAGGCCGCGCGCGCTCACGCGGGAGAGGGGGCGCGGCTCGTCCATGAGCTGAAGGGCCGAGGGGAGGTGCACTCTGCGCAGGCTCCGAGCTCCCCGAGGCGGGGTTTCAGTGCGTTTTGGCATAGGAGGCGCGCGCGCGCGAGAGGGCGGCGGCGGCGGCGCGGTGCGCAGGCGCAGCAAGCAGTGCGCAGGCGTCAGCGGAGGGCGGGCTGAAGCAGCTGAAGCGGCGGCGGCAGCGGCGGCGGCGGCGGCGGCTCGGGCAGAGGGGCGGGAGCAGAGGCGGGAGCGGACGGGCTCGGGAGAGGCAGCGGAATGGTGGACTACCACGCGGCGAACCAGTCGTACCAATACGGCCCCAGCAGCGGGAGCAATGGCGCCGGCGGCGGGGGTAGCATGGGCGACTACATGGCCCAGGAGGACGACTGGGACCGGGACCTGCTGCTGGACCCGGCCTGGGAGAAGCAGCAGCGCAAGGTGCGCGGCCCGCGGGCCGAACGGGCTGGAGGGGGGCTTCCGAGGGAGGCTGGGGGCCGGAAAGGGGCTGGGAGGTCCTGAGACGGAATTGGAGGGTCTGTGGTGAGAACTGGGCGTCCTGGGAATAAACCGGCGGGTCTGGGAAGGGGTTTAGAGTCCTGAAGAGGAGTTGCAGAACTTGAGCAAGGAATTGGGAGTCTGAAAAAATAATTGGCGGCCGAACAGGGAATATGGAAATCTAAAACAAGGAATCAGGGAGCCCGATGAAGGAATTGGAGGGTCTGGGCGGGGAATTGGGGGAAACCGGCGAGATGATTGGAGACTCTAACATGGAATGGGGTCTGAGGCGGGACTGGAGGGTCAGGATGGACTGGGGGTGTTCAGAGGGAAACGGGGGAGTCCGGAATTTGTGGGTCAGGATAGAATTAGGCATCGGGGGAGTCTGAAGAGCTCGAGTATGGAGGGGGTTATTTTGATTGCAGAATCCTCTGAAGAGGGTTGGAATTGAGGGAGCCCCGGGTTGGGGGACTTCTAAAGGGGATGAAGATTCTGGAAGTCTGAAGATGGAGTAGGGGTACCAAGGAAGGGATTATGAAGTCTGAAGAGTAGTGGGAGGACTGGGGAGACTGGGGAGATGGAAGGAGGAGAGGGGCTGAGGAAAGAAGTGGGTGTGAAAGGACCCGGAGCTTGGGGGGTGAGGACGGGGAGGGCTGCCAAGGAGTTCCGGGACTCTGGGTCTGAAGGGAGAAGTTAGGGAGCTGTGAATAAGAGGTTTTGAAGGGGGTGAGTTTTATTTGGGGTGTGCTGTTCTACAGGGAAGAGGAGAAGATTGGGAGATAGGAAGAAGAAGAGGAATTGATGAGGCCGAGACCTCACTGATGAGGAGAGGCCGAAGGGGGGATACAGAGAGTATCTGGAGTGTTTTGAGGAGGGGTTCTGAAGAACTGATGGAACGTAGACAAAGCTCAGCAAAGGGTTGGCGGCGCCGGAGGCTAAGGTAGCCTGGACAAGGTGAGGATGGCGGGAGAGAATGAGCGGAATGGCGGATGGTGGGAGGGAGGTTAGAGTAGTAATGAAAGTCTCATTAGAAAGGGAGTGTGTGATGGATAGGCTGAGAAAGGAATCTGGGGGTGGGGGCTTCTGGACATGCAGTCCCGGGACTGGAGAGAGTGTGTGTGTTGTGAAGGGAGAATAAATTGTATGGGGAGGAAGAGGTGAGAGTGTCCAGAAGAATTGTGTCTTTTGGGGGTGGTGGTGAAGAGCTCTTTCTAAAGCAGGGTCTGTTTTCAGGTGGCACGTTGGGGTGTTGAAGCAATTTGCGGGGTGGGGGGGACCCACGGTGGGGAAAGGGAGATCAGAAGGAGTGGGAGGCCCAGAGAAGGTGGTGTGTGTGTGTGTGTGTGTGTGTGTGTGTGTGTGTGTGTGTGTGTATGTGTGTGTGTGTGTGTGTGTGTGTGTGTGTGTGTAATCCAGGGTGGTTGAGAGGGGAGAGCTCCAAGCTGATAGAAGAGAGCGTTTGAGTGTGTGCAGCAAGAGCTAAAGAAAGGAGGGTGTTGAGTGGGTGTGTGTGTCGGGAGGGGGCTGTTTAAAAGTGTTGTGTGTGAAGAGGGTGGGAAGTACTTGCATTTAGAGGCGTTTAATATGTTCCGGAGATCGGAATTTTCTTCCTAGGTTTGTTGTCAGCTCTGTGGCCTGGAGCAAGAACCTTGATCTCAGGGCAGTTCTGTCATCTGTGAAATGAGGAGGGGTCGAAGGGGTCCCTTCTGTGATTCTACAAGGACAGATGTGTGTGGTGTTTGGACTTCGGGAGGGTAGCTTTGGTGGAGCTTCCTCAGGATCATGGGGGCCAACTCAGGCAAGGGGCTTGAGTGGCAGGTGTGGCTGGAAGCCTCTTGAGGGTGTGAGTTGGTGCTTTGGGGGCTCTGTGCAGGCAGCCCGGGGTGGAGGGGAAAGGGTGAAGGGAGCAGCTGTTCCAGGCAGCCTGGGGTGGAGCCTGGCATGACCTTGGGTAAATTACCAACCTCTGCTTGAATTTCCTCATCAGTAGTTGGGGGGGGCGGGTGGCGGCTTGATGGTGGTGTCCTTATCTGTTGCCCCACCTACCTCCGGGTGGGGAGGTTGAGATAATCTGACATAAAATTCTTTTTAAGGGGAGAGACCTAGCCTGCAGTCTCAACTGCAATTTATTGCCGGAGGCAGTGCCGGGCTGGAAAAGGTTAAGAGTTGCCAAGAGACTTGGAAAGTTGGGAGGGGAACAGGGGGCCACGGGGTTGTCTTTGAGCATGTCTGGGATCTGTCTTCTCCAGCTCCAGGTGCTTGGGGAGAATGAGCTTCGGAACATTTTTACTCAGGTGGTGGGAGTGGGGACCTTCCCTTTCCCTCCCTTCCTGACTTCTACGACTCCCAGAGTGACTCCCTTTGCTAGCTCACTTCCACTCCCTTCTGGGAGTTAGGGTGTGTGCTCCTTCGTGGTTATAGTCTCCCTTGCACGCTGGGTGAGGCTGAGGCACCATTCAGGCCTGGGCGGGACCCCCTAGGGGACTCACCGGAACCCCTAGGCCTTGCTGCTGTTGTATCATCCTCCCTCCTCCCTTCCACAAGGACCAGGCAAGGTTCAGGGAAAGGGTGGCTCACAGCCCCTCTAATACTAGCTGTTTTAGATTCTCAATAAGGGGCAGATTCTAGTGTGTCCTGCTTTATACAACTGCGACAAATATTTACACATAGCTGTACTTTGGGGGGGAATATCGCTTCACTGCTGTGCACCTACCTATTATGGGGTGGGGATCCTTTCTGAAGTGGGAGAAGGAGTAATGGAAAGGAATATATACACAAGTTTGTGCTGTTGTCTTCCTTCTAAGAGGAACCCCCACCCCCATTTCCCCCAGACAGGCTGGCTGGGTTTTTCTGCGCTGCAGTGTCACTTTAGTGAATGACAGATTGCCCTTCTTGCCCCTCCAAGGCTGAGCCACTGGTCACAGGGAGAGTGGCAGTACTGTGAGTGTCCTGTGCGTACTCTCATACCCTAAAAGTCATTATCCAGGATAGCTGTAGGCCCTTAAAGCGTGTGGAATTGAATTCTTCTAGGAATTAAGCAAGGTTTGGCCCAAGTCAGGGTGCGTGTGATTCCTGGTGGTTCTCACTTCTACCTGAAGCCCTTCTAAGGACCCTTGTAACCAAGGCATTACCTGATAAGTAGCTTATGCAACAGTTCTGATCTGGGAAGTCTCTACGTGTTTTCTCCAGGGGTGTGGGGGAAGGACTGGTCTGGCCTTTGAGCAAATTCTTGAGCAATTATAGCTCTGGGCCAGAGTTCTCTCTCCCAGTTTCTGAAAGGGGCCTGGGTAGCCCTGCCCCCCCCTGTTCTGCTGGACAGGTGAGGTCACCTGATAGCTGATCTAGAACTTCTCATCACAGCAAGAGGAATTGCCTCCTTTGCTAAGGTTGCCTGTTCATTGAAACATCACTGCTTACAGGGCCTCAGTGTTTAGACCCTGACCTTTGGCTTGGGCTCTATTAGATTTGAGTTAATTATTTGAAAGTTCTGATGGTGTCTTGTTTTTCTCCAAGTAGGGTTTGTTGTTTTTTTTTTTCCTTAGGCTGATGATAGAGACCTCAAAGTAGCCATCTGTTATTTTGTTCCATTACTCTAATTGCTTCCCTCTTAGGATCTGGCTAAGACTAGCAGATCTTTAGCAGTTTTAAAAACTGAATAAGTTACATACCGAAAACAAAAACAAAAACCAAAAAACCTAAACTCAGTTGTCATCTAGAATTAAAGACTGTAAATACGTGAGGGCAGCAGGTATCCTGTTTGCCTTCTTGGGAGAGGGGTAGGGGAAGCTATCAGCTGCTAGCCTCTGTCCTCACCACCCCACCCCATGTGTTTTAAGAACAGGGCTTTTCTGATGACTGCGGAAGAGATGAGATGTGGGAGGATGGCCTGGGAGTACAGCGCCCCTTGTACTCACTCACACTCATTCAGCTGAGAGCTGAAATCCGGTTGGTGCCATGGAGTGGCGCCTGTTGCTTCATCTGATTCCTTGCGCTCCAGGGCGTGGGCCCAGGATTGCCCTCTGCCTTTTGAAACACCCTCCCTGAGACCAACAAGGAGGCTGCTTTGGCAGCTGGGAGCTGACTCACTCTCCAGTTGGAACTGGTGCTAAATGGTCTCCTTTAATGGCAGCCGATTGCCTGGCCTAGAGTGGGATGCCTTGTGGGAAAAGTTTGGTGAAAGTGTTGGAGGAAAACAACCCTGGAAATGAGGGTGGGGTTTTAATATCCAGATGCTGCTGGTGCTATTAAACTCCTGAGATGCAGTCCGGGAGGTCAGTTAAAATGTAGGCTTGCACTCTCAAAATGTCCTCTTAATCAGATGTCAGGGGAGCAGGGACAAGTCTGGATTCCAATCTTAAGCCTCTGGGGTGGGGAGTTCTGCCGCTTAAACATATATTCCAGTCACGGCTGACTTTGGCCAGACAGCACCCTTCTACAGCGTTAACTGAGTGAGTAGTACAAGTTATTTGGCAGTGCTGGTCTAGCAGATGACAGCGAAGAGAATGGAGCCAGAAAGGAATTGATTTGGGGAAGGCTCAAGGAATTTCTGAGACTGTTGAGATGAACGCTTTTGGCTTTTGCCATATTGATTTATAGTGTGCTGGGAATTGTACAAGCCTTTGACCAGATCTTAGGGTTGTTCTTTAAAAAAAAAAATTCCTTTGCTCTTATTTTTGGGGGAGGGGAGACGGAAAGGGCAAAAATAAGGAACAGCTGTTTGCTCTGGTATCACTTGCTCATTCAGGTTTTCTGAATGGCTGAATTATCAACATGTTTATCTCTTGTCTGGCATTTGGTATATTCTAGATCAATGGTTTCCCCAGCTTTATCCTTATTTCCTTCACTTAGTGATGTCTGTGTTTTCATCAGTCATGGTCAGTTCCCTTCCGCTGCCTTTATTTACCTATTTATTTTACAGAATAGCAAACGCACTCACGTTACCTTGTTTAAGTCTCCCTTCCCCCCCTTTTCTTTTTTCATGGAAATAGGAGGCAAGTGATAGCAAGTTGGTAATTCAATGGCAGTGGTAATTGAAACACTGACCTACTAAAAGGTGGGTGGAAGCTTCTACTTGAGCAGCTACAAATCCTGTCATCCAGGGAGGTTTGAAAGAAGCCTTTATGTCCTGGGTAGTTTGAGAGCTCAAAATCAGTCTCCTTTAGGATGAGGTTAAACTTTGAAACATCAAAGCATCAAGCGCAATTATAAGGAAACTTAGTTTTACAGTGTTGCCTGTCTAGACGCCAGAAGTTGTTATAAAGTGTCTGAAAGTGGCACAAGTAACACTTGCTTTTCTTCAGGAAGGTTTATGAGTTACATTTTAGTCAGTAACCCAGGTATCAGGGAGTGTAGGTTTCAGTGAGTTAAGAGAAACAGAATCATTTAAAATTCCAGCCTCCGTTTAAAGAGTGATCTTATTGGGAGGAAAAATTAACCCGCGGCTGGGAGGAGGATCCCGCCTCCTCCAGAAAGTGAAAACTCTGCATACATTTAACTGGCAAGAGTGACCTTTATCAGTGCTTGGGAAGTTTTGTCCCAGAAGCGGTCTCCCTGGGATTTTAAAAATCCCAGAGACATTTGTCTTGGTGTTGTGCCTTTTTTGGTTGTGTTGTTCTTTCATGTCCCTCCCCCTCCCCTTTCCCTCATAAACAACAGATGCATTAACTTGGGATGTCCACGGAAAGTCTTTAAAAGCTGGTTGGTGTAACTTGGTTGCCTTCTCTTTACTCTGAGCAGGATTTACTCCGGAAGAGGCCAGTGGCCTTTTTTCTTAGATGTAATTTACTGAAGTGGTATCTAAAAGTGAGTGAATAGAGCTGACTTGGGATTTGCTATTTGCCACCTGTTTCTGTACTGGCTCCTGCCTTCCTGGAGTGGGATGAGCCCCATCTCCCCAAGAGCGAGGGACCATCCTGTGTTTCCAGAAGGGACAGTGGTTCTCCAGCCAGAACAGCCCTCCTCACCCCCAACCCACGCTTGTCGCCGTATTTCCTAAACTTCAGTCATTTGTGATTTTTCCTTACCCACTTTTGCTTTTATATACTTAATAATATTCTTTCAAGTCAACTTGCCCTTTTAAAAAAATAAATTATTTATTTATTGGCTGCGTTGGGTCTTTGTTGCTGTGTGTGGGCTTTCTCTAGCTGCAGTGAGCATGGACTCCTCATTGCTGTGCGGAGCACGGGCTCTAGGCGCACGGGCTCTAGGCGCACGGGCTTCAGTAGTTGCAGCACGTGGTCTCAGTAGTTGCAGCATGTGGGCTCAGTAGTTGTGGCTCGCGGGCTCTAGAGCACAGTCTCAATAGTTCTGGTGCACAGGCTTAGTTGCTCCGCGGCATGTGGGATCTTCCCGGACCAGGGCTCGAACCCATGTCCCCTGCATTGGCAGGCGGATTCTTAACCACTGCGCCACCAGGTAAGTCCCTGCCTTTTTTAACTTAAGTTTTAAAGGGGAAATTTATATGAGTATTGCAAATGGAAAACCTAGCTTCCCTGGCCATAAATAGAAGGAAACTGCAAAAGTAAACAGGCTGAAAACAAAACAGTGCTGTTAAGTTCTAGCTAGGTACTATTCCTGCTGCAGGCTCTGGGCCTGAGGCACGCTCCCTTTGTTGAAAGGAGATTGGCAAGTGTTGGTGAGGTGTTAGAGACCCAGCATACCAAACAGAGACTTTCTCTTTGATCAGAAGGTTTTCAAGAGAATCAAGGGGAATAACCTTCTCGCTGTTGTTCAAGGTTTAATGGAGAGTGTGGGTAATCCTTAAAATCTCCCATGTGTGCGTGCTGCACTTGGAAAAAACTTTATCTCACTTGACCCTGAAACATTCCGCTAATGGTGAATGGCGGGGCAGAGTGACTTAGCCAGGAACACACAGCCCATCCTGCTTGCCCGGCATCCCACTGTACTACCCTTGAGCAGGAGTGGATGGCACTGGGTTTATCTCTGCATTCAAATGTTAAGGTTTCTTGGGTTCTGGTTTTTTTTTTAAGTAACTAGGGCCATGTTCTAAATACAAGAATTGTGGGTTTATCCCTTGCTCCTCACATCGCTTTTTCTTTTTAAGGCTCCAGCTTTCTAACACATATACACTTAAAGTTTGGCTGCTCCCATGAATAAACCACCCTGCTACCCTGTCTGGGTTTGCATTCTAGATTCAGAAAGGAAAGCAGTGCCCTCCTGCCAAGTTAAGAAGGGCTGATTTAAATGTTTTGCTTCCAGATATCAGAGCAGAACAGATTCTTTGTCTCCTATGGAACTATAGACATGGGGCAGAAGTAGTTGGAAGGGGCAGTTACAACTCCGCAGAACACAGTGAAGTCATCTCGGGAAATATCATTGACAGTGCTGAAATGATTGAATGGGATGCTAGAACACCATCAATACAACAGCATTTGTGTCTTCAGCTTTGGGCAGGAATAAAGAAGACATTGTGGTTTGTTTTATGCTTTTTAAAGTTTTCCCCCCAAAGATGTGGGGCTGAGTGATGTCTTGTTACTGGCTTTCTAGTGGGTTTTTCTTTTCATCTTTTTCGCCCTCCCTGATGGCTGTTGAGAGTGGGTGGAAGCCACAGTCTAGGTGGATGGGAGGCAGTGCGGAAGGCAGGCAGTACGCCTTCCTCCTTGTTCTCCACACGTGAAGGGAACACATTTGGTTTTTTAATCTCCACAGAGCCCAGGATGAAGGGTTTCCATATCTTACCTCCTGACCAGTAAGGACTCTGATTCCAGCTCCAAGGATGTCTTAATTAGCAGCCATCCAGGATGGGGGCACTGCAGGAAGCCAAAGAAATGCATTTCTTCTTTTTCCTTTCTTTCTTTTTTTAATATACACTTCATTTCAATGGCAGAGAAGGCCAGTTTGAGGTTAGGAGAAACATCACAGGAGGAAGCTTGAAAGGGATTGAACAACCAGCCACCACGCTGGGAGGTTGCTTGAGGGGGTGTCACGCCAGGAGGGTTTGTGGGTCTTCAGCTTGCGTTCTTGAAAAGACAGGCTTCCCTTTACCAGGCCCCGAGGGGCAGTGCTGGAAGCCGGCTTCGGTCAGTGTCACCAGTGTCACCGGCCTCGGTATGCGCGTGTGCAACCATCAACGCATCAGTGCTCTATGATCAGTCTAAATCAGGGTGTGGGTAAAAGGTATTTAGTTGATGTCGCCGTGGAAACTGAGTTGCTTACTGTTTTGGGGATGCGGCGCCGTACTAGAGGCAGCACCAGTGGTGGAATGTTGGGCTGCTGGGCAGAAATAGGCTGCTGCCAGCCAGTCTCGCAGAAGATATCCACGTGAGTGGTGGCCACGCTGGGGAGGGGGACGAGGGGCCTCTGTTCCCTGGCGCAGGAGTCAGGCCAGCCTGTTTTATTGTTTTATCGATGAGGGGGTGTGTATTTGCGCAAGAGAGAGAGAGAGAGAGGGAGAGAAGAACAAGAGTACACCATGAAAGCCGCTGTTGGCTTTG
Organism: Balaenoptera physalus; assembly: GCF_965194825.1. Taxonomy (NCBI): domain Eukaryota; kingdom Metazoa; phylum Chordata; class Mammalia; order Artiodactyla; family Balaenopteridae; genus Balaenoptera; species Balaenoptera physalus. The sequence continues at coordinate 14,119,591 of NC_138900.1, read as the reverse complement.
TGGCTGGGATGTGTGCTTTTTCTCTAGGCATTTAGAGTTGGAATTTCAGCTATGTGACTTCTTAATAGCAGGGCAAAATGTGCCTGCATCTTTTCCCTGTTTTCGCAAACACTGACAAATTAAAAAGAACTCTAAAGTTTCCAGCAAATCCCAAGCACAGTTCATTCCGTGATAACATTTTTTTAAAAATCCACATCCTTCCTACTCCAACTCTGACAATAAATAAACCTTTTTCTCCCTATCATCCCCCCCTTCCCTCCCGCCCCCCACTTTAAGGAAATGAGTATCTTTACATTAAACTCTGTGTCTGATGAAAATATTAAATGCTTCTTTGGCTGCTGCTGGCATGGATTATGTTTGGAAGAGTCAGTTCTGTGTTTTGTTTTTTGTTTTTTTAATTTTATAGGCTGGTATGATCTTCCAGTTCTGGCCTATGAAATAAGCTCCATTTCAAAATTCAAAATGTCTGGAAGCAGCTGGCTTGCCAGGCTAGTTCAAGGGCAGTCTGATGAATCACCTCTTCTTACAGGCTGTCTGCTAACCAATCCTGGAAGGTGTCCAGCCCGTAAACATCACCAGGATCGTCAGGCAGTTTTTTCTTTGCAGGACGGGGTGTGGGTGGGGGCATCGTTTGAGCTTCACTGCCAAGTCTGGTAGGATTTGACTTTCTGTAAGACAGAAAGGTCTGTATCGAGATGTCTTTTTCAGAGATGTCAGGCCTGTAGTCGCCCAGCACTGTGTCTGCTGGTGGAGTGAGAGGAAATACCTAGACCAGTTGGGGTGGGGGAACCTTCTTAACCGTTTGGGGACACGAATTTTCCCTTTCCTTTTGTAACTTTCATTAACTCACTGACTCACTGACTCAGGGACAACCCACGGAAGAGAATTCAATCCATTGAAAGCAGTGAACCATTTTAGGGATGACTGTGGTTGATGGATCATGGCCCAAAGCTGTGGAAGGTCAGGGAGCGGCACTCGGCTCCTACCCGCTGCACAGAAACACCCCAGAGATTCAAAGGGAACAAGCTTTGACCATAAAAATACAAGACTCCCAGCTCATTGAGTTCTCTTCGCAGCTACCTTAGACTTGAGAAAGTTCTGGGCCTCTTTAATAAACAGCCACAAGGCAGGCCTTGCCAAATACGGCCAGCTCCAGGGCCACAGGGTTAGCTTAGGAGACAACTTTCTTGCCTAAAAATAAGTGTATGTTCCTATCGAACATTCCAAGCATAGTTTAAACATGAGACTTGTGAGTAGCAGTTCAGGCCTTGTGGGTTCAGTTATGTCAGAGTGTGGGCAGTTGAGGGTCTTTGGGGAGCCTAGCTCCCCACTTTGGGATTGGCCAGTGGCCACCAAGGAAATCAGCTGACCAAATGCAAACCATCTTCCAACTCATTTACGTTCTTTTTTTTATTTTATTTTTTTTATTTTTGGCTGCATTGGGTCTTCGTTGCTGCGTGCCAGCTTCTCATTGCAGTGGCTTCTCTTGTTGCAGAGCACGGGCTCCAGGCACGCGGGCTTCAGTAGTTGTGGCTCGCGGGCTCTAGAGCGCAGGATCAGTAGTTGTGGTGCACAGGCTTAGTTGCTCTGTGGCATGTGGGATCCTCCTGGACCAGGGCTTGAACCCGTGTCCCCTGCATTGGCAGGCAGATTCTTTTTTTTTTTTTTTTTTTAATAGTATAATTTATTGAGTGCTTTTTATGCTCCAGACACTGTCATCAAACTTTACATATACTTCACTTAATACAGACAACAACCTTAATAGCTAGGTACTATTTTTTAAATTAATTAATTAATTAATTTTATTTTTGGCTGCGTTGGGTCTTCGTTGCTGCGCACGGGCTTTCTCTAGTTGCGGCGAGCGGGGGCTACTCTTTGTTGCAATGCGCAGTCTTCTCATTGCGGTGGCTTCTCTTGTTGCAGAGCACGGGCTCTAGGCGTGCGGGCTTCAGTAGTTGTGGCACATGGGCTCAGTAGTTGTGGCTCATGGGCTCTAGAGCGCAGGCTCTGTAGTTGTGGTGCACGGGCTTAGTTGCTCCGCGGCATGTGGGATCTTCCCAGAGCAGGGCTCGAACCCGTGTCCCCTGCATTGGCAGGCGGATTCTTAACCACTGCACCACCAGGGAAGTCCCGCGGCAGGCAGATTCTTAACCACTGCGCCACCAGGGAAGTCCTCATTTATGTTCTTGATCTACTCACAGGCTGGTGGGGGAGACAGCAAGCATGTGAATAAAACAAGGTAATTTCAGATGGGATTATGCACTATGAATTTAATAATAATAATAACAGCTAGCATATGACTCTGTGCTAGACACTATTCTAAGAGCTTTACATGGATTGACTCATGTAATCCTGTGAGGTAGGTAGGTGTTGTTACCTTTACAGGACAGGTGCAGAAATGGATCCGTCGAAGTTGAAGTCACTTGCCTAAGTGACAGTGCCAGGATTTGAACCTTTAAGCCTGCGTTCTCATTTCTACACTACACTAGAGTCTAGTGATTGGGAATGGCCTGGGGAGAGGCCACTGAGGGGAGGAGGGCAGTGCAGGTACTTTAGATCAAGAGGAAGATCTCTGAAGACATGACATTTTAGCTGTTCCCTAGGGGATGAGAAAGAGGGAGCCAAGAGCGCACTGGGAGAAGGCCGTTCCAGGAAGCGGGAATGAAAGTGTGGAGGCCCTGCGGAGCAGAAGGGTCAGAGTGGTCAGAGCAGGGCATGTAGAAAACATGGGCACAGCCAGGCCTCTTAGAGCTTTGTTGTTGGAAGTGGTGATGAGGCCCAGGTCTGCAAATTCAGTTCTTCTTAGACTCCAGTAGGCCAGGAACCTCATGCTTCCAGAACTCTGGCCCTACAACCCTTTCCCCTCAGGCCCGCTGGACAGGCCAGACCAGAACTGACTTCTAAAGTGGGAACCCCAGGACTGTAGAACATTAAACCGAACAAAAGCTTCAATTATCTCTGTGATCACTGCTGCAGAAGACACCTGTGTTTGATTAAAGTGTTGGTAACTTCTGAATCTGGAGTTTTATGGCACTGTGTACTCATATGGCTTTGTAGTCTCTCTCTTAGCTTAACTTCTACCCCATGAACAAATTCCAGCTCCCTTCAGTCCCATCAGGAGGCTGCTTGATTTACAAAGCATCTTTGGTAAAATGTTGTGTCTCCCTCTTTGAAGTGGCAAGCCCGGAAGCCTGATTTTTTAAACTGGCTCTTCTAGGTCCCCCTTTCTCTGTAAATCTCTTCCGTTTATTCAGTATTTCCGCCTCGTTTCCTTTGGTCAGGTGGGGCTGTAGCTAGGGTGGTTCTAGTTCAGAAAGACAGATGTGCAGGCTGATTCATTCTGAGGCATTCAGCTTTCTGTCTCCCGCTGGAAGCCAGTCCAGGAACGTGGTAGATTTCATTTGGCCCATGGCTCTAGGTTGGAAGGCACACCTTGTCAAACTAGTTGTGTGGCTTTTACTCAGGAAGGGAGGAACGGTGACAGAGCTCGGAGCTATTCAATGGGCACTTCTGACTGCACACACTGCACCCAGCAAGAAGCGAAGTTCACGGATCATAAAGTGTTCATTGTGAACATGGGCTGGGATTCTCTCTGCCCTGCCCTAGATGCAATTCAACAGCAAAAATCATGCCTTCTGACAGAATGCAAAGGAGCGAATGAGTATGAAGGTGTCCTGTAATGGCCCGGCCAGCCCAGCTGCTTCAGCTGGAAAGAAGATGGTGAGGTTTCCATTTTCCTGGCAGCATACCCATGTGAACTTGTTAAATCTTTTAAGTAGCTGTATAGGAGGGGAGATGTGTGTGTGTTGTTATCCTTACCTCCTTAAATATAAAAATAAAACTTCCCCTTTATAAAACTGATTCAGAGTGGGAAGAAAGTCTATGGCGAGTGGAAAATGTGTCCGATTATATTGAGTCCTACCCCACGTTTGGGAGACAGCTGTAAGTTTCCACGGTGGGTGGCTTATTATGCATTTATGTTGAGCTGAACCTGCTCCAAGCTGTTCCTGCGGATAGAAAAGGCTTTCTTGTGGGGGTGGGGTGGGGGGGAAGCTGTCTCTTTGCACCACACCGGAGAGACTTGGAAGGTCTCTTGAAAGACTTCAGCAGTCGTCACTTGGGTAGCAGAATTAGGGGCCACTGACCAAAGTGGTTCTGCTTTTTATACCAACCAGCATCTTGTGTAACATGAGTAGGGGCTTCGTGGGCCCTGGAGTCCAGCACTCAGGTAGAAACATGACCGCCAGGGCCAGACGACAGCCCTCGCTGGGCCCCTCTGCAGAGCGGAGCTCCGCGCTGAGCCTTTGGGGGTATGAGAGAAACCGGAGACCCGGCCCATGCTCTCAAGGAGCTTGTGGTGTAGCTGGGGAGAGAGCAGAGCCACATGAGACCTCAGGAGGACACTAAGCGGCCCACGGACAAGCCCACCGCCCTCTATCTGTGTCCCAGGAGAGGAAAGGGGGTGAATAAGGGCAGGTGGGGTCAGTCATGGAGACTTTCATAAAGGAGGTGAGTGTGGCCGCGGGCAGGTTTCTGGGGGCAAGTGTTAGGGGGATCCCGTCCCGCATGTGCAGTTTGAACAGGTTCCGTAGCTGCCTCTCATGAGCAGTCCTACCACTTCCTTCCCTCAGAGAGTATTGTCTATGGGGAGTTTCCCAGTTGAGGCACCATGTTCAGTATGTCTTAGCCATGCCTTGGAACTTCTGAATTGGAGGACCCCAGGTTCTGAATCCGTATCCATTCGCAGGTCCTGTCGCTTTCAGGGCTCTAGGGGGCAGGCCAGACCCTTCCCCAGGTGGGCAGCTGCTCTGACTAATCCTTGTGAGGCATTTGCTTTCAGCTTGCTGATGGTCCCTTTAGAATAAGTGCAGGCTTCAGAAAAAGAGGAGCAGAGAGAGACCCCCTTCTTACGTCCAAGGGTTTCTTCAAGCCTGTGCCTTACGGCCCCTCTGGGTATGTGATGCTTGCCACTGCCTTCCAGTCTAGATGACACTCAAAGCTGGGAATGGCGATTCTGTGTTGATCGTGGAAATGGATGGGGTTGAGTCCCGGCAGGCTGGCAGGTTTGGTGTGCCACAGTAAACACGCTATCCCTGGATGAGGGTAGCCTCCAAGTGTTCTGTCCTGAGAGTTTATTCTTGCCTGCCAAGCGCAGCTTCCAGGTGCTATTCTTTTCTTTAAATAAATGCCTTAGACTGGCTCGTGGAACTTAAGAGTTCCCATCCCAAGAAATACTCAAGTCTGTTTAAAAAAAAAAAAGAAACCTCCTCATTCGGATGCTCATGAACAACTGTGTGACTCAAATACTGCAGTGCCCTTGATTTGCTTTCCCCAAATTGACATACTGGAGTTGCACTCTGGCCCCACCATGAGATAAGGTTGGGGTAGCTGGCCCGTGCCTCTTTCTTTGTATGGTTTCAGTTTGGGCTTTTTCTCCCTTCAGAGGATGCTTGAGAGCCGTGACAACACAGCTCATGCAAATCTGAAATCATCCAGTAGAACCTGGCCTCCATCTCTTAGACTGCCCGGGATCAGTAGGTTTGCCATGGAAGGATTTGGTGGGGTTGCAGGTGTCGCCTGGAATGAGCCAGTCTGTGTAGCTTGGGCACTGAAGCAGTGCTTCTGCCATTAAGAGCTGCAGGATATGAGTACAGCCAGTTTCTGTTGCCTTTTCCAGCTTGTTATGGCTTCCAGTCAGGGTCTGCCTTAATCCTTAAGAGGTGCCTCTTTCCCCGTTTTTGAAAGGCAGAGATGGGAGGGAGGTGGACTTTCTTCCAGGAGAGAACCCGTGGCTCACTAGTTGCAGTTGGGGAATGCATTGCTCTACCCACACTTTGGGAGAGGTTTCTGGGGGAGACGTTGAAGAATATTCAGGATCAGAATGTTTGTTGCATGAACCCAGGCTCTGGGAGGAGATGCCTGCTCAGCCGGTGGGTGAGCCGATAGCACCCAGCCTGCCCACCAGACGATAGGAGATGGCTCAGTTGTCACTGGGATCCAGGCTGTCTCCTGGCTCAAGCAGCTGCAACCCGGGAGGGGGTGTTGAGAGCGCTGAAGCTCCTGTGGGAGGGCGCTTCTGGCCACAGAACCAGGAGGTAGTGAGAGGTGTGGGGTGGGGAGATGGTCAGATCACAGCCTTTAGAGGGAGACAGAACTGGGTTCCGCACCCATCTCCTCCACCTGCTGGCTGTGTGACTGTGGGCAGGTGACAGGGGTTAAGCCTCGTTGTCCTCCTTTGAAAAGGGCCATCATCCTACCTCGCAGGATGATTCTAAGATTAAACAAGAGAAATAGTGTGTATGAAGCACTTGGCCCAGTGCGTGGCACGTTGTCAGTGCTCAGTAAATGCAGCTTCTCAAAATCCTTTCAGCAGCTCACCATCCTGCATCCAGGTGGGGTCTGCTGCTTGCGTCTCCTCTTTAAAGGAGTTGAAAGGGTCTGCTGAAATGTGCAGCTCAGTGGAAAACCAAAATGTATACCCCATTTCCTAAAGTCCTCCCCCAGAGAGCTCTGAACCCTAAACCCGGCCAGCGGCTTCAAAGCAGCATCCACTGTCAAGTGGCAACCCGAATGTGAGATGCAGGTGACATGACGAAGCCCTCTCCCCAGCCTCTGGGTCCGTCTGGGCCTCATTAGCCGGGACGTGGCTTCTTGTTTCTGAGCTGCAAGCCCTAAACAGTTTTGTGTCTGGATGAGCCGTAGGCAGTGGCTTTTTTGTGAGCAACTCAGCTTGTTACTAAGTTTGGAGTCAGCCGAGGGACTCTTCCTCATGTCCGCTTCTTTCCCTGTCCCCTTCCCCCAGAGCAAAAAAAAAAAAAAAAGTCCTTATCAACTCAAGTTAGAAACAACCCACAGCCTCGAGCCAGGCCGCCTTCTCTCAAGTGGTAATGATGTAGAAAGAAGAACGGCCTCCCACTGATAACCCTCAAAATAACTGCCCAGAAATGCTGTGAGACAGGGCCTAGGGGTGTGCAGGAGCCTGTGCTTAGCTGTTGGCCCAGAATATGGGACCTTCCAGAAGGCTTTGCGGAGCCATGCTGCCTCCTTCCCCAGCGCTTCTCACGCCTGCGGCTCCATCCTCTTTTCCGCCGGCCTCCTGCCCCCTCCCCGAGGTCACTTCCTGATGCCATTCCTCAACTTAGCCCCTGTCCCCCCCAAAAGCAATCAAATCCACAACCTAATAAGGCAAAAGAATGAGGAGAATGTCCACCTCCCAGCCTCTCCCCTAACAGGGCGCAGGCCTGAAGCGAATTTGGAAAATGTTACGACAACGGGAAGGACAACTGACTGGTGGGGGGGTGGGGGGGCCCATTTTCTGGAGCTACCCATTGTCCGCAGCAGGCGGGACCCTGCAGGAGGGCCACCTGGTTTGCGCTTTCCGAATCAGGTGGTTGACACCCCTCTCGCACACAAAAGTGTGTGGAAAGTAACAGCCGCGGGTCAGCCGCACCTGCCGCGCCTCGGGGGACGTGAAGCACAACCTGAGAGTCCGCTCGGAGACACCTCCCCTCCATCGCAACTGGGACTCTGCAAATCTAGACACTTTTTGCCTCTGAGATGAGCAGTTTTCTTCCCCTCAACGGTGCCAGGGTTAAATTAGCCCTGGCGTTAATTAAAACTTGTCAACACTTATAGCCCCAGAAACCTGTCACCCCTCTTACATCGTTATCCTGGACAAATCAACCCTGTCCCGACTCAGTTTCCATTCTCCATTCTCTCCATGGAGAAGGAGGGACAAGCCCCTCTCTGCTGAGCCAGACCTACTTGTTTTGGAAGGTCAAGCTTAGTAATTAACCTGAACGCTTCGGGGAGGGGATGAAGGAGAAGGAACCAGGTCTAGGGATGTGCCAGGTCTTTCAAATCACTAATTATCTGCAGGCATGAGGTCATCCATAAATATATCTAATTCTTTTGCTATAATTAAGGTGCTCATTAAAAGGGCAGGGAAGTTTTATTTTATTTTTTTTAAGGAAAAAACACAAGAAGCCTTTGTTTTGACTTGACAGGATGGCTTAGAACAGGCGGAGGACTCAAGGCACAGGACTAGTTTCCTGCCTTAAGAGCCTTTACAGGAAATTCACTGCAAACAATATTGGTGACCCTGCCAAAGAGGCAAACCTGGGGTGATGTCATTGTTTGAAGCTGTCACCACCAAGCCTGGCCTTTGGGGAGGAGGAGGGTTGGTGGGATTAGAAAAGTGTGTGTGTGTGTGTGTGTGTGTGTGTTTGTGTGTGTGTGTGTTTAGTTGTCTCTAAGGGAAGTCAGTTGAAAATCTGGGCAGGAGAGAAATCACAAGTGGGGGTCTTTGAAATATTCTTAGCTAGGTTCAACTTTCCTTGTTTTTCCAAGTTTAAACAAATTCTCTGTTACTATTTTTGCTCCTCAAAATGCTGTTGCTTTTTCAGACACAGCCTTTTCTGAGCCATTCCTCATTTAGTGCTTTCTTGGGTAACTGGCTCTTACAGTCTGGGATTTGTGGCCCACAAGGCAGGGAGTTAGGCACCAGGTAAATGCTCACTACTGCTTTTCTCAGGACGAGAGTCCGTTGCTAAGAAGTGTGGAAATGTAGACACAGGACTAGGTTAATGTTCCTGTCTCTTCCACAAAAATCATCTTGGAAAACCACCCAATGCCAGCGAGTTGGCATCTATGAGTTGTTAACCTTCCCATGTGCCTCCAGGAAGCGTCTGGAGCATCTCTGAAAAAAAGGACAAACTTTGCATCTTGTCATTCTTCTTCTGGCTGGAAGTCTAACAGAGAGGCATAAACACAGTCTTAAAATGAAAGCAACAAAAATAAACTCAAACCAGCCCCGCGTGAAGACATTAATGCCAAGTATGCAAGCTGACTTACTATTTATAAGGCAGAAGGCAGTCATAAGGAGATCTAGGCCTGGCTAAGGAGGGTGGTTATGTCTTCTGAGGTGCCTGTTCCTTAGAATTCCAAATAACCCACGGGTGATTCACTCAGATGGGGTTGAAATGCAGTGTCTCATTTCATGCTTTGCACAGTTCAGTCTCTTGCTGAAACTTCTGAAATGCTAATGCAGGATCAGGATACAGTTTAGAGTGCCCCACTGCACCCTCCCCTCCTTAAAAAACATCCTAACAGCTTCAGAAGGAAGTTTGAGGATTGAATAAGAGAGCCATAAGCTTCCTGTGGTTCACATCCTGTGATCTGTTAGTGCTCTTTTTTTTTTTCCCCCTCACTCGGCTGACATTTACCCAGACATTCACAGGGTTAGATTTAGAGATACAGCGGGAAAGAAAACCAGCCTAGCTCCTGTCCTCATAGCAGTTCCATTCTGGAGGGGAAGGTGGACGATAGGTTGAATGAGTTTGCAGTCTAACTTAAATAGGCCCATTGACATTGCCTCCCTGGGTTCAGAAAGGATCTTCCCAACGAGCCATATGTGACTAGGAGCTCAGGTGTTCAGGCTACCTCTCTAAGAAATCCACCGCCAGCTGAATCCCGCGTGTTTGGTTCTTGGTGTGCAGTTTCATAAGTTCCCCAGGGCTGAGGAGTCGCCTTGGGATCCAGCTTTTCCTGGAACGATCCTGGCTTAGGACACATTGCTGGGAAGGGCTGACAGACCTAGGCAAGAAGGATGCATCCCCTAGCCAAGGAAACCAGAGTTTGCAGGTGTCCCCCATCAATGGCGTCTCTAGAATTTCTGTGTGGGAAAAGCTTCAGTGGCCCAGTCTGGTCTGGAGTGGGTGAACAGGGGCCTGGTCTAGAAGCCGCAGACCTGCTGTTTTTGCTAAGACGGAGTGTGTATAGGGGGCAGGTGGGGAGGAGCTGGTGGAGATGGTGGTGGGGGTGGTGGCAGGTGCCACAACCATTGCCTGGGGAGATGGTTGCCCGTGGATTGCTCGAGTTGCTGCTCCATTCCGGAGCTGCCCTGTGCACTGAGAGCCACGGTTTTGTGGTAACTACTAGGAAGCTGAGCCCCACGTGGCCTCAGGAAGTTGGTGAGGTTAGTACTGCTTTTTGAGGGGCTGGTGACAGTACCAGCACTGACACCCCATGGGCGTAGCCCCGGGATTTTGTTCTTTGGGGACACCGTGGAAATCGTCTCTTGGAATGCTGGCTTACTTGCTCATTGGGTATCTTGAAGCAAGAGTTGAGGGAAGGGAGGAGAGGTAATAGTTGCAGCCCAGCCAAAAATCTCCAATGTATAAAACTTTAGTGCTTTTCTGATCTTTCGTGGCAAGAGCTGTTCGCTCTTAGCACCCATTGGAAACTGTTGACAGCTAAAGGGGGTCGTTCCTCCAGGGCCCCTTGGAGCCGATATATCTGGTGTTCCTAACGTTTTCCTGACCATGCCTTTCTTTTCCATTTGTCCCATCTCAGCCTCCCAGCCCCATCATTTGGATAGAGTGCCTGGAAAACATGTCTTCTAGGTCCCCCAGGAAATTTAATGTTTCCACTCGGGGGAGTTGGGGACCACATAACACCCTCTACCCCGACCTGGGGTTTCAGGCTGTATGTGGGCGCATAGGAGATGGTGGGATCCAGGAGGGAGGGTCAAAGGAGGCTGGAAGCTGAGCTGGGGCAGCCCTGCCCTCAGTCCTCTTTCAGGAATAGTGAGGACAGTGCTGGCTCTGTCCTGGCATGTAGCTTGTCACTCCGGGTGGGTGGCCCTGTCATTTGGGCCTTGCTGGAATGGGTGTGAGTGCTCCTGGTTTTCTTCTGGAGCGGAGAGACTGCTGTCTTGGGTTATCGTAGGGCAGGTGACAAAAGCCAGTAAAGTAGCCTGGGTGGGGACAGGGGCAGCCACTACTCAGCTTCCGCTGACTGTGGGCCTGGGACTTTATTTTCCAGAAGTTTCGAAATCCAGAGTTTTATGGGGCAATTAATTCAGTTTAAAAAACCCCAAATCTGCAGGCCATACAAAATGGGGCCTATTTGGTCCCCAAAGCTACCCATTTGTGACCTCTGACCTTGAACATTTGCATGGTCTTGATTTTGTCTCTGACTCTCCTTTAGTTTCTTCTTTCCTCTTGACTGGATTGCTGCTGCTTAATCGTCTTACTGGGAGGGAGAAAATCCATTTTCTTTTGCTCCTTGGCGACAGCTCTGATAAACCGTGGTTGAAATGAATGGTGGTAAAAAGGGCCTGCCCTAGCTGGTTTTCCATCTCCGGACTCTTTCCTTTTTCCCATTACTGTAGATAAAAGAGTTGGCTCCTCAAAATTCCTCTCACCATATACATATTTTTAGGATCTGGCTCCACGTTTCTGTGAACAGAAATAGTGGTAAGTTTTTTTCATTTGTTTTTGTTTTAGAAGGCCCCAAACAACTTCCATACAAAGGCAGCTATTCTGCACACACAATAACCTGGTGAACAATGCCAGCCTTCAAAATTAACTGCCAGTTCAAATTTTGCACCCAAGTGGCAGTTGTGCAGAAATACTCATTTAGGATTGTTCAGCTAAATTTGACTTCTGGAAGATATTGGCAGTCCAGGTCTTGTGAAAGAGATCAGTTCTAAGGTCTGTGTAGACAGAAAAGCCAGAACACAGCACTAATCACTGATGAGAGAGTTGATGGATTTCAGAAAAACGGTATCTACTAGGTGTGCAATAAATTTGTTAACTTTTGGAAAAAAAGAAAAAAAAGACACTTATCCCTGAAAAATTCATGCGGTTTTTTTCCTAAGCTCTAATTAAGTTCCCTGTTTATTGGATTAATGGCCCCACAGAGAAAGATCCTTATCAAACTTTGCCTTTGGATCTGTCTGTCTGGGAAAAGCCAGGAAACTCCCCTTAAAGGCATTGCCCTCAACTTTAATTTTTTTGGGCTCTGTTGCCTCCTTGCTGGTTTGAGTATTTCCTGGCTCAATTGTTTTCTCAAGCTGGCCTTGAGTCCTTAGATGTTATTTGTGTGCCTAGAAATAGCTGGAGGAAAAATGGTTGTAATGCTTTGCATTGCTCACTGCCTCTCTGGTGGATGGAAGCTCTCTCCGCAAGGGAAAGGGCTTTCCACCCAGGAAAAGAGCTGGGTGGAGAAGACTTCAATCACCCCGCCTGGCCTATCACGTTATTCTAGCAGGGCTCTCACTGTACCATAGTGACTGGGCTGAGAAAGTTTCCAGCTCACCACAGATCGGCCGCCCGAGGTGCGTTAGGGTAGAGACCAAATCGGTAGGAGTTCTCATAAGTGGGCTTCGCTGCTAGCCATATGGACCACCCAGGGGTGTTTGTTACAGGAGGTTCTGTTTTTTTGATCTGTGTCCTTTTTGGTGGATTTGGAATGAATGGAGGAGGAAGGAAATTAATTATGGAGGGGAGGAGAGGTCGGGCAACAGACTGATAAGGAAGAGAAGCCCTCTCACCACTTTTAAATAATTGATCCCAGCACAATTGATGAAGAAGATGGCATTGTCCATCCATTCAGCATTTACTGAGCATTTATCCAGTATGTGCCATAAACAAGATACTGGGTAAAGAGATGTGAACAAAATAGTCCTTTTTGTTCTCATAGAGCTTACGGCCCAGTGGGGAAGATAGGCATTAAACAGCAGCAAAAACAACAAAAACCCCAAATATATAGTGTTCCAAATTGTGATCCATGTTTTGAAGGAAAAGAGCAGGGCCCTTTAAGAGGGCACAGTGGGGAACTTGCCATACATTGGGCAGGAGCCACCCTGGGAGAAGAGTGTCCCGGGCAGGAGGACCTGAGAAGCTGAGAAGCGTTGGAGGAGAGAATGAGACCAGGGTGCCTGGGGCCGAGTGGGAAGGGTGGTGTGAGGTGAGATCAGAAAGGTGACAGCAGCCAGAACATGCCTCCAGTGAGGATCTTAGATTTTCTCCCAAATGAATAAGAAAACATTGATTCCACAAATATTTACTTCAGGCCAGTCACTGTTTTAGGCACTGGGTATATAATTGTGGAAAAAAAAAAAAAAAACCGGGCTTCCCTGGTGGCGCAGTGGTTGAGAATCTGCCTGCCAATGCAGGGGACACAGGTTCGAGCCCTGGTCTGGGAAGATCCCACATGCCACGGAGCAACTGGGCCCGTGAGCCACAACTACTGAGCCTGCGCGTCTGGAGCCTGTGCTCCGCAACAAGAGAGGCCGCGATAGTGAGAGGCCCGTGCACCGCGATGAAGAGTGGCCCCCACTCGCTGCAACTAGAGAAAGCCCTTGCACAGAAACGAAGACCCAACGCAGCCAAAAATTTAAAAAAAAATTAATTAATTAATTAATTAATTAAAAAAAAAAGAGAGAGTCTTACTTTAAAAAAAAAACAAAAAAAAACAAAACAGAACCATCCCTGCCCTCATGGGGCTCTCCATCAAGTGGAACTCCATGGAAGTATGTCCTTTTCTGATGCTGGGACAGATCCCGCGATAGCTCGTAAAGGATGTAGCACTTTAAAATATATTCCTTGAGGGACTTCCCTGGTGGCGCAGTGGTTAAGAATCCGCCTGCCAATGCAGGGGACATGGGTTCGAGCCCTGGTCCGGGAAGATCCCACATGCTGCGGAGCAACTAAGCCCATGCGCCACAACTACTGAGCCTGCGCTCTAGAGCCCGTGAGCCACAACTACTGAAGCCTGCATGCCACAACTACTGAAGCCTGCGCACCTAGAGCCCATGCTCCGCAACAAGAGAAGCCACCGCCATGAGAAGAAGCCTGCTCACTGCAACAAAGAGTAGCCCCTGCTCGCCGCAACTAGAGAAACCCCATGCGCAGCAGAGAAGACCCAACGCAGCCAAAAATTAGTAAATTAATTTAAAAAAAATTTTTTTAATTAAAATAAATAAATAAATAAAATATATTCCTTGGGACCCTCGCGGTCCAGTGGTTAGGACTCGGGGCTTTCACTGCTGAGGGCATGGGTTCGATCTCTGGTCGTGGAACTAAGATCCTGCAAGCCACACAATGCTTCCAAAAAAAAAAACAACTTGTGTTTATCCCCACCTTATGGATGAGGAGACTGAGATTCAGAGAGGTTATGTGATTTGCTCAGGGTCACTCAGCCAATAAATGACAGAACCAAGAATCAAACCATGCTCTTCTCCTTTTAGGTTATTTCTCCCATGTCAGGGCTGAGTGATTGGTTCTCTTCTCTCTGACTTTATATACCCCTGGTAGTAAGATTCAAGGGCTCCTGGTGATGCTTGGACTCCAGGCATATAATGGCATCAAAACACCTACGCCTTGGGTCCTGCAGGATGGGGTATGGCAAGAGGACAGAGGTGGTGATATCCCTGCTTCAGTAGCCTAGAGCTGTGCATTTCATCTCTACCACAACATCTTAGGTTGGAGACAAGCGTTTGACTGACCCACATGTCTGGGAAAACCTGTCTAAGTGGTGGTGTAGAGCTGGGGAGTGACTTAGCTCTCTGGCCAAACCTTGCGGGTGCAGTCTGCCTATATATGGCCTGGCCTCAAAGAACAGGTGATGGCAGTAGGAGTTGTTTTCTGTGTTCCTGGTGGGAGGTGCCCAGCTACATTCCTTTGTAGACAAGCACAAACTAGATATTTTTGAAACTGAAGGTCTGAAACCAGCCAAAGAATTAATCCCGGTCTGAAAAGCATATGGTGAGGGTACAGCCAACCTCGCTGGGGTGTCGCCTTCTCAACTTTGTTGCTTTTTAATAAGCCTAGAAATATCTCTTAAGAGGGAGGATCTTTGTGAACATCTCCAGCTGCGTTCCTTTTCCTTCTAGCTGACAGTGGAGGCCTCCAGCCATAAAGGGCTCAAGTCTGTCTTGCTGTTGTGCGCACTTTGGCTAATGAGGTGCGGAGGTTGCAGCCGCTACCAGAGGGTTTTGTGATGAAGGGTCAGCTGGATGGGCCCAACTCTTCACTCAATCAAGAGGCTTCGTAGCAGAGAGAGAGAGCAAGGCCTGGACGCAGGGGCTCCTGCGGTGCACGGCCGGGCCAAGCAGAGGCCGAAGCTGGGTCCGTGTGTGTTCCCCAGCTCTCCTGCATTGGAGGCTGTAGACTTGGCTTCTCATAAACACAAGGCCATGAAGCCAGAGTGGCTCAAATGCTGCACCTGGCCCTATACTTACTGCCTGGGGGACCTTGGGCAAGGAAGCCTCTGCTTCCTCGTCTACAAAATGGGACCAATAATGTATTTACCTCAGGGTCAGGATTCAGTAAGGAGATGGGGTGGGGGCGTGTCTGCCGAGTTGCAGAGATCAGTACCTGGTGGCTCTTTTCATTCTTACTCTGTCTACTGGGGTGGGCGGTTGGGATGGGGTCTTTCTGAGGTCTCATCCTGTGGGATCTGGAGTCCCAGTTGGAGTGACTGGGTGCGGGAGTGGGGGACCAGGGAACCTTTCTTCAATTAGGAAACTGCAGCCAGAGAATTAAGATAATAGAGCTGTCTTATGGTGTCTAAGTTGAAGCCAGCTGCTCTTTGAAGATTGACCCTGAGATCCAACAAGTTCAACTGCTAGATATGGAAGCATTAAGCATTTAAGGGGGCCTGGAAGTAAGGTTCCTAGAAAGAGGCAGTAATCTCTTGCTCATCCCCGACTGTCTCAGACCCAGGGTGGAGGACGGAGCCCCTGTGGTTGAGGGGCAGACTCTGGGCGAGAAAGCTAAGCCAGCGGGGGCCGAATGCTTTGTACAGCAGTGTCCTGCAAGTGGGCCAGAGTGGGCCCCGCCGGCCCTCAGAGGAGGCTAGATGACTGTGTCCTGCAGAGCGCCCCATGTGTCCTTCCCTCTGGGAAGCCTTCCACCCCGGCAGGGCCTCTGGGGCCGGATGTGGAAGGTAAACAGGCAGCCCTTCTGCTCTGCTTTTCATCTCAGGAAGCCCTGAGGTCCCACCGGCTCCCCTGAAGCAGCCTCATTGTCCCTGTGCAGCAGCATAACCAGTGTGGCCCAGGCACTGACGCTGAAGCTTGAGCAACAGCCCCCGGCCCCCTCCCATCCATTCTCTACATGGGAGCCAGATAATAGCCTGCTTGAAATCTTGATCCATATCCCAAATCTGGAAGCCCACTGGGCCCTGCAGGATCTGTTCTTTCCTCTCCAGCTTCATCTCTCTCCCCCTCCCATTGTATCACTGTGCTCCAGGCACACCAGCTGCTTCTCTGCTCCATGCTCTTTCCTACCCGTGCAATCCTCTTTCCCTCGCCAAATCCCCACCCAGCTCCTGCTAATTCTTTAGATCTTCCCCTCTGTTGGTGAGGAAGTCGTACTCAACCCCTCCAGCCTAGGCTAGGTCGCTGTCTTAGGGGCACACCTTTCACCTCCACTTCTCCTTTTAACTCTAACCATCCTTTGATCTCTCCACCCCCCCCCACCCCCCCAGCGCTGTGAGGGCCATGAGAGTAGAGACGGAGTCTGTTTTGTCCACTGCTATGTCCCTAGCATGTAGAACAATGTCTGACAAATATAGGTGCTCCAATAAATATATATTTATGGAATGAATGGATTAATAGCAAGCCGATCAAGCAGGTGGAATGGACCTGCCACCCATCTGTTCACCCACTTACTTGAGTGCCTCCTGTGGAACAGCTTGGTGTTAGGGGCAAAGACTGATCACCCTCAGTTTCTCTGAGAAAGAAGGCACTGTCACTCTGCAGGCCAGTTGAGTCCCAACTAAAAGCTGGCCTTGCAGTAAGCTGTGTGCTCCGGAAGGTTATAAGACGTTCTCCTCCAGGACACTTCCAGACCCAGTGGGTCAGCCAGCTGTCCTGACGGAGTTCTGCATCAGTGCCTGCCAGTTACCAGCCACAGACAGGATGCTTTTCAAGTGCGGAAAGGAGGGGAGACATCACTGTCACCTGGAGAGTGGGGAAAACATTGTTAGGACAAAATTCATCCTTTTTGTGCAAATATCAAGCTAGGTGTCCCTGTGTTGTGTGCCAGGCACTGGTCCAGGCATCAGGGGTGCAACACGAGAGAAGGCCCCTGCCCTCAAAAAAATGAGACACAAGGCTAAACACAGGGAGAGACCTTTTTAAATTTTCCTTTTTTTAAACTTATCTCTTTTATACAGAGATTGCTACCTATTGCAAATTAACTTAGTATAATAAGAGACAATAAAGTGTTTTGTTTCTAGAGATAGCTACAAATATAAAAACATAGCCCTGTGGTTTAACTGGCTGGCCACCTTCCTGAAACCCAGCTTACTATGGTACTGTGTTCTGGGGCAGCCCACTTGTCTCCATGTCCTGAGCTGAGCTTGGAGATGTGCGGTACCAGGGAAGGAAGCACAGTCTGGGCTATCTTTGGTGGCCATTGTTATTTATGGGGCATGGGCAGAGAAGTCAGTACCGTGGAAAATCTAGAGAAAGATAGAGGCTACACGGTGTGGTTGAGCAGAATTCGATAGCTCCTCGGCGCTCTCTGGGCCATGGGACCCAGAACGACACAGCCGCCCTGTCTCTGCTGTCAGGCTTGGCCTTGGGCTTGGTCTGCCACGTCCCTCCACACCTCCTTCGCTGTCGGTGTGAGCGATGCCGGGGAATCAGCCGCTCTGTGTTCCGAATCAGGCCCCTGGGACCTTCTCTCTGTTCGGCAGACAAAACCTGAGACTGTTTCTCCTTTTAAATGCAACTTTGTTCTGCAGGAGAGGAGAAAAGCTGGAAAGAGATGGCTTGTTCGTTTGACGATAGTGAGGTGTACTCCGATATGCCTTTGAAAAGGGCCCGTTTGCCCAGCAGCCTTTGCCAGATAATGAGAGGAGAGGAACACGGGGAACTTGGTGGGAATCTGAAGCTGGGGGTGGGCGTGGGGTGGGGGAGAAGTTCACCTCGGAGCAGCCCGGCCTGTCTCTCTCCTGTAGGAAAGTAGAGTGGTGCTGGATGGTCCACCAGCTGGGTTCTGTACTGGGGAGAAGAAATGTGCTTGGTTATTGGCCTTGGTGCATTTTAAAAATGTGTAAGCCTCTGCTGGCTGATTCCATTTCCTCACTTCCCAATTACTTCTCAGCCCCAGCAGCTCCCCTGAGTCTGCCCTCTCAGAGGTCTCCAGAGACTGGCTAATTACCATCCCTGAGGGTGTGGGCGCAGCACTGCCTCATCTGGATGTGCTTGGCGCCTCCTAAGTGCCGGGCGCTGTATTAGGTGCTGGGGATGCAGGCAGCGGTCCCTGCCGTCTCTTCTCAACCTCTCTGCAGTGCATGGTCCTTTCAAAAAAAAAAACAACACCCCCCAACACATTTATGAACATATACAAAAGTGGAGGGAATCCTTATGTACCCATCACCCAGCATCAACAATTACCAAAATTTTGCCAAACTTGTTTCATCAGCTTCTCCCAACACACTCCCCCCTCAGACTGTTTTAAAGACAACCCCAGACATCACCCATGAATGCTTCCGTGTGTTTCTCTAATGGATATGGGTGTCTGTGTTTTTGATGGAACAGCACGCCACTGTACCAGATGCTTTTGAGCATGCCTTAAGAAAAAAAAAGTTCTCCCCTTTGCCTTCCTTGACATCACCTTCTCTGCTTCTCCACCATCTCATCCTCTGTCTCTGAATCCTTTCCCTCTTTCCACCTCTGAAATGGGGACATCTCACAACATCCTTTTCCCAGGAGGATTTTATCTCCCACCTTCCCCTGGCCTTAAGTCCCACGCCAGTGTGGACGACCCCACGTCTCTAGTCCTGACGCCCTCCTCACACTCTGGTGCAATTGTCTGCTAACATGTCTCTGTCCCCTATTAGACTTGAGGTCTTTCGTGGAGGAACCCTATCTTATTTCTCTTTGTATCCCCAGCACCAGCGCCACGCCTGACCCTAGGAGAGGGTCAGGAAATGTTTGAATGAGTGACTGAATGAATGCACGTGCGAACAAATGACCTTTCTGCCGAATCTTAGACGTAAGTTTCTGCACACCAGCTGGTCGTGCAGCATGTACTTCACTCTCGGCGTGTCCCAAACCAGACTCATTCTCGAGCCCCTCTCCCTGGGTTCAGTGTACCCGGGTCCGACATCCAAGCCAGAAACATTGAAATCATCTTCTGACTCCTCACCCCGTCACGGGCACCAAATTTTACTTATTTCTTTCTCTCAACTGTCTCAGAATCCTTACCCTCCTCCTTTCCTTTGCTACTGCCGTTGTCCTCACGCAGGACCACATAGTAAGTGCTTAAAAGTGCAGATTCTGAAGTCAGACTGCCCGGGTGTAAACTGCAGTGCCGCCATTCGCTACCTTGAGCTGCGTGACTGCGGGGAAATGCCTTAACCACTCTGTGAGGGTAATGTCTGCCTGCAGGGCCTGTGGTGAGACTTCGGTGAGTTAATACTGTGTGCCCTTTGCTCCATGCCAGGCACACAGGAAGTGCTCTGATGTTGGCTCCTTCATCATCACCCCCGTTATACCATGTCCAGGTCTCCCGCGGCGGCCTCCTGACTGGCTTCGCTCCAGTCTCCTAGCTCATCTCAGTGGCTCCACGAACATTATCTTTCTGAGACCCATATCTAAGCAGGTCACTCTGAGGAACCTTCTGACACCCAGAGAACAAGTTTTGAGTTCCTCGGCCTTTCTACCTTCTGGCCCCAGCTGACACCATCTCCTGCCACTTTCCCTTAGGGGTTCCCCAAACATTTCTTGCACATTTATGTTTTTTTCTTCTTGATGTTCCCACCACATGGAACAACCTTCTTCCCAGGTCACCACCTATCAGAATAGTGCTCCTCTTTCACGGCCCGGATCAGGTGTCACCTGACCTCTGCTGTCCTCGGATCGCACTGCTCTGCAGTGACTGGCTTACCAGCGTCCCTCTCCAGCCGGACCGTGCACTCCTCCAGGACAGAACGTCAGGTTCTGTACATCTCCCTAGACTCTTGGTCGTGATTCTCTTTACTCATCCTGAATCTCAGTTCCTCCAGGAGGTGGGAAGCTACCTGAAGGCCAGTTTCACCTTCATAGACATTTAGTTAAGTAAACAGAGGATTTCTCATTCTCTCCGCCTTTAGCTCTTCCTTTTTTCTTTGTTTTCTTGTCCAAGAGCAGAGGATGCTGTGGAAGTTAGAAACTCACGGCAAGGGTCTGCTCCCGCCAGGGGAACGGCTGCCTGCTTTGGCCGCTCTGCTGTGAATTCCTGTTGCCTTTCTCTGGTTCTCTCCAACAGGTTCCATCTGTGGGCAGCAGGCCAGACGCTGGGGGAACTTTGGGATACAGGCCTTCTTATCTTCCCTTTGTTTGTTGCCCCACCTTCCAGAAGGGAGCAGGCCCCAGCCATCTCAGACTGAAACGGCAGCACATGTGGTGTCTGCCTTCCTCCAGCCGCCTGCCACCCACGGAGCAGAGAGGATCAAAGGCTTTAGCAGGCGAGGAGACTGACGGGCTTTCTCGTCAGTGGAACCAGAGAGACTTCTCTTTCCCCTTCCATCGCTTGGCCTGGCGGAGTCCCGTCCTCCCCTCGATCTGGTGGGATGTAGGGGCTACTGTGGAAGGGGCTACAGCCATTTGGAATAGATTTTGCATGGGGGATTTAAGATTTAAAGCAGTGACATTTTTCAGTGGCACAGCTGTCTTTCAAGTTGAATCTCACGTGGCTCCGCCATATTATAAAATCGATTAAATAGCTGCTGAAGTTAAATGTGAATAGGGGGCAGCCTCCGTCTCCCCTGGCACCCCTCACGGCAGAGCTCTTTTCAGAATGCTGTTTGAAAATCACTCCTTGATATCACGTCCACTTCTCTGCTGAAAGAGGCATTCTGCTGTCCCTTTGTGGTTCACCCTGGGGCCTGTGTGTTTCTAAAGAAGATGGCTGGGGCCGGGGTGGGGGGGCCCTGCGTCTGCACGTTGGGTGCAGCTTCGTGCTGTGTGGGATAACGGTCACCTCCTGGTTCTGTGGAGGAGGGGGCTGTGACAAAGGACGGCGCGTCCTAGCGGCTCTGCCTTCAGGGTTCTCTCCATCCTCACTGCTGTAACCCTGCCATCCCCACGGCCACCAGGGGGTCTTCCCACCCCATAAATCTAGTCATGCTACTACTCCCCCCACAAGAGCTTCCTGCCACTCTTAGAATAAGACCCAAACTCCCCCCTCTTCCTCCCCAGGGCCTGTAAGGCTCCCGCTCCTCCTCTAGGCTCCCTCTGCTCCGGCCACACCCATGAGGCCTTTCCCACCCGGGGTCTCTCCTCCTGGAATGATCTCCCTCCTACTGGCAACTGGTTTGCCCTTTCTGTTGGTTCAGACTCAAATAGCACCTCCACAGAGAGGTCTTCCTTGACTGGCTGAACTTGATTCCCTCCCCGGCTGTCCCCCTCCTCCAGTTACTCTTGCTTGCATAACCCTGTTTTGCTGCACCACGACTGTCTAATTATCTTCTCTCTTTTTAAAATTATTTATTTATTTATTTTTGGCTACATTGGGTCTTTGTTGCTGCGCGCGGGCTTTCTCTAGTTGCAGCGAGCGGGGGCTACTCTTCGTTTCGGTGCGCAGGCTTCTCCTGTTGTAGAGCGCAGGCTCAGTAGTTGTGGCGCACGGGCTTAGTTGCTCCACGGCGTGTGGGATCTTCCCGGACCAGGGCTCGAACCTGTTTCCCCTGCATTGGCAGGCGGATTCTTAACCACTGCGCCACCAGGGAAGTCCCATTATCCTCTTATGTATCATCTCCTCCACTAGATTGTAAGCTTCATGAGGGCAGGGGTGTTTGTTTAATCCCAGTGCTCAGAATATGGCAGCAGGTGGTGGCTGCCCAGTACATTTTGTAATTGGAATGAGTGAATGAAGTTTGGGAGAGCCTCAGGGCAGTGAGTCTCCCCCTGCTGGGGGCTGGGGATGCCGGGGAGGAGGGATCTGATGCCAGCATGCTGAGCCCAGGCTGGGACGGCTCTGGAATCCTGAGTTCCAGTCGGCTTCTTTGGTTCTCATGCAGTGTCAGGGCACTCGGACCTAACCTTTTTTTTTTTTTTTTAATTTTATTTATTTATTTATTTATTTATGGCTGTGTTGGGTCTTCGTTTCTGTGCGAGGGCTTTCTCCAGTTGCAGCAAGCGGGGGCCACTCTTCATCGCGGTGCGCGGGCCTCTCACTGTCATGGCCTCTCTTGTTGCGGAGCACAGGCTCCAGATGCGCAGGCTCAGTAATTGTGGCTCACGGGCTTAGTTGCTCTGCGGCATGTGGGATCTTCCCAGATCAGGGCTCGAACCCGTGTCCCCTGCATTGGCAGGCAGATTCTCAACTACTGCGCCACCAGGGAAGCCCGGACCTAACCATTTTGTCCCCTAGCTCTCCTCTTTTGGGCTCCTCTGGGAGAAAGCAGGCGGCTGGGGCTCTCTGAGCACAGGCAGGACTTGCCGTTCTGCTCCAGCCTGAAATCGATTTCCTCCGGGCCCCGCCTTGAGCCAGGCCCTGTGAACAGAGGGAGGGGCTGAAGCCAGGTCTCGCCTACCACGTGTTGGGAAGAGAGTGATAGAGCCGCTTGGCCTGAGAGCCACCAACCTTTCCACCCCCTTCCCTAAGGCACACAGTGGCAGTTGGGCTGCGCCTTTGTTTTATGAGTCATCGGCACTAGCCCGTCATAAATTGTTTTTTCCTATACTATCAGAGCAGCTTTATCGGGCGTCTCCTATGCAATCCGGGAACGGATTTGATACGGGGTCAGTTAACATGTTGTCGAGTCGAAATCTGTCATTGTGCCCATATAAGGCAAACTCCTCGGGTTACTTTTTACCTTGGCAGAATCTCAGGAATGTCAAGGTAACCAGGCCACCTCAGCATAGCTCTGATTCTCGTTGGGTCACCTGACTTGCCCTCCCTCTCCCATGACTCACCCTGCAGCTCAGCACTAAGCCTGCCACTCTGGGTGGCGCTGGCGGCCCTGGTGGCTGGTGGAATTGGGGGAGGGTCTCCGGGACCTGCTTGCTTCTGTGTCTTCCTTCAAATGAGAGAAACTATGTGAAGTGCCTCACAGGGGACCTGACAGAGTGAGAACCAGAAACACAAAGTAGCCTTGGCCAGACTTGAGGTTGGTTAGGAGACGATGTGGGCCCCGGCTCTGACACCTACCAGCTGTGTGACCACAGGCAGATGGCTTATCTGTAAAATGTAGAGCACTCAGAACAAATCCTGGTACATAGTAAGTGCTCAGTAAATGTGGGTCATTTGTACAATCATGTCAGGGTATACCCCACCCAATCATAAAAACACCTCTGCTGTTTTCCTTTGAGGCTCAGCCCCTTAGTAGCTTTAATGGGGCAGATTGAGCTGGTACTCGGAGTTCCTCCCTGGAAAACTGAACCCACAACTTCCCAGTGGCACCTCATTCCCTTTCCTCCCCCACCCACCCCCGCACACCCACACGCATGCAGAACAAGCCACTCCTCTGCTGTTACAGGGCCAGGAGTCAGCTCTGCGAGAGCACAGCAGGGGCCCCTTTGTCCTCTGACATCACACTGCTCCTGGAGACAGCCGCCCCTTATGACTGCTGTGTGGTTTGGCCAGGCCTTAGTACCAGCTCCAGGAAGGCCTGTAGGCTGGGCGAGCCAGGGTGAGAGTCTAGTGCTGTCACTCTGCCAGGGCAAATGGTTTCACCATTTTTAATAGAGCAGTTATGAGTCAGAGGTTTCAGTCTCTCTTTACCGGTTCCTCCCAATCCTATAATTACCCTTTGGCTATAGAACCTTATTTTGGTTTTTCTTTTTTTAAATCCTAAGACACTGTTCATATTGTCCATCTCATGTGTCCAAGGGGTCTAAGATGGAGTGGCGATGGTAAAGGGAAAAAAGAGAGACTCCAAATCCAGAGTGATTTCTTAACCCACAGAAATGATGCCTTCCCCCCACCCACTCCAAGTACCATTCTAGTGCCACGCCAGGAAGTAGAGCCAGCACCGGCTTACTCAAGGCTGATGGCAAGAGTGGATAACTCTGAACACCTCCAGTTGCCTCTTGGCAAACTTTAAACTCCAAGCCTGGAATTTCTGGTCTGAGGCACCTCCCAGATTGACCGATGGATTCATTCACACTCTTATCCAGTATGAGCCTCAGCAAAAAGCAGGCCTGCTGACAAGCACCCAGCACCTCCTCAGGCTCCCTGCCAGTGCTGGTCCACTCAGAGATGAGGGGAATTGGTCGTGCAGATAAACGCCCTGTATTCACTCAGTCTCCACACTCTCCCTGCTTCTCAAAGGGATCCTCTTAGGCCCAGGCTCTGAGAGTGGGAAGCCAGTGGGACAGAGTATATAGAAAGCAGTGCATGTCTGTGAGCGCTGGCCCAGGCTCTGGTTCCCCCTGGTTATGTCCAGAGCAAAGATTTCCGGCCCAACCCACTCCACCCTAGCCATGTCGCTCACCCCTGCTTTTCACTGGAGCAGGAGAAGGCTTCTGACCTGACCGGCAGACCGATGAATCAGAACGTCCCAAAAACAGGAAAAAGGAAAAGGGTCACCGAGGAGGAGTTTCAGTTGTCAAAGGCGAAACCCTCACCACTGTTAGAGATCACTCCAGGGCCGGCACAGTTGCTTGCCCTTCCGCCAACAAGGCCTAGTTTGTGGATCATGTAAATTGCTGTAGAAAACAAGCTGTCTGCTAGAAGGCAGCGGGGGTGATGGGAATGTTTGCCCTGCCTTCAGGCGCCGCTGGCCTGTGGCCCTCTTTGCACCTCTAGATTCTGTTCGGGAGTTCCTGGGGTGGGCCACCGTGGCCCAGGGTGGAAGGAGCACAGCGCCCCCTCTGACTTCTTCTCCTCAAATGTCAAACACCTGTTATCTGGATGAGCCAGTCCATGGGCGGATTTGTCCAGGCTAAGACGTGATTCTAAAGACCAGTCCTCTTAGGCACCTGTTAGGATTCCAGGCCACACAGTCTCGAGGGCAGAATTGGCTCACTCGGCTATCTTTTTGAAGGATCAAAGTTTAAACCAGACGATCTTTAATCTCCCCTCCCAAGCCCGAAACCCGAGCTCAGCTGTAAACCATTGAAAATAAATGGGGTTTTTGTAGCTCAGCCTCCCTGTTCTCCAGGTGAAGGGCCCCCTGTGCCTGATTGTTTCACAGCAAAATGCCAGATCGGGCCAGAGGAGAGGCGGAGGGTAGGGGCCCAACCTCTGCTGCTGCCCTAATTTTAAAACTGCCTTTTGGGAGTGGAAGTTTTCTCTTTTAAAGGTAGCTAATTTCAAGGTAGGCCTCACCCATCTCCTCTTGCTGCTGAAAAGCCCTCCTTTGAAAGCGGAGCACTGCCTCCTGCGTCTACCCTGTGGGCCCCACCTGCCTGTGGTTGAGACCCTTATCTCCCTATGGATTCTGTGTGGGGAGGGCAGGCTCTTCGCCCTCAGGGAGGACCCAGTTCTTTGGAGTGTAATCTCAGTAGCTCTGGGTTGGTTGGTTCGTTGGTTGGTTGGTTGGTTTTCCGTGTGTGAGATGGCTCTGGAAAGGTCCATTTGAGAACAGACACAAGCTCAGACTGGGACACCTCCCTACCCTGGGCTGCCTGTACCCTGCTTCTCTGGGGTTTCTTTTAGCTCCAAGAGTCTAGTCCAGTCTAACAAATGCAGTGGCAAGGCTCCCTGGTTCTGCCTGGGCTTCAGAGCCCTCATTTTTAGAACAAAGTGTCAGATTTGAGTGGTGGTTCTCAATCCTGGCTTCACATTAGACTCAACCCTGGCTTCATGCTAGAGCATTTGTAAAATATCATTATTCCGGGACCCACCCCCAGGAAATCTGATTCATTTGGCCTGGGGTGAAGTTCAGGCATTTTTAAGAAGCTTTCTGGTCCCGTACATTTATTGTCCTTTGTTTTTCAACAAGGGTCCAAGACATATGCATTGGAGAAAGAATAGCCTTCCCAGTAAATAGTGCTGAAACAACTGGATATCCACATGCAAAGAATGGAATTGGACCCCTTCCTCATACCATATACAAAAAAGTACCTCCAACTGGATCAAAGACCTAAATGTAGGAGCTAAAACCATAAAACCCAGAAGAAAACATAGGCATAAATCTTCATGACCTTGGGTTAGGCAGTGGTTTATTAGATACGACACCAAAACCATAAGCAACCAAAGAAAAATAGATAAACTGTACTCTCCAAAATTAAAAAAAACTTTTTGCTTCAAAGGACACTATTAAGAAAGTGAAAAGACATCCCTCAGAATGGGAGATAATATTTGTAAATTATACATCTGATAAGGGTCAATTGTCCAGAATATATAAGAAGTCCTACAATGCAATAATGAAAAAATAAATAAACCAGTTAAAAATGGGCAAAGGACTAGAATAGACATTTCTCCAAAGAAGATATACAATTAGAAAATGGTACATGAAAAGATGCCCAACATCATTAGTCATTAGGGAAATGCAAATCAAAACCACAATGAGATACCACCTCACAACCACTAGGGTGACTATAATCAAAAAGCCAGATAATAACAAGTGTTAGCAAGAATGTGGAGAAATTGGAATTATCATACATTGCTGGTGGGAATGTAAAGTGGTGCAGCCTGTTTGGAAAACAGTCTGGCAGTTCCTCAAATGATTAAACATAGACTTACCATATGACCCAGCAATTACACTTCTGGGTATATCCCTAAGAGAACTAGAAATATATATCTACACAAAAATTTGTGCTTAAACGTTTGTAGCAGCATTACTCATAATAGCAGATATATATAATAGCAAAGGTAGAAATAACCCAAATGTCCATCAACTTATGAATGGATAAGCAAAATGTGGTATGTCCATACAATGGAATCTTCAGTCAAAAAGGAATGTACTACACTGTGGATGAACCTTGAAAACATGCTGAATGAAAGAAGCCAGACAGAAAAGGCCACATATTGTATGATTCCATTCATATGAAGTGTCCAGATTAGGCGAATTCATAGAGACAGAAAGTAGATTAGTGGTTGTCATGGGCTGGTTTGTGGGGAGGAGGAGGAGAAATGGGGAGTTACTGCTGACAGCTCTGGGGTGATGAAAATTTTCTGGAGTCAGGTAGTGGTGATAGTTTTTCAATCTCATGCTAAAACTCACTGATGTTTATACTTTAAAGGGGTGAATTCTATGGTATGTGAATTATAATTCAATTAAAAATTTGATTTTCCAAACTATGAACATGATTAAAAAGAGTACATGCACGCCTGTGATCCAGCTACTCTACTTCTATGTTGTATTAGTTATCTACTGCTGCATAACAAATTGCCTTTTCAAAGCTTAATGGCTTAAAGCAGTAAATATTAAGAGAGAGAAAATGCAAACGAACCAGAAAAGTGCCTGGGTAATTCTGTTGTAAAGCCAGGATTTGAAGGATCTCTGGAAGCAGGAAGGACCGGATCTGATCATTACATTCCTTTACTCATTTGGTAGTCAAGAGGCCAGGCAAAGGCGAGGGGAGGTTTGGGGGAAGACCGCTTTATGTCAGCCACCAGAAAGCAGCCCGTCAACTTGGCGAATCCTAGGGTGGAGGTGTGGCTTCAACAACTGCAGTGCTGCTACCAACGACGGCACCTTCCGGAATAGGGATAATATAGTAATGAATGGAACCTCTGTTGAGTGCTCACTGTCTGCCAGGCTGTGTGCAGTGCTTTCTCTGTGTTATCCTGTTGAGTGCCCACACCCGTCATGTCTGTTGCCCTCATTTTACAGGGGAGGAACTTGAAGCTTAGAGAGGTGAAGTTCATTTTCTGCAGCCACACACAATGCGTGGCAGAGCGAGAGTTCGGACCCACGTTTGTTCAGACTCGAGAGCCCTCGCTCTGGAGCACTGTGCCATGTTGTCCTCTTCTCACCCTTGTAGACCCTGGCAGATTGATGTCTTGACATGTCTGTCAGCTCCTCAAACTGCCTCCTTCTAGCCCACCTACTGCTCCACCCCTGTCTAGGCCCAGACCCAACCCCCATGAACCAGGGTCTCTGCAAGTCCAGTGGCCTCAGATGCCTGAGCGAAGAGGGCTGCTGAGGGCTCCTCTCTTCCGTTGGAGTGGCACGCCGAGGGCATTGTCTTCCCTGGCTTGTTTTTCGAACGTCTACAGCTCTAGGATTATTTCTGTGAACTCCTGAAAGCAAAATAGGCTTATTCCTAAGGAGGGACCCTCACCAGTATAAAATGGGATTGGAAACCTTGAGAAGTCCTAAATGGCTGGCCATGAGAAGCACCAACCCTATTCCATTCATTCTAGGATTTACTGAGCACCTACTATGTGCAAGGCGCACCGTTCCAGACAGTGGGTCCTGCAGCAAACAGGACCCTGCTCTCATAGAGCTTATGTTACACATGGGAGGGAGACTGGTTATGGACAAAGAACCTCATTTCTGATAGCAATAAGTGCAGTGAATAAAACAAAGCAGAGGGAAGTGACAGCATGGTGGAGATAGCAGGGTCAGGGAAGGCCCCCTGGGATGATGGCATGAGGGAAACCCTGAGTGATGAGAACTAAGCAGGCTGTAAAGAGCTAGAAGAAAGTCTTAGACCAGCGTTTCTCGGGAAGAAGGGACTACACTCCAGAATCAGCCTGTTGCAGCAATAACATACACGCTTTCTGGTGCCTCGCAGGGGATTGGCTGACGCAGGAATGTTGGCTACTGGGAGGGGACGTGGGGGAAAGAGCTGGTTTCTGGATGGACACGCAGGACCTTTGGAATGCTCGCTACTCCACTCTGCGGTATTTATACCTCTCCTCCGACTGGGAAGTCAGCTTTTTCATGTAGGCCGAGAAAACTCCGAATAAGGCAACAGCAGGCCAGGACATAAGAAAGAAGCATTCCATATTTCCCTGTAATTGCTTTCAAATTAGGTTCTGTTGTCATGGGGCAGGCACACACAGCACACCCGCTCTGCCCCTGGCTGGATATGGAGTTGGGTCCTGGCCGGGCAGCCAGTGTGTCCCTGTGCTGCTGTACCGCCGGCCCCGATGGCCCATGCTGGCAGGGCTGTCTGAGTCCCATGTTGCTGCACCCGTCTAAACTGTGGTCATGTCACCATGGCCGGATCATTTTCTCTTCTCTCAGCCTGGTCCCTGGTTTTTATCTTCAGGATCTGGTAAAGGCAGTGGATCTTCAAAATAGCGCTCACATGTATCATCTCAAAGCCGTTCCAGAGGCTTCACAGACTTCCTGGATGGATCCATGCAGATGTTGCCAGGGCAGTCGCCTGTTTGCCTGGGCCGCTGGTAACCCAGATTCCGGAAGCCTTAGCCATCGGATCCTGAAAGCACCTTTATAGTTGGTGATGAAGCCCAGGGGCCAGGGGAGCAGTCTCTGCTTTCAGGAACTGAGAAGATGCCCCACTGGGGCCAGGCCTTGCCTGAAGCCTGGCAGTAGCTGGCAGATGGGTGATAAGAAGGGTGGGTGCCTACCGTAGGAATAAATAGCTGTCCCTCCCCTGTGTCCAAGCCCCAGACACCCTTCCTGATGTCCTGTGGAAGCAGGAACCATGGGCAGCGTCAGAGGCCACACCAGGCAAGGTGGGAGTTCAGGAGGCGGGACGGCGCCCTCCCCCTCAAAGCGGCCAACGCCCCAGCGGAGCGGCAAACCCAACACGGTATTGCAGAGACGAGGTTTGAAAACTCCCAGCTCCCTAAGGAACCCTGACTTGCCTCCGAGTGCCCTGGGGGAGTTTGCTGTGGCCAGTTCTTCCAGCCAGCCCTGGTCCTGGGGCAAAGATATGCAGCTGGTCCTTCTGGGTCAGGCTGCTGGCCTGTGATGTTCTGCTAAGGGGGTGGGCGGTATACACAGCGGAAGGCGGGGGGTGCAGCACGAGACAGCAAACGGTTTTTCCTGAAGTCTTGTCCAGTGTGGAGTCAATGGAATCCACATGTGAGCATCTGCTGGCGGGTAGAAATAGCGCAGCCCCCGACCCTGGTCCAGGAACTCTCCTTCGCCAGTGCTAATAATCAGAGCCAGCACGCTTGCCCCAGCCTGAGGTCTCAGGTGAGCCCGTTTCTAGGTCCAAACTGACTTTGTAAAAGACTCCCTTTAGTCTGGGTTTAGTGGAATTCCAGCTTCCAACTGACATTTCCCTCCACGCCACCCCCTTCAGTACTAAGAACATGTTTTGTGACACGTAGTCGGTAAGAAGAAAAGGGAAGCAAAGTTTTTTCAGCTGGGCTAGCCGCATCCCACCAGGATCCTTCCTTCTTGCCCTTGGCATCACTCTGCCCGCTGGAATACCACTGGGTTGCCCCATGTCTTTCGAATGTTTGTTTCTTACTTGGTGACTGCCCCAGAGTCAAGAGGGTTTAATTTACCTCTTTGGGTTGGGGGAGGGAGTCATCGATGAATAGCTCATTAAAGCCCACTGCTGCCACATTCCTGGCCGTTTAGTTCACCTCCCAAACAATATCCATCATTCATTCACACAGCCACCCCACATCCTGGCAACTGGGAGGGGTCCCTGTGACACAGGAAGGACTTTATGACCAGCGATGCTAGGCCTTCTCCCCCTCCCCCAACACACAGTGACAAAGCAGAAACAGCTGGGGGGGGTGTCCTCTGAGGCTTGCGTTCCCCAGTGCATGGGCCTCGGGCCTCGGCACCGGGAGTGGTGACTGGATCCCAAACAAACCAACAAGCTCGTCCTCTCTTCTTCCACCCCGCCTCCCCCCTACACCCTGTGCTATTTTAACAACCAGAGAAGAATCTTTAACAGGCTGCCAGTGTGCAGAGGCAAGTTTTGAAGGCTCTTTGTGGTTTTTTTCACGTGTGTTCTCAAAGGCAGACGAGTCCACATCCTTCCTCCCTAGATAGGTCAAGGGCTGGGTGCAGGCTCCCTTCACAGGATGGCAGGCCAGCATTGGCCTCCCACACTGGGCTCAGGCCACCCTTTAAGAAGCAGGCAGGCTTTTAGGGAAACAGCCCTGCCTGCCTCGCCTTGTGAGCTCAGCTCCAGTTTGGGGACTGAGGCTGGGCGGGGCCCCTCTTGACTCGGTTCTGCGGGCTCTGCTTTGCCAGGCCGGTAGGTAGCATTCCCCTCAGAGGAATGAGTGGCCGCCCCATATTTGTGTTAATAGCTGTGTGACCTTGGGCAAGTCACTTAACTTTTCCTTGCCTCAGTTTCCTCATCTGTAAAATGGAGATGATAATATCTCACATGACCTTGGGGTTGGAGGTTTTAAAGACTTGCTATGTGTAAATGGTAAGAACTAGCAATTAGCAGTTACTGGCCACCCCACCCCCGCCGCCATCAGAATGTAAATTCTGTGTCTGTTTTGCTTCCTCCCATGCCCAGTGCCTAATCAGGCCTCCAAGTCAGGATTTGTCAGCCCGGTGATTGCATTGAGCGCCTCTTAGGTGAGGTGCTGGGGGCACGGCCACCGCTCAGAATCAGTACTGCCCCTGGAAAATGACCTTGACAATAAAACCCAGATGAGCTTGAGATGCTTTTTGCCTTTCCCTTCTCCCACAGAGGGCCAGTAGCTCCGGACCCTCCCAAATGAAATCGAAACCTTAAGTTTGCCTTGCTTGGTTACAAGTGTCGGCATTTCCAGCACGGCTCCTCTGCCTTCCTCCTCCTGCCAAGTTTCTCGTAGAGGCTCCTTACCCTCTTTTTTTCCCCTGGTCATCACACATTGACCCTTGCCCCCTTTGGGTCAGTCCCCACACAGCAGCCGCCCCATGAGGGTGGCCCTGCCAGCCTCATGACACAGCCTGCTCTCCCTCACTCCCTTCCTTCCTCTCTCCAGCCGGGCTGTGTTCTCGCTGCCACAGGGCCTTTGCACATGCTGTTCCCATTATCTGGAAAGTCTCCCTTATTTTCATCTTACTTATTCACCATAGGGAAACTTCCCCGTGTCTGCCCGGCCAGTAGATCAGGAGCTGTTCCCTAGCATCCTAAACACTCTCTTCAGCTCCCTCTCTGGGGGTGGGAGAGAGGAGGACAAATGCAGGATGATACCTCAGAGTGTGGCTGCTGGAGCCAGAGTACCTGGCTTTAAATCTAGCTCTGCAACTTTCCAGGTGCGTGACTACCTGCGGGCAAGTCACGTCGCCTCTCAGACCCTCGGTTCCCTCATCTGTAAAATGGGCCAGAAATAGCAACTACCTCACAAAGTAGCTTTGCAGATGAGAGATGTTAACGTGTGACAAAGTGCCTACAACAGTGCCCGGCACATAGTTAGCTTATAGAAGTATCTGCTGTGGTTGTTACTGTTACCACTTTTCCTAAGGGTGTCTCTTATGTAGTTGAGTAGTTGCTTGGTTAATGAGATCGATCCTCTTCCTCATCAGAGCGGGAGCTCCTCAGAGTGCAGCCTGGGTCTGCTTTGCTCACTACTGTGGATTCAGCACCAGGCCTGGCCCTGGCTCGGCATGCAGCAAACCCTCCCTTGTCGAGGGAGTGGATATGTCCTGTCCCACAGTGACCTGGGCATCGCGGAGCCAGTGGGGCCTGCCACGCTTGGGCAGTCGGGCTCTGTAGCTCGTGCTCTGACAGATCTGCATGGTGGCGGGGGTACAGTGGGCCCACGAGACGTCCATCTATAGCAGCCACCCTCCACACTACCCACCCCACACATCTCAGTCTAAACTGGGTAGGGAGAGGGAGTGAGTAAGCAGAATGTTATTTTTGTAACCAAGTAGAAGAAGCTATGAATTTTTCATGTTCCATTGGAACTCCAGCTCCTACTCACCAGTCATGCCGCGTGGAGCAGGGGCTGCGCGTGGTGGGCTCGTTCCCGAGGAGGGCCTCGTGACTCCTGCTCCCCTTGCCCCGAGCCCAGGACCCTGCGAGCCTCTGGTGTCAGTAGATGCTCCTCGTCTTCCAGGAGGAGGAATCAGGGCCACGCAGGCCGTGGAGTGAGGATGGGAGGCCTGTCGGCGGGGTTCCCATCGTGTGTCAGGTTCAGGAGAATACCCACAGGCTTTTCCTCACCACTGAGGCCAGGCCAGTGGATATTCTCCCCTAAGCACCTGCTCTGTATTCTGCTTGGGCCTCTGCCTGTTTCCAGCCAGGGAGACAGAAGTACAGGGCAGAGTTACCATTTATTTAAAAATAGTCCTTTCCCTGAGATTTGTATAACTCTGAATATTTCATCTGTGCCAGGCACAGTCATAAGTGATGTACTTGCATTGTTTTATTTAATCCTCATTTAAGAGGGGAGATTATGGCCTCCATTTCACCAACAAGGAACTTGAGGCTCATTGCTTGCCCGAGGTTACCCCGCCGGCAGGTGGCCTCAGTGGCCGAGGCAAGGTTGGAATACAGGTCTGTGTGAGCCCCAAGCCAGAGCTCTTGTTTCCTGCCCAGAGAAGATGAGCAAAGGTGCAGAGATGGGACGCATGTTTGCAGGGTGGACGGTGTCGTGACCTTCTGAGGACAGACTGCCTGAACCCAGTGAGGTGAGGTTCGTTCAGAGCCTCCACAGGTTGGAGTGAGAGGGTGTGCTGTATCTTGTTACCACTCCACACCATGACCGTGGGGTAAGGGCCTTTGCAGAGGGATGGGCTCTCATCCTTCCTGGGAATGGAGTGGGAAGCAGCCGGGGTGGCTGTGTTCGCATGTGTGCGCATGCTCAGTTCATCTGGCACTTGATGCCAAGCTCTGTGCCAGATGTTTTAAAGCATTCCCCCGCCCCGCCCCCATTTAACCCTACAGCAAATACAGGAGGTAGATTCTGGTAAGTCCATCCTACAGAGAAGGAAGCTGAGGTGGAAGTAGGCCAAGTCACTTGGTTGGAAACACAGAAGTAAGCCGAGGGGCTGGCATTCAGACCCTGAAGGGTTACCCCAGGTGTAACCCAGGCAGGCCGAAGCAGAGAGTGTTGCCATTCAGATACGTGCCCAGCTCTACCTGCAGCCCAGGTGCCTAGATCTCGGCCCAGCAGCACCGCAGCACCAGGGGCGCTCACCCTCTGGGAACTGCCCTCTTGCGTCCTCGGCCACAGGATGTGATGGGCCACTTTGCTGCCCCGCAGCATCTTTCAGGCACATGCACCAGCAGAGGCCCAGCATCCCCTGCCACTTCCTGCCCCAGCCTGGCCTGCTGCTGCCCTCTGCTTTACAGGGTGGCTGAGTTCCCCGCCCGCCCGCTGCCCAGCACCGAGGCTGCTGTGCTTTGGGCATTCTCAATGCATGTGCGATGTGAGACTTAATTCCTACTCCCTGGGAGCACGCACACATGCACGTAACATCCAATAAGACCCAAAATGACTGGAGAATGCTGTCAGAGAGATGCCAAGGGTTGAGCGCGGTGGCGGGGGCAGGCAGGGGACGGAGAAGGCACTCAGTGGAAGAGGCGGGCCAGGTGTCGGGAGAGGAGGAGACCCTGGGAAGCACGGGCTGTGCAGAGAGCTGCCGCTTATGAGCACCTGCCACGTGCTCTACAGGCATTGCCGCTTCGAACCCTCACACTGACCGTGACCCAGGTGGTGTCTTCATCGCCAGGTTGCAGATGAAGAAGCTGACGTTAGGAAGGTTGGGTAAGCTGCCCACATGAGTGGTGTAGCCCTGGTCTGTCTGAATTGAGAGCTGCGGAGGGGAAGGAGCGTGGGAAGTGAGGTGGGGAAGGCGGATGCCTTGCTGAGAACCTGCTCCTGGCCAGAGCCCAAAGTAGCTCATGCTTGTGAGGAGGCAGAAGCAGAGAGAATGGTGCTGTGATAGATCTGCACGAGGAGGGGGCATCCGAGTCAGAGTCGGGGTGGGGCAAGCAAGTCGGTGGGGGCGTCCGGAGGAGCCGCACTTGGGACTGATTTTGTGGGATGGGTGGGTGCGGGCTGAGGCGAGGCGGAAGCGGGGCAAAGGTGCCCGTCGCTGAGGAGACAGCCTCATGTGGGTGTCTGTCTCCGAGGTGGAAGAACTCTTCTTCGTGTTGGCGGGCGGCGGGCGGGGTGCCCTGCCCGTTCGCAGCCCTCCCCCCACTTCGGGTTTGGAAGGAAACCTTGTACCTGTGGTGCAGCGTATTAATCAGGCGGCTTCTTTGTCTGGGAGGGGCCTTGTGTTGAGTCTCTGAATGAGCAGGGCTGGTGACAGTTGTCAGAACACATGGTTCTTGGCCAGAGGCTCCTTGGAAGCCCCTCAGCCCCACATGGCCTCTGCCGGCACCCGGGTGCACATGGGCTCTGGCGCGTTCCTGGCTGTCGGCCCACCTCCACGCTGGGCCCTGCGGATTGACGAGGGCAGAGCGGGGGACTCCCGTGAGAAACAGGCGTGGGGTTTTTCCCAGATCTTGCCGCGGGGGCCTGTCTCCCCGGAAGGCATCTGGGCACGTGCACCTTAACTGATGTGACGTGCATCCCTGGCGCTGAAGTCTGATAACGGGCCCCAGCCAGCAGGGGGCTGAGTGCTGGTTACGTACTCGGGCATTCTGTGCTCTGGTTTGGGATTTGGGCTTCTTGTCCACAGGCCTCTCCACCTGAAGAGGCCCCTTCGCCTTCCAGCACCCACGTGCCCTGTGATCCTCCGGCAGTTCCTCCTCAGATGTGGTTTCCTAACCCTGGTGGGGGTGCGTGCCTGCCTCCCACTTGCCTTCCAGCCCCCTCTGAGATACACTGGATCTTAAGATGTGGAAGGGTGGGGCGTGGGATGTTCTCCAGGGAATAGAGGGTGTCTGGCCTCGAGGGAAACAGCATATGTAGGGGTGCCACAGGGCTCGGAGGATCTGTGCGCCCGGCCTCTGGGGGAGGTGTTGCCGCTGGGCTACTGGCGGTTCGAAGAGAGACTGACCTGAGCAAACCTTGAATTTACAGGAGGCTTGTTTTCCAACTGCTTTCCTGTCCCAAGTCATCTCTGTGCCAGTGATGGGGAAATTGCTGCCCCTGCCTGAGGAGAGGGGCAGGTGGAAGGGAGCCAGGGCCGTGGGGACCTGTGGTCTGCTCTGCCCGCCCAGGGGGATGGAGGGCTGGTGTGTCTGTCCAGAAGAACGTGTCTGCGGGAGCTGGACCCCTGCTGCTTGTGTCCATGCTCAGGGCCCGGCTCCGTCAGCACCTTTGCCCGATGCGTGCAGTGGGCCCACTCAGGGTGTGGTGGGGCCGGCACTTGCTCTGAGGCTGGCAGACGTGGTTTCCAGTCCACGCTCGGCCGCTTGTCACCCGGCTAACAGGTGGTAGTCTGCTAACCACCCTGAGCCTCAGTGTCCTCACATCGACCTGCCTGGCTCTCTGTAAAGACCGGAAACAGTGTCAGTGTTGATAAAAGGTGGGGCCCAGGACCTGGCCCTGAGCAAGGGCCCCGTGGCAGCCGTGCTGTCGCGGGGTCAGGGCTGTGACCCGGCCCTTTTGCTGGAGAGCCCTGACGGCCACGCCGACCCTCCAAGCCATGCTCTTCTCCGCTTCCCCAGACCTTCACAGCCTGGTGCAACTCCCACCTGAGGAAGGCCGGCACGCAGATCGAGAACATCGACGAGGACTTCCGAGACGGGCTCAAGCTCATGCTCCTCCTGGAGGTCATTTCAGGTGAGGCCCCCCTCCTGCGGGTGCCCACG
Organism: Balaenoptera physalus; assembly: GCF_965194825.1. Taxonomy (NCBI): domain Eukaryota; kingdom Metazoa; phylum Chordata; class Mammalia; order Artiodactyla; family Balaenopteridae; genus Balaenoptera; species Balaenoptera physalus. The sequence continues at coordinate 14,083,314 of NC_138900.1, read as the reverse complement.
GGATGCTGGCCCCCCCCCCCCCGCCATCCCATTGCTGCTCGGGGAAGAGCAAGGCCTTTACCGGCTGCAGCAGCGGCACTGCGCCGGCCTGGGCCTGTTCCAGGGAGCAGCGGGGGCCCTGAAGCTCCTCTCCCTCTCTTTCTCGGTGTTCGGCCCTCAGGGGAGCGGTTACCTAAGCCGGAGCGGGGCAAGATGAGAGTGCACAAAATCAACAATGTGAACAAGGCACTGGACTTCATCGCCAGCAAAGGAGTCAAGCTGGTCTCCATCGGGGCGGAAGGTGAGCTCAGATGGGGCCCGACCTCTGCCTTGGGAACAGAAGCTGTGTTGGTGGCAGAGAGAGCACTTGGGGGTGCTTAAAGCACAGATACACCGAGCAGCGACCACAGTGACTGCCCTTGATGTGATGCCGGGCCCACAGACCTCCCTCCCTTCCCCCAAAGAATAATCCAGCCCAAGACCAGGAAATCCAGCTCACCCGGTCATGAGGGGCACAGGGGGAGGAATGGCTTTGACTTGGACCCCGGACACCCTCACTCGCCCTCCTGGTGCCGGGCCTGAGGGACACGGCATCTCTCTGAGCCAGCAGCACCTTCGCCCTTAGGCCCTGTCTGGTGTCTGCAGGCAGGAGGGCTCAGAGTAGGGGAGGCTGCTTGAGGCCTGGTGTCAGGGCTCTGGGGCAGGGAGTGTAAGTCCAAAGGTCAGTGAGCAGACTTCGCTGGCTGCACAGCTTGGGAGACTGTGGCCTCTTGACAGGATATCCAGGATCCTCTGGGCCCCGTGCGGGTACCTGGAACTGTGACCCTTGTCTCCGAGCCCTCCCTAGAGCAACGGCATGCCCTCCCTCCCTCAGTGCAGGCTCTTGTCTCACAAACGCCTTTGGAGACCAGGCGAGGCCTGACAGAGCCCAGAAGCTCCCCATCGGCCTGGGCTCCCAGTTCTGGTCATTAGTCAGAGCAGGGTTTCCTACACCCCCATATCCATGTTGTCCCAGCTTTTAGAAAAACAAAGAAAACTAATTGCTGCTAATGACAGGGCTCCGAGAATTTGGCCAAGACTCCAGGCCAGAATGCACATCCCGCATTCCAAGGCTCTGCCCCAACCCGGAACCTCTCCAGGGAGGGCTGCCAAGCCTCTCATGCTACGGTTGAGGTGGTTGGTGTTTAAAAAAAAAAAAAATCAAAACCCTGAACTCAATCAGGCCCTGAGATTTTCTGTTCTTGCATGGCTCTTTCCTCCTGGCTGCCCTCCAGCCTTCTGCTTCTCACAGCTGCATTTATTTTGCTCAAATGCTAGCCTGTAAATACAGAAGGGGTTAGAGGAGAGACCCGTGGCAGTCATCAGTTTTCATCTGGAGAAAAACTCAGTCTAAAAATGTTTTCCGTTCATGCCCAAGCTGCTTCACTCCCAATCCCTGTGGCCATCGGGCCTCTGGAGGGCAGCCGACTGGAGCCGTTCCGAGGGCTTTGGGATACCTGAGCGCCCCAGTCCCCGCCCGCCCCCGGCCCCCTGGCCCTCCACACCATCTAGGCAGTTGCAGGAACATGGCTTCCCCGTGGGGGTTGTGAGAGGGGTCGGGACTCGGAGGCACAGCTGCAGGTCCAAGAAGCAGCTGGTGGATGTGTCATGAGAGAGGCCGTCTTCCTCCCCTCACAGGGACTCTCTGAGTCCTCCATGACCAACTTGCTCATGGCACCGGCTGGGTATGGGCGCTGCGGCCTCCTCTCCAGCTTGTGTCCGTCCCCGGCTTTGGGGTGCCTGGCCCTCGGGAGGAACGCAGCATAGATTTCCTGAATGAATCACCGCCCTCACCCCACGCTGGGAAGGCTTGGCCTCGTTTCCACCCGTGGGGTTCTTAGCCCTGGGAGAGGGCTGGACAGACAACGTGTCCTTCCCCTGCTTCCAGGCGGCCGGCTACGCATATCTCCTCTCCTGAAACCCTCAAGCCGAGAGCTGCCCTCGGCCATCAGCCCATGGCTTCGCTGTGGGGAGCCTCTCCAGTGGCTAAAAGAGCACCCACCCTTTCCTAGCGAGCATGTCCTTGGGGAAGGCTGGGCCCCATCCTCTGGGGGACCATCATGCCTCCTTCCCAGATCAAGCCCACCTAGAGTTTTCTGTTCTTGAGGCCGGTGAGCAAGCTCTCTTGAAGTGTCCCTCCGTTCTCCGCACCCTCTCTCCCGCATCCGGTGTGTGAGAGGCACAGGGGTGGCAGGCCTGAGAGGACATCCAAAGGCGCATCGGGCCCATGGGCCCCAGGAAGAGGCCGCTTGCACGCACCTCCCTCACCTGGCTACAGACACACGGTGCCTGAGTGTTGCAGAAGTGATTTTTCTCTTAAGTTGCTGAAGCTGAAGAACGTGTGGTCCAAACCCTTCTCTTTCAGTCCCAGAAGTTTGGGAGAGTGGCTGGTTTTCGGTTAGTTAAGAAAGCAGGCACTTATCAGCTGGACCTTGTGCTACCCGCTCTCCCTTTCCTGCAGCACCGTGTCTTTCTCAAGGGCCGGGTCCAGGTGCTGGGGGTGCAGAGGTGATCACGAAGGCAGACAGTGAACAAGTAGACAAACCAGCACATATCATTGTGTGAGGGGAAGAGCAGGGTGCTGGGGAGAGAGGCACCGGGACGGTCAGGGAAGCCATTCTGGGGAGGTGACATATAAGCAGAGCCTTACAGGCTGGGAAGGACCAGCCATCTGAGGAAAGGGTCGAGACGTGTGCTTTGTGGCAGGCCAGAACGTGTGAGATCCTTAAAGCAAGAGAGAGCTGGCTTGTCGAGAGGACAGAGCTGGAGAATGCTGGGGAGGGAGGTGGGAGTCACGCAGGGCAGGCCTTGTAAGCCAGACTCCAGAACACAAAGCAGGCGACCGACACAAATCCAGTCCACCTGTTCCAGTGACCACCCTGCCTGCTGCGTGGGGTGGATCGCAGTGGGGATGGAGGAGGCAGCACGTGAGGATCTGAGGGAGATGACGGTGGCTCGGACGAAGGTGGCGACAGTGGGATTGGAAGGAAGTGGGCAGACTCTCGAGAGACATGCCCATAAGGTGTGGTGGGGCCTGGAAACGGAGGCCCAACACCTGGGACGAGGCTCAGCGGGGAGCAGTCCATTGAGCTGGGTCAAGAGAATGAGCTGCCCAGAGAGGAAGAGGCCTGCATGGCCGAGAATACACGGGGATGGAAGGCCGAAGGTGCCAAGCAGCAGAAGGCCTTAGGGACAGCACTTCGCGGAGTGTCCAGGGGACGTCTTCTCCCAGTGAAGGCGGTGGAGGACAGGCCTAGGCAGCTCTGTCAGATGATTGGAGTTAATCTGTAGACGGGGCCGGGGGCCGCCTGGGGAGTCCCACTCTGGTTTTAACAGCCCTTTGCCCTCTGCCCCCTTTCCCTGTGTGCAGAGATTGTGGACGGCAACGCAAAGATGACCCTGGGAATGATCTGGACCATCATCCTCAGGTTCGCCATCCAGGACATCTCTGTGGAAGGTGAGAGTCAAGGACCTGCTCACGGGCAAAGAACAGCCTTTCCTCCCCGCCCTGGTTCCACCCGAGTTGGGGGGACTTAGTTAGGATTTCGGGCTTTTTGTCTTCATGGTTTGAGGCTCTTTCCTGTGTTCAGACATCACTCACATGCCCTGCCTGGGGGTGGTTAGTAGAGGTGCTGGCCCAGGCTGCAGGTGAAGGGTCCCCCCTGCAGCCGCCCATCTCAGTGGACCCTCACACCACCCTTGTCAAATGGGCATGATTGGCCCCATTTTACAGTCAAGTAGCAAACTAATGATAAAGAGTCAGGCCTGGCCTCGTTCTCCTGGGCGTCAGCACCTATGTTTCCACTCAACCTCCCACCCTCGGACCTTGGCCCCCATGGACCTGGGGTTGGTCCAGGCCACCACAGGATGAGAAAAGCCACAGGGCCAGCGTGCAGAGGGGGCTCCTGGTGACAGGCCACAGCAGTGACCAGACAGATGTGCTCCCTGCCCTTGTAGCACTCCCTGTGCGTTGAGGACAGTCAGAGCCGTCCACGGGGAGCGGAGGGACCTCCTGGGGCCCTCCCTCCCCGCCTCCTCGAAGCTGCGGCCAGATCTGGAGACCCGGGGTGGGCAGGCCCGGTGCTCATGCCCCTTGTTCAGAAGAGGCCAAGGCCCGCCTCAGGGGCTTGCTTGGCAGTGTGTCCTGCCAGCTAAAGGCACAGGCTTTGGGGTCAGAAACATGGTGCAGGTTCAGGCCCTCACCCTGGCCTGTCACTGCCACTTGTGGGGTGACCCCAGGCAGGTGCCTGCTCCTCGGGGCCTGGCGTGCCGTTAGGATCAGCAGGTGCCCGTCCGCGTCTGGAAGGGGTGCTGCTGCTGCTCTGTCCGAGGGCCTCTCCCCCAGGTTCTGTGTGACGCTCATGCCTGAGCCGGAAGTGCAGTCCCCCGGGCCTGGCTTCTGCGCGTTTCGTTTTGGGCCGGTGCTCACCGTCCTCATGTGTTTTGCAGAGACCTCTGCCAAGGAAGGGCTCCTTCTCTGGTGCCAGAGAAAGACGGCCCCGTACAAGAACGTCAACGTGCAGAACTTCCACATCAGGTGAGCGCCGGCCGAAGCACCCCGGCCCACATCGTTCCCACTCTGCTTCCCGGGACCTGACATGCTGTCCGCCCACCCTCTCTCTTTTCCTGTGATGTTGTCATGGTCTGTGAGGTGCCAGCTCTCAGGAGCCCCTCCCCCTGCCACTGGCCCCCGTGAGCCCCTGGGAAGGTCCCTGCGTCCCCTGGGGGAGGCAGCAGTCACCTCGCCGTCCCAGGCTAAAGGCATTAAGGCCTGGCACTCTGGCAGGCCCTCTAGAATCTTCTTTTTCCCCAAGCAAGGTAACTCAGAAGCAACAACAAAGCTCTTCCTTTGTTTTGACCTCTCAAGAGGGACCTGCCGTCCTTTACGGTTGCTAGTGAATTTAGTGTTGGGGAAAATGTACTCTGTGTCCACTAGAGGAACAAGACTCGCCTGCACGAGCCTGTTCTTCCTCGGTTGAGAGCGGGAAATGAGTGTGTCCATGAGGTGAGTGTGGTCAGTGCCACACGAGATCTGAGAGCGTGGCATGGCCCAGGGGTTAGGAGTGCAGGCTTTGGGGGTGGCCCCGAGGTCAGATCTGGCGTGACTCTGTGACCTCACCTCTCTGAGCCTCTGGTGTTCTCCTGGGGTGGATGGACCAGGGAGAGGGCACACGCAGCAATGAAGAACGGGGCTTCATGGGATCCACAGAGGTCCTGCTGTGTCCTCAGGCTCCCTGGAGCCCTGGCACTGGACGTTGGGGACCATTGTGCTCTGCCATTAAGAGCATTTGGTCCCTCCCTTGAGCTCCTCTGTGTGTTTCCTTCCTTTTCCTGCCACCAGCTGGCGGTCCTCTGTGCATTTCTTTTTCTTTTTCTGGCTGCATTGGGTCTTAGTTGCCACACGTGGGATCTTTCCTTGTGGAGCGTGGGCTCAGTAGCTGTGGCCTGCAGGCTCAGTTGCTCTGAGGCATGTGGGATCTTAGTTCCTCGACCAGGGATCGAACACGCGTCCCCTGCATTGGAAGGCGGATTCTTAACCACTGTGCCACCAGGGAAGTCCCTGTGCATTTCTTACTCGTTTATTTATTCAATCACTAAGTGTCTATGGAGTGCCTACTCCATGCCAAGAGTGGGAATACAGCAGCACCAAAATAAAGTCCCCACCCTTGGAAGGTAACACCGCAACAGGGGAACCAGTAGTTCACAAAGGCGTGAAGAAACCAACAACGTAATTTCAGGTAGTGAGAGGAGTCATAGAAAGACGACAAAGTAGGATAAGGTGATAGAAAGTAACGGGAAGAGTACCACAGTCGGGGGCGGGGGGGGGGGTCTTTCTAAGGAGGTGTCATTAACCTTGACCCATGAAAGAGCCAGTGTGACCAGTATGGGCTGTGACCAGCTATCACTTTCCTCTGAACAGAGCCCCTCATGCCAAGCCACATCCCGGCATTTAGCCAGCGCACGGGTCAGGTCAGCCAAGGTGCAGAGGGCCTGCGGTGGCCTGCACAGCTCAGTGGGGCCTCGCAGGGACAGCGCTCAGCAGGTCACAGCCACCCTGGGAACGAGCAGTCAAAGCACTTGTCGTTTGTCAGGTATCGGCCAAAGCCTCACGTATTTACTCCTTTCATCCTCACAACAGCCCAGTGAAGTGTAGGTACTGTATTAACCCCATTTTACAGATGTGGCAACTGAGGTAGCAGGAGATTATGGGACTTGCCCAAGGTCACACTGACAGTGAGTGGAAGGGCTGGGATTTCCCTCAGATGGTCTGGCTCTGGCAGCCAGGTTCACGGCCAGCCGGCCACGCCGTCTGCCTGCAGTGCCAGGCACATGCTCTAAACCACCTCACTGAGTGGGAGTTAACCATTCCTGTGGGTGCCCACAGCCTGCAGCCCTCCCATGACGGTGGGGGCTCTACTCATAACCTTGGCCTTTCCATCCCCAGCTGGAAGGACGGTCTTGCCTTCAATGCCCTGATCCACCGGCACAGACCAGAGCTGATTGAGTACGACAAGCTGAGAAAGGTATGCGTCTCCTGCTCCCCTCAGTGACCCACAGACACCCCGAGTCTGACCCTGACTCCGGGCCACCGCCCCCAAGCCCATCTGTTGCTGGCGTCCAAAGCTGGACTCTGTGCTCAGATGGGCAGACTGGGAGGGGCTTGTGCCAGCTGTCAGCAGACCCCAGGCTCGGTGGCTGATTCTCGCCTCCTTTGCTCCCCCTGGGGAATGCCCTTCTCCCTCCTTGGGCATCGCAGCTACCTGGGGTTATTGTAGCGCCTGGCCAGCCATGCCTTATAGTCGCCCTTCCTTAACCCTCTAGATTCTGGAAGCATTTGGGGAGGGGTAAAGAATTCTAAACCTTCACCGCCGGCAGCCCTGTCCCATGCGGGGTCCTGTTCTATTTCGCCTGTACAGAGCGTGTAAGACCCAGGCTCTGCCCTCTAGGAGCTGCCAGCCTCACGGGGAAGGCAGGACAGTTGCATCCAGAGCAAATCAGCCGCACAGGGCCCTGTGCATGTGCTCAGGCTGCATGGGGGTGGAGGGGGGATGGGGCCGGACAAATGCTCCAGAGGAAGGAAGGCACACCTGAGCTGGCCCGGCGGGGGCAGGGCCTCTGGGGAGGAGGCAGCCGAGGGCCAGAGAGCGGGCATCCGAGGTAGGGGAGGAACAGGCCTGCACTTAGCCCTTTCAAGCCGCAGTGAGTAATCGTATTGGGCTCTAGCTGGAAAGGCTAGGTGAAGGCACGTGAGGGAGGGTCAGGGTGAAGTGCCTTTCATCCTGTAAGCAGCGGGGCAGTCAGAGTAGGGAGGTTAGAACGTGGATGCTCTCCGTTCCCTCCCTACCCCACCCCGCATGTCTAGTGCTCTCTCAGGTCTGGACCACAGTGTCTGGTTTCAGGGCAGGGGTCTTCATCTGGGGTCTGGGGATGGATGGGAATTCTAAGAACAGAGCACGCCCGCATTGTCTCTGGAGAAAGGGTCCACAGTTTGCCCCACAAAGATTTCCAGAGGCATTCCTTTGGGTAGGCATTGACTTTACCCGGGTGTCCCCCCTCCCCTCTCCGCTCCCTGCAGCAGCACAGGTGGCTGAGATCTGCCCGAAGGACGCTTTCCAGTCCTAGCCCTTCCCGAGATCCCTCCCTTCCGGGCCAGCCCTTGTTCCTTCTGCTGTGCCTCCCGCCCCTGACCAAGTTTCTCCTCCTTCCCTCACCTCCCTCCCCCAGGACGACCCCGTCACCAACCTGAACAATGCCTTTGAAGTGGCTGAGAAATACCTAGACATCCCCAAGATGTTGGATGCAGAGGGTAAGTACATCCCTTTTGTTCAGTCAGCACCCTGTTTGGTGGGCATGTCTTGCGGTAACCTCAGGGAGCTGGCGGAGCCAGCCAGAACGCCTGAATGAATCAGCGTGAACTGGGGACAGTGGTGTCACCCAGGGAGCCAGAGCAGGAGCAGCCTGAGCAGCCAGGGATGGAGATGGTGGGGAAGAGGTCCTTGAAGAGGATCAGCTCTCAGGGGCTGCCTCTCGGGCTAGGCCCAGGTGCCCTGCCAAAGCCCTTCCTGACTGATCCCCCCCCTCCCTCCGGAGGGGCGAGGGAGGTCGCCAGGAGCGTTGACTCCTGCAAATAACCAAGGCCTCTGCCTTCCCTGCCTGCTGCAGCCTCGGAGCCTGGAGCCCACCAAAGTGGAGTGTTTTTTCCTTTTCCGGCTTTGCTCCTTTTCCCAGCCATGTACCACCCCCAGCCAGGACCCATGCATCTGGCCTCTAGTGGCCTTTGGGGTTGACCGTCTAGCAGCCCCTTGAGGCCATTCTCAGAGAGAGGAAGTGGCCTTGTTTTAGTCCATTTCCCACAGGCTTGGCCTTTCCAGCGACCCTGGGGGATGGAGGGGCCAAGGGTGTGGCCAAGCCAAGCCCACTGGAGTCGCCAAGGGCCGTGGAATCAGCTCTGAGGGTCCTTCTCCCAGGATGGCTGTGGCCTTGGGAGCCTATGGATCCAGTGGGTGACCGCCCCCGCCCCACCCGCCCCTGCTTGGGCGGTTTAACCCTTGTTGTTCACTTGCAGACATCGTGAACACGGCCCGGCCCGACGAGAAGGCCATAATGACCTATGTGTCCAGCTTCTACCATGCCTTTTCGGGAGCGCAGAAGGTACCGGGCAGGGCCAGGCAGGCCCACCTCGCTGCCACTGCCCAATGCCGCTGCTGCCTCTCGCCTCCCGTGCTCACCTCATTTCTCTTGCAGACGGCAGCGGCCTCTCTCCGACTGGAAGCCACCCCCTGACTCCTTGGCACCTCCGCCCATTTAGTCTTTGCCCACACTGTCTATCGAGGGCCTGACCTGTGCCAGGCTGTGTTCCAGGCACTGAGGATACAGTCAGTGACTGAGTCAGGCACGGTCCCTGCTCTCATGGAGCTTACATTCTAGTGGGCAAGGCAGACAACAGGCATGTCCACAGATAGAGTAATTTCATGTGATAAGTGCAGTCGAGAGCGTGGGACAGGATGGTGGGACGGGGAAGCATGGGGGCTGCTTCGCTGGGGCTGTCAGGGGAGGCGAGATGAGCAGGAGATGCCTGGTGAAGATCTGCAGGAAAAGTGTTCCAGGTAGAGGGGGGAGCAAGTGCAAAGGCCCTGAGGTGTAAATAAGCGTGGCTTATTCAAGGAATGGCTGGAGAAGAGTAGGAGAGGGGAGGAAAATGAGGTCGGAGAACGTGACAGGGCCAGGCCATGTAGGACCATTGTAGTCTGGGATCCGGAGTTTGGGTTTTATTCTGGGGGCTCAGGAGACCATTAGGGGTTTATGCTAAGGTGGTAGGTGGTCACACCGGACATGATCTTCCTTATGTTTCCAGGAAGATCAAATAACACCTGATCCTTCCAGCCCCAAACAAGGCTTCCTAGCTAGTGTTTCACAAACTCAGGCCTGGTTCAAAAAGGACTCCATCTTATTCGGACCCTCCCCCTTCCCCTCTACAAAACCTCGGCAAGACACGCCCACCCAGGCCGGAGCCAGGGTCTGGCTTCCAGTCCCGAGCAAGCGCTATTCCTCCCGCATGAGCCTCGGGCCTCGGCCGCCCTTCCTGCATCTTTCACTCTCTCCTGCCTCTCTCTCTCTCTCTCCCTCTCTGCGCAGATATTGTAGGCACTCTGAGGCCAGATGAGAAAGCCATCATGACTTACGTGTCCTGCTTCTACCACGCTTTCTCGGGGGCTCAAAAGGTGAGCTGGGGTGGGAGCACCCTCACTGCCGTGGCTGGAGACTCGCCCTCGCCACCCCTCCGCCCCCACGTCCCCCTGCCCGGGCTGCGGCCTGAGGACCGACCCAGTCTGGCAGGTTCTTGTGACTGTGGGCCTCCATTGCCTCCCCCGAGCCGGTGCTGGCCCAGTGTCGAGACGCCGCAGGTAGTCTCTCTGTGAATACAGCCCACACTGTGAGATGGGCGGTGGCATCCCGGTTTCTCAGACAAGGCAGTTGAATCCCAGCGTCACCTTAGATGGCAGAGCGCAGACGGGGCCTGTGCTCCTCTGCTCGGCCGCCCCGCCCTTTCCGTGATCCGTGCCGGCCACCTGCCTGCTGCACTGGCTGTGCCTTCGCCTGGAGCATTGGCTTTCCTGCCCCGCTCTGCAGCTCCGTCCCCTCCCAAAGGCCCCAGGAAAGGCTCTGAGCCTGCTCCTGCTGACCCAGATCGCCAGGCCGCCGTCCGCAGCAGCCCCGCGGACACAGGTAGGGCCGTCAGAGGTGTCTGCTCCCGGTGGCGGCCCTCCCCGAGCCTGGCTGACCTCACGTGTCCCCCGCTGCGCCTGTCAGGAGCCCTCTGCTTCCACAGCAGGACGGTGCCCAGCTGCCCCCACGTGGAGGCCTGGCCGGCTCTGTCCCCTCCACTTGCCTCCTGGGTGTCTGGTCTTGGCCAGCGGTGTATTCCCAGCAGCTTGATCTTGTGTCACAGCTGGCAGTTGGGCAGGGAGGAGAACAAGAAGAAATGAGCTCTCACTGAGCACTTACTGCATGCTAGGGACTCCTCCCAGGACTCCACGTGCACAGGCTCTGCGAGTGCCCTGCACACCCCCGGGAGGGGTGGGTGCCGTCATCCCCACTTACAAGAGGAGGACCCTGAAGTCACGGGGCGGGGACTTTGCTGCCTCCTTCAGAGCCTCAAGGCCAGTGGGGGCCTTCCCACGGGCCGTCTGCTCGGGCCGCCTCTCAGCAGTGTGACCTCGGATAAGTCCCTTCCCCTCCGTTCTCCCACGTGGAAAACGCGGAGCGGGCTAGTGCCCGTCTCAGGGCTGTCCTGAGGGTGAAGCGAGCTCACGCGGGTGAAGGGCTCAGGACGGTGCCTGGCCCCTTAAGCGCCCCGCCCGCGGCCCGGCAGTCAGAGCGGCCCGCCTCTGCCCGCCGTGCCACCTCCCCGGCAGGTGGTCGGAGCTCGTGTTTGGAGTGTTCTGTGGCGGGGCACAGGCAGGGAGAGTGGAGGGGACCCCTCACCCTAGCGGGAAGGCAGGGTGGGGGTGGGCGGTGATAGAAGATTCCTCGCCACAAACCCCAACTAACAGCACGTTTGTGTTGGCCTCACCCCTCCGCGGGCCCCAAGCCAGCCTCGCTGCCCACCGCACTGCCCTCGAGGGAGTGTCTTCTCTCTGCCCAAACTGCCCCCTCGTGCTTAGAGCTGAGCTCTGGTGCTGGGGACCGGAGGCCTTGAGGCATCTGTGGGAGGGGATACTGGCAGGAAAGCCAGGTCAGAGCATTTGGGAGTCTTTGAGGCGGCTGGGCCCCTCTCGTGAGGGAGGAGATAAAGGCCAGCCTATTGGGAGCTGCCCGTCACCAAGGGACGTGCAGGATCCAGGCCTCTCCAGCTACGAGCCCAGCTTCCCCCGGCCCGTGTTTACTTCCCAGGACAGCCTTGTAATGCTTTTATTATTGTGGCTGTCTTTTCCCCAGAGGTTCAATCCAGTCTCTTAAAAGAGTGCTCTCTGGGTTTGGTTTTGTTTCATGAATGCAAGGACAACCCTAGCCCTAGCACCAAGTTTGCCCGTTCTCTCCTGATAGTTTATTTCCAGTCACTAAAGCATTTGCTCCTTGTTCCTTTGCTCACGCATTCATTCATCAACTCTTGAGTACCTCAAACACGCCAAGCCCTGAGCTGGGTGCCAGGAATTCAGCGGTGAACCAAAATACTTCTGACCAGCAGCCCGCACCTTCGCGGGCCTGCACAGCACGGTGGAGCTGAGCTTGGGGTGCCGGTTGTCTCTCCAGATTTGGGGTCAGGGACTCACCTCCGTGACTCCCCCACAAGCTGCGATCTTGGCTCTGCTTCCTGCACTCACTAGGGGCTGGGTGTTCATTGGCTGAGGCCCTTGTGAGCCTCACCTCTGAGGAGCACTGCCTGTGGCCGTTGGCCTGTGTCCTGCAGCATGAAGCAGGGTGTGTGTGTATGTGTGTGTGTGTGTGTACACACCACCCTCAGCTGGTCCCCCACTCACCTCCCCACCTGTCCCGGAAGCAGCGTGTGGAAGGGGGAGGCTGGGCGTCAGTGCCTGCAGCTAGCCAGGTCTGGAGCCATCCCCAAGCCTCTCTGTTTTCCTTCCCCACCACTCTGTAGACCCTCCTCACTATTTCTGTTCCTGTTCTGTTGCCGTTTCAACTCTTCTTCTTGGACCCTTTCTGTGCTTCCTGAAAGGTACCTGGTCTCTGTGTGGCATCCCTCACCCTCCTTCTCCTGTCCTTGCATTTTCCCCCCAGCAGGACAAAGCAGGACATTGTCCTGTAGTTCTGGGCAGAGACTAGTCACTGTCTGCACCGCCCCCTACTCTCCGAAGCCCTGGCTCCCCTCCGCCCCGTGGATCGTGACTTCCGCCCTCTGAGCCGTCAGCAGCCTCCTCGAGGGGAGGATTAGGAAGGGGCCAGGCATGCTCTGCCTGCGCACTGACCACCAGACTTCTCTGGGGGGCGCCAGCACCCCTCCCTCTGCCTGCCACCACAGCTCTGGTGCTCGGCCTCCCCCGCAGTCTCCCTTCCCAGCCAAGGGGAGGGTCCTTGGCCTAACGGAGGACCCTACCCAGCCTCACCCAACCCTCCTCTTGGAGGGCCTGTGAGTCCCATTTCCCCCACAGTGGGTGGGCGTACGGCTCCCTAGTCCCCTTCAGCACCTCCACGGTCCAAGTCGAGAGAGCCCCCAGGCCCAGCTCCCCTGGCGGGGGCCTCAACAGTAAGCTTTGGGGACCCCCGAAAGGCCTTTCGGGACACAGCCACTCAGGGCCCCATCTTGCTGAAGCTGTGCTTCCTCTCCTTCCCTCCTCGGGGACTTCTGTGTGGGCCATGGATGAGCCAGCTTTCAGGGGACGTGCCTGTCAGGAGGGAGGGTCAGCAGCCCCCAGGCAGCCCTGACTGTGTGTGCTTTCCCCTCCCCTGCCCCAGGCTGAGACTGCCGCCAACCGGATTTGCAAGGTGCTGGCTGTCAACCAGGAGAATGAACACCTGATGGAAGATTATGAGAGGCTGGCCAGCGATGTGAGTGTGTCACTCCCCCCTGCCCTGGTGGCTCCGCCAGAGCTGAAAGATCAGGTCACCTCTTGTTACTCTGCCAAAGGTCATGTGACATCTGCAGAGGGGAGAGCAGAGATGGCAGCGAGACTTTCTAGAAAAGATCGTAAGGTTATATAGGCTGTGGAGTTTGACCAAGCCTGTATGTGACCTTTCGGGTTGATTTTACAAAGCTAAGGGGTCAGACTGCTGTGTCACTATGCTGGCTGGCTCCTGGGGTCTCGAGCTTGGGTTTCTACAGAGGTACTCAAGGACAGAGTTTTCTGAACACCCGGCTGCATTAGAATCAGCTGGGGAGCTTTTTAAAAATTCCTGTTCCCATTCCCCACCCGTGGAGAGACTGATTCCGTAGGATGGAGAGAGACCCGAGAGCTGATATGGTGACAGGACAGCAGTTTGTCACGGCAGGCCCCCGTGCAAGCACTTCACGAACAGGATCTACCATCTCCACAACAGCCCTGTTAGGAGGGAACTCCTATTACCCCCTTTTCCAAGTGAGGAAACAGGCCCAGAGAGGGTCAGGCATAAACCCACCATCATGCGGCTGGTGGGACGGAGGTTCAAACCCAGGCAGCCCTGCTCCAGAACCTGAACCCGGACCGTCAGTTGGGAATGTGGGTGTTTAGTACATCTCTTCTAGGTTCTCCCCTTTATTTTTAAAATTTCCATATTAAAAAAATAAAAACATCTAAGCTCCCCAAGAGGAGCAGTTTGAGTGCTCTTCTAGACCAGTGGTTCCCAGACTTTGAGATTTCACAGACCAGGAAAATTGAGGAAAGTATTTGCCAGCCAACCTAGAGTGGTGAACTTTTTATTTTGCCAAGTTAAGGATATTTTTAAAAGGAAAAGCTACCGTCTGTTCCCACCATCATTTCTAACACCTAGGAAAGGTTAAAGGTTATATCTTAGAATCCCAGCCCTTCCCAAGAGAGGGCAGTTGGCATCATGCGCCAAGATGTCAACACACACGGAGACCTTTGTCCTTGGTTTTCTCATCCTGCCAGAGGTTGGCATTTGGGAACCGCTTCCCCAGGCCTATCTATGCTGGACAATAATCGATTTTCCTCTCCTAGGATTGTTCTAGAATGTCCAGTTTGTTTGCTTGTTTGTACCCTGGTCTCACTCCATCAAAGACATGAGTGGCTCATACAGGTCACTTTCTTTTTCAGTTGTACTTTCTAATTTTCTATGTCCCAGGCCCCGTGCATGGCACTGACCACCCCAGAGTGAGCCAGGCGTGCAGCCAGCCCTGCCCTTGAGGCGCTTACCGTCAGTGGCCAGGACGCAGTGAGGCTGTCAGCGTGGAGCTCCGTGCAGACGGCGACAGCGGGCTCTCATGGGGGCGCGATGGGGGCGGCCACCCAGGAGGGGCATCTGAATTGAGGCTGCCCCGCTTAGATGAGGGGAGGAAGACCAAGAGCAAAGGCAGGAGCAGGAAGTAGCCAGAGCACAGCCCCGTGGTTCAGAGGGGGCACGTGTTCACAGAATTCCTGGTCATGGGATTCCCATCGGGAATCATGGAGAAGTCGAGCTGGGGAGCAGGGGTGATTCCCCAAGGTGGGGCCCTCAGACATCCAGGTCCCATGTGCCCATGAGCCGGGGGCGGCCCTGTCTGTGCTCGGAGGGGCCCCTGCGAAGGCCACCACAGCTTCTTGTGGGCCCACAGCTCCTGGAGTGGATCCGGCGCACCATCCCCTGGCTGGAGGACCGCGTGCCCCAGAAGACCATCCAGGAGATGCAGCAGAAGCTGGAGGACTTCCGCGACTACCGGCGTGTCCATAAGCCGCCCAAGGTGCAGGAGAAGTGCCAGCTGGAGATCAACTTCAACACACTGCAGACCAAGCTGCGCCTCAGCAACCGGCCCGCCTTCATGCCCTCTGAGGGCAAGATGGTCTCGGTGAGTGCCGGAGGGCTGAGGGTGGCCCAGGGCCCAGGAGGTGTGCGGAGCTGCAGATTCCCTGTGAGGGGCGAGGGGCAGCTCCTCACCACCCACAGGCTTATCTCCCCAGCATGGTCTTTCTTAACTAGAATGCACAGCTTTCGGGGTGCAGAGTGCGGTGGGGCATGCACTGGACACTTTACTGTGTTCCTTCTCCCCCCATCACTCCGCAGAGTTTTACACCCATCCCCAAACCACACCATAGTTTGTGCGGAATTGTTTGAATTTGGACCCTCGTTTGGCTGTGACTCCAGGACCTCCAGTGCTTGAGGCCCCTTCTCAGGGGAGGGACAGTATTCACTGGACAGTCACCTTCTGACTCCCAATGCCCCGTATGGCATTCATTCATTTTCACTCATTCATTTACTCCAGAAGTATTGACCGCACCTGCCATGTGCTGGGCCCTGTCCAGGCACGCAGGTACAGCGAAGCCGGGGAGAGGTGTGACCCCGGCCCATGTCTGCTGCCTTCCTGTCATCCTTCAGGGAGGCATTGCCCTGCTGGGTGCCCCAGCTCCCCGTGGTAGCCCTGCCCTCTCCTGCCCCCACAGGACATCAACAACGGCTGGCAGCACCTGGAGCAGGCCGAGAAGGGCTACGAGGAGTGGCTGCTGAATGAGATCCGCAGGTTGGAGCGGCTTGACCACCTGGCAGAGAAGTTCCGGCAGAAGGCCTCCATCCACGAGGCCTGGACCGACGGTATGACCCTCCCAGCTCCCTCCCTCCTTTCTTGTCTGTCGGAGACACACACACGTGTACGCACACACAGACACACACACACACACAGAGCCCCTCCTGCCTGCATAGCGTCTGTTTGTCAGGCCCCCTTTCCTGCTGCCTGGGAACATGCATGTCACAAATGCCGCTTTGGGTTCATCCAGCCCCAGGCAGCAAGGAACAGTTTGGGGCCAGGTCCGCCCAATCTGCCCTGGCCTCAGAGATTACTTACAGGTGGACTCCTTCCTGGGTCACTGGACCCTGTGCCAGCTGCACAGGGACGTGGCCCCTGTCCCTGCCACTCTGCCACGTCTCCCCTGAGTATGGCGCCCCTCCGGGCCAGGGTGGGCGTGGGGGTATGCTCTCCCCTCTCTGGCAGCCTGGGTTCACACAGCCTGCCTTCCGTGCCCTGCACCCTTTGAGACTGTGGACTTCACACTGAAGAGCCAGTGCTGGCTGGTCTGTGATCCTGAGCACGGTCCTTAGAGCGGGCCAGGGAGCCGCCTCCTGGCCCCGCTGCCCGACTTGCACCTGCTGCTCGCTGACCACCAGCCACGCACCCTTCGGTGTGGCCCGCCGTGGGAGCTCTTTCTCACCTCTGCCCTGTCCCGGTGCCTCCCCCGAGGGCCCTCTCCCACAAGGGCAGCGGTGACTCCGGTTTCTCGGCAGCTCTGCAGCTGCCTGTTCCCTTGGCTCGGGATGTGGAATTCCATCACGTCCCTGGCCCTCGTTCGGGACCCACACCACGGCTGAGATTCCGGATCCCAGGGGCCCAAAAGCTTTCAGGAAACGGCCAGCGCCTGGGAAAGCCGAGCGCCTTCCACTGGACTCCCACCCTCCCACTTCTGGCTGCCTCCTGCCCTCCCTGCCCTGGCCCTCCTGCCACCACTGCCCAGCTGGTCTCAAACTTCCTTGCATTGCTCAGTATGGTTTTTCATCCCTCCCACCCTCCCAGGTCCCTGTGAGATCCTCACTGAGCCCCTGGGGGCTCCTCTAGCCCCACCCACCCAGCTATTTGGCAGGCAGCCCCAACCCTGGTCAGTTGCTGAGACCCACCCAGAGGCACCCATACGGAGCCTGCCCCACCCTTGCCGGCATGCGGACACGCAACTCTGCAGGATCCGCAGACCTGGGCCTGTGTCACCTGTGTCCCTAGCTGCAGCCCTGCTAATGCCCTCCTCACATTAGCTTAGGCCGCTGCTCTCCAACGGCAGCTTCCCGATCCAGAGCAATACCCTGATCCCCCCTCTGCCAGGGAAGGAATGCAGAGGAGGAGAAGCCAGAAGGCGAGGCGAGGAAAAGGTCGCCTGGGCCAGGGATGCAGGCACCTCCCTCTGCCTCACAGAAATGGTGCCCGTGGGTTCTGCCCCCCCAAACCTGAGGGAGGGGGTGTTGGCATTTAGTTTATTCGTTTGTTCTTCATTCATTCAACAAACACCTCTTGAGCCTCTTCGCTGTGCTCAGCAGTTTCCAGGTAGGTGAGGTCCCTGCCCAGGGAACTGCAGATTTTGACATCTCTCTTGTCCAAGGGCCCTTGGACGTGTAAGTGGATTTATCAGCACCCGTGTCCCACGCCTGGGCTGAGCTGTCTCCTGTCATTATCCACGGGTTGTAGCTCCATCATCCTCTCTTAGGCTCTGAGTGTCATCCCTGGGGATTTCCCTTCTGGGGGCCTCTTATCAGCCCTTCAGCCTCTCTCCTGGGGCTCCAAGAGGCCCTGAGAAGATGGTCTCCTGAGGCCGAGGGGTGTGGGTGTGACGGCCCACCGGAGCTCCTTCCCTGGGAACCACTCTGGCCGGCTTTCACCCGAAGGCATTTAGGAGAAGTTGGCCCAGTCTTCAGCCAGGGCCCAACTGGTTCAGTGGCCTCCACACGCCCCTGCCCCACCCCTACCTCCCCACAGGCACTTTGGCATCTGGCCCTGCCCGTTGCATTAGCCCGGAGTCCCCAGGCAGGCCTGTCCACTCTCATTCCCAAGACCTGAAGCCTCTGTCCTCTGAACCACCCAATTATGCAAAACAGGAGGACAGACCGGCCTCCTGACCCCTCTACACCCCTGTGGGGGGTTGGGGGGCAGAGGGCGGGTTGAGCCACCATCACTCCGTGCCCCCTCACCATCCCTACAGCCTGCAGGAGTGAGCGCCCATGTGGATGCTTCTCACAGGGTCTTAGATTGGGGAAAAAGCAAAAATGAGCCCCCATCCCCCCCTCAGCCTGGCTGCCCCTTGGCCTGGATCCCAGGCAGCCGTGGCCGTGGCCCCCTCCTCCCGATTCTTCCCAGCACACCCCTGGCAGCTCCCTTGCTGAAACTCTGCTGAGGCAGAAAAGTGGTAACCTACTATTTCTGGTTCCCACCCTTGGGAGAAGGCAGTTTGGAGAAGGGAATTGCAAGCTTGCCTTTGTGGTTGAGCCTGCTGCCCAGGGGCTGGAGTGGCAGGGCCAGTGCAGTCAGTGTCCCAGGCTGCCACCTCCTGTCCACCAGTGCCGGACCCTGTCCACGGGGCGGCTGAGATGCAGACGGGACTGGCTGGTACTCGGCCTTCTCAGCGTCACCTCATTGAGGTTTTACCCTCGGGCTGGCACTGGCCGCATTTACAGAGGAAGAGCAGGTGGGGAGGAGCTGTCTGCCATCCCCTGCTCTAGGCAGGCAGCTGTTGGTTGGATTTTTTGGTGCCAGCTGAGGAGGGGGTCTCTGAGCTGCCGCTCCAGGGGTAGCCTGAGGTAGCTTTAGGGGTTGGGGGTCCCAGCCACCTTTCCCGGCCAGCGTTTCCCCCTTGGTTCTTTGCAGTACCCTTAACTGTGCTTGCAGGGCTCACTTGAGCTTCTGTCCTGGGCTGTATAATTAGCCAGGCTCCAGGACTGATAGCAGTGTTCCTCCCTTCCTTCAGAGGGCCTGACGGTGGGCCCTGCCTCGCTGCACATGCAAAGCCCTTAGGATAGTGCGGAGCGACCGATGTGTGATAGGACTCCCACCCCGAGGGGGCCTGGCGCCCGAGTGCCAGGGCCCAGGCTCCTGGAAGAGCCCTGGCTCAGACCTCCCCTTCCCCCCGCTGCTGAGGCGCGGCTGCAACGCCAGCTGCTTCTCCAGATCACAGCGGTCCGCAGATGGGTGTCCACATTTCCAGCCCTGGTAGCGCAATCCAAATTCTTACCGTCTACCAATAAAGGATACTAAGTTTAGAACCCACAGCTTGAATTGGGATATGTCTCAAGCCCACCAGCCCCACAGTGTCTCCCAGCTCCATCCAGGATCTAGTTGGGCGTAGAGGTTCCTGCAAAGGGCAAGGAAAAAGGTTCTGGAAGTTTCTAGCTTTCATGGCACCATCCTCGGCAAGGCAGGGCGTGGGGTCCACACCCAGTCTCCCTCCCTCTGGTTGGACATCGCTCTGGCTGGACATCCCTCTGGCACTGTTGACGAAGCACCCCCTGCCCTCCGCCCCACCCCAGGGAAGGAGGCCATGCTGAAGCACCGGGACTATGAGACGGCCACCCTGTCGGACATCAAAGCCCTCATCCGCAAGCACGAGGCCTTCGAGAGCGACCTGGCCGCACACCAGGACCGCGTGGAGCAGATCGCCGCTATCGCCCAGGAGCTCAAGTACGTGTGGGCTCGTGGTCCCCCGTCACCTGCTTCCCCTCCAGCACCCAGTCCAGAGCAGCGGTGGGGCAGTGGTGGAATGGGGTCCCCCAGCCCTTTCCACCCTCTCACCCTCCTTTCAGATGCCAGGGAAGAGCCTTACAGGATGATGCCTTTTGCCCACCTTGTCTTTACCCCAGATGAGAAACAGTGGGATCTAGATTCTCCAGCAGAAGGGAGGTCTCTGACCCCTTGTCCTGATTCCTCAGGCTGTTGGGGTCCCTGGGGCTCCCCCTCCTCTGCCTGCCACACCAAGGAGACCCCCTGACCCCCTGGCCCCCTGATGTGGTGGGCGGCCTAGCCCCCACCGCTCCCACCCGCTGCTCCCTGAGGGAATCTGGCTGCACAGAGAGCCCATTGTTCTGCCCGGCCCCTTCCCTCTCCTGCTCAGAATACACTTATTGTAAGAGCTTCCAGGCAGTCGGTTCTCTGCCCTCCCTTCCCCACCCCAGTCAGATAAACTTGTGCACACAATTAGTACACTGAGCCTCCAGAGCCAGTGAAAGGGGGCCTTATTCCACCAGCGCAGCGGCCAGCAGCAAGCAGGGCCCAGGGAGTGGGAGGCCCAGGCCATTACTTCATGGAAAATCCACAGGCCCTGGAGGGCGGCAGGGCTCCCAAAATAGCCGTCTGCTCAAAAATAGGATCCTTGGCTGGATCTGCCCTTTCCATAGACACCCCCTACCCTGTCACAGTCATCCGCAAAGTTCTTGTTCCTGCAAGGCTGGGGCCTAGCAGTGATGCCTGGTGGAGCCCCACGCCGGGCAGGGCTGGCTTTCTCCCTGACTCATGCCCTCCACACTGCCCGCCTGCTCTGGGGGCTCCCCATTTGCTCACCCAGAGGCAGAAGTACCACTGGGCCTTCACAGTACCAGGGACACGGCGTCCCCGTTGAGCACTTTTGGGGGCACCCCTTGGGGTCCTGCAGCTCCCCTAGGATCGAGCCCCTGTACCTGGCATGCCCAGGCCGAGGAGAGTGAGGTCACAGACGCAGACGTCCACCACCCTCAGGGGTTGTGGGGTGGGACATGGGCAGGTCCCCACCCCCACCCCCCATTGACAGGCGAGCTCCTGGAAGCCGGTGGGAAACAGACTTGGAGGAAATCCTAGGCCAGCCCACTTCTCAGGCACTGGGAACAGCCATGTGAAACCCATTACCCTGAGCCGGGAAACAGGCGGTCCCTGAGGCAGCTTTCTGGACAGTAGCCCTGGAGGAGAAAGGGAGGGCTGTTTGGGGTGCTGTCCGTTCCCCCGAAGATGAGTCTGAGTCATTTAATCCCCCAGCGATCCTGTGTTACAGAATGGGAACTGAGGCACAGAGAGGCCAAGGGGCCTGCCCAAGGTCACACAGCTAGGGAGTGAGATAGGACTGGAGCCTGGGCCACCTGGTCCCTGTGTGAAGCACAGCCTTGCTCCTCCTCCAGCCCTTGCCTGCTCCCCTCCCCCGGCCCCTGTATCCTGCCTGCCCGTCTGGCTCACCAGGCAGGCGACACAATCCCTGTGTCCTGGTTCCCATGTCGTGTTCCTCCCCATAGTTGTTCCCCCAGCCCTGTACACTGACTCCCTAGGAGCCTGCTGCTAAGCGTATCCAAGTGTGGACCCCAGGAGGCAGGAATGCTGGGGCTGAAGAGAGGGAATAAGGGGCAGGGGGCCGGGAACTACGGTATCAGTGTTTCCAACCTCAGTCATTGCAATAATAATACCCATTCCCTAATCAGCTCACTTTTTTTTTCTTGAATATATTGTTAGTTGCGTACAATGAGATTGCAGGCTAGTTGTACATTTTTTTCTTAATACCCATTAAAGTAAATATACAACCTTTAATGGGTAACTGTTGCTACTTTTACCTACTGGGTGCAAAGGACTGCTCTGGGCAGTTCACATGAGTTCAGTAACTTGGTCTCCATGATAACCCCACCCCCATTTCAGAGGTGAGAAAACCGAGGGATCCAGAGGGAGTTCATTCGCCCAGGGTCACACAAGTTCAAAATCGGAGAGCTGGAATTCACACCTAAGGAACTTGGCTCCAGAGCCTTATGCTATAACCAGTGTGCTCTGCTAGACTTTCTTTAAATGGAAAAAGCAATCCCGGGGACTTCCCTGGTGGTCCAGTGGTTAGGACTCTGTGCTCCCACTGCTGGAGGTCTGTGTTCGACCCCTGGTCGGGCAACTGAGATTTCGCCAGCCTACAGGCATGGTCGAAGGCCACACTCTGGGAGCCCTTCGTCAGCTTAACAGTGACAGCAAGCTCTGTTATCCTCTCCCCCCAATTCCTCCTGCCCCGGGCCAGAGGGGTGATTGATGACTGATGTGCTTCAGTGTTGATATCCCCTGGTACCAGGGCCTGGGACACCTGGGGGCGGGTGGGTCCAGCACACCCTGACTGCCCCTGCTGGGTCTCATCACCCTCTGCCCGGCCCACAGCGAGCTGGATTACTACGACTCCCACAACGTCAACACCCGCTGCCAGAAGATCTGCGACCAGTGGGACGCCCTTGGCTCTCTGACCCACAGTCGCAGGGAAGCCCTGGAGGTGAGGAGGGGGTGATGCCACCCGCCGAGGTCTGTGCCTCGTTGCCCTCAGAGCAGGGGTCTTCCCCTGACCCCCTGGTGCCCCCGGGCCCCTCCCCACCATACAGGCCTCCTGCTAGCCGACTGACCTCCCTCCTCTGTCCCCGTCCCTCCCAACACGCACCAGAAAACGGAGAAGCAGCTGGAGACCATCGACCAGCTGCACCTGGAGTATGCCAAGCGGGCAGCCCCCTTCAACAACTGGATGGAGAGCGCCATGGAGGACCTCCAGGACATGTTCATTGTCCACACCATCGAGGAGATCGAGGTCCGCCCCTTCCCCTCCCGCCCCGCTCGTGGCTCGTGGGGCCTCCACGGGGCCGGGCTGCGCCCTCACCCTTTCTCTTCCCGCCCCCAGGGCCTGATCTCAGCCCATGACCAGTTCAAGTCAACACTGCCGGACGCTGACAGGGAACGGGAGGCCATCCTGGCCATCCACAAGGAGGCCCAGAGGATCGCCGAGAGCAACCACATCAAGCTGTCAGGCAGCAACCCCTACACCACCGTCACCCCCCAGATCATCAACTCCAAGTGGGAGAAGGTAGGCGGCACCCACCCGCCGGCAGGGCCGGGGCAGGACCAGCCAGGCGAGGGGGCCGCCGCCCTGACTGCTCCTGCCTGCGTCCCCTTCCCCAGGTGCAGCAGCTGGTGCCCAAGCGGGACCACGCCCTCCTGGAGGAGCAGAGCAAACAGCAGTCCAACGAGCACCTCCGCCGCCAGTTCGCCAGCCAGGCCAACATCGTGGGGCCCTGGATCCAGACTAAGATGGAGGTGAGGGCGAGTCGCCCCAGCCCTGCTGGGCGCAGGAGAGTCTCCGGGCAGAGTTGAGGAAGAGCCGCCACTGAACGGGAGGCTGCTCACCCCTGGTGGGAGGGCCCAGTGCTCCGCGGGGCCGGTGCACTTGGGGGCCTGGTGGATCGGGGACCCAGCTCTCGTGGCCTCATGGGATTAGGAGCACCGATAACATATTTATGGAAATGGCAGCACCATCCAGAGGGAAGCTGTGCTAAGGGGTCAGGTAGAGATGGGTTCGAGTCTTGACTCTCCCCTTGACTTATGATCAGGAGTCAGGCACAGTTTAACCTCTGTGGCTCAGTTTTCTCATCCCTAAAAGGATGAGGAAGACCATTATTGCATTCCCTCAACAGACACTTTTGGGCACCGCCCTATGCCAGCCCCATCACAAGCACTGTGGTGTAGCTGTGACCAAGGTGGTCCGAGCTCAGACCCTTGCCGCGCCCTCACTCTGCCCTCGTGACCCAGCCACGGGAAGGCTTGTAACCATGCCAACTGCGACTCGGGCCACCACTTACCGAGTGCTCACTGTGTACTAGGCACCCCACTGACCAAAGTGGCCTCACTGAAACTCACGGCAGCCCGAGAGAGGACCAGGCAGGTCGGCCGCGGGGCTCAGTGCCCCCTGCACGGCTTGGTTGCCGTGGGAGGCGAGGCGTGGGGTGCTCGTGCCCAGCAGCACGGGTTCTGAAGTTGCCAGACCTGGGTTCCGATCCTGGCTCTGCCTCTTAATGTGATACGCTACCCACTTTGGGCCTCAGTTTCCACCTCTGCGGAATAGGCCTGTCCCAGTCTTGGGCCTCACAGGGAGTCAAGGGGGGGGAAGCAGTGAGGTTAGCCCTGTGGAACGTTGGTGCGGAAACTGCATCGTGGCTGCTGGTACCCTGGAGGGTGGGCCGGAGGGGACCCCTGGGCAGAGGCCCTGGGCGGGAGGTGCCCTGGCATTGGGGCGGCCGGCGACAGACCTCCTCCCGGTGGGTGGCTGGTCGTGGCCGAGGGCCCGCCAGTCCCACGCCCCAGTAGCACCGCCCTCTGTGCAGGAGATCGGGCGCATCTCCATCGAGATGAACGGGACTCTGGAGGACCAGCTGAGCCACCTGAAGCAGTACGAGCGCAGCATCGTGGACTACAAGCCGAGCCTGGACCTGCTGGAGCAGCAGCACCAGCTCATCCAGGAGGCACTCATCTTCGACAACAAGCACACCAACTACACCATGGAGGCGAGCCCGCGCGCCGCCCCCCGCCCCGACCCGCCCCGCCCCCACCCCGCCTGCCCCGGGCTTGGGGGACGCCCTGTGGCAGCCCACGCAGGGCCCGGCTGCCTTATCCCAACCCCCTGGAGAGCTGGGAGGGCAGGCAGCACCCGCCCCCCAGTGTGGCCTCAGCCCTTTCATCCTCACTTGAGGACGCAGATCCAGCCAGCATGCACGGGAATCCCATGCCCTGGCTCGCTGCCGCCAGGTTACAGCATCAGGGCTGGTTGCCATCCTGTCGGTAGCTTGAAATGGTCCGTGGTGACAGCGCTTATTAGACCATGCAAATCGGAAGATACCACCAAATAAAAGGGGGGAAGGGCTGTTTCCCCAGAAAGCTGGTTAAACATTGCCCAGCATGTCTCTGCAAAGTTTCCCTGTGGATCCTGGCACAGGTATCAGGACCCAGTTGTCTGCTGCATCCGTCACTGGGACATAACACCGGTGTGACGTGAACCCCGCTGGTTGGCAGAGGCAATAGGCAGGCACCGTGCCTGTGTCCCTGTGCACATGAGCCCCACGGGAGAGTGTGGGGCTGGGTTGGCATTTGGGAGAAAGTTAGGGCGAGCCTGACTCCAGGCCACACACACCCCCGCACAAGGAGAAGCCAGTTCCGAGCCCCCCTCAGCTACAGCTGCGGTGGTCCCAGCATCCCCACCTGCCGGCCCAGCCCACACTCACGCCCTCATTCCTCCCGCAGCACATCCGCGTGGGCTGGGAGCAGCTGCTCACCACCATCGCCCGCACCATCAACGAGGTCGAGAACCAGATACTCACCCGCGATGCCAAGGGCATCAGCCAAGAGCAGATGCAGGAGTTCCGGGCGTCCTTCAATCACTTCGACAAGGTGAGCCGCTCCCTCTGCCCCTTGGTGTCTTCCCTCCCCACTGTCACCTCCCACCTTGCCCCCTCCGTCTTTGCATCTGTCCGTTTGTTCACATCACAGTTGCTGAGAATCAGAGGCCACTCACAGGGGGCGGCAGGGCCCCAGCCACTGAAGGGGGTGCAGAGGTGCATCACCTCGACCCACAGCGTGGGCAGCTTCCCTCGGGAAGAGAAAGGGGAGTCCCAAGCCCTGCCCCCGGGGCTGTGCATCCTCGCCCACCTGCCGATGCAACCCTGAACAGACAGGTCCCAGCACACCAGGGATTTGAGACCTGACTCAGGAATCTGATCCACACATACACACAGTGTCCTTACAAGTCAGATTTGGTCTGGCATCCCCTTTAGCGGGGCCCTGAGCACCAGTTTGCCCCGGGCCCTGCCGGGCCTGATGTGTCATCTGCCTGCTTTCTGTGGGTAGCATGTGCTCTGGGCGTTAGGCGGGGGCCCAGCAGGAGGGGGTGCAATTCCCTTTCTCCCACCCCAAATTCTGGAGGTGAGGAGAGCTCCCCTCTTCCCTCCCAGGAGTCCTGGGACTCAAGCCTCAATCCTCCACCTCTCAGCTCCCACCCCTGCTCTGGCCCAGAGGAGCTGGGAGGAGGCCTCTGACTGCCCTCCAGGCCACCCACGCCCCTCCACCTGCCCCGCCCTGGCCATCACCTTGTCCACGTCACCTCTAACTCTGTGTTTCCCTCCCCCGTGTGTCCCCTTCCCCCGCCGTCTGCATGTGACCCGTGCCCCTCTCCCCGCCTCCGTGCCGGCCTGGTCTCCACACCGCCCCTTGTGCACACCTGCCTTCGGATGCCGGCAGGACCACGGCGGGGCGCTGGGGCCAGAGGAGTTCAAGGCCTGCCTCATCAGCCTGGGCTACGACGTGGAGAATGACCGGCAGGTACGCGCCCCCTGGGCCCAGCGGACTGTGGCATTAACTGCTCTTCTCTTTCTCTCTCTCCTTCTCTCTGTCTCCCCTCCCTCTGGCCATCCCACCCCTTGCCATCATGTGTGCCATTTCACGGGCTCTCTTGCCTCCTCCCTGCCCTGTGTCTCTCCGGACACCTTCCCCCTTACCTGGTCTCTCGGGGCCGCCTATGTCTCCCCTGCTCCCTGCCACTGTCCTGTTTCCCCGCTGTGCACACGGGGCGGCCCCTCTTGCCTGCTCTGGGCCCGGTCTCCTCTGCTGTCCCTGCGTCCTCGAGCAGAAGCAGACAGGCAGCATGGACTCCGATGACTTCAGGGCTCTGCTTATCTCCACGGGATACAGCCTGGTACGCCGCCTCTGCCTGCCCTTGCTGCTGCGCCTCTCCTCCCCTCCTCCCCTCCTCCGCCCCTCCCCCCCCCTCCTCCGCCCCTCCCCCTCCTCCTCACCCTCCTCGCCGCCTCCAGAATGTCCGCGTCCTCGGGGACACTCCTCCACCAGAGCAGCGCGGCCTGGCCTCCCTCCTCCTCCTCTGCTGCATCTGCTGGTTGGGGTCCCTCCGATGACTCCCTGAGCCTCCCACCTCCTTTCCTGGAAGTCTCCGGAGAGAGGAGGTCAGGCCTCCAGCTCTCTCCCCTTCTCTTTCTCTTTCTCTCTTTCTTTCTTCCTCGCCCTCCGGAGCTAACTTTCGAGCCAGGGCTGAGGAGCAGTAGACCTGTTAGATCCACTCCCCAACTCCCCACTTCCCAAAAACGCGGGAGGGGAGGCGCAGCGGGTGCACGGCCCAGGTCTGGGGCAGGTGGGGCAGCCGGCCGGGGAGCCAAGACCCTTGGAGGCAGGCTGATGACGCCTGTCGTGTGCGCTGGGGTCGGGCCCTGCTCTCCTGACCCGGTTCTAGCCACCGGGCCGGCCCGGCCGCCCTGCCCCGCTGAAAGGCCACCTGTCCCCCACCCACCCCCCTCACAGGGCGATGCCGAGTTCAACCGCATCATGAGCGTGGTTGACCCCAACCACAGCGGCCTCGTGACCTTCCAAGCCTTCATCGACTTCATGTCGAGGGAGACCACCGACACGGACACGGCCGACCAGGTCATCGCCTCCTTCAAGGTCCTGGCCGGGGACAAGGTGAGCAAGACACCTGGGAGGCACCCAGCGGCCGGCGCGGAGGGGCCCTTGCGGCCAGGGCTGGGCGTGAGGGGCCGGGGTGGGCCAGCGCCCGTGTCGGGGGTGACCCAGATTCCTGCCCTGCCGCCCCCAGAACTTCATCACAGCCGAGGAGCTGCGGAGAGAGCTGCCCCCCGACCAGGCCGAGTACTGCATCGCCCGCATGGCCCCGTACCAGGGCCCTGATGCCGTGCCCGGGGCCCTCGACTACAAGTCCTTCTCCACAGCCCTGTACGGCGAGAGCGACCTGTGAGGCCCCCACCGGAGAAACCCTGACCAAACACCCCTCCTCACAGCCTCCAGGAGGGGCTGGGGGAGCTCTTCTGCCCCCCTCCCCGCTGCAAGGGCACCCCCTGGCCCCGCTCCTCTGACTCTGTATCTATGCAAAGCACTCTCTGTCAGTCCTTCCTGGGCGGGAGCGGGGTGGGCAGGGAGGGGCTGGGGCAGGCTCTCTCCTCTCTCGTTGTCAGTGCGCCAGGAGGGTCTCCCCTCCCCCTGGACGGGGGTGAGGGAGGCTTCCGGGGTCAGCGCTTCTGGTCTGGTAAATATATATGATGTGTTGTTTTGTTTTGTTTTTTTAACTCTGTGGAGGGGACAGTGGATCCTCACAGCAAAACAGGCCCCCTCCAAGCCCTAGAAAGGCCCACCCCTCACCACCCCCCCCTCCCCGGTCCATTTCTTCTCCCCTGAGGTCCCTTCAAGGCCTCCCACATCCAGGCCAAAGCCCGACGTGCCTTGTCCAGGAACCGCCCGGGCCTGCAATGGGCCCCACAGAGGGTGCCACAGCCGCCCGGCAGGAAAGAGGACCAGCCTGCTCCCTGCTCCCCCGTCCCCTCCCCTCACTTGGCATCGCCAGGATATGAGGGGGTTCAGCTCAGTCCCCCCTCTTCTGCACCAGGAGTGGGGTTGGGCAGACCAGCCTCCCACCCTCACCCCCAGCCAGCCCCCACCTTGCTTTGTCTGGACCTGCGTATCTCTCAGATTTTCTAAGGACCCCCCTCCACCCGCAAAAAAAAAAAAAGAAAAAACACACACACACACACACACACACACAAAACACAAAAAAAAACACACAAAAATCCACAAAAAAAAAAAAAACTATGAAAAAAAACCTTTCAGAGAATTACTATTTACTTTATTAACTTACGGATTTATTATATAAATATATATTCACCTAGCAGCATATCTTCGCCGCCTCTTGCTCTCATAGTGAAGACATAGCTGATTTGCTCCGCTCCCCCAGCCCCTTACTGATTTCTCTGATGTCTGCCGTCGGCGTGGGTCTCTGGGGACCCCCGAGGTGGAGGGTGGGCTGCTGGCCTAGCTGCCTGTTAGTGGATGGTTTCGCTCCACCACCTTCCCCCCCCCCCCTTTTTTTGAGTTTATTCCGATTATTTTTTTCTCGGTTTCTGGATAAACCACCCTTCTGGGGACAGGATAATAAAACATGTAATATTTTTAAGAAGGATTCCTACAGTGTCCTCTGTTTTTCTATCTGTTCTCCACCTCTTAGGAGAGCGATGATAGAGCACCTCTTCCCAGAGCGAGGTGGGGCGTGGGAGTGCCCCGATCGCTGTTCCCATGAGTGTGTGAAAGTAGGAGTGCTGCTGGGGACCCACTCCAGGCCAGGCACTGTTCTAAGCATGTAACGTGGGCTAACTCGTGCAGCCTGCGCGAGAAAGGTGCTGTTACCATGCCCGTTTACCAGAGAGGTGCAGCGACTTGCCCGGTGTCACCCAGCTGGTGAGTGGTCGGGCCAGAAGTCAGCTCCAGGCAGGCTGGCTCCCAAGGCCACGCTCTGAATCACTGCTTAACGTCAGGGCATCAGCCCCCTCCCTGTAGAGGAAACCCTGGTCCCGGCTGGGAGAAGGGAAAGGCAGGGCTCCCAGGCTGAGGTCCTAGGAGGTGGCCACCTCCATCCAGTGGGCGAGAGGAAACAGCAGGCATGAGGCCGGGGACTCCTGACACTCCCGTGCCACCCCTCCCTGCAGCCCAGGCTCACCTGTCTGTGGGTCAGGCAGACGACCCCCTCGCCCCCATCCAGGTGCTGGCTGCAGTGGCCTGTCAGAGAGGGGCAGGGTGAGCGCCCACCTCCCTGGTCCCCCTACCATGGAGACATGCTCCCTCTGTCCCACCAGTGCCAGGGATGGCACTCACGGAAGATGGAGATGAGCTGGGCCATGCAGGACGCGAAGTGCCCGAAGTCCACGCGCAGACGGCTGTCCCGGTAGCGGCTAGTGAGGGCCTGGGTCAGCTGGTTGTTCAGGTGGAAGCCTGGGGGAGGCCACCTCTGAGCCTGGGCTGCCCCGGGAGCCCCACCTCAGGGTCATACCCCCACCTCCGACTCCCCAGGGAAGGCAGACACTAGGGGGGCCTGGTCCCACCTCTCTAGTCCCAGCTCTGCCTCATCCCAGCCGTGAGGCCACGGGCAACTCCCTTCACTTCTCTGGGCTTCAGTTTCCTTATCTGTCAAGTGGGGACTATGAGAGCCCTGACCCTATAAGGTCGTGTGAAGATGTTATATGTAGAGAGCTTAGGACAGTGTCTGGCACATCATAACTATTATTATTCCTTTAAACTCTGCCGGATTTCTGCTAATAGACACTAGAGAATATTTCTGTGCAGCAAAGCATTTTTGTCAGCCCCGTATGGAGTCAATTTCTTGCTGCTCCATATCAGGGGCGATTTCTGGAGTTCAGAAATCACCTCCGATGAGGAATCATTCAACAGAGGCTTTTAAAAGCCAGTCCTTGTGAAACCCCTTACCTAGGTTACTGGGCCCTAGTGACCATGACCTCCTGGTTACCCCTCCCCAGGGCCCCCGTTGTCCCCAGCCACCTGGTGGCCTGCACAGTCTGCACCTCATCTCCTGCTCCCCTCCTCCCTCTTCTCTACTTGACCTTGGGCCTTGCCTTGCCTTCTTTGCACTTGATGTTCCCTCTGCCCAGAACACCATGTCCTCTCTCAGCCCGGAGTGTTCCTACTCTGATACACGCCTCCTTCAGGAAGTCCTCTCAGATACTCAGCCCCCAGCAAGGAGCGTCAAGCTCCTCCTCTGGGGTCCCACAGCTCACATCCCTGCCCTGACCCCTCTAGGCCTCCACATGCCTGCCCTGAGCCCTCTGGGCTGTCACTGTCTTTGGTGGCTCTGGCTGCGCCTGCACTGGGCAGGGAAGTGAGTGGTGGGTGAGGTCCGGGAAGGGCTTCTGGTCACCACTGAATCCCCAGCATCAGCCAGCACAGGGCCTGGTGCAGAGCGCGGCTCAGGGGGTGTTTGTGGAGCAGAGGATAGGATTGGATCGGAGCAGGTTCTTTCTCCTGTCCGTCCCCCCAGCCCGGGACTGCCCGGGTCTCCAGACCTTCTTCCAGCTGGCCCGCTCCCTGGTATTCCATCCACCATACACACCACCTTTCCCTTGCCTGTCAGCTCCAGGCTCACACACAAGTCCCTGACCCTGGATTTGCCTCTCCCTCCTCCCTCTCATACATATTTAAAAATTTTTAAAGAGCTGTCCTCCCAAGGCCTCGTGGGGCTCTCCTGTCTTCCTCCACCCACCTCCTCTCTGACCACCTCCCCCTCCCCACTTGGCTCCAGCCACACTGGCCCCCTGTCCTCATCTCCATCACTGGGCCCCTCGTTCACTCCGCTGCCTCCACACCAGCCTCCTCAGGGCCTTTACACTGACTTTCCCCATCTGGACCGCTCTTCCCCAGAGTCCCCAAGGCTCACTCCCCCCTCCTTCCGGTCTCTGTTCACACATCACCCAAGTGAGGCCTTCCCTGACCGCCATGTCTCAACCCACACCTCACCCGCTGCGGGTCCCAGCACCATGGCCTGTTTCCTTTTGCCACCGTAGGACCTCTCACCATCTGCCCTAGACGTTCTGCTTGTCGTGTGTCTGTACCATCAGCACGTCAGCCCATTAGAGCGCTCCTCTGCCTAGACTAACACCAGGCTTGTACCAGGCACTCGGGCATACTGCGTGAACAGTACAACCTTCCACCTTCCCCTACCCTCTCTCGCCTCTGCTTCTGCCTACCTGGGACTCTTGTTTCTCAGGCTCACATCTCCCAGTCTTCTCTCTGACTCCATCTCCCCCCTGTCTTGAGTTCCTTTCTTTTCCTGCACCTCCCTGGACCTTAGACTTCCCCCCTCAGGGTCTCCCCCTGCCTCTCAGACTCTGGGTCACATCACCCCCAGCCCCCCCATCTACCCATGTCTCACCCTTCCCTTTGCTGTGGCAGATGAGCCCTGGGGTGGGGTGGGGGGTCTGGGAGTTCTGTGTCTGATCCCAGACCACACCCCGTCTGCGCAAGGTGGGGTGGGGGACAGATCACACACACTTTTCTAACTGCATAGCCCAGGGAAGAAGTTGCTCTCTGCCTCTGTTCATTGGCTAGGATTTTTGTGCTCCCACACAAATGGAATGGGGTTGTTCTACGTCTCCTGGAAGAACTCAGCCTTTCGGTGGGAGCCTTCCTTTGGGCACTCTGGCACGTGGTCATGGACGCTGCATTCCCCAGCACTAAACCCTGTGGGCTCCATTCCACAGGCTTCTCCTGGCCACCCTGTGTATTAGCCATTTTACAGAGAGGGAAATGGAGGCTCCAGGCGCCCAGGGCCACCCAAGAAGTCCAGGAGTCCAGGACATTCTACCATGAGGTCCTGGGGGCTGGGGCCTCTCAGACACCAGCTCCCGACCCCCGCTTCCCCTCCCAGGAGGGCCGCACTCCCTCCCTCAGTGCCCTCCTCCCCCCACGCAGAGGATTCTCCCCTTTGGGGCTCTCTCAGGGTCACCCAGTTCCTGCCAAGAGTGGGCAACTAAGGTGTGGGCTTTGTGGATGGCAGGGGAGGAGTACAGGGGAGGAGGGGGAGCAGATCCGTCCCCAGGATCCCGCAGGACCTCTGTCCATACCCGCTGCATTCAGGGCCAGCCTCAGTTCATAGGAGTTCATGGTTCCAGAGGCGTCCTCATCGAACTTGTCAAATGTGGCCTGGGCAGGGAGGTATTGGTCAGTCCTACACCCAGGCCCCTGAGCACCCTGAAGAAGGCTGAAAGGAGGTCTCAGAGCCAGACAGCCTGAGTTCCCACCCACCTCCCTTTCTTCCTGGCTGCCCTGTGCAAGCAGCTTAACCACTTTGGGTGTCTGTTTCCCAATCGGTAAATTGGGAATAACAGTACCAGCAGTAACAGGGTTGTTGTGAGGACAAGGTGAGATTCTACCCACAAAGGGCTTAGTGAGGGCTCAGTGAACAGTGGCTTACCACTTGCAGTGTGGGGAGGCCTGGGACCATCTCCTCCTCACAGGGATCCAGAGCCGGGAGGGGGGTGGGGAATTATCGCCTCCCAGTGGTAGACAAGCAAAGGCCCCTCAGGTCACACAGCCAGAAAGGGGCTGAGCTGGGAGCTGGGATTCCAACCCAGGATCCAAGTCTGCTCTTGATCCTTGAGCTATTTAGTGCCCCTAGAGGGACAACAAAGGGGTGTATGGGGCAGGGATATCCCAGCCAGATGCCTCCAGGTTGGCATGGTGTGGTCAAGTTCCCCTTCTCCCCTGGGGCCCTGCTAGCCCACAGAGCACCTATGCCCATGTAGTAAAGGTGCCTCTCCCTCCAGAAGGAGGTGCCCTGCCCAGCCCCCATCTTACCTGCCACTCCAGGAGGTGGCCCCAGAGCTGCTGGAAGTGGTACAGATCGAGGCTTCGCCCATACTGGGGATGCGGCATCTGGTTAAGGTCAATGTCCCCAGAAGGGAAGTGGAGGCCATCTTCCCTACCCAGGCAATGCCCCCATCATATTCCCCAAAACGCTGCAGCAGCTGCTCACAGGTCCTGAGCCCGATTTCTCTGGGAGTCCGTGCATGGGCCCTGGCTACAGGAAAAAAAAAAAAGGCACTTCCTGCATACTGGCCATCATTGTAAGCGCTAGGGATTATTGTTATCCCCAATAATCCTTTCTGAAACTGAGGTGCAGAAAGCCATGTGACTGCTGGAAACTAGTAGAGCTGGGATTTGAACCCAGGCACGGGGGTCTGGGTCTGTGCTCAGGACAGTTACACTTGCGTAGAGGAAGATGGGCTTATAAGTGGCCATGGCCTTGGCCACGGGTCCTATCACAGAACCCACAGGTCTGGCTACAGGGGAGACGCCAGCAGGCTGAGCCCAGGGTTCCCATGGCCTGACTCCCAGAAGCATCGTGGATTAACACACATGGGGGCTCTGTGGAGTCCACTCTTGGTCCCCAACTCACCAGGCTCCAGGGCAATGCTTAATAAGGTCTGGAGCTGAGGGGCATTGAGTTCTTCCTCCTGGTAAGGAGAGAGCCGGTTGTGAGCCTGCACTCGGGCAGTCATTCAACAATCAGCCCGGGGCCGCCCAGACAGCATGCTGGGTGGTGCTGGGAAACAGCAGGGACTGAGAGAGGCCCAGGCCTGCCCTCTCAGAGCTCCTGGTCCCGGAAGGGAGTGAGACCTGTCCCCAGAGTGGTCAGGGCTGCAATGGGGAAGCATTGGGCTTCGGGAGCCCACAGAGGGCAAGCAGCTGACCAGCCTGGGGGAGGGTCAGGGCACGTTGGAAAGACAAGGCCTTAGCCTGGCAGGGGTTGTGAAGGGAGAGACAGCAGTCCAGGGGGAGGGTACAGACTGAGCAAAGGCCCTGAGGCAGGGAAGAGCTGTGAGCATTTTGAGAAAAGCAGCTCATGAGATTTAAGCACAGACAGACTGAGAAACCAAAGCAAAATGAGATGTCTAGGGGGAGGGAGGGAGAGAGGGAGGGAGGGGTACATGGCGAGGGGAGGGGAGAGGAGGGGAGGGGAGGGACCCCCTTAGCCCTGCCCCATCTCTTCACCTCTCCTGTCGGCTCGTGAAACAGCTGCTCCATCTCTAGTTCCAGGGGAATGTAGGGGACCTGTGGGGTAGGGGGTGTTTAGTCCTGGCCAAGAGGACCCCCGCCCCCCAGCACACACACACACCCTCGCACCCCCTCCCCAGAGCAGCGCCTCACCATGAGGGCACGCAGGTCGGCGCTGATCACATCATCATCTCCCTGCAAATTACAGACGGGAGATGGGGGAGGGGACTGCTCACCCCGCGGCTGGGGATATGGGCCGCGCGGGGTCTCAGCTGAGGCTCGGGTGGGGTCTAGGCGGGATCCTGGGGGCGCTGGGCTGACCCAGGCGCGGGGCAGGGGATCCCGGGGCGGGGCAGGGGATCCCGGCTCACACTGCGGCGTGACGGCGCTCGGAGAACACGCGCAGCGTGTAGTCGGCCTCGTCGCTGGCGCGGGCGGCGCTGGCTACCACCAGATAGTGGCCGGGGCGCAGGCGGCAGCAGCGGCTCACGTCGCGGAGGGCACAGAAGGGCGAGGGGTCGGCGCGCGGCAGGCCCCGCAAGAGCGCGCGACCGACTGCGCGGGGAGTGCCACAGGCCCAGCAGCTGGGGGGCAGGGCGGCGTGACCACCGCCGTCCAAGTTCACCCCACCCAGCCTCCGACCCACTGCATCCTCCACACCGCCCTGTCCAAACCCACTGGTCGCCCATCACCCCAAGTGCGTCCCAGGCCGCCAGGTTGTCCCAGCCGCTGGGGCTGGCTCAGAGGTGGATGGAATCTGGGGTCCTATCTGATACCCACCTCCTCTGGGATCTGCAAGAAGGAAGAGCAGGGGGGAGTCAGGGCCAGGCGGAGGCAGCCGCCCCTCAGAGTGCCCCTGCTCCTGGTCTCTCCACACACCCCCCTCTCTTTTCCTCCCATCCCACCCCTTCTAAAGCCCCTGCCCCTTAGTCCCTGACCCACCCCCTCCTGGACCCCTCCCTCCCATCTGTGCCCTCTGCTCCTCGGTCCCCTCCCTGATCCTCAGCCTTTCCTCCAGCCCTTTCTCTGTCTCCTTTCTGACCCCTCACCCCTCTACCCTTCTGACCCCCGGCCTCTCCCTCTGCGCCCTCCCTAGCCCTTCAGTCTCTCCTTGACCCCCACCTCCAATTGCCTCAGCTGTCTCCTGACTCTGACCCTCAGCCCCCATCCTCTACCCACTCGGATCCTGCCTTTGGCCTCCTGCACCTCCATGCCTCTGTGTTCCCCCATTGCCTCTTCCAGCCCGGGGTCCCACCTGGAACACGTGGAAGCCCACGGTCAGGTACGTGAGGCCCTGGGCCCTCAGGCGCTGCCGGTTGCGCTGGATGAGTGACAGGAGCACAGTGCATTTGGGGGTGCGTACCCCCCCAGTGCGGGGCCCCGCACCCCTGCTGCCCCCCAGCCCTCCCAGGGCCCCTCCTCCTCCTCCTCCTCCTCCTCATCAGGCTCCAGCAGCGTCAGCCGGAACTGGGGGTGAGTCCAGAAGGTTTCTAGTAAAGGACAAAGAAACAGGGTTACCCAGCGTGCCACGGCCCCCCTTGCTTGCCTTCAGGGGCCCCTCCAGGCCTCACCGGCACCAGGCTGGCCCCCGCCAGAGTTGAAGCCGCGTACCCAGCGGCCTTGGAAGGTGTGGATGTGCCTGCCGCCTCCAGCCAGGCTGGGGACCAGCACCTCAGGGCTCAGCGAGCAGACCTGGACGGTGGCGAAGTGGCAGAGGAAGTCCTGCAGCTCCATCCTGGACGGTGGCCGGCAGTCAGACCCTGGCCCGGCCCCCACCCCAAATAGCTCATGACCCCCCAGGTCACAAAGCCCCTAAATTCCTTAAATGTCGCCAAGTACACTTCAGTCCCCCAAATAATACATGTCTCCAGAAATGACCCTCAAATTAGAGTCCTCCAGCTCCCTCAGATTTCTCCAAGTCCTCAGAAATGCCCTACAAATAGCCAAGATCTACAAACTCCCCCCAAATATTGTCAAATTGCCTTCAACCCCCAAATATCAAGACCCTCAGATTCTCTATTACCAGTAAGTATCCTTCAGCCCCTAAATACTGCCAAATCTCAAGAAATGCCCCAGTACCACCAAGCCTCCCTCAATTGCCCTAAATATTACCCATCCCCCTTCAACCCTCCAAAGATTACTATGCTTCCAAGTTCCCTAATGTTACTGCTAATTCTAATTCGACTCCCCGAAATAGAACCCAACTCCCGAATTACCACAGATATGGACAGTTTCTCCCCATTAGGACCCACCCCCATGAACTTCTCCCATGTCCCTTCAAACGGGACTTGCCCCCTCCCTGACCCCGCTGGCCTGGCAGCCCTCCCCGAAGCAGACCAGGGACCCTGCCCCACTCACCAGAACTCGCCATCCTCCTTTTTCACCAGCAAGGCATCTCACCACTCAGCGGGGAGCATGTCCCAGCGTGGGCAGCTGGGGAGACCGAGGTGTAAGGGGTGGGCAGGTGCGACCGAGCCACCCACCCACCCCAGATCCATCCCACCTGTCACTCCAGGCCCCAGGCCACTCCACTCGGCCCCGTGGGCTCCGCAGCCACAGCAGATGCATGTTGGTGAAGCCCAGTGACACCTAAGGGAGACGTGGTCAGTGGGGGTTTGGTGCTTGGACACCCCCTGCCAGCCCACCCTGGGGGTTCCTCACCTTGTGTGTGTCTGTGACTGAATATGCGTGTCCCTTCACCAGCCCATCTTCTGTACGGTACTTGCCCCGATCACTCTGGGAAGAGGACAGGACAGTGAGGCATAGCGGGGGACAGGGCTCCCCTCTGCATCCCCACCTCCTTTCACCAAAGCAGGAGTCACCCAGAGCACCTAACTGAATGGCACCAGGCTCCGAGAGGGGCTGGGAGTTGGCGAGTGAAGGCAAGAGAAGGAGAGAGAGGCAGATGGAGACAAGAGACCAAAACAGATTTAAAGAGGAGAGACATAGGACTTTCCTGGTGGCGCAGTGGTTAGGAATCCGCCTGCCAACGCAGGGGACATGGGTTCGAGCCCTGGTCCGGGAAGATCCCACATGCCACGGAGCAACTAAGCCCGTGTGCCACAACTACTGAGCTTGCGCTCTAGAGCCCGCGAGCCACAACTACTGAAGCCCGTGCACCTAGAGCCGGTGCTCCTCAACAAGAGAAACCACCACAATGAGAAGCCCGCACACCACAACAAAGAGTAGCCCCCACTCGCCGCAACTAGAGAAAGCCCATGTGCAGCAACGAAGACCCAACGCAGCCAAAAATAAAAAATATAAATAAATAAATAAATAAATTTATTTTTAAAAAAAATTTACTAAAAAAATAAATAAATAAAGAGGAGAGACATAGAGACACGGGGACAAAGAGAGATACAGAACAGAGAGGAAAAGAGGTGGAGAAACGCAAAAGACACTCAGTAACTGAGTAGAGGATTAAATAAATGAATGAACGAATGAGTTAGACTGACTCAGTGAATGAATATGTGATTGGGTCACAGATGGACATATGACCCAAGCTGAGCCCATGAAAAATCAGTCCTGAGACTTTTGTTGAAATTCTCAGAAAGAGGCACTTTTTTTTTTCACACACACACATCCCCCGGGGGCAGTAGGAGGAACCTGCAGCTGTGGGGCCTAATTTTGTGCCCATGAGAGGAAAGCCTGCCTGTGAGTGAATCTAACCCAGAAGCAAGAATAGAAAAACACATTCACAACATCCACTAAGCACCTGGATCCAGCTGTGCCTGAAGCTTCATTAGTCATGAGAGCAAATAAATGTCCTTTTGACTTGCTGGCATTAGATTTGTGAGAGACAATAAGCCAACAGTGAAAGCAGAGGGGAGAAAGACACAGGACACCACCCCTCTCTAGCTGTGACTGCACTCTGGTCCCGGCGGGGGTCTTCATGGGAGTCTGACTCTCTCACCAGGGCAGTGGCTCCCACGAGGGACTCCTTGGCCAGGGCATGGCACAGGGTAGAGAAGAGGCCTAGAGTGTCCTGCCTCAGGTAGAGCACCTCGCCCACACCGCCTGTGAAGTCCACGAAAGCCTCATTCATGTGGCCGCCTCGCATCACCTCATAGGAGCCATGGAGCCTGTGGGAGCAGGTCTGGGGTGGGGTGTCTGAGGCATGGGCGAGTATCTTGGGCAACCATGGGAATGTGGGGGGCCTCTGTCTCAGGCTGTGAGGTCCCAAGGGCTATCCCCCAAATTTGCAGACGCTTAAGGAGGGTGCACTTGGGAAGCCCTGGGAGATTGGGCTGGTGGCTCCTGGGGCCACCAGGACTGCGTGATCTGGGGGTCACAGAAGAGCTCTGTCAGAATTCTGGGCATCCTGGGGGCTGTTTCTGACACTCTGAGTCTGTGGGAGATGTCTGCTTTGGGGGGGGGTGATCCCTATGGGGTTTGTCAGGGATTTCAGAGCTGCAGAATGGGGAAAAGCGAAGATTTAAGGGTTCCAGGGATGACACCCAATATTTTGGAGGTGTCTTGGGTTTCTCAAGGGATCAGGAGAGACTGTCTGAGATTACAGGTCCCCCAAGGGGATCACTTAGATTTGGTGACTCCGGGGCCTGATACGAGATTTCAGTCTCCTTCAGAATTAAGAGTGTTCAGTGGGTATCTAGGAATATTTCGTGTGACATATCAATGGAGGGGGACTTCCCTGGTGGTCCAGTGGTTAAGACTCTGTGCTCCCAATGCAGGGGGCATGGGTTCGATCCCTGGTCAGGGAACTAAGATCCCGCATGCCACAAGGCACGGCCCCAAGAAAAAAAAAAAAATCAGGGATGTGTTTATGATTTGGAAGTCCTCAGGCGATGGTATGACATGAGGGTCCTGTGGGCTGTACCTTGGATTGAGATCTTTGGCGGGTTGTCTGGAGGATCCCAGAAGTCCGGGGACTCCGGGCGTCCCCTGTGGCTTGGGGCCTGCTGGCTGGGACTTGGGGTTGCCGCTGGTGGCGTCGGGGTCCTTACTTGGCGTAGGCCTTTTCCAGGAGTGGGACCCAGAACTCGTTCCGCTGATCCGAACGCACGGACATCAGCTTCCCCTCACGCACAGGCAGCCTGTCGTCCACCATGACGTCTACCCAGCAGCAAACTGCCAGAGCTGGTGGGAGAAGGGGAGGGGCCTGGGCTTGGCTTCCCACTTCCAACCCTGCTGGGCCCCAACCTCTGACGCCTGACCCTGCTGTACCAGTCCGGGGATTACAGCCCCAAGGGGACAGTGTCAACTATGAAATCCATGTCACCCTGGGGGAAACTGAGGCATGAACAGAGGAACCGAGCTTTACCTGGAAGTGGAAGACGCCTGCATAGCCATCTTGGAAGCTCTGTCCCGGGGGGACCACCTGGGACAGGAGACGTGGGTACAGAGTGATGGAGGCAGCAGCTGCAAGAAACCAGCAGTTACCTGGCAGGAAAGGCTGAGATTGGGGGAGGGTGGAAAGAGGGAGACCGAGGCACCAGGAGAGGAGAGCCTGGGAGGGAGAGGGAGGGGCAGGGACAGGGCACGGGGAGGCTGAGGGCGGAGCTGTCAGGGTCCCCACTGCAACCTGCCAGATCTGGGGGCTCAGCATGGGTTCAGTGGTCTCATCCAGACTCCCTTGACACATGTCTGTTCGGCTCATGTCCTCACAGATGAACCGGGGCTCAGCGCAAAACTCCTGGGGGAGATGGGGGAATCTAGACCTCAGACGGGAAGGGGAGGGAAGGAGCAGCTGGGGGGTCAGATGCCTGGGCCCCGTCCTGCCCTCGCGGCTCTGGAGTAATGAGCACCTCCAACCCCATGAGAGGCTTGTAAAACCTGTGGGCGGCCGTTTGGCTTCCCTGGGGCTCCCTTGACCCAGGACTGCGGAAGCTGCTCTGAGCTGGTCCCACAGTGACACCTCCTTCCTCAGACCCAGGAGTCCAGGGCCCCATCCACACATTACACGGGGCCTCTTCCATTCCACCCCTTTGGCCTTCTCCGAGTCAGGCCCCAGCTGGTCATAGCCAAGGGCATCAGGGCCAGCAGGGAAGTAGGGATCTCGGAACAGGATCCCCCTCATCCAGGCAGGCTGCTCGGATTGCTTTGTAGTTCTGGCCCCGAAAGGGCTTTGGGCCCTTGGTTCCAGGCCCTGCCTCCTCGTTCACCAGCTGGATGGTCTCTCCTGCTGCCACACGCCATCCGGACACTGTGGGCTCACAGGCCGGCTCCAGGCCCTTTAACCTCCTGAGTCATGGGGGTGGGGCCTCGCCTCCATCTGAGCCCAGATGGGGGTCTTTAGGCAGAGAGGAACCTTCCCTCGTTAATACTAATTGATGGTTTGGGGTGCCGGGGAGCAAGGCTGCTTCTTCAGTGTTTTCCTCCTCAGGGCGTGGGGCCTTCAGTTGTGGCCAGGGTAGCAGCTTAATGGGCTTGGCCAGCAGCAGGAGGGAAGGTGGGCAGAGCTGAAGGAGGACCGGCTGCTGCTGTGGGAGTGCCTAGAAGGAGGTCAGTGTGGGCGGTGCATCTCTGCCAGCTTGTCCCTGCAGGCCTCCCTCTGTGGGGTTGAGGAGGGCAGGGATGGGGAGGGAGGCATCTTTTTTTTTTTTTTTTTTTAGTGCCTTTGATCTGCCTTTTTTACAGCCTGCTTTATCCTGGAGGGAGGCATCTTTACTGCTGTATCTCTCTCTCTCTGTCTCTCCATCTGACAGTTTCTCTCTCTGCCTGCCATTGTTATCTCTCTTCTCTATCTTGACCTCACTGTCTCTGTCCATCTCTCTCGTCTCCTTTTGTCTTTCTCCATTTTTTGTTTATCTGTATCTGTGTCTCTCTCTGTATCTCCCGCTGTCTCCATCTCTCTCTCTCTCTCTTTTTGTTTTTTTTTGGCTGTGCTGCGCAGCATGTGGGATCTTAGTTCCCGACCAGGGATCGAACCCACGCCCTCTGCACTGGAAGCGTGGAGTCTTAACCACTGGACCGCCTGGGAAGTCCCTCCATCTCTCTCTTTATATCTCTTCCTGTGTCTCTTTTTCTCTCTGTATTTGTCTTGTGGATGCCTCACTGTCTGTCCCTCTCCATTTTTCTCCCTGTCCCTGTAACTCCTCAGTCACCCAAAGTGGGACCCCCAACTCTCCCCTCCCTGACAAGGCAGACCTCAGCCTGGTCGCCCCAGGCAGAGCTGACCATGGAGGGGCTGCTCTGCACCTACCTGCCCTGGGCTGGGGCAAGGCCCACCAGTGACTATGACACCCAATCCTGCCCACCTGTGGCTCAGGGTTCGGTAGAATAGTATTTCCCCAAAAGGATGCTGGAGCTGATTCTGGTGGTGGAACGGCTGGAAGAAGGACCTTGGTTCTTGTCTTCTTTGAAGAAAGAATTCAGCAAAGAGACAAAGATTATGAAAAAGATAAAAGTGTTTATTAGAAGCAAAGTACAGGTGGCAGAGCAACAGAGGTTGCACACAATAGGCGCAGCTTAGGTTGCTTTTATAGGGGCACTTTTCCAGGTTTTTCTTCTGACCAATCATCTCCATATTTGGTCCTGGTGTGGGCACCAATCTCTCAGCCAAGATGGATTCCAGCTGGCATCTTCTCCCTCCTTTTGCCCTTCCCCTAGACTGAGGGCCTTTTCTGCACATGTTTTGGGCTGGGAAATCCACAAGAATGCGCCCAATCAGGGCCCAATACCTCCGCTGGTATCCCACCTCGAAGCAGCAGGAGACCAGCTGCAGCTGCTCATCCAGGGGCCTGTCTATCTCCTACCTCAGATCCCTCCTGAGAGATGTGGACCCCAAAAAAATCTTATTGGGAGGATGAAGGCCAATGGTTCATCTTCTGTAGCTTCTTCAGGCTGACATTGGGTTCATAGACCCTACCTAATTGGGGCCACGGAACTCTTACCTTGCCTTGTTAGGGGCCCCAGGGCAACTTCTGCTGTTATTCCGGCAGGACTGGTTTCAGGGAGTGGATGGAATCCCTGCATCACCATCATCTTGAATTGCCGTAACCTGGAAAAAGCAAACTTAACAAGCAGATTAAAAAGGCAAGAGCTGAAGATCAGCCTGAGAGTAGGCCCTTGCTCTTCCCATTGATCTGCCTTAGCCAGAGTCAAGATAAAGGGCTGCCCTAGGCCCACCCTTAACTCTAATATAGCCCCAAGGGAGCCCAGAAGGTCTCTCCCCAGTAGTAGGGTAGGACACTCAGGAACAACTAGAAAGGCATGTGAGATCAAACATTGTTCAAACTGGCAAGCGAGAGGCCCAGGGAAGTCATGCGTTCAAGGCTTTCTGTCAACACCAGTTACTGTGCAACTTTTAGAGGAAAGAGGCCCAGCATGAGAAATCAAGACAGAATAAGTGGCTCCCATATCAATTAAAAAAATCGATCTTCTTACCTGCCACATCAAGGACCACCTGGGGCTCCTCGACAGAGATAGACAGCTCACGAGGGGGCATGGGGGAGCCGCCAGAATCCCCGGGACCGCCTCAGTTGTCCAGCATGGCCATCTGGAGCAGGAGCCCCCCTTCCCCTTCAGGACTGAGGGCACTCCCATCTCCAGAGACCGGTCTCTTTGCAGACTGGGCATGGCCTGGGGGCGCTCCTGGCATTTACAGGCCCAGTGGCCAGCTGACTTATATTTGAAGCATTCCCTCTTGTTGGTTTTACCTCGAGACTGATGGTTGAAACTCCTTGTCCCCTTTGGGTTGCCCTGAGGTTGCCAGGCATGGCTGACAGCAATTGTTACCTGTTTAGCTTGAGCCTTGGCCTGCCTTTTCTCACATTGAGTTCTTTCCTCCTCCTGAATTTGATCTCGATTATTAAATACCCTAAAGGTCACCTCTAAGCGTTGGTGCATAGGGGTTTGTGGGCCTAATTGTAACTTTTGGAGTTGTCACCTAATATCTGGGGCAGACTGACAAAATGTTGTCCCAGCAGAGCTTGACCCTCGGGAGTGGAGGGGTCTATGTTAGTAAATTTTCTAAAAGCCTCCACAAGCCGTCCCTGAAAGAGAGTTGGGTTTTCTTCTTTCTCTTGGGTCACTTCCCTGACCTTTTCATAGTTAACTGGCTTTCTGATGCACTTTCTCATTCCTTCTTCTTTTTTTTTTTTTTTTTTAATATTTATTTATTTATTTGTCTG
Source organism: Balaenoptera physalus (assembly GCF_965194825.1). Classification (NCBI taxonomy): domain Eukaryota; kingdom Metazoa; phylum Chordata; class Mammalia; order Artiodactyla; family Balaenopteridae; genus Balaenoptera; species Balaenoptera physalus. The sequence goes on along the minus strand of NC_138900.1, from coordinate 14,040,441 downwards.
CGCTGGGTCTTAGTTGCGGCATGCGGGATCTAGTTCCCTGACCAGGGATTGAACCCGCGCCCCCTGCATTGGGAGCACGGAGTCTTAACCACTGGACCGCCAAGGAAGTCTCCCTCATTCCTTCTAATAGGCATTGGACCATGTGGTTCCTGGCCTTCATTCCCCCCCAGGGAATTATAATCCCAAGTGGGCTCCTGATTTGGGACTGCGTCCTCACCCACATCATAAATGTGAGGTTGGTCCCTGGTGAGCTGATCAGCGTGCCCCTGGACTGCTGTCTAAATCCTGTGTTTCTCCTCTTGGGTACAGCTGGTAGATAGTACTATTTGGACATCCTTCCAAGTTAAATCAAAGTCCAGGGTTAGGGGTTGAAATCCTTCAGTAAATCTACTAGGGTCTCCAGAAAATCATCCCAGCCTTTGTTCACATTGGACTAAGTCAGAAGAAGGGCACATGTACTCTGATTGTGCCTTCGCCATTTGCCACTTCTCTAAGAGGGCATATTCTCCCTGATCCTGGGTGATAGGAAGTCCCACTATGGGTTACCTCAGCAGGACTAGCCTTTTCATCCTGGGGTACCGGTGCGGATAAAAGAGCATAGAGAGGTAGGATTTGGGATTGGTCAGGGGGATACAGAGTAGGAGAGGCTCAGTTTCCTCCCTGAGAGTGGGGGGTGGGTGTTTAAAAGAGGATTGTCTAAAATGGAGGAAAGTACACATTGAAGAAACAAAGTACGCGTGGCAGAGCACACAGGCAAACTCAGAGTGAGTTGCAAGCAATAGGGGTGGCTTAGGTCGCTCATATAGGGGGAGTTTTCTGGGTTGTTTTTCTGGCCAATCATCTCCATATTTTATCCTGGGGTGGGCGCCCATCTCTCAGCCAAGATGGATTCCAGCTGGCATCTTCTCCCTCCTTTTGTCCTTCCCCTAGACTGAGGGCCTTCTCTGCGCATGTGTTGGGCTGGGAAATCCACAAGAATGCACCCAATCAGGGCCCAATGCTCCCGCTGGTATCCCATCTTAAAACATCAGCAGGAGCAGAGCCTACCATCAAGCCTCTTAGATAGCCTCAACCACCAGAGGGCAGAGAGCAGAAGCAAGAAAAACTACAATCCTGCAGCCTGCGGACCAAAAACCACAGTTACAGAAAGATAGAGAAGATGAAAAGGCAGAGGGCTATATACCAGATGAAGGAACAAGAAAAAACCCCAGAAAAACAACTAAATGAAGTGGAGATAGGCAACCTTCCAGAGAAAGAATTCAGAATAATGATAGTGAAGATGATCCAGGACCTCGGAATAAGAATGGAGGCAAAGATTGAGAAGATGCAAGAAATGATTAACAAAGACCTAGAAGAATTAAAGAACAAACAAACAGAGATGACCAATACAATAACTGAAATGAAAACTACACTAGAAGGAATCAATAGCAGAATAACTGAGGCAGAAGAACGGATAAGTGACCTGGAAGACAGAATGGTGCAATTCACTGCTGCGGAACAGACTAAAGAAAAAAGAATGAAAAGAAATGAAGACAGCCTAAGAGACCTCTGGGACAACATTAAACGCAACAACATTCGCATTATAGGGGTCCCAGAAGGAGAAGAGAGAGAGAAAGGACCAGAGAAAATATTTGAAGAGATTATAGTCGAAAACTTCCCTAACATGGGAAAGGAGATAGCCACCCAAGTCCAGGAAGCGCAGAGAGTCCCATACAGAATAAACCCAAGGAGAAACACGCCGAGACACATAGTAATCAAAGTGGCAAAAATTAAAGACAAAGAAAAATTATTGAAAGCAGCAAGGGAAAAACGACAAATAACATACAAGGGAACTCCCATAAGGTTAACAGCTGATTTCTCAGCAGAAACTCTGCAAGCCAGAAGGGAGTGGCATGATATACTTAAAGTGATGAAAGGGAAGAACCTACAACCAAGATTACTCTACCCGGCAAGGATCTCATTTAGATTTGATGGAGAAATCAAAAGCTTTACAGACAAGCAAAAGCTAAGAGAATTCAGCACCACCAAACCAGCTCTACAACAAATGCTAAAGGAACTTCTCTAAGTGGGAAACACAAGAGAAGAAAAGGACCTACAAAAACAAACCCAAAACAACTAAGAAAATGGTCATAGGAACATACATATCGATAATTACCTTAAACGTGAATGGATTAAACGCCCCAACCAAAAGACATAGACTGGCTGAATGGATACAAAAACAGGACCCATATATATGCTGTCTACAAGAGACCCACTTTAGACCTAGGGACACATACAGACTGAAAGTTAGGGGATGGAAAAAGATATTCCATGCAAATGGAAATCAAAAGAAAGCTGGAGTAGCTATACTCATATCAGATAAAATAGACTTTAAAATAAAGAATGTTACAAGAGACAAGGAAGGACACTACATAATGATCCAGGGATCAATCCAAGAAGAAGATATAACAATTATAAATATATATGCACCCAACATAGGAGCACCTCAATACATAAGGCAACTGCTAACAGCTATAAAAGAGGAAATCGACAGTAACACAATAATAGTGGGGGACTTTAACACTTCACTTACACCAATGGACAGATCATCCAAAATGAAAATAAATAAGGAAACAGAAGCTTTAAATGACACAATAGACCAGATAGATTTAATTGATATATATAGGACATTCCATCCAAAAACAGCAGATTACACATTCTTCTCAAGTGCGCACGGAACATTCTCCAGGATAGATCACATCTTGGGTCACAAATCAAGCCTCAGTAAATTTAAGAAAATTGAAATCATACCAAGCATCTTTTCTGACCACAACGCTATGAGATTAGAAATGAATTACAGGGAAAAAAACGTAAAAAAGACAAACACATGGAGGCTAAACAATACGTTACTAAATAACCAAAAGATCACTGAAGAAATCAAAGAGGAAATCAAAAAATACCTAGAGACAAATGACAATGAAAACACGACGACCCAAAACCTATGGGATGCAGCAAAAGCGGTTCTAAGAGGGAAGTTTATAGCTATACAAGCCTACCTAAAGAAACAAGAAAAATCTCAAGTAAACAATCTAACCTTACACCTAAAGAAACTAGAGAAAGAAGAACAAACAAAACCCAAAGTTAGCAGAAGGAAAGAAATCATAAAGATCAGAGCAGAAATAAATGAGATAGAAACAAAGAAAACAATAGCAAAGATCAATAAAACTAAAAGTTGGTTCTTTGAGAAGATAAACAAAATTGATAAGCCATTAGCCAGACTCATCAAGAAAAAGAGGGAGAGGACTCAAATCAATAAAATCAGAAATGAAAAAGGAGAAGTTACAACAGACACCGCAGAAATACAAAACATCCTAAGAGACTACTATAAGCAACTTTATGCCAATAAAATGGACAACCTGGAAGAAATGGACAAATTCTTAGAAAGGTATAACCTTCCAAGACTGAATCAGGAAGAAACAGAAAATATGAACAGACCAATCACAAGTAATGAAATTGAAACTGTGATTAAAAATCTTCCAATAAAATTTATATGAGCTTCTCCTTAAAAAAAAAAAAAAAAAAAAAAAAAAAAAACATCAGCAGGAGACCAGCTGCAGCTGCTGAGTCTGGGGCCTATCTATCTCCTACCTCAGAGCCATTGGAAGAAATGGGAGAAATAGGTTTCAAGTGGCCGAAACGCACCAGTTTTCATCCCCACAGCCCTTCCACACTCAGCAGGGGGGGTCTCCTGCCCCAGCAGAGCCTTGTCTCCTCTGTGATACTAGATGTCACTCAGCCCTCTGGGATCTTTCCCCCCAGATGGACCAACAGATATTGTCTGTGCCTCCCGGCTGTGTGGCCACAAAAAGGAGGTTATAAACAGGTTTTCTTCCTATAGAATTGCAGAGACCAACCCTCCATGTGAGGCAGGCGACAGGGTTAGGAGTCAGAGGGCCTGGGTTCAAATCTCAGATCTGCCACTTAGAACTGTGTGTCGTGGGCAAGTCACTTATCCTCTCTGTGCCTCAGTTTCCTCATCTTTACAATGGGGATAATAATAAGACCTACCTCTGGGTGTTGTTGTGAGAAACATATGAGTTGATAAGTGGGACATGTTCAGAACAGTGTCCGACACACAGTAGTTGCTCAATGAACGTTCTATGTCATGACTACGTCCTGTGATCCCATCTATGGTCACCTATCACCACCGGCTCTGGCTGCTGTCTCTGCCATTTCCACAGTCACTTCCACCATCCCATTATCTGTTCTCCATGTTCTCACCCCGCGAGGTCACAGCCCTCTTCCCTTTATTTGCCCCAAAGTACCACTAACAGTAGGAGGAAGCTTTTACTAAAACCTGAGTGACATCTTGCAATGATGTAAAAATCCTGTCAGATGCCCTGGCCTCCTTCCTGCCCCTTCCCCGGCCCCTCCTGCAAGGCCTCTCCAGGCTGCTGCTCTTCCTAGCTCCCTGCCGGCTGCCATGCTTCAGGGCTCTGCTCACATCCCACAAGCAAGTGTTCTCTTGATTATCACTCCCCACATCGCTCCTTGAATCGGGAGTCCCAAATATGCTTTCCCCAGCCAAGGTAAGAAGAACGCATTGATGTTACTGTAGTAGATGCTTTGTGAGCCCAGCACCGCCGACCTCTTTCTGGAATCAGCACCCTCATTATGTTTTGGGGACCCACTGGTCCCTTATTCTCAAGCCCTGTGGCTCTGGTAGGGCTGGCCCCTCCCTCCAGCTCCAGGGAAGTGCATGTGACTCAGAACAGCCAATCAGAGCACCTCAGCCCCTGGTCACGCCCCTCGGTCACACCCCTTGTTCAGTACCTGGGAGTCAGGACAGGGCTTCTATTTCCCTGAGGCCACTAAGCGGACGGGATGTAAGTCCCGAGTGGCTAAGCTCTACCTTGGCCATGTAGTCAGGAGACCCTGCCTGAGAGTGAGGACAACGCTGAGGGAAGCAGAGCCAGAGACAAGATCCCTGCGAGCAGACAACCCCTCAATCGGGTGTGCTCAAAACCAGACTTTTACATTAACGGAGTCAATAATTCTGCTCCTCTCTTTTTCCCATTTATTTATTTATTTATTTATTTATTTATTTATTTATTTATTTATGTCACTAGCAACCAAAAGAAACCTTCCTAATTCAGTTGGCATGATTTCTGCAGCGGTGCGCTAGCCGGAATGTCGAGGACATCAATTCCCTGTGGAGTAAGGAATCCTTCACTGTCATGGAGTAAGGGATCTGGTGCCAGTTACTCGGCTTCTACTCCGGCTTCCTTACTTAACCAGCAAAGTAGAGTGTTCCTGTTTCATCAAGTTAAGGCTGCACTTGAGCCAAATTTAAATGCTATCATGAAAATGAAAAGACCCACCATAGAGAGCAGATATTTGTTACACATATAATAACAAATGCTTACTATTTACCGAGCACTTGCTGTGACTGTGCACAAGAGATCATAAATATGATCTGGCAGCTATAGCAAAGACCACAGACTGGGGGCTCAAACAACAGATGATTATTTCTCAGTTCTGGAGCCTGGGAGTCCCAGATCAGGGTGTCAGCATGGTCGGGTTCCGCTGAGAGCTCTCTTCCAGGCTTGCAAACGGCCATCTTCTTGGTGTATCTTTCCATGGCAGAGAGAGAGCTCTGGTGTCTCTTCCTCTTCTTTTTTATTTATTTTTTTTCATTTGGAAGATCTATAGTTTTTCACTATATTTAATTCTATGTCCCATCTGTTTTTTGTTTTTTGTTTTTCTTTTTTGTGGGATCTTAATTCCCCGACCAGGGATTGAACCCAGACCCCGGAAGTGAAAGTGCTGAGTCCTAACCACTGGTCCACCAGAGAATTCCCTCTCTTCCTCTTCTTATCGGGGCACTAATTCCATCATGGGGACCCCCACCCTTATGATCTCATCTAAACCTAATTACCTCCCAAAGGCCCCCACCTCTAACTACCACCACATTGGGGGTTAGGGCTTCAACATATGAATTGGTGGGGAGGGGTACAAACATTCAGCCCATAGCAAAAGGTAAGGTTTATAGTGACCCCATTTTACAGATGAGGAAACTGAGATACAGGGAAGTGTGGTGTTGTGCCCATGCTCTCACAACTTTGCACACTCAGGATTCGAATCTGGTGGTCTGGCTTACTGATTATACTATACTGTTTCTCAAAAGGTCAGTATTCAGAATATACAAAGAGCCCCTGTAAATAAACAAGTTGACTCAATAGAAAACAGGCAAAAACATGAATAAGCAGTTGCCGAATAAGCAGCATGGCCAATAAGCATATGCTAATATGCATATGCTAAGGAAATGCTAATTAGAACCATATGAAATACCACTATCCCACTAGATGAGGAAAAAAGTTAAGAAGTCTGAAAATACCAAGTGTTGGCAGGGATGTGGAGCAACAGAAGTGCTGATGGAGAGGTGTAACTTGGTACAAACACTTTAGAAGACAATTTGGCATTACTCAGTAAATGCCTATGCTATAACCCAGCAATTCCACTCCCAGGTATACGTATCCTAAAGAAACGCGTGTGACATGTATCCCAGGAGACATGTTCAAAAACGTTCATAGCAGCATGGTTTGTAATAGCAAAAACCTGAAAACATCTCAAATATCTTTTGTCAGCAAAATGAGAAAATTGTGCCATATTCATACAAGGGAAGACTACACAGAAGTGAAAATTGGATGAACTGCAGATACAGCATGGGTGACTCTTAGAAACATAATGTTCAGTGAAAAAGCAAGCCTCAGAAGAATACCCACAGTATGATACTGTTCTCTAAAAGGTACTTTTTGTTACAGAAAATTTAAAACATAAACAAAAGCAGACTGAAGGATATAATGAACCCTCATATCTTGATCAGCCAGACTCAACAATTTTTAACTCAAATCCAGCTTCACTTCTACCCCACCCCTCTTGTATAATTTTGAAGCAAATCCCAGACATCATTTCATTTCCTTAGTAAATATTTCAATGTATTTCTCTAAGATAAAAACTCTTAAAGAAAACCATAACCTGAATACCATTGTCACACCAAGAAAATTAACAATAATTCCTTAATATCATCAAATATCCACATTTCCAATTGCCTCATAAATGTAATAAAATTATTAGTAGTTTATTTGGATCAGGACCCAAATAAGGTAGATTCACTGAAATTGATGGACATGCCTCTTAAATCGCTTTTAATCTGTAGGTTTCTTTTTTCACCTTACGGAAAATGATGAAAGTTTACTAGATTCTTATAAGCTATTCAAACAAGGGTGGAAAGTGTCTAAAATACTTTAGTCAACACTGCAAGCTACCAATTTCATCAATAACAGGCCATTTTTAACACCCACTATGTTAATTATTAATAAGCCACTCAATACGCAAATGAAAAGCCATTTCTAACATTCATGATGCTAATTAGTGAAGTCTGGTGTTTCTCAAGGATAGTTGAAGCCCTTGAGGTAATTGCCTATTTGGCTTTTGATCAGATGCTGGCTGACTCTTCTGGAAGTGTGTATTCCAGCTTAGGCCAACTGATGGCCCCTGGAGTTTAACTTAAAGACACATATATTTAAATCGCCCTGTGTCTTAGAGTGAGTTCCTTAAAAACAGTCTCCAAGGGACTTCCCTGGTGGTCTAGTGGTAAAGAATCTGCCTCCCAATGTGGGGGACACAGGTTCAATCCCTGGTCGGAGAGCTATGATCTCACATGCTGCAGGGCAACTAAGCCCGTGCGCCACAACTACTGAGCCTGCGCTCTAGAACCCACAAGCCACAACTACTGAGCCCGAATGCCACAACTACTGAAGCCCGCGTGCCTAGAGCCCGTGCTCTGCAACAAGAGAAGCCACCACAATGAGAAGACCACGCACTGCAGCGAAGAGTAGCCCCGCTCACCGCAACTAGAGAAAGCCCGCGTGCAGTGACGAAGACCCAACGCAGCCAAAAATAAATAAATAAATAAATTTTAAAAAAAATTAAAATAAATAAATTAATTAATTTAAAAAACGTTGATAAAAATTTTTAAATGTGTATGAAAACAAAAAAGACCTACAACAATCAAAGTAATTTTGAAAAGAACAATGTTGCAAGACTTATACTATGTGATTTTCTTTTTATAGACTTTTTTTAAAAAATAGATCTTATTTTATTTATTTATTTTTGGCTGCGTTGGGTCTTTGTCGCTGCACGCGGGCTTTCTCTAGTTGTGGCTAGCAGGGGCTACTCTTTGTTGTGGTACACGGGCTTCTTATTGCGGTGGCTTCTCTTGTTGCGGAGCACGGGTTCTAGGCGTGCAGGCTTCAGGAGCTGTGGCACGTGGGCTTCAGTAGTGTGGCTTGTGGGCTCTAGCGCAGGCTCAGTAGTTGTGACGCACGGGCTTAGTTGCTCTGCGGCATGTAGGATATTCACGGACCAGGGCTCGAACCCATGTCCCCTGCATTGTCAGGCGGATTCTTAACCACTGCGCCACCAGGGAAGCCCACTATGTGATTTTTTTTTAAAATATTTATTTATTTAGGCTGCAACGGGTCTTAGTTGCGGCATGCATGTGGGATCTAGTTCCCAGACCAGGGATCGAACCCAGGCCCCCTGCATTGGGAGCGCAGAGTCTTACCCACTGGTCCACCAGGGAAGTCCCAAAAATTAGTTTATTTATTTATTTTTTGGTCACATCTCGCAGCTTGTGGGATCTCAGTTCCCCGACTGGGGATTGAGCCCAGGCCACAATAGTGAAAGCCTAGAATTCTAACCCCTAGGCCATCAGGGAACTTCCCCACTATGTGATTTTTGACTTACTATAAAACTACAGAAATCAGGAGTGTCATATTGGCATAAAAGTAAACAAAAAGACCAAGGAATCAGAAGACTAGTGAGGCCAGAAATAAACATACACATATATGGTCAATTAATTTTTGACAAAATAGCCAAGGTAATTCAATGGGAGAAAAGACAATCTTTTCAACAAGTCGTGCTGAAATAGCTAGAAGTCCATATGGTAAGAAGTGAACCGCAACCCTTACATCACACCATACAAAAAATTAACTAAAAATAGATCATAGACCCAAGCATATGTGCTAAAACTATAAAACAGCTAGAAGGAAACATTTTTAAAATTGTGACCCTAGGTAGACAAAAATTTCTTTCTTTCTTTTTTCTTTTTCTTTTTGGCCATGATGAGAGGCTTGCAGCATCTTAGCTCCCGCACCAGGGATTGGGCCTGGACCTTGGCAGTGAAAGTGCCGAGTCCTAACAACTGGACCGCTAGGGTATTTCCAAAGATTTCTTAAATAAGACACAAAGGCACACACCATAACAGAAAAAAAAAAAAAAACCTGATATGGTGGAATTCATCAATTAAACACTTCTGCTCTGAGAAAGGCTCAGTTTAAAAAATGAAAAAAAATTAGTCTTTTGTTTTTAGTCTGTGTTTACATAGAGGAGAATACATATTACAAATTCACAATACATATATTTGGCAAAGGACTATATCCAGAAAATATAAAGAACTCATAACTCACTAATAAGAAAACAAACAATCTAATTAAAACGGGGGGCTTCCCTGGTGACGCAGTGGTTAAGAATCCACCTGCCACTGCGGGGGACATGGGTTCGATCCCTGGTCCAGGAAGATCCCACATGCTGCGGAGCAACTAAACCCGCGTGACACAACTACTGAGCCCTCATGCCACAACTACTGAAGCCCACGCACTTAGAGCCCATGCTTCGCAACAAGAGAAGCCACCGCAATGAGAAGCCCGCGCACCACAACAAAGAGTAGCTCCCGCTCGCCGCAACTAAAGAAAGCCCGCGCTCAGCAACAAAGACCCAGTGCAGCCCCAAATAAATAAATAAATAAATAAATAAATAAATAGGGAATGTGTGTGTATGTGTGTGTGTGTGTGTGTGTGTGTATATATATATATATATATATATAACAGAATCACTTTGCTGTACGGCAGTGATTAACACAACACTGTAAATCAACTATACTTCAATAAAAAAATTAAAAAAAATTTTAAATAAAAAATATTGTCTTTCTATAAATGAAAAAGAAAGTATCTCAGAGAGTCATTTTAAGGATTGAACAAATGGTTAGCACAGTAACTAACACATAGTAGGGACACAGGAAATGTTAGCTAAATAGGTATATAAATATATATATTCCAATTTTCCTCAAAATGTACAATGTAGATAAATTATTATAGAAAAATGACTAGAAAGAAACACACTAATATATTGAGTGATTATTTCAGAGTGGTAAAATTGTGATTTTAAAATTCTTATTCAAAACCGTACAATAAGTGTGCATATATTTTCCTACTTTTTTTTTAAGCATATATTTTCTAATCACAGTGGAGATTATAAAAAAGGTAAAAGCTTTGGGCTAATGTAGGTAGGTCCAAGGAAACTCACTGAAGTGTAGTTTGTATGTAGGAGATGATTGTGACACCAGTAGACATCCAGCGGGTTCAAGTGACTTTAGTTGTGTTACTCCTTGCAGTGGAGCCCTGGGAAGCCAGCAAAATGAATGAAGCAGTATATATATATATATCTCCGTTACAAAAACAAAGTCTCAGTGTAGGAAAATGAAGCTGATTTTTGTGTGTTGACTACGTGTCCTGCTACTTTCCTGAATTCATTCATTCAAGTTTTAGCAATGGGGGGGGGAGAATCTTTAGGGAATTCTACATATAAGATCATATCATACATATATGATATAATGTATATATATATATTTCTTGAAATGACAAAAAATTTTAAGTACAATATAAACTTCAGTTTTTTCTTGAACGATTTATGAATAAGTTGCCATCATGTTGCCTCTTTACCTCCAAATGGTTTGTATTTTGTATAAATAAGAACATTCTCCACTATATACACGGTAAGACAGAGGTGAAAGCCAGGAAATTAACACTGATGAATCATTACCATCTAAACGGCAGAATCCAACCCCCTTTGTGATTGTGCCAATAGTGCCTTACTTTCCACTGTATGTTTTGAAATTCGAACCGTATAGTATGTTATCTTTACAAACATATTTTAATGTTCAATAACTACATGAAAACACACATAAAATAAAAATTAATTCATTTAACAATGAGCCCTGGAGTCCCAAGGGATGCCAGATTTTCTCAGGTCTCCGCAGGGGACCTCCTCATTCCACAGCCCCCCAGAAACATATTCAGAAAGGCTGGCATGGGGAAAGGTAGCTATAGGCGGTTTGCAAAGTGCAGAAAAAGCTCAGGTCCTGAAAGGGCTCGAACTGGCGCCCAGGCTTGGTGGTCCCACAGGATTTTCCACCTCTCTTTAAGGTGAAACCAAGGAAAACAGGTCCCTGCTCCTGCACAGATTGCCAAGATTGCAATGTTGGCAGCGGCCAGGAGGGGGCAACATGTCACTGGTTTCACAAGGTTCCAGGCCGAGAAACATCCGGCAGGGGCGCGGCTCCGGACTTTCCAACACGTGGTGCGCTGCTGGCACGCGCCCTCCAACCCCCTCTCCGTCCGCTGCTGAGAACCACAGCCGATGCGAGTGCTTTGTGGGTGCGGGATTCGGGGGCGCTCCCGTGGTCTGGGCTCCTCTCCCACGAGTGGCCTTTTAGGGACAACCCAACCACCTCCTTGAAACCAGAAAATCCCCACCTGGTACTCAGGGCTGACTGGGCTTCTGTATGTACCCCGCTCCCCGTTCCCCCTCCAGAATCCCTCGGGTAGGGCCGGGGTCGCAGGGCAGTTGAGTGAGCCGAGGAGGAAGAAGTGTGAGAACGGCGCTTTAGACAGCAGCGGGGTCACAGGAGCACGGCCCTTTGCGTCCCGTGTCGCTGCAGTACGCGTCTGCCTCGGGGCGCTAACTGGCGGGGCCGGTCCCAACTCGGGGACAGATAAGAGGGCGGCGACGCCCAGATTGGCTTCCAAGCCCCTCCCTGCGCCACCTGTCTGCAGGCGCCGGGAGGCCGGGGAAGCGGGGGAGAGGGATGAAGCCTCGGGCATCGGCGCGGGGAGCCGGAGATTCACGCATCTTCTCCACGAGGCTGGGGTCTCCAAGGGACCTGTTTGCAGACGTACCGATTGGGGGGTCCATTACACTCAGGGAGCAGGCGCCAAGGGATGGCTTGGGCCCCTTCAACTTCCCTAAAGTCGCCCCCCACCTCATTACCACGTGGCTGCTTCGCAAAGTGCTGCAGGGGGGCAAGCCAAAGCCCCACCCCCGCCAGATCGTGACCCTCCTCAGGCCTCCAGGGACACAAAGTGCCCTCGGAGATCCAGGCCAGGACCCGCCCCAGCCACGAAATCGCTGTGTGACCCTTAGTGTCTTCACCTCCCGGAGCCTGCTATCCTCGCCTATGTGAAAGAGACACAGACACACAGGAGGGGCACAGACGAGAAGCTAAGACTTTATTTGCCACCCAAGACCCCTGCACACCGTCCCCACCCGCCCTCCTGGGAAGGCTCAGAAGATCTCCACCAACTCCAGCTGCATGTCCCCGCCCATCTCCAACAAGCGCGCGCGCTCTGGTGGGAGCCGGTAGACGAAGTGGTGGTATTCCAAGTCCTCCACCACAACCTGCAGGGGCGAGGAGACAGGGTTTAGGGTTCCCGAGGCGACTGCGGGGTCATTCCAGACTCGTACCCACGCTGCGTGACCTCGGCACCCACGCAACCCCGCATTAAGGAAAAGGGCTACTCTTGATTCTAAGCCCTTGCCGTGAGGATTCAATGAGTTCATTGTTGGCACGGGACTGCTTTTTAAGCTTTGGCGGTGGATGTGGTCTCCACGGGGCCCGCGTCCACCGCCTCACTGTGACGCACAGATTGAAAGTGGAGAACGGCCTGGGTGGCGGAGGGTCTACAGCGACCACTCCCTGCTGGGACTTATTTTGGGTCCTGTCTCCCAACCCAGCCATTCCCCTGCCCCAGAGCCGCTACGTCAGACACCAGTGGACAGGGAATAGGGTCTGGGATGTCCACGCCTCCCCGCTGGACACCCACCCTTTGGGCTCTTGCTCTCGCGTCCTTGCCACCGCCATACGCCTGCCCTCAGTGCGCTTGCGCCACGGGAGGTGAGGAACTGGGGACGCCCTGCCCAGCCTTGGCCGCGCCTTTGCTCCCCACCTCCGCCAAGGGCCTTCCTGGCCTTGCCAAGGGAAGAGACCTGGGTGTTGGCGGCCACCCCTGTGGCAGAGACACACCTTGAAGCCTGTCTTGCTGGCGACGAGGAGGAGGTGGAATTGCTGCCCACGCTGGAAGGGAATGCCTAAGCCACGCTCCTCTGGGCCCCACTCGCCACACTTCAGGGTGTTGAAGACCACCGTGGATTCATCCAGCCGGGGGTTGAAATGCAGGACGGTCTCACTCCCCGGCTCCTCACTGCACAGCAGGTTTATGTAGAACCTGGTAGGTGGCGGATGGGAGGGGGCGTCGGAGAGAGGACTTACCGATTGCCAGAGCACATCCAAGTTTACAGGGACCTGAGAGCCACACGCCAGTGAAGGAGGGGTGGTGGACTGGGGGCCAAGGAGCCCAGATCCCAGGACATCCAGAAACCAACTGGGGACCTGGACACACAGCCACCTAGGCGAGGGGCACTGGACTATGGCCTGGCTCCCCCTCATTTCCAGAGTCTGGGAGTTGCCAAGGAGTCATGGTCCTGAAGACCAGGTTGCTCCTGGTTCCCAGGTGTTCTCCTGTTCCCAAGCACAGTGCTCCTGATCCCCCAGCGCCCAGAGGGCTGCGGACAACACCAGGGACCCCAGTATTCCCAGGCATCGTAGATTCCCAGAAATCCTGACGCTCCCGACCCAGGAAGTCATAGGTTTGATTGCTGAGGCCTCCCAGGTGCCCAGGGCACCTCTGACTCACAGGCTGTTTTTCCACAGTTGCTTCAGACTCAGACTGGAAGTCATAGGATTATAAGTAAGAACCTTGTTGCCCTGGATCCCCCAGATTCTTAGAAGGATGCAGGGACCCCAGGTACACTGTCCTGGGACAAATGAGTGAAGACATCAGATTCCAGAAGGTGGGAAATAGCCTGGGGATTCCAAGATCCTGGTGGGCAAAGTTGGCCTGGGGCTTCGTTCTCTGGGCTGTAAGAAGTAAGGTCAGCTGAGCCTGGAGACCTCCCACCCCTTACCGCTGAGGCTTGGGGGTCTCACCTGTCAGCCCCTCTGGGGACAACACCACGAACAAGCATCACGGTGCCGACTCCGAAGCCCTCGGGCAGCGAGGTCTTGTAGGGCACATTCTGCAGCAGCAGGAGTGCGGGGGCCAAAGTGGATCAGGGAGGCAGAGGAGAGAGACAGATGGGTCAGCGCCGGGGAGAACATGACCAGGACCGAGACCAGCAGAATCAGAGAGCAGAAAGGGCACAGAGGCAAAGGAAAGAGAGCCAGGCGTAGGGAAAGGGTTGCAGAGCGGAACACAAAGAATCAACAGGAAGATATTCAGAGAGGTAGAAAGTAAGGGGGAAACACCAAGGGGGAGATGGGAGCATGGGATGGATTGGGTCAACCCAGAAACAACAGCCCAGAACGTCATAGCACGCCCCAACACCCACTTTCTCCTTGAAACAGGAGACCTCAGCCAAGCCCCAGCCGCTACCCCATTCCGGTGCAGCCTTCGGTCCCAAACCTCCCCACCTCCACACCCCCGAAGCACTCACATATCTCCCTGTCATGGCTGGAACAGCGGACAGGCAGTGGTGGTGGTGGGTATGGCTGCTGGGACCTTAAGTAAAAGCAGGGCGTGGCTGGCCCTGGTGACTCACCATCACCCCTTTCCACACCCACCACCCACACCTGGCACAGACCCTGGCCCTGGGGCCATGCTGGCCAGCACCCTCCTTCTAGGGCCTCTGACACCCCTGCAATCCCTGAGGATTCCCAGGTGTACGGTCCCTCTCCTCTGAGCTAATAATGATAGGAACAGTTAACAATAACAATAATAATAACATTATAGGGACTTCCCTGGCAGTGCAGTGGTTAAGAATCCACCTGCCAGGGGAGTGGACACAGGTTCGATCCCTGGTCCAGGAAGATCCCACATGCCTCAGAGCAACTAAGCTCGTGCACCACAACTACTGAGCCTGCGCTCTAGAGTCTGCGAGCCACAACTACTGAGCCTGCGTGCCACAGCTACTGAGCCCGAGTGCCACAACTACTGAAGCCCGCAGGCCTAGAGCCCGTGCTGTGCAACAAGAGAAGCCACTGCAATGAGAAACCCGTGCTCGCCACAGCTAGAGAAAGCCTGTGTGCAGCAACGAAGACCCAACGCAGCCAAAAATAAATAAATACATTTATTAAAAAAAAAACACATCAGAGAAGGCTCATTGAGCCACCATCCCTCCAGCCTTACCTTCCTGGTGCCTGGCGGAGAGAAAACACTCTCATGCCCATTTCATCATGGAAAACTCGAGTCCTGAGAGGCTAAGCTGTGGGCTGCAACTCTGGACCCTCTCTCCCAGGTTGGGACCTACTGACTAGGGCTAAGGATGTGTCTGCACTGAAATTCCAGTTTATGCTTCTGTAATATAATAATAACCATGGCAACAACAATAATAATAGAAAAGGGAGCTCAGAGGGGCAGGATATTTTGCCTGATGGTCAAGGCTGTCTCCTTGGTGCCTAGTGCAGTGCCTGGCACACATAAGTGCTCCGTAAATATGGGTGAAAGAAGGAATAAAAGATAACACAGCTGCCATTAACGAAGCCTCCGGCCTTTCTAGCATGTGCGAGAGACCACTGATCTCAGACAGGCCACCGAGGGAGGGCCATTGATCCCCCTTATTTGACAGATAAGGAAACTGAGGCTCAGAAATGAGAAGCAGTTTGCCCAAAAAACACAGCGGTGCAGAACCACGGGGACTGTGTCTCTGGCTTTCTTGATCTCTGGACGTTTCTCTCTGGTTTATTCTGTCTCCAGGATGCCCTAGTCTCTCTGACTCTCTGTCTCTCTGGCTGTCCTGTGTCTCTGTCCCCCCGCCCCCCGACGTGTTCCTGTTTCTCTCCTTCGAGTCTCTCTCCCTCCTCCTCCCAGAACCCTTCCTCTCTCCCATCCGATGTTCAGGACAAGGGGGCGGGGAAGGAGGGGTGTCCTAGGACCCGCCCCCCAGCCAGACCAAGGAAGAGAAAAAAGTGGGACCCTCCACCCAGGCCCATTTCCACTCCCCACAGCCCAAAACTCCAGAAGAGGAATCCAGGTATGAAGGGTGGGGTCAGAGGGAGAATGCTGAAAGAGGGTTCTGGAAGACAGGGAACGGGCAGGTGGGGGAGCTGGGCAGAAGCCCCTCCTAGCAGCCCCCTCTCCGTTTCCACCGCCCTACTCCCCGCACCCCACCCCCATTGGCGCCCCACCCGGCAGAGGGAGAAGAGGCCTGGGGCAGAGCCAGGAACGGAAACTCTGGGTGGAGACAAGCAGACTCAGAACCTGAGCCACAGCCTCGCGGGCGGCCCAGCCTCCCTCCAGGCCCCTGACCACGCAGCTAGGGCAGTTGGAGGAGCCAGGGCCTTGGACAGGGAGGCTGGGCAGCTGCATTTAGGCCTTTCGTTGGGGGCTGCAGTCACCCCCATTTGGCAGAGGAGAAAGCAGGCTTAGAGAGGGCCAGCCTCTCACCAAGGCCTCACAGCAAGGACGGGCCAGGGCCTGGGCTGGAGCCGCTCTGTGTGCCAAGGGCACCTCATCGGAACTTTCAATAGAGAGGACAGTGGGGTCTGAGGTGGTACCACCAACATCTACTAGGGTGGAGAGTTTCCCAGGATGGTGGACTCCATGACTCTGATCACTAAGGGTGACCCTTTTCTATACCTCATTCTGTATATTGCTGTGTATCCCACTAGCTCATCTTTTCCCCGATTTCCTCATTGTGGTGGGATATTTCTCCACATGCTTCCGCCCTGCAAGTCCTGACTTGACCTGGATGTTTGGCCAAATGTTTGCATTCAGTCTGTTGCCAGTTTGATTGCTAGTTCATTTCTCAGAAGTCAGATATGGGCATCCTGGATGGATTCTTATTCATTTGTGTTGATTATCTTCGATCAGTTCTGGAATAATATGCTTAGGAGCATTTTTGTTTCACCTCTAAATAAGTGGTGGATGTCCTTATTTCCCAATACTCTTTTTGTTTTCTCGAGCTGTAGGTCACGCTCGTAAATCATCCAGGTTTTAGCAGAACACTACCATGAGCCCTGACAATACACAGACCTGGGCAACCACCACCCCAATCAAGTTTTAGCCCCTGAAACAGCCAGTCCCCCTCCGCCTGCCCCAGGAAACACTGTCACTCCTCAGCATTTAAGAGCCACCAAGTTCATTTGCCATGAAAACAAAGAGAGGGCTGCCCAGCGGGCGGAGTTTGCTGGCTTCCCCTCCTTCAGAAGTAACTGGGGCGAAGAGTACTAAGTGTACCACGGTGTTTGTAGGAATTGAAAATCCCAGGCTCTGTCCATGTCAGCTTCTTGGAGACTTTGGGTTGGTTTTCATATACAGTGAAGATAATTCAGGGGCTGGATTGGTTTTGTAAATTCGTTTACCAATGAGGAAAATGACATGTTTTAAAAATCTGACCTTTTTTTTTGGCCCTGCTGTGCTTGACTTGTGGGATCTGTTTCCCCTGATGAGGAATTGAACCCGGGCCCTCGGCAATGAAAGCACCGAGTCCTGACCACCGGACCACCAGGGAATTCCCCAAAATGTGACTTTTTCTGAAGCTAGGAAGTCCACTGGAAACCTTACAGTTTTACTTATAAATATAGTAAATTGTGTCAACCCAATCACTTGCTAAGGAGAAGCAGTTGCTGTCATATTTGGTTCCATTGATAAACTGAGTTCATTAAACCCCTTTAAACATTGTAATCAGAATGTGGGATTTTGACATGTTGAGTTTTAAGTATTTCCACTGTCTCTCCAAGTCCTAAGTAACCTTGTACATTGCCATCTTGCGCTGTGAGAACACTGATTTGCTGTTTCTCCTCCTCTTCTGCCTTCCTTTCCTCCTTCCGCTGAGCACCTGGGTGATCCAGCTGTTATGCTGGTGAGTAAGTGCTGCCTCTGGGGGGTGGGGGGCCCACAGGGCGGGGTGAGGGGGCTGAGGGGGCGCCCCTCCCCCAGGGCTGGGTCAGCTGGGGTGTCAGAGGGAGCCGGGGAGGAGGGCGCTCAGCAGAGGCTGGCCCTCAGGAGGGGGGCGAGGAGGGCGGCGGGACAGAGGCGAGCGCAGCCCCGACGTGGGAGGAGGTGTCTGGGCAGGGGTGAGGGTCCCTGAGAGGTGCTGGAGCCCAGCGAGGGCGGGGAGCGTCCCCGAGGGCAGGAAATGCCATGTGGGTGTCAGCGATGGAAGGAAGTCCAGAGCTGCTCTCTCCCTGTCAGAGGAGGGACGTATAGATGTGCACCAAAGAAATGGGCCGTGAAGCCTGTGACATCGGACTGGAAATGGAGGTGTCCGTGTGAGCTAATAATTACATGATTAAATTTATGTTAATATTTTTAGGTGTGATTTGTACTGTGGTTATATAGGAGAATTATGCTTCAAAAATGCACACTGAAGGGACTTCCCTGGTGGTCCAGTTTAAGACCCCGCGCTCCCAATGCAGGGGCCCGGGTTTGATACCTGGTCAGGGAACTAGATCCCCCTGCTGCAAAGAAGACCTGGTGCAGCCAAAAAAATTTAAAAAAACTGCACACTGAAGTATTTAGGGGTGAAGTGTCATGATGTCTGCAACTTGCCTTCCAATGGCTCCCAGAGAGAAATGGCAGATGTGGGAAATAGGACGCACCTGGGAGCCTAGATGACGTCTCTGCAGGTCTTCATCGTCCTCTTCTTGTAACTTTTCTGTAAGTGTGAACATTTTCAAAATGGTGGGGGAATAAGCCAAACTTGGGGTTCTGATGTTACAGAATCCGGGCTACCGTGGTTCCCAAAAAGAGCATCCTCTCCAACATCCCTACCCCCCAGATGAGGCCTTGGAAAGCAGTGGAGACAAGAAGAACCTCCCTGGAGGCAGAACCAGAACCAGTCTTTGATCTTCATGTCCAGTGGGCTTGACCTTTGCTATGGACCAGTGTCTGCTGCACGTTGCCCTGTTTCCCGTTTCCTGAATAAGAATGCCTTCACCTTAGTTTATTGGGTGTCTAGGGCCAGCCTTGGCTGGGCGTGACAAAGAGGACTGTGTGTGTCTTCCACCAAAATCCTGGCCTCTGGGCTGGACACAGTAACCAGATGGGCGCTTAGGGTTGTCTCCATTGGAAGAGGAGGTGAGTGGTCTGGGGAGGGGAAGAAGAGGACAGATGAATGTTATTGTAGACAAAGGGGTGGCCTGTAACAGGGAGCACCAGCTGACCACCCAACACCCACTGTCACTTTCTTTCTTAATCAGACTCCTGACTCAGTCCAGGACGGCCATGTGGCTGTTGCATTTCCCCGGGTTCCAGTTACTTTTGTTGTGAAGCCAATTACCCCAACGCTTTGCGGCTTACAACAGCCATTGTGTGTGTGGGGGCTCACGGCTTCTGTAGGTCAAGGGTTCGGACAGGGCACAGAGGGAATGGCTTGTCTTAAGGTTCCATGGTATCTGGGCAACCTCTGTTACTACGGGGCCGCGATCATCTGGGTGACCTGCACACAGCCTTCCTAGGAAGCCTGTGCATCTTCAGAGTAGCCAGACCTCCTTCACGGCAGCTCAGGGCTCCAAAAGCCAGTGCCCTTTCAGCTCACCAGATGAAAGCTGCCTCCTCTTTTCTAACCTGCTCTGGGAAGTCATGCCAAATCTCTTCAGGCTACATTCTATTTGTTATGAGTGAACAACTGAGGTTGGCCTGCATTTAAGCCTCCACTTCATGGTAGCAGAAGTGCCAAAGAATTGGTGGAGGTATTTTTGGTATTAATTTCATACTTTTGTTATTTTTTGTGATTTAATTTAATTTTTATTTTTTTGGCTGTGTTGGGTCTTCGTTGCGGTGCGCGGGCTTCTCATTGCACTGCGGTGGCTTCTCTTGTTGCGGCGCACGGGCTCTAGGTGCGCGGGCTTCAGTAGTTGCAGCACGCGGGCTCAGTAGTTGTAGATCGCGGGTTTAGTTGCCCCACGGCATGTGGGGTCTTCCCGGACCAGGGATCGAACCTGTGTCTCCTGCACTGGCAGGCGGATTCTTAACCACTGTGCCACCAGGGAAGTCCCTTGTTATTTTATTTTAGTTTTTTCAAGAAATATTAGCTATTTTTATTGTTGCTCTTGAAGATTCTCAGAAGACAAACATGACCCCATTCCCAATTTATTTTTAAGAATTTATTTCCAGACAACACATGGATTTAGCAGGGAAAGAAATGAATGCTATTAGAGTTATTTCCTATATTTTAATTTTTTTCCACTGCCCACAGGTGTGCCTCAAGTTTTAAAAGCAGAATGAAGAGCAGAAGCCACACAAGGACCCCCCATATGAGTTTCTCGTTGTCTTAGTTCAGGCTGCTATACCAAAAATACCATAGACTGGATGGCTTAAACAGCAAACATTTTGTACAGTTCTGGAGGCTGGCAAGTCTAAGATCAAAGTGCCTACAGACTCGGTGTCTAGTAAGGGCCTGTTTCCTAGTTCATAGGTGGCCATCCTCTCACTTTGTCCTCACAGGGCAGAAAGGGTAAGGGAGCTCTTTGGGGTCTCTTTTATAACAGCATTAATCCCATTCATGAGGGCTCCACGCTCATGACCTAATCACCTCCCAAAGGCTTCACCTCCTAATATCATCACATTGGGGGTTAGATAGCATATAGATGGGTCTTGTTTTTGTATCCATTCAGCAAGCCTGTGTCTTTTCGTTGGAGCATCTAATCCATTCACGTTTAAGGTGATTATTGATATGTATGTTCCTATGACCATTTTCTTAATTGTTTTGGGTTTGTTTTTGTAGGTCCTTTTCTTCTCTTGTGTTTCCCACTTAGAGAAGTTCCTTTAGCATTTGTTGTAGAGCTGGTTTGGTGGTGCTGAATTCTCTTAGCTTTTGCTTGTCTGTAAAGCTTTTGATTTCTCCATCAAATCTAAATGAGATCCTTGCCGGGTAGAGTAATCTTGGTTGTAGTTTCTTCCCTTTCATCACTTTAAGTATATCATGCCACTCCCTTCTGGCTTGTAGAGTTTCTGCTGAGAAATCAGCTGTTAACCTTATGGGAGTTCCCGTGTATGTTATTTGTCATTTTTCCCTTGCTGCTTTCAATAATTTTTCTTTGTCTCTAATTTTTGCCCATTTGATTACTATGTGTCTCGGTGTGTTTCTCCTTGGATTTATCCTGTATGGGACTCGCTGCGCTTCCTGGACCTGGGTGGCTATTTCCCTTCCATGTTAGGGAAGTTTTCGACTATAATCTCTTCAAATATTTTCTCGGGTCCTTTCTCTCTCTCTTCTCCTTCTGGGACCCCTATAATGCGAATGTTGTTGCGTTTAATGTTGTCCCAGAGGTCTCTTAGGGTGTCTTCATTTCTTTTCATTCTTTTTTCTTTATTCTGTTCCGCAGCCGTGAATTCCACCATTCTGTCTTCCAGGTCACTTACCCGTTCTTCTGCCTCAGTTATTCTTCTGTTGATTCCTTCTAGCGTTGTTTTCATTTCAGTTATTATATTGTTCATCTCTGTTTGTTTGTTCTTTAATTCTTCTAGGTCTTTGTTAATCATTTCTTGCATCTTCTCCATCTTTGCCTCCATTCTTATTCCGAGGTCCTGGATCATCTTCACTATCATTATTCTGAATTCTTTTTCTGGAAGGTTGCCTATCTCCACTTCATTTAGTTGTTTTTCTGGGGTTTTATCTTGTTCCTTCATCTGGTATATAGCCCTCTGCCTTTTCATCTTGTCTATCTTTCTGTGAATGTCCCCTTGTTATTTTTTAATCAAAGTTATTCATGCACATAGTCTACAGATTCAAATAGTGGGTAAACAACATCTTTCCTCCCACCCATCTGTCCACTTCTCCAGCCCAACATAGCTCTTTTAAAAAGAATGATTATTATTATTTTGGCCTCGTCGTGCATGCGGGATCTTAGTTCCCCAACCAGGGATCAAACCCGTGCCCCCTGCAGCGGAAGTGCACAGTCTTAACCACTGGACCAGCAGGGAAGTCCCCTGGTCGGTGTATTTTAAAACCACTACATCCACTTCCCTTTGCAACCACAGGTAGCTAAATGCATGTAAGTGGATAGTCTGTGTGGGGCTTCTGGAAAATTCTTTGCAGGAAACTGACCCAGCAGCAGAAGAGCCATTTGACCCTCCACCTTCCTCGTCCTTCCTGTCTGAAACATACCATGATCAGAAATTTTGGTCAGGAAGTAAAACCTGTACCTGCTGACACAATAATGTTCGTCGTGACCCAGAGGTTGTACTGAGTCCTTTTTCTCTCCAAGTTTAATATGGCCAAAAATATACTTGCATAACATTGAAAGACACAGTTTTACAAAGCTTGGGGTGAAAGAACAGTAGTTTTCTCCCCACCCACCTCCTCATTTCCCCTTCAGGAGAGGCAAAGCCATTTTAGCTGGATCTTTCCCTCCATAGCTGTAAATAATCTACTTATTGCTACTTCTGGATCTTTCTGTTGGGGCATTATGTATTGAGACTCCCACTAAAGAGGAAGAGGATGTAGCTTTCTTTCATTTCCTCAGCTCCTCCCTCTCACTGTGTACATGTGCCCCCTTACTATTTACCAAGAGACTTACAAAGTCATTTTGGTTAGATCGGTGGTCAGTGTTTACATTCCTGTGACTCTGTTGGCACCATTCACCAGCCAGCCATGTGGTGTATCCGTGAAGGGTTCTCCTTTTTGCATATCTTTATGTTTTTCCTGGAGTTAATGATCATCCTATTTTGTATTTGTTTCGTTTTCTCTTATGAAAACGTACTCATATGTACTTCTTATGAACTGGAATCCTGAGTTCTCTGTCCCTTGACAAAATCTCTCAATACATTCAGATGCACCCAACTTTCTATTCGTTTCACTTTCGTGGAGATTTTGCCCCTAGCTGTCCTTTACGCCAGCCCTCCCTTTCCTTCCCAATGGAAAGGTGGTTGAAGCCCCCAGGTAGTTGTCTCTGTGTACAGCTGTCACCTCTCAGCCTCCCATTTTTTTTTGTTTTTTAATTCAAGACCCATTTATTCTCTAGTTCAGCCCACATGGAGACACCCTCCTTGAAAAGGCGTTAGATCCTTCCATTCACTTTAAGACCTTGTGCTGAAAACACGTGTTCCAAGGTTTCAACTATGAGATCCACATTCTTAAAGCACTAATTCTTAAACCTCATCTAGATCTCTCCCCTTGGATGGGGCAGATGACCCAAACACAGCGAAGAACAGCTCAGGGCTGTGGGCTCTGCTCGCCCAGAAGACCTTGTAGCTTCCCTGACCACCCGGCTGCAGCCAGGATTAGGGCCCTGAGACGAAGGGCGTCTGGTGGGTTACCGCCACCGCAGATGGGACACGCTTCCTTCGGGCGCCTTCCTGCCACCACCGGCCCCAACTCCTGTCCTCTTCACTAGGCTGGCTGTCACCTTTAGTTTCTCTGGAGTTTGGGGATTCCAGACGGTCTCTGCTCACACTTCTTCTGTATCCCGCCTGCTGCCTCAGCACTGCTGAGCCACACCAAGGGGGAAAAGCACACAGAACTGCTTTGCAACACACCAACGTTCCACACAAAAGTTATTTTATAAGCCTGCAGGTTCTTTTTTATCACAGGACATTCCCAAGGCCGTGACTTGCCCCGGCTCCCCACTGCCCTTGCCGGCCCACTGGAGGGCCGTGGCCGAGGTGCTGAGTCGGCACACTCCCCTGGCTCCACCCCGGCGCGCCCTCCTGGAGGACTGAGGGCGGTGCCCTGGGCGCATCAGCAGCATCTGTCCCGAAGCCAGTCCTAGAGTGACAAGAGGCACACCTGCAGGTCTCTTCCACTGACCAGCGCACAGGACCGAGCTGGGCGCACCGACCCTGGTCCGGACTGTGTCGGCTGGTCATTCTTGCCGAGGTTCACAGGCCAACAGCCGCTGTCCTCCCTTCCCTGCTCATCACTGCACCAGCGGCTCACTCCCACCTGCTGCCGTCACACGCCTGGCAACCTCGTGTTCCGGGGCCAGCCGAGAACTGAGACCCCAGCAGGCCCCTTAGTTCCCAACAGGCAAACTCCGCATCAAACTACTGCTGTCTAGCCGTGTTCTCGAGGCTTCAGAGCCGGGAAAGTGCGGAGAGCATAGCAAGCCGCGGAGCCCCAGCCCCGGACCCGCGATGCTCCGCGGAGGCGCCGGAACCTCGCTGCATGCCACCCCCCAAAACAAGCGGCCTCTGCGCCCACCTGTCTCGCGGACCTGGGCGCACCTCCGGCCACCGCGGCCCAGGACGGAGGCGCGGGGCTCAGCCGGCCGGCGGCGGGCGCTGGGGCGGGCGGGGACCCGGGCTCCAGCCCCGAGGCAGCGTGGACCCGCCAGGCCCACCTCCGTTCCCGCTGCCCGGAAAGCCTGCCTCCCATTTTTTGTCCCACCTCCAGAAGCACCTGGTGCCATGGATTCCCGAGCTGTTTGGTGGTTCTGAATTCAATGAGTTTCTTCTATAGTTTTCCAACT
This sequence comes from Balaenoptera physalus, assembly GCF_965194825.1. Lineage (NCBI taxonomy): Eukaryota > Metazoa > Chordata > Mammalia > Artiodactyla > Balaenopteridae > Balaenoptera > Balaenoptera physalus. The sequence goes on along the minus strand of NC_138900.1, from coordinate 14,015,873 downwards.
CCAGCCTAGGATTCAATGTCTGGGGTTTACTAAGAGGTGACCACATATCCAGTACCTAAATTTGTCTTCGCTCTCCTTTTCTTTGTCCCTGAGGGTTTACAACTTTTAAAAATCCTTTAAAACATAGTGGTTAAGGGCCAGAGGCCTGGGATCATTTTTTTGGCGCTGCATTCCCTGACTACGTGATCTGAAGACAGTTGCTTTTCTCGTTATGTCAGTAAAACAGGGGTGACAGCAGTCCCTACCCCATAGACTCAATTAGATGACAGTGAGAAACTAAAGGGTGAATGTTGCTCAAGTGCCTAGAGCTGTGTGACACACACCAGGATATGCCATTTGCATGGGAGTAGCTGCTGCTAGTGGGTTTAGGAAGGGAGCCACATTCAAGTGACACATTCTCCAAGCTTGATGTGTCAGCCACATACATTCAGATGACATTTTTGCCTGACCAAACTTGATCTAGTATTTTGTCTGGCTGAGTTCCTTTCCTATTTTTCTTGCCTGGCAGGGCTACAGATATTCAAATGACACAAAGGGTCCACACATCTTTTGTCTTGCCTGACTTTGTTTTTTGTCTTTTAATTAATTACTTAATTAATTAATTTCTTTATTTTGGGCTGTGTTGGGTCCTTATTGCTATGCGCGGGCTTTCTCAAGTAGCAGCGAGCGGGGGCTACTCTTCGTTGCGGTGCACGGGCTTCTCATTGCAGTGGCTTCTCTTGCTGTGGAGCACGGGCTCTAGGCACGTGGGCTTCAGTAGTTGTGGCTCAGGGGCTCTAGGGCACAGGCTCAGTAGTTGTGGCGCACAGGCTTAGTTGCTCCGCGGCATGTGGGATCTTCCCGGACCAGGGCTCGAACCTGTGTTCCCTGCATTGGTAGGCGGATTCTTAACCACTGCACCGCCAGGGAAGTCCCTGTATACACATTTAAATGTTTTCCGTGATCCTGGAGCCCTCATAAGGAAATAAACGCAAAGAAACAGCTAAACCTTCAAGCTAAGAACAATAAAAGCAATTGTGGAAAAGTAACTAATATGTGGGGAGGCTAAAGGAAGATAAGAATTGTTTTAACAAGGCCTGTTTTCATTGAACTCTCTAGGTCTAGGTCTCAGCTTGCTGATAAAAATGTTACTTTCCTTGGGTACAAGTAGGGTGTCTTTCACGTAGCAGTTTTTATCTCCTGTTTTCAGGAGAAAAGGGGAGATTAGACTGCCCTTCCTGTATTTGCTGCTTTTCAAGTGCTTTTAGCTCAAAATAATCCTCATGCCAAAGGGGCATATTCTGTTGGTGGTGGTGGTGTTTAATATTTATTTATTTAGGCTGTGCCAGGTCTTCACTGTGGCATGCGGGATCTTCGTTGCAGCATGCAAACTCTTAGTTGTGGCATGCGGGATCTTCGTTGCAGCATGCAAACTCTTAGTTGTGGCATGCGGGATCTTCGTTGCAGCATGCAAACTCTTAGTTGTGGCATGCGGGATCTGGTTCCCTGACCAGGGATCGAACCCAGGCCCCCTGCATTGGGAGAGTGGGGTCTTACCCACTGGACCGCCAAGGAAGTCCCAAAGGGTAATATTTTGGGTGGCATATTTGTCACCCTTCAACACACACACGCACACATATTTACATCCATCTTTCTTTCTCTTTTATGTGTATATAATACTCATCAGTCACAGAGGGCAAGTAGGACTCCACTCATACAAGGTACCCGGAACAGTCAAATTCGCAGAGACAGGAAGTAGCATGGTGGTGGCCAGGGGGTGGGGACAGGGGAACAGGGAGCCGGTGTTTAGTGGGGACAGGTTTCAGTTGGGGAAGGTGAAAAAGTTCTGGGGATGGATGCTGGTGAGGGTTGCACAACAATGTGAATGTACTTGAGCTCACTGAACTGTACATTTAACACAGGGTTATAATGGTAAATTCCATGGTTTTCTATTTTAACACAATTTTTAAAAACTTTTAAAAATAATCCTCTCCAGAAAAACCCCAACTCATGCAATCATTACTTCAAACGGACACTTCCAATTCCAGTCCTCCTCTTCTGCCTTCCTTTCCTCCTTCCGCTGAGCACCTGGGTGATCCAGCTGTTATGCTGGTGAGTAAGTGCTGCCTCTGGGGGGTGGGGGGCCCACAGGGCGGGGTGAGGGGGCTGAGGGGGCGCCCCTCCCCCAGGGCTGGGTCAGCTGGGGTGTCAGAGGGAGCCGGGGAGGAGGGCGCTCAGCAGAGGCTGGCCCTCAGGAGGGGGGCGAGGAGGGCGGCGGGACAGAGGCGAGCGCAGCCCCGACGTGGGAGGAGGTGTCTGGGCAGGGGTGAGGGTCCCTGAGAGGTGCTGGAGCCCAGCGGGGGTGGGGGGCGTCTCCGGGGGGAGGAAATGCCCTGTGGGTGTCAGCGATGGAAGGAAGTCCAGAGCTGCTCTCTCCCTGTCAGAGGAGGGTCGTATAGATGTGGACCAAAGAAATGGGCCGTGAAGCCTGTGACATCGGACTGGAATTGGAAGTATCCGTTTGAAGTAATGATTGCATGAGTTGGGGTTTTTCTGGAGAGGATTATTTTTAAAAGTTTTTAAAAATTGTGTTAAAATAGAAAACCATGGAATTTACCATTATAACCCTGTGTTAAATGTACAGTTCAGTGAGCTCAAGTACATTCACATTGTTGTGCAACCCTCACCAGCACCATCCCCAGAACTTTTTCACCTTCCCCAACTGAAACCTGTCCCCACTAAACACCGGCTCCCTGTTCCCCTGTCCCCACCCCCTGGCCACCACCATGCTACTTCCTGTCTCTGCGAATTTGACTGTTCCGGGTACCTTGTATGAGTGGAGTCCTACTTGCCCTCTGTGACTGATGAGTATTATATACACATAAAAGAGAAAGAAAGATGGATGTAAATATGTGTGTGTGTGTGTGTTGAAGGGTGACAAATATGCCACCCAAAATATTACCCTTTGGGACTTCCTTGGCGGTCCAGTGGGTAAGACCCCACTCTCCCAATGCAGGGGGCCTGGGTTCGATCCCTGGTCAGGGAACCAGATCCCGCATGCCACAACTAAGAGTTTGCATGCTGCAACGAAGATCCCGCATGCCACAACTAAGAGTTTGCATGCTGCAACGAAGATCCCGCATGCCACAACTAAGAGTTTGCATGCTGCAACGAAGATCCCGCATGCCACAGTGAAGACCTGGCACAGCCTAAATAAATAAATATTAAACACCACCACCACCAACAGAATATGCCCCTTTGGCATGAGGATTATTTTGAGCTAAAAGCACTTGAAAAGCAGCAAATACAGGAAGGGCAGTCTAATCTCCCCTTTTCTCCTGAAAACAGGAGATAAAAACTGCTACGTGAAAGACACCCTACTTGTACCCAAGGAAAGTAACATTTTTATCAGCAAGCTGAGACCTAGACCTAGAGAGTTCAATGAAAACAGGCCTTGTTAAAACAATTCTTATCTTCCTTTAGCCTCCCCACATATTAGTTACTTTTCCACAATTGCTTTTATTGTTCTTAGCTTGAAGGTTTAGCTGTTTCTTTGCGTTTATTTCCTTATGAGGGCTCCAGGATCACGGAAAACATTTAAATGTGTATACAGGGACTTCCCTGGCGGTGCAGTGGTTAAGAATCCGCCTACCAATGCAGGGAACACAGGTTCGAGCCCTGGTCCGGGAAGATCCCACATGCCGCGGAGCAACTAAGCCTGTGCGCCACAACTACTGAGCCTGTGCCCTAGAGCCCCTGAGCCACAACTACTGAAGCCCACGTGCCTAGAGCCCGTGCTCCACAGCAAGAGAAGCCACTGCAATGAGAAGCCCGTGCACCGCAACGAAGAGTAGCCCCCGCTCGCTGCTACTTGAGAAAGCCCGCGCATAGCAATAAGGACCCAACACAGCCCAAAATAAAGAAATTAATTAATTAAGTAATTAATTAAAAGACAAAAAACAAAGTCAGGCAAGACAAAAGATGTGTGGACCCTTTGTGTCATTTGAATATCTGTAGCCCTGCCAGGCAAGAAAAATAGGAAAGGAACTCAGCCAGACAAAATACTAGATCAAGTTTGGTCAGGCAAAAATGTCATCTGAATGTATGTGGCTGACACATCAAGCTTGGAGAATGTGTCACTTGAATGTGGCTCCCTTCCTAAACCCACTAGCAGCAGCTACTCCCATGCAAATGGCATATCCTGGTGTGTGTCACACAGCTCTAGGCACTTGAGCAACATTCACCCTTTAGTTTCTCACTGTCATCTAATTGAGTCTATGGGGTAGGGACTGCTGTCACCCCTGTTTTACTGACATAACGAGAAAAGCAACTGTCTTCAGATCACGTAGTCAGGGAATGCAGCGCCAAAAAAATGATCCCAGGCCTCTGGCCCTTAACCACTATGTTTTAAAGGATTTTTAAAAGTTGTAAACCCTCAGGGACAAAGAAAAGGAGAGCGAAGACAAATTTAGGTACTGGATATGTGGTCACCTCTTAGTAAACCCCAGACATTGAATCCTAGGCTGGAGTTGGAAAACTATAGAAGAAACTCATTGAATTCAGAACCACCAAACAGCTCGGGAATCCATGGCACCAGGTGCTTCTGGAGGTGGGACAAAAAATGGGAGGCAGGCTTTCCGGGCAGCGGGAACGGAGGTGGGCCTGGCGGGTCCACGCTGCCTCGGGGCTGGAGCCCGGGTCCCCGCCCGCCCCAGCGCCCGCCGCCGGCCGGCTGAGCCCCGCGCCTCCGTCCTGGGCCGCGGTGGCCGGAGGTGCGCCCAGGTCCGCGAGACAGGTGGGCGCAGAGGCCGCTTGTTTTGGGGGGTGGCATGCAGCGAGGTTCCGGCGCCTCCGCGGAGCATCGCGGGTCCGGGGCTGGGGGCTCCGCGGCTTGCTATGCTCTCCGCACTTTCCCGGCTCTGAAGCCTCGAGAACACGGCTAGACAGCAGTAGTTTGATGCGGAGTTTGCCTGTTGGGAACTAAGGGGCCTGCTGGGGTCTCAGTTCTCGGCTGGCCCCGGAACACGAGGTTGCCAGGCGTGTGACGGCAGCAGGTGGGAGTGAGCCGCTGGTGCGGTGATGAGCAGGGAAGGGAGGACAGCGGCTGTTGGCCTGTGAACCTCGGCAAGAATGACCAGCCGACACAGTCCGGACCAAGGTCGGTGCGCCCAGCTCGGTCCTGTGCGCTGGTCAGTGGAAGAGACCTGCAGGTGTGCCTCTTGTCACTCTAGGACTGGCTTCGGGACAGATGCTGCTGATGCGCCCAGGGCACCGCCCTCAGTCCTCCAGGAGGGCGCGCCGGGGTGGAGCCAGGGGGGTGTGCCGACTCAGCACCTCGGCCACGGCCCTCCAGTGGGCCGGCAAGGGCAGTGGGGAGCCGGGGCAAGTCACGGCCTTGGGAATGTCCTGTGATAAAAAAGAACCTGCAGGCTTATAAAATAACTTTTGTGTGGAACGTTGGTGTGTTGCAAAGCAGTTCTGTGTGCTTTTCCCCCTTGGTGTGGCTCAGCAGTGCTGAGGCAGCAGGCGGGATACAGAAGAAGTGTGAGCAGAGACCGTCTGGAATCCCCAAACTCCAGAGAAACTAAAGGTGACAGCCAGCCTAGTGAAGAGGACAGGAGTTGGGGCCGGTGGTGGCAGGAAGGCGCCCGAAGGAAGCGTGTCCCATCTGCGGTGGCGGTAACCCACCAGACGCCCTTCGTCTCAGGGCCCTAATCCTGGCTGCAGCCGGGTGGTCAGGGAAGCTACAAGGTCTTCTGGGCGAGCAGAGCCCACAGCCCTGAGCTGTTCTTCGCTGTGTTTGGGTCATCTGCCCCCATCCAAGGGGAGAGATCTAGATGAGGTTTAAGAATTAGTGCTTTAAGAATGTGGATCTCATAGTTGAAACCTTGGAACACGTGTTTTCAGCACAAGGTCTTAAAGTGAATGGAAGGATCTAACGCCTTTTCAAGGAGGGTGTCTCCATGTGGGCTGAACTAGAGAATAAATGGGTCTTGAATTAAAAAACAAAAAAAAATGGGAGGCTGAGAGGTGACAGCTGTACACAGAGACAACTACCTGGGGGCTTCAACCACCTTTCCATTGGGAAGGAAAGGGAGGGCTGGCGTAAAGGACAGCTAGGGGCAAAATCTCCACGAAAGTGAAACGAATAGAAAGTTGGGTGCATCTGAATGTATTGAGAGATTTTGTCAAGGGACAGAGAACTCAGGATTCCAGTTCATAAGAAGTACATATGAGTACGTTTTCATAAGAGAAAACGAAACAAATACAAAATAGGATGATCATTAACTCCAGGAAAAACATAAAGATATGCAAAAAGGAGAACCCTTCACGGATACACCACATGGCTGGCTGGTGAATGGTGCCAACAGAGTCACAGGAATGTAAACACTGACCACCGATCTAACCAAAATGACTTTGTAAGTCTCTTGGTAAATAGTAAGGGGGCACATGTACACAGTGAGAGGGAGGAGCTGAGGAAATGAAAGAAAGCTACATCCTCTTCCTCTTTAGTGGGAGTCTCAATACATAATGCCCCAACAGAAAGATCCAGAAGTAGCAATAAGTAGATTATTTACAGCTATGGAGGGAAAGATCCAGCTAAAATGGCTTTGCCTCTCCTGAAGGGGAAATGAGGAGGTGGGTGGGGAGAAAACTACTGTTCTTTCACCCCAAGCTTTGTAAAACTGTGTCTTTCAATGTTATGCAAGTATATTTTTGGCCATATTAAACTTGGAGAGAAAAAGGACTCAGTACAACCTCTGGGTCACGACGAACATTATTGTGTCAGCAGGTACAGGTTTTACTTCCTGACCAAAATTTCTGATCATGGTATGTTTCAGACAGGAAGGACGAGGAAGGTGGAGGGTCAAATGGCTCTTCTGCTGCTGGGTCAGTTTCCTGCAAAGAATTTTCCAGAAGCCCCACACAGACTATCCACTTACATGCATTTAGCTACCTGTGGTTGCAAAGGGAAGTGGATGTAGTGGTTTTAAAATACACCGACCAGGGGACTTCCCTGCTGGTCCAGTGGTTAAGACTGTGCACTTCCGCTGCAGGGGGCACGGGTTTGATCCCTGGTTGGGGAACTAAGATCCCGCATGCACGACGAGGCCAAAATAATAATAATCATTCTTTTTAAAAGAGCTATGTTGGGCTGGAGAAGTGGACAGATGGGTGGGAGGAAAGATGTTGTTTACCCACTATTTGAATCTGTAGACTATGTGCATGAATAACTTTGATTAAAAAATAACAAGGGGACATTCACAGAAAGATAGACAAGATGAAAAGGCAGAGGGCTATATACCAGATGAAGGAACAAGATAAAACCCCAGAAAAACAACTAAATGAAGTGGAGATAGGCAACCTTCCAGAAAAAGAATTCAGAATAATGATAGTGAAGATGATCCAGGACCTCGGAATAAGAATGGAGGCAAAGATGGAGAAGATGCAAGAAATGATTAACAAAGACCTAGAAGAATTAAAGAACAAACAAACAGAGATGAACAATATAATAACTGAAATGAAAACAACGCTAGAAGGAATCAACAGAAGAATAACTGAGGCAGAAGAACGGGTAAGTGACCTGGAAGACAGAATGGTGGAATTCACGGCTGCGGAACAGAATAAAGAAAAAAGAATGAAAAGAAATGAAGACACCCTAAGAGACCTCTGGGACAACATTAAACGCAACAACATTCGCATTATAGGGGTCCCAGAAGGAGAAGAGAGAGAGAAAGGACCCGAGAAAATATTTGAAGAGATTATAGTCGAAAACTTCCCTAACATGGAAGGGAAATAGCCACCCAGGTCCAGGAAGCGCAGCGAGTCCCATACAGGATAAATCCAAGGAGAAACACACCGAGACACATAGTAATCAAATGGGCAAAAATTAGAGACAAAGAAAAATTATTGAAAGCAGCAAGGGAAAAATGACAAATAACATACACGGGAACTCCCATAAGGTTAACAGCTGATTTCTCAGCAGAAACTCTACAAGCCAGAAGGGAGTGGCATGATATACTTAAAGTGATGAAAGGGAAGAAACTACAACCAAGATTACTCTACCCGGCAAGGATCTCATTTAGATTTGATGGAGAAATCAAAAGCTTTACAGACAAGCAAAAGCTAAGAGAATTCAGCACCACCAAACCAGCTCTACAACAAATGCTAAAGGAACTTCTCTAAGTGGGAAACACAAGAGAAGAAAAGGACCTACAAAAACAAACCCAAAACAATTAAGAAAATGGTCATAGGAACATACATATCAATAATCACCTTAAACGTGAATGGATTAGATGCTCCAACGAAAAGACACAGGCTTGCTGAATGGATACAAAAACAAGACCCATCTATATGCTATCTAACCCCCAATGTGATGATATTAGGAGGTGAAGCCTTTGGGAGGTGATTAGGTCATGAGCGTGGAGCCCTCATGAATGGGATTAATGCTGTTATAAAAGAGACCCCAAAGAGCTCCCTTACCCTTTCTGCCCTGTGAGGACAAAGTGAGAGGATGGCCACCTATGAACTAGGAAACAGGCCCTTACTAGACACCGAGTCTGTAGGCACTTTGATCTTAGACTTGCCAGCCTCCAGAACTGTACAAAATGTTTGCTGTTTAAGCCATCCAGTCTATGGTATTTTTGGTATAGCAGCCTGAACTAAGACAACGAGAAACTCATATGGGGGGTCCTTGTGTGGCTTCTGCTCTTCATTCTGCTTTTAAAACTTGAGGCACACCTGTGGGCAGTGGAAAAAAATTAAAATATAGGAAATAACTCTAATAGCATTCATTTCTTTCCCTGCTAAATCCATGTGTTGTCTGGAAATAAATTCTTAAAAATAAATTGGGAATGGGGTCATGTTTGTCTTCTGAGAATCTTCAAGAGCAACAATAAAAATAGCTAATATTTCTTGAAAAAACTAAAATAAAATAACAAGGGACTTCCCTGGTGGCACAGTGGTTAAGAATCCGCCTGCCAGTGCAGGAGACACAGGTTCGATCCCTGGTCCGGGAAGACCCCACATGCCGTGGGGCAACTAAACCCGCGATCTACAACTACTGAGCCCGCGTGCTGCAACTACTGAAGCCCGCGCACCTAGAGCCCGTGCGCCGCAACAAGAGAAGCCACCGCAGTGCAATGAGAAGCCCGCGCACCGCAACGAAGACCCAACACAGCCAAAAAAATAAAAATTAAATTAAATCATAAAAAAAAATAACAAACGTATGAAATTAATACCAAAAACACCTCCACCAATTCTTTGGCACTTCTGCTACCATGAGGTGGAGGCTTAAATGCAGGCCAACCTCAGTTGTTCACTCATAACAAATAGAATGTAGCCTGAAGAGATTTGGCATGACTTCCCAGAGCAGGTTAGAAAAGAGGAGGCAGCTTTCATCTGGTGAGCTGAAAGGGCACTGGCTTTTGGAGCCCTGAGCTGCCGTGAAGGAGGTCTGGCTACTCTGAAGATGCACAGGCTTCCTAGGAAGGCTGTGTGCAGGTCACCCAGATGATCGCGGCCCCGTAGTAACAGAGGTTGCCCAGATACCATGGAACCTTAAGACAAGCCATTCCCTCTGTGCCCTGTCCGAACCCTTGACCTACAGAAGCCGTGAGCCCCCACACACACAATGGCTGTTGTAAGCCGCAAAGCGTTGGGGTAATTGGCTTCACAACAAAAGTAACTGGAACCCGGGGAAATGCAACAGCCACATGGCCGTCCTGGACTGAGTCAGGAGTCTGATTAAGAAAGAAAGTGACAGTGGGTGTTGGGTGGTCAGCTGGTGCTCCCTGTTACAGGCCACCCCTTTGTCTACAATAACATTCATCTGTCCTCTTCTTCCCCTCCCCAGACCACTCACCTCCTCTTCCAATGGAGACAACCCTAAGCGCCCATCTGGTTACTGTGTCCAGCCCAGAGGCCAGGATTTTGGTGGAAGACACACACAGTCCTCTTTGTCACGCCCAGCCAAGGCTGGCCCTAGACACCCAATAAACTAAGGTGAAGGCATTCTTATTCAGGAAACGGGAAACAGGGCAACGTGCAGCAGACACTGGTCCATAGCAAAGGTCAAGCCCACTGGACATGAAGATCAAAGACTGGTTCTGGTTCTGCCTCCAGGGAGGTTCTTCTTGTCTCCACTGCTTTCCAAGGCCTCATCTGGGGGGTAGGGATGTTGGAGAGGATGCTCTTTTTGGGAACCACGGTAGCCCGGATTCTGTAACATCAGAACCCCAAGTTTGGCTTATTCCCCCACCATTTTGAAAATGTTCACACTTACAGAAAAGTTACAAGAAGAGGACGATGAAGACCTGCAGAGACGTCATCTAGGCTCCCAGGTGCGTCCTATTTCCCACATCTGCCATTTCTCTCTGGGAGCCATTGGAAGGCAAGTTGCAGACATCATGACACTTCACCCCTAAATACTTCAGTGTGCAGTTTTTTTAAATTTTTTTGGCTGCACCAGGTCTTCTTTGCAGCAGGGGGATCTAGTTCCCTGACCAGGTATCAAACCCGGGCCCCTGCATTGGGAGCGCGGGGTCTTAAACTGGACCACCAGGGAAGTCCCTTCAGTGTGCATTTTTGAAGCATAATTCTCCTATATAACCACAGTACAAATCACACCTAAAAATATTAACATAAATTTAATCATGTAATTATTAGCTCACACGGACACCTCCATTTCCAGTCCGATGTCACAGGCTTCACGGCCCATTTCTTTGGTGCACATCTATACGTCCCTCCTCTGACAGGGAGAGAGCAGCTCTGGACTTCCTTCCATCGCTGACACCCACATGGCATTTCCTGCCCTCGGGGACGCTCCCCGCCCTCGCTGGGCTCCAGCACCTCTCAGGGACCCTCACCCCTGCCCAGACACCTCCTCCCACGTCGGGGCTGCGCTCGCCTCTGTCCCGCCGCCCTCCTCGCCCCCCTCCTGAGGGCCAGCCTCTGCTGAGCGCCCTCCTCCCCGGCTCCCTCTGACACCCCAGCTGACCCAGCCCTGGGGGAGGGGCGCCCCCTCAGCCCCCTCACCCCGCCCTGTGGGCCCCCCACCCCCCAGAGGCAGCACTTACTCACCAGCATAACAGCTGGATCACCCAGGTGCTCAGCGGAAGGAGGAAAGGAAGGCAGAAGAGGAGGAGAAACAGCAAATCAGTGTTCTCACAGCGCAAGATGGCAATGTACAAGGTTACTTAGGACTTGGAGAGACAGTGGAAATACTTAAAACTCAACATGTCAAAATCCCACATTCTGATTACAATGTTTAAAGGGGTTTAATGAACTCAGTTTATCAATGGAACCAAATATGACAGCAACTGCTTCTCCTTAGCAAGTGATTGGGTTGACACAATTTACTATATTTATAAGTAAAACTGTAAGGTTTCCAGTGGACTTCCTAGCTTCAGAAAAAGTCACATTTTGGGGAATTCCCTGGTGGTCCGGTGGTCAGGACTCGGTGCTTTCATTGCCGAGGGCCCGGGTTCAATTCCTCATCAGGGGAAACAGATCCCACAAGTCAAGCACAGCAGGGCCAAAAAAAAAGGTCAGATTTTTAAAACATGTCATTTTCCTCATTGGTAAACGAATTTACAAAACCAATCCAGCCCCTGAATTATCTTCACTGTATATGAAAACCAACCCAAAGTCTCCAAGAAGCTGACATGGACAGAGCCTGGGATTTTCAATTCCTACAAACACCGTGGTACACTTAGTACTCTTCGCCCCAGTTACTTCTGAAGGAGGGGAAGCCAGCAAACTCCGCCCGCTGGGCAGCCCTCTCTTTGTTTTCATGGCAAATGAACTTGGTGGCTCTTAAATGCTGAGGAGTGACAGTGTTTCCTGGGGCAGGCGGAGGGGGACTGGCTGTTTCAGGGGCTAAAACTTGATTGGGGTGGTGGTTGCCCAGGTCTGTGTATTGTCAGGGCTCATGGTAGTGTTCTGCTAAAACCTGGATGATTTACGAGCGTGACCTACAGCTCGAGAAAACAAAAAGAGTATTGGGAAATAAGGACATCCACCACTTATTTAGAGGTGAAACAAAAATGCTCCTAAGCATATTATTCCAGAACTGATCGAAGATAATCAACACAAATGAATAAGAATCCATCCAGGATGCACATATCTGACTTCTGAGAAAAGAACTAGCAATCAAACTGGTAACAGACTGAATGCAAACATTTGGCCAAACATCCAGGTCAAGTCAGGACTTGCAGGGCGGAAGCATGTGGAGAAATATCCCACCACAATGAGGAAATCGGGGAAAAGATGAACTAGTGGGATACACAGCAATATACAGAATGAGGTATAGAAAAGGGTCACCCTTAGTGATCAGAGTCATGGAGTCCACCATCCTGGGAAACTCTCCACCCGAGTAGATGTTGGTGGTACCACCTCAGACACCACTGTCCTCTCTATTGAAAGTTCCGATGAGGTGCCCTTGGCACACAGAGCGGCTCCAGCCCAGGCCCTGGCCCGTCCTTGCTGTGAGGCCTTGGTGAGAGGCTGGCCCTCTCTAAGCCTGCTTTCTCCTCTGCCAAATGGGGGTGACTGCAGCCCCCAACGAAAGGCCTAAATGCAGCTGCCCAGCCTCCCTGTCCAAGGCCCTGGCTCCTCCAACTGCCGTAGCTGCGTGGTCAGGGGCCTGGAGGGAGGCTGGGCCGCCCGCGAGGCTGTGGCTCAGGTTCTGAGTCTGCTTGTCTCCACCCAGAGTTTCCGTTCCTGGCTCTGCCCCAGGCCTCTTCTCCCTCTGCCGGGTGGGGCGCCAATGGGGGTGGGGTGCGGGGAGTAGGGCGGTGGAAACGGAGAGGGGGCTGCTAGGAGGGGCTTCTGCCCAGCTCCCCCACCTGCCCGTTCCCTGTCTTCCAGAACCCTCTTTCAGCATTCTCCCTCTGACCCCACCCTTCATACCTGGATTCCTCTTCTGGAGTTTTGGGCTGTGGGGAGTGGAAATGGGCCTGGGTGGAGGGTCCCACTTTTTTCTCTTCCTTGGTCTGGCTGGGGGGCGGGTCCTAGGACACCCCTCCTTCCCCGCCCCCTTGTCCTGAACATCGGATGGGAGAGAGGAAGGGTTCTGGGAGGAGGAGGGAGAGAGACTCGAAGGAGAGAAACAGGAACACGTCGGGGGGCGGGGGGACAGAGACACAGGACAGCCAGAGAGACAGAGAGTCAGAGAGACTAGGGCATCCTGGAGACAGAATAAACCAGAGAGAAACGTCCAGAGATCAAGAAAGCCAGAGACACAGTCCCCGTGGTTCTGCACCGCTGTGTTTTTTGGGCAAACTGCTTCTCATTTCTGAGCCTCAGTTTCCTTATCTGTCAAATAAGGGGGATCAATGGCCCTCCCTCGGTGGCCTGTCTGAGATCAGTGGTCTCTCGCACATGCTAGAAAGGCCGGAGGCTTCGTTAATGGCAGCTGTGTTATCTTTTATTCCTTCTTTCACCCATATTTACGGAGCACTTATGTGTGCCAGGCACTGCACTAGGCACCAAGGAGACAGCCTTGACCATCAGGCAAAATATCCTGCCCCTCTGAGCTCCCTTTTCTATTATTATTGTTGTTGCCATGGTTATTATTATATTACAGAAGCATAAACTGGAATTTCAGTGCAGACACATCCTTAGCCCTAGTCAGTAGGTCCCAACCTGGGAGAGAGGGTCCAGAGTTGCAGCCCACAGCTTAGCCTCTCAGGACTCGAGTTTTCCATGATGAAATGGGCATGAGAGTGTTTTCTCTCCGCCAGGCACCAGGAAGGTAAGGCTGGAGGGATGGTGGCTCAATGAGCCTTCTCTGATGTGTTTTTTTTTTAATAAATGTATTTATTTATTTTTGGCTGCGTTGGGTCTTCGTTGCTGCACACAGGCTTTCTCTAGCTGTGGCGAGCACGGGTTTCTCATTGCAGTGGCTTCTCTTGTTGCACAGCACGGGCTCTAGGCCTGCGGGCTTCAATAGTTGTGGCACTCGGGCTCAGTAGCTGTGGCACGCAGGCTCAGTAGTTGTGGCTCGCAGACTCTAGAGCGCAGGCTCAGTAGTTGTGGTGCACGAGCTTAGTTGCTCTGAGGCATGTGGGATCTTCCTGGACCAGGGATCGAACCTGTGTCCACTCCCCTGGCAGGTGGATTCTTAACCACTGCACTGCCAGGGAAGTCCCTATAATGTTATTATTATTGTTATTGTTAACTGTTCCTATCATTACTAGCTCAGAGGAGAGGGACCGTACACCTGGGAATCCTCAGGGATTGCAGGGGTGTCAGAGGCCCTAGAAGGAGGGTGCTGGCCAGCATGGCCCCAGGGCCAGGGTCTGTGCCAGGTGTGGGTGGTGGGTGTGGAAAGGGGTGATGGTGAGTCACCAGGGCCAGCCACGCCCTGCTTTTACTTAAGGTCCCAGCAGCCATACCCACCACCACCACTGCCTGTCCGCTGTTCCAGCCATGGCAGGGAGATATGTGAGTGCTTCGGGGGTGTGGAGGTGGGGAGGTTTGGGACCGAAGGCTGCACCGGAATGGGGTAGCGGCTGGGGCTTGGCTGAGGTCTCCTGTTTCAAGGAGAAAGTGGGTGTTGGGGCGTGCTATGACGTTCTGGGCTGTTGTTTCTGGGTTGACCCAATCCATCCCATGCTCCCATCTCCCCCTTGGTGTTTCCCCCTTACTTTCTACCTCTCTGAATATCTTCCTGTTGATTCTTTGTGTTTTGCTCTCCAACCCTTTCCCTACGCCTGGCTCTCTTTCCTTTGCCTCTGTGCCCTTTCTGCTCTCTGATTCTGCTGGTCTCGGTCCTGGTCATGTTCTCCCCGGCGCTGACCCATCTGTCTCTCTCCTCTGCCTCCCTGATCCACTTTGGCCCCCGCACTCCTGCTGCTGCAGAATGTGCCCTACAGGACCTCGGTGCCCGAGGGCTTCGGAGTCGGCACCATAATGATTGTTCGTGGTGTTGTGCACACCAGGGCTGACAGGTGAGACCCCCAAGCCTCAGCGGTAAGGGGTGGGAGGTCTCCAGGCTCAGCTGACCCGACTTCTTACAGCCCAGAGAACGAAGCCCCAGGCCAACTTTGCCCACCAGGATCTTGGAATCCCCAGGCTATTTCCCACCTTCTGGAATCTGATGTCTTCACTCATTTGTCCCAGGACAGTGTACCTGGGGTCCCTGCATCCTTCTAAGAATCTGGGGGATCCAGGGCAACAAGGTTCTTACTTATAATCCTATGACTTCCAGTCTGAGTCTGAAGCAACTGTGGAAAAACAGCCTGTGAGTCAGAGGTGCCCTGGGCACCTGGGAGGCCTCAGCAATCAAACCTATGACTTCCTGTGTCGGGAGCGTCAGGATTTCTGGGAATCTACGATGCCTGGGAATACTGGGGTCCCTGGTGTTGTCCGCAGCCCTCTGGGCACTGGGGGATCAGGAGCACTGTGCTTGGGAGCAGGAGAACACCTGGGAACCAGGAGCAACCTGGTCTTCAGGACCATGACTCCTTGGCAACTCCCAGACTCTGGAAATGAGGGGGAGCCAGGCCATAGTCCAGTGCCCCTCGCCTAGGTGGCTGTGTGTCCAGGTCCCCAGTTGGTTTCTGGATGTCCTGGGATCTGGGCTCCTTGGCCCCCAGTCCACCACCCCTCCTTCACTGGCGTGTGGCTCTCAGGTCCCTGTAAACTTGGATGTGCTCTGGCAATCGGTAAGTCCTCTCTCCGACGCCCCCTCCCATCCGCCACCTACCAGGATCTACATAAACCTGCTGTGCAATGAGGAGTCGGGGAGTGAGACCGTCCTGCATTTCAACCCCCGGCTGGATGAATCCACGGTGGTCTTCAACAGCCTGGAGTGTGGTGCCTGGGGGTCGGAGGAGCGTGGCTTAAGCGTTCCCTTCCAGCGTGGGCATCCCTTCTACCTGCTCCTCATCGCCAGCAGAAAAGGCTTCAAGGTGCGTCTCTGCCACAGGGGTGGCCGCCAACACCCAGGTCTCTTCCCTTGGCAAGGCCAGGAAGGCCCTTGGCGGAGGTGGGGAGCAAAGGCGCGGCCAAGACTGGGCAGGGCGTCCCCAGTCCCTCACCTCCCGTGGCGCAAGCGCACTGAGGGCAGGCGTATGGCGGTGGCAAGGACGCGAGAGCAAGAGCCCAAAGGGTGGGTGTCCAGCGGGGAGGCGTGGACATCCCAGACCCTATTCCCTGTCCACTGGCGTCTGACGTAGCGGCTCTGGGGCAGGGGAATGGCTGGGTTGGGAGACAGGACCCAAAATAAGTCCCAGCAGGGAGTGGTCGCTGTAGATCCTCCACCACCCAGGCCGTTCTCCACTTTCAATCTGTGCGTCACAGTGAGGCGGTGGACGCGGGCACCGCGGAGACCACATCCACCGCCAAAGCTTAAAAAGCAGTCCCGTGCCAACAATGAACTCATTGAATCCTCACGGCAAGGGCTTAGAATCAAGAGTAGCCCTTTTCCTTAATGCGGGGTTGCATGGGTGACGAGGTCACGCAGCGTGGGTATGAGTCGGGAATGACCCCGCAGTCGCCTCGGGAACCCTAAACCCTGTCTCCTCGCCCCTGCAGGTTGTGATCGGGGACTCGGAATACCACCACTTCGTCTACCGGCTCCCACCAGAGCGCGCGTGTGTTGTGGAGGTGGGCGGGGACGTGCAGCTGGAGTTGGTGGAGATCTTCTGAGCCTTCCCAGGAGGGCGGGTGGGGACGGGGCGCAGTGGTCTTGGGTGGCAAATAAAGTCTTAGCTTCTCATCTGTGCGCCTCCTGTGTGTCTGTGTCTTCTTCACATAGACGAGGATAGCAGGCTCCGGGAGGTGAAGTCACTGACTAAGGGTCACACAGCGATTGCGTGGCCGGGGCGGGTCCTGGCCTGGATCTCCGAGGGCACTTTGTGTCCCTGGAGGCCTGAGAAGGGTCACGATCTGGCGGGGGTGGGGCTTTGGCTTGCCCCCCTGCAGCACTTTGCGAAGCAGCCAGATGGTAATGCGGTGGGGGGCGACTTTAGGGAATTTGCAGGGGCCCAAGCCATCCCTTGGCGCCCGCTCCCTTGGTGTAAGGGACCCCCCAATCGGTACGTCTGCAAACAGGTCCCTTGGAGACCCCAGGTGCGTGAATCTCAGGCTACCTGCGCCGATGTCCCTCTTCTTGCCTCTCACCGGTTTCACCTACCTACTGGCACCTGTAGACGGGTGGCGCGGGATGGGACTTGGAGGCAGATCCGGGCCTCGCCTGCCTCCCATCTGTTCAGGAGTCAGGACAGGCCTTCGACGGTCGCGCCCCGGGGCAGACACGCACTGAAGCTGCAGCCTCCCCGCGGAGAAGACGGGGAACGCGAACGGCTGGGCTCCTGTGTCCCGGCTGCCGTCGAGCGTGTTCACACACTTCGTCCATCTGGGCTCGCCCGACGGCCCCGAGACCCCGGCCCTCCCCGAGATTCTAGGGGGTAGGGGGAGTTGGGTATATACAGACGCCCAGTCACCCCCGACCGCCAGGTGGGGATTTTCTGCTTTCTGGGGGTCGCTGGGTCGCCGGGTCGCCCTTGAATAGCTGTGGTTGGCGGGGGAGCCGGGACCAAGCGAGCGACCCCAGCCTCGCACCCTCAGCGAGAGGCTCGCAGCTGCCGTGGTTCGCAGCTGCGGATGGAGCCGGGGTGGGGGTGGGGGCGGCGGGCAGCGTGCCAGCAGCCCGGGTTTGGGCCCGGGTCTCGGAAAGTCCGGATCCGCACCCCTGGCGGATGTACCTCAGGCTTCCGGCCCGGACTCCAGCCAAAGTGTGACAGACAGATCTCCCCCCTTCCCTTGGGCCGCTGCAGAAGTTGCGGTTTAAAAACGGAGGCTCAGGACTTCCCTGGTGGCGCAGTGGTTGAGAATCTGCCTGCCAATGCAGGGAACACGGGTTCGAGCCCTGGTCCGGGAGGATCCCACGTGCCGCGGAGCAGCTGGGCCCGTGAGCCACAATTGCTGAGCCTGCGCGTCTGGAGCCTGTGCTCCGCAACAAGAGAAGCCGCGATAGTGAGAGGCCCGCGCACCGCGATGAAGAGTGGCCCCCACTTGCTGCAACTGGAGAAAGCCCTCGCACAGAAACGAAGACCCAACACAGCCATAAATAAATAAATAAACAAATACTTAAAAAAAAAAAACAAAAAAAAACACGGAGGCTCAGCAAGTGGGGCTGCTTGCCGACTGAACCTGAAACAGCCAGGGTGGTGGGAAGACCAAACCCTGCCGCAGGACTTGAGCTTTTTCTGGATCCGTTTTTCTGCCCCTTGAGACCCTTCGGCTGAAGCCACCTCACCCCCATGCCCGGCCCTTGAGAGTGTATCTCTGGGTGGGTCGTGGAATGAAGGACACCCTCTCCCACTGGAGGACCCGGGAAAGTCTGAATTCCCCTGGTCCCAGGGCTCATTATGTTTATTTTTATTTTTATTTGCCTGTTAAAGGAATTATATATATATAATATCACTTTTAATATATATATAATTTTTAATATATATAATTTTTAAAATATATGTATTAATTTAAAGATATACCTATAGTACAAATTTCAAAGTATGCAGTGGAAAATATAGTTGTTGGCACAACTGGTAAAGGTGGTTGGGGTCTCGGAATAGATGGTAGTTATCCATCTGTTAATCTGTTAATTATGGTAGTTATCCATCTATTAATCTGTTAATTATGGTAGTTATCCATCTGTTTAATCTGTTATCCATCTGTTAATTTCCTGATTCTCACTGTTGCCTTACAGTGGACATGCAAGAGGATGTTCTCGTTTGTAGAAATACACAATAAAGTATTTGAAGGTGATTAGGAAGCATGTTGGCAACTTATTCTCAAATGAGTGTAGGGAAAAAAATGTTTGTACTGTACTTACAACTTTCTGTGTTAGTCATTTCAAAATAAAAAAACTATAAATATATAAAATATGTATGTGAAAGTCCTCCTTTATAAGAGCAAACTTCTGTTACCCGTGTCTTTATTTCTTGTGTATCTTTCCAAAACTCTCTGCACTTCTAAACACATGTATGTGCAATTTTTTTCCCTCCTTGCATAAAATTGAGCATCTTTCACCTACTCACCTCTTTTTTTGTCACTTAGCAATATATGTGCATAGTTTGATGTGTATATTTGATGTATTGACCCTTTTATCATGATGAAACGTCCTTTGTCTCTAGTAAAATTTCTTTTAACATCTATTGTGTCTGACACTAATTTTGTCCTTCTACTCTCTTATGGTTACTGATTGCATAGTACTTCTTTTCTCATCCTTTTACCTTCAACTTATTTATGTCTTAGATCTAAAGTGTGTCTTTTGTAGATAGCATATACTTGGGTCTTGTTTTCTTATCCAGGCTGAAAATGTATTATTCTCTGTAGCTTCATAACAAATTATCCCAGTAACATCATAAAATAACACATATTTATTGTCTTACAGTTGCTGAAGTTAGGAACCTAGGAGTGGCTTAACTAGGTTGTGGTGCTGAGTTTTCATGCAGTTACAGTCAAACTATAAGTGAAGTTGCTAGCACCCGAAAGAAGTTTTGGCAAACTATGGCTGTTGGTTAAACCCACCCATTACCTGTTTTAGTAAGGCTCACAATCTAAGAATGTTTTTCACATTTTAAAATAGCTGAAAAAAAATGAAAAGAAGAATAACATTCCTTAACACTTCAAATGATGCGAAATTCATATTTCAGTGTCCATAAATAAAGTTTTATTGGGACACAGCCATGCTCTTTCATTTATGTATAGCCTACTGGCTGCTTTTGTGCTTCACCCGTGGAGTTCGGGAGCTGCAACAGAGACTGGGTCACCCACAATGCCTAACATATTTACTATGTTACCATTATAGAAAAAGTCTGCAACCCCTGCTCTAAAGGCTTGACTGGGATTGGAGGAGCTTCTTCTAAGAGGGCTCACACACATGGATGTTGGCAGGAGTTTTCAGTTTCTTGTCACATGAACACTTACGTGGGACTGTTCAAGAAGTTACTGACTCCTCCTGGGGGAGTCATTGAGAAATGGGAGAGCAAGAGAGCAAGCCAAGACAGAAGCTGTAGTGTCTCTTATATCCCAGTTTGAGAAGTGACATACTATCAGTTCTGCCATATTGTATTGATGAAATGTAGTCACACATACCAACCCTGGTATCATTTGGGAGGGGTTCACACAAGGGTGTGAATATCATTGGAGGCCAGTTTGGAAGCTGACCACCACGGACGATCTCTGCCTTTTTTTTTTTTTTTTTAATTTTTGGCTGCGTTGGGTCTTTGTTGCTGCGCGTGGGCTTTCTCTAGTTGCGGTGTGCCAACTTCTCACTGCAGTGGCTTCTCTTGTTGCGGGGCACAGGCTCTAGGCATGTGGGCTTCAGTAGTTGTGGCATGCGGGCTCTAGAGCACAGGCTCAGTAGTTGTGGTGCACGGGCTTAGCTGCTCCGCGGCATGTGGGATCTTCCCGGACCAGGGCTCGAACCCGTGTCCCCTGCACTGGCAGGCGGATTCTTAACTACTTCATCACCAGGGAATCTCCGATCTCTGACTTTTGGTTGGAATGTTTATTTCATTCACACTTGATGTCGTGATTGATATAGTTGGCTTCATGGCTGCCATCTTGCTATTTGTTTTTACTCTGTTAGTCCTTCACTACCTGCCTTTGTGTTAAACAATTTTTAGTATACCATTTAAATTCCTCTGTTTTTTTTTTTAAACTGTATATTTTGAAAGCTGGTTTTTAAATGGTCACTCTAGGGATGACAATATACATTGTAAATGATCACAGTCAACTTTATGTTAATACAGATTTAATTCCAGTAAAATATAGCAGCATTGCTCCAATATATCTCCATTTCCCACCTTATTTTGTGCTATTGTTGTTATATATATCACATTCATATATGTTATACACTCTACAATATAGTGTTATAATTTTCACTTCTACAATCACATTTTTAAAGAAAATAGAAGAAAAAATAAAAGAAATTTTATTTATATAATTTTGAAAAATATTTATCCACATATTCATAATTTATAGGATTCTTTATTTCTTCCTGTGGATTTGATGTCATTTTCTTTCAATGTGAAGGACTTCCTTAGTACTCCCTACAGGGAGGTCTGCTAGCAATGAATTCTCAGTTTTTGTCTATCTCAGAATATTTTTCTTTTGCCTTCAGTTTTTTGTTGGTTTTTTTTTTTCTTCTTAACGTTTGCCTTCAGTTTTTAAATATAGTTTTGTTGAGTATAGAATTACTGACAGTTTTCTTTTGTTTAGCACTTTGAATAAATCATTCAACTGCCTTCTGGCCTTCATTGTTTCTATGAAAATTTAGCTGTGAATCGTACTGCTTTCCCCTATACATGAAGAGTTGTTTTTCACTTATAGCTTTCAAATTTTTCTTTGTCTTTTTTTTTGTTTGTTTTCTTCCAGCAGTTCAACTATGATGGGTCTCGGTATGGATCTCTTTGTATTTATCCTACTTGCAGTTCATTGAGCTTCTCGGATCTAGAAACTAATGTCTTTCATAAAATTGGGTAAGTTTTCAGCCATTATTTCTTCAAACATATTGCAGCAGTGATAGAAAACTAAATATGACCTCTCCAGCTCTCTGGGGGACCCTCTCCCTGTGCCCCTCTAGGCTCGTGACTGATGTATCTCCTGACAGCCATCCCTGGGCAGTGACTGTTAAGTAAGGGAGGAGGGAGCCCAGAAGGAGAAGACTGCCTCAGACTGGAGGCTGCCCAGGTCAGCCCTCCTCCCTTCCTGACCTCCTCAGCAGCCATCCAGGGTCTGAGGGCCCCCAGAACATCTTTGATCAATGTTTGACAAATCCATAGAATCATTTGGAGAACTCAATGAAAATATTGATGCCCAGGACCCACTACAGATTTACTAGGCTAGAACATATGAAATTATTGATATTTAACCACTTTTAACCTACAAAAATGGCATTTTTGTGGTTTAACCTAATCATGGTCTGGGTTGGGGTCAGGTATCAATAGTTCTTAAAAGCTCCCCAGGGGATTGCAATGTAGGACTGTTTAAGAACTAGACTAGGTGAATGAATGAGACAATAAACTGAATGAGTAATTGAACAGACAGTGACAAATGACTGGATATGTGAACAAGCGAGTGAGTGAATGAATAAGAGTGAATAAATGGATGCATGAAAGTGTAAATAAATGAACAAATTATTAAATCAACACAAAGATGATGATAAAAGGATGTTTGAATGAATGACACATGGTTAGTGGACAGATGAAGAGATAAATGGATGGATAAATAATTGGAAATGGATGGAGGAATAGATCATGAAGAGAAGAATGGATGACTGGATAGATAAAAAATGGACAAATGGATGGATGGATGGATGTGCTGGAAGGCAGAGAACTGCATGGACAAATGAAGGAGGGAGTGAAGAGATGAAAGGATGAATGAAATTTGGACGTAAGGATGGCTGAGTGAATAGACATATGGACTAATAAATAAGTAGTTAGATGTCTGAATGGATGGATGGTCAGATGGATGGGTGAACGGCTGGATGATGAATGGATGAACAAACAGCTAAAATGGAGAGGTAGAGTGGATGGATTGTTGAATGTTTAGATGGATGGATGAACATATGCTTGGATGAATGTTTGGAAAGATTGATGGATGACGAGATAGATGGATGGAAGGATGAATGGATGGGTGGATGGATGAAGGGATGGATGAAAAGATGGCTGGACAAACAGACGGATAGATGGATTGGTGAGTGGCTAGATGGTTGGATGTTGAATGGGTATATGGAATTTTGGTTGGATGGATGCAGGGTGGATGGGACAACAGGCTGTATAGTGGCTGAGCGCGTAGCCTTGGGAGCCAGACCACCTCGATTTGGATCCTGGTTCTGCCATTTATGGACTCTGTGACCTTGGGCAACAGCTTTATTTTTCTTTGCCTGTCTCCTCATCATTTACAGATGGAAAATAATAATAGTTCCTACCTCCTGGCATTGTGAGGAGTGAATAGGTTCATACACATAAAGCCCTAGATTTATTATGATGAGAGGATGGATGGACAGATGATTGGATGGCTGAATGGACAGTGCATGATTGAACCAAGAAGGAAGGAACAGTGAGGGAGGCGAATGGGGTCATGTACACTCACAAGACACCCTCAGACATTTTATTAGGGGCTTAGAAAGGAGTCCTACAGGATCTTCCTCTGTGTTCCCAAGGGTTATGGCCCCAGGAATAGATCAGATCTGGACATAGGACAAGGTGACATCACCCTGGATCTCCACCATGTCCACCCTCTGGAAGGCTGAAAGGCGATGGGAGAAGTCGAAGAGGTGCTGGCCATTGGCGTACACCTTGAAACGATCCATGCCACAGCGAATGGACAGCTGCAGAGAGAGGGGCGGGCGTGAGGCCAGGGCCAGGACAGAGGCTTTGGAGGGAAGCAGCGAAAGAGACCCCAGACTCACATCAAAGAACTGTCCAGGACCAAACGGGTTGTAGGAGACCTTCCTTTCCTCGGCTCCCCACAGGCCATTCAGAAAGCTGTTCCGAACCACGGTGCCCTCATTCAGCCGGGGGTTAATGTGCAGAGCCAGGTCCCCCGAGGATCCCACCTTGAAGTTGATGACAAAGCTGGGGGCAGAGAGAAAGGTAGCAGTAAGATGGGTGGAGAGGAGGTGGGGGAGCGCTTTGCTCCCCAAGGAAGGAGGGGACTGGGGACTGGATTCCCAGGTCTCCAATGGAGGAGGAGGCTGAGGGCTCAGACTCCTAGGACTGAGGGATGTGGAGGACCAAGGATTCACACCTCAATCTAGACTCCATACCTCTTGGCTGTGGGGGGTACGTAGCCCTTGACAATAATGGTTCTTCGGGCTGTAAGCCCCCCTTGCAGTCTCCCATTAAATGGCACAGGCTGTGGGAAGAGAACATGGTGTCCCATCATCTCTCAGGTCCCCAGAAGCCAGAGGCAAGGACAAATTTTCAGAGAGGGGCTCTCACTTGTCCTGGGAAATGTCCCTAACCCCCAACCTCCACCCCCTCTGACCACCAACTTCACCCTCTCCCCACCCACCTCCCGCCCCAAACACCCTCTGCCCACTCTATTTCCTACCTTCTCAGGGCTCCCCATGGTTCAGGACCCCTGACCCACCACCAGTTCCTGCTTCCCCACAAACTGCCCACCACAGAACCCTAAACTCCCACCAGAGACCTTACCGGGTTGAAGGTTGGGGGTCCCTCCATGGTCTGTGAAGTGAGGAAGAGTTATTATTCTATAATATTCGGCAAATATTAGGCCCACCTACTACATGCAGGCGTAGCTCTAGGTGCTGGATTAGTACAACTGGGGATCCAGTCTCTCTGACCACCCTCCAATTCTTGCCACCCACCCCCAAATGGCCACACAACCCTCCCACTTACAGGGAGGTTACTTGGCTCTTGGTAGTACTGCCCCGGACCCTACACAGATGGACGGAAGGCATGAATGGAGAGAGGCTGGGGGTCCTTTGGCTGCCCTAGGACCTCCTCAGCCACTGAACCCCACCTCAAGGGGAAGTCCATCACCCACCAGCAGGTACTTACTGGGTACACCGGATTAGGCATGGGCACCTGTGGGCACAGAAAGAGAAGGAGGCAATGAGGGGGACCCTAAACTAGGTCCTGGAGGGTGTCAAGGATGCCCGCCCCAGGGCAGCCTACCACCACCATCCAAGGGAACTCGGGGTCAAAGGGTAGCACCCAGATGGCCAATTCATGGAGAGGAACTCGCCGTGTTTAGGGATCTCCAGTGCACAGCGAACCTCAGCCCACTCCTTTAGGACAAGGCTGGTAAATTCTGTTTTTGTACCCACCCCTGTCCTGGCTTCCTGCTGACCCAGGACCCTCATCCACTCCTCTCCTCCCGCTCAATCCAGGAGCCACACGATAAAGTGTGCACCCTCATTACACACCCCCAGGCCCACACAACACCCTGCTCACCTCATCTCCAGCCATGATTTGCCCCTCACTCTACATGCGCACCCCTGGGGCAACTAGGGGCGCTTTAACCAGCCAAGTTCCTGTCCCTCCCTTGTCTGTCTCAGCTCTTTCAGTCTGTGTGTGTCTGTTTCTGTTTCTCAGCCTCTCTTACTCGCAGTCTCTGTCTCTGTTCCTCTCTCTCGTCCTCACCTCCTCACCAGTGGTTCCTTTCCCCACCAAACAATTTTTATTCACTCTTTCTCTCTGTTTCTGATGCACTCATTTCTGCCTCGACTTCCGTTTTAAGCCAGCTATCCTGAAGGTCCTTTAAAAATTGCTTCATTGTTTTTCTTTTTATTCTGGCTGCATTGCGCGTTTTGCAGGATCTTAGTTCCCTGATCAGGGATTGAACCCGGGCCCTCAGCAGTGAAAGTGAGGCATCCTAACCACTGGACCGCCAGGGAATTCCCATGTTGTTTTTCTTTTTAAAATACATTGATGAGGGAATTCCCTGGCGGTCCAGTGGTTAGGACTTGGCACTCTCATTGTGGGGGCCCGGGGTTCGATCCCTGGTCAGGGAACTAAGATTCCGCAAGCCATGCATTGCGGCCATAAGTAAGTAAGTAAATAAATAATAAAATAAAATACACTGATGGAGCACAAGAGTAAAATGAACACCCATAGGCCCAAGGCCACCTTAGGGATGAAGACATTCCCAGCGTTTCCTCATCAGGGAGGCAGAGGAGTGGTTTGATCCGTGCCTCTGCCGCTTACAAGCTCCATGACCTTGGGCAAGTTACTGAAGCACTCCGTGCCTCAGTTCCCACATCTGTAGAATGGGGCTGATGATCATCAGAGTACTTTCCCCTTGGAGGGGCTGGGGGACTTACAGGTTGGGAAGGGTAGAGCCCTCAGCTGAAGGACATGCCAGGTTTCTGAAGTTTGGGCTTCTCCAAGTAGTGTTGCTGTGGGGTTCTAGTGCTTGTGTCTTGGCCAGTTGTTCACCGTGGACCTGGTAGTGGGGTTTCATGGTCACTGGGTGTGTGTCTGTTCAGCTTCCGTAGAGGCTGCCCGGTTATTTCCCGAGGTATGGGAGTGTCGGCCAGTCCGCAGCCTCACCAGACATTGGTACTATGTGCCTTTCTCGTTATAGCCCTTCCGGCGGGTGTGTAGTGGTAGCTCCTTGTGATTGTCAGTGAATTTCCCAGCTGACTAATGACTTTAGGCAACTTCTCAGAAACATGTTTGCTACTCCTGTGGTTTTTGTCCCTCCTCATCTTCACTTTCTGACTCAGCTTACACACCTACTTCTCCTCCAGAAAGCCCTTCCTAAGGCTTTCCAGGGACTTCCCTGGTCGTCCAGTGGTTGGGACTCTGCGCTTTCACTGCCAAGGGCCAGGGTTCAATCCCTGGTCGGGGAACTAGGATCCTGCAAGCCACGTGGCGCAGCCAAAATAATTAAATAAATAAATAAAATAAAATGATGGTGTAGAAAATGGTGCAAGCATCTTAAAAAAAAAAAGACTCTCCAAACCTCCTGTATGTGCCCCACCCCCACACTGACGACTTGTGGCCACTACTATCTGGTGACACATCTGTCTTCCCAGTAGACTGTCTTGGTTGCCGCTGGGTCTGTGGCATCACCTGGCAAAGGGTCTGGCACAGGGCTTCCCTGGTGGCACAGTGGTTGAGAATCTGCCTGCCAATGCAGGGAACACGGGTTCGAGCCCTGGTCTGGGAAGATCCCACATGCCGCGGAGCAACTAGGCCCGTGAGCCACAATTACTGAGCCTGCATGTCTGGAGCCTGTGCTCCGCAACAAGAGAGGCCGCGACAGTGAGAGGCCCGTGCACCGTGATGAAGAGTGGCCCCTGCTTGTCACAACTAGAGAAAGCCCTCGCACAGAAACGAAGACCCAACACAGCTAAAAAAAATAAATTAAAAAAATTAATTAAAAAAAAAAAAGGGTCTGGCACAGAGCAGGTGCTCAGGAAATAAGTGAATGTAGGGACGAATTAAGGAAGAAAGCAAGCAAACAAGAGAGGGACACACCACACACCTGGTTTGGGGCGGGCTGGCCTCCGATGAAGTTGATTGATTGAAGCTGCAGGTCGCCATCCACATGCAGGTGGGTGACCATCTGTAGTGGGATCCGGTGCCCAAACTCATAGAAGGGATTCCCATTTACCACCACCTGGAGGGCAGGGGTCAGGTCAGAGGTGGCACCTCTGACCCTGGAAGGTAGAAAACAGGAAGCAGGAAACAGGGAGATTTTTAACTTGGGGTCACAAGTTTTGAGGGTGAGCTGGGACAGCCTCAGAGTCAGGAATCTTGAGTCCACCGGTCAGAGGTCAAGCTGAGGTCAAAAGTCAGCTCACAGATTGGTGGGCGGACGAGAATAGAGAATTTAGCCTGAGGATGGAGATTGGGAGATAACTGAATTGGAGTCCTGGTTTTGGTACCAAATGATTGGGTGTCAGGTCCAGCTCTGAAATGTCTTGGCTGTGTGACCTTAGGTAAGTCACTCACTTCTCTGAGTCTTTGTTTCTGCATCTGTAAAATGGGATCTCGCTCTGGGACTGTTGGGAAGGCATGTCAAAGGCACTGTGGAAATCCCATGTAGAGCCTTGCCTTGTCATCACATCTCAAGAGTACTGTAAGCCATCACGGTTCTATTTATAGTGCTAAGCAATGGGCACAGCCGAGACCCAGCTCCCCAGGACTGAGAGCTTCCTACATGCTAAGCGCTTTACCTGCTGGCATCAACATGGTGATTGGCTCAACAGCTCCGTGAGGGAGGACAAAACACTGTCCCTGTTGTTCAAGAAAGCAGAGGTTCCAGGTGGTAGAGTGACCAGTTCAAGGTCACATGCTGGGGAGAGGCAAAGCCCAGACTTGAACCCATGTCTGTCGGAGCTCAAGCCCTGATGTTAACCTTGGTGATGAGGTTAGATATCTGGTGTCCACATGAGGGCAGATAACGTCCAGGTAGGTTATCCTCCCAGAAGACTTCTCCCACGGGTCAGGCTGGGACGGATGTGCACAGGGTGTCTGATGTGTGTCATTTATGGGGAGTGGCAGGCAGGGGATGGAGAGAACTCCATTCAATTTATGAATGAAATTATATGATAGCTGGGATTTGCTTCTAAATAACTGGAGGGGAAGTGGGAGGTAGAGACAGGAGCAGAGGAACCTGGAGTGGACAGCTCAGTGCTGGCCCAGGGGAGGAGGGCTTCCCAGGACTCTGTGCTTCTGTGTGTGTTTAGACTTCCTGATAAGAAAGGGCCAAAATACATACCTCGCAAGAACACGGGAGCAAGAGGTTATGTGTGAAACACATTAGAAGGCTCTCCGAGGTGGAGGAATGGGAATGAGAAAAAGAGAGGCAGGAGAGGAGGAAAAGAATAGAAAAGTGAGGTAGGAAGGGAGGAGGGAGGGGGAAGGGAGAGAGGAAGAAAGAAGAAAGAAAGGGAGAGAGGGAGGGATCAGGGCAAGGCAGAAAGGCAGGGAGGGAGGAAGGAAGGGAAGGAGGGAGGGAGGGATGAGGCTCCGACCTTGTAGTGATCGGCCAAGACCATGAACACCAGCTCGAAGGCGGCGCCCTTGCTGAAGGGCATGCTCCTTTTCTTCTCCTCGTTGCCCCAGTTGCCGTTCTGCCTCGTGTTTAAGACCACCTTATCCCAGCCGTCAAAGCGGGGGTTGAAGTGGAAGGCGATGTCTGCATCTGGGCCCTGCCCCACCTCGAAGTTCACGAAGAACCTGGTGGGACACGAAGGGCTGTTCCCCTGGCCACACATGCCAGCGCACTATTGACCCAAGACTGGAGGGGGAGATCGTGCCCCTGCGCTCCAAGGGGCAGATTCCCACCGCTACCCCTTTGCTCACTCCCTTTCCTTATGAGACCCCCTTCCCTGACCCAGCTTCAAATAAGACTGCTACTGGGACTCCTGCATTTACCCCAGCCCGGTATCTATCGGTTCAGGTCTCTCTGCCCCCTCCCTGGCTCCTGAAGGCCATTCCCCACATGCAGCCAGAGGGACCCTGTGAAAACGCAAATCGGAGTACCTTCCACAGCTCCCTTCACACCAGCATCCCCCAAATTATTCCAAGGGGGCAGGCACACACCTGCCTCAGGACCTTTGCACTGGCTGTTCTTTCTGCTTGGAATGCTCTTCCCTCAGATACACCCCAGGCTCCCTCCCTCACTGCCTTCAGGTCTTTGCTGAAAAATTCCCTTCCCAGGAACCTTTCCCTGGCCACCTTATTTAAAGAGACAATGCCACACAACCCCTACCCCACATCTGCTCCCCATCTCCCTTCCCTCCTCATTTGTCTCCATAGCATTTATCGCCATCTGACTTATTTATTTTTTATCTGTCTCCTCTACTAGGATGTCAGCTCCATGAGGACAGGGATCTTTGTCCTGTTGAGTTCTCAGGCCCCAGCGCCTAGGCACAGAGTGGGTACTCGGTGGACACAGAAACAATGAACAAAGAAACAACAGTCCTATGACATCATTCAATTATCATCACCATTTTTTTTTTATCATCACCATTTTAAAGCCATAAAAAAAGCTAAGTGGACTTCCCTGGTGGTGCAGTGGTTAAGAATCCTCCTGCCAATGCAGAGGACACAGGTTTGAACCCTGGTCCGGGAAGATCCCACATGCCGCGGAGCAACTAAGCCCGTGCACCACAACTACTGAGCCCGCGTGCCACAACTACTGAAGCCCACGCACCTAGAGCCCGTGCTCCGCAACAAGAGAAGCCACCGCAGTGAGAAGCCCGCGCACCGCAACAAAGAGTAGCCCTCCCGCCACCGCTCGCCTCAACTAAAGAAAGCCCGCATGGAACGAAGACCCAATGCAGCCAAAAATAAATCTAAAAAATTAAAGAAAACAAAAAGCTAAGAGTTATTGTAGTGCTGACTATACGGCTATATGTTTAACATATTGAATCCTCAAAACCCATTTTACAGATGACAAACTAAAGCACACAGAGCTTTCCCAGTCACACGGTTGGTAAATGACAGAGCTGGGACATGAACTCAGGTGGACCAGCTCTGAGCCTGTGATCTTAATTCATGCTGTCATACCCATCAATTCCAATCCAGTGTCCCAACTCTGGGGCCACCTGTCATGGTGAGTCTCCCTAACACCTCCCAGCCCCCCTCCTGATCTGATCACCAAGCCCTGGACTCCCCAGACCAGAGCTGTTCTTTGGCCATCAGGTGCAGTGGCATAGAGCCCTCTTCTCAGCCGGCGGGGAGGAAGGGAAATAGGCCTCCTGCACCTGGGTTGGAAGCCCCCTGTTTGTAGCCCCCTCCCAGCCTAGCCTGGCATGGGGGAGGGTCTTACCTCTTCATATGCTCGCTAGCCACTCCTTGGATGTAAATGGACATTCCAACGCTGAGACTGCCTGGGATGGGCCTGTGGTAGGGCAGCGTCTGCAGAAGGGGCCAGGTGAGGGGCCTCAAAGGCCATCTGCCTATTGCAGCCCTTACTACTCAGTCAGAAGCCCCTCCAGCCCCCCTCCCTTAAGCAAGGGAGAGGAAACCAACGGGTGAGGGATCAGCGTGAAGATGAAGAGGGCTGAGAGCTGGGGATGGATGTAAATAGTCTATCAGGGTGGGAGTCAGTCAAGCCCCAGGGTCAGTACTGGGTAAATCAGACCCACAACGGCCGGGTGGGCGCCCCTGAGGATCAGGGTGAGGGTGAATTGGTGCGTGGAGGTCAGGGTGGAGCTAAGCCAGGGACCAGGGTCTCTCACCGGGTTGTAGGCGGGCTGGTAGCCTGGTGCAGGAACAAAGGCCATCTTGAGAGGCTGGGCTGGTGGCTTCTACGGTGAGGAGAGCTGCAGGAGTAGCGAATGGTGGCAGATAGCGGCTGGTGGGTGGCTCTTATACCTGAGGATAAGGGAGTGGCTGGCAGGGCAGGGTCCACGGGGTCCCTCTTCTGGGCATCCTAGGCACACATCTTCTAGGGCACCCCCAGTCGTCTCCCTTCTCTTACCAGCCTCACTGGTAACCAACCGGAACCCAGATCTTCTGGGCCAGGCCTGGGGTACTCAGCTCAGGACCGCCTCCTCTAGGCCCTTCTGCAAAGAGGAAGTGCTGGCGAACTTTGGCCCTTCAAGGGCCTTATCAGGGCCCATAAAAACCTGGCTGACCCTTTGTTGTCAGAGGGAGGGTGAGGCCAGGAGGGTTGGGCAGGGTAAGGCTAAAAGGAGTGGCCCAGGACAGATGGGCAATGGAAACAAGTGAAAAAGCAAGGAGGAACTGGGCACTCTTGATACTCCCAGGAACTGTTCAAGGACCTAAATTTATTGCTGCATGCCTCTAGTATGTACGTTATATTGTATATGTAGTGGTTTAGATCACTGACTTCTGGAGCCTGAGGTTCTGGGTTAAACTCCTTCCTCTGCCACTTCTTCGCTGTTTGATCTTGTGTCAGTGCTTTAACCTCAGTTTGCCCATTTGCCCATCTGTTAAATAGGGAATATTAATAGTATCAACCTCATAGGGCCCTTGAAAGGAATTACTAAGTTAATAAATATTCATAACACGACGTGGCATATAGGAGACACTAAATTAATGCTTGGGGACTTCCCTGGTGGTCCAGTGGTTAGGACTCTGTGCTTTCACTGCCGTGGCACTGGGTTCCATCCCTGGTCGGGGAAACAAAGATCCCACAAGTCTCCCACAAGCCGCACGGCGCGGCCAAAAAAAAAAGAAAAAAAGGAAAATAATACTTTGTAAATAAATGCTTGGTCTCTTGCCCTCATTCCAAACATAAATCCAGGACGTTGGTTTATTTTTTATTTTTTTGGCCACGCCATGCGGCTTGCGGGATCTTCGTTCCCCCACAGGGGATTGAACCCGGGCCACCGCAGTGAAAGCCCTAACCACTGGACCGCCAGGGAATTCCCCAGGAGGTTGGGATTACATATGGAAAAGAGAACTCAGAGCTTAGAGAAGTGAGGCAGTTGACCCAAGATTGGGTAGCAGTAGAACCCTAGCCAGACTCCAGCACCGGAACCTACTATGCTGTGCAGTGAGTGGGGGCCAGGCAGGGGAAATGCCGCCCTCAAGCCTGGAGCAGGCAGGAAGACCGTCTGTGGCCTTTCACATGACTTGCTACCAGCCCTGGCCTGCCCACTGCCACTCTGAATGGTCATCACCTGCATGGCTCCCATTCCCATTGGTCATATCTCTATCCCCAACTTTCAGCACAACCGTGGTCCTTGGAGCCCCCAGGATGATCATGTTAACCCCCTTTCTGCCTTGCCTCTCTCTCCAATAAGGACACCGGGTTCTTTATATTGCTTTATTGTTCGTGGGGCGAAGACAAGGCATGGGTAAATCTGTGTCATAAAGTTATAAACTGGGAGACTGGCCAAGAAGACAGCGAGGGGGACCGTCTTCACTAATCCTCCCTCTCTGTGAATGAGGAAGCGCAGGCATGAGATGGGACAAAGCTAGACCCTGGGCCAGGACCTGGGACGAAGGGCCTCTCAGAGCTTGGAGAAGGTGATGGTCTTCAGTTCCTTCTTCTCCATTAAGGCCTGGAGAGACTTAACGACGTCCTCTGTCTGCAGCATGCTCATGTTCCAGGATTTCTGGATGAAGACAGCGGCGGGGAATGGAAAGGATACGGGAAGATTTTAAATGGACCAACGAAAAAATGGGAGATAGCAGCGCACCAATCAGAGGACAAGGCCTGCAAGGGGCTGCTGTGCCCTGATTGGTTGCTCTGGGATCAGAGAAGGGATGTGATTGGTCAGACGGAGAGTCTCACCATGAAGTTGAGGCTGTCTGTCACCGAATGGTCGCGGGAGTAGAGCAGGTTGATCTTGGTGCTCTGCACCGCCACGGGGCTCTTGCTGGAAATCTCGGCTGCCAGGGCGAAGGCCGCATCAAGCATGACCTCCTTGTCTGGGAAGACCCGGCTAAGGATGAAAGGAATTTGGAGTCGGCGGTCTGAGAAGAGCTCTCCTCTCCCTCCCATGGATGAAGAAGTAGCCAATCACAGTAGAAAACAGAAGATACCGCAGTGAAATGGACCAATCAGAGCAGGGCAGTAGACTCCAGACCACCCAGAGAGAGGAGGCCACCTGGAATCCATGAGTTAAGGTACACGGGGATCCAGAGAGCCCCACCCAGGTCTGGCTGCCCCTGAGCTCTTATCCAGCACAGGCCTCGGCCCCTACCTGACCAGCCCACTCTCCAGGGCCTCGTCAGCCATCATCTTGCGGGCAGTGAAGGCCAGCTCGTTGACCAGGCTGCAAGAAGGCAGAGCATGTCGGGGGTGGCAGTCATCCCAGGTCTAGGAGATGTCCTGCCGTCCCCTTCCCCAGGCTCCTCTCACCCACCTCTGGTTCCCGATGACTCTGGGAAGTCGCTGCAGGGTTCCCACATCCGCTGCCAAACCTAGGTCCACCTCCTGGGGGGAGCAATCCTGTCCGTGCTTGGTTTCTGCCCACTACTGTCCCCCATGCAACCTCAATGCCAATGAAATTCTGCATTTACTGCAGAGGTCCCACCCCACCCCCACCTCAGAGACTCCCATTCCAAACACCCCGTTTCATTCCCAACCACATACTTTTGCCCATATAGGTTCCTTCACTCTAGAATACGGCCCACCTTCCAATTCCTCTGCCCTCCCAATTCTTTGAGGTCAGCTGCATCTATCTCCAGACGGAAGCCTTGCTTATCCCTGCCCTGCCCCCCTCCATCCACGAGCTCCTCGTGCCTCCAGCCCCCTCCAGCACTGATGCCAGCAGCGCCCCCAGCCTCAACCCCTCCCTGACAACTTTACTCACTCCTGACCTCACACTGACTGCATGACCTACCCTTGACTTCCTCCCTGGCCAAGTGTTACTTTTTTTTTTTTTTTTTTTGCTCCTGTGGCATGTGGGATCTTAGTTCCCTGACCAGGGATCAAACAGGCGCCCCCTGCATTGGAAGTGTGGAGTCTTAACCATTGGGCCACCAGGGAAGTCCCAAGGGTTACTTTTTAAGGTTCAGTTCTAACTAACTCTTCCATGAAGCCATCTAGACTCACTCCCACCCCCTTAGCTTGCTCTGTCCCTGCTCTACCCCTGCTCTGACCTGTCTCTGCCACTCATTTCCCAGCTCTAAGCAGGGCCCAAGGAAGCAGAAGCTCGGGAGGATGGCTCACCTTCACCTGGAAGGAAGCATCCTGGGTACAGTACCGGATGTCACAGGCAGTGATAAGATCCACTCCTGGGAAGCAGAGGCCAGGGACACTAAACAACCACAGGACTGCTCCCCTCCCCCTACCCACCCCCGCCCCCAGACTGTGGCATTGCACCTTGGGCCAAAGTCTAACTAGCAACAGATCTGGGTGGGTGGCTGCAGACTCACCTGCACCAATGCAGCCCCCATGGATGGCTCCAATCACCGGCTTAGGGCACTGGAAGGGGACAGGAGGGGCAGGGTCAAGGCTGGTCCAGGAGCGGCAGGCAGGGGGCATGCCCTGCTAGCCTCCCAGAGTCACCTTCTCGATGACGCTGAAGGTCTCTTGGTATCTGCTGAGGAGGCTGTGGAGGTGCCAGCTGATGCGGGCCACGTCGTCTCCTGCGGGCTGAAGGAGGCCTGAAGCCATGTCCACGAAGTCGATGCCTGGTGGGGAGATATGAGGAGGCTCACCTAGCCGCTCAGGCCCAACCCATTGCCCTGACTAGAGTTCAGAGGCCAGGCAAACCACCACAGTGGAGACAGCAACTCACACAGGAGGGACTGCGTTTGGGGTGTGAAGTCAAGGCAAGCTAACGTATATCGAGTCTTTGCTCACTTAAGCCTCACAATGACCCTCTGAGGTAGGTCCTATTACTACCTCCATTTTCCTGGGGGAGAAACTGAGGCATGGGGAGCTTAAATCACATGCCCAAGGTCACACTGGCTTGTGAGCAGTGGAGCTGCGATTTCAAACCCAGAACTAAGCAGCTGGCTCCAGGGGCCATGCTCTTCACTGTGATGCCAGATGGCCTGGAGGTCAAGGTTTTGGGCATGAGCAAGTGCG
The DNA here is from genome assembly GCF_965194825.1 of Balaenoptera physalus. Classification (NCBI taxonomy): domain Eukaryota; kingdom Metazoa; phylum Chordata; class Mammalia; order Artiodactyla; family Balaenopteridae; genus Balaenoptera; species Balaenoptera physalus. The sequence goes on along the minus strand of NC_138900.1, from coordinate 13,980,932 downwards.
TCAGAGGTGGTAATGTTTCCTGAGACGGGAAGCTCGGAAATGGAGAAATTTTTGTGGCTCCAACTTTAAGACAATCCCAAGTCTGACCCTTCCTCCACTGACCTGCCTCCACAGCCTGTTCCCCACACGTGGCCAGAGGGCACTTGTGATCGCCTCAGGGCCCTCTCTTCTCCCCGACGCCCCCCATCCGTCTTACTTAGAATGAAATGCCAGGTCTTTTGCCAAGACCTTACCAGCCCGGCACAAGCATCATTTCCAACCTATTCCACTGGGCACGCAGGCCTCCATCAGCTGTTCCAACAACACAACACATTCGCTTCCCAGGGCCTCTGTGCCTGTTCCTGCCGCTGCCTAGAACAGCCCTTCCCCAGCGATCAGAAGGCCCGCTCCATCACACCGTTCAGGCCACAGCTCAAAGGTCACCTCCTCAGAGAGGCTCCCTCTGGCCACCCTGGCTAAATAGCAGCCTGTCACCCTTCACCTCCTTTCTCTGCCGTATCTCCCGCACTGCCTTCTTGTTATAATTGTATGCTTATCTCGTTTAGTGCCTGTCTCCCTTTCTAGGATGTGAGCTCCATGAGCCGAGGAGTTGGTCTTCCCCACCTCCCCACCCCCAAGGAGTCTGGCTTTTTGCCCACCACTGTATCCCCAGTGCCTACCAGGGCCTAGTACACAGCAGGTGCGCAATAAGTGAACAATACAGACAACAATCTCTGCCCCCATGGAGCTGCCCTTCTATGGGAAACAAACAGGTAGGAAGATACATTTTGTCAGGTGGCAATAAGTACTAAAAGAAAATTAAAGGAGGGAAGTGGAATGGAGCGTGTGTGTGTGTGTGTGCACATGCACAGTGAGGGCTCTTGCAGTATTAACTAGGGTGGTCAGGGACCCTCTTACTGAAAAAGCGACATATGAATAAAGATCTGAAGGACCAGAGGGAGGGAGCTGTAGGGATATCTGGGATAAGAGAGTTCTACGTGTCAGGAACAGCCAGTGCGAAGGCCCTGCGGTAGGAATGCCCCCGGTGTCTGTGTGAGGACCACTGAGGCCAGCGTAGTGGAGTGGAGTGAGCAAGGGGGAAAGTAGGAAGAGCCAACGTCAGAGAGGTGACAGAGGCAGACTCTGTGGGGCCTTGTGGGCCAAGAGGAGGACTTTGGCTTTGAGTGAGGTGGAGCTACGGGATGGTTCTGAGCAGAATTTTCTTCTTCCCGAGGTGAATCATTCTCATGCTTTTGCCTGCCCTCTGAACAATGCTATTTGACGAACCTGAAAAATCACTCCCACCTTCAGCCACACCCCTGACTCTCTGAGGCTCTGTTGCCGCCACAGCTTGTTTAAATGAACGAGAATAGAGGAGTGTTGACTCAGGGTAGAGCTGAATTTGTGCAAGTTAAATATGGGTAAGACAGAACTCCTCTGTGCGACCCTGGCCAGGTCACTCCATCCTTTGGGTCTTGGGTTTCTGCTTTGTAAAATGAGCCTAAAATCCTCCCAAGAGCTGATGGGGCTGCAAGGATTCAAGCGACAGAGCCCAGAGGCGCTTTGAGCGATGCCTGGCACGCAATGGCATCACAACAGTTACTATTATTATATACTCCGTCTCAGCCGAGGCCAGACCGCCTGCACCAGCCTGCAGGCATCTGCCAGCTTCCCACTAGGCCTGCACAGCTTGTATGACTCAGTGGGAGCCACGCTTACCCCCAGAACAAGCCCAGCTTGGCACCTGGCCACACCTCCTCCCGCTGGTTTTGCTGGTTTATCCGCCCTACCTGGATCTGCAGACGCGGGTGTCTGCAACCCCTTGGAATAAAGGGCCCCAGACCACGGTACAAGGTGTCCCCCTCCAGAGTCAGAAGTCATTCCGGAGAGGTCTCGTTCCCTGGGAACCTCTAAATGTTTCAGATCTCCTTCATCATCACAATTACATTATTTATAATCATCAATAATAACAGCTACAGGGACTTCCCTGGTGGCGCAGTGGTTAAGAACCTGCCTGCAAATGCAGGGGACACGGGTTCGAGCCCTGGTCTGGGAAGATCCCACATGCCGCGGAGCAACTAAGCCCGTGCGCCACGACTACTGAGCCTGCGCTCTAGAGCCCGTGGGCCGCAACTACTGAGCCTGTGTGCCACAACTACTGAAGCCTGCGCGCCTAGAGCCCATGCTCCACAACAAAAGAAGCCACTGCAACGAGAAGCCCGTGCACCGCAACGCAAGAGTAGCCCCCGCTCGCTGCAACTAGAGAAACCCCACGCGCAGCAACGAAGACCCAACGCAGCCAAAAAGAAATAAATTTATTTTAAAAAATAATAATAACAGCTACATTAATAAAAGTTCCACATGAATTAATGTTTTGTGCCTATTAACTCGTTTCATCCTCACGGCAACCTGACGAGGTGGGGGCTCAGAGCATCTCCCTTTTCTTCAGATGAGACCACAGAGAGGTGAAGGTGTGTGGAGGTGGCAGGGGTGGGAGGTGGCTGGCTCCTCCGGCTAGGCATACTTTGAACCAGCCTGTCAGACACGTGGGCCATAGTCACTTAGCCGTGAAGAGCAAGGATTCTGCAGCAAGGCAGCCCATGTTCAAAAATCCCAGCAGTGAGAACTGGGCAAGTTTCTTCCTCTCTCTGGGTCTCAGTTTCCTCACCTATCAAATGGGGATGGGGACTGAGCCTGTCTCACAGGGTCGTGGTGAGAATTAATACGTGTAAAGTGCTCAGAGACACTCCACAAATGTAAATAAGTGTGGGCTAGTTCTTTTTTTTTAAATTAGTAGTTTCATTCTATCACTGAAACTGCTAATAGTTGAGTTTCTTCTTTCTGGCCTTCAGATCGAAAATGGGACGAGACGGCCACAATCAGCTGTGAGCTGAAAGATGAGGACCCCAGGCCTGGCACGGCTACACGTGAACCCTCATCCTGCACTCCACGAAGGACAGGGCTCAGACACAGGGGTTGCTCTCTGTTTCGAGGTCCGCGGCACCCAGCAAGGGGGCTGGCACTGGACTGTTGAATGGATGAACAAAGGAATGAAGGAGAACAGAGAGAGTTGTAGAAAGAAAACAACGGACACGACACGCGGCGATGTTAACAGAGGAAACAGAAAGAAATACATTGCCTGAGCAGGATGAACTACCATTACAGACTAGAGTGTCTGATGTCTCTGTGATGCCACTGCTTGGAACTGACCCAGCTCAGGGCAGGGGGCACTCGTCTGGAGTCGCCCTGGCTTCTGCTGACTCATTGGTTTCTTCCCAGGCCCCTGATTCTTGACGGAGGCTCCTGAGTGCCTCGAGGGCGTTTAAGACGTCCACTGCTGTGTTATTCTTGAATAGAGCAGGAGAGCTTTTGGAAGTCCAGCCAGGGCAGTGCCCCTTCACAGAGATTCAGGGCTAGCCTGGTGACTGAAGGCCTAAGGTTTGGAATTCTCCTCTTGAAGAAGTGCTGTTGGGATAGCTGGGATGCCCCGGTAATGGTTCCTGCCGCTTCATTAACAGGCTGTGACAAGAAGTGGAGAGCAGCGCGCCTTCTACCTGGGTACTGTGAATTTTGCTGACACAAAGGGTGTCCTCTACCTGGTGTTGGACAGACCCTTGGAACTTCACATCTTTCCTGCCTTAACCTGTGTGAGCAGCTGTCAACCTCCTGGGGTGGGGAGAGGGGACTGCCTAGAAATTTGGGGGCCAAAATCATTTAGGTGGCCTTTACTTGGTCTTATCAAAAGGATTCCAATAAAATATTTTAAAGCAAATTAAAAAAAAAAAAAAAAGAAATACATTGTTTACTGTCTGTCTTCTCCACTGAATTGGGAACTCCATGAGGGCAGGGCCTGGGGCTGCCTCAGTCACCACTGGGACCCCAGCACTAGGCTGGGCCCTGTGCAGAAATCAGTGTATGTGACCCTCCACTTCTGGTATGGACCCTCCTACAGGTGCCAACTATGTGCCCTTGTTGGACAAGATCCAATTACCTGAAGGCACCAGGCAGACTCTGGAAGAAGTGACTGGCCAAGTTTCCTGTTTTTAAAAAAGTTAACCTGAGGGCAGGCTGAAGTTGTGCTTGAAGGACCAAAGGACAAACAGAGCCCAGGGTGACCTCAGCTGATAGAAAGTGGCGGGGGGTGGGGGTGGGGAAATTCCAGAAAGCAGAGAGCCAGAGAGGGGAGCCCCAGGTTCTGTGTATAAGCTCTGCCCAAATCTCTTGTTGACCCACGAAGCAGGCAGGCAGCCCAGCAAAGAGATTTAAACACTGACTCCAACTTAGCTGCTAAAACAGGAAACTCAACACTTTGGAATTATGTAATAGGATCCTGAATTTCCACATCATTTTCTCCTATAGTCCAATATCCAGGATACAATCTAACCTTACTCCGAAAACAAAGAAACAGGAAAATGAGACCCATTTTTTTTCAAGAGAAAAGATAAGAAACAGAGATTGACGCCAAGGCGACCCAGATGTTGGAATTAGGAGACAAGGATTTTAAAACAGCCACTGTAACTACGGTCAATGATGCAAAGAAAAATATGATTGTGGGATATCACTGGTGGTCCAGTGGTTAAGAATCTGCCTTTCAATGCAGGGGACGCATGTTTGATCCCTGGTTGGGGAACTAAGATCCCACATGCTGAGGGGCAACTAAACCCGCGTGCCACAACTACTGAGCATGCGGGCCACAAGTAGAGAGAAGCCCGCACGTGGCAATGAAGATCCCGAGTGAGCAACTAAGAACCGACACAGCCAAAGATAAACAAATATTTTTTTAAAAATACGATTGTGATAAACAAAAAAATATGAAACTTTAGCAGAGAAATAGAAAATATAAAAAAGAACCAAATGGAAATTTGAGAACTGCAAACTACAATACAGGCATACCTCATTTTACTGCGCTTCACAGATACTGTTTTTTCTTTTGATTTTTTGGCTGCACCACACAGCATGTGGGATCTTAGTTCCCTGACCAGGTATCGAACCCATGCCCCGTGCATCCCTGCATTGGAAGCAGGGAATCTTAACCACTGAACCACCAGGGAAGTCCCACAGATACCGTGTTTTTTACACATTGAAGGTTTCTGGCAACCCTGCATTGTCAAATGGTTAGCAATTTTTAGCAATAAATTATCTTTTAATTAAGGTATATACTTTTTTTTTAGACATAATGCTACTGCACACTTAATAGACTACAGTATAGTGTAAATGTAACTTTTATATGCACTGGGAAACCAAAAAGTTCATGTGACTTGCTTTATTGCTATATGCGCTTTATTGTGGTAGTCTAGAACTGAACCCACAGTATCTCTGAGGTATGCCTGTATCTGAAATTTTAAAAAATCATTGGATGGGCTTAACAGCAGAACAGAGATGACAAAGGAGTCGATGAATCTGGTCAATGGAAATTATCCAATCTGAAGAATAGACCTGTGGGACAATCAAAAGATCTAACAGACATGTAACTGGAAATCAGTTCATGTGGATTGAGTAATTAATTGCATGAAAGCATGCAATTTTTTTTTTTTGGCCGCACCACTCGCAGCTTGCAGGATCTTAGTTCCCCGACCAGGGATTGGACCCGGGCCCCTGCAGTGAAAGTGCTGAGTCCTAACCACTGGACTGTCAGGGAATTCCCGGAAAGCATGTAATTATTACAACACGCTTTACTGACATAAAAAAAACAGATTCTGGGTGATTAAAGGCCTTGATCAAGGCCACAGATTCAGGATGAAAACCCTGACTTTAGAGCCGATGATCCTGTCATGTTCTGTTGGACTAATTTCTTTTCTTTTGTTTTTGCCGCACCGTGCGGCATATAGGGTCCTAGTTCCCTGACCAGGGATGAACCCATGCCTCCTGGAGTGGAAGCGCGGAGTCTTAACCACTGGACCGCCAGGGAAGTCCCATGGACTAATTTCTGTATTTGAAAATGATCAAAGTGGAAGTTAGAAGCTGCTTAAAACACTAACTATGAAGCATTACTCTATTCCCAGGAGCAGGGGAGACTGGCAGGGTTGGGTGTGGAGAGCACCTGGTACCTGAAGTGAACATCTTTCCTGCGCCAGAGATCACCACAGCACGACAGTCGGAATCTTCTGCAATCTTGTTGAAGCACACCACCATCTCGCTGTGGGGGAAAGGGGGAAGGGCTATGTCTGGCGTGGGAATCCCCTGCCCTCAGGCCCACCCCTGCCCAGTCCCTTAGCCCCTGCCTCCTCCTGCAGGCAGGCCTCCAGAATCTGCAGGCCGGACCTCCAGAAGGCCTTGTTCATGGCGTTTCTCTTCTCCGGCCGGTTTAGCTGCACATGCAGAATGTGTTTCTGGGCAGATGTCACCCGAAGGGACTCATAGCTGTGGCCTGGGGCTTCCTCGGGGGCTGCTTTGGAGGCCTCATCTTGTGCAAAGGAACTCATGGGATGAAGGTTAAGGCTGAGACCCAGGTTGGTGCGGGCTGTCAATCCTGGGGGGATGAAGGAAGGAAGAGCCATTGATGACCCCAGACTGGGGGCACAGCACCTTCAAGAGCAGAGGGCACACATCCCAGTGACACTAGATTGGGGAACACAGGCCTGTTAGAGGCCTTGGTTTAGGGAAATACAGACTTTAAGATTAGGGTGCACTTTATCAGTGGCCTCAGTATGAGGACCACTTCAGACCCGTGATCGTGGTACTGACTCCAGGTTGGGAACACTGAGCTGTCAGCGACCCGATTGTAAGACACAGGCCGTTTGGATGGGGGCACATGGACCCCTGAGTTTAATAAGGGGCTCGGACCCTGCGAGACCCGGGATAGGCCTCCCCGTCCGACTGTCGCTATGACAGCACGACAGCTCAACGGACCCCCAAAATTCAAGAGGTGACTCACGCCGGGTCAGCAAGTTGCGTAGTCTCCGAGAAGACGCTCTCACCGCCGCCATTGCTACTGATTCGCTGGAGTAAACCGACAGGAGGAAGTGAAGGGGGCGGGCACAAAAGGCCGCCATGTTTGGTGAGGGCATCGAAGCCGCAGCCTGACCCCGGTGACGGTCCTCTTCTCGCCATCTTTACCAAGGGCAACCGGAAACAGCCTTCCAGGTTCGCCGGCCATTAGAGTGATTCGGTCATGGAAACTTTGTACCAGTAGATTCCCGGACTAAGAAAATGGTTCACACTGCTGTTGGACATTGTGTACAGAATTCACCACAGCTGTTTCATAATGGTGGAGAAACTGAAGACAGATGAATGTCCAAGGGCATAATGGCAGAATAACTGCAGCTCTGCAAGTTTGCAATCATGTATTTGTACCATATTAACTAAAAAAAAAAACACAGGGGGCTTCCCTAGTGGCACAGTGGTTAAGATTCCGCCTGCCAATGCGAGGGACATGGGTTCCAGCCCTGGTTCGGGAAGATCCCACATGCCGCGGAGCAACTAAACCTGTGCGCCGCAACTACTGAGCCTGCACTCTAGAGCCAGCGAGCCACAGCTACTGAAGCCTGCGCACCTAGAGCCAGTGCTCTGCAAGAAGAGAAACCACCACAATGAGAAGCCTACTCGCCGCAACTAGAGAAAGCCCGCGAGCAGCAACGAAGACCCAACGCAGCCCAAAATAAATTAAAAAATAATAAATTTTAAAAAATAAAAGAAAAAAGTTACTACTGAATTTATCCATGTGAGGGAATGGGAACATAGGCCGGCCAACATTAAGCACTGACTATATAATCTGAATTGCCACACCACTGCAGGGTTGTACTATTTTATGTTGTATGCAGAGGAAACCGGCTGGGGAGAAGTCATTAGTTCAAGGTCTCTGTCTCTGGCAAATGGGGTTGTAATGAATACTTGGCTTTCTTTTTTTTAAATTTATTTAATTTTTTGTCTGTGTTGGGTCTTCGTTGCAGTGTGCGGGCTTCTCATTGCGGTGGCTTCTCTTGTTGCAGAGCACGGGCTCTAGGCACATGGGCTTCAGCAGTTGTGGTTCGCAGGCTCTAGAGCGCAGGCTCAGTAGTTGTGGCCCATGGGCTTAGTTGCTCCCCGGCATGTGGGATCTTCCCGGACCAGGGCTGGAACCCGTGTCCCCTGCATTGGCAGGTGGATTCTTAACCACTGTGCCACCAGTGAAGCCCTACTTTGACTTTGTTTTTTGGCCATACTGCACACTGCATGCACGTAGAACTTCCCAGACCAGGGATCAAACCTGTGCCCCCTGCAAGGGAAGGGTTGAGTCTTAACCACAGGATCACCAGGTTAAGTCCTATTTTGCCTTCTTAATGTGTCAGATGGTAAGGCTCTTTTGGAAAACAGAGAATGTTTGGTCATCTACACAATGGAGAACTCTGGAACCACTATGCAGATACCAAGATGTGAGAGAAAAAAATTTAAAGATGTAGTACATTTAGGTTGCTATAAAAAGACGGTTATAGATGGCCATACATTCATAAAAAACAATATATGCATAGAATATCTAGGAGACTCGTAACTACTAACATGGGATGAAGACTGGGTGCTGGCAGACAAAATGGGGAAATTTACTTTTTACCCCCCTCGATTAGCTTAAAATAATCCTAGATTTTTAAGTTACGGCTGCAAGGTGACTGTAGTTTCTCCTTGTCTAGAGGTTTGAAGCTTTCCCTGATGAAACTTTAATAAATGCCATTCGACTTCAGTAGATGTTAATGTTTAAAAACTCTACAGGAGATTACAAAGTGGGTTTTTTCAAGCGCACACAAGGAACTGGACTTTTTGACTTGCTCCTCTCTGCAGGATCTCTTCCCTCCAGTATGAGTCAAGGTTCTTAAAAGGCGGCTCCCTTCCAGGTTATCGTCTGCCCTCCACCCATATGGCCCAGTCCCAACCATAAGCACAAGTTCCCACCCACCAAGACTGGGGAATATCTATCAAGTTGCAATTGAATGTATCGTTTAATCCAGCAATTCCACTGCTAGGAATTTACCTCCAGATCAGTATCAAGGAAGTTGGGTTAACATTTGTACGAAGATGCATAGTAGTACTGTTTGCAGTAGCAAATTGGAAATTACCTTCAGAACCAAGTAAATTATGACATAGCCACACAAGATACTGTGTAAGACTAAAGATAATGAGGTTGCCCTGCATGTGATATGAGAACATCTTACAGTACAAAGCATTTTCTGTTAAGACACATATCCAAATAGGAGAACTTTCCTTATGGAAAAAAAAAACCTGCTTCCAAGGGGAGTGGGGAGATGACTTTCACTTTTATCTGAGGTTTCACTTTCCAACCTTAAGGAAAGGCGGGTGTTTACTTTGTAAGATTAAGGCTTTCTTCTTTTTAAAATCTCTTCAATTTTTTAATTTTTTCAACTATTTACTTAAAAAAAAAAAAAAAGACTCTTCAACTAGATCCAGCTTGCTTGGGTAGAGCCCATGAAGGATGCCACCAGGTCTCCCAGATTTTCAAGACCCTTTCATCATCTCCCAATCTGCAGCTCTGGCCCACACTGCTCCTCAGGGCTGGGTCTGCCCCTCTGGAGGGGCTGCAGCTGTGTCCTGGCCGGCCTGCCCCTCTTCAGAAGACTGAGTGTGAGGGAAGCAGACACACCCCAGAATCCCAGAAAATGCTACATTTATTTTCCAAACAATTTTATTGAAATGTGCCAAGAGTACATGGGCAGCACAAATGTATGAACAGGAAAAAAAAAAAAAATCACATGTACAATAATTTTTAAAAAGTGAAGGTTAATCTTGGGAGATATCAGTTCCCCTTCCCCTCCCCCTTTAGACTTCCAGCGTTTCCATTATGGTTAAGCCTCTACTAACCTAGCATTAAAAAAAAGGAATACAGGAACATCTGCAAAACAAAACAAACAAAAAAACCAGCATAAAGGAAAGAAATGTTTTCCTGCTCAGATGGGACTCTCCATAGGCACCTAATTAGGAGGCGTGCTGAGCAGTGGAGAAACACAACTTCAGGGTGTAAGGGTACGGCCCATCTGCAAAAGAGAGGACAGAGGTGTAACTTGGGCCCCTCTCTGGATGCTCCCCCCACCCAGAGTTCCCCTGGTTTTGCACACATCTCTCATTTTCTGCAATTCAACTGCAAGGGTCTAACTCTTCACTGCCACTTTTGAGACTCAAAAACAAGCCTAACACACAAGGCATTTCTCCTTCTCTTCCTTCAATTCCATGGAGGATCCCATTCCCAGCTTTTCAGCTGGCGCACAACAACAGGCCTGCCCAGGAAATGGGTGGGCAAATTTTACCTGCTGGCTGTTACAGCCCCTTTTCCTGGGTACTGAGCCAGCCTCTGATGCACAGAGTGGCAGCTCCCTGGAGGACAAGCCTGAGCAACTCCCAAGCTGGCAGAGCGGGCGGCAGCAAGCAGCTAGGCTGGCCCTCCCGCATGAAACATCAGGCTGCTCTCCTGGCCACCAGGTCCCACCTGCCTGTGTCAGTGACAATAAGGAAATCCCTGGGGCCCTATCTTGATGGCAGGAAGGATGGCTCTGGCCCGAAGCGAGCCAACCCATTAAGCCACAAAGGGGATGGATGACCGCAGGACCCACAGACACTCACTTGGGTTTTTCATCTGATAATGGTTCAGGAAGCCCAGAGTCTCCAGGGCATCGCTCTTAGATTCCCACTCCAGCAGCCCAGAGGAGCTGCGTTCACCTGACGGGAAAAACAAAGGTTTTAGGCTGACTAAGCAGGGCATCGCTCTTGGATTCCCACTCCAGCAGCCCAGGGAGCTGCCCACCTACAGTCAAGGAATGGGGGAGGAAGGTGGGGCAGTTTACTCACTTTTGCCTGAGAATACTTTCACAGAAGATGGCCGCTTCACTCCCAGCTCATCGCAGATCTGCAACAGAAACAGAAAACAGACTCAAAGGACTTCCTTGGTGTTCCAGTGGTTAAGACTCCACGCTTCCACTGCAGGGGGCATAGGTCTGATCCCTGGTCAGGGAACTAAGATCCCGCATGCGGCGTGGCCAAAACAAAAACAAAGAACAGACAGACTTAGAAACACAAGGAGTGCCACATGGTGGAATTCAAGCACACCACAGCTGAACACTTGGATTTTTCTGGACAAAACAGTTTCTAAGCTTTTATCACACACTCTAAGGTGTCCCTGTAATCCCCCCAAAGGTTGAGAAACACTGCTCTTAACTATTTTGTTGCCTAAAACCGGGAAACTGCTTTTTAAATTTCCCATCTTCAGCTGTTATTTGGGTGTGTTCTGGCACTAGGTAAATGTTCGCTAAACCGAATAGCAACACCTCAGGCCACAGTTAAGGCCAAAAGTCCAACTCCACAGTCAGACTTCCACCCTTCCCCAAAGCTGCCCCGGTTCCCTCTGACAGCACTATAATGGGACCCTCCCTTCTAATGTCATCGAGGCCCCAGACGGCATGACAGTGTGGATGTTTCGAGATTGGACGCCAATCACCAGTCCGTCATCCAGACAGGGAGGAATCTTTCAAGGCAAATGAGCAGCCACTCTGACTTGCCAAAAATACAAGCAGCATGGCAAACTCCACTGCTGCTGGAAGTCTGGCGCCATTCTGAGCCTTTCTTGGTCCCTGCTATGTCCCTAGCACCCAACCCAGAGCCCAGCAGAGCAGCTCAATAGATATTTGTTAAAATACAAAAATGAATGGCCTCCTCAGACGGCTATGCTGAAGGACCAAGTCCACGGCACCCACCTCAAAGAAATTCTCCTCAGTCACCTCCAGAGGGGCATTGAAAAAGTGTAGCACGTTGCTAGGGTGCTGGATGCGGTTCTTGGCTGCCTGCTCTGGAGTGGAGAACCGATTGTTCCTTGACTCACTGAAGTCTTTGTAACTGCAGGACCCATCTTCTAGCCCATATGACTGACCGGGCATGATGGCTGGTTGTTTGGAGACACTGTGGGAGTGAAGGAGAGCCCTGTGTCAGACCTCAAGTTGTCCCCCACCTTCTCCTGTGGCCTCCTTCCTGTCTGACAGCAATGTATGCCTCAGAGGGCACTGCTCCACAGCTGAGGAGAGGCTGACACACTTTCGCCCACTGCTTCAGAAGAACATCTGGGAACACACCTGCATGCCCAACTCCAGCCTGGATAAGCACTTGGCTTCTCTGTGCTCCTCTGACCTCTGTCCAGAGTGGGCCCCATTCCCCCTCCCTTCTCTCCTCAGTCCCTCTCCAACGCTCCCCAAGCCTGAGGAGCCTGGGTACCTACCAGACATTCAGCTTCTGCCCAAACATGAAGTTGTTGTTGAGGTGAGTAATGGCCCGGTCCACAGCATAGCCATCAGCCATCTCCACCATGGCGGCCCCCGGCTTGCTTTTCATGAATTTCACCTTGAGGAGAGCAGTCGTGATCAGCACCACCGCCCAGCTGTCAGAGACCCTTCTCCTGTCCCTTCCAAGTCAGTTAGAAGGAAGTCAACGCCTGCTCTGGATCGAGGCTTCCATTTCCTCACTTGTGAGGAGTCAGGAGAACAAAGAAGCGTGTCTGGCCCACAGCAAGTGCTCAGCCCAAGTTAGGCAGCAGAGACTAGGCAGTCTTTCCCTAACCTCAGGACCCGACCCATGAGTGGGTCATTTAACGAAGCACAACAGAAAAGCAGGAATGGTGGGAGAAAAAAAAGCAGCTACTTCCATCAACAGACATATGTACAGATACTGAGTCATGACTATGTGGGTTATGTTATAAAAACACTAAAAACAGTAGTGTCAGCTCTGAGTCCTGCTTCCACATACAGGTATGTGAACCTGGGCAAGTTAATTGCCCCCCATGCTTTCACTTCCCCTGCTTGCCTCATTACGGATTCTTGTGAGAATGAACAACTTACAACATTTAAAGCACTTTTAACAGTGGTACCAAAAAAACGCTTGACACGTTATTAGCTGCTAATATTAATGGGCCAGGCCAGGGGCTGTAAACTCAAAGGCTTCCAGGACCCAGATGGGTTTGACAGAAGAAACGACCTAGTCTGAGGTGGGCAGTCACCAGACAGCCCCAGCCGACTGTTCTCCCAGGCAAGGCAGGAAGGCTCAGTGTTGCCATAGCATCTGAAGTGTTCCAGAGAAAATCCTTACATAATGATCTTTAACTGTGATGGGTAAATTTTATACACCGTAATATTTACGTAATATTAAGTACTAACACTTTCATGTGATAAAGTCTTGTTTTTTTCAAAAAAAAAATAACACTGAAAATTAAAAAAAATAAAAAATAAAAAAATAAACCACCCACATAGCATGAGGACCAAATAAAATCCATCTGCAGTGTCACCTGATTAAACAAGTTACCCTCTCTGGACCTGCTTGCTCCTAAAGAGGCTCCTTCCCCCTTCTTTGCTCACTAGGGGGCCAAAAGGTCGGGGCCTCCCCTGGGGCTGCCAGGTCTATAAGGAAAGCAGTGGACCTAGCAGAAGCTCACCTTCTCCACATTGCCATACAAGCAGAAGACATTGAAGACCCGGTCACAGTTCATCTTAGACTGATCCAAGCCATAGACCATGAGCACAGGGCTGTCGGCGTGGGGGCCATACTCGGGTGGTGGGGGAGGGGGTGGGGGGTGACCATACTGGGGGCCGTAGCGACTTGGGCCCCGGCGGTGACCCCCCACTGGTGGGCCCATCCTTCTCCCTTCGTAGTGAGGTGGGGGGGGCCCGTAGCCCTCATCATGGTAATGGCTGTGGTACCCACCGTGGGGCCCTCCTGGGGGGTGGGAAGGAAAGAGAGGGAGGACGGGTGAGAATTTGCGCGTCGGGCGGCGGGCAGGGGCACATGAGCCACGGGAGTCCACGGAGGGGAACCCCCTGCCCTCACCATATTCTGCGGGGTGATCTCCCAGGAGAGGGGGCTGCCTCTGGCGTTTGTTAGGGTTGCTGCCAGGGTCACCTGCAGACAGAGAGAACAGTTAGAACCTAACTTGGAAAAAGGGGTAGCTCCCTCCCTCCTGACTACAGAGGCTGATCTCAGCGTCCCTCGGCTCCTGAGGGCCTGGGCAGCGGCCTTTCCTTCCTCACAAGGGTTACTGGGGCTTCCTTCCTGTGGCCGGACCCAGGGTGGGCATGAAGCCCAAGCCTCAAGGCTGGAGCCCACTGTCCCTCCCGCCGCCCACTCCAAGCAGGCTGCCTTCCTTTATCCGTGAAGGATGAAGCCGGGTTCCGGGCCTCTCACCTTCCCGAGATCTGGCAGGAAGCCCAGCTCTTGGGCCCTCTGGGGAAGTTGCAGCCACTATGGAAGCTGATATGGGGGCCGGGAACAGATTTCTAAAATAACTCCCAATGAAGGGAGAGGAGTTAAGAGCCAGAAAATAACCCATGGAAGGGTAGAAAAATAAAATTGGGCCCACAAAGCCCCAAGGGTCTAAGAGCGCTAGGGCCCACTCTCTAGAGAGAAGACTTTCTCAATCTTGGTACCGGTCACCCTCCCCTCTAGTCACATCCACCCCAAGAAGAGGGACTGTAGGAGAGGACAAACAGGGCGACATCAACATCAGTTCAAATGAGCAGTCATGTACAAGGCATCAACAGTCTCAGACAATGGCGCAGTTCCACCCCGCCCCAACCCCAGCTGCAGTTCATAATCGCTACCGTTAACTCAGCACTTGAGTGGCAAACACTGTGCTAAGTACTTTACAAACAGACATCACCGTTTCTTAAATTCCTCACAACAACCCTATGAGGTAGGTACTATTTTAGCCCCATTTTACAGATAAGGAAAATGAGCACTTAACTTTTAACTGAGCAGTTATAATACACTTTGGCCCAAGGTCACAAAGCAAGTTAGTGGCCAAGCCGGGACTTGAACCCAGGCCTGGTTGACTCCAAAAACCCAGGGCTCGGGACCACTGCCCTTTCCTGCCACCCGGCCTGGGTTTTGTTTTCCAACAGTCATTACAAAGATGGAAAAGGGCTACTTACAGCAGAAGTACAGAGTACAATGTCCATTTGTCACAAAAAACAAATCTGTATTTTCTCTTACCATTGGACGCTTCAACAGTGAGTTAGCACAGTTCTGAAAGATGGCGTCCCATCAAACATACACTGCGACCCTGCATCACACGGTTTTACAGTCATAAATACAAGTTACGGTACACATCCGACACAATTTTTTTTTAAAGAATTGTTTTAAAAGTCAATGTTTTGATTAAATCAAAAATGGCTCACAGATGTTCTGTCCTCAGAAGATATCAGAAAAGTGGCAAATAAAGGTGTATGAAGTGGGTAGTGTCCCTCCATGTTGTCATCTCCTCACATTGTGTGCTGCAGTGCGGTGCTTCTGGCTGTGTAGCGTTCCGTGTGCGTGTCTCCTGGTTATGAGGTGTGCCAGTGGCCCCACTATGCCCGCGCTTTTGGCCTTGGGAGCACTCCCAGTTACCCGCCAGCAGGTAACTGTGTACCTCTGAGCTGTTTGGCTGTTTGGTTTTAGGTCTGTTTTGGTTTTTTTGATTTTTTGCTGCTGTTGTGGTTTAAGTTTGTTTTTGTTTTTTTTTGGTTTCTGATCTCCAGTTGGTGCAGATTATGTTGGCAGCCGATGACTGCAGAAAAAATAAAAATATCAAAACAGAAAAACAAAAAAAAAAAGGCCCTCCCCAAACCAAAGGACTTAAAAAACGAAAAACAAAAAAAACCAAACCCACATGGCGAGGAATGGAGAGGATCCTATTGTCTTGGAGGCCCATGGAATCTACTTCAGTCTATGAAACGTTCTCCGAAAAGAGCGCCGCTGGCTGGCTGGGAGAGCTGTTCTCTGTGTTTCCTACTTCTGTGTACATTTTCGGGTTCAAGTTTGCTTGGATTTTGACATTTTTTTAATGTTTAGTAAAAAAGCAGTGTCTGCTGCCATGTTGCGTCTCTTTCTTTGTCTCTGTCTGCCTCTGTGCTTGTAGCTGTTCCTTGGAGCGCGGTGTGGTGTTCTTGATGTAGTGAGCTCAAGTCTGCGGCTGTTTCTGGGGACGTGGTGGAGGCTGCATGTTCTGTTCTCTCCAGGAAGAGCTAGTGGTTTCTACCCTGTGTGTTGGTGAGCAATGTGCAGAGGCAGAGCCGCTGAAGTCTGGTTCCCGAGGGGGTGGCGAAGCACCTCCCTCACTCCAGGTCACCTCAACAGCTCTCGTTTTTGACCCCCAGCCTGGAGGCGGCCAAAGCTGAGAGGCATCAAAACCAATGCACAGCCAGCCCCTGCCACTAGCCCCTGCCGGTCTGCACATCTTCTATTTATGTTCCTTGGAGAAGAAATGGTTGGTTGCCGTGTTTCTGTTAGCAGTCATGTAATGCCATTGCCCGCTCTGGTACATTCACTCGGTCACCAATTTGTCTCTGACCTCTGGAGGGGGCAGCGAGCCCCACAGCGCCCATTGTGAGGGTCCTGGGGAAGAGCCTAGCCCACCCGGCCCACGGCTTCCCAGCTGCAAGGGCGAACAAGACAGGCCTGCCTAGGAACAGGGGCCTCTGGCCTCCCAGGGCCTGTGAGATGTCAGCCACCAGCCACCTCCCTCAGCCCACGGCCTAGTCCGACGTATCAGACCAAGACAGAAACAGAGATGGATGGTCTTGCTGAGGGGGCGCCGCTGTTTTTCAAAGGCAAGGCTCCACCTCTCCCTCCTATCCAAGGCAAACCATTCTTGACAGATTCTAGGAAGGGGGGTTTTCCATTTGGGCCCCCTGCAGAGATGTTGCATCCCCTCTACAAGTGAGGTGAGGCGTGTCCGCCCTGCTCCAATCCAGGGTGTCTCACCTCCACAAGGTCAACTTGCTCAAAGGCTCTGCTGCGAGGGCCTGGGAGCCCTCATCGCATCCCCAATCTGTACCCCCAGAAGCAGACCCTGTCAATAGTGGAGAGCAAGAGGACCACTTCTGGCCCAGTGAGAATGGGGTCAGTGACCCTAAGCACGCTCCTAGAAAAAAAGCAGCAGAATCCGTTTGGGAGCTGCTACTGGTTTGTAAGCCATTGCCGTGGCCTGTGCTCAGTGAGGCCCTGCTCCCCACCCCACCCAGGCCTCTGCCTTGACCCTGCATCCTCTGCTGCATCAAAGGGCCACAAGCAGCAGCTAGGACCTACAGAGGCCCCTCATTCACCCCCTCCCACTGGAGTGTATCTTCCAAGAGCTGACCCCCAAGGCCCTCCCCTGTCCACAGGAGCCCAATGGCATTACATAACCCTGAGTCCAGGTCTATGAAGTGCGCTAGTCAAGTGAAGGCAAGGCGGGTATGTTTAAAACAAAGCTGCCGTCAGGATTACCTTGTCCACTGAGGTTGGGGTTTGTGTAGTCCCAAGTATCCTGATCGTTCTTGAACACGTTTAAGCGTGTAGGCTGCAGGAACAAAAAAAGCTCGAGGTCAGCCAGGCTCCAGGCTCACCTAGGAAGCTGACGAGCGGCAGCCATTTCCCAGACCTACCTTCGCATATTCAATCTTCAGAGTGCAACAGCCCGAGTAGATGTCAGCCCCATTGAGTGAGGCCTTGGCCCGCTGGGCACTCTGCACAGAGTCAAATGTGAGTACAGTTAAGGGAAAGTCCCATCCCAAGAGCTCTCTGAAAAGAGCTTCAAGTGCGCCAGCGAGGGAGGACAAGCAGCACCCCGCAGACTGCTCCAAGCGGGCTCCGGGGTTAGTTCACTGCCCACAACCACCAGCCACGCGGACGGACGCAGCTGGAGTGCTGCCCCAAACGCGCAGACACGGCCAGAGCGCCTGAGACCTGCACTCCCCCCGCCCGGCCCCACCGCAACAACCTTCTCTGCCAGCGTCCCAGGCCGAGCCACCTTCTTCCTCGGCCTCATCCTCCCCCTGCTTCTACGCGCCCTGACTAAGCCTGAACGCTCTCTGAAACGTTAACTATACTCCTGCCCTGCAAACCCATCAGTGACATCCCACTACACCGACCCAAGCTTCACCCCACTGCCTGAGATGCCGTAACTTCTTCCAATGTCCTAAGGAACTCTCTCCCCCTCGTCAGCTACCCTTCAGTTGTCAGGTGGCTCGCTTTCTCCAACGCTAAGCTCCTGCCCACCTGAGGACCTTTGCAGAGGTGGTGTCCTCGGCCTGAATATCAGTTCCCACCTCTACATGGAAATAAGGATAGCACCTTCTCAGAGACTTTCCCAGAACCCCTGTAAATTCTTTTCTCTTGTATCTCATGGCACACTCTTCTTTCCCTTCACACTTTAAACCCCATACTTTCACATTACACAACCCTTGAACATGTGTGTGTGGGTGTTTTAGGAGCACCAACTCTCTGTGCAATTGAAAATCCATGTATTTAACCAACCACAGATGGCATAATACTGTAGTATACATTTAGTGAGTGAGATTCACCTTAAGTGGACCCACAGAGTTCAAATCTGAGCTGTTCAAGGGCCAACTATTTAGGTGCGATTGTTTATTAACCATCCCTTCCATGAGACCATGGGCTCTATGAAGGCATCTGGCACATGGCAGGCGTTCAGGAGACACGTGCTGGTTGAAAAGATGGACTCCGACCGAGCCCTGTGAGCTCCCATCTCAAGGAACACCCATTTCCTAGCAAAGGATATTCCACCATAGCCTGGACTCCATTCTTCCGGAAAATGACAATTCTCTGGACAGGACCACAAGGGTTACAGATAGTATAAAGAACATCCTGTAAAAACCAAAGACAGGCAAGATGAAGGGACACTAGCAGGTCAGTCTGGCTCATGGGAGAAGACAGGAAGAAAAGGCAGGAGGAAGATTCCATAGAAGAGCCTAAACGAATAACCACTGGCACGCACCGTGGTAATTGAATAGATGGGGTTCAGGATGGTAAAGAGAAGCACACTGTTGACGCTCCTGGAGTCATCTGAGTCCCCGGGGCGGGAGATTTTCTGGCTGGTAGAGTAATTGACAAAAGCTGGGTGGCCCGCAATGTAGATCTGGTTGTCGGCTGCGTAGTTCACGGCGTTGCAAGCCCCCAACACATCTTCAAATTCCACCAACGCTTGTCTCTTTTTAGGCATTACCACCACATAACTGGCAAAGAGAACACACGTTGCAATCCTCTCAGGGGGATGGAGACAAGAGTCAAGAGTACGACCTCAGTTATCTGTGATCCGACTCCTCCCTGGCCTCTGGACTCCTCTGTGCCCGTCATGGTTTCTTGACGTGAACACCCCTTGCCGTAAGTGGCACGACAAGCAAAAGAGGTGTGTGCGGCTTTGGCATCAGCTTCTCTGGGAAGCCTTCCTTCCCAACCCCTCACCTGATCGAGTCAGATGCCTCCCACAGACGGCTGGGTTTCCCCTATCACAGTGTTGACCACTCTGGGTAGGCAACTGTCTGGGAGGAATCAAGACAGTGATGTTCACTCCTCTATTCCCATTACTCACCATGTGCCAAAATTACCAGGCAGAGAGAGAGAAAAAAAAGGAATGAGAAAAAAAAAAAGGAAGGACGGAAAAACACGGAACTTGCTGTAACTTATCCAAAGTACAATGGCTAACCCCAGGAGTAATGGAGCCCCAGGACCTAGCTAAAGGAAGGAGAGAAAAACACGGAACTTGCTGTAACTTATCCAAAGTACAATGGCTAACCCCAGGAGTAATGGAGCCCCAGGACCTAGCTAAAGAAAGGAGAGAAAAACACAGAACTTGCTGTAACTTATCCAAAGTACAATGGCTAACCCCAGGAGTAATAGAGCCCCAGGATCTAGCTAAAGGAAGGAGAGAAAAACACGGAACTTGCTGTAACGTATCCAAAGTACAATGGCTAACCCCAGGAGTAATGGAGCCCCAGGACCTAGCTAAAGAAACCTGGACGGAAATGGCCAAGTTACTTCTAACCAGAAACCCGGTGACACACAGGACACCAAGGAGTTGACTCATCTGAATGCCCAACCCCTGGCCTCTGAGCTGAGTACCTGATGGGTCCAAACTCCTGCAAGGCCTCCACAAGGTCAGCTTCCACCACGCCGTCAATCAGGCCCCTGATGTGGACAACTGGGGAGGCGGGGGTTTTGTGCGGGTCATCGTAGTTCTCCTGAGAAAGGAAGCAAAAACAAGACTTCACTTTCTGCTGTGCAAGACAGTGGATTACTGACTTCCGTGCCACTGGGGACTCAAACAGATAAAACATTCGAGTGTGTCACCCAGGAAAGACATACAGGGCAGGCAACTAGGGCCTGCAATTCAACCAATCACCCCACAAGGATTCTGGGCCAGCAGAGCAGAAGGCCTGAGTGTATGGCCACATGCCTAATGGCTCTTACTGTAGTTTCTGACGAAGGCAAAATGCAGGACCAGACAAGTCCCAAGTCCCATCTTACAGTCTTCCCAGCACCAGTCTCTTCCCACTGGTCAAAGAAATGTGGGAAAAGAGTGGCTTGGAAAGGGGACTCAATTTTCTGCTGCAGCCTGAACCAGGACATTCTCTTTGCATTCACCCAAGTTTTTCTTCCCCTCCCCTAGTGGAGGAACCTACCATCACCACACAGCCAAGCACTGCTGTTCCCCACCACTCATCCCCAGGTCCAGCAGGCGCCTCAGACACCGTGGCATCCAGGCCAGTCCTGACTGCCTCTAGTCTTTACTCCCTCACCAAAATCTGTATTGGAAAATACTACCTAGGTCAGACTAATGAAAAAGAGAGTAGTCTTCAAAAGAAGAGAAGATCCAACCTGTACCACTAAAAATCAAGACAGTTCCCTTCCCAGGGGAAGTATCTTTCCACCCACAGACAACAGCCTCTGGGAATCAAGAAAAAGCAAAGTAACTTTCTCCACCTCTCCTGGGCTCTGGGCCCAGCCTCCCATGTGAGAACCACCAAGCAGAAGCCCATGTAACACGGGCAGAATTGGATTCTATTTCAGGAATGAACCACACAAACCACAGGAGCCACACCCGCCTGATGGTTACCAGCTCAGCGATTTGGAGTTCCACAGCCCTGAGTTCTAATCCCTGCCCCTCCTCAGACTAGCTACAAGACCTAAAGAAATTTACCTCGCCTCTGTAAATGGAGAATAGTAAGCCCATCCCTTACCTCATAGAGGAGTATTAAGAACTCAATTAAGATACCTTTCAAATGCGTGCAACAAGGCCTGGCACGGTTTAAATGCTAGTAAATCACGGCTACAGAGCACCGCTAAACCATGGAAAACTCTGCAAATGGCTGAACAGGACAGGGCTTCAGGAACTTCCAAGGAGGAAGGAATAGGCTCCAAGCCAGGAGTAACAATTGGTTGTCTTTTCCGAGGAGACTGAAGAGGTTGAACCCCTTACAAAGTGCCCACCCCTCAGGGAACATTTTGGTTCATCAAACCTACCGCACCCAGTTAACCCTCAAAAATGTAAGCAAACTTGTGATAACTCCAGAGCTTGGTTCAACTTCCAAACGGCTAAAAAGACCTCTCACAACACTTTCTTCCGGTTTTTAATGCCCACAAAAATTAGGCAGATATTCTGGTCTGGGGGAATATCCTCAAAGAAATCAATTTCTGTACTGAGACAAACCATGACGCTACAAAGATCAAACAGCGATCAGGCAAAATACCCCACTCAGGCACGGAAAAGGCTACCGCCCACCCATTCCCCGCTCACGCGGTGCCCCCCCCCACAACCGCCCACAAGGCCCGGGCAGGAGAAGTGCGCCTGCGCATGGGGCCAGAAAAGAAAATGATAAAGAAAAAATCGGCCCGACCGCGTGCCCGGCCCCCACAAGCCAGCCCGCGGCGCCTGCGCACTGCGCCACCTGCAGCGCGAGCAGTTTCCTCCGCCCCCACACCCCGCTCTGTAGAGCGCGCACGCGCAAGCGCCTGTCCTCGCGCAAACCCCGCCGTTTGCCCAACGCCTGCCCCTCCCCCACCCCGTCCACGGCGCGAGGGCCTGGGCGCGTGCGCACAGCACCCCCCCCCCCCCCAAATAAAGGCCCTCAACGTGAGAAATTTTTCCTCCCTTCCCGGCCGTCTCCGGCGCTTAGGGCCCTGGCCTCACCCCGCCGCCACCGCCCGCCGCCCCGGCTCCTCCACCGCCGCCGCCGCCTCCATGCTGGTCGCCAGCGTTGTCAGTCTTGAGCCGTTTAGGGGCCCGGCCGCCCTCACTGCCGCCGCCGTAGTAGCGGCCACCGCCGCCTCCGCCGCCCGCCGCCGCCATCTTCACCATCGCTCCGGACCGCCTCCGCTGCTCGTCCGGCTGCTGCCTCTGCTCCAGCCTCCGACGCCGCTTCTCCGCCCGGGGCAGCAGCCTCCGCGACATGGCGGCCCAGAACCCGCCTCCCCCCGCCTCTCATTGGGGGAGGGACACGCCCGTCACCCGCCGCCCCCACCCGATAGGGGGAGCCACTGGTCCCGCCGCTGGGGGAGGGGAAGCCTCCATACGCCTTGCGCACCTATTGGATAAAGCCCACGCCGTTCTGCAGGAGTGCCCGCCCTTGTTTGTCTGGGACACTCCTTATAGGCCAGTGCTTTCTGCCGGTCATTTCTGCGACCCCGCCGCCTTAAAATAAACTCCAACTTGATTGGTCAGATTTCTGACACTGCCTGGCCTCGTTAGGAGCACCTGATAGGAGCGGCGGTCCCCACTCTCCCCAAAAGCCCCGCCTCCTTCCCACTTTCATTGGTCTTCTCGCTAATCCATCAAACCGAAAGCCCTTAGTCTTCCGTCACAGCGACTACCTTCCCGCGCCTCTCCGCAAGGAACCAAGGCGGTCCCTCCCTTTTGCCTCTCTCCAGTGGCTACTGCAGGTGTCCATCTTCTGCAAGACGCCCGATTAGTCAGTTGAGAGTGGAAAGAGTCCTCTCACCAGACGGTAGGACCACTGGTGGCCCCTGATTGGGTGAAAAAGGAGAGCCCATCCCTGACCCGTAGGCGCTCTTTGGCGCAGTCTAGGAAAGGATCGGAGGAGAGGACGCATGCGCGAATCGCTTTCAGGCGCCTCTGGAGGCGGGGCGACCCTCTAAAGGAGGGAAGGCCTGAAGTACCCTGAGTCTTTATCTACTGCTGTAAGCAGCCCCGCAAGGGCAAACTAAGTTAGAAGGGCAACTGAGGGCAAACTAAGTTAGAAGGGCAACTGCCAGTGCAGCTCTGTCCCCATCACTATATTCTATTCTTCTCCATCTCTAACCTTCACAACGCCAGAGAAAAAATTTTTGAATCCAATCTGACCCTTTCCTTCAGTATAAAACCATTTGCTGTTGCCGACTATCTTATGACCCAGTCCAGTTCCCCGGCGTCCTTTCACCACTCTACCACTAAATTCAACCACAAATAACTCCTTTCAATTTGCAGAAAGGGAAGGATCTTTCGCGCACCTCTGGATCTTTGGCCCGAGCAGGCCATTCCACCTAGAACACTTTCTCCACTATCCCTCCTGCCGGAGCTAAAGAATAAATTTCTCTTGTTCGTGCTCTGCTCACTCTGAGAAGCGTTCCTTGTCCCTACCAGTCCAGACCCTCGGCTTCCCCCATAATAACCTCTGATCGCTCAGGCCAATGGTTCTCACGCGACAGCCCTTACTACTCTGAGTCGTCACAGTTTGGTGGCTGTCTTTTTCCGTAGCATGGAAGTGCTTGTGTGAGCAAGGGAGCGGTGGTCTCTGCCTCGGCCTTAGTGAAGCTGGCCACCCTACCAAGCGCCAGGTACAGCACCCGGCACAGTGCCAGCACTCTGCAAAGGGGAGTACTTAGGGTATTCTGAGCGTCTGGCGGGCCTTGTTTTCTCCGAGGCGGGTAGGGCCACCCCGCAGAGAACACCTTCCCAAGTCTCTAGGGTGCAACGACGCCCAACAGCCGGAACCTGGGGGCGGGGCTGGGGGGGTGACCTAGGATCCCGCCCTAAGGGCTTTAACCTTATGGGGCTGCCTGCTGGGGGGGGAGGGGGGAGAGGAGGGGACGCTGCGCTTAGAAAGCGAGGAGACAGACGTGGGAAATGCGGGGGACGCCCACCAAAGATGCTCTGGAACCTTTCCACTCGGGTGAAAGGGGGTTCCCGAAATAGGGGTCCTAGTGGAAACTAAGTTTGAAATGGGGTCAGTGGCACTAAGAGAGTGGGACCGGCCTGGTAGGTCCGCGGGTTTGAGGAGATACGAAAGTTGGGGTGGGCTGGTGGAGATGTAAATCAGCTCCCGATCACCCCGAAAAGATCCGAAAGAGCCGGCCGAACGGAGATGGGGGACGGCGCAGCGCCTCCAACACGTGATCAGTGCGACGGAATTAAGGCGGTGCGGCTCCGACTGAAGGGCGGGGTCGCGAGGTCCAGACGTCAGAGGAATGTGGTGGGGGGAGGGGGAGAGAGGGGCCCCTCCCCTCCCCGCCCCCGCGCCCGGCCCGGACGCCCCTCGCGCCGGCGCGCGCCGACGGGGCGCGACGGAACCGTCCCCCGCGCGGCACGTTCCAGGCAGCTCGGCCGCCCGAGCGCGCCCACGGCTGGCGACCGGGCTGCCGCGTTATCTGCACACCCGCGCTCCCGGCTTCCGCCCCTCCCCCACCCCTTGCACACGGGCCGCGGTCGCGGGCCCCGGGCGGCGCCTCCCTGGGATCCCCCCTCACTCCTCCCTGATCCCTCGCCCCCAGCCCCTACCAGTTCGGCGGCGAGCCTGGCCGGCCGTCCGAGATCGAAAAGAGAGCAGACACTGGGAAGTTTTGGGGGAGGGAGGGGCGGGACTTAAAGGGACCACGACCTCTTTCCAGCCCGGGGAAAAAAAAAATGGGGGGGGGTAGGGGGGGCAGATCGAGAGTTGCTCTGCGGTTGAATGGAGGAAACAACGCAAAAAAGGAACGGGAAGACTCCGCGTCCCTTTTCCCCAAACATCCCCAGCCCCTCAATACCCGCCCCCCATCCCTCACAGAAAGTCGCACAGTTGTTTGGGAATCACGCCTCATTCCTCCTGGTCAGCCAAGTGTTCTGTTGGTTGAGGTAAATGTTGGGGTGCACATTGTACAGACGGGGAAATGGGCTCAGGGGACGCTAGCGACCTACCCGGGATCCCACCGCTTGTAAGTGGCATATAGCAGGATTTGTCTGCCACCAAAGACACATACCCAGTGCACTGCAGTGCCTGTTAACAGTGATGGGGTCTGCAATATCCCTTGGAGGGTAAGAGCATGAGTCCTGGGGTTAGACTGCCAGCGTTCAAATATGGACGGTGCACCTACTTACTCTGTGGCTTTGGAAAAGTGATTTAGCATTCTGGGGCCTCTGTTTCCTCATCCGGTAGGAGGTTGGTAATAGCACCTGCAACGCTGGGTGGTCTTGAGAAGTGCTGAGAATGTCTGGAAGCAGAGGGGACCTCAGGTCTACCTCCATTTCAGAAACTGAGGCTCAGAGAGGGGAAGGACCAACTGAAATTCACCACAGCTGGGCAGCATCTGAAATAACAAGTCCTCCCCTCCTTAGGGCCCCCATGGCATAATCCAACCCTTGTAGGCCCATCCAAATCCATGCCTAACCCTTTCCACTTGTCCTCTACATGGCACAAACACTGGTTTTCCTTCTGTTCATCAGATACCCAGAGCTCATTCCTGACTCTGCACTGGCGGTTCCCTCTGTCTAAAACACCCTTCTCCCAGATCTTTGCTCCTCATTTGAGGCCTTGGCTCAAATGTCACCTCCTGAGCACCCCAGCCTAGTTAGTCGCCATACACAGTTACAATCATGGCTTCCCATTGATCTCCCTCTTTGCTCTTATTGCCATGTGAAAACAACCAGTTATTTAATTTTTGTCTCCTCACTAGAATCTGGGCTCTTTGGGGGCCAAAAGTGGGTATGTTTTCACCCCTCTAAGGACCT
Organism: Balaenoptera physalus; assembly: GCF_965194825.1. Taxonomy (NCBI): domain Eukaryota; kingdom Metazoa; phylum Chordata; class Mammalia; order Artiodactyla; family Balaenopteridae; genus Balaenoptera; species Balaenoptera physalus. Next base: position 13,955,260 of record NC_138900.1, on the reverse strand, counting down.
ACCCTGGAGTCAGTCACTCATTCATCTGATGTTTATTGAACTAACACTCTTTGGGGCATCTGGGATAAAAATGGTGAACCAGATAAGAAAAAATTCCCTCCTTCCGGGGGTTCCATTCTAGTGAAAGATGCACAATACATCAGTAAAATATGTATCAGAGGTGATAACTGCTATGAAGATAATAAAACAGGGAAGGAGGATGAGGAGTACATGAGGGCAGTTTGCTCTGCTCAAAAGGATATTCAGGGGAAGCCTCACCGAGAAGGTGACATTTTAGCAAAGATCTGAATAGGAGAGAGAGGAGGTCATGTGGATACTGGGGGAAGAGCATTCCAAGCAGAAGGAACATCCAGTGCAAAGGCCCTGCGGTTAAATGTGCCTGGTGTGTTCCAGGAATTGCTAGAGACCTTTGTGGCTGGAGTAGAGGAAGGGAGGGGTAAATGGTAAGTGATGACATCAGAAAAGGGGGAGAGGGCAGTCTGTGAGGGTCCTCCTGAGCCATGGGGAGGGGAGGACTTTTACTTTTACTCTGAGGTGAGGCCACAGGAGGGTTCCGAGCAGGAGAGGGCCCTGATCTGGCTCAGGTGTTCACAGGAGCCCTGTGGCTGCGTGCTGTGGGTGTGGGAAACAGACTGTGGGAGCTGGGGTGGGAGCAGGAAGACAGGAGGCTAATTCAATGGGAATGGGCTGGAGAAGGTGGATGGGGTCAGGATGGGGGCCGTGGAGGGACTGAAGTGAACAGGTTATGGATCTGTTTTGAAAGTAGAGCCCATAGGATGGGCTGAGGGGTCAAAACTCCTCATGATTCAAAACCACCCCAACTGCAGGGTTCATAGTGGTGGCCAACATCCCCAGCTCCTTTTGGTCCTCTATCCACTATGAGATGCTTCTTTTTTAAGGAGCATCTCTTCTCCCTCTCCCTTTGACACAGGCCTGTTCCATGGCCTCCCAGGACCAGCCATCCCCATCAGTGTCACGAGTGTGCATAACTGCTCTCAAACACCTACAGCAAGCCCGTCCAGATGGAGGTGGGGATTCCCCTGGCTTGTAGCCTTTTGAAAAAACACTTTTTAAAAAAATTATAGTTGATGTACAGTATTACGTGTCCCTCCCATGGTCACACCTAGACTTTGTCTCAATCACTACAGCCTCTTTAGAACCTCAGTTTCGTGCATCTTGCGCTCTACTGATCACCTGTCTTTCTAGTTCACTCCCTTCAGAAGCTCAACTCCGATAATTCATTAGCCCTACCATGTTTCCATGACCCCTCCACCCCCTCATACCTTCACAGATTAAATTCCTTGACAAACCACTATAATCACCCCCTTACGCACATTCTCTACACACTTCCCCCTCTCCACCCTACTCATCTGGCAAAACCACAATCCTTGTTAAATCTAAGGCTCCATCTATCGCATGCCTGCATCTGTGCAGATGAATGTGGATGGAAAAAAAATACACAATCATGCTAACTGCTCTCGCCTTAAATTCATACCCACCGACTTGGAATGCTGCCTAACAAATTTTGCCTCTGCCCCTGGTCCCTTGACTCTCCCAGATGATGTATCAGATCTTCTCCTCAAACCTCTAACAGCGTCTTCCTCGTTGTCACTCTCAGCAGTGACTTTCTCCCTGCTTCCTGGGAGAACTACAGCCACCCTCCCCCCATATCCACCCTCCTCCTGCCTACTTGTGAGTGGGGTAGCTAGCCATGTTCCCATCTGCTGGGCTTCTTTTTTTTCCTATGCGTATTCTCATTTTTTTCTTCCCTAGTCAAGAAATTGGTCCCCTGTGGGCTCAGGGTCTCAGGAGAGAAATGTGACAGGCCCCAAAGCAGAAATAGGCCAGCTTTCTTTTCTTTTTTTAAAGCCTCTTCAGGGCTCCAGGCGGAAATAGCTTCATGGTCTATTGGGCCTCAGACTGAAAACTCAGATGCCTTTAGGGTCAATGGGTGAAGCCAGTGTGGTAGAGGAAAAGTTCTCAGTTGCATTACACAGTTGTGGCTTATTTTTCCCCAAGATTTATTGAGATATGCCTGACATTCAAGAAACCATACATATTTAAAGAATACTGTTGATGAGTTTTGACTTATGTATAAACCTGTGAAACCGCCACCACAATCAAGGTGATGACCAAAAGGAACAAGGACACCTACTGTATAGTACAAGGAACTATACTCAGTATTTCATAATAACCTATATGAGAAAAGAATCTGAAAAAATATATATATAGATATATATGAATCGCTTTGCTGTACACCTGAAACTAACACAACATTGTAAATCAACTGTACTTCAATAAAAAATTAATTTTTAAAAAATTTTAAAAAAGAGAATCTGAAAAAGAATATATAAGGGAATCACTGTGCTGTACACCTGAAACTAACATGATGTTGTAAATCAACTATACTTCAATTTAAAAAATAAAAAGAGGGGACTTCTCTGGCAGTCCAGTGGTTAAGACTCATGCTTCCATTGCAAGGGTGTGCAGGTTTGATCCCTGGTCAGGGAACTAAGATCCCTGGGGACACGTGTTCGATCCCTGGTCCGGGAAGATCCCACATGCCGCGGAGCAACCAAGCCCGTGCGCCACAACTACTGAGCCTGCGTTCTAGAGCCCGCGAGCCACAACTATTGAGCCCGTGTGCCACAGCTACTGAAGCCCGCGCGCCTGGAGCCTGTGCTCCGCAACAAGAGAAGCCACTGCCATGAGAAGCCCATGCACTGCAATGAAAAGTAGCCCCCGCTCGCTGCAACTAGAAGAAGCCCGCACACAGCAATGAAGACCCAACGCAGCCAAAAATAAATTACAAATAAAATAAATTAATAAAAAAAAATTTAAAAATTAAAAAAATAAAAAGAGAGGACTTCCCTGGCAGTCCAGTGGTTAAGACTCCGTGCTTCCATTGCAAGGGTGCACAGGTTTGATCCCTGGTCAGGGAACTAAGATCCCTCAAGACACACAGTACGGCCCCCCAAACATTTTTTTTAAATTAAAATAAATAAATAAATACATTTTAAAAAGAAGAATGAATGGCTTAACCATGAAAAAAATATAAAAATTAAAAATAAATAAATAAATAAAATGTATATTTTCAGGAACATCAAAAAAAAAAAGAAGATAATGACTAAAAAGGTAATGAATATATCCATCATCTCCAAATTTCCCCCGCCTCTTGATAAACGCTTCATCCCTCACGCCTCCACACACACATCCCCAGACAACCACTAATCTGCTTTCTATCACTGTTGGTTAGTTTGCATTTTCTAGAATGAAATTATATAGTATGTACTCTCATGTCTGGCTTTTTTCATTCAATATAATTATTTTGAGATTCATACATGTTTAACAATAATTCATTCTTTTTATTTCTGAGTGGTGTTCCATTGTGTGGAATAGTTTATCAAGTCACCACAATTTGTTTGTCAAGTCACTCACTGATGGACATATGTGTTGTTCGCAGTTTTTGGCAACTATACAAATAAAGGTGCTATGAACATCAATGTACAAGTCTTTGTGTGGATATGTTTTCATTTTTTTAGTGTATATACCTAGGATTGGAATGCCTGGACCATGTGATAGGTATATATTTAACTTTTTTTTTTTTTTAAATAAATTTTTATTTATTTATTTATTTAGTTATGACTGTGTTGGGTCTTCGTTTCTGTGCGAGGGCTTTCTCTAGTTGCGGCAAGTGGGGGCCACTCTTCATCGCTGTGCGCGGGCCTCTCACTATCGCGGCCTCTCTTGTTGCGGAGCACAGGCTCCAGACGCGCAGGCTCAGTAATTGTGGCTCATGGGCCTAGTTGCTCCGCGGCATGTGGGATCTTCCGAGACCAGGGGTCGAACCCGTGTCCCCTGCATTGGCAGGCAGATTCTCACCCACTGCGCCACCAGGGAAGCCCTATATATTTAACTTTTAAAGAAAAGTTATTTTCCAAAGTAGTTGTACCACGTTGTCCAACTACTATTACTATTAACAACAACAACAAACCAGTTGAAAATTTAGTATTTATTTTAATTCATTTATTCCTTCATTTGACAAATATTTACTGGGTAGTGCTTTGTGCCGGACCCTGTTCTAGGCACTGCGGATTCAGCAATGAACAAGGCACACAAAATTCCCACCCTCGGGGAGCTGATGCTTGACTTATCCTCTCTCAGCCCAGATGATTTGGTTTTCTAGGTTGGGACCACACACGTGCTGAGGAGCCAAGATGGCCTGGTCCAAATCCTGGCTCTGCCATTTCCTAGCTATGTGGCCTTGGCAAGACCCCTTATCTGAGTCTTATTCTGTAAAAAGGGGGCGCTGATAATGCAATCTTTACCTCCTAATGTTGTGGCATCGTTGGTTCGCAAACTGGCCCTTGTACACAGAGGGCAAGGAGAGACCCAAGAAAGAGGCATGTCCAGATTGGTAGATGGCAGGTTTAAGAAGCAAGGGAAGGTTCATACGAGGCTCGTCTTGGGCAGCCACAAGATAAGTAGATCTCCTTACCCACCTACCAGAATCTTCAAAGTTTATATACAGAGGCCTTAACTGGGCTCAGTCACACATACTGTCGAGATGGTCTCAACAAAACCCTACTCTCCCAAGGCTGTGTCTTTGGCACAGCTCCCACTGTGGGAACAGTGGGCAGTGTACATTCCAAGGACAGGGGAGCGGGTGAGGAGCCTCTGATTGCCCGGGCCCAGCTCTCAGGTCAACTGGCAGTCATGTGTGTCCTCTTGTCATGTGTGACCTCCGCCAACAGGCATGCAAGCCACTAAGCATTAGCTATTATCTATGCTGGGGGGTGGGGGGAGCCAGAGAATAAACAGGCAAAACATACATTGTCCCTTAATGGGCGTGAAATAGTGGCTCACAGTGGTTTTGATTTGCATTTCCCTAATGATTAGTGAAGTCTATTATCTTTTCATGTGCCTATCAGCCACTTGCATATCTTTTTTGGAGAAATATCTATTTAAGTCCTTTGCCCATTTAAAAATTGGATTGTAGGGAATTCCCTGGCAGTCCAGTGGTTAGGATCTCCGTGCTTCCACTGCCCAGGGAAGAGCTGGGGGCGCCGGGTCCAGGTTCGATCCCTGGTCGGGAAACTAAGATCCCGCAAGCCACGCAGCGTGGCCAATAAATAAACAAACAAACAAACAAATAAAATTGGATTTTTGTGGGGTTTTTGTTGTTGCTGAGTTTTAGGAATTCTATATGTATTCTGGACATTGACCCTTTATGATGTGCAGATATTTTCTCCCATTCCATGGGTTGATGTTACACTGTTGATTGTTTCCTTTCATGCACACTTTTAAATTTTGATGTAGTCCAATTAACTTTTTTCTTTTGTTGCCCGTTCTTTCGGCATCACACCCAAGAAATTATTGCCAAATCCAATGTCATGAAGCTTTTCCCCTATGTTTTCTTCTAAGAGTTTTATAGTTTTGACATTTAGGTCTTTGATCCATTTTAGGTTAATCTTTATATAGGGTGTTAGATAAGGGTCCAACATCATTCTTTTGCACGTGGATATCCATACAGTTTTCCCAATACCATTTGTTGAAAAGACTGTCCTTTCCCCATTGAATGATATGGACACCCTTGTCGAAAATCATTTGACCATACATGCCAGGGTTTATTTCTAGAATTGCATTTTTAACAAGTTACTGTTGAAAACCATTGATATATAGTATCAGATTGTTGCAGGAAGGGGGACCCCTTTCAGGGCCCAAGAGAGGGCTCTTGTCTAATACTCGGAAGTGAATTGTCTGAGGAGAAACACACGCTGACAAAGCAAAAGACTTTATTGGAGAGGGGCACCTGGGTGGAGAGCAGCAGGGTTAGGGAACCCAGGAGAACTGCTCTGCCATGTGGCTCACAGTCTCTGGTTTTATAATAGGGTTAGTTTCCGGGTTGTCCCTGGCCAATCGTTGTGACTCAGGGTCCTTCCTGGTGGCACGCACATCACTCAGCCAAGATGGATTCCAGCGTGAGGGTTTCTGGGAGGTTGGCAGGATATATCATCTCTTCCCTCCACCTTTTGGCCCCTCCCGAACTTTTCTGGGCTGGTTTTACAAGAGATACAATGGGTGGGCATGTCCTCCCTCCTTTCAGCCCCTCCCGAATTCTCCCAGTTAGTTTTCAGTGGCAGCACCTCGTTCTTTACTAGGACCTTCTGTTGTGAGACAACTCAGGCAAGCGTTTATCATCCTGCCTGGCCAAGCTGGGCGGTTTTGGTCAACGGCTCCCTAACAAGATTAACAATAAAACAGGAAGGGAGGCTGTACTTTTTGAGAAGTCATAGAAAAGGTGATAGTTGAGCAAAGCCCTGCAAAACACAAGGGAGTCAGACAAGTACGCATCTGGGGAAGACGTCCCAGGCGAGGCAGGAGGGACAGGGCAGGGCACAACTGTTAAAAGAAGGACGCAGCCGTTTGAGAAAACAACAAAAACTAGTTAGAATCAACTAGGCCCAAGATGGCAGAAGATTTGACTTCCCATAAACCTTGAGCCTCATTATATGCTCATTGTAATACATCAGCGTATGCTAAAAGACACACCCACAGGTGCCATGACAGTTCTGAGGTTGACCATAAAAGGCCAAAAAGTGGGCAGTGGCCCAATTTGTGGAAACCCCTGCCACTTCCCCCAAATAGTTAGAATGTTCCTCCTACTCATTAGCATACGAAATTACCCAGCCTATAAAAACCAACTACCCCCCACCCCAAGCCACCTGAGACGGTCCACATTCTGTCTATGGAATGTGTGTCTCCCAGGGTTGCTCTCACTTTCTGAGACGGCCCTCATTCTGCCTATGGAATGTGTATCTCTCTAAATAAAAAATAAAATAGTGTTTCTTGCAAACCTAATTTCTGGCCTGAGAGGTAGACCTCTGAGATCTATTTTTAAAATTTCCTTCTGGCTGCCACGTGGGTGGGTATGGAGAGGAGCCCCAGGACTGGGAGCCAGGAGGCAGAGGGAGGCTGGGGCTGGACCAGGATGGGGCTGTGGAAAGGGAGGATGGGGTGGGAGGGAGTGGGGAGAGGAAGGGTGCAGGACGAGGCTCAGGCTCTGGCTGGCCTAGGGACCAGGGGATCGGGGGGCCCCCCTGAGATGGGGACTAGAAGGAGGAATGGGTTTCAGGGAGATGCTGTGGCCAGTTTGGGACACCGTGGCAGTGGGAGCCCAAGAGGAGGCATCCAGCACGAAGCCCAGAGCTCCAAAGTGTAGCCAAAGCCCTAAACCAGTGATACCCCAAACATCAGCCATTTGGTTTCACTTTCCCATACTTTGCCTCGTATCCACGCATCACCTGTACGCTTAGCTACTTAATCATTTCCTTTAAATCGATTCACTGTTTTTTTAAAAAAATTCAACACATTTATTTATACAGGAAACGTCATTTTACTCCAGGAAGTGGAAAACGGCCATGAATAGAATATAATAGTACAAATAAATCCAATGATTCAGCAAGAATCAAAAAGAGGTGCTGAAAGCATTGGGTAAAAAAGTTGTTGGGGGACAGGTTATTCACAGGGTCTCAATGTACCACCCACGGACAACATCATAATTCAAATGGGAAGGGATCTGACAGTCACTTCCTATTATGGGCTGAACTGTGTGCCCCCACCAAGCTCATATGTTGAAGTCCTAACCCCCAGTACCCCAGAATGTGACTATATTTGGAGAAAGAGCCTTTAAGAGGTGATTAAGTGAAAATGAAATCATATGGGCAGGCCCTGATGCAACGTGAGTGGTGTCCTTATACGAAGAGGAGATTAGGACACAGACACACACAAAAGAAAGACCATATGAAGCAAAGGGAGAAAATGGGCATCTCCAAGCCAAGGAGAGAGGCCTCAGAATGAAATCAGCCCTACTGACACCTTAATAGACTTCCAGCCTCCAGATCCATGAGAAAACAAATCTCTGTTCTTTAACCACCCAGTCTGTGGTATTCTGTTACAGCAGCCCAATCAAACTAATATACCCCTTAACTCAACGGGCAAACTTAGCATCACAGATCACGGGGGGCCTGATGGGAGGTACTGAGAAGGACCCAGCATCACCTACACAGTATTCTTCATTTAACTGCAGGACTGGAATCTAATCGTGAAGGAACATCAGACAAATCCAGCAAGTGGGGCTGTCCACAAGACATACTCATGCAGGATATCAAGAGCTTCTACAACTCAACAACAACAGCAAAACAAATAACTCAATTTAATTATGGGCAAAAGGCTTGAATAAACATTTCTCCAAAGAAGATGTACAAATGGCCAGCAAGCATATGAAAAGATGCCTAACATCACTAATCATTAGGAAAATGCAAGCCAAAACTACAATGAGATATCACCTTACACCCATTAGGATGGCTACTATCCAAAAAAGAGAAAATAAGTGTTGGCAAGGATGTAGAGAAATCAGAACCCTTGTGCCTTCTTGGTGGGAATGTAAAGTGGTGCAGCTGTTAAGGAAAACAGCCTAGAGATAAACTGTTAAAAAATTAATTTTAATTGAATTAAAAACTGTTGTAAAAAATTAAACATAGAATTACCATATGATCTGGCTATGCTACTTTTGGGTATATATCCAAAAGAAATGTAAGCAAGATTTCAGAAAAGATATTTGCACCCTCTTGTTCATTGCAGTATTACTCACAATAGTCAAGAGGTGGAAGCAACCCAATTGTCCACAGAAGGATGACTAGATAAACAAAATGTGGTATATACAAACAATGGAATGTTATTCAGTCTTTTAAAAGATGGGGGACTTCTCTGGTGGTCCAGCAATTAAGACTCCACGCTTCCACTACCAGGGACATGGGTTTGATCCCTGGTCGGGGAACTAAGATCCCGCATGCCGCGTGGTACAGCCAGAAAGAAAGAAAAAAAAGAAAAGTTTAAAAGATGGAAATCCTGTCCTATGCTACAACATGGATGAGGCTTGAGGACTTTATGCTTAGTGAATAAACCAGTTCACCAAGAGACAAATGCTGTATGATTTCACTTACATGAGATATCTAGAGTTGTCAAAATCATGGGAACAGAAATTAGAACGGTGGTTGCCTGGTGCTGGGGGGAAGGGGAAATAGGAGCTGTGTTCGATGGGTAATTTCAGATTTAAAAGATGAAAACGTTCCAGAGATCTGTTACACAACAATGTGAATATAGTTAATACTACTGAACTGCACACTTAAAAATAGGTAAGATGGGGGACTTCCCTGGTGGTCCAGTGGTTGACTCTGAGCTTCCAGTGCAGTGGGTACGGGTCGCATCCCTGGTCGGGGAACTAAGATGCCACATGCGGCATGGCCAAAAAACAAAAACAAACAAGAAAAGAAGAAAGTGTAGGGACTTCCCTGGTAGCACAGTGGTTAAGAATCCGCCTGCCAATGCAGGGAACATGCGTTCGAGCCCTGGTCTGGGAAGATCCCACATGCTGCGGAGCAACTAAGCCCGCGACCCACAACTACTGAAGCCTGCGTGCTCTAGGGCCCGTGCTCCGCAACAAGAGAAGCCACCGCAGTGAGAAGCCCGCGCACCACAACAAAGACTGGTCCTTGCTCGCCCCAACTAGAGAAAGCCCGCCCACAGCAACGAGGAACCAATACAGCCAAAAATAAATAAATAAAAATTAAAAAAAGATAAGAGTGTAAATTATATGTTTTTGCTACAATTTAAAAATAAATAAATACATATGTACATACATACTTACATAAACACATAATAAATCAATGAAATTCTTGATGCCCTGCTTGCCCTGGAGGTCAGCTCCTTCATACAAGAGATGACCCCTCCCATCTCCTGGGGTCTGGCCACCCCCCTCGGTGCTGTATGAACATAAGATTAGAGACTGTATCCTGCAGTCTCTCCAATCCCTGCTTCCTGCTTCACTGCCCAACGCAGCCATCCTCAAGTTTCTTGGCTTTCAAAAACAATTGTGAGGGCTTCCCTGGTGGCACAGTGGTTGAGAATCTGCCTGCCAATGCAGGGGATACGGGTTCGAGCCCTGGTCTGGGAAGATCCCACATGCCGTGGAGCGGCTGGGCCCGTGAGCCACAACTACTGAGCCTGCGCGTCTGGAGCCTGTGCTCCACAACAAGAGAGGCCGCGACAGTGAGTGGCCTGCGCACCGCGATGAAGAGTGGCCCCCGCTTGCCACAACTGGAGAAAGCCCTCGCACAGGAACGAGGACCCAACACAGCCAAAAATAAATAAATAAATAAATAAATTAAAAAAAAAAAAAAAACAATTGTGAAAAAACTCTATTCCCTGGGACATTTTTCAGTTGACATCTAAAATTACAGCATTTTGATCATTATAAAATGTAAAATTTTAATGGCAATGCATCTCTTCATTAGATGGATTAAGAGGGATTTTCCTATTTTTCTAGTAGATGAATGTCCTTGTTGCTGGAATGAGGTTGAGTTGAGTATTAATTCTACTCTTACTTTGCCTTTTCATTAATAGTGCTGAGACTCTGTAAGTTTCCTGGGGCTGGTGTAACGAATGACTACAAACTCAGTGGCTTAAAACAACAGAAATTTATTCTCCTCCAGTTCCAGAGGCCAGAAATTAGACATCAGTATCACTGGGCTGAAATCAAGGTGTCAGCTGGGCCACACTTGTTCTGGAAGCTCCGTTCCTTGCCTCTTCCAGCTTCTGGAAAGTGTTCCTTGGCTTGTGGCCACGTCACTCCAATCTGCAAGGCCAACATTTTCAGATCTCTCTCTGCTCTGCCTTTATATTGCCTTCTCCTGTTTGTGTCAAGTCTTCCTTTGCCTTCCTTTTATAAGGACACATGTGGTTGCATTTAGAGCCCCCCTCGATATTCCAGGATAATCCCTCCATTTTAATCGTTAATTTGGGACTTCCCTGGCGGTCCAGTGGATAGGACCCAGCGCTTTCACTGCCGTGGGCCCAGGTTCAATCCCTGGTCTGGGAGCTAAGATCCCGCAAGCCTCAGGGCGTGCAAAAAAAAAATCCTTAATTTGATAACATCTGCAAAGACCCCTTTCCAAATAAGGTAACATTCATGGATTCCAGAGATTAGGACACGGATATCTTTGCAGGGAGCCATTTTCAGCCTACCACAGAAAATTTGTTCATTGAATCATTCAGCAAGTATTTATTGAACACCTACTGTGTGCCAGGCATTTGTCTAGGCACTGAGGATACAGCTATGAACAAAACAGAGATCCCTAGCCTCCTGGAGCTGACGTTCTAAGGCTGTACACACTGTCTAAAAATAGTAGCTACAGGCCCTGAGTGGCTATTGAGCACTTGAGATGTGTTGCAGTGTAAAACACACTGGAATTTGAAGATTTAGGATACACACAAAAAGAATGTTAAATATCTCAATAATTCAAAAATATTGATTACATGTTGAAGTGATATAATGGGTTAAATCAGATATGTTATTAAAGTTAAATTCACTTGTTTCTTTTCAGTTATTTTTAAATGTAGCTATGAGAGTATTTAGAATTACATGTGTAGCTTGTATTCTATTTCTATTTCTATTGGACAGCACTGTCCTAAGGGGAGGGAGAAGATTATGGACAATTAACACAGTAAATAAGTATATTATATGGAATGATTGGAAGTGAAAGCTTCTATGGAAAAAATAAAGATCAGGGTAAGGGAGTGTTTCCTATGGCTTCTGTAACAAATTACCACAAACTTAGTGGCTTAAAAACACACACATTTATTATCTATTGCAGTTCTAAAGGTCAGATGTCCAAAATATGTCTTAGGGTCTAAAATCAAAGGCTGAACTTGAGTGGACCTAGAGATTATCATATGAAGTGAAGTAAGTCAGACAGAGAAAGACAAATGTCATATGGTATCACTTATATGTGGAATCCAAAAAAAAAAAAATGCAAATGAACTTATTTACAATACAGAAATAGACTCACAGACATAGAAAACAAACTAATGGTTACCAAAAGGGATAGCAGAGGTAGGGAGGGAGAGATAAATTAGGAGTCTGGGATTAATATATACACATTACTATACATAAAATAGGTAAACAGCAAGGACCTACTGTATAGCACAGGGAACTATACTCAATATCTTGTAATAACCTATAATGGAAAGGAATCTGAAAAAGAATGTATATATACATAACTGAATCACTTTGCTGTACACTTGAAACTAACACAACATTGTAAATTAACTATACTTTAATTAAAATAAAACAAAATCGAAAGCTGAGTTCCTTCTGGAGGTTCCAGGGGAAAATCCATTCCTTGTCTTTTTCAGCTTCTAGAGGAGGCCTACATTGTTTGGCTCCTGGACACATCACTCCGACCTCTGCTTGCATCATCATATCTCTTCCTCTGACTCTGACCCCACTGCCTCCCGCTTATAAGGACCCTGGGGATTACATCGGGCCCACCTGAATCCAGGGTAATCTTCCCATCGCAAGACCCTTAATTTTTTTTTTTTTTTGGCCGCACCCCACGGTATGCGGAACTTCCACCACTAGGAATCGAACCCGCAGCCCCCGCAGTGGAAGCGCGGAGTCTTAACCCCTGGACCACCAGAGAAGTCCAAGATCCTTAATTTAATCACATCTGTAAAGTCCCTTTTACCACGTAAGGTAACATATTCACAGATTATGGAGATTAGGAGGTGAACATCTTGGGGGGGCATTATTCTGTTTACCACAGAGAGGGTCAAGCCAGAGAAGCTGTGGTTTTAGACAGGGGTGTCTGGAAGAGAGCCTCACTGAGAAGGTGACATCTGCCTAAAGACCTGAAGGAAGGGAGGGAAGGAGCAGTGTGGATATTCGGGAATGGCATTCCAGGAAGCAGGGACAGCCAATGCAAAGGCTCAGAGGTCTTCCCTCAGACCCGGTTCCTTTTCCTGGGAACCCCTCCTTCTTGCTGCCTCCAGTCTAAACTACAGGGGTCAGAAGTTGGTGCTGCCCTAGGTGCCTCCTGAATCTTGCTTGCGGAGCAGAAGGGTTTGAGATTCTAATCATCATTGGCCTCTTGCACAATCTCTATTGCCCATGGTTCCTCAAAGGGCAGCTTGGCCTGTGGGGAGAGGCAGGAGCCTGGGTCAGAAAGGCAACAGATCCAGCCCTCCCCTCCACCCGCAGTCCAGAGGGGCGATCACCTGGGTTTCGATGGGGCTCTGTCTATGCAGCGTCCGCCTGCGGTGCCACTGGCGCAAGGAGGCCCGGGCCTCAGAGCTGAGCCCCTGGGGCGCGCGGCCCGTGTCGGGCTGGTAGTGGGCAATGTGGTACAGGGCCCCAAACCACGTGGTCAGGTAGTACCCGGCTAGGGGCAAGAAGGGGAGGTCAGCGCAGCCCCCTCAGGTTCCCTGGCCGCCTGCAGGCCCCCTGCAGGTTGCCCGCCTTCCCTCCCGCTGCAGGCGGGCGGCCTAGGGCGCCCCCTCTTGGGTCCCGGCGTTCTGGGGCTGGGGCGTCACCCTCTCCCCGTAGCTCGTCCGGATCCAAGAGCTCCATGAGAAACTCCACGTCCAGCTGCGTCTCCCCAATGTCCGGACTCCAGATTAGTTCCTCTGTTAGCGCTGGCAGGAAGGCGTCGGCCCCCAGGGGCTCTAGGGGAGCCGGAGGACAGGCTCTGGGGCGGACGGGGCGTGCAGGCACCTTCCATCCGATCCCCAGGACCGCGAGGGCTAGCTGCCCTTCCACTTTGCCGGGCATGCAAACGCCCCTTACTGGATTCCCCCGGCCCGCGTAGACGCCTCCTGCTAGAGCATGCCATCTTCCCCTCGACGTGTGCACAGGAGCCTCCTACCTGGCTCCCGTAACCCTCAAGCCACTCCACATTCAGGTAGACTCAAGACTCCTCCTTTACCTCGGTTTTCGTCCCGAGCCAGGCCCTCGTAGACGTCACTGCACACCGCCAGCAGGAGCGACACCTTGCGGCGCGGGGCGCAGGCTGAGTGGAGGCGCGCCAAGCGCGCGTGGATGCGGCTTCGCAGGGTGGGGACGGGGCCCCGCCTCTCATGCCCCGCCCCCTGAGCTCCTGGAGGCCCCGCCTCCGCCCGCAGGGCTATCTGTCGCCGCCGCAGTTGCCGCAGAGCTGGGGCGCGGAGCGTGCGGAGTCGAGTCCACAGGGCCGGCTTCAGAGGCGCCAGCACCGCCCGGCACAGGGCCGCCTCCACCGCGGGGCCTGCAGGGGTGGAGATGGGTGAAGGAAGGGTCGCCGGGCTGACCCACGCCTACCCTCTCTCTCCAGCGACCCACCCTCGCCAACCGCAACACCTTCCTAGCCTGTGGCCACCCACTTGTGTAGACTTAGGTGTGAGCACGTGTGGAAGAAGGAGCCTGGGTGTGAACGAGCGCGTGGGAGAGAGAGTATGGCTGTCACACATGTGTGAGATGGAGCAGTGGTGAACAGAATAGGTATTACTACATGTAGGAAAGGGCGCGTGAGTAGAAAAGGAAACAGATGTGCACGCAGACGGAGAGAAGGAAGTTGGGTGTGAACACCTATGTAGGGCCAAGAGATGGCAAACGTGAACCTGTGCGGGTTGGGAGAGTGGCCTTAAGTTCCCTCTCAGCCCTCCTCATTACCTAGATCCTCGTGCTTCTGGGGGGCCCCGGGCGCCCTGCTCTCAAAGACAGCCCTGACATCGGGGTCCTTTGCTAAGCGATCTTGGAGGTCAGCAAGGAGATGCCGCATATCCTGAAGCAGCTCTGTGGCCGGGTCCCCAGGCCTGTGGGGACCTTCAGCCTCCGAGGCGAGGCGCACCCGAAAGCCCCGGAACTGCCTGGCCACGTAGCTGCTCCGGGCCCTGGCTAGAGCCCGGATGTGCTGCGTGAGCGCATCCTCAGCTCCCTCTTCCTCGTCTTTGTAGTCGTCCTTCTCCTTCTCCTCTTCCTCCTTCTCTTCCACCGGGCTGGCCAGAGCTGGCCTAGGATGGTGTACTTCTGGGCTGAGTGGGCCTTCCACCCAGGAGACCTGGTGAGGGGCTGGGTTCCTGGGGGCTGATGGGGAGAGAGGGTTGAGTTCCACAAAACAGCGGCGGCAGCTCCTTCATCCCTCAGGGGCCCAGGGCCCTGCTCATCTAACCTGGACCATGTCTGTCGGCAGTCTCTGGAGTTGTCTCTGGGGGCGTCTGCTCCATCTCCCACCCTCTGTGGGTCTCCAGGTAGAGCTTGTTCACCGCAAAGTACACCCTCCCTGAGGTGTTGAGTTGGATGCTGCCAATCTGCAGAGGACCTGGGGGCCAGCAGAAGTGAGGTGTCCCAGGTGTCCAAGGGGCCAGCCTTGGAGACTTAGTGTCCAGCTTCGTTACTGGAAGAACTGAGGCTTGGTCCCTGGCACCAAGGTCCCTGGCACAATCAGGCC
This sequence comes from Balaenoptera physalus, assembly GCF_965194825.1. Lineage (NCBI taxonomy): Eukaryota > Metazoa > Chordata > Mammalia > Artiodactyla > Balaenopteridae > Balaenoptera > Balaenoptera physalus. The sequence continues at coordinate 13,939,937 of NC_138900.1, read as the reverse complement.
CAGGAGTCGAGCACCACAACACCCCCCCACCCCCGCAACTTTCTCAAACCCCAGCCTTATCCTCCCTCGAACCCTGTAGTTTGGTCCCTCAAGTACCATCCTCCTGGACTAAGGAGGTGGAAAGGTGGCCTCTTCCTCCATTAGAGAATCATGCCTCACCTGTGTTTTGGTCTCCAGACCCTAGAGTGGGAGGGGGCAAGAGCAGTGTTCTGGGCAAAACATCCCTGAGAAAAAATGAGGAGTCACAATATGGGTGAGGTATCATAGGGAAGGATCCCCCTTAGCCCTTTCGAAGGGTGACCTGTACCTGCTGGCTGATAGGAAGGCCAGGAGATGGGGCAGGTCTGACATGCAGAGGTTAGAGGACTCCAGAGACACACCTGGGGGGAGAGGGCAAGGAGGAACAAGTTAGACAACTTGAGGGGCAGCAGCCTTCTTTTCCCTGGGACTCTCTCTTCCCCAGTCCTGCAGGTCCCCCCAAGAACCTTCAGAACAGGGAAATGTCTACCCTTGCAGTCCCTATCTTCTCCTGTGACTTTATGCTTGCATTCCACTCATGCCACCAAATAGGATTCATTCATTAGACAAATATTTATTGAGCACCTATTCATTTTCAGGCACTGGGGATACAGTTGTCAAAAGGCAGATACATTCTCTGTCTTCCTGTAGTTTACCTTTTAGTGCAGGGAGACAAAAATGAATGAGTAAACAAATAAAGATAAGTGTATAATGTATTGAGTGCTATGAATGAAATGGAGTGATTGAAAGTGACCAGGGCTCTCATTAGCTGTGGTGGTCAAGGAAGATTACATTTCTACAGAGGCCTAAAGGATGGAGACTAAACTAACCATTCAAGGAAGGGCATTCATGCGGGAAAAACAAATACAAAGGCCCTGAAGTTGGGACACATTTAGCATGCTCAAGGAACAGAGAAAACAGTATGTCTAGAGTAGAGAGAATGAAGGGCTGTAGATGGAGAGGTGGGCAGGAGCTAATCATTCATCACCTTATAGGCCATGATGGGCTGTAAGGAGTTTAATGTTTATCTAAAGATGTTGCATGTCCTTTGCAGGGTTTAGGGCAGGAATGTATAACATCTGATTGATGTTTGAAAATATCACTCTGGCTGCTCTGTTCAGAATGGAAGAAAAGGGTGGGAGCAGGGAGACCAGAGAGGAGGCTACTGAAATTGTCTGGGCAAGAGGCGATGGTGGCTAGGATGAGGGTGATGGAGGTAGAGAGGATTGGGAAGATTCAGGAGATATTTTAGAATTAAAACTGACCAATCTTGGTGATAAATTTGCTGTGGACTGGAAACTTGGGGGTATAGGCTCCTCACCTCCAGGAAGCTTCTGGATCTGGTAGGTGTTGATTTCCCCTGGTGAAGGTCCTGTCCTCAACACAAGGACCTGTCTGGGATCATGTCCTATGACCAGGAAACTCTAGGGGAATGGAGGCAAAGTTCAGCTTGAAGAGGATTTGTGCCTGCCTAGCATCCATTGCCCTTATTTTGGGCTCCACACCTCAAATTTCATTTAGAAAACTCTCTACTCCACTCTCTACTCTAGGTCCTGTGGGTGATTAACTCTCCATCAAGCCCTAGGGGTGGGTCCATGACCTGACCTAGCCAATAGGATTGACAGTGTTCTCTGACCACTGTGATTGGTTCAGAGATGGGCACGTGAACCAAGCTCAGCCAACAGAAATCTTCCACAGGATTTTTGCTGGAGCTCTTTGGAAAGAGGCCCCTTTTTACACTGGGGTTGCTAAGCTGGTGAGATGTGGCCCTGAGCTGGGGCCAGCCATCTCTCTCACTACAAAGAGAAAGCCCCCTGAGGAGGAAGCTGTGGTATACCTGTTAGTTGCTTTATCCAGATCTATTCCCTATTCCTTGCAGAACTCCAGCTTTATTCAGGGCATTAATAGGCCCAGCCATAGAAGATGGATAATAATTGATATAGTCAGTGGTTCTCACCTCTGTATAACTCCCAGGTGAGCTTTTAAAAATGTTGCTACCTGGGCCTTATCCGTATATTCTGAATCAATTGTGAAGGCTTTTGTTTTTCCTAGTAAAAGAAAAAAATGCAACTGGTGCCTCCTCTCCTCCTTCCTCCTGCCTGGAATGCACACATGTGCTTGGGTCTGGGGCAGCCACTGGATGACCATGAGGGAAGTCCAGGAGAATTGCAGAGAAGATGGCCTTGATGTCACCCGAGGAGCAGAACTGGAGCCTGCAGCTACCTTTCTGGTTATGTTAGAAAGAAAAATGCCTATTTATCTAAGCTATTATAGAACAAGTGTTTACTTGCATCCCCAAATATTTAGAATTCCCTGCAGTTTAAAGCAAAGCCAAGGGAACTCCCTGGCGGTCCAATGGTTAGGATTCTGCGCTTTCACTGCTGAGGGCCCAGGTTCAACCCCTGGTCAGGGAACTAAGACCCTACAAGCCTTGTGGCAAAACAAAAACAAAAACAGAAACAAACAAACAAAAAAAAGGGAAAAACAGAAAAACAAAAAACAAAGCCAAGAAGTGGAATGAAGAGAAATGTATACATTGTCTGATGTTCAGGATCCAGAGATTCCTGAAATTACTTTTACTTCTGGGCCTTTCAGTCATTTGAATCAATAAGTAGCCTTTCAGTTTGCCTGGTCTGGGTTGTGTTTGTCACTAGCAACCAGCAGAGTCCGAACTGATTCAGAGTGTCATGGGGAGGGTCAGAGAGGGTCCCCGGCTGTGAGCACTTACCCCTGGTGGCCACAGCTCCAGAAGGGCTTTTGCATCCTGGGCATCCAGCTCTGGGATCTGCCACACCCCCCATGTCCTCTGAAGGCGAAGGAGTGGCTCTGGGGTCCCAAGGACCCTTAAGGGGGTCTCACCTGCTCCATTTGCCTGTGATGGGATTAGTCTGGGACACGCAGGGACCAGGAGACCAGGGCACAGAGGAAGGCAGTTGGACACTGAGATGGGGTCAAAGGTACAGGAAGGGGAAGCCCAGGGGCAAAGGGTCAGAGATGGGGTTCTGGGTCCTGTGGCGGGTGGGAACTGGATGGAAGGGGCTTCTGAATTCAGGGGCAGGAGTCGGAGACAGCCCCAGCAGCCCTCACCTCTCCCCATCGGTGGGGCCTGCTGAGGCTTTGTCCTCTGGCTGTGCCATCATCCTCAGGATGCAGAAGGCCAGTGAGCCATGGTCTGGCCTCTGGCAGGGAGGAAGATAAGTCTATTTACAACACACATGGCAGAGGCCTTGACCAATCAGAATGGACTTGAGACCCCTTGCTGTGCCAGGTATTAATTCTTTATTTGCTGGATGGTGGGGCGATCTGGGGATCCCAGGAGTCTTGAGTCTTGACGTAGTGGGGGAGGAAGATGACTCAAAATGACAGCTATTTACCAAGCGGTAGGGTAATATTTCAGATTGTAACATCCGGTGCAGCCTTATGAATGTGGACCAGCTAACTAACAACGCTTGTCAAAATACAGTGCCCGGAAAAGGGCTCTGCCCATAGCAGGCACTCTGTAACTGTGACAAATGTTATACAACATTTCCTCTCCCTCCCTTCCCAGACCACAGAGGAGCCCTCAAATATTTTCTCCCAACGTTTTATTATGAGAGATTTCAAACATTCAGAAAAACTGAAATAGTTTTACAGGGAACATCCGTATACCCACTACCTAGATTCTACTGTTACTCTTTTTGCTTTACCACACATCTGTCCCTCTATCCGTCGGACCCCAACCCTTTCAACCAGGTAGAGAGTCCTACAGTGGGTTATCAGTTAAGGTGGGCATTCTAAAATATTTTCCCTGCAGCAGTCCCAGGAGTAGGAGTCCTAGGTCCATCCATGCATCCATCCATCCATCCGTGCGCCCATACATCCAACAAATATTTATTGAGTACAGGCCCAGATTAGGGTGAAAGGGTGCCTGGGGAAAAGGGTGATGGGCAGAATAGGCCCCTGCTCCCAGGGGCTTCCATTCTTCTTGGGGTGGGTATAGGGGATGGAAAATAAACAGCTAAACAAATCAATCAGCCCACTGACCAGAAGCCCAGGGTATTAGGAAGTGGGGGACAGAGAGCAGGTGCCCTGGCCAGGGGAGAGCAGTCAGGAGGGGTGGGGGGAGGGAGACAGATGCTTGCCTGGGTCCCATGAGAAGGGGAGAAGGAGATGGGTGGTGCTGGGCAGGGTGGGATGGCGGCAGCTGCCTGATACCACAGGGAGGCAGTGGGTCAGTGGGCGGGTGATGATGCCAGCTGTTCAGTCCCTGGGGGCCCCTACCTGTTCTCCGAGGGGAGGCCTGGAGTAGCAGGAAGTGAAAGTGTTCCTCGCAGAGAGAGGAAGCTGAGCGGGCAGGGGGAAGAGGCGGGGCTGGGGGTATTTGAAATCGACCCTCCTCCCTCTTTCCGGGGGCTCAGGCCTTAGGTGACCGGGTTTTGGAGGAAGGGACCCTGGCAGTCTGGGAGTCCAGGGGTAAGAACCGTGAGGCTCCCACGGCCCCAGGAGTCCCCTCTCGGCACCCTTCACTCTTTCTCATAAAAGCCTGTGGATGTTCTTGTCTCCTTAGCGGCCCAAGATCTAACCCCCATCCTCCGGCAGCTTCCCTGTGGGCCCACAGGAAAGAACAGCGAGGCCAGACAGCTGATGGTTAGTTGTTTTTTGTTTTTAATTTGTCTCTAATAAGCGACACCATCTGCCCACCCCCGCCTGGGAAGCGGGTCCCGAGTGAGGGGGCCTAGCACCCACTTTGGGAGTTGTAGGCAGAGACTTGGGAGGCCTTGAGGCTTGGATCCCCCCACCGGGTGTGAGTTATGTTTGGAGGGCGCACCTCCCCACCCAGGGTAGGTTAGACTTCGTCTACTTGGCCCCAAGCCCCTGGGAACAGTAGAGAGCATGGGGGCCCTGGGGCTCTCGTCCTGGGACAGTTAGCAGTTTGGAGGTACCCCTGGCCCCCTGAGCAGTTAGAGGTTAGGGGAGGCTGATCCTTGGCCCTAGGGGTGATTAGGGGCTGCGGGCTCTTAGAGACCGGCTGCCCAAGCCTCAGCCCCTAAGAATGTTAGAGATTCGCTGGGGTCAAGGGTGCTGGGACCCCAGTTTTGGGAGGGAGTAGTTAGTAGATTGAGGAAATGTTCTGAGCTCCCCAGAAAAGAGCTGTAAGTTAGAGGGGGCCAGGCCTGGCTGGGGCTCAGCTGTCCCAAAGCTGGGCGTCCTGCCTGGGAGATGCGTCTGTCACTGGGGTTTCTCTCCCTCCGTGGTCCTGGCCTCCTCCTTGGCAGGAGGTGGAGACTCCCTGGAGGAAGCTGAAGTGGTGGGGTTGGGAGTCCCCGACCCCGACTGGGCATCTATGCTGGCATGCTCCTTCCGGACAAGGTCCTCCAGCTCCTTCTGCAGGGGGCAAAGTTCACAGAGGTCAGAGGTCATCACGCATCATAAGGTCAGAGGACCTGTGGGACAGGGGTCCAGGGACTGGGCTCAGGGTGGGCTGGGGTGGCCCAGGCTCCTCACCTTCCATCCGAGGAGGTCGGCAAGGGCCAGGCAGCCCTGGTCGCAGTCACCCAGCCAGGCCACGTCCCTGTGGGCGGGTGAGAGTCAGAGCTCCCAGGCTTGTCCCAGGGCCCTGCCGGCTCTGCCCTGTCCTGTGCCTTCGTGCCCTCCCTCCCACCTTGGCCCTGTCCCTTGAAGGCTCCACTGCCCCCCCACTGCCGCGGGGGGGCCTCACCTGTAGGCCTTCTTGGAGTCGAAGTCCATGCCTCCTCCGAGGCCCATCATCATCCCGAGGAAAGGGTCAGTCTGTGGGGAAGGGGGTGGAGTCGGGGGGAGCTAGGAGCACAGACCCTGGAGCCAGGTGGCTTGGGTTGGAATCCCAGCTCTGTGACTTTGCTCAAGTGGCCTGGCCTCTCTGAACGTCAGTTTCTTTCTCTGTAGAGTGGGGGTGATCATCAAACCCACTCCTAGGGTTGTACTGTCAGCGGGTTAATACAGAGGAAATGCTAAGCACGGCATCTGGCACACCGTACGTTTTTTGCCTGTTGGAGAAACATCTGTCCCCAGGAGGGAGGCCCTGCCTGGGAGTGAAGCTACCTCAGGAAAAGAGAGCCGAGAGAGGGAGCGGGTAACTCCTGACAGCACTGCTGCAGGCCCAGGGGCCAGCTAGCCCGGACTCTTCAGTCACGGGAAGCACGACATTCTCGTTTTGGCTTAAGTTGCTTTGACCTGGGGTTCTGTCACTCGTTCAAAAGGTGAATGAGGGACTTCCCTGGCGGTGCAGTGGTTAAGAATCCGCCTGCCAATGCAGGGGACACGGGTTCGAGCCCTGGTCCGGGAAGATCCCACATGCCACAGAGCAACTGGGCCCGTGCGCCACAACTACTGAGCCTGTGCTCTACAGCCGGCGAGCCACAACTACTGAGCCCGCTCGCCTAGAGCCCGTGCTCCACAACAAGAGAAGTCACTGCAATGAGAAGCCCGTGCACCGCAACAGAGAGTAGCCCCCGCTCACCGCAACTAAAGAAAGCCCATGCGCAGCAACAAAGACCCAACGCAGCCAAAAATAAATAATAAATTAATTAATTAATTAAAAAAAAAAAAAAAGGGTGACTGACACAGAGGCCTGTGGAATCCTGGAGTCAGGGCAGCCTGGAACCTGACCCCTGTGGATTCCAGAATCCTTAGGTCTGAGCCGAGGGGTCCAAAGTATCGGGATTCCCCAGAGACCTGTCCCCTGGTTCCCGAGGAGGCCGGGGGGAGGCAATGTGGGGCCCCTGTGCGGGGGTGGCAGGGTGTGACTAAAAGGACTCACCTGGCCAGTCTTCTCCTTGTTGATGAGCAGGCGTGGCGTGGAGAGGGGCGCCCTGGTGGAGGGCGAGCTGAGAGGTGAGGGCCTGTCCCGGCTCCCCCAGTGCCCAGCAGCCCCCCATAGTCCCGACCCCCAACCTACTTGCTGATAAGGGATGCGAAGGGCTGCACCTGCAAGGAGGTGCCCATGATGATGAGGAGGTCCACCTTCAGGAAGTCCTGTGAAGGGGGAGCGGACAGTGAGGCTGGGCTGCCGGCCCCCGTCCCCCGCCGCAAGCCCACCCGCAGCTACTTGCAGAAGCCACCTTCCCCAGGGCAGGACCCCGGCTGCCCCCGCGTGGACCGAGATGGGGGGCGCGGCGGGTACACTTACTGACTGCAGGCAGGAAAAGAAACGCGCTGGGAGGTTCTCGCCGAAGAACACGATATCTGAGGTGGAGACAGATGGACAGACAGACACAGGGAGAGATAGAGACAGTGAAAAAGCAGGAGGGCAGAGACAGGGAGGGAGAGAGACAACAGGCAGGAAGAGAAGGCGGACCCCAGGGCTGGGGCGGGAGTGTGGAGCACTGGGGACAGGCTAGGGGCTATGGTACCCACTCTCCCTGGGGCAGACTCCGGGCACTGGTCAGGGAGAGAGGGTGACCGGGGTGGATGGATGGATAGGGAGCGTGGCCTTCTTGGGAAGGGGTTAGTGGCTGAGGGGGTCCCAGCCTGAGTCTACCTCGGCTGGTCCCTGGCCCCGAGGCTCACCGGGCTTCACCACACTCCGACATTTCTCACACTTGGGAGTCGCCTCGGAGAAGATCTTCTCTGGGCGTGGGGAACAGGGAGGGAGAGGAGGAGGTAAGAGGCCTTGGGCTGGGGCTGCAGCCTGCCTGCACACCCCACCCTTCCTTCACTGTCAACACAAACACACCTCAGCCACCGGGTGGGCCTCCTGGGGTGTTTGCCCTGCTCAGGAAGGACCTCCCTTCTTAGACAGTTGTCCCTTCCCCGCCCCCAAGATTCCTGGGGTGGCTCCCAGCACCCGCCTAGAGCTATTAAATGAACAAACAAATGAGCAGACACTCGCCCCTAAAAGGGGCCGCTGGGTTCCACCAACCCCCGACCTGGGGAATCTGGACTTGGGAGTGAAGCTCGTCCAGTGGGTCTTTGAGGGCAGCCCTACTTCATCGTGGGTCAGAGAGGCCTGGTAGGTGCCAGGGAAGAATTATGCAGATGATGCTGGGACGGGGACAAAACCTTAGGTGCAGGTGCTTCCCACTCTTGGGCTCTGTGACAGACCCACCCCTGCCCCCACGCACACCCCATGCTTATGACAATCCTCCTTCTCATTGCTTATTGATTAAGGAAGCTTGAAAGCATTCTGTCACTTGCAACCCACAGAATCCTGGCTTGTTCATTCAACTATTCACTCATTCCTTCAACGAATATTTACAGAGCACTGCTTTAAGGTCTGTCATTTACTTGAAAATATTTTTGCATTGACAGTACATGACATTTTGCGGGTGATGCTTGTGCTACTGCTGTAAGAGAAACATAGTGGGGTAATGTTAATTGTACATCACCCCCAGCTGCGTGCACTTGGGCTATTCAGGAATCCTCACCCCAGGGGCGGTCAGCTGGCATGTGGTCAGAAGGGCCACACGCCAGAGGCCCTACTCTCAGCGCTGCAGCTGTCCTTATCACACACGGACACCACAGGCTTTGTGAAATCAGCATAAAGAATGTCAGAAATGGGTTTCCATGGATGAAATAAGTGGCTTCTTAATTAGCACAATGGATGTCAGAAATCGGCTCTCACTGGTATTCAAGAAATGTGGATTGGCTGGATTTTTTTTTTCCTCCTTCTCTTTTTGGACACTCCGCCCATGCATGAACAGGGACATGACTTTAGCAAGCGCTGGAGTTTGCATCCTTAAGGACAGCCGCCCAGTCTTCGTTCCTAACCAAGGCTACGCCCAACTTCACACGCCACGGCCTCTGCTCGCCTGCATCCAGCTGATGGGCTGGTTGAATCCTGTGCCTCTGGGGCAGTGCCGTCCAGTATGCTGGTTAGAGCCACATGTGGCTTTTAAATTTTAATTAATACAAATTAAAGAAAGCTAAAAATTCAGTTCCTCGGTCACATTAGCCACATTTTAAGAGCTCAATAGCCCCATACAGCAAGTGGCTGCCGTGTTGGACCGTGCACATATGGAACATTCCCCACACCCCAGAAAGTTCTCTCAGATACTTCTGCTCTTCTTAGAGTGTAGTTGCGCTTGCCTGGATGAGCCCCTCATGTAAGACGGGGTCAGAGCACCCAAAGGACAAAGAGCTAGGGTTTCAGGACCTCACAGAACAGGTTGTATGACCACGTGGGGGCCTGTCTGCTAACGCACGTCTCTGTGTCCGGAGTCTGCATCCGTCATAACCTGGCTGTGAGGTGGCGTCGGGAGAAATGAACCCCCACTGCCACCTCAGATCTCTGGGGGCTGCCGTTATCCACGCGTGGAGACCCTGTCCCTGGCGCTGGGGAGCAGACAGGGGACGGGAGGCCTGCCCTCGGGGATAATCACCTCCAGCCCCTCACCTTTCATCCAGCTTAGCGTGTACTCCTGCCGGCAGACGGGGCTGATGCAGTGAGACGTGTAGAAGGTGCCGTGGGCCTCCACCAGGTCCTCGGCCTCCAGCCCCGCCACTCGCTCCAGGGTGTCTATGTTCTGGAGGGAGAGATGGAGGAGAGAGGGTCAGGAGCGAACCACACCCACCAGGGGGCAGGAGGCAGAGCCAGGAGTTTCGGCTGAGAAAAGCAAGTGGGACAGGGGAGAAGGGAGGGAGGGAGAAGCAAGGGGGCAGGGTGTGCTTAAAACTCTTCTGTTCATCCTGATGGTGCCTCTGAAAAGGTAAGTCATGGACACTTAAAGGCAGGGGCCCAAACTCAAATGTCTATGAGCCCAGACCCACTGCCACCAACCAGCCCTGGCAAATCTGGGCCACTTTGCTGCAAATGTGTTTTGTTAGAACCAGACACTCTAGTGGCACCTGCTAGAAATTTGGTGAAATAAACGTACTAATCTCCAGTGTCTCCACTGTAAACGCAGCCCCCTCAGATATGGCATCCTTGTGCAGTACCCAACCTGCACAGCTGTCTGTGGCAGCCCTGGCCAGGCATTAACATAAATCAGTGAATCAGGAGGGTTTTTTGGGTTTTCATCACACTGTTTTCCTACTTAACCTTACTATGGTCTGCTGCATAGATAGTATATTAACTTGTAGTCTTTTCAGACAGAGATAATTTCCTTATTCAACAGGCAAGAATATTCTTCTCTTCCACATAGACATTTGCGCTTTCTCCAGCCCCTCTGGAGCAGCTTTTGCTTGCCCACGAGGAATGCTGCTGAGGTAGGTGCTGCTGGAGGACACTGGCAGATGTTACAGAGATGGCTGGGCATATGCAGCCCACAGCTGACCCGACGAGGTTTCCTGGAGGCTCTGTGAACAACTGAAAGGGTTCCCTTTCAAGGGCAGACAGCCCCAACTGCCCTCTCTGCTCCCAGCCAGCCATCAGTTTATCCCCAAAACATGCAGACAAGAGTCACTGTTCCCAGACTCTCTGTGGCTTTCCCTCTCCCCCCTTTACTAGAAACGCTAGTTTTGCCTTTGTTTCTTGACTTAGTCTACCAACTCCCTGACACGTAAGTAAGCAGTGTGCATGCAAATAACTAAATGGCACGTCAAAGGTCTACCTACATACCTCTGTGTTACCCTTTGATGTCACTTTTTTTGTTTGTTTGTTTTTGCCATGCTGTGCGACTTGCGGGACCTTAGTTCCCTGGCCAGGGATCGAACCCATGCTCTCAGCAGTGAAAGCACAGAGTCCTAACCACTGGACCGCCAGGGAATTCCCTTGATGCCACTTTTGACGGAGAAACCACAAACAAACAAAAATGAATGCGGTCAACCCGTATGTACTGGTATGAAGGGATCTCTCCAAGATGTTAGAAGGCCCAAAGCACAAAGGCAGTGTGTACAGGATGTGAAAAAATCAATATATGAATTTATGTATTTGCTTGCCTAAGTATGGAATATCTTCAAAGGAGACCCAAGAAGTAGGCAGCAGCAGTGACCCCCAGGGAGGGAAGCTGGGGCTGGGAAATATGGCCCAATAGGCTCACTATAAAGGCCAAGCAGCAATGAATGCATGGCAACACACAGCAACTGACGCCTGGCCTCAGCATCAGGCAGGAAAGAGGGCATGGTGAGGAGGCGGGCCCTGGGCAAGGTGGGCAGCGGCCACTCGGCTCCAGCCAACCACTTTCCCCCCCCAGAAAGCCACCCAGGTTCAGCCAGCTCTTCCCAATTTTCAAGAGGAGCCTGACGCCTGGGTTGTCATCTGCAATCTCTTGAATTTTAAACCTTGGCTCACTTCTGGTTTCAAGACATCACGTCTCTGACATGCTTTTAAAAAGCATGAAGCTGGGACTTCCCTGGTGGCACCGTGGTTAAGAATCCACCTGCCAATGCAGGGGACATGGGTTCGAGCCCTAGTCTGGGAAGATCCCACATGCCGTGGAGTAACTAAGCCCGTGCGCCACAACTACTGGGCCTGCGCTCTAGAGCCTGCGAGCCACAACTACTGAGGCCCGCGCGCCTAGAGCCCATGCTCCACAACAAGAGAAGCCACCACAATGTTCTCATGCGCACTGCAACGAAGAGTAGCCCCCGCTCGCCGCAACTAGAGAAAGCCCACCTGCAGCAACGAAGACCCAACACAGCCAAAAAAAAAAAAAAGCATGAAGCTGCTATGTGAGTGCAGATATGGAAGGATCTTCCAGACAGGGCTTAAATGAAAGAAAGCCAAGTACAAACCCTATGTATGATGTAAATGCCATAGATATAGATTTAAAAGAGCGATAAGCTGGTTTGCTGAGGAGATCACAGTGACATGAATGAAGGCGACAACTGTTCTCATGTTTGAATGGATACTTGTGTCTTGAGATAAAAATAGCATCGCGCGTGGCTTCGAAAGTGCTGCATCGTCACAATTCAGAAAGACGTGAAGACAATGTGTTCCAGAAAACTGGGTCAGTGACTCAAAAAGTGGCTGAGGTTAAAGAAGAGGGTGATGAGTTTGAAAAAGAAAAAAAAGGTTTCATGAAACGTGAGACTGGAAAAATTTTTTCCACCTTTGTCTATGTTACGTAATGTGCCATTCTGAATATGCATGCGTGCTTAAATCCACACATGAAGAATTGCAACTGGCGGGAAATGCCACCACATTTCACGCTGACCTCACAACGCATTGGTGTTGGCTTTCGTCTAAAAATAGCCTACAGCTGGTGTGCTTTCGTGGTTGGGGCGGGGGGTTCTGCCTCAGACAGAGCTGGGAAGCGAGCCCGCTGAGCAGCCCCGATGAGCCACTTGGTCCTGGGCCTGGGCTTCTCGTGCTGGGACCCCTGTGATCTCATCCTGTCTGGAGGGTTTAAACATCGTCTATCTGCTGCTCTCCAGCTCGAGTCCAGACTCCTGTGTCCAGCTGTCTGCCCATGTCCCCACGTGGTTGTCTAATGGGCATCTCAACCTCGACATGCCTTCAGCCAGGCTCCTCCTCTGCCCCCCACGCCTGCACGTCCCACCATCTCAATAAAAGGCAGCAGGTGCTCAGGCTGAGAGGGAGCCAGTCATCCCTGACTCCTTTCCTTCTCTCATGAATCGTTTCACATTCAACCCATTGGCAAGTCCTGCCGGCTCCACCTTCAAAACGGGTTCCTAAGCCGCCCACTTCTCCCCTTCGACAGCCCCCTCCCTGGCCCAGCCTCCAGCCTCTCCTGCTTGGACCATCACTGCAGCCTCCTCCCTGGTCTTGGTACCCGCCCCCCACTGCTCCCACAGTCTGCCCCCCTCACGCAGCCAGAGGGACCCTGTGAACACCTGGGACAGGTCACGTCCCTGCCCTGCTCAGAGCCCTCCTGTGGTTCCATCTCACTCAGGGGAAAGGACAAAGCCCTCCCTGTGGCCCCCAAGCCCCCACATGGTCCACCCCTGTCACCTCCCTGACCTCGTCTCCTCCATCTTCTCCTACTACTGTCCTCCTTGCTCACTCAGATCCAGCTGCTTCTTCTTCTTCTTTCTTTTTTTAAATATTTATTTATTCGGCTGTGCCGGGTCTTAGCTGTGGCATGTGGGATCTAGTTCCCTGACCAGGGATCGAACCTGGGCCCCCTGCATTGAGAGCGTGGAGTCTTAACCGCTGGACCACCGGGAAGTCCAGATCCAGCTCCTTGAACACGCCAAATGCAGTCTCCCCTCAGGACCTCTGGACTGGCTGTTCCCTTTGCCTGGAATGCACTCTCCCCCCACAGGTGATCCCATGGCTCCCCCCCTCCCCTCCTACAGGTCTCTGTTTAAATGTCCTGCTTCTCAGTGAGGCCTTCCCTGACATCCTGTTCACTACCGCAGCCCCAACGCCGCACACACGGAGCTTGATTCCCCTTTCCTGCTCAGCTGCGCTCCAGAGACCCCTCGGCATCAGAGCAGATACGCAACTCACCCATCTCGTCCGTTGTCTCTCCCCACACTACACTGTCAGTTCCAGGAGGGCAGGGATGTCTGCTCCCTCCGTTCACTGCCTGCAGGGCCTGGCACTGGGTTGGCACTCACTAAACATTGGGACAGAAGCTTACAAACAGGTTTGCCAGCAGGGCTGTGGTGAGGATTTCATGAAGGCATTTGGCTTCAGGTGTGCTGTTCGTATCAAGTCTGAGTCACATCTCATGGAAAAAACTGACTCTCTGGGAAGAAAGGTCAGGTTTATTCTGAGCTGGGGCTCCTCCTGGAAGGAGGAGGCCATCCCCTCCCCCGCCAGCCGTGGGTGGGAGCACCAGCCCTGGGTGGGAGCACGTACCCCGCTTGAGAATTCTGGACCTACAAAGAATTCATCCTCCCCCTGGTGGCAACTTCTGAGGCTGCAGGCTCCAGATTGCCAGGCACAGGAAGAAAATAATAGAACACCTATTTCTACCCATGTGTTCTCTCTCTATTTTATAATTTTGGGTTCTGAGGTATGAATTAGAGCAGGCATGGTATCAGGCCTATAGTACATCATGTAATTTCAATACGTATTTATGAAACAAAGGTAGAGGTGCAAACATTTTTCACTATTAGGGGTGCGAGACCCTAAAAGGCTCACCAACTAGGAAGCCAACAATGTGAGCTGTCCTTCCCTGAGGACACCCGGGCGAGGCCCTCAGCCAAGCACCTGACATGTAGGAGCCATGGTCCCACGGTACGCACAAGGCCTTTGTGCAAATTATAAAAGTGTGTCCCAGGACTTCCCCGGTGGTGCAGTGGTTAAGACTCCATGCTCCCAATGCAGGGGGCCGAGGTTCGATCCCTGGTTGGGGAACTAGATCCCACATGCATGCCACAACTAAGGAGCCCGCCTGCTGCAACTAAGGAGCCGGTGTGCCGTAACTAATAAGCCAGCAAGCCGCAACTAAGGAGCCCGCCTGCCACAACTAAGACCCAGCACAACCAAATAAATAAATAAATACATATATTTTTAAAAGGTGCCCCACACACACAAAAAAATAGTGCCCCTTCCTTAAGCGTTTACAGCCACCAGCCGGAAAACTGTCAGGTGTACTGATCATATTAGACCAACTCAGTTTGGAGTCATCTGCTGGAAAGCCCTGCCAAATACGAAATCTATGGTGCCAATAGTGTCTGCTCAGAGAAGTACTCCTGGGATGGCCCTGAGGGAGGTCACTGCCACATCACCACCTCTCGCCTGAGAGGGCGAAGCTGTTCTGGCCTCTGTTTTATCGAAAGGGAAACTGAGGCTGAGAGAGGGGACGTGAGTCACTGCAGGTCACGTGACAGAGAAGCCGTGGCCTGAGCTCTCGGGCCCCTCCAGCCCGCGCTCTTCCTCCCAGGATGCCCGCGGTCCCGCCTACCTGCGTGTAGCAGCGCAGGAGCAGCCCCTTCTCCTTCAGCAGGCGGATGAAGTAGTGGCAGATGGTGGGCTGGAGGGGAGCAATCATGGCAGTGCCGATGAAGACAGAGCACACTGGCCGCGCACCGCCGTGTGCCGGGAACTGTTCTAGGCACCACGCCGGTTTTCCCTCACGGAATCGTCACACCGACCTCGTGAGGTGCGCACCTTCGTTATCCCCATTTCACAAGTGAGGGAACTGAGGCACAGAGAGGGTGACTGTCTTGCCAAAGTCACCCAGGTTGTGGAGTTGGGGTTTGCACAGAGAGGACTGGCTCTGGAGTCTGGGCTCTTACATGTATCGTTAACTCATTTAAGCCTCACGACAACCCTTTCTCATGGACTATTATCAGCTTCATTTTACATAAGGGAAAACTGAGGCTCAAGGACACAAGAGCAGGAAATGGGGGACCAGGACTTGGACCCAGGCAGTCTGGGCCCGGAGCCCATGTATATATATATTTTTTTTTTTTGGATGGTGCCACACGGCTTGCAGGATCTCAGTTCCCCAACCAGGGATTGAACCCGGACCACGGCAGTGAAAGCCCGGAATCCTAACCACTAAGCCACCAGGGAACTTCCCCAGAGCCCAGGTGTTTAATGGCTATATGATATTTGTCTGAGGGGCCCCTGGAGGGGCTTTCCCGTGCCTGCTGGCCCCCAACCTTTCCTGTCCCCGCCTCCACAGAAGAGAGCTCACCTTGAACTGCCCAGGATAGAGTTCCTTGGCGAGGGCAAAGAAGGGCTCTGGATGTTTCTGTGGGAGAGAGAGCCGGAGGGCAGGTGAGATGAGAGCTGGACAGAGGCGGCCACGCCTCCACCCCCCACCCCCATTACAGACGTTCCTCCCTGCGGGACATGTACCTTGAAGTAGCTAATCTCAAAGATGGCCTCCGGGTAGGGAAGATGGTATTTCTCCAGGTTGGCGTAGAGGCCCGTGTTTGGGGAGCGGAAGTCAGGGATGCCCGCGGCTGGGGGAGGAGTGGCAGCGGACAATCAATCGATGAGGGACCTTGGCCCCTTCCCTACCACACTGACCCTCCCAGGCAAAGGCCCCCATACGGCTCCTCCCCAGCTCCTCGAAGGGGCGCCCCCAACCAGGGAGTTCTCTTGGGGGAGGGGGGCACTTACAAGTGGAGATTCCAGCTCCCACCAAACAGATAACCCTGCGACCTGGAGGAGAAGAGTTTATGCAGCATGGTTTTTTGGTTTTTTTTTTTCAGTTTACGTTCGTTTATTGTTGTAACATTTTGTTTTGAACATCAAACACTGCACCAAAATATGAGCCATTTGTCTTAAGACAGTTGTCTTTGCCATAAACTAAGTACTGAACTGATGTTTACAATGAACTTCTGACAACTTAAAAAATTATTAGTGGCACTGCTGTCTAATAATCAAATATATCATCACAGACTGGATGTAATGATTACATTAAAAGACCAAAGTTTCCCCTTCCCTTTCTTACCCTTAAATAATACCACCCATCACAGTCTCTGAAGCCGTTTACTCTGTGCCTGGCCCTGGGGCAAGCATTTCAGATCCCTGAATAGCTCTCCCAACCATCTCAAGGAGGGAGGTGTTAACATCCCACTTTATAGATGAGGAAACTGAGGCTCAGATAGGGGAAGGGGTCACACAGGTGACTGATGCAAGAGCCAGCATGGGGTCAAAGAATCCACTGTTTGAAATTATACCAATGGGGACTTCCCCGGTGGCACAGTGGTTAAGAATCCACCTGCCAATGCAGGGGACATGGGTCCGAGCCGTGGTCTGGGAAGATCCCAGATGTCATGGAGCAACTAAGCCTGTGCGCTACAACTACTGAGCCTGCGCTCTAGAGCTCGCGAGCTACAACTACTGCCCGCGTGCCACAACTACTGAAGCCCGCGCGCCTAGAGCCTGTGCTCCGCAACAAGAGAAGCCACCACAATGTTCTCATGCGCACTGCAACAAACCACAAGTAGAGAAAGCCCACGCGTAGCAACGAAGACCCAACGTAGCCAAAATAAATAAATAAATTTATATTTAAAAAAAAGGAAATTATACCAATGTAGTAAGATTCAAGAAAAGGCCACTTGGAGAGAAATTTCTCCTAGCTAGATCTAGACAAAAATGCATGAGATCTTAGTGAGAGGGGTGGGGTGGGGGGTTCCCCCGGAAGAGCTGCAGGTTATTGTGAAAAACCCTCTGGCCACCCCTCATCTTTTGGACACAGTCTTGGATGGCCATCTATTTCTAGCGTATGATACACATTCCTTCATCCTATTCCTTCGCTCCATAATCAAATGCACATCAGCCACCGGAAGTCTGGCAGTTTTCAGGTAAAAACCAAAGACTGGCCACTCTCAGCCCATGCCCAGTGAGCAGCAGAGTGGAAAAGGGCTTCCAATCCTAGTTCTTCTGCACACCAGCGGGGGCGTCTTAATTCAGATCACCACTCTGGGCTTTAGCTTCCTGCTCTGTAAAATGGGCATAATCACAGTACCGACCTCACAGGGCTGCTGAGAGAATGAATTCATCCCTGTGAAGCTTAGATCAGTGCCCAGCACTGATGATTCTTCAAGTCACTCGTACTCAACTTCTTTAGCCCCATGATTCGTATACCTATAAGCGCTTTGCTCCCCCATTGTCACCAGCTTTCAGAAAAGAAGATGGGGAGGCGTGGTAGGGGTGGCATCATTCACAAGCACGTGGGGCTGTGCAGAAATAGCCCAGCTGCCTCTTCAGTGGCTGGCTGGCTGGCAGCCCTGCCACGCAGCACCCTTGGCATCTGCCCATCAGCTGATGGACAGACACGGGTGTGAGGCGCCTGTGAACCGGGCGCCTCTGGGGTGTTCTGTGCAAAGGAGGACAGCAAGGGTGACAAAGGCTGAGGCCTGCTACAGCCACAGCCCTTGGCTTCGTCTCGGGATGCCATTGGACTAGGCCCAGTGGACCCAGCAGGGGCCATGTGGAAGGGAGTGTGCGCCCTGGATTCAGGCGGCCTGCCGTCGAGCCCTGATTCTGCCTCTTGCCAGAAGTGTGACCCTGTACCAGGTCACAGCCTCCCTGCGCCCCAGCTTCCTCCTCTGTCCGGATCACTCCTCACAGGTATCATGTGAAGATCAAAGGCGGGGACGCCTGTCAAGTGCCTGGCAAACAGCGAGAGCTCAATTCATTGTTATTATTATTTTTTTTTAAGGTTTTTTTTGGTGTGGACCATTTTTAAAGTCTTTATTGAATTTGTTACAATATTGCTTCTGTTTTATGTTTTGGTTTTTTGGCCGTGAGGCATGCGGGATCTCAGCTCCCCAACCAGGGATCGAACCCATACATACCCCCCTGCATTGGAAGGCAAAGTCTTCACCAACGGACCGCCATGCAAGTCCCCATTGTTATTATTTATTATTATCCCCTCATAGGTGCCCTCATGAGTCAATTATCCTAAAACCCAGGTGCAGGAGGACAGAAGGAATGAGAGCTTTGATGCCACTGCCTTTGCTCTCTTGGGGGCCCACCCAAGCCAAGAGATGGCTGCAGACAGCTGCCTGGCCTGCCCTGGGAGAGGGAGGCTCACGACGGCCGGCCTGGCTGCCCCAGGAAAGATGGCAGCGGCTGGAGGACAGGGAAACCGGAGAAGACGTCCTCAACAAAAGGCTGTTCAGGACCCTCAAAGAGTGGATTGTTCTAGTCGAGGACTGCCGAGGGCTCGGTTTCTCAGACTCTGGTGACCTCAACTCGTGGCAAGAAATATAAATTACATGGTGACCCCGTAAAGAGGCACCTCTACACCACCCCTGAAACAAGCCTCCTGTAATAATCGTCACAGGGAACACTTACGCAGCTCTTGCTCTGTTCCAGGCCCGGTTCCAGGCATTTACATCTATGAATTTATGTAACCCCCTCATAACCCTATAAGGCAATTACTATTATTAGCATCTTCATTCTGTCAAACAGGCCTGGCCAATCAGAGACACGGTGATTGGTTCAGGGGTAGGAATGTGACCCAACCTGGGCCAATTGGAGTCGATCTCTGCTCTTTTGCCTGAACTACTGGGAGAAAGATGCTCTCTTCAGTGGGAGCCATTAGGCTGGTGGAACTTGTATTTGCCACTGCCAGGTGCAACCTTGACCCCAACACAGAGAAGAGCTGCACCAGAGAGGGTTCAGATTTTTGACGACAGCATGGAAGCCGCTGAATCCGGCCATGATTAAAGCGGGGTTTCCGTTACAGGATCAACACACTCCCTTTTTGGCGTAAGCCAGTTTGAGTTGAGGTTCTTGTGACTTGCAGACGAAAGTTGTGAATGGCTGGGGCTAAGCCACTTGGGGCCAGGAGAAGGGAAGGGGCCCAGTGCAGGCAGAGGACTCACAGCGCTCACTCTGCATGTAGCGGGTCACCCCTTCCAGGGTTAACTCGTCCAGCAGACGCTCCTTCTGGGTGCCCAGGCCCAGTGTCTGGGAGAAGAAATTCCGCAGGAAGTCCACTGGCCAAAAAGAAGAGAGACAGCAGCGGCGTGCGTGCGTGCTCAGTCCGGGTGCCCAGAGGCCCCGAGTGCCCCTGCCCAGCCCTGGGGCCCCGCCGCCTTCCCGCGACTAAGAGCTCAATGCCTGGCCCGGTCAGGGGCCTCCAGGCGCTGGCGCTGCGTCTGTTATCACATACCTTGAATGTCACCCCTGGCGGAGGTGAGCATCCAGATCCCTGCCCTAAACCGCCCCCCAGAACCGTGCTCCCAAGGAAGATACTCACTCTCTCCTTCTCCGCCAGCCGCTCCTCCCTCAGTGTCTGAATCTGAGTCCTGGAAGGGGTGGGGGTGGGGTGATCAGGCCCCAGAAGTGGGGTTAGGGAGGGAGGGAAAGGGGGGGTGACACCCGGGTTTGGGGAAAAGGCTCTGGCTGGGAGCTGGGCCCGAGGAAGTGAGGGGTGGAGGGGACAGCGCTGGGGGCCAGTGTGTGGGCTCTGGGACAGGCTGCCTGTGCTGGGAAAGCCAGCTCTGCTACTCGCAGGGAGCGCAGTCTCCGGTGGGTGACTTTGCTTTTCTGAGTCTCCGAGCTCCTCCTCTTAGAAATGGAGCTCAGAGGACACTCACCTCAGAGGGCTACTGTGAGATGAAGTGAGTTCACCTCTGGGAGGTGCTCAGATCAGCCCTGGGGCGGGTGTGTGGCGGTGATTGCTCAGGAAGCACTGGCCATTGTTCTCCTCACCTCCCGGCGTCCACAGCCTCGCCTCACAACCCCTCTTGTCCCCTGCCCTGGCCAGCAGCCCTGCAGCCCTCCTCACCTAAGTCACTCCTGTGAGTAATGCCTCGGTCCTCACCCTGCGGCCGTCAGCCCTCCGGCCTGAAGCCCCCCACTCCACCTTTCCAACCCTTCCATCTCCTTTATCGACTCCTCCCCTCAGCCAGACTCCCAAATTGAGGGTCTGGGACTCTGTCCTGGGCCCTCCCTACTTCCTCTGTCCACCTTCCCTGGTCGGCCTCATCCACGCCACTGGCCTGTCCCCCAGATCCAGGGTTCCCGCAGCCTCCTGGATGCCTCCTTCTAAGTGACCCCTGGTCCCTCACTCCCACCGCGTCCCAAACTGGCCTCAGCATCTCCCCCAAACCTGCTCCTCCTCCTGGGCCCCATCTCAGTGTGGCTTCCGGCCCCCGGTCTGCCAGACGCCTCCTGCCTCCCTCCCCTGCCCTCCTGCCATAACACGTCCCCTCTCCAGGGCTCCACGGGGTCCAGGCTGTTCTCCCAGGGGTCCTGCCCCGACCTCCCCCCTCGGCTCCCAGCCTCAGTCTTCACCTCCGATCTACTCTACTGCCCTCTGTGTGACGGCCTGCCTGGGTCGGCCCGCTCCCCTCCACTTCAAAGGCCCTTCTCTGGGGCTTCTCCAGTCTAATCATCTGATCACGAACATCTATGGAGTCTACCATGATGTCAGCTCCAAGAAGGCTGGGATTTTTCGTCGTCGCCGCTGGATGCCCAGCACCAAGAACAGGGTCTGGCACTTGGCGGGAGTTCCAGAACTATCCACCGCTGAACAAATGGACACCTGCTGTGCGGTGTGCTAGACCAGGCCTGGGTCCTGCAATGGACCTCGTAGAAATGCAATTCTGGGGAACTCCCTGGCAGTCCAGTGGTCAGGACTACGCGATCTTACTGCCAGGGGCCTGGGTTCAATCCCTGGTCAGGAACTAAGATCCCGCATGCCGAGTGGTGCAGCCAAAAAAAAAAAAAAAAATCTAACCAATTCGCTCTCCTGTTTAAAACCCCTCCAACAACCCCTCTCCATCACTCACAACTCTGGTTCCAAGCCTTTTTGAATAGAAACCTCCCTTCCAAACATAGTTAAAACTTTTCATTACTTTCGGATTGTGTAAGCTGCACAAAAACTTTGACCATTAGACAATGTATAACTTGGGGGCACTTGCCTCATGATTCCCTCACCCACAACCCCCATCCCGTTCCCCCCCTTCAAGCTAACCACTATTATTAACAGTACAATGGTAATTACTCCAGATTTTGTCTCTGCGGGTAAAACTCATTATTTCCCCAGAAATGGGTCATACCACAGTACGATACTGCACCCTGCATTTTCCGCAAAACAATATATCATAGACCCACCAGCTACATAGTGTTGCATTGTAAGGATGCACCATAGTTCATTTAACTCATCAACTGATAGCCGTTTGGGCTGTTTCCAGTTTTTCTGTATGAGACAATGCTGCAATTTACATCCTCGAATCTCTCTCTTTGGGACTGAGGATCGCTTTTTCACATTAAACCTTTTTCCCTGACAGTGGTCGTGCTTTGGGAGCCAGGCGAGGGAGAAGCCCGGCCTGACAGGAAGCTCTTATCCCCTCGGTGTGGCTCTGCCGTGCATCTGTGGCGTGCTCTCATCACAGCTTCTGCACTGGCCTACATCTGAACTGTGAACTCGCGTCTGTGGGTGGGCTGGCACGCTTTCAGGTTGCAGACAGTGAGGCTCTGTGGAAGGATTTCAGGGCCCTGCTGAACACGTGGGAGCAACACGGCCTGAGGGGGAGCTGGAGGTGCTGGTGGGGCCTCTGTGAGCCCGCTTCCAGCGAAGCGTCCGGGAGGCAATGTGCCGGGTGCGGTGGGTCGCAAACCCGTCGCTGCCCTTCTAGCCAAGGGACAGTGGACAAGTTACTGAACAACTCTGTTTCCAATTCCTCATCTATAAAATGGCTACAGTAGACCTTGCCCCCCAACAGGGATGCTGGGAAGATGAAACGAGATGAGGCACATCAAACACTAAGCAGAGTACCCGGCTGGAGTAAGTACTCAATAAATGCTAACCATGAATATAATTAGCTGACCTCCCCAGCCACCTGATTACTAAACACATCACATTCTTTCATGCCCCTCAGTGTTTGCACAAACTGTACCCTCTGCCTGGGACACCATTTCTCACCTTGCCTAAGAAAATTCTAAATCACTCTACACTAACTACCATGTGCTGTATCTCAGTCTGACTCCTAGATCAGCCTGTGGATTCCTCCAGGGAAGGGATTGGCTGGAATCTGTGTGACCGCACAGAGTTTACTCTGGGCTCCCAAAGCGCCCTGAGCTACTTTCATTATCACCCCGTAGGGTCATTGTCTAGTCACTTGTCCGTGAGATCTGTGAGTTCAGGGACCAAAGCTCTTCCATGCCCAGTGCAAATGAGGTTCAGAAGGGATGGGGGGGGGTGGGGAGGGCAAGGAGAAAGGAAAGTTTGGAAGGGCAGGCCTGGGGTTGAGGCTGCACACCCTTCTCTGACAGTCCCCAGAATCCACCATTCCCCAGGAGGATGAACCAGGAGGTGGGGTGAGGGACAGGGGCAGTGAGCTGAGGGCCCTGGGGTAACTGTCTCCCCTCTGCCACCTCCCCCCGTGTGGGGTGTTGGAAGTCCATCTCTCTCCTTCCCTCCACCCTTCCCCCCATCTCACCTGAGCCTCCTGCACCTTCCCTGCCTGGGTCTCCAGAGGGTCAGAGGCTGGGGGAGGAGGGGGAGCAGATGTGGTTATGGTGAAGGGAGTGGTTAAGGGGGAATGAAGGGTTTCAAAGCAGCGGGGGGCAGAGGGGGTCAAGAAGACCCACCAACCTAGTTATATTGGGGTGGAAGTGTAACAATGGAGTAGATGGAGGGAGGGAATGGGGAAAAGCAGATCTTATCAGAGTGGGGAGTGCTGGGAGGACAGGTGGTTAGTGAGGGACAAAGAGGCTGGGATGGGAAGGTTTAGGAGAGGGAAAAGAAAGTAAAGCATACAGGGTATGGGGGAAGATTTAGGAGGAGTTAGGAAGGACGCAGTAGTGTGTGAGTGCGTGCGGGGAGGGTTAGGTTTACAAGCAGAGGGAAGCGTAGAAAGGAAGAGAGAAGAAAAGAAGAGATACTCCGCCTGGAAGAGGTGTTGGGTGGTGGGGGGCAGGGAGGGTAGGATGGTAGGTTTAGGAGAGGAAGGAAGAGATAGGAGGGGACACCAGGGGTCCCCTAGCATCCTACAGTTCCCACTAACAACCAGGTACCCTTAGCAACCGGGACCGCGGCATTCTAAGTCTCTAGCAACGAGGGTCCTTAGCAACTAAGGTGAGAGAAAGACGCGATCATTAGTAACCTGGGGGACGTGGCAAACGGACCCTTAAAATCTCGCGACCCAGAAACCCACCAATCTAGCAATATGGATCACTTTGCAACGGCCCCTGAATCCCATTCCCCTCCATGCAGCCCCCATCTCCTGCCCCACCACGCCCGCCCTCGGGCCCCGGGGCCTGCAGCCCTCAGCCAGGCCCCGGCGCGGCCCGACCCTCCCACCAGGGCCCCCGACTCACGATCCGGCTCAGCCATGGGCGCGGGGCGGGGGCCCTCGGGACTGTCACCGACTGCTCTGCCCCGTGACGGCACCGGAAACAGGAGGGGGCCGAGACAGGGCAAAGAACTACAACTCCCAGGAGCCATCGCGGCCGCCAACAACGCCCGGAGCGAGCCCCTCTGCGGTAAGGAAGACACGCGAGGGCTGGACTACGAATCCCAGAGTGCCCCGCTCCCGCAGCCATGTTGGTAAAGGGCGCGCGGAAAGAGTGGGAAAGGGTAGAGAGTCGCAGTCCATCTGAATACTCTGATTGGTCACGGTGTGGTATGGGGGCGGGGCGTTTACTATTTAACCCACTCTGATTGGATGAGTCAGGGGGGAGTGTTGGGGAATTCCCCCCAGGGCGGAAGCGCTAGAATTCCAGGCAGAGCCCAGCGACTGGCGGGCGGCCGCTGGGGTCCCCTGAGGCTTTGGGGGCCATGGCCGGGGTCGCGTGCTTGGGGAAAGCTGCAGATGCCGACGAATGGTGCGACAGTGGCCTGGGCTCTCTGGGTCCGGACGCGGCGGCCCCCGGAGGACCGGGGCTAGGCTCGGAGCTGGGCCCGGGGCTGTCGTGGGCGCCCCTCGTCTTTGGCTACGTCACTGAGGATGGCGACACGTGAGTGAACCTTAGGCTGCCACACCGGGCCCTAAAATCCCACATCTGACTCCCTATTAGTCTCTGATCCTGACTTCCCAACCTCTCAATCCTAAATCTGTCTTCTAATGCTTGCCCTGACCTCTAACCCCCAAGTCTAACCTTTGATAAATCAATTTCCAATCTAATTTTGATCCTAACCCCTTCCTTTCTGGAACTCTGGTTCTCAAAGCTCCACATCCATTGATTGATTCCACATCCAAGGCTCGATTTGACCTTCCTGACCGCGGTCCTGAGACCTATGTTAGAACTGAAGTTCAGGCAGGCTCCTCCTGACATCTGACCTCTAAATATGATCTTTGATCCTTAGCTCCTAACTTAGGCGCTTTAGATTTTGATTTCCGAAATTAATACTTGGCTTTTGACTCTAAGATCCCACCTTCTGAGCACTAATCTTCAAATCTTACATTCAAACAGAAAATGTAAACTCCATGACAGCAGGGATTCATCTGTTAAACAAATATTTATCCAACACCGACAACGTTTCAGGCCCTGTTCTGGGTGCTGGTGATAAGGCAGTGAAGAAAGCACAAAAATTTATGACTTGTGGAGCCTACATTCTAGTGGGGGTATATAGATGGAAGGGCAGACAGACTTACAGAAAGGAAGGGAGGAAGGGTGGGAGGAACAAAAAAGAAAGGTAGAGAGAAGGAAAGAAAGAAACAGAAAACCACATAGACACAAAGTAAGAGAGAGAGAGAGAGAGAGAAGAAAGATAGGAAGAAACAAAGATGGAAAAATGAAAAAAAAATAAGAAAAATGGTATGTCAGAAGATAGTAAGTTCTTTGGAGAAAAATAAAGTAGGAAAGTGAGACAAGTAGATTATCTGGGGAGAGCATACCAGGTAGAAGGAACAATGTCGTAAAGGCCCAACTGAGGGAATGTACCTGGGGTTTTTGTGTGTTGTGTTTACTGTTGTATCCCCAGTGACAGAACAGTGCCTGGCCCATAGGAGGCACTCAAGAAACACCGATCTTCTCAAAGAACCAGCTGTGGTTTCATTTATTTTCTCTATAGGTTTTTTTTTTTTTTTTGCTTTCTATTTTGTTTATCTCTGTTCTGACTTTCATTATTTACTTTCTTCTGCTTACTTTAGGTTTAATTTGTTCTTCTTTTTCTAGTTTCTTAAGGTGGAAGCTGAGGTCATTGATTTGAGGCCTTTCTTTTTTTCTAGTATAGGTGTTTCATGTAAATTTCCCAGAGTAGTGCTTTAGCAGTATCTCACAAATTCTGATGTGCTGTGTTTTTATTTTCACTTAATTCAGTATACTTTCTAATTTCTCTTTTGATTTCTCCTTTGGCTGGTGGATTATTTAGAAGTATGTTATTTAGTTTCCAGATAGTCCAAATATCTTCCTTTTATTGGTTTTTAGTTTAATTCCATTGTGTGTGCACCGGAAAAGAATGTGTATTCTGCTGCTGTTGTTGTAGTGTTCTCCAAATGTCAGTTAGAGGTTGCATTGGTTTCTTTGGTTCTTCTGTTGTTCAGGTCTACTATATCCTTGCTGATGATTTCTGTCTGCTTGTTCTATCAGTTATTGAGAGAGGGGTATTGAAATCTTCAACAATAATTGTGGATTTGTGGATTTCCTTGTTGTTCTATCAGGTTTTCCTTCGTGTAATTTGACGCTCTGTTATTAGGGGCACAGATGTTTAGGATTATTATGTCTTCTTTCTTAATTGACCTCTTTATCATTAGGAAATAATCTTCTCTATCCGTGGTAATATTCCTTGCTCTGAAATCTACTCTGATATTAAAATACTCACTCCTGCTTTCTTTTTTTTTTTAAAACTTGTTTTTCATTGAGTATCTGTTTTTTATGCTAGCCAATGTTAGGGGCTTTCGTGTATGCTGTCTTATTTGTTTATTTATTATTTTTTGGCTGCGTTGGGTCTTCGTTGCCGTGGGCGGGCTTTCTCTAGTTGCGGCGAGTGGGGGCTACGCTTTGTTGCAGTGCGCGGGCTTCTCATCGTGGCGGCTTCTCTTGTTGCAGAGTACGGGCTCTAGGTGCGCGGGCTCAGTAGTTGTGGCTCACGGGCTTAGTTGCTCTGCAGCATGTGGGATCTTCCCGGACCAGGGGTCGAACCCGTGTCCCCTGCATTGGTAGGCAGATTCTCAACCACTGCGCCACCAGGGAAGCCCGGCTTATTACCTTTAACTCTTTGTTTTTTATTTTAGTGGTTGCTCTGAAAGACAGGTTGGCAAACTATGGTCTTTTCCAACAAAGACAGGCAACATCCAGCCAGCTACCTGCTTTTGTAAGGCTGTGAGCTAAGAATGGTTTTTACATTTTTAAAAGGTTGGAAGAAAATCAAAAGAAGAATAACATTTCATTGCAAGTGAAAATTATATGAAATCCAAATTGCAGACTCCATAAAGTAAGTTCTGTTGGAATCCAGCCATGCCCATTCATTTACATATCGCCAATGGCTGCTTTTGCATCCGGACAGGAGAGCTGAGTAGGTGAAAGAGAGACCATGTCATCCACTAAGCTTGAATTATTTATCCGTCCCTTTACAGAAAAATTTGCTGACTGCTGCTTTAGGGCTTATAGTGTACCACTTTAACTTATTATGGTCTGCCTTCAAGTGATATGATGCCGCTTCTCATAGCATAAAAGAACCTTAGAATAGTATATTTCCATTTGTCTCTTCCTGGCCTTTATTGTATTGCAGGCATACATTTCACTTATACATGTATTATAAACTCCACCGGACATTGTTATTATTTTTGCTTAAACAGTCGATTCTTTTAAAAAAATTATCTTCTAAAGAGATTTACATATTAAGAAAGAAAATCTTATGTACTTACCCGTATAGTTACTGTTTTCAGTGTTCTTTATTCTGTTGTGTAGATCCGTATTTTCATTTGATGTCATTTTCCTTTTGCTTACAGGTTTCCTTGAACATTTCTTGTGATGTGGGTCTGCTGGTGATGAGTTCCTTCGGCTTCTGTATAGTTGAAAGCAGCTGTATTTTGTCTCCATTTTTGAAAGATATTTTTGCCGGGTTAAAGAATTCTAGGTTGACGGTCTGTCTTTGAGTACTTTAAAGATGTGGCTCTGTTGTGTTCTCTTGTATTATTTCCTTTGTGAAATCTGCTGTCATGCTTATTTTTATTCCTTTATACTTAAGGTATCTTTTCCTCTGGCTGCTTTGAAGATATTTATCTTAATTGTTGATTTTTGAACAGGTTTTTCATGTTGGGCCTCGGTATAGTTTTCTTCATATTTCTTGTTCTTGGGAGTCATAGAGCTTCTTGGAGCCGTGGGTTTATAGTTTCCATCAAATTTGGAAAAATTTCTAGACGTTATTTCTTCAAATATTTTTTCTATCCCCCTGCTCCTTTAGGAACTTGTCACAGATACGTTGGGCTGCTTGAAGTTGCCCCATGGCTCACTGATGTTCTTTCCATTTCTAAGTGTTTCTCGTTGTGTTTCATTCTGGATAGTTGCTATTGTGAAGTCCTCAGGTTTGCTAATCTTTTTTTTTCGGTAATGTGTAATCTGTCGTTAATTCCATCCAGTGTATTTTTCATTTCAGGTGCTGTAGTTTTCATCTCTAGGAGTTCAGTCTGAGTCTTTTTCTTTTATTATCCACGTCTCTACTTAACTTGCTGAATGTATCAGATACAGTTGGAACGTTCTCGTTTGCTAATTCTGCCATCTGAGCCATTTCTGGGTCAGTGTCAATTGATTGATTATTCTCATAATGGATCATGTTTTCCTGCTTCTTTGTATGCTTGCTAATCTTTGATGAGATGCCAGACATTGTAATTTTTACCTTGTTAGGCTAGCTAGCTTTGTATTCCTATAAATACTCTTAAATATTGTTCTGGGATGCAGTTAAATCACTTGTAAGTAGTTTGATCCTTTGGGGTTTTGCTTTTATGATTTGTTAGGTGGGTCCTGAGCACCCACTTAATCTGGGGCTCATTAGTCCCCATCACTGATGAAGTAAGACCTTCCGGAGTATTCTACCCAATATCCCATGAACTGTGGGTTTGTCCTAGTCCCGGCCCTGTGTGGGCACTGGGCATAGCTCTCTAATCCTTTTGGATGGTTTTCCCCCAGACCGGGGTAGTTTCCTTACATCCTTGCACTGACCAGTATTCTTCTAAATACTCAAGAGGCCCCTCTGCGATCTCTGGGCAGCTGTCTCCTCTCTGGTTCCCTGTCCTGTGACTCCAGCTGCCTTGCTCTCCCGAGACTCAGCTCTGTCTCCTCACCTCAGGCGAATCTGCCTGCGTTTCCCCCTCTCTGCATCATGGCTTGGAAACTCTCAAGACAGAAAGCTGTGGCAGTCAACTGAAGGGCTCATCGAGTGTGCTGCCTGTTTCCCTAGAATTGCTGTCATTCATTGCATGATGTCCAGTGTCTTGAGAACTGTTGTTTCATATACTGTATTATGTCTGATTTTTTTTGGTTGGTTGGGGATGGGAGTGAAATCCGGTCCATGTTACTTCATCTTGGGAAGGAGTAGAAGTCCTACTTAATAAACACTGGGGACTTCCCTGCTGGTCCAGTGATTAAGACTCCACGCTTCCACTGCAGGGGGCTTGGGTTCGATCTCTGGTCAGGGAACTAAGATCCCACACGCCGTGCGGTGCGGCCCAAAAAACCCCAAACAAAAACAAAACAAAACAAAACATTGATTAAGCAAATATGCTGAATTAACTCTGACCTGACCCTCCCAGATTCCTGACAGCTGGTTCCAGAACTGTGGTCCTAATGCCTAGCACACAGTAGGTGCTCCATGTTTGTTGAATGAATGCATGCAAGAGTACTTGACCTCATAAGAAGTAAAACAAACAAACAAACCAAAAAAAAAAACAAACAAAAAAACACCCAAGCAAACCAAAATAAGAGTACTAGACCTCTGCCTTCTGACCCCGTCCTTGTCCTCAGGGCACTGCACTTGGCCGTGATTCATCAGCACGAGCCCTTCCTGGATTTCCTCCTAGGCTTCGCGGCTGGTACTGAGTACCTGTACCTGCAGAATGATCTGGGCCAGGTGAGCCACCCGTAGACACTGTAGGGCTTGGGGGCCAGGCTTCTCTGTGTGACCCCTAACCCCTGCCCTGTGCTCCTGCAGACAGCCCTGCATCTGGCAGCCATCCTGGAAGAGGCATCCACGGTGGAGAAGCTGTATGCGGCGGGTGCCAGCTTGCTGGTGGCGGAGCGTGGGGGCCACACGGCGCTGCACCTGGCCTGCCGCGTCGGGGCACACGCCTGCGCTCGTGTGCTGCTCCAGCCCCGCCCCCAGTGCCCCAGGGGAGCCCCCAACACCTACCTCGCTCAGGGCTCTGACCACAACCCTGACACCAACCACACCTCTGTTGCCTTGTACCCTGAACCTGACCTGGGAAAGGAAGAGGACGAGAGTGAAGAGGATTGGAAGCTGCAACTGGAGGCTGAAAACTATGAGGGTGAGGGTCCTCTGCCCCCGGGAAGCGCCGGGCTCCCAGGCAGGGGAAGCGTGCCTGGCTCTGGGCTCGGCTCTCCCGACTCAAAGCCTGGCCCCTTGGGAAATAATACCGAGGCTTTAGGGAACCCAGGCATCAGGACCAAGGACTCCTGCTCAGGCCCCAGCTTACTGAGAACCACAAGCCCCAGCCCACCCAGGACAAGGGAACTCAAGCGCCAAGCCCTCTGTGAAACTCTGGCAGCCCAGGTTCCCAGAGGTTGACATTGGAGTTCAGGGACAGCCCTCCTCAGCCAGGCCTCATGGGAAAATAGACCTTGTCTACCCAAGGCCCTAGCATCTGAGTCTCAGCTCCCCCATCTCTAAGCCCACCCAACTACTTGGGACCAGGCCCCTCCACAGGTGGAAGGGCAGGACCCAGTGTTCAGGGCCCACCCCACCCCCCAAGGTCATAGGCCCTTCAACTACTCAGGACCCAGGAATTTGGGGTCCTGGTTCTTTGTGAAGTAAGACCAGAGACTCAGGTCTCCTAGCCCCAAGATCCAGGCCTCCTGTCCAAAGCCCCTGGGCTCTTCACGCATAGGCCCCAGACATCCCACAACCCAGGCATTGGCACTGCCAGCAAGTTCCAGACCACCTGAGACTTAGGCATTTGGGATGCAGGAGCCTCTTTGATATACCCAGGCATTCAGGAGCCAGACCCCAAACTCCATCACCCTCAGGCCACAGAACCCTCCCCTAGGATCGTGGCATTGGGGGCCCAGGCCCCCCCCATCGTCTGACATAGGTCACTCTGTCCCCAGGCCACACCCCACTCCATGTGGCTGTCATCCACAAAGACGCGGAGATGGTCCGACTGCTCTGGGAGGCCGGAGCTGACGTCAACAAACCGGTGAGCCGCCCTGGGGAGAAGGCGTGGCAGGGTGGGGATCGTCCCTGAGCGGGGCAGGGTCTCCTCTAACCTCTCTGCTGCACCCCACAGGAGCCCACGTGTGGCCGGAGCCCTTTGCACTTGGCAGTGGAGGCCCAGGCAGCCGATGTGCTGGAGCTTCTCCTGAAGGCCGGTGCCAACCCCGCCCCCCGCATGTATGGTGGCCGCACCCCACTCGGCAGCGCCACGCTCCGGCCCAACCCCATCCTCGCCCGCCTCCTCCGTGCACACGGAGCCCCTGAGCCCGAGGACGAGGACAAGCCCGGCCCCTGCAGCAGCAGTAGCGACAGCGACAGCGGGGACGAGGGAGTGAGTCAGGAGGAGAGACTGGGCGGCCCCGCTTGGGGGTCAGGGTAAACGGGCAGGTGGAAGGCGGAGAAGAGAACTTAGGCAGCACGTTGAGACGGACGTTGGGTTGCTGTGATTAGAGAACTCAGGCAGCAGTGAAAGTGATATCAGACAGCGATCAGGGGAGACCTGGACAGGGGTGGCGGGGAGAACTCAGGCAGTGGCGGTTGAGAAATTAAGGCAGTGGCAGAGGTAGAACTCAGGCAGAGGGAGAGAAAAGACCTTGGTCCTAGTGGTTGGTAAACATCGGCAGCAGAGGGCGGCAGCGTGGGGAGTTGTTTTGTGGGAGCAAGAGCTGGAGAATTTAGGCTGTGGGAAGATGACCTTGGGCAGCAGTGATTCAAACACTGGCAGCGGTGGGGAAAGACCTAAGCCAGTGGTGAGGAGGCTTCATTGGAGAACCCAGGCAGCAGAGACACTGCTGGGGGCAGGGGTTGTCGCTGAACGGTGAGGGTTGAGGAATTTGGTTAGAGGCAGAGGGAAGGGGCGGAGGGGGAGACCTCAGGCTGCGGCGGCTGAAGGGCTGGAGAGGCAGCAGGACCGGAGCCCACGCAGTAGCGCTGGGAGAACACAGGTGACCTGGAAAGTGGTGCTTAGAGAACTAGGAGCAGGGAAGTTGAACTGGGACCGGGGAACTTGGGCTTCAAGGCAGCACCCGGTTCTCAGGGTGGGTGGGAGAACTTGGGCAGCGGGCAAGGTGGCAGCCGCCTGAGCCCCTCTGCCTGGCCCCCTCTGCCCCCAGGATGAATATGACGACATCGTGGTCCACAGTGGCCGGAGCCCAAACCAGCTACCTCCCACCCCAGCCTCGAAACCGCTCCCTGACGACCCCATCTGACTTAATTGTGAATAGAGTTTCCAATTTAATAAAAAATCCCAGTTCTGACAACCAGTGACTAGATCAACAGTCGCCTTCCCAGGCCTCCCGTCCACTCCTCAGCTCCTGTCCCTCTAAAATCAAGTGCTACACAATAAGCCTTGGTGGTTTTCTTTGTGCTTTATTCACTCGGGAGGGTTGGAGTGGGTTAGACGGGTGTCAGGGCTGTTTCCTGAGTTAGTCTGAGCCCAGCCCCTCTACCCAGCTCAGACTTGGCCCCTCAGGCCTGGTTTCAAGGCACAGTCTTCTCCCCACTCCTGCAGGTTGGGGAGCAGAGTGGGGTGACGGACTGGAAGGGTTTGGGGGTCAACAGCCCTAGGCCGCAGGGTGTGTGGGGAAGGAGGACACGAGGCAGGGGTCAGCCCGCCCTCCTGGGCTCCTCTCCCAGCATCTCCGTCGCCTTCTTGAGCTCCTCTCTCCTGTGCGCCAGCCTCTCCACGTCGTGCTCCTGCTGCGATCAGAAATGGGGGTGCTC